>NC_136428.1:34338765-36838765 GCF_052849685.1 Lactuca virosa
AAAAGCACTACATAAAATACTTTCAAGAATGACAATTCAACCCCTATACTTATTTATACCTTTTGTGGATTATATTTATCCTACATATTCCTTCAAATTAATGAATTAAATTATATACATTTTAATTATTAATTAATTCTTTTAAATATTAACTGACACCATTTTTATTTAATTCATTTCACTTTATAACTTATAATCGGAATAATTTTACAAGTATATATATATATATATATATATATATATATATATATATATATATGTGTGTGTGTGTATGTGTGTGTGTGTGTATGTGTGTGTGTGTGTCTGTAACAGAAACTAACGTTGTTGACGAAATGAATTTTGGGTCGTTACAGCAACAAGTCTTGCTTTGAATGTGTGTAAATTGTCATCCATGTCAGTCTTCTTCTTGAAGACTCACTTACTCCCTACAGACTTACATCGAGGAGGAAGTTTAACCAAATCTCAGACTTCGTTTTCTCTCACAGATTGCATCTCTGTGTTCATGGCTTCAAGCCATTTGTCGAATTCAGGATCTGTCATTGCATTTCGGCAGGTGACGGGCTCATCAACAATCATCATCATGAAGCATTTATCAATGAGAAATCCATATCTCTCAGGTTCTTGATGAATTCTATCGGATCTGCGAAGGCCTTGTGTTTCAACAAGTTAAAGAGTAATGATCTCTTCATCTTCAACAACCTATTATTCAGTACTAATGTCAACTTGAGTTGCACCTGGTTGTGGTTCTTGATCTTCTTGAAGTTCCACATGCCTCCCGCTTGCTTCATCCATCAGAAACTTGCTTTCTAAGAATTCAGCTTTTCATGAAATAAAGATCTTATTCTCACTAGGGATTTAGAAGTAATATCATATACAATCTTTATTATATCCTACAAAGATGCATTTGGTAGACGAAGGCTTAAGTTTACTGGACGCCTCTTTTCTAACATAGGCTTCACAACCCCAAACTTTCATATAAGATAGGGATGAAGATTTTCCATACCACATCTCATAAGGTGTCTTGTCTACCTTCTTAGTTGGTGCCATATTCAAGATACGGGCTACGGTGAGTAAGATATAATTCCAAAAAGGTAAAAGGATAGTACTCCTGCTCATCATGGATAGAACCATATCAAGTAAGGTCTGATTTCTCTTCTCGGACACACCATTAAGTTATGGTGTTCTAGGTGGAGTAAGTTGTGAGATAATCCCACAACCCTAAGATGATATTGGAACTCTTGGCTCATTTTGATTGTCTTATCAAGTTGATTCTCAACTTCACTTCGAAACAATTTAAAATTTTCAAATGCTTTATGTTTATGTTACATCAAATACACATATCCAAAATAACTGAAGTCGTCAGTGAAGGTGACGTAATATCTTTCACCATATCTTCACATTGTTTTGAAAGGACCACATACATTGGTATGTATGATGCCTAATAAAACACTCATCATTTCACTAGTACCAGAGAAATGGGGTTTTTTCATCTTACCACATTACCAAGATTCACATATGTCAAATGACTCAGTGTTATTTGCCCCTAAAAGTCCACTCTTATTGATTTGGGATATGCGCTTCTTGTTTATGTGTCCAAAGCGATAATGCCATAGATATGTTTGGTTCAAACCTTGTTTTATCCTTTTGGTGTTAACATGATAAAGGGACTTGTTGTTTGAAGTGTCAACTAGGTTTAATTTAGAAATTTTGTTTATTGGTCTAGCCTCAACATAGAATATTCATTCTAAGAAGGAATGAATATTATCATCAACAAATTGAAAATTAAAACCAAATTTTCTTAAACAAGAAAATGATATAATATTTCTAGTGATAGAAACATTGTTCGATGTCAAATACATACCAAATGGTAAACATAAATCAAAATGTCCTATTGCTTGGACTGGAACCCATGTTCCATTGCCAACATGTAGCACCATCTCATCTGTCTTCAATTCCATACTCTTTCTGAACCCATGCAACGAATTACATATATGAGTTCCACAACCAATATCAAATACCCAAGTGTTAGATGAAAAAGTAAATACTCCCATTTCAATCATGAAAATAGATATACCTAAAGCACCCTTCCCAACCTTCTTTTCTTTCAACCCAACAATATATTTAGGACAATTCCTTTTCCAATGCCCAATAACTCCAAACTCGAAGCATGTGTCATATTTAACAACTTTCTCTTTCTTCTTTAGAGGTGGGTTTTAGGGAGCTTTCTTCCCTTTTCCCTTGCTAGCTTGTGGCTTACCTTTGAAGTTCTTGCCTTGTTTCTTCTTCTTGACTTGTCCTTCCTGAATCATCAGCACTTTTGGAGTTCTCATTAGGATGTTTTTCTCTACAGTTTTGAGCATCCCATGCGACTCAGAGATAGTCTTATCCTACCCATTCATGTTGTATTTCATGATGAAAGTATCATAAGACTTGGGAAATGAGTTCAAAATTAAGTTTGTGGCCAAGTCTATTGGATATGGATAGCCCAATCTCTTTAAGTGATCCATATAGCTTTTCATCTTCAGAACATGTGTGCTTACATTCCTAGATTCCTCCATATTGCAGCCATGAAGGGGTCGAACAGTTTTAAAGCTCTCACTGCTAGCTTGCTAACCAAACATCTGCTTGAGATGTTAAATCATGTTAAAGGTAGTGAAGAGTTCCAGATCCCGCTGAAGACCAGATATAATGGTGGAAAACATAAGGCATGAAACATCAAGTGAATCATTGACATGCTTAAGCCATGCATCATGTGTAGCCTTTGGGAAAAAAGGGCGTTCTTCTGGTACTTGTAATTCAAGGACATATTCTTTCTTTTCTTGTTTCAAAACGATTCTTAAATTCATGTGCCAATCCAAAAAGTTGGAGTGACCCAGTTTTTCTTTATCGAGTACAGATCGAATGTTCATTGTGTGATGCTGTGTTATAGTAGTTGGTTGAGCCATCTACAAAATTTTAACAAAGTTTTATTTAGTATTTAATTCTTTAAAAATAATACCCTTTTGTTTCCAAAAACATTATTTGTCTAAAGTCTAGGATCCAAGTTACAAATTAAATAAATGGTTAGGTGACCTTTATCTCACTTTGGAACATTCTTGCTTAGGTGACCTTTATCACAAGAGGTTTCCAATGAAGTCATCCAAGTAGAGAAACTTGTATAATTTACCTATAACTTGGTTGTAGAAATTGTAAAAATACTTTGGCCACCAAAATATAACACAAGTAGTTAGGTGACCTTTATCCCACAAATATTATACAAGTGGTGTGCAAATTTTTCTAAAGTTGGATAGCATAGACTTGCCTTTTAAAAGGATTTGAAAGTTTTATTATTCTATTTTAAAACGTGTGATATCATGATAATTGAATGCATCCAATTAATCATGGTATCAATTTTACAAAAAAAAATCACATTTAAGGTTCAAATATAAAATCCGATTTTTATATTTTGACGCGGTTCAATTTTAACGATAATATCCAATATTAAGTTTGAGTTTGAGCCATATAGAACCTTATTTATTACTTAATAAAACTTCCTTCTATTATTAATACTTTGGAGTTTGAATAAGTTATAAAATTACCATTTTAGACTTATAATTTTACAATTTCAAAATTTTCCGTTATTAACGTTTTAATAAAACCGATTTTTATTTTAAAGATATAACTTCTAACATCTTGTGTTCTCATTTTGTGTATTGAAAAACAAACTACATGTGTTGTTTATTTTGACCAAAAAATAGTTTGAGTATGTGAAAATCTAATTTTTTAACCACACAAAATATTTGTATAAAAATAAACAACACAAGTATGTATTTGATATTAAAAAGCCTTGATCTAGTTAACACTTCGTGAGCCAACACAAAAATGTTAAATCCTTCCTAAGGGACAAAGGGACCAAATAATACAAGTTGTTCTTCATGTGATATTCAAGCTCTCACTTGCAATTACAACCAACTTTGTTGCAATTTTATAAGATTTTTATAAAAGTTAAGAACTTTTATAAAAACCTCGTAAAACCGTGGGTGTCCATGGATCTTCAAGCAATGGCCTCCATCTTAATATTTGTTATATTTTTCTTAATATAAATCTAGTCTAAAACTAATCTATTACATAAAAATAACAAGAATAAAAACTGTCTACTTTTATTACATAATTTATGAATAAAAGAATATTACATACCATTTTAACCAAATCATACAAACAACACAAATGGTCCAAGGCTTGTTTATGCACTCTAAAATACATATAAACATAAAACAACCTTTGTTTTTCTAATACAACTTTAAGTGACAAAAAATGCATGTAAAATTTTCGTCACATAAAATAACAATTAAGAAGTTGTCAAAGAAAATATGTAGGAACTTGTTTTTATACAAAAACAAGTTATCCACATTCTCCAAAAACTAAGATTTCCATAAATAAAAAAATATAACCAAACTTGCAAGGTGGCTCTTGATACCAATTGTTGGGTTTTATTTCAAAAACAATTTCAAAAACTAGAAAGATGGCAAACGGAAGACTTGATATTCGAAAATAACATAAGTAAATTTATACCCACCAATGATCATCTGGCAAGTTATAGATATATAAAAACACCAACCATAGAAAGGATGAAGAAATAACAAACTTTTTAGTTCTTGGATCCTCTTGGGAGGCTTGGAAGTTGATGGAGAATGTGGAACCTTTGACACACCAACAAGACTTCAACTTGACTTAAAGATGCTAGTCTTTGTAATAAAAACTCTTAATCTTTAAACCAAACCCAAGTATGGTTCAAAGAGAGCAAAATACAAGCAAAATTTCATCAAGAACTCAAAGCAAGAGAAGAGTGGGAGAGAGTAGAGATGCTCTCGGCAATATCATGCAAGAATAAACAACAAGAATGCAAGCCTCTAGTCTTTAAGTATAAAGTGAAGTCCTTAACCATTATGTATTTAAACTTCAACACAACCATGTCCATATGTCATGAACATGTCTCTCTTAGGCTTAATTCTTTTTACTAAACAATTGAAGAGACCATACTCTCCATTCCTTTGACTAGTTTCGGCCATAGGAAGAAAAAAAGGAAGGAAAGAGTTTAAATTTTATAAAGCCAACTTTATAAAATATAAAGTTTGTCTTTTGGTAAAAGACAAAACGATTTATCTAGTCCAAAAGGTGGTGCATGACTTATTAATTCATACCATATGAAATAATGTGTTACTTCTTATTGTAAAATAATTATTTCCATGAAATAAATATTCTCCTAATTTATTATAAGCGTTTGTGAATGTTTATTAAAATCAATTTCTAGTAAATAATCAATTGTATCAAGTTGTTGTTAGCGTGACCCTTAGGATCATATCTTAATTAGTAATATCATTCTACTATGACTCTTGAGCCTATTAGATCTTTTAGGTAGGACCACTGAAAAGAACTGACATCATCAGTCAGTAGGCTGATCGTTCAACAGTACACCCAAAAGGTGTACTAAAGGACGTTTTGGTCCAAGTGAATGAGTTAATATTTTCGACAGATTTTTACATGTTAGATATGGGAGATAACGAATCACCAAATTCCAGTTCCATTCTTTTGGGGAGACCATTCTTAAAATCTGCAAGAACTAAAATTAATGTTTATGATGGTACCCTTTCCATGGAATTTGATGGTGAAGTTATCAAATTCATTATTTATGACGCCATGCGATACTCAAATGATGTTTCAGCTCTAAATGTTATAGATGTAATTGAAACTGGAACTGAATAATATTTTGACATTATTAACCGTGAGTCACTAGCTTTAGTACTCCACAAAAAGGTGTCTATTAATGCAGCCCAGGTGTTATCAGAAAAATTTATTGTTGACAAGCAAGTATAGGAATTAGCAGCTCATATGGATCAGCAGAAAAAGCTCAAGTACGATAATCAGATCTTAAAATTAATTGAATCTAACTCCAAGATTTTCCTTCTGTAGTGCAAGCACCCACTTTGGAGCTGAAAACTTTACCCGGGCATCTGAAATACGCGTATCTTGGAGAGACTGAAACACTTTCAGTCATCACATCAAACAAGCTATCAGAAAAGGAAGAATCTGAGTTGGTCACGATTCTGAAACATTACAAAAATGCTATTGGGTGGACCATAACTGATATAAAAGGACTCGGCTCGTCTCTCTTCATGCATAAAATTCTGATGGAAGAAGACTTCAAGCCATCTCGCAAATCCCAACGAAGACTGAACCCTCTAATAATGGAAGTGGTTAAGAAAGAAGTGATGAAACTTTTGGAAGCTGGAATGATATACCCAATATCTGACAATAAATGGGTCAACCCAGTTCAAGTAGTACCAGAGAAAGTTGGAGTGACAGTATTGGAGAACAAGGAAGGAGAGTTGGTCCCAATTCGAGTTCAGAGTGGATGTCGCATCTGCATTGATTATAGAAAATTAAACGCAGCCAACACGAACAAATCATTTTCCACTTCTATTCGTTGATCAGATGTTGGAAAGACTTGCTGGAAAATCACACTAATTTTATCTAGACGGATTCTCCAGATTTCATCAGATTCCATTTGCACCAGAAGACTAGGAGAAAAAAACCTTCAGATGCCCATTCAGAATATTCGTGTATCGACGTATGTTATTCAGACTCTGCAGTGCACCTGCCACCTTCCAAATATGTATAGTAAGTATCTTTTTAGAATATGTCAAGAATATCATAGAAGTCTTATGGACGATTATACAATTTATGGAGACTCATTTGATATTTATCTTAAAAACCTCGTTAAAATTCTTCAAAGATGTATTGAAACTGACCTAGTCTTAAACTTTGAAAAGTGTCATTTTATGGTCGACCTAGTCTGATTTTGGGTCATGTTGTTTCAAAACGAGGTTTAGAAGTTGATAAAAAAATATTGATATTATAAAAACCTCACCCTACCCAAGGCGTGTTCGGGAAGTGAACTATTTTCTTAGTCATGCAGGATATTACAGGAGGTTTATAAAGGACTTTTCAAAGATTACATTCCCCATGTTCCAGCTATTGGCCTGTTACAAAAAGACGCAGAGTTTGATTTCGAAGAATATTGTAAGAAAGCCTTTGACGTGCTAAACAACTTGCTCACTTCAGACCCAATCATCCAACCTCCATACTGGAGCTTACCGTTCGAGATTATGTGCGACGCGAGAAACACTGTTTTCGGGGTTGTTTTAGGACAAAGAAAAGACTGGGTGCCTCACGTCATATACTATGCATCAAAAACATTGGACAGCGCACAGGGGAACTATTCCACAAACGAAAAAAAAAATTTGTCCATTTTTTTGTGCGCCAGAAAAGTTCAGAAAGTACCTGTTGGGCATAAATGTCATCATCTTTTCTGACCACATAGCCATCCGGTACCTCATCACGAAGAAAGACTCCAAGCAAAGACTAATAAGATGGATCTTGATACTACAAGAATTCAAGATAGAGATTCGTGACAAAAGTGGGAAATAAAATATGGTAGCTGATCACTTGAGTCGACTCGTTCCACCAGAAGATCCGACACCGATTCGCGAAACCTTTCTAGACGAGCACCTATTCGCGACTTATAATCCATATTGGTTTGCTGAAGTATTATGTGGATCAGGTGATTAGAAGGTGTGTACCACAAGATGAAGTGAAATCGATTCTGAATTTCTATCACATTGAAGCTCGTGGAGGGCTTTTTTGTCCACATTGTACTACACATAAGGTTTTGGATAGCGGTCTTTATTGGCCTCATATTTTTCTCAATGCTTTTTATGATCTACAAAACCTGTGACTGATGCCAAATGTCTGGATCTTTAACTTATCGAAACCAGATGCCACGCACCTCAATTCTTGTATGCTAAATCTTTGACGTTTGGGGTATATATTTCATTTGTCCGTTTCCACAATATTTTGGGTTTGTCTACATCTTGCTTGCTGTGGATTACGTGTCAGAATGGGTCGAGGAAAAAGCTACAAGAACGGACGACGTGAAGGTTGTGGTTGATTTTATTTTAACATCCCGATTCCCAGGTATGAGTTTTATTTCTTAAAGCATGTTTTTTCCTTTGGAACTCGACGTGTTGGCGGCTGGATGAGAAACCCTAAAATTTAGCATTTTGCACCCTATATAACCTCCTTAATTCCTTAAGGATGATATTTTATCAGCCTCCAAACCCCCATATCGGCCCTTGTGAACCCTAACCATCCTTCCCTCTCATTTTGTGAGCTAGTTTTGTATTTTTGGAGCAAAAGAAGAAGAAGTTGGAAGAAGGAAGCAGGGATCTAGCAAGCAAAGCTCTCATCTTCAGTTTGGCACTCTTTTGGACCTTTCTAAGTGTCCAAGATCCGATTTTTATTCCTCTATGTAGCTAGATCTTGAGTTTTGTCCTTTTTTCTCCTTATTCTTGGATGTTTCTATGGATGGATCTCATAAACTTTGCAACTTTATGAATCTCCAGGTCAAGATGACCTTGTAGTAGCTTGGATCTGGTCTTTAGCCAAGTTTTGATGCCATGCATGGATTTTAGGTCATATTTTCCCTTTTTGACCCATTTTGGGTTCAAGACATGCATTGGACATGCATGTCTATAAAGCACCAACCTTTGGGACGATTTTGAGGCTAGAATCTCTTCTGGAAAAGTTGGGTTTCAAATCTCAAGGATTTTGTGCTTAATGGTTAAGCTCTTGAGTCTTCAAGCCTTGTGGAAGGGTTTTTGAACACTTGGAGCAGCCCCAAAGGATAAAGTTGGAAACTTTATCCTTTTAGACAACATTTGAGTTTAGATATGAGCCTTAGAGTCCCTGGAATGGAAGAAATAGCTGACATATTAAGTTGGGGAAAACTCGGCGTGTTTGCCAGCCAACTCGGCGTGTTGGCTAGGTTTTTCCCGACCATCTGGTTTCTTTAGAAACTCGGCGTGTTCATTGGTGCACTCGACGAGTTAGGTCAACAGGGACTGTTGACCTTGACCGTTGACTTTGACTTTGACCATGGTTGACCAAGTTTGACTTTTGATGGCATTTCGGGATTTTGATGGAATTGGTCACATGGTGGTTGTAGGCATTTGAGTCGAGAGTTGAGATTCGGAGTTATACCTTATGTTTTACACTACTTGTGAGATGAGTCTTCCTCACTATACTTCGAGTCGAAGGCACCAAGGCCGGCCCATTGGGTTGATAACCTGATATTGTGTATGCTGAGTATGGAGTAGATATGCATGCTAGTTTTGATATGCTAGTTAGGTAGATCCGTAGGACTACCTGTGATACCGCCTGTTATCTAAATATGATATTATCTGTTATATGTCGACATATGGTGTGGGTTGGGTTGAGCTTGTACTGCTCCATGTTGTACCCAACAAACCCTGGTGCATACCAGATATAAGCTGAGGGCCAGGAAGGGGATACCAGACTCGTACTGAGGGCTCATGAGCATTCCATATACGATCTGGGGGCCGGGTGGGGAATGCCAGACTCATACTGAGGGACGGGGAGCAAGCCAGACATAAGTTGTAGGCCCAGGGGGCAAGCCAGACTTATGTTGTGGGCTCAGGGTAATCCAGTCTGTTAGCTGTGGACCCATTGCATGTTGTTATTATATTTGTGTTGTTTGCTATGTATTGGTATTTTGGGGGAACTCACTAAGCTTAGGGATTATAGTTTTGGATTATGTTTCAAGTACCTCAGAGGATCGCGAGAAGGCGAAGGCGTGATCGTACACAACCTCATGTTTTGTTTCATGATTTTGGGATTACTCTGATGTTTAAACTCGTTTTAAAAACTACAATGTAAACAATTAGGATTTTTGGTTGGTTGAAAAAGTTTAAATTTTCATGAATTTTTATGAGTGTTACATTTATCAAGACAAATAATTTTATGAGGGTTGGAACACTGAATACCATCATTAGTGATTGGGGTACGCATTTCAGTAACCACACTCTCGAGGTCGTCCTCAAAAAGTGTGGTGTCACGCATACGGTGTTAACTGCATATAACCCACAAACCAACGGTCAAGCTGAAGCTTCAAATCAAAAAGTTAAAGGCATAATCGAGAAGACCATTAATCCAATCAAGAAAGACTGGAGAATTCATTTTGATGATGCATTATGGGCTCACATAATAGAGTACAAAACACTGATTGTCATGTCACCTTACAGGATAGTTTATGGAAAACCGTGCCGACTTCCGGTGGAATTGGAGCATAGAGCATATTGGGCTTTCAAGAAGCTGCACATGAGCATGGATGAAGCTGGGAAGAAAAGGAGGTTGGGTATTCAGGAGTTAGAAAAAATTTGGAATGATGCTTAAAGAATGAAGTCATCTATAAAGAAAAAGCGAAAGCTTTCCATGAAAAGATGATATCGCGAAAGGTATTTACAACCGGTCAAAAGGTACTCTTGTGTCATTATCATGTTAAATTAATTTCCGGTAAATTGAGGCCTCGTTAGGTGGGACCTGTAACACCCTGTTTCGAATCGTTTCCTAATTCGGGGCCGTAACCCAAAGATCAGTTATCAAAAGGCTATGGGATTTGGGGAGGAAAGATTTAGACCCCTTGGATGTGGATAATGTAGATTAGGTGATCCGAGAGTTTGGTTTGTGTTTTGGAGTCCAAGGGTATAACCGTAAAGTGATTGTTTGGGCCTTTTATGACTTTTGGATTTAATTTTGGGAAGTTTGAATGAAAAAGAGAGTTGATTGAATTCTAGATCTTCTCATTACTTTTCCGTGGATATAAAGAATGTCGCAATCGGACTAAGAACGAAGAAGTTATGGCCTTCAGAAGATTGGTTGTTTTAGTCCCTAGCTGAGTACGCTGGGTGTACGCTATGAGTACGTTGCGCGTACTGGGTCGAAGTTGGTCGCGGAGGAAACCCATGTACGTTGGGCATACGTGGAGGTATGCGGGGCGTTCGATCACCAGGGGAAAACCCTATTTTTTAGGGTTTGTGCCCTATTTAAACGCCTTATTTCACTCTTGGATATTCCTATGACCAGCCTCCACCTCTCCAAACCCTAAGAACGAAAACCTTATTTGCCATTTGAGTGTACGTATCACACCCCCGAACCAGACGGCGGAAACGTCCGAGGGCTCGCGTGACTTAAATTGAAATATCATCACAATAAATATACATGAAACATAACACATTCATCACCAAACATTACATAGTACAACTGGCATTGTTTACATCAAGTACATGGTTTACATTACATGATCCCAAAATATGAAGGGTTTGGTGATTAGCAACTACAAAAGAAACTTTCAACACACTAGATGCTTCCTCGTTCTAACGATTACCTGAGAATACAAGTTATTTTGAAAACGGTCAACATATATAATGTTGGTGAGTTCATAAGTATGTTTGATGTAAAATAGTTTATGTCGTTCGTAAAACCCAAAAAATCCGATATTTTCGGTAATAAGACTTTTCATGAAAATGTTGTGATGATCCTGTAAGTATATGCGTGAATGATTTCAAAACGTGTATAAATGAGAAGTTTTGCATTATAGTTTTTGAAAGTACAAGTGACCAAGATTGGTTTCCCCGGAAAACCCGATGTTTTCCGATAAAGTATTATGATTTTTTTGTATTATTGTATCGTCACAGCGAATGAATATGATTTCCCCTGATTACTTAGATGGTATTGGATCTCTATGTGAGTCGTTATAACCATGCATGATAATGACTAGTTCGTCTGTCTTGGCATTCTAATGAACACCGGAATTGATCTTAAGATTTTGTCACCCTAGACTGACCGAGTCTAATTGTAGCGAACAGCTTAGGTGTGGGGGAGTCACCTCCGTATATATCTATACACAAACTCTCGCTCTCCCTCCAGGAGACTTTGATTACAACTACAGACTACGACCGACACTTATTGGTGTCGCCCGTTATTACTCGCTTAATCCAAATGAATTTGATTAACCTTGATTAATGACCTGATTTTAGTTTACTTGCAGAGAAGGTAAGCCTAACAGACGAGGAGAAGATGACTACTAGGCCCTACTAATTACGTATGTTATTTAAGGCTGTCGAGTATACGAAAGGCGCGTTAGCCCATTTCATATAAGATTTATTTGGACCTTACTAGAAATGCTAATGGGCCACTGAGGCCCAATAGCATGTAAAAGCCATTGAGGGTCCCTTAAGCATGTAATTGGGTCACAGGAGGCCCAATAACATGTATTATTTATGTTGGGCCCAAAAGTCATGTTAATGGGTCACGAAGGCCCAATAAGCATGATTAGAATCTTTCAAGCCCAACAATTAGAATATTTACTTGTTTTGTATAGTATTAGTGTTGCGAAGTTGTTTAATCGATATGACGTAAAAATCACCAATTTGTTTTATAACGATTCATAGATTTATAAAAATAGTTATTTTTCTATTTAAAACCCATAAGTTATAAAGTTTTGTATATTTTGACCCAATTATTTTATTATTAACATAATTGACTAAAAATATTAGTTTGACCAATTCAGCCCCTTATTTTGGTAAAGTTGGCAATTTTTAGCCCTTTTTATGAAAAATGACATATTAGGTCCTTGAACTATTTTTCTTGACATTTTTTACCTAAACACTTAATTAAATGATATTTTATGCCCAAAATTTTATTTAGGACAGTTTCAGCCCCTTAGTTAAAAGATTTGTATTTAAATCCACACTTTTCGCAAATTTTACAATTTTTACCGAAAATCCAAAATCTTTGCATTTTTAGTCCCTTTTGATAAATAAGGCCATTTTAACCCCTGAAATACGTTTATATACGTCTATAGCCTCTGTTTTGAGAAAACTTTCCATTTAAGCCCCTTAAATTTGATTTTTCGCATTTTTGGGCCTAAATAGTCGAAAAGTCCAAATTTTAGCCCATTAGGCTAAAATTTACATTTTTAGTCCTTTAAAAGCCTAATATTTATAAAAACTCTTATTTTAGCTGTTTTGACCTTTTGATCCTTGTAGAAACCGTGAATGACATCTTTTTCCCCATCTTTTGTTTATTTATCAAAAATGGTCCAATAACAAATTTTATGTTGTAGTGTTTTTATTTTAAAGCTTGTATAGTAGTTTATCTTGACATGTTAAGTGAAATATGACCTAGATCACATATTTTTCCTTCTTGAACTATAGATCTCGAAATATCTTTCATTTTTAGCACATATTTACCACAAAAACACAAGAAATCACACATAACATACAAATACACATAGATCTTCACATTTTACTTGTATTCTCCCCCATAAATTATATGAAAACCGAAAATAGAGGGGTATGAACTCACCTTAGGTTTGTGGGTTCGGTTTTGAAGAAAGAAATGGAAGAGTTTGGTCCTAGCAACTTCCTTGAGTAGATCTCGAACTCAAGAAGATTTCTAAGAGTATAAACACCAAAAACTTTATGTAAAGGAATGATTTAACAAGAGAGTGAAGTTATGAAGCTTGGATGTGTAAAGACTTACCAAATATTGACAATACTTGATGAAGACTCTTGAATCCAAGCCAAATTTTCGAGAATTCCTTGAAGGAAGGAAGGAGATGGCCTTAGAGAGAAATGGAGAGAATTTTTGTGTAGTGTGTGTGTGTTTTATGTGTCTTCGACCGAAACAAGAAGAGGGGAGAGAGTGAGATGAGTTGACATGCATGGAAACATGAGAATGGTGCATGGATACCCTATGTATATTTATGAGGTGGCACTACAATTGTCAACCCTCATTTATCCATCCTTTTATATATATTTTGTTTTTGTTTTACTTGGGCCGAAATGGGCTAAGGAAGGAGGAAGGAATCACTTTGGCCCATTCTTGCCTTGGCTCGAGTTCATGACGCCCATAAGGAAAACTTACGGCCCATTGGGCCCTTAGGGTAGCTCACGGCCCAATTTTTTGTATAAGAGAATGGATTTGAGTCCATTAAAGCTAATTGGATTGGTTATGGCCCAATAAGGCCCATTAAAGATAAACTAGTCCATTTGAGGCTTATAAGGCCCAAAATGGTTAAGTCTTATGAGAGTGGGTCCAATGAGAGCCCATTTAAGAGTTCTAAGCCCAAAATATTCAAATTGGAAGCTTATTGGCCCATTAGACCCAATTGGAAGCTTATTGGCCCATTGGCCCATTAGACCCAATAAGGAAACCCTAGTCCATTTTAGGCTTATAAGGCCCAAAATGTGTTTCCATAGGTTGAACTTCAAGCATAACATGAATTAGGGTTACGAGTTTACAGAAGATAATGTTTACAAGAGTACAGAATTTCCTAGCTAGAATGCTAGTTGTGACATCATCCCCCCGTTAGAGGGAATTTCGTCCCGAAATTCTTTTTGAAGCTAGATTTGAGAATGCGAGAATAGGTGAGGGTACTTTTGCTTCATCTGGTCTTCGTGTTCCCATGTGAATTCTGGTCCACGTTTCGCGTTCCACCGAACCTTCACTATTGGAATGCGACTTTGCTTAGTACGCTTCACCTCCCTGTCCATGATCTCGACGGGTTCTTCCACGAACAGGAGATTCTCGTTGATTTCGATTTCTTCCAAAGGTATGACGAGAGTCTCATCGGATAAGCACTTTTTCAAATTTGAAACATGGAACACGGGGTGTACACTGCTAAGTTCGGCAGGTAGCTGCAGTCTATAAGCCACTGGACCGATTCGGGCAAGAATATCGAATGTATCGTGGGTTTAGTTTTCCCCGTTTCCCAAAACGAATCACCCCTTTCCAGAGAGAGACTTTCAACAACACCCGATCCCCGACTCGGAATTCCAAGGGCTTTCGCCGTTTATCAGCGTAACTCTTCTGTCGGTCTCGTGATGCTTGAAGTCGAGCTTTGATTTGAACTATCTTCTTTGTCGTTTTGCGTATGATTTCCGGTCCTGTTAATGCATTGCTTGGTGTCTGTTCTCTTGCTAGCTGAGTGTCACCTACCTCAGCCCAACACAACGGTGATCTACATTTACGTCCATATAAGGCTTCAAAAGGAGCAACTTTAATGCTTGAGTGATAACTGTTGTTGTACGAAAACTCAATTAAAGGCAAGTGGGTATCCCACGACCTTCCAAAGTCTATCACACATTCGCGAAGCATATCTTCAAGCGTTTGAATGGTTCGCTCACTTTGACCATCGGTTTGTGGGTGGTAGGCAGTGCTCATGTCGAGTTGTGTTCCCATAGCTTTCTGAAGCGATTGCCAAAAGCGTGAAGTAAATCTACTATCTCGATCTGAGATGATAGATATTGGTACTCCATGGAGTCTCACAATTTCCTTGATGTAGATTCTCGTCAGTCGTTCCATCTTGTATGACTCTTTTATTGGCAGGAAATGAGCGGATTTTGTCAACCTATCGACTATTACCCATATGGTATCCAATCCATCTGTTGTCTTGGGTAATTTGGTCACAAAGTCCATAGAAATCCTTTCCCATTTCCACTTGGGTATTACTGGTTGTTGTAATAGTCCCGAGGGCTTCTGATATTATACCTTCACCTTAGCACAGGTGAGGCACTTGCTAACGTAAGTGGCAATTTCTGCCTTCATGTTAGGCCACCAATACTGCTGCTTGATATCCAAGTATATTTTATCTGAACTCGGATGGATGGAGTATCGTGTCTTATGGGCTTCATTTATGACTACTTCTCTAAATCCCCCAAGTTTAGGGATCCAAATCCGGTTCATAAAGTAATATGCTCCGTCCTTCTTGACTTCAAAGTTCTTTTCCATTCCACGTAACGCTTCGCTTGTTCTGTTTTCTATCTTCATGGCATCGAACTGGGCTGATTTGATTTGCGAGGACAGATGGGCTTGAACGGTTATCGAAAGGGTCTTCACACGACGATTTGAGTATTCTTTCCGACTTAAGGCATCAGCTACCACGTTAGCCTTGCCTGGGTGGTACTTGATTTCGCACTCATAATCGTTTAGCAGCTCAACCCATCTTCTCTGCCTCATGTTTAACTCCTTTTGATTTAAAATGTGCTGGAGACTCTTGTGGTCGGTGAAAATGGTGCACTTGGTACCATAAAGGTAGTGCCTCCAAATTTTTAAGGCGAAGACCACAGCTCCCAATTCGAGATCATGGGTGGTATAATTCACCTCATGTGTCTTTAGTTGTCGGGATGCATAAGCTATCACCTTTCCACGCTGCACGAGTGTACAGCCTAAACCCTGATTCGAAGCATCGCAGTAAACTACGAAGTCCTCTGTTCCCTCTGGTAGTGATAGTACTGGTGCACTACAGAGAGCTCGCTTCAGAGTTCGGAAGGCAACCTCCTACTTTTCTGTCCATTCAAATGGGACGCCCTTTTGTGTAAGCATGGTAAGTGGCTTGGCTGTTTTGGAGAAGTTCTGAATGAATCTCCTGTAATAGCCTGCGAGACCTAAAAATTGACGAATTTCTGTGGGTGTCGTTGGTGATGGGTTTTGAGCATTCTAACACTTCCTAAGTGTACATGAAACCCTAATAACCTTGGATCTATGTTTGTCTAATTATCATGCAAATTTGAATTCCAAGGTTATATTCCTATCTAGCATACATGGGGAACATTTTTAACTTGAATGAAAGATGGAATAACTTACCTTGTTGTTGATTATGATCCTTGAAACCTTGTGAGCCTAGCACCCCAAGTGTGATGCCTCAAATGCTTCACACAACACCAAATGCAAAGGAGTAAACTTTGAGAGAATCTTACACTTGCAAAATCGGCTCTAGCCCTCTTGTTTCTTAGTGTCGCCAATTTTGGGGAGAAGACCTTTGTTTATATAGTGTGTTGCATTAGGCAAACCCTAATGTAACATGACTCTTCATTTCATGATCCATGGGTTAACTCCATGGAGCATCCTATGGGTGGAACCCAACTTGATAATCCATGGAGCCTCTTAGCCCACTATATAAGATATGGAAGATTTACATAATCTACCTATATATTTAATTAGTTATCTTTTGATCACTTAATTAATTCTTGATCAAACTAATTAAATAATATTATTAATATATTAGAACTTATAATATATTAATAAACCATAAGTGTTATTTCTCTCATTTTAGTTTATCCAATTGCATGGTGCCATGCAACCCAAATGGACCATGCCGGGTCGGGTCAAGTACATACCAGAAATAGTTATGGACTTAGACACCTTATCCAACAGTCTCCCACTTGGATAAGTCTAATAACTATAACTGCAATACTTCAGGAACGGATCGGCAATCGTAGCTCTTTCAAGGTCTCTCGGAACTGAGAAGATGATGATACGCCATTTAAGATAAGCGATCATATAATCCTCTGTTCTAGATATCAGCCGGACAAATACATGGAACAATGTCTTACTTATTGTCCAGCAGTTTGTTTCCTGATTTCCGATTTGTTTGACAAAGAACTTAATTGAACACATCAACTTAGTTCTGACCGGGCCCGGTACATAGGTCAAAACAAAATCATCGAGGGGCCCAGATATCAGCTTCTAATCCAAGAAGGAACAGATAAACTTCGACTCATATGTTTGTTCTACTACTCATTGAATTATACACAAGAGCACGTTTTATAACATCGAGTTACCAATGCGATTTCGTACAATCAATGCATAATCAACTCATAAGTAACAAATCATATCTCTAGGTTTGAAGACTTATATGATATTACCGTCTCACGATCACTCGAGATAAATTCCATGAAGTGATTCCAGTGAGCGTGGGTTGAGTCCAATGCTCAGAACTTATGAGCACTCATGAATGGTGTAGCCATGTCCAACAACTTAGACCTCTGCAACCAATCATGACAGTCTTGATTCATACCTACTTCCGACATATGACCGACTGTGGAGGTTCGAATAATATGATATACCAAACATAATTATTCTGGAAGTCAAAACATGCAAAAGAAATATAGTAAACGATCGACAAGAGATAGCAACACTTTACTCATAAATAAAACACCTTTTATTCATCATCTAATGTCAATTACACTTTACAAATTTCAAGGTTATCTAACTACTAAATCTAATATCATCCTTCAGCCCTATGCTCCGAGCATGCTGGAGATGCTTAACCCGAGTCAGTCCCTTCGTGAGGGGATCTGCTGGATTCTCATCCGATGATACCCTCTTTGCCACGAGGAGTCCTTCTTCTATTCGATGTCTGATGAAATGGTATTTTCTGTCGATGTGTCTGGATCTCCCGTGATCCCTTGGTTCCTTGGCTAAGGCAATTGCACTTTCACTATCACAGAAAATTTCCATTGGCTCTTTAATAGCTGGTACAACTCCAAAGTCTCCAATGAAGTTCTTCAGCCATATCGCCTCCTTTGCTGCCTCGCTAGCTGCTATATACTCTGATTCGCAAGTTGAATCAGCCACTGTCTCTTGCTTGGAACTCTTCCAAGAAATTGCTCCTCCATTTAAGGTAAAGACCCAGCCTGACTGAGAGCGGAAATTATCCCTATCAGTCTGAAATCTAGCATCACTATACCCTACAACTCTCAAGTCTTCACTCCCACCGAGGGTAAGGACCCAGTCCTTAGTCCTCCGTAGGTACTTGAGGATATTCTTTACCGCAGTCCAGTGTGCCTTGCCAAGGTTCCCCTGATACCTGCTAACCATGCTCAAAGCAAAGGCTACATCAGGTCGAGTACACGTCATAGCATACATGATCGATCCTACAGCCAAAGTATAAGGTATTCGACTCATTTCTGCTATCTCAGCCTCAGTACTAGGGCTTTGTGTCTTACTCAATCTGGCGTTACTCTGGATGCGTAACTCTCTTTTCTTGGAGTCCTGCATGCCGAATCTCTTCAGCACCTTATCCAAGTAGGTACTCTGACTAAGTCCAATTAGTCTTTTACTCCGGTCTCTCAAGATCCTTATCCCTAGAATATAGGCAGCTTCTCCTAGGTCCTTCATAGAGAAACACTTCCCAAGCCAGGACTTAACTTCCTACAGAGTTGGGATGTCATTTCCTATGAGTAGTATGTCATCCACATACAATACCAAAAAACTAACTATACTCCCACTAGCCTTGACATATACACAAGATTCATCTTCACTCCTAGAAAAGCCAAATTCTTTGACTTTCTCATCAAAGCAAAGATTCCATCTGCGAGGTGCTTGCTTTAACCCATAAATGGATTTCTCAAGCTTACACACTCTATTAGGGTACTCTGTATTGACAAAACCCTCTGGCTGACTCATGTAAACATCCTCAGCCAACTTTCCATTAAGGAAAGCGGTTTTGACATCCATTTGCCATATTTCATAGTCACGAAATGCAGCTATGGCTAACAGAACCCTAATAGACTTAATCTTGGCCACTGGAGAAAAGGTCTCATCATAATCAACTCTCGGAGTTTGTGAGAAACCCTTTGCAACCAGTCGTGCCTTATAAGTGTGTACATTACCATCCATGTCGGTCTTCTTCTTGAAGATCCATTTGCACCCTACAGTCTTACGACCTGGTACATTCTCAACCAAGTTTCAAACTTGATTGTCATACATGGACTGTATCTCGCTGTCCATTTCCTCTTTCCACTTGGCTGACTCAGGGCCTGCCATGGCTTCCGCGTAACTGTTAGGTTCATCCAGACCTATCAGTGTCTCATCACTGATAAGTGTATCACCTTCCGCAGTAATATGGAATCCATAGTAATGCTCAGGTGCATTCCTAACCCTTATGGAACGCCTCAGAGGTACAGACTTGTCAATTGGCTCAACAGGAGTTTCCTCCTCAAGTTGAGTGCTAGGGTTTGAAGTTCCTTCACCACTTGACTCTTGAATTTCTTCAAGGTCAACTTGCCTTCCACTGTTTCCTTGGCTTATGAACTCTCTCTCTCGAAAGAAAGCCCTCCTAGCTACAAAGACCACATTCTCACTAGGTCTGTAGAAGAGGTAACCAAAGGATTTCTGTGGGTATCCGATGAAAATACACCTCTCACTTCGAGGTTCGAGCTTATCATGAGTCTCGCGTCTCACGAAAGCCTCGCAACCCCAAATCTTAATGTGTTCTAGTTTGGGTACTTTACCAGTCAACATCTCATGAGGAGTTTTGGCAACTTTCTTTGTGGGAACTAGATTAAGGATATGGGCGGCAGTCTCTAAGGCATACCCCCAAAATGAGATTGGTAGCGAAGCTCGACTCATCATGGAACGAACCATATCCAACAAGGTTCGATTACGCCTCTCAGCTACACCATTCAACTGTGGTGTCCTGGGAGGTGTCAATTGTGAGATAATCCCACATTCCCTAAGATAGTCGAGGAACTCTGAACTAAGATACTCACCACCTCGATCGGATCGAAGCATCTTAATGTTCCTGCCCAATTGATTCTCGACTTCCTGTTTAAACTCTTTAAACCTCTCAAAAGTCTCTGACTTATGCTTGATTAAGTAGACATATCCATATCTACTGTAATCATCAGTAAAAGTCAAATAACAACGATTAGCATCCCTTGTGGTATGTTTGAAGGGCCCGCACACATCCGTGTGTATAAGATCCAACAAACCTTCACCCCTCTCACAAGAACCTGTGAAGGGTGACTTTGTCATTTTTCCAAGTAAGCATGATTCGCAATTATCATCTGACTTTAGGTCGAATGACTCCAAGACTCCATCCTTTTGGAGTTGGCCTATGCGTTTCTTGCTTATATGTCCAAGACGACAATGCCATAATGATGCTTTATCCAAGTTATTATCATTAACATAATCAATACACAATACATTATTTCCTAGGTTATCAACCACATATACAGTTTCATACACACCATCACAAGGTAATGCTTTAAAATAAAGAACATTATTAAAGAAAGCATTAATCGAACCAACTTCATTATCAAATGAAAAGTTGAAACCTTGTTTTTACAATGCATGAAAGGAAATAGTATTTCTTGCCATTTCTGGCGAATAACAACATTTATTCAAATCTAAACTAAACCCACTACTTAGCTATAAAGTATAAACTCCAATCTTGGTGACAGGTAAAGCTTTCCTATTCCCCATGATTAAGTTTATTCTTCCATGCTCCACATTCTCAGTTCTTCTTAGTCCCTGCAAATCAGAACAGATATGAATACCACAACCAGTATCAAGGACCCAAGAGTTAGAATGGGGTGAGTTATTAGATAAGATAGTGTAAATACCTGCATGGTTGGGTTTAACTTTCCCATCCTTCACATCTTGCTGGTACTTTGGGCAGTTCTGCTTCCAATGTGACTTTTCATGGCAATAGAAGCATTCAGCCTCTTTTGGGTCAGAAGAAGGAGTGACGAAACCTTTCTTGGTTCCACTTGAAGAAGAGCCATCAAGGGTCCTAGCCTTGGTACCCTTCGAAGAGCTTTTCCTCTTCTTCCCTCGACCTTTCCCGATTGCCAAAACCGGGGCGGAGTTTGGAGTAGGAGTGTTAACAACCGACTTACCCTTAAGACCTGTTTCTGCGGTCTTGAGCAGTCCCTGAAGTTTGCTGAGTGTGACCTCTTCCTTATTCATGTGATATGTCATGCGGAATTGATCATAGCACGATGGTAAGGAGTGCAAAATGATATCTATTGCAAGCTCCTCAGGGAAGTTCACATTAAGCTTCAGCAACCGATCCACATACCTTTGCATTTTCTGCATGTGGCTCGTGACGGATTCCCCGTCCTTCATCATGGTTATTATGATAGAGCATATGATTTCATACCTCTCTTGTCGTGCACGTTGATGGTATCTTTCCATCAGATCTTGGTGCATTTCAAAAGGGTAGAAGTCCTCATAGGACTTTTGGAGTTCCGCTGTCATGGTGGCCAACATGATGCATGCCACTTTTGTAGCATCCCTTTCATGTGCTCGGAAGTCAGCGATCTCCTGGGGAGTTGCAATGGTCTCATCAATCTCCTTAAGCTCCTTGTCAAGGACATATTCTTTGTCCTCGTAGCGGGTAATCATCCTGATGTTTCTGATCCATTCATTGAAGTTGGATCCATCAAAAGTGACTTTCCCACACAAGTTCATAAGGGTAAAGGAGCCATTAGGATTAGAGCCAGAAGCAGCATTGTTTGAAGACATCTGAAAGAAGAGAACAAGATTAGTTTAGATATTAAGAGAGTCCTTAATAAAACACCCAAATATAATATTAAGGCTAGGATCCAATCACAATATATTATAACTTAGAAGAGGTATGCCGTAATCCAAGCTATAACATATTTGAAAGGTAGGTGAATGACGATTCACCAATTTCCACCATGAAAAACGAAATATAGATATTAGGTTTTTAATTGGTTCTTAGAAATTCCTAGATTCTTTTGAGATTCAAATAATTTTTTCCAAAGGCATGTTTCAATCTCGAGTGTGCCCTCCAAGTTTTGTGACTGGGATACCGAGGATCACAAAACGAGTTGTGAAGTAACCATGCAAATCACTTGGTACCCTTAAAGTTTATCACTCAATCGATGTGCCGGTAAACCACACACGCTCCACCGATACTATGATAAACCTTAAGTCACCCTTTACCTACCTTGTTAAGTCCAAGTTAGTGTGCCGGTTAACCACACACGCTCCACCAACGACTTAAACAAAGTGTAAAGTGTAATTTCATGGATTAGCACCTTATTCACATTTTTCCTAAAGTAACTAAAATTGGGAATTTAATAAAAGCATTTAGTTACTTTATAATATTCATCATACTTTTAATGAGAATTTATAAGTCCTTGTCCTACCCGTTCGGCTAAGGACCCTCCACCGATCAATGAAGCGGTGGGTGAGAGTGGACACCCATTAAGTTGCCATTTTATAGGCAACAACCTTATACCCCCTTTTTAGACCGGCTTCGTGAATGAGGCGTACTAGCGGTAAGACGACTTGATCTTATACATATATATATTAGTAGCTTATAATATTATAAAGTATAAGGGTTGAATTTTAACTTTTAAAATTCTAAGGGTTGGAACTAAAGTTTTAATCAAGACTTTACTTGTTCCAAAACTTGAGGGCAAGTTTTGTAAACTTCCAAAAATTTTCATTTCTTATAACATATGAATTAATTGAGTAATAAAAATGAAGACTCTTCATTTTTATAACTCTTGTGTTCTTTTAATGGCTTTAATAAAAGTGAGACTTTTGGTTTTCCATAACTTGAGAACAAGTTATGGACTCCATTAAAACACATTATGATCATGAATTAAACTACCATGAAGGTTACAAACAATTCCTATGATCATCTAATCTCCATAAGTTCAAGAACATGAATATGAACACTTTCAACAATCAAAAATTACACTTAAAAAAACTTGTAATTTTGATAATTGCCATTGTAAATGGATTAGCATAAACATTACACCATCTAAAACAAGTTTTAAAACACCAAAACAGTTTAGGGTAATGTTTCTAGTCCATTTCCAGCAACAAATGTCGAAATTCTGAAAACTGCAGCCTCTACTCGTCGAGTGCAAACGAGCAGAAAACAGAAAAAACGATTTTTTTCAAGCAGTTTGCACAAAAAAACAACAAACAAACCTAGGCTCTGATACCACTGATGGGTTTTGAGCATTCTAACACTTCCTAAGTGTACATGCAACCCTAATAACCTTGGATCTATGTTTGTCTAATTATCATGCAAAGTTGAATTCCAAGGTTATATTCCTATCTAGCATACATGGGGAACATTTTTAACTTGAATGAAAGATAGAATAACTTACCTTGTTGTTGATTATGATCCTTGAAACCTTGTGAGCCTAGCACCCCAAGTGTGATGCCTCAAATGTTTCACACAACACCAAATGCAAAGGAGTAAACTTTGAGAGAATCTTACACTTGCAAAATCGGCTTTAGCCCTCTTGTTTCTTAGTGTCGCCAATTTTGGGGAGAACACCTTTGTTTATATAGTGTGTTGCATTAGGCAAACCCTAATGTAACATGACTCTTCATTTCATGATCCATGGGTTAACTCCATGGAGCATCCTATGGGTGGAACCCAACTTGATAATCCATGGAGCCTCTTAGCCCACTATATAAGATATGGAAGATTTACATAATCTACCCATATATTTAATTAGTTATCTTTTGATCACTTAATTAATTCTTGATCAAACTAATTAAATAATATTATTAATATATTAGAACTTATAATATATTAATAAACCATAAGTGTTATTTCTCTCATTTTAGTTTATCCAATTGCATGGTGCCATGCAACCTAAATGGACCATGCCGGGTCGGGTCAAGTACATACCAGAAATAGTTATGGACTTAGACACCTTATCCAATAGTTGGGACCACCCATCCTTCTATGTCTTTGACCTTAGAAGGGTCTACATGTATCCCTTCTTGACTGACAACATGACCCAAAAAGTTCACACTACGGAGCTAGAACTCACACTTAGAGAGTTTTGCATATAACTTTTCAGTTCGTAGAGTTTCCAAGATTTGCCGGAGATGTCGGCCATGCTCCTCTTCGCTTCGAGAATAGACTAGGATACCGTCGATGAAAACAATGACAAAATTGTCGATGAATGGTCGGTAGATTCGATTCATCAGGTCCATGAATGCGGCGGGGGTATTCGTTAGACCGAAGGGCATTACAACAAATTCGTAATGTCCATAGCGAGTTCGGAAAGCGGTTTTGGGGATATCCTTTTCCCGGACTTTGAGTTGGTGGTATCCGGATCGCAGATCTATCTTAGAGAAGTAACTTGCTCCTTGGAGCTGGTCGAATAGATCGTCGATTCGCGGAAGTGGGTAGTGATTTTTGATAGTGAGCTTGTTTAGTTCTCTGTAATCAATACACATTCTAAAGGATCCGTCCTTTTTCTTAACAAAGAGGACCGGAGCTCCCCAGGGTGAGAAGCTAGGTCGGATGAATCCTTTGCTCAAGAGTTCGCCAAGTTGGCTTGACAGTTCTTGCATCTCCGCAGGAGCCAACCTATAGGGTGATTTGGCAATGGGCGTGGCTCCCGGTACCAGGTCAATTCGGAACTCGACTTGTCTTTCTGGAGGTATCCCCGGAAGATCTTCAAGAAAGACATCCGGGAAGTCGCAGGCCACTGGGATGTCTCGAATATTGACCTCTTCCTTGGACTTATCCACTATGTGAGCCAGAAACGCCAAGTCCTTCTTTTGTAGATACTTCTGTGCCTTAATGCACGAGATTAGACGAAGGTTCGTACTGGGTTTGTCCCCGTATATAATTAGGGTTTCCTGGTTAGGGAGATGAAGGCGAACGACCTTCTCGCAACACATAATTTCGGCATGAAGGGGGCTCAACCAGTCCATGCCGACAATCACATCAAAACTCCTAATAGTTACAGGCATCAAGTTTATTTGAAAGGCATGTTGATTTAAGGTTAGGTTACATCCTACATATATTTCCCCAGTTGATTCTGTTTTCCCATTAGCCATTTCCACCGTAAAGGTTTCATTAAGCTTTTGGGGTTGTTATTTTAGCAAGTGTTTGAATTTATTACTCACAAAGCTTCGCTCTGCTCCAGTATCAAACAGGATGCATGCATATGAGTGGTTAAGGAGAAACGTACCGGTGACAACAACGAGATCCTGAACCGCTTCTCCTTGACCCATAGTCAGCACTCTTCCTCCTGCTCCTGTCGCCTGGTTGTTTGCATTGGGACAATTCCGCCTGAAATGTCCGGTCTTCCCGCACCCATAACAGGTATAACTGGCTCCATCCTTTGTGTTGTTGTTGTTGTTGTTGTTGTTGGGCATCTGGTTTTGTAGAAGATGGGTCCTACAATACTTTGCTGTATGGCCCCTCCAGTTGCATCTTGTGCACATCATCTCTCTGCATTCCCCGTGGTGATGGTGGTTACATTTGTTACACTTGGGAAGATTCCATGTGTACTGTTTCGGAGCATTCGGCGTGGATGAGGCTGGAGCATGTGGTGCTGTGGTAGCTTGGGTTGCTGCCTCTTCTTCCTCCAAGTCTACCACTGGCTCAGCAGGTGTGCCCTCGATTTCCGCTTCAGGTTCCTCTTCAGACTCCTCCTCGGGGTCTTCTTCAGGTTCCTCTTCCAGCCATCAGTTATTTCCGTGGTTAGGGAAATACGGACCCCCAGGATGATGGAAGCCGGCCATACTGTCTGCGAGAGGGTATATGAATAAGCTATTATTACTCCTAAGATTTATTATTTATAAATAATAAAAGTTAGGTTGATGCGCTCTTCTTGTTTAACAATAGGGTATGCCTTAGGTTTACTGACCATCGCGATCGTCCCAGGGCATGTGTTAGTTGTATTACGAAGAAATGTAGTTGATCAGGCTACATTCATTCCTAATACAACTGTGAACAGCCCTGGTTTAACCGGGATATCAGGTTCTCCCTAATCATCTTATTTGATTTGTTATTATGTTCATTTTTCTAAGTCGCACAAATATGAGTGTTTATTAGCACATTTTATTTGTTTTGTTCAGAGTTATTTAGTCCCTTGCTGGGTTTATAGTTGCATATCAATGTGTGGTTAGATATGCCAGTTCACTATAAACAGAGCTCTGATACCAACCTATCACACCCCCGAACCAGACGGCGGAAACGTCTGAGGGCTCGCGTGACTTAAATTGAAATATCATCACAATGAATATACATGAAACATAACACATTCATCGCCAAACATTACATAGTACAACTGGCATTGTTTACATCAAGTACATGGTTTACATTACATGATCCCAAAATATAAAGGGTTTGGTGATTAGCAACTACAAAAGAAACTTTCAACATACTGGATGCTTCCTCGTTCTAACGATTACCTGAGAATACAAGTTATTTTGAAAACGGTCAACATATATAATGTTGGTGAGTTCATAAATATGTTTGATGTAAAATAGTTTATGTCGTTCATAAAACCTAGAAAATCCGATATTTTCTGTAATAAGACTTTTCATGAAAATGTTGTGATGATCCTGTAAGTATATGCGTAAATGATTTCAAAACGTGTATAAATGAGAAGTTTTGCATTATAGTTTTTGAAAGTACAAGTGAGTAAGATTGGTTTCCCCGGAAAACCCGATGTTTTCCGATAAAATATTATGATTGTTTTGTATTATTGTATCGTCACAGCGAATGAATATGATTTCCCCTGATTACTTAGATGGTATTGGATCTCTATGTGAGTCGTTATAACCATGCATGATAATGACTAGTTCGTCTGTCTTGGCATTCTAATGAACACCGGAATTGATCTTAAGATTTTGTCACCCTAGACTGACCGAGTCTAATTGTAGCGAACAGCTTAGGTGTGGGGGAGTCACCTCCGTATATATCTATACACAAACTCTCGCTCTCCCTCCAGGAGACTTTGATTACAACTACAGACTACGACCGACACTTATTGGTGTCGCCCGTTATTACTCACTTAATCCAAATGAATTTGATTAACCTTGATTAATGACCTGATTTTAGTTTACTTGCAGAGAAGGTAAGCCTAACAGACGAGGAGAAGAGGACTACTAGGCCCTACTAATTACGTATGTTATTTAAGGCTGTCGAGTATACGAAAGGCGCGTTGGCCCATTTCGCATAAGATTTATTTGGACCTTACAAGCAATGCTAATGGGCCACTGAGGCCCAATAGCGTGTAAAAGCCATTGAGGGTCCCTTAAGCATGTAATTGGGTCACAGGAGGCCCAATAACATGTATTATTTATATTGGGCCCAAAAGTAATGTTAATGGGTCACGAAGGCCCAATAAGCATGATTAGAATCTTTCAAGCCCAACAATTAGAATGTTTACTTGTTTTGTATAGTATTAGTATTGCGAAGTTGTTTAATCGATATGTCGTAAAAATCACCAATTTGTTTTATAACGATTCATAGATTTATAAAAATAGTTATTTTTCTATTTAAAACCCATAAGTTATAAAGTTTTGTATATTTTGACCCAATTATTTTATTATTAACATGATTGACTAAAAATATTAGTTTGACCAATTCAGACCCTTATTTTGGTAAAGTTGGCAATTTTTAGCCCTTTTTATGAAAAATGACATATTAGGTCCTTGAACTATTTTTCTTGACATTTTTGACCTAAACACTTAATTAAATGATGTTTTAAGCCCAAAATTTTATTTAGGACAGTTTCAGCCCCTTAGTTAAAAGATTTGCATTTAAATCCACACTTTTTGCAATTTTTACAATTTTTACCCAAAATCCAAAATCTTTGCATTTTTAGTCCCTTTTGATAAATAAGACCATTTTAACCCTTGAAATAGGTTTATATATGTTTATAGCCCCTGTTTTGAGAAAAATTTCCATTTTAGCCCCTTCAATTTGATTTTTTGCATTTTTGGGCCTAAATAGTCGAAAAGCCCAAATTTTAGCCCATTAGGCTAAAATTTATATTTTTAGTCCTTTAAAAGCCTAATATTTATAAAAACTCTTATTTTAGCTGTTTTGACCTTTTGATCCTTGTAGAAACCGTGAATGACATCTTTTTCCCCATCTTTTGTTTATTTATCAAAAATGGTCCAATAACAAATTTTATGTTGTAGTGTTTTTATTTTAAAGCTTGTATAGTAGTTTATCTTGACATGTTAAGTGAAATATGACCTAGATCACATATTTTTCCTTCTTGAACTATAGATCTCGAAATATCTTTCATTTTTAGCACATATTTACCACAAAAACACAAGAAATCACACATAACATACAAATACACATAGATCTTCACATTTTACTTGTATTCTCCCCCATAAATCATATGAAAACCGAAAATAGAGGGGTATGAACTCACCTTAGGTTTGTGGGTTCGGTTTTGAAGAAAGAAATGGAAGAGTTTGGTCCTAGCAACTTCCTTGAGTAGATCTCGAACTCAAGAAGATTTCTAAGAGTATAAACACCAAAAACTTTGTGTAAAGGAATGATCTAACAAAAGAGTGAAGTTATGAAGCTTGGATGTGTAAAGACTTACCAAAGATTGACAACACTTGATGAAGACTCTTGAATCCAAGCCAAATTTTCGAGAATTCCTTGAAGGAAGGAAGGAGATGGCCTTAGAGAGAAATGGAGAGAATTTTTGTGTAGTGTGTGTGTGTTGTGTGTCTTCGATCGAAACAAGAAGAGGGGAGAGGGGAGAGAGTAAGATGAGTTGACATGCATGGAAACATGAGAATGGTGCATGGATACCCTATGTATATTTATGAGGTGGCACTACAATTGTCAACCCTCATTTATCCATCCTTTTATATATATATTTTTTTTGTTTTACTTGGGCCGAAATGGGCTAAGGAAGGAGGAAGGAATCACTTTGGCCCATTCTTGCCTTGGCTCGAGTTCATGACGCCCATAAGGAAAACTTACGGCCCATTGGGCCCTTAGGGTATCTCACGGCCCAATTTTTTGTATAAGAGAATGGATTTGAGTCCATTAAAGCTAATTGGATTAGTTATGGCCCAATAAGGCCCATTAAAGATAAATTAGTCCATTTTAGGCTTATAAGGCCCAAAAAGGTTAAGTCTTATGAGAGTGGATCCAATGAGAGCCCATTTAAGAGTTCTAAGCCCAAAATAGTCAAATTGGAAGCTTATTGGCCCATTAGACCCAATAAGGAAACCCTAGTCCATATAGGACTTAAACCGAGAATTCTAGGGTTTTCAACTTTACTTGATGAATCTAGGTTTGAATGTGCTTCCATAGGTTGAACTTCAAGCATAACATGAATTAGGGTTACGAGTTTATAGAAGATAATGTTTACAAGAGTACAGAATTTCCTAGCTAGAATACTAGTTGTGACAGTATGAGCTTGGAAGTGAACCTTGAAGGGTTTTTTTGGTGATTTTAAAGAAAGAAGAACTCTTGGAAGTTTCATTGCTAGAGCTTGTGGATCCAGAATCATCACCAACTTGGGAAGCTTTTGGAGGTATAAACTCTTAACTTGATGGTTCCTTTTAATAGATCTAGTTAGGGCTTGCTTTTGTGCTTTTTATGGTCGTTTGAGTCATGCATGAGAGTATGAGCTACTCCAAAAGATAAGGATGATAGAACTAAGCATTTTGTGGTCCCTTGTTCATGAAAATGCAATTTTGATGAGTTATATTGGACCATGCATGACTTAGTGTTCTTATCAAGGATTTTATTGAGTATTGGGTCCCATTAAGACATGCAAAGGAGTAAAGATGCCAACTTTACGTGTTAAGACATCACTTAGGATTAGATATGGGAATTGAACTTGGTGGCTTAACCGATTAAGCACTTAATGGTGATTTAGGTTGGCTGTGGAGTACGTTGGACGTATCCAGCTCATATGCTGCGCGTACTGGCCGAAGAAGGTGTACGCTGGGCGTAAGTCTGAGTACGCCAGGCGTACTCAACTGCCTTTGACTTTTGTTGACTTTTGGGTTTTGGGCCATATTTGGACTACTAGCGTTTTGGGCCCTGTTGGCCACTAGTCCTTTTGATTTTGGGCTATTGTTAGGTTTTGGGCCTTCCTGGATTTGGGCCCATAATGGGCTTTGGGTGTCATTTAGGAGTTTGGGCCATATTGAGCTTTTTGGTGCCATTGGGTTGGGCCAAGCTAGTTGGGCCCAGTATGTAAAAGGTAAAATAGTCTTTTACCCTAGAGGTTGAGGATGATGAGTTGGGGTCCCAGTTAAGGTTTATGACCTAATTATTAATTAGGGTATTATTTGATGACATTTAGTGCGGAGATTTCCTGGTTCAGAAGACTGAGCATTTATCGGGTTGTTTCAACAGTTTAAGGTAAATTTTCTCACTGTATCTGTGGGTTGAAGGCACCAATGATGGACCATTAATTTGTTATGTAGAATGCTAGTTATCTCTATGATACCTTCATGAAAGACCAGGATCTGGCAACTGACAATTGTATGAAAGACCAGGATCTGGCCCTTGGCAATTGTATGAAAGACCAGGATTTGGCCCTAGGCAGTTGTATGTAAGGCCGACATTTGACCCTTGGCATTGCAAGGAAAGACCATGGGGGTAGCCCATGGCACTTGTATGTTTTGGGTATGAGGTATTTTGGGGAACTCACTAAGCTTTGTGCTTATGGTTTCATATTTATGGTATCAGGTACTTTTGGTTCAAAGGGAAGGGCCCAACGTGATTGCACAACATCCCCCAGAGTTTTCCGCATTGGCAATTAATGAAATTACTCTGATGTTTAAATAATATATTCACTTTGATTGGCTTTGGAACAACTCGTTGTATGTTTTATTGAGTTTTATAAGAAATTTTTACCTTATAATTTTAGGTACGTTACAAGTTGGTATCCGAGCCTTGGTTTGAGGGATTCAGGCACACTCTCGGGTATGTCTGAACTCAAACTAAGGAATTGGTAATATTTTGAATGAAAATAAGTTTCTAAAAATATTTTTCTAAAGAAAATAAGTTTCTGAAAAGATTTTTATAAAAACAAGGGGGTGTGATGTGTGCAATCAACCGAGCTTAAGTAAGTGATTTACATAATACCCATACATGTTGATATGATATATGATATGAATACTTGCATGCTAGGATGAGGTTAGGGATACTTTCAGGAATTGCATGATAGATTGGCCTGATATGTGATGCGTTGTAGCTTAGAAGTATTTGATGATATGCTAGATTTGGAATCTATATTGGTAGAAGTGATTGCTAAGTGTATGCTTAAAAAATTATATACGATTAGGATCATATTTCCTATATTGTGTATAATTTGCATGCAAAAGGAAAACCGACAGTGAGAGTGGAAGTTCCTAGCATGGGTTGTAATAAGTTAGCATGGGTTGTAGTAAGTGAGCTTGGGATGTTCTTTGTCTGTTCTGTGGCTTGGAGTGTTACTACACGAATGATGGTTGCTTTGTGCTTTGAGCGACTCGTATTAATATGAGCTATTTACTTCATGAATATGTTAAGTTGTATGCTGCAAAGGTTAAATAATCTCAGAGTGATAAATTTGACTCTATTGTGCAGCTCTTGTCTGAGTCCAACCATTGTAGGGTTGAGTCTGTTACTCGAAGGATTATCTAAGCTTTATGGCATGTGATTGTATTCATGAAGTAGCTAGCTGATATTAGTAGGAGTTCTTCAGTAGCTGATGACAGGGTGAGGTCGGAACCTTGGAGAGCCTAGGAAGTGTTTTAGTGGGTTTGGTTGCACTGTTTAGCAAGTACTTGGAGTACCGATTTGAGAAAGTGACTTAGATGATTCGGGAAACTGCTGAGGAAATTATGGATAGGTGCGGAAGGTAGTATTGGGCCTGTACTACTAAAAGCACAGGACTCATACTCGAATCGAGGGGAGTCATGGAGAATCTAGGAAGCCTGTGAATGAGGATTTTTGGGTATGTTCTGATTATTGTATGGTTGCTTTTCAGAATGGTGATGAGCACGCATGGAGAAGGCTCGGGTTTTGGTTCAGGCTCAAGTGATGGACCAATTAGTGGGAGGACTGTCAGGGTTCTGAGTTCGTGATGGATTGAGGAAATGGAAGGTGTCTTCCGCACTAGTCCATATCCCAAAGGAGCCAAGGTTTCGTTTGCCTTGGATTTCTTGCATCATGCGGAAAGGAGTTGTTGGTAATTGATTGAACAATATATTACACTTACTGAGTTGGAGACTATGTCTTAGGAAGAGTTTGTGACCTGGTTCCGGGTGGAGGATGCGTCAGTTATCATTGTGCAACCGTTGGAAAGGGAGTTTGTGAGCTTGTCAGGGTGTAAGACCCTTAATGATGTGATTGTCGGAGCTCGTGAGTGGGAGATTGATTTGGAGCACCTCAGGAAAAGGAAGGCAGAATCGATTCAGACCGCAGTGGGCCAAACAAAGAGGCCCAGGACTCAGGATTCGCGTTTGGGAGGCCAGTAGGGCCGGAACCGTTATTCCAAGAGTGGGAGGCTATCGGGAGAAAGTGAAGGGATGTTTCAGTTGTGTACAGATGGGTCATTTCAGTAGTCATTGCCCCTCGATAATCGGTTTTAATATGTTTTCACTGTAATCAAGTGGGCCACAAGAAGGTCGATTGTCCATAGATGATGAGAGGAGCAGTGAGGGCACTTGCTCCAGCCATTCTGAGGAGTACTGATGGTCGAGAGGAAAAGGTGGAAGTTTCTGCAGGGAGGAGTCGAGCATTTTAGCCCCAGGCCGAGGGAATCTGAGTTCCATCAGTTGACATCGCAAGTATGTGATGTAATCTCTTCCCTCATGCTCTTATGAGATGTGTTTACGATTATATGTTTGTGTGTGAGACGCTATGTGCGGTCTATCTAAGTCTCCACTTAGAAATTGAGTTTTCTTCATGATGATCTGTAGAATATTCATATGTTATTTTGCATATCGTGGGCCATGTTTAGAATAGGCTTGAGTATTCCGCTTAGGACATCAGCAGCCGGTTAGATCCTTAGCGGTGTCAGCGAAAATTCAAGGAATCCACAAGGTGGGCATGATCGGTAGTTTCAAGTTCACACCTTCGAACCGAGGTGTTCATGGTTTCGAGCTAGTAAAGAATTGGTTCAATCATCAGTGTATGATCGGTAGTTTCAAGTTCAAACCTTCAAACCGAGGTAAGTTGCAGGTTGCATGGGAATTTCTCTAAGTGCAAGTAAGTGGTTGGGCGGGTTGGGTGCTTGTTTCATATTGAGATGTTGTTCCTCATCAACCAATCAGGCGCCAAGTACTTGTAGGGGATTCAACGTAAAGTGTTTAAGGATTTTGAGATTCGTTGACGTAGTGGGAATGATCACCTAGTCTTGGAATATATAAGCGGTAGGCGTTGTAACACATGTTCCATGTATTACTTAATTTATGTAAGTTTTAAGGTTTTGTGCGTGGACTCGGCGAGTTGGGAGTCCAACTCGTCGAGTAGAGGCATTTTTGGTGGACGCGGGATCGAGACCTACTTGACGAGTCGGAAGGCCGACTCGACGAGTAGGAGCTGTAAAAAGAAACCCTAATTTTTAGGGTTTGCACCCTATTTAAAGAACTTATTGCGCCTCTTGTGGCCTCCCTTATCACCCTAACATCCATAGAAAATCCTAGATCGATCTTGAACCTTCTTGAGTGAGAGAAAGAGCCTTTGTGAATGATTTTGGGGCATTTGTGAAGGATTCTAGAGCTTGAAGAGGAAGGAACAAGGAGAGGACCAGTATATCCAGCATCTACTCTGTCTTAGCCATCATTTTGAGGTATAAAGTCATCACCTTGATCTCTAGTTGATTAGATCCATTTTCTTGGAAGTAAATGGCCATTTTTGGTGCAAAATGGAGTCAAGCTTGGATCTGGACTTATCACAAGGATATGGTTCTAGATCTGGACCTCTCAAGGTCCCCAATGGCATAAAGTTGCTCACTTTATGTATCCTAGCCCCTTTCCATGCACAAAAACCTTGTAAGAAGCCTAGTTTTGAGGTTATGGCCTTATAGGGCCTTGCATACACGTAAAGTGTAACGCCCGTAGATCAGGGCTAATCAATTAAGAGATAATAAGTGTCGAAAACGACTTTTTGATAGAAGATTATTTAGAATGAATAGTCTTAATAAAAGTCGTAGTATATGTTACAAGGATTCCGGATATATAAAGAATGCCGAAATCCGAGTTATAACGAAGGAGTTATGACCTGTCGAAGTTTCGCGACAGAACCGGCACGACACTGCGTGACGTAATTAGTGAATTTACGATAGAACGATTTTTAGCCTTAGTGATCTAAACGAAAGTCATAAAGTTCGTTAAACCGAGAGCATGCATAAAAAACGCCCAAATCTGACTTCGTATGAGGAAGTTATGATTTTTCTAAGTTTCGACTTAGCAGTATGCAGCCCAAAACTCGAAATTTAGATCGAGTGATTTTTAGCCAAAACAATCTAAATGAGAATCGAAGATCTTGTTGATAGTAGTTCAATGGTAAAAAGACAGACGAAAACGGACGTCAGATGTAGAAGTGATGAATTTTTAACGGACTTTTCCTGTCCCGACCCGTTAAAAATATAATATTAAAAATAAATTCGAAATTAGGCGATGGAGTCTAAACAAAAGTTGTAGAGCATAATTTCACCTACGCTTGGATATAAAGAACGTCAAAAACGGAGTTCGTATGCGAAATATATGAATTTCTGAAGTTCGGAGCACAAACTTCGAGATCTGACTGCGTTCACGACGTGAACTCAGTGAACGACACCTTTCGAGCCTAGAAGACACACGGCAAGCCTAGGGGATGACCAGGATCAAAAGTCACGACGTGAATATACCTAGTTCACGACGTGAATGTGATTTTTCAGCCTATAAATAGGAATCGAAGCTCTCCGGATTTGGTTGCCATTTTCTAACCTCACTCCTATTTTTTTTCATATTTAAGCCCCTCTACACAGCCCCGACACCCCGGTTACATATCGACACCCGAAGCAAGTCCCGACGCCCCGAAGATCCTGAGAAAAAGAGTTTTCGAGCCGAAACTCTGCTCGCGTGAAGCCCGGTTTTTGAGAAAACATCCCGGTTTCATCGAAGAATATTATTTTTAGAGCCGAAGTATTGTCCAATCGTCTTCTTAACAAGTGAGTGTATAGTCACTTTCATCTTACAAATAGATATGAAGTATTTTATATAGAATATGTGCTATGTATATATATGTTGTTTGTTTATTTGAGATGGATGTTGAATGAATGTTTTATACATGTTTAAAATGATTTAAAATGTATATATATTTTATCTTCAAATATGTTGGGTAAAACATGGGTAGATAAAGAATGAGGGATGAAAGTACGGTATAGATATACGTTGGTAGCTATGAATTTAGTACGGTATATATGTACGTTGGTAGCTATGGATTTCGTACCTTGGCAGCTATGGACTTAGTGCCTGTTGTATAAACCTTGGCGACGATGTGACTTCGTGCCTATTTGACATAAATTGCCGAGGAAAAGCAGTGTTGTCACCCCGATGTTTGCTTATTTGACATAACTTGTTGAGGAAAACAGTGTTGTCACCCCGATGTTTGCTTATTTGACATAAATTACTGAGGAAAGCGGTGTTGTCACCGCGATGTTTGCTTATTTGACATAAATTTCTGAGGAAAGCAGTGTTGTCACCCCGATGGTTGCCTTATTTGATATAAACCTTGGCAGCAATGGACTTCGTGCCTATTCCTTAGGTCAATCCTTAGGAATGAATAAATGAAGGTTAGATGATTCTTAGGGTAGATCCTTAAGAATAAATAAGATAATGGGGATGGGTAATTGGGTTGATTGTTTGATGATTAAATATAATAATTATATTATTGTGGGTTGAAAACCTTATGTAGTCACCAGGTTTCCCAACCTGACCCACTCAAGCTTATTTGTATCACAGGTGTCGATATGAAGCTACTTTACACTGAGAGATTTAAAAGACATGTAGATCACTAGTGTAAATGAATGTAAGGTTTGTTTATGCTTATGTTTCAGTATTGACGATGACATCCCAAATGTTTTAAATGAATAAAATACATTTCTTCAGAAATGCTTTGATAAAGTATTTATCATGTATTTTCTGGGAACAAATTCCGCAACACCTTTTTTGAAAGATTACTCTGATTTTATTTTAAAAAGCATAAATGAAATCGGTCTTTTCTAGCCGAGAAATTTGGGGATGACACATAAAGTTTGCAACTTTACGTGGTATCTTCACTAAGGGAGTTTGGATCTGGAGTTTGGCACCATAGATCACATTGAAAAGGGCTGAACTTGGAAAGGACTGAAGGAACTCGTCGAGTCCCCTTTGCTGACTCGGTGAGTCGGGGTAGGGTTTGCCCGTTTCTGGATGAGTGCAATGAAGGATTAGGGTTTTGGTTCGTTCAGACTTTAGTTTTCTGGAGATATGATGAACTTGACGAGTCAATAGGGTAACTCGGTGGAATGGACTCGGGAGGAACTCGACGAGTTACAAAGGTAACTCAGTGAGTTAACGGGTCATACAGGAACTCGACGAGTTGATGGGTGTACTCGACCAGTTGAGGTCAACGTGGACTGTTGACCTTGACTGTTGACCAGAGTTGACTTTGAGGGTAATTATGGGATTATGACAAGTTAATCACATGATGGTTATAGGCAGTTGAGGAGGAGAAGTGCGTGGTACATACCTGATTCTAGCTTGTTAGTTCAACATTTTAGAGGTGAGTCTTTTCAAGATACCAATGGGTCTAAGGCACCAAGGCCGACCCATTTTAGGTTATGTGGTACACTAGCTGTAGTAGAGATATGTGGTATGATACTTAGCTTTATGCTAAGTGGTATGCTAGTGATTATATGATATTTGCATGGAAGACCCCGGGGGGAGCCTGTGGCAGTTGGATATAAGACCATGTGGGGGAGCCCATGTCATTCCTAGGTAAACACCATGTGGGGGAGCCCATGTCATGATGGTATAAGACCCTGGGGGGAGCCCATGGCATCCTTATATGTTTATGTATGTCTTATGTGGTATGATAGATACTTATGTGATATATGATATGCTAGTTGATTATGTATGTTATTGCATGGAAGACCCCGAGGGGAGCCCGTGACAGTTGGATATAAGACCATGTGGGGGATCCCATGACATTCCTAGGTAAAGACCATGGCGGGAGCCGATGGCATGAAGGTATAAGACCCTGGGGGGATCCCACGGCATCCAGGATACCAAGAGTAACCTCTTATCCATCAGGTCCAAAATCCCCTCCTTGATGGTACCGCAAAACACAGGGGTAGCATCCAGGATACCAAGAGTAACCTCAACCGAAATGAACCCGCGTAGACACTCATCAATTGATTTTGTGCCTGAGCCAGAACCTCCTTGAGTAATCATCACCATACTTTAAACTGAAGCACAACATAAAAACCATCAGCAAAGGATTCGAGGGGACTCCTCTACACATGCCTCCTTAGAGTTTCTAGTCTGCACTCGTCTCAGGTACATGCCATGTGCTTCTAGTAGTACGGGTCCAATACTACCTTTCACACCTACCTGTACCTTCCTCAAGGTCAATCCTGATTCCTCTAAGTCACCACACTAAAACCATAAACTAATCTCATGCCATATGACATACATATCCTAGACACTCCTATGAATCCTCAACTCCCACCACTCGCAATACCAAGAACCTCAATCAACATTGTTGGTTTCCATATTCATGCAAGTTATACACAAAATAGGATCATATATACTGTCAAATGATGATTCTACCCTAAGTCCACAACCAAACAAGGAACATGAATGGAGGCCGAATCGATCATTCTAGGGCTATACAATCCTAATCGTATACAAATTTGAAAGCTACCACCTAGCAAATAACTGAGTCGATATCAATTCCAAGTAATACATAGCATCAAGTTCCACCAGGCTATAAGGCATCACACAAATTAGGCAATTCTATCATATGATTCTTAAAGGTATCCTTAGCCCTAATCTAGCATACAATTCTCATATCGAGCATCCTAATCCTAATACATAAGTATGGGTAGTTTGGGAACCACTTACTTGAGCTCGGCTGATCGCACGCATCGCTCCCCTTTTCTTAAATAAAATCCTTTTTAAAAGTTTAAAATCAATTTTATTTATAAAAAACTATCATTTCCTCAGTTTGAGTTCTGACACACCCGAGAGTATGCCTGAATCCCTTAAACCGAGGCTCTGATACCAACTTGTAACAACCTAAAAACAGTACTAAAAATTTTCATTCAAAAACCATTAATTTTCATTCATTAATTTTACCAAAAACCATCATTCATTACAATATTCCAAAACATCAGAGTACAAATACATCAAGTGCTGAAATCATATTGGTAGGATGTTGTGCCATCACGCGGGGCATTACCTTTTGAACTGGAAGTACCTGAAACCATAAACATAAACTGTAAGCATAAAGCTTAGTGAGCTTCCCAAATTACCACATACAACATACATATAATATAAAAACACGTAGCTGTGTATGGTTCGTATCAACCCCCGGGTTCGTATCAACCCAAAATAACAAGTAGCTGTGTCGAGTCCGAATCAACCCCCGGGTCCGTAACAACCCCGAATCCATAATTACTCTGAGCCCAAACTAGATCAATACATAAACCATACAATAAAATCATACAAAATCATACATCAACATACAGTTTCTACTTATACAATACAGTGGGTCGGGCATTGTGCCTTCGACCTACTTAAGGTGGTAAGAAAGACTCACCTCACAGACAGATGAAAAGCTAAAATGACACGCTGCTCTGAAACCCACGCTACTGGTCACCTTTACGAATAACAGTAACCAAAACTCAGACTACCATTCAAATACCTAAAATACCCCTAGGTCAAACCCTAGTTAAAATCCAGGTTAAAGTCAACTGAGTCAAACAAGTTGACTCAGTCGGTACACGGGGCGTACTTCGCAGTTGACCAAGGATCAGCGAGTTGACCTCGTACATGCAGTGTACCCCTCGGTATGCCTAGCATACGCGGCTGCTCACCACCCCTCTTATTAAGTGCTTAATCCTTTAAGCACTTACGTCGAATTTTCAGATCTAGGCAACAAAAGATGTTTTAACCATAAAGTTTCCAACTTTATGGTTTAGCATGGCTATTAAGACCTTAACTCTATAAACCCTAGTCCCTTAACCCATTAAGACTATCTAGCACTTGGATGGAGAGAAACTAGTAACCAAAAACCCAACTTTATGACTTCAATCCCCTCAAAACCTCTGAAAGGACAACTCAAATGCCTTGGAGTACCTTCTACTCACAAAGACCAAGTTTGGGACCAAAAATGGAACATCTTTGAGCTAAAACTAGATCCATAATATTTCTACACCAAGGTTGAAGCTTTTTACCTCCACAAGGTGCACAAGGGGGACAAGATGATAGATCCAAAGTCTTGAATGAAACATCACCACCTCAATGCTCTTCCTTTTACTCCAAAAGCTTCAAATGGCACCAAAAATGGCTCAACAAGCTTCATAATTCACAAGCACTCTTTAGGGTTTTGAAATGAGGAATGAGGTTGAAGATAAGAATGTGCATGTGGTCATAAGTGTGATTAAATTGGGTCCAAACCCTAAAGTTTAGGCTTTGCACCTTGGTTGCGTACGCCCGATGTACCAGTATATGCGCAGCGTACTAATGCGATCAGGAGTACGCCGTGCATATTAAGGTGTGCGCCCTATGTACTCCGGCTGACTCCAAAATTATGAAATTTCCACCGGGGACTAAACTTGCAATTAAAGCACAACTTAAGGGTTAAAACGAATACCTGAAAGATAGATGTTACACAGATCTACAAAGCTTGGAGTTTCCCAAGTGCCTCCTAATGGAGTTCTTCCTTCAAAGATGCACACAAAACACTCAAAGGTCACCAAAACTCACACAAGAAGGTTAGGGTTTAGAGGTGGCTTCTGAAGGGGATGGCAGCTAAGAATGGAAGGGTCTCAAGGGGTTAGAAGCTTTAAATAAGGCTCAAAACCCCAAGATTCAGGTTTTGGTTCTGGGCTGCTACGCCATGCTTAACTACACCTACACCCTGCGTAGTTCACTTAAGTCTCGTGCCCAAGCTTCCTCCTACGCTCAGTTTAGGAGACTATCATATGCCCATAATAGGGTGGGTTTCCTTTGTATTTAACCTTTAAAAATAAGCATGCCTCAAAGACCGGGTATTAAAATTCTACCCTACATGAACTAGATTTCGTCCTCTAAATCCTCAGCTGCAAATAAGTCTGGATAATGCTCATGCATCTACGTCTCGGGTTGCCAGGTTCACTCGGAACCTTTCCGATGTTTCCATTGAACCTTGACTAAGGGAACCACCTTGTTACGCAAGGCCTTTGTCTTACTATCTAATATGGCCACCGACATCTCCACATATTTCAGGCGCTCATCGACCTAAATGACTTCTAATGGAACCACCGCCGAATCGTCAACCACACACTTCTGAAGCTGAGGAACATGGAAGGTGTTGTGAATCTGACTAAGCTCACAGGAAAATCCAATCGGTAGGCCACCTTGCTAACCCTGGCCACTACTCGAAACGGTCGAATAAATCAGGGGCCTAACTTTCCCTTCTTCCTGAAGCTTATCACACCCTTCTAGGGGGTTACCTTCAGCAAAACCATGTCCCCAACTTGGAAATCCAGCTCAGACCATCGTCAGTCAGCATAACCATCGTCAGTCAGCAAAACCATGTCCCCAACTTGGAAATCCAGCCGGACAAATACATGGAACAATGTCTTACTTATTGTCCAGCAGTTTGTTTCCTGATTTCCGATTTGTTTGACAAAGAACTTAATTGAACACATCAACTTAGTTCTGACCGGGCCCGGTACATAGGTCAAAACAAAATCATCGAGGGGCCCAGATATCAGCTTCTAATCCAAGAAGGAACAGATAAACTTCGACTCATATGTTTGTTCTACTACTCATTGAATTATACACAAGAGCACGTTTTATAACATCGAGTTACCAATGCGTTTTCGTACAATCAATGCATAATCAACTCATAAGTAACAAATCATATCTCTAGGTTTGAAGACTTATATGATATTACCGTCTCACGATCACTCGAGATAAATTCCATGAAGTGATTCCAGTGAGCGTGGGTTGAGTCCAATGCTCATAACTTATGAGCACTCATGAATGGTGTAGCCATGTCCAACAACTTAGACCTCTGCAACCAATCATGACAGTCTTGATTCATACCTACTTCCGACATATGACCGACTGTGGAGGTTCGAATAATATGATATACCAAACATAATTATTCTGGAAATCAAAACATGCAAAAGAAATATAGTAAACGATCGACAAGAGATAGCAACACTTTACTCATAAATAAAACACCTTTTATTCATCATCTAATGTCAATTACACTTTACAAATTTCAAGGTTATCTAACTACTAAATCTAATATCATCCTTCAGCCCTATGCTCCGAGCATGCTGGAGATGCTTAACCCGAGTCAGTCCCTTCGTGAGGGGATCTGCTGGATTCTCATCCGATGATACCCTCTTTGCCACGAGGAGTCCTTCTTCTATTCGATGTCTGATGAAATGGTATTTTCTGTCGATGTGTCTGGATCTCCCGTGATCCCTTGGTTCCTTGGCTAAGGCAATTGCACTTTCACTATCACAGAAAATTTCCATTGGCTCTTTAATAGCTGGTACAACTCCAAAGTCTCCAATGAAGTTCTTCAGCCATATCGCCTCCTTTGCTGCCTCGCTAGCTGCTATATACTCTGATTCGCAAGTTGAATCAGCCACTGTCTCTTGCTTGGAACTCTTCCAAGAAATTGCTCCTCCATTTAAGGTAAAGACCCAGCCTGACTGAGAGCGGAAATTATCCCTATCAGTCTGAAATCTAGCATCACTATACCCTACAACTCTCAAGTCTTCACTCCCACCGAGGGTAAGGACCCAGTCCTTAGTCCTCCGTAGGTACTTGAGGATATTCTTTACCGCAGTCCAGTGTGCCTTGCCAAGGTTCCCCTGATACCTGCTAACCATGCTCAAAGCAAAGGCTACATCAGGTCGAGTACACGTCATAGCATACATGATCGATCCTACAGCCAAAGTATAAGGTATTCGACTCATTTCTGCTATCTCAGCCTCAGTACTAGGGCTTTGTGTCTTACTCAATCTGGCGTTACTCTGGATGCGTAACTCTCTTTTCTTGGAGTCCTGCATGCCGAATCTCTTCAGCACCTTATCCAAGTAGGTACTCTGACTAAGTCCAATTAGTCTTTTACTCCGGTCTCTCAAGATCCTTATCCCTAGAATATAGGCAGCTTCTCCTAGGTCCTTCATAGAGAAACACTTCCCAAGCCAGGACTTAACTTCCTACAGAGTTGGGATGTCATTTCCTATGAGTAGTATGTCATCCACATACAATACCAAAAAACTAACTATACTCCCACTAGCCTTGACATATACACAAGATTCATCTTCACTCCTAGAAAAGCCAAATTCTTTGACTTTCTCATCAAAGCAAAGATTCCATCTGCGAGGTGCTTGCTTTAACCCATAAATGGATTTCTCAAGCTTACACACTCTATTAGGGTACTCTGTATTGACAAAACCCTCTGGCTGACTCATGTAAACATCCTCAGCCAACTTTCCATTAAGGAAAGCGGTTTTGACATCCATTTGCCATATTTCATAGTCACGAAATGCAGCTATGGCTAACAGAACCCTAATAGACTTAATCTTGGCCACTGGAGAAAAGGTCTCATCATAATCAACTCTCGGAGTTTGTGAGAAACCCTTTGCAACCAGTCGTGCCTTATAAGTGTGTACATTACCATCCATGTCGGTCTTCTTCTTGAAGATCCATTTGCACCCTACAGTCTTACGACCTGGTACATTCTCAACCAAGTTTCAAACTTGATTGTCATACATGGACTGTATCTCGCTGTCCATTTCCTCTTTCCACTTGGCTGACTCAGGGCCTGCCATGGCTTCCGCGTAACTGTTAGGTTCATCCAGACCTATCAGTGTCTCATCACTGATAAGTGTATCACCTTCCGCAGTAATATGGAATCCATAGTAATGCTCAGGTGCATTCCTAACCCTTATGGAACGCCTCAGAGGTACAGACTTGTCAATTGGCTCAACAGGAGTTTCCTCCTCAAGTTGAGTGCTAGGGTTTGAAGTTCCTTCACCACTTGACTCTTGAATTTCTTCAAGGTCAACTTGCCTTCCACTGTTTCCTTGGCTTATGAACTCTCTCTCTCGAAAGAAAGCCCTCCTAGCTACAAAGACCACATTCTCACTAGGTCTGTAGAAGAGGTAACCAAAGGATTTCTGTGGGTATCCGATGAAAATACACCTCTCACTTCGAGGTTCGAGCTTATCATGAGTCTCGCGTCTCACAAAAGCCTCGCAACCCCAAATCTTAATGTGTTCTAGTTTGGGTACTTTACCAGTCAACATCTCATGAGGAGTTTTGGCAACTTTCTTTGTGGGAACTAGATTAAGGATATGGGCGGCAGTCTCTAAGGCATACCCCCAAAATGAGATTGGTAGCGAAGCTCGACTCATCATGGAACGAACCATATCCAACAAGGTTCGATTACACCTCTCAGCTACACCATTCAACTGTGGTGTCCTGGGAGGTGTCAATTGTGAGATAATCCCACATTCCCTAAGATAGTCGAGGAACTCTGAACTAAGATACTCACCACCTCGATCGGATCGAAGCATCTTAATGTTCCTGCCCAATTGATTCTCGACTTCCTGTTTAAACTCTTTAAACCTCTCAAAAGTCTCTGACTTATGCTTGATTAAGTAGACATATCCATATCTACTGTAATCATCAGTAAAAGTCAAATAACAACGATTAGCATCCCTTGTGGTATGTTTGAAGGGCCCGCACACATCCGTGTGTATAAGATCCAACAAACCTTCACCCCTCTCACAAGAACCTGTGAAGGGTGACTTTGTCATTTTTCCAAGTAAGCATGATTCGCAACTATCATCTGACTTTAGGTCGAATGACTCCAAGACTCCATCCTTTTGGAGTTGGCCTATGCGTTTCTTGCTTATATGTCCAAGACGACAATGCCATAATGATGCTTTATCCAAGTTATTATCATTAACATAATCAATACACAATACATTATTTCCTAAGTTATCAACCACATATACAGTTTCATACACACCATCACAAGGTAATGCTTTAAAATAAAGAACATTATTAAAGAAAGCATTAATCGAACCAACTTCGTTATCAAATGAAAAGTTGAAACCTTGTTTTTACAATGCATGAAAGGAAATAGTATTTCTTGCCATTTCTGGCGAATAACAACATTTATTCAAATCTAAACTAAACCCACTACTTAGCTATAAAGTATAAACTCCAATCTTGGTGACAGGTAAAGCTTTCCTATTCCCCATGATTAAGTTTATTCTTCCATGCTCCACATTCTCAGTTCTTCTTAGTCCCTGCAAATCAGAACAGATATGAATACCACAACCGGTATCAAGGACCCAAGAGTTAGAATGGGGTGAGTTATTAGATAAGATAGTGTAAATACCTGCATGGTTGGGTTTAACTTTCCCATCCTTCACATCTTGCTGGTACTTTGGGCAGTTCTGCTTCCAATGTGACTTTTAATGGCAATAGAAGCATTCAGCCTCTTTTGGGTCAGAAGAAGGAGTGACGAAACCTTTCTTGGTTCCACTTGAAGAAGAGCCATCAAGGGTCCTAGCCTTGGTACCCTTCGAAGAGCTTTTCCTCTTCTTCCCTCGACCTTTCCCGATTGCCAAAACCGGGGCGGAGTTTGGAGTAGGAGTGTTAACAACCGACTTACCCTTAAGACCTGTTTCTGCGGTCTTGAGCAGTCCCTGAAGTTTGCTGAGTGTGACCTCTTCCTTATTCATGTGATATGTCATGCGGAATTGATCATAGCACGATGGTAAGGAGTGCAAAATGATATCTATTGCAAGCTCCTCAGGGAAGTTCACATTAAGCTTCAGCAACCGATCCACATACCTTTGCATTTTCTGCATGTGGCTCGTGACGGATTCCCCGTCCTTCATCATGGTTATTATGATAGAGCATATGATTTCATACCTCTCTTGTCGTGCACTTTGATGGTATCTTTCCATCAGATCTTGGTGCATTTCAAAAGGGTAGAAGTCCTCATAGGACTTTTGGAGTTCCGCTGTCATGGTGACCAACATGATGCATGCCACTTTTGTAGCATCCCTTTCATGTGCTCGGAAGTCAGCGATCTCCTGGGGAGTTGCAATGGTCTCATCAATCTCCTTAAGCTCCTTGTCAAGGACATATTCTTTGTCCTCGTAGCGGGTAATCATCCTGATGTTTCTGATCCATTCATTGAAGTTGGATCCATCAAAAGTGACTTTCCCACACAAGTTCATAAGGGTAAAGGAGCCATTAGGATTAGAGCCAGAAGCAGCATTGTTTGAAGACATCTGAAAGAAGAGAACAAGATTAGTTTAGATATTAAGAGAGTCCTTAATAAAACACCCAAATATAATATTAAGGCTAGGATCCAATCACAATATATTATAACTTAGAAGAGGTATGCCGTAATCCAAGCTATAACATATTTGAAAGGTAGGTGAATGACGATTCACCAATTTCCACCATGAAAAACGAAATATAGATATTAGGTTTTTAATTGGTTCTTAGAAATTCCTAGATTCTTTTGAGATTCAAAGAATTTTTTCCAAAGGCATGTTTCAATCTCGAGTGTGCCCTCCAAGTTTTGTGACTGGGATACCGAGGATCACAAAACGAGTTGTGAAGTAACCATGCAAATCACTTGGTACCCTTAAAGTTTATCACTCAATCGATGTGCCGGTAAACCACACACGCTCCACCGATACTATGATAAACCTTAAGTCACCCTTTACCTACCTTGTTAAGTCCAAGTTAGTGTGCCGGTTAACCACACACGCTCCACCAACGACTTAAACAAAGTGTAAAGTGTAATTTCATGGATTAGCACCTTATTCACATTTTTCCTAAAGTAACTAAAATTGGGAATTTAATAAAAGCATTTAGTTACTTTATAATATTCATCATACTTTTAATGAGAATTTATAAGTCCTTGTCCTACCCGTTCGGCTAAGGACCCTCCACCGATCAATGAAGCGGTGGGTGAGAGTGGACACCCATTAAGTTGCCATTTTATAGGCAACAACCTTATACCCCCCTTTTAGACCGGCTTCGTGAATGAGGCGTACTAGCGGTAAGACGACTTGATCTTATACATATATATATTAGTAGCTTATAATATTATAAAGTATAAGGGTTGAATTTTAACTTTTAAAATTCTAAGGGTTGGAACTAAAGTTTTAATCAAGACTTTACTTGTTCCAAAACTTGAGGGCAAGTTTTGTAAACTTCCAAAAATTTTCATTTCTTATAACATATGAATTAATTGAGTAATAAAAATGAAGACTCTTCATTTTTATAACTCTTGTGTTCTTTTAATGGCTTTAATAAAAGTGAGACTTTTGGTTTTCCATAACTTGAGAACAAGTTATGGACTCCATTAAAACACATTATGATCATGAATTAAACTACCATGAAGGTTACAAACAATTCCTATGATCATCTAATCTCCATAAGTTCAAGAACATGAATATGAACACTTTCAACAATCAAAAATTACACTTAAAAAAACTTGTAATTTTGATAATTGCCATTGTAAATGGATTAGCATAAACATTACACCATCTAAAACAAGTTTTAAAACACCAAAACAGTTTAGGGTAATGTTTCTAGTCCATTTCCAGCAACAAATGTCGAAATTCTGAAAACTGCAGCCTCTACTCGTCGAGTGCAAACGAGCAGAAAACAGAAAAAACGATTTTTTTCAAGCAGTTTGCACAAAAAAACAACAAACAAACCTAGGCTCTGATACCACTGATGGGTTTTGAGCATTCTAACACTTCCTAAGTGTACATGCAACCCTAATAACCTTGGATCTATGTTTGTCTAATTATCATGCAAAGTTGAATTCCAAGGTTATATTCCTATCTAGCATACATGGGGAACATTTTTAACTTGAATGAAAGATAGAATAACTTACCTTGTTGTTGATTATGATCCTTGAAACCTTGTGAGCCTAGCACCCCAAGTGTGATGCCTCAAATGTTTCACACAACACCAAATGCAAAGGAGTAAACTTTGAGAGAATCTTACACTTGCAAAATCGGCTTTAGCCCTCTTGTTTCTTAGTGTCGCCAATTTTGGGGAGAACACCTTTGTTTATATAGTGTGTTGCATTAGGCAAACCCTAATGTAACATGACTCTTCATTTCATGATCCATGGGTTAACTCCATGGAGCATCCTATGGGTGGAACCCAACTTGATAATCCATGGAGCCTCTTAGCCCACTATATAAGATATGGAAGATTTACATAATCTACCCATATATTTAATTAGTTATCTTTTGATCACTTAATTAATTCTTGATCAAACTAATTAAATAATATTATTAATATATTAGAACTTATAATATATTAATAAACCATAAGTGTTATTTCTCTCATTTTAGTTTATCCAATTGCATGGTGCCATGCAACCTAAATGGACCATGCCGGGTCGGGTCAAGTACATACCAGAAATAGTTATGGACTTAGACACCTTATCCAATAGTTGGGACCACCCATCCTTCTATGTCTTTGACCTTAGAAGGGTCTACATGTATCCCTTCTTGACTGACAACATGACCCAAAAAGTTCACACTACGGAGCTAGAACTCACACTTAGAGAGTTTTGCATATAACTTTTCAGTTCGTAGAGTTTCCAAGATTTGCCGGAGATGTCGGCCATGCTCCTCTTCGCTTCGAGAATAGACTAGGATACCGTCGATGAAAACAATGACAAAATTGTCGATGAATGGTCGGTAGATTCGATTCATCAGGTCCATGAATGCGGCGGGGGTATTCGTTAGACCGAAGGGCATTACAACAAATTCGTAATGTCCATAGCGAGTTCGGAAAGCGGTTTTGGGGATATCCTTTTCCCGGACTTTGAGTTGGTGGTATCCGGATCGCAGATCTATCTTAGAGAAGTAACTTGCTCCTTGGAGCTGGTCGAATAGATCGTCGATTCGCGGAAGTGGGTAGTGATTTTTGATAGTGAGCTTGTTTAGTTCTCTGTAATCAATACACATTCTAAAGGATCCGTCCTTTTTCTTAACAAAGAGGACCGGAGCTCCCCAGGGTGAGAAGCTAGGTCGGATGAATCCTTTGCTCAAGAGTTCGCCAAGTTGGCTTGACAGTTCTTGCATCTCCGCAGGAGCCAACCTATAGGGTGATTTGGCAATGGGCGTGGCTCCCGGCACCAGGTCAATTCGGAACTCGACTTGTCTTTCTGGGGGTATCCCCGGAAGATCTTCAAGAAAGACATCCGGGAAGTCGCAGGCCACTGGGATGTCTCGAATATTGACCTCTTCCTTGGACTTATCCACTATGTGAGCCAGAAACGCCAAGTCCTTCTTTTTTAGATACTTCTGTGCCTTAATGCACGAGATTAGACGAAGGTTCGTACTGGGTTTGTCCCCGTATATAATTAGGGTTTCCTGGTTAGGGAGATGAAGGCGAACGACCTTCTCGCAACACATAATTTCGGCATGAAGGGGGCTCAACCAGTCCATGCCGACAATCACATCAAAACTCCTAATAGTTACAGGCATCAAGTTTATTTGAAAGGCATGTTGATTTAAGGTTAGGTTACATCCTACATATATTTCCCCAGTTGATTCTGTTTTCCCATTAGCCATTTCCACCGTAAAGGTTTCATTAAGCTTTTGGGGTTGTTATTTTAGCAAGTGTTTGAATTTATTACTCACAAAGCTTCGCTCTGCTCCAGTATCAAACAGGATGCATGCATATGAGTGGTTAAGGAGAAACGTACCGGTGACAACAACGAGATCCTGAACCGCTTCTCCTTGACCCATAGTCAGCACTCTTCCTCCTGCTCCTGTCGCCTGGTTGTTTGCATTGGGACAATTCCGCCTGAAATGTCCGGTCTTCCCGCACCCATAACAGGTATAACTGGCTCCATCCTTTGTGTTGTTGTTGTTGTTGTTGTTGTTGGGCATCTGGTTTTGTGGAAGATGGGTCCTACAATACTTTGCTGTATGGCCCCTCCAGTTGCATCTTGTGCACATCATCTCTCTGCATTCCCCGTGGTGATGGTGGTTACATTTGTTACACTTGGGAAGATTCCATGTGTACTGTTTCGGAGCATTCGGCGTGGATGAGGCTGGAGCATGTGGTGCTGTGGTAGCTTGGGTTGCTGCCTCTTCTTCCTCCAAGTCTACCACTGGCTCAGCAGGTGTGCCCTCGATTTCCGCTTCAGGTTCCTCTTCAGACTCCTCCTCGGGGTCTTCTTCAGGTTCCTCTTCCAGCCATCAGTTATTTCCGTGGTTAGGGAAATACGGACCCCCAGGATGATGGAAGCCGGCCATACTGTCTGCGAGAGGGTATATGAATAAGCTATTATTACTCCTAAGATTTATTATTTATAAATAATAAAAGTTAGGTTGATGCGCTCTTCTTGTTTAACAATAGGGTATGCCTTAGGTTTACTGACCATCGCGATCGTCCCAGGGCATGTGTTAGTTGTATTACGAAGAAATGTAGTTGATCAGGCTACATTCATTCCTAATACAACTGTGAACAGCCCTGGTTTAACCGGGATATCAGGTTCTCCCTAATCATCTTATTTGATTTGTTATTATGTTCATTTTTCTAAGTCGCACAAATATGAGTGTTTATTAGCACATTTTATTTGTTTTGTTCAGAGTTATTTAGTCCCTTGCTGGGTTTATAGTTGCATATCAATGTGTGGTTAGATATGCCAGTTCACTATAAACAGAGCTCTGATACCAACCTATCACACCCCCGAACCAGACGGCGGAAACGTCTGAGGGCTCGCGTGACTTAAATTGAAATATCATCACAATGAATATACATGAAACATAACACATTCATCGCCAAACATTACATAGTACAACTGGCATTGTTTACATCAAGTACATGGTTTACATTACATGATCCCAAAATATAAAGGGTTTGGTGATTAGCAACTACAAAAGAAACTTTCAACATACTGGATGCTTCCTCGTTCTAACGATTACCTGAGAATACAAGTTATTTTGAAAACGGTCAACATATATAATGTTGGTGAGTTCATAAATATGTTTGATGTAAAATAGTTTATGTCGTTCATAAAACCCAGAAAATCCGATATTTTCTGTAATAAGACTTTTCATGAAAATGTTGTGATGATCCTGTAAGTATATGCGTAAATGATTTCAAAACGTGTATAAATGAGAAGTTTTGCATTATAGTTTTTGAAAGTACAAGTGAGTAAGATTGGTTTCCCCGGAAAACCCGATGTTTTCCGATAAAATATTATGATTGTTTTGTATTATTGTATCGTCACAGCGAATGAATATGATTTCCCCTGATTACTTAGATGGTATTGGATCTCTATGTGAGTCGTTATAACCATGCATGATAATGACTAGTTCGTCTGTCTTGGCATTCTAATGAACACCGGAATTGATCTTAAGATTTTGTCACCCTAGACTGACCGAGTCTAATTGTAGCGAACAGCTTAGGTGTGGGGGAGTCACCTCCGTATATATCTATACACAAACTCTCGCTCTCCCTCCAGGAGACTTTGATTACAACTACAGACTACGACCGACACTTATTGGTGTCGCCCGTTATTACTCACTTAATCCAAATGAATTTGATTAACCTTGATTAATGACCTGATTTTAGTTTACTTGCAGAGAAGGTAAGCCTAACAGACGAGGAGAAGAGGACTACTAGGCCCTACTAATTACGTATGTTATTTAAGGCTGTCGAGTATACGAAAGGCGCGTTGGCCCATTTCGCATAAGATTTATTTGGACCTTACAAGCAATGCTAATGGGCCACTGAGGCCCAATAGCGTGTAAAAGCCATTGAGGGTCCCTTAAGCATGTAATTGGGTCACAGGAGGCCCAATAACATGTATTATTTATATTGGGCCCAAAAGTCATGTTAATGGGTCACGAAGGCCCAATAAGCATGATTAGAATCTTTCAAGCCCAACAATTAGAATGTTTACTTGTTTTGTATAGTATTAGTATTGCGAAGTTGTTTAATCGATATGTCGTAAAAATCACCAATTTGTTTTATAACGATTCATAGATTTATAAAAATAGTTATTTTTCTATTTAAAACCCATAAGTTATAAAGTTTTGTATATTTTGACCCAATTATTTTATTATTAACATGATTGACTAAAAATATTAGTTTGACCAATTCAGACCCTTATTTTGGTAAAGTTGGCAATTTTTAGCCCTTTTTATGAAAAATGACATATTAGGTCCTTGAACTATTTTTCTTGACATTTTTGACCTAAACACTTAATTAAATGATGTTTTAAGCCCAAAATTTTATTTAGGACAGTTTCAGCCCCTTAGTTAAAAGATTTGCATTTAAATCCACACTTTTTGTAATTTTTACAATTTTTACCCAAAATCCAAAATCTTTGCATTTTTAGTCCCTTTTGATAAATAAGACCATTTTAACCCTTGAAATAGGTTTATATATGTTTATAGCCCCTGTTTTGAGAAAAATTTCCATTTTAGCCCCTTCAATTTGATTTTTTGCATTTTTGGGCCTAAATAGTCGAAAAGCCCAAATTTTAGCCCATTAGGCTAAAATTTATATTTTTAGTCCTTTAAAAGCCTAATATTTATAAAAACTCTTATTTTAGCTGTTTTGACCTTTTGATCCTTGTAGAAACCGTGAATGACATCTTTTTCCCCATCTTTTGTTTATTTATCAAAAATGGTCCAATAACAAATTTTATGTTGTAGTGTTTTTATTTTAAAGCTTGTATAGTAGTTTATCTTGACATGTTAAGTGAAATATGACCTAGATCACATATTTTTCCTTCTTGAACTATAGATCTCGAAATATCTTTCATTTTTAGCACATATTTACCACAAAAACACAAGAAATCACACATAACATACAAATACACATAGATCTTCACATTTTACTTGTATTCTCCCCCATAAATCATATGAAAACCGAAAATAGAGGGGTATGAACTCACCTTAGGTTTGTGGGTTCGGTTTTGAAGAAAGAAATGGAAGAGTTTGGTCCTAGCAACTTCCTTGAGTAGATCTCGAACTCAAGAAGATTTCTAAGAGTATAAACACCAAAAACTTTGTGTAAAGGAATGATCTAACAAAAGAGTGAAGTTATGAAGCTTGGATGTGTAAAGACTTACCAAAGATTGACAACACTTGATGAAGACTCTTGAATCCAAGCCAAATTTTCGAGAATTCCTTGAAGGAAGGAAGGAGATGGCCTTAGAGAGAAATGGAGAGAATTTTTGTGTAGTATGTGTGTGTTGTGTGTCTTCGACCGAAACAAGAAGAGGGGAGAGGGGAGAGAGTGAGATGAGTTGACATGCATGGAAACATGAGAATGGTGCATGGATACCCTATGTATATTTATGAGGTGGCACTACAATTGTCAACCCTCATTTATCCATCCTTTTATATATATATATATTTTTTTTACTTGGGCCGAAATGGGCTAAGGAAGGAGGAAGGAATCACTTTGGCCCATTCTTGCCTTGGCTCGAGTTCATGACGCCCATAAGGAAAACTTACGGCCCATTGGGCCCTTAGGGTATCTCACGGCCCAATTTTTTGTATAAGAGAATGGATTTGAGTCCATTAAAGCTAATTGGATTAGTTATGGCCCAATAAGGCCCATTAAAGATAAATTAGTCCATTTTAGGCTTATAAGGCCCAAAAAGGTTAAGTCTTATGAGAGTGGATCCAATGAGAGCCCATTTAAGAGTTCTAAGCCCAAAATAGTCAAATTGGAAGCTTATTGGCCCATTAGACCCAATAAGGAAACCCTAGTCCATATAGGACTTAAACCGAGAATTCTAGGGTTTTCAACTTTACTTGATGAATCTAGGTTTGAATGTGTTTCCATAGGTTGAACTTCAAGCATAACATGAATTAGGGTTACGAGTTTACAGAAGATAATGTTTACAAGAGTACAGAATTTCCTAGCTAGAATACTAGTTGTGACAGTATGAGCTTGGAAGTGAACCTTGAAGGGTTTTTTTTGGTGATTTTAAAGAAAGAAGAACTCTTGGAAGTTTCATTGCTAGAGCTTGTGGATCCAGAATCATCACCAACTTGGGAAGCTTTTGGAGGTATAAACTCTTAACTTGATGGTTCATTTTAATAGATCTAGTTAGGGCTTGCTTTTGTGCTTTTTATGGTCGTTTGAGTCATACATGAGAGTATGAGCTACTCCAAAAGATAAGGATGATAGAACTAAGCATTTTGTGGTCCCTTGTTCATGAAAATGCAATTTTGATGAGTTATATTGGACCATGCATGACTTAGTGTTCTTATCAAGGATTTTATTGAGTATTGGGTCCCATTAAGACATGCAAAGGAGTAAAGATGCCAACTTTACGTGTTAAGACATCACTTAGGATTAGATATGGGAATTGAACTTGGTGGCTTAACCGATTAAGCACTTAATGGTGATTTAGGTTGGCTGTGGAGTACGTTGGACGTATCCAGCTCATATGCTGCGCGTACTGGCCGAAGAAGGTGTACGCTGGGCGTAAGTCTGAGTACGCCAGGCGTACTCAACTGCCTTTGACTGTTGTTGACTTTTGGGTTTTGGGCCATATTTGGACTACTAGCGTTTTGGGCCCTGTTGGCCACTAGTCCTTTTGATTTTGGGCTATTGTTAGGTTTTGGGCCTTCCTGGATTTGGGCCCATAATGGGCTTTGGGTGTCATTTAGGAGTTTGGGCCATATTGAGCTTTTTGGTGCCATTGGGTTGGGCCAAGCTAGTTGGGCCCAGTATGTAAAAGGTAAAATAGTCTTTTACCCTAGAGGTTGAGGATGATGAGTTGGGGTCCCAGTTAAGGTTTATGACCTAATTATTAATTAGGGTATTATTTGATGACATTTAGTGCGGAGATTTCCTGGTTCAGAAGACTGAGCATTTATCGGGTTGTTTCAACAGTTTAAGGTAAATTTTCTCACTGTATCTGTGGGTTGAAGGCACCAATGATGGACCATTAATTTGTTATGTAGAATGCTAGTTATCTCTATGATACCTTCATGAAAGACCAGGATCTGGCAACTGACAATTGTATGAAAGACCAGGATCTGGCCCTTGGCAATTGTATGAAAGACCAGGATTTGGCCCTAGGCAGTTGTATGTAAGGCCGGCATTTGACCCTTGGCATTGCAAGGAAAGACCATGGGGGTAGCCCATGGCACTTGTATGTTTTGGGTATGAGGTATTTTGGGGAACTCACTAAGCTTTGTGCTTATGGTTTCATATTTATGGTATCAGGTACTTTTGGTTCAAAGGGAAGGGCCCAACGTGATTGCACAACATCCCCCAGAGTTTTCCGCATTGGCAATTAATGAAATTACTCTGATGTTTAAATAATATATTCACTTTGATTGGCTTTGGAACAACTCGTTGTATGTTTTATTGAGTTTTATAAGAAATTTTTACCTTATAATTTTAGGTACGTTACAAGTTGGTATCCGAGCCTTGGTTTGAGGGATTCAGGCACATTCTCGGGTATGTCTGAACTCAAACTAAGGAATTGGTAATATTTTGAATGAAAATAAGTTTCTAAAAATATTTTTCTAAAGAAAATAAGTTTCTAAAAAGATTTTTATAAAAACAAGGGGGTGTGATGTGTGCAATCAACCGAGCTTAAGTAAGTGATTTACATAATACCCATACATGTTGATATGATATATGATATGAATACTTGCATGCTAGGATGAGGTTAGGGATACTTTCAGGAATTGCATGATAGATTGGCCTGATATGTGATGCGTTGTAGCTTAGAAGTATTTGATGATATGCTAGATTTGGAATCTATATTGGTAGAAGTGATTGCTAAGTGTATGCTTAAAAAATTATATACGATTAGGATCATATTTCCTATATTGTGTATAATTTGCATGCAAAAGGAAAACCGACAGTGAGAGTGGAAGTTCCTAGCATGGGTTGTAATAAGTTAGCATGGGTTGTAGTAAGTGAGCTTGGGATGTTCTTTGTCTGTTCTGTGGCTTGGAGTGTTACTACACGAATGATGGTTGCTTTGTGCTTTGAGCGACTCGTATTAATATGAGCTATTTACTTCATGAATATGTTAAGTTGTATGCTGCAAAGGTTAAATAATCTCAGAGTGATAAATTTGACTCTATTGTGCAGCTCTTGTCTGAGTCCAACCATTGTAGGGTTGAGTCTGTTACTCGAAGGATTATCTAAGCTTTATGGCATGTGATTGTATTCATGAAGTAGCTAGCTGATATTAGTAGGAGTTCTTCAGTAGCTGATGACAGGGTGAGGTCGGAACCTTGGAGAGCCTAGGAAGTGTTTTAGTGGGTTTGGTTGCACTGTTTAGCAAGTACTTGGAGTACCGATTTGAGAAAGTGACTTAGATGATTCGGGAAACTGCTGAGGAAATTATGGATAGGTGCGGAAGGTAGTATTGGGCCTGTACTACTAAAAGCACAGGACTCATACTCGAATCGAGGGGAGTCATGGAGAATCTAGGAAGCCTGTGAATGAGGATTTTTGGGTATGTTCTGATTATTGTATGGTTGCTTTTCAGAATGGTGATGAGCACGCATGGAGAAGGCTCGGGTTTTGGTTCAGGCTCAAGTGATGGACCAATTAGTGGGAGGACTGTCAGGGTTCTGAGTTCGTGATGGATTGAGGAAATGGAAGGTGTCTTCCGCACTAGTCCATATCCCAAAGGAGCCAAGGTTTCGTTTGCCTTGGATTTCTTGCATCATGCGGAAAGGAGTTGTTGGTAATTGATTGAACAATATATTACACTTACTGAGTTGGAGACTATGTCTTAGGAAGAGTTTGTGACCTGGTTCCGGGTGGAGGATGCGTCAGTTATCATTGTGCAACCGTTGGAAAGGGAGTTTGTGAGCTTGTCAGGGTGTAAGACCCTTAATGATGTGATTGTCGGAGCTCGTGAGTGGGAGATTGATTTGGAGCACCTCAGGAAAAGGAAGGCAGAATCGATTCAGACCGCAGTGGGCCAAACAAAGAGGCCCAGGACTCAGGATTCGCGTTTGGGAGGCCAGTAGGGCCGGAACCGTTATTCCAAGAGTGGGAGGCTATCGGGAGAAAGTGAAGGGATGTTTCAGTTGTGTACAGATGGGTCATTTCAGTAGTCATTGCCCCTCGATAATCGGTTTTAATATGTTTTCACTGTAATCAAGTGGGCCACAAGAAGGTCGATTGTCCATAGATGATGAGAGGAGCAGTGAGGGCACTTGCTCCAGCCATTCTGAGGAGTACTGATGGTCGAGAGGAAAAGGTGGAAGTTTCTGCAGGGAGGAGTCGAGCATTTTAGCCCCAGGCCGAGGGAATCTGAGTTCCATCAGTTGACATCGCAAGTATGTGATGTAATCTCTTCCCTCATGCTCTTATGAGATGTGTTTACGATTATATGTTTGTGTGTGAGACGCTATGTGCGGTCTATCTAAGTCTCCACTTAGAAATTGAGTTTTCTTCATGATGATCTGTAGAATATTCATATGTTATTTTGCATATCGTGGGCCATGTTTAGAATAGGCTTGAGTGTTCCGCTTAGGACATCAGCAGCCGGTTAGATCCTTAGCGGTGTCAGCGAAAATTCAAGGAATCCACAAGGTGGGCATGATCGGTAGTTTCAAGTTCACACCTTCGAACCGAGGTGTTCATGGTTTCGAGCTAGTAAAGAATTGGTTCAATCATCAGTGTATGATCGGTAGTTTCAAGTTCAAACCTTCAAACCGAGGTAAGTTGCAGGTTGCATGGGAATTTCTCTAAGTGCAAGTAAGTGGTTGGGCGGGTTGGGTGCTTGTTTCATATTGAGATGTTGTTCCTCATCAACCAATCAGGCGCCAAGTACTTGTAGGGGATTCAACGTAAAGTGTTTAAGGATTTTGAGATTCGTTGACGTAGTGGGAATGATCACCTAGTCTTGGAATATATAAGCGGTAGGCGTTGTAACACATGTTCCATGTATTACTTAATTTATGTAAGTTTTAAGGTTTTGTGCGTGGACTCGGCGAGTTGGGAGTCCAACTCGTCGAGTAGAGGCATTTTTGGTGGACGCGGGATCGAGACCTACTTGACGAGTCGGAAGGCCGACTCGACGAGTAGGAGCTGTAAAAAGAAACCCTAATTTTTAGGGTTTGCACCCTATTTAAAGAACTTATTGCGCCTCTTGTGGCCTCCCTTATCACCCTAACATCCATAGAAAATCCTAGATCGATCTTGAACCTTCTTGAGTGAGAGAAAGAGCCTTTGTGAATGATTTTGGGGCATTTGTGAAGGATTCTAGAGCTTGAAGAGGAAGGAACAAGGAGAGGACCAGTATATCCAGCATCTACTCTGTCTTAGCCATCATTTTGAGGTATAAAGTCATCACCTTGATCTCTAGTTGATTAGATCCATTTTCTTGGAAGTAAATGGCCATTTTTGGTGCAAAATGGAGTCAAGCTTGGATCTGGACTTATCACAAGGATATGGTTCTAGATCTGGACCTCTCAAGGTCCCCAATGGCATAAAGTTGCTCACTTTATGTAGCCTAGCCCCTTTCCATGCACAAAAACCTTGTAAGAAGCCTAGTTTTGAGGTTATGGCCTTATAGGGCCTTGCATACACGTAAAGTGTAACGCCCGTAGATCAGGGCTAGTCAATTAAGAGATAATAAGTGTCGAAAACGACTTTTTGATAGAAGATTATTTAGAATGAATAGTCTTAATAAAAGTCGTAGTATATGTTACAAGGATTCCGGATATATAAAGAATGCCGAAATCCGAGTTATAACGAAGGAGTTATGACCTGTCGAAGTTTCGCGACAGAACCGGCACGACACTGCGTGACGTAATTAGTGAATTTACGATAGAACGATTTTTAGCCTTAGTGATCTAAACGAAAGTCATAAAGTTCGTTAAACCGAGAGCATGCATAAAAAACGCCCAAATCTGACTTCGTATGAGGAAGTTATGATTTTTCTAAGTTTCGACTTAGCAGTATGCAGCCCAAAACTCGAAATTTAGATCGAGTGATTTTTAGCCAAAACAATCTAAACGAGAATCGAAGATCTTGTTGATAGTAGTTCAATGGTAAAAAGACAGACGAAAACCGACGTCGGATGTAGAAGTGATGAATTTTTAACGGACTTTTCCTGTCCCGACCCGTTAAAAATATAATATTAAAAATAAATTCGAAATTAGGCGATGGAGTCTAAACAAAAGTTGTAGAGCATAATTTCACCTACGCTTGGATATAAAGAACGTCAAAAACGGAGTTCGTATGCGAAATATATGAATTTCTGAAGTTCGGAGCACAAACTTCGAGATCTGACTGCGTTCACGACGTGAACTCAGTGAACGACACCTTTCGAGCCTAGAAGACACACGGCAAGCCTAGGGGATGACCAGGATCAAAAGTCACGACGTGAATATACCTAGTTCACGACGTGAATGTGATTTTTCAGCCTATAAATAGGAATCGAAGCTCTCCGGATTTGGTTGCCATTTTCTAACCTCACTCCTATTTTTTTTCATATTTAAGCCCCTCTACACAGCCCCGACACCCCGGTTACATATCGACACCCGAAGCAAGTCCCGACGCCCCGAAGATCCTGAGAAAAAGAGTTTTCGAGCCGAAACTCTGCTCGCGTGAAGCCCGGTTTTTGAGAAAACATCCCGGTTTCATCGAAGAATATTATTTTTAGAGCCGAAGTATTGTCCAATCGTCTTCTTAACAAGTGAGTGTATAATCACTTTCATCTTACAAATAGATATGAAGTATTTTATATAGAATATGTGCTATGTATATATATGTTGTTTGTTTATTTGAGATGGATGTTGAATGAATGTTTTATACATGTTTAAAATGATTTAAAATGTATATATATTTTATCTTCAAATATGTTGGGTAAAACATGGGTAGATAAAGAATGAGGGATGAAAGTACGGTATAGATATACGTTGGTAGCTATGAATTTAGTACGGTATATATGTACGTTGGTAGCTATGGATTTCGTACCTTGGCAGCTATGGACTTAGTGCCTGTTGTATAAACCTTGGCGACGATGTGACTTCGTGCCTATTTGACATAAATTGCCGAGGAAAAGCAGTGTTGTCACCCCGATGTTTGCTTATTTGACATAACTTGTTGAGGAAAACAGTGTTGTCACCCCGATGTTTGCTTATTTGACATAAATTACTGAGGAAAGCGGTGTTGTCACCGCGATGTTTGCTTATTTGACATAAATTTCTGAGGAAAGCAGTGTTGTCACCCCGATGGTTGCCTTATTTGATATAAACCTTGGCAGCAATGGACTTCGTGCCTATTCCTTAGGTCAATCCTTAGGAATGAATAAATGAAGGTTAGATGATTCTTAGGGTAGATCCTTAAGAATAAATAAGATAATGGGGATGGGTAATTGGGTTGATTGTTTGATGATTAAATATAATAATTATATTATTGTGGGTTGAAAACCTTATGTAGTCACCAGGCTTCCCAACCTGACCCACTCAAGCTTAGTTGTATCACAGGTGTCGATATGAAGCTACTTTACACTGAGAGATTTAAAAGAGATGTAGATCACTAGTGTAAATGAATGTAAGGTTTGTTTATGCTTATGTTTCAGTATTGACGATGACATCCCAAATGTTTTAAATGAATAAAATACATTTCTTCAGAAATGCTTTGATAAAGTATTTATCATGTATTTTCTGGGAACAAATTCCGCAACACCTTTTTTGAAAGATTACTCTGATTTTATTTTAAAAAGCATAAACGAAATCGGTCTTTTCTAGCCGAGAAATTTGGGGATGACACATAAAGTTTGCAACTTTACGTGGTATCTTCACTAAGGGAGTTTGGATCTGGAGTTTGGCACCATAGATCACATTGAAAAGGGCTGAACTTGGAAAGGACTGAAGGAACTCGTCGAGTCCCCTTTGCTGACTCGGTGAGTCGGGGTAGGGTTTGCCCGTTTCTGGATGAGTGCAATGAAGGATTAGGGTTTTGGTTCGTTCAGACTTTAGTTTTCTGGAGATATGATGAACTTGACGAGTCAATAGGGTAACTCGGTGGAATGGACTCGGGAGGAACTCGACGAGTTACAAAGGTAACTCAGTGAGTTAACGGGTCATACAGGAACTCGACGAGTTGATGGGTGTACTCGACCAGTTGAGGTCAACGTGGACTGTTGACCTTGACTGTTGACCTTGGCTGTTGACCAGAGTTGACTTTGAGGGTAATTATGGGATTATGACAAGTTAATCACATGATGGTTATAGGCAGTTGAGGAGGAGAAGTGCGTGGTACATACCTGATTCTAGCTTGTTAGTTCAACATTTTAGAGGTGAGTCTTTTCAAGATACCAATGGGTCTAAGGCACCAAGGCCGACCCATTTTAGGTTATGTGGTACACTAGCTGTAGTAGAGATATGTGGTATGATACTTAGCTTTATGCTAAGTGGTATGCTAGTGATTATATGATATTTGCATGGAAGACCCCGGGGGGAGCCTGTGGCAGTTGGATATAAGACCATGTGGGGGAGCCCATGTCATTCCTAGGTAAACACCATGTGGGGGAGCCCATGTCATGATGGTATAAGACCCTGGGGGGAGCCCATGGCATCCTTATATGTTTATGTATGTCTTATGTGGTATGATAGATACTTATGTGATATATGATATGCTAGTTGATTATGTATGTTATTGCATGGAAGACCCCGAGGGGAGCCCGTGACAGTTGGATATAAGACCATGTGGGGGATCCCATGACATTCCTAGGTAAAGACCATGGCGGGAGCCGATGGCATGAAGGTATAAGACCCTGGGGGGATCCCACGGCATCCAGGATACCAAGAGTAACCTCTTATCCATCAGGTCCAAAATCCCCTCCTTGATGGTACCGCAAAACACAGGGGTAGCATCCAGGATACCAAGAGTAACCTCAACCGAAATGAACCCGCGTAGACACTCATCAATTGATTTTGTGCCTGAGCCAGAACCTCCTTGAGTAATCATCACCATACTTTAAACTGAAGCACAACATAAAAACCATCAGCAAAGGATTCGAGGGGACTCCTCTACACATGCCTCCTTAGAGTTTCTAGTCTGCACTCGTCTCAGGTACATGCCATGTGCTTCTAGTAGTACGGGTCCAATACTACCTTTCACACCTACCTGTACCTTCCTCAAGGTCAATCCTGATTCCTCTAAGTCACCACACTAAAACCATAAACTAATCTCATGCCATATGACATACATATCCTAGACACTCCTATGAATCCTCAACTCCCACCACTCGCAATACCAAGAACCTCAATCAACATTGTTGGTTTCCATATTCATGCAAGTTATACACAAAATAGGATCATATATACTGTCAAATGATGATTCTACCCTAAGTCCACAACCAAACAAGGAACATGAATGGAGGCCGAATCGATCATTCTAGGGCTATACAATCCTAATCGTATACAAATTTGAAAGCTACCACCTAGCAAATAACTGAGTCGATATCAATTCCAAGTAATACATAGCATCAAGTTCCACCAGGCTATAAGGCATCACACAAATTAGGCAATTCTATCATATGATTCTTAAAGGTATCCTTAGCCCTAATCTAGCATACAATTCTCATATCGAGCATCCTAATCCTAATACATAAGTATGGGTAGTTTGGGAACCACTTACTTGAGCTCGGCTGATCGCACGCATCGCTCCCCTTTTCTTAAATAAAATCCTTTTTAAAAGTTTAAAATCAATTTTATTTATAAAAAACTATCATTTCCTCAGTTTGAGTTCTGACACACCCGAGAGTATGCCTGAATCCCTTAAACCGAGGCTCTGATACCAACTTGTAACAACCTAAAAACAGTACTAAAAATTTTCATTCAAAAACCATTAATTTTCATTCATTAATTTTACCAAAAACCATCATTCATTACAATATTCCAAAACATCAGAGTACAAATACATCAAGTGCTGAAATCATATTGGTAGGATGTTGTGCCATCACGCGGGGCATTACCTTTTGAACTGGAAGTACCTGAAACCATAAACATAAACTGTAAGCATAAAGCTTAGTGAGCTTCCCAAATTACCACATACAACATACATATAATATAAAAACACGTAGCTGTGTATGGTTCGTATCAACCCCCGGGTTCGTATCAACCCAAAATAACAAGTAGCTGTGTCGAGTCCGAATCAACCCCCGGGTCCGTAACAACCCCGAATCCATAATTACTCTGAGCCCAAACTAGATCAATACATAAACCATACAATAAAATCATACAAAATCATACATCAACATACAGTTTCTACTTATACAATACAGTGGGTCGGGCATTGTGCCTTCGACCTACTTAAGGTGGTAAGAAAGACTCACCTCACAGACAGATGAAAAGCTAAAATGACACGCTGCTCTGAAACCCACGCTACTGGTCACCTTTACGAATAACAGTAACCAAAACTCAGACTACCATTCAAATACCTAAAATACCCCTAGGTCAAACCCTAGTTAAAATCCAGGTTAAAGTCAACTGAGTCAAACAAGTTGACTCAGTCGGTACACGGGGCGTACTTCGCAGTTGACCAAGGATCAGCGAGTTGACCTCGTACATGCAGTGTACCCCTCGGTATGCCTAGCATACGCGGCTGCTCACCACCCCTCTTATTAAGTGCTTAATCCTTTAAGCACTTATGTCGAATTTTCAGATCTAGGCAACAAAAGATGTTTTAACCATAAAGTTTCCAACTTTATGGTTTAGCATGGCTATTAAGACCTTAACTCTATAAACCCTAGTCTCTTAACCCATTAAGACTATCTAGCACTTGGATGGAGAGAAACTAGTAACCAAAAACCCAACTTTATGACTTCAATCCCCTCAAAACCTCTGAAAGGACAACTCAAATGCCTTGGAGTACCTTCTACTCACAAAGACCAAGTTTGGGACCAAAAATGGAACATCTTTGAGCTAAAACTAGATCCATAATATTTCTACACCAAGGTTGAAGCTTTTTACCTCCACAAGGTGCACAAGGGGGACAAAAGGATAGATCCAAAGTCTTGAATGAAACATCACCACCTCAATGCTCTTCCTTTTACTCCAAAAGCTTCAAATGGCACCAAAAATGGCTCAACAAGCTTCATAATTCACAAGCACTCTTTAGGGTTTTGAAATGAGGAATGAGGTTGAAGATAAGAATGTGCATGTGGTCATAAGTGTGATTAAATTGGGTCCAAACCCTAAAGTTTAGGCTTTGCACCTTGGTTGCGTACGCCCGATGTACCAGTATATGTGCAGCGTACTAATGCGATCAGGAGTACGCCGTGCGTATTAAGGTGTGCGCCCTATGTACTCCGGCTGACTCCAAAATTATGAAATTTCCACCGGGGACTAAACTTGCAATTAAAGCACAACTTAAGGGTTAAAACGAATACCTGAAAGATAGATGTTACACAGATCTACAAAGCTTGGAGTTTCCCAAGTGCCTCCTAATGGAGTTCTTCCTTCAAAGATGCACACAAAACACTCAAAGGTCACCAAAACTCACACAAGAAGGTTAGGGTTTAGAGGTGGCTTCTGAAGGGGATGGCAGCTAAGAATGGAAGGGTCTCAAGGGGTTAGAAGCTTTAAATAAGGCTCAAAACCCCAAGATTCAGGTTTTGGTTCTGGGCTGCTACGCCATGCTTAACTACACCTACACCCTGCGTAGTTCACTTAAGTCTCGTGCCCAAGCTTCCTCCTACGCTCAGTTTAGGAGACTATCATATGCCCATAATAGGGTGGGTTTCCTTTGTATTTAACCTTTAAAAATAAGCATGCCTCAAAGACCGGGTATTAAAATTCTACCCTACATGAACTAGATTTCGTCCTCTAAATCCTCAGCTGCAAATAAGTCTGGATAATGCTCATGCATCTACGTCTCGGGTTGCCAGGTTCACTCGGAACCTTTCCGATGTTTCCATTGAACCTTGACTAAGGGAACCACCTTGTTACGCAAGGCCTTTGTCTTACTATCTAATATGGCCACCGACATCTCCACATATTTCAGGCGCTCATCGACCTAAATGACTTCTAATGGAACCACCGCCGAATCGTCAACCACACACTTCTGAAGCTGAGGAACATGGAAGGTGTTGTGAATCTGACTAAGCTCACAGGAAAATCCAATCGGTAGGCCACCTTGCTAACCCTGGCCACTACTCGAAACGGTCGAATAAATCAGGGGCCTAACTTTCCCTTCTTCCTGAAGCTTATCACACCCTTCCAGGGGGTTACCTTCAGCAAAACCATGTCCCCAACTTGGAAATCCAGCTCAGACCATCGTCAGTCAGCATAACTCTTATGTTGGCTTTGAGATGTTTGTAACCTTTGTCTGATCTGTTGAGTAAGTTTCATCATCTGGAGGACCCCCTCAGTCCTCCCCATGACCCTATGGCCGACCTATCCCCAACATACTGGTGTATGACACTTCCTCCCTTAAAAACGCTCTCAATTCTAGAATGATAGTTGTTTTATGAAAACTCAGCTAGGGGAAGGTAGGAGTCCCAACTCCCACCAAAATCGATAAAACATGACCTCAACCTATCCTCGAGCGCCTGAATAGTCTGCTCACTCTAACTATCAGTCTGAGGATGATAAACAGTGCTGAAGTGCAATCTCGTACCCAACTCCTCATGAAATCTCTGCCAAAACCAAGAGGTAAACTACACATCACGATCAGAAATGATAGAAACCGGTACAATGTGGCGAGCAACGATCCCACACACATATACGTCAGCCAATTTCTCGGCGTATGAACTCTCTCGAATGGAAGGAAATTATAACTCTTGGTTAGGCGATCAACAATAGCCCATATAGCATATAATCCCTTGGCCTTACTTGTCAATTTGGTGATGAAATCAAGGTCATCTGCTTCCATTTCCACATGGGAACCTCCAAAGGCTGCAGCTTGCCATGTGACCTCTGGTGCTCAACCGTGACCATCTGACATGCCAAGCATCTCTCCACATATCATGCTATCTATCACTTCATGCATGGCCACCAATAGCTGATTCTCAAGTCTCGATACATCTTAGTGGCTCTAGGGTGGATCGAGAAACTGGACTTGTGCGCCTCCTCCATCACCGTCTATCGAAACCCACCAGAAACTGGGACCCAAACCTGTCTTCACCGAGTCATAAGCCCGCGACAATCAGTGGAAAGTTTGCCAATATGACCCCTGATCTTCTCCTTTTTCCAATTCTCCATTCTGATTCCCTCGGCTTGAGCCTCCCTGATCAAATGTAGGAGTGGTGAGTCGATGGTCATCCTCAAACAGAGCTCTCGAATGGAAGTGCTAGCCGACATGCGACTCAAAGCGTCGACGAACACATTGGCCTTCCCTGGATGATACATAATCTCGCAGTCATAATCCTTAACTACATCTAGCCATTTGTGCTTCCTCATGTTTAGATTCGACTGATCCATAAGATATCTCAAGCTCTTGTGATCCGTGTAGATGGTACAACGAACTCCATAGACATAGTGTCGCCAAATCTTGAGGGCAAACATAACTGCCCCCAATTCCAAATCATGTGTCGGGTATCTAACCTCATGAGGCTTCAACTATCTGGATGACCCTGTCCCGCTGAATGAGTACCACCCCAAACCCGTGATCGACGCATCACAAAATACCATGAAATCCTCAATACCCTCCGGAGGGGTGAATATAAGGGCCACATATAACTTCCGTCTCAGTGTCTCGAATGTGGCTTACTACTCAGGCCCCTAATGAAAATCCACACTCTTCTTCGTCAAGCGAGTCACAGGAACAGAAATCTTGGAGAAATCTTGAATAAACCTCCGATAATAACCTCCTAACCCCAGAAAACTCCTGATCTCCGATGGGAATTTCGGGACCTCGCACTGCATAACTGCCTCAATCTTGGCCGGATCAACCAGAATCCCGTTCTGATTGATGAGGTATCCCAAGAACTGTACATTTCGTAACCAGAACTCACGCTTAGAGAACTTGGCACAAAGCCTCTTTTGCCTCAGTACCCTAAGCAACTCCTGTAGATGCTCATCATGTTGCTCCCTGGTCTTGGAGTAAACCAAAATATCATCAATAAAAACAATAACCGACTGGTCGAGCATCGACCTTCACACCCAGTTCATCAAATCCATAAATTTATCGGTGTGTTTGTGAGCCCAAATGGCATCACCACGAACTCATAGTGACCATAAAGAGTTCGAAACGTTGTCTTATCCACATCCTCCTCTCTGAACCTCATCTGATGGTACCCCTACCTCAGATCAATCTTGTAGAACCAATATGTACCCTGCAACTGATCAAATAGATGATCAATTTTATGAAGTGGATAACAATTCTTCACCATCTACTTGTTCAACTCGCGATAATCTATGCACATACGGTGGGACCCATCCTTCTTGTTCACAAACATAATCGATGCTCCCCAGTTTGAACTGCTCGGTCTGATAAAATGCTTGCCCAACAGCTCTTGAAACTGATAGGACAACTCCAACATCTCTGGTAGTGTGAGGCGATACGACGCCTTAGCAATCGGTCCAGTATTGGGGATCAAATTGATCATGAACTCCACCTGCCTCACGTGAGGCACATCGGGTAAATCCTCCGGGAAAACATCTAGAAACTCTCTGACCACTAGCACATCTAAAACTGAAACCCTCCCCTTAACTCGAGTGTCGACCATATAAGCGAGATAACCCGAACATCCATGATGGATACACTGCCTAGCCCTAGAGGCCGAACAAAAATCTGATCCAACCTTGGTACCCTTGCCATAAATGGTCAGTTCTTCCCCACTCGGGGTTCGAACTTCCATCAGTTGCCTCTCACAATCGATCATGGCTCCAAACCTGCTCAACCAGTCCATCCGCACGATCACGCACACATCCCTCATCAGCACGGGAATCAAGTCAATCGGGTAGGACACCCTGAAGATCTCCAAAGTACAACACTCGAAGAAGAAAACTTGTGCTCGTTGGCGATTGAAACTCACAAAGGACACTCTAACTCCCCAAGGTCACATCGAAATCCCTACAGAAGGAATAAGATACGAAAGACCTACTCGCACCCAAGTCAAAAAGAATAAGAGCAGGCAAGGATTTCATTAAGAAGGTACCTATCAGAAATACAAGCATAAGCATACAGTAAATAAGTTGACAGAAAAGTAAATGAATACATACCAGTAACGATGTCAGGATCCGCCCTTGCCTCCTCTGTTGTGAGCTGAAAAGAACGACCCCTGGCCTTCGGGGCCTCGACCCTCCCCTGGTGTCTGTCTGTGATCAGAAGAGTGGTCGGAGCTGGTGTCTGCACTGGTCTAGCGGTGAGCAAGGGACAGTTGACCTTCACATGGCCAACCTGATCATAATGGTCACAAATCCTGGTACTCGGCGACGGAGCGTGCTGATGAAAATCCCTTGCGTAATTTCCCTCCTTGCCATATTTGTGGCACCTAGTATCTGAGTGGCATGCTCCATCAAGCATCTTCCCGCACTTTCCATAAATACGACCCCTCTGGCCTCCAGATCGTGAATCGGCGGGCTTGAATTGCTTTGTTTTCGGTTGAGTCTGAGTTGGGGTCTGCCTATTCTTTCTAGTCTTGATCTCAATCTCAATCTCCCTCCTCCAAGCAAAAGGTTGCAGCTGATAGAGAGAACTATATCTCTAGGTCGATACAAACTCACAGATCTCCATCTTGAGCATTCTCAAGTAGTGGTACATCTGAACCTACTCCACAGCAACATACTTGGGGCAGAAAAGGGATCTCTCAGTTTACATCTTGGTGATCTCCGTCATCACTCTGTCTTCTACTTCAGCGACGGTACTCCTAGGCTAACCTCTACCTCTCTACCAACGGTACATACTCAGTGTGGAACATCTCCGTGAACTGTTCCCAAGTAACTGTGGCCTTATCCTAAAAAAAATCAACACTGGTCACCAGCGGCCACCATTCCCTTGCCCCCAAACAAAAAAGGTTCAAGGCGAACTTGACCTTTAGGTCCTCTAGGCACGAGCATGTGAAGAAACAACCCTCCACATCAGATATCCATCTCATGGCAACAATCGGGTCCTTGACCCCGTCGAACTCTAGGGGCTTCGTGTTGCTGAAGTCCTGGTACTGCACTGTCCCTCTCCCTGAACTCCCACAACAGCAACAGCGGTAGTGGCTACGGCAGCAGCGGCCTCAGTGACAGCGGCATAACGCTCATCAAAAAGCTCAATCATTATGGTCTTGAAAGATCCACACATCTCCAGGATCGCCGCCCAGACTGTCATGGCCACATGAGTGGTGATCATCTTCCGGATCTCATTATCAGTTAATCATGGCCTTTATGGGATGCCTGATCCTGATCATATACCTACCATAGTGAAAATAAATCACAACAAATCAGATAATCACATTATATTTCATCACACCACTACTTGACCACTAAATCCATGGAATATGTGACTTCCTTGACATGTGTACGAGTCATGTGCTTCCAGTATTATGGGCCCATACTACCTTCCACACCTACCCGTATTTGTCTCAAAAGATCATCATGTATATCCCAAACACAGGCCCAAGCAACTAGGATACGCATACATCCTATACCTACTCTCTCAGGAGTATCTAATCTCTCTGTATGCTAGCCCCCTAATAACCCAACTGACTCATGAAACTTCCACTAACCCTACAGTCGCCTTGTGTATGCTAATCATACATAACATTGAATTCGATAGACAGTCGAATAACTGATTCTACCCTAAGCCCACAACCAAACAAGGAACAGGAAATAAGGCTACATAAAACATTTTTAGGCTATAAAATCTTAGTTATGCATAACTATGATGCACACACTATGCAACCACAATAATAATGTCAGTTCCATATAGCATATCAAGAAGTTATCCTTGGCTACCAGGCATCATAAATCAGACAATTCTATCATGAAATTCCTGAATATTCTTAGCCTACAAACTAGCATGTAGTTCTATCATATCATCAATACATAAAACAAGTGTGGGTATCTTGGGGAATAACTTTCCTTGGGCTCCAGATGATTGTACACATCGTATCCTCTCCTTTCTTTATTTTAACTATAATTGTGAAAATTTATTTTGCAGTTCCATAGTTTGAGTCTGTAATCACATGAGTGTTCATCCAATTCTCTCAAACCAGGGATCTGATACCAACTTTTAACATCCCAAAAATCATGACAATTTAATTTTATTTTTACAAAAAAGTTTTTCACAATAAACCATAAATAAACAATCATTGTTTCCAAATCGTATCCAAGAAAAACAGAGTATCAAGTCAATCTCTCATAACATAAGACAATAGGAGGATGTGTATGATTACGACTTTTCCTTGCCCCGATCATCAAAAATACCTGAAACAATTAAATAAACAACTATAAGCCAAATCTTAGTGAGTTTCCCAAATATACCCCACACACAACACATATTCAATGCATGCATACAAGGCCTACAGCATAAGGCTGGACCGCCATCTGAGCCTTCGACAACAAGATAGACTGCTCCCGAGCCTATAACATAAGTTGGACCGCTCCCTTGGGCCTACAACACAAAGCATAACCGCCTCAACCCAACCATATTATGTTAACATATGCACATGAACAAATAACCAACTGGCATAGGTAATGAGAACATATCTACCAGTACAACAAATCACTAAAGCATACCAACATACTATACACAAGGATACATAAAACAATCTGATGGGCTGGCATTGTTGCCTTCGACCCATGAGTATAGCGAGAGAACTCACCTCATAGTCAAGAAGATAACCGAACTGAGTATAGATCCAAATATCGGCTCTACAGGTCACCTATACAGCAAACATGGACCAAGTCTCAATCTACAGCTCAAAATGCTCCAGTGAACCTAAATTCAAACTTGGTCAAAGTCAACGATCAATAGCCATAAATTCAATGGTAAACTTCCAGCCGATCTACGCTCAATGTAACAGCTCTACGCCCAACGTAGAGCCTAAGGTGGCAGAACGGGACAGAAAAGAGTTATGCGCAACATAGCTAAAACTACACACTTCATAGCACGTTGTTGTCTAAATTTTCCTATTATGTGCTTAATACATAAAGTTAACCCTCCAAACTTCCAGATCTATATTAAATGGATGTCTAAATGGATAAAGTCTCTGACTTTATCCATTTTCATGCATACAAAGAGCACTAATCCAAACCCTAGGTCCAAAAAGCATTTTATCGCACATAACCTCATGCATGGATGGATGAGAGTGACCAAGCTCTCCTTTTTGTGACTTAGCAACCCCAAAACAACTAGAAATGGTACTCCAATGGTTTGGAGTAGCTCTTACTCATATACACCATGGTTATGGGGACAAAAGCATGAAATTATTAAGCGTAACTAGATCTAACATAAAACAACATCAATACATGAGATTTATACGTTCTGAGGGATGATTATGTGATGCAAGTTCCAGATCCACAAAGCTTGGAGCTTCCCGAGTGCTTCCCAATGGAGTTCTTCCTTCAAAGATGCACACAAAAAACTCAAAGGTCACCAAAAATCACACAATAAGGTGAGGGTTTTGAGGTGGCCGCTTAAGGGGATGGAGGTTGGGAATGGAAGGGCCTCAAGGGGATAGAGCCTTTAAATGTGGCTAAAAACCCCAAGATTAGGGTTTTGGTTCTAGGATGCTACACCATGCGTAACTACACCTACGCCATGTGTAGGTCACTTAAGTCTCATTCCCAAGCTTCCTCCTACACTCAGCGTAGGAGACTATCCTACACCCAGCATAGGGTGGGTTTCCTTTGTATTTAACCTTTTAAAAAAATAACCATACTTCAAAAATCAGGTGTTACACATGTATATTTTATTTTTATATATATATTTTTTATTTTATTTTGTTTAGTTATTTTTCGTGTTAGATTGAAATTCCATTTAGTTAGTCTAGTTTCATTTATTGTTCCCCTCCATTACCTTCACATCCCTCTTTCGATTCTAATTCCTATTCTTTCCTTACTCGATGACAAGTAAGGTTTAAGCTTGGGGAGGTTTGTTAGATACATTTTATATGCATCGTTTAGCACGTTTTTATCTATTTTTTCCTATAAAATGATAACTTTCTCCCTTGTATTGTTATAAATTGTGTATTTCTCATTATATTCACAGAACTCTCCGTAATACTCAATTTTGTTATGATTTTCAGGGAAAAGTAGAGTAGAATGAGAATATGACATTTTGAGAATGCGCTTTATGAAGCTTTGGAGCTTAATTAGAGTTCGAAACTAAAGATGGATGTTGGGGAATGATTAGAAGCAACTTAATTGGAAGAATTACGATTGATCTGGGAGAAAAAGGAAAAACATGATCGTGTTTTTCCTTAAAGCATGATCGCATTTATGGTTCGATGATTTGTTGGGCATGAAAAAATCCTCTGAAGAAATTGCTCAAAAACATGATCGTGTTTTGTATGAACCACGATCGCATTTTCCTTTCGAAGCCCGAAAAATTTCAGGAATAGCAATGTTTATTTAAATGGACCTGGACGCGTTTTGACCAAAAACATGATAGTGTTTGTGAAAATCACGATCGTGGAAAGGGCCGATGACTTGTTGAACATATAAATAGAGCCTCATAACCCTCCAGTCGGCCCTAACTTCGATTCCAGATGATTTGTGGCAATTTTCTAAACATTTTTCGTGCAAAACGAAGATCTGAAGAACATGATTCACTATGTAGCTTAGTTTAGTAAGATGTATCATTCATCACTTATTTTTATTATTTGTAATCAGTTTTTATCCATGCTAGGCTAAAAACCCTAGATTTCAGTTTCGTATAGACTCGAATTTTCGTGCAAGTAATCATTAGGTGAAAGAACCTAACTTTCTAAACTTTCGTATTTCTGAAAACATTGTTACTCCAAAACATGCTACATGCATATTCATAAAAAAAAATTTACATTGATAATTTATTTACATAGACTGGATACAAACCGACTATTAAGAATTTTACAAAGTTTTATATATTACATATTTTTCCCAGGAATACATTACAAAAAGTTATAATATTATTTATTCTACATCTTCTACCAGTATAAAACTATATTGGATTCTTATCACCTGCAATAATTAAACATTGAGAGGGATAAGCGGGTGACGCTTAATGAGTTCAATAACAGTTACAATATAACATTATGCCATATACATATCAATATGACAGAAGCAAAGTGGGACAAGGAACAAGAAAGACAAATGAGTATCGTATGACATGTTTTCCATATCAACGAATAATCAGATTCAAAGATTTGTAATCAATGAGACATAACAATTTCAATACTTGATATACATCAATAAGACTTCAGCCCAAGTGACGCAGAAAATATAATTTCAGAATATCAATTTGCTACAATACACAGGCTTTCAGCCCTGTCTTTGTATTCTGCTAATACCAAAGTGATGCTTATGTCATACACTTCATGGCTAAAGGCTACATACCAGTACCCAAGTGATGCTTATGGCATACACTTCGTGGTCAAAGGTATAGCTCATTATCATAATAACATGGGAAAGCACATTGAACATATAACACATAACATCACGTTGTCCCTATATTGAACTCACCGTGAAATAACCGAAGATTAAATGATAATTTGCGCAGCACTATGGCTCTAAATATGACTTTCTGTGACGAAACCGAAAATTTTAGTTGAAAACCGGCCTTACACGGGCAGAGTTTCGGCTTGTAAATATAATTTTCTTGGGATCTTCGGAGCGTCGGGGCTTGCTTCGGGTGTCGGGAACGATACCGGGGCTTCGGGGGGTCAAAAGTAGGTTAAAAGGATGAAAGGGGGTGAAAGATATATGAAAATGTAACATAAATCCCGACCCTCAGTTTCTATTTATAGGGGACCGAAGCTGCTGACTACGCTAAGCGTAAGTCCTCGGTACGTTGGGCGTACTGCGAGGCGGCTTAGTACGCGGGGCGTACCTGCGAGGTGTCATCTGATCGGAACCCGGGCTCGGACGTGGCAATCCAACTTGATACGTTTTCTTCGTGCGAAGAGAGAAGGACGTGGCTGACTTCTGACCCTGCATGTGCGAAGTACGCTGGGCGTACCCTTCGGATAATCCTTGGATTTTTGATTTATTTTTATTTAAAAACTTTAAAAATCCATATCTTTTGCATACGAGCTCCGTTTTTGACGTTATTTATATCCACGCGTAGGTGAAATTATGTTCTACAACTTTCGTTTAGACTCCCTCGGCTAATTTTGATTTCATTTTTAATATTATATTTTTATCGGGTCGGGACAGGAAAAGTTCGTTAAAAATTCATAACTTCTTCATTTAACGTCCGTTTTCGTCTGTCTTTTTACCGTTGTACTAATATTGACGAGACCTTCGATTATCGTTTAGGTTGCGTCGGCTAAAAATCACTCGATCTTTATTTCGAGTGTTTAGATGTCTACTGCTATTCTGAAACTTAGAAAATTCATAACTTCCTCATATGAAGTCAGATTTGGACGTTCTTTTTATAAAAATTCCCGGTTTAACGAAAACTACGACTTTCATTTGGATCATTAAAGCTAAAAAGTAGTTTATCAAAAACTCACTTTTTACGTCATACAGCGTCGTGTCGGTTCTGTCGCGAAACTTCAAATAGTTATAACTTCTTCGTTATAACTCGGATTTCGATAAGGTTTTCGCCTAAATGTCTCTAACGAGATTCTTTACAACTTTCAATAATAAAATTTTACTTATTTCAAATTTTATATTTTCGTTAAATTTCAATATTTGACATTAGATTGGAATCTCATAAGGCTTCCAATATTTTCCGAGTGATTCTAAACATAGTTTTACTTCAATTCAAGTAAAAACTATATGTTAGAACTCAATACACAAATTCATATAATATTTCATAATATTATTCATTATAAAACACGATAACTAAACGTGTATGTTACATTAGGCATGATTTTTTATTGTGATTTCTGTTTAGTTTGATCACTTTTATGGTTAATTGAATGATTGATTTTGATTCAATTTCTGTTGGCCACTTTAATTGTTATTGATTCATTTCGGCTATTTGATTGTTTAGATCTGTAATTGTCTTAATTAATCAGTAAAAGTAACAAGTATTAGATTGCTTATGTGTTGAGGATTTAGTTCTAATATAAACTAATCAGACAAGTTTTTACGCTTCCGAGCTTGTTAGAAATATTGTACTTTATTGAGAATTTTACACTGTCACCAATGCTACTTTTCTCAATTAATTAATAGCTTATTTAGTTAATTCAGTAAAAAGTAAGGTTAATTCAAAGAGCTTATTTTGGTTAAATAATTTAGTAAAAGATCGTTAGAGCTTTGTAGCACCCGAGTCGCCAGGTATGAAGTTAATGATTCATTCTCATTTAATTCAGGTAAAAAGGTGGTGGAGGACATGTGAGTACGTTGGGCGTACATTTGGTACGCACATCGTACTCTTTGCATGCACATCATCGGGTGATCCCAGACGTACATTGGGCGTACTCAAGTCAGGGGCAAACCATAATTTTTAGGGTTTGCACCCTATTTAAAGAACATAACTCCCTCAAGTCTGTTACCCTCTCAGCCTCCACTGCTCTTTTAGTGTCAATATCAAACCCTAGCCTTCTTGAGTGCATCTTTGAGCTTACCTTGAGTATTTTGGTGTTCATTGGTGGTTTTGAAGAAGAAGGGGGTTTAAAAAGAAGAAAAAGAGAAGAATGAGCTTGTAGATCCAAAGTTTGTGCACCATTTCTAGCCTATTGAAGGTATAAAGTTTAAACCTTGATCATTACAAGCTTAGATCTAGGTTTAGGGTTGAATATGGCATCTTTTGGTCATATAGCTTGGTTTCTTGGAGTATGAGCAACTCCAGGCCATTTGAGTTGTCCTTTTGGACTCTTGGAGGTGTGTGGAGTCATAAAAATCGTATCTTGGAAGTTAATATTCAGCCATGCACGTGTTAGTGACTACTTAAGTTAGTTAATACTCAGTCTGCAACTTTATGGCTTAAGACGCTATTTTGAGCTAAGATCTAAGTTTTAGACGTTAAAGCTGAATGGATTAAGTCATGGTAGCATTTTTCGCTGACTAGCGAGTATGTTGGGCGTACTCTAGAGTACGCTGCGTGTAGTCGGTCAGTGCCCCGATTCCGGATTGGTCAGTCGTGTACGCCGGGCGTACGAGCCGTGTACGCCACGCGTACGTAGTCTGTGGGCTTAGATGACTTTTGGGCTCAATCAGTGTTAGGATTTTGGACTTTAACAAGGAGTGTACTGCTTCTATCACCACCACACAGACATCATATCTAATTTGATTTCATTACAATCAGAGCGGCCGCAAGAAGGTTAACTTCCTGAGTTTAGCATCAGGAGGACCAGTAGTAGCACCTGCTCCAGCGACCCTACGGATTACAGATGGCCGCCAGGGCAAAGCAGATGCACCTGTTGTGAGGAGCAGGGCCTTTCAGCTGACTGCCGAGGAGGCGCGTGCTGAACCATATGTGGTGACGGGTATGCCTCTTCTCCTTAACTCTTTATTTATGTTGATTTATCTACTTATACTTGTGTGTTTTGTTTTAGGATCGTTTTCTTGTGAACAACATCTCTGCTTTGATATTATTTGATTCGGGGGCTACCCGATCTTTCGTGTCTCTTGCGCTCAGAAGGAGGTTTGTTGGAGCTCCGAGTGAGTTGGATCATCCATTAGAGGCTGAGATTGTGGATGATCGATATGTCCAAGTATTGAGGGTTCATCGACATTGCGTTCTGGAGATGTTTAGCGAGCAATATCCGATTGACTTGGTTTCCATTCCTTTACGCGGGACCAAGGTTATAGTGGGGATGGATTGGCTAAGACCCAATGGGGCGGTGATTGATTGTGAGCGCCAGATGGTATGTGTTCTGTCCCTAAGTGGGGGAGAGTTGGTGGTCCATGGAGAGGGCGCTCAGCGCGGGTCGGTCCTATGCTCAGCCGCTAGGGCCAGACGCCTATGTTATGGATACCCGGGAGAAGGGTAAGGCGTCAGTTGATGATGTGCCGATTGTGCGGGAGTACCTGGATGTGTTTCCAGAGGATTTTCTTGGGGTGCCTCCGGAGAGGCAGGTGGAGTTCCGGATTGACTTGGTTCGTGGTGAGGCTCTGATAACCAAAGCACCATATCAGTTAGCTCCACCAGAGATGAAGGAGTTGTCTACATAGCTGGATGAGCTGTTAGACAAGGGATTCATCTGACCGAGTAGTTCGCCTTGGGGTACACTGATCCTGTTTGTGAAGAAGAAGGATGGGTCGCATCAGATGTATATTGATTACCGGGAGCTGAATAAACTAACGGTGAAGAACAGTTATCCACTCCCGATGATTGATGATTTTTTTGACCAGCTTTAGGGTGCATCTTTGTTTTCCAAGATTGATCTTCGTTCGGGTTATCATCAGATGAGGGTCAGAGAGGACGATGTGTAGAAGACAGCCTTCCAGACTCGTTATGGTCATTACGAGTTCATGTTGATGCCCTTCGAGCTCACGAATGCTCCAGCCGTGTTCATGGACCTCATGAACTGCATGTGCCGACCAATGTTGGATCGGTCTGTGATTGTATTCATCGATGACATCTTGGTCTATTCCAAGACCCAGGAGCAGCATGAGGAGCACTTGCGAGAGGTGTTCGAGACCCTAAGGAGGAAGAGATTGTATGGGAAGTTCTCAAAGTGCGAGTTTTGGTTGCGCGAGGTGCAGTTTCTGGGGCACCTTGCCAACCAGAATTATATTCTGGCACATACGGACAAGGTGGAGCCCGTGATGAGGTGGGAGGTTCCGAGGTCTCCATCTGAGAATCGTAGTTTCCTTGGGTTGGCAGGATATTACCGGAGATTCATTCAGGTATGAAGTTAATGATTCATTCTATTTTAATTCAAGTAAAAAGGTGGTGGAGGACTCGTGAGTACGTTGGGCGTATATTTGGAACGCACGGCGTACTCCTTGCATGCGCATCATCGGGTGATCCCCGATGTACATTCGACGTACCCATGCATATGTTGGGCATACTCAAGTTAGGGGAAAACCCTAATTTTTAGGGTTTGCACCCTATTTAAAGAACTTAAGTCCCTCAAGTTCGTTACCCTCTCAGCCTCCATTGCTCTTTTAGTGTCAATCTCGAACCCTAGCCTTCTTTAGTGCATATTTGAGCTTAACTTGAGTGTTTGGTGTTCTTTGGTGGTTTTGAAGAAGAATGAGGTTTAGGAAGAAGCAAAGGAGAAGAAGGAGCTTGTAGATCCAGAGTTTGTACACCATTTCTAGCCTATTGAAGGTATAAAGTTTGAACCTTGATCATTACAAGCTTAGATCTAGGTTTAGGGTAGAATATGGCATATTTTGGTCTCATAGCTTGGTTTCTTGGAGTATAAGCAACTCCATGCTATTTAAGTTGTCCTTTTGGACTCTTGGAGGTGTGCAGAGTCATAAAAATCATATCTTGGAAGTTAAGAATCAACCATGCATGTGTAAGTGACCTCCTAAGTTAGTTAATGGGCTTAATTCATAGTTTGATCCCCAAAAATGCATGAAAAAGCATAAAGTCTACAACTTTATGGCTTAAGATGTTATTTTGAGATTGGATCTAAGTTTTGGACGTTAAAGCTGAATGGATTAAGTCATGGGAGCATTTTTGGCTGACTGACAAGTACGTTGGGCGTACTCTACAGTACGCTGCATTTACTTGGTCAGTGCCCCGATTCTGGATGGTCATCAGTGTACGTCGGGTGTACGAGCCATATACGACACGTGTACACAGTCTGTGGGCTTAGATGACTTTTGGGCTCAATTATTGTTAGGCTTTTGGACTTCTTGAGGTTGGGCCTCACGCCCACCTGTTGTAGCAGGACATTTTTAGGCCTAAGGCCATGTTAGGTGTTCTTTGGCCATATTGGGCCATTGAAGCCTTATAGTTGGGTTGGGATGCGTTTTGGACTTTGTATGGATTTGAGCCTTGGAGGGGGCAGGCCCAATGAGGCAAGGGTAGAGGAGCCCTTTTTGCCTTAAGACGTGAATTAGGGTTTGGACTTTCGAGTTAGAATGTGGCCTAATTTCTAGTTAGGATTTTATGCTTGTGCGCTAGTATCTGTGGGTCGAAGGCACCAATGTCTTCAGTATGAGGTGAGTCTTCCTTCGTAGTATTTATGGGTCGAAGGCACCAATGTCGGCCTACTAGTTTATGATGTAGTGTGATGATTGTTTTTGTGACAATTGTCAGTTATGCCTGTATTTGCTTGATCACTCTATGATTCTTGTTGTGATATTATATGGTAGTAGTAGGGGTGAAATAGACCCGGTATCCGGTTCAAATAGATCGAAGGGGTAGGCAAGCACCCATATATGCTTGATAGTATCCGGTTGAAATAGAATGAAGGGGTAGACAAGCAAACATATATGCTTGATAGTATCCGGTTGAAATAGACCGAACGGGTAGGCAAGCACCGAGATATGATTGGCAGTATGTTTGTTTAGTATGTAGTATTTGATGGGTTTTATACAAAAGAACATCCTATGTGCTCATGCAAACCCTAAATCTTGGATCTAGGTTTCTCTAATGTACATGCAATTCATCCAAAACTTATGAACCCTAGATCTAGCATACATATTTCAAAATTATCATATAAAATCAGATCTAGATGATTAGCTCTTCAAGAATGGCTTGAATCTTCTTCTCTTGGAGCTTAGAGTCACAAATGTCACTCCTTAATGGCTTACAAACACCACAAGCAAGAGGATGATATTGGAGAGAGGGGAGGAAGCATAATTTCGGCTATGAACTCTTCTAGAGTTTCCAGTGTCTGAAAACTGATGCCCTATGGGTCTATTTATACTTGTGCTGCTAGCGTTTCAGTCAAAACCCTAATGCACAGCTTAGGCCTTAAGCAGTCCAAGGAACCTTCTGGAATAAGGTCTCTATGGCCGAAATTAAGATGGACACGTCCTTAATTTCGTCCATGCCTAATCCATAAGGCTTCTCAGCCCAATATTCAACTATCACACAATTGACAGTTCTAGTACCCTTTATTTAATTAATGTCTTTTAGCCACAAAATTAATTCTTAATTAATTCTTGTCTAATATTAAATAAACTATATGATTTCTCCTTTAATATATTATTCATATAATATATTAATAAACCATAATAACCTCTTAATTCATAAATCATCCTATCTAGTTGCTTTGGTGAAGGGAACCCAAAAGGACCATGCACAACCGGGTCAAGTACATACCAACTATAGTGACGGGCTTAGACACTAATCCAACAACCTCCCACTTTGATAAGTCCAGTAACTATAGTGTGAGTACAATCCGATTAGCAATCGTAGCTCTCAAAGACGCTGTCGAACTCTGATCTTGTCAGTAACCTGTCCTTTAGATAAGGGATCGTATAGTCCTCCGTTCTAGATATCGTGCGGACAATTACATGGAACATAGTCATACTTATTGTCCAGCAGTTTGTTTCTCGATCTCTGATCTGTCTGACATAGAACTTAATTGAACACATAAATTCAGTCCTGACCGGGCCCGGCACATAAGTCAAACCAAATCATCGAGGGGCCCGGATATCGCTTTTACCCTCTCAGGATAAAAGGAACAGATAAACTTCTACTTATATGCATTTACTATTCACTCATCAAATCATGCACAACAGTGTGTTTTATAACATCAAGTTACTGATGTGTTTACGCATTATCAATGCACAACCAACTTGCAAATAATAAACCATATATCTAGGTTTTAAGACAATATGATATTATCGTCTTGCGATCACTCGAGATAAATTCCATGAAGTGATACCAGCAAGCGTGGGTCTAATCCAATGCTCAAATCTTATTCATAAGCACTTATGAACGTTGCAGCAAACCTTTGCTATGTCTAATACACTTTAGACAATCTACAAACCAATTCATGACAATCTTCTTTCATACCTACTCCCGACATATGAACGATTGTGGACTGTTCGAATAATCTTATTATTCAGGAAGTCAAAACATGCAAAAAATGAAACAATAGGCAAATAATCAACATTTTATAAACTATCTAATCAAAACTAATATCATCCTTCAGCCTAATACTCCTAGCGTGCTGCAAGTGCTTCACCCTACTCAGTCCCTTCGTAAGGGGATCTGTTGGGTTCTCCTCTGACGATACCCTCTTCACTAGGAGGAGTCCTTCTTCTACCCGATGTCTAATGAAATGATATTTCCTGTCGATATGTCGAGATCTGCCATGATCCCTCGGTTCCTTGGTCAAGGCAACCACTCCCTCATTATCACAGAAAATTTCCATGGGCTCCTTTATGGCTGGCACAACTCCAAGGTCTCCAATGAAGTTCTTCAACCATATCGGCTCCTTTGAAGCTTCGCTCGCCGCTATGTACTCTGATTCGCACGTTGAATCAGCTACGGTCTCCTGCTTGGAACTTTTCCAAGTCACTGCTCCTCCATTTAGGGTAAAGACCCAGCCTGACTGCGAACGGTAGTTGTCCCTGTCGGTCTGAAAACTGGCGTCACTATACCCTCGAACCCTTAAGTCATCACTCCCACCGAGGACTAGAAACCATTCCTTGGTCCTCCGAAGGTACTTAAGAATATTCTTGACTGCGGTCCAATGTGTTTTTCCAGGGTTCCCTTGATATCTGCTGACCATGCTCAACGCGAAGGCCACATCAGGGCGAGTACAAGTCATAGCATACATGATTGAGCCAACTCCGGAAGCGTATGGTACTCGGCTCATTTCTGCTATCTCGACTTCGGTACTCGGACTTTGAATCTTACTCAACTTGGCATTACTTTGGATTGGTAACTCCTCTTTCTTAGAATTCTACATACTAAAACGCTTTAGTACATTGTCCAAGTAAGTATTCTGACTAAGTCCTATTAGTCTTTTACTTCTATTTCTCATTATCCTTATTCCCAAAATATAGGCAGCCTCTCCAAGGTCCTTCATAGCGAAACACTTCCCAAGCCAGGACTTGACTTCCTGCAGGGTTGGGACGTCGTTTCCTATGAGTAGTATGTCATCGACATACAATACGAGGAAGCTCACTATACTCCCACTGGCTTTGACATATACACATGATTCATCCTCGCTTCGCAGAAAACCAAACTCTTTGACTTTCTCGTCGAAACAAAGATTCCATCTGCGAGATGCTTGCTTCAATCCATAAATGGATTTTTCAAGCTTGCACACTCTATAAGGGTGCTTCGCATCGACAAAACCCTCTGGCTGATTCATGTACACATCCTCAGCCAACTTTCCATTGAGGAAAGCGGTGTTGACATCCATCTGCCATATCTCATAGTCATGAAATGGAGCAATGGCCAGCATCACCCTAATAGACTTTATCTTTGCAACCGGTGAGAAGGTCTTATCATAGTCAACTCCGGGATTTTGAGTAAAGCCCTTCGCAACCAATCGCGCTTTATAAGTGTGCACATTCCCATCCATGTCGGTCTTCTTGTTGAAGATCCACTTGCACCTGACCGTCTTACAACCTGGCACATTGTCAACCAAATTCCAAACTTGGTTGTCATACATGGACTGAATCTCGCTGTCCATAGCCTCTTTCCATTTTGTAGACTTCGGGCCTGCCATGGCTTCCTTGTAGCTGTTAGGTTCGTCCAAATTAACTAGTGTACTATCACTAATAAACGTATCCCCTTCTGTAGTAATATGAAAACCATAAAACTGGGGTTGAACCCTAACTCTTTCGGAACGTCTAAGTGGTAAGGACTCGTCAATCGGTTCAACCGGAGTTTCCTCCTCGGGTTAAGCGCCAGTGTTAAAGGTTCCTTCATCGCTCGACTCTTGAATCTCTTCAAGATCGATTTGCCTCCCACTATCCCCTTGGCTTATGAGTTCTCGCTCTCGGAAAACCCCTCTCCTCGCAACGAAGACAACATTGTCACTCGGTCTATAGAAGAGATATCCAAAGGACTTATGCGGGTAGCCGATGAAAATACACCGCTCACTAAAAGGTTCGAGTTTGTCGTGAGTCTTTCGTCTTACGAAAGCCTCGCAACCCCAAACCTTGATATGTGCCAACGAGGGAGCTTTCCCTGTCCACATCTCGTGAGGTGTTTTGGCAACCTTCTTGGTAGGGACTAAGTTAAGGATATGGGCGGCAGTCTCTAAGGCATACCCCCAGAATGAGATAGGTAGCGAAGCACGACTTATCATGGAACGAACCATGTCTAGAAAGGTTCGATTATGCCTCTCAGCCACACCATTCAACTGCGGCGTCCTGGGAGGTGTCAATTGCGAAACAATTCTGCATTCCTTGAGGTAGTCGTGGAATTTAAGACTTAGGTACTCTCCACCTCGGTCGGATCGAAGTATCTTGATTTTCCTGCCCAATTGATTCTCCACTTCTTGTTTGAACTCTTTGAACTTTTCAAAGGTTTCTGACTTATGCCTGATTAAGTAATATAGCCATATCTACTATAATCATCGGTAAAAGTCACGTAGAAGCGGCTTGCATCCCTAGTGGTGGATCTAAAGGGCCCACATACATCTGCATGTATGAGATCCAATAAACCCTCACCCCTTTCATAAGAACCAGTGAAGGGTGACTTGTTCATCTTTCCAAGAAAACAAGACTCGCACACGTCATCGTCCCTAAGGTCGAATGACTCCAACACTCCATCCTTTTGGAGTTGGGCTATGTGTTTCTTGTTGACATGTCCAAGACGACAATGCCACAAGCATGCTTTATCCAAACTATTGGAAGAATCGATACACAACACATCATTTCCTAAATTATCTACAATCATCACAGTTTCATATATTCCATTACAAGGAAATGCTTCAAAATAGAGAACACCATTGAGATAAGCATTAATAGAACCCTTTTCATTATCAAATGAATATCTAAATCCTTGTCTATATAAACCATGAAAAGAAATAATGTTTCTTGCCATATCTGGCGAATAGCAACAATTATTTAAATCTAATCCTAATCCATTACTAAGCACTAAAGAGTAAACTCCAATCTTGGTGACAGACGACGATCTTCTGTTCCCCATGATCAAGTTTATCTTCCCATGCTCCACATCCCTATTTATTATTAGGCCCTGCAAATCAGAAAAAATGTGAAAACCACATCATGTATCAAGAACCCAAGAAATAGCATGCGATAAATCATTAGATTTAATAGTGTAAATACCTGCAAAGGACGGCTTGATCTTTCCATCCTTGATTTCTGGCAGATACTTCGGGCAGCTTCGTTTCCAATGCCCTATTCCGTGGCAGTAATGGCACTTTGCCTCCTTGGGGTTGGAGTTGGGTTTAGCAGAACCAACCTTGGTTCCACTAGAAGATGTGCCATCATGGGACTTTCCCTTATGGTGGCTCTTTGAGGGAGCCTTCCTCTTCTTACCCTTTCCTTTCCTAATTGCCAAAACTGGGGCAGCAGCAGGATTAGGAGTTGATGCAATAGATTTGTCTTTGAGGTTGCTCTCAACAGTTCTTAGTAATCCTTGAAGCTTGCTCAAAGTGACATCCTTCGTGTTCATGTGGTAGGTCATGCGGAACTGGTTGTAGCAGGGAGGCAAGGAGTGAAGGATGATGTCAATCGCCAGCTCTTCATCAAAGTTAACATTTAACTTTAGCAGGCGATCAACATATCTCTGCATCTTTTGCAGATGAGCTGTGAGGGAATCTCCATTACCCATTTTGGCAGTGATCATCGAATTGATGATCTCGTACCTTTCTTGCCTAGCGCTTTGGTGGTACTGGTCCAGCAGATCTTGATGCATCTCATAGGAATACATGTCCTCATAGGACTTCTGGAGTTCTGCAGTCATAGTCGCCAGCATGATGCAATGGACTTTCGTAGCATCACGCTCATGGGCCTCAAAAGCAGCGATCTCTTCAATTCAGCTTCTCATCGAGGACATACTCTTTGTCCTCGTAACGAGTGACCATTCGGATGTTGCGGATCCAATCATTGAAATTGGACCCGTCAAAGATCACTCTCCCACACAAGTTCATGAGTGAGAACGAGCCAGAAGAATTTGAGCCGGAAGCGTTGTTGTTCACGTTAGACATCTGAAATAGAAAAGAGACAAGTTTGATTAGAAATGAATCCCCAATTAAACACCCAAATGAGAAATTAGGGCTAGGATCCAACAACATTATTTACAAATTAGAAGAGGGATACCGTAATCTAACAAGCAAATAATTTGAAGGTAAGTGAATGACGATTCACTAATTTTCCACCATGAAAAACAAATTAAAATTAAGTTTTAAATGTATTGAAAACTCCTAGATCTTTTGAGATTCATTGAACTTTTCAATGGCATGTTTAAATCTCGATATGCCCCTCAAGTGACTGTGATGCCGAGGATCACAAAGCGGGTGTGAATAACCATGAAAATGTACATGGTGCCCCCAATGTTACAGTCACCTATTCAACGTGTCGGTTAACCACACACGCTCCATCGAAATATGACAAACACCGAGTCACCCTTTGCCACCTTTTCTTAGAGCCCAATTAGTGTGTCGGTTAACAACACGCGCTCCACTAACGTCTTAGCAAGGGTACAAAGTGTAATTTCATGGAATTGCATCAATTCACTTTTGCCTAAAGTAACTAAGATTGGGAATTTTTGAAAAAAACATTTAGTTACTTTATAAATTCATTATACTTTTAATGAGGAAAGTTTTGCCCTATCCTACCCGTTCGGCTAACGACCCTCCACCAATCAAGGAAGCGGTGGGTGAGAGTGGACACCCATTAAACGGCCATTTTATAGGCCATAACCTTATACCCCCCTTATAGATCGGCTTCGTGAATGAGGCCTACTAACGATAAGACTATGTGACATCCCCATTTTCACGGCCAGAAAAGACCGATTTTGTTTATGCTTGTTTGAAAATCAGAGTAACATTTTAAATAAAAGTGTTGCGGAATTTGTCCCAAAACAAAATATGATAAAGATTTATAAAAAGCATTTCCAAAGAAATGTATTTCATTAAAAGACTCGGGATGTCATGTTTGATACTAATCAAAAGCATAAACAGTACAACATAAGCCTTACTACATTATTTTGTATTTACAGGCCTATAATCCCTTATCTCTCATCCAAACATCTATGCTCATGCGTCACTACCTGTAATACAAGAAACTGAGTGGTCAGGCTTGGGAGCCTGGTGACCACATAGGGTTTTCAACCCACAATAAATAAGTTTATTAACTTTATCAAACCAAACAAACCCGATTACCCGTTCCCTTTATCCTCACTTTACGTCCCTAAAACATCTAACACAAGGGACCTAGTCTAAGGACTTTCATCGGGGTGATAACACATGCTTCGGGGATTCCTCAGCAATTCATGTCAAGTAAGGCAACCATGTGGGGGATGGAGTACTGCTGGTAAACACACAGTTCAAATAAACACCTACAGGTTGCGAGCCTGCTAGCGTTCCACTAGACTGTCTAGAATAGTCTGTGGTCGTCATCTATACTCCGCTAGATGACTGGATCATCAATAACATCTATAACGAGGCCTCTCATTATTTTATTTTGTCACACAACAACTATTACATCTACCCATGTTTTACCCAACACATTTTGTAGATATAAAATACATATACAGTTTAAATTATTTAAAACATGTATAAAATCGTTCATCCAGCATAGATAGCAAGTATACAGATAATATGCACACACAGCACGTAATTTATATAAAATACTTCATATCTATATGTAAGCTGAAAGTAACTATGCACTCACCTGAAAGGTGGTGACTCTGCACTCGAACAGCGCTTCGTTATCTCAAAATAATTTTCCCTCGACAAAACCTAGTATCAATACCACTAGGGTTTAGTCTAACGTTAACCGCGACTAATTAATAGTCCAGCTATTATTATTATTATATAAGCGTTAAACAACACTCTATATAACTCATAATAATAGCCCAAATAATTATTTTAAGGTCCTAATAATGTTACTATAATTAATTAGAAGCTATATTAAAAATAGCGTAGGCGTAGCTCACTTACAGCGGGTTTTATAGAAAACCGGGCTTTGCTCGGAGCAGCGTTTCCAAATCGAAAGACCTTTTTTTCTCGGGACTCCGGGAGCCTCGGGGATTCCTTCGGGTGCTAGGGGGTTCACCTAGGCTTTAGGGGGGGTTAAAAACCCTAGAGAGAGAAAGTAGTGAGAGAAAGAATGAAGAAATGAGTGAGAAATCCGGAACATTTCGCATGGTATTTATAGGGCTAGACTTCGGACCGTACGCTGGGCGTACAACTCAACTACGCTGGGCGTAGTTCGGATAAGGGGGGCCAGCTCGCATCCAGCTGTCTCGCATGTGGCTCGTATCGGAACCGGATAAGACCAGACTACGCGAGGCGTACTCGTTCTCGGACGCGGGGCGTAGCGAAGGGTGACGCGTCGTTCATCGGATGCGAGACCGTGGGGAGCAAGGGAAGGCTGGGATCATGCCACGTCATCTTATCTCGCAGATTCACATCCTGACTTCTAAAATTCATAACTTTCGCATACGAACTCCGTTTTTGACGTTCTTTATATCCACACGTAGGCGGGAACGTACTCTACAACTTTTGTTTAGATTTTGTCGGCTAATTTTGACTTTATTTTAAAAGTTATATTATTAACAGGCCGGGACAGGATTGGTCCGTTAAAAGTCCATAACTTCTTCATCTGACGTCCGTTTTCGTCTGTCTTTTTATCGTTACGCTACTATTAATGAGATCTTCGATTCTCGTTTAGGTTGTGTCGGCTAAAAACCGCTCGATCTAATATTCGAACTTCGGGCTGTACACCGCTAAGTCGAAACTTCGAAAAATCATAACTTCCTCATACGAAGTCAGATTTGGGCGTTCTTTTTATGGACGCTCTCGGTTTAACATATTCTACGACTTTCGTTTAGGTCGCTAAGGCTAAAACTTGCTCTATCGTAAATTCACTATTTATGTAAAGACAAATACACATAATTCACATAGTATTATGTGAATTATAACTCGGATTTCGGCGTTCTTTATATCCCCGGAATCCTTGTTTCGACCACTACAACTTTATGTAAAGACATCGGGCTCATCCCATAATTTAATTTTGACGCTTATTTTTATCCTTTATTTATTATTCATTTATAAATAAGTAATAAGCACACAAATACACATAATTCACATAGTATTCAAATATTTCATCTTTATTACATCAAAAAGAGTTACAATAGTTGACCTAGACTATTACATCATCTAAAATGCTTAGCCCTGAAACACGGGCGTTACAGACTAGCATTTAAGTTATACATATATATAATTATTATTCTTATAATATTATAATAGTATAGGATGAATTTTAAACTTGTAAAATTCTAGGGTTTGAGTTTTTTATGATTTAAATTAAACTTTTAGTTAAAAAAATTTAAATTCCAAAACTTGAGGGCAAGTTTTGAACTTTTCAGAACACATAGAATCAAATAGGAAATAATTTAAATCAAACATTTAATTTAATGATTATCTAAATTTGACATATTCCATTTTATTCACAAGATAATTCATCAAATAATTCAAATAATCAAATTTTATCATATAAGGAATTTATTATTCAAATAATTGGTAATTATCTTTTGTTTTGGTGAGGATAATCACATATTAATAATAATAATCGGATTTTATTAGTCAAAAACAGTTTTGGTAATTATCCTTCAGCAAAACAACAAGAAATCTCGAGTATCCCTCTGTCTGACTCCCCGACTCGCCGAGTCACTCACTGGACTCGTCGAGTTGGGCCGACTCGCCAAGTTCAGCAAGTGACTCGTCGAGTCAGGTCGGGCAGAGGGCAGAAAAACGATTTTCAGCAAGATGAACATACAAGGCATCAATACAATAGAAACCAATCAAGCCTCTGATACCTCTGATGGGTTTCGTACAAAAGAACATCCTATATGCTCATGCAAACCCTAAAGCTTGGATCTAGGTTTCTCTATTGTAGATGCAATTCATCCAAGACTTATGAACCCTAGATCTAGCATACATATTTCAAAATTATCATATAAAATCAGATCTAGATGATTACCTCTTCAAGAATGGCTTGAATCTTCGTCTCTTGGAGCTTAGAGTCACAAATATCACTCCTCTAATGGCTTACAAACACCACAAGAAAGAGGATGATATTGGAGAGAGGGGAGGAGGCACAATTTCGGCTATGAACTCTTCTAGGGTTTCCAGTGTCCGAAAACTGATGCCCTATGGGTCTATTTATACTTGTGCTGCTAGGGTTTCAGTCAAAACCCTAATGGACAGCTTAGGCCTTAAGCAGTCCAAGGAACCTTCTGGAATAAGGTCTCTATGGCCGAAATTAAGATGGACACATCCTTAATTTCATCCATGCCTAATCCATAAGGCTTATCAACCCAATATTCAGCTATCACACAATTGACAGTTTTATTTATTTAATGTCTTTTAGCCACATAATTAATTCTTAATTAATTATTGTCTAATATTAATTAAACTATATGATTTCTCCTTTAATATATTATTCATATAATATATTAATAAACCATAATAACCTCTTTATTCATAAATCATCTTATGTAGTTGCTTTGGTGAAGGCAACCCAAAAGGACCATGCACAACCGGGTCAAGTACATACCAAATATAGTTACGGGCTTAGACACTAATCCAACATTCTTTTGGGGGAACTCACTAAGCTTTGTGCTTACAGTTTTAGTTTATGTTTCAGGTACTTCCAGTTTGAATGGTAAGGGCCTGACTTGATCGCACCGCATTGCCCTATGGTTTCCGCGTTTAGAGATTTTGGGAATTTGTACTCTGATAACATGTTACTATGATACTCATTTGACTATTTTGATATTAGTGTTTTATGATTGAATGAAATTAAAAACAAAAAATTGTATCCGTATTTCTAGGATGTTACAAGCTTGTTAATCATTTTCAGTACTAGTTTAAACAGTGCACAATTCAAACAATCGGGTTGCAAAGTTACTTGCATGATTAGGAGAGTCGCCGCGGAACTGGAATTGTCTTTTATTCTCTTAATTTCTCAAGTATTTAAATTTTATTTTTCTTTTATTAATTTTTGTTCAACTTAGTTTTAATAATCAACACCCCCACCCATTTAATTTACTGTTAAACTATTGTGTGCCCTATGCAAGAAGGCATAGACGACCCTGCTTTCTTGTACTACCCATTAGTGCATTTGAGAAACATTTTTATACATATTAATTATTTGTTTAGACACTACGACAAGTCTAAACAGCAACCGATTAACCAGGGATTAATCGATTGGTGGTCTACAACCGATTGCGATTAGGGGTGCTTGGCGGAAATTGGTCAATATCGGTCAAACTCCGACTTGGCGGTCCTTGGCGCTCCTAGGCGGTAAAAATTAAAAAAAATCAAATTTTCAAAATTTTAAAAATCATGCCAAATTTTACAAAATTTCAAAATTTTAAATTTTCAAATAGTATATAAAATATTTCATATTTTCCAATTTTCAAATTTTTAAATGTTCAAATACTTATTTTCTTATGATATAATAAGTTTTTAAAGAGTTTTATTAATAATATAGGGTCCCCAATTAATCCCCTCCTAGACTGATTAATCTGTTAACCCTAGTGGACTGTCAAGGTCCCGTCGAGCGTTTTTTACAACCTTGGTTAAATTGATCAACTATATAACTGATGATGTGCCCTCAGCACGAGTCAGGAGTCGCGCTCGGACGTTCCAAAGAACTCCCCAAGGCAGTTCATGCCTAATAGAGCAAGCCCGACGGAACCTCGCGCTCGCGGAGAAGGCTCGGCCCCGCCAGGGGCGCCTTCTACTCCGCGACAAAGAATAACGGCTCCAGACGATAAGGGGGATGCTCAGCGCATTACCACATGAACCAATTGTGAGCTCTGACAGAATAAGGAGCACGATTGCCCAAGCAGCGTGCCCGATCCTCTCGGGTCTGACGCCCTTGTCTGGTACGGACTAGCAGGAGGCCTTAGTATAAAAGGCCTCCTCCGGTACCTTGAAAGGTAAGTCGTTCTTTCCCAGTTTAAACAGAAAACCACCCAAGTCCGTCTACTGACATGACCGTCAGAGAGTTTTCGCGGGACCCCCTCCCGGAGAACGGAGAACGGTTCCACCCTGTTGTGACCTTTCAGGTTCACCGGAATATCTAGAAGTAGCGGAGATCAACGCCCAGTGACGAGGTCGCATCATTTGATGCCATCCGGTGTGTGATGAACAACAAACCAAAAGTACACCTCTTAACACCTGAAGATGACAACCGGCGACACCGGTGGAGCTAGTGGGAAACCGACGAGCCGCATGAGACCTATGATGTCGTTGGAACCAATCACCACTCCCATCTTCACACCAGTTACCGATGAAGCACCACAACAAGATGGCTCAACAATAACTGCTGCTCCAATGAGCAAATTATGGAGGCCGATTGCTGAAGGGTCGACGTCCTCTGCCACCGTGTTGACACAAAACGCCTCCACACAAAACCACCAACTAACGACGATCTCAAGTAGCACGACACCACCAACGGTGGACAATGTCAGCGGCATACCGGTTCTCCTACAAGCACCGCCGCAAAACCAGACGACGAGATAACAAACGGCGTTTTTCTAAACACACCCGTTTGTGACAAACATACCCTTCAACTCAACAATCCCACAACATTCGTCGTTCACGTCAAACCACTTGTTCGCACCTAACCCGTCATTCCTAGCAACCCAACCACTAACCTTCCTATTCTAGCAGCAAAGCTTTTATGGCCCAACTCCAAGGAACCTTTCATTGTACAACATGTTGGTGCAACCATACCTCACCGCTCAGCAGTTCAACCCCCAAGGTGTTTTCACCATCCCAAACCATGATTGTTTATCAGGAAGCGTGACATATCCATTCGCTAAGGAACTCCTAGACTACGAAATCCCAATACAACAAAGCTACCACACCTTAAAACCTACAATCGAACCACAGATCCAGATAGTCACATCGACACTTACGAATGGACAATGACCTCGTCAAAATTGGACGAGTGATTCTGGTGTACGTATTTCCCGACAACCTTAGACGGAAACACAGGTACATGGTTCAAACCGTTACAACCTAGGAGCATTTAGAATTTCGGCCAATTAAAGTATCTTCTCCTGACAAATTTCATGCAACTGCGCAAGTACAAAGGAGATTCACACTCAATCATTGGTTGCAAGCAGAAGGAAGGGGAGACGGTGTGAGAATACTTCACCAGGTTTACTAATGCTACATTAGACGTTTCGGGGCACGATGAAGCATTAATAGCAGGCGCCTTCATATCGGGCCTTCTCCCGGGACCACTATCCCAGAAGCTCATGGGGAAGAAACCCCAGACACGAACTGAACTGAAAGAAAAGGTGGAGCGCTACCTAATACAAGAAGAAGGGGAGGTAATCAAGAAAGTGTACTTGAACGCCATGACTGCCTCAGCCACAAAGCATCACAACCCGCCTTCGCACCACCCGGAGACTCCGGGTGGTAACAGGCACTTCGGGGGTTGGAAATGCCCACAAGGACATTTTAGGCCATTTCAAAGAGATGATAGGAGAGGCAGACGGCCAGACGTCTACGCAGTCTCCGATAGACAACCAGTGAAAGGAGCAAAAGGACGGTACTGCGAATACCACAAAAGTAAAACACACGACACTATCAATTTTTCAGTATTAAAAATGGAAATGGAGGAGAAACAAATAAAAGGGAAGCTGATAGAAGTAGCACGGAGCCTCCGCACCAAGTTCGATGCCAAAAATGCTAAGGACATGGCCAAAGAGCGTGACCAACCCCACGAGATCCTGATGATCAGATCCAAAAGAGGGAGGCAGGAAGAATGTAACGGTATAGACAACCTCGCAAAATCCATGCATGGCTTAACGTTCTAGCAAAAGACCCTCGACGTACAGGTCGGCGAGGAGATGACCCGCTCATAATCCAGGGATCCATCAAAGATATCACTATCCATCGGGTATACATTGACACCGGAAGTTCAACAAATATTATCTACGAACATTGTTTCCATCTTCTCCCATATAGGTGGAAGGAGAGCCTCAAACCTGCAACAGGGCAATTGATAGGCTTCACAGGACACACCCTGTGGCCCCTACGTACGATCCACCTGCCATTCACGCTGACCAGCTACGGCAAGGCAAAGAAGAAGACAATCCTCATAGATTTCGATGTAATCCGGCACCCAGCAGAACACAACATCATTCTCGGACGAACGACCTACTCAAATTCGGAGAAATCCCATCAACAATGCATGGAATAGTAAAATTTAGCACAACGGAAGGACCGGGGATGGTCCTAGCAATACCGCCAAAAGAACTGCGATGCTACGAGATCATGCAGCCAAAAGAGATCACACAGGAAACTAAAAGGTCACGAGCGGAGCCAATAAGCGGAAATGAGATCATCAACAGAGAGCACCCAGATCAACCGCTCAGCACATGGGGCAGCCTTCCCCCAACGACAAGACAAGCGTTGATCAGTCTCTTAAATAAATACAAGCATGCCTTCTCCTGGACCCCCACTGATATGGTGGGGGTAGATAGAGAAGTCATAGAACACAAAATCATGATTAAGCCGGGCGCCAAGGAGGTCAAGTAGAAAAAGCAAGTTCACGGAGGAGACATGAACATGAAAATCAATGTCGAGGTTGCCAAGCTAACCATAGCAGGAATACTACAAGAGGCAATCTTCCTGACCTGGATCGTAAACCTCGTCGTGGTCAGAAAACATGATGGCACATGGCGTATGTGCATTGACTATTCTGATTTAAGCAAAGCTTGCCCCAAAGACTGTTACCCCTACCAGAAATCGATCAAAAGGTAGAATCCTTACAAGGGTTACGACTGAAATGTTTTCTGGACGCATACAAATGGTACCTCCAGATTTTGATGAACATGGAAGATGAAGAACAGACAGCCTTTTATACGGACCATGGTGTGTTCTGCTACACCAAAATGTCGTTCGACCTGAAGAATATAGGTGCAACCTACCAGCGTCTCGTTGACTCCATCTTCGCCAAACAGGTCGGAAGAAATGTTGAGGTATACGTCGACGACATGGTCATAAAAATCCCAGACGATAGAAGATTATTGGAAGACATGGAAGAAACACTCAGAACACTACAAAAGGTCAAGATTAAGTTTAAACCCAGGAAATGCACCTTTGGTGTCGTAGAAGGGCAATTCCTGGGATACTATGTAACTAAAGAAGGAATCCAACCCAGTCCGGCTAAAATGGACGAGTTGATGGATGTGTCATCCCCGCACACCCTGAGAGATGCTCAAGGGTTGAATGGTAAACTAACCGCTCTGAGCCATTTCATTTACAGGTCGGCAGAAAGAGCCATGGAACTCTTCCATACTCTCGAAGGATGCATTGAGAAGAGCAATTTCCAATAGACATCAGCAACATAAATAACGCTCCAGCAGATCAAGGAAGCCTTACACAAGTTACCCGCACTAGCCAGCCCCATCCCAGGTGAAACACTACAAGTATACCTTTCAACGCCGAATGAAGCCATCTCCTCGGTGCTGGTAGTGGAAAGGGAAAGAAATAAAATGTCGGTCTATTTTTTTAGTTGAGCTCTACAAGGACCAGAGACCAACTACCCTATCTTGGAAAGACTGGTTCTTACACTCATTTATGCAGCATGACGCTTGAGACAGTACTTCCAAGCACACCAGATAGAGGTATTGACGAACTGCCCAAACAAACAGATATTACTCAATCCAATAACGTCTGGACGCTTGGCAAAATAGGAAATCGAACTAGGGGAACATAAAATCAGCTACCACCCATGTGCCAGCATCAAAGGACAAGCGTTAGCAAATTTCCTCCTTGAGATCCCAGGGGAAGTGAAAGCAACCACTTGCGGGAAAGAATTATCGAGTTTAGGCCGGCCAAAGGGAAGCCAGGAATGGACCCTAGACACTGACAGGGCGTCTATCAAAGAGGGATCGGGGCAGTCTTGAACCTAACGAGCCCAAGTGGGGTAGAAATCACCTACGCCCTCCGCTTCAATTTCCATACCTCTAACAACGAGGCTGAGTATGAAGCCCTGCTAACCGGCCTACGATTGGCAATACAGACGGGCGCGGACACAGTGACAGCCCTAACGGATTCGAGGCTAGCAGCAAATTAGATAAATGGAGAGTTTGAAGAAAGAGAAAAACGAATGGATAAATATGTAAGGGTCGTTCAGAGACTCATCGAACCTCTCAAGAAGCTTACCATCAAGCAAATTACAAGAGGGGAGAATAAGAGAGAAGACGCCCTCAGCAAACTGACATCAACATGCTTCGGTCACTTATCTAAGAAGGTTTTGGTGGAGGTACTTAAGGAAAGAAGCATAGAAGAACAACATGTGCACACCTTGGCACCATCATGGCACACCTGGATGACACCAATCACTGAATACCTATAGCACGACGTCTTACCCGATAGCCACGAAGAAGCTAGGAAAGTAAGAATCAAGGTACCAATATACATGATCATAGAAAGGGTGCTATATCAAAAAGGGTTCATGACGCCGTGGTTAAAGTGAATAGATGAAGCCAAGGGCAAGGAAGCACTTCGGGAGGCGCATGCCGACCCAGCTGGCGCATATGAATGAGCAAGGGCTCTCACGGGGAAGATACTATAGATGGGCATTTACTGGCCAAGAATACACCAAGACGTGATGGAGGTGATGCGAACATGTGTGGAATGCCTAACACCGGTTCATCGATGGGTCCTTCCGCAAGGATTTCAGCTTCAGGAAGTTTGAAGTCGATTTTGGCCAAAAAATTATATGTTCCGAATAGGTGGGCCAATTCATAATCGCATCGACAGAACTCAACAACGTAATCCTTAAAAAAACTTAAGGCCGAATGATAAGCTCCCATATTGAGATCATCTGACTGGATGCTTCGGAAGTGAGCAGCAATGATCAGGATGTCATTTGGATTAAGAGTAGGGAAATCAGCATCAGTAATGGTCTTGCAGGTTGGTTTGTTCCGGAAGATGTGATACCGGAATAGAATGCAGTTGAGTTTAAACTTTGTCATAATTTTCCTTCAGAATCTGGAAATCTTAGTGATCCTTTTCCGAGACCATACTTATTTGAGAGGAAGTGCGTTCTTGTCATAAAAGGTCTTCAATCTTTCTCGTTCAGTCTGGATGATCATTTGAGGATCATCCTATGGATGGAGATGAGCAAATTTGGTGTAGAACTTGCTGAAGGGAGAGGGAGAGAGAGAGAGAGAGAGAGAGAGAGAGGAAGATCAAGTTGTTCCGAATCATTGTTGGGGATGTCATAGTACATGAAGGGCACTATGTCGACATCCTTTAGAATTCCATCTCTACAGAGTGGAGAGATCCCTAACATCGGATGCGGATTGTCATCCTTAAAAGATTGAATTCGGATGCTTTCTTCAAGGGCCTGAAGGATCTCTTCTTGACACTAGCCTGATTTTGGCTTTGGTGGAGGTCCGGAGTATAGAGCTTGATGGCTTTCAGTGATGGGCTTCTTACCCTTGTCTTGTTGCTTCTGAAGAGTGGAGAGGATGTGTTGCAAATTTTCATCGATTGTGAACATTGGAGGAGAGGAAGGCAGAGGCTCTTCCGGAATGTCATCTGGATTCCGAAGTGGAGAGCCTTCATCGATAGGAGCAATTTTTGGAGCCAGAATAGGAGGCAGCATCGAGGTAGTGGCTCGGAAGGCATCAGCAGTCAGTTCGCTTTTGGCCTTAGCCATTTCAATGCTTTTGTTTAGAACTTCAGCCACAGTGGATGGCCATGATATGGTTGACCATATTCGTTGTTCTTCCTCCGTAAGGATCTTGGCGGGGAACTTCCTTGGAGCTTACAGTCTTAACACTCCATTTGTTACAAACACATCTTCATCTTCGCTATCATCATCATCAACACCTAGGATACCTGAAAGAACTTGAATACTGTCATCAGAATTTTCATTTTCACCTCGGAGCTAATATTCTGAGGCAAATTTCCATGGTTAACTTGGACCTTCTCCCCCTCTTGCAACGGTGGGCCTGACAACCGGAGCAAGTACAAGAGACTCCTTCATCTCAGAAAATTTCTCAAACACCTTCTGAAAGTTGGTGTTGAGCTAAAGAGTGAGAGAATTGTAGGCTTCAGCAGTGGGAGCTTGAGCTTGGAGGTCATTGAACAGTTGGGAGAGAATAGACCGCATCTCATCGAACTTGTTGTTCGGAACATCCACAATTATCCAACATGCTCTCAGAAGCTTGATTAGGACCTGTTGCATGATGAGATTCATCTCATCCTTCTTCTGGATCTCCTTTTCTAAGCGTTGGATCTGCTTCTCATGACGAATATGAGTTAGCTTAATGAGTTCGTTGGAAGCATTCAACATATCGTCATGGACCTTCAACATCTTGGTGATTGTGTCAAGGTATTGATCGACACTTTCATCATATTTCTTCTAAACTTCCTCAATGGTGTGCTTGAGACGTAAGGAAATGAGTTGATCCAACTGGGCTTCACGTTCCATAATGGTGGGTCCGGATGTGTTGATTATGGACAAGGAGTTCAGGATTGCATTCAGTTTGGAGTCCAATCCGGAAATCTTGACGTCAATCCTGGTGTTGATTCCAGCCACTGAAGTTTCAATTGTGTTTACCTTCTTCATGGTCTCAGAAACAGACTTTCGGATTTCATGGAGGGCAAATGGATCAACGTGGTCTCCTGCAGAAGATCCGGTGTCCGAAGTGGAATTTCGGGACTTGTTCTTGTCATCTTCTGGATTAGGTTGTTGTTGAGGAGAGTTAGGAGGAGAGTGAACTATGTTGATGTTCTTGGGGGTGGACTCAGTTTCACCTTCAAGAGTGTCTTGGACATGATCCTCCTTATTTTGTTGTTCATTAGCAAGTTCCGAAGAAGAGAAGGAGAGTCCGAAATCCAAATCTGGCCTAGATGAGGAAGGCTTCGAGGGAAATGGAAATGAGGAAAACATCTTGGGAGGAGCAATTGAGGCTCCTTCATCATCAAACATCACTTCATCAGAGTGTTCTTCATTGGAATCGGAATGCATAGCATTATGAAGTGGATTTGTGGGAGTTTCTCCGGAAACAAATTCCAATTCAGTAAACTTCATCTGTAAGGACAACGAACGACATGTTGCTTTGAATTGCCATATTCCTCATGGAGATGAGGGTTGCTTACACCTGGGATCTTGTGAGTTCTGGATATCTAGATTGGGCCCTGTCAACAAAGTCTTCCCATAGTGGGTCGTTAACGCATGGTCGTCCTGTACTCCTTCAGTTGAGGCATCGGAAGCAGGAGGGACAGCTCCTGCTTCAGAATGCTTGAGGTCCGGAACAGGGTTTCGGGGCCGTGCGTGTGTAGAATAAATTGGGATATCAAGAGAGACACGTGGGTTTGTTCCAGGGGGTGCAAGGAACTTTTTTCAACACCGGCATCACCTCTTTGGGAAGATGAGGGTGGATTATGAGCAGACTCCCCGTGAGTGTGTGCTTGTGATTTTGAAACATCGAGGGGTACCTCGGATGAGTGGGCAGGTGGGGTTGACGGATGGCCAGATTCAGCCTGAATGTCCTTGACTCCTTCCTATTGAGAAGAGGAGTCGACTTTGGATCTCTTTTTGGCCTTTGGTTTTGAGGGAGAAGTCTTCCTTTTAGTGGACTTCTTTTTCTTGCCTCCGGACGAGGTAGGTTTTGCCATTTCCGAAGTAGGCTCAATAGAGACGGGGGCAGATCGTGTTGGGTCATACACAACCGAAGTCTCCAAGTGGTGTTTCAGATTAATAGATCCGGAAGGAATAATGGCCAACATGTGTTCAGGCAAACGTCGAATAGTCTAAAGGAAGATTGGTCCGGAATGCGATAATGTTTAATAGTTTTGAAAGCAACATATACCTCTTTCGGAATGGTTGCCACCGAAATTGGTTCAGACCTCTCTTTGTATAGTTGTTGGATCGTCAATGCGCAAAACCTAGGGCTTGAGATTTTGTTAGGCTTCCTTTTGATGGCGAGTTTTCGGAAGTCTTTCCACAGAACTTCAGGAAGATCCATAGTGTTTTCTTTTTCGGAGAAGATGCTGTAAACGACGTATAACCAATCTTTGCTAAGGGTGTCCGTACCTCCATGCTTTCCGGACAACCCACTGATGATGAAGTGCATTAGAACGGTACAAAGACCATACACGACTGATTTCTTGAATTCTTTCGCCTTGTACTCTTGATCGTAGCCAATGTGGTTTAAGAACTGTTGAAATTCCTCAGCAGTTGGTTCTTGAACTTTGAATCCCTTGGGATTTTCCTTAACTCCGATCACATTTAGGAAGGTGGACTTGTGGATTGGCACATTGCGATCACCGGTGATTTTAGTTTCCAGAACATCATTGAAGATTCGAACCCTTTCAAAGGTTGTGAGAAGAATATAGAGTGGGAGTGCAGGTTCTGGGATTTTATTGAGAGGAATGGAGATGGGATGATTGGCAATGAACTCGATCATTACTCGAATGGGTTCATCAAAATCCATAGGATTTAGGGAGAAAAGTTGTGTCGTATCCCTAAGGAAAGGTTCTGACAACTGTGATGATGAAGATCCCTTCAATAATTTCTTCTTGGCAGCAGCTTTCTTGATTTTGGGAGCGGCTTGATCGATTATTATGGGAGAAGAAGAAGCCATTGTTGCAGGAGGATGGTAGCTTGAAGAACAGAAGAACACTAAAGAATATGAGAGAGTTGTGAGGGATTTGTGTGCGTAAAGGGATAAATGGGGGTTTAAAGAGGCTTATATAGGTGATGGAAACGGGTCGGGTCAGGAAAGGTAATGATGAAATCCAGAATTGGAAATGGGTCGCATTTAATGATTTTCCTTTTATAGGGTTGAGTTGACCTGAGATGACGAAGGGTTTCTTTGGATGGGAGTTGGAAATGGAAACGGTAAACGGCGATAGGATGTTTTCTTTATGAATCGTGCAAACATGGCGTGGATTTCAAGGAGAACACGATAATGATCTTGAGAGGTTACCGTTAGAAACTTTTCACCTAAAAAACCTTTGGACTTTAACAAGTCTGATTTTGGAACATGTGCGTTCCGGATGGTATGAAGCATGTTCCGGATTGAAGTGAGTTTAAAAGAAATTCGAACTTAAAAAAGATTCTGCAACAAAGATTTTGAAAAGGTTACGGAACACAGGTTTGAAAAGAGTCCGAAGTGAAACTTTGAAGTGAAATTCCGGAATGAGATGTTAGAATTTCCGGAGTAAGTTTTTTATTTAAAAAAAAGTTCCAGAGCAAAAATCTTAAAAAGAATTTCCAAAAAAAAGATTCTGAAATAAGGTTTGAGAAAGATGTCCGGAATGAAAATTTGAAAAAGATTTCTGGAGCAAAGTTTGAGATTCCGAAATGATCATTTAGATGTTCCAGGGTGCATTTGAAAGAATTTCCGGAGCATAATCTGAAAATCTTCCGGAATGATATTTGAAATTTTTTGAAGTTTAGAATACAATACCTTTCCGGATTTGAATTCCGGGATGACCTTATGAAGTAAGTTCCGAGGTGAAATGTGTACCAATGTAACTATGTGGGCTATGGTCATCATATGATAAGATGAACTCTACAACTTAAAACTCAAGTGGTGGTTATAGAGAAAAACAAGTAAAATGATCCTATGTATTCCGAGAGACAATAGTTCCGAGATGAAAAATGATTTTGAATTCAGAACCAATATTCTTTCTGACGTTTCCATCAGAGAGTGCAAGTCTCTTGAAAGAACTGAGGATCAGGCATCATCATACCCATTTTGTTCAGAAAACCATTGAACTTGGTTTCGTCTAATGCCTTAGTAAAGACATCATAAATTTCATCATCAGATGGAACAAAAATGAGTTCAATGTTGCCATTTAAGACATGATATTTAATGAAATGGTACCGTATGTCAATGTGCTTCGTCATGGAGTGCTGAATTGGATTGTGCGAAATCGCAATGGCACTTTGAGAATCACAATAGATCGGAATGCGTTGAAAACGGTAACCATAATCCAAGAGTTGAGATTTTATCCAGAGATCTTGAGAGGTACGGCTGGCAGCAGCAATGTATTCTGCTTCGGCTGTAGAGAGTGCAATGCAATTCTGCTTCTTGGATGACCAACTAACCAATCGACCACCTAAAAATTGACAGCCACCAGATGTGTTTTTTCTATCCAATTGTAGATCACCATAGTTTGAATCTGAATATGCTTGAAGTAGGAAACTCTCATTTGATGGGTATCAGATTCCGAGATTCTTTGTACCTTTGAGGTATCTGAATATTTGCTTAACAGCCAAAATATGAGACATCTTTGGATTGACTTGAAATCTGGCACACAAACATGTTGAAAACATGATGTCCGGACGACTTGTTGTGAGATAGAGTAGGGATCCAATCATTCCTCTGTACTTCTTTTCATCAACTGCTACACCTGAACGGTCCGAAAAGATCTTGTGTCTGAAACCCATTGGTACCTTGGCTGAGGCACAGGTGTCCATTGAGTACTTCTTGAGGAGTTCTGAAATATACTTCTCTTGGTGAATGAAAATTCCTCTGTTATTCTTTTTAACTTGGAGGCCAAGAAAGAAGCTTAATTCCCGATTCATACTCATTTGAAATCTACTGACCATTAACTTAGCAAAGTCAGCAACCATTGAAGAATCGGTGGATCCAAAAATAATGTCGTCAACATAAATTTGGACCAGCATGAGATGCTTTCCATTTGACCTTCGGAATAGAGTAGGATCTAGAATTCCTCTTTGAAAGCCTGAACGCTTGAGAAAATTAGTGAGGGTCTCGTACCATACGCAAGGAGCTTGCTTAAGGCCATAGACAACTTTCCAGAGTTTGTAGCAGTAGTTCGGATATGATATATTAACAAAATCAGGAGGCTGTTGAAGATATACTTCAGTATCATGTTCACCATTTAGAAAGGCACTTTTGACATCCATCTGGTAAACCTTGAAGCCTTTATAAGCAACATAAGCAAGAAAGATTCCGATAACTTCAAGACGTGCAACAGGAGCAAAGGTCTCATCATAGTCAAGCCCTTCAATCTGTGTAAATCCTTTAGCCACCAATCTTGCTTTGTTTTGAATGATAACTCCTGCATCATCTAATTTTTTCTAAAACACCCATCTAGTACCAACAATGGGATGATTCTGAGGGGGAGGGACGAGAGACCAAACTTCATTTCTATCAAATTCTGCCAGTTCTTCTTGCATGGCTGTAATCCAATCAGCATGTTCAAGTGCTTCTTTGATGGATTTGGGTTCAACCATTGAGATAAATGCCGAGAAGTGACATTCATTTTGAACATTAGTGGTAGAGCGAGTTTGTACACCAGCGTTTGGGTTTCCAATAACTTGGTTTGGAGGATGATCCTTGGTCCAAACATGTAACCTTGGGAGTTCTTTTACAGCAGATGATCCAATATCAACAATGGGGTTGTGTTTCTCCCCCTGAATAGTTTGAACGTGTGGATGATGCTCCCCCTGAACTTCTGAACCAGATAGATTTACGTCATCTTCAGGTGGGAATTCAAAGAAATTTGCATCATCATCGAAGTTGATAGGATTGGAATCGAATTCAGCAGCTGCATCGTGAAATCCATCCACATTTGATTCAAGGGAAGAGTGACCATTCTCCCCCTCAACCTGAGAAGGTTGAAATGGTTCGGAATCAAATGGAAGAAGACTAGGAGTTGGACCGGAGATATTTTGGGAGACCGGAACTTCGGACATGGTTGGTCTTGTTCTAGATTCCGAATCAAGAGCCATTTCTGAGGGTCCGAATAGGGTCTCAAAGTCAACTTCAAAGATGCTTTGTTGGTTCGGACATCCTGGCGCTGGAGCATCAAACTCCATGATGTGCGTTGTAACATGGGTTGGGCCACAATTCCGAATGAAATTGTCATCAAAGGTAACGACAAAACTTTCTTCCAGAACACGAGTTCTATGATTAAGAACTCGATAAGCCTTTGATTTAGCAGAATATCCAAGGAAGATGGCTTCATCAACTTTAGGTTGGAACTTGGTAAGCTGATCACGGTTGTTCTTGATGAATCATTTGCATCCGAAAACATGAAGAAACGAGATAGTTAGGTTCCGACCGTTCATGGCTTCATACGGTGTTTTGTTGAGGCGTCAATTGATGATACTTCTATTTTGATAAAGCATGCCGTAGAAACAGCTTCAGCCCAAAGATAGAATGGAAGATTTGCAAAGTTGAGCATGGATCGAGCAGCTTCAATAAGTGTTCTATTTCGTCGTTCGACTACACCGTTTTGTTGAGGAATGTATGGAGAAGAAAAATTGTGGTCGATGCCCTTCTCGATAAGGAAGTTTTCAATGGTGGAATTGGTGAATTCCGAACCATTGTCACTTCAGATACTCCTTACAGAGAGTTTGATAAGAACTTCAATTCCTTTGATAAAGTTCATGAGCTCGGAGGCTGTTTTTGATTTCAGCCTTAGGAAGAAGACCCTAGTGAACCTAGTAAAGTCATCCACAATCACAAGAATGTACTTTTTGTGATGCAAACTCTCTACCGTTGATGGTCCACACAGATCGATGTGAAGAAGTTCTAATGGTTCCGAGATTGACTTTTCAATGATAACGGGATGACCCTTCTTTGACTGATTTCCACACTCACATGCAGCACATAAATGATCATTTTCGAATTTGAGGAGTGGCAAACCTCTAACCATTTCACCCGAAACAAGATCATTCATATATCTAAAGTTCAAGTGAGCAAGCATCCTATGCCATAACCAACTGACGTCAGGAACGGATTTTGAGAGTAAGCAGAGTTGGGGCTTGCCAATGATCATGTTGATATCAAGAGGATACATGTTCTTGTTGCGATTTGACTTGATTAGGCATTCCTTTCGATCTTTGGACATGACGTAGCTATATTTCTTGCAGAACTCAACTCAAAGATTTGCATCAGTGACTTGAGCCACACTTATTAAATTATGCTTCAAGTCAGCTACATATGCCACGTTTGAAATGGAGAAGTTTCCATTGGTAAGGATGCCATAACCTCTGATCTGGGAATTGGAGTTGTTGTCATACGTCACATAGCCAGCATTTGGTGCAAGTTTGAGATCCCGCCACAAAAAGTCCTTCTGCCCCATCATGTGCATGGAGCAAACACTATCAATATACCATATTGTATCTTGCTCTGTAGCATAGAGTGCCTGCAAAATTAGTGAGTGGTGGAGTTTTTAGGCTCCGATTTAGGTTTTGGGACAAAGGCACGAGTCTTAGGCTTCGGTAGTGACTTTTGAGCAACGGATGGTTTGGAAGGTTTGTTCCGAGATTCCTTAGGAAACAAACAGAAGGCCATGGTCCTTTCATTTATCCAGTAGTCATAATCAATGACATGAGAGTTCGGAACAGCTTTCTTCGGACATTTAACTTCCGGAGTAGTGGGAACTACTTTGTCTACCGGAGTTGTTGTTTCATCAATGTGTGTTTTGACTTTCCAAACAATATTTTGTTTTGAAGATTTTGAAGAATTTGTTTTCTTAACACTTTTTGTTTTGGTTGATGGCACATTTGATTTTGAAAGTTGAGGTTTAAAAATCGTGCCATCAGTTTTTGCAATGAAAACAGATGAAACAGTCCGAGGAGAGGTGTTTCGGACAGATGTGGTGCTTCCACCTGACTTTTTCGGAATGGGACTGACCACTTTCTTTTGTTCTATAAGACTAGGAGGATTGGAAGGCCTCTTGAGGATCTTAGTTGGTGTGAAGAAGTTTTGACTATGGGTTGATGAATGAGAATTCCGAGATACACTCTTTTTGGAGTTCTCAAGGAATATTGAATTTTGTCTAGTCTTAACTTCCTTTTTGTGTGCGTTCCAAGCTTCCACTTTTGGATCTACATTATCCTTCCTATTCAACATTGGCTTTCTTTTGGAATGAGATGAAGATTTGGAAGTTTGTCCTACTGCGGGATTGTTGAACACAGGCTTAATGGGAACTAGATTTTTTTTTGAAATCACTTGAGGTTTAGAATCACATGAGATTGATTCATCAACATCACTATCTAAAGATGCCCAGACACACTCTGAAGTTTCTGGTTCAGTTGATTCCGGAAAAATTTCCTCAACAACACAGTTGTTAGGAGGGCTGTGGTTCAGATTATGAACAACAGAATTTTGAGTACTAGAGTTGGATTCAGAGGTTCGATTCAGGTCCAGGTTTGTCAGAGGCGGAAATTGCGTGGAATCGGGACACTTGACAACTATAGGCTTAAACTCAGGAATCAAAGATGCAAAATGTTCAGGAGTCTCATGAAGGGGTGACAAGGGAGATATAGGTGTATCTGAATGTTTAATGTTCGGAACATCTCCCATAAAAGTCAGATTTTGTAACTCCTTCAAGGGACGAACAACTGGTTTCAGAAACTCGCTTCCGAGACCAGGAGCTTTTGACCAAGGATGACGAAAATTATGAGTCATCCGTTCATTTGCTTCGAGAATGTCTATGGCATGGTGCATGGCATCAATCTTAGCATTAAGACGTTTGTTATCAGAAATTAAAACACTTCTTTCCGAATAAGTGATTTCACATTTGTCTTTAAGAATGATACATTCATATTTTGACATTACAAGCTCATGTTCTATAGACTCTATTTTTAACTTCTGATCCTCGAAACGTAACCTAAGATGACTCAATTCACTGTCTTTCTTCTCACTGGCTTCTATGGCTGACTCATAGGCTTTATAGATGATGTTCATATCTGATTGGATCTGGGTTAGATATGGTTCACAAAGAGACAAATCAAAATTATTATTAGTAATCATAGATTTTACCTGTTGAACGATGCTTCGGCCGGGTGGATCATTGGTAGCCATGTAGCAGTAGTTTGGTTCAGCATCTTCATCATCTCTTTCCGACCCAGAAGACCAGTAGCCTTCATCACATTCAATTTCTTTTCGAGCCATAAGACACATGTTTCTTCCAGTGGTTACGTCATCATCATCTCCAGACGACCAATTCCCTTCCACATCCCTTGACACAGTTGTATCAAAAGCCTTTTCACTTTCAGCCAATTCTTGAGCTCGACGTGCATAGTAAGCAGAGTCCTTGATCTTCGGTTTTTATGGGACTTCAGCCAAGCAATCTTTAGCAAAGTTATTTGCATGTCCACATTTTTGACACACAATCTTGGGTTTTTCAGACTTTGGAAGCTGTGGAGGTTCCGAGGTGTGATTCGGAGTAGGAAAATTAGGCTTGTAGGCTTGTGGGTTTTCGGAAGGTTTGTTGAATGGTTGATGATTATTTTGGTAAGGAGCTTGAAAACGGTTGTTTTGGTGAGAATTTTAGAATCGATTGTTGGTAGGCTTGTTGAAAGGACGGTTGTATTTCATGGATAGTAGAGCAAACTCATGTTGAAAACGTAGTTCGCAGTCCATTTCATCAGGATTAAGAGTTTCCATGGATTGAAAGTTAGAGTTTGTATGAACAGGAATGGTTGGAGGTGAGGGTTGAACAGGAGGAGTGTATGGAACAATAGCGGTGAGAGGGTCCGAAATGGTTGGGTTTGAGGTTTGTGGATCATAGGAACTGACTAAGGCAAGAGGACATCCAGTGAGTTCGCGTAGAGTTTGAGCAACATTTAACTCATGACCTTGAAGCTCATCAAAAAGTTGATAGAGCTTGAGCTTTTTCAAAGATCCATTGCTCTGAAGACATGATTTCACGTTTCCCCATCCTTTTCCAAGACTGTTGATGAACTTGAGATTGTACTCAAATGGAGTTTGGACTATCCCATGAGCTGTCATGTTGTTGACAACAATTTGGTATCTATTTGAAGCTGAGGGAACAGATTCACCATGTGTTGTAGTGAAGGTGTTAAACTCATTGACAACCAAAGTCAAACGCTTATCCTTCATGTTCTCTAACCCTTCAAACAAATCTTGAAGTGTGTCCCAAATCTCTTTTGCGGACTTGCACAGTTTGATGTGCTCAAAGAGAGAAGGTGGAACACCAAACACCATTTCTGAAAAGGCAACTTGATCAGCATGCAACTTTTCAAGATCATCAGCAGTGAAAGGTGCTTGTCGTTGTTGATCTTGTCCCAGGAGAGTTGCAGCAGCATCTCTAACCACGGTTCGAACTGGAACATGAGGACCTTCTTTAACGGATCTCCAGATAGATTCACCTTTCTCTTTTCCAAGTAAAAATCTTTCCATTCTGACTTTCCAGTGATGATATTCTTCAACAACTAGCAGTGGGGCACGTGTAGGGCAACCCACGCTATTTTCTATTTGCATTGAGTACATTTGTTGAGTATTAGAAGCAGCCATTGAAGTTAAGATATCTTGATCAAAAGTGGTATATAGAAGAACTTTTATCCTGAACACAGAAATGATCGAAATACCAAGGTAATCTCGAATCAACTATAATCTGATCTTATGGATTCAAAGGACAACCACTCAAGCTCTGATACCAATTGTGAGAACAAGAAGATCTGATGCGCAGGGACAAGGTTTGAAAACTCAAACCTTGATTTAATTCTTAAGATCAATGTCTGCTACTAAGGAATGTTCCAGTCAAGTCTGGCAAGACCAGTCAAGTCTGAGTTAATGCATTCAACAAAGTATTCAAGATATTAATGAAGAGTGAAGATAATGATCAAAGTAAAGATAATAAATGAGGAACAAGAAGAATGTTTGAGAGAATAACTTGAAAAGTAAACTAGAATATTGCTATATTTGTTTGAACAATCTGTCACTTGATTTATCATATAAAGCTCCTTTAAATAGGAGAACTATTTTCATCGTACTAACCAAATACAAATATAGGATCGAATAATAGAGTAGTTTCTGATACTCTGATTATCTTGGTTTGACAAAAGAGACTAAGTCCTATGACGTGTTAAATCAAGCTAAATGACAAATACAATTAATTCAGATGGACAAAAGTGCATTCAGACAACATTAGTTCAAAAACAACAACTCCGGAACATAGACTTTTTTCCGGACACCATCTTCACTCCAGAATATTGATTGACTTTGGAACCTCTTCTGACTTCAGAACTGATATACCTTCGAACAGGCTTACCACGGAACATACAAGGATAGATATTGATAGAGGTTCACTTTCAGGTTCCAACAATGCCAAACTTACTCCCCAGTCCAAGGGGTTCCCTCAGTACCCCTAACGAGCATCTCTAGTCCATGACCCTTCTACTAGTGGGGAATCGACATTGTCGAACCATTCCCGGACACCCCCGAAAAAGTGAAGTTCTTAGTAGTCACAGTTGACAACTTTACCAAGTGGATAGAGGCTGAACGGCTAGCATGCATATCTGGAAGGCAAATGATCAAATTTATGTGGAAAAAAATCATGACAATGTTTGGAACGCCCAGGGTACTGATCAGCGATAACAAATTACAGTTCGCATAAAACCCATTCTAGAGTTGGTGCGCTGAAAAAGGGTTTGAACAGTGGTTCACATCAATGGCACACCCCCAGGCCAACGGCCAAACTAAAGTCTCCAACAGAACGTTGGTAAATGGAATCAAAAAGCGTCTGGGGAAGGCCAAAGGTAACTTGTTGAAGAATTATTGGGAGTACTCTTGTTATACAGAACAACACCAAGAACGAGCACAAAGGAAACACCTTTTAGTCTAACTTACGATACCGAAGCAATCCTGCCAGTGGAACTAGCAATCGGCTCGCCTCGCCTGACCTACTTCGAAGAAACAAACAATGATAAAGACTTGAGGTTAAGCCTGGACCTCATCGAGGAAAGGCGTGAGCAATCGAACATTCGCCAGGCGGCTTACAAAAATTTTGTGGAAAGATACTACAACCAGAGAGTCAAAGAAAAGGCTTTCAAGATAGGAGATTACGTCCTAAGAAGAAATGAGGCAAGCCACGCCCAGCCGCAGGGAAAACTAGGCCCTACATGGGAAGGACCGTACAAGGTCATCGAAGCCCACCGCAACGGGTCCTATACACTTGAGACGAGAGAGGGGAGGAAAATCCCCAGAACATGGAATGCCAGGAATCTAAGGAAATTTCACTTCTAGAAAGGAATTCATCGCCCGGACTGATCACCCGGAATGATAACTAATACTCAAGGCTTAGCGTACCTTTCCGCAAAATACAAAGTACTTAGTGTATTACTTGCATGTTAAATACTTAGTGTATTTCTGGGGCTCAGAATAGCCATTTTATTTAAAATACTCAGTGTATTTGTTGGGCTCAGAACAACCATTTTTAATACTTAGCGCATTTCTTGGGCTGAGAATAGCCATTCTATTAAAATATTGATTGTATTTGTTGGGCTCAGAATAGGCATTTTAATACTTAGTGTATTTGCTAGGCCCAAAACATCCATTTCACGACTAACTACTTAATGCATGCAATCTCACTATGGAAACTTAGCACATCCGTATGGTTTGAAGTAACCGCCTCGTGCTATACAATCGCCCTGCACTCGAAAGGCGAAAGGCGAAAACAAAAGAGGTTTAGAACTAAACCATAAACAACATGCAATGTATCACAAAGAATAAGTACAGGAAGGAATACCTTACATTACCAAAGATAGAACAGTCATTACAATCAAAGCCAAAGGGTCTCCAACACTTAAGGCCACCAAGATCCATACACACAACAAACATAAACAAACAGCAACAGAGAGAAAGAACAAGATTCACAAATTTTTTCACACCCCAAAGGGAAACACACGGTACAAAGCACCCTAAGTACCAATGATACTATCATCATCGGTACTAGCGCCCGCACCACCGCTACCAACCTCTACATCACCATCACCATCAGTGCTTGCGCCACCCCAACCAGCCACACCAATCAGAATGTCATCAAGAACTTCACCTACATCATCCAAAACAAAGAGTTGTCGCATCCCATCCATATTAAGATGTCCTAAGACCAGGAGAGAAACATGGTTCATCGTAGAAAAAGCAAGTAATGCATCATTAAGGCGGGTAGTATGGCTGGACCGAGAATCACTATCATCAGGATCATTAACACCAGAATCTATTTCTGCTTTCAACCCAGCATGGTCAGACTCTTCGCCGACAACAAAGGCAGCATGTCGGATTCGGATAATCCCACTGGTAAACTCTGGGTGTTCGATCAGTTTGTCTATGATATACCTGCCAGAGCCAGCTCCGGTCACGGTGCAAGGTCTCTGCTTCAGCTCAAATTTCCTCGATGAGCTTATCACGGTCACTTACGTCCAACTCCAGGCTTTCATTCTGAATCATTAATCCCTCATTGTCCTGTATCAAGGAGTCCAACTTAACTTCCAAGGCGGACTGAACCTCCTCAACAACACTTTCTCTAATGCCAACAACACATACCTCTGATCGAAACCACGAGCATCCTTCTTGAGCTCAAGGATCTGGTGCTTAAATTCAGCTTCTCGAACAGTGGGCTGCTTAGACGCCCTCTGATCTCAGACTGTTGTGTGTGATCATCAGGGATCACTACAATCGCCTCTGGCGTGGAGGAGATTGAACTCAGCAGACGAGCAAAATTACGTCTTGACTGAACGCGCCTCCCGATGTTAAAAAAAATAGAGGAGGCCTCCCCTATCGCCAATACGGCCTTCCTATTGGCTATGGCTCGTCGGATGTCCGAGATAATGTCGTCCTTGCTATCCTCTACCATCTCAACATGACCAGGATCGGTGATCGGAGGCGGGGCAACCGTTGTAATGGGTTGACCGATCAAAGGTCACTCCCCAACGGTCACAGAAGAACCTTCCAAGGCCAGCATAACCGGAGGAAGATTCACGGCGAGCCGATCAGCGCCGCACGACGGAGGAAGAGTTTCGAAAAGATCATTCTCACGATGTTCCAACCTCCCTCGATACCGCTTCCGCAAGACGCTGTCCATGGACAAAAGGGACTCGATACCTGTAAAAGAACAACTTATGAGCAAATCAGTGATCGTCCCCGAACCTAACTTCCTCTCCTTTATCAGAAAATGGGGTGGCGCGGGAGGGGGTGGGAAAGAGTAGAAGGGAAATAAAAGCAAAATCACTCACCGTTGATAAAGGTGTAAAAGATGGGCATTTTCCCCGAAGTCTCCAAGAATGACTCATCCTAATTCCGGCAAGCAAAGCCTCCGAGTACTCCTCAGGAACAACCTGGATGGTCTTCAGAAGATCAGCGATAGCCTGATTATGGGGAAACAGTTTTTGAGTAACATCAGAGAAATTGTTCGCTCGGTAGTGCCCGCAACCAAATCGATCGTGGTTGCCAATAGCCACTTGTCCTGCCATTTCTTTGGGTTTTTGTTGTCAGGGACTAAGACGTGACCACCGCGTCGAGCGAAGAACATGTACGTGTCACCGGTAGCGCTAAACCGGAAGAAGAACTTGAAACAAAGGAATGAGGAAGCACGCCATTGGCCCGACAAATCATCTCGAATGCTGCCACCTTGTTGACAGCGTTTGGGGTAAGCATTTGAATGCTACAACCATTTTTCTAAAGAAGTTCCTCTTGGAAACCAGTGAGAGGAAGACTTAGACCAACGTAGAAAGTCTTCAGGTAGATGCCAACCTTGCGGTCAGGAGGGGAGAGAATCATCGAGTCAGTCGTTGGAAATTCCACACCATCGGTCAAGGAAAAACCATAAGCATTAGAGAGAAGCTTAAATTCAGCATCAGAAGGAACAACGCCAGGCTGAACAGCCATTAAAACAGGAAGGAATCAGAGAAAACCCTAGACAAAGAAGAAGGAGAGATAAGAGGGAAAAGTTATGCCGATAAGGAGGATCCTCACCCTTATAAAGAATAAGGAAAGGCGGGATATTCAAAATCCCTGACGCAATGATGTAACCGACTGTCATAATGGGCGGTCACGTCGCCGGAAAAATCGAAGCGACGATTGAATCAGAACTCAACGCATGTACTAAGCAGTTAAGTCCAAAACATCATAGCTAGTCTAGCAACGCGACGAGTACTGGACTAGGGGACTTGATGACGTGCCCTCAACATGAGTCAGGAGTCGCGCTCAGACGTGCCAGAGAACTCCCCAAGGCAGTTCATGCCTAATAGAGCAATCCCGATGGAACCTTGCGCCCACGGACGCCCCTAAGCGTAGGGATCCCGCGGAGAAGGACCGGCCCCGCCAGGGGCACCTTCTATTCTGACAAAGCATAACGGCTCCAGACGACAAGGGGGATGCTCAGCACATTACCACATGAACCAATCGTTAGCTCTAATAAAATAAGGAGCACGATTTCCCAATCATCGCGCCTGATTATGTCGGGTGTCCTTGTCTCGTATGGACTAGTAGGAGGCCTCAGTATAAAATGCCTCCTCCGGCACCTATAAAGGTAAGTCGTTCTCTCCCAGTTTACACATAAAACAACCAAGTCCGTCTACTAAGTTGACCATCAGAGCGTTTTCCTGGGACCCCCTCACGGAGAACGGCTGACGGTTCCACCCTGGTGTGACCTTGCAGGTTCACCGGAATAGCTAGAAGCAGCGAAGATCAACGCCTGGTGACGAGGTCACATCAATAACAAATTCAAACTAAAAAAGAACATAACAAAATGCAAAAATTAATTAAATTTGTGAACATCATTGTTCATGTTTGTTCGTTTAACTAAACGAATGAAAACTTGTGTTCATGTTCGTTCGTTTATTAAATAAATGAACATAAACAAACTTCCCGTCGAACGGTTCACGAACAGTTCATTGAACGTTCAATTTGTTTACAACCCTAGATTAGAGATATATGGTGAACCCCACGCGTGAAAGCAATCCCCCGACATCTCTTTCTCCTATTTTTTTTTTTTTGTTCTTTTATAATTTTTTATTTATTATTAAGTCATATATATATATATATATATATATATATATATATATATATATATATATATATATATATATATATATATATATATCAAAATTTATGATTTTTAATTCCGATATATTATTTATACATATTTGAATATTCAAAAAATGAGGGAAGTGAAATGTAATCATTCCTATCAGGGGTGAGTGAAAGAAGAGTAACGATAAAATGAAATGACAATGAGTTAGCAGACAAAAAAAGAAGGAAGTGATAGTCCACACCCGATAGTCGTAAGGCTAATGTAGTGGGGTGCCAACGACAAGCATATGGAACATCGTCCCTTCGGACGACATGCGAAGAAAATAAAAAGGTGCGACATATTTTTGCCGGATAGCTCAACTCTCTGTCATTTTCTAGACACAAATAGTAAAATTCTGAATGGAGCCAAGATCATCATCATTACTACTCCCTTTAGGCTAAGTAAAAATAACACCAATCGTTAGGCTAAAGGGAATGGTAACACTCCTAGTACATTGTCACATCAGCTTTTTGAGTGTCATCTTATTTTTCTTCTTTTAACACCTAATCTTAGCATTCGAATAGAGTGTGGTAACACTCCTAGCACTTCATTTTTTTATTTTCTTTTTCTAATTTAAATAAATTACTTTATTTTAATACACAAACATTTTTATGCATGAATATTTAAAAAATTTTATTTAAACCACATATAAGTAATACAATATAGATTATATTTTTTACAACACAGACATTTCATATTAAATTAAAAAGAGTTACAATAAATTAAAATTTAAAATACCTAAAACACGATTTAATAATGCAAACCACGACAAACAAGACTTAACACCGACAAACATGACTAAACCCACTTGTATTGTTTAGCCATATCCTTCCTTACATTGTTGAACACTTGACCATCCTCCTCGGACAAGTTTTTCCCCGATTTTAACCAAAGCTTTAATGCAATATTTCTTTCTTATTCCTTTCCCAATTCCAAGAAACCATCAACGTTATTGTCCGGCCTTCGTATATCATCCCTAATCTCCTCCACTTTAATGGATGAGCTTTTAGCTTTCTTTTTGCTTTGTCTCGCCCCATAGGACGAGTTGGAACTTCATATGGCTCATCATTGTTGAGGTCAATCCCTCCGATACACGCATCGAAATATTGATTGTGGGTTGACTCTGAAGTTTTGCTTCGTTTGGATATCCTCGCGTAATCATCGGGACTTTTTAGATCAAGCAAATTTTGATTTCCCTTCACAACTCCCCAAAACGACTCATTGGCAAAAGCTCTTTCGACTTTCGCCTTGTAAATCTGACGAACTTTAGCCATGACATCCACCTCAGTTGCACCGCTTTGGGGGTTGTGGATCGCGTTCAGGTAGATGTCGTTGAACTCCATTGCGGCTTGGTTGGCGGTCCTCCGTTTTGAGTAAAGTGAATCGGGATTGCGGTACTTCATTTTCATGCGTTGACAAAAATTAAGCCAAACTTTTGCTTTGAAGGTTGTTGAGTCTTGATCGTTGACGTAGATCGGTTCCTCCGACACATCTAGCCATGATTGCGCTAGTGCCCTCTCTTCATCATCCGTCCACCCTCTACATGGAGCCCTCCCTTTTCCCTTTTTTGTACTTGTGGTTCGACTTCGAGCTCTGAAATGACTCTTGAACGAGATCTTCAACGGGGCCTTCATCGGAAGAATCAGTTGACTCGTCGATTAGGCGACGTGGTTGGGATTGAAAAATATTTTGCGGTTGAGGTTGAGAAAAGAATTGAGTTTCTTGAACCGTTTCAAACGAATCAAGATCGACATTATGACGAGGTGTTGGTTTAGATTGGTCGTGGTAAAATGTCATTGGTTGAGAAGAGAACGGATTGAATGGAAACATTTCAGAGTCATTGTAGGAAAGTAGTAGCTAGCGGGAGAGTGAATAGGTTGATCAAATGATGGTCAATCACATGGTGGTGATGGAAGGGTTAGGGATGGAAGGTTTTGTGATTGAGTATTTGGATGTGGAAGATTTAGTGATGGGAGTTTTGAAACTTTCTTTTTGTTGGATCTTGGGGTTTTCCTTGTTTGAGATGAAAACATCTTTCTTTGGTGATTTGAGAGAGTTTGTGAGAGAGATAATGATATTTTGTGTGTGTAAATTGTTGAGAGTGTGGTTTGATTTATAGTAGTTGAATATTTTAATTTTATTTTATATAAAAACGTTTTTTATATATAAATTGAGAAAGTTGGTGGAAAAGTAGTTGAAATTAAATTGGAGAAATTGAATTTGGTCAAGGCCATTTGAGCAATCCGGTCAAACTCACAAGCACCAATCAAATTCAACCCTCACCTTCTCTCTCTCTCTCTCTCTTCTCGCCAAAAGTGTAACAGGACTCCTGTGGCGACCCCCTAGCGAGAGTTAGGGGCGGTGTTCATTGATCGTTGGCGAGCGTAGTGAGTCCGGTGGCAACCTCCACTTCTCTTACGCCTAGTTCCCGGGTTTAACAAAAGAAAAGAAATGAAGAGAAAAAGAAAGTCATGAGAGAAAAGAAGAGAAATGAAAGGAAAACAAAATTTTCTTTTGTGTTTCTGAGTTTGAGAGAAGTAGAATGAAAATTAATCATTTTTTTTTCTTTCCAAATCCTCCCAAATCGGAAGGAAAGTTAGGAGGGAAAGTGGTCATTTTATTTGTCTCTACTTCATTTCTTTAATGAAACTCGGGAACACTAATTTATTTTATTTTTTTCTCATTTCCATCCATTTTCTTTCTTTTCTCTCGTTAAGTTGAACTCGGGAATGAGGTTTTAGTCTTATAGAAAATGTCGTCAAACACGACAAAGGGAAAAAAAGTACCAGCGAACAAAAAGTCTTATAGGTTGGAAGTGGCTAAGAAGGGTAGATAGACAAAGTAGCTTGAGGACCAAAGGAAAGGAAGGAGGATCCTTCTTGGTACTAGAAAGACCAAAATTGTATTATTGCTTAATTTTATAAATAGCCAAACAAAGATTGTATCTGTATCTTACTTGTCGTCGTACATTAATTTTAAACTTCAAATTATGATTATTATTTATTTATTTACAACTATAACACAAATTCTTTTTTTTTATTTATGGCATCGTAACATACCTTTTTTACATATTCATTAAAGGGATAATGACTTAAAAATGTAATATATTTTTCGATTTGTACACATTTGGTCACTGAGTTTTTTTTCGTCCATATTTACCCCTTCAACTTGTTAAACTGTACACATTTAGTCCTTATGACCGGTTACTCCAGGTTAGCCGGGAAAAATGACTTAATAGGATAATATATTTCTCATTTTGTACACATTTAGTCATTAATATTTTTGTACACATTTAGTCATTAATATTGTTTTGTTTCAAAATAAATCATTTTTGTTTTTGTACACATTCAGTACTTATGAATGTTTTCTTTAGGTTTTTCTCACGACATTTTACGTGGGACAATCATTGATGAAGTGTATGGGGTTGTTGATGTTTATGTCTAATGTCTCATTTTCACAACCAAAAATTTTCATTTTTAAATAAGGCAAAACTCCCTAATTATAAATCCATTATTAAGAAAAAAACGTTTATTCCAAAATACATTTATCAAAAATCAGAGTAATATAAGAAACGCGGAATCCTCAATATTGTTGATGAGTGTATACAGTCATGAATTCTCCTTCCCACGACCAACGATAGAACCTGAAAACATAAACAATTGGGTAAGCACAAAGTTTAGTGAGTTTCCCTCAAAATACCCGATACAACAAACGTATTATCATGCATAACAGACTCACACTCATCAGATTGGAATACCTTGGCTCAATCATTCATCGGACTGGAATGCCAACATGCAACAGGTTCAATCAGTCATCGGACTGGAATGCCGAGGGTTTGTTGGCATGCCCCCCTTAACCCAACTGTTCTTCTCGAGTCTCTGTGCCTACAGCTTATAGTCGACCCGCACCAAGTATCTTAGCCTACAACATATAACAGGACCACCTCAACCTATCCCACCACCATATGGCTATCCCACATAAGATGTCGTGAGAAAAACCTAAAGAAATCATTCATAAGTACTGAATGAATACAAAAACAAAAATGACTTATTTTGCAACAAAAAAAATATTAAGGACTAAATGTGTACAAAAATATTAAGGACTAAATGTGTACAAAATGAGAAATATATTACCCTATTAGGTCATTTTTACCGGCTAACCTGGAGTAGTCGGTCATAATGACTAAATGTGTACAGTTTAACAAGTTGAATGGGTAAATGTGGACGAAAAAAAAATTCAATGACTAAATGTGTACAAATCAAAAAATATATTATCCTTTTAAGTCATTATCCCATTCATTAAATTTCTAATATGAAATGTATGTTAAGCTTAAAACTATTATTTTACATATAAAAATACAGATAGAACATATTTAGCTCATCAAAATATGCAAAAAAAAAAAAAAAAAAAATTCAAATATACCATTAAACTAAAAAGATGACAAGGTAGTATATGACATTAAACTAAAAATATACAAAAAGGTAGTATATGACATCCAACTTGGTGTCACTTTCTTCAAATCTAAATGTTCTTTCAAAAAAAATAAAATAAAAAATAAAAAATAAAAGAACTACTATGCTCTTTGATTAATTTCAAATTGAAAGATCCTCTAATAAAAAGTAATACATATTTATCCAAATTTTTTTATTTTCCGGTTTTAATTAATTAAAGGTATTTTATAGGGGTGTGCATCAAACCGCATAAACCGTCCGCACCGCACCACACCGCACCGCATAATGCGGTTTTGGACGCTCGTGGTGCGGTTTGCGGTTTATAGTTACCAAACCGCGGTTCAAACCGCACTGCAACATATATATATATATATATATATATATATATATATATATATATATATATATATATATATATATATATATATATATATATATATATATATATATATACACAACACGCTAGATGTTTACCACTTTTAATACCCTTAATAATGTTTATGAGATTTCGATTGATAAACATGAGTCAAAATGGGAAACCAACTATATCAAAAATATGTGTTTACAGTACCACACTTATTATGTTTAAAACTAAATTTAATATTTATGTTTATGAAACCGCAAAACCGCTCGCACAAAACCGCACCGCATAACGCGGTTTATTACCTTTGTGGTGCGGTCTGCGGTTCCCGAAAATAACAAACCGCATATGCGGTGCGGTTTGAGGTTTTGAGGATAAATCGCACCAAACCGCACCGCGAACACCCCTAATATTTTAGCCATTTATGTTAGTTTGATCAAGTTTGGTATAAGTAACACCCGTAAAAGTTGGTGACTTCCTTTCTTAGAAGATTATAAGTTTTAAATCTTTTATAAACTGTAATAACTTGTATGTATGTAATTTTTTTTTTTTTTGAAATAAAACATCTAATGTAGAACGAAAAAATAAATCCACGTGAAACCAGTCCATTTTATTGTTTCTTGGTGTTTACTTCAAATAGAAGCCCCATGTCGGCCATGTTTGGATAGATTAGGCCAAAATGACATGATGTGATATTTTTCATGCCTACTTGCTTTAGAGTTTAGACTAATCTTTATATTTTTTTCCTAATCATTTCTCTTAAAAAATCTCTATACAACATTTTGACATGTTCGGTAAGGACCTTTTAAGAATTTTTAGGAACTTTTAGTTATTAAGAAAAACAATTCGAGAAAAACACATTGTTCAGCTGAAGAAGCTTCTTTTGATAAAAAAAAATCATAATCTAAAAGCAACTTTAAGTAGTGTCTTTTATTTATTTATTTATTTATTTTTAGCTTTCAATTTTATTAAATTTTACATATTTAAAATCTAATTATTTTTTGTGAAATACTATTACATATATAAAAACTATATCTATCAACTTCCAACTTACACCTATTTTTGTCAAACATAAAATAAAATCTTACCTTATATTTTTACAAATGGACAATGTGGTATTCGAATTATATATATATATATATATATATATATATATATATATATATATATATATATATATATATATATAGAGAGAGAGAGAGAGAGAGAGAGAGAGAGATATGTGTGTTCAAATGAGAACATTTCTTAATTTGAGAACATTTGAGAACAATTTAAACCTTCAAACATATAAAAAAGGTCAACTACATCCACTCCCACCCGCTCTACTGGAAGTCCATTTCTCTCGTTTGAAGATGGAACACCTAAGACCAGCGGACCATCGCCCTAGTCACCGGAATGTCGCTTGAATAACCGATTGCTGCCTCTCCACACCTCCCCCCACCTCTACTCCTTCCACAGTCGGAAACAATGTATGTCCGTCTCTTTCTCTCCAACGAGTATGTTTCTCGATCTGGTTCTAGTGGCAATCGTATCCTTATGATTTGGTGGTACCAAATCACCGACCAACTGAACTCGATTTCTTCATTTCAAAGGCGTATAACACAAATTCTTCATCTTCTTCCTCTACAATCCACCATCTCGCCACAGAAATCGGAAGCAGTTAACCCTATTTAACCAGGCCGCCATAGTGAAGTTGATGTCTATAAACACGATCTATGAGAGCTTCCAGGTAGTATTTTTTACAAGTCTATACACCTGCGTTTTTCAACCTAAATTGACTCAATTTATCATGAAATTCATGAAATTAAGCTTATAATGAACGACTAATCGAGTGTCTAATACTTGATTTCACATAAGAAGACGTTTTATTTGAAAATTTTTGGTATGTTTTCCTGTTGTTGATAAATTAGGAACTTGCTTGTTCATTTTCTTGCTTTTGTGAGGAATTATGCATACAGTTGGATTGTTTTTATTGAGAATAATAAGCTCTAGGGGATGGATTAGAGTCTACTAGAGAGTTTATTATCACTGTAGGATTTCATGCACACAAGGTATTTGTTATATTGCCTGAAAGAACCTAATAAGTGTAAAAGTAGCATTTTATGTGAAAATCCATAACTTTGAACCCTTATCAAGCCAAGCATTAAGGCTCTTATGTTAAATTGAATTTCACATCTCAATAGCCTAATAAGTAACCACCAATCATGTTAAAAGTGATAAATTTAAGGATTAACCATTAAGTCCTTAATAGAACACCAAAAGTGATTTAAAAGCTATTATGATCAATTTCCCCAAATATGTCCTCCAACTTCTAAAATTCGTGCAATTCAGTAAGGACACCTAAAAATCATGAGACTTAGTTTTCTGGAAATCTTAATGTGTGTAGTTTCTTCAAACTTTGAATCACAATTCGAAATTCCAACTCTTTAAGGGGTAAAATTGGCAATCTTCTCAGGCTGGTCCATGCTGTCACAGATTTCATGCATTGTCTTCAAAAAATCATAATAAATTCATCAAAACTCCAAATGCCAAAATTCCAAATCCTATAGTTAGATATGGATGTATAGTTTCCCACATATAAAGGGACTGATGTAATTCTTAGTAGATTGGTACAATTTATTCCAAGAATGTTGAGTGGTCTAGAAAATGACAGCTAAAAGTTACTAATTTGTAAATTTAATATAAAATAAACCAAAAATCATTAGAATGAGATCCTTATATTTTTAAAAAGATAAAAGGGGGAACTTTACCAATATAGTTTTATCGAATTTTAATAATGGGTTGAAAGTTAAGAAAACATATCCCAAACAGACCACTACAATCAAAGAGAAAATAAGGAAATATATACATAAGTTTTATAAGATTAATACAACAAAGCACAAGCTACATAATGTATAATTTTTGTGTAAGTTCTCAGAAAGGAAAGGATCCATCTTGCTCATGCTAGCTAATTTTCAAGTTCAAGGAGGTGAGTTACATTAACTCTCCTATTATGTAGGCATTACTTGTTTTATGTTATTGTTTACGGATACCCTAATCCGGTAGAGTGAACAAGGAAAGGCAGAATGTAGTTTGTTTTCTAGTGAGACAAGAAGATAAGATTCATTTATGCGTTCTCGATTCTTTAATTGTTCTCGTGTATTAACTCACATTTGATTATATGATCTAATCACATATGACTTATATGTACAAGATTCATTTTTTGTGTTTTTGATTCAATAGTTGTTATTTGTTCATATTAATTGTATGTGATTAAATACATAAAATAACATATGATTAAATACATGATAACAACTATTGAATTGAGAACGCGAACTTGAATCTTATTCACATAAATCATATGTGATTAGATATGTATAATCACATGTGATTAAATACACGAGAACAACTATTGAATCGAGAACACTAAAATAAATATTGTCCACATAAATCATATGAGATTAGATACCTATAATAACTTGTGATTGTGTGTATCTAATCACATATCATTTATGTGGCTAATATTCATTTTCGTATTCTCGATTCAATAATTGTTTTTTTTTTCACTTTAATAATATGTGATTAAATACATTGATGTGATTATATGCTTCTAATCACATATGATTTTATTTGGAAAAAACGAATCTTGTCTATATAAATCATATGTGATTATGTAACATCCTGGTTCCCAAGTATAATATTTTTTAGCCTTTTATGATTTCCATGAGCAACTCGACAAGTTGGAGGCCCCAACTCGTCGAGTAGAGAAGAGATTTGGTCGCGTGGGTTTTATGACCAACTCGACGAGTCGAAGAGCCAACTCGAAGAGTTGGCGCTGTGAGAGGAAACCCTAATTCTTCGGGGTTGGGTCCTATTTAAAGGACCTTAAGCCCTCATTTCCGCCTCACCAGCCACCCTACTCCCCTGTGTGAAACCCTAATCGTCTATATTGAGCTGAGAGAGAGAGAAAGAGAGAGAGAGAGAGAGAGAGAGAGAGAGAGCTAATCTTTGGGCATTTTAGTGCACTTTTTGAAGAAAAGAGTGGAGAATCCAAGCAAGGAACGAGTGGAGACTGTTGGATCTGGTGTTATTTCATCTAGAGCTTCTGTTGAAGGTAAAAGTCTCCACCTTGCTCATTAGTTTGATTAGATCTCATTTTATGGAGTTTTAGGGCTTATTCCATCTTTCCTTGAGGCTTTGAGTGTCTTGAGCTTACCAAGAGACTTAGACTTCAGATATGGACCTTGTGAGGTCCCTAGAGTCCAAAGGTCCCAACTTTATCCAGTTATAGAGGAGCTTGTGAGCGTAAGACCCTAAATGGAACTTATTTTGGCATTTCAAGCCCTAAGTGCTATGCATGGACGTAAAGCTTGTAGTTTTACATGGTATCTCAGCCTTGGGAGGCTAGATCTAAAGTTTGGGGTCGTAAATCTCCCTTAAAACATCTGAATGAGAATAGAGTCTTAAAGGACTCGACGAGTCGGAGAACTGGCTCGACGAGTCGGTTAGGGTTTTCCGCGACGAGTCTAGACACGTGTGACTCGGCGAGTTGATGAGACAACTTGATGAGCTAAGGGGGACTTTCGTGACACTTATGGGAAACAAGGGGACTCGGCGAGTCACATAGGTGCACTCGACGAGTCGGGTCAACATGGACTGTTGACTCGAGTGTTGACTTCTGTTGACTTTAGGGTTGGTCAAGACAGAGAATAGGGAGAACATGGAGGGGTAAAATGGTCTTTTATCCATTCCAAGAGATTAAAGAGAGAAAATAGCATGGTTTATTTAGAGTTGTGATTTAAGTGTTAATTAGAGATAATTATCGTATGTGTTAGGCGGAGGCTAGATCGGTGTTTCATGTACGAGATTCATTTGCTTGCTTACGAGGTGAGACTTCTCACTATACTTACCTTGAGTGGTAACTATGTGTGACCGGAGGGTCTTGTATGCTTATATTGAGTATTGGGATATCCTGCATTATGTCTTTGTGATTTATGTTGTGTATCATTCTGAGCTATACCGAGTTAGGACCGGAGGGTCCACCCGGGCTGTGGGACCGGAGGGTTCCACTGAGACACATTGATCGTAGGGTCGTATTTGAGATATATCCATGAGAGGCTACTGAGTTATGTGTGGTATTTTGGGGAACTCACTAAGCTTTGTGCTTACCGTGTCACGTGATATGTGTTTCAGGTACTTCTCAGGATCGCGGGAAAGCACCGGCTTAACTGTACACCTTAGTGTGACATCCCCATTTTCACAGCCAGAAAATACCAATTTTGTTTATGCTTTATAAAAATCAGATTACTTATTTTAATAAAAATGTTGCGGAATTTGTTCCCAGTAAAACATGATAAATACGTTATCAAAGCATTTCCGAAGAAATGTATTTTTATTCATTTTAAAACATTTGGGATGTCATTGTCAATACAGAAACTTAAGCATAAACAGAACTTACATTCATTTACACTAGTGATCTACACCTCTTTAATCTCTCAGTGTAATGTAACTTCGTATCGGCACCTGTGATTCAAATAAGCTTGAGTGGGTCAGGTTGGGAAACCTGGTGAGTACATAGGGTTTTCAACCCACAATAATATAATTATTATGTTTAAACATCAAACAAAAAACCCAATTACCCATCCCCATTATCTTCTTTACTTTTAAGGATCTACCCTAAGAAATAGCTATTCCTCGTTCATTCATTCCCAAGGATCATCCTAAGCAATCGGCACGAAATCCATCATTGCCAGGGTTTACTCAACAGGCACTAAGTCGCATAGTCGCCAGGGTTTAGGCACTAAGTCTCATAGTCGCCGAGGTTTATACAACAGACACTAAGTCGCATAGTCACCGGGGTTTAGGCACTAAGTCTCATAGTCGCCAGGGTTTATACAACAGGCACTAAGTCGCATAGTTGTCAGGGTTTAGAGTACACCGGATGAACACATCATTCACAACACCTACAGGTTGCGAGCCTGCTAGTGTTCCACTAGACTGTCTAGAATAGTCTGTGGTTGTCATCCATACTCTGCTAGATGACGGGGCTAACGCTTGGTTAAAGGCTTCTCTCATTTCTCACCTCTCACCCTTATCTCATGATCTATATCACCTTTCATCTCATCATCCAACTCATATTTCATCTACCCATCTTTACCCATTGTAATTTATAGGTCTAAAATATGTATACAGTTTAAATCATTTAAAACATGTATAATAGTGTTCATCTAACATAGATAACAAGAATACAGATAATATGCACACATAGCATGTAATTTATATAAAATACTTCATATCTATGTGTAAGATGAAAGTAACTATGCACTCACCTTAGTAGCGTGAGTTGATAGAATCTAACTAGAAACGGTTAGCGCTTCGTGATTGTCGGGCTCGGGATGCGAAAACGGCCTCAACAAACGAGAGAGAGAAGAGATTTTGGTGTAAGGAAGAGAAGAGGCCGGACTTGCTATTTATAGGCTGATTTTGGCTCTCTCACGTCGTAAGAATCAAGACTCACGCCGTGAGGCATGGCAAGAGTCATCCCTGTAGGTTCCCATTTTGTCGATTGGATCGGTGCGAAAGATATTACCAAGAAGATAATCATGTATAAACATGAAGAACATAATATGTGAGTAAAACTGTAGTAGATAAATAGAGAGATATAAAATATTACAAGAACACTCATGGTTGGGAGAGATAACTCTCCCATGGTGGGAGAGATCCCACCACACTCTCTCTAAACTACAAAGTCTACATAGTACACTCTTACAATAAAATGACCATCACCTCCACTTTATATACTAGTGGATGGAATATGCTTTTCATACAAGGGAATATTCTAACGTAATAAACACTCAACATTGTAGAGCATTTTCATGCTCCAACAATCTCCCCCTAAATGCTCGGAAATGGTGAGGGTGAAGCAGTGATAAAAGGCAGAACATCCGACAGGAAGGTCCGGTAGGTCTGGTGCTGAAGTGTCTCGGAAAAGCTGAAGCAGTCGTGATCTCGGAATCTGGTAATGGAATCTCTAGCATCAAAGAACAAACAGAGAAACCCCAATCTCTGAATAAAAATATGAAATCCCAATATTCGAATGTGATCAGTCCCCAACAACTAATCATGTTCACAGTCTCCCCCTCAACTGTAGAATCGAAGAGCACAATCTCGAATCACACAACGTCTTCAATATTCTGAAATCGAATGATAATGCACCAAATAATCTCTGAAGAATAACTTGCTGAAATGTGAAGCAATTAAAAATAAAGTCCGAATGATAAATAATGTGAATCCGAAAACATGGTCTAGCAATGCCAAAAATTTGATCCAAAGATCAAAAATAAGTGTCACGCCGCATCACTAAAATAATCATCGTCTTCAAAATATCGCAAATCCAAACTCGAGCAATTATAAGATCTGAACCGGATGCAAACACAAATGAGACATCCCAAATTGTAGAGTCTGAAGATAAATAATCATAATCTGAAGAACATCAAGTAATGCCAAAAATTCGATCTGTGAAGACCAAAAATCAGTGTCACATCACACTACTAAATGAATCTTCGTCTTCAAATGTCTCTAACGTCAAAACTCCAATAATAAACCAGAATGGATGCTCATGATTCTCCCCCTATTTTTGATCGACCATGCAATAAGATAAAAAATAATCATGAAACCAGGAAAGAAAATACGTCGGATATGATGGAGCATCGCACGCTCCCCCTTGATGTGAGCATCTACCCGTAAAAACGAGGATATTATTTTTCAGTCATGGGTAGACATGGAGATGTATCGTCGAACTGAACAAACACTGTAGAATATATATGATAAACCCGCTGCTGAAAAATCATAATGTTGAACCGAAGTAATGCCGATAACCGAAATCCAAATCCGAACTCCCAAAGAATGGTCTGAGACCATATATAAATAGTCTGAAGGGAGTAAAATGCGAGTAGCTCGGTAGAAGTGAGACACAAAAATAATAATCTCTGAACCAACTGTGTCTTCATTCATAATCAACAAGAAGAATGAAGCCTTGAACCATGGGGCTAAAATTGGTGTTAAAAAAAATTGATTTTAATAAAAATAATTGGTATTACATAAATAATGGGTTTTAAAAAAAAATTGGTGCTAAAATAAAATTAATTGGTTTTAAAAAAATGAATAAATTGGTTATAATAAAAAATGAGATAAAATGAAAAGAAAAGGATGAGTTTCGGAATAAAAAAGGAAAATGGGTTAGGGGTGGATCCATAATAAAAATGGATTCACACCTGACAATGGGTTAAGTCTTAGAAGGTTTAGAAGTGGATAAGGAGTGAAAAAAAGTTAGAAGTAGAAAAAGGTGATCCGGAGCTAATCCTGAAGTGGAACCTGAAAGTGAACCTCTAGCAATCCTAAGTACATATTCCGAAGTGTGTTGGTTCCGAAAGGAAATGTGATCCGGAACTTGTCCGGAGCTGGAGAAAAGGAGAGTGAAGTATTTTGAAGAGGAAAACATTCCGGAGCTAATCCTGAAGTCCAGAATGTATGATGATCCGGATCAACCTTCATCTCCGGAACAATGCTTGTCCGGAATGAAGTCTTTCTGTCTTTAGTGCATTTATTACTTTTGTCTTGTATGTGATGTAACGTTTCATAAGACTTATTCTAAAGTTGATTTAGGACAATCAGAATGTCAGACTTGTGTCTTTTTTCCGGTCCTATGTAAACATCTGGGTTAATTCGTTGTAACATTCTCTCCTATAAATAGGAGCTTTCAATACAACTCAACTACGGATATTTCACTTACTTTTGGCATTTTACTCTTATCACATTACAAATAGTCTTCTTGTTCTTCATTTATTAACTTTACCTTGATCATTATCTACTTGTTCTCAATTAATGTCTTGATCATTTGTTGAACTGATCATCTAAGACTTGACTGGTCTTTCCAGTCTAGACTTGAATATCCATTATCAAGCAGACATTGATCTCAAGCATTCACTCAAGGTTTGAGTTTTCAAACCTTGTCCCTGCGTATAGATCTTGTTCTCACAATTGGTATCAGAGCTCGAGTGGTTGTCCTTTGAATCCATAAGATCAGATTATAGTTGGTTTGAATTTACCTTGGTATTTCAACCATTTTTGTGTTAAGGATAAAAGTTCTTCTATATACCACTTAAGCTTGAAGATATCTTGACTTCAATGGCTGCTTCAAATCCTCAGCAAATGATTTCAATGCAAATCGCAAATAGCGTGGGTGGCCCTACACGTGCCCCATTGCTAGTTGTGGAAGAATATGATCATTGGAAAGTTAGAATGGAAAGGTTTTTATTGGCCAAAGTGAAAGGTGAACAAATCTGGAGATCCGTCAAAGAAGGCCCTCATGTTCCTGTAAGAATAGTTGTAAGAGATGCAGCTGCTCAGCTCATGCGAGAGGATGAAGCTCGTCTAGCCCCTCTAACTGCAGATGATATTGAGAAGCTGCATGCTGATCAATTTGCCTTCTCAGAAATGGTGTTTGGTGTTCCTCCATCACTCTTTGAGCACATCAAGCTATGCAAATCATCCAAAGAAATTTGGGACACTCTTCAGGATCTGATTGAAGGTTCCGAAAATATGAAGGACAAGCGCCTCACCTCGGTTGTTAATGACTTTGACACCTTTACCACTACTCCAGGTGAATCTGTAGCCTCAGCCTCCAACCGATATCGAATCGTTGTCGATAACATGACTGCTCATGGGATTGTTCGAACTCCTCTCGAGTACAATCTCAAGGTCATTAACAGCCTTGGTAAAGGATGGGGAAATATAAAATCATGTCTTCAAAGAAATGGTTCTTTAAAAAAATTGAAACTCTATCAACTTTTTGATGAGCTTCAAGGACATGAATCAAACGTTGCTCAAACCATAAGGGAACTTTCCGGAGGACCACTTGCTCTAGTCAGTTCTTTTGAATCAACAATTCCGAACTCACCTACTCCGGAACCTTACAAACCCATTGTTCCATTAATTCAGTCATCCTTAACCACCTTACCCACACACATCTACCCTGACGATGATTCTGAAACCTTAGATTCCGAACTCCGTTTCCATCAAGAGTTTGCCTTACTCTCAATGAAATACAAACGTCCTTTCAATCCCTCTTACAAACCATACCAAAACAGATTCAGTGCTCCTCACCAAACCCATCCTCAACCATATTCTGCTCCAGAACCAAAACAAACCTCCGAAAATCCTCCTGCATACAAGCCTAACCTTACTAAACCAAACTCCGCTCCGGAATCTTCTCAAAATTCCAAATCAGACAAACCAAAGATCTTGTGTCATAAATGTGGTCATCCAAACCACTTTGCCAAAGATTTTCTAGCAGATGCTCCACATAAACCAAAAGTCAAAGACTCAGCATACTATGTCCGAAGAGCACAAGAAATGGCTGAAAGTGAGAAGGCATTTGTTACTACGGTTTCAAGAGATGTCGAAGGATATTGGTCATCCGGAGATGATGATGATTTGGTGAATGGAAGAAACATGTGTTTGATGGCAAGACAAACGGTTGAATGTGATGAAGGTTACTGGTCTTCTGGGTCCGAAGATGAAGATGATGTTGTTGAACCTCACTACTGTTACATGGCCACTAACGATCCACCAGGTCGAAGCATCGTTCAGCAGGTAATATCCATGATCACTTATAATAATTTTGATTTGACTTTATGTGAACCTTATCTGACCCAGATCCAAACAGATATGAACACCATCTATAAAGCCTATGAGTCTGCCATAGAAGCCAGTGAGAAGAAGGACTGTGAACTAAGCCGTCTTAGATTACGTTTTGAGGATAAGAAATTGAAAATCGAGTCTCTAGAGCATGAACTTGTAATGTCAAAATATGAATGTATCATTCTGAAAGATAAATGTGAAATCACTTATTATGAACGAAATATTTTGATTTCGGATAACAAACGTCTCAATGCTAAAATAGATGCTTTGCATAACTCTGTAGACATGCTTGAAGCTGACATTCGGATGACTCATAATTTTCGTCATCCATGGTCCAAAGCTCTTGGTCTCAGAAGCGAGTTTCCGAAACCAATTGTTAGTCCCCTGAAGGAATTGCAAAATTTCACATTCATGGGAGAAGTTCCGAACATCAAACATTCTGACACCCCTGTTTCTCCCTTGTCACCCCTTCCGGAGGCTAAAAGACCTTTTGAGTCCCTAATTCCTGAGTTCCAACCAATAGTTGTCAAGTGTCCTGATTCCACGCCTCTTCCGCCTCTGATAAACCTGGACCTGAATCGAACCACGGAATATCATTATAGTCTTCCAAATTGTGTAGACTATGTTCCTAAAAGTAATCACGTAAACAACTGTGTGATTGAGGAAATTATTCCGGAAACAACTGAAATCAATGCCTCGAAATTTGTATGGGCATCTTTAGATGATAAAGTTGAAGTCTCAAGCCATGTGTCCTCTGATTCATGTGAATCGGACTCCTTAGTGCTTTCAAAGACCAAATTGGTTCCCATTACTCCTGAGTTTACAAATCCATCCAAAGGACAAACTTCTAGATCATCTCTTAATCCTAAGAGAAAACCAATGTTGAATATGAAAGATGTTGTAGATCCCAAGGTAGAAGCTAGAAATGCTTACAAAAAGGAAGTTGAGACCAGACAAAATTCCAGGTTCCTTGTGAACTCTAAAACAAATTCATCCCGGAATTCTCGTGTCTCCACTCATAGTCAAAATTCTTTTGCTCCTACTAGAATCCTAAAAAGACCTTCCGAACCTTTTGTTTGTCCGGAACCTAAGGAAGTCCTTAACTCCAAATCACCTCAAGCTCATGTTAATCTCAATGTCAAAACCATCCGAAATACTTCACCGGCAGCTCGAAATGTTTCATCTGTCTTTATTGCAAAATCCGATGGCACAATTTTTAAACCAAGAATTTCAAGAAACAATGTGTCATCAAACAATTCCACAAGTACAAAAACCACTGTTTCAAAATCTTCAAACAAAAATCTTATGTGGAAAATCAAAACATCTGTTAACAAAACAACAATTCCGGAGGTAACAAAAATTGACAATCCTTCGGATACCAAAGATCCGAAGAAGTCAGCTCCGAACCCACAAGTAGTTGAATATGACTACTGGATAGATGAAAAGACATTAGCATTCTGTCTGTTTCCAAAGATTTCCCGTCATATCACCCAGAAACACAAAGTTGTTCCCAAGTCACAATCAAAGTCCAAAGCCCATGCCTACGTCCCAAAGTCTAACTCGGAGCCTAAAAACTCCATTGCTCACTAATTTTGCAGGCACTTTGTGCTTCGGAGCAAGAAACAATATGGTATATTGATAGTGCTTGCTCCATGCACATGACGGGGCAGAAGGATTTTCTGCGAGATTTAAAGCTTTCTCCAAATGTTGTTTACGTGACATATGGCAACAACTCCAATTCTCAAATTCGTGGTTATGGAACTCTCACCAATGGAAACCTCTCTATTTCACATGTTGCTTATGTAGCTGATTTGAAATATAATTTGATTAGTGTTGCTCAGCTCACTGACTCAAGTCGACATGTGGAATTTTGCAAAAAGTATAGCTATGTGATGACTGAAGACCGAAAAGAATGTTTGATAAAGTCACTTCGCAACAAGAACATGTACCCGCTTGACATCAACATGATTATTGGCAAACCGCAACTCTGCCTTCTCTCCAAAGCCGTTCCTGACATCAGTTGGTTATGGCATCGAAGGCTCGATCACCTGAACTTTCGGTACATGAATGATCTTGTATCAGGCGAAATGGTAAGAGGTTTACCTCTTCTCAAGTTCGAAAATGATCATTTATGTGTTGCGTGTGAGTGTGATAAGCAATCAAAGAAGGGTCATCCCGTTATCATAGAAAAGTCCATCTCGGAACCATTGGAACTTCTACACATTGATCTTTGTGGACTATCCACTGTAGAAAGTCTTCATCATAAGAAATACATTCTTGTGATTGTTGATGACTTTACAAGGTTCACCTGGGTTTTCTTCCTAAGGCTGAAATCGGAAACAGCCTCTGAGCTCATCAATTTTATCAAAGGAATAGAAGTTCTTATCAAACTCCCAGTCAGGAGAATCCGAAGTGATAATGGTTCGGAATTTGTTAATTCCACCATTGAGAAATTTCTCACAGAAAAAGGAATCGATCACAACTTCTCAGCTCCCTACACTCCACAACAAAACGGTGTGGTTGAAAGACGCAATAGAACACTTGTTGAAGCCGCTCGATCAATGTTGAACTATGCAAACTTACCACTCTATCTTTGGGCTGAAGCTGTGTCCACTGCCTGCTTCACTCAACATTACACCATACGAAGCAATGAATGGTCGAAAGCCAACAATCTCATTCTTACATGTCTTCGGATGTAGATGCTTCATCAAAAACAACCGTGATCAGCTTACAAAGTTCCAACCTAAAGTTGATGAAGCCATATTTCTTGGGTACTCTTCCAAATCAAAGGCTTACAGAGTTCTCAACCGAAGAACTCGTGTTCTGGAAGAAAGTTTTGATATTACCTTTGATGACAACTTCGTTCGGAATTCTGGCCCCACTCACATCACAACTCACATCATGGAGTCTGATGCTCCTCCTCCAGGATGTCCAAACCCTCAAACCATTCTTGAGGTTGACTTTGAAACCCTCTTTGGTCCTTCCGAAACCGCTCTTGATTCCAAATCTCGATCAAGACCATCTCTAATTCCAATTCCTCCTTCGGAAGCCCCAGTTTCTCACAACCTCTCCGGTCCACTTCCGAGCCTCCCTCCATTTGATTCCGAACCGTTTCAACCTTCTCAGTTTGAGGGGGAGAATAATGCAAATCCATCTCTTGAATCAAATGTGGATGGCTTCCAAGATGCAGCTGCCGATTTCGATGACTCTAATCCTCTCAACATTGATGAAAACGAAAATTTCTTTGAGTTTCCTTCTGATGATGATGTCAACCTCTCCGGTTCAGAATTCATGGGGAGCATCATCCCAATATTCAAATCATTCAGGGGGAGCAAATCAATTCCATTGTTGATGTAGGATCTTCGGCTGCACAAGAACTCCCTCGATTGCATGTTTGGACGAAGGATCATCCTCCGAACCAAGTGATAGGCAATCCGAATGTTGGTGTACAAACTCGCTCAGCTACCAACATCCAAAATGAATGTCATTTTTCAGCATTCATATCCATGGTTGAACCCAAATCCATCAAGGAAACATTAGAGCATGCTGATTGGATTACAGCCATGCAAGAAGAACTAGCAGAATTTGATCGAAATGAAGTCTGGATTCTCGTACCCCCTCCTCAACATCACCCCGTTGTCGGTACAAGATTGGTATTTCGCAACAAGCTAGACGATGCAGGAGTTATCATCCGAAATAAGGCAAGATTGGTAGCTAAAGGTTTTACTCAAATTGAAGGTCTTGACTACGACGAGACATTTGCTCCTGTTGCACGACTTGAAGCTATCAGAATCTTTCTTGCTTATGCTGCTCACAAAGGCTTCAAAGTTTACCAAATGGATGTTAAGAGTGCCTTTCTTAATGGTGAACTTGACACTGAAGTATACCCTCAACAACCCCCCGGATTTATTAATATTTCCTTTCCGAACTACTGTTATAAACTCCGAAAGGCTGTCTACGGACTCAAGCAAGCTCCTCGGGCTTGGTACGAGACTCTGACTGATTTTCTCAAACGCTCAGGTTTTCAAAGAGGAATACTTGATCCCACTCTATTCCGAAGATCAAATGGAAAGCATCTCATGCTGGTACAAATTTATGTGGACGACATCATTTTTGGATCTACGGATTCATCTATGGTTGCTGATTTTGCCAAACTTATGGTCAGTCGATTCCAAATGAGCATGAATCGAGAATTAAGCTTCTTTCTTGGCCTTCAAGTCAAACAGACTAACAAATGTATTTTCATTCACCAAGAAAAGTATATTTCTGAACTTCTCAAGAAATACTCAATGGACACCTGTGCCTCAGCCCATGTACCTATGGGCTTCGGACACAAAATCTTTGCCGACCCTTCAGGTGTTTCCGTTGATGAAAAGAAGTATCGTGGAATGATTGGATCCTTACTCTATCTCACCGCAAGTCGCCCGGACATTATGTTCTCAACATGTTTATGTGCCAGATTTCAAGTCAATCCGAAGATGTCTCATCTTCTGGCTGTGAAACAAATATTCCGATACCTCAAAGGTACAAAGAGCCTCGGAATCTGGTATCCAGCAAATGAAAGTTTCCTCCTGCAAGCTTACTCTGATTCAAACTATGGTGGTCTTCAACTCGATAGAAAAAGTACATCAGGAGGATGTCAATTCCTAGGTGGTCGATTAGTCAGCTGGTCATCCAAGAAACAGAACTGCATTGCTCTCTCTACAGCTGAAGTCGAATACATTGCTGCTGCCAGCTGTACCTCTCAAGTTCTTTGGATGAAATCTCAACTCTTGGATTATGGTTACCGATTTCAACGCATTCCTATCTAATGTGACTCTCAAAGTGCCATTGCAATCTCTCACAATCCAATTCAGCACTCTATGACGAAGCACATTGACATTCGATACCATTTTATTAAAGATCATGTTCTAAATGGCAACATTAAACTTATTTTTGTTCCATCTGACGATGAAATTGCTGATGTCTTTACTAAGGCATTAGACGAAACCAAATTTAATGGTTTTCTGAACAAAATGGGTATGATGATGCCTGATCCTCATTTCTTTCATGAGACATGTTCTCTTTGATAGAAGTATTCAAAGAAAAATTTGCTCCGAACTCAATTATTTTTACTTCGGAATTTTCTTTTTCTTCTAAATACATAGGATCATTTTACCTGTCTTTATTACTGATTATCCCTTGAGTTTTTTAAGCTGTACAGTTCATTCTATTCATCACGACTATCAAGATCAACCATCATCCGAATCTTTATTTCGGAACTCACTTCAGAAAGGAATTCCGAAAATCCATTCCGGAAAGGAATTTCAAATTTGCTCCAGAATTTCAAAACTTGCTCCGAAATTTCAAATTTGCTCCGGAATTTCAAAATGCTCCGGAATTTCAAAACTTGCTCCGGAATTTCAAATTTGCTCCGGAAATTTCAAATTTGCTCCGGAATTTCAAAATGCTCCGGAAATTTCAAAACCTGCTCCGGAATTTTAAATTTGCACCGGAAATTTCAAATTTGCTCCGGAATTTCAAAATGCTCCGGAATTTCAAAACTTGCTCCGGAATTTCAAATTTGCTCCGGAAATTTCAAATTTGCTCCGGAATTTCAAAATGCTCTGGAAATTTCAAAACTTGCTCCGGAATTTCAAATTTGCTCCGGAAATTTCAAATTTGCTCCGGAATTTGAAAATGCTCCGGAATTTCAAATTTGCTCCGGAATTTTCAAAATTTGCTCCGGAATTTTCAAAATTTGATCCGGAATTTTCAAAAATGCTCCGGAATTCTCAAAATTTGCTCCGGAACCTCTTTTTTGTCAATCATATATGTTCCGGAACACAACTTTTACCCTCCGGATCATGCACTGTCCGGAACAACTCTTCCGGAATACCAAAAGGTAATAAGGCGAAATGGTTTTCTCAACGGTTACTTTTCAGGAAGATCCTTATCCAATCTTCCTCGATTTGCGTGACACGATTGCACGCCTTCTAAACTGGAAATCGAATTGACGGTTACATTCTCCTTTTTTAGCTCAATTTGCCTTGCCCTTTCACCTCACCAGTCTAATCTCACTCCCAAACATTAAATGCGAGCCGATGGATCTCGGACCCTCATCATTACCTTTTTCAACCCGACCCATCTTTCCCTACCTATAAATACTCTTTCACATTCCCTTTAACCTCTTTATGCTCTCTTAACTCTCAAATCTCCAAACATCCCTCACTGTTCTTCGTGTTTATCAAGCTTCCTTCTTTCTTCATCAATGGAGTCTTCAAAGAACCCAACTCAATCTACACCACCTCCCAAGAAATCAATCGCCAGGAAGAAATCATCTAAAGGATCAAAGGGATCATCCTCATCTGCCGATCAAGAACCCTTTCTTAGGGACACAACTCAATTGTTCTCCTTAAACCCTCTTGACTACGATGAATCAATCAGGATAATGATTGAGTTCCTAGCAAATCATCCTCTCTCCATTCCACTTACCAAAACCCCTGATCCTCCACTCCCACTCTCTCATCTTCATCGTGCATTCACTAGCATCAAACTCGAAGATGGTGTTCTGTTAACCACCATTATTGGTGATCGCACCATTCCTGTCTACAAATCGACATTCCTAAAGGCGATTGGAATTACACCAAATCCTACTGGTTTCGAAGTTGTTGAACCAACGGCTGAAGAGTTTCAGACGTTTCTAAACTTCATTGGGTACACGCAAGACTATAGAGCAAAGGATTTCAAGAAAACAGTTGTTTCTGGGCTCTGGACCGTTCTTATGCATCTCATCATCCGAGGATTATCTGGCAAACATGGCGGTACTGATACTTTGAGCAAAGATTGGCTGAATGTAGTCTTCAGCATCTACTCCAGACGCAACAATGCCGTAGATCTTCCAGAAGTCTTGTGGCAAGACTTCTGCAAGTTCGCCATCAAAAGGAAGCCGAACGAGATTTCGAGCCCTAGATTTTGGGCTCTGACGATTGAACAAATCTTCAAGGAACTCAACGTACCCATTTCGGTTAGCACAATTCCTCCGGAGGTATGTGTCTCTTTTAAAATTGTTAAGGCATATAGAATTCCGGACCAATCATCTTTTGGTCCGGTCAGACGTCTTCCGGACAATATGTTGGCCATCATTCCTTCCGACTCTCCCTATTTAAAGCAACATATTGAGACTTCGGTTGTGTTCGACCCAACACAACCTGCCCCGATCTCTGTTGATCCTACTCCGGAAGAGGCCATTCACACTAAGTCCGGACCCAAAGTTAAGCAAACAGCCAAACGAAAGGCTTCACCTACCAAGCCTAAGGCCACAAAGAAATCCAAAGTCAGTGTCCCCTCTCAACAGGAGGACACTCATGACATTCTGGCTGATTCTGGCCGTCCGAACACCCCTCCTGCCCACTCATCTGAGGTACCCCTCAATGTTTCATCATCACAAGCACACACTCACGGGGAGTCTCCACATATTCCACCCTCACCCTCCCAAAAGGGTGATGCCGGTGTTGAACAAAGTTCCTTGCAGCCCCTGGAACACACCCACGTGTCAAATTTGATATTCCCATTATCTCTTCCACACGCACACACTCCAGAACCATTGTTCTGGAACCCAAGCATCCGGAAGGAGGAGCAGTCTCTCCAACTTCCGATGCCACAACTGGTCTGATACCCGGAAGGCGTACAGGACAACCAAGCACTAATGATCCTTTCTGGGAATATTATGTGAGCAGGGCCGCATCTCGACGTCCAGACCTTTATCGAACTCAAGTGGAGTCCATTCTCATCTGCATGAGGAACAGGGCCATCCAAAGCAATCTGCCCTTTGTCCCTCCCACTGACGCTGACGCCATCAATGAACTCACTACGGAGCTACCCCCAATCACCACTCATCAAAGCGTATTCCACACTGATCCGGAAGAAGAAATCTCTGAAGAAGTTATGTTGGAAGAAGAGGCAACAACCATTCCGGATGCACATCTCATGACCTCCGTTCACTACCAATCCAAAGCATCCGTATCCAAGTCTGCCTTTGACTTCGGATCCACTTCCACTACCACTCCGGACGATGGTTCCAACTCAAACCTTCAAGAAGATGATGATGCAACCAAACCAGGTCCGTCCTCAAATCCGAACGCATACCAACCTCCTTCGAATCACTCTGATTCTGATACAGAATCCTCAGCTGGTGATCACATTGACCCTTTCGCCTTTCTGGAGATCCGCAACACTGTCTCTGACACTATGAATAAGGTGTCATCTATAGAGGCATCCGTAATAGAGCTAAACTCCAAATTGGATCAAAAAGTCTCCGGACTTGATTCGAAACTTGATGCCATTCTCCAGTCCCTCTCCCAACAATCCGGACCATCAGTAGCAGAAAGGGAAGACCAACTTGATCAGATGATTTCCATTCGGCTGAAGCACACTGTTGAGCAACTCGACTCCAAGTATGACGCTCTTGTTGAAAAATATCTCAACACCATCTCCTCAATGCTCAAGGTTCATGACGATATTGTGTCTGCTACCAACGACCTAATCAAGCAGACTCATGTTCGTCATGAGAAACAAATTCAACGCCTGGAGAAGGAGATCCGGAAGAAGGATGAGATGAACCTCATCATTCAACAAGTCCTCATCAAACTCCTGCGCTCAACTTGGAACATTGTTGATGTTTCGAACAGGAAGTTTGATGAGATGATTGCCATCCTTAGCAGCACATTCAAGCATCTCTCCGAACAAGCTCCCACTGCCGAAGCCTATGACACTCTTACTTTTCAACTCTCCACAGGTCTTCAGAAGGTTTTCTCCAAACTTGATGATATCAAGGAAGACTTGACGCTTGCACCGGTCTCAAGAGTCACCGATGCAAGAGGGGGAGAAGGCCCAAGTAGAAGATGGGAACCAGCCTCGAAATTCACACTTAGGGATGAGGACCTCGATTCCGAAGATGAAGATGTTCAATTTGTCTCCGGAATCCTGGGAATCACTGAAGGAAACGAAGATGATGAAGATAATGAAGCCTATATTCCGGATGAAGCTCCCAAAGGAGTTCTTGGTCTTCAAGCTCCAAAGCTGACCACTCCGAAGGAGTTAACTGAGGAACAAAAGAGGATCTGGTTCGCAGTCTCCTGGCCATCCTCTCTTCCGGACGCTTTTGAAATGGCCGTCAAAATGGCTAAGGCAAAATCATTACTTACAGCTCAAGCCTTCCGAGCCACTCCCTCTGTGTTGTCTCCCATTCCCATTCCGGAACCAAAAATAGCCCCAATTGATCAAGGCTCTCCTCTCCGGACCCCAGATGAAATTCCGGAACAACCGCTTCCAACTCCCACTCCGGAGTTCATCATTGATGAGAACATGAAGATGGTCATTGATGCACTTCAGAGAGACAAAGGGAAGAAACCGATGACTTTCGAACATCAAGCCTTCCACTCCGGACCTCCTCTCAAACAAAAATATGGATGGTCTGAGGAGAAAATTCATAAGGCACTAGAGGACAACATCCGGATTCAAGCTTTAAAAGACAATCCCGATCCGATGCGTGGCATCTCTCCTCTTTGCCGTGAAGGCATCCTTCAAGCAAAGGAAATCATCCCAACTCTCTACTGTGACCTTCCCATAAATGACACTGATCAACTGGATCTTCCTCTCTCTCCTTTCAGCAAATTCTACACAAAGTTTGCTCCGCTCCACCCAAACGATAATCCGGAAGTGATCATTCGGACAGAGCGTGAAAGGCTCAAAACCTTCTATGCCAAAAATGCTCAACCCTTCAAGGAAGTATGGACAAGAAAGAGGATCACCAAAGTTCATGGCTTTGGAAGAAAAATCTTAGTAAAATTTGAGCTGAACTGTCCTCTGTTTCGTTTCCATCTCCTCCGGAACAAGCCAACTCCTCGGACCGTTACTGATGCGGATTTTCCTTCAATGAATCCGAACAACATCCTTACCCTAGCTGCTTACTTCAGAGAAAATCAAAAGGATGACATCAGTATGAGTGCCTACCATGCAACTCTCAGCTTTCTCAAATATTATGTTGCTGAGTTCTACCGCTGTGATTACGAACTTGCTCACCTCTACGGAACCGAACAATTCGTTGCAAAGATCGACTTTGTTCTTCCGGAAGCTGAAATTCTTGCAGATGGTCCAATTGAAGAACCGGTTCTAGGGTTTGTCTACACCACCAGAAGAACAAACAAGGACTTCTTCCGAGTCCTTGACAAACACCTTGTACCTACCAAAGCTCTGAAGAAGTTCATATCCCGGGCGTCCAAGTCTGATGCTCCGGAACAGGTTAAGGCAAAGTTTGTAAGTCAACTGACTTGGTACATTGCAGTGCGTGAATGGTTGTTCCGAGCTTACACCGTCATCAAGGAAGAAATGAACTAAGCTTGCTGGATTGCTAAGTTCACTTAGGGGGAGATTGTTGGAACCTGAAAGTGAACCTCTAGCAATCCTAAGTACATATTCCGAAGTGTGTTGGTTCCGAAAGGAAATGTGATCCGGAACTTGTCCGGAGCTGGAGAAAAGGGAGTGAAGTATTTTGAAGAGGAACACATTCCGGAGCTAATCCTGAAGTCCGGAATGTATGATGATCCGGATCAACCTTCATCTCCGGAACAATGCTTGTCCGGAATGAAGTCTTTCTGTCTTTAGTGAATTAATTACTTTTGTCTTGTATGTGATGTAACGTTTCATAGGACTTAGTCTAAAGTTGATTTAGGACAATTAGAATGTCAGACTTGTGTCTTTTGTCCGGTCCTATGTAAACATCTGGGTTAATTCGTTGTAACATTCTCTCCTATAAATAGGAGCTTTCAATACAAGTAAACTACGGATATTTCACTTACTTTTGGCATTTTACTCTTATCACATTAAAAACATTCTTCTTGTTCTTCATTTATTAACTTTACCTTGATCATTATCTACTTGTTCTCAATTAATGTCTTGATCATTTGTTGAACTGATCATCTAAGACTTGACTGGTCTTTCCAGTCTAGACTTGAATATCCATTATCAAGCAAACATTGATCTCAAGCATTCACTCAAGGTTTGAGTTTTCAAACCTTGTCCCTGCGCATAGATCTTGTTCTCACAATCCCGTAGTCTTCCCAGGTGTTTTCTAGGCTCGATTAGTGTCCGTTTGACTCCTCACGTCGTGAGAAATCCTTGCTCACGTCATGAGCTTTTGAGTTATCATTTCGTAGCCGCTTAGCCTCAAAATGTGGCGTTTTGACTCCTCACGTCGTGAGTCCAGTCAGATTAGGGTTTCTGACACGTGTCATGCTCTCAGACAGTTACATCTTCGGAAGGTCATAACTTTTGCATACGAGCTCCGTTTTTGACGTTCTTTATATTCACGCGTAGGTGGAGACGTACTCTAAAACTTTCAATTAGAATCCTAAGGCTAAAAATTACTTTATCATAAACTCACTTTTTATAGTTCCCGGTGTCGTGCCGGTTTTGTCGCGAAACTTCGGCAAGTCATAACTTCTTCGTTATAACTCGGATTTCGGCGTTCTTTATATATACGGAAACCTTGTGACATATACTACAACTTAGTTAAGATTATTTATTCTAAATAATCATCTATAAAAAGTCATTTTTGACGCTTATGGTCTCTAAATTGACTACCCCGAATCTAGGGGTGTTATACTTAGCCTAGGAGATACCGCTATTTGTTGTTGCCTTGAGTATGTGCTGAGTAGGAGTATCTAGCAGGAATCACTTAGAGAGAGTTATGAGTCGATGGATAATCTAGGAGAGATACATGGATGAGTAGTCTACCGAGAGAGTAGTCTGTTATTCGTGAGATATAGAGTACTGTGAATTAGGATCCTAGGAGGAGGACTTGGGATGACTACAGGTTGGTGTGGAATGTAGTATTGGGACCGTACTACTGAAAACATTAGATCTGTATGCAGCTCAAGTAAGAATCCTTAGGGTACTAAGGAGCATGTAGGAGCGGGAAATCGAGTGTGAGTATGCTCGAGCGAGTCTCTGATGATTTTTGTGTTGTGTTTTAGAGACATCATGGTGGGTACACGCCACAACCCCGAGAGCAGTAGTGCCGATGACGAGGAGATCCGCAGGATCATTCATAAGGAGGTGGCCGCAACTATTCGAGGCAATACCGGAGATGTTTGGGTCTATTAAGACCACCCTGATTGAGACATTTAATGAGTGGTACGTCGCTGTTACTGAGGTCGCTGCTGCTACAGCCACCACAGCTGTTGCCGCTGCTAGGCCATAGGGAGGTCACTCGTTGTTGTTCCGGTAATTCAGCAACACGAAGCCACCCGAGTTTGATGGGACACAGGATCCGATTGCTGCTATGAGATGGATCTCCGACATCGAGGGATGTTTTTACACGTGTTCATGCCCCGAGCATTTGAGAGTTTGGTTTGCGCTGAACAAACTTCGCTTGGGAGCGAAGGACTGGTGGAAGTTTGTGACAGCCAGCTTTACTCCTGCAGATCATGCTGCCGTGACATGGGAGAGATTCACACAGTTGTTCCGAGACGAGTATGTTCCCCAAGTGGAGAGGGAACGGTTAGCCCAGGATTTTATGTCTCTTAAGTAGAAGACAGAAACTGTGACCAAGATTTCGAGGATGTTCCATGTGAGGGCACTGTTTTGCCCTGAGCACGTGTCTACTAAGAAGGAACGTGTGAGCCGATATCTGAGCATTCTGAGGAGGGATATACGGGAGTTCGTGGCGAACTCGTCTTACCGGAAATTAGCCGAGATGCAGACCAATGCCCGAAGGAGGGAGATTGAGTTAGAGTTACAGGCCAGGGAGGAGGGAGAGTCCCAGGGGAGGGACCGGAGACAGATACAGTCATAGCTGGCGACGAAGCGGGCAAAGCCCGTTGATGCGAAAGTTGGGGGCCAGAAGGGCCGCACTTGTGGAAAGTATGGCAAGAGTCACAAGGGATCGTGTCAGGCATGGATTTGCTACAAATGTGGCAAAGAGGGGCACATGGCAAAGGATTGCCCCAAGGGGTTTGCAGTTTGCTTTCACTGTAACCAGACCAGCCATCGGAAGGCCGAGTGCCCTCAGCTTGTTCAGGGGTCAGCCCAGGGTTCCACTCCTGCTGCTTTGCATGCTACTGATAGTCGGCCGGTGAAGGCCGAGGCTCCGAGTGCTCGTGGGAGAGCTTTTTAGCTGACAGCAGAGGAGGTCCGCGCATCACCTGATGTCGTGGCTGGTACGTATTTCCTTATTTATATTATTTGAGATCTGTTGTGCTTATTTTTTGTTGTATATAGGTACTTTTATTGTGAGTTCTGTACCTGCTTTGGTCTTATTTGACTTGGGTGCGAGTCGGTCCTTCGTGTCTTTAGCTTTTAGTTGTCACATCAGTATCCGACGTGAGGCATTGAGTCGACCTCTGAGGGTTTCCATAGCTGACGAGCATGCGGTTTTCGCTACTGATGTATTCCGAGGATGTGTACTGGAGATTTTTGGTGTTGAGTTCCCGATAAACCTGGTACCGATCGCGATGGGTGATGTCTGTGTCATAATGGGCATGGATTGGTTGAGTCGGTTTGGAGCTGTCATCGACTGTGAGCGTCAGATGGTGACCATACGAGACCCTAGTGGGGGAGTGTGTATGGCGAGCGTACCAGATCTGGATCAGCTTTCTGCTCTGCTGCCAGAGTGAGACAGAGTTTACAGCAGGGTTGTGTGGGATTTTTGGCGTACGTGATGGATACGCGGGTTGCTACAGAGAGGCCGAGTTCTATCTCCGAGATTCCGATAGTGTGTGAGTGTCAGGATGTTTTTCCCGAGGAGTTGCCGGGTGTGCTTCCAGAGAGGCAGGTAGAGTTCTGGATTGATTTGGTTCTGGGTGCGGCGCCTATTGCCAAGGCACCTTATCGTCTTGCGCCGCCTGAGATGCAGGAGTTATCCTCACAGCTTCAGGAGCTGCTGGGGAAAGGTTTTATCAGAACGAGTAGATCACGGTGGGGAGCTCCGATTCTTTTTGTCAAGAAGAAGGATGGTTCACACCGGATGTGCATCGATTACCGGGAGTTGAACAAGCTGACGGTCAAGAACCGTTATCCACTTCTGAGGATCGACGATTTATTCGATCAGCTGTAGGGAGCATCTTGGTTTTCCAAGATTGATTTGAGATCTGGATATCATCAGATGAGGGTTTGCGAGGAGGATATCCAGAAGACGGCCTTCAGAACTCGTTATGGGCATTATGAGTTTGTGGTGATGCCTTTCGGGCTCACCAACGCACCGGCGGCGTTCATGGATCTCATGAACCGGGTGTGCAGGCCCATGTTGGATCGGTCGGTGATCGTGTTCATTGACGATATTCTGGTATACTCGAGGTCCAGAGAGCAGCACGAGGAGCATCTTTGGGAGATTCTTGGTGTATTGAGGATGGAGAGGCTTTACGCCAAATTCTCCAAGTGTGATTTCTGGTTACGAGAGGTCCAGTTTCTGGGACATATCGTTAATCAGAATGGGATATTGGTCGACCCGGCCAAGATTGAGGCAGTTATGAGATGGGAGGTGCCGAGATTCCCGTCCGAGATCAGGAGTTTTCTGAGTTTGGCCGCCTACTATCGGAGATTTATCAGAGATTTCTCCAAGATTGTTGTTCCTCTTACCAGATTGACCCGGAAGGGTGTTACTTTTGCCTGGGGGCCGGAGCAACAAGCCTCATTCGAGACTCTCCGCCAGAGATTGTGCGAAGCTCCAGTGTTAGCCCTTCTCGAGGGAGTGAGGACTTTGTAGTTTACTGTGATGCATCCATATCAGGGTTGGGTGCAGTGTTGATGCAGAGGGGGCATGTGATAGCATATGCATCGAGACAGTTGAAGCCTCATGAGACGAGGTATCCAACCCACGATTTGGAGTTGGGGGCGGTGGTGTTCGCCCTCAAGATCTGGCGCCACTATCTGTATGGAGTCCGGTGCACCATATACACGGACCATAAGAGTATGAAGTACCTCATGGATCAGTCCAATCTGAATATGAGACAGAGGAGGTGGTTGGATGTAGTGAAAGACTACGACTGCGAGATCTTATATCACCTAGGCAAGGCTAATGTGGTAGCTGATGCCTTGAGCCGTAGAGCGGAGAGTGCTCCGATCCGAGACGTGTGTATGAGGATGACGGTGATGACTCCAGTCCTAGATACAATTCGAGAGGCTCGGGTGGAGGCTGTGAGGCCAGAGAACCTCAAGAGAGAGCGAGTGATCAGTCAAGTTTCCGAGTTTGAGACGGATAGTCGGGGGCTTTATGACTTTCTGTGGGCAAATTTGGGTGCCCTATACAGGTGGAGATCGGCGCATACTGATGGAGGAGGCACATAGATCGAGATTCTCGATCCATCCGGGAGCCACCACGATGTATTTAGACTTGATGAGGGATTATTTGTGGCCCTGTATGAAGAGAGATGTGGCATGTGTAGTCGAGAGATGCTTGACATGTCGTCAAGTCAAGGCAGAGAACCAGCGACCACATGGTTTGTTGCAGACTTTAGAGGTTCCCCAGTGGAAGTGGGAACAGATTTCTATGGATTTTATCACCAAGTTACCGAGAACCGCACGAGGTGTCAACGCAATATGGGTGATTGTGGATCGGTTGACGAACAGTGCCCACTTTCTTGCTATCAGTGAGAGCTCTTCTGCAGAGAAATTGGCCGAGATTTATGTGAGAGAGGTGGTGGCACGGCATGGAGTGCCAACATCGATAGTGTCAGATCAGGATGTGCCTTTTACTTCCAGGTTCTGGAAGAAGTTTCATGAGGAGTTGGGTACCCGATTGCACTTCAGTACCGCATACCACCCACAGACTGACGGGCAGAGTGAGCGGACGATTCAGACGCTTGAGGACATGCTGCGAGCATGTGTTATGGACTTCGGAGGAAGTTGGGACACCTATCTGCCCTTGGCTGAGTTTTCTTATAACAATAGCCATCATTCCAGTATTGGTATGCCTCCCTTTGAGCTCTTGTATGGGAGGAGGTGTCGGACTCCCATCTGTTTGGGAGAGGTAGGGCAGAGAGTGATGGGTAGCACTGAGATAGTGCTCAAGACGACTGAGCAGATTCAGCAGGTCAGGCAGAGGTTACTGATAGCTCAGAGTCGCCAGAAGCGTTACGCAGATCGGCGACGATCCGAGCTCGAGTTCCAGGTTGGAGATTTTGTCTTCCGGAAGGTATCCCCGTGGAAAGGGCTGATCCGATTTCGGAAGCGGGGAAATTTGGGTCCTAGATATTGTTGGGTTTTGAGCATTCTAACACTCCTATGGTGTACATGCAACCCTATAAACCTTGGATCTATGTTTTCTCTATTATACATGCAAATATTAACTATTCCAAGGTTTCATCCTAACTAGCATATTATGAAGCACCTATACTACAAAGTTCTAGTTAGATGACATACCTTTTGATGTAGCTTGATGTCTTCAAGCTTTAAGAGCTTAGCCCCAATAGTGTGGAAGCCTCAAATGGAATCACAAATCACCAAAACACCTTGGAAGAACTTGAGAGAATATGTATGCACACTAAAATCGGCCCACTCTTATTTTCACACACTTGTGCCAATTTTGTGAGCCAAGGACCCCTTTATATATTATGGAGGATTAGGGTTACATCCATGTAAACCCTAATACCCATGACCTTTCATTTACATAGGATCCATGGGTTAAAAGCTCCATGGACCATCCATGAAAGCTTAGCCCAACCTAAATGAACTTGGCCCATTCCATATATATAAGAGTCCATATTTAATTAGTTCTTTTTTATCACTTAATTAATTCTAAATTAATTATTGATCAATACTAATTAAATAATATGATTCCATATTAATATATTAGAACTTATAATATATTAATATAAATCATAAATATACTATTCTCAAAAGACTATCCATATAAATTGTGCCGGTGAAGTGCAACCCAAATGGACCATGCCGGGTCGGGTCAAGTACATACCAAATATAGTTATGGACTTAGACATTAATCCAACAGATATATCGGTCCTTTCAGAGTCTCTGCCAGAGTGGGGAAGGAAGCCTATCAGTTGGAGCTACCTGCAGAGTTGAGCCAGATTCATAACATCTTCCACGTGTCTCAGTTGAGGAAATGTGTAGCTGATGAGACGACGATGGTACCCTTAGAGGACATTCAGGTAGAAGCTAGCCTGAATTACATTGAGAGACCGATAGCAATTTTGGATAGAAAAGCTAAGACCTTGAGAAACAAGGAGGTGCGACTGGTTAAAGTGCAGTGGGAGCACCGCAAAGGATCCGAGTGGACTTGGGAGCCAGAGACCGAGATACGCGAGCAGTACCCAGAGTTGTTTCCGGAGCATGACTTCGAGGGCGAAGTCTGATTCTAGTGGCGGAGAATTGTAACATCCCAGTTCCCAGGTATAATATTTTTTAGCCTTTTATGATTTCCATGAGCAACTCGATGAGTTGGAGGCCCCAACTCGTCGAGTAGAGAAAAGATTTTGCCGGCTGGGTTTTATGACCAACTCGACGAGTTGGCGCTATGAGAGGATACCCTAATTCTTCGGGGTTGGGTCCTATTTAAAGGACCTTAAGCCCTCATTTCCGCCTCACCAGCCACCCTACTCCCCTGTGTGAAACCCTAATCGTCTATATTAAGCTAAGAGAGAGAGAGAGAGAGAGAGAGAGAGAGAGAGAGAGCTAATCTTTGGGCACTTTAGTGCACTTTTTGAAGAGAAGAGTGGAGAATCCAAGCAAGGAACGAGTGGAGACTGTTGGATCTGGTGTTATTTCATCTAGAGCTTCTGTTGAAGGTAAAAGGCTCCACCATGCTCATTAGTTTAATTAGATCTCATTTTATGGAGTTTTAGGGCTTATTCCATCTTTCCTTGAGGCTTTGAGTGTGTTGAGCTTACCAAGAGAGTTAGACTTCAGATCTGGACCTTGTGAGGTCCCTAGAGTCCAAAGGTCCCAGCTTTATCCAGTTATAGAGGAGCTTGTGAGCTTAAGACCCTAAATGGAACTTGTTTTGGCATTTCAAGCCCTAAGTGCCATGCATGGACGTAATGCTTGTAGCTTTACGTGGTATCTCAACCTTGGGAGGATAGATCTAGAGTTTGGGGTCGTAAATCTCCCTTAAAATGTCTGAATGCGAATAGAGTCTGAAAGGACTCGACGAGTCGGAGAACTGGCTCGACGAGTCGGTTAGGGTTTTCCCCGACGAGTCTGGACACGTGTGACTCGGCGAGTTGATGAGACAACTCGACGAGCTAAGGGGGACTTTCGTGACACTTTTGGGAAACAAGGGGACTCAGCGAGTCACATAGGTGCCCTCGACGATTCGGTTCAACTTGGACTTTTGACTCAAGTGTTGACTTTAGGGTTAGTCAAGACAGAGAATATGGAGAACATGGAGGGGTAAAATGGTCTTTTATCCATTCCAAGAGATTAAAGAGAGAAAATAGCTTGGTTTATTTAGAGTTGTGATTGAAGTGTTAGTTAGAGATAATTATCGTATGTGTTAGGCGGAGGCTAGATCGGTGTTTTGTGTACGAGATTCATTTGGTTGCTTACAAGGTGAGTCTTCTCACTATACTTACCTTGAGTGGTAACTATGTGTGACCGGAGGGTGTTGTTTGCTTATATTGAGTATTGTGATATCCTGCATTATGTCTTTGTGATTTATGTTGTGTATTATTCTGAGTTATATTGAGTTAGGACCGGAGGGTCCACCCGAGCTGTGGGACTGGAGGGTTCCACTGAGACACATTGACCGGAGGGTCGTATTTGAGATATAGCCATGAGAGGCTACTGAGTTATGTGTGGTATTTTGGGGAACACACTAAGCTTCGTGCTTACTGTGTTACGTGATATGCGTTTCAGGTACTTCTCAGGATGGCGGGAAGGCGCCGGCTTGATTGTACACACACTTGAGATGGAGTTTATGTTTTGTGGATCCTGGATTTTATCAAACGATTTGTGAAATTTGTGTTTTGACAATTTGACACTTGTGGTTTTTGGAATGTGATGTTGAGAATTATGTGTATTAAAAATGAAAAATTTGTCTGAAAATTTACGGCGTTACAGATTAGATACATACAATCAGATGTAATTATATACACGATAACAAATATTGAACCAAGAACACGAAAACAAATCTTTATCCAAATTAATCATATATGATTAAATACATATAATCACATGTGATTATATGAATCTAATCATATATGATTGATGTGGACATAGTCCATTTTTTCTTTGTTGATTCAATGGTTGTTCTCATGTATTTCATAACATGCGATTATATGTACAATCGTATGTGATTAAGTACATGAGCACAAGTATTGAATCGAGAAGACAAAAATGAATCTTGCCCACCTCAAATCATATGTGATTATATACATATAATCACATGTGATTAAATACACAAAAGCAATTATTCAATCGAAACCGCAAAAATAAATATTGTCTACATAAATCATATCTGATTAAATAGATATAAACACATGTGATTATATGTATCCAATCATATGTGATTTATGTGGATGAGATTCCTTGTTACATTCTCAATTCAGTAATTGTTCTTTGTCCACTGTAATCATATGTGATTAAATACATATAATCATATGTGATTAAATACATATAATCATATGTGATTATATGTATCCAATCACATATGATTTATATGGACAAAAAATAATGAAGTCTATATAAATCATATGTGATTAGATACATATAATCACATATGATTATATACACGAGAACAACTATTGAATCGAGAACACAAAGATAAATATTGTTTACATATATCATCTGTGATTAAATGCATATAATCACATGTGATTAAGTACATGAGTACAACTATTGAATTGAGAAAGAAATAATGAATATTGTCCACATAAATCATATGTGATTAGGTACATATAATCACATGTTATTATATGTATTTAATCACATATGATTTATGTGGACAATATTTATTTTTGCCTTTTTCATTCAATAGTTGGTCTCGTGTATTTAATCACATACGATTTATGTGAAAAAGATTTGTTTTCACGTTCTTGATTCAATAAATCATATGTGATGAAGTATATATAATCACATGTAATTATATACACGAGAACAACTATTGAGTCAAGAACATTAAAACAAATTTAAGTCCACATTAATCATATATGATTAAATACTTATAATCACATGTGAATAAATATATGAGAAAAATTATTGAAACGAAAACTCAAAAATGAGTATTGTTCATATAAATCATATGTGATTAGATACATATAATCACATGTGATTATATGTATCTAATCACATATGATTAAAGTTGACAAAAAGTAATTATTTAATCGAGAACGCAATAATGACATATGTGATTAAATATATCTAATAACATGTGATTATATGTATCTAATCACATGATTTATATGGACAAAAAAGAATATTGTCCATATAAATCATAGGTGATTAAATACAAATAATCACATGTGATTATATACAGATAAACACGGGTGGTGGTGGTGTGTAGTGATTTTCGTGGTGGTAGGTGGTGATGGGGTGAAGGGTGGTGGGGGTGACATATGGGGTGGTGATTATAGTGGGTGACAGGTGGTGGTGGCGAGCGGTGGTGATGGGTGGTGGAGACGGGTGAATGTGATAGCTGAGTGGTGGTGATGGGTGGTGGAGACGGGTGAATGTGATATGTGTATGGTGGTTGGTGGTTGGTGGTGAGGGTGGTGATAGTGTATGGTGGGTGGGGTGGTGGTGGTGGGTGGTTGTGATGGGTGGTGTAGGTGGGTGGTGGTGATGGGTAGTGGTCGGTGGTTGTCGGTGGTCGGTGATGATGGTTGGTGGTGGGGTGGTGGAGGTGGGTGGTGATGGGTGGTGAAGGCGGGTGGTGGTGGTGGTAGGTGGTAGGTGGTAGGTGGTAATGGCAGGTGGTGGTGATAGGTGGTGGTGGTCGGTGGTGATGGGTGGTAGTGGGGGGTGGTGGAGGTGGGTGGTGGTGATGGATAGTGGAGGCGGGTGGTGGGTGGTGGTTGGTGGTGGTCATAATGGTGGGTTTTTGGTGGGTGGTACTGATGGGTGGTGAAGGTGGGCGGGTGGTGGTTTTGGTGGGTGGTAGGTAGGGTGATGGGGGCGACTAGTGGTGGCGGGTGGTGGTGATGGGTGGTGGTGGTGGGTGGTGGGTGGTAGTGATGGTTGGTGGTGGTGATGGGTGGTGGGTGGTGGTTGGTGGTAGTGGCGGGTGGTGGTCATAATGATGGGTAGTGGCTAGGTGGTAGTGATGGGTGGTAGAGGTGGGCGGGTGGTGGTTGTAGTAGGTGGTGGTGATGATGGTGAATGGTGGGTGAGGGTGATGGTGACGGGTGGTGGTGGTCGGTGGTGATGGGTGGTGGTGGTGGGTGGTGGGTGGTGGAGGTGGTGGAGGTGGTAGGTAGTGGTCATAGTGGTGGTTGAGTGGTAGTGATGGGTGGTGGAGGTGGATAGTGGTGGGAGGGCGGGTTATGGTTGTGGTGGGTGGTGGTGGTGATGGTGGCGGTTGGGGTTGGTAGTTTCGGGTGGTGGTGATGGGTGGTGGTGGTGGTGGTGGGTGATGGTCATGGTTGGCGATGGCGGATGGTGGTGATGATGTTGGGTCGTGGAGGTGGGTGGCGGTGACAGGTGGTGGTGGTGGATGGTATTGTTTGGGTGTGATGGTGTTGGTTAGTGGGTTTTTTAATTTTTTTTATTTATTTATTTTATTTATATTAATATTATTTGATGATTTTAAGTTAAAAAAATTGTGTGGCCAAATTTGTTTTCAAATGTTCTCGTGATAAAAAATGTTTTCGATTGAACGCTTCCCTATATATATATATATATATATATATATATATATATATATATATATATATATATATATATATATATATATATATATATATATATATATATATATATATATTTGTTGAAAGTGGTATCTTAAAAAGAGGTTTCTTAAAAAAATTACTCAACCAACTAATCAAACATTAACAAAAATTCCATCAAACATCTAATCAACCAACTTTTTTTTTCTTTTTTTTATATTACTAAATTTAGTTAAGATTAGTATAAATTATTTTTATTTTTAAAATCAATTGTCTTATATTATTTAAACTCATATTATTTATTTATTTGTTTTGATTTTTCCGATTCGAAAAACTTTGATTTTCTTTGGCATTTCATTCGAATATATAATTAATGTTAGTATTTATTTTTTTCGTTTTATTCTTTTTTTTAACGTTTTATTTATTCTTTTGTTAATATTTTGTTTGTTTATATAAAATCGACTTTAAAAAACCGGATTATCCGAATCCAATTTAGGAATGTTTTTTCTTTTGTAAAGTTGTATTTATGAATGTTTTTAATTTTTTGTCTTTTTTCTGTTATTCGAACATAATTTAAAAAAACCAGGTCATCGAATTAAACTTTGAGAAAAAAAGTTACTAAAATAATAAAACCTAATAAATTAAAAATTATTAAATGTATTATACGAAATACATATTATAAAAACCAAAAACTAAATAAAAACTAAAGGTTTGATTGATAAAACATGTACTTTATTTAGTTATTGCGGAAAAAAATATAGAAAAACCCTTTATTGATTTATTTATTTAAATTCATATTATTTATTTATTTGTTTTTATTTTTCCGATTTAGAAAAATTTGATTTTCTTTGGCGTTTCATTGGAATATATATTTAATGTTGTTATTTATATTTTTCGTTGACGTTTTGTTCTTTTTTTTTTAACGTTTTATTTATTCTTTTGTTAACATTTTGTTTGTTTATATGAAATCGACTTTAAAAAACCGGATTATCCAAATCCAATTTAGGAATTTTTTTCTTTTGTAAAGCTGTATTTATAAAAGTTTTCAACTTTTTGTATTTTTTCCGTTATTCCAACAGAATTTAAAAAACCAAGTCATCTAATAAACTTTGAAATAAAAAAAATACTAAAACAAAAAACCTAATAAATTAAAAATTATTAAATTTATATGTTTTATTGCATAAAGAACAACATGACAATTAACTTATAAGAAATACATATTGTAAAAAACAAAAATTAAATAAAAACTAAAACTTTGATTGATAAAACATGTACTTTATTTAGTTGTTGTGGAAAACAATATAGAAAAAAATTCCCTTTATTCAGCTTAACCTAAATAAAAAAATGTTATGGATTTGTATTTTTCGAAAAGCCAGTTTCAGATTAACTTATATAAAATCCAATATTATTTCTATCCAAGATTAAAATGTTAATTAATAAATGTTTGGATGTTTGAAAAGTATTTTTTTTAATATTAAGTTATAAAGTTAAATAATGTAAACGAACAAAATGTAACCCTTTATAATCGTATAAGATCAGTTGTTTAACAAATAAGCATATAACCCTTTAAAACCGAATAAACGAGTGTAGAAACAGACGATATAAACGAATAATACGTCAAAAAACAACATTAAATAATTGTAGTGGATGATTGTTAATTATCCGTGTTTTAATTTAATCGGTGTATTCGATCAAAACGTCAAAAAACAATATTATATAATGTCAACATACCAAATGTAAAACAAAACAATATTACATGAAATATATTCGACCACAACGTCAAAATTTTAAAAAACTTATAAATCGGAAAAATAAAGACAGACAAATAAAAACAATAATATATATATATATATATATATATATATATATATATATATATATATATATTCTTTTCTTTATTTAAAATAACTAAATAGTATAATTATTATTATTTTATATTTTTAGTTAAATTATTTAACACAATATTATTATTTGTGTTTCATTTTATTTAATTAATTTTTACGTTTTGTTCGAAAACGATGTTTTTTTTTACGTTTTTTTTGAAATCCAGACGGCGTTTGAGACATTGCAACAGAGGTTATGTGAGGCCCCAGTGTTTACCCTTTCGGGGGGTGCCGATGATTTCATTGTATTTTGTGATGCATCAATCACAGGTTTGGGGGCGGTTCTTGTGCAGAGCGGGCGAGTGATTGCGTATGCTTCTCGGCAGCTGAATCCGCATGAGGCACGATATCCTACTCATGATCTGGAGTTGGAGGCAGTAGTGTTTTCCCACAAGATTTGGGACTGAGTTACTGGTGGCCGTGTATGAAGAGGGATATAGTTTGGTACGTTCAGAGGTGCTTGACCTGTAGGATGGTCAATGTCGAGCACCAAAGGTCGCATGGCAAGTTGTAGCCTTTGGAGGCTCCTATGTGGAAGTGGGAAAAGATCACCATGGGTTTTATCACCAAGCTACCGAGGACTACCAAGGGTTTTGATGATATCTGGGTCATCATGGATCGATTGACCAAGAGTGCCCAGTTTTTGGCCATCCAGGAGAGCTCCTCGGCCGAGAAATTGGTCGATGTGTATGTTCATGAGATTGTTTCTCGTCATGGGGTTCCGGTTTCCATTGTATCAGATCGAGATGTCCGGTTCACTTCACGGTTCTAGCAGAAGTTCCACGAGGAACTGGGTATGAGACTACATTTCAGCACTGCTTATCATCCGCAGACTAACGGCCATAGTGGGTGAACCATCCAAACATTTGAGGATATGTTGCGGGATTGTGTCATAGATTTTGGTGGAAGTTGGGATTCCTAAATACCTCTTGCGGAGTTTTCCTACAACAACAGCTATCACTCCAGCATTGGTGCACCGCCTTTAGAGCTTCTGTATGGTCGGAGATTTCGTACCCCAGTTTGTTGGGGGGAGATTGGTCACAGAGTCATGGGGAGGACTGAGGTAGTCCTCCACACTACAGAGGTCATCCAACAGATCAGTCAGATATTACAGATAGCTCAGACTCGGTATAAGAGTTATGTCGACCGGCGTCGATCAGAGTTGGAGTTCCAGGTCGTTGATATGGTACTACTGAAGATATCACCCTGGAAGGGTGTGATACGCTTCAGGAAGTGGGGGAAATTGGGTCCCCGGTATATTGGACCTTTCTGTGTGATTGCCAGGGTAAGCATGGTGGCTTACTGGTTGGATTTTCCGAGTGAGCTCAGTCAGATCCACAACATTTTCCATGTTTCACAGTTGCGAAAGTGCGTATTGAACGATGAGGCAGTGGTCCCTTTGGATGATATTCAGTTCGATGAGTGCCTGAATTATATTGAGAGGTCGGTAGCGGTAGTGGAGAGGAATGTTCAGTGGCAACATCGGAGAGGCTCCGAGGGGACCTGGGAGTCGGGGCGGAGATGCAGGAGCATTATCCTGAGTTATTTGCAGCAGCGGACTTCGAGGCCGAAGTCTAGTTCAAGTGGGGGAGAATTGTAACACCCGTTTCGAGAAGGTCCATTTCTACCCCTTAACTCTTTAACTTTTGCATTCATAGTTCGTATGTCGTGCGTACTCGGGGTGTACGCATGATGTACTCATGCATGAGGAACATGGGTTCGTGCGCGTACGCCGACCATACTCAGCATGTACGCGAGGCATACGTTGTTCATACCAAAGCCCTAGTTTTGAGGGTTTGCACACTATATAACCCCCTTTATGGCCCCAAGACCTTCACCCTCATCAGCCTCCACCTAAAAATCGTCCCTCTAGCTAACCCTAATCGTGAAGAGTGCACCTTGAGCTCATTTGTGTGTTTTGGTGGTATTCTTGAAGTAGAAGAAGGTGGCGGAAGGACTTTGGAGCTTGGAAGAAGTTTGGATCTGGGATTCTCACCTTGCTAGCAACCTTCAGGAGGTAAAAAAAACTCCTAGCTTGATCATCTTTTCTTATAGATCTAGTTATTCCTTCATTTAGGCATTTTTGGTCCCAACCTTGGTGATTCTAAAGCATGGCATGCTCTTAACCAAATAAGCCATCCTTTCAGACCCCTTTGAGGGGTCTTGAGTCATAAAAATGAGATCTTGATGCTTAGTTCTTCCCCATGCATGCTCTAGAATGTCTTTAGGCACTACTAGAAAACAACCCTTTAATGACGCGCAAACAATGAAACGCGCTGATAGAGGACACACATTTGTGCGTGCCCTAAAAAATAATGTCAGTTTTGCAAAATTTGAAGGATAGAGGACACGCATTTGTGCGTGCCCTAAAATTAGTGTCAAAAAAGAAAAAAAGGAAATGCGGAGGGCGCCTTTCATAAAATGTGTGTCATCTAAGTGTGTCGCTTTATAATTTTTTAATGAAACACGCGTTTTAAAGCGGGATTTCACCCGCCTATTGGATCCCAAAAATTAAAACCCCCCGCCTCTTCCAATTAGTAAGAAAAAGCCCTAGGGCTTTCGTCTTCATAGCAGAATTGCTCTTGCTTTCGTGATCAAATACCTCACGACGACGATGATAACGATCATCGTCTCGGCGGAGTCACCCCAACCTCCATTTTCATGCGACCCTTCAGCACATACACCGCTATATCCCTTCTGCAACGTCAAATTACCGATTCCCAACCGCTGATGTGACAACCCGAAATTTCTATCTTGTACAACCAGTCAATTCAATCAAAATCAGACTCATTTAGGCTATCTTTTAGCATTGTTTAGAGCCTGTTTGAGTGTTCTAAGCCTAGTACCATAAAGGTTTGGGTTTAGGGATGAGTTATCTTAAGTCATAGTGTTGCATTCGGGCTAATCACTCCTACAAGAGGAGTATACGGCCGTACACATGGGTGTACGGCCGTACACATGGGTGTACGGCCGTACACCCATCTATGGCCGTGAACTCTCACCTATATAAGTGATACTTAGTCATTATTCAACACTTTTCACACTTCCAAGCCAAGAATTCGGATTCTCTCTCAACTATCATCAAGTTTCTCACCTAGATCTTCAAAGATGTAAGTGTTTCCTAGCTTAATTTGTTGCTACATTGCTTTAACTAGTGATGAATCCATGTTTTCATTCCATAAATTTCATCTTTGGTTAGACCTTCATCTTTCACCAAGAACACACACTAGTTCTTGGTGGCCGTGAAACCTCATCAAGCTTCCAATAGTGAGTAACTGCTTCCTATGCTTGTTATCTACTAGAAACACTTGTTATTCATCTTAAAATCGACCATCTTAGCAAGAACATGAAGGGTGTACGGCTGTAAACCCTTGTACGGTCGTACACACCTCATAGGGTTGTAAACCCTTTTTGATGTTCATAGTTGGCCTTAAACTCTCCTTAAAGCTAAGCATGGGACCAAGAACACTTCATTGATGCTAGATAGGACCTTAAAACACCTCATTTGCATACTTCTTCATGAGTGTATGGCCGTACACTCATGGGCCGTGAACCCCATGGCCGTACACACCTTAGTGTGGCCGTAAACTTCCCTTATTCAATCATATGTGATTTTAACACTTAGTTTCAAGTGTTTCCTAGTCCCTAGGGTGATTCCCTATCATAACTAGTTGTGTTATACACTAATTTGATACAAATATGTGTCATTATATGCTAAATAGGATCCGTATATACTCGAGTCTTCACTTGACACTTAGCATCCTACAACAAATCTTACGTACGCATCACTCACAGCAGGTGAGTTCATACCCCTAAACTTTTACTATTTTTCATGTTTTTCAGGGGGGGGGGGGGGAATACAAGCCTACTACAATTGTTTTTGTGAACTTATACAAAAGAATTTCAACGAGTTTAAAACTTATGAAATCGATACAACCAAAAGACTTTCCATGTTTTATAAAATATTTAGATATTTATCCCATCTGTAATATGCTGAGCATAAGGGACGTTTTCAACTTACAAGCATAACCACATAGTTTTCAGACCAATACATAAATCAAAGTACATATACAAACACACAAACTATATTAGGTATGGTTTGGGAATTCAATACATGGTTATACATATACAATTACACAAACTATATTAGGTATAGTTTGGGAATTCAATACATGGTTATACATATACAAACACACAAACTATAATGGGTATAGTTTGGGAATTCAATACATGGTTATACATATACAAACACACAAACTATAATAGGTATAGTTTGGGAATTCAATACATGGTTATACATATACAAATACACAAACTATATTAGGTATAGTTTGGGAATTCAATACATGGTTATACATATACATACACACATATTTTTTAAACATCTCTGTTATTTATAAAAAGGTTTTCCCGTATTATTACTTGTAAAGTCGTTAATCTAGTTGAGAGACACGTCTTTGGGTACAATTACATGTACTAGTGGAAGACTACCCTTATGAACCAGAGTCTCCTCAAAGGAGAGCGTGAGTTTATGTATAGATCTATACGGGACTGACAATCCCGCACCTTGCTGCTAGCTATAGTAGGACCGGCAGGTCTACAGGTGACAAAGTCATAAAAGATACTGGCGCCCGATTCGCGCCATATCAGTTAGTATGGTCATAAAACTCGCAAGTAGATCACAACAATATATTTACGTAGTAATTTACTTTACATGAACAATGCTTATTTAGCATAAGTATGGAAAATACATGGTTTATTTATGAGAAATAATACTACTATACATACTGGTAATAACCAGGGTTTTCAAACAGAACATTCTATTCATACTGGTGATAGCCAAGTTTTTCTTATAAAAAGGGATTTTATATTGAAGATAGTATTATACAATTAATCTGGCGGTAAATAAACATTCAAATAAATACTTTATTGAACATTGTAACAAACTCACATATTAGAAAATATTAGATTTTCTTGGAAACATACAAACATTTTCACTGATTCATTAACAGGTTTTTATTACAAAAAGATGCTTATGAACTCACCAGCTTTTATGCTGATACTCTCTTTCAAAACCTCTTGTATTCTCAGGAAATCAATAGACAGGTACCTTGGCAGACTTTTGAGCAGACGGAGCGTATGGAGTCTCGTCTTTCTTTTTACTACTTTTGATGTATAAATATATGAAGCAAACAGATGTAAATACTTTATATATATTCAATGTAATGGTTGTGTTTACTTTGATTACTATGATGCAATTGTTGTGATACTACATATGACGTCATCCACCCCCGAATGTTTCCGCCGTTTCGGTTTGGGGGTGTGACAGATTGGTATGAGAGCTATTGTTTATAGTGAACTAAGTATACCGAACCTTACATGGTATACAACTATAAACACTAAGGGGGCCGAAGTGCTCTGAACTAAAAGTATACTTTTTCAAATATAAGTATTTTATAAGAAGTATACAAGTATACATACGTAGCAGAAACATTATCATAAGTAGAACAAAAAACAAAAGTATTTGGATGTTGAACACTGCGGTTAAACCTGGATAGTTATGTAATCATGTCTGGGATCAATATGGCCTGATCAACTATATTTATTTGATACATGACCAACATGTGTCTGGGAGTGACCGTGATGTTGCAGCAAGCCTAAAACTTACCAAACTATATACATCAAGAGATCGATAGAACAGAACATACAACATTAAAATACTATAGGAGTATTTTAGTTACTATAAGATAACAACAAAGTATCGAGCATACAATTATAATACTATAGAAGTATTATTAGATTCGACGTTTGTTAACTATCCCTTTCACCCCTATTCTCGCGTAGATATCATGGCTGGATTCAATCTCCCTGGCGACCCGTGCTTTCCCAACCAAGGAAGTGATGGATGGCTCGAGGCAGAGCCAGAAGAAAATCATGAAATTCCTTTGGACGATGATTTCGCAGAACAATGAAGAGGCCGACTCAGAACCTGAAGTCGAGAACCTACCTCAAGTGGCCCCAATACCAAATCCTAACCACCGACTTGAATTCCAATGTCCAACGCCTATGTGGGTTGGGAGTTTGAATAGGTGGAGCCACGAGCAAGGGCAACCCCTCCCATACAACGGAGACCGCAACTTCTACAATCTGAATGAGGGAGGCCCCGCAGACAGGGCCCTTCCAATCCTGGTTCGCCGAGTGGCTCGCAATGTTGAGCTAGGCGTGGCAACCATTCAACGAACTGTGGAACTTGAAGCGGATTCAAGAGTCAGTATGGATCGCATTCATCGCCTTGAAATTGTTCATGGGAGAGCTATGAGAGACAATGAAGCTCTGCAGCAAGAGTTAGCTGCAACCCGAGCTGAAGTCATGCAGCTCCGAGCTCGCCAGTCAGTATACGAGAGGCACCTTCTTGATGTGGAGCGTCATCTGGCCGAATTAAGGATTCATCCGAGGGGTGCCCGTCGCCAATAGGAAATACTCTACTCATCCTTTCTTTTGGTCTAAGGAATAGCCTTCATATCTATGCTCTAAGTAGCACTTTTCCCCGTAAACATTCCTGTCTTGCAAGTACTGTTTCACTAGTTCTTTATACTGTCAAAATTTTCCCTCTGTTGGTATGTTGTAGACCTACTCCTAGGTCAAATTTTCAGAACTCTGTGTAGTCTCAATACCAACTATAGTGACAGCAATCTTATTTCAGTTAAAGATCATTATTATCAAAAATATATTCTAGATCAGTAACATGCAAACTAAGTAACTCTATCAAAGTCATACCACTATTTCATCTTTGAAATTTATAACTGAGAAATGCCACCTCACAAACGTCTCGTCAGAAATTCATTCAAGAATAGCCACTTCAAATCCAAAAGTTTATTTCATATAGACTTCCTTTATGGATGGTTATCAGGACACTATAGAAGTCGGATTATCATACTCTCGGAAGCCAGTAGAACCTAGCTTAATTAACGCTCGTGCAATACCACTTCCATATAATACACCTCAGGAATATTATCAGAACCATTCAGGGTAGTCCTCCAAGGCATGAAATTTATAAGTATATAAATTCGTGAAATACAACTACCGATGAACATCGTTACTCACAAGATCATTTCTCGTCATGCCACAGAACCATGTCTTCACAAGGAGGTAACCAACCAACTGGCGAGACACCAATTCTGCAGATAGACTTTGCTACATTTCAGGCCACGGTCACAGCCGCCGTGACAGCTGTCATGGCGCAATTCAATGCCAACAATCCAAATGAGAATGGAAACAAGTTCAACACTTCAAACCGTAGCAACACACAAGGAAACCGACAAGGGCCTAGCCATGATGATACTCCAACTCACAAACCTAAGAATAATAAATGAAAATTCTGGAACAAAAAGGAGCGCAAGTTATCTCAAAAACTTGCCAAGAGACAACAACCTGTGGCAACTTCTACAGCCACAACATCTGCCACTCCAGTACCAATGCCAATACAACGATATGCTGGAAATCTACCGGATTGCAAGAAATGCAACTTCCACCACGTAGGAAAATGCCGCAAATTGCGATGTAAGAACTGCAACAGACAAGGACACACCACTCATTTCTGTAGGGCACCGGCACGATCAATCACCCAAGTTCTTGGCGTGGAAGTGAGTCAGGTTTGTTATAGTTGTGGTGAATCTAGACATTTCAAAAGAGATTGTCCAAGGACTAAAAATGGCGAAGAAGCTCGCTTCCGTAGTACCCCGACTCAACACATCACTTCAACTACCGATGCTAGTATAATTCAAGTATGCCATACATGTGGTGAAATGGGGCATTTCAAGAGAGACTCTCCGACGGAGAGAAATGACGGAGGAGAAGGAGGAGTGTAACAGCCTGACATATAAGAGCAATGAGGAACCCTCCCCCTTTTTGAGGTTTTGGTATGTCTTCTAAATAAAATTTTTAATCTATATTAATACTAAAATTTGGGGAAATTAAAAAGTAATTGTAAATAACTCACTCGTCCGAACAAGTCACGACATCCATAAGAGAACTAAAGATCAGCGCATGTGAGCTATGATGGCTTGGTACGTACATTAGGGTTATGCATAGCTAAGATTTTGCAGAATTAGAGTGAATGATTCCGCCTTAATTCATGTTCCTTGTCTGGTTGTGGATTTAGGGCAGAGTCGTTCAGTCGACCGTCTTATTCATCTTAATTATACATAACTTGTATATGCCAAGCGATCATAGGGGTACCGAGAAGAATCATAACATAAAGTATCATCACTAGTTATCAAATCACTTTCACTACTACTACTCGCTTTTTGCGGTACGATTTGTGGCAGTGGTATTATCGAGAAAGCACTAGAACGCCTACACATAATACACTGTCGAGCACACTCCAGATGCACCATCATTATAACAGACGTTTCTTTCAAATCAACCTAACACTTGTTTCTATAAAGAATCTGGCATAGTCATTCGACAGAGATTAGTGTGGTCCTCACCATACCAAGTTCGTGTGTCACGAAAACCCACCGCCTTAACCGACCGATTATTGAGACCCTTGTTACTCATAACGACAACCCGACATAGATCTCTGAATCGCCTTTCTCATATTCTAGACCCCAAAGTACTCATGCGAGGAGTACCTTACCCTCCGAAACCCTTCCGAAGTGTACCCAGTAAACCCTCCAGAACTACCACTCGTCCAATGGGTCGAATTTAAGCTTAGAGACTAACACAAATCCATATTCAAGAGATAGACAAGAGAGTCGTGCTGATAAGCGATGAAAACCTTTGGAGCTCCAGGTTGGTGACCGTGTTCTATTGAAGGTCTCACCCAGGAAAGGAGATACGCTTTGGAAAGCGTGGAAAGCTGAATCCGAGATACATATGACCATTCGAGATTCCCGCTAGGATCGGTCCCGTAGCATACAAACTTCGTTTACCCGAGAACTTAGCAACATACATCCCGTCTTCCATGTCCCGAACCTAAAGAAGTATTTATCCGACGAAACCCTTGTGACCCCTCTTGATGAGATCAAGATCAACGAGAACCTTAACTTCGTGGAAGAGCCAGTAGAGATCATGGACCGAGAGGTCAAACAAACGAAGCAAAGTCGTATCCCGATAGTGAAGGTTCGTTGGAATGCCAAGCGGGGACCTGAATTCACTTGGGAGCGCGAAGATTCAATGAAACAGAAGTACCCTCATCTATTTCCCAGTTCATGATTTGTATTCAGTGTCTGAATTTCGGGACGAAATTCCCTCTAACAGGGGGATGATGTGACAACCCGAAATTTCTATCTTGTATAACCAGTTAATTCAATCAAAGTCAGACTCATTTCCGCTATCTTTTAGCATTGTTTAGAGTCTGTTTGAGTGTTCTAAGCCTAGTACCATCAAGGTTTGGGTTTAGGGATGAGTTATCTTAAGTCATAGTGTTGCATTCGGGCTAATCACTCCTTCAAGAGGAGTGTATGGTCGTACACATGGGTGTACGACCGTACACCCATCTATGGCCGTGAACTCTCACCTATATAAGTGATACTTAGTCATTATTCAACACTTTTCACACTTCCAAGCCAAGACTTCAGATTCTCTCTCAACTATCATCAAGTTTCTCACCTAGATCTTCAAAGATGTAAGTGTTTCCTAGCTTAATTTGTTGTTGTATTGCTTTAACTAGTGATGAATCCATGTTTTCATTCCATAAATTTCATCTTTGGTTAGATCTTCATCTTTCACCAACAACACCAAGAACACACACAAGTTCTTGGTGGCCATGAAACCTCATCAAGCTTCCAAATCATGAGTAACTGCTTCCTATGCTTGTTATCTACTAGAAACACTTGTTATTCATCTTAAAATCGACCATCTTAGCAAGAACATGAAGGGTGTACGACTGTAAACCCTTGTACGGCCGTACACACCTCATAGGGTCGTAAACCCTTGTTGATGTTCATAGTTGACCTTAAACTCTCCTTAAAGCTAAGCATGGGACCAAGAACACTTCCTTGATGCTATATAGGACCTTAAAACACATCATTTGCATACTTCTTCATGAGTGTACGGCCGTACACTCATAGGCCTTGAACCCCATGGTCGTACACACCTTAGTGTGGTCGTGAACCTCCCTTATTCAATCATATGTGATTTTAACACTTAGTTTCAAGTGTTTCCTAGTCCCTAAGGTGATTCCCTATCATAACTAGTTATGTTATACACTAATTTGATACAAATATGTGTCATTATATGCTAAATAGGATCCGTGTATACTCGAGTCTTCACTTGACACTTAGCATCCTACAACAAATCTTACGTACGCATCACTCACAGCAGGTGAGTTCATACCCCTAAACTTTTACTATTTTTCATGTTTTTCAGGGGGGGGGGGGAATACAAGCCTAATACAATTATTTTTGTGAACTTCTACAAAAGAATTTCAACGAGTTTAGAACTTATGAAATCGATACAACCAAAAGACTTTCCATGTTTTATAAAATATTTAGATATTTATCCCTTTTGTAATATGTTGAGGCATAAGGGACGTTTTCAACTTACAAGCATAACCACATAGTTTTCAGACCAATACATAAATCAAAGTACATATACAAACACACAAACTATATTAGGTATAGTTTGGGAATTCAATACATGGTTATACATATACAATTACACAAACAATATTAGGTATAGTTTGGAAATTCAATACATGGTTATACATATACAAACACACAAACTATAATGGGTATAGTTTGGAAATTCAATTCATGGTTATACATATACAAACACACAAACTATAATATGTATAGTTTGGAAATTCAATACATGGTTATACATATACAAATACACAAACTATATTAGGTATAGTTTGGGAATTCAATACATGGTTATACATATACATACACACATATTTTTTAAACCTCTCCGTTATTTATAAAAAGGTTTTCCCGTATTATTACTTGTAAAGTCGTTAATCTAGTTGAGAGACACGTATTTGGGTATAATTACATGTACTAGTGGAAGACTACCCTTATGAACTAGAGACTCCTCGAGGGAGAGCGTGACTTTGTGTATAGACCTATATGGTACTGACAATCCCGCACCTTGCTGCTAGCTACAGTAGGACCGTCAGGTCTACGAGTGACAAATTCATAAAAGATACTGGCGCCCGATTCGCGCCATATCAGTTAGTATGGTCATAAAACTCGCAAATAGACAACAACGATATATTTACGTAGTAATATACTTTACATGAACAATGCTTATTTAGCATAAGTATGGAAAATACATGGTTTCTTTATGAGAAATAAAACTACTATACATACTGGTAATAACCAGGGTTTTCAAACATAACATTCTATTCATACTGGTGATAGCAAAGGTTTTCTTATAAAAAGGGATTTTATATTCAAGACAGTATTATACAATTAATCTGGCGGTAAATAAACATTAAAATAAATACTTTATAGAACATTGTAACAAACTCACATATTAGAAAATATTGGATTTTCTTGGAAACATACAAACATTTTCACTGATTCATTAACAGGTTTTTATTACAAAAAGATGCTTATGAACTCACCAGCTTTTATGCTGATACTCTCTTTCAAAACCACTTGTATTCTCAGAAAATCAATAGACAGGTACCTTGGCAGACTTTTGAGCAGACGGAGCGTATGGAATCTCGTCTTTCTTTTTACTACTTTTGATGTATAAATATATGAAGCAAACAGATGTAAATACTTTATATATATTCAATGTAGTGGTTGTGTTTACTTTGATTACTATGATGCAATTGTTGTGATACTACATATGACGTCATCCACCCCCGAATGTTTCCGCCATTTCGGTTTGGGGTGTGACACTATATCCCTTCTGCAACGTCAAATTACCGATTCCCAACCGCGCTCACGACGTCATTTCACGACTTACTTTAGACGAGAAAGTTTTGTAGTTGGTTCACAGAGCGTCAGGGATTCCTCGCCTTGGGATCTCCGCTTACGAGCGACGGTGGTTTAGGGGAAGGAAAATGCAGTGATGGGTGGGTTCAATCCCCTAGATTCGCTTCTAATCCCACCTCCATCTCATCTAATATTTTTCGATCTTACAAAGAAGAAGACGACTCAACCGGCTGAAACATAGGTCGGACTCGGTAGACGAATCCCTAAATGATGTTCAAAAGGTAATTGGTTTTTGGTTTTGCTTTCCCTCATCTCCGGTGTGAAGGTTTAACTTTTTTTCATCTATATTTCCCATTTTTGATGTTTAACTAATCGTTTTTCTAATTTCTACAAAATAATTTCTTACTAGTTTTCCATTTATCCCAACTTCATCTTTATCTTCTATAATATTAGGGATTTTTATTTGAAAGTGTGATTTCAAGAATGACGACCTTATATTCTTTTTCCAGAACTGGAACTCTAGAAGGATTGTTAGCTTATCTGAATTGATATCTTTTCTGTTTTGTTTTTGGATATGTCGTAGAAAGAAACTTCACAAATTGACTTGTTTCATGATTACAATATTTGTTTGTTTTTTCTATTTGGTTCTATGCTTCATGGCTTCCATACTGTTCATCTGCTCACTGATGACTGGTCGCTGCTAATTTTTGTTCTTAAAATCACTAGCAGGTTTTAATATTTGGTGTCTTGATTATTAATCAAATTAGATCTTTTTTGCATCAAACTCAACGTGTCCGAACATACACAAAGGTAAATAGTAAATAGTAATACTACATCTTTTTTGCATCAAAACATATTTTGTTGAAGTTGATTTATGTAAATTTTGTGACTGACGACTTTTATCAAACACTTGGTGTGCGTAGGTTCATAAACGTGGGTCTGTAGGAAGACCTATTAACGTGACACGTTATAAAGGGTATGAAGAGCTTAGACATGATCTGGCGCGCATGTTTGGTATTGAAGGTCAATTAGAAGATAGACAAAGGACTGATTGGAAACTTGTTTATGTTGATCATGAGAATGATATATTGCTTTTTGGTGATGACCCATGGGAGTAAGTCGCTAAACTTCATCTTCTCCTTCTGTAATTCTTTATATGGTCATGACTTTTACCTTTTTTTTTTAACAGAGAAATTATGAGCTGTGTTAAAAGCATAAAGATATTGTCGTATTCTGAAGTACAACAGATGAGTTTAGATGGGGATTTGGGTAACATGCCAGTCCCTAATCAAGCTTCTAGTGGGACTGATAGTGGGAATCCATGGAAAGGGAAATAGGAAGACAACTCAGCTGCATCTTTCAACATGTGAATGTTTTATGAGGTGTGATGGCGTATCCGTCTTTTTAGATTCCGAGGGATCAATGAAGAAGAAGTATGTATTCTTGTAGGCTTTTTGACTTCCCGAATAATAAGATTATTCAAACATCCACAGTCGATCATACGTTGGAAGTAAGTATTGAGGCAAGACTGTCATGAATCTGTCCGTAGATTGTCTAAAGTGTTTAGACATAGCACAAGTTTGCTGCAGAGTTCATGAGTACTTCTGTAATAAGATTAGAGTATTGGATTAAACCCACGCTCACATGAATCACTTCATGGATTTTATCACGAGTGATTGTGAGATGATAATATCTTATATTCTTGAAACGGAGAGATATGAGTTGCAGTTTACAAGTCAATTACGCATTGATAATACGTAAACGCACCAGTAACTTGAAGTTATAAAACGTATTGTTGTGTGTAATTTGAGGAGTAAATAGAGCAAGCATATGAGTCGACGTTTATCCGTTCCTTTTACCCAAGTTGGATAAAAGCGATATTTGTGGGCCCTTCGATGATTTAGTGATGACACCCCAAAGCACTTGGCCAAGCCTGGACTAATTTGATCAGTTCAATTAGTCAGTCGTCATAAATCGGAAATCGGGAAACAACACATGAACAAAGAGAATGATTAAAATCCATGTCTCAGTTCATACGATATCTTGTAGAATGGAGGAATATGTGATCCCTTATCTAAACGATGCGCTTCTGATAAGATCAGAGTTGACAACGGCTTTTGAAAGATATGATTGTTGATCAGGTTCTAAAGTCATACTTGCAATAATAGTTATTAGACTTATCCAAGTGGGAGACTATTGGATTAGGTGTCTAAGCCCATAACTATCCTTGGTATGTACTTGACCCGATTATGAGCATGGTCCTTTTGGGTTGCCTTCACTCATGCAACTTGATAGGATGACAAGAGGAGAGACAGTAGAATTTATTATGTGAATAATAAATTCGTACTCAAAATGGTTTTATTAATATATTACAAGATTAATATATTATTTGGAAATCATATTATTTAATTAGTATTGATCAGAAATTAATTTAGTGGTCAAAAAAGACTGATTAAATAATTGGGGACTGTTATGCAAATCATTGATAGATGTATAAATGGGCTGATGGACTTCATAGTGTGGAGTGGATGAAATTTATGGGGAAGCCCATAAGATTTCGTCCAAGGGCTATAAGGAAGGAGTCCATGGGCTGCTTAAGGCTTAAGCAGTCATATTAGGGTTTCCACCTAAAACCCTAGCAGCCACAAGTATAAATAGACCCCATGACTAAGCGATTTTCGTCCAAGGCTTAAGAAACCCTAGAGTGGTCGAAATCTCCTCTCTCCTACTTCATCCCTTGCATTGAGTGTTTGTGACTCCATTAGAGGTGCAACACTTGGGGCACTAAGCTTTCAGAGGTCAAGGATATTCAAGGAGTTCTTGTTATTGCTACATAACAAGTAAGGTAAGATTCCAAACCCTTATTTACATTTGGATTTCATTCTTAGACATATTAGATTAGGGTTTATGATTTGGAAGATTGTTTGAATGTGTAACTTGAGGAAAACCTAGATCCAAAGCATTAGGGTTGCGTGCACACCATAGGAATGATGTTATGCTCAAAACCCATCAACTACCACCTCGGGTAGTGGTGGTCAACGACGACACACAGCGGAGGCCACCACCTCACGGTGGTGGTTAGGGTTCTAGTCCAATCGAGTCCAAGCATCCCAAAAGTAATCCAAACACATGCAAAGCACACCGCAACCCAACACGGCGGCCAGTGGCGGCCGCCACCACCCTACGGTGGTGGTTTTGAGTTTTCTTTTCATTATTTCAGTTACAAATTACAATAATACACACAATATCACAAAACTAATCACCCAATAAATACACACACAACCACCTTGCGGCGGCAAGCGGTGGTAGAGAGTGGCAGCCATCACCTCACGGTGGTGGCGGGGGGGGGGGGGGGGGGTCTTTCTTCGAATCTCCGGCCAAGAAACGCTCATGTAGCCTCGTATCATCACAACACACGAACACAAACACCCCAACACGCCCACAACCACCTTTCACGATGGCTAGTGGCGGCAGAAGAGCATTCCCGACGACAGCCACCATGGTTGGCTGCCATGGTGGTCTTCTTGCGTTTTCCAGCCGACATCTCATCCACACACCCGCTATAACGATTGAGACACGCACACACACGATAACAGGGCCTGAAGTACGAATCACACACACGAAACACACACGACACCACCATTCTTGTGGTGGCAGGCGGTAGCCGGAGAAGGTATTGTCAACGTGTGATAGTCGCCGGAGTGGTGGTGGCGAAGGACTTGAGAACTGACAGAAAAACGAGGGGTAAGGAAAGGTCGCCATTACCGGAGAGGGTAGAGACGGCAGCGGCCCCGATGTTGACCTTGGATCCCATCTTCGTCAGCAGCAAATAGCGGCGGTGTACCGTTATTGGTGGTTCACAATCTCGACGGTGGAGGGAGCGGCGGCTGGGATGGGAGGAATAAGGCGGTGGCGGCTGCTTCCAACGATTAGGGTTAGGGTTTTCTTCAATGAAACAGTTTCCAACGGGAATGGAAGGCACGGGTTTAAGTCATGTGACTCCATTCAAACTATTAACAAATTTGGAAACTCTGGTCCCTCCCCTTCACAATCTTCTCAATTTAAATAAAAAATTTACCATTTAGCCCCTGTCTTCTGAAATCTCTTTCAAATCAAGTCCAATACTTACCAAACACACCCTAACTTCTAAAAATCTTTACAAAATACATCCTGAAATTACACTTTGACCCCCGAAAGTCTAAAATATATCATTTGGCTCCCCGAAACCAACTCTCTGCTTAATATTATTGGTTTTAGGGCCATTATAAAATAATATAAATCATAAATTTACATCTTGAGGTTCCAGGTTTATTATTTAATTACTCTATTTCAAAAAGGATGTTACAACTCTCCCCCACTTAAATTAGATTTCGTCCTCAAAATCATTCATTACCACTCCTCACACGCCAAATAACTTGAGCAACATGGCCACAGTCCCGAGCATACCATAGCCTCTCCAAGGCAACCAAAACCAACCCCGTAGGGTTCTAAAACCCAAAGATGAAATGAATTCCTTGCAACATAATTTCGTTTACTCAATCTGAGACCTGAAGTCTCGAGATGGTCTGTCTCCCTGACAGACGCCCATACTGAACCCAAGCTGAATCCCTCCCATAATTGTCCCAACTGAATACTCGACTTCTTATATTAGGGATTTCCTGTTAGGAACAGAATCACCGACCAACTATCCCTGCAGATCACTACACTCGTCAGTAGGCTCAGATAATCCTTTAAGTAGGAGACCCACCCCTGTAACGGTTAGACTCAAACGAGAGCTACGCAACAGGGTCAGATCAACCACTCTGAGATTATTTAATCCAACTACAAGCAACTTAGAATATATCCCAAATATAAGCGACTCCACATATGAATCCCAAGTCACTAAACTCACCTCAACTCTTCTTCCCACCACTTGCTGCTTTCTAGAGGCAGCCGAGACTTCCCTGATCTCACCTTATCTGTCAACTGCTCGAAACATCGGACACATAACCGATTTTTGGGCCAAAACACCCGCAACAGTATTCCCACATGACCTCCGAAGGATACCTCATCTGACAATAACTACCCTATCTATACCGCCACTCATGGTTCCTTCAATCCTTTGATCCATCCGATCATGACAGGCTGACAACTTGTCGCCACTGAATCTAACGCAAAAAGTTGAATGCTACCAGAACAATTATAGTCTTACATCATACCATATCTTCTTCGACCTACAGTTTCCTGATTCAATTATGTTGTGACCTACTCACAACCTTGCGAACTGGCCCACCCTGGCCTAAGTCATCTATACGAATCCGTGAATGCCACAGCTACCCTGCAGTCCTTCTGCACTTCCCATACTGTCTGACTGCTAGTGGATGCTATGGCTCCCTCGTAGTCTTACAACACTTTCCACACTATTTGACTATGAGTGAATGCTACGGCTCCCCCGTAGTCTTACAACACTTTCATCCTAACTGACCATTAGTGAATGCTACGGCTCCCATGTAGTCTTACAACACTTTCACCCCAACTGACCATTAGTGAAGGCTACGGCTCCCCTATAGTCTTACAACACTTTCACCCCAACTGACCATTAGTGAATTCTACGGCTCCCCCGTAGTCTTACGACACTTTCATCCCAACACAAACCCAACCCAATGCCTTACCCTTATTCTATCGATTCGAAACGCATACGGAGTCGAGCATGCACTCGACCGAACGCCCGAACTGAATTTAGTTCATGACTGGAGCCCCAACCTGCTTCCCCAAATTCTGCTATCAAGCCCCCAAGATGACGCGATTCACACGCTGGTGAGTTTTACCGAACACCAAACTCGTACAACCCTCAAACCAAATAGCCACTTGGGCTGCCATTTTCCTCGATGAGAATGAGAACCCATCCCGATCTCATACCTGCCCCTGTCCTGAATACCCGCACGATTCTCCCCCACTTAGATTCGACTAAGTCTTCGCAATACATGAGTTTTGAAGGATTCCCAATCCTTTTTACTCTTTAATAACCAAACTGTTGACAACATGCTGCTTTCCCGTACTAGTGTTCTATGACTGGCCCAAACTTCAAAGACCACACAACTCCTAAGGATGAGACGAACACTCCCCGAATCCTAGCGAAACTAATAACCTCAGGCACCTTGAAATGATGCCACCCTCATATCTTGTAGTCCAAATAACTGATACCCAGACCAAAGCCTCTGCAATAGACCACTTCCCCTGGCGCCTTCAAAAGCCGACTCAAGCACAATGGTTGAGTTACCAATCCTGACCGTAGACCTTCCGCATTACGTCTCTGAACCGATCTCGACCATAGACCAAGATAACATTGAACGCTCCAAACCAGCAAAGAGGGAAACGAGTTTTCACTAATCATTCCGTAACTCACGGTATGCAAATGACATATGATATTGTTCGAAGGCATAATCCAAACACAAGCAGGGAAACAAACCCAGAGATACACAAGCTAAAACCTTTGAAACGAAAAACTCTGTCGTACAGTTTCCCACAAGTATTGCACTGAATCCGGCCCTGCTGGCCTCTCAAAAGCTGACCTGAACTCTTGGGTCTCTTTCCGGGACCCTCCAATATATACACCAGATCTGGTCCCCTCTTCCCAAGGTGCTCCAAATCAATCCCTTGCTCTTGGCTCCAAAAATCATATCATTCAGGGTCTCGCACCCTGACACACCCACCAACTCAATCGTCAACGGCTGAACTGCAATAGATGGAGCAACCTCTGCCCTACCCGGGCTACAACTACTCCCAAGTCATAGTCTCCAATCCCGAAAGCGTAATTGAACGTAAAATCAATTCGTGCCGTCCGACACAAGAGATCCACGGTGAACTCAAAACCATGGCAGTCCTTCCACTAACTGGCTCACCACCGGAGCCGGGACCAAGCCCTGGTCCTTCTGATGGGGTTTTGAGCATTCTAACACTTCCTAAGTGTATATGCAACCCTAATAACCTTGGATCTATGTTTGTCTAATTATCATGCAAAGTTGAATTCCTAGGTTATATTCCTATCTAGCATACATGGGGAACAAATTTTAACTTGCATGAAAGATAGAATAACTTACCTTGTTGTTGCTTATGATCCTTGAAACCTTGTGAGCCTAGCACCCCAAGTGTGATGCCTCAAATGCTTCACACAACACCAAATGCTTTTGGAATGACTTTAGAGAGAATACACACTTCTAAAATCGGCCTAGCCCTCTTGTTTCTTATGTGTCCCCGATTTTGGTGGAGAATGGGTTTCTTATATAGTGTTGACACATCTAGGGTTACACCATGTAAACCCTAATGTGTCATGACTCTTCATTTCCATGATCCATGGGTTTGTAACTCCCATGGAGCATCCATGGAGCATCCTATGGGTGGAACCCAACTTGATAATCCATGGAGCCTCTTAGCCCACTATATAAGATATGGAAGATTTACATAATCTACCCATATATTTAATTAGTTATCTTTTGATCACTTAATTAATTCTAAATTAATTCTTGATCAAACTAATTAAATAATATTATTAATATATTAGAACTTATAATATATTAATAAACCATAAGTGTTATTTTTCTCATTTTAGTTTATCCAATTGCATGGTGTCATGCAACCCAAATGGACCATTCCGGGTCGGGTCAAGTACATACCAGAAATAGTTATGGACTTAGACACCTTATCCAACAGTCTCCCACTTGGATAAGTCTAATAACTATAACTGCAATACTTCAGGAACCGATCGGCAATCGTAGCTCTTTCAAGGTCTCTCGGAACTGAGAAGATGATGATACGCCATTTAAGATAAGTGATCATATAATCCTCTGTTCTAGATATCAGCCGGACAAATACATGGAACAATGTCTTACTTATTGTCCAGCAGTTTGTTTCCCGATTTCCGATTTGTTTGACAAAGAACTTAATTGAACACATCAACTTAGTTATGACCGGGCCTGGTACATAGGTCAAAACAAAATCATCAAGGGGCCCAGATATCAGCTTCTAATCCAAGAAGGAACAGATAAACTTCGACTCATATGTTTGTTCTACCACTCATTGAATTATACACAAAAGCACGTTTTATAACATCGAGTTACCAATGCGTTAACGTACAATCAATGCATAACCAACTCATAAGTAACAAATCATATCTCTAGGTTTGAAGACTTATATGATATTACCGTCTCACGATCACTCGAGATAAATTCCATGAAGTGATTCTAGTGAGCGTTGGTTGAGTCCAATGCTCAGAACTTATGAGCACTCATGAGTGTTGTAGCCATGTCCAACAACTTAGACCTCTGCAACCAATCATGACAGTCTTGATTCATATCTACTTCCGACATATGACCGACTGTGGAGGTTCGAATAATATGATATACCAAACATAATTATTCTAGAAGTCAAAACATGCAAAAGAAATATAGTAAACGATCGACAAGAGATAGCAACACTTTACTCATAAATAAAACACCTTTTATTCATCATCTAATGTCAATTACACTTTACAAATTTCAAGGTTATCTAACTACTAAATCTAATATCATCTTTCAGCCCTATGCTCCGAGCATGTTGGAGATGCTTAACCCGAGTCAGTCCCTTCGTGAGGGGATCTGCTGGATTCTCATCCGATGATACCCTCTTTGCCACGAGGAGTCCTTCTTCTATTCGATGTCTGATGAAATGGTATTTTCTGTCGATGTGTCTGGATCTCCCGTGATCCCTTGGTTCCTTGGCTAAGGCAACTTCACTTTCACTATCACAGAAAATTTCCGTTGGCTCTTTAATAGCTGGTACAACTCCAAGGTCTCCAATGAAGTTCTTCAGCCATATCGCCTCCTTTGCTGCCTCGCAAGCTGCTATATACTCTGATTCGCAAGTTGAATCAGCCACTGTCTCTTGCTTGGAACTCTTCCAAGAAATTGCTCCTCCATTTAAGGTAAAGACCCAGCCTGACTGAGAGCGGAAATTATCCCTATCAGTCTGAAAGCTAGCATCACTATACCCTACAACTCTCAAGTCTTCACTCCCACCGAGGGTAAGGACCCAGTCCTTAGTCCTCCGTAGGTACTTGAGGATATTCTTTACCGCAGTCCAGTGTGCCTTGCCAGGGTTCCCCTGATACCTGCTAACCATGCTCAAAGCAAAGGCTACATCAGGTCGAGTACACGTCATAACATACATGATCGATCCTACAGCCGAAGCATAAGGTATTCGACTCATTTCTGCTATCTCAGCCTCAGTACTAGGGCTTTGTGTCTTACTCAATCTGGCATTACTCTGGATGGGTAACTCTCCTTTCTTGGAGTCCTGCATGCCGAATCTCTTCAACACCTTATCCAAGTAAGTACTCTGACTAAGTCCAATTAGTCTTTTACTCCGGTCTCTCAAGATCCTTATCCCTAGAATATAGGCAGCTTCTCCTAGGTCCTTCATAAAGAAACACTTCCCAAGCCAGGACTTAACTTCCTGCAGAGTTGGGATGTCATTTCCTATGAGTAGTATGTCATCCACATACAATACCAAAAAGCTAACTATACTCCCACTAGCCTTGATATATACACAAGATTCATCTTCACTCCTAGAAAAGCCAAATTCCTTGACTTTCTCATCAAAGCAAAGATTCCATCTGCGAGGTGCTTGCTTTAACCCATAAATGGATTTCTCAAGCTTACACACTCTATTAGGGTACTCTGTGTTGACAAAACCCTCTGGCTGACTCATGTAAACATCCTCAGCCAACTTTCCATTAAGGAAAGCGGTTTTGACATCCATTTGCCATATTTCATAGTCATGAAATGCGGCTATGGCTAACAGAACCCTAATAGACTTAATCTTGGCCACTGGAGAAAAGGTCTCATCATAATCAACTCCCGGAGTTTGTGAGAAACCCTTTGCAACCAGTCGTGCCTTATAAGTGTGTACATTACCATCCATGTCGGTCTTCTTCTTGAAGATCCATTTGCACCCTACAGTCTTACGACCTGGTACATTCTCAACCAAGTTCCAAACTTGATTGTCATACATGGACAGTATCTCGCTGTCCATTGCCTCTTTCCACTTGGCTGACTCAGGGCTTGCCATGGCTTCCACGTAACTGTTAGGTTCATCCAGACCTATCAGTGTCTCATCACTGATAAGTCTATCACCTTCCGCAGTAATATGGAATCCATAGTAATGCTCAGGTGCATTCCTAACCCTTGTAGAACGCCTCAGAGGTACAGACTTGTCAATTGGCTCAACAGAAGTTTCCTCCTCAAGTTGAGTGCTAGGGTTTGAAGTTCCTTCACCACTTGACTCTTGAATTTCTTCAAGGTCAACTTGCCTCCCACTGTCTCCTTGGCTTATGAACTCTCTCTCTCTCTCGAAAGAAAGCCCTCCTAGCTACAAAGACCACATTCTCACTAGGTCTGTAGAAGAGGTAACCAAAGGATTTCTGTGGGTAGCCGATGAAAATACACCTCTCACTTCGAGGTTCGAGCTTATCATGAGTCTCGCGTCTCACGAAAGCCTCGCAACCCCAAATCTTAATGTGGTCTAGTTTGGGTACTTTACCAGTCCACATCTCATGAGGATTTTTGGCAACTTTCTTTGTGGGAACTAGATTAAGGATATGGGCGGCAGTCTCTAAGGCATACCCCCAAAATGAGATTGGTAGCAAAGCTCGACTCATCATGGAACGAACCATATCCAACAAGGTTCGATTACGCCTCTCAGCTACACCATTCAACTGCGGTGTCCTGGGAGGTGTCAATTGTGAGACAATCCCACATTCCCTAAGATAGTCGAGGAACTCTGAACTAAGATACTCACCACCTCGATCGGATCGAAGCATCTTAATGTTCCTGCCCAATTGATTCTCGACTTCCTGTTTAAACTCTTTAAACCTCTCAAAAGTCTCTGACTTATGCTTGATTAAGTAGACATATCCATATCTACTGTAATCATCAGTAAAAGTCAAATAATAACGATTAGCATCCCTTGTGGCATGTTTGAAGGGTCCACATACATCCGTGTGTATAAGATCCAACAAACCTTCACCCCTCTCACAAGAACCTGTGAAGGGTAACTTTGTCATTTTTCCAAGTAAGCATGATTCGCAACTATCATCTGACTTTAGGTCAAATGACTCCAAGACTCCATCCTTTTGGAGTTGGCCTATGCGTTTCTTGCTTATATGTCCAAGACGACAATGCCATAATGATGCTTTATCCAAGTTATTATTATTAACAGAATCAATACACAATACATTATTTCCTAAGTTATCAACCACAGATACAGTTTCATACACGTCATCACAAGGTAATGCTTTAAAATAAAGAACATTATTAAAGAAAGCATTAATCGAACCAACTTCATTATCAAATGAAAAGGTGAAACCTTGTTTATACAATGCATGAAAGGAAATAATGTTTCTTGCAATTTCTGGCGAATAACAACATTTATTCAAATCTAAACTAAACCCACTACTTAGCGATAAAGTATAAACTCCAATCTTGGTGACAGGTAAAGCTTTCCTATTCCCCATGATTAAGTTTATTCTTCCATGCTCCACATTCTCACTTCTTCTTAGTCCCTGCAAATCAGAACAGATATGAATACCACAACCGGTATCAAGGACCCAAGAGTTAGAATGGGGTGAGTTATTAGATAAGATAGTGTAAATACATGCATGGTTGGGTTTAACTTTCCCATCCTTCACCTCTTGCTGGTACTTTGGGCAGTTCCGCTTCCAATGTGACTTTTCATGGCAATAGAAGCATTCAGCCTCTTTAGGGTCAGAAGAAGGAGTGACAAAACCTTTCTTGGTTCCACTTGAAGAAGAGCCATCAAGGGTCCTAGCCTTGGTACCCTTCGAAGAGCTCTTCCTCTTCTTCCCTCTACCTTTCCCGATTGCCAAAACCGGGGCGGAGTTTGGAGTAGGAGTGTTAACAACCGACTTACCCTTAAGACCTGTTTCTGCGGTCTTGAGGATTCCCTGAAGTTTGCTGAGTGTGACCTCTTCCTTATTCATGTGATATGTCATGCGGAATTGATCATAGCACGATGGTAAGGAGTACAAAATGATATCTATTGCAAGCTCCTCAGGGAAGTTCACATTAAGCTTCAGCAACCGATCCACATACCTTTGCATTTTCTGTATGTGGCTCGTGACGGATTCCCCATCCTTCATCATGGTTGTTATGATAGAGCATATGATTTCATACCTCTCTTGTCGTGCACTTTGATGGTATCTTTCCATCAGATCTTGGTGCATTTCAAAAGGGTAGAAGTCCTCATAGGACTTTTGGAGTTCCACTGTCATGGTGACCAACATGATGCATGCCACTTTTGTAGCATCCCTTTCATGTGCCCGGAAGTCAGCGATCTCCTGGGGAGTTGTAGTGGTCTCATCAATCTCCTTAAGCTCCTTGTCAAGGACATATTCTTTGTCCTCGTAGCGGGTAATCATCCTGATGTTTCTGATCCATTCATTGAAGTTGGATCCATCAAAAGTGACTTTCCCACACAAGTTCATAAGGGTAAAGGAGCCATTAGGATTAGAGCCAGAAGCAGCATTGTTTGAAGACATCTGAAAGAAGAGAACAAAATTAGTTTAGATATTAAGCGAGTCCTTAATAAAACACCCAAATGTAATATTAAGGCTAGAATCCAATCACAATATATTATAACTTAGAAGAGGTATGCCGTAATCCAAGCTATAACATATTTGAAAGGTAGGTGAATGACGATTCACCAATTTCCACCATGAAAAACGAAATATAAATATTAGGTTTTTAATTGGTTCTTAGAAATTCCTAGATTCTTTTGAGATTCAATGAACTTTTCAAAGGCATGTTTCAATCTCGAGTGTGCCCTCCAAGTTTTGTGACTGGGATACCGAGGATCACAAAACGAGGTGTGAAGTAACCATGCAAATCACTTGGTACACTCAATGTTTATTACTCAATCGATGTGCCGGTTAACCACACGAGCTCCACCGACCTATAATAAACTTTAAGTCACCCTTTACCTACCTTGTTAAGTCCAAGTTAGTGTGCCGGTTAACCACACGAGCTCCACTAACGACTTAAATAAAGTGTAAAGTGTAATTTCATGGATTAGCACCTTATTCACATTTTCCTAAAGTAACTAAGATTGAGAATTTAATAAAAGCATTTAGTTACTTTATAATATTCATCATACTTTTAATGAGAATTTATAAGTCCTTATCCTACTCGTTCGGCTAACGACCCTCCACCGATCAAGGAAGCGGTGGGTGAGAGTGGACACCCATTAAGTTGCCATTTTATAGGCAACAACCTTATACCCCCCTTATAGTCCGGCTTCGTGAATGAGGCATACTAGCGGTAAAACGACTTGACGTTTTACATATATATATTAGTAACTTATAATATTATAAAGTATAAGGGTTGAATTTTAACTTTTAAAATTCTAAGGGTTGGAACTAAAGTTTTAATCAAGACTTTACATGTTCCAAAACTTGAGGGCAAGTTTTGTAAACTTTCAAAACTTTTCATTTCTTATAACTTATGAATTAATTGAGTAATAAAAATGAAGACTCTTCATTTTTATAACTCTTGTGTTCTTTTAATGGCTTTAATAAAAGTGAGACTTTTGGTTTTCCATAACTTGAGGACAAGTTATGGACTCCATTAAAACACATTATGATCATGAATTAAACTACCATGAAGGTTACAAACAATTCCTATGATCATCTAATCTTCATAAGGTCAAGAACATGAATATGAACACTTTCAAGAATCAAAAAATTACACTTAAAAAAACTTTTAATTTTAATAATTGCCATTGTAAATGGATTAGCATAAACATTACACCATCTAAAACAAGCTTTAAAACATCAAAACAGTTTAGGGTAATGTTTCTAGTCCATTTCCAGCAACAAATGTGCAAACTTTCATACGAGCAGAAAATAGAAAAACGATTTTTTTTCAAGCTGTTTGCACACAAAAAACAACAAACAAACCTAGTCTCTGATACCAGTGATGGGGTTTTGAGCATTCTAACACTTTCTAAGTGTACATGCAACCCTAATAACCTTGGATCTATGTTTGTCTAATTATCATGCAAAGTTGAATTCCAAGGTTATATTCCTATCTAGCATACATGGGGAACAAATTTTAACTTGCATGAAAGATAGAATAACTTACCTTGTTGTTGCTTATGATCCTTGAAACCTTGTGAGCCTAGCACCCCAAGTGTGATGCCTCAAATGCTTCACACAACACCAAATGCTTTTGGAATGACTTTAGAGAGAATACACACTTCTAAAATCGGCCTAGCCCTCTTGTTTCTTATGTGTCCCCGATTTTGGTGGAGAATGGGTTTCTTATATAGTGTTGACACATCTAGGGTTACACCATGTAAACCCTAATGTGTCATGACTCTTCATTTCCATGACCCATGGGTTTGTAACTCCCATGGAGCATCCATGGAGCATCCTATGGGTGGAACCCAACTTGATAATCCATGGAGCCTCTTAGCCCACTATATAAGATATGGAAGATTTACATAATCTACCCATATATTTAATTAGTTATCTTTTGATCACTTAATTAATTCTAAATTAATTCTGATCAAACTAATTAAATAATATTATTAATATATTAGAACTTATAATATATTAATAAACCATAAGTGTTATTTCTCTCATTTTAGTTTATCCAATTGCATGGTGCCATGCAACCCAAATGGACCATGCCGGGTCGGGTCAAATACATACCAGAAATAGTTATGGACTTAGACACCTTATCCAACACCTTCCTCATGTGTGCTCATCCTCATCGGGCAAAGCAGCTATCCTCACCATCAGAGAATAACCAAGAATTCTCCTCCCCATAAGCTTCTTATATTTTCCAAGACTCTCACTGATTCGAGTATCGATCCTGTGCTTTCAGTAGTACGGGCCCATACTACCTTCCACACCTATCCATACTTTCCTCAGCAATCCTCTCGAATCCTCTAAGTCACCTACTCCATTGTGCACCAAATATCCGCTAAACAGCAACACAATACCCAACAAAGCAACTCCTAGGCTCCCCCTATGTTCCCAACCTCACCGAACTGCCCCACTAACTCACTGGAGCATATCCTAGGCTTCCCTAGGTTCCCAACCTCACCCTGCCATCAGCTGCTGAAGAACTCCCCATGATGCCAGCCATCCACCTCCTGGATATCGTCATATCCACTTAGTAGTTGACTCCCATCACTCAAGAGTTCCACAAAGCACAAAGCAATCAGGATTCGTGCAGTAGCACTCCGATCCAAAGGACTATCATAGAACATTCAGCCCACATGTCGCAACTCGTGCTATCCACATCCATCCATCCTCACTGTCGGCTGCCTTATGCATGAAAATTATACACAGAACAGGATCTAATAGACTGTCGAATAATAGACTCTACCCTAGGACCACAACCAGACAAGGAACAAGAAATAAGGTCAAATCAATTATTCTAAGGCTATAAGATCCTAACCGTATACAACTTTAAAAGTATACACTTAGCAGTTACTAATACCAATAATCCTTCCCATTCTAGCATGGCATACAGTATTCCCAAGGCTACAAGCATCACATATCGGGACAATCTATCGTTGACTACTCAGCACTAGCATGCAAGTCTACCAGCTCATACAACATATAAAAGCATATCTCATAGCCCTAACTAGCATACGATTCTCAGATTCATAAACCAAATCATAACAGATATCATATATGGCTATTCTGGGGAAACTTATTTGAGCTCAGTCGATTGCATGCACCACACCCTTTCTTGTCTTAGAAAACTTTTTCCTTGAAAACATTTTTCTTTTTGAAAACTTTACAGATCCTCAGTTTGAGTTCAGGCACACCCGAAAGTATGTCTGAATCCCTCAAACCAAGGCTCTGATACCAACTTGTAACGACCCAAAAAACAAGGGTAAAAATTTCGTTTTTAATATAGTCAAAACATAGATATCATTTATTCCAACATCCAAAACATCATTAATCAAAACATTTATCAGAGTCCATCCCAAAATCATTCAATGCGGAAAACATGGGTGTGTGCACTGCGATCAATCCGGGCCCTTCTTTTCCAAACCGATGATACCTGAAACAATAAACAAAACTGTAAGCACGAAGTTTAGTGAGTTCCCCAGAGCATACCACACACAATCCACATAACCACATAATCCATATCAGCTATAACAGCTACATAAACCATATCAATCACATATCCATGCATATAAACATATACAGATGTTGTGGGCTCCCCACAGGATCTTACTCCAAGATGCCATGGGCTTCCCCCATGGTCTTACACCTAAGTGTCATGGGCTCCCCCATGGTCTTCAATAGGAAAGTCATGGGCTCTCCACATGGTCTTACATCCAAGTGTCATGGGTTCCCCCCGTGGTCTTTAATAGGAAAGCCATGGGCTCTCCACATGGTCTTACATCCGGGTGCCATGGGCTCCCCCCATGGTCTTCCATGCAAGTATCACAAAGACAAGTAGCATACCACAAACCACATAGTCAATAGCATACCACATAATCACTAGCATACCACATATACATGCATATCAGACATATCAGTAGTGAATCTACAATAAACACTACAACTAACTGAATGGGCCGGCCTTGGTGCCTTAGACCCATTAGTATGGCGAGGAGACTCACATGGCACTGCTGAAGTCCCGTGAATAAAACTCCCATTGCTGGTTGACATATTCCCGAACTGTCAACATCAAAATGACACCCAATTAATAATTGGGTTCCAATGCATAACCACAAATCTACACTTAGGTAAATGGACCATTTTACCCCTAACCTAGCTTGGTTCAAAACCAAGGCCCAAGCTCACACTCTCAGACCCAAAAGCCCAATAATCAACCAAGGCCCAACATATGGCCCACTTATGGCCCAATTTTCCAAATTGGGCCCAAGCCTCTCTAACGGGTCTTATCCTAAAGCCCAATAATTTCCTTAGTCCATATATAAGTTCCCAATTGGCCCACCAAGGCCCACAGCAGCTTAGTCCAATAAATGGCCCAATAAGAACCCAAACCCAGTTAGGGGTTTTCACATAAAATGACGATTAGGGTTAAGTGTTCCTACTTAACCCATTAAGTGTTGGATATAGTGTGTAAGTCCATAACTATATTTGGTATGTACTTGACCCGACCCGGCATGGTCCATTTGGGTTGCATGGCATTGCAATGCTTGGATAGACCAAAATGAGAGAAAGGACACTTAAGGTTATTAATATATTATAAGTTCTAATATATTAATAAGATTATTTAATTAGTATTGATCAAAGAATTAATTTGGAATTAATTAAGTGATCAAAAAGAGACTAATTAAATATATGGGGTTGATTGTGTAAATCATCTATTCTTGTATAGTGGGCTAATGATCCATGGTTTGTTGGATTGGGCTAAAACCCATAAGGTGCTCCATGGATAGTCCATGTAGGTTACAAACCCATGGATCATGGAATATGGAAAGCCATGACAATTAGGGTTTACATGGTGTAAACCTAATTGTGCCACAACTATAAAAGGATCCTTAGAATAGCAAAATCGGCACTTATACAAGCAAGAAAGAGGGCTAGCTGCTTTTGAGGTGTTAGTGAACTTCTCTCAAGGTTATTCCAAGTATTGTGGTGTTGTGTGAGACATTTGAGGCATCACACTTGAGGTGCTAGGCTCACAAGGTTTTTCAAGGAATCCAAACGACATAAGGTATGTTCTACAACTAGCATTTATGTTTAAAAGTTCCCCATGCTATGCTAGATAGGTTATGAACCTTGGAAATCAAATTTGCATGTATCATAGTAAAACATAGATCCAAGGTTTCTAGGGTTGCATGTACACCATAGGAGTGTTAGAATGCTCAAAACCCAACATTAAGGACTTAATCCATTAAGTCCAAACATACAATGAAATCGAGCTTAAGTCATATCTTCACTCTGATGGTCCAAAATGCGGGCCCCGATAAGTCCAAACCAATAATTCCAAAACTTGGGTTTTCTAAACCCTAATTAGGGTTTCCAACCCATTACAATCCAATTAGGCCCAAAAGCTAAGTCCTTAGGCCCGTTGGGGTTTCATTAGGATAATTAGGGTTTTCCATAGTCAGGCATCACCCACTACCACCTCGGGTAGTGGTGGTCAACTACGGCACACGGCGGCGGCCACTACCTCACGGTGGTGGTTAGGGTTCTAGTCCAATCGAGTCAAAGCATCCCAAAAGTAATCCAAACACATGCAAAGCACACCGCCACCCCAACACGGTGGCCGGTGGCGGTAGGAGGCGGCAGCCACCACCCTACAGTGGTGGTTTTGAGTTTTCTTTTCATTATTTTAGTTACAAATTACAATAATACACACAATATCCCAAAAATAAACACACAATAAATACACACACAACCACCTTATGGCGGCAGGCGGTGGTAGAGAGTGGCAGCCACCACCTCACGGTGGTGGTGGGGGGGGGGGTCTTTCTTCGGATCTCGGGCCAAGAAACGCTCCTGTAGCCTCGTATCATCACAACACACGAACACAAACACCCCAACACACCTACAACTACCTTTCACGGTGGCTACTGGCGGCAGAAGAGCATTCCCGGCGACAGCAACCATGGTTGGCTGCCATGGTGGTCTTCTTGCGTTTTCCAGCCGACATCTCATCCACACACCTGTTATAATGATTGAGACACGCACACACACGATAACAGTGGCTGAAGTACGAATCACACACACGAAACACACACGGCACCACCACTCTTGTAGTGGCAGGGGGTAACCGGAGAAGGTATTGTCAACGTGTGACAGCCGCCGGAGTGGCGGTGGCGAAGGACATGAGAACTGACAGAAAAACGAGGGGGGAGGAAAGGTCGCCATTACCGGAGAGGGTAGAGACGACAGTGGCCCTGATGTTGACCTTGGATCTCGTCTTCGTCGGCAGCAAATAGCGGCGGTGTACCGTTCTCGGTGGTTCACGATCTCGACGGTGGAGGGAGTGGCGGCTGGGATGGGAGGAATAAGGCGGTGGCGGCTGCTTCCAACGATTAGGGTTAGGGTTTTCTTCAATGAAATAGTTTCCAACGGGAATGGAAGGCACGAGTTTAAGTCTTGTGACTCCATTCAAACTATTAACAAATTGTGCAACTCTGGTACCTCCCTTTCACAATCTTCTCAATTCAAATCCAAAATTTACCATTTAGCCCCTGCCTTCTGAAATCTCTTTCAAATCAAGTCCAATACTTACCAAACACACCCTAACTTCTAAAAATCTTTACAAAATACATCCTAAAAATTGCACTTTGACCCCCGAAAGTCTAAAATATATCATTTGCCTCCCCGAAACCAACTCCCCGCTAAATATTATTGGTTTTAGGGCCATTATAAAATTATAAATTTACATCTTGAGGTTTCTGGTTTATTATTTAATTACTTTATTTCAAACAGGATGTTACAATATATATATATATATATATATATATATATATATATATATATATATATATATATATATATATATATATATATATATATGGTTAGGTTCATGTGAGACGGCCTAATTTTGTGAGACCGTGAGACGCAATCCTAGCCACTCATTTTGTAGATAAAAAAACATTTTTAAAATGCAAAATAATTGAAAATTTTCGAAATTTTTTTTCAAATATTATTTTCGTCATTTATTTTTTCCAAAAAAAATTACCAAAAAAAATAATAAAAAATACCTTTTTTTTACACATTCTAGTAGAATATTAGAATATTTTATATATCAGACAAATCTAGTCGAATATTCTAACATTCTGAAAGTCACATTAGAATATTTATAGTGTAATATTTTATTAGAATATTTCATGTATTTTAAAAAAATGGTAATTTTTTTATTATTTTTTATTTTTTTAGGTAATTAAAGTGACGAAAATAATAATTAAAAAAAGATTTTTCGGATTTTTCCTTTTGTTTTGCATTTTAAAATTATTTTTAGATTTTGTGTTACGGTCTCACAAAATTAGCATGGTCTCAAATGAACCTGATCATGAATAATCCCCACTGTCTAGGTGGACTTGGAGATAGTAGGGTACCACCATAATGGACCCAAAAGCCGAACAACGATTCAACCAACACAAACCCATAATCAGATCGAGTAATGATGCTTCAATATCTATAGAAAACGTCGGAACTAGTCATGAAACTTGAGCTCAAAATAACATTGGGGGCTAAAACCATCCCACCCACTTGAGCTCAAAATAACGTTGGGGGCTAAAAATAATAATATTTGAAAATAACATAAAAATAAAAGTTATATTACCTTCTATTGAAAACAACAATAAAATTTGGAATAATAAATGTGATCGGAATTAATAAATATGCAAATCATAAATTTTATAACTAATTAAACATAAAAATAGTTAAAAATGACATTAAATCAAATTTTATATTTAATTTTACTCATAAGCAACTTTTTGGAAAAGACCGTTGAGTTGATAACTTGATATAGTTTTAATCAAGGTTGTCAAGATGCTCTTCATGATATTAGAATCGTACAATTTTACGATTCTGCATCTGAAAATTGACCCAGATCGTAGTATGATCGAGTTTGACATAAGATTGTATTTGGCACTGTGAGATTGAGATTGAGATCCAACACGATCCTACCATTTTATCAAAACTCAAATTCATTCATTACCTAATTGGTTCGTTTATAATTCCTTTTTTTTTGTATTTTTTTTGAACTGTAAAGGATTTATAGGGTCATTTTTATAGGATTTTAAAAGCACACTCAATATTACAATCACAATCTTACAAAATCGAAGATAAACAAATATTGGATTCCGATCTTTGATAATTTTGGTTCGAATCAATAACGATTGATGTGGTAATATGATAATGACTACTTATGTAAATAATAATAAAAAGCTTAAATAATAAAATGATGACACACGGCGGGGAAGATGTTTGATGCGTTAATCGTTAAGCCACACAAAGAATGGTGATCCACAAGAAAAGTTAGGATTGAGAAGAGGCGAAGCGACCCAAAGGGCATCCCTTTCACTAATTTACACAGATACCCCCTTGATATTTTTATTATGCCAAATTTAGATCCTCTTTTTACGTGTTCTTCATCTCAACCCATAAAATCAGTTGCAGAGTCAATGTGACAATGAGTAGTCAGATTTTAATATCACCTACAATGTTAATAACTGATATAAGTATATAGATTTATTATACAAAATCTGACTTGATTTTAAATGAATTTATTGGTTTTTTTCTTGTTTTTCTGCTACTTAAAATCAAAGATTTTATTTAATCGATTAATCTTTCATCAGTAAACTTAATATTAATTTAAAGAAAACTGCTTAAATTAGTAACCTTGAAAAATGGTTCAATTTTAAGATGAGAATATTTAATATGTAAGTTATTTTTAACCTATATTTATCCTTTGTTATAAAAATAATTACTAGCGAAAGGGTCTAAAAATATCAAACTACTATCTTTTTTTATAGTTATTTAATCTGGATATTCATAAAATTATCGTGTATAAAAAAAATATTATTGAAGTCATGGTTAACAATCGTGTGGATATATTCTTGTAAATTTATGTTTATTGTTGATATTTCAAGGTTAACATAGTAAAAAATGGGTACATATTATTTTTCACATGTATTATTTTTATATAAACCTTAAAATGGTAAATTATCATAGTAATTATAATCTAATTGTTGATATTCCAATATAAAAAAATGGGATAATAAATTTCAACTTTTTTTAATAATATTGTAAAAGCTATTTTTCTCAATCAGTGTTCTTATGATAAAAAAAAATATATTCGAGAAACCTATATAAAAAAATAAAAATCCATTAGAAAATTAAATCGAAGAGTATTGAGCAAGAAATAAAAAATCTGACTAATATATTTCTCCAATATAATAACAGCGAATATCTTAGTCGATAATTACAATTATTTTTCTATAATTAAAATATTAATTTTTTTGTTGCATTGGCATCAAAGCTTTATAATTAACGATGGATTTTGTAACATTCATCCTTGGAACTCGTGTAAGATTTAGTCAAAGCAAGATAACATTATTTTTTAATTTTTTATTAAAAAATTAAACCAATATATATATATATATATATATATATATATATATATATATATATATATATATATATATATATATATATAAAGTCTGCACAAAATATTTTCAAAAGATCTTACATTTATTTTACAAAATCAAAAGAATTCTGTTTAAGGAAAATTAAGATATTTGTTTTCTCATATAGGTTGATTCTAACAAATCTTTTGTTTTTAAATGCTTTTTTTTTCTCTAAAAGATTCTTTTTTTGCAATAAAAAGAATTATTCACTAAAATAACCATTTTTTAACTTCTCTATCCCCCCTCCCTCTAAGCCTATATATCTATGTATTTTTTAAACGGGAAAATGACTCGGAGGGGTAATCAACTGTTAACTTTGTTCACATTTGATCAATTTCCTTTTTTTGTATTTAATATATCATCGAACTTATTTTTTGTGTTCACCATAACCCTTTTGACCGGCTATCACGGGTGATAGCCGGTCAAAAGGTTATGGTGAACACAAAAATAAGTTCGATGATATATTAAATACAAAAAAAAAAGGAAATTGATCAAATGTGAACAAAATTAACAGTTGATTACCCCCCGAATCATTTTTCCTATTTTTCCAAAAGCAATGTTTCATTTTATTTTACTAAAGCAAACATTTATGTATAGTGAATCAGGCCTCGGTTTTTACATTTTACTCATTGTCATCTTCTCCTCGTATCAACATAATCATTAGAAATGGTCCACTCTTACTCATTAGATATCTCAAGTAAATCAATCTCTTAACCTATTAGGATATTCAAAAAGATAAAATATAGTGTTGTTCATTGATAAAGTTTTGTATTCACCATCCTCATCATTCTAAAGAAACGCTATAAATGTCAGCGCCGAAATCATTAGAAAAAGTTTGACAAGATTTTCCTTCAGTCTGATTAAGATGATCAACGTCAACTTTAGCATTTGATGTTGATGTTATACATGTTCGTCGGCTTCACATCCCTGCAAGAAGAACTAACCATCAAAACTTACTTAATGTTTTTATTACAGTTGTTTGTACTTCGATTTGCACTTGTTTAACGATTTTGTTAATAATAGTTGAAGAACCCAGTTATTCCTCTAAACATGTGGGCCTTGACATATACTATCTCAATGATTTCCGATTCATATTTTTCAGCTCATTTTTAATAAAAGGGAAAATGACTCGGGAGGGTAACTAATTGTTGGTTTTGTTCACAATTGGGCATTTTCCTTTTTTTACGCAATATATCATCGAACTTGTTGTTTGTATTCACCATAACCCCTTTTGACCGGCTATCACTTGTGATAGCCGGTCAAAATGGTAATGGTGAACACAAACAACACGTTTAATTCTATATTGCATATAAAAAAACGGAAGTGCGTGCAAACATAGTCTTACAGTCACTCCTACAATGACTTATTTCAGCCAACAGGTTTAGTTCAACCCAAATGAATGTTACGGGCCAAATCGTAAGTCTTAGAACACCCTTGCAACTACCATGGGCTCCTCATGGTCTTTCGTGCAAACATAACAACAAGAGTCACAAAGACAATAAGCACAAACGACACCTGGTGTCCTGCATAGTATAATGAGAAGACTCGCCAGAACTAATAAACAGAAGCTTAACATCAATGTAACAACGTAAAATTTCCAAACCAAAATTTTCATTTTCAAACACAATAAACACATGTCATATTTTCCGAAGATCTCGAGTATCAACGTTAATACATTTTATTTATCAAAAGTTGATTATCACAAAAACCAGGATCCTCCAAAACATATCTCCAATGCAAGTGTGTGTGTACAATCAAGTCAGGGCCTTCCCGCGATCATCGGAAGTACCTGAAACACATAACACATAACACGGTAAGCACGAAGCTTAGTGAGTTCCCCAAGATACCACACACAGCTCTTTAGCCACTCTAGGTTATAACTCAATAAGACCCCCCAGTCAATGTGTCTCAGTGGGACCCTCCGGTCCCAACTCAGTAAGCTCATAATAACAATACTCAGCATAAATCACAAAGGCATAATGCAGAATATCAAATACACAGATAAGCACAATAAACATCTCAATCACACAAAGGTACCACTCAAGGTAAGTATAGTGAGAAGACTCACCTTGCAAGAAGTCAGCAAATCTCGAACTCAAATCACCGGTCTAGCCTCCGCCTAACATACACGACAATATCCCTAATTAATCACGGCTCTCACGAGGCTACACTAACTCACAAAAGGGAAAAAGACCATTTTACCCCTCAATGGCCATAAATGTCCATAAATTGAACAAACCCTAAAAGTCAACGGCAGGGAGTACGTTGCGCGTACCAGCTCTCTACGCAGGGCGTACTCGGCTGCCATGCAGGCATCGGGGATGCGCGACCCCTACGTTGTGTGTAATGGAATTACGCCCGGCGTACACTCGAGTTTCACCCTTCTCACTCGTTTGGTCTTAAACAGTTAAGTCCTTGGATCATATTACAAATCTAGACTCCTTAATAGCTCTTAACCCATAAAGTCAGTGACTTTAATCCTTTGCATGGCTGATATGGTCACCAACACACAAAATTTTCACTCTTTTGTCTCAAGAAGCTCATAACTCATGCATGGATTGATTCCAACGACCAAGGTTGGATTTTTATGACATTACACCACGAATATACTCAAAAGGGGTTTGTCCTAGTCTCTGGAGCTCAAGATCTCATAAAGTCTCCACCTTTTTGGACAAAACCCTAAAATATTCTACTATGATGCTAATAACAAAAGAGTGGTAAAGTTTGAAGCTTTATACCTCTATATGAAGCTCCCAACTCAGATATGCTCAGATCCAAGAGCTTGGACTCCCACTCCTTCTTCTCCAAGGCTTTCTATTCTCTTCAAGAACACACAAGAACTCTCAAAGGCTCATAAATGCACTCACAAGCTCTAAAACGAGGGTTAGGGCACACTTAGGGTTTGTTGTCTGAAAATGGTGGCTAGAAATGAGGCCATCATATCCTTTATATAGGGGACTCACCCTAAATTAGGGTTTTCACTCTGAGCCTAGTACGCCTAGCGTACCCTCTGGTACGCCCAGCGTACTAGGTGGCTTCCGCGTCAAATGCACGCATATGAGTACGCTGAGCGTACACTTGTGTACGCCTCGCGTACTCATTCACCGCATTTTCTCATAAAGGGACTAAAATGGCCAATTACTCAAATGATCAAGGGTTAACAAGGTAATACCTAAATCGGGGATGTTACAGTCAATCTCATAACTTTCCTAGTCCATGAGGTCCATGAAGAGTTCCAAACTGATCAAAAGGTGTTGGACTCCTTTCAACTCCAAGACCACCCATAAAATGGACCAAAAGCACCAAAAACCACAAATGAAAGGATCTAAAGAACTAAAGAGCAAGATATGAACATTATACTCAGATAGTCCAGAAATGGAGTGCCTTTGATGGATCCAAACTTTAAAAAACATTCCTTGCAAACAAAAGAACTTTCTTGATCTTCAAGCTTCATCAAATCACCATCAAAAGCACCCAAAAGAGGTTCAAGGAAAGAGGAGGAACTCAAATCATGAAGAGGGGCTAGGGTTGCTCCCAATGAGCTCTCGATGTGATGGAGGCTGATAAAATGCCCTAAAACACAGAACCTTACCCTTAAATACACTGAAAACCCTAAAAATCATGGGTTTGGTCTACACAGCGACCACTTCGTGGTGATGGGTTTTCAATTATTCCATCCAACTCCAGATGGTCATAACTTTTTTGTTTCAACTCCGTTTTCGGTGATCTTTATATGCACACAAAGGTATTAACGAGCCCCATATTTCTATCTAATTACTTTTGACTTAATGCATACCGAACTTAATTCATTACTTCATGCAAGGAGTCCCGAATATTACATTTTCCAATTTTACCCTTTTGGCTGCAAAACACAAATTAATGGCTTATATCACTTAACCAACATTATCAAAATCCAATAATGTCTAAAATTTATTTCATTGAAACCCAAGGCCTATACACGATCAAATTACGGTCCACGGGCCTTAAATCAGAAACATCCCAAAAATGGATGCTATTATTCTCCCCCACATAAACAAAGTTTTGTCCTCGAAAACGGACTCGGTTAAAATTTCTGAAAACAACTCCAACACAATCTGTATGCTTCCTCCAACCGCTTCATCAAATGAGAACAACCACAGAGAAAAATTTGAGAGACCACTCGGAACCCAATCAATGCCAATAGACAACTGAATCCATTAAAAACACTCAGTTGCAACAACTCCCTTCCTCCCGAACGATACGACCCCATTCATAGCGAAATTACTCAAACTGGGAAAACTCTCGAAACTGTGACTATAAACCAAGTTTATCAACATACTTTGCAAGATTGAGAACCGATCAGTTTAAAATCCAAAAACCATACCTAAAGACTAATGATCATCCATTCGTCATACCTACCCTTAGTCCCTAACTAGAATTACCACCAACCAAGCTAAACGGACACCCCAAAACGTCTTGGTCGTAAATTCCAACCAAACCCAAACTCGAGAATTATGCCTAAAAGACCTGAAATGCTCACTTGACTTCCTGACAAGTCATCGCTAACCAACTGCTCCCACGCGAGTAACCGTGGTTAATCCAAAATCTCATGAGACATCCAAACTCCCATAACAGTTTAGGTACACCACCTATTGACAAATCAACAAAGAGGCCTACCACGAACTCCATCGTTGGTAACTTAACCCACATGAAATCTTTCTCAAAAAATGAACAAGGATCCACTAAAAAGAAACCCAGCAAAGAACTACTATTAGACAACCATGACTTATCTGTCAAGTAAACGTTCTACCAATGCCCAACAAAACATGTCTGCTATTGAGCCACCAATAGTATTTCTATATTGCTCAAACACTCATTTATGCCAAAGGACTAGCAAACTAAACATACGTGTCACCATTAAACAACTTTCAGGTCTAACTCACATAAATCGCATCCACGATGGTTCACATCCAATCATTCGACCAAGAAGTCCACGTTCTTACATCGTTCTTGCCATCATCCCACCACGGACATGAAGATTCACGACTAGCACCACATTGGGACTATAGAAACATGATCATCATCCCACTAACCTGCAGGAACCCTGATGTGCACAAAAGTACCTACTTGTTTAAATTTCATAACCTAACTAACTTAACTAAATTATGCACGTATAGGCAGTGTACCTAGTCGGATTATAGAATAGCTTGGGTAAGTCGGGTATCGAACACATGGAACGAAATTTAATTAATTAATCTAACTACTTCTAATTAAACTAGCAAACAAACTTTAATTAAGGGTTTCTACTGATTTTTGCAAGATCAGGAGAACTTAAATCAAACTATTATCAACTAACAAGCAAAGAAAATGAATTAACTTCAAGATTTAAAGAGTACTTCTGCTTAGATCCTATTTCACCTTCTCCTATGGTTGATTTGTAATGGATGGATTATATTGATTACCAATTGTTAACTAGATATTATGATCAAATATCTAGACATATCAATTTATGAATTACCATGCAATGATCAAGCACAAGTTAAAAACCAAATCGATAATTAGCCCAATTTGGACTATGAATGATAGTAGTTACTTTCCTATGATCAAGTTAAGCAACCAAACACAAATTGAGATTAATTATGCTCTTTAACACAATTAAAGTTACTAGCTTTAATTACTTTATCTAAGATATGATTAATCTTAGCTCTAATTATTCAATGATCATAAACAATTAGGTGACAAATTCATGCAATTAGAATGATCAACTATCACACATAATCTGATTTATAAACAATATAAACTAGAACTAAAACTGTTGGATAAGGTGTCTAAGTCAATAACTATAATTGGTATATACTTGACCCGATTTGGCATGGTTCATTTGGGTTGCATGGCATCGGAACAATTTGGATAGACTTTTGTGAGAAGAGGATATTTATGGTTTATTAATATATTATAAGTTCTAATATATTAATATGAATTATTTAATTAGTATTGATCAAGAATTAGTTTGGAATTAATTTTGTGATCAAAAGAGACTAATTAAATAAATGGGGATTGATTTGGTAAATCATTCATTCTTATATAGTGGGCTTATGATCCATAGTTCTTCATGTTGGGCTAAACCCATGTGGTGACCCATGGATACTCCATGGAGTCTAAAACCCATGGATCATGACGAATATGGAAAGACATGATTTACATGGTGTAACCCTAATATGCACACTATATAAAGAAGCCTCATCCTTGTAAAATCGGCACTTAAGAGATACTAGTGAGGGCTAGCCGATTTTGGTGCATATCAATCTTCTCTCAAGTTATTCCAAGTTGTTGGTGGTGTTGTGTGAAGCATTTGAGGCATCACATTTGGGGTGCTAGGCTCACAAAGTCTTAAGGAATCCAAGCTACAAGAAAGGTATGTCATTCTACTAGTTTTTTATATTACATATACCCCATGATATGCTAGTTAGGATGAAACCTTGGAAAAATGAAACTTTGCATGTATAATAGAGAAAACATAGATCCAAGGTTTCTAGGGTTGCATGCACACCATAGGAGTGTTAGAATGCTCAAAACCCATCAATGGTATCAGATCCAGGTTTGTTTTCAATTATACTTGATGCAAATTGCTAAAAAATCAATTTTTCTGCTCACTGTTCAGTGAACTCGCCGAGTCCATGGGGGGACTCGACGAGTCCATGTAAAAACTCATCCTACTCGTCGATTAGGTTATTGCACTTGACGAGTAGGAGGCCCTGAGTGTAGAATTTCGAGTTTGAATGCTGGAATTGGACTAGGATCATTACCTTAAACTGTTTTTAGATTGTTAAACCTGTTTTTTGATGTGGTAATGATTGTGCTTATCCAATTTCAATGGTAATTGTCAAAGTTTCAAGTTTTATATTAAGTTCATATGATTCTTGAAAAATTTTGATATGAATTATGCATGCTTATGAGTTTGTTAGATCATAGAAATTATTTGACATGCTTATTAGTTTAATTGTTGATCTAAATGTTTTTTAATGGACTCCATAACTTGTCCTCAAGTTATGGAATTCCATGAGTCTTTTCCATTAAAATCATTAAAACTCATAAGTTATAGAAATGAAAGGTTTTGAATAGTTTCAAAACTTGCCCTCAAGTTTTGGAATTTGTAAAGTCACACATTAATACTTTAATTCCAAACCCTAGAATTTTAAAAGTTTAAAATTCAACCCTTATACTTAATAGTATTATAAGTTAATAATATATATATATATATATATATATATATATATATATATATATGTATAAGAACAAGTCAGTCTTATCGTTAGTAGGCCTCATTCACGAAGCCGGTCTATAAGGGGGTATAAGGTTGTTGCCTATAAAATGGCAGCTTAATGGGTGCCCACTCTCACCCACCCTCCTTTGACTGGTGGAGAGTCGTTAGACGAACGGGTAGGACAAGGACTATATTTCTCATTAAAAGTATAATGATAAATATATAGTAACTAAACCTTTTAAAATTCCCAATCTTAGTTACTTTAGGAAAATGTGAAATTGATGTTAACCCATGAAATTATACTTTGCACCTTGCTAAACTCGTTAGTGGAGTGTGTGTGGTTAACCGGCACACTAACTTGGACTTAACAAGGGTGGAAAAGTGTGGCTTAAGGTTTATCATAGATCGGTGGAGCGTGTGTGGTTAACCGGCACATCGATTAGGTGATAAAATTAAGAGTACCAAGTTAATTTGCATGGTTATTCACATCTTGTTTGTGATCCTCGGTATCCCAGTCACAAACTTGAAGGGCATAATCGAGATTTAAACATGCCATTGAATTGTTCAATGAATCTCAAAAGATATAGGAGTTTCAATCCAATTAAAACCTAATAATATGTTTCGTTTTTCATGGTGGAAATTGGTAAATCGTCATTTACCTACCTTCAAATATTTTGTAGCTTGGATTACGGCATCCCTTTTCCAAGTTGTAAAATATTGTGTTGGGTCCTAGCCTTAATATTTCATTTGGGTGTCTTATTAAGGATTCTATATCTAATCTAAACTTGTCTTTCTTTTCAGATGTCTTCCAACAATGCTGCTTCTAGCTCAAACCCTACCGGCTCCTTTTCTCTCATGAATCTTTGTGGGAGAGTCATCTTTGATGGGACTAATTTCAATGATTGGATTAGGAACATAAGGATGGTCACTCGCTATGAAGACAAGGAGTATGTCCTTGATAAGGAGCTAAAGGTTATTGATGAGTCTTCTGCTACTCCAGAGGAGATTACTGAGTTCACTAGCCATGAGAAGGATGCCACTAAGGTGTCTTGTATCATGTTGGCTACCATGACAGCAGAACTCCAGAAATCCTATGAAGATTTCTACCCTTATGAGATGCACCAGGACCTGATGGAAAGATACCATCAGAGTGCTCGTCAAGAAAGGTAGGAAATCATCACCTCCATGATAACAACAAAAATGAAGGATGGAGAGTCTATCACGGGCCACCTACAAAAAATGAAAAGATTCGTGGACCGTTTGGTAAAGTTAAATGTGAACTTTGATGAGGAGTTAGCAATAGATATTATTCTACACTCCTTACCCTCCTGTTATGATCAGTTCCGCATGACCTATCATATGAACAAGGAGGAGGTCACACTTAGCAAACTTCAAGGACTTTTGAGGACTGCTGAAAGTAGTCTCAAAGGTAAGAATGTTGTTACCACTCCCTCTTCCAACCCGAAGGATGCACAATGCTGCTACTGTCAGGAAAAAGGGCACTAGAAGCGAAGCAGCCCCAAGTACTTGCAGGATGTTAAGGATGGGAAAGTGAAACCCACCCATGCATGTATTTACACTATATTGTCTAATAACTCACCACATACTAATTCTTGGGTCTTTGATACAGGGTGTGGAATTCACATTTGTTCTTATTTGCAGGGCCTAAAAAGAAGTGAGGATGTGGAGAACGGGAAGATAAACTTGATCATGAGGAATAGGAAAGCTTCACCTGTCACGAAGATTGGAGTTTATTCTTTATTTCTTAGTAGTGGGTTAATGTTAGATTTGAATAAATGTTGTTAGTCGTCTGAAATGGCGAGAAATATTATTTCTTTTCATGGTTTGTACAAACTAGGATTTACTTTTTCATTTGATAATGAATGTGGTGGTATTAATGCTTTTTATAATGATGTTCTTTATTTTAAAGGATTACCTTGTAATGGTGTATATGAAACTGTGTTGGTTGTAGACAACTTAGGAAATAATGTTTTGCATATTGATTCTTCCACTAGTTTGGATAAGGCATCCTTGTGGCATTGTCATCTTAGACATGTCCACAAGAAGCGCATAGGCCAACTCCAAAAGGCTGGAGTCTTGGAGTCATTTGACTTAAAGTCAGATTATAGTAGCGAATCTTGTTTACTTGGAAAAATGACTAAGTCACCCTTCACTGGTACTTGTGTTAGGGGTGAAGGTTTGTTGGACCTCATACACACTGATTTTTGTGGACCCTTCAGAACCGCCACAAGGGATGCTAACCGCTTCTATGTGACTTTTACTGATGATTATAGTAGATATGGATATGTCTAATTAATCAAGCATACGTCAGAAACTTTTGAGAAATTCAAAGAGTTTAAACAGGAAGTGGAGAATCGGTTGGGTAGGAAGATAAAGATGCTCCGATCTGATCGAGGTGGTGAGTATCTTAGTATCGAGTTCCTTGACTATCTTAAGGAATGTGGAATTGTTTCACAATTGACACCTCCTAGGACACCACAGCTGAATGGTGTGGCTGAGAGGCGCAATAGAACCTTGTTAGACATGATTTGTTCCATGATGAGCCGAGCTTCGTTACCAATCTCATTCTGGGGGTGTCCCTTAGAAACTGTCGCCCATATCCTTAATCTAGTCCCTACCAAGAAGGTTTCCAAAACACCTCACGAGATGTGGACCAGGAAGTTCCCACTTTAGACCACATCAAGATTTGGGGTTGCGAGGCTTTCGTGAGGCGCGAAACTCACGACAAGCTCGAACCTCGAAGTGAGCGGTGTATTTTCATCGGCTACCCACATAAATCCTTTGGTTATCTCTTCTACAGACCGAATGATAATGTTGTCTTCGTGGCGAGGAGAGGAGTCTTTCGTGAGAGAGAATTCATAAGCCAAGGAAACAGTGGGAGGCAAATTGACCTTGAAGAACTTCAAGAGTCAAGCGGTGAAGGAACCTCAAACACTAGAAATCAACCTGAGGAGGAAACTCCTGTTGAGCCGATTGATGAGTCCGTAGCTCTGAGGCGTTCCACAAGAGTTAGGAGCACGCCTGATTTTTATTATGGTGTCCATATTACTACAGAAGGTGATGCATTTATCAGTAATAGTACACTGGTAAATTTGGATGAACCTATAACTTTAAGGAAGCCATGGCAGGCCCTAAGTTCGCCAAATGGAAAGAGGCTATCAACAGCGAGATTCAGTCCATGTATTATAATCAAGTTTGGAACTTGGTTGACAATGTACCGGGTCGTAAGATAGTCGGGTGCAAATGGATCTTCAAGAAGAAGACCGACATGGATGGGAATGTACATACTTATAAGGTGTGACTGGTTGCGAAGGGTTTTACTCAAACTCCGTGAGTTGAGTATGATGAAACCTTCTCACCAGTAGCGAAGATTAAGTCTATTAGGGTTTTGCTAGCCATTGCAACATTTCATGATTATGAAATATGGAAAATGGATGTCAAAACCGCTTTCCTCAATGGAAAGTTGGATGAGGATGTTTACATGAGTCAGCCAAAGGGTTTTGTCGATGCAAAGTACCCTAATAGAATGTGTAAGCTTGAGAAATCCATTTATGGATTGAAACAAGCATCTCGCAGATGGAATCTTTGTTTCGATGAGAAAGTCAAAGAGTTTGGTTTTTCGAGGAGCGAGGATGAGTCCTGTGTATATGTTAAGGCTACTGGGAGTATAGTTAGCTTTTTGGTATTGTATGTGAATGACATACTACTCATAGGAAATGACATCCCAACCTTACAGGAGGTTAAGTCCTGGCTTGGGAAGTGTTTCGCTATGAAGGACCTTGGAGAAGCTGCCTATATCCTAGGGATAAGGATATTAAGAGACAGGAGTAAGAGACTAATTGGACTTAGTCAAAGTACCTACTTGGATAAGGTGCTGAAAAGATTCAGCATGCAGGATTCCAAGAAAGGTGACTTACCGATCTAGAGTAACGCCAAACTGAGTAAGACTCAGAGCCCGAGTACAGAGGTTGAGATAGCTGAGATGAGTCAAGTACCATATGCTTCCGCTGTAGGCTCGATCATGTATGATATGACTTGTACTCGCCCTGATGTGGCCTTTGCTTTGAGCATGGTCATCCTTTATCAAGGGAATCCTGGCAAGGCTTACTGGACTGCGGTGAAGAACATTCTCAAGTACCTGCGGAGGACTAAGGATTGGGTCCTTACCCTTGGTGGTAGTGATGAGTTGAGAGTAGTGGGGTATAGTGATGCCAGCTTTCAGACAGACATGGATAATTTCCGCTCTCAGTCGGGTTGGGTCTTTACCTTTAAAGGTGTTTTGATGTTACTAGTATGGTACTGTCTTGTGTCAATCATTTACTATTGTTTCATTTTTCATGTTTTGACTTCCAGAATAATTATGTTATGGTATACCATATTATTCAAACTATCCACAGTCGATCATACTTTGGAAGTAGGTATTGAAATAAGGCTGTCATGAATTGGGGTTGTAGATTTGTCTGAATTATATTAGACATAGCATTTGTTGCTGCAACATTCATGAGTGCTCATAAGTTCTAAGTATTGGAATCAACCCACACTCACTTGTATCACTCCATGGAATTTATCTCGAGTGATCGTGAGACGGTAATATCATATAAGTCTTCAAACCAAGAGATATGAGTTGTTGACTATGAGTTGGTTGTACATTGATAGTACGAAAACGCATTAGTAACATGATGTTATAAAACGTGTTGTTGTGTACAATTTGATGATTAGTCAGTACAAGCATATTAGTCGAAGTTTATTTGTTCCTTTTAGTCCTTGGAGGATTAAAAGCGATATCTTGGGCCCCTCGATGATTTTGTTTTGACTTATGTGCCGGGCCCGGTCGGAACTGAATTGATGTGTTCGATTAAATTCTATGTCAAACAAATCGGAAATCGGGAAACAAACTGCTGGACAATAAGTACGACGTTGTTCCATGTATTTGTCCGGTTGATATCTTGAACAGAGGATTATATGATCACTTATCTAAAACGGCATAACTTAGTTCCGAGAGACTTTGAAAGAGCTACGATTGCTGGTCGGATCCTGAAGTCATACTAGCAGCTATAGTTATTAGACTTATCCAAGTGGGAGACTGTTAGATAAGGTGTCTAAGTCCATAACTATAATTGGTATGTACTTGACCCAATTTGGCATGGTCCATTTGGGTTGCATGGCATCGGAACAATTTAGATAGACTTTTGTGAGAAGAGGATATTTGTGGTTTATTAATATATTATAAGTTCTAATATATTAATATGAATTATTTAATTAGTATTGATCAAGAATTAGTTTGGAATTAATTTTGTGATCAAAAGAGACTAATTAAATAAATGGGGATTGATTTGGTAAATCATTCATTCTTATATAGTGGGCTTATGATCCATAGTTCTTCATGTTGGGCTAAACCCATGTGGTGACCCATGGATACTCCATGGAGTCTAAAACCCATGGATCATGACGAATATGGAAAGACATGAGTTACATGGTGTAACCCTAATAGGCACGCTATATAAAGAAGCCTCATCCTTGTAAAATCGGCACTTAAGAGATACTAGTGAGGGCTAGCCGATTTTGGTGCATATCAATCTTCTCTCAAGTTATTTCAAGTTGTTGGTGGTGTTGTGTGAAGCATTTGAGGCATCACATTTGGGGTGTTAGGCTCACAAAGTCTTAAGGAATCCAAGCTACAAGAAAGGTATGTCATTCTACTAGTTTTTTATATTACATATACCCCATGATATGCTAGTTAGGATGAAACCTTGGAAAAATGAAACTTTGCATGTATAATAGAGAAAACATAGATCCAAGGTTTCTAGGGTTGCATGCACACCATAGGAGTGTTAGAATGCTCAAAACCCATCAAAAACATGCTAGGGTTTAATTATCAAACACAAGTAAAATCAACAATAAGCATCTATAAATCGGAATAAACACAATAGGATTAGGGTCATCTTCACCAAACAGGAGTAAAAGGTTTCTAGCCTCTCATGATAGCAAAAAAACACACAAAATCCAAGCAATTAAAACTAGACATAAGTATGTTTATCAAACCGAATGGATCTATGTAGAAATCTTCTAAATCTTCTTCAAATCTTGAGCTCCAATTGATTCTCCATCTTCTCTTGAGTTTCTAGAGGGTTTTTGTCGTAATACCTCTTAGAAAATCGGTCAGAAGTCTCCACATTCGACCTAATGTTCAGGTATTTATAATTACCAAAAATCTGATCACCACGTCGTGGTCCTCATATATATCTCGTATTCTCCAAGTCAGCTCATTGGTCGAGAATCTTCCCTTCACCACGTCGTGGTGGATGATCACCACAATGTGGTATTCTGTCTTTAAGTCTTCTTTTTCTTCTTGTTGTCCTAGCTCCCGTTTTCCTGCTTCCAGCTCCTCGTTTTCTTTCTTTTTGTCCCGATCATGTCTTCGTTGCTAGGAAACATATTTCAAACGTAATAAGTACATTTTTCCTAAAATAAACATAATTGTAGCTAAAAGTATTATAAATATGCATGAAATACATGATTAAATATGCACATATCAAAATACCCCACACTTGGCTTTTGCTTGCCTCAAGCAAAACTGATTTTATTATTATCATATCAAAACCCTAGCTACCAACATCGCACAAGACAATCCATTTTAAGCCTCTCCATTACATCAAGACCACAATGCACGTATTTGTGTTTAAATTTTCCTAAGAACTTCCCCAATCCTAAATACCCACAATCTTTATAAACACTTCCCCATTTCTTTTGAGCAACACTCATTTTATGCATCCCTCCGAATATATCCTCAGACATCTTTCTTAACCTCAAGGTAATTTTTGGTTAAACCCCCAAGCATACATATGGAAAAATAAACTAGAAATAAAAAGTTATAATAAATAATAACTTGACAAATTGCCTTATTCTTGAGTCTTCGATTTGGAACTTTTCTTCATGATATTTCTTGATCTTCATAGCTTTGTAGACTCTTATTTTTTCTCAAACTTTGCAACTTTTTTTCTTTTTTTTTATATTTTTTTCTTTTTCTCACTTTTTGCGCTCAAAACTAAAAATCCTACAAAAAAATATGCTTAATCAAGGGAACTTAACTTCAACCCTTATTGGTTAGAGGTATTAGTCTAAAGGGCAATGACTACATAAGCTCTTCTGGATACATTTCTGGTACACGATGCTAAACATATTATGGCCCTCAAACTAAGCAATGTCGTGTTTTTGTTCCATGATTTCACTCGGACAGGGAATCCACAAATATACTAGAACATATGTTGGCTCAAATAAACATCGAAACTCGCATCGGATCGTCCTATACAACACTAGCAACCTAGATCTCAATACAACAGTTTTTAACTAGATTCAATTTTAGATCATTATTTCAAGTCTTTATGTAACAACGTTTTCAAATCCAAGTCATTTATTTTTATTTTTATTAGTAATATTGCATTCCTATATTTAACCCCTTACCCCACACTTAAATTATGCAATGTCTCCATTGCATATTTAAACAATTAAAGAACATAAAATTAAAGAGAATAAATTGAAAGAGACTCCCCTGGGATAGTAATGGCGAGATCGAATTCTGAAACTTGTGTGGTAAAGCTTGGACTTCTCGTATAATGGCTGGAAACGGTACTTCTGAGCCTTCTTCTTGTGAATGTAAACGTGTCGGCTCAAAATAAACCAAAGAACCATTGTTCAAAAAGTGTCTTGAACCTCAGACATGATGTGGGAAAGCAACGCCACGTCGTGGTGTCGAGTAAGAAGGCTTCATGATCACAAAATATAATAATGCCACAGTGTGGTCTAATGATACCACATTGTGGTAATCGGTTTGATGAAATTCAGTTGGGAAAATAAAAAATTCCACGGCGTGGTCTAGTGATGCTACGTCGTGGTGTCTTCTCAGAATGTCTTAAAGAACCAAAATAATGCATTGTTCCTTTTTAATGGTTTAAGACCAGTCCCGACCTTTTTGTTTCTGTAAAATTCCTTTAAAGCTCTTTCTTCATCTAGTGGGAACCCCACACTTATTCAAAAATATGGTCTTCAATTGTAATCTTCCAAAATCGCACGACTTCTTTATCAATTAAGCTCCTTCACTGCTTCACTTTCATTCAATACTACAAAATAAGATCAAAGACTAGAGAAACACATGATCATTCGGTTAAAATAAAATAAAAACAAAAACTAAAAAAAACAAAAACTAAATAGAAAATAAAAAGAAAAAGAAAATGCAAACTCTTAAAAATTGGGTTGCCTCCCGAGAAGCGCTTCTTTTTGAGGAGTCGTGAGTCGGACTCCTTCCCACTCTATCTTGTTACGGTTGGGAGTAGGATCTCCTTTTTCTCCTTCTTCTCTCTCCACTTGCACTTATATGCTTGAACTCGTCGAATGTGTGCCTTCTTCGAATTTTCTTTCTTCTTTTGATTAGCACTTTCTTCATGTTTATGCTTCATCCCTTTGCCTTTCCTTTTCACATTTGTACTCTTCTTGTCATCTTCTTTATGATCTTCCTTTTCTAACTCCATTTTGACCATTATTGGATCCTCTAACTCTCCACCCATATCTTCATCATTTATCTTCTATTTGTCACCCGATTCATCTTTTTCTTTATCACTCTCTTCTTCCACTTGAGCCTTTGGTGTAGTGAACATGATCACCTCAAATGTCATAGGAGTTGAATCTCTTGGTTTAGAACATCTGACTTTTGCAAGATAAGGCTTCTCCCAAACCTTCAACTCTTCTTCCATCAACTTTTCAATCTCTTCTAGCTCATTAAGATTTTCTTCTTCCAAAGTATTCATCCTTAGAACTTCATCTTGTGGTTTGTCATAACTCACTTGTTGACTCATTTCGAAAGTAATTTCTTCATCTTCTACATGAAGTGTGAGCTTTGAGTCATGGATGTCAACAAGGGCTCTTGCGGTACTCAAGAATGGTCTTCCCAAAATTATGGGAAGGTCTTCATCTTCTTTCATGTCGAGAACCACAAAGTCAACCAGAAAATAAATTTCCCCACTTTTACCAACAAATCTCCAATGATTGCACGTAGGATAGTAATTGAATGATCCATTATTCAAAGTGTCATTTGTGTATTATGGAGATTTAGTAGACCGAGTTTCTTGTAGAAAGAATATGGCATAATATTAATGTTTGCCCCCGAATCGGCTAAAGCATTTATAGAAGTAGAATTGCCAAATTCACAAGGCAAAGTTAATTGGCCCGGATCTCCCATTTTGATTGGCAACCCATTGATGATTGTTGTTGAAAACAACTCATTAAGCACGATAGTAGATGCTTTTTCCAACTCCTTGCGATTAGTTATCACATCCTTAGCAAACTTAGGAAGCTTGGCCATGGATTTTAGAAATGGAGCATTTATTGAGAGGGATATCACTTGTTCCATGAACTTCTTCAGTTCCGGCTCGAGATCATGCTTAAGGGCTTGAGATGGGAATGGTAAAGGAAGCTGATATGAATTTAAAGGAGAAAAATTTTGATTCGCCAATTACCATGACGTAGTAACGTCACCATGTCATGGTGAATCATCAGAACGCGATTCATATTTTGCTTTTGTAGCTTTGGGCTTCTCTTCTTCCAAATGCGTATCTATAGTAGTTGTTTCATGGCTCATAATGAACTTTGTCTTCTGTGTAAATCACCATTACATGAGGTTGTGATTTTGGGTCGGGATTTCTAGGAGGTAACTGCTTGTTAACAAGTGTTGAGTCTCTATGTTCTTAACGGAAACTTGATGATTTCTCACATTAGTATCAGTAGTATCATGCTTTTTTTTCAGAGGCTTCCATAAACCTATGAAGTACTGACTCAAAATCCATCTTCTTCTCGGGTGGTGGTTGTTCCTTTTGATAAAAGCCTTGACCGGTTTGTCTAAATTTTTCGTCCTTTTGCTTCTTTTACTCGTCATAAGGCAACCACTCCTTTTTGGGCTTTCTCTAATCTTCATCAAATCGATTACCACTCGAGTAGAAAAATTGTGCTTTTCGGTTACCATTCTCATCCAAATTGCAATCCTTCGTTAAATGTGACCCGCTATAATTATCACACCTGACTCTTATTGCATGGATAGATTGATCCATCTTTGTCATCGTCCAATCCATATTCTCTAATTTTTCCAAAACCGCAGCTATGTTCTCGTTCCCTCCATCTTATTTACCTCTAGTAACATCCTCTCGTGGTTTATGATATTCACGTGAATGCTTCGTGAATTCTTCAATCAACTCTTTAATGGTAGCCGGTTCTTTCTTCGTCATTGGTCCTTGAGAGTCAAGAAGTTGCCTTGTTGTGACATTCACCCCATCATAGAAAATGAACACTTCTTGTTGGACATTGAGATCATGTTGAGGACAACTCTTAATCAAGCCCTTGTATCTTTCCCATGCCTCATATAATGAATCTCCGACTTCTTATTGAAAATTAGCAATCTTCTTCTTTAGCTCAAAAATATTTGAACGTGGACTGAATTGCTCAATGAAAGTGTCACAAAGATTGGCCCACGTAGTAATTGGATCCGGGCGCGAGTGATTTCAACCAAACTTTAGCTTCACCGGTAAATGTTACCGGAAGCATCCAAAGTAACATTGACTCTCGTGGCACGTTTGGAACATTGAACTAGTTTGCAATGTCCGTTACTTCATCGATGTGTTTGAATGTGTCTTCATATTTTTTCCCGGAAAAGGTATGTCTTTGAGCATTGATAGAATGTGCCCCTTGAGCTCAAAACTTCATTCATCTAGAATCTCGGGTGGTACAAGACCAGGTCCATTATCCTCACGTATCCTTTTCTTGTAATCTCCCATAGTCATTCTCGTGATGTCTGCCATTTCTTAAACCTCGCTTTTTATATCGTCTTCGTCCGTATCACTTTATATTCCTTTCTTGTAACCAATGCCGTTCTTATCAGGTGTCCTCTCGAAACTTTCAAAACCCTTGTCCGATTGAAAACAGCTGGTTGACTCCTTCTTATGAAAAGCTGATTCTAGATCTTGATGTGGTGGAACTATTGGAGTTGTAGATCATCGGGTCATAAATCACTTATATAAAAACAAGACAAAACAAAGACGTGTAAAACGAATAAAAATTACTAAACTAAAAACATACTGAGACGAGACCACGACGTGGTTGGTTCTCAGAAAGAAAAATAAAATAAAATTAATACAGAAAAGTAACTTTTTGCGGTTTTTACCCCACAAAAAGGATCGAATAACTAAAAGCAATTAAACTATAAATCAATTAAGCCGTTCTCCGACAAAGGCACCAAAAACATGATGTGCACAAAAGTACCAACTTATTTTAAATTTATAAAATAACTAACTTAACTAAATTATGCACCTATAGGCAGTGTACCTAGTCGGATTATAAAATAGCTTGGTAAGTCGGGTGTTGAGCGCAGGGAACGAAATTTAATCAATTAATCTAATTACTTCTAATTAAACTAACAAACAAACTTTAATTGGGGGTTTTTTATTGATTTTTGCAAGATCAGAAGAACTTAAATCAAACTATTATCAACTAACAAGCAAAGAAAATTAATTAACTTTAAGATTTAAAGAGGACTTCTGCTTAGATCCGATTTCACCTTCTCCTATGGTTGATTTCTAATGGATGGATTATATTGATTACCAAATTGTTAACTAGCTATTATGATCACATATCTAGACATATAAATTTATGAATTATCATGCAATGATCAAGCACAAGTTAAACACCAAATCGATAATTAACACAAATTGGACTATGAATGATAGTAGTTACTTTCCTATGATTAAGTTAAGAAACCAAGCAAAAATTAAGATTAAGTATGCTCTCTAACACAGTTAAAGTTACTAGTTTTTATTACTTTATCTAAGATGTGATTAATCCTAGCTCTAATTATTTAATGATCATAAACAATTAGGTGACAAATTCATGCAATTAGAATGATCAACTATCATACAAAATCTGATTTATAAGCAATATAAACTAGAGCTAAAACATGCTAGGGTTTAATTATCAAACACAAGTATAATCAACAATAAGCATCTATAAATTGAAATAAACACAACAGGATTAGGTTCATCTTCACCAAACAGGAGTAAAAGGTTTCTAGCCTCTCATGATAGCAAAAAAAACACACAAAATCCAAGCAATTAAAAATAGACATAAGTATGTTTAGGAAACCGAATGGATCTTTGTAGAAATCTTCTACATCTTCTTCAACTCTTGAGATCCAACTGATTCTTGATCTTCTCCTCGGTTTCCAGAGGGTTTTTTTTCGCAATACCTCTTAGAAAATTGGCCAGAAGTCTCCACATTCGACCTAATTTTTGGGTATTTATAATTACCAAAAATCTGATCACCACGTTGGGGTTGAAAGTCACCATGTCGTGGTCCTCGTATATATCCTGCATTCTCCAAGTCAGCTCATCGGTCGGGATTCTTACCTTCACCACTTCGTGGTGAATGATCACCACAACGTGGTCTTCTGTCTTCAAGTCTTCTTTTTCTTCTTTTTGTCCTAACTCCCGTTTTTCTGCTTCCCGCTCCTCGTTTGCTTCCTTTTTGTCCCGAGCATGTCTTCACTGCTACAAAACATATTTCAAATATAATAAGTACCTTTTGTCCCAAAATAAACATAATTGTAGCTAAAAGTATTAGAAATATGCTTGAAATACATTATTAAATATGCACATATCAAACCTAATTAACATCTTTCCCAACACTAGCCAACCATAACACGAGCCATATAATTTAATAGTATGCAAACCCCACCGCAGTCTAGACTGCTAATGGCGCAACACCGGATGTCAACATGATTGCACAAGATCAACAAATAAGATAGACAATTGAACGTTTGTTCCAAACCGAAAGCAATAAATCAGACGAGAACCATGGCATAAGCCGAACCATGTGTTCTCAGGCTATCTTATTCAATCCACTCGAAATCCTCATAACCAAGTTAGACGAACTACCATAACACACACCCCAAAAATGGAACGCACAACCAACCATGAATCTGTCACATCCCTTCTTCATTACAACCTTACCCAATGGGTGAAGTACCAATGGATCTAACGAATGAAGAACCTCAACCTTTAACAGAAACATCCTCATGAACAACAAAAACAAGATCCCACACCTAAGTTGAAACTGATAACATCCCACAAATGTGAAACTAACCCGATAAAACTTCTAGATTCAGAGGAAAATTCCAAAATCATCCAAAAATGTTGTCAGAACCCTAATCGGATCAACCCAGATATCAACCCTACCGATGTGACATGTAAAAATTAGACTATGCATGGATCCAAGGTCACACCTGAAAAATTAGACAACGCCGCTCCGATATCCGAACTTCCAATAACCAAGGACAACTGCCAAACTTGAGCCTGCTATGAACAATATATCTACAACCAACGATTGAGGGTACGCATACCCATAAACTAAGATATATTCCTTACAAAACTTGACAAAAGGTTGAAGCTTCAATTTCAATTTTAACTGATACAACTCGAAACCTTCAGACAACCTCAGTTGTTGACGATGAACAAATAACCAAAAATCAAAAATAGATCAACAACTAAACTAAATGATCCCACTCACTAATGAACAAATTCCATGGGAAAATACTCATAACAAACTCTGAAGATGATTGACTCATCAACAATTGCCCATCTATGGCTATAGATAACAATCCATACTACGAGCTAACCAATCTCTCAATAACTGATACCCAACCTGAACGACCGAAACGCTCACCTAACATGATCTCTGGTGCTTCTGAAAGAAACTAATGACCGCAGTGAGTTCATTTCCTGCAACTTTATGATGTGAAGACATCACATGCGTCCCTGAAGACATAAACCTGATGGCAACATGCTCTGCGCTCACGACCTGACCAATCTTTGAATTCTCCCTTACCATGGAGGACTCCGATTGGTCCTTGAGAAATGCAATGATAATATTTCCTAACCACGAGCACTTCGATGGTAGCCTACCATCCTTCTCTAATGTAGTAAAAAACCTGAACCAAAAATCTCGCATACTTGTACCATAGATTCCTCTAACCCAATGTACTAAAATCACAAAATCAAATAGTATGTTGATCCTCTAATCAAAATACTCAGTTTTCCCACACTTAGGGTTCGAACTACCACCGTCTAACGTTTGCAATCACAGAGCCTCATACTGGCTCACCCAGATAGTTACCAACCTGGACTCTCTGAGTACAAAATAAGATGATCCTTCTGATAATGACCAGCCAGTCATAAGGGAACTTTGAATCTCAGATGGAGACGTCGAAATTTTCCCCAACATTACAGATTCGAACTCAGCAAAGGCGATCAATATACCACTTGATTGACAAGGCACCCCAAGAACTAAACACCGATCCATCAAAACTTACATATGGTCGAATAATAGTACTGACAAACCCATCATAACAACAAGACTCTTTATCCGCCAACGATGCCTGACCTTGCACCCGCTCACCAATCATGTGTTGGTTCTGCGTCACAAATCTGAAAGCATAAGCCTGCTCTGTGTTCCATTCGAACATGGGATGATGAAAAAACATAACCCTATTATAGAAAATGACATCCCAAGCCATCGACCGACTACCCAGCCTCATTTTGCAATCCTCAACTCGATCATCATGGTTGCTTCCTACTTGAGTCCCGCGACTCAAACTGACACTACTTCAAATAACGCCCTTGATACCTTAGAATCAACTAACACATATAGGTCTACACTAATCAGATCTAATCTGCCATGGCCACAAAGTCACAAACAATTACCAAACTTGTCTTCATCCTGAACAACCATAACCGAAAGACCGATAAAAACGAAAACACACCGCAACGAATCATGATGCCAAACCATGCTATATATCCTCAACCAGCTCCTTAGAACCCTTTTCGAATCTTCCTGATCCTCGTACGGATCCTATACTTTCAGTAGTATGGGCCCTTGCTACCTTCCACATTTATCCGTACTCGTCCTAAGAGTTGTCTCAAGGTTCCCAAGTCACTAATTATGACCACAACTAACCGATCTAATCAAATATACCCACGCTTAGATGAGTACACACTGCTAATCTTCCTAGATTCTCCTTCTAGGATCTCTCTTACATAAGTGCTCACACAAGCACATTCTAACATTCTTCCTAGGTCACTAAGAATTCCCACCTCACCCTGCTATCAGTTGCGGAAGAAACTTCTACCAATGTCAATTATCTTACAAATACAATTACATGCAACAAAAATGAAACGGTCATTTGACTAAAAGATCTTGCACTACAACGATTGGACTCAAACAAGTGTTGACCAATAGGGCCAAATCAAGCATTCTACAACTATTTAATCTTTGTGGCATGTAACTTAACGTATTTGATTAATAGTTAATTAACATCAATATAGGTTTCACATAGCACAAAGCTAGCATCATCCGAGCAGCAAATCCAACAAGCAACAAGGCATCATAAAGACCTAACAATTCTAACAAGTAATTCCTGCAGATCGTTAACCTACACACTATCATGCATCTCCAAAAGTTCACATATCATGCACATAAAGGAATCTCTCCTAAGCAGGCATTCTAGCATGCAACCATGAGTAGATCCTTATCCCACTTCTAGCGTGTAATTCATATTATAGCATCAACAACATATCGAACATGTATGGATAATTTGTGAATCACTTACTTGACCTTTGGCTGATTGTACGCATCGTATCCTTTTATTTTTGTAAAATTTTTTCAGAAAATGTTTTTGTAAAAAAACCTTTTAGTGCTCATTTTGAGTTCAGACACACCGTAGAATGCGCCCAAATCTCTCAAACTAAGGCTCTGATACCAAGTTGTAACGTCCCAAATTTAAAACCAAAATTTTCATTTTAAAATCAAAGGAACCCATTTCATTAATTCATAAAATTAAATATTCAATTGTTTTGAAAACATAAATTAGAGTGTTAATATTATAACGTTGAACATCTTGAAAACATAACTGCCAATGCGATGGAATCACGTTGTGCTCTTCCGTACTGCCAAAAAGTACTGCAACATTTAAACTTAAATCGTAAGCACAAAGCTTAGTGAGTTCCACAAAATACCACATACCATACATAACCATATACATAACAATACAACCTATTTTAGCCAACATGCCTATTTCATCCCAAATGATATGCTATGAGTCAAATCAGAGTCTTAAAATCATTCCTGCAACAACCTATTTCAGCCAACGGGTCTATTTCAACCCAAATGAATGTTACATTCCAAATCGTAGTCTTACAACACCCCTGCAGCTGCCACAGGCTCCCCCATGGTCTTTCATGCAAACATAATAGCAAGAGTCACAAAGACAACAAGCACAAATGACACATTGTGTCTTACATAATATAATGAGACGACTCACCTGAACTAATTAACAGAAGCTCAAAAGCAATCTCAGAAACATAACAACTAACCCGAGCTACCTAATGCCAAACCAAGACCAATCCTTAGCTAAATACTCAATTCTACCAAAGTTTGACCAACAATCAAATTGGTCAAAAGTCAACGGTCAGCGGTCAAAGTTAATGGTCAGCCACCGCGTCGTGGCCATCCACTGACCACGCCGTAGTAGCCACATGGCAAAACAATCAGGTATGAAAACCGCTACCACGCCGTGGAGAATTACACATCGCGCCGTGGCCAAAGCCTAAAACAACTTAATGGGTTAAGCACTTCACCCTTAGCCCAAGCTTCCAACTTTTCAGATCTGGTCCCGAATAGCTTCAAAATGGATAGATTTTCCAAGTTTATCCATTAGGATGGTCCAAACAACCCAGATCTAAACTTTAAGTCTCAAAGGGACCAAGAATGCATCTTTCTCAACTTAATCCATTAAGTCCAAGTCTCCAACCTTCAAATATAAATCAAAACCATGTTTATATGGATAAACTTTCCAACTTTATCCATAATAATGCCACAAACTTTCAAGGTCTAAACTTTTGTACACCAAAATGACCTAAAGGATCAAGATAACTTGCATGGCTTAAAAGGAAGGCAAAAGATCATAACTTTCCTAGTCCATGAGGTCCAAGAAGCATTCCAAACTGATCAAAAGGTGTTGGAGTCCTCTCAAATCCAAGATCACCCATAAAATGAACCAAAAGCACCAAATACCACAAATGGCAAGATCTAAAGAACTAAAGAGCAAGACATGAACTTTATATTCACATAGTCCAAAAATGGAGTGCCTTTGATGGATCCAAACTTTAAACAACATTCCTTGCAACCAAACAAACTTTATTGATCTTCAAGCTTAATAAAATCACCACCAAAAGCACACAAAAGAGGTTCAAGGAGAGAGGAGGAGCTCAACTCATACAGAGGGAGGCTAGGGTTACTCCCAAGAAGCTCTAGATATGATGGAGGCTGAGAAAATGCCCTAAAACACGGAACCTTACCTTTAAATATGTTGAAAACCCTAAAAAATCATGGGTTTGGGTTACACAGCGACCACTCCATAGTGATAAGCTCACCATCCCGTGGTGACAGGGTTTCAATTATTCCATCCAACTTCAAACTGCGATAACTTCTTCGTTTCAACTCCTTTTTTTGGTGATCTTTATATACACGCAAACATATTAGCGAGCCCCATATTTCTATCTAATTACTTTTGAATTAATGCATACCAAAATTAATTCATTACTTTATGCAATGAGTCCCAAAATATCACCTTTTTCCCATTTTACTCTTTTTAGATCCAAAATAAAAATCAAGGGCTTAGATCACTTATCCAAGATTATCAACATCAAATAAGGTCTAAACTTTATTCCCTAGACGAAGACCTTTACGTTATCGAATTACGGTCTATAACCCCGAAATCAGAAACATCATGAAATTGGATATTATACTTCGTCAAAATGAACCACCTCATTCTCCCTTCCACCATCTCTATTGTTTACCGTATTGGTATGCACCATCCATTATTCTAATTGAAACCTCCCCATTTCTATTATCACCATTAGTTGAATCAATTATCATCTGCCTTCTTGTCCTACACCACCTATCATCTTGATTCCAAAGAAGAACACATGTCTTTATGGTTTAGCTTTAGAATCAACTGCTTGATCTATGAAGTTCATTGCTAAATCACCTTCTTTGGTATTACCTTTATAATTACCTTATTTTACATTACCTTCAGAATCACTTTCTTGGTCTCCAAATAAGTATGGGGTTTGGGGTCCAAAAAAGATTTCAAGCATTAAAAAGTTTTTATTGAAAAAATGCTAGATTTAAAAAATAATAATAATAAGTATATTATATAAACTTTAAAAAATAGTCTAATTTGGAAAATCTAGTATGTTTTTAAATTTTTGATATTATAGTGTTGGGACTAGTTTACTAGTGTTGTATGGGATGATTCAAGGAAAATTCTAAGATTTAGTTAAGCCAATTTATCATAGTGTATTTGTGGCTTCCCAGTTCTAGTGAAATCATGAGACAAATGCATGACCTTGTGTAGTTTGAGGGACATAATAATTTTTGCTTTCTAAATACCTAGACCTAATAAAAAGCTTACAGGTGACGATTTATCTCTTGGGTCCTTTCTGTTAAAATAAAGCGATTCAATTTTCCAAGTATTATCCGTTTAATTTCTGCATTGTTGAGTCTAGTTGTATATAAAAATATTTAACAGTTCAAGAGTGGAACCAATGTATGACCTTTGAGACTCGGTGAGTATTCCCCCCCCCCCCACGGATATTGTTATGTATCCTCCTAATTATAAAAGCTTGGATGGATGGGAATAAAATCGTTACATGGGTTTCATGGAAATTCATGGGTTCCATTAGTAGCCTAAGGAATTTCGAGTACCCCAATGAATTTCTTAGAAAGTCAAGAACTATGGTATAGTAGCAATAAAGTTAAATTTATTTGTTTGCTTATTTATGTGAAAGTGAAGTTATGATAAAAGATTAAAAAATGGAAAAAGTTGTGAAAAATTAAAAAAAAGTGAAAAAGAGAAAAAGTTCCACAAAAATATGAAGTTGAAATAAAAGTATAGTTATATTTTTAGGTCAATTATAATATATACTATTTATCTGTTTAAAGCCGTGTCACTTGGAATTTGACAAAATTTTTTGAAACAAAAGGGGTAAATAAAAGGGCATGGGTGGTAGGAATGTCAAAAATGAATGTTATTCAAAATAAGTGGGAAGTGTTTATGATGATTGTTAGTATTTAAGATTGGGAAGTACTTAGGTAAAAATTAGACACAAATACAAGCACTGAGGTAAGGCGTAATTAGTGAGTTTAAATTGGATTGTTATTGGTGGACAATGTTTTAATGTGATGTATTGATATAAAGTTTTTGCTTGGGGACAATCAAAAGACAAGTGTAAGGTATTTTGATATTGTTATATATATATATATATATATATATATATATATATATATACATATATGCATTATTTCAATACAATTTATCTATACTTTGGTTTAATACAAAGATATTTGGTACTTATAAACTATAATTTCTATTTTGTAGCCAAAGAAGGACATTCTCGTGGAAAGGGACCAAAATTAGACAAAGCTAAGAACTTGGAGGTTGGAGCATGCATAAAGAATAAAGAAGGGAAGTAAAACGTGCATTTTGTGGATGCCATATCGTGGTTTCTATAATCTCATGATGTGGGTCTTAGAAGATTCTCGATTAGATGCATGGAAAACTTGGCGCATACAGATCATAAGTAATTCCCACGACATGGAGAGCTATGTGTCACGTTATGGAAGTTGTAATATGGTAAGTATAAATTATGACTTCTAGGTGGAATTTCAGAGAGAAATTGAGGAGAGTTGCGACTTACTTCGACCAAAAGCAACCCTAAACCATTTGGAAGATATAATTCGATTAAAGAACAAGTTTTAGAGAGATTGAAGTGAAGAATCATCATTAATCATTCAGTTTTCCGAGATTTACTATGTTTAACCTAGTTTACTTTGTGATTATGTGTTCTTTTTCTGTAATCACGGGATAGTAACCCTTTAGTTTCATTTAGATTAGATGAACCCTGATACTATGTGTTGATTTCTACTTTTATGGATTAATGATGTTGGTTTTTACTTGTGTTTGGTCGATCAATCCTAGCATGTTAAAGTTTCTATTTTTATTGCCTTGTCCTCAAGTTTTGTGTAGTTATACGATTGTTGATTGCATGAAATTGTTTACCTAGTTGTTTATGATCATTAAATTGTTAGAGCTAGAGATTCACCATATCCTAGTATAGGTAGTAAAGTTAGTAGCTTAATTGTGTTAGAGATCATTATTTGATCATAATATATGCTTGATTGTTTATCATGATCATAGGTAAATAATTATATATCTATTCATTCATAGTCCAAATATATATTAAAAATCAATTTGGTGTTCTTGATTTGCATGATCATTGTGGTTAAAGTTCATAAATTGACATATGCTAGTTAGTGTGAACATGATAGCTAGTAACCTATAATTTGGTAACAATTATAATTAATCCATCGTTTGAAATTAACCATAGGAAAAAGGAAGATTCGAAGCTAAACGGAAGTATCTCTTTCTCTTGATTGAATTTTTTTTAGTTGTTTGATTAAGGTTTAAAGTATTTAGTTATTTAATTTAAGTTTCTCTGAACTTGTACAATCAGATAACCCCCCCCCCCTATTTAAATTAGTTTTTTTAGTTTAATTATTAGCATTATTTTCTTAATTAGAATATTCCATGGATCAACTCCTTACTTACTCTACTTTACTACTAGGTACACTGCCTATTGTGTTTTAGCTGAGTTGAATAATTGGGATATAAATTTAAAGTTTTAAAGTGGTATTATAAAACACATCAAGTTTTTGTCACCGTTGTTGGGGAACAACTTACTTTAGATGAGTTTAATTGCTCTTAGTTAATCGATTCTTTTTAGGATTAAAATCTGCAAAAAGTTATATTTCTGCGTTATTTAGTTTTCTGTTTCATCAGGTTCCACGAGGTGGCGATCTATTTGCCACAACGTGGGAACTGGAGATTTCAGTTTTCTGTTTAAATTTGTTTTTGTTCGTTTTACTCATTTTTCTTTGTTTTGTTTTATTAGTTCTTGACCAGGGGAGGACAACAAAAGCGAACCCGACAACACAACAAAGAACATAGCTACCATGACGATGGATGAGTACAATCGGTCAATGAGAGACGATCATGGGTCGGGTCCTGTCCCACCCGAAATTCTCGCCCCAACAGATTTTGAGCTTAAGGGGTACATCCTTAATATGATCAAAGACATACCATTCTTCGGGAAAGTTACACGAGTTGCGGTGTTGCTAAGAATGCTTCCAGTTACGTTTAAAGGAGCAACAAAGGATTGGTTGAATCACTTGCACCTAGGGCTATCACTACATGGTAAAAGCTAAGAAACGAGTTTATTCAACAATTTAGTCCACCTTCAAATATTTCCAAATTGAAGAAAAATATATAAAATTTTCAACAATACGATGGAGAGTCGTTATATGAAGCATGGAAGCGTTACATGGAATGCTTCAGAATTTTCCTCAACATGACTTGAACGTTCAACAAGAAATCTCCATTTTTTATGATGGAATCAATGTGAGCACTCGCCAACTTTTAGATTCTCAACGATAGGGCAATCCATTCACGTATTGCAAGTTGGGTGTGATAATTGTTGCGGACCACATCTTACAAAGGATTGTTAATTGGATGAAAACGGATATAAGAAGGCTCAAGTGTGCTATTCAAGTGATGATAGGTTCGATGAAGATTGGAGGAAGCCAAGAAGGGAATGGAAGTGATGTACCACCCTTTTTCCCATGCAAAACAATACCCAACGTTTATCCAAGCAATTAAACACCAGTTTACCAAGCAAATATCAACTCACAGTAATTCCTTATCTTAGAACGAGTTCACCATAAAATCATCCCACCACTTTCATTTCTACTTCCTGTTACACCAAATCCTCTCAAGAACCAAGACCAAGATATCTTCTAAGTTCAAAAGTTCCCAAGTTTGTTCTTGGTATTTTGGTAAGTATTCCTTCAAAATCTAGTGTGTCTATACATTTTTATGTAAGTTTCATCCTATTTACACATATTATTATGTGTTAAAACCCTTAGGATAATAACATTTCCAAGGAAGTATATCAACCCATTCAAGAGTTTAGGCTTGGAAATTTTTACACCATCTCCTCAAAAAACCCACAAATCCACTCAAGGTGAGTTCATACCCCCACATTTTCGATATTTTTATGTTTTTAGGGGGGGGGGGGATACAAGTCAAAATTGTTATCCACACAAATACTTGCTTGTTTCATCTTTATGTTAAAATATAAGCCATTATTTGCATTAGTTAAGGTTACCACTATCTTTTATACAATTATTTGTGAAATATTAGTTTTGGGATGCAAAACTAACAAAAACAGAACATGATTCAGGTTATAAAAAACATAAAGAAAAATTATGATTTGTAAAACTACAAGGTTTTTGAAAGCTTTTTACCAAAATATAGACTTTCTAACAAAAAGGAGTATATTCTAGTTATTTAACTATTTTGTGGGTTACAACCCAAAAATATGATGTTGACTTTACATTTTGAAACTAGACAAGATATTTACTATGTGTTTATATAAAAGTTTATATAAATGTTCTTGACAAACAAACATGATAAACTATAATTGGTATAGTTTGGGAGTTACAAACACTACACTATCATTACAGAAGAAACAAATATTTATTTAAAGGTATAATTATTTTGCTTACAAGAAAATGAATTTTCAGTACAATAGACGTAAACCGGTTGATACAGACTTGTGAGGCACTACTTCACTATACCTACCAGAGTACACCCTAAAGTCCTGAATTATAACCAGAGTCTCTTGTAGGGAGAGCATGACACTTGTGTATAGATCTATACGGGATTGACAACCCCGCACCTAAGCTGTTAGCTACAGTTAGACTGGCAGGTCTGGGGTGACAAATGTTGTAACAGTTCTGACGCTTGAAGAACGTCGTTCAGGCCACTAGTCGCATTAGTATGGTTATAATAACTCACATTAGAGTATTGACAAAACATTGGGTTTATGGGCTAGCGTACACTCAAATAGATTCACGAAATGATAAATCTTATTAAATCTATTTTTCCAGTACCGTATTATTTACATTTTAGTCTTGGGTTAAGACTTACAACGAGGTTAACATACACTCAAGTAGTTTTATATAAAGATAAAACTTACTAATACTATTTTTCCAGTACAACATTACATACATTTTTAATCTTTACATTCAGGACTTACAGTTCATTTAAAAAGAAAATATTGGATTTTCCAGGAAGTATACACTATCATTTTTACACGAAACAGTTACAAATCCTTCTCATACAAAACGCTTATGAACTCACCAACTTAATTGTTGACACTTTTCAAAATCACATGTATTCTCAGGAAACCAGTAAACAGGTAATCACTAGCATTTTTGGTGGATGGGACGTCGTCGCATCACGTTATTTATTTTGTCATATGCATTTGATATCATGTAAACATTGTTTTTGAGTACAATGTAAACTTATTAATATTCAATACAATGGTTGTGATGCTTTGATTGCTATTATTCAATTGTTATGATATTGTACATGAAGTCATCTGCCCCGAGACGTTTCCGCCGTTCTGGTTTGGGGGTGTGATAGTCTTCCAATGAAGATGAGAGATCTGGGGCACTTGACATTACCTTTTGAATTTGGCAATTCAACAAACACAAGTGCTTTGGCTGATTCAGGAGTGAGTATAAATCTAATTTCTTATTCATTTCACATGAAGCTCGAGTTACCAAATTTAAAGACCACTAGGATGGCTATCCATATGGAAAATCGATCAATCACATACCATTGTGGCATTGTCGAAGACTTATAGGTTAAAGTCGGGAAATTTGTATTCCTGGTGGATTTCGTAGTACTAGATATGAAGGATGACAAAGAATTGCCAATTTAGGAAGACCTTTCTTAAGTACCGCTCATGCCTTGGTAGATATCCACGATTCCAGGCTTACTCTACGAGTTGGGGACGAAGTAAATAAAAAATCCACAATTTTGGGAACAAATAATGATGTATTATTTATGGAAGAGATAAATGAGGAAAAAGAATAAGAGTTACTAGTATGGGAGAAACCTTTACCAAAAGAAGAGGAATCAAAAGAATAAGTGAATCATACAAAGCCACAAGCTTCAATTCCAATTATTTTGAGGTATTTGGTTTTATTAGGCCTTCAGATCAAATCACAGGTACAAATGAAAAAAAAAGAGCATAGAGTCAAATTTTGACAAGATGGATGTGAAGATGAAACATGATAGAAATAAGAAGAAAGCTAATGAAGAGGGAGTGAATGTTGGAGTCAAGCGCAAGCACAAAGAAAATACCAACCCTAAAAGAAAGAGAACTTTGAAAAAGGCATACAAGAGAAGGGTTGCGGCTTACAAAAGGAAGAGACTTAAGATGATAGAGAACAGGGAGATTTCACTCCCACCCATAACAACGTAGAGCGGGAACAATTCCGGCTCACGACTCCTACAACAAAAGCGCTTTTGGGAGGTAACCTGTGTTTGGTTTGTATTTTCTTTTCCTTATCTTTTAGTTTATTTTTCGTTTTTCTTTTAATTTTTGTTTATGATAATCATTTTGTTGTCTTTATTTTTTGCTTTATTCAAGTGTGGGGTCATTAGAGCATGATATGGATTTATTATAAAGAAAATTTTAAAATAGAAAATGGGTTTTTGGAATTTAATGAAACCCACGACGTGACACTATATATACCACGACGTGGCAAAATGGAAGGGGGGATGAAAGAGACAATTTAACCCTAAAACATGTTCATTTTCTGTTATCTGAACCAAAACGCACGACGTGAACTTTTCCTTTCTGCCCCACACTTCCAATTTTCGGCTTAAATCATCTATTTCTTCCAAATTTCATGTATTACTCATCTCCAAGGTATGAATTTCATGTTCTGTTGTGTTTAATTTAGTCAAATTTCATTTGATTTGGCCTAAGGTTTAGATTTTGGATTTAGGGTAGAAAGAAATTGAGACTTGTAAGCTTAAATGGTATTGCATGTTATATTGGAAGTGTTTAATAATACCCTCGAACAAAACCGTATACATTTATGGACAGATTTGGCCTGGGAGAACCCCGATTTGAACCTGTATCCCGACGATTGCCACCATGTGGTGAATATTAACCCACGACGTGAGAACTAGCTTAACAGAAATTGCTTTTCTAATTTGTTGGACTGTTTTCTTCTTTTGTTTACTTCTTATTTTGTAGTATTATGGCGCCAAGAAGAGCACCTCAACAACACGATGGAGATGTTTCCAACCAACACCCATTTTACCAATTCCCATAAAAAAATCACAAGATATTTTGAAGACTTATAGAAACCGGTTGGGATGGTTGTACAACATAGATTTTGATGTGGCACTTGTGATAGATTAGGCATGGCTGATAAGTATTTGGATTATGGATCGGGTGGATCAACATTTAAACAAATTATATATCAGAGATAGATTTTCATTCACATGTAATGAATGGAGGAATTTGTTTGCCATTCAAGAACCCGTCTACTGGGAATTATCCGTGGAGTTCTTTGCCACTGTTAACTTTGAAGAGAACACGGTGGATCCACATTTTGGAAAAGCACTCGCATTCCGACTCGGTGGGGAATACCGAGAGTGTAGTTTGGCAGAATTTGCATTGAGAATGAGGTTACATGAGAGAAATGAAGCAATGTCTCCGCCATTTTCTAGGTTCTTACAAGCTTCTTCTCGAGATTTTTCGGCTGGGGTCCAAGATTCCGTGTTTTAGCAATCAATTGCGAAAAGGATGTATGACTTGAAATCTTCACAAGAGAGCTATATACGATCTCCTATTCACCGTTTCATCCACCGTCTTATTACCTCTAATATCAACCATAAGCAACATGGTGATAATGTTCCAACCCAAAAGCTTTTGTACTTATGGAGCATCATCACACCGGGAATTTTTTGCAATCTTCTGTATATGTTGGCACGATTTTTAAGAGGGAAGGAGGTGAGCTCCAGAGAGGGAAGTCTAATTATTGGCGGACATTATGACCCAACTTGCAAGATCATATGGAATTGTGAACCCGGGCATGGTTTTTTTGTTGACTTTTATTCTAAGAAATGATCTCACCATCCATTATTTGGAGACGATGTGTGTGGTAGTCAATATGAGAGGTGTATACGGGATACCGATGGATGACCCGGAGTTACTAATTGAAGATGTAGAGGAGTCGAGGTCACAAAGACGACCATATGTGCGATCAAGGGGTGGGGAACGAGCTCAACCACCACCACGAGATGTTCCCATAGAAGGAGTCCTGATTAACCCAATTCAAACTCGAATTGGTTTGTATTTGGATAATCTTCGTGGGGGAGTAAACTATATTGGTCAATCTATGTACGTGTTATTCTCATACTTGCACATTGAGCGCCCGGAAGATATGTCACCATAATTACATAATATTCTGACATGGGAAGAGTTATGGGCGGCCGGTGATGGTGGAGCGAGGATGATTGAGACACGAGATGATGATGAGGAGTGGCGTTTATCCTTTATTTTATTTTATTTGTATGCTTTATTTGGTTTGTTTAGACTATTTCTATGTTTGTTTTTTATTTTGGTGTGTTTATTTTGATTTAAATTATGTAACTGAATGATGATGTTTTCTTTGTATTGCTCTAGGAAGTTTGTTTTTGTAACATCCCAAAAATCATAAAAATTAAAATTTTCCAAAAACAACCCAATTCATCCATAAAGTGTTTACAAAACCATTAATTCAAAAGTATTATTCAAAATCAGAGTTTTCCCAAGACCCAATAACACCAAAACAAGAAGATGTGCACGATCACGCCATCGCTTCCCCGCGATCATCAGAAGCACCTGAAACAATAAACTAAAATTGTAATCCAAAGCTTAGTGAGGTCCACAAAAGTACCATCACACAACAAATAAAATACATAGATTAGCATGCAAGGTCCACAGCCTCCCGGTTGGATTACCCTGTCCTACAACCTCCCAGTTAGATTGCCCTACATACCACATATTGGGTCCACAACCTCTCGGTTGGATTACCCTTGGCCCACAACCTCCCGGTTGGATTGCCCCGGTCTGTTGACTGACAGCACAAAGCAGTGGTCTAAACCCCAACGTAACATGTCGACGTATAACATATAATATACATATTCAACAGACATATAATTATATAGCCAATAATCACAGTTACTCCTACACATCTACCAGTCTAACGCATATCAGTAACTATCAGACAACCAAACAGGTCTATCGCATACTCAACATATCATAAATCGGTATCTAACATGATATCAATCCATTGGGCCGACCTTGGGGCCTTCTACCCACAAGTACAGTGAGGAAAAATCACCTCTCAGTCTGAACACAACCTGAATAAATCTCTGCTACGTAAGCCGGATCTACTTGACACCTATTATTCAAAATATTGCCCAACTTAAATTAATACCAAATTGCCCACAGTACCCTTTGATAAAAAATGGTCAAACCCAACAAACCATCCGAGACGACCCCACCCAGCCTCGCACGCGGGGCGTACTCAGATGTACGTGGGGCGCACACCGTTTGACCGAGGAGACGGGGTTTTGAACGCGTACGCGCAACGTACCATTCGGTACGCCCAACGTACCCGTCCAAAACCAAATCCAAACCCCAAATGTTGTTTTTGACCATAAAGTTTCCAACTTTATGGTCTTGCATGGCCTATAAATGCTTAACACTAAAAACCTTAACTACTTAACCCATTAAGACCTTGTAACTCATGTATGGAAGGGAAATAATGATCAAGACCACATTTTTATGGTTCCTAATAGCTCCATAATGGATAAAGTTTCCAAATTTATCCATTAGAATGGTTGCAAAAACAAGATCAAGTCTTTAAGTCTCAAAGGAACCAAAAGTGCATTTTTTTCAACTTAATCCATTAAGTCCATGTCTCTAACCTTCAGATATGAATCAATATGATGTTTAGATGGATAAAGTTTCCAACTTTATCCATAACAAGGTAAACAGCTTTCAAGATCTAAACTTTATGCACTTAAAGTGACCAAAAGCTCATAACACCCAAAGCTAGCTAGATCTAACAATTTCATCATCAAGATTCAAACTTTATACCTCCAGAAGAAAGATCAAGGTGAACAAGGTTTGGATCTACAAGCTCTAATGCAACCAATCCTTCTTCAGTGAGTTCCTTCTTCTCCAAGGTGCACCAAGAACGCTCCCAAAGCACTTAAAACACTTTTTTTTTGCTCACAAGGCTCAAACTGTTGGATATAGTGTCTAAGTCCATAACTATATTTGGTATGTACTTGACCCGACCCGGCATGGTCCATTTGGGTTGCACTTCACACGAACAATTTGTGGATAATCTTTTGAGAATAGTATAAGTTATGATTTATTAATATATTATAAGTTCTAATATATTAATATAAAATCATATTATTTAATTAGTGTTGATCTATAATTAATTTAGAATTAATTTAGAGATCAAAAGTATGACTAATTAAATATGGGCTCTTATATTTATATAGTGTGGGCTAATGCTTATTTGGAATGGGCTAGGCTTGCATGGAAAGTCCATGGATACTTCATGGAGCTTTAACCCATGGATCTCATGGAAATGAAAAGACATGGGTATTAGGGTTTACATGGATGTATCCCTAATCCACCACACTATATAAAGGAGGCTTTGGTTCTTGAAATAACACTAGTTGTGGTGAGTAAAGTAAGAGGGCCGATTTCAAGAAAGGTGATTACTATTCTCTCAAAATTCCAAGTTTGTGGTGATTTGTGATTTCCATTTGAGGCATCCAAACTATTGGTGCTAGGCTCTAAAACTCAAAGCAATCAACTACAACTACAAGGTAAGTAATTCTACTAGCTTTATTTGATTCAAGTTCCCCATGCCATGCTAGATAGGATAAGAACCTTGGAAAAATAATTATTTGCATGTATCTTTGTCAAACATAGATCCAAGGTTTCTAGGGTTGCATGTACACCATAGGAGTGTTAGAATGCTCAAAACCCATCAGTGGTATCAGAGCCAGGTTTGTTTATTTGATACTTGATGCAAAAAAAAAAAAAAAAAAAAAAAAAAAACCTTGAAAATCGAAGTTTTGTTCAAAAGCTCGTATCAAAATTTCAAGTTTTGTATATGTACTTACGATTCTTGAAATTTTTGATATGAACATTCATAAACATATGAGTTTAGAAGATCATAGAAATTATGTGCTAATAATTGATTAGATTAATTCTTGATCTTTATGTGTTTTAATGGAGTCCATAACTAGTTCTTAAGTTATGGATAACCAAAAGTCACATTTATAAATAACCATTAAAAGAACACATAGGTTACAAAAAATGAAGAGTCTTCATTTTTAATAACCATTAACTCATAAGTTATGAGAAATGAAAAGTTTAGAAAGTTTAGAAAACTTGCCCTCAAGTTTTGGAACATGTAAAGTCATATTAAAAACTTTAGTTCCAACCCCTAGAATTTTAAAAGTTAAAATTCAACCCTTATACTTTATAATATTATAAGTTTAATAATATTTATATATGTATAAGATCAAGTCGTCTTACCGCTAGTACGCCTCATTCACGAAGCCGGTCTATAAGGGGGGTATAAGGTTGTTGCCTATAAAATGGCAACTTAATGGGTGTCCACTCTCACCCACCGCTTCCTTGATCGGTGGAGGGTCGTTAGCCGAACGGGTAGGAAAAAGGACTTATAAATTCTCATTAAAAGTATAATGATAATACTAAAGTAACTAAACTTTATTGAATTCTCAATCTTAGTTAATTTAGGAAAATGTGAATAAGGTGCTAATCCATGAAATTACACTTTACACTTTGTTTAAGTCGTTAGTGGAGCGTGTGTGGTTAACTGGCACACTAACTTGAACTTAACAAGGTAGGTAAAGGGTGACTTAATGTTTATCATAGTATCGATGGAGCGTGTGTGGTTAACCGGCACATCGATTGAGGGGTAATACATTAAGGGTACCAAGTAATTTGCATGGTTACTTCACACCTTGTTTTGTGATGCTCGGCATCCCAGTCACAAAACTTGAAGGGCACACTCGAGATTGAAACATGTCATTGAAGAAAGTTCAATGAATCTCAAAGAATCTAGGAGTTTCTAAACCAATTAAAACCTAATTAAATATTTCGTTTTTCATGGTGGAAATTGGTGAATCGTCATTCACCTACCTTCAAATATCTTATAGCTTAGATTACGACATCCCTCTTCTAAGTTATAAAATATTGTGTTGGGTCCTAGCCTTAATATTACATTTGGGTGTTTTGTTAAGGACTATCTCTATATCTAATCTAATCTATTCCCTCTTCTTTTCAGATGTCTTCCAATAACAATGCTTCTGGCTCAAACCCTACTAGCTCCTTCTCTCTCATGAATCTTTGTGGGAGAGTCATCTTTGATGGGTCCAACTTTACAGATTGGATCAGAAACATCAGGATGGTCACTCGGTATGAGAAAAAAGAATATGTTCTCGACAAGGAGCTGAAGGTACCCGAGCCAACTGCTACTCCTGAAGAGCTTGCTGAATATGAGGTACATGAAAGAGATGCTACAAAAGTGGCATGCATCATGATGGCCACCATGACAGCCGAGCTCCAAAAGTCCTATGAGGACTATTATCCTTTTGAGATGCACCAGGACTTGATGGACCGCTACCATCAAAGTGCTCGTCAAGAGCGATATGAAATAATCTCCTCCATGATAACAACCCGAATGAAGGATGGTGAACCCATCATGGGGCACATGCAGAAAATGCAAAGGTATGTGGACCGTTTACTGAAGCTGACTGTGAACTTCCCTGAGGAGTTAGTAATAGACATCATTTTGCACTCCTTGCCATCGTGTTATGATCAATTCCGCATGACATATCACATGAACAAGGAAGAAGTCACCCACAGCAAACTTCAAGGACTCTTGAAGACCGCCGAAAGTGGTCTAAAGGGTAAGTCGGTTGTTACTACTCCTACTCCTACTCCAACTACGGCCAATGTCTTGGCAATCGGGCATGGCAAAGGGAAGAAGAGAAAGAACCCTTCTAAGGGTACCAAGGGTAAGACCCTTGAAGGCTCCTCTTCAAGCAAAACCAAGAAAGGTTTTGTCACTCCTTCTGCTAACCCTAATGAGGCTGAATGCTTCTATTGCCATGAAAAGTTGCACTGGAAGCGAAACTGCCCAAAGTACCAGCAAGATTTGAAGGATGGGAAAGTAAAACCCAACCATGTAGGTATATACACTATATTGTCTAATAACTCACCTCATTCTAAGTCTTGGGTCCTTGATACAGGTTGTGGTATTCACATATGTTGTGATTTGCAGGGACTAAAAAGAAGTGAGAATGTGGAGCAAGGAAAGATAAACTTGATCATGGGAAACAGGAAAGCTTCACCTGTCACCAAGATAGGAGTTTATTCCTTAGTGCTAAATAGTGGGTTTACATTAGATTTGAATAAATGTTATTATTCGCCAGAAATGGCAAGAAATGTTATTTCCTTTCATGCATTGTATAAACAAGGTTTTACCTTTTATTTTGATAATAATAATGGTAGTATTGATGCTTTCTTTAATAATGTTCTTTATTTTAAAACATTACCTTGTGATGGCGTGTATGAAACTGTATCTGTTGTAGATAATCTAGGAAATAATGTATTGTGTATTAACTCTTCCACTAGCTTAGATAAAGTATCCTTATGGCATTGTCGTCTTGGACATGTAAGCAAGAAACGCATAGACCAACTCCAAAAGGATGGAGTCTTGGAGTCATTTGACCTAAAGTTAGATGAGAGTTGTGAATCTTGTTTGCTTGGTAAAATGACAAAGTCACCTTTTACTGGCACTTGTGCTAGGGGTGAAGGTTTGTTGGACCTCATACACACGGATGTGTGTGGACCCTTCAGAACCGCCACAAGAGATGCTAATCGGTTCTATGTGACTTTTACTGATGATTTTAGTAGATATGGATATGTCTACCTAATCAAGCATAAGTCAGAAACCTTTGAGAAATTCAAAGAGTTTAAGCAAGAAGTGGAGAATCAGTTGGGCAGGAACATTAAGATGCTTCGATCCGATCGTGGTGGTGAGTATCTTAGTACTGAGTTCCTTGACTATCTTAAGGAATGTGGGATTGTCTCACAATTGACACCTCCTAGGACACCACAGTTGAATGGTGTAGCTGAGAGGCGCAATCGGACCTTGTTGGACATGGTTCGTTCCATGATGAGTCGAGCTTCGCTACCAATCTCATTTTGGGGGTATGCCTTAGAGACTGCCGCCCATATCCGTAATCTAGTCCCTACAAAGAAGGTTGCCAAAACTCCTCACGAGGTGTGGACTGGAAAAGTTCCCAATATAGACCACATCAAGATTTGGGGTTGCGAGGCTTTCGTGAGACGCGAGACTCGCGATAAGCTCGAACCCCGAAGCGAAAGGTGTATTTTCATCGGCTACCCACATAAATCCTTTGGTTATATCTTTTATAGACCCATTGATAATGTGGTCTTTGTAGCAAGAAGAGGATTCTTTCGAGAGAGAGATATCATAAGCCAAGGAGACAGTGGGAGGCAAATTGACCTTAAGGAAATTCAAGAGTCAAGTGGTGAAGGAACCTCAAACCCTAGCCCTCAACCTGAGGAGGAAACTCATGTTGAGCCGACTGAAGAATCTATACCTCTGAGGCGTTCCACCAGAGTTAGGAATGCACCTGAGCATTATTATGGTTTTCATATTACTGCAGAAGGTGAGACACTTATCAGTGATAACACACTGGTAAATCTGGATGAGCCTAACAGCTACACGGAAGCCATGGCAGGCCCTGAGGCTGCTAAATGGAAAGAGGCTATGGATAGCGAAATACAGTCCATGTATGACAATCAAGTTTGGAACTTGGTTGACAATGTACCTGATCGTAAGATAGTTGGGTGCAAATGGATCTTCAAGAAGAAGACCGACATGGATGGTAATGTACACACTTATAAGGCACGACTGGTTGCAAAGGGTTATTCTTAAACTCCAGGAGTTGATTATGATGAGACATTTTCACCAGTGGCCAAAATTAAGTCTATTAGGGTTCTGTTAGCCATTGCTGCATTTCATGATTATGAAATATGGCAAATGGATGTCAAAACCGCTTTCCTTAATGGAAAGTTGGCTGAAGATGTTTACATGGTTCATCCAGAGGGTTTTGTCAGTAGAGAGTACCCCAGTAGAGTGTGTAAGCTCGAGAAATCCATTTATGGATTAAAACAGGCACCTCGCAGATGGAATCTTTGCTTTGATGAGAAAGTCAAAGAATTTGGCTTTTCAAGGAGTGAAGATGAATCTTGTGTCTATATCAAGGCTAGTGGGAGTATAGTCAGCTTTTTGGTACTGTATGTGGATGACATACTACTCATAGGAAATGACATCCCAACCCTGCAGGAAGTAAAGTCCTAGCTTGGGAAGTGTTTCGCTATGAAGGACCTTGGAGAAGCTGCCTATATCCTAGGGATAAGGATTTTGAGAAACAGGAGTAAAAGACTAATTGGACTTAGTCAAAGCACCTATGTGGACAAAGTGTTGAAAATGTTCAACATGCATAACTCCAAGAAAGGAGAGTTACCCATCCAGAGTAACGCCAGATTGAGTAAGACACAAAGCCCTAGTACTGAGGCTGAGATAGCAGAAATGAGTCGAATACCTTATGCTTCAGCTGTAGGATCGATCATGTATGCTATGACGTCTACTCGACCTGATGTAGCCTTTGCTTTGAGCATGGTTAGCAGGTATCAGGGGAACCCTGGCAAGGCACACTGGACTGCGGTAAAGAATATCCTCAAGTACCTACGGAGGACTAAGGACTGGGTCCTTACCCTCGGTGGCAGTGAGGACTTGAGAGTTGTAGGGTACAGTGATGCTAGCTTTCAGACTGACAGGGATAATTTCCGCTCTCAGTCGGGCTGGGCCTTTACTCTAAACGGAGGGGCAATTACTTGGAAAAGTTCCAAGCAGGAGACAGTGGCTGATTCCACTTGTGAATCAGAGTATATAGCAGCAAGCGAGGCAGCAAAAGAGGCTATATGGCTAAAGAACTTCATCGGAGACCTTGGAGTTGTACCAGCTATAAAGGAGCCAATGGAGATTTTCTGTGACAGCAATAGTGCGGTTGCCTTAGCCAAGGAACCAAGAGATCATGGGAGATCCAGACACATTGACAAAAAATATCACTTCATCAGACATCGAATAGAAGAAGGAATCCTCGTAGCAAAGAGGGTATCATCGGATGAGAACCCAGCAGATCCCCTCACGAAGGGACTGACTCGGGCTAAGCATCTCCAGCATGCTCGGAGCATAGGGCTGAAGGATGATATTAGTTTTAGTAGTTAGATAATCTTGAAATTTGTAAAATGTAATTGACATTTGATGATAAATAAAAGCTGTTATTTATCAGTAAAGTGTTGCTATCTCTTGTCAATCGTTTACTATTATTTCTTTTTGCATGTTTTGACTTCCAGAATAATTATGTTATGGTTTATATCATATTATTCAAACTCTCCACAGTCGGTCATATGTTGGAAGTAGATATGAATCAAGACTGTCATGGGTTGGCTTGTAGAGGTCTAAGATGTTAGACAAAGCGGGGCTACATCACTCATGAGTGCTCATAAGTTTTGAGTATTGGATTCAACCCACGCTCACTTGTATCACTTCATGGAATTTATCTCGAGTGATCGTGAGACGGTAATATCATATAAGTCTTCAAACCTAGAGATATGATTTGTTACTTATGAGTTGGTTATGCATTGATTGTACGTTAACGCATTGGTAACTCGATGTTATAAAACGTGCTTTTGTGTATAATTCAATGAGTGGTAGAACAAACATATGAGTCGAAGTTTATCTGTTCCTTCTTGGATTAGAAGCGATATCTGGGCCCCTCGATGATTTTGTTTTGACCTATGTACCGGGCCCGGTCAGAACTAAATTGATGTGTTCAGTTAAGTTCTATGTCAAACAAATCGGAAATCGAGAAACAAATGTTGGACAATAAGCAAGACCATGTTCCATGTATTTGTCCGGCTGATATCTAGAACAATTATATGATCACTTATCTAAAATGGCGCTTCATAGTTCAACAGAGTTTAAAGAGCTACGATTGTTGAACGGTTCCTGAAGTCATACTTGCAACTATAGTTATTAGACTTATCCAAGTGGGAGACTGTTGGATATAGTGTCTAAGTCCATAACTATATTTGGTATGTACTTGACCCGACCCGGCATGGTCCATTTGGGTTGCACTTCACCCGAACAATTTGTGGATAATCTTTTGAGAATAGTATAAGTTATGATTTATTAATATATTATAAGTTCTAATATATTAATATAAAATCATATTATTTAATTAGTGTTGATCTATAATTAATTTAGAATTAATTTAGAGATCAAAAGTATGACTAATTAAATTTGGGCTCTTGTATTTATATAGTGTGGGCTAATGCTTATTTGGAATGGGCTAGGCTTGCATGGAAAGTCCATGGATACTCCATGGAGCTTTAACCCATGGATCTCATGGAAATGAAAAGACATGGGTATTAGGGTTTACATGGATGTATCCCTAATCCACCACACTATATAAAGGAGGCTTTGGTTCTTGAAATAACACTAGTTGTGGTGAGTAAAGTAAGAGGGCCGATTTCAAGAAAGGTGATTACTATTCTCTCAAAATTCCAAGTTTGTGGTGATTTGTGATTTCCATTTGAGGCATCCACACTATTGGTGCTAGGCTCTAAAACTCCAAGCAATCAACTACAACTACAAGGTAAGTAATTCTACTAGCTTTATTTGATTCAAGTTCCCCATGCCATGATAGATAGGATAAGAACCTTGGAAAAATAATTATTTGCATGTATCTTAGTCAAACATAGATCCAAGGTTTCTAGGGTTGCATGTACACCATAGGAGTGTTAGAATGCTCAAAACCCATCACAAACTATGGTTAGGGTTTCAAGAGAGGGTGTTGGAGAGGTGGAAGCTGAGAATGGAATGGGTTTGGGGAGGTTAAGGAGCTTAAATAGGGATCAAACCACAAAAATAGGGTTTGGGCACTGATTTCATACGCCCATCGTACTCATGGTACGCACAGCGTACTCCGGGATGCCCTAGTACGCCCAACGTACTTCCCCCGTACGCCCAGCGAATGCGGCTTAACCCAAAACCGCCCTAACTTCAAACGGTCATAACTTCTTCGTTTCAACTTTGATTTAGACGATCTTTATATCCACGGAAAGGTGTTGAGGAGCCCCACAATATTATCTAAATATCTTGGACTAAAAAATTCTCGAACAAAAATGCATAATTCATGCAAGAAGTCTGAAACATCACTTGTCCCATTTTGCCCCTTTGACTCCAACACGAACCAAGCGCTTGGATCGCATAACCAATATTATCAACATCCAATAGGGTCTAAATCATATTACCTTGAAGACCAAGGCTTTTACTTGATCCATTTATTGTCCACAATCCCGAAATAAGAAACTTCTAAAAACAGGATGCTACAACTCTCCCACACTTAAAATGGATTTTGTCCTCGAAATCCGTCTCGGTTACGATTTAAAAAACAACACTAACATATTCCATAAACTCCCTCTAACGATTTTGAAATCAAGGTATATTATAAATAAAATTCGAGAGACCACTTGGAAACTCCCAACTACCAACAAGCAACGCAATAACTTGAAAATGCTCAATCGCAACAATTTTCTTTCTCTCCCTAATGGTATGACCCAACTTCCAGAGAAAACCACATAAGCTGGGAACTCTAAGAACTACAACCACAGACCAATTTCTTCACTATATTCCCCGAAATCGGAAACCCGTCAGTTTACACTTTAGAAACCTTACCCTAAGACTGATGATCATCCATTCGTCGAACCTATCCCTAGTCCCTGAGTAGGGACACCACCAAAACATGCTGAAAGGATAATCAAAACATACCGATCGCGAATGCCGCCCAATCCCAAATCCAAAAATTATGCCCAAAACCTTACTCACTTGTCTTCCTGACAAGTCACCACCAACCCACTGCTCCCACGAGAATAATGTTGGTATATCCAAGAACTTCACATTGCATCCAATTCTTTATCAGCTCAGGTTTAACATCCATAAAATTCATGAAAATTTGAAACTTTTTCAAGCATTCAAAAACCAATATTTATTACAAAATGTTTTCAAAATAGTTTCATATCAGAGTATCCCAAAAATCAAAATCATAAAATGTGAGGAGGTGCACAATCATGCCTTCGCCTTCCCGCGATCATCCAAAGTACCTGAAACAAAATCCAAAACTGTATGCCCGAAGCTTAGTGAGTTCCCCCAAAATACCCATACACACAACAATATACATATAATCACAAACAGCATACTATGGGTCCAATCAACCATCGGGTTGGAATACCCCCGACCCTCAACCATCGGGTTGGAATGCCAACATACTATGGGTCCAATCAACCATCGGGTTGGAATACCCCCGGCCCTCAACCATCGGGTTGGAATGCCACATATTATGGGTCCAATCAACCATCGGGTTGGAATACCCCCGGCCCTCAACCATCGGGTTGGAATGCCAACATACTATGAGTCCAATCATCCTCGGGATGGAATACTCTCACTACCAATCAAACATGTGCACCTATATCAGATAACAATACAACAGTCTATAGAGACAACATACTATGGGTCTAATCAACCATCGGGTTGGAATACCCCAGGCCCTCAACCATCGGGTTGGAATGCCAACATACTATAAGTACAATCATCCTCGGGATAGAATACTCTTGCTACCAATCAAACATGTGCACCTATATCAGATAATCATATAACAGTCTATAGAGACAACATACTAGGGTCCAATCATCCCCTGGATGGAATACCCTTAACTACCAATAAAACATGTGCACATATAACAAGTAATCACATAACAGTCTATAGACAGACGAACCGATCTACATATCTCTATTCATAGCAACATCCTATCTACCAGGATACCGATCTAACCGATCTCACTAATAATAAAGCATGATAGTAATCCAAAGGGCCGGCCTTCATGCCTTTGACCCTTGAGTATAGTGAGGAAAACTCACCTCATAATGTCGAACTTTAGTGATAAGATCAAACTCCCGAATCACAGCCACGAACTCCACCACCTATACCCACCATAGGACCAAATCCATCAAAATCCCAAATTACCAAAATACCCTCAGAAGTCAAACTGGTCAACCCTTGGTCAAAGTGAAAGTCAACGGTCAGGGTCAACAGTCCATGTTGACCCAACTCGTCAAGTGCACCTAGCAACTCGTCGAGTTCCTCCAGAACTCAGAAACCGCGAAAACCTGAGTCGACTCACCGAGTCCATGCAGTGTCCAAAATGTCGGGAAAACCCTAAACAACTCTCACTAACTCTTCGAGTTCATGCAGAATCCAGAAAGCGAGAAACCCTCATCCAACTCGTAGAGTTGGCTATGCAACTCGTCGAGTTCCTCCAGTCCTTTTCTCATTCAGACGCTTTTAAGTGAAACCAAGGCTCCAAACTATAGATCTAGCCTCCTAGGGTGTAGTTACCACGTAAAATTGCTAACTTTACGTGCATACAAGGCTACAAGAAGCTAAAACACTCAATATTGGCCTTAGGAAGAGGTTTTGGACATGGAGGAGGGCCAAAGCTTCATTAATCTTGAGGCTTTATGTCCATAAGGGCCTAGAGGAGTCCAGATCTGAAACCATGCCCTTGTGACAAGCTCAAATCCGAAAGTGACTCCTATTTCCACTAGAAATGACCATTTTCTTTCACAAGGGAACATCTAAGCAATGAGAAGTCAACGTAACGACTTTTTACCTTCAAATGAAAGCCAAGACGATGAGATGCTGGATCTACAAGCTCCTTCAAGTTCCAAGCTTCTCAACCTTCAAGCTTCTTCAACAATTGCACCAAGAACACACTTTTAGCCTCGCACACACTCAAAATAGGGGTTAGATCGCTTAGGGTTTGCCTCTGGACGTGAAGAGGTGGTAAGGAGGCTGGAAGAAGGACCTAAGGTCCTTTAAATAGGGTGCAAACCCTAAAAATTTAGGGTTTACAACTCTCCCCCACTTGAACTAGGCTTCGTCCTCAAAGCCTGCTGCGGCGATCAACTACGGATAATGCTCTTGCATTTCAGCCTCCGGCTCCCAAGCCTACTCGGACCCCTTCTGATGTTGCTACTGTACCTTTACCAGGGTATCCCCCTTCTACGCAGAACCCTTACCTTTCCTTCCAACACATCCACCGTCCTCTCGACGTAATTCAGGCGCTCATTGACCTGTATACCATCCAATGATACCACAACATCCCCGCCCTACATGTACTTTCGTAACTGTGAAAGATGAAAGTGATATGAATCTGACTGAGCTCCTATGGAAGATCCAGTCTATGCGCCACCCTGCCAACCTTGGCAATCAACCCGAAATGGCCTGATATATCCGGGACCCAACTTCCCTTCTTCCTAAAACGGATCACACCCTGAAAACCTGAAGTCCTCGCCAGAAACAGAATCATAGATCATATGCGGATGTCAATAGTTCCTAGCATCTGAGCTGATAGGATAACGCTTCCTTTAGCTGCCAACCCCACCTACATAAATAACCATCTAACAAGCATGAACACTCATACCTGGCCCAATCAACCTCGGGCTGGAATACCAGGCATGCCTACAATGGTTCTAGTCATCCCTAGGATGGAATACCCTCGTATCATGCACATGTTTGGCCCAATCAACCCTCAGGTTGTAATACCAAACACGTCAGGTCCAATCAATCATAGGGTCCGGTCATCCTCCTCATGGAATGCTCTAGATTGGAATACCACTATATACATAACCGGGTCTAAACCCCTAACTTGAGATCCAAGGACCTATCCTTGCATCTCGTCTAAAATCCTCTGATTCATCGTAACCGATTACAACTTACCCGAACCTCAACAATACATCCATTCCGAAGGCGCACCAACAAGAGTGATAAACCATTACGATCTCTAGGCCCACAGCCTCTGACCGGAATGCTCGTGATAACCTATCGACGCTGTCGTCTTCTCGTCAGTGGCCCAATCCTTCGGGCCTAAAGGTACCCATCTTCCTCCGTTGCCCAAAAAGGCCTAATCAACATTCCTCGCATCACCAAATAAGCGTCGCAATACTGAAACTCTACCATTCATGAATCCCTTTTGGAACAAGTTGCTACCCAAGAGTTTCCAGGCTCTCCTACATGACCACCGACAGTCCCTAAGGGCACTCTATAAGTGATAACCCGCAAGCACAAAAATAACGTACGGTTCCACAAGTTATTATCACAAAGCGGCATGCTCAATACCAGAACGTAGATCTAACAGGATACATACAGAGTCTTCAGCATGACTGAACCGCCTCACTAGGCCTTCAGCCTATCTGGACCACCCTCATAACCTTCAGCATGTCTGGACCACCTCTCCGAGCCTTCGGCCTGACTAGTACGCCCCGTTGGGCCTTCAGTCTATCCGGTCCGCCCTAGATCTGTTGAGCAAAACCCTGAACCCATCCTAGTGCCCTTTCCATAATTAGCCAGCTCTCCCCCACTTGGGACACTAACCACTACCTACTGGTGGCAAAACCAAAACACGACTTAACCGTCCCAACCAGGTTATACCATACTTAACCATGGAATGATATACCTTGGAAAGAATAACCTACGCAGAACAACCCTCCCGGCACGGAGCAACCAAACTTCAAGGGAAACCTGAATCCCAGCTGAATACTTCTGAATTTCCAAATTACAACTACTGACCCTGGAATGGCAATTCTCTACCCTAACTTCTCATCCCCAATGCATCCCTGGACCCTAACCATCCACAAGCCTTTGATACTAAATTCCCCTGATCCTCCTATGTCCCAGCGTCTTATGCAGAAGGCAAATGGAAATTCTCAATACGATCATAAACAATAAGATAAGAGGTAAAGACATATCAGTCACTGTTGGGTTATGAGCAAAACATCAATCCTATGGTGCACATGCAAACCCTAAAGCTTTGGATCTAGGTTTTTGTAATTGTACATGCAATAATCATCCAAAGCTTGCAAACCCTAATCTAGCATACAACAAAATCAAAATCTACATCTAATGAAGAGTTAGAATGTTACCTTTGATTGTAGCTTGATAATCTTGAACCTTTGAGAACCTAACACCTAAAATGTGATGTCTCTAATGGATCACAAACACCAAAACAATTGGAGAATCTTGGAGAGAGTGTGAGGAGGCTCAAAAGTCGGTTGGCTATCCTTCTTAGGGTTCAGTAGCCGATTTTGGCTATCCCAAGGGTTCCTTATATAGTTGAGCAGTTAGGGTTTCAGTCAAAACCCTAATCCAGTTACTTAGTCCTTAAGCAGCCCAAAGGATCCTTCCACAAGGCCCCTTGGACGATTTCTATGTGGACTCCCACATAGAATTCGTCCATTGCTTCCTTATGGATCCTAAGCCCAACTTTGTAACTATCTTATAATTACGGTATCAGTCCCCTTGATTTAATTAATCTCTTTTGACCACAAAATTAATTCTAAATTAATTCTTGACCAATATTAATTAAACAATATGATTTCTCTTTTAATATATTAATAAACCATAATAAGCTCTTTCTCCATTATTCATCCAGTCAAGTTGCTTTGGTGAAGGCAACCTAAAAGGACCATGCTACAACCGGGTCAAGTACATACCAAATATAGTTATGGGCTTAGACACCTAATCCAACAGTCGCGACAATAATTGCCGTCCTGGTCTCCTCAGCAGTAAGATGGAAGGCACGTCCCCGAGCCCTCGGGGGATCTGCTCTACCCTGACTCCCGTCAACAATCCTCAAGGTAATCGGTGCTGGAGCTGGTGCTGGCCTGACAACTAGCAGGGGACACTGGGCCTTCATATGGCTCACCTGCTGGCAATGGTAACAAATTCTGACACCAAAACCTGGAGTCTGCTGCCTACAATCCTTCGCGATGTGACCCTCATTGCCACACTTGTGGCATCCTGAAGAAGATCGGCAAACCCCATCATGCACCTTGCCGCACTTCCCACAAGTGCGACCCTTCTTACTCTGCTGCCTGGAATCAGCGGCCCTAAATCGTTTCGTCGCAGGCTACGACTGCGTCGGGGCCTAGCTCTGCTCCCTCATCTGAAGCTCAATCTCCAACTCATGCCACCTGGCGGCCTCCTGTAACTCTAGCAAGGTATCACATCTCTACGTGGACACGAATTGTCTGATGTCCGTCTTGAGCATACTCATATATCGGGTCATCTGAGCCTGCTCCAAAGCAAACTCAGGGAAAAACATCGCCCTCTCAGTAAACATGCGGGTGATCTCTGTCACCGACTCCGTACCATGTCTCATCTCTAAAAACTCCTGATCCAACCTCTCCCGCTCGACTCGCAGAATGTATCAAGTACGGAACATCTCCCTGAACTTATCCCATGTAACCGCATCTCTAAGCTCGTCAAAATATGACCCAGTAATCAACCTCCACCAATCCTTTGCTCCGGACCTCAGCAGGTTCAGAGCACACCTGACCTTCTGGTTAGCAGGGCATGAACATGTGAAGAAGCATCCCTCCACATTAGATAGCCACCTCATGGATATGATCGGATCCTGAATCCCCTTGAAGGTCGGGGGCTTCGTGTTGTCGAAGTCCCGATACTGAAAAGCCCGACCTGCCCCCGCACCTGCAGCCGCCACGGCTGCGGAGCCTGCAGCAGCCGCAGTCTCAGCAATGGCTGCATATATGTCATCAAACTACTCCATCATTGCGGTCTTGATAGACCTGAACATCTCCGGATTCTAACCCTGGGCTATCTCAATCACCTCCTCCCGGATGATCTCCCTGACGCGATCCCCTATCAACGCTGACCTATCCTGGCTGCCAGCTCCTGATCCTGACCCAGATCCGGCCTCAAATCGTCTCGTAACCACCATATTGAAATACATATTAGGATGATATCAGACATCCCGTGCAACAACGGAAAACCAACTACCAATCAAAACCCTAGGGGTTGTGACTTCCTTTCTACGCGTATGGGTCCTGTGCTTTCAGTAGTACGGGCCCATACTACCTTCCACACCTACCCATATTTGTCTCAAGTATCATCACAACGCCATAACAATATACATCAGCATGGCGAGCGCTCAATCCTCACTCCTAGAGGAAGGCTAAATATCTCATAACTGGCCGACTGACCCCGCGCAACTCATCCGTTCTACCACTAACTGCCACACGACCCTACATTGGTGCCAGATGACTATCGCATGAATACAATCACATACCCCACAGTTTAAACAATCTTAGTCTAAAAGATTCAATCTCACAACGGTTGGACTCAGACGAGAGCTGCGCAGCAGGACCAAACCTCTCAGCCTAAGATCCTTCAAACCATGCAGTATGTGACTTAGCATATCCACTCAATAGCCAGTTCACACGCGAAAGAGTCACACATCATCTCAACAAGAGAACCCTATAGGAACTAAGGCATCATATAATCAGGAAATTCTATCATCCAATTCCTGAAGATCCCTAGCCTGTCACTAGCAAGTTGTTCTAACATATCACAATATCAAATAATTGTATGGTATTTTGGGGTCTACTTACTGGCTCTGGCTGATCGTACACTCTGCATCCTCCTTTAGTATTTTGAAAACCATTTGAAAACCTTTTCCTTAGTTTGAGACTGGATTCACACAAGTGTTCCTCCAATTCACTCAAACTAAGGCTCTGATACCAACTTTTAACATCCATAAAATTCATGAAAATTTAAAACTTTTTCAAGCATTCAAAAACCATTATTTATTACAAAATGTTTTCAAAATAGTTTCATATCAGAGTATCCTAGAAATCAAAATCATAAATTGTGAGGAGTGCATGATCATGCCTTCGCCTTCTCGCGATTATCCGAAGTACCTGAAACAAAATCCAAAACTATAATCCCAAATCTTAGTGAGTTCCCCCAAAATACCCATACATAGAAAAATATACATATAATCACAAACAACATACTATGGATCCAATAAACCATCGCGTTGGAATACCCCCGGCCCTCAACCATCGGGTTGTAATGCCAACATACTATGGGTCCAATCAACCATCGGGTTGTAATACCCCCGGCCCTCAACCATCGAGTTGGAATGCCAACATATTATGGGTCCAACCAACCATCGGGTTGGAATACCCCCGGCCCTCAACCATCGGGTTGGAATGCCAACGTACTATGAGTCCAATCATCCTTGGGATGGAATACTCTCACTACCAATCAAACATGTGCACCTATATCAGATAATCATACAACAGTCGATAGAGACAACATACTATGGGTCCAATCAACCGTCGGGTTGGAATACCCCAGACCCTCAACCATCGGGTTGGAATGCCAACATACTATGAGTCCAATCATCCTCGGGATGGAATACTCTCGCTACCAATCAAACATGTTCACCTATATCAGATAATCATATAACAGTCTATAGAGACAACATATTAGGGTCTAATCATCCCCACGATGGAATACTCTTAACTACCAATCAAGCATTTGCACATATAACAGGTAATCACATAACAGTCTAAAGACAGTCGAACCGATCTACAGATCTATAATCATAGCAACATCCTATCTACGAGGATACCGATCTAACCGATCTCACTAATAATAAAGCAGGATAGTAATCCAAAGGGCCGGCCTTGGTGCCTTCGACCCTTGAGTATAGTGAAGAAAACTCACCTCTCAATGTCGAACTGTAGTGATAAGATCAAACTCCCGAATCACAGCCACGAACTCCACCACCTATACCCACCATAGGACCAAATCCATCAAAATCCCAAATTACCAAAATACCCTCAGAAGTCAAAATGGTCAACCCTTGGTCAAAGTCAAAGTCAACGGTCAAGGTCAACAGTCCATGTTGACCCAACTCGTCGAGTGCACCTAGCAACTCGTCGAGTTCCTCCATAACTCAGAAACCGCAAAAACCTGAATCGACTCGCCGAGTTTCCAGACAACTCGTCGAGTCCATGCAGTGTCCAAAATGTCAGGAAAACCCTAACCAACTCGTCGAGTTATCTCACTAACTCGCCGAGTTCATGCAGAATCCAGAAAGCGGGAAACCCTCATCCAACTCGTCGAGTTGGCTATGCAACCCGTCGAGTTCCTTCAGTCCTTTTTCATTCAGAAGCTTTGAAGCGAAACCAAGGCTCCAAACTATAGATCTAGCCTCCTAGGGTGTAGTTACCACGTAAAGTTGCTAACTTTACGTGCATGCAAGGCTCCAAGAAGCTAAAACACTCAATACTAGCCTTAGGAAGAGGTTTTGGGCATGGAGGAGGGCCAAAGCTTCATAAAGCTTGAGGCTTTATGTCCATAAGGGCCTAGAGGAGTCCAAATCTGAAACCATGCCCTTGTGACAAGCTCAAATCCGAAAGTGACTCCATTTTGCACGAGAAATGACCATTTTCTTTCACAAGGGAACATCTAAACAATGAGAAGTCAAGGTAACGACTTTTTACCTTCAAATGAAAGCCAAGACGATGAGATGCTGGATCTACAAGCTCCTTCAAGTTCCAAGCTTCTCAACCTTCAAGCTTCTTCAACAATTGCACCAAGAACACACTTTTAGCCTCACACACACTCAAAATAGGGGTTAGATCGCTTAGGGTTTGCTTCTGGACGTGAAGAGGTGGTAAGGAGGCTGGAAGAAGGACTTAAGGTCCTTTAAATAGGGTGAAAACCCTAAAAATTTAGGGTTTTCATATCCAGCTCCAACTCGTCGAGTTGGGTCCTTCAACTCGTCGAGTTGGTCCCATAATCCACGCAGCCATAAGGGTTCCTACACGACGAGTTGGGGCCTTCCAACTCATCGATTAGACTTTCTTAAAGGCCCAAAATCCCTATAATTTCAGCCCTGGAAATTAGGATGTTACATCAGGTGTACCTCCACCTGACAAATCACTCGATACATGCACAACAAACTTCATGACTCGACATTCCATAACCGATATCCAACCTTGGTAACCAAACTCCTAATAAACATCCCATAAGCAAATGGGGTTCATAATGCAAACACTTCTCAAGGGACTTCTGACACACAACTATTACTCCCAACAACCCTTAACTGCCCACATGATCTAAATCAGTTGGTCAGTGAGTCCCCCAACTTCCAATAATGCACTAACACCTAAAGTACCACACGCGAAAAAATAAACAATCTTGATCACTGGGCCCATAGCCTATGTCTGGAATACCCCTACAAGGTTCTCAACATAAGTCTGGATCACCCCCATACACAACGATAAGGAAACTCATAACCAACCATGGGTCTACTGCGTCCCCTTTTTCTCACAACCTTACCCAAAGGTGATGTACTATAAGATCTAATAAAATGACGACCCTCAATCATAAACAGAAACATCCTCATGAACGTCGAAACAGATTGCATCAATACGTAACTAACGTGATAAAACTTTTAAAGTTAACCAAAAATAATGCTAAAACCATGGCTGGATCCATCTAGTTATGAACCCTGCCAGCATGACATGCCAGAATTAGATTCTATGCAGATCTAATGTCCCGCCTGGAAAGCAGAACAACACTATCCCAAATTATAGTCTCCTAATAACTAAGGACATCTTGTAAACTCGAGCCGAACTTGACGATAGGCTGATGAATCCATTGAACTTTAACTTATGCAGTTCAAAACTTCCGAAGAATCTTCGCTTTAATGATGAACGAAATGACCAATTATTGAGAATGCATTGATACCTAATCCAACAAACTAATACACTATTGAAACAAAACCCATGCGGAGCCGAACATAGCCATCTCTGAAACTACTTTACCGCTCGACAACTGCCCAATCTAGACTAAAAATAGCAATCCATATAACGAGCTGAAAAATCCATCAACAACCGATTCTTAACATGAGCGACCCTAGCGCCTTCTGATATATTCATCGGCATCCAGAAAGGAACCAGTGGCTGCAACAAACTCCTAGACCAATAGCTTCCTACTGTGAGATGACTCGCGCATTTCCTGATCGCATACATTGATAACGACCTGCTCTACACCCCTGACTTGACCAAATCTTGAAACAAGGTCTTGCATACCCGAACCATATGTCCCTATGTTCCATTCATCAGACACCATAGACTCGAACAGATTAATGATCCTCCAAGCAGAATACCCAGTTCTCCCCCACTTAGGGTTCGAATTACCACCCACTTGTGTTGCAACCAAACCATATCTCAAACCGACTCAACTAGGTACAAACCATCCCTGAATCTCGGAATGTATAATACACATAAAATGATATTCCAGATAAGGACCAAGCAACCCTAATAGATTATGAATCTCAGATGAAGACCTCAGAAATTTCCAATCATAACCGCTTCTAACATTGACAATTCCATGTAGATGCACAAGCAATAATTTACGGTCCATTTATGACACCAACTTCCTATCTAGAAACGAATGGGTTTCTACACTCCTCGCCTGCAAATACCCAACTGTCAATTCATCACGAGGATCATTCATAAATACAAGAGGCATCATTCTCATAATTGGGATATATCAAAGACAACAGAAGTTTTCATTCCCAATTTACTTCCATGATCACCTAAAGCAATCAACTAGCGCCTCACCTGACTATATTCAAGGAAAGCAGACCCTTCATCTCATCTCAAGGCAATCATACCACAAGGATCTTCTTGTGCATTTCCACACTGCCATACATGTTGCCAAAAACCGCATCTATCTAGCCCTGTGTTGGGTCTACACCCCAACTCTGAAGATCACACGTATTCTCTGTCTTTCCTTCGAGCACAACAAGCTGTAAGAACATAACTCTGCCGTAGATAGCAACATTCCAATCCATCTGTCAACCACTCAGCTTCCAGCTGCAATCCTCGAGTCGATCATAACAATCGCTTGGTTCTTGAGTCCCACGAATCAACTGGCACGACCTCGAGCAAGGACCTCGAGACATCAAAACCAACTAAATCACCTAGGTCTGCACCATTCAAACCCAAACTGACATGACCACTAAGGCCCAAACAATCACCAGACCCATTCTCATGCCTGAACAACCATAACCAAAGACCAACATATACGGAAACATTGTCACAAATCATGGTTTCAAGCCATGCTATCTTTCCTAGTAGTCATCTCAGTAGTCCCCCATCACAGTCTACAAAGCTGGAGTTCACTCCTTGAACTTGTCAATTAGTCTGCCAGTGATCCAATCCACGATACTAAACAATTCTTCCTTCATTATTTGTGAAACCTCAATGGTAATCATCTCCTGCATCTGATCAATAATCAACCCCGACCTATCCTGGCCCTCATATCCAAATCCTGAATCAGATCCCCTCGTAGGCTCCATACTAAATCAAACCAAAATGCATCAGAATGCCACAATACACATTGCTACAACCACATGACGAGACTACCCCTCAGGGTCTGTGACTTCCTTGCGACTCTTTCAGTAGTACGGGCCCATACTACCTTTCACACTTACCCGTATTTGTCTCAAGGATCATCACAACCACCCAAGACAAATACAACAACTAGGATACGCATAAATCCTATTATCACTTCCTAAAGAATGGCTAAACATTCCTCAACTGGTCGGCTGCTCACACATAAACTCATCCATGAAACTTCCACCAACCCTGCAGCACTCGCATATGCTAATCATACATACCACTGGATCCTGCAGACATTCGACTACTTGATTTAACCCTAAGCCCTTCATCAAACAAGAATAGGAAATAAGGCTAAATCGAACATTCTCAGGCTATAGAATCTTAGTTATGTACAACTATGACGCATACACTAAGAAACTATAAATTTGATGTCAATTCCATACAAGAAGTAACCCTAGGCTATTAGGCATCGTATATCAGGAAATTCTATCGTGAAATTCCTGAAGATCCCTAGCCTCTCACTAGTATGTTGTTCTATCATAAATAACAGTGTGGGTAACTTGGGGTAAACTTTCTTGCTCCGACTGATCGTACACATCGCATTCTTCTTTGGTTATTTTTGAAAACAATTTTGAAAACCATTTTAAAAAATTTTGCAGTTCCCTAGTTTGAGTCTGGATTCACAATAATGCTCATCCAATTCTCTCAAACCAAGGCTCTAATACCAACTTGTAACATCCCAAAAATCATAAAAATTAAAATTTTCCAAAAACAACCCAATTCATCCATAAAGTGTTTACAAAACCATTGATTCAAAAATATTATTAAAAATCAGAGTTTTCCAACGACCCAATAACACCAAAACAGGAAGATGTGCACGATCACGCCTTCGTTTCCCCACGATCATCAGAAGTACCTAAAACAATAAACTAAAACTGTACGCCAAAGTTTAGTGAGTTCCCCCAAAGTACCATCACACAACATATAAAATACATAGATTAGCATGTTGGGTCCACAACCTCCTAGTTGGATTACCCTGGCCCACAACCTCCCGGTTGGATTACCCTTTATACCATATACTGGGTTCACAACCTCCCGGTTGGATTACCCTTGGCCCACAACCTCCCGGTTAGAATTCACTGGCGCACAACCTCCCGATTAGATTGCCCTGGCTGTTGACTGACAACACAAAGCACTAGTCTCAACCCAAACGTAACATGTCAACATATAACAGATAATATACATATTCAACAGACAGATAATTATACAGCCCATAGTCAAAGGTAGTCCTACAGATGTACATGTCTAACGCATATCGTTAACTATTAGATAACCAAACAGGTCTATCGCATACTCAACATATCATAACTCAGTATCTAACAAGATATCAATCCATTGGGCCGGCCTTGGTGCCTTTGACCCGCAAGTACAGTGAGGAAAACTCAACTCTCAGTCTGAACACAAGCTGAATAAATCTCTGCTCCATAAGCCGGCTCGACTTGACACCTATTATTCAAAATATTTCCCAACTTAAATTAATATCAAATTAGCCAAATTACCCTTTGATAAAAATTGGTCAAAATCAACAAACCATCCGAGTCAACCCAGCCGAGTACGCGGGGCGTACTCAGATGTACATGGGGCGTGCACCGTTTGACCGAGGAGACGGGGCTTAGACCGCGTACGCGCAGCGTACCATTCGGTACGCCCAACGTACGCACCTGGTCAGCAACCCTTCTCAAAAGAGCTTAATACGTTAAGTCTTTTCGTCCAAAACTAGATCCAAGACCCAAATGTTGTTTTCGACAATAAAGTTTCCAACTTTATGGTCTTTCATGGCCAATAGGTGCTTAACACTAAAAACCTTAACTACTTAACCCAGTAAGACCTTGTAACTCAAGCATGGAAGGGAAATAATGATCAAGACCATAATTTTATGGTTCCTAATAGCTCCATAATGGATAAAGTTTCCAACTTTACCCATTAGAATGGTCGCAAAAAACAAGATCTAGTCTTTAAGTCTCAAAGGGACCAAAAGTGCATTTTTTTCAACTTAATCCATTAAGTCCAAGTCTCCAACCTTCAGATGAATCAATATGATGTTTAGATGGATAAAGTTTCCAACTTTATCCATAACAAGGTCACAAACTTTCAAGATCTAAACTTTATGCACTTAAAGTGACCAAAAAATCTTAACACCCAAAGCTAGCTAGATCTAACAATTTCATCATCAAGATTCAAACTTTATGCCTCCAGAAGAAAGATCAAGGTGAACAAGGTCTGAATCTACAAGCTCCAATGCAACCAATGCTTCTTCAATGAGTTCCTTATTCTCAAAGGCGCACCAAGAACGCTCTAAAAGAACTTAAAATGCCTTCTTTTTGCTCACAAGGCTCAAACTATGGTTAGGGTTTCAAGAGAGGGTGTTGGATAGGTGGAGGCTGAGAATAGAATTAGTTTGGTTAAGTTAAGGAGCTTAAATAGGGCTCAACCCACAAAAATAGGGTTTGGGCACCGATTGCATATGCCTATCGTACTCCTGGTATGCCCAGCATACTCAGGGATGCCTAGTACGCCCAACGTACTTCCCCCGTACGCCCGACGTACGCGGCTTAACCCAAAACTGCCCTAACTTCAAACGGCCATAACTTCTTCGTTTCAACTCCAATTTCGACGGTCTTTATATCCACGGAAAGGTGTTGAGGAGCCCCAAAAAATTATTTAAATATATTGGACTAAAAATTTCTCTAACAAAAATCCATAATTCATGCAAGAAGTTCGAAACATCTATTTTCCCATTTTGCCCCTTTGACTCCAACACGAACCAAGGGCTTGGATCCCATAACCAATATTATCAACATACAATAGAGTTTATTTTGAGCTTCATGAAGATTTTGCATGGGATTATCATACACATATGTTCAACATATTGAAGATTTTCCAGTTTTGAGATACACAGTTCCCACAAGACGGTGTCTCTAATTCCACGTCGTGGAGTTTTATTGCATCGCGATTCCAAGATGTTACTTTTTATTCCCACGACATGGATGAGTTGTTCCTACGTCGTGGTGCTTACATTTATCACGATTTCATGAAACTTTCAGACTTGATACCGCATTTTTGAAGTCAAAGTTCTTGGTCTTCTTTATCCGACAAATTAGGCAGCAAAGGTCCAGTTTCTAGCTTAGATTTGGAGATATCAAGCTTGCCCACAACAATCAATTTGATCTCGCCACTACTACTCCAGGGGAGTCTGTTCCTTTTTCTCCCTTTTATTGCTTTTATACGCTTTCGTTTATTCTATACATACAATGCGAAAAAGGATTTCAAGCATTAAAAAGTTTTCATTGAAACAGTGCTAGACTTAAAAAAAATATGTATATTATATAGACTTGCAAAAATAGTCTAATTTGGAAAATCTATTACATTTTTAAAATTTTGATATTATTGCGTTGGGACTAGTTTACTAGTGTTGTATGTGATTATTCAAGGAGAATTCTAAGATTTAGTTGAGCCAATTTGTTATAGTGAATTTGTGGCTTCCTAGTCCTACTGAAATCATGAGACAAAAATGCTACTTTCTGTAGTTTGAAGGACATAATAAGTTTTGTTTTGTGAATACCTAAACCTAATAAAAAGCCTACCGGTGACGATTTATCTCGTGGGTCATTTCTATTAAGATAAAGCGAGTCAAATTTTCAAGTATTATCTGTTTTAATTTCTGCATTGTTGACTCTAGTTGTATATAAAAATATTTAACAGTTCAAGAGTGGAACCAATTTGTGACCTTTGAGACTCAGTGAGTATTCCCCCCGAGGATATATTTATCTATCCACCTAATTATAAAAGCTTGGATGGATGGGAAGAAAATTGTTACATGGGTTTCATCGAAAGTCATGGGTTCCATTAGTGGCCTAAGTAATTCAAAGTACCCCAATGAATTTCTTAGAAAGACACAAACTATAGTATAGTAGCAAGAAAATTAAAGTTATTTGTTTGCTTATTTATGTGAAAGTGAAGTTATGAGGAAAGATAAAAAATAGAAAAAAAAAGTGAAAAAAAGAAAAAGTTTCACAAAAATATGAAGTTGAAATAAAAGTATAGTCATATTTTTAATTCAATTATAATATATATTATTTTTCTTTTAAAGTCGTGTCACTTGGAATTTGGCAATGACTTTTGAAACGAAAGGGGGTAAGTAAAAGGGCATAGGTGGTAGGAATGCCAAAAATGAATGTTGTTTAAAATAAGTGTGATGTGTTTATGAGGGTTGTGAGTATTTAGGATTGGGAAGTACTTACATAAAAATTAGACACATATACATGCATCAAGGTAAGGCATAATTAGTGAGTTTAAATTGGATTGCTTTTTGTGATATTGGTGGACAACATTTTAATGTGATGTATTGAAATAAAATTTTTGCTTGGGGACAATCAAAAGAAAAGTGTAGGGTATTTTGGTATTGCTATATATATATATATATATATGCATTATTTTAATACAATTTAGCTATATTTTAGTTTAATACAAAGATATTTGGTACTTATAAAGTATAAATTCTATTTTGTAGCCAAATAAGGACATTCTCGTGCAAAGGGACCAAAATTGGACAAAGCTGGGAACTTGGAGGTTGGAGCATGCATAAAGAAGAAAGAAGAGAAGTAAAATGTGCATTTTGTGGATGCCACTTTGTGGTTACTATAATCTCATGAAGTCGTGGCTTAGAAGATTCTTGATGAGTTGCATGGAAAACTTGGCACATACGTATCATAAGTAATTCCCACGATGTGGAGAGTATTGTGCCACATCGTGGAAGCTGTAATATGGAAAGTATAAATTACGACTTCTAGGTCGAATTTCAGAGAGCAATTGAGGAGAGCTACGACTTACTTCGACCAAAAGCAACCCTAAACCCTTTGGAAGACATAATTCGATTGAGGAACACGTTTTAGAGAGATTGAAGTGAAGAATCATCATTAATCATTCGGTTTGCCTAGATTTACTATGTTTAACCTACTTTACCTTGTGATTATGTGTTCTTTTTCTGTAATTATGGGCTAATAACCCTTTACTTCCGTTAGATTAGATGAGCCCTAATACTATGTGTTGATTTTTACTTTTATGAATTAATGATGTTGGTTTTTACTTGTGTTTGGTAGATCAATCCTAGCATGTTAAAGTTTCTATTTTTATTGCCTTTCCCCCATGTTTTGTGTAGTTATATGGTCGTTGATTGCATGAACGTGTTTACCTAGTTGTTTATGTTCATTAAATTGATAGAGCTAGAGATTGACCATATCCTAGTATAGGTAGTAAGGTTAGTTGCTTATCTGTGTTAGAAAGCATTATTTGATCATAATATATGCTTGATTGTTTATCTTGATCATAGGTAAATAATTCTAGATCTATTCATTAATAGTCCAAATATATCTTAAAAATCAATTTGGTGTTCTTGATTTGCATGATCATTGCAGTTAAAGTTCATTAATTGACATATGCTAGTTAGTCTTATCATGATAGCTAGTAACCTCTAATTTGGTAACCAAAATAATTAATCCATTGTTTGAAATTAACCATAGGAAAAAGGGAGATTTGAGGCTATACGGAAGTATCTCTTTCTCTTGATTAAAAAACATTTTTAGTTGTTTGCTTAAGGTTTAAAGTATTTAGTTATTTAATTTAAATGTCTTTGAACTTGTAAAATAAGATAAAACTCCCCTATTTAAAGTTAGTTTCTTTAATTTAATTATTAGCATTATTTTCTTAATTAGAATACGGTTTCATGTGATCGACTTCTTACTTACTCTACTTTACTACTACGCGACTAGGTACACTGTCTATTGTGTTTTAGATGAGTTGAATAATTGGGATATAAATTTAACACTTTCAAATGGTATTATAAAACACATCAAACACCCCAATTAACTATCATTTAACTGTCATAAGTAAATTTATTGACTACATAATATATATTTTCAACCATTTATATATACTACACATTAGTTTTAATCTCTCATCTTATAAGAATATCATTTTATTCCTCTTAATTGTATTTTACTATATATTGACTAATTAATCTAATATATTATATAAATAAAATAAAATTCAAAACTATCTAGAAAAAAATATTAAAAAAATCATTTTTAAGCTAATTAAAATGACATATCAAATAATTTTAAAATAAAAAATCAAATGAGGGTATTTTAAAAAATCAGAAGAGTTATGTCGACAAGCGGCGTTCGGACTTGGAGTTTCAGGTGGGTGATATGGTCCTCCTGAAAGTGTCACCTTAGAAGGGTGTTATCAGGTTTCGGGAGCGGGGCAAGTTGGGCCCCAGGTTCATTGGTCCATTTAGGGTCTTGGCCCGGGTGGGTCGCGTTGCTTATCGGTTAGATCTTCCAGCAGAGCTCAGCTAGATCCACAACATGTTCCATGTTTCTCAGTTGCGGAAGTGCTTGGTGGATGATTCAACAGTGGTACCCCTTGAGGATATTTAGGTTGACGACAGCCTGAACTACATCGAGAGACCGGTGGCGATTTTAGATCGCAAGACGAAGGAGCTGAGGAACAAGAGGGTAGAGTTAGTGAAGGTGCAGTGGCAGCACCGGAAGGGTTCAGAGTGGACATGGGAGCCCGATGAGGAGATGATGGAGCACTATCCGGAGTTGTTTTCAGGATCAGCAGACTTCGAGGACGAAGTCTAAGACAAGTGGGGGAGAATTGTAACGCCTCGTTCCTGGTACGTATTTAATTCATTAAATGATTCATTATATAAGAGCTACTCGACGAGTTGGTAGCCCTAACTCGTCGAGTAGAGGCCAGTCAAATGGCGGGTTTAAATGAGGCTACTCGACGAGTCGAATCCCAGACTCGGTGATATGGGCTTATTTAGTCATAAAAATCATGTATGATCTTAATACTTTATGTTAATTTTATCTCAAATAACGAACCAAAGGTGCTTAATTAGATTAAATATTTCATTTTCAGCAATAATGACATGCTCGGAAGGAAAAGGAAGCGGAATTGACGATTGGAAGCTTGGATCTTGGATTTTGAAGAAAGAAGGATGTTGCTGGACAGCTTGACCCCTCGTCAGTGTTTTGGCCATATCTCATGAACCGTAACTCCGATTGACAAGATTCAAAATGTTCTGAAAACTAGACACAATTTCGGACGACTTTCATGTTTTGAGAAAATGTTGATTCCAAATGGACTCGACGAGTTGGTCAGAAGTTTCGCGATTCTTGACTTTGCCTTGCCGTACACGGGATTTTAAGTGATGGACTCGTCGAGTAGGTCACTGGACTCGCCGAGTAGCCCCTGTTTTCAATATATATATATATATATATATATATATATATATATATATATATATATATATATATATATATATATATATATATATATATATATATATATATATATATATATATATATATTTATAGAAACGCTTCTCATTCGAACCCTAACGAATGGGGGAAGCTTTGGACGATTTTTGGAGGCCAGAAGGGTTCTTAGAAGCTGTGGTTTTCGAGATTTCAACTTAGATATCAATTTGGAAGAAGATCAAAGGCAATAACACATTACTTTTATCTTAATCTTTTGCATGAACCATGTTTCATTCATTAGATTATGTTTTTGAGTTTGTTTTTACTGCAATTATGAACTAAAACCTTTATCTTCTGTTTAGGGTAGATGATTTTGTGAATATGGATTGATTTTATGGTTAGGATTGATTTTAATTGGTGATATTGTTTTGTTAAGCTTGTTAAAGAACCTCATATGTTAATAACAACTATTCTCTGTTAATAAATCAGTAATTAAGTTGTATGAACATTTCTTAGTTATTAATTTCATATGACTTATGTGACCACGTAGTTATATGTCTAGGAATAACAAATGTGAAACTAAAATTAACTAGAAGATAGGTAAGTTAATGTGTGAGCTTGTGTGACGAACCATCAATAAGGGAGTTAATTGAATTAGCATATTTGATTAGCTCATTACAAGTCCAATAAGGGAGTTAATTGAATTAGCATATTTGAAGTAGCCAAATCCAATTAATCCATTGCATTTGTCATAAAATCAACCATAGGAATAAATGATTCAAAACCTAAACAGAAGTCTTCTCTATTATTGAATTTAGTTGATCTTTATTTGCTTAGTTGTTAGTTGCTTAGTTTGCGTGTTAGTAAAGTATTTAAGCTTCTAGTCTTGCAAAACTAGAGAAAACCCCTTTTTATTACTTGTTTTATTTAGATAATATTAGTAGTAATTTTAATTGTTTACCGTTCCCTGTGTTCGATACCCTACTTACCTGAACTAAACTGCTAATCGGTCGGTACATTGCCTTTCGTGTGTTTGTCTTTGTGTTTAAGTTAGTAGGATTAAAACTAGTTGGTTTTACACACATCAAGTTTTTGGCGTCGTTGCCGGGGAACGGTTCTAAATAGTTAATTTTATTTGCTAATTGTTATCATTTTTTTATTTTATTTGTTGATTAATTTTTTTTTATTTAGTTTAATTTTTATTTTTATTTTTATTTATTATGTATTTTCTAAATCTCGATGCTCTTGATGCTTTTCTTGAGGAAGTAGTACAGGAAATTGAGCAAGAAGATGAGGAGTATGACTCAGATGAAGATTTGAAGAAATTTGGAAGATGGTTAGATAACATCTTGCCCAAGACACAAGGGACATCTAAGTCACAAGAGCTAGAAGATGAGGAGTATGACTCAGATGAAGATTTGAAGAAATTTGGAAGATGGTTAGATAACATCTTGCCGAACAAACAAGAGCAGTCTGAGTTACAAGAGCTAAATTTACAAGATGAAGAATTTAATCCAGAAAGGGACTTGGAGGAGCTGGAAAGGTTGCTAGCAGAGACGTCAGACGAAGAACAAGAACAAGCTGAATTGCAGGAACCAAGTCGTGGATTGACCATTACCACGACATGGCCCTATGTATTTCCAGTTTGTGTTTCGAAATATGGGGTGACGATTCCAACTTTGGAGAAAGTTCTGAAGCGTGATCCATTTCTGATTAGTATCCGACCGATTCCAACCCTTGTCAAGATTCTTGGGTTACATGAATTAAACCTCGATTGGACAATTGTAAAAGCAAAGAGCCAAATTTTACAAATTGGTCCAAAGAAAATATTTAATGCAACGGATGGATTGGCATTGAGTTTATTGGAAATTTATTAAGTGGGGAGTCCAGCTCAGGACTCGCACAAAAAGAAGCGCTTGCGGGAGGCAACCCGTCATTAGAGTTTGCTTTTCTTTTTCTTTTAAACTTCTAGTATTTAGGGATAATTTAGGAATTTTTATTTTGATGTTTGTTTTCCTTTTTATTACGTGGTTTTGTCTTTGATCTTTGCAGAAGTTAGGGTGAGATTAGAGCGATTTCTTAAAGCGTGAAGGAAATAAAGTGAGAGGTCGAGTCGTAGACGAGAAGATTAGAAGATTTGAGTGATAAGTTGAGTCTGATGTTTATATTTGATTAAAAAGAGTCTCGTCCCTGAAGAAAATGAGGAGTTGTATTACCTTGATACTCTCCTTGAACACAAAATTAAAGTTGAGGAAGAAAGAAGAAGAGACCTGATCAGAGTCAAGAACTCGTCGAGTGCATAATACTAACTCGACGAGTCCAAGCGAAAAATCATGATTTCTGTGAGTATAGTGATTCAACTCGGCAAGTCTCCACATAAAACTCGATCATTTTTCGAGCGTTTCCAAGAAGCTTTATCCTATATATTTAGAGCTGTCAACCACACGAGATTTTGACACCCAAGACATGGATGAGTTGTTCCCATGCCAAAGTCATCTGAAGATGGAGCTCAAAAGAAGAAAGATCACCCTCGCAACTACTATCCCAGGGGAGTTTGTTCCAATTCCCTCTTTATTTTTATGTTTTCTTATTCATGCATAATATGCAATGGGGAAATTGCATAAATTAAGTGTGGGGTAGGGGGTTGGTTACATTTAGTTAAAATTTAGATTACTTTTAAAAATTTGCATAAAATTGCTAGGGCTAATTTAGATATTTTGGTAAAAACAATTAGAAACCATGCTAGTATTATATTTGATGATTCCATAAGGACCCAAATGTTTAGTTGAGCCTATATACGTTATAATGCATTTGTGGCCCCCTTTATTCTAGTGAAATCATGGGACAAAAACACAACCTCGCTTAGTTTGAGGGACGCAACATGTTTAGCATTGTGTACTTGAAATGTATCCAGGAAGACTAATACTTTAACCAATAAAGGTTGAAGTTGAGTGCCCTTGCTTAAGCATGTAGGTATTGAGTGAAAAAAAAGTGAGATACATGTTAAAAAAAGAGAGAGAAAATTACAAGAAAAGTTGTAAGAATTTTGGAGTAATCAAAGTGAAGATCAAAAGATCAAAGTTCTGAAGAAATTCAAAAAGTGAAGATACCAAAAATCAACCAACAAGGTGGTCAATTCAAAGAAATCAAGATTAAATTATCAAAGAAGTGAAGAATTCCAAATAGCTCCATAGTGGTAACGAAAAGTTGTAATTTTCTAGATTATGTATGCTTGGGTTGCTTGACCAAAAATACCTTGAGGTTAGAACGTTTTCTGCGGATGGATTCGGAGGGATGCATAAAATGAGCGTTGTTCAAAAGAAGTGGGCGAGTGTTTATGAGGATTGTAAGTATTTAGAATTAGGGGGTCCTTAGGAAACAAATTTAGACACAAATGCATGCGTTGCGGTCTTGGCATAATGGATGGGTTCAATTGGGATTGTTTTATGTGATATTAGTGTGCTAAAATTCAGTTTTGCTTGGGGGCAAGAAAAAGTCAAGTGTGGGGTATTTTGATATGGGCTTATTTAGTCATAAAAATCATGCATGATCTTAATACTTTATGTTAATTTTATCTCAAATAATGAACCAAAGGTGCTTAATTAGATTAAATATTTCATTTTCAGCAATAATGACATGCTCGGAAGGAAAAGGAAGCGGAATTGACGATTGGAAGCTTGGATCTTGGATTTTGAAGAAAGAAGGATGTTGCTGGACAGCTTGACCCCTCATCAGTGTTTTGGCCATATCTCATGAACCATAACTCCGATTGACAAGATTCAAAATGTTCTGAAAACTAGACACAATTTCGGACGACTTTCATGTTTTGAGAAAATGTTGATTCCAAATGGACTCGACGAGTAGGCCATCAACTCGACGAGTTGGTCAGAAGTTTCGCGATTCTTGACTTTGCCTTGCCGTACACGGGATTTTAAGTGATGGACTCGTCGAGTAGGTCACTGGACTCGCCGAGTAGCCCCTGTTTTCAATATATATATATATATATATATATATATATATATATATATATATATATATATATATATATATATATATATATATATATATATATATATATATATAACGCTTCTCATTCGAACCCTAACGAATGGGGGAAGCTTTGGACGATTTTTGGAGGCCAGAAGGGTTCTTAGAAGCTGTGGTTTTCGAGATTTCAACTTAGATATCAATTTGGAAGAAGATCAAACGCAATAACACATTACTTTTATCTTAATCTTTTGCATGAACCATGTTTCAATCATTAGATTATGTTTTTGAGTTTGTTTTTACTGCAATTATGAACTAAAACCTTTATCTTCTGTTTAGGGTAGATGATTTTGTGAATATGGATTGATTTTATGGTTAGGATTGATTTTAATTGGTGATATTGTTTTGTTAAGCTTGTTAAAGAACCTCATATGTTAATAACAACTATTCTCTGTTAATAAATCAGTAATTAAGTTGTATGAACATCTCTTAGTTATTAATTTCATATGACTTATGTGACCACGTAGTTATATGTCTAGGAATAACGAATGTGAAACTAGAATTAACTAGAAGATAGGTAAGTTAATGTGTGAGCTTGTGTGACGAACCATCAATAAGGGAGTTAATTGAATTAGCATATTTGATTAGCTCATTACAAGTCTTACTTAATCCGAATCAATAAACTAGGAAATATATTAGTTTAATCAACTGGCCACTGCTTGAATTGGTATGTTTTCTAAGGATTAGTAATAGCGAACGTGAACTAATCACATTAATCGGTAGCCAAATCCAATTAATCCATTGCATTTGTCATAAAATCAACCATAGGAATAAATGATTCAAAACCTAAACAGAAGTCTTCTCTATTATTGAATTTAGTTGATCTTTATTTGCTTAGTTGTTAGTTGCTTAGTTTGCGTGTTAGTAAAGTATTTAAGCTTCTAGTCTTGCAAAACTAGAGAAAACCCCTTTTTATTACTTGTTTTATTTAGATAATATTAGTAGTAATTTTAATTGTTTACCGTTCCCTGTGTTCGATACCCTACTTACCTGAACTAAACTGCTAATCGATAGGTACACTGCCTTTCGTGTGTTTGTCTTTGTGTTTAAGTTAGTAGGATTAAAACTAGTTGATTTTACACACATCACTCGTCGAGTAGGCCGAGCTGGATGAAACCCTAATATTTAGGGTTTGCACCCTATTTAAGCAACATTATGGGCCTCTAGTCCAACCTGCAACACCTCCAGAGCATTAATCCCGAAACCCTAATCCTCCATAAGTGAACTTGAGCTTTCTTGGTTATTTTGAGTGTTATTTGGTGTATCTTGAAGCTAGTGGAAGAAGTGGAAGATAGAAGACTCAAGGGGGAAGGAGTAGATCCAGGAACTACACCCCAGTTGCCATCTTTTCTGGTAATCAAGCTTCCAACTTGGTCTTCTTTCTCTTAGATCTATTTGTCCCCATATTAAGAAGGTTTTGGCTCAAAAACCTTGGTCCTTGGTGTTGGGACGTCCCAAGTGGTTCATATCTCAGATCTAGGTTCTAGTGAGGGTTACATGGCATAAAGATGTAAACCTTATGGCCATGGTAGCCCCATACATCTTGTAGACCTCATTTTAGGGTCTTTTGAGCTTAGGGACCCATGCATGGACGTAAAGTTCTTAACTTTTTGTGCTATATCGACCCCAGGAGGTCAAATCTACCCTTTGGATGAGATGAGCTCAGCGGAAATCGATTTTATGGACATGGACTTTAGGGGACTCGGCGAGTCATTCTTGAGACTTGGCGAGTCGAGCATTGGTTCCCCAACCTCTTGTTTCGAAGGGATCTGGTTGAGTCTAGAAGGGGACTCAACAAGGATGGACGTGATTATAGACCTAGAAATCTTGGGACTCGGCGAGTGCATGAACAGACTCGACGAGTTGTTCATATAACTCGGCGAGTCATAGATTGGACACATTCATATGATGAAGATGAACTCGACGAGTTCAAGGATGAACTCGACGAGTCGGTTGAAGAAATTCTCGATGTTATGGTTGAAGGAGAACTCATCGAGTTCCTGCTAGACTCGACGAGTAGAGTCGGGGGTTGTATCATTTTGAAAGGATAAGGACTCGACGAGTTGGTGGACCAACTCGCCGAGTCAAGTCAACTGAGGGTTGACTTTGACCAGGATGATGATTTTGGCCAGGGGTAAAATGGTCATTTTACCCTAAGAATAGTTATCAGTTTTTGACTAAGTGCCCTTTTGGAAATTATAGTCGGAGAGTCGCCGGAGCAGCAGATAGAGATTTCCTCACTCAGAGTTGCAGCAGTCAGTCACACGAGGTGAGTCCTCTTCCAGTAGGAATGGGTCTAAGGCACCAAGGTCGGCCCGTTTAAGTAGTTGTAGTATGCCGGGGTAAGCCCGATGCAGTTTATATGTTTTCGGGCTTTGGCCCGATGCCGGGGCGGTCCCGAGAAGTAGTTACGTATGCTTGGTGTCTTTGTGATTCATGCATGTTACGTTATGTGTTATATGTTTTGGATTTCGGTCCGTTGTCGGGCAAGCCCGATGCAGTATATGTGAGTATGTTATATATTTATGTTATGTTCAGTTTATACCGGACTTCAGTCTGATGCCGGGCGGGGCCCAAGTTATTCTAGGCTTCGTTCCGATGTCGGGCGGGGCCCGATGCAGTGGGCGGGGCCCAATATATGCCAGACTTCGGTCCGATGCCGGGCGGGGCCCGATGCAGTGGGCAAGGCCCAGTATGTGTTATATGTGTTATTGTATGGTATGTGGTAGTTTGGGGGAGCTCACTAAGCTTCGTGCTTACAGTTTTCAGTTTTGGTTTCAGGTACTTCCACTAGTAAAGGGAAGGGCTCGGGATGATCGCATGGCACACACCACAGTCACAGCCTGGGAGTTTACTCTGATGTTTTGTTATCAGATTTTGATTTGAGACAGATACTATGATGTTTTATGATACATGATTTATAATTTTACTTATGACTTTGGATGGTTTATAATTTTAATAATGATTTGAAAACGAAATTTTTGGGTCATATTTTTGGGTTGTTTCATATAATGTCTAGACCAAATACTATATCAAAAGACTTTAAACCAATTATTAAAAACTAAATTATGCACATCTATTATTTTGTGTGTATATATTTATTTGAGAGTTTGGGCTCGGCCAAGCACTTAAGATGTCGGCAACAAATCATCAATGGGCCCAAAGATATCGTTTTTCCTGCTAAGGCAAAAGCAACGAATAAAATTTAACTACATAATCATACATTTTACTCACCAAATCATGCATGTAATTACACTTTATAACACCAAGTTACGAGATGCGTTTGAGTAAACCAATGCACAACTGATTTGCAAAGTATGACTTATATATCTATGTTTGAAAAATATAAGATATTATCGTCTTATAATTACTAGTGATTGAATCCATGAAGTAATCTCTAAGCATGAGTTTAACCAATACTCAAAATCCTTATTTTTCAAGTACTCATGAATATTGCAGCATTCCCTATACAATGTCCAATATCTATGGACAATCTACAATCAATTCATGATAGTCTTAAATCAATACCTACTCCCAGAAGTATAAATGACTGTGGCATTTCGAATAAATTAATATCTAGGAAGTAACACGCAAAACGAAACACAATAATACATTAGTTGTTCTATGGCATCATACACTTCGATTATAAATAATTCCACATTATTTAATCACCATAACAGTCCCAGATTTATCTATTGTATAAATGTTTCGAGGTAATCAACTTGACAACTAAACTTGTCAACATTTATCATTCCAATGCTCTTAGCGTGCATATCATATTTTCCTCTGGTCATCACTATTGTGAACAAATCATCAAAAAGATATTCACTTCACAACTAGATCTCCATTCTCAACATTTTCTTGGATGTAGTGGAGTTTCCTCCTTCTATGCATTGACCTTCTGTGATCTCAAGAATCCTTAGTCAATACGACTGAACTTTCACAGAATATGGCAATTTGTTACTCAAAATAAATCCAAGATCAACTATGAAGTTTTCTAGTCCATGTACACTCCTTGGATACTTCACTTGCACTAATGTGGTCTTAGTTACATTGTCGAATCTACAACCATATCTTACATGAAATCTTTCATGTTACAACTCAAAATGAATATCCATTTAGACTATGACTCAAATTCATCTAAAAATCATGTCACTATAACTCTTCTCATTTATGTTCTCTACTGTCCACAAGTAACCATTCCTTAGTATCTTTCAATACTTCAGAATGTTCTTTACAGTTATCTAGCGATTTAGTCAAAAAAATTTCTAATACAATCTCATGATGTTCAAAACATCTGAAACATCAAAATAAGCACAATTCGTAACATTCATGATCGATTCTATATCTGAAGCATATGGGACTCGACTCATCCTATCATTTTTATGACTAGTACAAAATAACTTTTGAGATTCACTCAACTCCTTGCTATGAAGCCTGTGAACAATCCATTTGGAATTTCCATACTGAAACCTTTCAACACATTATGCTTTGACTGAATCATATTAACCATTTCGATCTATACTTTTAGATCCAAATACCAAGTATCAATGTCGCTTCCAATGTCCATCATAGCGAAACAATTCTCTAGCTTTTGCACCTTGCAAATTAGGGACAATGTTTCCTATGAGTGATATTGTCAACATGCAATACCCGAAAGACAACGACACTCCCACTAGCTTCAATATATATTCAAGACTCATATGGACTTCTAGAAAGATAACAATCTTTGTGTGACATCCCCATTTTCACGGCCAATTTAAAACTTTTTATTTATGCTTATTTGATTCAAAGTATAAAACTTAATGTGAAATTTGTTCCCAAAACATAATATATTTTTGAAGAAGCATTTTTCATTAATATATAAAACCTTGGGATGTCATTATTCGATACAGATACATAAGAATAAACATGTTTATCGGGCCTTACAACAATTTATTATACTATTTCCAAATAATTACTCAAATCACTCATCATCCTTGTGCCTTCGTACCGCTACCTGTGATACAAAGAAACTGAGTGGGTCAGGCTTGGGAGCCTGGTGAGCATATAGGGTTTTCAACCCATGATAATTAAGTTCTTTAATTATATATTTCACATCAAATAATTTACCCGATTACTCATTCTCGTTATTCTCACATATTGATCCTAAAATATTGATCTTAAAGGACCTATCCTAAGGATCGTCATCAGCAATGGGTAGACAATACTGTTTGGAGAATTCCTTTGGCAATATATGTCAATAATGCAACCATAGGGGGATAGAGTACATAAAATGAATAGATAGTTCATTAACACCTACGGGTTGCGAGCCTACCACCGTTCCACTGGACAATCTAGGATAGTCTGTGGTCGTCATCTATACTTTGCTAGATGACTGGTTCATCAATAGTCAAGGCCTATCATCATTATATCATTTCATTTTTCATCACCCATCATTACCCAATATTATATATATATATATATATATATATATATATATATGAAAATACATAGACTATTAAAGCTAGTAAAATCATATTATCTAACACAAATACCAAGTAATGCAGATAATAGGCACACATATCATTTATTCTTCTAGATAATTTATATCTATGTGTAAGCTGAAAGTAACTATGCACTCACTTGTTAAAGTGGATGACTGGAAAGTTGGGCAATTCTTCACTTTAGCACTTAGCTTTTCCTTTGATGTGACCTAGGTTCAATTATCATTAAGTCTTAGTCTAATATTCTTCATGACTAATAATAATCCAGATTCCTCAACAAACCAAATGTCTACATCAAGATCTATCAAGTAAAGAACAACCACGTAAGATATCTTCATTTCTCGTTTAGATTATTTTGGCTCCGTTTTCGACTTTCTTTTTATCGTTGAACTCCTATTAACGATATCTTCATTTCTCGTTTATATTATTTTGGCTAAAAATCGACCGATCTTCCGGGATGCACACTGGTATGCCAAATCTTAGAAAATTCACAACTTCCTCATACGAAGTCTGATTTGGACGTTCTTTTTATGCACGCTCTCGGTTTAACGTATACTACAACTTTCATTTAGATCTATAAGTCTAAAAATTAGTTTATCAAAAATTCACTTTTTACGTTACGCGGTGTCGTGCCGGTTTAGCCGTAAAACTTCGACAGGTCATAACTTCTTCGTTATAACTCGGATTTCGGCGTTCTTTATATGTACGGAACCCTTGTGATATATTCTATAACTTGGTTGAGATTATTTATTATAAATAATCTTCCATCAAAAAGTCATTTTTGACGCTCATTGTCTCTAAATTGACTAGCCCGAATCTGCGGGCGTTACAATTATCTCCCCCTTAGAATGATTACGTCCCGGGATCATCAACGAAACAGGGTTGTATAATGACTCCATACGTTATCTCTTCATCCTATGTAATAATCGTAACTTCTATGTTCCTTCGAATGAGTATCTAACTCTTGGTCCTCTTTACTGCAAGCGGTGCTCGATCTTGCACCCGCTCTCTGTCTCATGTTAGACTCTTAATCATGACCTATATGTCACAATATCGATCGTTATTGGAGCTCCTTCTTCTTCTTACAAACTTAGGAAAAGTTATTTGATTACCACAATAGACCGATGGGTCACGTTCTAATAACCTCTCATCGTATGATGCAACACTTAGACCCAGGTCTTTTAGAGTCAAATTCCAGAAAGAAATATACCTTCCTTCATATTCTAATGAGATATAATCACATTCTAGCATGTAGCACTTCTAGCTACAAGCTTCTTACTTTAACGACTATTCGCGATACTTCTATTGATCGCTTCGATTATCTTTCACATCAATCTTTTGTCTTAAGTCAGATGCTACATCGATCTTGGTTCTCTGAACCATGTAACATACTCATCTTAGTTGGACTCGACATGATATGACCACTAGGGTCAAAATAATAATCATCTTCTCGGTCATTACCGAAACGATGGTAACGACATACATGAACAAAACGGAATAAATTACTAGCGCCTTGGTAACCTTGTGACTTTCCCTGATCCAAGTGCAAGTCATGTGCTTCTGGTAGTATAGGCATCTACTACCTTTCACATCTACTCATACTCGTCCCAAGTATGGTCTCGCAGTTCTCCAAATCATTATCACAAAAACAATTTTAACACATACAAATGTGTCCAAACAATCATATAATTTTCCCTAGACTCTACTAGGACTTCTTCCATGCGTATCTTCAATCATCAATTCTGCTTCAACTTGGTTGGTGATGGTAATGTCAGACGATGGGATAACTTCATGGATTATACCAAAAATCTTTCTTTCTGCTAATCGAAAGTGTACTTCTCCCATACTAGACGTATTATTTATTAGATGCATTCTAAAGGAAATATATCACTCTTACGATATCTTCCGATAGTTAATATTCAGTATCGTAAGCCTTCCCATTTGCTCAATTCACTATGAGTCTTCACCATGATGTTCTGCACACCAAAGCAGTCGGTTGGTGTGTCGAGATGAGAATATAGATAGAGGAAGGTTTAGACGCGTATTCCTCCATATTACTTCGAAACATTACATGCCAGTTCTAATATCGTAATTAAACGTTTAGAAATCTGAACACATAAAGATTCCAGATCCGGTCGGCAACAGACTATAGATCCGATCAAACGATAGCATCATAAAGCATCGCAAATCATTTAGCACATAAAAGCAATTTAGGCATCTTCCCTAAATGAGCTAGTGCCCGTGTCTATTCAGGTGTACTTCCTAAAATACATTAGACACACTCCTCAAGATCATCGCTTACCATTCTAAGTTTAAGTATAGAAATAAATCCTTATTCCTAGTTCGCTTAAACTAATTCTCTGATACCAACTGTGACATCCCCATTTTCACGGCCAGAAAAGACCGATTTTGTTTATGCTTTATAAAAATCAGAGTTCCCTTTTAATAAAAATGTTGCAAAATTTGTTTCCAGAAAATACATGATAAATACTTTATCAAAGCATTTCCGAAGAAATGTATTTTATTCATTTAAAACATTTGGGATGTCGTCGTCAATACAGAAACATAAGCATAAATAGAACTTACATTCATTTACACTAGTGATCTACATCTCTTTTAAATCTCTCAGTGTAAAGTAGCTTCATATCGACACTTGTGACACAAATAAGCTTGAGTGGGTCAGGTTGGGAAACTTGGTGAGTACATAGTGTTTTCAACCCACAATAATATAATTATTATGTTTGAACATCGAACAATCAACCCATTTACCCATCCCCATTATCTCCTTTACTCTTAAGGATCTACCCTAAGCATCAGCTATTCCTCGTTCATTCATTCTAAAGTCCATCGTCGCCAGGGTTTACACAATAGGCACTAAGTCCATAGTCACCAGGGTTTATACAACAGGCACTAAATCCATAGTTGCCAATGCTCGTTCGTAAAGCACTAATTCCATAGCTGCATTCATTGGGTACTAAGTCCATAGCTACCAACTTTTATCTAATAGGTACTAAGTCCATAGCTACCATCGTTTATCTAACAGGCACTATGTCCATAGTTGTCGATGTTATTTATTAGGCACTAAGTCTATAGCTGCCGATGTTCACTCATATCATCTTTCATCTCTCAGCATTCATCTACCCATGTTTTGCCCAACATATTCATAGATATAAAATACATATATAGTTTAAATTATTTAAAACATGTATAAAATCGTTCATCCAGCATAGATAGCAAGTATACAGGTTATATGCACACATAGCACGTAATATATATATATATATATATATATATATATATATATATATATATATATATATATATATAATACTTCATATCTATGTGTAAGATGAAAGTAACTATGCACTCACTTGTTAAAGTGATGATTCCAAACTCGGGCAGCGCTTCGCTTCTAACGATTCTAATTTCCTTCGATGAAACCTAGCATTATTATCGCTAAATTTTAGTCTAATATTTATTGCGACTAATTATTAGTTTAGATTCGTCATTAACTCAGAGTCTACTTTCATGATCTATAAAGTAAGGAACAACCAGGTAGGATCATATCGGAGGTAGGGTCTGTTTGGTATACGAAGTATACTGTTTGGAAATCCCACTTTAAACACCTCACTAAATCACAGCCTAGACATCATTCCCGTAAGTAGATCAATCAGTATAACGACTTTGAATCACTGATAAATATTATTTATAGGTTCATAATAACGATATTATATTTAAATATAAGCACTATTTAAAGTAGGGTAGGCGTATCTCACTTACAGCGGGTTTTGCTAAAAACCAGGTTTCGCTGAAGCAGAGCTTCTGAGCCGAAAAGCTCTTTTTCTCGGAGCCTTCGGGCGCTCCGCAGATTTCCTCTAGCACCTTGAGGTTACTAGGGATTTAGAGGGGTTTTGGGAGTCTAGAGAGAGAAATAAAGGCTGATGGTGTGAAGAAAATATGAAGGATTCACCCTTTATTTATAGGGGTTTTATCGTAGAGTAGGCCCTAAGTTTCGTCCGTATCTTCTGCGTACGAGCTCCGTTTTCTACGTTATTTATATCCACATGTTGGTATTTACGAGTACTACAACTTTCATTTAGACCCCGTCAGCTAATTCTCATTCTATCTCTGATTTGCAAAACTGTATCGAATTTATCGTGCTCGAAGAGTAGGGACTAAGTTTCGTCCATATCTTTAACATAAGAGCTCTATTATCGACGTTCTTTATATCCACGCGTTGGTATTTACGAGTACTACAACTTTCATTTAGATCCTGTTGGCTAATTCTCATTCTATCTCAGATTTAAAAAATTGTATCGAATTCGCCGCGCTCGAATAGTAGGGACTAAGTTTCGTCCATATCTTTCGCATACGAGCTCCGTTTTCGACTTTATTTTTATCGTTGAACTCCTATTAATGATATCTTCACTTCTCGTTTAGATTATTTTGGCTAAAAATCGACCGATCTAAAATTTGAATTTCGGGTTGCACACTGCTATGTCAAATCTTAGAAAATTCATAACTTCATCATACGAAGTCAGATTTGGACGTTATTTATATGCACGCTCTCGGTTTAACGTATACTACAACTTTCATTTAGATCTCCAAGTCTAAAAAGTAGTTTATTAAAAATTTACTTTTTACGTTACGCGTGTCGTGCCGGTTTAGCCGTAAAACTTCGACAGGTCATAACTTCTTCATTATAACTCGGATTTCGACGTTCTTTATATGTACGGAACCCTTGTAAAATATACTAAAACTTGGTTGAGATTATTTATTATAAATAATCTTCCATAAAAAAGTCATTTTTGACGCTCATTGTCTCTAAATTGACTAGCCCGAATCTGCGGGCTTACATTCGGCGGCCAGCGTTGCAGCTTCAAGAAGCGTGCGTCGCGCCTTTTTGCGCGTTGCGCACTCAGAAAAACTTCAAAAATTTGTAACTTCTTCCTATGAACTCCTTTTTTGACATTCTTTATATCCTTGCATAACTATCGATGAGATCTACACTTTCGTTTAGACTCCATCGGTTAATTCTCGCTTTATTTTTTTATTTATTATTTTAGAAGGCTTAGACTGCTAAAGTCTGTTTAAAATTCATATATTTTTCATACGACATCCGTTATCGACTGTCTTTATATTGACGGACTACTATCTATGAGATCTTCGACTCTCGTTTAGGTTGTTTCGGCTAAAAATCAACCGATCTAAAATTCGATTTCTGTGCTAACACAGTTGCGCTGAAACTTCAAAAAATCATAACTTACTCATATGAAGTCAGATTTGGACTTTCTCTATATGCACGCTTTTGGCTTTACGATTACTATGACTTTCGTTTAGATTATTTAGGCTAATAAGCAACCTATCTCGGATTTACTATTTACGACGCACTTTGTCGTATCGGGTTGAACGCGAAACTTCAAACGATCATAACTTCTTCATACGAAGTCAGATTTTAGCGTTCCTTATATCCCCGGAATCCTCATCATGACTACTTCAACTTTCATCAAGTCTATTTATCCTAATTAATATTTTATTTTAATATTTATTTTAGCCTTATTTATTAAGTTTTCACCTAATATTATATACACGTAATGTAAACACATAAATCACATAGATTCAAACAATTTCCTTTTATTTATCCATGTAAGGATTACAATCATTGACCAACGACGGTTAAATATTCTAATAATGCCTAACGAGAAACGCGGGCGTTACACTTTGTGTAACATCCGGATTCCCAGGTATCTTATTTTAAGTATTTGTCTTGAGTTTTAAGGAGGGACTCGGCGAGTAGGCGCTCAGACTCGCCGAGTAGGATCGCGAATTCTTGTCTGGATTAATGAGGGACTCGACGAGTCGATGCGTGGACTCGGCGAGTCTGCGCTGTAAAGTGAAACCCTAAATCTCAGGGCCTGAGCCTTATTTAAAGGCCTTTATGGCCTCCATTTGCGGCTACCAGTCCAGAGAGAGATACCCTAGCGATTGTAAGCGAGTTGTGAGAGAGTTTGAGCCTTTTGATCATTTTTGGTGTGATTTTGCAAAGGAGAAAGTGTTTCCAGCAAGGGGAGGTCAAGAGGATTGCATTTCAGTGAGTTTTCGGCTTGGATCTTCAAGTTTGAGGTAGCTATTTGATCCTATCCTTCTGTTTTGCTTAAGGGCATTGAATTTAGGGTTTTCTATACCCTTTTATGACTTGTTTAGTTGTGTATAGTGTCCCATTGAGTGCTAAACTCTAGATCTGGACCTTTTGAGGTCCAGAGGGCCTGAACCATGCTGCTTTTTGTGGTTCTATGGAGGAAATGGGCATAGGTTGCCATGTTAGAAGGGATTTCACCGAAATAAGCCTTGGGAGCATTGTATGTGTAGCAAGATTCGACCTTTACGTGTTTATTGGTCATGGGGAAGTCAGATCTATAGATTAGAGAGGCAGATCTGACCTCAAGAGGTCAGATGAGTGTTGTCATGGGCGGAACTCGCCGAGCCCATAAGGGACTCGACGAGTCGAGTCGGGTTGCCCTACGATTCGCGACCGGTGATGACCCGTTGAGTGTAGGGTTGACTCAACGAGACGAGTGACGACCAGGGGCGAAGAGGACATGCATGGACTCGCCGAGTCACACGAGTGCACTCGGCGAGTCTGGTCAAAGTTTGACCGTGACTTTTGTTGACTTTTAGGGTTTGGTCAACAATTGGACTTGTGGACCATTGAAGGGTAAAATGGTCTTTTAGCCTTGTTAGAGGATATGGAAGAGACTAGTCCAGCCTGGAAAGCCGTTATTGATTCGAGATAATTGTTTATGTGTTTAGGCGGAGGCTAGATCAGTATACGTGTGCGAGATTATCCGAGATAGCCGAGGTGAGTCTTCTCACTATACTGTACCTAGAGTGGTACCTATGTGTGACCGGAAGGTCTTGTATGTTATGAGATGTATGTGCTCTATGTTGTTATGTGATATGTATGTGTTATGTATGTTATGTATGACATGGACCGGAAGGTCAGGAGGTTACGGACCGGAAGGTCGATACGGGTAGGACCGGAAGGTCTATCGGAATTCGGGACGGAAGTCCCCTGAGACACTTGGATCGAAAGATCCTATAGAGTTATGACCTGGAAAGGCGTATGTGTTGTATATGGTATTTTAGGGAACTCACTAAGCATTTATGCTTACAGTTGCTGTGTTATGTGTTTCAGGTACTAGCGAGGGTCGCGGGAAGGCGCCGGCATGATCCGTACACACTCATAGAGATTATGTTTTGAGATTCTGGGATTTGTTTGTTATGATAACATTGGACACAGTTGTTTGATATTGTTTTGATGATTGAAAATATGATTTAAAAATGAAAAATTGATTTTGAAAATTTATGTTGTTACAAGTTGGTATCAAAGCCTTGGTTTGAGGGATTCGGATGCACCTTCGGGCGTATCTGAACTCAAACTGAGGATTTCAGAAAGTTTTTCATAAAAAGGAACAATTTTTCTGATAGAGTAAAAGATTTTGAGAAAAGTAGAAAGGAGCAGTGTGTACGATCAGCCAGCGCTCGAACGGTGATTTCCCAAAATACCCTTATATTATGTGTTATGAGATATGTTATGATATGCATGCTAGAGTAGGCTAAGTATTCATATTAGGACTAGAGTGGCCTGATTTGTGATGCCTTAGCCTAGGAAGATTTCTGCTGCTATGTGATGCTTGAGAGTGAGTAGGTAGCAGTGAGGAGCTTATGAGAGGTCTACCGAAGGGTAGCCTATGCCAGCGAGATGTAGGGTGTTTGTGATCTGGGATCCAAGGAGGAGGACTTAGGGTGAATACTGATGCGGTGTGGACGGTAGTATAGGGCCCGTACTACTGAAGACACCGGAGCAGTGCACACTCTAAGTAAGAATCCTTTGGGTACTAAGGAACAAGTAGGGTCGAGTTATCGAGTGCGAGTATGCTCGAGCGAGTATCTGATATTATTATGTTGTATTTCAGAGACATCATGGTTGGGACACGCCACAGACCTGGGCCAAGCAGCGGGAGTGATGAGGAGCCTCGTCAGATGATCCACGATGAGGTGGCAGCGGCGATTCGAGCCGAGATTCCGGAGATGTTTGGGTCTATCAAGACCACATTAATTGAGACTTTTGATGAGCGGTACGCAGTAGTGACTGAGGTTGCGGCTGCTGCAGCTACTGTAGCTGTGGCTGCTGCCAGGCCACAGGGAGGTGACTCATTGTTGTTTCGGGAGTTTAGCAACACGAAGCCACCAGAGTTTGATGGGACGCAGGATCCGATCGCTGCGATGAGATGGATTTCTGATATCGAGGGATGCTTCCACACGTGTTCATGTCCGGAGCATCTGAGGGTACGGTTCACGCTGAACCAGCTTCGCTTGGGAGCGAAGGACTGGTGGAAGTTCGTGATGGCGAGCTTCACTCTTGCAGAGATTTCAGAGGTGACCTGGGAGAGGTTCACCACCATGTTCAGAGACGAGTATGTTCCCCCAGTGGAGAGGGAACGGTTGGTTCAGGAGTTCTTGACCCTCAAGCAGGGTACTGATTCTGTTACTGTGGTTACCAGGAAGTTTCACGAGAGGGCGATGTTCTGCCCTAAGCAGGTATCTACCGAGCAGGCACGCATGAGCCGGTATATAGGCATTCTGAGGAGGGATATTCGGGAGTTCGTGTCGAACTCGAATTACCGGACATTTAATGAGCTTCAGGCAAATGCCCGGAAGAGGGAGATTGATTTGGAGACTCAGACCAGGGAGGAGGCCAAGTCTCAGGGGATGGATCAGCGGCCGGCGCAGTCTCAGCCGGCAGTCAGGCGGGCAAAGCCCGCCGATTCGAGATCTGGAGGCCAGAAAGGCCGCACTTGTGGGAAGTGCGGCAAGGGACATGATGGGGTTTTTCGATCGGGTGCTTGCTACAAATGTGGCAAGGAGGGGCATATAGCCAAGGATTGCTCCAAGGGATTCATGGTTTGCTTTCATTGCAACCAGACGGGCCACCGGAAGGCCGAGTATCTGCAGCTGCGGGGGACAGCACTGGGAGCACAGCAGGGATCGGCCCCTGCCGCCGTGCGAGCTACTGAGGTTCGGTCGGTGAAGGCCGAGGCACCGAAGGCTCGCAGGAGAGCCTTCCAGTTGACAGCGGAGGAGGTCTGTGCAACGCCCGATGTCGTGGCTGGTATGTATTCTTTCATTTATTTATGCTGAGTTATGAGATCTTGTGCTTATATTATGATATGCGTAGGTACTTTTCTTGTGAGTTTTGTACCTGCTTTGGTGTTATTCGACTCGGGTGCGAGTCGGTCATTTGTGTCTTTAGCGTTTACTCAGCACATCAGTATCCAGCGGGAGGCATTGAGTCGACCGCTACAGGTTTCCATAGCTGACGAACAAGCGGTGTATGCTACGGATGTGATTCGAGGTTGTGTACTCGAGATCTTCGGTGTTGAGTTCCCGATAGATCTGGTCCCAATTGCGATGGGGGATGTGTGTGTGATAGTGGGCATGGATTGGTTAAGCCGTTTTGGGGCTGTTATAGACTGCGAGCGACAGTTGGTGATGATACGAGACCCTAGTGGGGGAGTTCTTACGGTGTACGGCGAGGGCACCCGTTCAGGGTCAGCATTCTGTTCGGCTGCTAGGGCAAGGCAGAGTCTACAGCAGGGCTGTAGTGGGTTTGTGGCTTACGTGATGGACACACGAGTAGCAGCGGAGAGGTCTAGTTCTGTTGATGATGTGCCGATAGTGCGTGAGTTCCTGGATGTTTTTCCCGAGGAGCTGTCGGGTGTGCCTCCCGAGAGGCAGGTAGAGTTCCGTATCGATTTGGTTCCGGGGGCAGCGCCTATCGCCAATGCGCCTTATCGCCTTGCGCCACCATAGATGCAGGAGTTATCCTCACGGCTTCAGGAGCTGTTGGGGAAAGGATTTATCAGGCCGAGTAGCTCACCTTGGGGAGCGCCGATCCTTTTTGTCAAGAAAAAGGATGGTTCACACCGGATGTGCATTGATTACCGGGAGTTGAACAAGTTAACGGTCAAGAACCATTGCCCACTACCGAGGATTGATGATCTGTTCGATCAGTTGCAGGGAGCATCTTGGTTCTCCAAGATAGATTTGAGATCGGGATATCACCAGATGAGGGTGCGAGATGAGGATATCCAGAAGACGGCGTTCAGGACTCGTTATGGGCATTACGAGTTCGTGGTGATGCCTTTTGGGCTCACCAACGCACCGACAACGTTTATGGATCTCATGAACAGGGTGTGCAGACCGATGTTGGATCGTTCGGTGATCGTGTTCATTGACGATATACTAGTGTATTCGAGATCCAGAGAGCAGCACGAGGAGCATTTGAGAGAGATCCTCAGAGTATTGAGGTCGGAGAGGCTTTACGCCAAATTCTCCAAGTGCGATTTCTGGCTACGAGAGGTTCAGCTCTTGGGGCATCTCGTTAACCAGAAAGGGATATTGGTCGATCCGGCCAAGATTGAGGCTGTGATGAGTTGGGAGGTACCGAGGTCCCCCACCGAGATCAAGAGTTTTCTAGGATTGGCCGGCTATTATCGGAGATTTATCAGGGATTTCTCCAAGATCGTCGTGCCTCTCACCAGGTTGACCCGGAAGGGTGTTGCTTTTTCGTGGGGTCCGGAGCAGCAGACCTCGTTTGAGACACTTCGCCAAAGATTATGCGAAGCCCCTGTGTTAGCCCTCCCGGAAGGGATGGAAGATTTTGTGGTATATTGTGACGCATCGATATCAGGGTTGGGTGCAGTACTTATGCAGAGGGGGCATGTGATAGCATATGCATCGAGGCAGCTGAAGCCTCATGAGACGAGGTATCCCACCCACGATCTGGAGCTGGGGGCAGTGGTGTTCGCCCTCAAGATATGGCGTCACTATTTGTATGGGGTTCGGTGTACCATATACACGGACCACAAGAGCTTGAAGTATTTGATGGATCAGCCCAATCTGAATATGCGCCAGAGGAAATGGTTGGACGTGGTAAAGGATTACGATTGTGAGATCCTATACCACTCGGGCAAAGCTAATGTTGTAGTTGATGCCCTGAGCCGTAGGGCGGAGAGTGCCCCAATTTGAGACATTTGTATGCGGTTGACAATGATGACTCCGGTGTTGGATACCATTCGGGAGGCCCAGGCAGGGTCTGTGAGACCGGAGAACCGCAAGAGAGAGCGGGTGATTGGGAAGGTACCTGAATTCGTTACCGATAGCCGCGGGCTTATGACCTTTCAGGGTCGGATTTGGGTGCCGTATGCAGGCGGGGCGCGCACCACCTTGATGGAGGAGGCGCATAGATCGAGATTCTCGATCCATCCCGGGGCCACTAAGATGTATTTGGACCTGAAGAAAGTTTATTGGTGGCCTTGTATGAAGAGGGACGTAGCATGGTTTGTTGAGAGGTGCTTGACCTGTCGTAGGGTTAAGGCCGAGCACCAGCGTCCGCATGGCAAGTTGCAGCCACTTGAGGTTCCCCAATGGAAGTGGGAACAGATTTCTATGGATTTCATCACCAAATTGCCAAGGACCGCGAGGGGTGTCGATGCAATTTGGGTGATCGTCGACCGGCTGACGAACAACGCGTATTTTCTTGCTATCAGTGAGAGCTCTTCTGCTGAGAGGCTGGTAGAGTTGTATGTGAGGGAGGTGGTATCGCGGCATGGAGTGCCGATCTCGATCGTGTCGGATCGAGATGTGTGTTTCACTTCCAGGTTCTGGAAGAAATTCCATGAGGAGTTGGGTACGAGGCTACATTTCAGTACCGCATACCACCCACAGACGGACAGACAGAGTGAGCAGACGATTCAGACGCTCGAGGACATGCTTCGGGCATGTGTGTTGGACTTCGGAGGGATTTGGGACACGTATTTGCCGTTGGCTGAGTTTTCCTATAACAACAGCCACCATTCGAGCATTGGTATGCCTCCCTTCGAGTTGTTGTATGGGAGGAGGTGTCGGACTCCCATCTGTTGGGGAGAGGTAGGACAGCGAGTGATGGGCAACACTGAGATAGTGCTTCAGACGTCAGAGCAGATACAGCAGGTCAGGTAGAGGTTGTTGACAGCTCAGAGTCGCCAGAAGAGTTACGTGGATAGGCGACGATCCGAGCTCGAGTTTCAGGTCGAAGACTTCGTACTCCTGAAAGTGTCTCCTTGGAAAGGAGTAATTCGATTCAGGAAGAGGGGCAAGTTGGGGCCCCGGTATATTGGGTCGTTCAGGGTGACTGCGAGGGTGGGCAGGGTAGCATACCGGTTGGAGCTACCTGCGGAGTTAAGTCAGATACATGATACCTTCCACATGTCTCAGTTGAGAAAGTGTATAGCCGACGAGTCGGCGGTGTTACCATTGGAGGATATTCAGGTAGATGCGAGCCTGAATTATGTTGAGAGGCCAGTCGCGGTGGTGGATCGGAAGATCAAGGTTTTGAGAAACAAAGGAAGTGCCACTGGTTCTGGTTCAGTGGCAGCATCGAAAGGGGTCCGAGCTGACTTGGGAGCCGGAGGCGGAGATGCGGAAGCTTCATCCAGAGTTGTTTGTAGAAAGAGACTTCGGGGGCGAAGTCTGATTCTAGCGGGGGAGAATTGTAACATCTGGATTCCCAGGTATCTTATTTTAAGTATTTATCTTGAGTTTTAAGGAGGGACTCGGCGAGTAGGCGCTCAGACTCGCCGAGTAGGATCGCGAATTCTTGTCTGGATTAATGAGGGACTCGACGAGTCGATGCGTGGACTCGGCGAGTCCGCGCTGTAAAGTGAAACCCTAAATCTCAGGGTCTGAGCCCTATTTAAAGGCCTTTATGGCCTCCATTTGCGGCTACCAGTCCAGAGAGAGATACCCTAGCGATTGTGAGCGAGTTGTGAGAGAGTTTGAGCCTTTTGATCATTTTTGGTGTGATTTTGCAAAGGAGAAAGTGTTTCCAGCAAGGGGAGGTCAAGAGGATTGCATTTCAGTGAGTTTTCGGCTTGGATCTTCAAGTTTGAGGTAGCTATTTGATCCTATCCTTCTGTTTTGCTTAAGGGCATTGAATTTAGGGTTTTCTATACCCTTTTATGACTTGTTTAGTTGTGTATAGTGTCCCATTGAGTGCTAAACTCTAGATCTGGACCTTTTGAGGTCCAGAGGGCCTGAACCATGCTGCTTTTTGTGGTTCTATGGAGGAAATGGGCATAGGTTGCCATGTTAGAAGGGATTTCACCGAAATAAGCCTTGGGAGCATTGTATGTGTAGCAAGATTCGACCTTTACGTGTTTATTGGTCATGGGGAAGTCAGATCTATAGATTAGAGAGGCAGATCTGACCTCAAGAGGTCAGATGAGTGTTGTCATGGGAGGAACTCGCCGAGCCCATAAGGGACTCGACGAGTCGAGTCGGGTTGCCCCGCGATTCGCGACCGGTGATGACCCGTTGAGTGTAGGATTGACTCAGCGAGTCGAGTGAGGACCAGGGGCGAAGAGGACATGCATGGACTCGCCGAGTCACATGAGTGCACTCGGCGAGTCTGGTCAAAGTTTGACCGTGACTTTCGTTGACTTTTAGGGTTTGGTCAACAATTGGACTTGTGGACCATTGAAGGGTAAAATGGTCTTTTAGCCTTCTTAGAGGATATGGAAGAGACTATTCTAGCCTGGAAAGCCGTTATTGATTCGAGATAATTGTTTATGTGTTTAGGCGGAGGCTAGATCAGTATACGTGTGCGAGATTATCCGAGATAGTCGAGGTGAGTCTTCTCACTATACTGTACCTAGAGTGGTACCTATGTGCGACCGGAAGGTCTTGTATGCTATGAGATGTATGTGCTATATGCTGTTATGTGATATGTATGTGTTATGTATGTTATGTATGACATGGACCGGAAGGTCAGGAGGTTACGGACCGGAAGGTCGATACGGGTAGGACCGGAAGGTCTACCGGAATTCGGGACGGAAGTCCCCTGAGACACTTGGATCGGAAGATCCTACAGAGTTATGACCTGGAAAGGCGTATGTGTTGTATATGGTATTTTGGGGAACTCACTAAGCATTTATGCTTACAGTTGCTGTGTTATGTGTTTCAGGTACTAGCGAGGGTCGCGGGAAGGCGCCGCCATGATCCGTACACACTCATAGAGATTATGTTTTGAGATTCTGGGATTTGTTTGTTATGATAACATTTGACACAGTTGTTTGATATTGTTTTGATGATTGAAAATATGATTTAAAAATGAAAAATTGGTTTTGAAAATTTACGTTGTTACACTTTGACTTCCTCGTGAAAGAATAGATTCCTGCTACGCGAGGCTTGCTTATATCTACGAATAGACTTATCAAGCTGACACACTTTGTTTGGATACTTTGTATGTTTAAATCCTTCCAAGATATCTCATATATCCTTTGAAAGTTTCCTATTGAGGAAAGTCATTTAAACATCCACTTTACCATATCTTATATCAAAGAAGGCAACAATGGTAACAAATAACCAAACAGACCCTTTCTCAGCTAGTGGTGAGAATGTTTCCTCATAATCAATTTCTTGATTCTGGGTGAAACTCTTTTCCACGATACTAGCTTTGAATGTCTGTACATTCTTATCCATGTTAGTCTTCACATTAATGATCTAATCAGAGCCTACTGTCATAAACCTAGGCTTTGGATTAACTAATCCTATACTTGGTTATCCTTCACAGACTAGATTTTGATATCCTTAGACTCTTTTAATGGTAGCCATAAGCCTGTCATTTCTTCCTAGTAGCTACTAGGCTTATCCAAATTGATCAATGTTTTATCACTAATCAATGTATCTCCTTCCACAGTTAGATGAAACTCATAAAACTTGGGAGGTGCTCTAACTCTACTAAATATTGCGAAGAGGTAAGGAAATGTCATTTGACTCAACTGGTATTTCAACCTCAGGTCGAGAGCTAGTGCCAACTAAAGGTTCATTGCCGGTCATATCTTGAATTTTTCAAGGTCAATAAGACTCCCACTGAATTTTTGATATGTATATGTGCTTTCTCTCAAGAAACATTCCTTTCGAGCTATAAGCATCATATACATCAAAAGTCATTAGTGAACACTCGACAATGTAACACTTCTTAAATCTTGATTCAAATTGGCCACTGGTTTCTCGTTTAACGAAATACCTCACAACACCAGATCTAAATATAAGGGAACTTTCCACCTCCACATTTCATGAGGTGTTTTCAAACCTACTTAGTCGGATACAAGCTTCCAAACATGCTCTACTATTTCAAGTGTATATTCCCAAAATGTAATTGGTCGCAAAGCACGACTCATCATAGATCGAACCATTTGGTGTTAGATTCTTCTTTTAGTAACATCATTAGATTATGGTGTCCTTGGAGAAGCTAATTATGGAAACCATTCCACAATCTATAAGATAATCATAGAACTCGATACTAAGGCATTCTCCTTTCCTTTCAGATTGAAGATCCTTTATCTTCATGCCCAATTGATTCCCTACTTTCTTCTGATACTCTTTGAAACTTTTTAAAGTGTCATACTCATGCTTGATCATATACGCATAATCACATCTATTGAAACTATCAATAAATATGGCATAATAGTATATGTCGTCCCTTGTGGTGGATCTGATGGGTCTACACACATTAGTGTATACAAGATCCAACAATCCTTTTGTATTCATTACATGTCCATGTGAATGGTGACTAAGTCGTCTTGTCAACATACAATACTTGCATACATCATCCAACTCAAATTCGAATGATTCCAAGTTTGGTCCAATTGGAGCTTGGTGATACGATTCTTACTTATCTGGCCAAGGCGATCATGTCACAAGCGTAATCACATCTAAAATATTAGAAGAATCAATATTCAATTCATCACTGCTATTATTAGAAACATAAACTACAATTCCATGAATTCCAATTGCAAGAAGATGTTTTATACATAAAACCATCATATTTGTAAACTAGAATCGCATTTCCATTATCAAATGAAAATTGAAAATCATGTTTATACAGTGCATATGTAACGTCCCAAAAATAAGACCCGAAAATTTCAATTTTCAATTAATAAAAACAATATCCCAAAACATCATCATAAATCCTTAGTGGAACAAATGTAATCAAAACATTATAAAATATCCGAGTTATCATGAAAATGTGAAACAATATCGTGAGTGCACTGCAATCACCCCAACCTCTTCCCTTTAGCACCAGAAGTACCTAAAACATAAAGTGAAAACCGTAAGCACAAAGCTTAGTGAATTCTCCAAACTACCACATACCATACATATAAAAACATACTGGGCCCCCGCCCCACATCAGGCCTCGCCCGACATCGAGTCCCATTCGGCCTCGGTCCCCGCTCGGATTACAGATTTGTTGTTCATTAGGCTCCGCCTGACATCGGGCCCTGCTCGGTACACATATAAACATATATCATGCTAACACATGCGAAAATCATAAAGACAATAACATACAATACAGTCATCGAGCCTCGCCCGACATCGAGCCCCGATCGGTATACATACCAGCACATAACACATGAAAGAGTCACGCAGACATCTAGCATCCTAACATAATAATCATGGGCCGGAATTGGTGCCTTCGACCCGCTAAACATAATGAGGAAACTCACTGATGAATTAATGAATCGAGTAATGAATTAATCAGAGTATGAATTCAAGTAAGAATATGAGATTTGAACACACGATGTAAATATGATCTTGTTATGCTTTCGAATTCTTTACAGAGAATAGTAGACAAGTCTGTAAAAGTTCTTTTCTAACTCTAGTAAATAACCCTATTTATAGGGAACTGAAAGCATACAAAAAATATACTAAGGCATTGACTCTAAATCTTCGAATAAAAGCGCCCTAGTAAAATACATTACAAAGAATTCGAAGAGTCCAAAACATACTTCGACTAATTACAATAATTCGACCCTTACAATCTCCCCCTTTGTAATCATAGTCGAAGTCTTCAATTTGTAAGAAGTGTGATGGAATACAGTAATACTCTTCGAATCTCCGTGTACCAGGAGATAATCTTTTTTAGCTCTTTCTTGTCGCCTTCATTGTTCTTCTTGCAATGATTCATACGAACAATCAAGTTCGTATATTGAGATGTTGAATATCTCTCGACTTCACTTGCTTGGAATAAGAACCGTTTAGACTTTCCAGCTTTGTCTTTTCCTGCGAAGACAATTCCAAAAGGCTTCAGGAAAATTTCACCATCAGCATACTTCTTCAATTCAACCTGAGTCTTCGTAGGAGCCATCGGAGCTTTAATTTCCATTCCTTTAGCAGTAGCTAATTCAACATCTGTTAGTGCCAAGCACTCATAATAGGTTTCGATAAAAATCTTGATGTGAGCTACTCCAAGCTTGAATTCATCTGGTTCTGTGTTTTGAAGATATGAGAATGATTTGTCTTTCAAAAGTAATGCAACTTGTATAAGATCATACATGTTCATTAATGGAAAATCTGCAACAGTGAATTCGCAAATATTTCCGTTTGCCCTGGCAACCACATACTTAACATTTTGGACTGTGTTTTCGAAAACCACATCCTTTTTCATACTTATGACCTTCTTGATTTTTATTGAAGACCAAACTTCCTCAGGGGCTTTTCCAAGAACATCATGAAAACGAATTTTCATGTGTGTACCTTCATCTTTATTTTTAAAATTCCCTTCTGCTTTGAACTGAGGCATGATAAACATCATTTCGTTTATGGGAAAATCCAACTGGCCTGCATCAGTATTTGTGACCAAATAACTCTGCTTTGGTTTCTTCTCAAATGAATACATGTGATTGAATGCAACCTTGGCCTCGATTGTTTCGTAGTTATAGTGTTTAGTTGGATCCCCTTTATCCATTCCCTTCGGATCATTTGCTCGCTGAGCCATAATGCTTTGAACTATTATGAGCTTTTCGATTTCAGCATCAACTTCAGCCTTCTTTTCTTCTTTTGATTTTTCCAAAACAATCGATTTCCCTTTATCTTTCAATGCTTGAATGTCAGTTGTCTCTTTTGGTTTTGAACCACTCCCACCAGTCTCCGAAGATTTACCAATCACAATTCCTTTTGAAATTGGTCTTGCAATTGGTATTGTTGTTACGACTGTTGAAGTCACCTGTTCAGCAGAAACAATTATTGGTTTTGTTGTAGGGATTTTCGAAGAAAATACTTTTCCCACAACTTTCGCATCTTCTCCACTAGTCTTCGACTCACTAGCTTTTCTTTCTCCCCCTTGCACCCCTGTGAAAACAGGTGGGGCATTTGTGGTTGGAAGAAGACTTGATATGCGAAAGAGAGGAGCAAGTTGCTTGTTGAGAATGGCTTCGAATTTGATAAACTTCTGAGATAAAAATTCAGGAGTAACCAATGGAGAAGAAACCGGCCTATCAGAAATCTCTTTTAACTACTTAAGCAACTTAAGCACTTCTTCAAAGCTTGCACTTTCGGATGTTGAAAGTTGAGTAATTTGAGGACTCAAATTGTCATACAACTTAACAAATCGAGTGACTGCGTCACAAATGATATCAACCTTTTGATGCAATGATGCATAGTCATGTTGAACAGTTGCTATTTCTCTTTTCATATCTTCACGAAGTTCGTGAATTTGCAAGTTGACATCCTCTCGAACTTTCTTCACATCTTGAATAAAAAGAACATGTCGTTCCTTTGCAACATTCTTCAATTCTTTCAGATTACCAGCAAACTTCGAACTCTGAGAATTGATCCGAATTTCATTGTTTTGATCATTATGATCAATCTTCTCCAAGACTCGAGATTCAGAATCTTTAAGCATCCCCGATACTTTACTTATGATTATGGATTCAAACACCTTCAGCAATGAATCAACTTCAACACTTGAAATAGACGAACCAACCCCTAGATCTGCTTGGGATTGAATGACAGAATTCAACTTTTGATTTAAAATCTTAAACTGCTTCATGGTCATCAGCATGTGATCTGGAAACTGCTCTTCTTCTTCATGAAACTCCAAGTCGTCACACATACCGCCAAACCCCTCATTATCAGTCTTTGTTTCCATATAAACAGTATCTTGAATAGGTGAAGTTGTTTTGGGTGGCTCAGTAGATTGAGAAGAAAAAATAGACGTAAAGGGTTGATCAAGAATGGGTTCGAATGTTGGGGAATCTGTTGTTGAAGTAAGAGGAGTAGAAGATAACGGTAAAGAAACAGTACTTGCAAAAGGAGCAGAAGTAGATGGACCTGTAGCTTCATTCTTCGAACCTCCTTCACCCATATGGACATTTGCATCCGTATCAGATACGTGTGCAGGGATGCCTGAAGTTCGAACCTCCTCAGGAACTGATTTGGCAATCGAAACTTCGGGTGGTATGACAACTGTCTTCTCAAGAGTGAAACTTTCGGTGATAAGAGTAAACTCTGGAGTTTCAAGAATTCTTTCACTATCATCATCTGTTGACTCAGTAGAGATTACAAGTTTTCGAGTCTTCTTCTTCTTTTTATTTTGCTTTGCCATGTCTTCAGCCCTTCGTTTCTTGGACACCGGTGAAACAGGTGCGGACACTTCTCTAATTAGAATCCCTTGATGAGTTATTTGAGGTTTTCGAACCACTTTGTGCGTTGGAGACTTGCTTTTGTGAGTGGACTTCATTTTAATTCTTCGAAACATGCCAGTCTTCGAAGGAAGGACTACATGTTCTCGTGTTTCTTCAATAATGGGCTCAATTACTGGAGTCTCAGCAACAGTCACTTCAACTGTTTCAGGCTTCTTCTTCGGAGATTTCGAAGATCTGGACTCAGTTTCATGCTTTCTCGACTTCTTGGTTTTCTTATCATCTCCTCCCAGTAAAACACCAGTTTTAATTGAAGAATCAATTGTCGTCAAATAGGCTACTAATACAGGGTTCGAAGAATCAACTCTTTTAAGCATCGCATCTGGAATACGAGCAACTGTAGGAAAAACATCAGCATTATCTGTAACCTCCTTCGGATAGTGGTAAGATTGAAAAACTGCTTTGTCTTCATCAGTGGGTACCAAAATCCCTTCCTTATTGTAAAAGTGTTGCAGAATCAAACTCCAGTATCTTGCACACGAAATACCATGAATAGCATTCGTGTGTTCTACACCCTTTTGGAATTCCTTCCACAACTGTGTAGAATAATCTACTTGAAGATCATAGTAGATTCCAGCAACCATGGCATAAACCTCCATTCTTCCTTTATCAAGGCCAGCTGATCTCCCAGTCAAACAGCGTAGAAAAATACCAAATAAGAAATTTCAGATTCGTGGAAGACCAGATTTCTTAAAATCACTAATCTTGGACAATGGTGGCTGATATCCCATCTCATTAAACATGTGAACGATTTGTGGAAAAGTAAATGAGACATATGGAGGCAAATTCGGAATATCAAGAATTTGGCAAAATAGTTTCTTGGTTGGCCTGACCTTTTTGTCGTTCACCAGATGAAAAGTAATCGTATCAGTTGCTTTGTTATATGTCGCAGTTGATCCTGCTTGAGAAAGCCAGGACAATGGAACAGAGAAAGAGTTGAACATCGCTTTGGCCAAAACCGAGTTCTTCAAAGCAACTATGAGCATCTTTAATTCTTCCGAGTACTGAGAAATGTCACCCTCCAAGTAGTAGTTTGTTGCTTGAATCTTCATTATTGGTAATGAAGAGGCATCTTCAGTGGTATGAGAATCAACATGAGCAGAAGTTGCCATTGTTAGGGTTTGAAGATGATGATGAACAGAGAATTTTGGGAAATTTGCTTTTTGATCGCGTAAACTTACAATGAACCCCTGGAATTCCCTTTTATATGTAACCCTTAAATTTGAATTTGAAGCGGGATATGTATTTAATGATATCCGACGTGGCACCTTGAAAACTGGAGCATTACTGCGTAAAAGTAGCCATGCGTCAAAAAGTAGCTGTCACATCGCCTTGAGAAATGGACAGAATACCATACGTCATTTCTAAACAGCCTGTCTTGTAATCCCCAAAAAATTGTAACCGTCAGAACCCTTCGAATGGAAGCAAGGCTCTTTCACTTTTGGGATGAAAAGCGAAGTCATACGCCAGAAGTTCGAAATCATCAGCCTGAGTTGGTATTACTCAGAACCTCAAGGATTTCGTGAGTGTTGTGTTCCAAAGAATAGAGACGAGAAACAAATATAATAAAAACATGGGATATTGTGATGTCAAACCATTGACACAAAAGCAGATGAAATCCCGGGCAAAGATTACTTCATTAATCATTAAGAGAAATGATCAATAGCTTGTGTGGGTTCCCGTGAATTACAATCGAATACTTGTTGATAAGTATCAAAGGGCTTCTTTTATAATGCTTCGAGGATGGTTTAAAATTTCGTTACATGTCATCCTAAACATAAGGTGAGAAATTGTAACAGAAATTACTTGTTTGAACAGTGTAGTCAGTGACAAGTTGGCTTTGAAAAATTTTGAAATGACTAGGACATTCGAATGAAACTCACACGGAAATCATATTCAAGAAAAAAAATTTGTGTGTTGGATCTTGTTGGGTAACAAACATCGTGGGTTTCGAATGTTTGATCAAGACCACTCATTCGAAATGAATATGATTTGGAGTTTCGAATTTTGGTACAGAAATAAAAGTTTCGTGAAAATATGGAACTTAGTTCCCCGTCAATTCCTTAAAAAAGGTAATGAAAATTGGGTTTCACATTCATCACGGTCTCATGATGTCAGATCATAAACACAGATTTTTGATATATCTAAGTCTCGATGGGTTTGATCAGAGACCTCTCGGACATATGTCTTCGTGTGTGATCGTGTAAGAACTTTATGGATGAAAAAGATTGATGTAAGACACGAAAAGTACCTCTGTTATGTTTGGACCAAACAGTAAACTCTTAACTCATTTTGAAAAGAGTAAGGTAGCTCAGAGACTAATGTGAATATAAGCCTGATTGGGAAGAAATCTTCGTATGAATAATTTCATTAAGGCTTTCGTACACACACATTGAGTCATGTAGGCTTTGGTCAACATACAACATCATGCTTCTAGGGACATCCTAACTAGTTCGAATGATGAAAAATTTATCGATTCATACCAAAAATGTACCTTACCCGAGTACTGCAAGCATAATCTCCTTTGTATCTTCATGAGAATCTGCAACAAAATACTAAAAAGAAATAAGAATCAAAATATTTTTGATGTTTTGATTTTTCGAAAATAAAGACAGAACAAACGAAAATCTTTTTGAATTTTTGAATTTTTCGAAAATTAAAGAAATGACAAAACAAACGAAAATATTTTTGGATTTTTGAATTTTCGAAAAATGAAATCACAAAACAAACAAAAATATTTTTGAATTTTTGAATTTTCGAAAAATGAAATAATACTAAAACACGAAATTTTATCATCCCCTCAAATGTACGAATTCGAAGAGGTCGAAGCGTTGACTATGAACAGTAACAACTGAATCAACCCTTAAAATAAGTAACAAATGTGCGAATTCGAAGGGGTCGAAGCGTTGACTATGAACAGTAACCTCTGAATCAACCCTTAAAATAAGTAACAAATGTGCGAATTCGAAGGGGTCGAAGCGTTGACTATGAACAGTAACCTCTGAATCAACCCTTAAAATAAGTAACAAATGTGTGAATTCGAAGGGGTCGAAGCGTTGACTATGAACAGTAACCTCTGAATGCTGAATTATTTTGCATTATCTTTTAGTCAGCCCTCTGATTCATTCCTTATCATGCATCATTCTTCTTTTTCGCATGGAACATAATTTCCATCGATCATTCCAAGTCCTTCTATAATCTTCACAAGTGATTTTTCATCCAAAGCTTTCGTGAAAATGTCAGCTAACTGATCAGTTGTTTTCACGAAATGTACTTCAATATTTCCATCTTCCACGTGATCTTTGATGAAATGATAACGAAGAGCTATATGTTTAGTCTTCGAATGCTGCACAGGGTTATGACAAATTCTTATCGCACTTTGAGAATCACAATATAATGGAATCTTTTTCATATTAATTGCATAATCACGCAATTGACTTTGGATCCATATTATTTGTGAAGTGCAAGCAGCAGCAGCCACATATTCTGCTTCAGCTGTTGAAATGGATAGGCATGTTTGCTTTTTCGACTGCCAGCTCACCAATTTGCCATCAAGAAATTGACATCCACCACTTGTGCTTTTGCAATCAAGATTACAACCACCCAGGTCTGCATCCGAATATGCTTGTACAAAGAACCCAGTGTTCGAAGGATACCACAATCCTAACGAAATTGTTCCTTTAAGATAACGAAAGATATTCTTCACAGCAGTGAGATGTGGTTCTCGTGGATTAGACTGATACCTAGCACAATTACACACAGAAAACATGATATCAGGTCTACTAGCTGTAAGATAAAGTAATGAACCAATCATGCTCATATATAAAGTTATGTCAACGGCGGGTTTATCTAACGAAGATGTAAGCTTTATGCCCGTTGCCATTGGAACTCGTAACTTCTTGTTATTCGTCAATCCAAACTTTTCCAACAGATTCTTCGTATATTTTTCCTGATTAATAAAAAATCCTTTTCTGTTTTGACGAATATTCAAACCAAGAAAATTATTGATTTTTCCCATCATGCTCATTTCGAACTTACTTTTCATCAAATCTTCGAATTCTCTAGACAAAGCAGGGTCAGTCAAGCCAAAAATAATATCATCAACATAAATTTGAACAAGCATTAGATGATTCCCAACTTTCTTTTGAAATAATGTGGGATCGACTGATCCTTGTTTAAATTTAGATTGTTTCAAAAATGAGGTAAGAGTTGCATACCATGCTCGTGGTGCTTGTTTCAAACCATAAACTGCCTTATCTAAAATATAAACATGATTTGGAAATTCTTCGTTAATAAAACTTGGGGGTTGTTCCACATAAACAGTTTCTTCAAGCTCTCCATTTAGAAATGCACATTTCACGTCCATTTAATAAACATCAAAATCTTTGTGAGCTGCATAAGCCAGAAATATACGAACCGCCTCGAGTCTTGCGACAGGGGCAAAAGTTTCTTCATAGTCGATTCCTTCTTGTTGTGAATATCCTTTAACAACAAGTCTGGCTTTGTTTCGAACAATATTTCCATCTTTGTCGGTTTTATTTTTGAAAATCCATTTTAACCCGACAATCGAAACATTTTCAGGTTTAGGAATTAACCTCCAAACCTTGTTTCGTTCAAATTCAGACAATTCATATTGCATTGCAACAACCCAATCTGAGTGTTCCATTGCAATCTTAACTGTTTTTGGTTCAATCTTAGAAATGAAAACATTGAACATGCAAAATTCTTGATGAGTATTCAATACCTCATTCTTTGCACGAATTTGAGCTCTTGTTAAAACTCCCTCTTGTGGATTCCCAATTACTTGATCCTTCGGATGATCTTTTGTCCACTTTTCCATTGGCGGATATGCTGGATCAAATTCCAAAGGTGCATCTTCGTATATATCATCGTTTTCTGAACCTACAATCGAACAAGCATCATCAAAATCATTATTATCTTCAATATTTTCTGAATGCTCCCCCTCAACATCATCATTCATCCTTTCTTTTTCCCCCTTGAAAGAATGTTGTTCGTCATTTAATGTATTCGAATCCAAGTGCTCCCCCTCCACTGGATTGTTTTGCATACTTTCGCCATTTTCTGGAGAATTTGATGTTGAAGCATCATTAAGCTTTGTTAGTTCAGAGATATGATTATCACTTGCATTGATTTCAGCATCAACAGCATGATCTGAAATTCCAAAAATTAAATCATAATCAATATCTAATGTTTGTGAGGATTCAGATTCATCTTGTATGTTTTTCAGAATTGGATGATTTTCAAACTGAGTTGTTGTTTGTTTAATGTAGTAATCATCAAATGTAAGATTAAAAGTTTCTTCAACTTTTCGTGTTCTTTTATTCAACACACGATATGCAACTGAATTATGTGAATATCCCAAGAAAATCCCTTCATCTGCTTTTGCTTGAAATTTCGTAAGATTATCCTTGAGATTCATAATGAAGCACCTGCATCCGAAAACATGAAAAAATTTGACATTAGGTTTTCGATTGTTGAGAATTTCATATGGAGTAATGTTGAAACGACGATGAATGAACGATCTGTTTTGAGTGAAACATGCGGTTGATACTGCTTCAGCCCAAAGATATTGTGGAAGATTCGCATATGCCAACATAGTCCTTGCCGCTTCACATAGAGACCTATTTCTTCGTTCAACAACACCGTTTTGTTGTGGTGTGTATGGAGATGAAAAATTATGTGAAATCCCTTTGTCCACCAAAAATGAATCAAGAACATTATTCTTAAATTCAGTTCCATGATCACTCTTAATTTTTCGAACAATCTTCTTCAATGTTGTTTCCATCTTTTTGAAAAAGTCAATCATGATTTGTGCAACTTCAGATTTAAGCCTGAGAAAATAAACCCACGTAAATCTGGAAAAATCATCAACAATCACTAAAATGTACCGTTTCTTGTTGAGAGTTGAAACAGTCGAAGGACCACACAAATCAATATGTAAGAGCTCCAGAGGTGCAACTATTTTTGAATCAATCGTAATTGGATGACCTTGTTTATGTTGCTTGCCAACTTTACAAGCTGCACATAAAGAATCATTGTCAAATTTTAGTACAGGTAAACCTCTTACCAGATCTTGTACCACAAGTTTATTGATGTTTCGAAAATTGAGATGAGAAAGTCTTCGATGCCAAAGCCAACTTAAGTCTGATGTTGCCTTCAAAAGAAGACATATAGCAGGTTTCCCTACTATCGGATTGATGTCCAAAGTGAACATGTCACCTTTCCTTTTGGATTTCAGTAACACCTCTTTTGTTGTGACATTCGAAATAATACTTCCTTCTTCGTTAAAAAGAAATTGATTGCCAGTGCCCACAACAAGTTGAGAAACACTTATCAAGTTATGTTGAAGACCTTCAACATATGCCACCCGATTCACTGTGAATTGATCATTCGTGATCTTCCCATATCCTTTGACTTGACATTTTTGATTGTTCCCAAACTTCACTACTCCAGCATTTTTGAGACTTCGAAAATCACGTAAATTCTCCTTCTTCCCAGTCATGTGACGAGAGCAACGAGAGCAACCACTATCAATGTACCACTTGTTATCATATTGCTCATCACATAGTACCTACATTCAATGGAAAAATTTACGTACCCAAGGCTTTTTGGGTCCTTGGAAACTAGATTTCAATTTCGAATGTAATGAAGAACTTTTAACCCAATCACAAACTTTTGTTTTGAGACTATCAATTAAGTTCACTTCTTCATTTAAAGGAACCGAAACATAAGTTTTTGATGGTTTCGAATGTTCACTGACATTACCCTTCGAATTCTGAGTTTGTGAATGAACATTCTTTGCTTTTATGTGAAAACCCTAATTTCACTTGGGCCTTGAGTTGGGCCTTTCTATTGGACTTTGGTGATTGGGTTATTGATGGGACATCCAAGAACAAGCATAGGAATTAGAATATTTAGATGGGATTTAGGGTAAGGCCCATTGGAAAGGCTTGGGCCCAATTTGGAAAATTGGGCCATAGGTGGGCCATAACTGGGCCTTGATGATTATGTGATATTGGGCCATGGGAATACCAAGAGTTTGGACTAGAATAATTGGATGGGCCTTAAGGAAAGACCATGTAGAGGTATGGGCCCAATTTGGAAAATCGGGCCATATATATTGGGCTTTGGCCCATTACTTGACTTTTGGGCCTTTGGAGTGTGAGTTGGACCTTGGGCTTGGAACCCAATTATTAATTGGGTATTGTTTGATGTTGACAGTTCGAGAATCTATCAACTAGCAGTTGGAGTTTTATCTGCGGGACTTCAGCAGTGCCAAGTGAGTTCTCCTCACTATATCAACAGGGTCTACGGCACCAAGGTCGACCCTTTATGATTTGCATCCTGGTTTTAGGATGGTTGATATGTCATTGAGTTGTTAGATTTCATCCTGGTTTTAGGATGGTTGCTATGTCATTGATCTGTTAGATTTCATCCTAGTTTTAGGATGGTTGCTATGCTAGAGATCGGTATCTTGGTTATAGGATGGTTGCTATGTTATTGATCGGTTAGATCGGTATCCTGGTTATAAGATGGTTGCTATGTTAGTGATCTGTTAGATATGTATGACTATCTGTTATTGCATGCTAGCGTATGATGTTATGTGCACATGTTTGTTGGTTTGGAGAATGGGTTGAGGCAGGTCCTGCTTCGTGTTGTAGGCCAAGATACCCAGGGCGGTCCGGATAAACTACAGGCCCAGAAGGTCATGTCATTTAGACCGAAGGCCCGACGAGCGGTCCGGATAGGTTGTAGGCCCCGCGAGGCGGTCCAGACGTGCCGAAGGCTCGAAGAGCGGTCCAGATAGGCTGAATGCCTGCGAGGCGGACCAGTCAGACTGATGGCTCATTATGCATGTTGTTTGTTGTGTTTGTTTATATGATATGGTTATATCTTTATGGCGTTGGTATTTTGGGGGTAACTCACTAAGCCTTCGAGCTTACATTTATCGATTATTGTTTCAGGTATTTCTGATGATCGCGGGAAGGCGAAGGTGTGATCGTGCACCTCCTTATATTTTCATTATTTGATTCTGGGGATACTCTGATGTTTAACTATTTTGGAAACAAATTGTAATAACTGAATGGTTTTAAATGTTTTAAATTGGCTTGAATTTTATGGGTGTTACAGAACCATGAATTGGAAGTATTTGGAGTTTGATTATATAAGTACTTGATGTAGAGTCAAACTTTTGATTTTATCATCCCAAAATACTCATCTCAATCTTCGTTTCATATGATCCTTGTCATTACATTAGTTGCAACTTGCCTCTTTTGAATCATGGTTGCATGGAATAGAGGACACACCAATTCCATTCCTTCATAATGGGAAGTTCCGGTCGAAACCGTTCCTTTTCATTTAGGATTCGAACGCTTCCTATTCATTCCACCAACATTCAAAAGCGATAACTGGAATAGGATAAGAAATCAAAATCCTTTCCAGTTTTTTGGTTTGGAGAAGGTTTAAGAATTTCATCAATGTTTTCCTCCATATTATTCATATGATAAATCAAGTCGATTTTATCATAAGAACTAATGAAAGATCCAAGCACAAGATTTATAGCAATACTCTTGTAAAGGGTAACATTGAGATTCCTGAGTTTGTCTATGTAGTTTTCGTTGATTACATACAAAACTCTTTTTCTTCAATTTGAATGCAATTAGGAACTATTGATAATTTACAAATCAATCTTGTCTTGCCTTTTAGTGAAACATTTCTGTAACACCCCATAGATATATAGAACCCTCGAATCTGACTTCGTATGGAGAAGTTATGATTATTCGAATATTTGCATCCAGACCTATATAACAAGGCATGTCGTAAAAAGTGAAACGAAGATAGATTGCTTATTATCATTAGTGATTTAAACGAATGTTGTATAAGTCGTAAAAGCGAGATCGTGCCTATAGAGAACGTCCAAATCTAATTTCGTATGAAGAAGTTATGATTTTTCGAATTTCGGTACAAAAATGCGCAACATTGAAATCAAAATGGAAATCGGTCGATTGTTAGTCGAAACAATCTAAACGAGAGTTGAAGATCTTATATATACAATATTGTCGATATGAAGACAATCGAGAACTAAATTTGTATGGACAAGTTTTGATTTTTATACGGACTTTAACAGTCTAAGCCTGTTAAAAATATAACTTTAAAAATAAAGTGAGAATTAGCCAAAAGAGCCTTAATAAAGTTTGTAGTACTCGTCGATAGCTACGTGTGGATATAAAGAACGTCGAAAACGGAGCTCGTCTGAGAAAGATACGATTTTCTGAAGTTTTTCAAAAAGAGTTACGCGCAGGTAGGCGTGGTGCGCACTTCTAGAAGCACAGGGCATGGACCACAGGGAGCTTGACACATGGCACAATTATGAATAAACGATGTAGTAGGAGTGCACGACTCGCTCCTTGAAAGGCGTGACGCAGAGAGTCGGGCACAATTATGGAGAAACGATGTAGTAGGAGTGCACCAACTCTCACATATCTCTCTGGTTCTTTGAGTCCAAATTTCTTTGGACTTTTCGGGATTCGGAGGAATCTCATTTTAGCATGTCTCTAAGGTATAGATTCGGGCAACTAGAAGTTCTCGGAATCGAGGTCCTGCCCGCGACTTTCTCGTTTTCGTTAGAAACTCCTGTAAGTGAAGTTGTGCTTACTACACTTTATGTGTAACTTATATTTATATTCATAGTTATTATTATGCATGAATAAATAAGATTTATCAGTAATTCCAGTCATAATAATGATTGATCTACTTACGGGAGGTGTCTAGAATGGGCACGTTGGCTTGGTTGTTGGATTTCAGAAAGGCTATATGTCGTAATGGTCCTGCGTCCCAACTGTCTTGCCTGGCTCATCCTTATTTGATAGAACTCTCGCTATTGATTGGGATTAGTGAAAGATCTATCTTTCACTACCAGATTTTCATAGGGATTAATAAGTTATAGTATTGTAGGTTAATACTTGTTATGTGTGTTACCCGCCAATTGGATCACTAGTAGGATCACCCAGATAATTGTCAATTGTCTGAGTAATTGTCCATGTGAGTTATCTATGTATTACAATATATGTTCATATATGTTAGGATAGAGAGTTGGTAAAGTAGAACTGATAGTAAAATCTCTAAATGCTTAAGTGTAAATATGCTTGAAACTGGTAGAGAAGAAAGTATAAATGTGATTGTACTAGTAGAATCTAAAGTACAACCTCTATGTGCGTAATTGTTGTGATATTAGATTTAGTTAGGGGATGATGACGGAACGAAAAAGAGGTCGGGAACCTATAAGCCCGCGTGTTGATGAACCGGAAAGTAGGTTGTCGGTACACGTAGACTCGTGCTGACGAAATGAAATGTAGGCCGTAAGTACACGTAGACCCGTGTTGAAGACAATACGGTTGGGCCGTAAGTCTAAGATACACATATTATTGACAGATCATGAGCCATTATTTGTATGCATGTATATGTATTGTGGTATATGGTATTTTGGAGAACTCACTAAGCTTTGTGCTTACCCAGTTGGATATACATGTTTTTCATGTACTTCATTGATTCGTGAGAAGGGCAAGGTTCGACTTTACACACGCGCATTCGCATCATGTTTTCCGCATAATGTAATTATACTATGATATATTTGAATAAATAAAATGAAATTTTTGGGTTGAAGATCGGGACATTATAATTTCACTCAATTGCAAGTTCATTTCATACATGTTCAAAAAAGATCATTTTAGAACATCGAGGACACGAACATAATGATGTAAGAGACCTTGTTTGACAAAACTACATTTTATGGGAAAATTAACTTATTCAAAGTTGACGCATTATTGATTTAAGAGATATGCTCATTATGGACGTCTTTCCCAATATCAAAATCGAGGAAGATCCCATAACAAATGAGTCGTTCACGAGGGAAAACAAAGAGAAACTAGCATTTAGAAAGTAAGCAAGGAGATGGGAGAGGATTTCCATTTAACCTAAAAGAAAAAGTTAAAAGAAGTCGACTCAATCTTTAATTATTAACCTTATTTTAAATTAAGGCTAGGATCCATAAATACGATTCGTAATATGAAGTCGTAGTCACATCACGAATCTATTTTAGGTAGGTAAAGCATTTTACCAATTCCAATCAAAATGAAACTCCTAGATCTTCAGAGATTCATTGAGCAATCAATGGCATGTTAGTCTCGGATTATGCTCTTCGATTTGATACTGGATGCCGAGGATCACAAAATAAGATGTGAATAACCATGCAAAATCGTGTGACATCCTCGAGGTCGTTTATGAGCTCACATTGATGTGTCGATTAACCATACACGCTCCATCAACAACCATAAAGTTGAGTATGTGTCATAATTCCATCTTTGTAGTCCCACATTAGTGTGTCGGTTAACCATGCACGCTCCACTAACCACTAACGACTTGCAAAGAAATAATGTGCGTTTTCATAGACTAGCAAACAATTTCACATTTTCCTAAAGTAACTAAAGTGAGATTTTTATAGAATGTTCTAGTACTTTTATACATTTTACTTTTAATGTGATTAGTGTCCTATCAAACATGTTCAGCTAACGACCTTCCACCACACAAAGAAGCGGTGGGTGAATGAGACCTACTATTGATTTGACTAACTTTTAGTTATACATATGGTATTATACTCTTATACATATGTATATGGTCTATTTTAAAACTTTTTGAATTACAATGTTCAAATCGTATTAAGTCCATTAACCTTTAATTAGTTAATATTTGAACTAATTAAGATTTGTTAATTAACTTTAATTAAACATTTAATTAATTAAAATTAAATCTCATTAAAGATAATTTTATTATTTAACTATCTTATAATTGGATAATTACCTTTTTAAAATTTAATTATATTCAAATTATGATTTCTAATTATCTAGTTATTATATTATGATTTTAGTAATTTAAAATAATATTAGATAACTAATAATTATCATATCTTTTAAATATGATAAGAAAATCCCGAAATCGGATTTCAGGCAGTCGCCATGTCGTGACAGAGGACTGCCCACGACGTGGCCAGAACAAATTTTCGATTTTTTATTAGTTTTCTGGTTTCATCTTTTATGCACTGCTAATAGAAAAATCTGGCTTTGATACCACTGATGGGGTTTTTATAGGTTGCAATTACATTGTACATGTGAAATTTCACTTAAATCTTAAGGGTACATGCAACATATATAGATCTATGTCTTTTCTCAATTAATAGCAACATACTTATGAAACAAAAACTATAAAACCTATGAATCAAATTTATGAATAGAACCACATACCTCTTGCTTGATTCGAAACAAGATAATCAAATACCCTTTGTAGTCTCCTTGAAAAAATAGCTCCAAAAGTATGACCGCCTCTAATGGTTCACACCCAAAACTCAAGAAACCCTAGGATTGAGGGAGAGAGAGGAGATGAGGATGAAAATTTCGTTCTCCACCTTTTAGGTATGAGAAGCCTCGAAATCTTGGTGTCCAACGGTCATATTTATAGTCTAAATAACTTGTAGATGAATCCATATTTTAATAATTAAATAATAGATTTAATCCCTAATTCAAATCATTTCATTAACAGCAAGCAGGAGGCTTCTGGAAACCCTAAAGAGACTCCCAAAACTGTCCATGCCATGAACTCTTCTAGAATTGCTTCTTTTGTTCAACTATTGAACAGTTACAATTCATCCCTTGCACTTTTAATTAATTCAAATTAATCCTAAATTAATTTCAGATTAATTATGTTTAATAATTAACTAATTCCATCTATTTCTAATTAATTTATTATTCATATAATAAATTAAAAAATCATTAATTAATAATTTCTAATTAATATATTAATCACATAATATATTAACAAATCATTTTATCTCTCTCATTTGATCAATCCAAACCATTTCCTAGTTATGAGGGCAACCCAAAAAGGACTTTACGTTTATTCATCAACATTATATCAATTTAGTTAGGACATTGGACACCTGAATCCAACACGTAAAACGTTACTGACGACGACTATCCGTTGCTTACCAGTCGGACGGAGAACAGGAGATCGGTAATTCATGTAGCAGAGTCGACGGGTAACATGAGATTTCGAAATATTTCAATTACAACCCTGTATTTTGACATTTAGTTAGTTCGAAACCTACCGTCCTCGTTTTTCTTATTTATTGTTCAGTGGTATTATCGATATATATAAATGAAATCAACAAGTATTTAACAAAAACCTCTATAACCCATAGGGTAAGGCATGTGTGCGAGCTCACATGGAGGTCACGAGTTCGACCCATATTCCCTTCGTTTTCCTCCTTTGCTCGATTTATTTACTTTTCTACTTAATATGTTGACGTGACATGCCACATCAGCTGTCACATCAACCAACATTCCACATTGACACTCCACATCAGCAGGTGACCTACTGAAAATGTCATAAATGACCAAATTATAAACATTAGCCGGTTTTCTAGATTTTTTTATTAAAAAAAAATTAAGACTTAATTGTTACTTTTCCTAAAAGTTTCAGACTTTTCTGGAGATTTATCTCTCTCTCTCTCTCTCTCTCTATATATATATATATATATATATATATATATATATATATATATATATATATATATATATATATATATATATATATATATATATATATGAGTAAATTACACGAATGGTCCCTATGGTTTAGGGTAATTTGCGCATTTGATCCCTAACTTATTTTTTTAACTCGGAAGGTCCCTATTGTTTGTTTTTGTTACACGCTTGGTCCCTGTCTTAACTAAAAAGACTATTTTACCCTTGATTTTTTAATTTATTTAAATAAACACACCCCCAACCTCACCCCGTTCACTTTACCTTACCTACCCCACCATTTTTTCCTATTTAAATAATAGTCTTTTTAGGTAAGACAGGGACCAAACGCGTAACAAAAACAAACAGTAGGGACCAAGCGCGTAACATAAACAAACAGTAGGGACCTTCCGAGTAAAAAAAATAAGTTAGGGACCAAACGTGCAAATTACACCAAATCATAGGGACCATTCGTGTAATTTACTATATATATATATATATATATATATATATATATATATATATCCGTTGATTTTTATTAATCTTCTATAAGTATCAACATAAACTAAGGTGTCTTTTGCGTTTTTGAAGCGAAAATGTCTGAAGTCTGCGGATCACCTCTACAACCCTCTGTAGCAGAAGAGGGGGACCAAACGGTTGCAACATGTAATAAAAAATTTATTTTTTAACCTCTGCAGACTGCTGCAATAAGTTAAAGTAAGATGTAAAGATGTTTGAAGCAGAGGGTCAAGTGTTGCGCCACGCAGCAGTTTTTAAGTCAGAAGTCGTCTAAAAAACAAATAGTTGCGAATGACCAAGTGTTGCACGTGTGCTACACGGCGCAACAATAAATAGTCAGAAATTGTTTTTTTAGAAAAAACAAACAACAACTAAATATTTTACCGGATATTCTACAATTGTTTTTATTATTTTCAATCGAATTGCTTCAAACAACACCAATACTTACAAGTTACAACACATCTATTTGAGTTTTTTTTTGTTTTTGACTATTCAACACCGCCACCTTACCACATCTATTTATTTTATCTTATATATATATATATATATATATATATATATATATATATATATATATATATATATATATATATATATATATATATATATATATATATATATATTGTTAATTTCAATTTATTGAATATTTAAAAAATGGGATGATGAAAGAGGCCATTTCCTAGATGAAATGGAGAGCAAGAAGAAATGTGTTGATGTATCAAACAAAAATAATGAGGTGGGATGTACGGTCACAATTCACACATTATCTATAACATGGGCTTTATTAATAATTTATTTTTTAGAAAGGGAACTTTCCTAATTAGGGTTTTGCTGGTCAGATTTTATGCACCGATTAATCTTCCGATGTGAACATCTGCAAACATGAGATTAAGTCTCATTGCTCTGAAGTCACTGCAGGCGAACATTCATGACCATATGTCTTACCAAATCACCACAACACAAGTGGTTAAGCTTTATTAATAATTTAATAACACACAATGTTAGTTTATTAATAACTAGGTGTGTTTTATTCAAGAGAAAAATAAAAAATAAACATGAAGATCTAACAATTTAGAAAATTTAAATTTATAAGAAAAAAAAAAGAAAAATATTTAATTATTAAACTTGAAATGCTTATTTTTCTTTTAAATTTAAATTAATAATTTAAATAAATTAACAATTAAAATAATTGGATTCAATTTAGAAATTTAAAAATTATAAGGAAAATTGCATTAATGAATTGGATATACATTTATTATAACATTTAAGTATTATATGAAATTTATTAAAATGGAAAAAACCACAAAATGACACATGAATATAATTTAATATAAATTTATCACAAAATAACATGTGGCATAATACATAAGAGAATGACAAGTGGCAAAATTATTTTTATTTATTAGGGAGGACTTATTATTTGTAACAAAAAAAATAGTTCTTTATCCAAATTAACAAAACATTATAATTTGTTTCTATACGAGCCATCTAAGTCTATTTTATTTGTGTTTGATATCCAGTTAGATTATTCTTAAAAATAATAATAATAAATTGATTAATTTAAAAATGCTTTTATTTAATGATTATCAACCACTCTTTAGACTATTTTTTATGATGCAAACCATAGATCATAAGATGTCAAATTTGAGTTTGCTTCCAAATTTCAACGCTCGTAAAAATTTATTTATAACGTTATATTTCTTTAATAACAATAGTATATGATTCTTACTAACTATGTTTATAAATTTAAATTTATCTTTACAATCAGTGAGTAAAATTTCTTTAGAAAATGTTAACACGATTTGACAGAAACAGTTATTCAAGCTTAAAACATTTTGTCGTATTATTATCATTAAATTAGTCTTGCATTTTATTTTATTTTGAACAACAGATTTATTACGAAAGTTCTAGTAAGGCACTAGAAAAAAAAATTAAGGAAAGTACAGTTAATTTAGGATTGGATAACCACATATCCTAAAGTATTTTAGCAGTTCTTACGTGTATTACAAATCCAAAAAAAGGAACTAAGTCACATATTAATTTAAAAATAGCGAAAAACAAAACGTTATTTTAGGCTATATTGTGGGTTTGTTATTACTCTTAAAAATTCAATTTATTACTATTTTTTTTATATATAAGTTGAACGCTAGATCATACGCATGTTGGAGATTTGACTTGGTATGGTTAACGGAAATAACATTAATGATATAAAAAAATTAAGGAAAATACAGTTAATTTAGGATTGGATAACCACATATCCTAAAGTATTTTAGCAGTTCTTACGTGTATTACAAATCCAAAAAAGGAACGTGAAACAATATCATCAAATATCTCACTTCTTTTTGGTTTCTCCATAGCAAATATGAGCTTATTATGAAAATTCCAGGAGGATAGAAGTGAAAATCACAGCTTCAAAAAACTTTCTTTGCAGGGAAGAAAAAGAAACCTACTCCACCCAAAAACTAAGTGAATTAATACCTACAAAATTCGAGGTCGGGATCTCCCATCAAGTGTCTAAACGAGGCCACAAACCAATAACTGAGGGGCACGAAACCAAAACATGATCAACACTTTCTCCCACTTCTCGGCAAAGAGGACATAAAATGGAGTCAAGATCCAACCCTTTGTTATTGAAATTCAAACGATTTAGGATTCTCTTAAGAAACATCCTCCACATAAGAATATTCTCCTTAATTGGAATAAGAGTATTCCACCGAGTCCGAGTTCCAGTCGAGTGTAAGGAAAACTTATCTAGTAATTAATGAGCAGAAGCCATCAAGAAAAAAAAATTCCCATTTTTGTCTAGATCCCACTAGAGAGCATCTCCATGATTAGAATGTTGGAAAAACACCAAGAACTGAAACCAGCCTTTTAGCTTTCGCCCATCGAATAATCCTCCGTTGCGAACATGAGTAGTGCCAAGATTTGAACGTGTGTCATTGAGTTACTCATCACATCTTCTACATGTTTTACCAAGTCACATATTAAATTAGAAATAGAGAAAAAATAATACGTTATTTTAGGCTATATTGTGGGTTTGTTATTACTCTTAAAAATTCAATTTATTAATATCTTTTTTTTATATAAGTTGAACACTAGATCATACGGATGTTGGGGATTTGACTTGGTATGGTTAACGGAAATAACATTAATGATATAAACAAATAAAAAATCATCTGATTTCTTTTAATTCAGGTACAAAAGTTCTAATTGTGTTCAACAGGCTACTTAACATTTTTTTTTGTGCATTGTTGGCAACATTACAGGTTGTACCTCGTTTGTAAGTTTGGAGCCAATGCGAATCTATGTGGCTCATACTTCGATCTTTACCCGATTTTTAATTGAACGTCATTGTAGTCGATGAATCACAAAAGAAAGGAAGATTAAATGGTACGGACTTAATGAAATCAGACAAAACCCTCGTGCAACGGAGTATCAAAACCATCACAAATGGTGGTGGAATCGATAAAAGCTTGAAGTACGAGATAAATTGAGTTCTCAATAATAAGAACTAAGAGAATTTTGTTATAGAATTATTGTTGCATCTTTAATAAAAGATACAAGTTTTTTCTGCAAAGTGATAAAGATGGAATGAAAGGAATTTGGAAGTCATATATGACTTCATGGTGTACTTGTAGTACAAGTAAGATGTTTCTATAAGGCTTGAGGTGATCAAATGGAAAAAAGTTACAATCGTGGCTCTTACTAAGGACATGGAACTTTATGAAATATGAAAATAACATATTAGTCATTCAAGGAAAGTAGGGAAAATATCAGGTTACTTCAATGTTACTAAAATGGATAATGAAATCAAGACGATTAATATGTAAATACTATGACTAAATGGAATGCTCAAGAAATTATGAAACTTACTAAGGGCATGTTTGGGATTGCTTTCAAACTTTTTATTGACTTTTTGGAAAAAAAAACCCTCACTTTTTGAGCTATAGATACATAATAATAGCATCTCAGAGTAGAAGTCACATAAGGTTGAAATCCACTCTAACGATATATGAAACATAGAAAAAAAAATTAATGACTTATTGAATACGATTAAAAGATGAATATCTTAAAGAACTAATTAAAATTATTGGTAGTCGCATTCAATGTTGATCTTTTTTTTTTTTAAATTTCATCTTCTACGAAAAAGCACATTTGTTTAACAAATATTATGGAGTTTAGTAATTCATAGGTTCATTGTTGTAGCTTCGAAAATATCCACATTTAATGGATTATATATTCAAATGATTGAAATGTACGTTTTTGGAGTTTAGTTGTGTGGACGTCCACAAAGACATCCAATTTTTTGCTAGAAACTTTATTTAGTGCATGTCCTTCATTCTTAAGGCATTCTTGTAAGACCTTTTACTATTAACAAATTTTCAACTTTGAGAGGAAAAAACATAAGAAAATCATGTTCGTTTATTACTATATACATAATACATAAAATTGTGTCCGGAGTATTTTTATTATTGAAAATATAAAAACGTATGTCTATCAAAAGAAAATTCTAAAAGGGGAATTTTAGAATTCTCATTTCCATTCACTCCCTTTCTTTGTAAATTTTATTTTGATACTCATTGATAGCACAGGTCAGTGTTGCTGAGTAGAGTTAGGAAAGCGTAGGAATCACATGGAGGGTAGATGTTAGGTGCACGTTAGTAGATGTGTAGGTAAATTTTAAGTTAAAAATGGTCTCTTATAATAATAATCATTAAAAAATAGTAAAGAATTAATACTTTATAATAATTGGTGGTATGAATCCATATTTTGACGGTATCAAGTCGTACATTTGGTCTTTAATTGATAGTACAATTAGTTTAAGTTGTAGACCTATAATGCATTAATGCACTTTAAAAAACTTACAATATTAGATCATATATAAAATCTGATCATAAAACGTTAAAGATGTTATAAAAATACATAAAAAAAAATAGTAGTTTTTTCTAACTAGAAATCAATATTATCAATCAATTGGTTAAATAAATAAACAATTTGGTACTTGTTGGTGTTTTAGTGAGTTGATTATCTCATGGGTACAGATAATCTTTTTTTGTCTAGACTTATTAAACACATATGAACTTATTCAACTCTAAGTCCTTCAAATTGGGAAATTAACTAAACTAACCATAATGTGAAAGATTATAAGTGTTTTTTTTTTTTTGCATAATAAACTGAACAAAAACATTTTTTCTAAAAAAGAAAAATAAATTTTGGATTGAGATTCTAGATTTCAAACTAACATTTCGGAGTTCAAAAAAAACTCTGAAATTTAAAAAAACAAGTCTGAAATCCGATTAACAAGTTTCAAAATTTCAAGAAAAAAATTCGTTTTTTACGAAAATCTAATAAAAAACTAATCAAACATAGTAAATTGAAGATTATATACGATATTATGTCATAAAATCTGACATTTGATTCAAAAACAATGATATGAAATACTTCGAAATGAACATTCCAAACATAAATATAGAAATTAAAAAATTAAAAAAAAATCAAAAAAGGGAAAAGAACTTCGAAATTGAAGAACCGTCGAGAATGGGACATTTGGAAGAAAATAATCATTTTATAAAATCGTAAAAAAAAATAGTTATCTTTTTAAATAACTTATTTAGAACTTTCAAAAATTTCCTTTAAAAAATTATCAATCCATTTAATTTTTGCATTTAAAATAATAATTGCCAAAGTTTTATGATTGAATCATTTGGAAAAAAAAATCTATGATTTAACACTTAATAAATATTACTTCTTTATTTATGATTGATTTTGTACAAATTATGTATGAATCTCTATATCTAAGTAGCATTCTTTCTGAAATTTAACAAATCGACTTATCAGTAAATTATTAAGAAAAAGATGGGCACCCATCTTTTCTCTACCAAAAAATAAGGGAAAATATATTAAAAAAAACACCATGCCCAAAATATCCCTGATTTTTAAATTAATAGTTTCTTCTTATAAAGTTAAAAAGTAAAGGAACAAAAAGACTTTTGATGGAGGCGGTGAGATTTGTAAATATTAAAAGTACATGGGTGTAAGAAGATACATTAGTGGTCCAAAAATAAAAACTTACAAACATAACCCCATTAGTTTTCATAAATGGATCAATCATCCCCTGTATATTTATATCTACACAGCTCCCCCACTTGAGCCTTTTATGTTTCCCTCTTCCTTTTTCCGAAAAACCAGACGACAAAAAATCACAACGATCCACAATCCACCTGAAACCCCAAATTCATCTACAAACACAGATCAAATCGATTTTTGTTGAGAAATTTTCACACAGAATTCAAGAATTTCTATGGTTTCGATGATTGAGTGAGGTACATAGAGGTGTAATCGTTTTGGGTTTTATTGATTTTGGTTTCCAGTCAATGCGTCAGAAGAAAACCGGCCTTCAGATCGGAGAAGAACGAAGCTCTTCCGATTCAAAAACTCCACAATTTCAATTCCAAGAAAACACGAATTTCAAAGCCAACTACGTATCAAGGATCCCCCATCTTCAAATCCAAATACCAACAAAAGATTATAATGAACAACGACCTACCTTCAAGCAAAACGCAACAACAGCAACAACCACCAACACCCAGAAAACTGTTATTTCAAATCCTCAGAAAAGACCTGTAGTTATGAGTCCCCAACAGAAAACTTCATCCCATCATCACCACCACCATCACCCGTACAACCACCCACGAAGAGCTTCTCATCAGAAGTCTTTAATTTGTTGTTCATCTTCTGAAGCCCTTTTAGCCACCAAGACAGTTGCTCTAAAACTGTTGAAGTTTACTCACGTTAAGCTTTTCTGGGTTAAAGTCCCTTTCAGGGTTTTAATCCTTCTCTTTTTGCCTTCAATTTATTACTTCTCTTTGAGCTATCGCTCCTTTTATCTCTACATACTCTTTCTTATTGCCTTCTGTAGCGTTCTTTTATCTTCATTTAATATTAACAGTTTTCATGCCACTAACCTCCCATCAATCCGATTATTCGTCGCCCGAAATTTCCCAAATCTAAAGCTTTACAAATCAGATAACGCATCAACAACACACCCACCAGTTGTTTGGTCAATTGGGTCAAAGACCCAGTTAGAGGAAAACACAAATTCAGGGTTCTTGGTGAAGGTATACAGCAATGGCGATGTTTATGAGGGTGAATTTTATAAAGGGAAGTGTTCTGGAAGTGGGGTTTATTACTACAACTTAAATGGGAGATACGAAGGCGATTGGGTTGACCAAAAGTACGATGGATATGGTGTTGAAACTTGGGCAAAAGGAAGCCGATATAGAGGACAGTATAGGCAAGGATTGAGACATGGTTATGGAGTTTACAGATTTTACACTGGAGATATGTACGCGGGAGAGTGGTTGAAGGGTCAGTGTCATGGGTGTGGAGTTCATACTTGTGAAGATGGAAGCAAATATGCTGGCGAATTCAAAGGAGGTATCAAACATGGGCTTGGCCACTACCATTTCAGGTAAAGTTTTTCAACCTAACTTCTTGAATCTTCATAGCACTTCACAATCTTGAATCCCACTAACATCTATGTGCCTTCTTGGTTGATTACCTATTGTTTAAACTCACTTCAAATCTAATTCATTTGAGATACAATAACAATAGTTTTGCTAATAATATTGAAATCAATATGGTTAACAAACTGATATATCATACATACCCTTGGCTTTTTTACAATTACATCTACCCTACAAAATACAGAGATTAGTAATTTAGCACTCAACCCATCTAACAGAAATTTGAATTCATTCATGTTGTTATTATTTACAATGTGATTGAGGTTATGTGATGATGCAGAAACGGGGACACATATGCTGGAGAATATTTTGCAGACAAGATGCATGGTTTTGGTGTGTATCGATTTGCAAATGGACATAGATATGAAGGTGCTTGGCATGAAGGAAGAAGACAAGGTTGTGGTATGTATACTTTCAGAAATGGTGAGACTCAATCAGGTCAATGGGATAATGGAGTTCTCAGTGTTTCAACTTCTCAAAATCCATTTCTTTCATCTGTTTCTCATGCCAAAGTCCTTAAAGCAGTCCAGGTAATTCTTTCCACATTAAGTCAAAAAAGAAACAGTCATATCATACATACATATATATACCTTAACTCTTTCTTGTATACTAAAAAAGAAACATGTTACAACTATTTTGTAAATAGGAAGCAAGACGTATAGCTGAGAAAGCGTTAGCTGTTGCTGACGTGGACGAGAGGGTGAACAGGGCGGTGACTGCGGCTAACCGGGCGGCCAACGCAGCCAGAGTGGCGGCAGTTAAGGCGGTCCAAAACCAAATGCATCAGCATGATGATGGTGATGATGTGCCACTAGACATCGTCTGATTTAACTGTGTTTGTTCCATCTTTTTTTTGGGGGGAAAAGAAAATGAAAAAGAAAAAGGAAATGGAAATGGTTTTCTAGAAGTGATGATATGGGTGGTGGTGCAAGGAGGTGGTGCCGCCTGGAACCGCAATCAGATTAGAATATTGAAGGTGCTGATTGAGGAGCAAATGGTATCCCTCTTGCTTCTAGCTACTAAAAATAAGCAATGATGTTTATATATATATAAATATGATATATGTTGCTATTACTACTACTACCACTACTACTACTAGGTTTATGGGTTTAAAGAGCACTAAACTGCTTCTTTTGGGTTTTTTTTTTTTTTTTTTTTTTCTTTATCGGAAGGATATCTGAGGAAGGGGTTAATTGCAGCTGCATAGCCCATCAAGATTCATGAGAATTAGGATGCCTTTTTCTTGTCCTTTGCCTTTGCCTTTGTAAAATGTAAATGTTTGTGCCTTTACTTGAAGTAAAACAAAATCAGCATCATCATAGTTTCTTTCTAGTGTTGTATTTTGGCTTTTTTTGGTTTCTACGAATGTAATCTTTTCCTTGTGGCTTTCTATATATTATATCACACTATGTACGGATCTTATTGTATGTGGGTCCGACATGTTTGACTGTTTGGTATTTGACAAAAATTTCAAAATCGTGTGTATGTGTTGAATAAAGATAAGAGATAAGATTACAACTAACTTGGACATCCATGGGAAATTGATGTTAGATGTTCATGTTGGGGTTATGAATGACACACAATTTATAAGATGCTAAGAAAATTAAAGAATACACAAGAATTTATTGCAAAACAATCGGTTGGGGGGTAATTGTGGTGTGTTATGTCCTTCGGATTTTATTTATTTCTTTATTTTGAGTTTTGACCTTATCCTGCTCCTCGTGAATCTTGATCTTCAACAAAATCTTACTTATGCATTAATAAAATCTTTATACTAGTTAAAATAAAACACAATAAAGAAAATGCTAACTTATGTTGGAGATATATATTATATAATACTTTAAGCAATTTAGTAGGTCATCTACCTACTATTTTGCAAAACTAACCCCCTTTTTCTTACTCTTATCACTTGTCTTTAAAGATTGATAAATTTTACCCGATTAATATATAATATATTTCTTTTGTCTTCACACTGATATAGTAATATTTTCAAAAATCAAAATTGAGTGCTAGTCGGACTGTTACAAGGTGAAAAGAAATAAAAGAAAAGCTAAGTGAAAAAAGTGAAGAAGTTAGGTTTTGTAATTTTGTTATTATTGTGTAAAATATATAATAAATATCACTACATAAAGTTAGGGTTTATTATTATATATATTTTTTATAAAATCTTATAATTCATTCCATTTCCTTTCTCTCCAAAATATAACACCCCGTTCCCGAGTTTAACTTAATGAGAGAAAGGAAAAGAAATGAGTGAAAATGAGAAGAAAATAAAAGAAATTGGTGTTCCCGAGTTTCATTAAAGGAGGGAAGTGGAAGGAAATAGAGGGAAATGGGAGGATCACTTTTCCTCCTAACTTTCCTTCCGATTTGGGAGGATTTGGAAAGAAAAAACAAAATGATTCATTTTCCTTCCACTTCTCTCCGACTTGGGAACACAAAAGAAAATTTTGTTTTCCTTTCCTTGCTCTTCTTTTCTCTTTTTTCTCTTCTCTTATTTTCTTTTGTTAAACTCGGGAACGAGGCGTAAAAGAATTTTTTTAAAGAAAGAACCATAAAATTTTCCTCATTTATTTCCTTTTGCTCCTAAAATCTTTTCATTCATTGTATTTTTCTAACCTATTTGGACCGTAACAAAAATTAGCAAAACATATAGCTACAAAATAAGGGAGTATCATGTTTTCCTTGTGAAAGATTTTGATTAAACTTTATCTATTGTCAAATATTTATATTTATAATCCTATATATATTGATGAGTCTAATTATAATAATGAAAAAAAAACTTTTTTATGTATTTTATTAATTTAGATATTTAATTAGTTATTTGATTATCCTTTCCATTTTGGAAATAGATGGGATTACCGGTTTTCAAATTTTATAAAACCCAAAATGCCTCCATATAAATACGGAACTTAGTCTAGGGTTTCAGCTCCTCCCAGCCGTTGCTCTCTCTTCTCTGCATATTGGTCGCTGTTCTTTTCCGATCTTGCAAAATGGTAAGAGTTCTACCTCTCTGAGAATAACATGTAACATTTCCATTGCTTTGGTGTTTAATCCTTTCCTATTACACTATAATTTTGTTATCTATTTTAGGATCAACTTAGCGCTTGTAAATCGAACATTTTGTATCAGCCTACGAGTCATATTTGAAATTGCAAGTATTACATTTTACATATATTGTCAATGGTTTTATTTACTTTTCCCAAAATATTGAATCTCAGACAAAGAGGACGAAGAAAGCTGGAATCGTTGGAAAGTATGGTACGTATTCTCTTCTCCATCATCTCATTGCTTTTTTGCTTTGCTGCAGTGATTCTAATTTTGATTTTACATTTTCTACTTGTATAGGTACCCGTTATGGTGCAAGTTTGAGAAAGCAAATCAAGAAAATGGAAGTCAGCCAGCACAGCAAATATTTCTGTGAATTTTGTGGCAAGGTATATGAGACTCCTCTTTCTATTTTTTGTTCGTCAATTTTTATTCTACTGTTGTTACAACTTACAAATTTGTTTCTACTTGAACAACAACACAAACAGTATGCAGTGAAGAGAAAGGCTGTTGGTATTTGGGGTTGCAAGGACTGTGGAAAAGTCAAAGCAGGAGGTGCATACACCTTGAAGTAAGTAGTAACACACAATCCCCTTTTAACATTATCATCATCATCATAACTTGCGTTATACAAAATACTGATGATTTTGTTTTGTGAAACAGTACTGCAAGTGCTGTAACAGTGAGGAGCACAATCCGAAGGCTGAGGGAGCAGACTGAGAGTTAAGTGTGCATCTCTGTTTTGAGTTTGTTGGAACACCATTATCCTACTTTCCCTTTCATGTCAATTTACCCCTTTTAAGCGTAGCCAAATTATGTTTTAGACTGATTAAGTTGTTGCATCAATTGATATATATGGTTATTTGGAATCACGGCACACACACACACCACCAAAACAATGGATCTTGACTGAAAACTACTCGCCAGCATATGTGTCTCTGATTCTGCATCATTATATTGTCACTCAAACACACAATGCAAGAAATCAATGAATGAATTGGTGATTTCACCTTAAAATGATTGGATCATGTCAATAGTTACAAATTTCATTACATGGGTCAGGGTGGAGTGCTTAATTACTAATATCATGTTATTGTAAAAGCCAAAAGGGTATGTATGATAAAAAAAAACATATTTCTTTCAATGATCTCACTAGCAAGCAAAACTCAATCTGATTTCAAATGAACTAGAATTAAAACATAAGATTTGAACCATGCGTAATCATGAAGAAGGCATAAATGTATGTAGTTTGATTGTTAATTGGTATAAAGATTCAAGAAGTTGAGGATGAAAACTAAACTTGACCTGAAAAGATAGTTGCGAAGCCCATGATTCAAACCACCTTTGAATTCGCTAGAATACTTGTTTCCTTCCATCTTCAGGAGTAGGAACCCGACACCCATGCAACAGCTTACAGCCCCCATGATTCAGACCCTATCTAGACTTCAATCCTATAAACCTGATGTGGGTTTTTTCTTTATTTTAAAATCGGTTATGATCACTCTTATTATAAGTTTGCACCTCTCTTCCCATTTCACCTCATTAGGTGATGTGGGATGACCTGTTTTGCATTTTATTTTGTAGTTTTTTTACATAACGTACTATTTCTTTTACTCACAGGCAATGTGGGATGGATCCTAATTGAAATCTTTTGGTGTGCATGCATTTAATAACACATTATCTTTCAAAGTTGTGATATTTCTCCTATAAATAAAAACCTTTTCCCTTGTTAAAACTTGGTTAATGTCATTTCGGAAATTCATTCAAATTTTCAAAATTTTGACCGTTGAATAAGAAAGTGTTGCATATTATTATTTACTATCTTGTTCTTTTTATAACCAATCTGACTATAAATATTAACCTCATTTTACAACTTATACACAACCTTCTCAAACGACACATTTATTTCTCATATTCTAATTTATTTTCTCCAACAGAGGAAAACCCAAACACACAACCACCAACCAAAACACAAAAGCACTTACATGCAAACACAACAACCTTCGGGATTTGAGCAATGCGATTTTGATGAATCTCAACTCATTAAAGCAAAGCCCAATTCAAATGCCACCGTTTGCCGCTAATAAGACACCCTATTGATATCTTTATAAAAAGTCAACTTATAATCAGTTTTTTCGGAAAACAATACAATTTCAACCAATAAAAATATTTCAAAATTTAATTACGGTGTCTATACAGTAAAATAGGGTGTCTTTTAGCCTACCCCTTCAACAAAAGAGAGAATCAGGAAAATATTAATATAATATGTAGCTTCATGGCGAAGACTTCGAGAAGATGTTTTCGGTAAAAACGGCGATTCAGGAAAATATATAAATAATATTTGATTTTTTACATTTTTATATATGTAATGTATTGTCTTTTTAAAAAAATATATAAAAATGTTTTTATTTTGATTACATGTTGCATAATATTTTTTTTATCTAAGTATATTTGTATTAAATAATTAAAAGTATTAATAAGTGGTGGAGAAGATTGGTGATATGGCCGATCAGCGCAAATTAAGTATGCAAAAAGTTGTCATGGAAACAACGGAACCTCTAACTCATGTTCATAGTTCTCATTGTTAGGCGTTGTGGGATTGTTGTGTTTTGCTTTGTAGATCACATGCTAATTCTTTCACACAGAATCCTCATTGAAATCCTTTTTGAATTTAGTTTTTTTATTTCAATTGCAGTAGATAATGCATAAGTTGCAATGAAATCCATCAATCATATTTACACAAAATACATATAACATATTGTATTCCTTAGTCCAAACGTATTTATTTGACCCCAAATTATCAAGTAATAGTAAGCAATTCACCAAACACTAAAAACTGATTATATGTGGGTTCAAACCTCAATAACACATCAGGTCTCTAACTTGGATTCTGCTTATAAACGAATACTTACGCTAAAAACAACCCTGACTTGAAAGCTTCGTGAAACTATATCTTCGGTACAAGGAAATTGAATTGAGCTTATTGTTATAATTCATACAGCTTGTTCTACTCTTACCTGTTGGAACTTATTTTGATAGTAATTTCTTCATTTCTACCTACCTCTACAGTTAATAATTATAAATGACCAAAAACAAACACCCAAAATACAAAATCCGAAGAAAAATTAGATTAGAGATTCAAGAAAAAACATTTGTTACTTATATCTAGTAGTAGTTAAAATAAAAAGAAAGACCATAACGTAGTAAGTAGTTTTCCTTCAGTCCAAAACTTGGTGTGCAATAAATCAACCAAAAGTCTTAATTAGATCCGATTCTTTTGGTTGGTAAATCACCTTCTCAAACATATGCTGCAACTTATCATGTTGCACCATTTCTTCAAGAATCTTATCTCCCGACACCATGGCCGCTATTTTAGACTTTGAACCCCCACTCCCACACCCATTATTTTTTGAAGAAAAAACCAATTCAGACAAATGACTCTTTTCCACCTGTCTAATATACTTCTCTCCCTCCATTGTTCCAGTGACTAAATGATAAACATAAACAAGTTTCTTCTGACCAAGTCTATACGCCCTACTAATCGCCTGTCTCTCTACAGACGGATTCCACTGAACATCAAGCAACACAACCCTCGAAGCACCCACCAGATTAATCCCTTCAGAACAAGCCCTGATTGAAGCCAACAGTGTCTTCACTTCACTTTTCGGATCATTAAGCGTATTAATCGATGTCTGTCGATTCTTTTCCTCTTGTTGTCCATCCATATACAAAAACTCCCTATCTCTAACCCAACGAAACTTCTTCTCCAACAACTCCATTATAAACTTCAACGGTTTCGTATACTGACTAAAAACCAAAACCCTCTCGTTCAACGCGCAACTAAGCTTTATAAGCTCCATTAAGAAATTTGTCTTCCCACCCGCACTCGGGTCGTTTTTGAACATTTTCAAAACTTTGCGGATCCCTTCGTTATCCATGAAACTGTCTTCAACCAACGAAGGATGAATGGACACCAACGACATCACATGGTCGTTTTCCACTTGACTTTTTGTCCCCGACATCATTCCGAGTAATGTTTTTTGTGTTTTTGTAGGCTTTAAAACGACCAAAGCGTCTTTTAACCCGGGGAGTTTTTCTTGTAAAATTGTTCCTTTGTGTACATGGACAAAAGGGTCAATCATGGCTTTCAATTCGTCCAACTTATGCCGGCTTTTTAAAACTTCGCTTGTGATGGAATCCCATTGCCCTTTCACGGAACTGTTTTTCCGGTTCCGTTTTATGGTGAAGCCGTCGTTTCTTATCATGTCGAATGCTAATACGGGATTCACCAAACAGAATGTGTTGAAGAGTTCGTTGAAGTTGTTCTGGAATGGAGTCCCGGAGAGAATGATGCTTCTTTTTGTTTTCACATTTTGTAATGCCTTCCAAACCAGGCTTTCTTCATTCCGGGGTGTATGCCCTTCATCTAGGACTAATAGAGTCGGAATCTGAAGAAGAATCTTTCTGATTTCCACATCTTCGAAATTTTTTGATGTTGAACTTTTTTGTTTCTTTCTACCCTCTTTGCCAGCTAAGCTTTCGAATAGTCTATACGTGATTCCCAACACGCTTGACTTTCTCTTCCATGAATACAACTTTAATAAACGAAGGCATCGTGCGCTCTTTCCATTCCCATTTTGTTTCAAAAGAGTGGATGCCGTTCCGTCTTCTTGACCGGAATACTCTTTGTTGTTCAAGTTGTAAAATGGAACATCCGCTTCCCATTTTTTAAACTCTTCTTCCCATGTTAGAAGCATACAACGAGGAGCTATAATCATTGGTCTTGAATTCGGATACATTCGCATGAATGCCATCAGAAAAACGATTGTCAGCCGGCTTTTTCCGGTTCCAGGGGCATGGGAGATTATGCATCCGCTTCCGCCATTGGAAAGACATTTTTCAAGCTTTTCAATGTAGGTCCCACCTGCGATTTTCTTCCAAATGAACTCGAACCCGTCTCGCTGATGTGGATACATGGTTTCTTTGACACCTGGCACCAAGTCCCAAACTGTCCCTTTTTCGTATTCACTCCCTTTTGAATCATTAGGACATTCTTCATGGCCTTCAGCAAATTGAAGATCTGAAAACTTAAGGTTGTCTGTTTTGTCAGTGTCGGTTTCATGTCTGCTATGCCCTCCCCTTCCATTCTTACCCTGTGCATATAAATATATCAAATCAAATAAACATCCACAATGTAGTAATTTAAAAGTAGAAAATAAGCTAAAACTAACCAGAGGAGGTAAAATGTCTCTAACTTCAATCTCAACAAAAGAACAATATCTGCAGATGATTCCAAACTGATCATTGATTGTAAGTTGATGTTTTCCTAGGCGACAGCGTGTAGCTTGGTCAATATCCTCCATAAAGAAGTCAGCATCACCATGAGTAACCTGCATATCATCAGAGTAAATGGAGCGGATAAATTATTTGAAATTTGAAAGACTCAAAAATACCATTTTACATAAAAATGGAAACTTACTGCAGAAGCATCAGAGCAACCAATTTCTGAAAGTTGGAAGCACATATTCATCTCATCAAAAAGTCCATCAACTTCCATATCGGTTTCTGATTCATCCTGCTTCATATTTTCTTCGTCTTCAAATCTGAACTTATATGACACTATTTGTTCAACAGATGTTTGCTGTACAAGACTGTCTTTTACTGGACTGGCTTCTGTAGGAGTGACATACTGTTTAAGCAGTTTGTCTCCATCTTCACCTTCCTTTATTGTTTCTGTGAGAATCTTGATTACATCAATTACATTTCCAAGTTGTTTTTTCGATATGATATTTACAGCCTTTTGAGTGTTGGTTCCATTGGCATCTTTAGATGAACATTGTTGTTTGCTATAGTCTGCAACCCAAAAAGGTTGCTCAATGGCTTCATGTATAGACTGCTCCTTTTTCAACTTAGGTTTTCTACCACAACCAAGTGAAGTATCTGCATCTTTTCGCCTCTTCTTTGATACAAGCTCATTTAATGGACCTTCCTTAACCACTTCAGTCCAAAACCTGTCTCCTGTATCACCCATTTTATCCACCTCCAGAACACTAGAGTCATCATCATCATCATCATCACTAGAAGAACTCAAACTAATAACTTCAACATCCTTACCACCAACAACATTAGCATTCTCAGGTGGGTCCATGTCCCGCCAATCACTGTCATCTTCTTCAGATGACTTTAGCTCCTGTGAATCATCACCTTCGTTATCATCTGCTTGAATAGAATCCAATTCCACTGGGCTTAACTTTATCTCATTACTTCCAACACGAGAACTATGGGAGGGATCAGTGTCATCCAAACATGTAACATCATCACCTAATGTAATACGTTCATGGTCATCACTTTCATCAATGAGACAACCATGTGAAGTCACGGACTTATCTTCAAGAATCCTCTTCCCTTTCAAACAATCGCCATTTGAAGTAGTAATGTCACACAAAAATCCTTTTTCTGATTTCTTTTCAGTTTTCCCAGAACCGTGGCTCTTGCTTGATTTAGAATTACCACCCAATAATGAAAGCGCATCATCGTCATCACTGTTATGCTGTGAATCATTTGTTCTAGCGCTTTTATTATCCAAGTTTTCCCCCAAAAAATCCCTACTCGAGACAGCAAATCCATTTTCGAACTTTTTATTGGTTTTTCCACTTGCAGAAACCCCTGCGACATCGGACGTACTTTGATACCTACCAGAGCTCTTACTCAACTCGACACCATCGTCGTCTTCATAGTATCCATGGCCACAGTCATTCTCTAATTCATCAATGAGGCTATTTCGATTCGAGTTCTTGCCTCTTTCTGAAGATCTCCCGCTTCGCAATTTCTTCCCGATCTTTCCACTTCCTAAAGTCTCTTCAGTTCCAAATCTACAATGATTCGCCGGAGAGGGCTCATTCAGCCCCACATGATGATGATCATCATCATCATCGGATTCAACAATTAAGCAAACAGGAGTCGCATTATTGCCCCTCTTTGAAACTTTCCCTAATTTGTCTCCCCCTTTACGCCTTTTCTTTGTCTTACGAGACCTAACTTCGATTTCATCTCTTCTTCCATCGCTTCCCTTTAATCCGTCGGTTGATTTCCCAGAACTCTCTCCAACCCTATCGATCCGATCATCACCACCGCCACTGCTGCTGCCGCCGGAAGGATTGCGAGGCCTTCCGTTATGTTTTTTCTCATTGAACTCTAAGTAAAGCTTGTCATAGCAAGAACGCGTTCGCTGACATAGCTTAGTTCTCGAGAAATCCATCACCTTACCAACTCAATCCCCTACATCGCATATAAAAAAATACCAAACAAACACATCATCAGAGAATCACTAAAAGATTGAAAACAGTACGACGAAGTGACCTAATATTATATATATACACGAAAATATATTATATATATTCTTTATTTATTAACTCCTTACAAACAAACTATCCATCCAAATAGCCAATTGCCACTTCGATTAAACACTAAATTGCCACGATCTTATATACCTAAACTACACATTCTGTCAAACATCAATCACACGAAAAGGTAAATCGATAAAGAACTGCATTGCTCACATGAATAAACATACGACGGCGTCGGAGAACTTTTACTCGAATCTCAAAATTGACAATGGGATTGGAGCGGAAACGAGTAATCTAAAGTCAATACGAATTCTAGAGAGAGAAAGAAGCTAAAGTGAGAGAGAGATATGGCAGCACAGCAATAATGACGAATATTTTGGGTTCACTCGCCAAAAAAACGCGATGGGCGCGAAAAATTCTATTCCATGCGAATCGACGGCTTAACTCGGATCCGGAAAAGAACATTATGTTGGCCCCACGGTTACACCTGTGACTTGAGATTCTTGTTTTCGTTCGCTTTCACGTTTTGTAGATTGTGCATCGAAGTTTGTACCTTGCCCCTATAGTTTAGAGGTCAATTTTAAAACTGTACCCGAAAAATTCAAAATCGAATTCAGATCATTTTGAAATCGGAGCCAAAATCAGTTTGGTTTTTCTATTTTTCTACTTTTTTTTTTAGTTCTAAAATGACACACTTTTGCATTTTTATATATAAACTAATATAATAGTATGTGATATATCTACCGAAGCACATTGTGAATGAGGTTTGGAGAAGATTTGCGTTTGGTTTAGAGCCTTGAATATCGTTGGTAAATTTCAGGAAGAGAAAGAGTATACTTTATTAAGCTCACATTTGAAAATATTGATATCTTTTGGTTACCCAAGGATATACAAACTTTAGAGAGTTTATTCTATTTTTGAAAACTTTCATTTTCGGTTGTTAATATTTTATAGAATAACCAGTTATTTACTCATGTAAAACGGCAACGACGAATGGTTTTCAAGCAGTAATTAAGTCGTTTTGATGAATAGTTTCCTTGTGGTTATCAAATGAAACCATAAAATTCATTCGGTATTAACCAAATTACAAAATATTGATAATTTTTTAGTCCTTACAAGTCTCAGATGCTGATAAATCTATTTATGTGTCAATGTTGAGATATGAAGTATTGTTTAATACATAGAGCACTTGGAGTTGCAATGGAGCATCAGAAATCAATATGAAGCACTTAAGGTTCAAAGAGCAAGTGACAAAGGAATAGATCATCTGAGAAAGAAATGGATAATCAAATAAATGAACATATCAAGTGACAAATGAACGAATCTTCTAAAAATGGAATGGAACACCTAAGAAGGGAATGGAGCATCTTGTGATATTTCGTGATGAAGGTGCGCCACATGTGTTCCTTTGTTGAGCCATGATATCCTTTGATGAGCCACTCGTGGAAGATGTGTCACACTCCTCCTAAACCGAATGGCGGAAACGTTCGGGGGTGCAACGAGAATCACAGTATCACAATAATTGTATACATTGGAACACAAGTACATATGTAACATCCCAAAATTCAAGATCAAAATTTTCATTTTAAATCAGGTAATGTATAGAAATAGTAATCTGAAAACATCGACAATATCATCTTGTCTCATAAACAAACACAAATGCCAAAACATGTCATGTAAAATAATATCAAAATACAACTCTGTGACACCCAAAAATTCAAGTCGATTTAAACTTTTAAAAACATTTTAATCCATTAAGTCATTACATAGTTTGTTTTCAAAATACAGTTATCAGAGTATCCCAGTACCAAATCATAAAAATCATAACAGGGAGAGGAGCGGTACGATCATGCCTTCGCCTTCCCGCGATCACCAGAGGTACCTGAAACAACAACTGAAACTGTAAGTCTGAAAGCTTAGTGAGTTATCCCCCAAAATACCAACCATATAACCATGCCATATAAACATATAACCAAACAGCAAGCATAATGAGCCTTCAGCCTGACTGGACCGCCTCGCAGGCCTTTAGTCTATCTGGACCGCTCTCCGAGCCTTCGGCACGTCTGCACCGCCTCGCGGGGCCTTCAGCCTATCCGGACCGCTCGTCGGGCCTTCGATCTGACTATCATACCCTCTTGGCTTTTGTAGTCTTTCCGGACCGCCCTGGGTATGTTGACCTTCAGCACAAAGCAGGACCGCCTCAACCCAACACCCAAATCAAACATGTAACGCCCGTAGATCCAGGCTAGTCAATTTAGAGATAATAGGGGTCGAAAACGACTTTTCGACAAAAGATTATTTAGAATAAATAATCTTAACCAAGTTGTAGAATATGTCTCAAGGGTTCCGTACATATAAAGAACGCCGAAATCCGAGTTATAACGAAGAAGTTATGGCCCGTCGAAGTTTTTCGGCAAAACCGGCACGACACCGGGAGACGTAAATAGTGAATTTAAGATAGAGGACTTTTTAGCCTTAGTGATCTAAACAAAAGTTGTAGTATACTTTAAACCGAGAACATACAAAAAAAAAAAAAAAAAAGAACGCCCAAATCTGACTTCGTATGAGGAAGTTATGAATTTTCTAAGATTTGGCATAGCAGTGCACGACCCGAAACTCGAATTTTAGTTCGAGCGGTTTTTGGCCTACGCGACCTAAATGAGAGTTGAAGATCTCATTAATAGGAACTCAACGGTAAAAAGACAGACGAAAACGGAGTCTGCATGAAAGAGTTATGAATTCTTCGCGGTCATTTAACAGTCTAATCTCTTCCTACTGTTAAATTTAAGATCGGTCGAGAATTAGCCGACGGAGTCTAAATGAAAGTTGTAGATCTTGTTTTTACCTACGTGTGGATATAAAGAACGTCGAAAACGGAGCTCGTATGCAAAAGTTATGAATTTTTGAAAATCGGCTGATTTCCACCCTGTGTGCGATGCCACGTGTCAGCACCAGGCTGTGACTTGGAGCCCAAGCTCACTCACGGCGTGAACATCAAGAGATTCACGACGTGAAACTTCCTCCAGCCCCTATAAATAAGTGGTGAGGCCTCCATTCATTCTCACACCTTCCTACGTCTTCCTCTCTCTCTATAACCTCTCTCTAGCCCCCGAAACCCCCCGAAAAGCCTAGGGAACCTCCCTAGCACGAGGCGGAAGCCCCGGAGCGCCCGACGGCTCCGAGAAGAAGAGCCTTTTGGCTCGGGAACGCTGCTCTAGCGGAGCCCGGTTTTGAGAAAAACCCGCTGTAAGTGAGCTACGCCTAACCTATCTTTAGTATAACTTATGTTTTAATATAGTAATGTTATTAGGACCTTAAAATAATTATTTGGGCTATTATTATGAGTTATATAAGAGTGTTGCTTAACGCTTATATAATAGTAATAATAGCTAGACTATTAATTAGTCGCGATTAACGTTAGACTAAACCCTAGTGGTATTGATACTAGGTTTTGTCAAGGGAAAATTATTTTGAGATAACGAAGCGCTGTTCAAGTACAGAGTCACCACCTTTCAGGTGAGTGCATAGTTACTTTCATCTTACACATAGATATGAAGTATTTAATATAAATTACGTGCTATGTGTGCATATTGTTTGTATACTTGTTGTCTATGCTGGGTGAAAGATTTTTATACATGCTTTAAATGATTTAAACTGTATATATATTTTATATCTATAAAATATGTTGGGTAAAACATGGGTAGATGAAATATGAGTCGGATGATGAGGTGAGAGGTGAAATAGACCATGAGGTGAGGGTGAGAGGTGGACGATGTAAGAAGCCTTGTACCCGAATGTTGGCCCCGTCATCTAGCAGAGTATAGATGACAACCACGGACTATTCTAGACAGTCCAGTGGAACACTAGCAGGCTCGCAACCTGTAGGTGTTGTGAACGATGTGTTCACCGGTGTACTCTAAAAACCCATTGACATGTATTGCGAGTGGATTCTCGGAAACGATACTGTCGATAAACGAGATAACCCTGGCAGCTGCGCCTAAAGGACAATACCGGCAGATGCGCCTAAGTGATAGAACTAGCAGCTGTGCTTGATAGATGTGTCATTGACAACGATGAAATTTGTACCTATTCCTTAGGATAATCCTTAGGAATGAATGAACAAGAAATAGTTGATTCTTAGGGTAGATCCTTAAGAATAAAGAAGATAATGGGGATGGGTAATTGGGTTAACTGTTTGATGATTAAACATAATAATTATATTATTGTGGGTTGAAAACCCTATGTACTCACCAGGTTTCCCAACCTGACCCACTCAGTTTATTTGTATCACATGTGTCGATATGAAGTTACATTACACTGAGAGATTAAGGAGATATAAATCACTAGTGATAATGAATGTAAGTTCTGTTTATGCTTATGTTTCTGTATTGACGATGACATCCCAAATGTTTTAAAATGAATATAAATACATTTCTTCATAAATGCTTTGATAACGTATTTATCATGTTTTACTGGGAACAAATTCCGCAACATTTTTATTAAAAGAGGTACTCTGATTTTTATAAAGCATAAACAAAATCGGTCTTTTCTTGCCGTGAAAATGGGGATGTCACAAAACAACATGTGCATATACATTCATAGGCTATCATAATAACAGACAAACCGATCTAACAGATCACATAGCATAGAAACGTCCTAAACCAGGACACCGACCTACCCAGTTCATATCATAGAATAATTATGTAACTAGGATATCGACCGAACCCTATCACTAAACATAAGCATATCACCATCCTAACTAACAGGATGCGAAACAATACACATATTATGTAATAATCCAAATACAAATCCATAAGGGTCGGCCTTGGTGCCTTAGACCCTGTTGATATAGTGAGGATAACTCACTTTGCAACTGACGTCTGAAACTAGAAAGCTCAACTCCCGGATCACCAACACGAACTCCACTACCTATAGTTACCATAAAACCCTTTTTCATAAATCTCCAAATTACCAGAATACCCTCAGAAGTCAACTGGTCAACTCTTGGTCAAAGTCAAAGTCCACAGTCAAAGTCAACAGTCCATGTTGACTCGACTCGTCGAGTCCTTCCTGAACTCGAGAAGTCGTGAAATCCTTGATTGGCTCGTCGAGTTCCCCTTTAACTCGTCGAGTTCATACGTGTCCAAGAATTGGGAGAAACCCTATCGACTCACCGAGTCTTCGAACGACTCGCCGAGTTCAAGGCAATCTTCAACGGACTCGCCGAGTTGTTCATAAACTCGTCGAGTTCATGCCCATCTTCATATGACTCGCCGAGTCAACCTTGCGACTCGCCGAGTCCCTTCAATCCTTCATCCATACAGATGCTTTTTAAGCCATGCTGAGGCTCCAAATTGTAGATCCAGCTTCCCAAGGCATGTTTATCACGTAAAGTTGCAAACTTTACATGCATGCATGGTGATAATGACCTAAAACAAGCTAAAGAATGGGGTTCTAGGCAAAAGGTCTTCACCAACATGCTAAAGACTGAGACTTTATGATGATAAGGGCCAAGATGAGCCTAGATCTGAAGTTGCAACTTCAGATCTTGGTTCATCACTCGAAATGCAACACCAAATGCCCAAAATGGTCCCAAAACTCAATATAGAAAGGGGGTTTAACTAGAAGAAGCTCAAGGTGATGACTTGATACCTCCAAATGGATGATAAACTGAGGTAGACTTCAGATCCCCAGCTGTTCCTTGTTCAAAACTTCTTGGTCTTCAAACCTTTCCTCACCAAATCCCCCTTCCAAGATAAGAAGCACACCAATATAGAGAACAACACAAATTAGGGTTTCTGAATTCGAGGGGAGCAGTAAGAGAGGCTAAGGGGGGATAAATGATCCTTAAATAGGGTGCAAACCCCCGAAATTTAGGGTTTCATCTGCCAGCTCCTACTCGTCGAGTCCCCTATTGGACTCGGCGAGTAGGTCACTTAAACACGCGGACCAACCCGCTGCTACTCGACGAGTCATAGCGCCAACTCGTCGAGTAGACCTTCAACGTGAAGTCTAAAAGGAAAAATATTGACGGTTGGGATGTTACAACTCCCAACGATCTCATATGCGGAAAATCATAGTGTGATGTGTTGCGATCATGCCGACCCCTTTCCTTTCGAAGAAGAAGTACCTGAAACCAAAACTGAAAATTGTAAGCACGAAGCTTAGTGAGTTCCCCCATCATACCATATAATCACATACTGCCAGACATATATGGGTGCCTTACATACCCTATCAGGCATATCTAGGGTGCCCGACCTATGCATGTCAAGCATATTTGGGTGCTCGACCTACCCTGTCAGGCATATTTGGGGTGCCCGACCTACCCATGTCAAACATATATGGGTGCTCGACCTACCCTGTCAGGCATATCTGGGGTGCCCGACCTACCCATGTCAAGCATACCTGGGTGCTCGACCTACCCTGTTAGACATATCTGGGTGCCCAACCTTCATAGTCACCCAAAAGAATAAGCAGACATGTCAATATAGTTGTCTGATTTGGATCCACCCTTTTCGGCTCGTTCATTCCTGCTTCCAACTCCGCATTTGCTTCATTTTCATCCCGAGCATGTCTTTGCTACTGCAAAACAGATTCCAAACATAATAAGTACCGTATATCTCAAAATAAACTTAACTGTAGCTAAAAGTATTAGAAATATGCATGAAATTAATACATGATTAAAATATTCACATAGTAGTAGACTTACTCACCTGATTAGTTAGTAGATTAGCTGATGTTTAGGTGTCTGGCCTCTGCTGCCTCTCAGCTTGCCACATGCTAAACATCAACTAATCCTACACTCAACCCTCGTATTCCCCGTACACAAGTATACCTTTTATGTTATAAGCCTCCAAGAACACTACCTGAGCCGCTCCCTCGACCGTGTGAGCTAAAACTCCTCAAATGACACTAAAATACATATATTTATATATTTATGGCCACTATGTCGTGGTGACAAGGGTTGCTCCAGTCGTGCCATGTGTCCACTGCTTGCCACATGTGTCCTTATGACTCGCTTCATCATCGCGTCGTGGTGAGTATGCAACCACACTGTGGTGACCCGAGAGTTGACCGTTTGACTTTTGACTTTCATTGATTTTCTCATAAAAGTTAGTTTTGGATGACAAAACTGATTTATGACTAATTGTTAGCTCAACGCCACAATCCTAACCTAAATGTTTTTTTTTTGTATTATTTGATCCATTTAATGTGACGTAGAGACATATTATAAGGTCTATAAGTCTCTTACTTTCTTCCATGTGGGACAAGGTCCCTTTGCCTTAAGTAAAGTTTAAACATTATCAAAATAGAACCAAACATTTTAAACATATCAAAACATTTTTATAAATTAGACTATACTTCATCAAATATATACTACTATTTGTAAGATTATCATATTTTGAATGAGCTAACACAAAAAGATAACCATTTTTATATGGCGATCTTGATGCAAGCCCTTTCCCACGGAATATGTTACTTCTTCTAACTTCACTTGATCTAATTCATTTTTATATGGCGATCTTGATGCAAGCCATTTTTATATGGCGATCTTAGACAATATGATACTTCTTCCAACTTCACTTGATCTAATTCATGTATTGAAATGACATGAATTCAAATGGACAGCTACACAAAGTTATCTGAGGCAAACATTTTGATATCTTTGTGTTAACTCACACTTTACCTTTAATTGACACTTCTTGTACACTCAACTTACTTTTCTCATTCGGCCAACCAAGATACTAATACAAAAACAAAGCACACATGAAAATCCACATTTCATGTTTCTTGACTATTAAGTGGTGAAATAATAAAAAACAAAATCTACACTCTGAAGAATAACACTTATATTTGTATACAACAAAAACAAATTCAAATGAACCAAACCGAACAAAACATAAACATATTACATGAGACATGACAATATGAATTGGATTTACAGGATATGACTATTTCCATTAGGCTATTTCAATGATACAAATGATTGATATGAACTTAACATCTTTTACATAAATTAGAGATCAAAAGTGAATTACCATCTTATCTTTTTTATTAGACTGAAATTTACGATTCTCACTCTATTAATACAAGTTTCATTCTAATCTGATGCATGACATTTATGTCTTATTTTGTTCCATTGTACATATAATAAATGGGATCCAAAAAACTAAATGTCACCCACACAAGGACTTCCAATAATATAATATTATGGAATTATTAATAGACCATTTCATAAGTTAATATTTAATTTGAATCAAAATGTGTAATTTGTTTGTTGTTCCATATTTTAAACATAGACATGTCCGCATGGGATCAACCGGACTAGGGTACAAAAGACGCGACACATGCTCCATGGACCCACCCATCGGTTTAAACGGCCGAAACTTAGGCCCTCGGTTCTAAATTACTTTCGGTACAACCTTCAAGGCATGATGTACAACTAAAACTTTACTCAATTAACAACAAAATCACTCATCACAGCTCATACTTCTGTCTGTCTCTCTCTCTCTCAACATCGTGTGGAAACGTTTCATTATCATCTGAAGATTCATCTCAGGAGATTTCGATCAGATCTGTGATGTATTTGACCTGCATTGCTCTGATCTGATCCGTTCAAACACAAGTCTGTAAGTTCAAATTTTGAATTGGTGATTTTGGTTCAATCTGCTTGAGGAGATTCGAGTCCTACTGCTTCGTGGTTCTAACATTGTTCGGATCTGACTTGAGGAAGCTTGGTGTTTTGTGATTTAACCAAGATTTGAATCGAGATATTTGGGATGTGTTTTTGCCTTTTTGGCGTTTGCTGATGTTTGTGATATATTAGAGAAAGGAGGTAGAGGTACATAGTACATACACTCGCTTGATTTTGACGGAGTTTGTGAGATAAGTATGGCGTCTTCGATTTCGGCCATAAGTGAGGAGCTTGGCGAGATTGACGGACAGATAGCTGATATTTTTCGAGCACTTTCGTAAGCATTTACTTATTCCTAATTTAAAATTTGTCAAAATAGTTATACAGAAAGAAATTGGATAACTTTTATGTAGGCGTAATTAGATTGAATGCGCTAATTTGTAGAATCTATAGCTTAGGGTTTAGAGGGATTGGGCAAATCGGGAGAATCCAGCTGTTTATTTGATGTATAAACTGTAATACTGTATCTTAGCTTGCAAAAAACTTGATTGCTATTTAGGTTGATCTGTTATGCGAACTTTGATTTTAATTTTCTTCCGTAGTCCGAATTGACCAATATTTTAATTGTTATTTACTTTGGATAGTTATGTTAACTATAATTCCAATATTCCGCAGCAAATCAAATTGAGTTACTTTTGTTGTTACATGATCCGATTTTCCCGTTAAGGGTTGTTATGGGATTGTTTCCTTTTCTTCGTTCTTAGGATATGGACAGTTACCTTTCTATATGGTAGTTATTAGTTATATCTGTATATACTAGTATTCTAGTTAATAGACTATTGGTTTTTCTATTTTAGGTATCCTAAACTACCATCCCTACCATCGATTGTAACCTCCTTCTTGCCTATCGATTTTCAATAATACCAGTTGTGTGCATTGTGGTTTTTTCCACAAGGGTTTCCACCCAATCCATTGGCTTAATTTGCTCTTTTATTAAATGAGCGTCTCCTATAGCCTAGTCGATTTTTACAACAAGTGGTATGAGAGCCATTCCCCTTAAACCTGCCAAGGTTTAAGTCGACTTCTTCTACACCTACAAAAGGTTATGTCGAGTTTCTTCTACACATGCAAATGTATTGTGGATTTTCTCTAAACCTCTCAAGGTTTCAATCGACTTTATGTTATATCTGTAAACTAGATAAAGAAACACATTTCTCATCATGTCATAGCAAGTCAAGATTTGAGCGTCCTTGGCACAAACAGATTATGATGATGCATGAAAAATGATGTTACCATTAAAATTATCCTTCTTCCCTCAAATCTATTTTCAATAATACCAGTTCCAGTTGTGTGCCTTTTGGTTTTTTCAATAATACCAGATGATGATGCATGAAAAATGTTTTTTCCTGCACGGATTGCCACCAATCGTTTGTGTTTATGTAAGATCTGTCAAGCATTGACTTTTTTGTTTTTCAAAATGCATAATACAATGGTGAAAATTTTCCTTTTTTTTTTTTTTTTTTTCAATTGTAATCCTAAAGATTTCTGATGGGAATGTTGTGATTCAGAAATGGATTTCAAAAGTTTGAGAAGATCAAAGACTCAAGTAGGCAAAGTAGGCAGTTGGAAGAGCTCACTGGAAAGATGCGTGAGTGTAAAAGGTATGTAATTCTGTTACTTACAAATTATAATCCTTGATAAGTAAGTTAAGTTAATCTCATCTCATATACTGATATACAATATTTGAATTAACAAGGCTTATTAAAGAGTTTGATAGAGAAGTCAAGGATTTAGAACATACAGTTGGCCCTGATACCAGCAAGATTCTGAATGAGAAAAAGCAATCCATGGTCAAAGAGTTGAATTCCTATGTTGCACTCAAAAAACAGTAACCCCTTCATCCTTTTTGTTTTAATTTCTGTTTATTCAATCATATATAAATAATCATAACTTTTACTTTTCAATCTAGATATGCAAGCAACATTGAAAACAAACGAGTTGATCTTTTTGGGGGGCCGGCTGAAGGATTTGAGGAAGATAATAATGGCTTGCTAGCCTCATGTAAGATTAAAATTTGTTGATTTTAATCGTGTTTTTTTTTTTTTTTTTTTTTTTTTTAATCATATTAATTACAACATTGTCATTTATGATACATTCCAGCTATGACAAATCAGCAACTAATGGACAATGGTCATCACATGATGGATGAAACTGACCAAGCTATTGAACGTTCAAAAAAGGTTATTATTATTTATTATCTTTTAAAATTAGTCATGTACAAAAAACTAGCAATGTTATATTATTATAATTTTGAATTTTTTTTTTAGGTTGTCCATGAAACTGTAAATGTTGGAACCGAGACTGCAGCAGCACTTAAAGCACAGGTATATGTTATAAAATTAAAACCTGTTCAATTTCTTGAATCACTGGAGACTAATTATTATTATTATTATTCTTTTTGTGTAATAATTAATTTTTTCAGACAGAACAAATGAGTAGAATTGTGAATGAACTTGACTCGATCCATTTTTCAATCAAGAAGGCTTCTCAATTAGTGAAGGAAATTGGTAGGCAGGTAAGGTTAATCTCTAAACTTTTCACAACCCCATTTCCTATTTTACCCTTTTTGTGTTTTTCTTTGTTGTTTCTCATTTCTTGAATTCTGTAATACTATTAATTAATAGGTTGCAACTGATCGATGCATTATGGCCTTACTCTTCCTTATTGTGGTTGGTGTCATAGCTATCATTATTGTGAAGGTACATAACAATATAACATACCTACTTTATATTATAAGTCATTTCTTTTTATATATATTTATTTTAACCAAATTGATTATTTATGTAAATCTTGATGTTATGTTTCTGAAAAAAAAAAAAAAAAAATTCAGATTGTGGATCCAAACAACAAAGACATTCGGGATATTCCAGGATTAGCCCCTCCTGCTCCTAGTCGAAAGCTTCTATGGATCACTGATTAAGGGCATGAGTGTGATAAAATTAAAAGTTTGAATGGATGCATTGTGGGCTTTTTGGTAAATCTCTTTCTAAATTACAAGAAACAGCAGGTGGTGATCTGACTACGTATGACCTAGGAAGGGGTATTTGTGTTTGTTTTGTGTTGGCAGATTTTTGTTTGAGAAAAAAGTTATCGGGTTTTGGATGGAGGGAGACTGTATACAAATATTCACATTTTGCCTTTCTTATTGGGTTATTATTATACAAAGACTTTCTTTTTTGAACACGATGTACTTTTTTTTTTTTTTTTTTGGTTTATTGAATTAATGTGTATGATATGAAATTAAAGCATTTAATAATGTACTCTTTTCACTGCCCAGCCGTGGATGTTAATATCTGTTGAGATTTTTATTAGATAGCAGTGTCTTTGTAATAAACGATTCTCCTTAATTACACATTTTTATATTGCGAGATAGTGAATGTTAAAAATATGGGAGATTTTGAAACTATTGGAAGACATCAGGACTACACAGAATCGGTTATAGGTAAAATTTATTAGCTATGTTTGAAAATGACAAAAAAGAAAGAAAGGGTATGGACCGAACCATAGTTGTCAAAACTCGTACGAGTAATGAGTTGACTCATATGAGTGAAGTCATTTTATTCCCCAAAAGAGGTGACTTGGTCAATCGCGAGTCCTTGCATGATTCCTACCACATCGAGTCAACTTGTGACTCAGACGAGACATGTCTCTCATTGATAATCACGTGATCCAATGGGTAAATAGATTATCTAGTGGTTAATCAAGATTTTTTTTCTAAAGTATTGGTCTAAGAACTATTAAGAACATAGGGGCGAAGACAAAGCATGCAAGAACGGATTAGAGCTGCTAATAGAAGAAGAAAAAAAAAACAAAAGTGAAGAGCATTCGATCTTCAAATTTGAACCTAGACTTGTCAATGAGACGAGTTTGGAGCGAATCACCCTTGATCCAAACCCTTTTAACAAATTTTGAAAACATGATCTGTCCCGCTTCGACAAACCTCTGCGTTTAGAATAATCGAATTCATAACCGTATCCACCAAATCAACGAATATTAAAATGACAAAATTTTGGTATGTGTCACAAAGTAATATTTCTCAAAAAAGATAAATGTTAATTATAATAAAAGTTACATCTATTGTTTGAATGCATAACTCATTGTGAACCAATCATATTCAAAGAAATTAGTCAAAGAAATTATTAAAATTAAATCTTTGAATAAGATAATCTACAGTTGTGCATTGTGCGTGCTGCAGACTATATAATACAAGTTACGTATTAAGGAGAAATAGGAAAAAATTATAACATTCTTCAAGAACATCATAACATTCTTCAAGATAAGAATTTTGAGAAAAAGAATGTCAAAAACGGAGTCCGTACTAGATAGTCATGATTTTAGCAAAATCATTTCATTTTATAAAAATATGGACGAAAAATAAAGTAGGAATTAGCTGTTGGGGTCATAAGGAAAGTTGTATATCTCGTCGTAAGCTTTCCGGAGATATAAAGAATGTAAAAAAACAGAGTTCGTATAAAGAAGTTACAGAATTTACAAAATGTACATTTTGCGCCGCACGCGGTGCGAGTCGGGTGCGCAACGCGCGCTTCTACAAGGTGAAAACGTAGGCCATAGAGAGGTCGAAACGTGGCACAAAGCGGATGGGGAGACGTCGCCTTAAAATACACGACGCGCACCCTATTTGCACGCAGTGCACCCCAAAAATCGCCTATAAATAGCCTCCAATGGCTCATTCCCTTCCCACACCTCCCAAGTTCTTCTATCTCGAGTTGCTTTCGATTTTAGCCTATTTTCCATTAGTTTTAGTCTGTGGTGAAGCTCTGCGATCCCTAAAGTAGTAGTATCTAGCAAGTAGAAGCTTTGCAAGTGCAATTTCCAGACTTCTGTCAGGAAGAACATCTATAAGTTAAGCTACACTCTCATTCTTTCAGTGTAACTTATATTTATAGTCATAAGTCGTTATTATGAACCTATAATTAAGATTAATCAGTAATTCCTATTATAATATTGATTGATCTACTTATGGGAGATGTGTCTAGAATGGTCACGTTGGCTTGGTTGTTGGATTTCAGAAATGCTATATGACGAAATGATTCTGCCTCCCAACTGTCTTGCCTGGCTAATCCTTACTTGATAGATCTTGATGTAGACATTGAAATTAGTAAGAAATCTAGAATATAACTATTATGGTCATCGGGATTACGAAACCGGACTAAGGCTTAGTACTTTAGGCGTCTAGGTCTTTTCAAAGTATGAAGTGAAGCGCTACTGAAATCGCTAGTCACTTTTATCAAGTGAGTGCATAGTCCCTTTCATGAACATAATTTTAATACAAGTATGAATTAAGGTATTAAATATATGTTAAAGAGCTTATATGTGCGCTATATGCTTATTGCATGTAATATGTGTTGAGAACATGTTTAATAATATATGATATGCAAACCAAGTACGGTTCTATATGCGTTGATATATATATATATATATATATATATATATATATATATATATAATTTCATGGTAATAATAATATAAGTATTAGGAGTAGAGATCATAGTCTTACCAGAGAAAAAATAAGACTAGCACAAAAGACCTAAGTTAATTAAGATGGATATTGGGTAGTATCTCCTTAAGAATATGTGTGAGATATACACGAAGGGTAGAACTCTGACATTCGTCCCTGGTCCAAGAGTATGAATTAGCTATAGCCACCCGCCACTGATCCTAGAGTATGGATTAGGCACAATCATTTGTCCCTGGTCCGAGAGTATGGATTAGGCATAATTATTTGTCCCTGGTCCGAGAGTATGGATTAGGCGTGGTCATTTGTCACTGATCCGAGAGTATGGACTAGACATAGACATTCATTCCTGATCCGAGAGTATGGATTAGATCTAGTTATTTATTCCTGATCCAAGAGTATGGATTAGGTAAAGCCATTCATTTATGAATCTGAGAGTATGGATTATGTGAGGATCGACAGTATGGGGTAGATTGCTTATAAGAGAGATATTTGTATATTGCGATTTTTAAGATATATATATATATATATACACACACACACATGCATATTATAACATTGTGGGATTTCAAGTCTCTGCTTATGCTTATGTTTTATATCAGTTATGACATGCCGAGTTTTAAAAACATAAACAAAACACATTTCTTCGAAAATGATTTGATAATATCATTATCATGTTTTTGAGACAAATTCCGCATAATTAATCTTTTTAAAAGAATACTCTGATTTAATAAGCATAAACAAATCGGTTTTTTCTGGCCGTAAAAAAATGGGGATGTCACATGAACAACTTGACCTTTGCTCTTATTAGAGTTATTTAAGTTAAACGTATTATTAAACCTACTATTAAAAGTAGAAGGTTGAGACCTAGATGAAGACTAAAATGACTGAGAGGTGGACAATGAACCATTTCTTTGAAGGGACTCTTCTCTAGACACAATGGAGAAGGCAGTCTTGACATTAGGTAAGGTTCCATGAGTAAAATATGACTTTTAACTTGATAATATGAATCATCAAGACCACTAAGAAACTGCATAAGTTTCATGAGATTAGAATGGTCCTTGAGTTTGACAGAAGCTTCGCAAGTACACCAAGTCAAACTAGTAAGACCATCAAACTCCTTCCACAGGGCATAAAGCTTATTAAAGTAGTATGATAAAGAATTCCCATTTTGTTTAAGTGAATTAATCTGTTGGTGAATGCTGAATACAACAGACCTATCAAACTTGTTATAGGTTTCAAAAAGATTTTTCCATATACGAAAGAAGCCAAGAACAGACAACAATATTAGCCCTGTCCCATTTAGATTGTTTAAACTCATCAACACTATTCTTTTTTAGGGTTCCATCTACGAATCCCAATTTATTTCTAGCTCTAAGAGCTCTCGACATAGAACTTCTCCATAACCTAAAATTTTCATTCCCAGTTAACTTTATAGTAACAATTGTTGTGACATCATTATTGGAAGGATGAATGTAGAGAGGATTATCAAAGTTAACTTGATCATCCTTTCCACTTCCACCAGGAGGGTCAGTAAGACCAGCCATGAAACACAATTAAGCAAACAAGTAGCAGCCAAGAAATACATAACATATAGGAACAACAATCAAAATAATGAAATCGAAAAAAAAATAGACAACTGTACCGATTTAGCATCCACATGGTCACCATGTTTGTTGGGGCCCAAGATAGCCAATACAACGTCGAAGGAAACAACAAGAACAACAATGATTTCAATTAATAATTAGTGTACTCACGTACACCAGGATCTCCCAATACTATAACTACGAAAAGATTTGATGATTATATTGCGAAATTACCTCCTTCGATAGACCATGCACACCCTACAAGCCATCAAGTGTCTTTTATGGTACATTCTGTCACTAATTATATATCTTATGAAAATTTTACTGACAGTCACAAAGCATTTCTTGCTGCGATTAGCTCCAATGTAGAACCACAATCTTTTAAACAGGCAGCTCAAAACGAAAATTAAGTGACAGCAATGAAGAATGAAGTAAAGGCACGTGAAGACAATGGTACGTGGACTCTTGAAGACTTGCCAAAGGAAAAACGTGCTATTGGATCGAAGTGGGTGTACAAGATAAAATACAAGCCAAACGGTGAAATTGAAAGATACAAAGCAAGGCTCGTGGCAAAGGGCTTTACACAGCAGGAAGGCGTGGATTACCATGACACGTTTGCACCGGTGGCGAAGCTAGTTACCGTTAGAACCTTGCTTATTGTTGCTGCAAAGAAAGATTGGATTATTCATTGATTAGATGTGAATAATGCATTCCTTCATGGGGACCTTCAAGAAGAAGTCTACATGAAAGTTCCAGACGGGTTTTCAAAAAAAGGAGATACTCGAGTGTGTAGGCTGCGGAAGTCTCTGTATGGACTTCGACAAGCATCAAGAAACTGGTATCAGAAGTTCACACTAGCACACACAAGTCAAGGATTTCGACAGTCAAAGGCAGATGCGTCTTTGTTCATCTACAATAAATGATCTTTTTACTAAAGCCTTGGGTAAAGATCGCTTACGTTTTTTACTTGACAAGTTGGGCATTCGAGATCTACATGCTCCAACTTGAGGGGGAGTAAATGAATTGTTCTTTATTTGATATCTTAGAGTTTATCATATACGTGTGTAGAGGATAATGCATTATTTATCTTTATTTTAAACTTTGCTTGTTACCTAAGTTTTAGCCTCCTGATCATAACAAGAGGGATCCGATTCTGTAAGTATATATACCCATTTTTTGGTTTAATGAAAGTAGCTTTTTGAACCATCAAATTCTTTAGAATACCATCAGACATTTTATCCATTCAACTTTTCTATTAAGCTAATACCATTCGTAATATATTGATTTCTATAAAATTTAAAAAATTACAAAATAATTTTAATTTTTACATAACTTTATTATTGAGCTACTACAACTTCAAATCCATTAAGTATCAACTAAATATTTCACCATTTTAAATAAACTAATTATTAAAAATAAAAAATGATTCAAGAGGACGGTTGATTTTGTTCATATTTGATCATCTTTTTTATATATCATATGCCATCTAACTTATTATTTGTGTTCATAATATACCATTACGACCGGTTGTTGTAAGTTATCGCTTAGTTGGATCTTACATGACAATATGTGTGATCTATGTGACATATTAAAGTCAAGCGGTATGTTATTAGGGTTGTTACTTAATTTTTCCATGGTTTGACGACAATGGTTTCTTCTTCTTCTTCTTCTTCCAAATGATATGCAAAATTTCAACCTAAACATCCTTGTGATTATGGGTTACCATCTTGAGTGAGGACTTTGTGGACTAAGATAAACCTAGAAGAAAGTTTAGGTTATACCCTAACTCCACGGTAAATCAAATGTTTTGATTTTTTGGTTTAATCTTCATCTTTTAATTTCATTTTTCAAGAATTAACGTAAAAAAATATAAGTTTTGGCAATTGGTGGATCTTGACACTCCTAAAATAGGTGAAATGGAGCCCTGCAATCTTACTTACCCCGATAGTTTTTACATTGGACAACAAGATTAGCATATGTAAGATGAAGATGGAACAAGAAAATTTGGTTGTTAGACAAACTGAAATGGAAGCTGTTTACTCACAAAGCTGTATTGTTTGTGTTGTATTTGTAGTTTGATGTATTACAAAAGCTGTATTTTGACTAAATGTGAAACATCCCAAAAATATAGTCCAAAAATTTCGTTTAATTTCATTAATAAGAATCATAAATATCATCCATCATATAAAAGTTATAAACCATGTTTCTCAAAAATAACATAGTATCTGTCAATGTATCAAAATCATGTGTCAAACATCAAAGTAAATCCTCCCAGGCTGAAAACTGTGGTGTGTGCCATGCAGCCATCCCGAGCTCTTCCTTTTACTAACGGAAGTACCTGAAACCAAAACTGAAAATTGTAAGCATGAAGCTTAGCGAGTCTTCCCAACTACCACATACCATACACATATAACATAAACATATCTTGGGCCCCGCCCCTGCTACATCGGGTCATAGCCCGCCATCATCTTTTCTGGCATCGGGCCCACCCGGCATCGGGCCCCGCCCAACATCGAACCCTATTCGGCATCGGGTCCCGCCCGGCATCGAGCCCCGCCTGGCATCGAGCACATCTCGGAATACATATGAGCAAAATCAAATAATACACATAAACCTAAATATAATATTATCATGTAAACATTCCTCGGGCCCCGCCCGACATCGGACCGTAATCCGGAAGCATACTAACATTCCTCGGGAACCGCCCCGGCATCGGATCATGATCCGGAAACATACAAGTACAAACACATGCAAGAATCACAAAGACATCAATCATACAAGCATTCCTTGGGACCAACCCGACATCGGATTGAAATTCGGAAAAACATATAACTTACTTCGGGCCCTACCCGGCATCGGACCGTAGTCCGAAACTACTACTAACTAAACAGGACGGCCTTGGTGCCTTAGACCCGTTCCTACTGGAAAAGGACTCACCTCTCAAACTGGCTGCTGAAATCTCGTGTGAGGAATCTCTCGTGGCTGCTCCAACGAATCCCCGACTATCATTATCACAACAAAGTCCTAGTCAAAGTGGCTGCTCCAACGAATCCCCGACTATCATTATCACAACAAAGTCCTCTGAAACTGGCTGCTAAAATGACCATCTCCTATGTCACGTCCCCCTTCACGGGTCAACCTTGGTCAAATCAAAGTCCTAGTCAAAGTCAATGCTCAGTCCAAGTCAAAGTCAACATTTGAGTTGACTCAACTCGTTGAGTTCCTTTGCCAATCTTAGTCGTGAAAACACAAACTATCTCGTCGAGTTCTTTCACGGACTCGTTGAGTTCCACCTTGTACATAATCGGGACAACCCTACCCAACTCGTCGAGTCCCCCCTTGGAGTCGCCGAGTCCCCTTGTCTGTTTGAGCTATCTTAACGGATTAAGACCCAACACTTCAGATCCAAGCTTTATACTTCACATAAACCCTGAAAATCTCCTTTTAAGGGTAAAGTTTCCAACTTTACCTGTTAATACCTCTTCTTAAAGGGTTTAGCTCAAAACCTAATTCCCTGGGACCTAGAACTTGGTCCTCAAGCCATCCACACACCAAACTAAAGCTTACAACCACAGATCTAAACCCCTAACACTACTTGGACACGTAAAGTTCCCTCCTTTCTCTACATTCATGGCCTTTTGGGGCTAAAAAGGCCAATATGACACTCTATGGCTTGCATGGGGGCTCCAATGGCATAAGGTTTGCACCTTTATGTCATATCAGCCTTTCAAGGTCCTAGATCTGGAAGACTACCCACTTGGGTCGATCATTCTCCAAAAGCTATCATGCTTGGACCCAAAAACCCTCATAAAATAGACATAATGAGATCTAATGAACTAATAGCCAAGATAGAAACTTGATTACCAGAAAATGTAGCAAATGGTGTGTAGTTTCTGGATCTACTCTTTCCCTCTTGAGCCCTCTATTTTCTTCTTCTTCCACAAGCTTCAAAAGTACATAAAGATCACTCCAAATGGCTCACACTCTCAAATAAAGCTCTAGGGTTTCGTGGATTAGGGTTTGGGACATGGAGGCTGGAAATGAGGCCAAGGGTGGGGGTTAAAGAGCTTAAATAGGGTGCAAAACCCCGGAATTAGGGTTTCCTTCAGGCAGACCTAGTCGCCGAGTCGAGGGCTCGCGACTCTTCGAGTAGATAGCTTAAAACCCGCGCATGTTCTGCCCTCTACTCGACGAGTTAGGGCCACCAACTCGTCGAGTTGTCTTTTCAAAATGAATAAATTAATGAGTTAAGAGCATACCAGGAACCAGGCGTTACAATTCTCCCCCACTTGTCTTAGACTTCGTCCTCGAAGTCTGTTGTGTCTGAAAACAAATCCAGGTAGTGCTCCCTCATCTCCTCATCGGGCTCCCACATCCACTCTGAACGTTTGCGGTGCTGCCACTGCACCTTCACTAACTGAACAACCTTGTTCCTCAAGGTCTTCGCCTTGCGATCCAGGATCGCCACCAGCCTCTGAATGTAGTTCAGGCTGTCGTCAACCTGAATATCCTCTAAGGTCATAATCGTTGAATCATCCACTAAGCACTTCCGCAACTGGGAAACATGTAAAGTGTTGTGGATTTGGCTGAGCTCTGCTGGAAGATCCAGTCGATACACCACCTTGCCCACCCGGGTTATAACCATGAAAGGACCAATGTATCTGGGGCCTAGCTTGTACCGCTTCCGAAAATGGATGACACCTTTCCAAGGTGACACCTTCAGGAGGACCATGTCGCCCACCTGAAACTCCAAGTCTGAATGCCGCTTGTCGGCGTAGCTCTTCTGCCGACTCTGAGCAGTCTGGAGCCTGCTCCGGACCTGTTGGATTCTCTATGTAGTCTTGAGTACTACCTCAATACTCCCCATGACTCTCTGACCGAGCTTGCCCCCAACAGATTGGGGTCCTACACTTCCTCCCTTAGAGCATCTCGAAGGGAGGTCGGTCTATGCTGGCGTGGTAACTGTTGTTATACGAAAATTCCGCTAACGGAAGATACGTATCTGTAACATACACGTTCAGTTATCGTGTTATGTAATTTTAAAAGTGAATAATATTATGAAATATTATATAATTATGAGCATTGAGTTCTAACGGATAGTTTTTACTAGAAATGAAGTAAAACTATGTTTGGAATCAATCGGAAAATATTGGAAGTCTTATGAGATTCCAATTAAAAGACAAATATCGAAATTTAACGAAAATATAAAATTTGAAATAAGTAAAATTTTATTATTGAAAGTTGTAAAGAATCTCGTTAGAAACATTTAGGCGAAAACCTCGTCGAAATCCGAGTTATAACGAAGAAGTTATGACTATTTGAATTTCGCGACAGACCGGGCACGACACCGAATGACGTAAAAAATGAGTTTTTGATAAAATATTTTTTAGCCTTGGTGATCTAAATGAAAGTCGTAGTATTTGTTAAACCGAGAATTTTGATAAAAAGAACGCCAAAATCTGACTTCGTATGAGGAAGTTATGATTTTTCTAAGTTTCAGTTTAACAGTAGACAACTAAAAACTCGAATTTTAGATCGAGTGATTTTTAGCCGACACAACCTAAACGAGAATTGAAGGTCTCGTCATTAGTAGTACAACGGTAAAAAGACAGACGAAAACGGACATCGGATGAAGAAGTTATGAATTTTTAACGGATTTTCCTGTCCCGGTCTGTTAAAAATAATAATATTAAAAATAAAATCAAAATTAGCCGACGAAGTCTAAACGAAAGTTGTAGAGTATATTCCCGCCTACGCGTGCATATGAAGAACGTCAAAAACGGAGCTCGTATGCGAAGGTTATAGATTTTAGAAGTTTTGGGCACAAAATCCGAGGAATTTCGCATGCATGGCTCAGAATCGGCCACGTCACCTCGCCCAAGAACCTGCCTCGTGTCCGACATGCATCGCTGTCTGATTGGACCGAAGCCGAAGCCTATCCCCATCCGACGCACAGCTGCTTCCGACGTCGCGCAGTAGGCTCCGAACTCGGACGCGTGGCCTCGCATGCGAGACGTGTCCGACGCGTGCCTTCCTCCGGATCTGACCACCTGACCTTCGCACCTGCTGCCACCTGCCCTCTCCGGTCTGAATCTTGGCCCTATAAAAGGGAGGCCTGCGAGATTTCTCGGGTAATTTGGAGAATTTACCAATTTTCACCCATTTTTTAATATTTTTATTATTTTGACTTCCCCCGAAGCCCCGGGATTATTTCCAACGCCCGAAACACGCCCCGAAGTTCCCGAGAAGCCCGAAAAATTTATCTTTTCGGTTTTTAATCCCAACCCTCGCAGGGCCCGGTTTTCAATGAAGAAAGCTAATTATAGTAACAAAGTGCTGCCCAAATTACTATTTTAACCCCCGGTTATTTCACGGTGAGTTTAATATATAGGAACAATTGTATGTTATGTGTTATATGTGCTATGTGCTTTTCAGTGTTATTATTCCGGGTTATTTTCCCGTGTTATTTTTATTTCTGCTATTTATGATAGCAAAGCTATACCTTTGACCATGTGATCAGTGAAAGGACTTAGATTTACGGTGGTACTGGTATGTAGCCTCTGGCCATGTAGAGCATGTCTCCGTAAGAGAATGACTTCTATTCTATGGCATTGGCAGATGGTTAGACAGGGCTATAAGCCTGAAATCTACCGAAATGTTTAAATCAGAAAGTGTATGTCTTCTGTGCCATTTGGGCCGAAGCTTTATTGATCGTATATCTTTGTATCAAATCATTGATTGATATGGAAAGTTTGTCTCATGATTCATATATGCCTTTGTTGTTCCTTGTTCCTCTTTGCTTCTGCCATATTGAAGTATATATATGGCATAACGTTATATTGTATCTATTATTGAACTCACTAAGCGTCACCGTTTACCCCTCTCAATGTTTATCAAATTTGCAGGAGATAAGTAACCAGTATAATCGTATACTGTTGGAAGATGTAGAATAGTTTTTACTATTACTTTTGTATTTCAGTTTATGTTTGTATAAAATTTCAATATCCTGGGTAGTTATGTAAAATATTAAAACATAGTCGGTTTGTATCCAATCTTTTGTAATCACTTTATCAATGTAAGATATTGTTTTATAAATATGCATGTAGCACGTTTTGGAGTAACAACTGTCAAGTATGAAAGTTTGGGTCTTTCAGAAATACGGAAGTTTAGAAAGGGGTTCTTTCAATATCCCAACTGCCACCGAAATCCAAAACACGTGCGCAACATGTCCTCGAGAGTCTGTATTGTCCTCTCGCTCTGTCCGTCCGTCTGAGGGTGTAAAGCGATGCTGAAATGGAGACAAGTACCCATCTCATCGTGAAACCGCTTTCCAAAATCTGGAAGTGAAACGTACATCTCGGTCTGACAACACCGAGACAAGCACTCCATGTCGTGCCACTATCTCACGCACGTATATCTTGGCCAGCTTCTCGGCCGATATGCTCTCCTGAATCGGGATAAAATGAGCACTCTTGGTCAACCGATCCACGATGACCCATATCGAATCTACTCCTCGTGCGGTCCTGGGAAGCTTGGTAATGAAATCCATGGTGATATCCTCCCATTTCCACACGGGTATATCCAACGGCTGCATCTTGTCATGGGGTCGCTGATGCTCGGCCTTGACCTTCGTGCAGGTCAAGCACCTCTCCACATACCACGCTACGTCCCACTTCATGCAGGGCCACCAATAATCAGGGCGAAGATCCCGGTACATTTTCGTCGCCCTAGGATGGATGGAGAACCTCGACTTATGGGCCTCATCCATCATAACCTGCCGTACTCCGTCCCAGTACGGAACCCAGACCCTCCCATGTAGGGTCAGCAACCCTCGGTTTTCATAATCAAACGAGGCCACCCGGCCTACGATCCGCTCGCACTTTTGGCGTTCTTCCTTCAGGCCCTCTACCTGCGCCTCTCTGATCTGCTCCAACAATGGAGTAATCACTGTCATTCTCAGACAAATGTCTCAAATCGATACCGCTACTGCCTTGCAGCTCAGGGCGTCGGCCACCATATTGGCCTTGCTCGGGTGGTAAAGGATCTCATAGTCGTAGTCCTTGACCACATCTAACCACCGATGCTGCCTCATGTTCAGATTCAGCTGATCCATGAGGCACCTCAAGCTCTTGTGGTCTGTGTAAATGGTACAACGGACCCCATAGAGGTAATGCCGCCAAATCTTGAGGGCGAAAACCACAGCCCCCAACTCTAAATCATGCGTCGGATAGTTAGCCTCATGAGGCTTCAGCTGTCTCGAAGCGTAAGTGTAATGCCCAGTTCCCAGTATGTATTTTAATTTAAAGTTTTTGAATTTTTACTCTGGGACTCGACGAGTTGGAGGCCCAACTCGTCAAGTAGATGTGAGTTTTGGGTCGCGGATGGAAGAGCCTACTCGCCGAGTCGTAAGCCCCGGCTCGACGAGTTGACCTGTCTGGGTGAAACCCTAAATTTTAGGGTTTGCACCCAATTTAAACACACTAACTCGCCTCTCATGCAGCCTCCATCATCTCCCTTAGTCCAGAACGCCCTAACTTGTGTCCCTTGAGCTTTGTTGAGTGTGTGAGCCATTTGTGAGAGTGTTTGTGTGATTTCAAAGCTAGAAGAAGAAGAAGGAGGAGGAGCTAGAAGGTTCAAGGAAGCAGTAGATCCAAGGTTCAAGCTACATTTCCAGCCCCTTAAAGGTATAAAGTTGCTTCCTTGACTTTCCTATTGCTAGATCTCTCCATATTTGAGTTTAGGGCCATCTTTAAGCAAATCTGTGAACCGTTTTGAGTATGAAGTGTGATCTGAAGTTGTAACTTCAGATCTAGATCCCATTCAGCCCCTATAGCCATAAAGTTTATGAAGTTATCATGCTTTAGCCCTTCCCTTTAGCCTAGACTTCATTTTAGACTTGGAAATGGTGTTTTTGGCTCATGATACCTTGCATGCACGTAAAGTTTGTAACTTTACGTGTAATATGGACCCTAGGAGGTCAGATCGAAGAACTCGACGAGTTCAAGGATGAACTCGGCGAGTTCAAGGCAAAGTCCCAAGGTATATGAATAAGAACTCGACGAGTTAAGGAAAGACTCGGCGAGTCAAGGACTAACTTTCCAACTTGCATGAAGAAGGACTCGACGAGTTCAAGGATGAACTCGGCGAGTCATAGGTAAAAGGTCCCGATTCTGTATGGCGGGAACTCGACGAGTTCTTGAAAGGCTCGACGAGTAGGAGCGAAGTTCCAGGATGTTAGTGGATTATGGAACTCGACGAGTTGGTGGACCAACTCGGCGATTTGAGTCAACCAGATGTTGACTTTGACCAAAAGTTGACTTTGACCAGGGTGTTGACCTTGACTTGAGTTGACCTTTGAAAGGGTTAAGAGTATGAAATGGTAATTAAGGAAGGTTGTTATGTGTACGAGTTTGAGAGGAGTTGATCCCAACATCGAGGATAGTTTAGACACTTCACGTCATTGAGGTGAGTTACCTTCCAGTAGAGGTGGGTCTAAGGCCATAATGTCGACCCACTAGTAGGAGTTCTTTGTTAGACGATTGTCTTTGTGATAATTTTCTGGTATGCCACTATCTGATATGCTTTATGTGCTAGGATGCTATGATATATGTGTTAGTAGTAGTAAGGGTGAAATAGTCCCCGGTTACTGGTTGAAAGATACCGAAGGGGTAGACAGTGCCCATGCATGCCTAGCAGTATGTTCATGATATGTTATTATATGGTAGTGGTAGGGGGTGAAATAGTCCCCGGTTACCAGTTGAAAGATACCGAAGGGGAGGTCAGCTCCCGGTTACCGGTTGAAAGATACCGAAGGGAAGTCCAGCTTCCGATTATGCCAGTCAGATACCGGTTGAGAGATACCGAGGGATAGGCAGTATATGTTTATGGTATGTGGTATGATGGGGGAACTCACTAAGCTTCGTGCTTACAGTTTTTAGTTTTGTTTCAGGTACCTCTTCAGCGAAGGGGAAGGAGCCGGCACGGTAGCAGCGCATCGCACACATATGATTTCCGCATTTTGAGATCAAGGGGATTGTACTCTGACATTATTACTATTTTGATGATATGGTTGAGACATATGACTATGGTTTTATGAATTGATATAATTCGATGATGTTTTTCAATAAACAATTTCATAAATTACTTCATTAAAAAAAAAATTGGTCGTGAAAATTGGGATGTTACAATAAGCTATCACATGACCCCGCTGCATTAAAACTGCACCCATAATCGTAATCGAAGCGTCACAATAAACCACAAAATCATCGACGCCCTCCGGAAAAGTCAGTATCGGTGCCTCACACAACCGCTCTCTGAGAGTCTCGAAGGCTGTGTCACACCCCAAAACCGGAACGGCGGAAACGTTCTGGGGTGGAGGACGTCATGTTTAGTATCACAAGACATGCATCGTAGTAATCAAAGTAATAAACAACCATTTCATTTGAAAGAAAGTGTTTACAAAGTGCGTGTTCACAAAACATAGAATACAATAGCAATTAACAAACAAGACTTGAAGCTATACTGCTCCATCTTCGGGATGCCAGTGCGAGTACCTGTCTAATAGTCTCCTGAGAATACAAGTTATTTGAAAGAGTTGATCAACAATTAAGCTGGTGAGTTCATAAGATTTTAGTGATATAAATAAATCGTAAATTCTGTTTAGAAAAGTTCGCCATTTCCTCTTAGAAAATCCTATATTTTCTACTTTGGTGAAAGATACGTAAAAATGATTCTACAATCCTTTCTATGAGTACTAAATGGATACAAGTGATATACAGCTCAGAGTAAACAAACTATCGATTGAGCGCATCTGCTCTAAGGCGGAAAGCACACATCCCATTGTTTGTTTGATCATTGTGGTATATAACCCCGATGTATTCACTTGTTACTCATGGAGTTAATTGTAATGGTTCCTTTATATTTAATGAAAAGATTCTTTAAGGAAAACTCTTATTTTTTATAATAAAATGGTGACCACAGTGATTACTCCTATAATCACTTAGTTTATACTGGCTATATATGATCTAATATCGAACAGAGAGTTAATTGGGTGAATCTGCCCTAAGCCCACAACCAAACAAGGAACAGGAAGTAAGGCGGAAATCACACATCCAATTACCTATTGGGTATTAATGATATATATATCCGTGACGTATAAACTAAAGTATTATAGAGTTAATCACCTAAGGTCCTTTAAGTTTATACTGGTTTAATAAAATGGATTAAACCCTTAACTGGTAAGTTTCTAGTTTTGCATACCCAAAGTTCTGATTTGGAAAGTATATTCTGTACTAGAAAACTGTGCATCGACTCTGTGTCCTATGACTTGACCCATACCTGGTATCCTCATGATGACTCAATGTATACTGGACATATATATCTAGAATCGGATAGATAGTAGACTGGGTGAATCTGTTCCAAGCCCACAACTAAACAAGGAACATGAAATGAAGCGGAAAGCACACATCCTATTACCTATCGGATCCTATTGATATATATATATATATATATATATATATATGTATCATTTAATGTATACATTAGGGAATCATAAGGTTAGCATTATGGTCCTTTCTTCTAAACGTAGCCTTCTACCAAGGCATCAAATGTTATGGGTGTTCGTTCCTTGTATTAGTAGGTATTTTCCCAAGTGAGACTATATTTAACTAATTATAGTTTATACATTAATGAATATGTGAGAAGATTACAAGTAAATGTAATAGGGAAAATAATGTTTTACCTCAGCAATGACACTGCTAGTTATAAAGTAATAAAATACACACTCCATGTAGTATTAAATGAACGATACACCTTGGGGAGTCTAAAGTAGTAAAATAAAGACTCCAGGTAGTATTAAATGAACAATACACATCAGGGAGTCTAAGGTAGTAAAATACAGACTCCAGGTAGTATTAAATGTACAATACACCTCGGGGAGTCTAAAGTAGCCTTTAGTCCTAAGTCGGTTAATTAAAGGTTTAAATGCGAACTAGTATGTAACTAGGAAGATATATTATGATATTTTATCACCTCGTGTCTGCTAGTCCTGGCACGTGAAATCATACCAGTGTCAATGAAAACTCGGCAATATATATTATTAGGTTTATCACCTCGTGCCTGCTAGTCCTGGTACGTGAAATCGTACCAGTGTCAATGCAAACTCGTCAAGATATATTATTAGGTTTATCACCTCGTGCCTGCTAGTACTGGTACGTGAAATCGTACCAGTGTCAATGCAAACTCAATAAGATATATTAACGTGATTTTTCCCGGTACTTAGTATGGTGTGTTCCTCCCTGTTTCTCTTTATTGTGTGTTCTCTTTATATTATTGTGTATTGTATCTAGTATGAACTGGATTTCTAAACTATACCTATTATAGTTTACTATTAATGTACTTGAACTGACTCTTTTATCTACCAAGTTATGCCAGTACTTTAAAAACGGAGTTTTGTTACACTATAAAGTCACGTAACTTGAGTCACGTAACTTGAAAAGGGTCTCTGAGATGTTTTGACGACTTATAAATGACATAAGTAATCATTTTGAAATATTTATAACAAACAATTACACAATTAGCATTGTGTTCAACTTGTATTCCCTCCTTAAAACATTTAAAACAGTTAAAAGATTCATTACGGGGTATGAACTCACCTGATGTGGGTGAGTCAACGCATATGCGTGTAAGGATGAGAAGTTCCACGAATGAAGTCCCGAGACACAACAAGTCCTAAATGATATACATTGTCATATATTGACATAAATATAGTGCTTAGAAGCAACCAAATGCAAGGAAACACCTTACGAGACTAGGAAACACTTTGTCCAAGTGTTGGAATCACATGTGATTCACTAAATGGGAGTGTACGGCCATATTGATGGGTGTGCGGCCATGGGTGTGCGGTCAGCATGTGTGTGCGGTTGCACACAGGAGTGTGCGGCCGTACAGAGGGCATGTGCGGTCGTACACAGGGGTGTGCGGTTGCACACAGGAGTGTGCGGCCGTACAGAGGGCGTGTGCGGTCGTACACATGGGTGTGCGGTCGTACACTCTTCATTCATGCCCAAAATGCCGATTTTCGGGTGTTTCAAGGCCAATACCAAGTCCAACTAGCAATTGAAGGCCAAACTCTCACCTTGGAGAGTGTTTAAGGTGTGTACGGCCACCTTATGAAGGTGTGCGGCCGTACACCTTCAAGTGATGAAGAACATGAGGAACATGAAGAGCTTTAAGCTTAGATCAAGGTGTTTTACCAGTATAACAAGCTGAATGATGGAGTGATTCACATTTTTGAGGCCCTTAGAGTGTTCTTGGATGAAGTTTTTAGAGAGAGAAAGTAGTGTGTATCCAAAAATTGAAAAAGAGTGAATGAGGGGTCTCCTCATATATATGGAGGTGGGTGTACGGCCAGGAGAGGGGTGTGCGGCCGCACACCCAGTGTGTGGTCGTACACTCCTGATGTTGGAGTGTAAGGCCCGGTTTTGATGTTAGAAGTGTACGCGATCCATTCCTATGCTCAATGCTTGAATGTACTGACCTTTGGACCTTTAAACGGACTCCAAATGAGGCTAAATGATAGCAGGAATGAGTCTGACACTCAGTTGACTTGACTGGCTGGGCTTTGCAAGGCAAAAATTTAAAATTTTTCGGGTTGTCACAGGTTGCCTGCTGCTCAGGCCCCCAGCAGAAGGTCACCGACTTCTTGGTCAGTCGGGTCAAAGGAACAGTGACCTTGGAGAAATCCTGAATAAATCTCCGGTAATAACCCGCTAGACCAAGGAAACTCCAAATCTCAGTTGGAGGCCTCGGAATCTCCCACTGCATCACAACCTCTATCTTGTCCGGATCGACCAGAATACCCTTCTGGTTGACAAGGTGCCCCAAGAACTGCACCTCGCGCAACCAGAACTCACACTTGGAGAACTTTGCGAAAAGTCTCTCCCTCCTCAGTGTCTCCAGCACCTCCCTCATGCTGCTCCTGAGTCTTAGAATAAACCAAGATGTCATAAATGAAAACGATCATAGACCGATCCAACATCGGTCTACACACTCGGTTCATGCGATCCATGAATGCGACTGGGGCCTTGGTGAGCCCAAACGGCATCACCACAAACTCAGAGTGACCATAGCAAGTCCTAAAAGCCGTCTTCTGCACGTCCTCAACCCTGAATCGCATCTGGTGATAACCCGATCGCAGATCAATCTTGGAGAACCAAGATGCACCATGTAGCTGGTCAAACAAATCATCAATCCTCGGGATGGGGTAACGGTTCTTCACCGTTACCTTATTCAGCTCCCAGTAGTCTATGCACATCCGATGTGACCCATCCTTCTTCTTCACAAATAGGATCGGGGATCCCCACGGCGAACTACTCGGCCTGATAAATCCCTTGTCTAGCAGCTCTTGCAGATGCGTAGACAACTCCTGCATCTCGGGAGGAGCCAACCGATACGGTGCCTTGGCTATTGGAGTCGCACCAGGGACTAGGTCAATCCTAAACTCAACCTACCTCTCCGGAGGTATCCCAGGCAAATCCTCCGGGAATACGTCCGGGTACTCTCGCACTACCGGTACATCATCGACTGTCGCCTTACCCTTATCCCGTGTATCCATGACATAAGCGACGTAACCAGCGCAACCCTGCTGAAGGTAGTATCTCGCTCTCACTGCAGAACATAAAGTCAATCCACTCTGCGACCTCTGCGACCTCTCGCCCTAAATCACTATTCCTCCCCCACTAGGAGTCTGAATCCTTACTAGCTGCTACTTGCAGTCAATCACTACCCCATTGGGGCTCAACCAATCCATACCCACTATAAACTTATTCCCTCGCAGGGGAATGGGGACCAAATCCATGGAAAACTGCTCGTCGAACAACTGTAGTGTGCATCCCACGATGCACCCTCACAACCCTGACGGTCCTATCATTTGCTATCTCCACATCAAGTGGGATATCTAGCTCTCCAGGAGCTCTTGTGAATCGCTTGCTGAGTGCGAGCGACACAAAAGATCGGGTGACACCCGAATCAAATAGTACCCATGCTGATATACCGTTCACTAAGAACGATCCTATAAAAAACACATAAACATACGCAATAATCAATACAAATAAAGATGTAAGGAGAGAATACATACCTATCAAAACATCAGGAGCCGCACGTGCCTCCTCTAAAGTAAGCTGAAATGTCATGACCCTCGCCGTAGACGCCTCTGCCCGACCTTGATGGCCATCTGTAATCCTCAACGTGGCAGGAGCGGGTGCTACCACCTGTCCTGCTGCTACTAGACTCGGACACTGGGCCTTCTTGTGGCCCCTTTGATTGCACTGAAAGCAAATCAGATCTGAAACTACTGTGGTGGTGGTGGTAGCTGTACAGTCCCTGCTCATGTGACCAGTTCGACCGCACTTGAAGCATCCCGAACTCCCCACCCTGCACGCCCCCTCGTGCATCTTGTCGTACTTGCCACACCGGCTGCGACCCTGCTGGCTCCTCGATCTGTGATCTGATACCTTGGGCTTCTTGCCCGAACTGCCTGTCTGAACCCCATCTGGTTTCCTCTTCCTCTCCATCTCCAAATCCAACTCCCTCTCTTGAGCCCTAACAATCATATCCTCTAGCGTCTTGCAGCTGAAACGACTCACAAACTGGCGGATATCACTTCGCAACATCTCATGATATCGGTGTTGGATTAATGTCTAAGTCCATAACTATAATTGGTAAGACTTGACCCGACCCGGCATGGTCCATTTGGGTTGCATGGCATCATGCATTTGGATAGACTATAATGAGAGAAATAACACTTAAGGTTGGTTAATATATTATAAGTTCTAATATATTAATAAGGTTATTTAATTAGTATTGATCAAGAATTAATTTGGAATTAATTAAGTGATCAAAAGGAGACTAATTAAATATATGGGTTGATTGTGTAAATCATTCATTCTTATATATGTGGGCTTGTGATCCAAGATTCCTTATGTTGGACTAAGTCCATGGGGTGACCCATGGATACTCCATGGAGGTTAAAATCCATGGAGCATAAGGAATGGGTAAAGGTATGAGTTACATGGTGTAACCCTAATAGCCACCATATAAAAGAATCCCATGGCTCAAGAAATCGTGCACTAATGTGTGAGTGTGAGGGTTAGACGATTTCAAGGAGTGTTCAAGTTTCTCTCAAGTTATTCCAAGTGTATTTGGTGTTGTGTGAACCATTTGAGGTGTCACACTTGGGGCACTAGGCACTCAAGCTTCATGAAGACATTCTACATCAAAGAGGTATGTATTCTATTTTGTTATATTTATTATTTTGTATGCTAGATTAGGATAATACCTTGGATGTTCATAATTGTATGTATAATAGAGAAAACATAGATCCAAGGTATTTAGGGTTGCATGTACACTTAGGAGTGTTAGAATGCTCATAACCCAACAGTGGTATCAGAGCCAGGTTTGTTTTCTTGTTATACTTGCAAAAGTAGCTGAAAAATCGAGTTGGATGCATATATTCGATTGTTTTGGCTGGAATTGGACTAGGAACATTACCCTAAGATGTTTTTGGACTTATAAACTTGTTTTTGATGTGGTAATGTTCATGCTAATCCAATTTCTAAGATAATTGTCATAATTTCAAGATTTGTATTAGTTTGTATGTTCATGCTAATTTCTTGAAGATTGATGATTTGAATTATCTTGTTCTTATGAGGTTCTTAGATTAATAGAAAAGTTGTGTGAAATAGTTGTTTTCAATCCATTTTAATCTAAGAGTTGATTCCAAAGTGTGTTTTTGTAAGTTGTCCTCAAGTTATATGAAAAGTCACATTTAAGAATCATAAAACTCATAAAAGTTGGCAAAGGTTACAAAATGAAGAGTCTAGTTCTAATTAAATGGTTTTATGACTCCATAACTTGTCCTCAAGTTATGGAGGTTCAAGAGTCTCTTCATTAAATTAAGAAAAAAAGTGTAACCTTAATTAGTTCCATAAGTTACAATAAAAAAAAGTTATTTTTTTTTATTAATTAGTTTAAAGTCTTCCATAACTTGTCCTCAAGTTATGGAACTTGAAGAGTTTTTTTTTTTTTAATTAAAACTACTTTAAACTCATAAGTTATGAAATTAATTAGTTTTGAATAGTTTCAAAACTTGCCCTCAAGTTTTGGAATTTGAAAAGTTTTCACTTATGAATACTTTAATTCCAAGTTAGCCCTTAGAATTTTAAAAGTTAAAATTCAACCCTTATACTTTATAATATTATAAGTTAATAATATTTATATATATGTATAAGAGTAAAGTCAGTCTTACCGTTAGTAGGCCTCATTCACGAAGCCGGTCTATAAGGGGGGTATAAGGTTACTGCCTATAAAATGCCAGTTTAATGGGTTTCCACTCTCACCCACCGCTTCCTTGACTGGTGGAGGGTCGTTAGCCGAACGGGTAGGACAATGACTATAATTCTCCTTTCATTAAAAGTATTAATGATAAATACTAAGTAACTAAACTCTTATTAATACCCAATCTTAGTTACTTAGGAAAATGTGAATTTGGTGCTAACCCATGAAATTACACTTTGCACTTTGCTTAAGTCGTTAGTGGAGCGTGTGTGGTTAACCGGCACACTAACCTGGACTTAACAAGGTAGGCAAAGGGTAACTTAATATTTATCATAGTATCGGTGGAGCGTGTGTGGTTAACCGACACACTGATTAAGGGGTAAATATTAAGGATACCAAGTATATTTGCATGGTTATTCACACCTTGTTTTGTGATCCTCGGCATCCCAGTCACAAGACCTGAAGGGCACACTCGAGATTGAAACATGCCTTTGAACAGTTCAATGAATCTCAAAGATCTAGGACTTTCAAATCCAATTAAAACCTAATAAATTATTTCGTTTTTCATGGTGGAAATTGGTGAATCGTCATTCACCTACCTTCAAATATTTTATAGCTTGGATTACGACATCCCTCTTCTAAGTTATAAAATAGTTTGTTGGGTCCTAGCCTTAATATTTCAGATTGGGTGTCATATTAAGGACTTTAAATCAACTATCTTGAATATCTCCCAAAAAGATGTCTGGTCTAGACATTTATGATCTTCCCAAATCTCTTGAAACAAGCTTTCCTAAATGAAGATGATGTCCCATGGATATCATACTTCTTTCACCTCCTCCAGTTATTCTCCCTAACCCACAAGTTGCTAAAAAGTTTAAGGTCACTCAAGCCCTATTGGCAAGGCAAGGTCTAGGTGTGATCACATCTTGGAGATGTAGTCACATATTGACAAGCCGAGAGAGTTGGGTGTCAAAGTCTTGAGAAAGTTGGTGGCTCAACTACTTTCTAAGTCACATAGTGAGTTCTTTTGGGAATCCTATGAAACAGACTAAGACAAGACCCTTAATGATCTTATCTATTTGCTAAGATCAACTTCCTAAAACGCTATAGACATTGACAATGATGACATTGGATATCCAGTAAAGCTCTCTCTTCCCAATGGAAAGGGATCGGCCATAGTCAACTCGGTTGACCCAATGGTAAAGAGAGAGGCGAAGTCTGAGATAGTCCCATTATCAAGGGTCCATAGGTAACTATTGCCAAAGGAAGGGGCATTGGTTACGAAGCTGCCTAAGGATGTTAAAGTCAATAAGTTTGGCTCTACTTCAGGTAAAGTCCATTGTCTAACTCTATTAAGTACATGCTGATTCTGATCGCGAAGATGGATTTCAATCGCATGGTTCGGTGATCAGAATTTTGGGCTATTACTTAAGAGTTATGATATTTATATTGCTTAGGAATAGATAACAACAAGGTTTTCATATGGATTGTAAGGATAAGTTTTTCCGCAAAGTTTAAAATAAAAGAAAAAGGTTTTGATTTTATTTATTTTAAGTATCCTTACAATGGCATTTGTGAAAAGTTGTTGCTTATAAGATTCCATTGATAGCAATATTGGAAAAATGGATTTGATTCTTTCGGTTGTGGTAGTGTCTAATATTACCAAATAAGGAAAGATTCTCATCACTCAAGGTTCAATTGGACCGAAACTTGGAATCATGCAAGTTGTATAGTATGATGAATGAGAACTTTCAGCTTGGAAAATTAAGACTAATTCCTTATGTGAATAAGGAAAGGACTAAGGGATCGAGTACACATTCTTGTGCACTGGTCAAGTCCACCACAAAAGATCAAGAAGACTATTCGTCATGATTTACTTAAGTTCAGTAAATATGGTTATACTTATAAGTTTAAGTATAAGTCTGTAGCATTGGAGAAGTTTCAATGTGAGACAGAACGAATAAGAAGAATCAAAGTATGGCTGAAAGATAAAAGTTTCTCAAATCTGAAAAGATGGGAGAGTACTTTAGTATCATGTTTATGATCATCTTAATGATTAAGATACCATATCACAATTGGTCCTCTAAAGTCATCTTAGTGCATTCTTATGACTAAGAAGAGGAGTCATGAATTGTTGAAATGGTTAAATCAAAAAGATGAGTCATACTTCGTTCCAAAACAATTCTTAGAGTCATACTCCAAGATTGTAACTTGAGTGACATATCTTAAAGATGGTTTGTTAACACTAGTCAAATGTAAGAGTAAAAGGTTATCTACTCTTGTACATTTGAAATTGGTAAGTTGTGATGTTTTGGATAAAACAGAGACCAACTTAGGCCAATTGTGTAAAGTGTTAGTCTTGATAAAGAATCCGCACTATCTCTTGAATATTTGACAAGGGAGTCTTATATGTCAAGAGGACAGTGGGAGTCTTAAAGCTCTTGAAAGTTTCAAGACTTAATCAAGAATAAAACCTAAAGTCCTTCACTAGCACACGACTTGAGGTTTATAACCTATCGTGTTGAAATTTTTGTGCCTATTCAAGTTGGCTTTGCATAAGAGTTCTGAGAGTTCTCAATTGGTTGCACAACTACTTGGAAGCAATGGCAGGCACCTGAGCTGCCAAATGGCAAGAATTTAAGATTGCACAAGTTTAATCAATATGAGTTTGGATTTGTCACTAACCTTGTCTTGTGATTATGGTTTTGACAAATTCACATGGATAAGAACACATACACTATTAAATCTAAGTGTCATAAGGTTTCTCTCCGATTCATGAAAATGATGGTGAGGAAACACTTTCACTAAGTAGATTTTAGCTAGATAGCAATTGTGATATTTGCATTCTCAAAGTCGTTAGTGGAGCGTGTGTGGTTTACCGGCACACTAACATGGACTTGTGAGAAGTGGCAAAGGTCTAAACAATTGAGACTATGATTACGGCATCCATTTTCATAGTTCTAAAATTGTTTAGACACACATGTGAGCTATCTAAGAGAGGTGTATGATTTTGATAAAGTTTTATCAAAACAATCTAGTATCAGAAATTTGAACTTTGGTAAGAAAGTCAGCTGATTTCTGAGTACATGTCAAAGCTAGTGGGAGCATAAGTGTTATGCTAATAATCATCATGTTAGTGGGAGCATGATAATTATGACAAAGGTTGCAAGTTAGCAATGTTAATTATAGAAAACAAAAGTTTCAATTCGTGAGGTTGCAGGGGTTGAAAAAGTTGTTTTGCTATAATTAAGGGAGAGGAAATTATACTTCATTTCAATTCTAAAAGCTTAGATTGAGATTTTAATCTTATTTAATCAAGGATATATATATATATATGAATTTCATGTTGGAATGGCTCAACATAAGGAAATTCTATATATGTGTCCATTATTTGCGTTCTAAAATTCGATTATGATTACGGCATCCCTTTTCATAATCTGAATTTTGAGAACTTGGCAAATTGAAATGGAAATATTATAGCAAAAGACTGGTTTAGTCTTTATGTGAGACATCATGAATCGTGTCCCATATGCTTCGGATATAGGATCGATTACATGTGCTATATTCATCCTTTCTAAAATTTTCCAAATGCCTGGGGCATTATGAAGGGAAAAGGTCTAGAATTGGATATGACTAAAATGATTAAGCAATTGTCGAGGACAATCTAAGGTTTACCAAAGATTGGTTGCTCAAGGACAGTTGGAAGTATAATGTTAATTCTGGAAGGACCATATTGACATAATCTGTAAGGAGGCAACTCTTGTTCAGAAGTGATAGTCAAAATGGAATATGGAAATGTTTCAAAGCTAGAAATTAGTCAATCTGTGTAAGATTAGGAAACTTAATGAAAGAAGGATGTTTCCAAGGAGCTGATCTCCTTTGGAATGCTCTGTAATGATTGTTGTCAAGTCTTTCTGACTTCGTGCATAATCATTAAGAGGATCAATGCATATAAGTTTAGAATCTAACAGATTTCAGTAAATGGCATGAATTTGGAATTCTTGCATTTGCAGTAAGGATTTGGGACTGTGAAAAGAGGATCATTGGAGTGATGTTCAATTGACCTATTTTACAAAGTAAATATCATAGACAAACATAGTATGCATACTTGGTGTATGGCATGACTAGTGTTTAGAAAACATAGTGTACATGCTTGGAGCATGGGACAACTATTGTTTTAAATTCAAGTATAAAGTTGATAAAACCGAAACAATGAATAATGAGTAATCAGTATGGTGATAAATAAAAGTGTTTATTTATATTCATAGGGTTTGATACCATATTTGATTCATTTATTCTTGTGTTTCACTTTGCATGTTTTGACTTCCAGAATAACTAAGTCGCTCTTCCTGAATGATTAAGTTATTCAAACCATCCACAGTCGGTCATATGTTGGAAGTAGATATGAATCAAGACTGTCATGGGTTGGTTTGTAGAGGTCCAAGTTGGTGGACAAAGTGGTGCTACAACACTCATGAGTGCTCATAAGTTCTGAGTATTGGATTCAACCCGCGCTCATTTGAATCACTTCATGGATTTTATCACGAGTGATCATGAGACGATAATATCTTATATTCTTCAAACCTAGAGATATGAGTTGTTACTATGAGTTGGTTATACATTGATTGCACGAAAACGCATTGGTAACTCGATGTTATAAAACGTGCCTTTGTGTATGATTCAACAAGTAGTAGAACAAGCCATATGAGTCGAAGTTTATCCATTCCTTTTACCTTCGGGATAAAAGTGATATATGTGGGCCCCTCGATGATTTAAAGATGATACATGTGAGTGCTTGGCCAAGCCAGGACTGATTTGATTTGTTCAATCAGTCAGTCATCATGAATCGGAAATCGGGAAACAACAAATGGACAGAGAGAATGATTGATAATCCATGTCTCAGTCCATATGATATCTAGAATGGAGGAATATATGATCCCTTATCTAATGGACAAGTCATTGATAAAGGTCAGAGTTCATCGACAAGGTCAGAGTTCGACAGAAGCTTTTGAGAGCTACGATTGCTGATCGGTTCCTGAAGTCATACGTAATAATAGTTTTAGACTTATCCAAGTGGGAGACTGTTGGATTAATGTCTAAGTCCATAACTATAATTGGTAAGACTTGACCCGACCCGGCATGGTCCATTTGGGTTGCATGACATCATGCATTTGGATAGACTATAATGAGAGAAATAACACTTAAGGTTGGTTAATATATTATAAGTTCTAATATATTAATAAGGTTATTTAATTAGTATTGATCAAGAATTAATTTGGAATTAATTAAGTGATCAAAAGGAGACTAATTAAATATATGGGTTGATTGTGTAAATCATTCATTCTTATATATGTGGGCTTGTGATCCAAGATTCCTTATGTTGGACTAAGTCCATGGGGTGACCCATGGATACTCCATGGAGGTTAAAATCCATGGAGCATAAGGAATGGGTAAAGTTATGAGTTACATGGTGTAACCCTAATAGCCACCATATAAAAGAATCCCATGGCTCAAGAAATCGTGCACTAATGTGTGAGTGTGAGGGCTAGACGATTTCAAGGAGTGTTCAAGTTTCTCTCAAGTTATTCCAAGTGTATTTGGTGTTGTGTGAACCATTTGAGGTGTCACACTTGGGGCACTAGGCACTCAAGCTTCATGAAGACATTCTACATCAAAGAGGTATGTATTCTATCTTGTTATATTTATTATTTTGTATGCTAGATTAGGATAATACCTTGGATGTTCATAATTGTATGTATAATAGAGAAAACATAGATCCAAGGTATTTAGGGTTGCATGTACACTTAGGAGTGTTAGAATGCTCATAACCCAACAATCGGGCCTTTTTCATCTCTTCATCCGCCACATACTGAGAAACGAGAAGGGCCCTCTCCCTAAAACTGTCTCTGTCGTCTGCTTAAGATCCTGAAACTCTCTAGCTAGCTGTTGCACCTCAATCACAGGTGCAAACTCGGCCCTGAACCTGGCCGAAAAATCACTCCAGGTCATCGCGTCTAAAACTGCATCATCTCCAATGGCTCTCCCAACCTCCTCCCACCAGTCACGTGCCCTGTCCTTCAGAAGACAGGACGCAAGTCGAACCTTGTCCCCCTCGGGACATCTGCTGGTGCGGAATGTGTTGGCGACATCTGCCAACCATCTGGTACTCGCAATGGGGTCCCGAGCCCCATGGTAATTGGGAGCTCCACAAGCCCTGAACTCCCTGAAAGTCAGTGTACGCGCCCCTAGCATGGCCGCCATCTCGGTGTAGAATGCACCCAACCTCTCATCAAGTATCTCCAAGATGCCCTCCTTGACCGATCCAAAGATCACAAAAGTCTGGTCTAGAAATCCTCTTCTTTCAGTAGTACGGGCCCATACTACCTTCCACATCTATCCGTACTTTCCTCAAGAACTGCCTTGACTCTACCAAGTCACTTCTACTACTACTACTACTGATCTCATGCTAATCTCATCCTAGGCTTGCCCTAGGGTAATCACCAACCCACTCTCCGCCATTAGCTGCATAAGAAGTCCCTGCTATCTCCCCCTAACCAGCTCGCGAATACCATTACATATTACTAAGACTAGATAATTCTTCGAATGAGAGGTCCTGCCCTACAACGATACAAGAGCTGCGAAATAGATCTAAACCTAACCTTCTGAAATTATTTAGTCCTCGCATGCAATATGTAACTTAGCATATTCGTTTACTAGTTAGTAGAAGATAACTAGAACTCCTAAAAGCACAAAGCAAGCAGCATTCGAGCATTGAGTACACATAATCAAGCATATCCTAATCAGGCATCACTGACTAATATGTACTAGCATGCAGTTCATAAAGCTGATAAACATATAACAGGCACATAAGGCATCCTTCCTAGATCCTTAGACCTAATCTAGCATGCAGTTCTCATAACATATCATAACATAAACTTGTATGGGTAATTTGGGAGTACTTACTTGAGCTCGGCTGATTGCATGCACCACACCCTTTTCTCTTTTCAAAGTTCTTTTGTCTTTTACAAATGATTTTCAAAATTCTTTTTATAAAAATGATTTTCTTTTGAAAATTTTTCATACCAAGTCCTTAGTTTGAGTCCAGACACACCCAAGAGTGTGCCCGAATCCCTCAAACCAAGGCTCTGATACTAACTTGAAACATCTTAAAAATATAGTCTAAAAATTTCGTTTAATTTCATTAATAAGAATCATAAATATCATCTATCATATAAAAGTCATAAACCATGTTTCTAAAAAATAACATAGTATCTGTCAATGTATCAAAATCATGTGTCAAACATCAGAGTAAATCCTCCCAGACTGAAAACTGTGGTGTGTGCCATGCAGTCATCCCGAGCTCTTCCCCTTACTAGCGGAAGTACCTAAAACCAAAACTAAAAAAACTGTAAGCACGAAGCTTAGTGAGTCTCCCCAACTACCACATACCATACACATATCACATAAACATATCTTGGTCCCCGCCCCTGCTACATCGGGTCATAGCCCGACATCAGCTTTCCCGGCATCGGGCCCCGCCCGTCATCGAACCCTATTCGGCATCGGGCCCTGCGCGGCATCGAGACCCGCCCGACATCGAGCACATCTCGGAATACATATGAGAAAAATCAAATAATACACATAAACCTAAACATATAACATTATCATGTAAACATTCCTCAGGCCCCGCCCGACATCGGACTGTAATCCGGAAGCATACTAACATTCCTCGGGAACCACCCCGACATCGGATCATGATCCGGAAACATACAAGTACAAACACATGCAAGAATCACAAAGACATCAAGCATACAAGCATTCCTCGGGACCGCCCTGACATTGGATTGAAATCCGGAAAAACATATAACTTACTTCGGGCTCCGCCCGACATCGGACCGTAGTCTGAAACTACTAGTAACTAAACGGGCCGACCTTGGTGCCTTAGACCCGTTCCTACTGGAAGAGGGCTTACCTCTCAAAGTGGCTGCTGAAATCTCGTGTGAGGAATCTCTCGTGGCTGCTCCAACGAATCCCCGACTATCATTATCACAACAATCACTTAGTCAAAAACTGATAACCCTTCTAAGGGTAAAATGACCATCTCCTATGTCAAGACCCCCTTCACGAGTCAACCTTGGTCAAATCAAAGGTCCAGTCAAAGTCAACGCTCAGTCCAAGTCAAAGTCAACATTTGAGTTGACTAAACTCGTCGAGTCAATCCCTTGACTCGCCGAGTTCCTTTGCCAATCTTAGTCGTGAAAACACAAACTAACTCGTCGAGTTCTTTCACGGACTCGTCGAGTTCCACCTTGTACACAATCGGGACAACCCTACCCAACTCGTCGAGTCCCCCCTTGGAGTCGCCGAGTCCCCTTGTCTGGTTGAGCTATCTTAACGGATTAAGCCCCAACACTTCAGATCCAAGCTTTATACTTCACATAAACCCTGAAAATGTCCTTTTAAGGGTAAAGTTTCCAACTTTACCCGTTAATACCTTTTCTTAAAGGGTTTAGCTCAAACCCTAATTCCTTGGGACCTAGAACTTGGTCCTCAAGCCATCCACACACCAAACTAAAGCTTACAACCACAGATCTAAACCCCTAACACTACTTGGACATGTAAAGTTCCCTCCTTTCTCTACATTCATGGCCTTTTGGGGCTAAAAAGGCCAATATGACACTCTATGGCTTGCATGGGGTCTCCACTGGCATAAGGTTTGCACCTTTATGTCATATCAGCCTTTCAAGGTCCTAGATCTGGAAGAATACCCACTTGGGTCGATCATTCTCCAAAATCTATCATGATTGGACCCAAAAACCCTCATAAAATAGACATAATGAGATCTAATGAACTAATAGCCAAGATAGAAACTTGATTACCAGAAAATGTAGCAAATGGTGTGTAGTTTCTGGATCTACTCTTTCCCTCTTGAGCCCTCTATCTTCTTCTTCTTCCACAAGCTTCAAAAGTACACAAAGATCACTCCAAATGGCTCACACTCTCAAATAAAGCTCTAGGGTTTCGTGGATTAGGGTTTGGGACATGGAGGCTGGAAATGAGGCCAAGGGTGGGGGTTAAGGAGCTTACATAGGGTGCGAAACCCCGAAATTAGGGTTTCCTTCAAGCAGACCTACTCGCCGAGTCGAGGGCTCGCGACTCGTCGAGTAGATAGCTTAAAACCCACACATGTTCTGCCCTCTACTCGAGGAGTTAAGTCCACCAACTCGTCGAGTTGTCCTTTCAAAATGAATAAATTAATGAGTTAAGAGCATACCAGGAACCAGGCGTTACAAAATGTTGTATTTTGTTTGATGTATTATGACTAAATCGTGTACTCTCAATGAAAGTTTAATGTTTTCATTTCTTTGAAACCTTTATTAATGTGTCAACAAGGGGTAACATCGTCAACTAGGGGTGAATTGGACGAAATTGACCAAGCTAACCAGAAGTATATAACCAATTTTAATAAACTGATAGTAGTCAATATCATTACCAATTTCCCTAATACCTTTTGCTAAGCTTTTGTTTCTAGTGCAATAATACACATTATCATGACTCCCGTTACTCAACTTTTGAAGGAACAATACAAATCTTTAAGATCCATTCCACCAAAGTCGACATCACGGATTGAAACCATAACAGGGTTCAAGTACACTAATGGTTTTGGTGCGAAAAAACCTTGACAACAATCATCTACTGTTATGTACTTGTACATGAATCTGAGGCCATCTTGTTCACATGTTACAATCGACTTCAACTAGTGTCTTCAATTTCGGAACCCTAATCTTCGATCGACATTACGGGGTGTAGAAAAGGGGTTGAGTTGTTCGTAATCTTAAATCGTGAACCTTACATTAAAGAGAAAGAGGTGAAGTTTTTTTTAAGGTCACATAATAAGACATGTCAACATAACTAATCGATGTCATTGAAGAAAACCGACAAAACATGTTATAGTCGATTAAAGGGTATATTGTGAACATAAACAATAATGTAGATGATATATGATGTACAAAAAAATATACCTAATATAAATAAAATTAATAGTTAGTTATCCACTTGAGTCATTTTTCTTATTATAAATGTTCGAGAATGAAATTAAAACTTTCGAGTTTGTTTTGAAAAAAATGAAATATTATTATATTTTTTCTTTCTACCAATCCTTTACGGTGACAAATGTAATAAAAATTTATTAGTTTTATTAAATACCAAAATATTACAACACTAAATATGTAGAAAAATAACAAGGTTCTAAATAATATGAGGTGTGGCTTGGTGGCAAGGTCAAAGTTAAGCCATGACAAGCTTTGGCGAGTCTTGGCGTTTTTCAAAGCATAACTATTTTATATATATTAAAAGAGATAAATCATATAATTATTGAATTTTGTTAAACATATCAAGTTTTTAGAAGTGTTATATTAATATTTAATATAAAAAGTTAACAAAACTCAATTATTTTAGGTCCGATAAAAAAAAAAAAAACTCACGCCATAACGCGATAAGGCGCGCCTTAATATGTTATTTGGACGTCACGCTTAACAAACCCGCATTGAACGTTTTCGTAAAAACTACACCACGGCTCGCATCATGACACGCCTTGAATCAGATCAGCACACGCTTTTTAGAACCATGAAAAATAATAATAATAAATAGTTTTCTAATAAATTTTTTTTTCTTCTATGTGAACCGAAAGTAATGTACAAACAAAAAGGAGTAAAAAGTAAGAAAAACATGACCAATTGAATGAAGCGTGTCACCCCCGTTGACTACATCATACGTTCGTCAAAGTCAACATTACGTTTTCCCTCCCTTTTAGGGATTTTCTTGTCCCATCGTCATCACCATTCACCACCTTCATTTCTACTCCCAACGCTTACCCACACATCTACCTGTAATCCACTAATCCCCTTAAATATCTTCAAGATTCATCTTCTTCGATCCCTGGGTTTCTTTTCGCTTTTTGTTTCAAGGTTTCATTTCCCCTAAATTTCAAAACTTTTCACCAATTTTCACATTCAATGATGAAATGTTTGAGCATATTTCATTCAAAATCTTCACCGGAGCCAAAAGAAGAAAATCCTCCAAGTAAGCCAAAATCAGAAACAAGATCAGTCAAGTCAACAGGCTCAATCTCTTCCCCAAGGAACATACCAGAAATCTACAAAGAAAAAGAGCACACCTTGACGAAATTTTCATTTTCAGATCTTAGGAATGCTACCAGTAATTTCAACAAGCTTTTAAAGATCGGAGAAGGTGGGTTTGGGTGTGTTTACAAAGCAAGAATCAGACTTTCTGAAACTCAAAAGGATCCTCTTGTGGTTGCCATTAAACGGCTTAACAAACAGGGCATGCAGGTAAATCTTAGAAATTTTTTGAACTGGGTTTTGTATTTTGCGACTATGTTTCCGAAAAGTTCAATTCTTTAAGAGATTTGTGGCGAATTTTGTGATAGGGTCATAAAGAATGGCAAACAGAAGTTCAGTTTCTTGGCGTGGTCGATCACCCCAACCTTGTAAAACTTCTGGGATATTGCTCTGTTGATGGTGATCGGATGCAAAGATTACTGGTTTACGAATACATGCCAAACAAAAGCTTAGCAGTTCATCTTTTTAGCCAAACTCTGCCACCACTTCCATGGAAAACGAGGCTTCAAATCTGCCTTGGTGCAGCCGAGGGTTTGGCTTATTTGCACAAAGGGCTGGAAATTCAGGTATCATTCACTAGTCAGCCACATACTACTGGCTACTGCCTCATTAGGTTTTTTGCTGGATCATATCTCCTATCAGTTTCAAAATTGAAAAAGTTTCATTTTCAAAGGTTTTTGATCGCTATTTGTTGACATATTGTTTCTAATTATCGATTTTGGAAGGTGATATTTCGTGATTTCAAGACTTCGAACGTGTTATTGGATGAAAAATTCAACCCGAAGCTTTCTGATTTCGGTCTTGCTAGAGAAGGTCCTCAAGGAGACCGAAGTCATGTATCTACAATGGTAAGTCTTTTTTATATGTGCTACTACAATAAAACGGATTATTTGGGTGCTTTCTGATTTGTCTAACAACTGGTAGTGTTACTATTGATATCAGCCTGTTGGGACGTATGGATACGCTGCCCCAGAATACGTCGAAACGGGACATCTGAAAGCGAAAAGTGATGTATGGAGTTTTGGAGTTGTACTGTTTGAGATCCTATCGGGCAGACAGGCAGTGGATAGAAACCGACCGAAAGGCGAACAAAAGCTTATTGAATGGGTCAAACTATTCCCTGCTGATAGCAAGAACTTTCGGATGATTATGGACAAAAGATTAAACAATAAATATTGTGTGGATGATGCTAGAAGCATTGCAAAATTAGCTGTTAGGTGCTTGTATAAGAACCCTGATGACCGACCTACAATGAGCCAAGTGGTCAAGGGGTTGAGAGACGTGATCAGTGACTCCCAAATTGGACTTGTATATGACAAATAGAGTCATGTTTTTGAGTCATTTGTAAAGGTTCATGTATCTATGAGTATATTGTTTTTCTAATAAAAAGTTTCTAATGTACCCACTTGGAGCATATGCATTAAAGCTTGTACCACATGCATTTATGGTTGTACAATGCACATCAACACTTTATCTTTTTGGTCAAGAGTGGCATCCTAGTCCAGCAGCCTGATTGATCTCATTTCTTAAAAGTTTCTAATTGATTCGATAATTGCAATCTTGAAAATATGTATTTCTAACAAGTGGGACGGATAAATTGAAAATAATTTAATAAATTAAATATTTAAGAAATTATAAAAGGACATCAAATGTGTGGACGAGCGATGCCATTCATTTTGATCCACTTATCCAATCTAATCAGTTTTGCCAACTATACTAATCTGTTAGCAAGTGATGTCGATTATCCACCGACCTCTTGATATCAAATACCATCATGGTATGTGAAAATTGTGTTGAAAAACATGAATTTCTTTAGATAGAAAATATGATTTTACTAACTTTGGACACGTGCAATTCGGAATACTTGATATCCATTTCAGTAATAACCAGCCGAGTTTAGTTCTCTTTAAATAGAGCAATGAAATTATATATTACACGTACGTCTAAATTGGAGTTACTACGATACCGACTCAAAGTAACGTTATTGGAATGGAAAAATGGAATACTATCAAGCTGCCTTGCTCCATGTTGAGCCGGTGTCCGCGCTACCTTGGGGCTTGGGGCTGTCTCATGGCCGCGTGGACTGACTCTGGCTATCCGGCAGTGTGAACTGCCTCTCGTAAGGCTGCCTTAGCTACTCCAGCTACCCCATAATCAGTGTACAAAATTTCGGTTATGATTACACTTTTAAGGCTTGTTAATTCATTTAGTTGCTTATTTTTCACATAAATAACAAATACTATAGTTTCAAGTTAAAAACCACAACTATAATGAGCAGTTAATTTCCAATTAATAGTGATGCTCGCAACCATTGAGAGCTTGTCTCATTTAAAGATAGACAACTCATGTGAACCTTATATTTTTCTAAGTTAGGGCTTAGGGCCCATATTCTCCAAACTTAAACCAACATTAATATATCTCAAATCTCAATTAATCCATTACTAATTTTCTTATAAGTCACGTCATAGTGAACGATATTGATTCTTGAAGATGAAAATTAACTCTGCCATTTATAAACATTTTAGTTTATTATTGTCAGTCCTAAACCCGAATAAAAAAAAGTTTATAACGTTAAGTATAATAAAAGCCAAAGGGCTCCAAATTTTTGGTTCGCTTAGAGCCCACAAACTGTTAAGCCACGCCGGAGACAACTTGAAATACATGACATATCCACGAGCATTGCAGTGCGCATGAATTGAATTACATCGTTAAATATTGAAGATTATTTTATTATTTTTTTTTTGTATTTGGGTTACATTATAAATATATACAAAATGTAAGTTTTCCTTTGTTAGACAAATTTACTCTAGCTAATAGTACCATTTACACTGCACTCTCTTTTCATTTCTCCTCTTACTTCTTCTTCTGTTCCCTGCTCTCTCTCTCTCTCTCTCTCTCTCTCTCTCTCTCTCTCTCTCCCCGTCGTTCATAGTGCAACCCCCAACGCCGCTTCTTCCGCTTACTCATTCACATCCGACTCCTACATCTTATCCGGTAACTTCTCATACAGTCCTTACCCTCTCTCTACCTCTTACATTATTCCAAAACCCTAGATTTCATCTTCCATGGCCGTCGTCTGCACTCTGCACCATAATCCGCCCATATTTCTATCGACGAACACCCGCCACGACCACACTCAACCGCCTCCATCAAGAAAGCTCTCTAGTATCGTTTCCGCTACCACTCATCGCATCCCCTGCCACACCCTTCCATTTCTCTTTCCATCAAACCGTTGCATCGCACCACTTATCTCCCATTGCTGCTAGAATGAAATGAACCCTGCCTACCACAACCGTCGGCCACCACTAACGTCCACCATCGCATCATTAATAAGCACTCCAGAACCTCACGCTTCTATTTAAAGCGGCGGAAGAACATGTTAGAATTTATTTCTCCCGTGTTTTATATTCATATGTGGTTGTACCGAGCATAAGTAAAAGCCTACAATTTTATGGTTTATATATTCCATAAAACAAAAAAATATGAAATATTTATTCAATTCTTTGGAGAGTATATATACAAGATTCTTATTTTAGGTTAATAGAATTATGATTTATTTTATAGAGAGAACAATAATAACAATAGATGATCCCCGTATTAGAGCATCCACAATGGTGAATTCAGTGGGAGAGTTCAATGAGGTGGCAAATCTATGTGTCATTCAATTGATGAAACTCCACTATTGTGAGATGCCACATTGACATTCAATGGATTTGGAGTTCAATGGACATTGAACTCTTCATTGGGAAAAAGGAAAGTTTTTAATTCTTAATTATTTACTATAAATTACATTTTGTAACATTTTATTGAACCTTATAGAGTTCAATGCATTGTAGGAAAAAAAATGATAGAGTTGTATGGATTGTAGAAAGATGATGTGAAAATCCATTGAACTCTGTGGAGTTCAATGCATTGTGGATGCCCTTATGTAGTATGAGAACTGTTACTCTATTACCATCAGGGCTTTGGCCACTTTCTGCAATATATACATGCTCAGGTTTTTATATTCCTAAATGTAACTCTTTTACATGTTGATCATATTGAATGACAATTTTACAAGAATGTTTCAGGTAACTTGTCTGATGGATTCGAATGTTTGATCTGAGTTTTTGGATCTGAAGTTTGAATCCGGATTGTTCTTCTATCACCTATAACATTGAATTTGTTTTTATGTTTGGGCATTTTATTATAATATTATCCTCCCTGTAGGTTTAATGGTTCTTCTCCGAAAGGGTTACTGACCAAGTGTACAAATACTTTCTTAATACTTTGGATAAGTATAAAATAGAAAACAAATGCATCAAGTAAGTTCACCAAGAGGTTTGACATTACGACTTTTAGGTTCTTCGTTTGTAGCTTTTATTGTGTTAATTTAATTTTATATACCCAATGATATACTATGCTATGGTTTATTTGGGTTTTTTTTTTCTGGTTTTTGATTGGAGATGGTGTTGCCACCTTCTTACCCTTACAGGTTTCAGGTTTGTACTTCTTGGAGCTATTTTATATAGAAAGCCTTCAATAGAGGTTGTTGATAAATCAAATTACCATATTGTATCATATATCTTATCAAGGCTCACTCGCTAAGGTTATAAATATATACCTTTTCTTATATGTCTTTGAATCTTACTTTTTTATCATGTTTATTAACATTTTTTCGTCAACTATTATGTAAGAAACTAGGTGTCGAAACCAAATTATTTAGCAAAAGGAACTATTTTTCATGCATAGAATTGTATGGTAACATAAGAATGAACATTATAGTCATAAAAACGGTTTGAATTCTATCAACTAAGTACTTTCCTAATGCGCAAAAAAATCACGTAAAAACCCACGGCAAAGTGCGGGCTCAATTACTAGTTGTTATAGTTTGGTAGATTTTTCAAAGCATAATGCTATAATAGGAAGAAATGAAAGTAGGATGCTATAATAAACATATAATCGGAAGTGTGTTGCTATTTCTTATATTTAACCCTAAATTATTTAAATAGTTTAGACCTTATGTATAGTTTGATTGATAGTTGCTGATTGAGTTAGATCTGACTGAGCCAGAAGCTACTCTAAATTAAACTTGGCTATTTGATTTTGTTTTAAAACTGATTGTGCTGAATGATAAAAATAACCATCTTACCCTTTTATTTAATACTTCATCTGTGATGGTTGAGACTCATGCTCCTTGAACCAATAATCTTTCCCCAACACATATCAATTTATAAGTTTTTTTTTCTTATTAATTGTTGTCACAATAAAATATTTGTCTAAAAAAATATTAAACGATTACAATACCCTTTTAAACCTAGATTTTCACAAGGAAACAATTATCACTTCTCACCCTCTCCATTTGCTATACTTCTTCTCACTCACGAATTCCATTCTATCTTGAATTTAAGCTCAATATCCATCTTCAAGCTTGTATCTAATGATAATATGCACTTCACAAGCAATGAATCTCTTCACAATGGATCATATCTTATAGATTACAAAACGAACTTAACAAAATATTTTAAGTAATGGAATTTGCTGGACGACCCAAAATCAACATTTCTCTGATCATGTACATTGCAACCGGTCAAAGCTGTTAAAGAAAACCAGCAACAATATGATATCATCCCCATCCTTAATCTAAAGGAACCATAACTTGATACAAAATCCGCAACCCAATTTTAACCATAATCTATCATAAAAGCTCTTAATAACCACCACACAATCATTAGCAGACAAATATCGCAATTAATCCAAGTCCTTCGTGTACTCGCTCTAAAGATCATTATCACATCCTCATAAACACACCCACTTACATCAGACGTCGTAAGGCTGCAAATAACAATAAGCTCCTTACCATACATAAGATTATGACAATAAGGAATCCTAGGGGCAATATCGTCCAATTCACCCAAAAACCTACATACATAGCAAGTCCCTGCAAGAAACTTGACACGGGACGACCCACAAAATAAAATTACTGATTAATAAAAAAAATTCAAAGGAATATTCAAGTAAAAACATGGAATTGATTGATCGAAGCAAAATCAAGCTTGAAACCCTCAATTGTTAACTTCTATTGCTTAAAAAAATCAAAGATGAAATCAGGAAGAATAGAAGATGTACTTGTTGCTGCTTATTAAGGGAAAAGGGAAGATGGTGGCACCGTTTTTTGGTCAGTCATAGCACACACATGGACGACGACGACGGTCAGAGCAGCGTAGATGAAGGTGTTGGGCAAAAAACGGACGTGTGGGAAGGAGGAGGAGAAGGGCAGATCCGGGTAAATGAAGTTGTAGTCTCAACATCGTTAGTTTTTTACCAGACGGAGTCAGACCAATTTTGTGAACTGAGACCGGCTCAGATGCCCAATCTATACAAATCAAACATTCTTACCAAACCGAGTCAGAAAAAGACCCGATCAACACCAAATCAAACAAATCAAACAGGTCCTAAGAATACAAAATGGAGTTCTTCCTAATGCTATCGGAGTGATGAGCTAGTGACCAACTCCTAATAATTTTAGTGCAAGGTTCGTTTTCAAATTATATTTCTTTATTGTATCTTTGAGTTTTAATCAAGTATATCTATTTGCTACTTAGTAATAACTTTTTGTCTAAAAGATGTTTTATTTAATATCAACTAGAAAAAGCTTAGTCTTTCTTTATTGTGATTATATTATGTCTGGCTATAGAAGAAAGTCTTCATGTGATTAAGTTTTCGAGGGATTTTGATAGAAATGAAGCGGTTTCGTTGGGTAAAACGGATCACCGATGGTTGTTATTTTTTGCATCCGGGTCTAAATATGCATGTGAAGAACTTTCTCAATGTACTTACGTACATAATTTACAAATCATGGGAGTGTGTAACTCATATTACTAGTGTATTATATTTATTTACCATTAGAATGATTATTTGTATTTGGCATATTGTATTTTTTATGTATGATATTTTATTTTGTTTTATGAGACATTAAATGTGTGATTTAATTAAAACATTAGTAAATTTAAATTTAATATATATTTTATAAAATCTGTCATAAATAATGACATAAGAATGTCTGTTAAGAATTTATAAAAATTATAAAAAATTTAGGACACCACTGTGTATCGTAAATATACATGATATACAAATACATGTCTAAAATAAATGACACAAAATGCGTGTCATCTTCATTTACGACCGAGACTTTAATAACATGCAATGCATGTCATTAAAAACCTATTTTCTAGTAGTAAATCCAGAAGTTGCAAATGAGATCATAAATTTATCTAAAGAATTGAAGCAAAATTCCAACTTCACGTTGGAACATAAGAAGTGATAATGTCACAAACTTGAAGAATTATACGTCAGATGAATTTATGATATCCAAATTAAAGGTATTAGACATAAATTTTTTGCATCCAGAAAGAATGAATGTTCAACCTATGTATTTTGACTATTTTATAAATTGCGAGTATTCATACACTTTATATAAACGTTCAACCTTACATATTTTGACATGTATTTAACTTAGGAGACTTAGTTGGTGATTTGACGAACGAAGAAGCGTAGATAACTTTAGAAGACATTTTAATTTTGATGTTTGATATATTAATTTCTACTTTAATCACTGTCTATTGATTTTGCCGTTTCGCTCTCATATATTTTAATCTTAATAAATCTGAAATGATTGAAAGGTTTGAATGTTTGAGACTTTATCCGCAACTAAACTTTCCTTCAATGGTTTATTTATTTATTTATGTATGTAAGCGACTATTTGACATTAAGCATATACGTGAGGTGTTTCAGTTGATGTCAAAGATTAGCTAAGGAAGGTCTTAATATTGCTATGAGGGCGGCTTGTCAAAAGGAGATTTTTCAAGGAATCAAAGTTCCACACCCGGAAACAACCATCTCACATTTGTTTTATGCCGATGATGCCCTATTTGTAGGAGAGTGGAATCAAGATAATATTAAAAACCTTGCAAGGGTGTTGAGATGTTTTCAAGTAGCATCGGGATTGAAAGTTAACTTTACTAAGTCAAGGGTGTTTGGTATTGGAGTTGATATGTAGGAAGTCACTCGATGGGCTGCACCATTAGGATGTGAACCTGCCTATCTGCCATTCACGTATCTTGGGATACCGGTGGGTGCGAATATGAAGTTAAAAAAGCATTTGAGACCCATAATTGACAGATTCTATTCCAAACTTTCTCCATGGAAAGCAAAAACACTCTCATTTGGAGGTAGACTAACCTTGGCTAAGGCTGTTCTCGGTAGCCTTCCAGCATATTACATGTCAATCTTTGTAGCTCCAACAGGAGTCATTGAAATACTTGAAAAAATCCGTAGACAAGTTCTTTGGGGTGGAGGTGATAACAAGCATAAAATATCATGGGTTTCATGGGAGAAAGTCATTGCATCAAAGGAAAAAAGGAGGGTTTGGGATTAGGTTCCCTTTGAGCTTTTAACCTTGCATTAATAGTTAAATGGTGGTGGATATGAAGAATAACACATCAACACTGTGGCGAAGAGTAGTCGTGGGTATTCATAACTTAAACGGTAAACCTGCAGAGAGACTTTCAAAGAAAACCATCCCCATTGTATGGAACAATATAGCAGGGGTAATAAAGGAATTAGAAAAGACGGGAATCAATTTTCAGGATATTAAAAAAAAAACAGGTTAAAGATGGTGGTGACACTCTCTTTTGGATGGATGCATGGTGTGATAAGGAACCTTTAAAAAATAGATTCCTTGAACTGTTCCAAATGGAGATTCGAAAGTCGTGTACAATTAAGGAGAGGATTCATGAGGCAGGTCCAATGTGGAAGTGGAGGTCGCCCTTAACATCTGATGAACAGATACAGAGTTTGCAAACACTCTTAACTATCATATGTGATTTCCGCTTGACATCCGGGATGGATAATTGGAAGTGTACCATATCGAATGATGGAGACTATCACGTACATGATCTTAGATCAAAATTGGATAATATGGAACCGACGAGTAGTGATGTGATTATCCCATGGATACACAATATTCCAATCAAGGTCTTAACTTTCATTTGGAGAGCCAATCTTGGTCGAATTTCATCCAACAAGGCGCTGATAAGAAGAGGGGTGCCAGGGGTTGAAGCTAAGTGTTCGCGATGTTTACAGGAGGATGAAGACACGACACATATTCTGATTCGTTGTCCTATGATGACTGCAGTTTGGGAGTTGGTGTTCAAATGGTGTGCGATTCCTCAACCGCAGTTTCATGATATTGGAGAACTCATAAGTTTCTTAAAAAACTGGGGTTCATGTGTGAAGAGGAGAAATAACTTCATCAGCGTATGCTTTGGCACTATATGGCTGATATGGAAATCGAGATGCAACTGGATGTTTAAAAACATACGTACTTCCCCCTTTAAGATTATAGATGGAGTGAAATCATCGATGTATACTTGGCTAAAACATAGGAGAACAAATTGTAATTTCAAGTGGGTAGAATGGTATGCATGTCCTCTAAGTTGTGTATAAGATCATTGATCTTGCTGTAATTGCTGTTGTAACCAGTTGTTCTCCTGGCCCCGTCTAGTAACTTGCTAGATGGTGGTCCTTTTTAATAATATTTGCTAGTTCAAAAAAAAGTTGATGTCAAAGTTTTAGTATAGGTGAACTAGATGTTTAGCTAGAGTTTTAATTTCCACAAGGAGATCTTTTTCCATTTATCAATAAGCGAAGTCAAATTTAATATTCTATTCATATTAGCCCCGAAAAAATGACGGAGATACTAAAGGGATAGAGATGATTTTCCATTTTAAAGAAGAAGCAACATATATTGAAGATATGAAGGCAAATTCTTACATATGGATTAAAAATGGTTTTCCATTTTATCGAGTATCCCAACACCACAGATATTTGTAAGGTCGAACCTTAGAATCCGATGAGACAAAACCAAGACACGTTTACTTCAATCAGCGCCAACGTCTCACTAATGCCAACATAAAGATCTGTTCTACGAAGCATTGTGTTGGGTACAAAGTTATCCATGTATGACTTTGTAAATGGTTTGACTTTTGTAGACCCACTTGCATATGGTGCTTTAGCCTTGTGACATGAGATAGAGAGTGAGAGAGAGAGAGACATGTAAACACCTCTATATAAGGTGGGTTCATACCACTTATGGAGGTGTGCTTGAGAGATGTAAAATTGAGTGTGTAAGTGTGTGTTATTTATGTAGATTTAGATTTAGATCCCTTTTTGTAACACCATACATAATCGAATGCATCTCTTAAACACCGAAATCACCGTGTTCATTGTGTGTTCTTTAATTCCGCAAGCCAAACCAAAGCTCATAATTCACATCAGTTGGTATCAGAGCGGGTCTTCAAAGATCAACGTGATTTTTTTTTGAAGAACGATTCTCGGTTTTGCAAAATTTGTCACAATTGGAGCATTTTTGGTGAGTCTCTCTCTATGATCTCTCTTAATTTCATTGATTCGTGTGTTGCGTTCTTGATTGTTTGATCGTTTTGTCTCAATGGATCGAAATTCGTTTCACCCTATTGATTGATCCATTCATTATTGCTTAGATCAAAAGTTCATAAATAAAATCAAATTCCAAAATTTTTCGAAGTTAATGTTCAATGATCATGAGCCAAAATTGATCCAAATTTCTTATCTGTTACTATTCATGAAAAATTGAGCCCAAAATCGAAATTCGGTTACTATTCATGATCCACTTTTGTAAGCCCAAGTTTTATTTCCAATTGATTAATACGATTTTTCTATCAGATTCGTATCCTTCACGAGTATACACAGTCGTTTCTTCAGTCGGTGAATCATGTATACAAATCAAATTCAATTGTTCGATTAATTTTTCTTTCATTGAATCTGAATAAATTCGTGCGTAGTGAATTTCGTGTATCTTTTGATTACCAAGAACAATAACTTGATTTTCACATTTGAATTACATATCGTGTTCTTCATCTGATCAATTTGATCTTTAGATTCTCTTATTTATGATAATCCGATCGATTTCTTGATCTTGTTTGTTCGAATCTTATTGTTGATCATCGATTTGAAGATTTTGTGAAATTTGGTTGATGGATTGATGAAGAATATTCAAGAACAGATGAATAATCATGTCAAACCAAAAAGTCAACACACGTGATTTTTGATGTTGAACATTTGATGCTTAGGTCGATTGATTTCAAAGATTGTTCTTGGATGATGTATGGTATGATCGATATCGGGAATTTGATTTACCAGCTAAAGACGAACCTGTGTTGAAATTAGGTTCGTTGATCGATGGTTCGTTGATCGGTGGTTTCTTATGATTAGATTTCGGTTCTTAAATGTCTACTGGAAGCGATAGTAGAAAAATGAAGAACAAATTGTTTGAGAAGTCATCTGATTTCGACAAGCGAAGGCTGATAATCGATGGTTAGGTTGACTTTCGAAAGTCAAAGGACGATTGATTGAAGAACAGTGATCGATTGTTCATATCATTGATAGATGATTTGGTTTGGCTTCCATGGCTTCGTTATCTGATCGATTTGGGCAAGGCGAAGTATTGAATTGGAAGTCAAATGCAATATGGTCAAAATTAGTGTTCATTCAATCGACTTGTGATTATTGGTACAAGTGCTATCAGAAACGAATATGGTCAAATGGATTTGATTTACTGTCGAACGTTTGGTTTTACTTTGAAAATAAAAAAGATTTGGTTATTTCGAAAATTTGGGTTGGGGAAATAATGAATTGAAGGATTTGGTGATACCGGTACTAACGAAAGTTTGTAATTTTCGACATTTCAAGCAAAATTTTCGTTAAAAATGGTGCTGTGGAAGACTTCGTTACCTGATTAACGAAGTGAAGATGAAGTTTCGTTATCTGCATTTAATTTCGTTAGATTTGGGAAGAAAACAATTATTTTCGATTTTGGTCCCTGCATTTTTAACGAAGTGGCACAAATGGTCCAATTTCGACATTTGGGGTAATTTTCGATAGTTTGGAAGAAATGAGGAAGAATTTTCGAAAACAGTCCCTGAAATTTCGACAGTTTGGCACAACATAACCAACTTCGACATTTGGGGTGATTTTCGACATTTTGGGACAAAAAGCAGAAATTTCGAAATCAGTCATTGAAGTTTCGAAATTTTGACAGTTTTTGCCCAATTTCAAAAATGGACTGATTTTGCTGAGAAATTGAAGAATATGCATTTCAGGCCCCTGCAGTTTATGCGAATTGACACTTTCTACCCAGCTTTGGAAAAGGGGGAGAGTTTCGCATTTTTGGCTGTTTTGGGCGCACCGGGTCACTGCAGAATTTTGAAATTGACAATTTCTACCCATTTTTGAGAAATTTTGTCAAAAGCGGTCCGTGAACGAAGCTAAAAATTGAAGATTTTTTGGATTTTCCGGATTGAAGCACAAAGTTATTGCCACATGTTAAGGGGGAGTTTTGACACGAAAAATTCCGAATAGAGCACGTTCTCTTTCCTTGTTGGTTTTATAATCAAATTTCGATTATAAAAAGGGGGAGAAATATATATGGAAATTCGAAAGTTGAATTTTTCATATTACGCAAACTTGAAGACCGAAGTGACCTTGAATTTTTGAAGTTTATGAAATGATGCGATTGGAGATTCGGAAGTGATTTCGGTTCGAGGCACGCATACCAAAGCTTATCCGAAGAGTACGCCCAGCGTAACCGAAGTACGCCCAACGTACTGCTTGTAGAGGCATTACGCCCAGCGTAATTAGGATTTACGCCCAACGTAAATCGAGGTTTCAGCCCCTATAAATAGAAGTCGTGGGCTGCCGAATTTGGTTGCTCATTTCTTTCTCTCTCACTCGTTTTACGTGCAAGCTTTACCCCCGAATCCCCGGTATCATTCCCGACACCCGAAGCAAGTCCCGAAGCCCCGAGGATCCCGAGAAGTAAAGTTTCCGAGCCGAGACTCTGCCCGCGTAAAGCCCGGTTTTGGAGAAAACGTCCCGGTTTTATCGGAAACGATTGTTTTCAGAGACGAGGTGCTGTCCGATCATCGTCTTATCATGTGAGTGTATAGTCACTTTCATCTTACACATAAATATGAAGTATTTTATATAAATTATGTGCTATGTATATATATATATATATATATATATATATATATATATATATATATGTTATCTGTTTACCTGAGATGTTTGCTGGATGAAAGATCTATACTTCTTTCTTTCAGATCTGAAACTTTTTCCTTCAGATCTACACTTTCTCATCTTAGATCTAAACTTTTTTTCAGATCTAAACTGTATACTTTGAGATCTATGTTGGATGAAAGATCTGAACTTCTTTCCTTCAGATATGAACTTTTTCTTCAGATCTAGACCGTATATATATTTTATGCTTTGAAAGTTATGAAGGATGTAAACATTGTTTTTCAGATCTGGACTGTGTATGTATTTATATTTACAAATATGTTGGGTAGAACAATGGGTAGATGAAATAGATGATGTGTTAAAATGATGAGAGGCCTCGATGTTTACGATGTTTAAGATGATCCAGTCGTCTAGCGGAGTATAGATGACGACCACAGACTTTTCTAGGCAGTCTAGTGGAACGCTAGCAGGCTCGCAACCTGTAGGTGTTTTGAAGATGTACTCCATCCCCCCCCCCCCCCCCCCCCCCCCGATGGTTGCCTTACGAACACATATGGCTGAGGAATCCCCTTAGCAGTAGTGCCCATCCCGATGAAATTCCTTAGGATAGATCCCTTATAATAGATGCTTTAGGGACGTAAAGTGAGGATAACGGGAACGGGTAATCGGGTTAGTGATTTGATGAAAATAAATAATGAACTATTTATTGTGGGTTGAAAACCCTATATGCTCACCAGGCTCCCCAGCCTGACCCACTTAGTTTCTTGTATTACAGGTAGTGGCAAAAGCATAGTTGGATGATTTGACGAGAGATTACGAATTTGAGGCCAGATAGTGTTTTGTGGCCTAAGATGTTTATTTCTTTTTAGTTTATGCTTATGGTCTGTATCGATGATTGACATCCCGAGTTTTTGTAATGTAATGGAAATACGTTTCTTTAAGAAATGCTTTGATAAAATTTATATCATATTTTGTTTTGGGAACAAATTCCGCAATACTTTTCTTAAGAAGTTACTCTGATTTTTATTAAAAAGCATAAACAAAATCGGTCTTTTCTGGCCGTAAAAATGGGGATGACACATGCGGTCCGAGCAAGAAGGATGGCTGCAGACATCTCAGCTGCGGACCAAGGCTTGAGAGGAGCTTCAGATCAAGGGTAAGAAGGGATGCGGGGAGGCTTCTTAGGAGGCTCCGGTAGGCAGTTTTTGGCTGCGGTTTGGGGGTCCGAGAAGGGCTGAACAGGTGACGAAAAATGCTATTTTTTCATGAAAAATGGTACCGAAAATGCCATTTATTCATATTTTAATAAGGGAATCTTTTATAAAGCATCATAAGTCAAAAATGGGTCTTGGGAAGGCAAAAGGAAGAGTATGCAGGTGGGTTTTAAAGGACAAAAGGTGATGGGAAAGGTCAAAGTCACATGGTTTTGTCTTTTTGAGGGAGTAAATAGTAGAGTACTCTTTACCCAAAAGAGTAACAAGGACAAAGTGCTTTATGAAAACACATATTACGTCCATATCTTTTCAAATTAAAGATCCATAGCAAGAAAAATGAGGAATAAAGAACTTCATACCTCATGAAGAATTACAAGCTGCTGGGTAAGAAAGAACACCACTTCAAAGAAAATAAGCCTATTAATTTGTGTCTTCTCATTTCCAGGAACAAAATAACCCCTGGAACAATTTCTTCAACATTTTGGAGACCACATAAATAATTTCTTCTCCCATTTTTCTTCATTTCTTCAACAGAAAAATACTAAGAACTTCAAGAACATAAATTTCCAGCAGAGAATTTGTGTGAGCAGCAGCAACATAATTATTCTTCTAAGCAAGAATCACCACAGAAAAATAGAAAACTCATCAAAAATTTCCGGTAGGACCTAAAAATTCTTGCAAAAACACGAAAATCGCTTCAAGATAATCACCGAACGGGAGTCGTTCCCTTGAACTAGTCGATTAAACCTTCAAGGTACGACTCTGATACCAATTGTAGAGACCCATTTTTATACGAACGGTGGATGCGGAAGAAATAATATCTCTAAATTTATCATGTATACAAAATAATCATGAAGAACATATGATGAGAATTCTTGAAAGATGAGAAAGAAAGAGAGATAAAATAATATTCATGAAGAACATTGGTGAGAGAGAGAGAAACTCTCCCTAGGTGGAGAGAACCCACCACTTTTCTCTCTCTAGAATTAAATTGTGAGTAAGGTGCATACTAATAAATAACCACCTCTCCCTTTATATATGAGGGAGAGAAAATACACCAACAATACAATAAAGGGAAAATAATACAACCTAATTATCACTCATTATTTGTAGAGCATTTCCATGCTCCAACAAGTAATGGACTAAATTCATATGAGAGTCCATGAAGTGTTATTGGATTAAAAGCCTAAGTGTATGAATTAGGGTTTACAAGTGACCCTTGAGATTCTACACTATAAATGTGTTCCCTTAGCTCCAAAATCGATACACAAGTATTCCAAGAAGAAGCTAGCCAATTTTGGTGTCTCCTAAACCTCTCTCATATTCCTATAATTGTTCTTGGTGTTTATGACTTTATTGAAGCATCACACTTGAGGTGCTAAGCTCTTATAAGGCCAATTTCTACAAGCTACAACAAGAGGTAATAATCTAACTAGTTTTTATGATTCATATATCAAAGTTGCATGCTAGTTAGGCTTCATGATTTGTGTAACGCCTGGTTCCTGGTATGCACTTAATTCATTTATTTATTCATTTTGGAAGGGCTACTCAACGAGTTGGTGGCCCTAACTCGTCGAGTAGAAGGCGGTATATGTGTGGGTTTTAAGTGAGCTACTCGACGAGTCAAAGCCCTAACTCGACGAGTAGGACAGGCTGGATGAAACTCTAATCTTTAGGGCTTGTACCCTATTTAAGCATCATATCTGGACTCCATCCCAGCCTCCATCACCTCGAAACCCTAATCAACCTTGAGTGATCTTGAGCTATTTCTTTGCCATTGTTGTGATTTTAAGCTAGAAGAAGGAAGGTTGAAGATCTAGAGCTAAGGACTCATTTCTATCTTCATAGAGGTATAAAGCTTATACCTTGGCTATTATTCACTTATATCTCCTTCTTAGCTTGTATGTTGTCATTTTTGGGCCATTTCCAAGGTCAATCCGAGATTTGAACCCTTGGTGATGAAAGGACTTCATATCTGGGCACTCTTGAGCTTTAGAAGCTCAAATTTGCCACCTTTATTCAACCATGGCACTATTCTATGACTTAGACCTTCATTTTGGCTTGGATTGGGTGTTTTAGCTTCATAACACCATGCATGCACGTAAAGTTAGCAACTTTACGTGTAATGCTAGTCTAAGGAGTCCAGATCTGTGAGTTAGAAGCATTGGAATGGATTAGAATCGACTGAATGGATATGTCACATGGAGGACTCGACGAGTTGTTCTTGGACTCAGCGAGTCGGGTCGTGAACCCTAACTCCTTTTCTAGTTGTGAGTGAAACCATTGAGTTTAGGAGATGAATCAGTGAGTTGGACAAAATTAGGACTCGGAAGCTGAAGAACTCGACAAGTCCAAGGAGGGATTCGACGAGTTAGAGTCGATATGTCCCGATGTTATGACAGAAAGAACTCGACGAGTCTGGGAAGGGACTCGACGAGTTGACTTAGCTGACCACGAGTCTGAGTTGTTCATGAACTCGCTGAGTTAGGAGATGACTCGACGAGTTGGGGTTGACTGGGAGTTGACCTTGACTTTGACTTTGACCAGGATGTTGACTTTGACCAGGGGTAAAATGGTCATTTTACCATGAGAAGGATTATCAGATTTTGACTAAGTATTATTGTGATATTGATAGTCGGGGAGTCGTTGGAGCAGCTATCAGATATTCCTCACCGCGATTTTTTGCAGACAACTTTGCGAGGTGAGTTTTCTCTAGTAGGAACGGGTCTAAGGCACCAAGGCCGGCCCGTTTAGATAGCAGTAGTTCCGGACTACGGTCCGGTGCTGGGCAAGGCCCGAAGTAGGTTTATATATTTTCCCGATTCTGATCTGATGTCGGGGCAGTCCCGAGGAATGCTTGTAGGCTTGTATGCTTGATGTCTTTGTGATTCTTGGTCATGTTTGTTATGTGTTCCGGGCTTAGGTCCGATGCCGAGGCAAGCCCGAGGAATGTCTAGTTAATATGTTATGATAGTATGTTCCAGACTCCGGTCCGATGCCGGGGCGGTTCCCTAGGAATGTTAGTATGTTTCCGGATCTCGGTCCGATGTCGGGCGGGGCCTGAGGAATGTTTTCATGCTAGGGTTATGTGTTTATGTTATATGTTGTTGATATGTATATGTGTGCCAAGATCTGCTCGATGTCGGGCGGGGCCCGATGCCGGGAAAGCCGATGCCATGAAGATATGTTATGTGATATGTGTATGGTATGTGGTAGTTGGGGAGACTCACTAAGCTTCTTGCTTACAGTTTTCAGTTTTGGTTTTAGGTACTTCCACTAGCGAGGGTAAGGGCTCAGGATGATCGCATGGTACACACCACAGTTTCAGCCTGGGATGTTTTAGACTCTGATATTTTTCTCATGTGATTTTGATACAGTATTTGACACGATGTTCTGAGATACATGATTTATGGTTTTCTTTATGATGATGGATGACTTATGTTTTTATTATAAATGATTTTAAAAAGAAATTTTTGGTCTGTATTTTTAGGATGTTTCAAGTTGGTATCAGATCCTTGGTTTGAGGGATTCGGGCACACTCTCGGGTGTGTATGAACTCAAACTAAGGACATGGTATGCAAATTTTCAAAAGAAAATCATTTTTACAAAAGATTTTTTAAAAGAGAAAAAGAACATTGAAAAGAGAAAAAGGGTGTGGTGCATGCAATCAGCCGAGCTCAAGTAAGTACCCCAAATTACCCATACAATTTTATGTTATGATATGTTTATGAGAACTGCATGCTAGTTTAGGAGTAAGGATCTAAGAAGGATGCTTTATGTGCCTGTTAAATGTGTATCAGCTTTATGAGAATTGCATGCAAGTTTAGGACTAAGGATCTAGGAAGGATGCCTTATGTGCCTGTTATGTGTATCTCAGCTTTATGAACCGCATGCTAGTACATATTAGACAGTGATGGCCTGAATGTGATATGCTTGATTATGTGTACTCGATGCTCGAATGCTGCTTGCTTTGTGCTTTTAGGAGTTCTAGCTATCTCTTACTAACTAGTAAATGAATATGTTAAGTTACATATTGCGAGGACTAAATAATTTTAGAAGTTTAGGTCTAGCTCTATTGTGCAGCTCTTGTTTGAGTCCAACCGTTATAGGGTAGGATCTCTCATTCGAAGAATTATCTAGTCTTAGTGATATGTAATAGTATTCACGAGCTAGTTAGGGGGAGGTAGCAGGGACTTCTTATGCAGCTGATAGTGGAGAGTGGGTTGGTGATTACCCTAGGGCAAGCCTGGGATGAGTTTAGCATGAGATAAACAGTAGTAGTAGAAAGGACTTGGTGGAGTCGAGGCAGTTCTTGAGGAAAGTACGGATATATGTGGAAGGTAATATGGGCCCGTACTACTGAAAGCAGAGGATCAGTACTCGAATCAAGGGAGGCTGAGATGAATCCATGAAACTTGTAGTATGTTAGATCCCTCGAGATATGATGAGTATACTGATGTTTGTTATGGTGTATTTTCAGTATGGTGACGCTACGCACTAGGATGATTGGCACTTCAGGCACTGGTGAGGGATCAGGCTCGAGCTCCGGATCCGAGCAGATGAAGGAGTTTATTTCGTCTGAGGTCACACACAGCATTTTAGAACAGACTCCTGTGATCTTTGGTTCGGTCAAGGAGGGTATTTTAGAGCTTCTGGATGAGAAGCTGAGTGCGTTTCCTACGGAGGTGGCGGCCATGAAGGGGTCGCGCACACTGACTTTTCGGGAGTTCAGGGCATGTGGAGCTCCCGACTATCATGGGGCTCGGGACCCCATTGCTAGTACCAGATGGTTGGCGGATGTCGCCAACGCATTCCGCACCAACAGATGTCCCGAGGAGGACAAGGTTAGACTTGCATCCTGTCTTCTGAAGGACCGGGCACGTGACTGGTGGGAGGAGGTTGGGAGAGCCATTGGGGATGATATAGTGCTAGATGCTATGACCTGGAGTGATTTCTCGGACAGGTTCAGGGTCCAGTTTGCACCTGTGATTGAGGTGCAACATCTAGCGAGGGAGTTCCAGGATCTTGAGCAGACTACTGAGACTGTGGCGAAGATCACCACCAAGTTCAGGGAGAGGGACCTTCTTGTTCCGAAGTACGTGGCGGATGAGGAGATGAAGAGGGCCCGATATCACGAGATGTTGAGGAGCGACATACGGCAGTTTGTGAGCCGTTTCAGCTGCAATACGTTGGAAGATATGATTGCGAGAGCTCGGGAAAGGGAGCTAGACTTGGAGATGGAAAGGAAGAGGAAACCCGAGGGGGTGCAGACAGCGAGTGCAGGCAAGAAGCCAAAGGTGTCAAATCACAGATCGATGAGCCAGCAGGGCCACAGCCAATGTGGCAAGTGTGGCAAGATGCATGAGGGGGCGTGCAGGGCGGGGAGTCCGGGCTGCTTCAAGTGCGGCCGAACTGGTCATATGAGTAGGGATTGTACAACTACCACCACCACCATAACAGTTTTAGATCTGATTTGCTTCCACTGCAATCAGAGGGGCCACAAGAAGGCCTAGTTTTCGAGTCTGGAAGCAGGAGGAGACGTGGCGGCACCCGCTCCTTCCACATTGAGGATTACAGATGGCCATCAGGGCCGGGCGGAGGCGCCCACAGCGAGGAGCAGGGCTTTTCAGCTTACGACTGAGGAGGCACGTGCGGCTCCCGATGTTGTGACTGGTATGTATTCTCTCCTTATCTCTTTATTTATATTGATTGTCGCTCATGTTTATGTGTTTTATTATAGGATCGTTCCTAGTGAACGGTATATCTGCTTTGGTACTATTTGATTCGGGGGGCTACCCGATCTTTTGTGTCGCTCGCTCTTAGCAACGATTCGTTGGAGCTCCGGGGGAGCTAGAGTTTCCATTGGACGTAAAGATAGCAGATGATAGGACGGTACGGGTCGCGAGGGTTTATCGCGGATGTACACTACAGTTGTTTGATGAGCAATTTTCAGTGGACCTGGTTCCTATTCCCCTGAGAGGGAATAAGGTTATAGTCGGTATGGACTGGTTGACCCCCAATGGGGCAGTGATTGACTGTGAGCAGCAACTAGTGAGGGTTCGGACTCCTGGCGGGGGAGGGTTAGTGATTTAGGGCGAGAGGCCACAACATGGGTTGACTCTATGTTCAACAACGAGAGCTAGGCGCTACCTTCAGTAGGGGTGTGCAAGTTATATCGCCTATGTGATGGATACTCGAGATAAGGGTAAGGCGACAGTGGATGATGTACCAGTAGTGCGAGAGTACCCGAACGTATTCCCGAAGGATTTACCTGGGATACCTCCGGAGAGACAGGTTGTGTTTAGGATTGACCTAGTCCCTGGTGCGGCTCCGATAGCCAAGGCACCATATCGGCTGGCTCCTCCTGAGATGCAAGAGTTGTCTACGTAGCTGCATGAGCTGCTAGACAAGGGATTCATCAGACCGAGTAGTTCGCCATGGGGAGCCCCGATCCTATTTGTGAAAAAAGAGGACCGGTCACATCGCATGTGTACTGATTACTGGGAGCTGAACAAGGTAACGGTGAAGAACCGTTACCCACTCCCGAGGATAGATGATTTGTTTGATCAGCTGCAGGGAGCATCTTAGTTCTCCAAGATTGATCTACAGTCAGGTTATCTCCAGATGCGAGTCAGGGACGAGGATGTCCAGAAGACGGCTTTTAGGACTCACTATGGTCATTATGAGTTTGTGGTGATGTTGTTCGGGCTCACCAATGCTCCAGCCGCATTCAAGGATCTCATGAACCCGGTGTGCAAACCGATGCTGGATCGGTATGTGATAGTTTTCATCGATGATATCTTGGTCTATTCCAAGACTCAGGAGCAGCATGAGGAGCACCTGAGGGAGGTACTGGAGACACTGAGGAGGGAGAGACTTTTGGCAAAGTTCTCCAATTGTGAGTTCTGGTTGCGCGAGGTGCAGTTTCTAGGGCATCTCGTCAACCAGAAGGGTATTCTGGTAGATCCAGCCAAGATAGAGGTCGTAATGCAGTGGGAGGTTCCGAGGTCTCCAACGGAGATTCAGAGTTTTCTTGGTCTGGCGGGTTATTACAGGAGATGATGGGTTTTGAGCATTCTAACACTTCCTAAGTGTACATGCAACCCTAATAACCTTGGATCTATGTTTGTCTAATAATCATGCAAAGTTGAATTCCAAGGTTATATTCCTATCTAGCATACATGGGGAACATTTTTAACTTGAATGAAAGATAGAATAACTTACCTTGTTGTTGATTATGATCCTTGAAACCTTGTGAGCCTAGCACCCCAAGTGTGATGCCTCAAATGCTTCACACAACACCAAATGCAAAGGAGTAAACTTTGAGAGAATCTTACACTTGCAAAATCGGCTCTAGCCCTCTTGTTTCTTATGTGTAGCCGATTTTGGTGGAGAACATGTTGCTTATATAGTGTGTCACATCTAGGGTTACACCATGTAAACCCTAATGTGGCATGACTCTTCATTTCCATGACCCATGGGTTTGTAACTCCCATGGAGCATCCATGGAGCATCCTATGGGTGGAACCCAACTTGATAATCCATGGAGCCTCTTAGCCCACTATATAAGATATGGAAGATTTACATAATCTACCCATATATTTAATTAGTTATCTTTTGATCACTTAATTAATTCTAAATTAATTCTTGATCAAACTAATTAAATAATATTATTAATATATTAGAACTTATAATATATTAATAAACCATAAGTGTTATTTCTCTCATTTTAGTTTATCCAATTGCATGGTGCCATGCAACCCAAATGGACCATGCCGGGTCGGGTCAAGTACATACCAGAAATAGTTATGGACTTAGACACCTTATCCAACAGTCTCCCACTTGGATAAGTCTAATAACTATAACTGCAATATTTCAGGAACCGATCGGCAATCGTACCTCTTTCAAGGTCTCTCGGAACTGAGAAGATGATGATACGCCATTTAAGATAAGTGATCATATAATCCTCTGTTCTAGATATAAGTCGGACAAATACATGGAACAATGTCTTACTTATTGTCCAGCAGTTTGTTTCCCGATTTCCGATTTGTTTGACAAAGAACTTAATTGAACACATCAACTTAGTTCTGACCGGGCCCGGTACATAGGTCAAAACAAAATCATCGAGGGGCCCAGATATCAGCTTCTAATCCAAGAAGGAACAGATAAACTTCGACTTATATGTTTGTTCTACCACTCATTGAATTATACACAAAAGCACGTTTTATAACATCGAGTTACCAATGCGTTAACGTACAATCAATGCATAACCAACTCATAAGTAACAAATCATATCTCTAGGTTTGAAGACTTATATGATATTACCGTCTCACGATCACTCGAGATAAATTCCATGAAGTGATTCCAGTGAGCGTGGGTTGAGTCCAATGCTCAGAACTTATGAGCACTCATGAGTGTTGTAGCCATGTCCAACAACTTAGACCTCTGCAACCAATCATGACAGTCTTGATTCATACCTACTTCCGACATATGACCGACTGTGGAGGTTCGAATAATATGATATACCAAACATAATTATTCTGGAAGTCAAAACATGCAAAAGAAATATAGTAAACGATCGACAAGAGATAGCAACACTTTACTCATAAATAAAACACCTTTTATTCATCATCTAATGTCAATTACACTTTACAAATTTTAAGGTTATCTAACTACTAAATCTAATATCATCCTTCAGCCCTATGCTTCGAGCATGCTGGAGATGCTTAACCTGAGTCAGTCCCTTCGTGAGGGGATCTGCTGGATTCTCATCCGATGATACCCTCTTTGCCACGAGGAGTCCTTCTTCTATTCGATGTCTGATGAAATGGTATTTTCTGTCGATGTGTCTGGATCTCCCATGATCCCTTGGTTCCTTGGCTAAGGCAACTGCACTTTCACTATCACAGAAAATTTCCATTGGCTCTTTAATAGCTGGTACAACTCCAAGGTCTGCAATGAAGTTCTTCAGCCATATCGCCTCCTTTGCTGCCTCGCTAGCTGCTATATACTCTGATTCGCAAGTTGAATCAGCCACTGTCTCTTGCTTGGAACTCTTCCAAGAAATTGCTCCTCCATTTAAGGTAAAGACCCAGCCTGACTGAGAGCGGAAATTATCCCTATCAGTCTGAAAGCTAGCATCACTATACCCTACAACTCTCAAGTCTTCACTCCCACCGAGGGTAAGGACCCAGTCCTTAGTCCTCCGTAGGTACTTGAGGATATTCTTTACCTCAGTCCAGTGTGCCTTGCCAGGGTTCCCCTGATACATGCTAACCATGCTCAAAGCAAAGGCTACATCAGGTCGAGTACACGTCATAGCATACATGATCGATCCTACAGCCGAAGCATAAGGTATTCGACTCATTTCTGCTATCTCAGCCTCAGTACTAGGGCTTTGTGTCTTACTCAATCTGGCATTACTCTGGATGGGTAACTCTCCTTTCATGGAGTCCTGCATGACGAATCTCTTCAACACCTTATCCAAGTAAGTACTCTGACTAAGTCCAATTAGTCTTTTACTCCGGTCTCTCAAGATCCTTATCCCTAGAATATAGGCAGCTTCTCCTAGGTCCTTCATAGAGAAACACTTCCCAAGCCAGTACTTAACTTCCTGCAGAGTTGGGATGTCATTTCCTATGAGTAGTATGTCATCCACATACAATACCAAAAAGCTAACTATACTCCTACTAGCCTTGACATATACACAAGATTCATCTTCACTCCTAGAAAAGCCAAATTCTTTGACTTTCTCATCAAAGCAAAGATTCGATCTGCGAGGTGCTTGCTTTAACCCATAAATGGATTTCCCAAGCTTACACACTTTATTAGGGTACTCTGTATTGACAAAACCCTATGGCTGACTCATGTAAACATCCTCAGCCAACTTTCCATTAAGGAAAGCGGTTTTGACATCCATTTGCCATATTTCATAGTCATGAAATGCAGCTATGGCTAACAGAACCCTAATAGACTTAATCTTGGCCACTGGAGAAAATGTCTCATCATAATCAATTCCCGGAGTTTGTGAGAAACCCTTTGCAACCAGTCGTGCCTTATAAGTGTGTACATTACCATCCATGTCGGTCTTCTTCTTGAAGATCCATTTGCACCCTATAGTCTTACAACCTGGTACATTCTCAACCAAGTTCCAAACTTGATTGTCATACATGGACTGTATCTCGCTGTCCATTGCCTCTTTCCACTTGGCTGACTCAGGGCCTGCCATGGCTTCCGCGTAACTGTTAGGTTCATCCAGACCTATCAGTGTCTCATCACTGATAAGTGTATCACCTTCCGCAGTAATATGGAATCCATAGTAATGCTCAGGTGCATTCCTAACCCTTGTGGAACGCCTCAGAGGTACAGACTTGTCAATTGGCTCAACAGGAGTTTCCTCCTCAAGTTGAGTGCTAGGGTTTGAAGTTCCTTCACCACTTGACTCTTGAATTTCTTCAAGGTCAACTTGCCTCCCACTGTCTCCTTGGCTTATGAACTCTCTCTCTCGAAAGAAAGCCCTCCTAGCTACAAAGACCACATTCTCACTAGGTCTGTAGAAGAGGTAACCAAAGGATTTCTGTGGGTAGCCGATGAAAATACACCTCTCACTTCGAGGTTCGAGCTTATCATGAGTCTCGCGTCTCACGAAAGCCTCGCAACCCCAAATCTTAATGTGGTCTAGTTTGGGTACTTTACCAGTCCACATCTCATGAGGAGTTTTGGAAACTTTCTTTGTGGGAACTAGATTAAGGATATGGGCGGCAGTCTCTAAGGCATACCCCCAAAATGAGATTGGTAGCGAAGCTCGACTCATCATGGAACGAACCATATCCAACAAGGTTCGATTACGCCTCTCAGCTACACCATTCAACTGCGGTGTCCTGGGAGGTGTCAATTGTGAGACAATCCCACATTCCCTAAGATAGTCGAGGAACTCTAAACTAAGATACTCACCACCTCGATCGGATCGAAGCATCTTAATGTTCCTGCCCAATTGATTCTCGACATCCTGTTTAAACTCTTTAAACCTCTCAAAAGTCTCTGACTTATGCTTGATTAAGTAGACATATCCATATCTACTGTAATCATCAGTAAAAGTCAAATAATAACGATTAGCATCCCTTGTGGCATGTTTGAAGGGTCCACACACATCCGTGTGTATAAGATTCAACAAACCTTCACCCCTCTCACAAGAACCTGTGAAGGGTGACTTTGTCATTTTTCCAAGTAAGCCTGATTCGCAACTATCATCTGACTTTAGGTCAAATGACTCCAAGACTCCATCCTTTTGGAGTTGGCCTATGCGTTTCTTGCTTATATGTCCAAGACGACAATGCCATAATGATGCTTTATCCAAGTTATTATCATTAACAGAATCAATACACAATACATTATTTCCTAAGTTATCAACCACAGATACAGTTTCATACACACCATCACAAGGTAATGCTTTAAAATAAAGAACATTATTAAAGAAAGCATTAATCGAACCAACTTCATTATCAAATGAAAAGGTGAAACCTTGTTTATACAATGCATGAAAGGAAATAATATTTCTTGCCATTTCTGGCGAATAACAACATTTATTCAAATCTAAACTAAACCCACTACTTAGCGATAAAGTATAAACTCCAATCTTGGTGACAGGTAAAGCTTTCCTATTCCCCATGATTAAGTTTATTCTTCCATGCTCCACATTCTCACTTCTTCTTAGTCCCTGCAAATCAGAACAGATATGAATACCACAACCCGTATCAAGGACCCAAGAGTTAGAATGGGGTGAGTTATTAGATAAGATAGTGTAAATACCTGCATGGTTGGGTTTAACTTTCCCATCCTTCACATCTTGCTGGTACTTTGGGCAGTTCCGCTTCCAATGTGACTTTTCATGGCAATAGAAGCATTCAGCCTCTTTAGGGTCAGAAGAAGGAGTGACAAAACCTTTCTTGGTTCCACTTGAAGAAGAGCCATCAAGGGTCCTAGCCTTGGTACCCTTCGAAGAGCTCTTTCTCTTCTTCCCTCTACCTTTCCCGATTGCCAAAACCGGGGCGGAGTTTGGAGTAGGAGTGTTAACAATCGACTTACCCTTAAGACCTGTTTCCGCGGTCTTGAGGAGTCCCTGAAGTTTGCTGAGTGTGACCTCTTCCTTATTCATGTGATATGTCATGCGGAATTGATCATATCACGATGGTAAGGAGTGCAAAATGATATCTATTGCAAGCTCCTCAGGGAAGTTCACATTAAGCTTCAGCAACCGATCCACATACCTTTGCATTTTCTGCATGTGGCTCGTGACGGATTCCCCGTCCTTCATCATGGTTGTTATGATAGAGCATATGCTTTCATACCTCTCTTGTCGTGCACTTTGATGGTATCTTTCCATCAGATCTTGGTGCATTTCAAAAGGGTAGAAGTCCTCATAGGACTTTTGGAGTTCCACTGTCATGGTGGCCAACATGATGCATGCCACTTTTGTAGCATCCCTTTCATGTGCCCGGAAGTCAGCGATCTCCTGGGGAGTTGCAGTGGTCTCATCAATCTCCTTAAGCTCCTTGTCAAGGACATATTCTTTGTCCTCGTAGCGGGTAATCATCATGATGTTTCTGATCCATTCATTGAAGTTGGATCCATCAAAAGTGACTTTCCCACACAAGTTCATAAGGGTAAAGGAGCCATTAGGATTAGAGCCAGAAGCAACATTGTTTGAAGACATCTGAAAGAAGAGAACAAGATTAGTTTAGATATTAAGAGAGTCCTTAATAAAACACCCAAATGTAATATTAAGGCTAGGATCCAATCACAATATATTATAACTTAGAAGAGGTATGCCGTAATCCAAGCTATAACATATTTGAAAGGTAGGTGAATGACGATTCACCAATTTCCACCATGAAAAACGAAATATAAATATTAGGTTTTTAATTGGTTCTTAGAAATTCCTAGATTCTTTTGAGATTCAATGAACTTTTCAAAGGCATGTTTCAATCTCGAGTGTGCCCTCCAAGTTTTGTGACTGGGATACCGAGGATCACAAAACGAGGTGTGAAGTAACCATGCAAATCACTTGGTACCCTCAAGGTTTATCACTCAATCGATGTGCCGGTAAACCACACACGCTCCACCGATGCTATGGTAAACCTTAAGTCACCCTTTACCTACCTTGTTAAGTCCAAGTTAGTGTGTCGGTTAACCACACACGCTCCACCAATGACTTAAACAAAGTGTAAAGTGTAATTTCATGCACCTTATTCACATTTTCCTAAAGTAACTAAGATTGAGAATTTAATAAAATCATTTAGTTACTTTATAATATTCATCATACTTTTAATGAGAATTTATAAGTCCTTGTCTTACCCGTTCGGCTAACGACCCTCCACCGATCAAGGAAGCGGTGGGTGAGAGTGGACACCCATTAAGTTGCCATTTTATAGACAACAACCTTATACCCCCCTTATAGATCGGCTTCGTGAATGAGGCGTACTAGCGGTAAGACGACTTGTTGTTATACATATATATATATATATATATATATATATATTAATAACTTATAATATTATAAAGTATAAGGGTTGAATTTTAACTTTTAAAATTCTAAGGGTTGGAACTAAAGTTTTAATCAAGACTTTACATGTTCCAAAACTTGAGGGCAAGTTTTGTAAACTTCCAAAACTTTTCATTTCTTATAACTTATGAATTAATTGAGTAATAAAAATGAAGACTCTTCATTTTTATAACTCTTGTGTTCTTTTAATGGCTTTAATAAAAATGAGACTTTTGGTTTTCCATAACTTGAGGACAAGTTATGGACTCCATTAAAACACATTATGATCATGAATTAAACTACCATGAAGGTTACAAACAATTCCTATGATCATCTAATCTTCATAAGTTCAAGAACATAAATATGAACACTTTCAAGAATCAAAAATTACACTTAAAAAAAACTTGTAATTTAACGATTTTTTTTTCAAGCTGTTTGCACACACAAAAAAAAAAACAACAAACAAACCTAGGCTCTGATACCACTGATGGGTTTTGAGCATTCTAACACTTCCTAAGTGTACATGCAACCCTAATAACCTTGGATCTATGTTTGTCTAATAATCATGCAAAGTTGAATTCCAAGGTTATATTCCTATCTAGCATACACGGGGAACATTTTTAACTTGAATGAAAGATAGAATAACTTACCTTGTTGTTGATTATGATCCTTGAAACCTTGTGAGCCTAGCACCCCAAGTGTGATGCCTCAAATGCTTCACACAACACCAAATGCAAATGAGTAAACTTTGAGAGAATCTTACACTTGCAAAATCGGCTCTAGCCCTCTTGTTTCTTATGTGTAGCCGATTTTGGTGGAGAACATGTTGCTTATATAGTGTGTCACATCTAGGGTTACACCATGTAAACCCTAATGTGGCATGACTCTTCATTTCCATGACCCATGGGTTTGTAACTCCCATGGAGCATTTATGGAGCATCCTATGGATGGAACCCAACTTGATAATCCATGGAGCCTCTTAGCCCACTATATAAGATATGGAAGATTTACATAATTTACCCATATATTTAATTAGTTATCTTTTGATCACTTAATTAATTCTAAATTAATTCTTGATCAAACTAATTAAATAATATTATTAATATATTAGAACTTATAATATATTAATAAACCATAAGTGTTATTTCTCTCATTTTAGTTTATCCAATTGCATGGTGTCATGCAACCCAAATGGACCATGCCGGGTCGGGTCAAGTACATACCATAAATAGTTATGGACTTAGACACCTTATCCAACAGGAGATTCATCCAAGATTTCTCCAAGATCGCCGTTCCCTTGACCCGAATGACCAAGACGTCAGTGACATTCCGCTGGGGGCCTGAGCAGCAGGCGGCTTTCGAGACTCTCAGACAGCGGTTGTGCGAGGCACCGATATTGACTCTGCCCCAGGGAGTAGATGACTTCGTGGTGTACTGTTACGCATCGATTACGGGCATGGGTACAGTTCTGATGAAGAGGGGTCATGTGATAGCCTACGCGTCGAGGCAGCTGAAGCCTCACGAGGCTAACTATCCGACGCATGATTTAGAGCTGGGGGTTGTGGTGTTCGCCCTCAAGATTTGGCGGCATTACCTCTACGGGGTCCGTTGTACCATTTACATGGACCACAAGAGTTTTAGGTACCTCATGGATCAGCCGAATCTGAACATGAGGCAACGTCGGTGGTTAGATGTGGTAAAGGATTATGATTGTGAGATCCTTTATCACCCGGGCAAGGCCAATGTGGTGGCCGATGCCGTGAGCCGTAAGGCGGTAGCGGCTCCGATTAGAGATATATGTTTGAGGATGACAGTGATCACTCCACTGTTGGAGCAGATTAGAGAGACGCAGGTCGAGGGCCTGAAGGAAGAGCGCCAGAAGTGTAAGAGGATTGTAGGCCGAGTGGCCTCGTTCGATTATGATAGTCGAGGATTGCCGACCCTGCATGGGAGGGTCTGGGTTCCGTACTGGGGTGGAGTACGGCAGGTTCTAATGGATGAGTCCCATAAGTCGAGGTTCTCCATCCAACCTGGGGCGACGAAGATGTATCAGGATCTTCGCCCTGATTATTGGTGGCCCTGCATGAAGCGGGACGTAGCATGGTATGTGGAGAGGTGCTTGACCTGCAGGAAGGTCAAGGCTGAGCACCAGAGACTACACGACAAGATGCAGCTGTTAGACATTCCCGTGTGGAAATGGGAGGATATCACCATGGATTTCATTACCAAGCTTCCCAGGACCGCACGTGGAGTAGATTCGATATGGGTCATCATGGATCAGCTGACCAAGAGCACTCATTTTATCCTGATCCAGGAGAGCATATCGGCCGAGAAGTTGGCCGAGATATATGTGCATGAGATAGTGGCACGATATGGGGTGCCTGTCTCGGTGGTGTCAGACCGAGATGTCCGTTTCACTTCCAGATTTTGGAAGCGGTTTCACAAGGAGATGGGTACTCGTCTCCACATCAGCACCGCTTTCCACCCCTAGACAGATGGTCAGAGCGAGAAGACGATTCAGACTCTCGAGGACATGCTTCTTGCATGTGTTTTGGATTTCGGTGGCAGTTGGGATACGTATCTTCCGTTAGCGGAATTTTCGTATAATAACAGTTACCACGCTAGCATAGACCGACCTCCCTTTGAGATGCTCTATGGTAGGAAGTGTAGGACCCCAATCTGTTGGGGTGAGGTCGGTTAGAGAGTTATGGGGAGTACTGAACTAGTACTCAAGACTATTGAGAGGATCTAGCAGGTCCGGAGCAGGCTCCAGACTGCTCAGAGTCGGCAAAAGAGCTACGCCGACAAGAGGCATTCAGACTTAGAGTTCCAGGTGGACGACATAGTCCTCCTGAAGGTGTCACCCTGGAAGGGTGTCATTCGGTTCCGGAAACGGGGCAAGTTGGGCCCCAGGTACAACGGTCCGTTTAGGGTTTTGGCCAGGGTGGGTCGGGTTGCTTACCGGTTAGACCTTCCAGCAGAGCTCACCCAGATCCACAACACTTTCCAGGTTTCGCAGTTGCGGAAGTGCCTAGTGGATGATGCAGCAGTGGTACCCTTTGAAGATATTCAGGTTGATGACAGCCTGAACTACATCGAGCGACCTGTAGCTATCCTTGACAGGAAGTCGAATGATTTGAGGAATAAGAGAGTGGAGTTGGTAAAGGTTCAATGGCAGCACCGCAAGGGTTCGGAGTCGACTTGGGATCCCGAGGAGGAGATGAGGGAGCACTACCCAGAGTTGTTTTCAGATGCAGCAGACTTCGAGGACGAAGTCTAAGACAAGTGGGGGAGAATTGTAACGCCTGGTTCCTGGTATGCACTTAATTCATTTATTTATGCATTTTGGAAGGGCTACTCGACGAGTTGGTGGCCCTAACTTGTCGAGTAGAAGGCAGTATATGCGTGGGTTTTAAGTGAGCTACTCGACGAGTCGAAGCCCTGACTCGACGAGTAGGACATGCTGGATGGAACCCTAATCTTTAGGGCTTGCACCCTATTTAAGCATCATATCTGGCCTCCATCCCAGCCTCCATCACCTCCAAACCCTAATCTCGAAACCCTAATCAACCTTGAGTGATCTTGAGCTATTTCTTTGCCATTGTTGTGATTTTAAGCTAGAAGAAGGAAGAAAAGGCTTGGAGTTGCAGAAGGAAGGTTGAAGATCCATAGCTACAGACTCATTTTTGTCTTCATAGAGGTATAAAGCTTATACCTTGGCAGTTATTCACTTATATCTCCTTCTTAGCTTGTATGTTGTCATTTTTGGGCCATTTCCAAGGTCAATACGAGATTTGAACCCTTGGGGATGAAAGGACTTCAGATCTAGGCACTCTTGAGCTTTAGAAGCTCAAAGTTGCCACCTTTATTCAGTTATGACACTATTCTATGACTTAGACCTTCATTTTGGCTTGGATTGGGTGTTTTAGCTTCATAACACCATGCATACACGTAAAGTTAGCAACTTTACGTGTAATGCTAGTCTAAGGAGTCCAGATCTTTGAGTTAAAAGCATTGGAATGGATTAGAATCAACTGAATGGATATGTCACATGGAGGACTCGACGAGTTGTTCTTGGACTCGGCGAGTCGGGTCGTGAACCCTAACTCCTTTTCTAGTTGTGAGTGAAACCATTGAGTTTAGGAGATGACTCAGTGAATTGGACAAGATTAGGACTCGGAAGCTGGAGAACTCGACGAGTCCAAGGAGGGACTCGACAAATTAGAGTCGATATGTCCCGATGTTATGACAGAAAGAACTCGACGAGTCTGGGAAGGGACTCGACGAGTTGACCTAGCTGACCACAGGTTTGAGTTGTTCATGAACTCGCTGAGTTAGGAGATGACTCGACGAGTTGGGGTTGACTGGGAGTTGACCTTGACTTTGACTTTGACCAGGATGTTGACTTTGACCAGGGGTAAAATGGTCATTTTACCCTGAGAAGGATTATCATATTTTGACTAAATATTATTGTGATATTGATAGTCGTTGGAGCAACTATCAGATATTCCTCACCGCGAGTTTTTGCAGACACCTTTGCGAGGTGAGTTTTCTCCAGTAGGAACGGATCTAAGGCACCAAGGCCGACCCATTTAGATAGCAGTAGTTCCGGATTCCGATCTGATGTCGGGGCGGTCCCGAGGAATGCTTGTATGCTTGTATGCTTGATGTCTTTGTGATTCTTGCATGTGTTTGTTATGTTTTATGTGTTCCGGGTTTAGGTTCGATGTCGGGGCAAGCCCGAGGAATGTCTAGTTAATTTGTTATGATAGTATGTTCCGGTCTCCGGTCCGATGTCGGGGCGGTTCCCGAGGAATGTTAGTATGTTTCCGGATCTCGTTTCGATGTCAGGTGGGGCCCGAGGAATGTTTTCATGCTAGGGTTATGTGCTTATGTTATATGTTGTTGATATGTATATTGATGTGTTATAAGCATAACATCATTCCTATGGTGTTAATGCAACTCTAATTGCTTTGATCTAGGTTTTTCTAAGTAAACATACAACATTGAATACCAAAGCAATAAACCCTAATTGACTAGCATACAAATCTGAAATTGACATATGATTAGGGTTAGAATCATTACCTTGATTGTTATGTAGCAATAACAATCACAAACCTCCTTGAACTTGACTTATGAAAGCTTAGTGCCTCAAATGTTGCATCTCTAATGGAGTCACAAACACCACTAGCAACAAGACGACTTAGGATAGGGAGGAGGAGGCACCAAAAACGTCTAGGGTTTCTCTTAGAAGGTTAGCCTCGTTTTTGGGAGCCTTAGGGGTCCTTATATAGTTGACGCTACTAGGGTTTTCATCTTTGAAACCCTAATCCAGCTGCTTAGGCCCTAAGCAGCCCAAAGATCCTTCCAGAAGGCCCCTTTGGACGATTTCTATATGGACTCTCATATAGAATTCGTCCATGCTTCCTTTATGGATCCTAAGCCCAACTCTGTAACTATCTTATAATTATAGTATCAGTCCCCTTTATTTAATTAATCTCTTTTAGCCACAAAATTAATTCTTAATTAATTCTTGACTAATATTAATTAAACAATATGATTTCTCTTTTAATATATTATTCATATAATATATTACTAAATCATAATTAATTCTCTTTCTCCTTAGTTCATCCTATCAGTTGCTATGGTGAAGGAAACCCAAAAGGACCATGCTCATAATCGGGTCAAGTACATACCAAAATAGTTATGGGCTTAGACACCTAATCCAACAGTCTCCCACTTGGATAAGTCTAATAACTATTTTGCATATGGCTTCAGAACCTGATCAGCAATCGTAGCTTTAAAAAGCCGCTGTCAACTCTGATCTTATCAGTAACGCGTCCTTTAGATAAGGGATCATATATTCCTCTATTCTAGATATCGTATGAACTGAGACATGGATTTAATCATACTCTCTGTTCATGTGTTGTTTCCCGATTTTCGATTTATGACGACTAACAACAGACTACAATTGAACACATCAACTTAGTCCCGACTTGGCCAAGCGCTTAGGGGTGTCACTAAATCATCGCGGGGCCCACAAATATCGCTTTTATCCCACATTGGGTAAAAGGAAAGGATAAACTTCGACTCAAATGCTCGTTTGTACTTACTCATGAAATCACACACAACAATATGGTTTATAACACCAAGTTACTGGTGCGTTTACATATTATCAATTTGCAACCGACTTGTAAATTACAACTCACACGTGATATTATCGTCTCACTAATCACTCGTGATAAAATCCATGAAGTGATTCAAGTGAGCGTGGGTTTAATCCAATACTCTAATCTTATTACATGAGCACTCATGAACATTGTAGCAGACTTTTGCTATGTTTAAAACACTTTAGACAATCTACAGTCGGTTTCATGACAATCTTCATTCATACCTACTTCCAAAGTATGATCGATTGTGGAAAGTTTGAATAATCTTATTATTCGGGAAGTCAAAACATGCAAAGTGAAACACAAGAATAATACTAATCCAATATGACCCCAAACTTTTGAGTATAAATAAAACACCTTTATTTAATCACCATATTGATTACTCATTATTCATTGTATAATGTTTCGGATAATCAACCTATTACTTGAATTATAACAACAGTTGTCCCATGCTCCAAGCATGCACACTGTGTTTACTTATGGTCCTTACCTATTGTATTAGTTTAAAATTTGATGTAAATGTTTTTGAAGAGTTTCATAACTTGTCCTCAAGTTATGGAATGTGAAAGTCTCATTCATGAAACATTAAATCCATAAGTTATGGAATTCAAAAAGTCTTGAAGAGTTACAAAACTTGCCCTCAAGTTTTGGAACTTGAAAAGTCTCATATATGAAACTTTAATTCTAAACCCTAGAATTTTAAAAGTTTAAAATTCAACCCTTATACCATTATAATATTAAAAGATTAATACTTACATATATATATATATATATATATATATATATATATATCTATATATATATATATATATATATATATATATATATATATATATAAGACAAGTCAGTCTTACCGTTAGTATGTCTCATTCACGAAGTCGCTCTATAAAATGGTGGTTGAATGGGTGTCCACTCTCACCCATCGCTTCCTTGATTAATGGAGGGTCGTTAGCCGAACGGGTAGGATAGGACATTAATTCTCATTAATAAGTATAATGATATTATAAAGTAACTAAACTTTTATAAATTCCAATCTTAGTTACTTTAGGAAAAATGTGAAAATGATGCTATTCAATGAAATTGCACTTTACACATTGCCAAGTCGTTAGTGGAGTCTCTTGTTCAAGTACAACAAATACAACGTGATTGATCTCCACCTACTCAAACTGAACAACGTCCTTCTGTTCAACAAATTCTTTCAAGACAAGCAACTGCTCAAAGGGAGCAATCAAAACCAAGTTGGTTTATTATCGAGTTCAGAGCTTTTCAGGGGAACATTATCTATTCGCTGGAGTCTCTTGTTCAACTGACCTCCAACATGAGTCAGCGTCTGACCACAATAGAGATGATGTCGTTGAAATCAAACGTATAGTAGGAGCTGGCACTGAATCTGAGGATGATGGGTATCAATCATCTCCATGAAATGATCAACCACCATCTTCTGGTGCTTCTGTAGCTCCTCCAACAGGTGGTCCTTCATCCACCAGTTCCCTCTATTGCCTCTTGATCCTTCTCCATCAAATCCATCCCTCCAAATAATAATCCTATTCCTTCTCCGACTCCATAGAATCAGACTCTTGCACTTACTCTTGTTATACCCCTTCAGTCTGATGATGCCAAAAAGGGGGAGAATTTCACTGAGTCTACTGCCAATGATGACGTTGATGCTGAAATGAATACTGAGGATATTCATGATCAGTTGGATGTAGGTGATGAAGTCTATTGCATGGACTTGTCATTCTTTGATGCAGTGCCATTTCAAATAGTGTTTCCATATTCCCACGCTAACGCTGAGAGTGATAAAATACCTCAAGGGGAGGAGCAGGTTCCTCAAGGGGGGCCTAGTGACATTGAGTCAGATGAAGATGATGTTCCTCTGAGCAAGAAGTGAAAAGCCAAAATTGCTCCTGATGCTGGCCCTTCCAAAAGGAAACGCAAGGATCTTATTATGTCTGAAATGGCAAAGGTATGGGGAGTATCTATTGAAGAAGCTAGGGATTTTGCCAGGAAACACAACATCCAGTCTGCAAATCGGATGTTTCCTAGAAAAGAATCCACGAAAAATCAAGAAAATTTGATTGCTACTGGCACTATGGTTGATCAGATTGAACACCTAAAGAACTTCAACATCGAAATGTCAAAGAAGAAAAAGGCTCAGGAAAGTGCAATAACCAAACTTGAACAGAGCAGATTTGGAGATATGCTAACAAGAAGAAGTGACCCTGATCCAATCATCAAAGTGAAATGCACTAAGCCCAAAACTGAAAGAATGCTTACATTGTATATCACAAGGCGTGTTGAAAAGGGTAAAGCTGCTGGCCAATACACTGAGGTCTTATCTTCACAGGATTTGGTGAAACTTGGGTACAACGAGTGGCTGCAACTTCTAGAGTTGGTCAACAAGAAAAAAGGGAAATATTTTGAGGAACTAAGGCTTGTACTTGAAAGACTAATCACAAAGGTTAAGGATCTTGCCTTAGTGCTCAATACCTCAAATAAAACTTCCTCATCCTCAGTGTCTGCTTCAATGTCGTGGAAGAGAACTTTTAAAGATGTATAGTTTCTACTTCCTTATGGCATAAAGGTCATCAACAACTCTTTGCCAGTGGGTGTTGATCCTATTCAACACGTGTTCATTCATCAACCAGAGAATGACATCTTCTACATGGATGAATCACAACATATGTACTTCCAACACTCCAATGATCTTGCCAAGGCACCCATTGAGCACTTCGTTCATCTAAGAATTGCATGTTTGTGTCACTTGGAACTCGAAAAGAACTATCACTTTTTAATCTCTCTTGAGCTAAACAAAAGGAAGGAAGAACTTGTTATTTCTGATTATTACTGGGTTAAGCTAGAAGCTGAAGAAGATGTTGATGAGTTATATCGTCATTCAGAAGAAGAAGATTTTGGGTTTTGACATCATCAGATTGGGGGAGATCGTAAGGTCGAACCTTAGAATCCGATGAGACAAAACCAAGACACACTGACTTCATTCAACGCCAACGTCTCACCAGCACCAGCGTAAAGATCTGTTCTACGAAGCATTGTTAGTGTGTTATTGTATTACTTTGTATTTATGGTCATACACGAAGTCAATTAGCAAATCCATTATCTTAGGGATATTGGATATTTTATTATTTACGTAGATTAGGTGAGATCACTGGAATGTAGGGATTCTCACAATATTGATTTACTATAAATCCATGTATAAGGGTTCGTATCATTGGTTGATTATCGAACCCTAAGAGCTTTGTGCTTGTTCTCTTGGTGTGAACATTTTCTTAGTGAAAAGACCTTTGTGATATATCTTTGTGTTCTTTTATTTATCTTTATCTGTTAATCGACCACGATCAAGGGAACCTACAATATTGCATTTTCCCATATTCACCTTTAAACTAAAAACAATATACATGGAACTTCATGGCATATGAACTTCAAGTAACATACAACTATACCCTAACGTGGTTTTTGAAGATATGAAGGCGAATTCTTACATATGGATTAAACATCGGGCCAAAAAACACAGTTTAGGGGGTGTGTTCGGTAAAACTAGCATGTAGTTGGTAGCGTTTTGTTAAATGCTACGTGATATAGTTTTTAGATTTGCAACGTTTTGTTTAAACTAAACGCAAAAAGTTTATAGTATCAAACGATGCTTTTGATTCAAAACATAACGTTTTGTCAAAAGCTAGAAGATAGACACTACCAAACACTCCGTACTAAATATGTCATAGATCAGAGAATACAGAGCGTTTCACATTTTCTAGGCCTTTTTGTATAATCCCATGCAATCTTTAATTTGCTAGCAACTTCTCACTTTTAATAAAATAAACTTTCACGTTCAAAACAAATATGAACTTCAAGTCATCATATGTAGAATGATTTTTGGATGAAGAAAACATTAAGCCGTTTATTAATTGGCATTATCAACATATAAAATTAGAGAAATTAAATATCCTTCTATTGTTATTCCTACAAATCATCATACCAAATTAAATGATGACATGTGTCATTTTAGTTAATAAAATATCATTAAATTAGCATTAAATGTGACACGTGTCATCATTTAATTGGATAGGAAGATTTGTAGGAAGAAAAAGTTTGAGGATATTTAATTTCTCATCAAATTAAGCATAGTCATTATGTTCCATACTAAATGACGATCGATCTCTTTATTAACATTTACGAGGATTCCATGTAAACCAATATATGAGGGACATTATGCAACTTCTATTACATGATGCATAAAAAGATAATCATTCACCCTTTTCAATGTACTTGTGATTAATTTTCTGACCCTAAGATTTCCTCTTTCTTGAATTTATATATATACTCCGATTAATTATTCTATATCTACACCAATACAGCCTCCTTATCTTCCTTCAAGCTTTTCAACTTGTTATCAACAAACCGAACATAAAGATCCTTCGTGCTTGAATCGCTCTCCGGCAGCCTCACCCTACCACCTTCCGACATACTTCTTACAAAATTCACCAACTGCCGCCAGTTTTCCGCCTCAAACAACCGCTTGTTCAGTCTCAAAAACGTGAATGCACACAACCCATTTCCTGAGTCTGATCTACTCGTTGTCAGGACTTGCCCATAAGCTCCTCCGTCATATCTTTCCAAAGCATTTTCTCCGGCCAGTCCGATTCCGGCAGCTTTGACTGCCAACTTCACCTGCCGAACTAACCCTTCCGGCGAGCAATTCGCATGTTGTGGCTGCTCATTGTCTCTCATTTCCATACACGTGAAGTTGAAAACAACATCGTACTTCGCCAACATTTTGGCAATAGGCAAATACCCATCTGAATGCCGTGTGTTGTAATATCCAGCGGTTAGCTCGGCGGCATGTGACCTAGTCTTGTAGTGCCAGTGGATTCCGGCAACCTTCCCCGAAAGTTTTGCTCCGGTTCCCCGGAATATCCTGTCAGCGGACCCTAGGATTTTGTCGCCGTGTTCCAGTAGCTTCCCGGAATACCATTCCATGAAGAAACGGCCATAATCGGTGTCCCATGTCCCTTCTCTCCGGAAGAATCCGGTATCCTCCGGGAACTGGTTGTACTGGCCGGAATCATGAGGTCCACTGTTTCCCCAATCTTTCTTTCCGTTCGCATCTGCCGCAGCTTCCAATGACGCTCTCATATACTGTTAATTTCAACACGAAAACATCCGTAAGAAATTACCTTCTAATAAAGGAAAGTTAGGTTTAGGGTTAAGCCCTACGTCTAACAATTACCACAGTTAATTCACCTTATCGTAACATTGGAATTCTCCTATTCCCGGAAATTTCCACGTTCCGTTGCTTTCAGGATAAGATGGATACCTCAGCTCCCCACAAGGACCCATACCCACTTGAATTTCCTGCATATGTAAAATATATATTTTTTAAGGAAAATATCTAAAGATTAAATTAATTTAAAGCGACTCAATAAACTAAGACAATTACCACAATAACATTTCCCAAGTAATTCTTGAACCTTTGTTTGAAACTTCTCATGAAATCGGAATAAACTTGAATGGGTGTTCTTCCCCGGAGCACCGGCAATGAATCACAGCCTAAGGATAAGTACTCGGGGTTTCTACGGCCGGATCTATCAGTATAGACAAGATCGGGATTTCTGCTGATTTCTTCAAGAACCCAAGGAGGTAATGGGATGCTACAATAATGTTCAAAACCAAAGTGTAATTAAGTTTAGTTATTAATTAATTTTGTTGAAATATGTATGAAGTCGTATATAAGTTATTAATTAGTACCTGCAAGAGTCTCCAACATTGCCTCCACACTGATGAAAAGACATAACAGCTTGAAGCTTTAATCCATGCTTTTGCACCATATTCACAAGCTCAACATACCCCTCCCAGTTATACTTCAATGATCCGTCTTTTTCAACCAAACCCCACCAAACATCAACCATGACACCTTCAACACCTGCGTTTTTTAAAGCCATTAAGCTCGCGTTCATTGCCTTTGGTTTGTTCAAGTGTCCACCTAATGTCACCGTGTCAAGAGGGAGCATAACGTAGACTGGGACCTTTGAGTCATTTTGCATCTGGTGACTGCTAGATAAAGCATGAAACTTCTCCTTTTGTGCATCATACATCCCTTCAAAAGATGATATCATCTTTTCACCAGATAATTGAGCATCTTGTATTGAATTTTTTGTTCTCAAACGACGTGTTGTAGGCTTGATTTGTGCAAAACAAATGGTGGTGAAGAAATCTACGTCGAGGGTTTTCAGAGTCTTGATGTCCTTTAAATTTAAGAAAGTAGAAGAACGAAGAGTTAAAGCCATTTTGATTTTTGGGTTTCTTGAAAGAAAATGAAGAAGATTTGTGGGAATGGACGAAGGGTATGAAGGTGTTTTATAAAGTGAAATTTGGGTAGAAAACAATATTTGTGGGGTTGTTTTAATTGGAAAAAAGTGCAGAAATTTTCAAAATTAGTTGGCCTGTATTTTCAAGAGATGCGTATGCAGTTGGTTGATCAATACAATTTCCTTTTATCGTTTTTTTTTTTAAATATCTTCTTATATTTATTAACTATGGGTTGTTTGATAAAATGAAATAATAAATCTGTCGATCCATTGAAATAAACAAAGTTACTGTGTGTCTTGACTAAATGACAGAAGACATCCTTTGAACTGTCATGAAAAGCCACAAGTTATTAAATATTTCATCATGAATAAAGTGAGCAAATTATAACCGGTGTTATTAGTATATATACATTTCATTTATATAAATGGTCAAATTATGAAGATACACATACTTACCAATCCATTAATGAGGGTATATAAAGCAATTGCTTGTATGTATAGATTTATCCATTATAATAACTTCATTGTATTTCCATAGTATTTAATAACACTTTTTTTCTCTATAAACTATAATTAAGTTCTTGTTATATGTTTCGAAGATGGTTAGAAATAAAATTTTCTTACTATTGTTTAAGATTTCAATGAAATTTTGATATTGTTAGGAAATGATACGACACTTATCAAGAATCAAAACAGATCTGATGTCACTTGTCAAACTTTGATAACATTGTTAGGAAGTAATGCGGATAACACACGATACCAAAAGCATACAAAGACACATTATTTACGTTGTTCGGTCAATGTGACCTACGTCCACGGGCACGAAGGGAGTATTCTTATTCATAGAGTTCTAAACAGAGATTATAAGTACAACCAACAGAGAATCACATACTCAATAAGGATACAAGAATAAAAGATACAAAGATCAAGACCAAAGAATGACTTAGGAGACATCCCTATTTATATACTAGGGATTAGACTAAAACCCCAATGGATCAAGCCCATCAATCCATAGGCTCATGAAAGGTCTCAACCAATCAAATTTTGACATACATCTGCTTCTAGAACCTTCAACCATCAGAGACATTGCAATGGCACCAACCATGCACATGATGACGCATCATGTGCCAGTACTAGCGCATCAAGTGTCATGATGACGCACAAAGTGCCATGATGGCGCATCAGGTGTCATTGAGTAGCACACATTGTCACTTGGTGGCACATCTTGTACATGACACTTCTTCTGATACTCTGGTCTTCTGTCAGATGCTCCATTTCGAGGTGTACCATCATATTCGAGTAGTGTCATCATAGGCAAGAGTGTCATTATATCCAAGAGTGTCATCATATCTAAGAGTGTCATCATATTCAAAAGTGTCATCATATTAAGATGCTTTATTAAACTGTCAAATGCTCCAACTCTCATTTCAAGTATTCAGTTCTCAAGTCACATTTAACAGATATGTTTGTTTTTAGGTTAGTACATAAAAAATCTCACTGACTTCTTATACAATGTAATATTTAATAATAACAACATGATATCGTTTTCCCATTTGTTTAGGGTCTTAGCTTCATGCTCTTTTTTGGACAACAAATACATTAAAACCAGTTAAACCACTCTAGCAACGGACTACCGAGATGCAAATTACAAAGAGATTACTAGTTTTGGATTTTAATGAGTCAGCCCAAACTAATTTATATTTTTGGTTCCTAAACGCTAACCACTTGAAGGAGTGTTGATCCTAAGAGTCAAAGAAATCTCTAACTTTATGCATATTGTCTTCAATCACCTTTTGGTTGCAAAGCCTCAAATGGATCATTTACAATGAACAAAGCTTTTTCTTTATCTTTGTTGCAACCTTGGAAGTCAATTAGAAGATCTTCAAAAGCGTTACCAATAGGACTGTGATCCCACTAACCCGTAATTTTAGCCCGTAATTGTTGATCAGTCTGACAGGAGCCAAAGACATGCTCTGAATTCTCTAGGACAGAATTACAAATGGAACATGAGGAGGACAAAATGTCTATGCTAATTTTGTCCATGTTCATCCCTGATGGAAAATCATTATGACTTAACGCCACCAAAATACGTTAACCTTAACTAGGCTTCAATAATTCTAATTCATTTCATGATTAAAGAACCTCAGATATAAGAGGCATTTATGGACAATCAAGTTGAGTTGACAACAAAATCCCCAATAATGTGAAGAATTCAATCATATTTGTCCAATTGGTTTGAAATAACAAGTTCGCTCAAAATGTTTTGCAAATCCAACATCGTAGTTAATCTAACTCTCGATCTGATGGGCCTCTTCCAATTCTAAGTACATCCTGAATTTATAACATGTTTTGTCACCATACAAACTTGATAATTGTTTAACACATGAAGTCTAAGGAATATCAAGTTAAGACTTGAGTCCTAAAATATCTTTCTTCCTATAAATCGGTTTGTATATTGACTATTCTTCCGTTTAATAGTGATTTTGTGTTTAAACTTGTAACTGAGATGCCATTACACAAATCAATAATACTCTTCCATAGAGTGATACCTTATAGAATGAACCAAACTGATATCTCTATTATTTCTATAGATTGATTTAATAACCTCCACCTATTTGGATTCTTTTTTCATGGAGGAATGTCGACTTCTATTTAGCAAGAAGGACCCACTTGGTCTCAAAAGTCTCTAAATACCCAAAACCCATTTGCTTGCAAGGACAAGAATCTATTTTCTCCGATAAAACTTCTTAGTAGGGTCTTCAGCACCCCCAAAATAATTCTCTTTTAATAGTCTCAAGAGTTTGGAGAACATTTGTAACACCGTAAATTTTCAAACAAATTTTTCATTTTAAAATCACTTAATTCTCATTAACACATTCCACAAAACCCCAAAGTGTCAAATTATCAAAAACACAAATCCATAATTGTTTAATAAAAATCCAGGATCCTCAAAGCATGACTCCATCTTGTGTGTACAATCAAGCCGTCGCCTTCCCGCGATCCCGAGAAGTACCTGAAACACATATCACATAACACGGTAAGCACGAAGCTTAGTGAGTTCCCTAAAATACCACACACATCTCATTAGCCTCTCATGGCTATATCTCGAATAAGACCCTTCGGTCAATGTGTCTCAGTGGAACCCTCCGGTCCCACAACTCGGGTGGACCCTCCGGTCCTAACTCAATAAAGCTCAAAATAATACACAAAATAAATCACAAAGACATAATGCAAGATATCACAATACTCAATAATAGCATACAAGACCCTCCGGTCACACAAATTACCACTCAGGGTAAGTATAGTGAGAAGACTCACCTCGTAAGTAAGCAAATAAACCTCGTACCCCTCGAACGGTCAAATTCCCGCCTACCTATCATAATCATCTCTAATCAACACTCATAACCACAACTCTAGGTGAATTAAGCTAACTCCTCACTCTAACTCCCAGAATGGGTAAAAGACCATTTTACCCTTCCATGGTTTCCATCATCCAAGCCTTGACCAACCCTAAAAGTCAATAGAAGTCAACACTCGAGTCAACAGTCCCTGTTAACCCAACTCGTCGAGTGCATCTATGTGACTCGTCGAGTCCCCTTGTTTCCTCAGAAGTGTCGCGAAAGTCCAACTTAACTCATCGAGTTGTCTCATCAACTTGCCGAGTCACACGTGTCCAGACTCGTCGGGGGAAAACCCTAACCGACTCGTCCAGTTCGCTTACCTACTCGTTAAGTCTCTTCAGTCCCTTTTCTCATTCAGACGATTTTAGGCAGAAATGGTGTCTCATACTCTAGATCTAGCCTTCAAAGGCTCACTTATCACGTACAGCTGCAAGCTTTAAGTTCATGCATGGCATTTATGGCTCAAAATGCCAAAACAAGCTCCATAAGAAGTCTCATGCATGGAAACTTGTCCAAAGCTTGATAAAGCTTGGATCTTTGGGCTCATGGGACCTCAATATGTCCAGATCTGGAGTCTCAAATCCATGACAAGCTCATAACACTCTAGATCTCAAAGAAGGATGGGGAAAAAGGTCCTAAACTCCCTAAAACGAGATCTAACTAATCAATAAGCAAGATAGTGACTTTTTACCTTCAAACAGTAGCTAAGAATGAGTGAACACCAGATCCAGAAGCTCCTTCTCGTCCAAGGTCTCTTGCTCTTCAACTCTCCTCCAAGAATGCACTAAAACCCACAAAATTAGCCTCTCTTTCCCTCACACAAGGTCACAGCTCGATTAGGGTTTCTCACAGTGTAGTAGGGTGACAAGGGTGGCGAAAATGAGGGCTTAAGGTCCTTTAAATAGGACACAGACCCAGAAAATTAGGGTTTCCTCACACAGCTCCTACTCGTCGAGTCGAGGTCCTCCGACTCGTCGAGGTCCTCCGACTCGTCGAGTAGACTCTAAAGTCACGCGGCCAATTAACCCCTCTACTCGGCGAGTTGGGGCATCCAACTCGTCGAGTTGCCCTGCCAAAAAGAATAAAATTGATTAAATAATATACATGGGACTCGGGATGTTACAACATTTTTAAGTGCTTTGAAAGAAGAGAATCGGTTCCTTGATAGGATTTAATGTTGATGTAAACTGAAAATCATATATGTTTACGCTTCCGAGCTTGTGAGATGTATTGAATATTATTGAGAATTTTACACAGATCTTAATGTTGTTTTTCTGATTTATTTAAAAAATTATTTGATTAAGTTAGTAAAAAAAAATAGGTTAGCTCAACGAGATTGTTTTTGTTAAATAATTTTGGTAAAAAAGAATTGATAGAGCTTATTAGTAATTTTCAATACCAGCTTAGATAGAACACTTATTAAATAACTAGATCTTGATTAATTGTATAATTAGAAGAGTCGCAAAGGAACTGAAACGTCTTTTAATATTGAATTATTGGTAATTAAGTTATTTTATGCACTTTTATTATTCTCCTATTTATTTTTATAATTAAACCACCCCACCCCTTAATTTTGTGTTCGAACTAGTAATTGTGTCAGACACAAACAAGCATTGACTTTTAGACCGTGTCTCTGGATTCGACCCCTAGGGGTTATTATCGGGTTGGTCTACTTTTACGACTTTATCGACTGTCCTCTGAGATGATTGGTTTGTCGGCATAATCTAGCAATCTACCCACTACAAAATAAATGACATATAGTGGCATGCATGTTTAATGGTATATTTTATTTGTGCCACTATATTATGTCTTTAGTGGCATATATTACATATGCCACTACAAAAATTAATAGGTTTAGTGGCACTTAACACTTTACGCCACTAATGTTGATATTTATTAGTGATACAAAAATTTAAAATGTCACTAAAAGTTTATAAATTTTGTGTCATATACTTGTTATATGCCACTAAATATTTTACAGTAAATTACCTAGTTTTTTATGCCACCGTAAATTTTACTTCGAAAATTTTAAAAGAGGGAAAATATTGAAAAAGGGGAAATTATGAAAGAGGTCAAAGTTGTAATATAAGTGAAAGAGTGCAAGAGATTAATCGACATTCTCTCACTAAAATCGTACACCATGCTCTCTCATCGGCCCTGCTTTTCCCTTGTCAACCTTACTCTGACTTCGGGGGTGTTTGGGATTGCTTTTTAAGTGACTTTTTGACTATTGGCTTTTCCAAAAAGTCAAAAATTTATAAAAGATGTTTGACATTTACAAAAGGCCTTTTGAAATTAACTTTTTGGCAAGAAGGAATTGATGGTTATTCAAAAGACAAGAAATCATGACTTTTTGTGACTTTTGCCTTCTTAAAATGTAAATTACCTTCAAAAGTCAAAAAAACATTAGGCAAACACTTTTTAAAACTGACTTTTGACTTTGTTTCCCTCAAAAGTTAAAGTCAAAAAGTTCTTTTACAAAAAGAACTTTTCAGCTTAAAAAAGCAATCCCAAACACCCCCTTCGTCTTCCCTCCTGCATTGCCTCAAAATTAAGGTACAAATCTATTATGTGTTTAGGTATTTGGTTCCACCTTTGTAATGTCTGGTTGATTGATTTCATTATTATGCATCTCTGTATACACAATCCATTGAAATACTTAGTTTGCATCGTTATTTCTTTAGAAGAATCCCTTCAGCGATGCTTATATTTCCTGATTTTCGATGCTTAAGTGCATGACAACTAGTTTCCTATTTATCAATAATTATTTGGTTGTGGTTATTAGTGTCCAGGTCTCAATTTTCCCTGTTGATTTTTAGTCATAATGTCTCTCACATGTCTGATCGATGCTTCTATTTCAATTTGTAATGCATCATAAAATTTCAATCAACGATCAGTAAGGCCATGTGGTAATCCATCATGAGTAGTTGAGGAATTTAGAGAAACTGGTATGAATTTCTTTCTTTTATTATCTTTCTCTATAATCTCCATATCCTTTTTAATTTCATTTGTATAAGCTTGCTTCTTCTCAAATAAATATGTAACTTTAGATGTATATCAAGTGTTTGATGAAATGTCTGAATAAGCATTTTCGTCATCAGTTTAGATTGATGTGTTTGCAAGATGACTGATTGATTGAAGCGTTTTGGTCATCAAAGTAGGAGTAAATTTAATTCTTATTGTCTTAGTTTTTTAGTTTCAAGTACTCTACAGAAAAGCCATCTGTAGTGTTGTTGATTATGATGGCATATGCAGAATTAAAGATTGCACAATGAACATGGTGATTTGGGTGTTCAAGAGATGTATTGATTATGTATGGTGTTACACAAAAAGGATCTAGATCTAGACTACATAAATAACACACACTTACACACTCACTTTTACATCTCTCAAGCACACCTCTACAAGTGGACTAAACCCACCTTATATAGAGGTGTTTACATGTCTCTCTCTCACTCTCTCTAACACATGGGTCTAAAGGCTAATGCACCACATGCAAGTGGGTTTTACAAAAGTCAAACATTTACAAAGTCAATCATGAATAACTTTGTACCCCAACATTCTCCCCCTCAAAGTTAGGAATGAATGACCCACTTCAAATCTTCCAAAATCGAGCAACTACGCGATCCGAGCCTCAAAGGTGACACATGTCGAAACGAACTTCAATCTTCAATTCTTCCATGATTCTTCAATTTGGGCTCTAGGATGTGAGACCATACAAACCGAGCATCAAGGAATGATCACGAGCTTCTCAAACTCCAAATTGATCACCAAAAGTTGATCATAAAGCACACCCAAAAAATCTTCAATAAAACCAAACCCATTTCGAATACATCACTTCCGAAATTCCAATTTCATCATTTCGTAAGCTTCAAAAATTAAGGTCACTTCGGTCTTCAAATCCGCGTAATATGAAAAATTCAAGTTCGAATTTCCATATAAATTTCTCCCCCTTTTTATAATTGAAATTTGATTATAAAACCTTCAAGGAAAGAGAACGTGCTCTATTCGGAATTTTTCGTGTCAAAACCCCCCCTTAACATGTGGCATAAACTTTGTGCTTCAATCCGGAAAATCTAAAAAATATTGAATTTTTAGCTTCGTTCACGGATCGCCTTTGACAAAATTTCTCAAAATGGGCAGAAATTGTCAATTTCAAAATTCTGCAGTGACCCGGTGCGCCCAAAACAGCCAAAAATGCAAAACTCTCTCTCTTTTCCAAAGCTGGGTAGAAAGCGTCAATTTGCATAAACTGTAGGGACCTGAAATGTATTTTCTTCAATTTCTCAGAAAAATAGTCATTTTTCGAATTTGGGTATGAACCGCCAAACATTCGAAACCTCAGGGACTATTTTCGAAACTTTCACTTTTGTCTTCAAAAGATACGAAACATTCACTTCGTACGAAACTTTAGTTAATTTTCGAAGTGTCAAATATTCGAAGGTTCAGGGGCTATTTTCGAAACTTTTGCTTTTCCTTTACAAAACATACGAATATTGCAACGCTTCGTACGAAAATTTGGAAAGGTGTTAAAGTAACGAAATTCCAGGGGCACTTTACGAAACTTTGGATTTCTTATTTCCAATTCGTACAAATCCGTCTTCTTCCCAATTCATACGAAATAACAGCACAGTTCGTACGAAACCTCACACAAGCAAACATACGAAATTTCATCTCCCATTTTCTCTCTTTCCTTCGTATGAAACTTCATCCCAGTTTATCAATTTCGTTCCTTGACATCAACCGGCTAGACTTCGTTCATCACTTCAACCAAAAACACGAGTTTGATATATTGACTCCAAATCGAGTTCGATATATCAAACTCGTGTTTTTGGTTGAAGTGATGAACGAAGTCTAGCCGGTTGATGTCACTTCTAAAAAACAAAACCTGTTGATTGTAGTAGTCATAAAACAAAAGCTCCAGTGAATAAGTCGTAGTCATAAGTTTTGATCTCACTTCTAAAAGAGTTGAAGCAGCTTTTGTTGTTAGTGACCCTGTTGATTGTAGTAGAGATATTCAGGTAGTTTTTCTTTTATTTAAAAAATCTTTTTGCTTTCAAACTTATTCTTGATTTGGGTTTCTTGCAACATAATTTTTGTAGGTTCTTTGTGACATATCGAGATCGAGTGGTTTGCCTGGAGAGAAGTCTCATCATCAACCACGTATGTATTTTTCCACGGATGATCTTGAATATCAGGTCATTCATAACATTTACAATTTATTATAACATAATTTATGTTTTTAAAGATTAATTAGAATAATGCATTGAACATGTTAAAGGTGAGAACATGCTATATTTCCTTAACGTCATGGCATTGGGGCTTTCATGATTGCTCTTGAAAGCATATGTAACAGGTAATAAATAAATGTAACATCATAAATTTTCAATAAAATTTAAACTTTTCAAAACAACTCGTTTATTAAAGAGGTGTTTACAAAACCGTTGTTTCCAAAACCTTTATTTAAAACCGGAATCATTTACACATAGTTTTCAAAACAATAACGTTATCAGAGTATCCTAGAAACCATAAGTTCGAAAAACACGAGATGTGTACGGTCACGCCTTCACCTTGCTACAATCCACTAAGGTACCTAAAACCATAAACCAAAACTGTAAGCACGAAGCTTAGTGAGTTCCCCCAAAGTACCAACACACAACAATAGCACATATACAAAATAACAGCATGCAATGGGTCCACAACTAACAGACTAGATTACCCATGAGCCCAAATCATAAGTCTAGTTTGCCCCCTGGGCCCACAACTTATGTCTGGCTTGCTCCCCGGCCCTCAGTACGAGTCTGGCATGCGCTACCCGACCCTCATCTCGTATATGGAATGCCCATGAGCCCTCAGTATGTGTATGGCATGCCCTTCCTGGCCCTCAGGTCATATTGGCATTGCTCCAATACCCTCAAGCCCACAGTTTGAGTCTAGCATACCAATCAGGTCCTCAGCTCGTATCTGGAATGCTATTGAGCCCTCAGTATGAGTCTAGTGTAACGCTTGTTCCAGGTATCATTTACTTCTCAAATTTTTAGGGTTTTACACTAGGACTCGACGAGTTGGAGAGCCCCAACTCGACGAGTAGAGATCATTTTGGATGCGGGACTTAGGGTCTACTCGACGAGTTGGAAGGGCCCAACTCGACGAGTAGACACTGGAAAGGGAAACCCTAATTGTTTGGGTTGTGTACCCTATTTAAAGAACTTATGGCTCATTTGTAGCCTCCTTCATCACCCTTATAGCTAGAGAAACCCTAGTTCGAGCCCTATACCTTCTTGAGTGTGTGTGAGAGCTTTGGAGAGTGATTTTGGTGTGCTTGTGAAGGAATTTGGAGCTTGAAGAGTTTGGAGCAAAGAGAGAGGCAATAGATCCGACATCCACTCTATTTTGGCAACCATCTTGAGGTATAAAGTTGCCACCTTGACCCTTATTTGCTTAGATCTCATCTTATGAAAGTATATGGTCACTTTTGGTACATAATGGTGTCATTCTCGGATTTGAACTAGCCATGAGGATATGGTTTCAGATCTGGACACCTCTAGGCCTCCATGGACATAAAGTTGTTCACTTTATCTAGTCTAGGCCCTTCTTCATGCTCTAAACCTTGTATGAGACTTAGTTTAAGTGTTTTAGCCTCTTAAGGCCTTGCATGCATGTAAAGTTTGCAACTTTACGTGGTATTTCAGTCCTAAGGGACTGAATCTGTAGTTTGGGGCCTTGGATTCGACTAAAAGGACTGAATATGTTAAGACAAGGGAAAACTCGACGAGTTGACCTGACAACTCGACGCGTTGGATCAGGTTTTCCCGTTTTCGGTCTGCAGAGTAAACTCGGCGAGTTGATAAGATAACTCGACGAGTTGGATCGGGTTTTCCCGTTTTCGGTATGCACAGTGAATTCGACGAGTTGATAAGATAACTCGGCGAGTTGGTTAGGGTTTTCCCCGGTTCTCTGAACACTGAAGGAACTCGACGAGTTGCTAAATGCACTCGACGAGTTGGGTCAACATGGACTGTTGACCTTGACTTTGACCATGGTCGACCAAGTTTGGCCTTGAGGGTATTTTTGGTATTCCAGGATTTTGACAAAGCTAGTCACATGATGATTGTAGGCAGTTGAGTTGGAGTTGTACGTTGGGACTTATCATATCTTATCAGTTCAACATTTTTTTGAGAGGTGAGTCTCATCACCATACCAATGGGTCTAAGGCGCTAAGGTCGGCCCATTTTATGATATGTGGTACACTAGTTGATGTAGTGTTATGTGGCATGTTAGTTGGTTATATGCAAGGTGGTATGCTAGTTGTATATGTGGTATACTTGCATGAAAGACCATGGGGAGCCCATGGCGCTTGGATGTAAGACCATGTGGGGGAGCCCATGGCTTTTCAGGTAAAGACCATGGGGGATCCCATGGCATTTGGATGTCAAACCATGTGGTGGAGCCCATGGCTTTCCAATTAAAGGCCATGGGGGATCCCATGGCACTTAGGTGTAAGACCATGTGGAGGAGCCCATGGCATCCTGGAGTAAGACCCTGGGAGAAGCCCACGACATCCCTATATGTTGTATACATGGCTTATGTGGTTTATGTAGCTTTTATAGCTAATATGGATTATGTGATTATGTGAATTGTGTGGGGTATGCTCTGGGGAACTCACTAAGCATTAGCTTACAGTTTGTTGATTTGTTTTAGCTACTTCTGAGCCTAAAGGCAAAGGAAAGGCTTGATGGCGTGGCATGCACTCTCCGACATTTGATTTGATGGGACACTCTGATATTTGAAATAAAATGTTGATGTTATGGATTTTGAAAACAATTGTCATTGATATTTCATATTTTATGGGAATGTTTTGATTAATTAAAAATGAAAATTTTATTTGGAAATTTGGGTCGTTACATCTGGCATGCCCTACCTGGCCCTCAGCTCATATCTGGAATGCTCCAGGGTTTGTTGGCTACAGCACGAATGTAACACCCCGTTTTTCAGGTAACTTCAAATTCCTCCCTTGAACGTGATTTATGTCATTTGTAGTCCCTAGAGTTGAAGGAGTAAATCCATTAGAAGCCTAACGACTAAGATTGCAACTTTGGGGATCAAAAGAGTACGCTAAGCGTACATAAGGTACGCTGAGCGTACTAGGCGCGCCCTAGTACGCCGGGCGTACTCACGTCAAGAGGAAACCTTAATATTTAGGGTTTGAGTGTTATATAAACATCCTTATGAGCTCATAACCCTCCCTTACCTCAGCCTCCACTGTTTTGAGCCATTTTCCCCAAACCCTAAGCCTTTCTTTGAGTGTGTGAGCTTATAGAGTGTGTTTTGAGTAGTTGGAGAAGAAGGTGTTGCATCAAGAGATTGGAGAAGGAGAACAAGCTTGTAGATCTGAAGTTGTTTGGTTCCCTAGAAGCTCCAGAAGGTAAAAAGCTTCAAACTTTATGCTTGTATGATATAGATCTTGTCATTCTAGCTTTAAGGAACCATTTCTTCTCCCAAAAGTCCCAAGTTGGTACATGATGTGATTTGGACGAGATGAGATGTCCTTTCAGACCCTTGAAGAGGTCCTAAGTGATAAAAATGAGGTCCCAATGGCTTAAGATGTCCCATGCATGTAGTAGAAAGGTCGTAATGGATTAAGACCATGTATTAAGAGCTTTCTGGACGTCCAAAGTCTTAAAGTTCTAGACTTTATGGTTCTAAGACACTTTTGGTCGATGGATCTGAAATATGGGCTTAAGTGCTTAAGCCATTAAGCACTTATTAGAGTTTTGGTGAAACTCTACGTACGCTCCGTGTAATTTCTGTACGCCCAACGTAGTGAGTCAACCACCCCGATGATGGTCAACGCAAATGGAAGTACGCCCAGCGTACCAGAGGAGTACGCCCCGCGTACGCCCTCTGTTGGGCTTTTTACAAATTGGGCTTCGGGGTTGGGCCGCTTTTGGACTAATTGGACTTAGGGCGGTCCAGATAGGCTGAAGGCCCTGAGAGACGGTCCAGACGTGTCGATGGCCCAGAAAACGGTCCAGGCAGGCTGAAGGCCCGATGAGGCGGTCCAGACATGCTGAAGGTTCTGAGAGTGGTCCAGATAGGCTGAAGGCCCGGTGAGGTGGTCCAGTCATGCTGAAGACTCTGTATGTATTTTGTTGGATCCACGTTCTGGTATTGAGCATGTTGTTTTGTGATAATAACCTGCAGAATTGTACATTTCGTGCTTGTGGGTTATCGCTTATAGAGTGCCCTTAAGGAGAATCGATGGTCATATAGGGGAGCCTGGAAACCCTTGTGTAGTCCCTTGTTCCAAGAAGGGAATCATGCGTGGTAGAGTTTCAGTATAGTGATGCTTGTTGGGTGATGCGAGGAACGTTTATTAGGCCCTTTGGGCAGCGGAGGAAAGTGAGTATCTTCGGGCCCAAAGGAATGGGTCACTGACGAGAAGACGACAGCGTCGTTAGGTTATCGGGAGCAGTAAGGATTAAGGGAGTGTCAGTCAGGTATCAGAATGAATCCGGGGAAATGTTTGCCCTGCATTTCTGCATGTTCGTAAGCTGTCGATAGGGGGCGGATGTGATGTGGAAGTTCTTGGTGGATCATCTTATTCCGTTGAGATTGGTAACGGCATGATAAAGAGTCAGAGGTTATACTAAGGTTTTGGTGGATCGTATGGATTCTGATTGTGAAAGGTACGCTATTGACCTGTTTGAGCGTCTTCTCTACATGATTTGCGGTTGTTTCAGTCAGAATCTTGGGATGGATTCATGGACGGCCATTTCAAGATGGCTTATAGTAGAAACTTGAGTTGGGGATCGCAAGTGTATCTGTGTAAGGCATGCACTCTGGAGGTCAGTGCGGTAAATGGGAGATACCGCTTTCTTGTAGGGTGAATCGCGAGTTGCAGGCAAAAGGTATGATATCATATGCTGAAATAGAGGGTTGCTAGGTCAGAGCGTCCCTGTCTGTTAGGTTCTAAGAACCGGGTTAGATCTTGCTCCTGATTATCCATGGCAACACATTGTTTTGGGAGGTTGAGACGGTCATGCTCGATGCAGTAGGCCAAGATACCCAGTGCGGGCCGACTGTAAGTCGTAGGCACGAAGGCCAGGAGGGGCGGTAGGCCGACAAACCCTGAGGATTTCAATCCGGTGGTTGATCGGATTCGACATATTGATATTCCAGCCCGAGGCTGATCGGGCCAGTCACAGGTGTTCGTGATTATGTGTTGGCAGTTGACTATTACTGTATGTAGATTCGGTAGCTGAAGGAAGCATTATCCTGTCAGCACAATAAGGGTTCATCATCTCCCAGTTTGTCTCCCATTGTTCACCATATCCTTGGGAAATTTTGTCAGCAGAATTAGTTTTCTCTGGAAGGATTATCGAATCTCTTTTGTCCAGTAAAGGATTGTCGACAGTAGAGTATGATTTGTGGTCCTGTATTCTGGTAGGAACCTCAGGAATTCCAGGATGAGTAGTCAGATTAGTGGATAAAAAGAAATGGAATTAGAAATGGTTAGCATGGGCGGTCTGTCGGAGATCCAGACTGAATTCGAGGTTCCAGATTGCAAATTTTTAGGTGAAGCAGAGCTGGATTTATTGTGTGGGATTGTGGAGTTGTTTTCTTCGGATTGGAAACTTTCTATTGAATTTAGCCTTCTTATAAGATCTTTGTGCCCCCCTCAGGATGCCGGGTTGTCGGGGATGGTAAGGAATGATTTCGAGGACGAAATCGAATTTAAGTGGGGGAGAGTTGTAACACCCCGTTTTTCAGGTAACTTCAAATTCCTCCATTGAACGTGATTTATGTCATTTTTTGTCCCTGGAGTTGAAGGAGTAAAGCCATTAGAAGCCTAAGGACTAAGATTGCAACTTTAGGGATCAAGAGAGTACGCTAAGCGTACAAAAGGTACGTTGAGCGTACTAGGCGCGCCCTAGTACGCTGGGCGTACTCACGTCAGGAGGAAACCCTAATATTTAGGGTTTGAGTGTTATATAAACATCCTTATGAGCTCAAAACCCTCCCTTACCTTAGCCTCCAATATTTTGAGTCGTTTTCCCCAAACCCTAAGCCTTTCCTTGAGTGTGTGAGCTTATAGAGTGTGTTTTGAGTAGTTAGAGAAGAAGGTGTTGCATCAAGAGGTTGGAAAAGGAGAACAAGCTTGTAGATCTGAAGTTGTCTGGTTCCCTAGAAGCTCCAGAAGGTAAAAAGCTTCAAACTTTATTCTTGTATGATATAGATCTTGCCATTCTAGCTTTAAGGAACCATTTATTGTCCCAAAAGTCCCAAGTTGGTGCATGATGTGATTTGGACTAGATGAGTTGTCCTTTTAGACCTGTGAAGAGGTCCTAAGTGATAAAAATGAGGTCCCAATGGCTTAAGATGCCCATGCATGTAGTAGAAAGGTCTTAATGGATTAAGACCATGTATTAAGAGCTTTCTGGACGTACAACGTCTTAAAGTTCGAGACTTTATGGTTCTAAGAAACTTTTGGTCGATGGATCTGAAATATGGGCTTAAGTGCTTAAGTGCTTAAGCCATTAAGCACTTATTAGAGTTTTGGTGAAACTCTGCGTACGCCTCGCATAATTTCTATACGCCCAGCGTACTAAGTCAACCACCCCGATGGTGGTCAACGCAAATGGAAGTACGCCCCGCGTACACCCTCTGTTGGTCTTTTGACAAATTGGGCTTCGGGGTTGGGCCGCTTTTGGACTAATTAGACTTGGGCCTTGCTGGGTTTTCTAAATAAATGAGTTTTGGGCCATTAGTGGAATAGATCTTACAATGAGGCCCAATTAGGGAGTTGGGCCCAATTTGGAAAATTGGGCCATTAATGGGCTTATGTATATGGACTTTTGGATAATGGATTTGATATTGGGCCTTGGCCCAAATTAGAAATGGACTATGTGGATTCTTAGTCAAGATTAGTATTCCCATTTATTGACTTAATATTCGTTATTTTGGATAGTTGGGATTTTGGTGAGACAACGATTCGGGAGTTCGATTCATCAGTTGAGATCGACATTGCGAGGTGAGTTCTCCTCACTATATCAACAGGGTTTACGGCACCAAGGCTGGCCCTTTATGATTTGCATCCTGGTTTTAGGATGGTTGCTATGTTGTTGATCTGTTAGATTTCATCATGGTTTTAGGATGGTTGCTATGCTAGTAATCTGTTAGATTGATATCCTGGTTATAGGATGGTTTCTATATTAGAGATCGGTTAGATCGGTATCCTGGTAATAGGATGGTTGCTATGTTAGAGATCGGTTAGATCGGTATCCTGGTAATAGGATGGTTGTTATGTTATTGATCGGTTAGATCGGTATCCTGGTAATAGGATGGTTGCCATGTTAGTGATCTGTTAGATCTGTATGACTATCTGTTATTGTATGCTAGCGTATGATATTTATGTGCACATGTGTGTTGGTTTGGGGGATTGGGTTGAGGCAGGTCATGCTTCGTGCTGTAGGCCAAGATACCCAGGGCGGACCGGATAGACTGCAGACCCGGTTAGGGAATACTAGTCAGGCCGAAGGCTCGTCGAGCGGTCCGGATAAGCTGAAAGCCCAGAGAGGGCAGTCCATATGTGCCGAAGGCTCGGAGAGCGGTCCAAATAGACTGAACGCCTGCGAGGCGGTCCAATCCCTACGTGGGACGTACCCTCGCATAGCCCAAAAACATTGTTAAGTGCTTAATGGCTTAAGCACTTAAGCCCAAACTTCAGATCCATGACTCAAAAGCACTCTAGAACCATAAAGTCTCAAACTTTAAGACTTTGGTCGACCAAAAAGGGCTTAATACATGGTCTTAATCTATTAAGACCTCCTACAAAGAACAATGGACCAAACTAGCTCAAGGGACCTCATTTTTATGACTTAGAACCCTTCCTAGGGTCTGAAAGGACAACTCAAAACGTCCAAAACAAAGCACGCATAACAATGGGACTTTTGGGACAAGAAGAGCACCAAAAATCTACCAAAACAAGATCTAAACAATCCAAGCATAAAGGTAGAAGCTTTATACCTCCTGAAGCTCCCAAAGAAGATGATAATCCCAGATCTACAAGCTTGCTTCCTTCCTTGACTCCTTTGATGCACTAACTTCTCCTTCAACCATACAAGAAATACAATCTTAACTTATATATATACACACACACACACATTAGAGGAGTTAGGGTTTTGCCAAAATGACCCAAAGACTTGGAGGCTGGAAAAAGATGGGAGAAATGGTCCATAAGATGCTTAAATACCCCACTAACATCAAGAATTAGGATTTTCACCCATACATACGTACGCCATGCATACATGAGCGTACGCCCAACATACTAGGCGCGTCCTAGTATGCTTAGCGTACTCACATGTACGCCCAGTGTACAGCTCCTGCTCCATAAATCACCATTTTTCCACTAGGGCTTCCCATGTCCACTTTATTCCAAACCAAGGACCAAAAGTGACATAATTACAACCCAAGGGATGAATTTGAAATTACTTGAAGATTGGGGTGTTACAATAAATAATAGTCAACAAAACAAATTAAATCCTGAAATTTATGTTTATTGCATCACGATTTATGTTATGAACATTGATGTAGTATTCACCACAAGCCTGTGGAGCATACCTCGTTTAGAAAACCAAATCCTTCAAAGTCCATATTAAACCAACTTCTCAATGAATATCATAAAGATATTATTAAATCATACAAATTTGAAACTTTGTACTTTATTAGGGACAATCCTTCGGTTGATGTCAAGGGCACAATATAGGTTCTGAAATTTATCAAATTGCAAACGGTTAAATTGGATTAGTCAATCCATTAATTTTTTTTTTGTTTTTATATCAGGCTAGATATCCATGGTTTTCGATATTTACAAGGAAAAGTGTTTTTAGAATAAAAGAGAATCACACAGATTATCCTGTTGTCTTACATGCCAAAAGAGGCAAGTTGTAACATCCGAATCATGAGGTATAAAATATTAGTTTTGCACATAAAAGAGGCTCACGACGTGAGCCATAGCGGTCACGTCGTGAGTAGGGGTGGTTGACTCTTTGACCCGCGTCCTTGAACCTCATGACGTGAGGTATTATTTCTCACGACGTGAGCCAGGCCTGATGCTCCCAAACCCTAAAAATCGGGTATAAAACAGAATGAGGAGGCTAGGGTCGCCCATCCTCAACCTCTTTCACTCTCAAGTCACTGAAAACCCTAAATTTGATCCTTTTAAGCCCTTGAGCCATTGTTGGAGGTTTTGGTGTTAATGGTGTTTTGTTTTCTTTGAAGAAGAAGAAGAAGAAGAAGCTCTTGTAGTGACTCATTTTGGCAAGATAAGCTCATCTTTGCGGACTAGCTGAACTTGTAAGCTCCAGTAAGGTATAAAGATCCTACCTTTTTCACTTAAGGTTGCTAGATCTAGGTTATGGCCACCTTCTTTGCATGAGATCTTGGTTTACCAAGCATGAGGTTCATAAAGTTAGCAACTTTATGAACCATTGAGTCATTTGTTGTATTAGAACCACTGGATCTGGACTTTGGTGCAAGTTATGGCCCCCAAGCTTGAATCTTTATGACTATATCAACTTTTGACCTAGCTAGTGATTAGGTCGTGCATTGGACATGCATGGCTGAAAAGATATGTTTTTATGGTCTTTTAGACTAAATAAGGTATTCTAGAAAAGTCCCAATGCTCATCTTAAAGTATTAAGAGCTTAATGCTCACAGAACAGTTCTCATGACGTGAGGGGTATAGCCTCACGACGTGAGCACGACGATTACCCCAATCTGAGATCCTGGACGAGTGAACCGGGTTGACTCGTCGTGTCGACCCGAGTCAAGTCGACCCTCACGACGTGAGACAAAGAAGCTCAGGACGTGAGGACAGAAGGTTAAGGAAGATGGGGCCATTTCCTTGGACTATGCCACTATGGGCCTATTAGATTATCCTTTGGGGCTAGTAATGGACTAAATCACTTGTTGGGCTTGAGGAAGGGTCCATTCAAGGAGTTGGGCCCAATTTAGAAAATTGGGTCATTAGTAGGCCTTTAGTGGGCCATTAATGGGTTGTGCAGGACAAGATGGAATTGGGCCTTGGGTATGGTCCAAATTAGAGCAAGGGGTAAAATGGTCATTTTACCCTAAGAAGTATTATGGATTTTGACCAAGTGTTGTTATGATAATGATAACTGGGGAGTCATCGGAACAGCTGTTAGGGATTCCTTTCCGTGATATTCGACACTCAGCTTTACGAGGTGAGTTACCTTCCAGTAGAAGTGGGTCTACGACCACAATGTCGACCCACTAGTAGGAGTTGTTTTATTAGATTATTGTCTTTATGATAATTATCTAGGGTTGCTACTACATGATATGTTTTATGTGCTAGCATGATATGATGTTATGTGATAGTGGTAGTAGGGAGAATAGTCCCCGTGTCACGGTCGTAAGGGCCGAAGGGTAGGTCACGCACCCCAGAATTGTCTGGCAGTATGCTTATGCTTTGATATTATATAGTAGTGGTAGGGGCTGAAATAGTCCCCGTAGCCGGTTGAGATAAACCGGAGGGCAGGTCGGTCACCCCAGAATGGCCTGGCAGGGTAGATCGAGCACCCTAGAATGGCTTGACATGGGTAGGTCAGACACCCCATAATTGTCTGGCAGTATGTTTGTTATATGGTATGAGGTATGATGGGGGAACTCACTAAGCTTTGTTCTTACGATTTACAGTTTTTGTTTCAGGTCCTTCTTCTTCGAAGGGAAAGGAGTCGGCACGGTAGCAACGCATCACACCATTATCTTCCGCACTATGATGTTCTAGGGATTGTACTCTGACGTTGTTATTTGATTATGACATTCTTTTTGAGAATTATGATCCATGGATTTGATGATTTGAAATAACTTGATGAGGTTTTCTCTAAAATGTTTTATGAATCGTTATACTAAAATGAAATTTTTGGTCTTGAATTTTGGGATGTTACACAAGTGTTATTGTTCTTCTAGTGGTTTATATATTAATTCTTGATTCTAAAATGTAGTGCATGAGTTGACATGAGATGGAAGACCATGTGTTTCATATGCTCACAATATGTATTATACAAGATAATAACTTTAGATAAGTTGTAATAATTAAATAGACCCACTTCTGCTGGTAAACCAACAACATTTGACATCTCTCTAATATATGCATGCATGTAACAAAAATATGTTTTAAGTTATGAACTTGCAGCATTCCCTATATATCAATCTTAATACTTATTAAATGTTGGTAATATCACAGGTACAACTCTAAGTTTGACATGTAATCGAACGAAAAGGTAAAATGGTTCTGTATGCAATTTTATTAGCTTTAGGATTCTGTTCTCTCCATATTTTCCATGTTATTCCAAGTTTGACAATTAAAGTATGTTGCTATTTCTTGCATTTATGCCTATTTTGGAAGAATAAAAGTTTCATTGCTTGTTTAACATGTAGGTTGGAATGATGCTTAGGTTCATGGGTTTTGATAACAATACTTCGGTGGTAGAATGTATAAGGCAGAAAAACATATGGCAACATATAAGAACGGTATTGTTCTTTCTTTTTCCATTTGTTATTATAGATAAAGTTCATTTATGCTTGATATTTAATTACATACTTCTTAAATTATGTCTTATTTAATTGTATTTTCAATTTGCTTTATTTGTTTTTAATAAGAAATTGCTAGTATTGATTCTAGAAAAGAGCTAACACGAGGTTATTCAAGCTAGCATGAAGTTTATGTAATAAGTTCAAACTACTTATTCAAGCTAGCATGAAGTTTATGTAATAAGTTCAAATGTAGTGAAGTTTCAAGTTCTTTTTATTACCATTGTTAGTTATTTTTATGTTTAGAGTGTATTTGGTTCCTCATTTAGACTTATTCGGCATTTATGTAGACATTTGATCCACAAAATTTTTGTCGATATACCTAGCATGAATTCTAGAATCACATGGATATTTACGGGCACAAAATATATGTCATAAAATGTTTTCTTGTACCGTGACAAATAATAAGTCACTAAAAGTGGCATAAATTCTAGAAGCGAATGAGTTATTACCGACACAAAATATGTGCCACAGAATAGATTTCGTCTACTATGGCAAATAAAAAAGTGTCACTAAAAACCTATAAAGCTGCAGTAGCAAAACCGGAAAGTGCCACTAAAGGGTTTTAGTGAGAGCGTTTCTAGTTACAATTACCGCTGATTCTCTAAGATGCCGCACATTTTTAGGGATTTTGTAGCACTTTTTGTGTGCCATTAAATGACATTTTTTTGTAGTGACGGATCGGGATTTTTTTTATAGTTTAATGCTAGGTTGCATTACATCACACATTTATAAACACATAGGATTTGATAAGACTATATTAATAATATGGTGTAGTTGCAACGAGTTCATTTTTCATGGTTGAATGTTAGAAGCAAAAGTAACAAAGTAGTGTCTAACAAAACAGTTTTTTCATAGAATTATAGAACTTGTGCTTATTTATTTTTTGGCTTCGTAAAATAATTTTTTGTTCTAAACAAAAATCTTGTTTAGATATTTTATACTATTATAGAATATTCCATATGCATGTGATTTATATTATCACTCAAATGCTATCTTTGGGATATTTATTATAAATTTTGTGGCTTAAACTATTCATACATCATCGACACATTGGTTTTGTACTAATATGGACAAACTAATAAATCTATATACAATTATTAGGGTTTAGGCCCAAGTCCCTAGGGTTTAGCCATTAGCGTTTAGGTGTTCTTTATATATTCATATGTAATTGTTGTCTTTGGAAACCAAGCAATCTATTATCTTACATGGTATCAGAGCTCTAGGTTAAAACCCTACTGCTGACCACAACCCGTAGCCGCCGCCGTCCACCTCCGGCGACATTTTCTCATAATCGTTGGAGGTGCATTCATTATGTTTCTTATTTTTTTTCGTTTCTTCTCTTCGTCGCCTAAATAATAAAACAGTTGGTGGCACCAAACCAGAGCCCTTTCATCGGCTTCTTCTATTGCCTCGTCTACTTCTACCTCCTCCACAGATGACATATGCCTCCTCACCTTCCGCCTCATCCTCGGTTGGCCACTTCTTCAGATCTCTTTTCTGATTTAGCCCCTTCTGATGTTGCAGCTGCCTCTCTCCGATGGCACCTTCTCCATCGAGCAGTCTCTGATCTACAGTCATCTCTTTCTCTATCAACATTGCAGTCGCCGATCTCGCCGGAATTGGCTCCGTCCGCCGCATCTCAAGCCCTCTTTCTTCCTAGATGCCTTTCTCCGGACTCCTCTGCCGCCGTTTGCATGATCGTCATCGTCGTGGCCTCTCTTCTCTTCTTCAACAACAAAATTGCTTATGGTTGCCGATTCTTCTCTCTTCTTCTCCGACAAACAGTTGATGTTAGCCGCCATCGTCAAAGTTCTACCACCGCAGTTGCCACTATCTTCATCTAGTTTTTATGTTTTATCTTTTTTGTTTATTTTTCCAGTTTAATCGTCCCCTCCCGATCAAACTGCGGGGGGATGTTAGTGATTAGGGTTTAGGTTCAAGCCCTTTAGGGTTTAGCCATTAGGGTTTAGGTGTTCTTTATATATTCCTATGTAATTGTCGTCTTTGGAAATCAAGCAATCTATTATCTTACGGTTAGTGATTAGGGTTTAGGCCTAAACCTTAATCACTAACAACAATGACCAAAGAATGTTAATTAACATCCATATCAAGCAAGATTCAGTCAGATTATTTCAAATATAAAATTTGAAAGTTGAATTTTGAAGGGACGAGTAGTGTGAAGTCGATGCTAATTCCCTTTTACACATTTCTTTAAGAATTGGTATTGTACATTTCATTCCTACGTGGATTTTGTTATCACTTTTGTTTTTGGTTGGTGGATGTTAAACCTTATCTTCTTTTTTGGTCTCTTCATTCTCCACACCACATCAACACATGTGTTAAATATAAGGACCCAACAACCTCACATGCAAATAACAACAAATAAATTCGATAAAAGTTTAACATTGTGTTTTTTTTTCTAATCTCAGTTCATATTAATTTGAATTACATTTGATCTTGGTGTTAACTCATTTTTTTCTAATCTCAGTTCATATTAATTTGAATTACATTTGATCTTGGTGTTAACTCATATTTAACAAAATAAATAACAAAACAAAATGTAATTACATAACTTTAGAAAGTATATGTGATTGTTACTGAAAATGTATATGGCTCTATTGTGTATTCCCATTGTCCAACAAAATATTTATTTACTTAATTCAGATAGGGAAATCTCCAGAAAAGTCCTAAAATTTTACCCTAATTTATGAAAAAGTCTCAAACTAAATTTTGTTTACGAAAAAGCATGAATTACCGGTAAAAATGATGATTTGACCCCTTTTTCCGGTTTACCGGTTTTATTACTTACCTGTTTCACTGAAGTCCCATTATTTTACCCTAATTTGCGAATAAGTCCCAAAATAAAATTTACTGATGATTTGGCCCTTTTCTCTATGTAACATACATTTTACTGGTTTCATTACTGACTCGGACGCCTAGTCATTAAATGAGATGATGAGATGAATATGTTGAGTTATATAATGTTATGTTTAGCATAAAACTTGATATCCTGATGTATTGTATATCTTTTTGGAACATAAAATGCATCCAACGAAGACTACAATAATTACATAAACTAACAACAACTGCGTTATTTTTTACGTTTATAAGAAATATCAAATTGTCTATCTAATCTTATGTAACCCAATATATTCATCTCATCAGACATCAACTCACTTTCTGCCCTTTTTTCTTGGAAACACACATTTTATTGGTTTCATTGCTAACGTAGATATATTAGTCATAAATGAGCCGATGAGATGGGTATCAAATTTTATAGTAAATGTGATATTATATAACTCATCGTATTCATCTTATCAGCTAATTTAATGACTAGGTGTCTAAGTCAGCAATGAAACCGATAAAATGTATATTACATGAAGAAAAGGGTCAAATCATCAGTAAATTTTATTTTGGGACTTATTCGCAAATTAGGGTAAAATAATGGGACTTTAGTGAAACATGTAAGTAATAAAACCGGTAAACCGGAAAAAATAGGTCAAATCGCCATTTTTACCGGTAATTCATGCTTTTTTGTAAACAAATTTTAGTTTGAGACTTTTTCATAAATTAGGATAAAATTTTAGGACTTTTCTGAAGATTTCCCATTCAGATATCTAAAGTTCCAATTACTACTTCATTATTAATTAAAGCACAACAAAAAGAAAAAAAAAATAGTTATTGTAATTTTTTTTAGAGTATTCTTCAATCTGTTTTTAAATTCTATATCTCTATGTTTTGGACAGGACTTAGACTCCCAATCTCATGAAAAAAGACATGTTAGGATATTATTAGAATTAGATCAAAGAACTTTTGGTCATTGTAAAAATAAATAACGAATAATTCAAAAACATTTGAATGGCTAGTATTTGCAATATTACGTGGAAATTCTATTTTATATTGTTAACTTTTCAATTTACTACAAATTGGTCACATCGGTGATTGTTTTCTTGAAAACACACGACACTTTTTCCGAATACTGATAAAATGAATTGTCACATGGTGGGCAGTTCGTCTACTTCTTTCGCCACCATTCGTTCCAAGTCACTTACACCCACATTTTTTATGCTTACACAGTTACACTTGTGTGTGGCTTTAAATCACAGCAAAAGGTTAGGGTCCTACGTGACATGTGTGTAAATTTAAAGGGGTCTATTGTAATTTGCTTAACATGCATTTCTTTCTCTTCGTATCTAAAACCGAGCTATCAGGTTTAAATTAGGTGCGAGTAATTGTCCCGGTCGGATTAGGGATGAGTATGACCGAAAGAACATTATCAGATTTCCGTACTAGCACCGGTACCGACCGTACCAAATCCAAGTTTTCATAATTTTAGAGTATCTAGATTCTAGTATCATCCTATATTAACATAAATGGTGCCGGTTCGGATCGAGAATTTTTGTAGTCTTGCTCACCTCTAGGTTGGACCGGACCGAATCGTGATTGGTGCTGAACCGGGACCGCTTTTCCTTAAGAGGACCGGTTTTCGATTCTTAATATTGTCCTATATCAGTTCCGGTATAAACCAGTTCGGTGCCACCAGTTCCAGGTAAAAACTCGGGGTTGTCCTAGAAGTTGAGCAGACCAAATATGTCATCCTCTTTAAATTGTAATCACTCTATCTGTAACATCCAAAAAATGTCAATAAAATTTTCTTTTTTAAATCATTAAATCCATACAAACAATTGTTCCAAAACCAATAAGAGCAAAATATATATTTCAAACATCGCAGTAAAACAATAGTAATCAGTACGGAAAAAACCATCAGGGGATGTTGTGCAGTCAAGTCGGGTCCATCCCTTTGGAACTGAAAGCACCTGAAAATGTTAAACCACAAAACCGTAAGCACAAAGCTTAGTAAGTTCCTCAAAATACCACATATCATACAAATAGGCCCAGCCTAACATGCAAATGGGCCTAACCCAACATACATACAAATAGGCCCAACATACATGCAAATGAGCCTAACCCAACATACATACAAATGGGCCCAGGCGAACATGCAAATGAGCCCAGCCCAACATACATACAAATGGGCCTATCCCGACATACATACAAATGGGCCAAGTCCAAATAACCCAACATACATACTAATGGGCCCAACCCAACATGCAGATGGGTCCAGCCCAACATACATATGCAAGAGTCACAAAGACAGCTAGAATCCTACACAGTATAGTGAATAGACTCACCTTAACCCTGAAGACAAGATAAACCACCCACTCGAGCCAACGATATCAAGTCTCCTCTTGCTAACATATACATAATAAAACCCTAATTAATTGTTAAGGTAATAACTAACTTACGAAAGGTTTAGGCTCACAATTAAACCTCCTTTGGGCAAAAGACCATTTTGCCCTTCCAATACTAAGTCCCAACATGATTGACCAAAAGTCAAACCGGTCAAAAGTCAATGGTCAACACTCAATTGACTTACGCTCAGCATAGCACACTAATATATGCCCAACGTAAAGCTACGTTTAGCGTACAGAAGTCTACGCCCAGCGTAGAGCTACGCTTAGCGTACAGAATGCTACCCCCAGCATAGAGCCCCTGTTTCCCAAAAACTTCTATTAAGCTCTTAGTACAACATGCCAAACTCTCAAACTCCCAGATCTGATATAAATGAATGTCTTAATGGATAAAGTCTCTGGCTTTATCCTTTTGCATAGCCAAGAAGAGCACAAAACCAAACTCTAAGTCCATATTGTCACTTTTTGCTCAAGAACACATGTATGGATGGATGAGAGTGTCCAAGCTCTCATTTTTATGACTCTATAACCTCAAAAACATCATAAGGAGGCATTCAAATGGTCCAGAGTAACCCATACTCACAAGGACCACAATTATGGGGACAAAAGCTTAAAACTCACAACCATACTAAATCTAACATGTACAAGCATCAAGATAAAAGCTTTATACCTTCCAGAGATAGATGTTAGCTTGCAAATCCCAGATCTACACACCTTGAAGCTTCCCACTTGGTTTCATAAACACCTTCTTCCTTCATAGAGCACACAAAGCTCTCTAAAAGCTCCAAAACTCACAAATGGTGGCTAGGGTTTCAAAGGAACGATATGAGGTGATGGAGGCTGGTCATGGGAATGATCCTAATAAGTTAGAGCCCTTAAATACAGCTCAAAACCTTAGGGTTACGGTTTTGGTCTACAGCGGCTACACCCAACGTAGGTCATTAAGCTCGCATCAAGAATTCAGCACCTACGCCCAACGTAGGGCAAAATTCCCAATGTCCAATTCAACTTCAAACAGCCATAACTTCTTCGTTTCAACTCCGTTTTCGGCGTTCTTTATATGCACAGAAATGTATTGACGAACCCTACAATTTTATCTAGTTACTTTTGGCTTAACACATGCCGAACTAAAACCATAATCCATGCAAGAAGCTCGACATATAACTTTTCCCATTGTACCCTTATGTTCCAACACACAAATCAAGGGCTTAGATCTCATAACCAATATCATCAATATTCAATAAGGTCAACTTTATTCCCTTGAATCCCAAAGCATTTACATGATCGAATTACAGACCACAATCATGAATTAAGAAACATCCTGAAACTGGGTGTTACATTATCCTTTGAAGTTGGAATGGCATTTAATTTTCTCCAACATATAGTTTACTATTTGTATTTCATTTTAGACTATAAAAACATGTTATTTGGGTACATATTGATTGAGTTATAGTCCCAAGATCATAGGGTATTGAAACTGAATTGTTTTGTTTCGACATTTTCTACTTGTACCAACAGCATAATCATATGTACCAGTTCCATCTGGATATTGATCGTGAAAACCAAGACCGATATCAGTGTAGGCTAATCATTTCGTCCTCTCGAATTATCAATTCCGGTTCCGGATCCAAACCGATCGGTCATATGCTCACCCTAATTTAAATGATGGAGTGTGAGGCCGAAAATCCATTGATGTGTAATATTTTTTATAAAGTTACATGGTTTGAGTTAGGGATGTGCGTCAGGACCGAATACCCGAACCGAAACCGAAACTCGGACCGAACCAACCCGAATTAGGACCGAATAAGTTATTTGGGTCGGTCCTCGGGTATTTATTTTTGCCCAATTCGGGTTTCGAGTTATTCGGTCCGGGTTACCCGAATAAAGTTTTAATCTGGCCAAAAAGACCAACCCGGAAAGTGAATAGTCACTTGAACCGAATAAACCGAAATGACCCGAATAATCCAAATAAACCGAAATGACATGAATAACCCAAATAAGGAAATTCTATATTTAGATGAAGAAAAAAATATTAAATTAATATTTTTTTTTCTTGAACTAAATATAGAATTTCCTTATTTGGGTTATTCGGGTCATTTCGGTTTATTCTGGTTATTCGGTTCAAAACATAGTGTAAATGTTTATTTGGGTTATTTCGGTCCTTTCGGGTTAATAACCGAACCGAAACTCGTATTACCCGAACCGAACCGGTCCCATATTAGTATAATCGGTCCGGGTTTCAGTTCCCACTTTTCATCCAATTCGGGTTTCGGGTTATTCCGGTTCGGGTCGGTTCCAGCCCGAAGCACATCCCTAGTTTGAGTAGATGTAGAATTTTTTTTAAATAATTGAGACTTTAATAAACTTCTAAATTAGCAATTACTAAATAAAAGAATCTTTATAAACCTGATTCGATAGCATCAAGTTATTTGAAACGATAACCAAAAAAAATTAATCTTTTTCTGTTTTTTTGTGAGACATTCAAAATATAAAAATTTTGCAATATTTATAAAGCAACAAATATTATTATTTTAGTTTTTCTTTTTTTGACTTGGATATTAGTACGTCTCTTAGAATTTAAATTCTGTGGTCGAGAATTAAAAATGTTTTATTTTAGGCAAAATAACAAACGTATAATGTTGTGAGCAAAGATAAAGTATATAATTTCCAAAATAAAATTGACATAATTAAGTAGGTCGATAACTTGATATTGTCCGTATTTAATTCAAATACTTGCTTAACAAGTCTTATACCGTGTCGATATGTTTAAATTTTTTTAATTTTAACTTTTACTGGAAAACATGTTAGCCAAGTATATATTACACATGAATAATGACAAGAAAACGGTGACACTTTTATGACTAGACACAATTTTTTTTTTTTTTTTGGAAAATTTGACACCCTAAGGAAATATATATTTTTGTCGATCGTAATACTAATGGTCCCCAAAATCGGCATCTACCATTCTGACTTCACTTTTTATTTTTTCTGTTTATATATAAATTGTGGTTATCTCTCGATGGAAACGTAAACACTTTATGTTCCACATAAATTATCTTTTCAAGATATTTTATTTTCAATCAGGTCCTGCAAAAAAGGCTATGATACCAGATGTTGGAGCTATACATTATGAATGAAGATTAGAAAGAAAGCGGATCCGGAATATATACTTTATTGAATGAAAGAAGTGTACAGATCAGCTAAAGATCCTTGAATAATAGGGAATTATTGAAGCTATGAAATATTCAAACGACATAACAATTAAAACATATAATTATAACCTGTATGTACTTATAGCTTTAATTAAGAAAAACAAAAGCAAAAAAGTAAATATGTATTCGGATTGAATTGGTAAGCATAAGGGCGAACAATGTATCTTGGTGGTAAGAAGTCAAATTTTAGGTTTAAGGTTATATTTTCATCAGCATCCTAAATTGCTTTAGTTGGAAAAACTAGTTTGCACAAATATATTGTTTACAAAAAATTTAAAAATAAATAAATAGATAAATTAATAAAGTATTCGTGACATGATCAGTTCCAAACCACACTAAAGTAGTAAAAATGTAAGCTATTGCCAATTTACCCATTTTATTACCTCTACCGGTGGCAGTGCAGGGTCGAATGTCGATGGTGGGGTTTTGGGGTAGGGGCATGAAAATATCTCTATGTTTTGTAAATATCTAAAGAAAAAAACTCAAAAGTCGAAGAGATGAAAATATCTACATTCTACAGATATTTGTATGTCCCAGGTCCCTATTGTCGCTTTCATTTGTATGCTCATTTTAGCAATGAGGTTTGAGGAACACGATTAGATTAGTTTTTGAGAAAGCATATATAGGATTTGAATCTTTCCAAAGTAAAATGATTTTTTTTTTTTTTGGTGTATGTATAGCAATAAGCAATGTGTCGACCGTCTTTGGCAAAACCAAATTATTGCAAAATATGGAGTAGGTTCCTCATGAGGTCACCTCGTGAAATCCTATTTATGGCAATAATACCTACTTAAAGGCTAAATACATATTCATACATTGTAACTGAAAATGCATGTATCCATTTTAGTCACTCACGAGGTTTGTTTATGTGCATATCTGTTGCTGGATCATCTTATCTTATTTCTTTTATGTACCAAACCAAAATTCAAAACGGAAACAGAAACAGAAACAGAAACTCAAGTTTTTGTACATTCTGTACAGAATGCAATCAATAGTGTTTTACTTTTACATTAACATTAACGAGATGACGATGAAGCTTCTGACACGGATACTGATTCATCAATAACTCTCATAGCCTTCCATTCGGCTTCCTCTTTGGGTTGACGTAAGGCTACAAAATGAAGAGCCGGACTACGCACTTGATAAACACAACATGTCCATGGATACGACTCTGGTGCAGACCAAACCTGTTGTTCTTCAAATGTCGTCTCCTCAGCAATCAATTCCGCCACACAGTACAAAGCATCAGCTTCTGGCTCTGTAAAACTCGACATAACAACACAACCACACGAAACATAACCTTCTGGGGCACGTGGTCTCCATATTGATACTGGACTTGCATAATCCTCACCACAGTTTCTCCAAACCTAAATCCAAACAACCACTTCTTTATATATATTATTCTATAAAAAAACAAAACACAAGGGCGGGTTAAATGAATTGTTAGTACCAAATCATAGCCCAGTGGAAGTGCGAATAGTCTATCTGTGTTTTGATACACTGCAGCAACATTTGGAGGATGGGTCCCAATGCGAGCTATATCCCCAACTGAAATATACCCGGGTGGGCAGATTGGGCGCCAGAAGCTACATATCGTGCTGTCCTCTACAACCTGAGTTAAAAAAAAAAAAACAAACAATGTTACATTTTAATTGGGAAACAAAAGTAGTAAAGATAAGGTTGAGATGGGGGGTGCTAACATTCTTTTTGGAAAAAGGATGTCGGGCTTTGGAATCTTGATCGCTGGTCCAGACTTTGGAAAAGTTGATAATGTGTTTAACGAAACTGGTCTTGTCAGTGGTTGTGGACAGAACATCTCTTGATTTTATAATGGACTTATTTTGGTTACGGGTGTTGTTTCTGTAATCCGTCTCGTTCCAAGCAAAGGATACGTGTTTCTGGCTGGAAGGGACCTTTAAAACTAGGCTTTTTAAGCTGGATTGATGAGTTTTCCACATTTTACGAACTGCAAAGCATATTTTAACAGCTTGGGGGTCGCTTTCATCCGATTCATCTTCGGTGCTACACTTGATGACTCTCACAAAGCTTTCGGATCTTTTGAAGTTTATGAGATGGAGGATTAAATGAGAAGGTTTTGGATTACCAGCTTTTGCCAACTCCAGTGCCATTAGATCTTCCCATGGGACATCCCACATGATTTTACATGGTTTTTTGTCCATTTTATCAGGAGAAAGACACTGTATAATGTATATCAACAACAATAGTTATATTATATTGCATTTCGAATTGGGGATAAAGGAGTTCAAAATTAGGTGAGGGAGGGTGTACCTGAAGCAACATGACTCGTTTGCTGGTTACCAAAACGATCCTGTGGTATGGAACAAGGAAATGGTCTTCATAAAGATCAGACCATGCAAACTTTGATGGCTCCTTGAATATGTCGGTGCATCCGAATCGCCGGCTGGCTTCTGCTAGGTAAAGTATCATCTGGCCAACAGCTTCTCTCTCGCAATATTCTCTGAGGACATTGTCTGCACGAATGGCGCGTGGATTTCGAATCCTTTGTATGATGGTTTTGTTGTTAATAACTTCTAAACACCTGGAACAACTTGCACCAATTCCATCCACAGTTAATGAGAAGAAATCCAGTGCTCCACTCACCGGTTGTACCACGAATCCCAGGAAGGCTCTCCCAAGTCCATGAGCAAGTCCAAGAATACCATTCTGTCTCGCGCTTTCAACAGGTTTCCTCACTACGCCAGACACCCCAAAAGCAAAACCTTGTGCAAGAGCTTCTGTCCCTTGTAAAAATCCGTCCCCTACCCCTGTTATTCTTCTCGACCATACCTGGAAACATAATTTATCACTTAGGTATGGTTTCTATTGTAATGTGTTTGACTAGGGAAAAAAAAAAGTCAAACCTGCTTTGATCGTAGTTGTAGAAACTGTCCATCTGTGGAGAGCTCAGCGAATCCTTTACTTAGAGAAGCCAAAGTGGAGCTTGTCATACCCAACACATCCACAGAGAAAATTAAGTGTAAAGGATTATGGATAAGATCTCTCCAGATGCGGTTACCAATGGCAGGAATAACTGAACTTTTTCTCATATATCTGTCTTTGTGCATTACTTTCCTCAGGTGGAGCTGCACATAAAATACATTTTTATGAGTTCCAGTGGTATTCAGCTATAGACAAGGTATAATAATGCCACCAGAAAACAGAGTGGCTGAATCCATAGAGTTAAATTATTTAACCTGAAGTTTGAACGCATTCCCAATCGCTGATAGTATAGGACTCCATACACCTAGAACACCATGAGGTCTTTGAGCTGGTGCAGTCTCCAAGGATAATTTTAGCCGGACTTCTGAAACGTCTATCAGACTGTAAAAAAGAAAATAAAAATATGGTTTTACCATTTTGTTTGCACAACTAAACTAACATTACATGTATTGCTAACAAGTAAGTCATTATAGAAGATTTATTACTTGACACGTATCTCTGGATCAACTTGTGCCACACTAGATGTTTGGGGGAGACGATCAAGTTGAACATTTCTGAAGAACTCTACCGAAGCCCAGATTATTGGCTCATGAATGTTTATCCTCCAAATTTTGTCAGTTACCTACAACATTAACACCAAAACTTTATTATATACCAGAACTACCTTCCATATATATAGGGAAGTTTAAGGACCCGCTGATTACCCGTATGTAGACGTATGGGTAGACCTGGATACCATCAGGGGTCTCATTGCATGTTGTAATTGTCATTTTGAAAACAGGGTGATTCATATCAGAGGCTTCTTCAGGTGCCAAAAGTACAGGCATATATGTCAAAGGAAGTTGGTTGTCAAGCTGCAGATGGCCTAGTATCAGCTTGAACCTGCTTGTGGTCCCACTATCATAGCCAGTTGAATAAGATACAAAAACCCTCTCCAGGTAAAAGTAAGCAAGCTCTTTTGGTCTATGGTCCACAAGAGAAACCCCAACGACTCCCAGTTCAACAATGAGCTCCAAGGGAGCTGCAGTTTCCTTTTCTGTGGTTGGCATGTTGGCACTCTTCCAATTTTCAAAACTTGCCATAGATCTACTAAGTCCATCTGAATGTGAACCTGTTGCCACGTCATCCACAAACCTAGCAACCTTGATGTTACCCATTTCTACAACATGAAAGAGTAATCCTGTTCCTTCACAACATTCTGAACTAACTCCCAATTTATCCATATCTAGCTTACATACTGTAACCTCATTATTGCTGTGCACCTCAGTATCTATAAACTTTTCACCATACGGATCCACCCATGAGAATTTGGTACTTGCACGAGGCTCTAACCGGATCCAATCATCAGTATTCAAACCAGACTGGCGAATTCTTACTACTTTGCTAGCTGTTCTGTTTTCAATCCTGTCAAAACACAAATTTTTCACAAGTAAGGCAGAAGCATGGAAATAAATACAAGTGGGCTTCTTGAATTATTCTTCATGTTGATAAATATACAAAGTTATATGATGTGTGTGTACCTAATGGGGCCATCTCTTGGTCCACGACGGAGTACAACAATGAAACGTGATCCCTCTTCATAACCTCGAATTTCAGTCCTTAAAATTTCCTGAGTGCCATCTTCCTTCTTCAAAACAAGAAATATGGTGTCTTCCTTCTCAATTTGAACAGGAAATGACCATTCTGTGCCTTCAGCACGGATCTACCAGATAAACAATATGTAAGGAATGTATCACTATAATAAATAGATAAAAACTGCATAATGAATGAAATACACACACACAAAGGACCCCTACTCACCTGCAGCTTGCTAGGTTGGTCAGTCTCACGGTAAACAAAGGAGACCCGTACATCAGATGCTCGTAACAATTTCGGTTCATCTTCGCTGCTTAGCTTCAAATATATATCTTGACCAAGTCTATTGGTGAATGTCATAAATGGACGCACACTGATTACCTAAAGTTGACAATGAAAAAGTTTTAAGTTCTGGACAAAAATACAAACCAACTAAACTTTCAAAAAAGCTGTGGTAACCAACCTTTGTTGGAACAGATTGATAAGGGGTTGCTTTTGATGATACGAAGAGGCGCATGCAGTTCTTGTCAGCATCATAAGCAGAGACACCCAACGAACCATCCTAAGAAACACATAGGAGAAAAATGAATTCATAAAGTTCACAGAAAAAAAAACAAAATCATTGGTAAGTAGATAAAAATTATTACCATGTCAGCAAGTGGAGAAAGATCTGTAACATCCCCAAAATGATCATTCCCATTGTCGCTAATGGAAGCAGACAGGCCCAACAGTTTGAAGTTGAGAGCTGAAGCAATGGTATAGCCTTCGTGAAATTCCTCCTCAGTGATCTCCTCTAAGATTACCTCATTTGTCCTTTTTGACTTGAAAGGGTTTCGTTTTGCTTTTTTTGCAGACATATCTACAAGCCTGAATGTAAGTGGCGGACATCTAGCAATCGTCAACCAATATGGAGAATAAACTCTTAGAGTCCTGGGTGCCAAAGGCCTTTCCATTTCATAGTTCTGTTCAAGAACTATATGAACAACCCTGCATATACCAACAACAAATGCATATGAAAATAAGCATAAATAAATAAATAAAAAATAATATGAACGAATGTGTTCGAACCTCCCAGAAACTGAACTTCTTAAACCTAATGTTTTTGCTGGATCAAGAGAATGATGAGATATGAGCACAGCCTCCTACAAAAGACAAATCATGTCAATTGGAGAAAAAAAATGTTTTAAGGGTTGAATGGGAAAAAGGAAATGTGAATTTAATATCTCACGTGTATTGGGAGCCACCCCCGTTGTGGAAACAGAGAAAAGTACAAGGGGTTTCTAATGTCGGCATTTAGGACCTTCACTGTTTCACCTGGAGTAAATACACCTCTAGAGCATGCTTTAAAATGGCCACTTCTTTGCATTTCAAGAACAGAAAATTCAGCTGTTAGAGGAAGATTATTGGTGATGGATAGAGGGGACTTCACCACAATATTCCAGTCCTGAATAGGATCAGAACGGATGTCCTTAGAGATCTCAGATGCTTGAATGGCCAAACAAAGCCACATTCCATGTGACGGATTTGATGATGTTCCACTTATCTCAGAGCAGTATAGAAGTTCCTCAGACTCATTCAGATTCGAGACATGTATTCCAGAAGTGTCTTTGGGCCTACTATCATCTTCTGACACTGCATGCTTATCCATTACAGAGCTCCATGAATATTCCTTGTCATCATCATCTAGAGTAGGCCTTAATTGGAGAACATATAATCCAGAATGGACAAGTCCAAAAAGTGGAAGTGGAAGACTTTCTCCAGGTTTCAGTTCTCCAATGACAATCTGTTTCTGTACATCTGTCTCTATGGCATCTTTTGGGGAATCCGTTCTGGAATCTTCTAAGGTATCCAAATTATCTTTAGATGCATCAAGCTGGAGGCACAATTCGAGTACTAAATCTGTGTTGTTGGTAACTGAAACCAAAGATCTGATATTCACATATCTATTTCCATCCTCTACAAGGACTTCACTTGCAACTACAGCATTTCCTAATGGCCAGCAGGCAGCGTGTGCAACATAGTTTAGTCTCACTGTGGTCCAGGGGCCTTCCTTGGTAGGCCCAACTTGTAGAGACCCAGAATTTCGGTCCCTAATGAAGCCTTTATCTGTGTTGGCTACTACTGATCTTGGTGAAAGAAGGACAGAACACTTTATTCTTCCACATGAGACTGAGGATGTGTCTGCTTGAGTTGTCTTCTGCAATATTAAGAATCAACAAACAGAGTTGATTGGAGCTATTAACCAAAATATGGACGGAGATACTTGAAAGATTACTACAAAGAATCTCACCGTGGAATCAGCTGGTGACAACTCGAGCCACTTAGATTCATTCCCTGCTAAATCATCTTGGGCTTCTAGTAGCTCCTTCAAAGAAGAAGAATAGTATCCAACAGGAACACCTATAAGAACAATAAATGTAAGCTTAGAGCTGTGAATCGATAGACGAGTAGTCTAAATAAGCTAAAACATGGATGACACCACAGATAGGAGAAGTATACAACTCTGCACAATTATCTCAGTGCATGGTGAAGGAAGCTAGCTAGGCCTGTATGGTACAACCACAAAAGATGTTGTGTATGCTACTCAAAGAACACTGGAAACAGCTAAGTATATATGCCACTAAAAGGATACAGTATGCGTATGATGCACAATTCTGTTAGCATCATCTATCAACTTACAACACATTGAACAAAATAAGCATGGTTGAGGTTAAATGATCTACCTTTCCCCATGTCTGTTGCTACTAACTCCAGCATATAGCCATCCTGCCCAAAATAAATAGATAGTGATTTAAAACATTGATTTCATGTGTAAAATCTTGACTGGTTGTCTATATTGGAAAAAAAACCCCGAACAGAACAATATATGGCAGGATTAGTGCGCGTCTGCAACAATCAAAACTTTATCCAAAAGCAACACAAAATTTTACAGAATACAAATTTAAAGGACTGATACAGCCTACAGGGAAGATGGACATCATAGTAGTAGTAGATTAAAGCCCAAAAACTACAAAAGTTGGTCAATGATGCAGGGAAGATGGATATTGTAAACGTTCATTCCATCATAAACCAGGTTTGTTTTCAGTTAAGGACGAACATAAAGAAAAAATGTAAATTACTAACCAGTGAATCTGCTTTGAAGAAGAAAATCTCATTCCATGTAACCAATTCAAGATCAGAAGATTTGTCACTACTGGAGCTGGCACCACATGTACGTGCACTTTGCCGACCAAGAAGGATGCCATTGGAGGAGCTTTGGCCAGGAGTTAGACAGACGGCAATGCCATATTGATGAGAACCCAGTCCTTCTACTTTAGGAAACTGATATGAAAGAGAATGTAAGATCATGAAAACGTAATAATATGTGCAACATTAAACTTGTATGAAAAAAATAACCCAACAACAAGTTTAGTAGCACAGCCCAGTTAACTAGTTTTCTTTTGTACAAAAAGAGAGAATGATTTGCTAATGAAGCCCAGCAGCTAATGTAAATCAGGTTGGCTAATGAATGCTCTGGTACCATTAATAAAGAAATCAAAGATTGACAAGGGAGCACACCTGTGCCTGTGAGATGATGATTGTCACCATTGATCGTAGTTTCTTGTAAAGATTTCCTTTCAAGTGGGAATCCAACATGTTCTTGGAAACTGGTACTTTCAAAGACTTCTTTTCTCCAGATGGCATCTTGATTACATGTGGAAGTCCCCTGATTTCAGTAGCTCTAACAAAGATATCCTGCCCAAGTTTATTTTGCGGGATCACGAAATAATTTTTCTTGTGATGAACATCGATGATAGGCCCCTCATATGATGGAGAGATTGCTTCCTGTTATAAGGACCACATGAGAGAAAGAATCACTCACTAATCCAGGAATACTAAAAAATTTGTTATACACCAAGGGAACCAGAAAATTACCCTAACACTAGAGGGTTCATGAACTTGGCTAAGATTATTCCAGCTTGCATAAGCTTGAATAAGCATATTAGCATTAGACACTGTTATATTTATGTTGAGATCCCTTGTAGTGGTGAGCCGTAATTGAGATGCAGCACTTGGAGCATTGACATCATTTTGATACCTGTATATTGAAACCAAACAAGAAGACGTTAAACAAGGAGAGAGAAAGAGAAAAGGGATCCCTTCAGCACTAAAACCTATTTGCAAAATTCTAGAGAAAGAGATAACCTACCTTAAGACACCATCAACAGGTTCAACAAGAGGCTCCCAAGCTTCAAGTTTATCATTATATGATCTGGCGGCCAATGAGAAGCAAACAGTGGCGTTGAGGTAATCAGGCCTGCTATGGAGACTAAATCCTATACTGCTCAATGATATGTTAGACAATGGTGTCATCTGCAATTCCAAACATATGAAACAATTCGGATCCTAATTAGCAATGTGGAGGATAACATTTATAAATGCATAAAACTGTACTTTAATATAATATGACAAGCAGTTTAAGGTTTAAAGGTTATCAAGAAGCAAGTTCAGAAATGAAAAGTATAATGGTTACCATGCCACCATAATCGTCAAAAAGCGCAAGAGAGAAGGTTCTAATTTCTGCATCAACAACTGTGTCATCTGAACCAGTGGGTGTATCGGAATCCACAAGCTTTACAGCAAACCTCCTGGGAGGTTTTTTAAAGCCACTGCGGACCATGAAGGTTCCAAGCTCATTACCAACTCCCCATATGCTAAATGATTCTTTAGAGAACCGTATATCAGAAGTATCCCATATACTCTCCTCCAAAAACTCATCCCCAGTGACCATATCACTGCGCATGCATCTCAAACAGCCAAAATCAGATTGCTTTGGTGAGCCCTTAAAGGCTACACACCCCAAGGAAACATAGCCAGGGGGAGCCTGAGGCAGCCACAAAGATATACTTTCAGCTCCTTTATGTTTCTTTATTTGCCCGACAATTTGAAAACCAATAGGAGCTTTAAAAGGCTCATCATCTTCAGGAAGAACTATGCATGTGTTTGGAGGCTCATAGCCTGTAACAGCAATATCACCAAAATACACCATTCCTTGAGGAATAATAGGGCGCCATATGGATAACTTCTTTCTAGATTTTGAACCTTGATTCCACCATACCAAACGAAAACTAGCAACCGCCTGAAACCGCCTGCCAGAAGTTGCAGTTGATGACCTCTCTGATTGAATATTATCACGATTAGAAGGAAGTGCTGGGGAGTCTGAACCCTTTGATGATTTTGAAGATGCTCCACGGAAACCAAAAAGTATATGGTGCAACTCATAGGCTCTACCGGACATGTTCAAAGTCCCTGGATCTACTGGAAGGAAGGTACCAAGAGAATTATCCACACGCCAAAATCCCAATCCAGGAGAACTTCTGCAAAGTAAAGAATAAGTCAATAGAATACTCGATATCTAATGTATGCATTTACTGAATTGGGAATTTCACATACATGTCACCAGAGTTAATTGCAATACAGTCCCTTAGAGCACATGGAGATACCAAAGAAGCATGTATGCAGAAGGCGGAGGAGAGTGAAGGCTGTGTCTTTCCAGGAGAAACCACACATCCCAAGGCAACATATCCTTTTGGTGCAACTGGAAACCAAATGGAACAGTTTTCTTCCCCATCTTCAGGGACAAGCTCAAGGTCGCCAGCACCTTGAGAATCGGAAGGGGGCCAAACTAGTTTGAAGGCCTCGGGCTTCTTGATCTTTACATAGCGAGTATTTACAGCAAGAACTCCCTTTGATGGTGGCTTGTCACTGTAACAAAGAGGCAAATGATGATAATAAGAAAGAACAGTATACGACTGTAATATGGAAAACCCAAAATCTTAAAAGATTCACCAACGTTGCTGTCATGTAGTCGCCAAGAATAGCAAAGCCAGGTGGTGCATGCGGTCTCCAAAATGCATATGTTTGGTTGTTGTGGGCACCTGGAACACAGTAGTGTCAGAATTTTTGCACGAATGAGGTGCAATTTAATTGACTGATAAACAAGTATTCTTCTCAGAATCAACAAAATGGTAGAGAAGATCTTTACTTTGAAATGTGCCAAGCTTGTCAAACTCGGAGCAGGAAACCGTCATTTTCCTGGATGTCATCCTCAGGAACTTTAATATATCCTCCTCAACTGCTAAAAATAGCCGTAATGTGCTGAAAGAAAAATTCATGAATATATCTGAAACTGCAACATGGATATTTGTCTTCCCAGAAGCATTTGAGAACTTGACAGAAGTATCGAAAGGCTCTAGAATTCTGATCCCATTGCTCTCCATAGTTAAACCAAGAGCATTTGCACTCATTTCTATTGTATCGCCCTTCAGCACGAGCCTATAGACAGCAGATAAACATGAAAGATTTTTTTAATAAGTTGATCGTATAAAAAGAATATCATAAATCTAGAACAAAACCCTCAACCTCCATCTTATAAACATGAAACAGACCAAAAAGTTATTCATAAAAGAATCATTCTATCTCTCTCTCAAAATATGCAGCGATTTCTCACCCAACCATAAGAATTAACCTACTCCTTTCAGATTTCTCTCAGAAAGTACTGGCCTCTTTCCTTCAGTTTAGAATATATTGGATATAGGTTTCCAGGGAGCCAGGTTTTGGACCCATCCACCACATACAAACTATCACACACAAAATGGAATGAGAAAATAGTGTGCTTATTCATTTTATTAAACAAAAAGTGAAGACTTGTTGATCAAAAAGAGGAGATTTATGTTTAACCGTATTTAGAAGACAGGCATTCATTTAGGGATAGAAAATAATATGAGAAATGATAAATAGACTATTGCAAAATCATGTTTGAGTTTCAGTACCTATATGCCAGAGAAAGGAACAAATTTTTAAGCATTTTTCCAATACCCAAATCATCCAGTAACATGCAACACTAGCTTTAGTATGAAAAGGACCAAATACAAATTTAAGGCAGCCCATGAAATTTAATCAACAAAATTCATGAAGGCAAGAAAGAGAGACCTGCAGAAGGCATCCAATCTTGCATGCAAAAACTTGTTTGTGAAGAGAGGAGACTCTCCTACATATTTTGATGAATTATAGAATGTAAGCTCGGGGCTTATAACCTGCAAAAAGAAATTATGTATAAGAACAGACATACTAGCAAATAAGACAGCAGAGAAGTAAGATGAGAAATATTGGCATGTCACAGAAGCACCCCTGCTGTTAGTAGCTTCATGAACAAGGTTATCATGAGTGTCGAACAGAATAACAGAACTGGTTTGGTAATACAGCAGTTAGTCCTATTATTAAGGGCCAATCTAGAAATTGAAGAGCTGAGGGCATAAAAATGATTTTAGACTCTTTAGCTTAGAAGCTTTGAAGTGTTTAAGAAAAAATGTTAAGGAGATAAAAGTATTTACTACATAAATGATATGAACTGACATCAGAAAATGAAAATGAAAATGATTACAGTTAAATTTCTTGATAGTATTTGTTTGTGCTAATGCAGTATAAATTTGCATCAATAGCCAATTAACTGCAATAAGAGAAGACCATCCACATATCTTGGAAAATAATATCATTGAAGAAACAAATAGGAGTTGACTGTCAGATATTAAGCCACGTTATTACAAGGTGTACACAAATAATATCATACTCCCTCCTCCCAAGATAATGTAATGTTCAACATGACACATGGTTGAATAAGAGACTTTGTGGGACGAAATAAATGTAATAGATATCTTCTCAAGATTGCACATGAGTTGAGATGTAAATTTAAACTGAAATAAGAGAGAAAATGTTGCATTTTTGGGACTGAGGTGAAAGTAAAGGGATATTTGTACATCTTTTAGAACCAATGTCTATGGATTAAGTGATATGTTGTAATGACAGATTATACAAGAGAAAAAGAATAACTCTAAATCGGCGTCATAATAGCAAACTTGGAGGGAAGAACATAACATTGATGGAAGTATTGTCTTAAGTTCTCTCTTATTTTTCGATGGCCTACAATTCAGTAACTGAGATGAGGCTAGTTGCATCATAGGACGTAAAAGTGGAAGCACCATTTGTTGAGTTTTTTCTTTAGATGATATGTAAAAATTGATGTCAGAAGGAAGAACGAATGTCAAGTTCAAGTGGTGTTTGCTCGGGAAGCAAAAATTTTATAGACCCATGTTTGGTAATGAAATAATCATTGAAAAATTAACCTTACGCTATGCTATGGACTGCTATCAGAAAAATACATTCACCTGCAACTCGATGGAAGTTTCTGTGGGTCTGCTCATTGTATTGTTTGGAGAAGGCAAATCTTTTGTAGTTTCCTCTTGAGTATTTGGTGAGCTACTTTCCTCCTCTTCCAAAAAAACTTGATCATCTTCCAAAGCTGAGAAACTGCTGTTGGACCCTAGGGAAACACATAAGTCCAGATATTCTCCATTCTGCATGAATAAATTTAATTTTCATGAACAAAAAAGAAAAAAACAATCAAACCAGCATCAAAAGCGAAAACACACCTTGATGGTGACATTTTTGAATTGCAATCGTTTACCACTGTCAACATGTATAATAGTTTCTATGCTTGTAGAAGAGATCATTTGTCCTTCTCTGTCTTGTAACAACAAAGTTCCACCTCTACCATCATAAATATAATGGTCAAAATCTTCACCATCAACCACCAAAGGCCTCTGAGGAGAGAGTATCAACACCTCATCGCTTTGACTAAAAACCGGTTTATCCAAAACAAGTGCATCAACTACATATAATGATGTTTCATCCAGTTCATTTGACAGCATGCCACGTACAGTAGGTACAAAAAACTCAGCAACTGCCATTAGGAAGTCAAGTGCAACAAGCAATTGTGGCCTTTGGATACATAATGACAATGATGTTGAATACTGACTAAATTTAGCATCAAGGATTAACATTGTGGGAACTCCTAATATCTCATCATATTTCACATCGTCTGCCTTCACCATTTCGTTCTCCTCATTGTGAACCTCATAATCTGGACTGTATCTCAGACTCTTGGGCTGCCCCACAGCTAGCCTAAGCTCTTCTTCTGTCCCCTCACGGTCATCGTTCACAGTGAATCCCTTCAGGCTCGCTGAGAGAAGACCTTCTCCCCGTGTATTAGCTTTGTAAAGCATCCATAGCCCACTCACCTGAGACAAAGAACCACATAAGCAAAGAAGTAAGAGTTTGTTTCTTTTTTTCTCCATTAAGTCATGTAAGGATGAAGTGGCTTAATGAGTAATGATGTTTGTCACTCTGGATCAACTGATCAAGTGCTGTATACATAAGGTTTGTTTCTTTTCTAGTCTGAATAAACCTTCTGAATGAGATTAAATGATCAGTTTACCCTTACATTCCAACAAACAAACTTCACAATATTCATCAAGTTTTACGTGAGAGGAGTTGGGTGAAAAACAAGAAGCGCAAATAGACATGGTTGGTGTCTTAATAAATTAAGCATGTTTTTTTTGGCTTAGCTCATTTAAGGATAGAAATAGAATAGGGTTTTATTGTGTCTTAAGTTGCTTTTAACATTTCCTGTTTTGGTATTCCCTTGGTATATAAATTGAGGCTTAAACCTCACTATCAAATGCAAGCTTTCATTTCCAGATTTCTAGTTCAATCACAGATCATTAAGTCATTCTGTCCAGAAACAGCCATGTATAGTTTAGTTGTCCAGATTAAGTGCTCAACCCATGAAGCTCTTTAAGTCAGAAAGAAACAACCCCTAATATGCAGTGCAACACTGAAACTGCACAAGATTGACGAAAATGAAATTGCAAAGAAAAGCTGTAAGTGTCAAGGAGTACCTGCAGTGTTGCGAGAGCTGCATCCGAAGCCATCCCATAATGAAGAGACAATTCAACAAGACCAACAACAACAGAGACCTTCATAGAAATCCAAGTCTGTTCATTTTCAGCTCCATGTTCATGACCTTCTGAATCTTGAAGAACCAAAGATTCAATAACATCAGCAGAAGTCGACACAGCACTGTTGTTGTTCAAAGAGGGAATAACATTTGGAGTCTCAGAGATGTTGGACAGTGCACATTCTGAAATAATTTGATACTCTTTATTGGAGAGAGCCGCTTTCAGTTCACCTATCTGAATAAGTGGTAAAACACACATCATATAAGTTGAAAACGACACCTTCAAGAATATTACAACAGTGAACTTGAATTTTGAAGCTTTTGCAGACATGAGATACTAATAGTTACACCAGCATCTCTGTCAAATCATATTGCATATTTACATACTAAGATGAACTGTAATACCTCGATGGCAACTTCTATACTTGGAACTTGATGCAACAAATCACGAAGTGACCTCCGAATAACAATGGAAACGCCCTTCACATCATGTATTATGCTTTCACCCAATTCGGTTCCCATGCCAACATTTAAGTTGATGTCCTCAAACTACCAAAAGAAAGCTCTCATTAGGGAAACCTTAAAGCTCATTCAGATTCCATTCTAAGTTAAGCAATTAGATTACTTCCTCTAGTACCAGATTCCAAACTAAGAAAAATAAATAGTTAACACAGATTTTACCATGCCAACTTTTTTAGTACTTGACCCGAAGTCGAATCATAGGACTCACCTTGACCGACATTATATCCAAATGAACAGCATTCATCTCTCTTTTGGTACCCCCAAACCACTGGAAAGTGTTCTGGACAGTTATATGAACAATATCTAGCTTCAGATAACTGCAACAACAAAACAAGGACGATATATGTGATAACCCTCAAAGACTAGTAAGGCCATTTTACATATAGACAACTGTCCACATGATCAGGCACAAAACATGATTGATTAGTTAAAGAATTCAACTCTTACTCAGGGCTGTCTGTTCTACGAGGCATTAGAATTATTGGTTTCCTCAACGAAAGGTCCAACTTTATAGCAGGTGAGCCTTCAATTTCACTTGTTTTAACCCACTTCTCTGAATCTGTTACTTGATCTTTCACTTTTACAACAGCCACTGAGTTGTTAGGAACAAGGCCCATGAAGTAACTGATAATCTACAGGCCAACAAAACACCAACCTAAGCAATTGCAAAATACATCAGATATAACAAGAAGAAGAGAAGACTTGCCTCCTGAATAAACCGACTCAAGAACACCACTCGTACTTCAGAAAGCTGTCCGGTAAAGCTATAATCAAACCCACCATAGTCCTCATCATCAGCACTAAACGAACTGAAAACCAACTGTAGATTTTGACAAATAAGAAAAATGTGATCAATTTGAGATGTGTATGGGTGTAGATGGCAGAAACCAACAACAAGAACCAATTAGAACAAATACATTAACTAATATTATCAATATACTCATTGTTTCAAAACATCAATCTGCACAGTGCTTACATGTTGCAGGGAGTACAGTATGCCCCATGCATGCATTACAAACATGGACAAAAGCAATTCATTCTATTGTGGGTCAATAAATAACTAGATGAAGATTAAAGCAAGAAAGGAAAGCAAGCTCCAATAAAGATGAGCTAAGTTGTGTCACATCGGGACAAAAACTGACACTCTGCTTCTATGCCCATTCAATGCACTTATGCACCAACCAAACAAAATAGATCGGAACTACACATCAAGATGGCATTTGAGCTATGGAACTTTCATACTACAAAAATTATACCTCAAAGAAGAGGGTATCAGACATTCAGACCCTTCACATACCTCAGTACAGCCATTTTTTGAAGATAAATAAAAATAAAAACCGAATTACATTACCTCCACAAATGAACTACCACCAGGATTTCTCATATCACATGCCCAGAAATACATATGACTGCTCTGAAGACTATCATCACTTATTCTCAGGTTCCCAAGGGATGCCTTTATGCTAAAAGAAGATGGGAAAACCTGAGGAAGAAAAAGATAATTACACAAATTAAACTAGTTTAGAAGGACACCATTTTAATATGTAGATTCACTGGTATTTTAAAGGAGGCAGTCAAATGGACCTTTATATCAGTTGTGAAATTATCTTGAGACATAGTAGCGAGCTTAGTTCCATCTTCTTTCATCAACAGAATTTGAGCACGTGCCATCTCCAGTGTCAAAAGGAATACCACTCTGGACCTACCCTTTCCCAGCAGACCTGTGACTTTCAACTCATCAACAGCAAGTGACTGATTATTGACTTCAACCTCCCTAGAACTATCATTCACATCATCTGTTGAAGAATGATCACTGAAAGATTCCAGATTGTCATCCTCAACAGTGATAGCACTAACAAATTCCATAATTGCTACAAGTATAGGCCTTCTACAATAAAACGATAAGGTTGCTAGAGTAACCATCACCTGAAGTTAAAAAAAACAAGGACCTTGAGTTCCAACAATTGCTTACAAAAAAAGAACCAACGAAAGCAGGGAAAGAAACTCACACGTTTATCAACGTTATCATAGAAAGCAGAGTTCGAATCAATGAAAACAATTTGAGCTTTCACAAAACTGTCTAATGTGTCGGTAACTTCCAAATTATTTTCCCCATCTTGCTTAACATCATCAGGTAACAAACCAGCAATACGGGTAAAACTTGGGGTCTTCAAAATTGCTCCTTTTGATGGCCCTGGACTATCTCCTGGATCATTTAGGCTATCAGATACCTCATAAAACCTATCGTCTCCTTCAGTTTGATTTTTATCGCTGCCACCATAACTCTGATCTTCGATAGTATCAAACACAGAAGGAGCATCCGCATGACGTATAAATGACCGTGCCAAGTAAACAGGTTTGCGGGACCCCTTGCATGATACTAAATCTTCTACCTCCAATGCTTTCAGGACAGTTCCAATGAACATATCACTTGCTCTCATTGAAATCTCAACCTGTTCAGAAACATGAACTCAAATGAGAAATAAAATTTACAGACTTGTAAAAAGTAAGGCAAATAAATCTCACCCGACCACCTATTGCCCGCAGTTCAAACAAACGAATCTCCTCAGCCAGAAGCACCTTTATAAGATTCCGGTCGGTCTAAAGTAAACAAAACAAGTCAAAGGAAATGTCAGGTTTACCTGTGCCAGTGCAAATTCAACTAACTACTTCAAAAGCACTTTTACCTGTGTACTATAATTGAAGCACAGTTTCAGCTCATCTAGAACACCGGTTATAAACAGTTTCTCTGTATTTGAAACATCCTTCATATCAAGCTTCTGAACCTCTTCTATTTCTGAATCTTCTGACTCTGACGAAGTTTCCAATAGACCAGTGATGGGAGCGGAACCCTGCATGGAAACAGTTAAAGGATCCTTAAATTTCTTCCAGACATGCACGTTAAAATATATGGAAGGAAACCGATACTAGTACATCCGTAAAGATATCATAGTGCACCATCATCACGTATGTGCAAGGTAAACTTAGCAAGTACAATCACACAAATAGCTATAAATCAAACAGAGCCAAAAATGGTTACCGATGCCCGATAAATAGCCCCCTGCAATAAGTGTTTCCAGTTTGTCTTTGATTCCTCTGATTCGCATCGTAATATCAGAGCATTTGCATCTTCCACAACCTACAGGTAAACATATGCAAATGAGAAACGGACCTTCAAACCAATTATATAGATTAAACATAACAACACTGTTTCTTTTGGTTAACCAAAATGTTCGGTGAGAGAATAGCTAAACAACCTTGCTGATGGATCGTTCTGTACGACAGACAGCCAACACATTTTCTACATCGCCAATAGTTTCAGATGGGATGCCATATACTTGTTTTCCAAGCAAGCTGCAAATTAGACAAGTAATCAACATCAAAAAAGGCCAATCCGGAAGTATGCTAGTTACAAACATGGAAACACAAAAAAAAAAAAAAAAAAAAAAAAAACAACCAGAAGTTAACAGTATAAGCACCTGAAAGATTGCTTGTATGACCTAGAGCCAGGCGCTTCAAGCACGTATAGAAAAGGGCCCACCAAACAGAAATATCTCCTCTGCCAGACAGCTTCCCTATTTCCCACACCCTACACCAAAATAACAATAAATAAAAAATTCCACAAGTATAAGAAATCACAATGCTGATTAGACGATAAAGGCATGAATGGTTCTAGGATCAAACCAACCTTCCAATTAAGAACATCTAACCACCCCTCAAAGTCAGCTTGATCCCAAGGGCGGACAAGACCTTCCTTATCGTTATCCTCTCCCTGAAAGATCTTTGCAACTTGCATCAGTCGATGATAACGTGCCGGGGAAAAGTGAAATCCAAGGAAAGGAAGCCGCACGGCCAATCTTGTTGTGGGGAAAGATGGATTCTCTGATTGGATCTAGATGGGGAGATGAAGTGTTATCAACTGACAACATATAATAATAATAATAATCATGTTTCAAACTTGAAATGAATATACCTGTTGAAGCTTACAAGTCACACCGCACTTATCAATAATAGGCAAGAAACTAACGATACTAGACTGCGAAGAACCGCCAGATCCTCCTGTCAACGAACGTTGACTCCAATGATAGTCACCATCAACAAAAAAAGCAGATACATCACTCAATACGACACCGAATTGGAGATAAATATCCTTCTCATGAGAAACGTCATCATCATCATCATCCTGTGCATGTTTGAGAAATTTTATGAAAAATTTATCATTTAACGATATTTGGGCTGATCAAAGAGAAATCACTATGAACCAACCTGAGTACGGATTATCAAGTTTCCCAGGTCAAGCAAGAGTTTTGTGGGATGAAGATTGTCCGGACAATATTCAGTTGGAATGGTGATCTTGGGAGCTGCTATATCCAAGTCCAAGAAGAACCTAGTAGCAAGTTACCTCAAGTGTCACACTTTGCTTTGTAAATGAAGCATTCATAGTTTATATGAACTGTCTATGGATGTATAAGTACAACAACAACACCATTATGATACATCCACATCAATCATCAACACATAACCATTCAAAAAAGCAGATGGTATAATTAGAAAGAGAAACGGACACGCCTATCATCATACACTTGACTAATGAAATCGGAAAGGGTCAAGGGAGGCAAATAGAATTCCAAAGAAATATGAAAGTTATTTTAGAGAAATGTCCATCCCCAGGCACACAACTTAAAAGATGGAGACAAAATTCACATCTAGTGAACAACTATAATCAAGTAATATGATGTTCTCCTTAATGGCCAAAGGTATTATCACCACATGAAGTATGTTACACACCTGGCATGCTCCTTCAAGGCCCTGTTTACTTGCTGTTGTGCAGAACGCTTAACCTCATCGATTGTAAGCTAAACAAATAATATGGCTGTCAGCAACGTACAATGAAAAGAGCGCACAGAGATAGTGGAAAGAACGTTATTGAGTTATTCTAGAAACAAAACCTGCATGGCAGCAGCAGTTTCCAACGCTATCTTCTGACTCACAGCATTGCTCTCAAAAAAGTTTGTAATTTGATCGATGGAGTTCTTCAGATACTGAGAAAAGACATCTTATTATCAGATCAAAATCTATTTCCTTAAAGACTACATACATAATGAAAATAAAACTTACTGTAACATAACAAGGAGATGCCTTGGCAACCATACTCCAGTCCACTTTAGCATCAAATGGTTTATAGTTGAAGACCCCAACTAATGAATCAGAGGATGTCGCACTCTGCATCAAAAAATCAGAACCCAAGTATTTAAACAATCATATAGACTACAGCAGTCAGACACACATACACAAATGTATTAAGAACCTAACCTCAGCAAGGAGACCATCAGGAGATGACAACCGGTAAGATCCCAATTTCATGTCAATAACTTTTGCATCTTTGTAAAACTTCATCAAACAATCGAGGTTCTCACATGACAACTCAGCAACAAACTCATGAGCTTCAGTAAGTTTTGAAGCATTATGTTTCATGTGAACCTCTATCAATGTACGAAGGACATCCCCCTGCTCATCTTTATTCCCCGACTGCTCATCATTATCACCTTCCTTGTATCCAATAATGTCATTCAATTGTTTCCAGTCCTCATCCGTGAATTGCAAAGGTTGATTATCATCTTCAGCAGTTCCGTTGCCCCTAAAACCACACAGGGACGAAGTAAATGGATTAAATATACAAAAGTCTTGCCACGTGATATAGAGAAAAGAAAAGAGGGTGAAGGTACTACCATCCAAATGAAAACCATGATTTCTTTGTTTGCTCTTTCTTCATGGCAATATCAGACTGCGACTTCTCATAGAACTTGTGTGCAAGCATCCTACACATATCACAAGGGACCAAGTAAATGGATTAGATTTGATGCAGTGAAATAGGAGTCCTTTTCTACTTTCAATATTGCTGGTCAACTTGACTAAAAGAGAAAAAATGACATGCTAAAAGATCTATAACTAAAACCTCGGAAAGAAAATTATACCTCCATTGAACTATGAGCTCAATATCAAGTTCACGGTCTAGTTCCTCGATGTCTTTATCATCATCAATGACATCTCGACCAGGGTCGGCTTTTAGCAGTGAAGCGTACAAAGATATGTATCTTTTACGTAAGGTTGCATATTTCAAGACCTGCTCCCAAGACATTCTCCCGCTACCACCACAAATAGTATTATATAAATATATAATGGAAAATTTCCGGGCATAAGATAGTAGTTTGATAAGAAACTAAAAGGATGATGGTTAGAAAACTCATTTTCTCAAAACAAAATATTTTCTTAACAAATAGAGAAAAAAAAAAGTAACTAGATAATTAAGATTGTGAGATGCTAGAGGGGAAGTCAGTCAATACCTTGCCTTCTTTATCTGGTCTGAAACAACTCTGTAGGCATACTTCCACCATGCTTTCGGATCTGATTTCACCGGGACAAGAGGCCGAAAATGAGCATATTTCAATCGCTGATTGAACGCAGAAAAGTTATCAGCTAACTTCAGCACATCTCTATAACCACTCTGTAAATTTGTGAAAGGAATGCTTATTAGAGCAACATAAATAAATTAATCATCAGACTCACTCACTCGCATAATGAAGTCACCAGATAGAATAAAGACTTGCTGACCTTTGGCAAACAAATTGTGACATCATCCAGGTTCACTACCGCTTTCTGTAAAGGTTGATCTCGAATAGATGAATTTGAACGTGGTTTTGAGTACTGAGCATTTCCGGTTACAGGTTGTAGAATGTATGTGTGCTTCTGAGCAAGAGCACTGGCTGGTTTTCCATTTTTTGTGCCAAAACTGAAGACCTGAAGTAGATCTTAGTACAATGACATAGCAGCTGAAATCTAAAAGATCAATTTACACCAGTGAATATATACCTGATCCCATTCAGAGGGTTTCATATCCTCCCATGGTTTCTTAATGTGCCATGGAGTAATATCAGAATCCAAATAAACAGCCAGCCTTTCAAGCTCTACGGACTGGAAAAAGTTGTGACAGCAAAACCAATAATCAATATGACAATTCACTATATCAGCTAACATCAATAATAATGTTTGGTAATATAATAATAGAACCCCACTAGATCATGGTCCTATTACAAGGAACAATAACCCTATCACCAACTTGGAGAATAGATATATACTAGAAGACCAAAATACCCATAAGAGAAATAAAGTAACTAACTAAAGAATCTCAAAACATGATACCCAAGTATTTTTTTTTTTAAAAAAACATCAATTCAAACAAGTTGGATTAATTCCAAATAATATCACAACAGTAAATAAAGCATATTAAAAAGAAAAGTGGACATGTGAATGATATTAAGTAATTGCATCCAACAATGTAAAGCTTGTAGAAAAAGACCTTGTGGAGGAGCTCTAATGCACCACCAGTGACAAAAGCCTCCTTCCCACTATCATCAACTGTCGAAGCTGAGAGCTTCTCCAAGGTCACACCAGCTGCAAATGGGTGGCCAGGATTGCTAAAATAGAAAATAAATTAGCTGGAAACACAGTAACAAGACAACAAAGAGAATTTGAAGTTAATTACCTTTCAGTGTCCTCATATCTGATATGAATACTTGATATCGACAGCTTTAAATTTCCAATTATTGTTTCGATGAAGGATCCAAGCCACGATTTATTCTTAAAGAAAATAAAACGAACATGTTACTTGATTGAATGGGCAAGTCAGCATGCATGATTTTAACATGTTATCCAAATTAAAATAGATATAAATACTTCTTCAATAGTTCAATGTAGCAAAGTAGAAAACAAGGAGGCGAATTATCTGCAGATTGCTAGAGCTTCTTCTATAAAGGAGAAAACTATATGGTACCGGATAGGTGAGGTTTTAAATTTAGGCGCATACCATCTCTGTGGTCAATATCTGCCTACTCTCCAGCATCTTCATTTCCATGTCCTATTTCAATAATAATAAAAAGTTATTTGGAGGATCATCAAATCAGGCATCTTACAACAGTATGCTAATGTCTTACATGTATTCGGGACTTCTTAGTTTTCTGAACAGCATCCTCACTATGCCCTTCAACTTGGGTCTCAGGTTCGGCTAGCAAATATATACGATCCAAGTATACCAAAACTGGTTCTTGACCAATCCTGCTCCAAGGGACCTGAGAAATATAAATACCATAAAGAAACTTAAATAATTACAGACGATAAGCAGATAAGAAGTCCCCATTAATTAATATGCTTTCAGACATCTTCCAACATTCTCTATGTGATTAAGAGAAGATTTATCAGCCCCCACCTTGAGCTTCACTGATCCAAGGAACCCTGCCTTAACCTTCACAGGCAACTTCAGCGCGTTTAGTGCCTCCGGCTTCAGTTGCATATTTGTTAATTCTACATCGCCTGTCACAAACCAAACAATTGAATTTCAAAATATAGCATATGAAATAAATTTGACATGGAGGAGTCAAATTTTGGAAACTTTATATGCATATACCAAAAAGATAGGCAACAAAGGTTTCAAACTAGACCAACAATTGATTCAAGATACAATCATACAAGGATCTTCACTAAAATATAGCATGAAATTTGTGGCATCCTAAGTAGTGGGCTACTGATAACTAGCCTACATCATTTTAATTTGATTTGAAGGTTATTATGCAAGACTCTGAGTTCGGTTTGGGATGTTAAATAACTGACATATAAACAGTAATCTACACCATAACCATTAACTAGTATTAATACATAACTCCAATGCACCAACACCTCCTGAACCACCTAAGCCTAAAAGCACATGCATCTCACACATCTGACCGCATTACTGTAATTACTGATGATTGATGCATGAATTACAAAATGCCCACTCTATCCATTTCAAGGCTATTATCCTAGGCCAAAGTTAACTACTAGCTTTACATACCTACAGTGGCCTTCTTGGAACTCAACTTAGTTATGGGAAGCTGAAAATGAATAGGGCACACACTTAGCAGGTTACAACGTTCAGTATTTCACAGTACACAAATGTTACTGTTTTATTGGCCCAAAACCATTAAACCAACAGGCAGGCTCTCATCAATTCAGTTATCACTCGCCCCCAAAGTCATCCACTTACTCCTACTGGAAGTACTACATACCAGCCTAAAGTGCAAGCCAGAAGCCGTCTGAAGTCAGTAAACCAATTGAGCAATTCTAATGGACTGTCTCACAGAACTGTAACATTCCTAATTTCTATTCCCAGTTCATGACATAATCGGTATGTGCACACCACCGCCAGCAACGCAACCATCATTTCAAATTCAGGAACTAATAGCATTGTTCATATTACCAAACAAGCATCCATTATATATTCCTTTTACATAACACAAACACTAGTAACATTGAGGCCGGCTGCACAAACCTATAAACCCTAAAGCAAACAACACACACGAAACATGAAAAAAACCGACCACAGGAAATTTTTAAAAAGTCCGTCAGTAAAGTGATCATAACGAAAAAAGTATATCAACAAAAAAGTAGAAGAATGATGATGATGATGATGATGATGATTTTATACCCTGCCAGACGCTGATTTTGAGAGCTTCTTTACTGAGGCCACGGACATAGTTGCCGAGATACCTCTGCAACAAATGCGCTACTTGATCCTCCAACATCTTAGAGGCTGATTCTGACTTGGATTTTGATTTTGATGTTGATTATTCCATATCCTGGTAACGGTATCAACGGGAGAAATGGAAGGAAGAAATTGGGGGGAAAAGGAATCAGGATGGATTCGTTCGGTGCAAGTGAAGTATCGAGTCGAGAGTCGAGAGAGAGAGAGAGAGAGAGAGAGAGAGAGGGTTTACGAATTACGAGAGCTGTGAAAGACACGTCTGAATTAACGCCTCCAACGGGACTAGAACGTGACAGAGTTGGCCCACGTATTCGACTTGGGACAGGAGGAAGCAAAAAAGGAATGAAATAAAATATCCTTTAATCAGATCCCGTGGATATCACGAGTTCAGCTGACTACTCACTATTTTCAACGATTAAATGGAGTCGGTTAGGTAACAAACCCGGTTTTTTGAAGGGAGTTATATGTTGTCGACATTGCGCAAGACTCGGTTAGGTAATAAACCCGGTGTTTATGTCTATTGTCGACATTGCCGTAAAGACATGTTACATTTAAAAGTAATGTTTTATTAAATAAATGTTAGAGTTAATTACGAGAATATTATATGTTCATATGTTGATGTATGATTATTGCATTAGCAGTCTTTTACTTTTTCTAATTATATGGTTTCTAAGTTTGTCGTTTGTTACTTAAAATTTCATATACGCCATTCCTAAACAATTAAATATCGTATTTGTCTGATCTAAACTCTAAATATCATATATACTTCTTAATGTTTTTTAATATCATATATATCCAAAAATATTAAATTGTTTTTCGTTTATTGATTTATAATTGTTTTTCATAATATTAAATCATTATAATTAAAAATCATTTTGAATGGACAAAATATCATTCCTTATTGCTACAACAGATCACGTTTTCGCTGTATCACAAAATCACGTTCACGTCGACCTGATACTTTCGATCGCTGCTCCCTGTTCGCTACTTCGATCAATTGCTCTTTCCCCTATTATCGCATCAGGTAAACAAAAAACGAACATATTTCTATTTTGTCTTTCTTTAATTTTGTTTTTGGCGTTGTTTGATTTATTCACGTGAATCTAGTGAAACGTTGCTATCTTGATGTTTCAAACCACTGTATTTACAATCTTGAATTACAATTGGTTGGGATTTGAATGCAAGTCTTTTCACAGTTTAAAAAACTATAATTAATGCCAAGAATATGTTGGAACTTATACTTGATTACAATCTTGAATTTTTTCCATTGTGTCAATTTTGTGTGATCTTGATGTTTGAAACTACTATATTTACAATCTTGAAATATAACTAACTCGAATGCTTGAAGTTGTGTTATACTTTTATATCTTTTTTTCTTATCGCCGACTTAAAATTATGTTTTAGAGGCGATACAAACCAATGTCGGAAGATCATTCTCAAACGGAAGATAATACCCTTCATGACACATCAAAACCAATATGGGAGAGCAAGGCTACGTCTCCAATAATCGAGTATGTTTATGTGGATATCATAATTTTAATTTATTAAACTTTTACTAAATTGTATGATTGTTTCTCTAAATAATTGTGACAACCCGAAATTTCTTTCGTTCAAATCGTTAAAAATAAATCAATTTGGAATTTATTTCTGCTCTTACCGTCATTATTTTGAGCTTAATTAAATATTCTAGGCTCGGTCCAATTAAGTTTTGGGTTCAAAAACGAGGTTTCTAAGTCAAAGCATAGCATCCGGGCCAAACACCCCCTTCGAGAGGAGTTTACGGCCGCAAACTCAGTTTACGACCGTAAACCCTGTTTACGACCGTAAACCCTGTTCACGGCCGTAAACCCCCACCACCCCTTTGGCCGGAAACTCACCCCTATATAAGGGATGAGTGGCCTTCATTTCACACTCTACACACTCTAAAGGCTTTCTCTCTCTACTCTCTCTCTCTACCTTCATCGAAAATTCTTCAAGATCTTCAAGTTGTAAGTGTTTTTCACCTCTAATTGTTGCTTCATTCCTCTACCTAGTGGTAAATCCATGTTCCTATCTCATTAAATCTCATCTTTGTCTAGATTTTCTCTCTCACCAAGAACACCAAGAACACACACTAGTTATTGGTGGCTAAAAACCTCATTCCAAGCCTCTTACAGTAAGTAACTACTCCATATGCTTGTTATCTTCTAAGAATCACTTGTTTTCACCTAGAAATCGACCTGAAATCACGAACACGAAATGGGTTTACGGCCGTAATCCCTTCAATGGCCGTAAACTCCATTTTTGGTCGATTATTGGCCTTTAAACTCTTCCTTGAGCTGGGCACAAGGCTTAGAACACTTCCAAGAGGCTAGAAAGGACCTTGAAACACCGAAAATCGCACCTTTCACCAAGTGTTTACGGCCGAAAACTCATGGGCCGTAAACCCACAGGCCGTAAACCCATGGGCCATAAACCCATGGACCGCAAACACTTGGGCCGCAAACTCGTGGGCCGTAAACCCTGTTGGGCCGCAAACCCCTGATCGTACACTCCTGATTACGGCCGCAAACTCCCCATCTTCAATCACGTGTGATTCTAACACTTAGTTTCAAGTGTTTCCTAGTCCCTAAGGTGGTTTCCTTCCATGACAAATAGTGTTATGTCCTCATCTAATGCATATATGTGTTACATATGTTAATAGGATCCACTTGCGTACGAAACATCAGTTGACACTCAGCATCCACACCGACCTTACACTCGAGTCTTACGTCAAACTGTGAGTTCATACCCCTACATTTTCTGTATTTTTAATGTTTTCAGGGGGAATACAAGCTAAACATAAATGTTTTCAAAACTCATGCAATTCTCATACTTTAACCCTTTTGTACTGTGTTGAGCATAAGGGACGTTTTCACTAAAATTACATAGTTTTCCGGACTCGATATTTCACTACGTTATACATGCAAACTATAATCGGTATAGTTTGGGATTTTCTAAACATAACAAGTACAGAAACTTTCACTACTAAACATATGCACTAAGACAGAAACTGTTTACAGTTTACATCACTACTTCATCATGGTATTCATAACTGTAATTATCTCTTCATACGGTATACATACGGATTTTCACTATGGTAGAACGCTACTACACTACATGTAAACTAGATTGTACGATACTGTGAGGCGCTACTTCAATACTGTACCCTTAGGTGTACGGGGATAAATCCTATCATAGTATAACCAGAGTCTCCTGGAGGGAGAGCGTGAGATTTGTGAATAGATCTATTCGAGACTGACAATCCCACACCCGAACTGCTAGCTACAGTTGGGTAGGCATGCCTAGGGTGACAAATGTCATTTAACTCGACGCTTGAAGAACGTTGGAAAGGTCTCTAGTCATATCAAGTATGGTTATACGACTCACAATATGTATAAATCACTCGTGGTTTACAAACCGTCATCCTTCAACAGTTTTATTTTACTAAATAGAACTAATACACACTACAACTGGAGAATTTCCAGGGTTTTCAAACAGGATCGATCATACAATGGTTTCACGTACGAAATACTTATGCATCATGATTAGCATTAGCTAGTCACATGAAGCATTATTTTCGCATATCACTATAGTTTTCAGTAACGAACATTCATGGTTTTATACAGAATTGAAAACACTACATTTTCACTAAAGAAAATATCGGATTTTCTTGAAACTATACAAACACTGTTACGAGCTCATCAACAAGTTTTCATTACAAACTACCGCTTATGGACTCACCAGCTTTATGCTGATATTCTTTCAAACTGCTTGTATTCTCAGGAAATCAGTAGACAGGTACTTGCTGGATTTTTGAGGAACTGAAGCAATAAGAGTTTTATAATTATACTTTACAAAGCTATTTGATGTAATTCAAACAAGTTTCAGACAAAGTTTCAACTGATGTAAACGTTTTTATTTAAGTATTCACTGCAATGGTTGAGTTGCTATGATTGCTATTATTCATTGGTTGTAATGCTACACATGACGTCCTCCACCCCAGAACGTTTCCGTCATTCTGGTTTTGGGGTGTGACAATAATATTCAATTTCAGGTGTATACCAACATCCAAGTTCAAGTTAAAATTGAAATATGGGGATTACTTTCGGCTAACAAAGAATAGTTGTAGGCAAATATATTGCTTTGGCTCTCAAAAATGTATCCACATTGACACATGTTTATACAAGTTAAGTCAACTACATGAAGAAGTGACAAGGCGTTATTCATCAAATAACAACCCAAAGTTTTATATTCTTTATGTTGACAAGTATGCACCAGGCAAATCATTTATTGAGCTTGATTCTGATGAAAAGTTCATGACTATGCTTAGCATGTATGGAAACGAGAAACAAGTAACCATTTATGTGACAACAGAGAATAACCTCAGCTCCAGTAACCATACTAACCATTTGTGTGCCAACAGAGATGAACCACACGATGAGTATGATGTAGACATTTTTCTTAGTGAAGAAAGCTATCATAGTCATCTCAATTCTGATAATGAAGACAATCTAATGAATGATGATGGTGAAGTTCACTCATTTAGTAAGAATAGTATAAGCATGAAAGTCGGCTCAAAATTTGAAAATGTGGTTGATTTTAGGAGAGCTTTGAACCACTTTGCAGTCATAAATGAGTTTAACTACTACATTCAGAAAAGTGACCCGACACGATTCATAGCAAGGTGTGAAAACCTAGAGTGCGAGTGGAGAATTCATGCTTCTATTACACAAGATGAAGTTACCTTTGAAGTAAGTGTATACCTTAAGTTATATTTAACATGCTTTATATTAAAAATATATTTATGTTTATTTAATTCTTTTTTAGGTTAATAAAATGGTAGAAGTGCATTCTTGCACTCAAAGCAACAAGGGTGGCAATAAGTGTGCCACTCAAGGATGGATTGCTAATGTAGTTACTGACAAGTTGAAATCTGATGATGTCTCTCCATATAAGCTTAGAAATTGGATTATGAATACTTACAATGTTGATGTGCCATACCTAAAAGTTTTTAGAGGGAAAGAGCAAGCTTATACCGACATGTATGGTAAGTGGGAAGACTCTTTCATGAAGATGGATGAATTTAGAGAAGAACTATTACGAAGGAACGAAGGAAGCATTGTTAAAATTGACTTTGACATAGTTGGTGGAAAGAAACTTTTCAAAAGGTTTTTTATTTGTTTAGTAGCTTGTCCTAGAGGGTTTGTTGTTGGTTGTCGTCCGTATATTGGTCTTGATGCTTGTCATTTAAAAGGAAAGTTCAATGGTGTACTAGCCGCTTCAACTGGTATTGACGGTACCAATTCTATCTTTCCAATAGCATATTATGTGCTTGAATCAGAAAACACACAATTATGGACATGGTTTCTTGACTCGCTCAAAAAAGCAATTGGAACGCCAAATGGTCTTATTATCTCGTCAGACATGCAAAAAGGGTTAGAAGTAGCCATGATGAATGTTTATCCTAATGTTGAGCATAGAGAATGTATAAGGCACTTATATAGAAACTTCAAGAAACACTTTTGTGGTGACTTCATTAACAAGAAACTATGGGCTGCCACGAAAACCTATCGTCCTACAAAGCATGACAGATTATTGAAGGAAACTAGTGATAAAAATGAAGATTTCATTGCATATCTAAATACCAACAAAAAAAAATATGGAGTAGAAGCAAGTTTGGTACTACTTCCAAGTGTAATTACATCACTAATAATATTTCTTAAACATTTAATTCTTGGATTGGTAAGTTGCGCTATAAACCCGTGCTTGATCTCCTTGCTGCAATTAGGGAAAAGATTATGAAACAGTTTGATAAGAAAAGAAATTTGGTGAATATATGGAATGGCACATTAGTTCCTATTGCTAAAAACCATCTCAATGACATCGCTAAGGTAATCATGTAAAATAATTCAGTTGATTGACTATATTTATTTTACTTTTTACTTTAATATATATATATATATATATATATATATATATATATATATATATATATATATATATATAACTTTTCATGTAGAACTTGGGTGGATATGAAGTTACTATAAGTTGTGACAATCAAGCTGAAGTGAAGTATAAGGGAACACGTTGGGAGGTCAACCTAGATGAAAGAAAGTGTAGTTGTCGGGTGTGGCAAGTTCAGGGCCGACCATGTGTACATGCAGCAGATTTTATTGCTTTTATAAGGGATGCTAACTGGGACAAATATGTTGATCCCTATTTTAATATAGAGAACTTTAAAGCTGCATATGCTTTTCAAATTGCTCCAATGTCCGGACAGGATCAATGGGCGCAAAAAAATGAGGAGAAAATATATCCACCTCTTATCAAACGCCCCCCGGGACGACCAAGAAAAAATAGAATTAAATCATCAGATGAGTCTAAAAGAAGACACAAGTGTCCGCGATGCGGAGAGTGTGGACACCGTGAAAAGACATGTAAAAATCCAGCATCTCAAAATTCTGATGGAAGTGAAACATCCACATCTAAAAGGTTACTCAAATTTCAATTTTTTTTCACTAAACGACAAAAATACTAACAATGAAAATAATTTGTTTATTAATTTTAGGAGACGTGAAAAGAATACAAAATCGCAGAGTGATTTGGGAGTTTCGGGGTCTACATGAAAAAAGCGTGAATCAGTTGATCCTTTTGACAAGTTTGTTAGCTTTAGTTGCAAATTTTCTTAATTAGGATTCAATTGATGGATTCTTTTGTTAGTATGTGACATAAATAAACATTTTAGTATAGTTTTTCTTTAATGGATTTGCATTTGGTATATGTGGTGTGATATGTGTAAATTTAAAGTCCAGAGACCAAACAGTAATAAGTGCAAATTTAAAGTCCAGGGGCCAAACTGTAATAAGTGTAACTTTAAAGTCCAGGGACCAAACAGTAATAAGTGCAAATTTAAAGTCCAGAGGCCAAACTATAATAAGTGTAACTTTAAAGTCCAGGGACCAAACAGTAAAAAGTGCAAATTTAAAGTCCAGGGGCCAAACTGTAATAAGTGTAACTTTAAAGTCCAGGGACCAAACAGTAATAAGTGCGAATTTAAAGTCCAGGGGCCAAACTGTAATAAGTGTAACTTTAAAGTCCAGGGACCAAACAGTAATAAGTGCAAATTTAAAGTCCAGGGGTCAAACTGTAATAAGTGTAACTTTAAAGTCCAAGGACCAAACAGTAATAAGTGCAAATTTAAAATCCAATGGCCAAAATGTAACAAGTGCCAAATTTAAAACAACAGATATCACACTTGTAATTAATGTCAAATATATGCTTTAAGGACCAAAATTGTATATATTACAATTAAAACATACAAAGATAAAAAATACAGCTATTGTAATTAACTATTACAAAATTTTGAAAGTTCAATGTTATATATCATCGATTTCTCAAAGTACAATGCTATTTCTTGAAGACTCGCTTCACGCTTCATGTCTCACGGGACGTTGTGTGTTTAAATCCACAGTAAGATTGCCTTTGATAATTCCACGTTTTAGAATCCATAAACGTCTGTGTTGAATAAGTTCAGTATGCACATCCTTAGTATGCACATCCTTCATAAACGTTTGTTGCATATACTTTTTCAACTAAAATGCTTGTGGATATCCATTTGTATCCCAATAACTTACATACAGACATGGAGAAGGATCATCTAGACTCTTCCAAGATGTCAAGCATCTGTTTCTCATTGTGATAAAATCCTTCCCAAATTTCATTCCAGATAGCAAGGTGTCAGTAGGGTAATCAAAATTTTGCCAGATAGTATCTTGGTCTGTGCTACTGTTCATATTATCATGCACAAAAAGGTTTCCTGAATCTAGAAGCTTTGCAACTATATTAATATTAGTGACAGATAATGAGGAATTTGACGACCAAATCAAGGTATTATTACCATTGAGAAGCAGTAGTACTCCCATGCTATTGACTCTGAGCACACCGGTGGTATCTGTAAGTGGAGTCTCTCTGTTAGCAACCCATACAACTGTCTGAGGAAAAACCTTTTTATACCATATCCCCAAGTATCGATATTTGGAGTTACCGGGGTAAAAAAGCCAAAATCATACATTTCACCAGTTGAAACAAGTGTATCATTGTCTCTTATTACTTTATCTGTGGTTATGGTGTCTACTGCAGCAGAAATTGTAAAAAGTAAGAATAATAAACTGGACAAGAACAACATATTTGGGAAAAGTGCTCATTCATTTGTGTGTCCTGGATGATTTTGGGATAAGAAATAATAAGTCTGGGATCAATTATTTGAATAGAATTGTCTGTTTGGATAATATCTAGTAGAGGTTGTGGAAAAGGCTCATTAATGTGTTTTGCAGCCTCCCACTTCATGGAAGACTAGTTTGTCGTGTAGGAAATTATAAGCTCTCAATTATTTAATTAGAATTGTCTCTTTTTCAGCAGGAACATAGTCCCACTAAGAAATTAAATTTTGAGATGTCAAATCAATAAAAACCACATAATTGTGATATTTATTTTCCTTGATTGCAACTGAGAAGTGATTCTTTTTGGTGTTATCAAGTTTAAAGATCAAAATTCACTGATTTCTGCCCGTTGGATCTCTGGATAATGTGATTTTCCTAGCGCGTTCCTTCTTGATTGCGTTTTATTTGGGTAAATAGGTTATGAGGGTTTCAAAATCGTTTACCAATTTCCAAAATCGTGAACAAATCAAACAACATCATAAACAAAATTAAAGAAAGGCAAAATAGGAATATGATCATTTTTGTTTACCTGATGTGTGGAAGTGATGCAATAATAGGGGAAGGCGCAATTGATGGGAAGTACTAACAAGGGACTAGCGATCGGAATGAACAGCTCCAACGTGAACGTGAAATAGGAATGCAGGATTACAATCGGTAGTATTTGGAGTTTACAAGTAAGGGCATTATTGTCCTTTACATGTTTATTTTGAATTATAATGAATTAAGATAATAAAAAAGAATTATAAATCAATAAAAATTAACAAAAAAATAGATTTGGGTATATAAGATATAAAAAGCCATTAGGAATGGCAAATACGAAATTTAAAGTTTAGGTCAGACAAATACGATATTTAGATGCTTAGCAGGTGTGTATATGAAATTTTGCCTTTACTTTTTCTAATTATATGGTTTCTAAGTTTGTCGTTTGTTACTTAGAAGGTTTGTGTGGTATCATTTTAGTGGTAATGATTTATATGGGTAATAAGTTTTATTTCATGTACATATTTAATTAAAAAAAATTGATCATATGTGTATAAAAAACATAAGCGATTAAACATGTGCAGAAAAACATAAGTAACTTATAACTAAATGTGTACAAGAGTAAGGTTTATTACTTTTATAAGTCATTAGTTTCATATATTTTTTATTTAATTTATAATTTATAATTTAAAAAACATACAGAGCCACCTAATACTCATTTCATCCGGGATATCTCCAGAAAAGTCCCAATATTTTGGGCAAATTTTTAATAAAGTCCTAAATTTTATTTTTTGAATAAAAAAGTCCTGACATTTTCATATTTTGAATAAAAAAGCCCAAGAAACCGGCTAATTTATTCACTTTAGCCCTTTTTGACCTGTTCAGCAGGTCATGAGACCAAATTGTTAATTTTTCGAAAATAATTGGATTTTTTTGCAGATTTCGTCAAAATTTTTATATAATGTATAAACATATTCTTTACATATCTATATCTATTTTTACGTATTTTTGTATTTTTTATGTTTTTATATGTATATATTTACGTATTTTTATGTATTTTAAATGTATAAACGTATTTTTTTTTACTTATTTATATATATTTTTAACCATTTTACATATTTTTTTTATGTATTTTTATGTGTTATTTTTTATGTATTATGTATTTTTATATATTTTTACGTATTTATGTATTTTTTAAGCTTTTTATATAGATGTTTATGTATTTTAAGTGTATAAACGTATTTTTTTTATGTATTACGTATTTATGTATAAACGTTGAAACATCCCAAAAATGCATAAAAAATATGTAAAATACTTAAAAATAGATATAAATACGTAAAAAATACGTTTATACATTTAAAATACATAAACATCTATATAAAAAGCTTTAAAAAGTACATAAATACGTAAAAATACATAGAATTGCATATAAATACATAATATATAAAAAAACACATAAAAATACATAAAAAAAATATGTAAAATGGTTAAAAATACATATAAATAAGTAAAAAATATGTTTATATATTTAAAATACATAAAAATACGTAAATATATACATATAAAAACATAAAAAATACACAAATACGTAAAAATAGATATAGATATGTAAAAAATATGTTTATACATTATATAAAAATTTTGACGAAATCTGCAAAAAAGTCTCATTATTTTCGAAAAATTAACAATTTGGTCCCATGACCTGTTGAACAGGTCAAAATGGCTAAAGTGAATAAATTAGCCGGTTTCTTGGGCTTTTTTATTCAAAATGTGAAAATGTCAGGACTTTTTTATTCAAAAAATAAAATTTAGGACTTTATTAAAAATTTGCCCAAAATATTGGGAATTTTCTGGAGATATCCCTTCTCATCCCCATTTCTCATGCAGACCCTACCCCCACTTTTGAGAATCCACAAGGGATACAGGGGCGGATTTAGGGAGGGTCACCGGTGGCACCGGCAATCCCTGACTTTCCCGGCCGTAGTGGAAAATTTTCGAAAATTTTTAAAATTTTTATTTTTTCTATTATCGTGCAACCCCTACTGTGAAATCCTGCGTCCGCCCCTGAAGGGATACACATTCACTTCCTAGCTACCATCTCAGTAACACACCTCGTCTCCATGGAATAGATTACTACAACACCTCCTATAGGTTCTTTAACTGAATCTTGATCGGACAATCTAAAGTCATTTTGTATATCAATTTTTTAGGTCTATTAGAGTTTCTCAATAAATGCCCATATACCAATTTTCCAAAATTTGATTTGTCTTCCTATAGGTTTGACGAATCAATTGTTGCATGAATCACAAATATATTTCTCGTTGTTCAAAATAAAAATGTTGTGGCATCCCCTATTTTTGTAACAATTTTTTTTTACGGTTTTAAAACATATGATCTTTGTTTGCGGAAAATCCCTGTATATTAAAACAATTTGTGGAAACTGTCTCATTTTATTAAAATATCTTGAATACAGATGTTGTTTTAAAATATAAAAAACCTAAAGATGTCATAATTAATACACAACATAAATTACAGCGTAAAGACCTAACGGTCTTGAATACTATTGCAGGTTGTCTCTTTAAATCACTCAGCATCTTACTCAAGCTTCAGCAACCTTAACATCGATACATGTGATGCATATAGTTTGAGTTGGTCGGGTTTTAGAAAACCCGGTGAGACATATAGGGTTTTCAATCCCATAATGATAATAAGTTATATGTATTAACCATGCAAAACCAACTCTTATTAAATTATATATATATATATATATATATATATATATATATAACACATTCTACCCTTAGTTACTCATCCCTTCGACCCTCACATACTAATCCAATAACAGTGATCTTATAAGATCTATCATGACGGATCACTACAAGCAACGAGTTAACTATACTACTTCAAAGATTCCTTAGCAGTAGGCGTAAGTCAATAAAGGCAACCATTGAGGGATGAGTACTTGAATGAACATACAATCATTTTCCTTGGATCGGTATAACTCGTTAACATTATAATTCTGCTAGCGTTAAGACGATTTGTCTATGGTTGTCATCTTACTCCGGCAGATGACCAGACTGTGACATCCCCATTTTCACGGCCAGAAAAGACCGATTTCGTTTATGCTTTTAAAATAAAATCAGAGTAATCTTTCAAAAGGTGTTGCAGAATTTGTCCCCAAAACAAAGTATGATAAAAATTTATCAAAGCATTTCTTAAATAAATGTATTTTCATTATATTACAAAACCTCGGGATGTCATGTTCTGATACAGACCAAAATCATAAACAGTACGATATAGGCCTTACAACATTTATTTACATCTACTGGCCTATATTCCAAAATCCCTCGTCACCATCCAATTATGCTCTTGTTCCACTACCTGTAATATAAAAAGTTGAGTGAGTCAGGCTTGGTAGCCTGGTGAGCATATAGGGTTTTCAACCCACAAATAATAATAAATTTATTAATTTCATCAACCAACAATAAATTTATTAATTTCATCAACCAACAATAATCATGATTACCCGTTCCCGTTATCCTCACTTTATGTCCCTAAACACCTATCATAAGGGATCTAGCCTAAGGATCATCATCGGGATGGACTATACTGCTAAGGGGATTCCTCAGTCATATATGTTCATAAGGCAACCATGTGGGGGATGGAGTACATCTGGTGAACACTTAGTTCAAAAACACCTACATGTTGCGAGTCTGCTAGCGTTCCACTGGACTGTCTAGAAAGGTCTGTGGTCGTCATCTACACTCCGCTAGATGACTGGAACAACAACAACATCGAGGTCTCTCATCATTTTAACACACATCAACTATTTCATCTATCCATATTATACCCAACATATTTGTAGATAAAAAAAATACATATACAGTTTAAATCATTCTAAACATGTATAAAAACCCCATTCAATATTCATCTCAAATAAACAAACAATATTTATACACATAGCACATATTTTATAGAAATTACTTCCTATTTATGTGTAGGATATTTTATAGAAATTACTTCATATTTATGTGTAAGATGAAAGTGACTACACACTCACTTGATTTAACGATGATTGGACATCACTTCGTCTCTTAAAACAATCTTTTTTGATGAAACCGAGATGTTTTCTCAAAAACCGGGCTTCACGCGGGCAGAGTTTCGACTCGAAAACTCTTTTTCTCGGGGTCTTTGGGCTCTTCGGGGCTTTCTAATGATGCTAGGATGGTACTCTAGGCTTGGGGTATTTATTGCATCTTAAAAGAAAGTATAAGGTGAAAGGATGTAAATTTGTAAACAAAATTCGGATGGCCTTGGGTTCTATTTATAGTGGCTGATGCCTCGAATTACGTTGGGCGTAATATCCTGGTACGCGGGGCGTACTACTTCACCAACCATTACGTTGGGCGTACGAAGGGATCATCTCGGACGGGTCAAGGCTACGAACATGTGTGCACCATGCGGAGGAGTAGGCAACGTGGCCAATTACGGACCGTGTACACATAAGTACGTTGGGCGTACATACTTCGTACGTTGGGCGTACTTCCAGTCTTGAAGTTTGTGCCTGAAACTTCAAAAATTCATATCTTTCATATACGTGATCCGTTTTTGACATTCTTTATTTCCACGCGTAGGTGAAATTATACTCTACAACTTTCGTTTAGACTCTATCGGCTAATTTTGACTTTATTTTTAAAGTTATATTTTAAGAGGTCGGGACAGAAAAAGTTTGTTAAAAATTCATAACTTATTTGTCCGACGTCCGTTTTCGTCTGTCTTTTTACCGTTAACCTACTATCAACAGGATCTTCGATTCTCGTTTAGGTTGTGTCGGCTAAAAATCACTCGATCTATAATTCGAGTTCCGGGCTGCACACTGCTATAACAAATCTTAGAAAATTTATAACTTCCTCATACAAAGTCAGATTTGGAAATTCTTTTTATGCACGCTCTCGGTTTAACGTGTACTACGACTTTCATTTAGATCGCTAAGGCTAAAAAGCACTTTATCGTAAACTCACTTTTTACGTCACACAACGTCTTGTCGGTTCTGTCGCGAAACTTCGACAGGTCATAACTTCCTCGTTATAACTCGGATTTTGGTATTCTTTATATCTCCGGAATCCTTGTTTCAACCACTACAACCTTCTTCACAGATATCGACTTTATCTAACACTTATTTTTGACGCTTATTTTTATCCTTAATTTATTAAATCATAATAATTAAGTATAAAGCAAACGACACTCAAATAATACATCTTTATTACTTCAAAAGAAATTACAAAGGTTGGCCTAGACTATTACATCATCATTAATGCCTAGCCTAGAAACACGGGCGTTACAATTCTCTCTCCCTTAGGATGATTCCGTCCCCGGAATCATACATCAGCAAACAAATGCGGATAGCGACTCATCATGTCACTCTCCGTTTCCCAGGTGAGATTTGGCTCATTCGTATGTTTCCATCACACAAGCACTAAACCGACCATCTTGCATCTCAACTTCTTAGTCTTACAGTCAACGATTGTCTCCGGTTCTTCAATTAGCCTCTTGCTTTCATCCAACTTTAATTCAGAAATTGGAATGATGTCGGGAACTTCTCCCGTGAACTTCCTCAAATAACACACGTGGAAAGTGTTATGAATATCATCTAGTTCTTCTGGTAGTTCTAGCTTGTAAGCTTGGTTCCCAATCCTCTGAAGAACTTTAAACGGTGCTATAAACCTTGGACTCAACTTTCCTCTTTTACCAAATCTTATAAGTCCCTTCCATGGCGAGACTTTAAGTAAACCGAATCTCCAACTTCGAATGTTATTGGTTGTCTTTTCTTATCAGCATAGCTCTTCTGACGATCCTGAGCTGCTAACATCCTTTCCCTAATCACTTTCAGCTTTTCAGCAGTCTGATGAACTATCTCGGGTCCCATAAACTGCTTTTCTCCAGCTTCAAGCCAACATGACGGCGTTCGACACTTCTGTGCATACAAATCTTGATAAGGTGTCATCTTGATGCTCGAGTGGAAACTATTATTATAAGAAAATTCTACCAAAGGTAAATGTTCATCCCGGTTACCTTGGAATTCCAGGGTACATGCTCTTAGCATATCCTCAAATGTTTGAATCGTTCGTTCATTATGACCATCGGTTTGCGGATGGTAGGCTATACTTAGACACAATTTCGTACTCAATTCCTCTTGTAGACTTCTCTGAAATCTTGACGTGAAATGACTATCACGATCTGATACAATCGTTAAAGGAATATCGTGAAGTCTTACTATCTCCTTCACGTAAGCATTTGCAAGTTTATCCATAGGCTATTTTTCATTGGCTGCTATGAAGTGTGCACTTTTAGTAAACCGGTCAACGACCACCCACATCATGTCGTGATCGTCCTTCGTTATGGGCAGTCTAGTCACAAAATCCATGGTGATGTCTTCCCATTTACCCATGGGTACAGGTAAAGGTTCTAAACTCCCATATGGTTTCTGATGTTGTGCCTTAACTCTCGCACACGTCACACACTCGACCACATACTTTGCAACATCGAGCTTCATCGTCGGCCACCAGTAGTAGAATTTTAGATCCCCATACATTTTCGTGCTGTCGGGATGAATCGAGTACATGGTCTTGTGAGCTTCTTCCATCAGAATATCTCTTATTCCTCTCGTCTTAGGTACCCAAATTCTATATTGGAATACCTTCAATCCTTGACCTTTTGTATCGAACACTAACGTTTTGCCCAAACGTTCTTCCTTTCGGTCATTTTTATTTAAAGCTTATTCTTGAGCATTCTTGATGCTTTCTATAATTGTTGAGACAACTTCGATTCTTAATGCTCTCGGCCTTTTCTTTTCAAGGCTCATTTTTCGGCTTAAAGCATCAGCTACAAAATTTGCTTTACCAGGTTGGTAAAGTATTTCACAGTCGTAATACTTAAGCAACTCTAGCCAACGTCGTTGTCTCATATTCATTTCCTTCTGATTAAAGAGATACTGAAGACTCTTATGATCAGTGAAAAGTTTGCATTTTGTGCCATAAAGATAATGCCTCCATATCTTTAGGATGAATACTACCGCTGCCAACTCTAGATCATGAGTGGGGTAGTTCTTTTCATGTTCATTCAATTGTCTCAATGCATATGCTATCACCTTATCCTTTTGGGTTAGAACACAACCTAACCCAACTCCAGATGCATCGCTATAAACTGCGAAGTCTTTGACTCCATCAGGTAAAGAAAGAATCGGTGCTTCACACAACTTCTTCTTTAGCTTCTCAAATGCTTCCTTATGCTTCTCACTCCAAGTATAAGTAGCTCCTTTGTCGGTCAAAGTTGTCAATGGAGCAACTATCGAAGAAAAGCCTTGGATAAATCTTCGGTAATATCCGGCTAATCACAGAAAGCTTCGGATCTCCGTGGGACTCTTTGGTTGTTCCCACTTTATTATAGCTTCAATCTTAGTTGGGTCAACCATTATCCCTTCTTGGTTAACCACATGACCCAAAAATTGGACTTCTTGAATCCAAAAATCACATTTAGAGAACTTTGCATACAGCTTCTCCTTTTTTAGAACTTCTAACACTTCTAGCAGATGCTTGTCATGCTCCTGCTTGCTTTTTGAATAAATCAAAATATCATCTATGAACACTATCACGGATTTATCAAGGAATGGTTTACAAACCCTGTTCATCAAATCCATGAATGTTGTTGGAGCTTTGGTTAGTCCAAACGACATAACTAAGAACTCGTAGTGTCCATATCTTGTTCTGGATGCAGTCTTCTCAATATCTTGCTCTCTCACCTTTAGCTGATGATATCCTGACCTAAGATCGATCTTCGAGAAATAGCTCGAACCTTGCAGCTGATCGAACATGTCATCAATCCTTGGCAACGGGTACTTGTTCTTTATTGTTGCCTTGTTCAACTCTCTGTAATCTATGCACATTCTCATGCCCCCATCTTTCTTCTTTATGAATAACATCGGAGCTCCCCAGGGTGATGAACTAGGTCTAATGAAACCGTTGTCCAACAACTCCTGAAGTTGCGTCATAAGCTCCTTCATCTCCGTCGGTGCTAATCGATATTGTACTTTTGCTATTGGTGTTGTTCTTGGTAACAAGTCTATTCGAAACTCTACTTGTCTATCAGGGGGCAATCCAAGAAGATTTTTGGGAAAAACTTCCGGATAGTCACACACCACTGGTATACTTTGCATATCCTTTTTCTCTTTCTTAGCATCGATCACGAATGCCAAGTATGAGGTGCATCCTTTAGATAAACATTTTCTGACTTTCATTAGGGAAATGATTCCAGAATTTACTCTGCGCTTGTCTCCGTACACCATAAATGATTCTTTTCCAGGCGGGTTTACCCTCACTATCTTTTTCTTGCACGGTATCTCGACATCATTGGCGCTAAGCCAATCCATCCCCAGTACGATGTCGAAACCATTCAACTTAATGGGTAACAGCTCCTCGTGGAATTCGTTTCCGTTTAAGTCGATGACAATATTTTTAATGCAATCGCTAACAGGTATGAATTTGCCACTAGCAACTTCTACAATTAGGGCATTATCAAGTTTTTCTATAGGCAATGATAGTCTTTCACCAAATTTATGTGATATAAATGAGTAATTCGCTCCGGAATAAAACAATAAATTGGCAGGCAATCCATTTACAAGAAAGGTACCTGAAGCAACATCTGTTGCATCCTTTTGCGACTTCCAATGTCATCTGGAAAGCTCTGGCTTTTGGCTTTGGTGGGAGATTAGGCCTTGTTGTCTCTTTCTTCTTCGGGCAATCCTTAGCAATGTGCCCTTCTTCATTGCATCCATAACACACCCTTTTGTTGGATGTGCACTCGTTGGCGTAGTGCCCTGGCTTTCCACATTTATAACAAGTGACCTCCTCGCCACATTTCCCAACATGTTTCTTCTTACACTTGTCACACCACTTCGCTTCGACTCCTCCTCCGAATTTCCTCGAACCAGACTTAGAGAACTTGCTCTTTTTGTTGGATCTCGAAGATCCATTGAACTTCCTTTTCTCACCAACCTCTGCCCTCTCCTGACCCTTTCCTTTAACTGGGTCTCCACATTTTTAACTGCTCGGACTGCTGTCTTCAGAGTAGTTGCCATCTTGACCGTTGGGCCAAAGTCGGCTGGCAGTCCGTTTGCGAACCTCTCAATTTTTGAGAGTTTAGTTGGCACTAAGTATGGAAATAACTTCATCTTTTCGGTAAACACAATAGCATAGTCATCAATGCTCATTTTCCATTTCTTCAAGTTATGAAATTCATTGTTTAGATCTATCAGATCTATCTTTGAGTAGTATTGCATCTTCAACTGCTCCAAGAACATTTCCCAAGACATTTTCAGGGCTTCTCCATGTGGCATCGTGTCTGCCAATAACTTCCACCAGCTTAAAACTCTGGTCTTCAGTTGTCTGACTGCAAAAAATGTTTTCTGCTTGTCGCTACAGTTGCAACTTTCAAATACCATCTCCATTTCGGAGATCCAGTCCATATCTCTACAAGTTTTGGGCTTCCGGAAAGACTTGGCGATTTGGCGCCCAATAAATTCTTATACATACGCCCATCTCTGTTGATTTGCCTCTCCGGGTTATTCCTTTATGCCACTGTGGGTTCCACTTGACTGACAGTTAATTTCCTTCCTCTGACTGTCCGTCATTTAGTTCAGGTTGTTCAACAGGCATTGAAGGTTCATTCATGTTGTTCAACAATAGCTGTCTCATTTCTTCCCTTTGTTCAGCTATCATAGCCTGAATCATGGCTTGTACTCCAGCCATTGTGATTGCTTCTGGTACAGCTTCTGCTATAGGCACCTGTTCCATCACTTGGGGTTGAGGTTGCTGATTTCTATTTGCATTTCCAGCTCCACTTCGGGTTCTTGCCATTTTAATCTATACACCAAATTAGGTGAATTTAGATTTTTATTTACGATAGATATTTAAATTCTCCTTATCACTCCGAAACGTTTACATGCTAGTTCTAATATCATAGTCATACGCTTAGAATCCTGAACACATAAGGTTTCCAGATCCGGTCGGTAACAGACCATAGATCCGAACAAATAACATCATATATGGGAAACATATAACATTTAGCACATAAAAGCATTTTAGGCATCTTTCCTAAAATATATTAGTGCTCGTGTCTAAAATATGGTAGACACTCATCTCACGATCATCACTTAGCATTCTAAGTTTAAGTCTAGAAATCATACAAATTCCTAGTTCGCTTAAACTAATGCTCTGATACCAACTGTGACATCCTCATTTTCACGGCCAGAAAAGACCGATTTCGTTTATGCTTTTAAAATAAAACAGAGTAATCTTTCAAAAGGTGTTGCGAAATTTGTCCCCAAAACAATGTATGATAAAAATTTATCAAAGCATTTCTTAAATAAATGTATTTTCATTATATTACAAAACCTCGGGATGTCATGTTCTGATACAGACCAAAAGCATAAACAGTACGATATAAGCCTTACAACATTTATTCACATCTACTGGCCTATATTCTAAAATCCCTCGTCACCATCCAAGTATGCTCTTGTTCCACTACCTGTAATATAAAAAGTTGAGTGGGTGAGGCTTGGGAGCCTGGTGAGTATGTAGGGTTTTTAACCCACAAATAATAATAAATTTATTAATTTCATCAACCAACAATAAATTTATTAATTTCATCAACCAACAATAACCCTGATTACCCGTTCCCGTTATCCTCACTTTACGTCCCTAAACACCTATCATAAGGGATCTAGCCTAAGGATCATCATCGGGATGGACTATACTGCTAAGGGGATTCCTCAGCCATATATGTCCGTAAGGCAACCATGTGGGGGATGGAGTACATCTGGTGAACACTTAGTTCAAAAACACCTGGTATGTAATAATTAGTTTTCTTCATTTATTTTTGTAAGTAATGGATTAGTTTTTAGAAATAATTTATTTTTACAAAAATGTAACAAAAAATGAAGATGAAACCATTTTTTGAAGACCAAAAGTGAATATTTGCTAACTTATAGGTGTGCAGGGAAAATTGTGACACTACTGAAACTGTCACTAAATCTGTCACTATTGGTTGTTTCTTTAAAGGTTGTTGGACCTTTTGCGACACTTTGTGCAACACTTTCTGAAAGTATTGCATGTTATAGGCCGGTTGCACACGTTTTTTAAATTGGAGGATTTCATCGGAAATCTTTTGTGATAAAGGATACCTAAGCAAGAGAGTCACGAGACATAGATGAGATCAAACATGTCTAACCAAATTCGTTATTACCGATCCCATAAATATAGGAATTATATAGTAGAATATAGTTGATAATCGATATTTACCAGGTTGGATTAAAAAGAATGGGATAAATGATACCTAACCATTTATTTGTTTTGAAACTTGGATCCTAGACTTTGATCATTAATGTTTTTGGAAACTAAAAGGGTATTAATTATTAAATATTAAATATTGAAAAAATACTAAATGAATTTTGTTAAAATTTTGTAGAGATATATAATCCACTCTCATTACCATGAGTTGTCATTTTCTTTAATGACTTGAAAAACAATAACATTCGATAGATACAACTTCAATGAATGGGTTCATGTCTTTAGAGACAATCTCATAAGAGATGTGAAATTGTATATACTTAAACGTCCTAGTCCTAAATAACTTGCTTTGAGCAATAGACATGAACACGATACCTAGTAAAGGCGTCAATGTGATGCTTAAGATGCTTCTAACATCACACTAGGAATAGTTATTCATGACTTCTAGGAAGTCTTGTATAATTTAGATATATATATGATGATATAACAGGTTAAGAAATATTTCAATAAATACATTGATATTTGTTTTAAACTTGTTCAAACAATGGAATAATGCAAGGCTAAAAAGAGTCACTTTTTGTGATCTAAGAAGTCCATGTTTTATGGACTAAACACCTTTAAGCCCAAAAACTCCAAGAATACCCACAATAAATGGATCTTGTTTCTTTTGTGGATACCGGACACTAGAAGAGGAACTGTTCATCTTATCTGAAAAGAAAGTATGGAAGAGACTAGTACTTCAGATATCTACTAGATAGAACTTATACTTTTCATATAAATACAATACACATATTTTAATATAATTATAAGTAAATATCTTAATATAATTATAAGTAAATATCAATATTTTAATAAATAAAATTAAGTTCTATATGCAAGCACTTTTAACGTAAACATGTTTTGAATCAAAGTTGTCTAAGACATTGTTATCTTTATTACATAAATACAATACACATATTCCAACTTCGAGAAAGGGATCTTTGAGGGCAAATAATGTAGTTTATTTGATATATGTGAATCTCATTTATATATAAAGGATTCATAATCATATTTTCACTAATATGTAGAGGAAATAATTATTAAGGATTTATACATTGTGATGTATGACTGTCTTTCTAATGAATGTCTAGGATTCCTAATCATATTTTTTCAGGATTTCCAACGCCGAAACGCTTAGCTAAAATGCTCGAGACTAAGAGAGTCAGATCATGGGGGTTTGGGAGAGGTTTGAGAGAGAGAGAAAGAGAGAGAGAGAGAGAGAGAGAGAGAGAGAGAGTTGAGAGAAAATGAGTAAGAAAAGAAGTGTTCGACCTTTATTTATAGAAGTTATGATGAGAAGGCGCGTCGTTCCTTTATCCTAGGCACGTTGCGCTTTTGCATAAGCGGTCAGGGTTGCCTTTGATCGTGACACGTGGCGCAATTTGGGTGGGGATGTGTCACATAAACAGGTAAATCTCGCAATCCTTCGAAAAATCACATCTTTTGCATACAATCTCCGTTTTGAACGTTCTTTATATCCCCGATTTTGTATCTACGAGTACTACAACTTTCCTTCAGACTTCAACAACTAATTCACATTATATTTTTAATTTACCGTATATAAAGTTTACACTGTAAAAGACTTTGCGAATTCATAATTTCTTCATATGAGCTCCGTTCTTGACGTTCTTTATATATATATATATATATATATATATATATATATATATATATATATATATATATATATATATATATATATATATATATATATATATATATATATATATATATATATATATACGGATTCGTATTTATGAGGACATCAAATATCGTTTACATTGTTTTGGATAACGATTAACCAATTTTCATTTCAAATTATGTGACACGTACTGTTATACGTTGTCTAACGTGAAACTTCAAAAAATCATAACTTCCTTATACATAGTCAGATTTTGACGTTCTTTATACCCACGACTTCGTAATCATGACTACTATGAATTTCTTTAAGACTATTTATCCTAAATAATCTTCTATTTAAAAATGTTAATTTATCACTCAACGATAAATTTATAATAAGATTTCCTACAAATATTATATATTCGTAATATTTGCCCACATAACGTGTATACAATAAATAAGTATTTGTATAATCTGTAACGCGTACGAAGAACGATGATTCTATTCGAGGATTGTAAATATTCAATAAAATGGGTAATCATAATTATTATCCCTTAAACGTGTAACCCGAATTTACGAGCGTTACAAATGTAATAAACTTATGAGATGGTAGTAACAATTTGCGGTAATTCTTATTAGCATATTTGGTTTAAGTTAATTGGGTTTGTTTGATGAATTTTGATACATTCGGTGAGTAAGTAAGTGGGTGTGTATGTTTGTGTTTTTACATGTGTAGTATTATGTGCATGAACACAACGCCTTCAGGGACGATAACAATGAAATGTGATTTTTTTTAATACTGATAACATATGCATATGTATGAGTGTGTTATGATGGAAAATGTGTGTATCCATGTATTGTGATGTATTATGAGATTAGGGTGTGTATGTGTGTATTTAGTCGTATGGTTTTAAAGACGGGAGAAATATAGGAAGTCGAGGCTGGCAGGAGGCAGTGGTAGGGGATAAGAGTAGTATGGTGGATATATTGATGAAAGATGAGGCTTATGGGTAACACGCATCCACCTTGTTGGTTAATTTATGATCATAAGAATGATGTAAGTTAGGATTTTGGCATTGCAATGAGTTATTTATGTAATTATCAAGTTACATTGTTATTTCCACAATGCTATTTATGAGTGGTGTTGTAAATTTTGGGTAATTATAATAGAACTTTTAAACACATATATAATGAGAAATTTCTTAGGTATATAAAAATATATTGTTGACTATATTTTAAAATGTTCACTGTGGTTGTCTGAAAAAATACACTTTCTGACCAAATACTATCAACATACTACCCCTAATTTTGTCAATTATTATGGAAAAGATCCTTATGGTTTTCGTAGAACCAAGTAATACAACTAAAATGTAAATACATTCTTTAACTAGTTTTAAATGAAATAGTAAGTATAATACCCACCAGGCATCCACCCACCCCTTACCCTTACTTAAACACACATCATATGGAGTATTTAAAATATATTTTTTTCAATCATGGTTTTAGTGTTTATCAATTTAAAGTACGAAATATAGGTACCAAAGTTCAAGTTTAATGTAACAATCTTGTGAAAAGCATTGTAACGTCCCCAAAATATCAAAGTGAAAAATTCATTTTAAATAAGACAAAACCATTCATTCATTATCACAAAAGACAACCAAAATAAAAGTGTTCTCAAAACATCAGAGTAAAATCACAAATAGTCAATGCGGAATAAATCTACAGTGAATGCAATGCGATCAAGCCGAACCATTCCTTTTGAAACCAGAAGTACTTGAAAACATTTTAAACATAAACCGTAAGCACAAAGCTTAGTGAGTTCCCCAAAATACCACATACCAAATAATGGGCCTAACCCAACATACAAATGGGCCCAACCCAACATAAATAATGGGCCCACCCCAACATACAAATGAGCCTAGCCAACATAAATAATGTGCCCAGTTCAACATACAAATAGGCCCAACCCAACATAAATAATGGGCACAACCCAACATACAAACAAGCCAAGCCCATCATAAATAATGGGCCCAACCCAACATAAATAATGGGCCCATACCAACATACAAATAGGCCCAAACCAGCATAAATAAGGTAAGAGTCACAAAGACAACTAACACAATCCAATGGGTCGATATTGGTGTCATCGACCCACGAGTATAGTGAGAAGACTCACCTGAACTACTCAACAAAATCTCAACAGCTACCTCACCAACAGAACCACCAATCCAAGCTACCTAAAGCCAAACCGAGACCAGTCCTTAGCCAAATAGTTAATGTACCCAAGGTTAACCAAAAGTCAACTGGTCAAAAAATCAACTGTCAAAGTCAACTCCAGCTGGCACCCACGTCGTGGCCAACCCATGGCCACGTCTTGGCTACTCAATGCATTATCGATCAAAATCTGCTACCACATCGTGGCAGACATGCCACCACGCCGTGGCAGAATCCAGGCAAAACATACATGATAAGTCTCGCCACCACGTCGTGGGCATGCCTTGGCCACGCCATGATCTTCAGTCTAAAAATCTTTTCATCAAAAAGAGCTTAATTCTTAAGGACCAAAGCTAACAACATCAAATCTTATTCCAAATAGCTTCATAATGGATAAAGTTTCCAACTTTATCCATTAGGATGGTCCAAACCACCAAGATCTAGACTTTAAGTCTCAAAGGGACCCAAAATGCACCTTTCTCAACTTAACCCATTAAGTACAAGTCTCCCACTTTCAAATATGAATCAAAAAGATGTCTAGAGGGATAAAGTTTCCAAATTTATCCATAATAATTTCATAATCTTTCAAGATCTAAACTTTAATACACCAAAATGACCTAAAGGACCAAGATAACTTACATGACTAAAAGGGAAGGCAAAAGATCTTAACTTTCCTAGTCCATGAGGTCCAAGAAGCATTCCAAACTGATCAAAAGATGTTAGAGTCCACTCAAATCCAAGATCACTCATAAAATGGAGCAAAAGTGCCAAAAACCACAAATGAAGAGATCTAAAGAACTATAGAGCAAGATTGGAACTTTATACTCACAATAGTCCAAAAATGTAGTGCCTTTGATGGATCCAAACTTGAATCATCATTCCTTGCAACTAAAAGAACCTTCTTGATATTTAAGCTTCATTAAAATATCATAAAAAGCATTCAAAAGAGGAGAAATGAGAGGGGAAAAGCTCAAATCTTGAAGATGGAGGCTAGGGTTTTTCCCAAGGGGTTCTAAATATGATGTAGGCTGCTAAAATGCCCAAAAATGTGGAACCTTATGCTTAAATACGTTGAAAACCCTAAAATCACAGGGTTGGGCCTGATAGATTGCCACCCGTTGCCACGTTTCTCCACTCTGTGGAGCTTTGATCTCCACTCCCTGACGACGATTTTTCACCCAAATCCATTCCAGCTTCAATCAACCATAACTTCTTTGTTTCAACTCTGTTTTCGGCGATCTTTATATGCACGAAAAGGTATTGATGAGCCCTACAACCCTATATAATTATTTTTGACTTAAAACATACCAAACTAAAATCCTTAATTCATGAAAGGAGTCTGGAACATCATTTTTCATATTTTACTCTTTGACTCCAAAACACAAACCAAGGCTTAGATCACATAACCAATATTATCAACATCCAATATGGTCTAAACCCTATTCCTTTGAAGCCCAAAGCCTTTACTTGATCCATTTATTGTCCATAATCCCGAAATAAGAGACTTCTCAAAATAGGATGTTACAAGCATAAGGTTTTGGAGCTTCAAGGGAATAGGGTTTAGACCATATTGGATTGTGATCTAAGCCCTTGGTTTTTGTTTTGGAGTCTCATCTGCAAATAGACTTGTTAATGGAGCGGGTTTCGAGTGAATCACCATTGATCCAATCCCTTTAAAAAAATTAAAAACATGACCCGCCCCGCTCCAATAACCCTCAGAGTTTTGAATAATCAAATACATACCTGTATCCACCGAATCAACGAATACCCGACTCATTAGTTTCAAAATTTTGATGTGTACCACAACGTAATATTTATGAAAAAAGATAAAATGTCTACGTAAAACAATATATAGATTACCTAATACTCAAAATCCAATAAAATAAGAATTATATTTTACTTAGACGTAGGGCGTGTTTGGCACAGAGCTTTTGCAATCGTTTGAGAGCTTCTATGTAACATCCCAATTTTCAAGTCCAAATTTTTTTTTTTAATTAACCGACTTATAAAAACATTAATAAGAAAATACTGTGAAAACACATCATCTCATAAATAATGAATCATGTCTGAAAACCCAAGTCATAAAGTAATAACATATCAGAGTACAATCCCAGAAAACTCCATGCGGAAATCATGTGTGTGTGTGTGTGATGCGATGCTACGCCGCCGGCTCCTTCCCCTTAGACGAAGAGGTACCTGAAACCAAAACCGAAACCGTAAGCACAAAGGTTAGTGAGTTCCCCCATCATACCACATACCAAGCAATATCATCGGTATCTTTCAACCGGTAATCATCATCGGTATCTTTCAACCGGTAACCCTCGTCGGTATCTTTCAACCGGTAACCATCATCGATATATTTCAACCGGTAACCGTCATCAGTATCTTTCAACCGGTAACCGTCATCGGTATCTTTCAACCGGTAATCATCATCGGTATCTTTCAACCGGTAACCATCGTCGGTATCTTTCAACCGGTAACTGGGGACTATTCCACCCCCTACCACTAGCATACAACAGCAAGGTAAAAACACGCAGTCAGGCATATCCGGGTACTGACCTACCCTACGACCCTAGGGGCCGCTGTCAGGGAACCTAATCCCTACAATACACGTAACATATCATGCAGATAATACTCATGACCAAAGCACAAAACCAAACCAAGATAATTATCACAAAGACAATCATCTTTCGAATACTCCTCTTTGGTGGGTCGGCATTGTGGCCTTAGACCCACCCCTACTGGAAGGTAAATCACCTCGTACAAGTAGCTGCTGATAATCTGTGCGGGAAACCTCCGTCCGCTGCTGCTCCGGAAATCCTCCGGCTACAATCCCCACAAAACACTCAGTTAGAGACTGATATCTATTCTTAGGGTAAAATGACCATTTTACCCCCAACCAAGTCCAAGACAAAGTCAACTTCCAGTTGACCCGACTCGCCGAGTTGGGTCGTCAACTCATCGAGTCCCTTCCCTTTACTCATCTTTATCCACGACTCGACTCGTCGAGTTTGGCAACGACTCGACGAGTTCCCCTTCCTTACGAACATCAATGAACCTTCATCCGACTCGCCGAGTCGGATGAACACTCGTCGAGTTCACCTTCAACTGATGAACAAGCCCTGACCTTGACTCGCCGAGTTGTATGAACAACTCGTCGAGTTCATCTTCAACCTTAAGAAGATTGCCTTGGACTCGCCAAGTCTGTTCTAGCACTCGTCGAGTCCCATGAACTCCAGGTCTAAAATTAAGTCCAATGCATTGGGTCACTCTTTCTGTCTTGTTACAACCCTTCTAACACCCAACTGAGTCCTTTTGACCCTCAACAGATATGGGACTCAAAGTCTTGGACTCGTCGAGTCCCAAGAACGGACTCGCCGAGTCGATGACATCCATACCCTAAATCCTCGAATTCTGATGTACAACACTTGACCAAAAGGTATATCTAAGCTCCTTCAATCGTTCTAGCACGTAAAGTTACAAACTTTACGTGCATGCATGGGACTTTGAACTCAAAAGGACATAAAATGAGCTCTTATGATGCATGAGACCTTTCTTGGGTGCAAAAGCAACCCAAATCTGCCTTGTGGCTCTTCCCAAGTGCTAGGTCTGAAGTCTTGACCCTCAACCATGTTTGCAATCATGGTTGGTTACCAAAATGGCTTATAAAAGCCCTAAATCTTCCCAAAAAGGGATCTATCAAATGAAAGAGCAAGATACAGACTTTATACCTTTCAAAGACTGCAAATGATGAACCAAACTCGAATCCTTTAGTCTCCTCTTGATCCTTTTATGCTCTTCCTTCTTCCTTATGAACAAAACCACCAAAAATCACTCAAAAGCTTTAAATCTTGCACCAAAACACTTAGGGTTTGCTATAGAGGGTTTCTGGAAGCATAAAGGGGCGATGGAGGCCGAATAAGGTTGTTTAAATAGGGTGCAAACCCTTAGATTAGAGTTTTGTCCATACAGAGCCTACTCGTCGAGTCCGGGACCCGACTCGACGAGTCCATCACTTAAATCCCGCGTCTCATCCCGCTTCTACTCGGCGAGTTGGTCCTTCAACTCGCCGAGTCCAAGGCCAAAAATGCAAAAGTACTTAAATAAAATACATATCAGGAACTAGGTGCTACATTCTCGCTTTTAGCTTTTGACAAAACGCTATAGTTTAAACAAAAAGCTTCGTTTGGTAGTACGAGCGCTTAGCTTTTAGTTTAAACAAAACGCTCCAAATCTAAAAGCTACTTCATGTAGCGTTTAACAAAACGCTATTGAGCTTTTGAAATGAATTTTCATAATTACCCTTAAAAATATATTTATATATTTATTTATTTTTAATCAATTGTCCTTTTATGTAATTTTATATATTTCAAAAGATTCCAGCTACTTTTGTCAAACAGAATAAATAAAAGCTAAAGCTTACCGTTACCAGCTAACAACTACTTTTGCCAAATACGCCCGTAAAGTTGCACACTTTACTGTTGTTATATATATATATATATATATATATATATATATATATATATATATATATATATATATATATATATATATATATATATATGAAGCGAATCGATAATGATCCATATCTAGCTCAATTAATAAAAGGGTACAAGGGTATGAGTCATAAATGGGTAAACGAATTGAAAATTAAAATCCAAACCTGTAAAATTATTACGGATTTGAAGCGAATCAGGGTTAAACCCCGCTTTCTTGACAGGTCTATCTGCAAATAAGGTTTGTGTAGAACGTCGTTACATCGTCAAAAATGACATCATGAGTGGCGGGCGTAGGAAAAAATGTTACAGTTGCACCTTACACTAGGAGTTGCACATATTTTTTTGGTGGGTGCACCTTAATAGGAAAAAAAATTACACTACAACGAAAAATCGAATGGTGGCCCGGGACCCCGGAAGACACTTAAATCCACCGCTAGGCATCATTAGATACATGAGTCATCGTTAGTCACACACGTGATAAACCAATGTGATATCTCATATTTAGTTTACGACTAAAAGTTTGTTTCTCAAAACAATAATATTGTCTCCATTTGTAAAACTATTTATGAAATCCATTTTGTGAAATGCACATGTATCAGGTATAATAGATACATAGTTTATGCACATAGATTTGATGAAAGCCAATATAGAAATCTAAATATTCAAATCATATAGTTTAATTTAAAACTATTCGATTTCATCCAAATAATTAAGAGTCGTAGCTGACAAGTGGCGGAGCCAATATCAAAGTAAAAGGGTATCTAAAAATTTTTAGGGTAGCCTAATTTTTTTTTTGAGTATTTGGGTTTCCCCGGTTTGGTTTCGGTTTTAAACCCAAACCTTAATTGAATCCTTAGCTAATCTCAAGTCTTGTTATATAAACATAAAGTTGAAGTATATTTTTGTACTTGAATCGACGTGGGACTCAAAGTAGATATCAAATGAAGCATAAGAATAACAAATTTATATAATAGATGAAAATGGTTGAGTTTACATATGTTTGACGATGTAGGATATAATAGCTGCAAAAAAAAGATAAACAAGGGATATGTAAGGAGCAATAATCGATCTTGAGACATTTGTTTCAATAAGTCAGCGCCTTAACGGGCAAACAAGTTGTTTGTTTGTGTTTATATGTGAATGGATGCATATATATACACTACATAAAACAAAATTTTTCTAAAAAAATTACACTACCAAAAAAATTTGAGGGGCATCCCGAGCTACCCTGGATCCCCTTGGATCCACCCCTGTTTTAAATGTAAGTTTAATAGTCGTTTATCAATAACGTTTTAGGACATAACATTGATATTACTTCTAACAAATGTTTTCCATTTTGAAATCGATTTACATCATATACTTTGTGATTAAGTAATATATTCATTGTTTATTGTGTATCTTGTTTTTGTGGTGTTTCGAAGTCTACACGTGTGACTCATTTGGGAAGCTGTTGAAACTTGAAAAGCACGATTTCAAGATGCCTTTTGCATCAGATCTTCCTTGTCCTTGTGGGATGAGGATCCTCACAATATGTTGGCATATATTCCGGTGTTTCCATGGATTCCCAAAAATGAATATGAATAAAGAAATAATATAAAAAAGTGGAGGGAAAGTTTTAATAAATGTAACATGCGAAAAGTTCAGTTTTGTTACTTGGGATGTGACCAATGTACATGTAAAGATATTTATTTGCTATTTTATAATTTTTGACTTTGTTTGTAATTTACAAATATTAATATGTAAAAAACTGTATTTTTCAAATATACAAGAGTTATATAGACAAAAAAAAATCCAAATTCATATATTCTATTCTATTCATTATTCTAGATAATTTGAATTATTATTATTTCAAACATATTTAAATAAAACATATCTAGAATTAGAGTAATTAAAAAAAAAAACGTCATCTGACAGTAGGATAAGCATGGGCTAAAATGGACTTTTCATAGCTCATAACAACCACAATATCACTTTGATGAAAAATACAACTCATGGTGAAGCTTGGAATGTTTGTGTAATTAAAGATTTTTATGAACATTATTGTAAAAATGATATTTTGAAAACCACGAGATCCATTCATCCATAACACGATGTTAGAATTAAAAATTTAAGATCCATATTTCGGCCTTTCCAATTTGTTGTGATAAACAGATTACGGAGCGCTAACGAGATAGTAGTTCGTTTTTGCCCATTAGATGGCCTGGGCCTAGTGATAAGCAGAGCCCCAACCAAACCAAATAATTCGTTCCAATAGTAATTTAGACATTTAGCATTAGGGCATTCATAATAGGGGTTTAATAGGAGTTGAATAGATGATGATTAAGATTGGTTGAATGGAGTGTGAGTGATAACATGGAGGATGATTGAATGAAATAGTTGTATGATCATTAAGTGGTTGAATGAAATTAATCTTTTTCTTTTTCAATTAAATTTCAAACCAAATATATATATAATCATATTTTCATATTATTTTATATTTTCATATTATTATTTTTAACTAAACAACAAATAAAATTAACCATATTTTTTGATATTATATTATTTAGGTTTCATGTTTTTAGGTTTCGTATTTTTTAATTAATATATTTTTAGGTATTAAATGTTTTACGTTTCATTAGTTTTAATTAATATATTTTTAAGTATTGTATTTTTTTTAACTATTATATCTTCTATTTTTAAATCTATTATTATGTTTAAAAATATAATGGTGATGATGTGAATATACATTAAACTTTGTTGGGTTTAATGGAGTGTGGATGTTATGGAGTAAAGTTGAATAAAAAATGAAATTTTGATGTGTCATTGATGTGACAATTCATTGAACTCTATAGAGTTTAGTGGACTGAGGATGCCCTAAATTATTAATATTATGGATGACGGTGAGTTGAGAACCGCTCAAATGATCCTGGCGCTTAAAACTCCTTCAACTTTTGATCGTGACCGTACGGTTTCTTGGCGGTTCCCTCTGCCGAGAGCTCCCACGTTCTCTTCTCCCGGTCGCCTATGTTTCTCTCTCGTACGCAGCACAATGTTAATTGCAGAAGTATCACCCCACGTCTCCTTCTTCTTCGTTTTATGGTTATCTAATTTCAAACTTGCTAAACTCCCTAATTTACAGTCACCATGGCGATTCTTCTCACGTTCGATCAATCGGTTTCTCAACCTAGACAACCCACGTTGGTAAATCGGTTTATCCCATACGTATTCATGTTTTATCTCAACCTCCTTTCAAGATAGTTTCGGTTATGGCCATTAGTGCTACAATTCCGGATTCTGGGGCTATATAAATCAACGATGTCAAGTTAGTTCATCACCAACATGGATTTCTTCATCAATCATAGAATTCGCGTCGTCTTTGGTTACATCGGTTTGGCTTGCTGATATATATCCTCGAATTCCCGTCGTCGGTACTTTCAACCGATATGCACGCCTTTTTACTGCCTCTGTGTTCTCTCTTCGGTTTCGACTGGTCTCCTCGATCCTCGAATAGCGTGTCGTTTTGAGGGCAGGTAAGTTCTTGCGTTTTCTTAGATTTGTAATTGTAGTATGAAAAATTATGGGTTAAACGAAATTAACAACGATTACATCCCTGCAATTGTAAATTATAATCAAAGTTTGGGTTTGGTGTATGGGAATCGAAAAGATTTTCAATTCATATGTGTTTCTGAATGCAGTTCTGCAAGAACATTGTTCTGGCTGGTGTAGGAAGTTTGACAGCAGAAGCACTAGCTGCTAACCTTTTGATTCCATTTGATGAAAACATGGGCGGAGGAGGTTCTCTTGCAGAGCTTTGCTGTGACTCACTGAAAGATTTCAATCCTATGGTTCATGCGAATGAATACTCAAAGGTGTTGAGCTGATGGTTCATATTTGGTGTTAATATCGTATATTTTCATCACTTTCTTCCATTTTCATCTTTTTTTGTCGTAATTAAAAAAAAACAACCTTCAGTTGTTTCTTACATTATAGATGTTTTTTTTAAACTTATGCTTCCAATTGACAATGTAGGGTGAAGAGGTGGATCTTCAACATGCTTTGACAAAAGGTGCACACATGTTTTATTATGCAGTGTAATACGATGTGGATGTGTTAAATCGATGATATATATAATAACAATAGTTTCTTTTCATTGTAGAAAGGTGGGTCCATACGTGGACATCTATTCTTGAGGGTGTATGCTTGTGTTATGTTTTCTCATGAATGTCATTTACCCAATTCTGATTATCACTCTTTTTTAAGAAAGATAACTTTGGTAAGTATTATTACTCTACTGTTACATCATGCGTGTTGATTGCTAGATTAAGATTTGAAATTCATATTTACAAGGAATTTCCTCAAAACCTGACTATTACATCTTATGGTTTTCTTGCTAAATTATTGTTATTTATTACAGAACATTGATTGTTGTAGCATATTATATATGGTACCATACATGGTGATAACTGTGGAGTTGAGCATTTACATAAAAACAGGTTTGGAGGTATGCAAAAACGTTGTACCTCTGCTTCACTGATTTGGTTCAAGACTAGGTTATTGAAGACATTGAAACCTCAATAAAAATTGAAAGGGTGAGGTATCTTCAGCCTTTTGTTATAGGTTTTGAGAAGTATCAATTTTTGAGAATTTTTATAGAAAGACCAGCATATATTTGATGATGCTTTGTTCTTTGAGATACATTGTGTTGTTTCTATACCTTTTTATGCATAGGATCCAAACTCTAGGTTGCCATATGTTTCAAGGGTATTGGCATGAAGCCAGTTAACACTAACAACCTCACTCCCACTCAATGTAGACAAAGTACCAGGTAGCTCTCACATTTGTCCCGTTTTGTTGAACTTGTATTTGATAATCTATGGCATGGGGTTGTGATGGTGGTCCTGCAGATAAGTTAGTAAGGTTTCTTTGCGTCATAACATTGATGTTCATAATTGTTAACACCTAAACTATCAATCATTTTTTTTTGTTTCGTTAGTTTGCTAAATTTTTTATTGCATTACACAGGGCATTCTTGGAATTGATAAGCCTTGTTAGGAATTGATGAATCTTGGATTTGGAATGGAGATATTCTTACAGGGGATGCTTTTGTAGCCAAGCTGCTTCCGTGCATAGTTGATTCTGCAGCCAAGCTGATTTCTCAACCAAGTTGATTCTCTCCTTTATACAGAACAATGGATTAGGTTAAGATTCTTGAGCATAAATAGAACAATGGACTAGGTTAGGATTCATGACATAAACACATAATGACAGTAAATAATGAAAATTGAAACTGGGTTTGTGATTTGCGATCTTTATTTCTCATTTGTGTTGGAATACGATGATTTTTATTCGGGCTTTAATTTATTTTGTTTTTGCTCATTTATTGTGGTAACATGTTTCTTGCAATTCCTTGTCTATGTGCTGACTTGGTGACACATAAGTTGGCTACATAACCATATTGTTTTTTGGCTGTTTTCTTTCTTTGTTTACTGTTGAAGAAGATAGGTACTTTCACTTTTTCCTAAGGTTCAAGATAGTTGTTAGATTATTTCCAGTTGGAGTTCACATTATGAATCAAAATCGTATTTTACCAAATTACCCCTGGAAAGCTCTTTCCATGCAAGAAGGGTCAGTTGATATCAAAGATTCCGACTACAATTTTCGATACAGTATGTCTCTCAACCCTGTGTTCTTTTTTACCTATTAGGCAAAATAAGTTAAATAAATAATAAAATATAGGAAGTGTAATAAGATTCGGTGAAAAGCTAAATTATACCGCAACAATGGTAGCACTTTTTCGTCCATGCTTTTTTCAAACTATCATTTTAGAGCATTAAAATCGTAATAAAGTAGAAATAAATGTGAATGAAAGATGGTTAATAATTTGAATTTAGGGGAAAAAAGGTAATGAAGATGTTACATGATCTGTAAATTTCCTTCGGTAAATATCAACAAATCTGTTATATTGAAAAGATTTTAGCATAAGTTGATTTCATGTCCTTTTTTTCCCTTTTTTATATTTTTTATTGTTACCTATCATCTTTCCTATCTTCCAAGTGGTTTTTTTCTTAGCCATGTTGTGTCCAATATTCTTCACCGATTGTGAAAGAGATTGCAAATGTGTCATTATGTGTTAATCTTGGGTATAACATGAAGCATCAAGGGAAAAAGAAGAAATATGAGTCTTTGAATTGAGTGCAGGGGAGACCAATAACAATGTTTTTTTTTCATCTTTATAATAAGAGTTCATGGCTTGAGGGACCATGGATTATCATGTAAAATAACTTTGATTCTTTTTTATTATTTAATGTTTTTTAATTTGAAAGAATATTGAGATAGTTATGAGTTTAATAATGTACATATTTATGGTTGGTTGGTTGTTGTGCTCACAATTGTCTTGAAGGCGCCCTTTTTCAAGCCCATGTCCTCTTGCTTTGTTGCTTTGTGGAGCCAAAAGTCATGCCAGTACATTGTTACTATTTATTTTTCACAAATTATAGCATTGGACTTACAATTTTTTTTCTTATTAACCATGGAAATTGATTTGGATTTGGATAACATGGCTGTAATTGGGTGGATATTACAAGTTATAGTGTTGTATGAATATTAAATGAAAGTGGGATGTTATAATAACAACTAAGTGGAAGTAAAAAACGATGTTTTGGTGTTGTTTGTTTTTGTGGTTTCAAAGAACAGTTATCAAGTTGCCATTGCCAGTTATTATATGTTGTTGTTGGTTGATTAAAATACATCACATTATACACTTTTTCAGGTCAAGCATTCAAATTTCTATTTCAACCAGATACTCAGATTGATGCACTCAAGTTGTTCATCAAATGTTGGATTACCGGATCTTCTGGTGCTATCAATCGTCATTTGATACTTATTATTAGTACTTACCTTGCATCTGTTATTCAAAGTCTAGGTGTTTTCTCAGGTTTGTGTCTTATTGGGTGATGGGTTACTCTATTTTTTACTTCATTTCTGGCTCAGTAGTTTGCTTATCTTCTTGGTGACCCCCTTTTCTTTCCTTTATAAAATTTTCATTCACTTTTTTTATATATATTTTCCACTTTCTAAGTGTGCAGCTAATGGTTTAGTTTGTGTTACACATAGCAATACTTAAGACTGCAACTGTTCCTAGGATTCTCCAAACTAGCACCAGATGTTGAACTTCTATAACATTGCTTCCCCAGTCAGATTCAATGAACCCTGACCATGAACGCCAAGATTTGCATTTGATTGTATATTTGTATTACAGATGTTCCTTGACGTACACAAGAACTCTTATAAACATCGTTGGTTGACTTTTATTAAGACTGTGAGTTTATCAATGGGAAGGAGAAAAAATTACTTTGAGAACCACTAAATTGCTAGCGTCAAGGAATGAACCAACAATAATTAGATCACCCTCATCGTCACCATCTATAAGCATTTTAGAATACATCGTCAAGTGCATTTTATTTTAACAGACACTTACAAAGCCCCGTATATCTAAAAACAACATATTAAGAAAGCAATAAGAATACCACCAGACTTTTTATATTACTACTATAGGAAAACACATATATATTCCCTCTCACTTACCTTGATTACTGAATCACTCATTAAAAACTCTTTTGTCATTAATTCATACAACATCATGAGGTATAGACCAAAGGTTAAAACAACTCCGGCTCATAAACTACGTCGTCCTTGAACCTATACATCAAAAAAGTGATTTTTTTCTCAAAATGTTTGACAATATATTTAAGAATTGTGTTAAGTGAATTTCTTGGCAACTTACAGCGACTCCAACCTAGGGAAACAAATGAAAGAAGGATGTTATAACAATACTTGAATTTATAGTTAGGTTAACTGCAAAGAATAACTGCAATGAGTGTAAGCTGGTATAATGAACAAAAAATAAGTTTGTATGTATTTGTATAATGGGAACAAATTACAGAATTATGATTTAGAAGAAAGTAAAATCAATATTCTTTTATCACGTCGGTCAACCGTCCACCGGACGGGTATAACACTAGTTTATAAGGTGGATAAGAATTTTGTATTTTAGTAAAACTAGTTGTGAGACCCATGTATTACATGAGTTTATTTAAAAAATAAACAAACATAAAGATCTAATAATTTAGAAAATTTAAATTTATAAGAAAAAAGTAAAATATTAATTATTAAAATTGAAGTGTTTATTTATCTTTTAAATTTAAATAAATAAACAGCTAAAATAGTTAGATTCAATTTAGAAATTTAGAAATTAAAAGGAAAGTTGCATTAATGAATTAATATACATTTATTATTGCATTTATTACATTTAAGTATTATATAAAATTTAATAAAATGAAAAAAAAAACAACAAAATGACACATGGATATAATTTAATCTAAATTTACCACAAAATGACATGTGACATAATGCATAAGAGGATGACAAGCGACAAAACTATTTTCATTTATTACTGAGGATATGAAATGTATTGTAAACATTATTTAAAGCAACTAGTTATTCCATCTCAACACATTATACGTTACTATATTGTATGTAACATCTAATCAATGTTTTAAAAACCGGTTTCAACTAGTACCGATTTTATATCTATTTTTGAACCGGAATGAACCGACCATTTTTTACAAAAATTTGGTTGAACCGGCTAAATTAAACCGGTTGAACTGGTTAATTGAATAAAAACACAATTAAATTAATCATTTTGCATAACAAACTTTGGTTCACATCTATTTAGATTTCTTTGAATAAAAACACATCGTAAATGTTATAAAGTTTTTTAATACGTTTGTATTCATCTAAAACTTTATTTTATTTCGATATTATACTTTATTTTCTTTTTAATGTATGTGGATTAATGTAAAACTTATGACTATTTATTTATTTATTTTTTTAACTTTTGGATTGATCTACAATTTGTATTTATGTCTACTTTTAATGTTTAAATTTATCGGTATCAAATTCTTGATTTATATATGTATGTGTAGGAAAATAGAAAAAAAAATTAAAATTACGGTCGGTTTGGTTAAACCCGTTGAACCAAGAGTCAAAACATACCGATTCAACTAAAAAACTAGTTTTTAAAAGATTACATCTAATCTTGTTGTATGGAATAATAAATGAAATCCGGTTAAATAAGTTTGGCTAATCTAAAAACGGACATGATAGTTTACAATCACAAAGAATAAAGACTGGAATTTCCATATTGATTCTTTATTAATAAAATTCAGCTCCCTAAGAGCAAAAGAAAACAAAATATTTATATAAATAGTAGATATGTTTACTTCTATAAATCTTAGAAAATAAAATGGATTAGATTATCTAAATCAACATCAATCGACATAGAATAATAAAACACTATGTGTAAGACCTATGTATTATACGAGTTCATTTAAAAGAAAATTTAAAAATAGATTTCTTAACATTTAAGAAGTTTGAATTTATAAGGAAAATAAAAAAAATATTGAATTATTAAAATGAAAGTGTTTTTATCTCTTTTAAATTTAAACAATTAATTTAGATATATAAAAAAAAAGCTAATGAGACTTTAATTTATAAATTTTAAAATTAGAAAGAAAGTCAATTAATGAAATTAATATGTATTTATCATTACATTTATTGTAATTATTACATTAAAATATGATGTGAAATTTAATAAAATAGAAAAAAAAACCATAAAATGACATGTGAAAAAAAAAACTAATTTAAAATAACCACAAAATGACATATGACAAAATAAATGAGAGTATGACATGTTGCAAAAAATATCTTTATTTATTAGAGTAAAATAAAAGATTCCAAAATTTGAAAAAAAAAAATCGTTTCCCATGGACAAAATTGCAAAAATGGTCCTTGTGCTTGTAAAAATTATATGGTTTTAGTCCAAAAATTTTCGGTGGTGCAAAAATGGTCCATTTTTGGATCTTTTTAGTGTTTTTGTCCCTCTCAACTTGAAAAGACTATTATGCCATTATATATATATATATATATATATATATATATATATATATATATATATATATTTCTTCAAATGTTTTTAATTAATTAAGAATAAGAAAAGGCCCACCCACCCACCATATTCCTTTTCCTTTCCCCCGTCTACGACCTTCATAAAAAACCCTTTGACATCATCGACGTCTTTTTCACAAGACTTCCACCGTCGGCAATCTTCCCCTTCACATCTCCCCTCCCCCTCCCCCTTCACCTGTCAACACCATCTCTTCCCTACGACCTCGATGAGTGTATAGTTTTCGTCCCCAACATCTGGTACATCTCCCACGTCACTCCCTCTGTATGAGGAAACGAAGAAACATTTTGTACTCTAAAATCCGTATACTCTGATCTAAAATCAATGGAGGTGGTTAATGGTGGTGGATCTAAAATCGTGAAGCAAAATCGATTCACCATCATCTTCTTCGAGTTGCAGGTTTTAGAACAGAGGCAGGAGAGGCAGAGCTGTAGGTTTCCTTTTCCCCATGGAAGGGACAAACTTAAACAGATGTATGGTCGGAATCGAACTCGCCAGAGAATATTCAGTTTACTACAAATCAACATCACTCATGTCTGATAAAGGAATAAAGGGTGAAGTATAGGTGGAATCGAACTCGCCGGAGAAGGGGAGAGTATGGTCGGAATCGAACTCACCGAAGAAATAGAAAGGTTAGATCTATAAATCCTAGTTAGCTGATGGAGTTCATTTATAGATCCCAAACAACCGGTGAGTGATGATGTTTGATCAATGGTGGTGGTGGTGATCGGAATGTGAAAGTCGGCTCAGGCGAGGTCTCTCCAACAACTGTGTATCAAGCAGCTCCGTTTCTTGAAGGATTAGCCTAATTTCTTGTTGGGATTCGAGATGGGAAATTATTATTGGAATTCAAATATTGTAAATCAACACTCGGTTGATTGTATTTCTGGGCATTATTCTTGAAGCTTGGATTTTTCATGGTATTTGGGACAATTTCATCTAAAATCTAGGTGGAGATGGAGGTGGTTGAAGGTGGTGGTGGTGGACAGTTTGTGGCAGTCAGGGTGGTCGTGAGGTGGGATTTTTTTTATGGAGACGACATGTTTGTGTTTCTTGAGAGAGAGATTGGTAGGAGTGATGAATTAGGTGGGGTGGGATGGGATTTATTTTAGTTTTTTTTAATTAAAATAATAATAAAAAAATATAAAAATAAATAAAAATAACTATTTTAGGGGCATATTCGTGATTTTATGTAACGACCCAATTTTACCAAGAAAATTTTCATTTTTAGTTAATCAAAACCAATCTCATAAACCATAAAATCCCAAAACATTTGTTTTCAAATCAACATTCATTACATCATTGTTTTCCTTTTTAAAACATCAGAGGGTCCCAAACACATCAAAAAGAGAGAGATAGAGTGCACGCCACGTCATCACGCCTTGCCCTTGCCTTTAGGCTCAGAAGTACCTGAAACAAATCAACAACCTGTAAGAGGAATGCTTTTCCCAGAGCATACCACACACATTCACATACACATATCCTGATAACTAAATAAGCTATAAACATGCAACAGAAACTATGCAATATGATTCAGCAATAATGTCATGGGCTACCCCACATGGTCTTTACCTAGGACTGCCATGGGCTACCCCACATGGCCTTACATCCAATGCCATGGGCTACCCCACATGGTCTTTACCTAGGACTGCCATGGGCTACCCCACATGGTCTTATATCCAATGCCACGGGCTCCCCCCGGGGTCTTCCATACCAACATAATATCACATAACATATCAATTCATAAATGAATAACACACACATAACATGATCACATAATGGGCCGGCCTTGGTGTCGTAGACCCATAGGTATGGTGAGAAGACTCACCTCCGTCCGATGAATACAAATACTGCCCTCCTAATAATCGGCAACCTCCCAAGCTGAATAATAACAATAATAATATAATCATAGATAAGACCTTAAATTACCCAAGGAAAGGCCCAACCTTCAAACTCTACCCCGAAGGCCCAATTACCCTTTTCTTGCAAATGGGCCCCAAAATCCAAGTCCAATATCCTTAATGGGCCCCTTGGCCCAATAAGGCCCAACCAATAAGTCCTCGGCCCAAACAGATGAAAAGGCCTCAATCTTATAGAACCCAATCAAGCTTAACAACCAAATGAGGCCCAAAGGCCCAAAACAGCTTAGGGCCCAACTGAGCTGCGTACGCCCAACGTACCTCCCTGGTACGCGCAGCGTACTGAAGGTCTAGCGACTGCGCGCTGCGTACAGACAGTTACGCCTAACGTACAACCGTATTAAGCACTTTTCCCATTAAGTGCTTAATGCTCGAATCCCTCACGTCCAAATGCTAGATCTAAGTCTGAAAAGATGTCCTAAGGCATAAAGTTGGCAACTTTATGCCCTTGCATGTCTCATACACACCCAACCACTCCATTAAGACCTTTCCAAGGTCTTTTACCCATGCATGAGGTCAAATCTCTCATCAAGCTTCCATTTTTATACTTCTAAATGACTAGGGGACCTCAGATCTGACTTTCATATCAAAAGGGAAGGCTTAACTCAACAAAAGAGGTCCAAAGTTCATAAAAGGGACAAACCACCAAAACCCTAGCTAGATCTAAAGATTAGAAAGGAAAGATGCAAGCTTTTTACCTCCAGAAGCTTTGCAAGATGCTTTTGGTGCAGGATCTTGAAGCACCACTTGATCCAAGCTTGCTTGACCACCCCTTCTTCTTGAAATACACACAAAAAGGCCACAAATGCACTATTTAAGGCTTAAGAATGATCTCACAAGGTTTCCAGGAGTATATGGATGTTCTAAGGCTGTGGAGGCTCTCTAGGGTTTAGTCCAAGGAACTTAAGCTTGTTTAAATAGGCCTCAAGTCCGCATATTTAGGGTTTGCGACCCTGGCGCCTACGCCCCGCGTAACTCAAGGTACGCCCAACGTACCTTGATTTCCTCCGCGACCACTTCCATGCAGTACGCTAAGCGTACACTTAAGTACGCCCAATGTACTTAAGGGACCATATATGCAAATATTATAATCCTTAGGGTTTTAAGACTTACCAGAATTTTGGATGTTACAACTCTCCCCCACTTGGACTAGACTTTGCCCTCGAAGTCCGTGGCTGAAAACAGATCGGGGTAATGCTCCCGCATCTCCTCCTCTGGATCCCATGTCCATTCGGAGCCCCTTCGGTGCTGCCATTGCACCTTTACCAACTTCACTTCCTTGTTCCGAAGTCCCTTCGTCTTCCTGTCAAGAATGGCAATCGAATTCTCGACATAATTCAGGCCCCCATCCACCCGAATATCATCCAAGGATATAACCGCGGACTCGTCAGCAACACACTTCCGAAACTGAGACACGTGGAAGGTGTTGTGGATCTGACTAAGCTCCTCTGGAAGCTCTAAACGATATGCTACTTTGACCACACGGGCTATGATCCTGAACGGGCCTATAAATCGAGGCCCTAGCTTGCCTCTCTTACGAAACCTGATAATCCACTTCCAGGGTGACACTTTCAGTAAAACAAAATCCCCCACCTGAAACTCAAGATCCGATCGCCGTCGATCAACATAACTCTTCTGGCGGCTCTGCGCGACCCGCAACCGGTCGCGCACCTGCTGGATCAACCCGGTGGTCTTAAGGACCACCTCCGTGCTCCCCATCACTCGATGTCCAACCTCGTCCCAGCATACTGGGGTCCTGCACCTCCGACCATATAACATCTCAAATGGAGCTCGCTCGATGCTGGCATGATAACTGTTGTTGTACGAGAACTTTGCTAGTGGAAGGTACGTATCCCAACTTCCTCCAAAATCCAGCACGCATGCTCGCAGCATGTCCTCCAATGTTTGGATCGTCCTCTTACTCTGACCGTCAGTATGAGGGTGATATGTTGTACTGAAGTGTAGCTGAGTACCCAGTTCCTCGTGGAACTTTTTCCAAAACCTGGATGTAAACCGAACATCCCTATCCGAAACCACTGACACCGGCACCCCGTGCCTAGCCACCACTTCTCGAACATAGATGTCTGCCAACTTTTCTGCGGATATACTCTCGGAGATCGGAATGAAGTGGGCACTCTTCGTCAGTCTGTCCACAATAACCCATATGGCATCCACTCCCCTCGCCGTCCTCGGTAGCTTCGTAATGAAGTCCATAGTGATCTCTTCCCACTTCCACATGGGAATGGGTAACAACTGAACCTTGCCATGAGGCCGCTGGTGCTCGGCCTTGACCTTCCTGCAGGTCAAGCACCGCTCCACAAACCAGGTGATCTCTCGCTTCATGCAGGGCCACCAATAACTCAGTCTCAAGTCCCTATACATTTTTGTTGCACCTGGATATATAGAAAACTTGGACTTATGCGCCTCCTCTAACAGTCTCTGTCTCACTCCCCCTTCCAATGGTACCCACACTCGGCCACACTGAGTCAAAAGGCCGCGACTATCCTTGACAAACAAAGGATACTGACCCCGAATTTTCTTTGTTTTCCAGTTCTCCTTCTTTACCCCCTCAACCTGAGCCCCCTTGATCATTTCCAACAAAGGCGAAATTACGGTCATCCTCATACAAATGTCCCTAATCGGGGACCCCGTCGCCTTGCGACCCAAAGCATCGGCCACCACGTTGGCCTTCCCTGGATGGTATAGGATCTCGCAATCATAGTCCTTCAGTAGATCTAACCATCTCCTCTGCCGCATGTTAAGGTTCTGTTGATCCATCAAATACTTTAGACTCTTGTGATCGGTATAAATAATAAACCACACTCCATACAAATAGTGCCTCCAAATCTTGAGGGAAAACACCACCGCCCCCAGCTCCAAGTCATGCGTGGGGTAATTTGCCTCGTGAGGCTTCAACTGCCTGGAGGCATAAGCAATCACATGCCCCCTCTGCATCAACACTGCACCCAACCCTGATATCGATGCATCACAGTATACCACTAAATCATCCAACCCCTTAGGCAGTACCAGGACTGGAGCCTCGCATAACCTCCGCCTGAGGGTCTCAAAAGCCCTCTGCTGATCCTCACCCCACCGGAAAGTCACATTCTTCTTGGTCAAACGGGTCAATAGCACGACAATCTTGGAGAAATCCTGGATAAACCTCCGATAGTAACCCGCTAAACCCAAGAAGCTACGAATCTCCAAGGCATTCCTCGGTACCTCCCATCGCATCACAGCCTCCACCTTGGCTGAGTCAACCGAAATACCCTCTTGATTGATGACATGCCCCAAAAACTGCACTTCCCGCAGCCAGAAATCACATTTGGAGAACTTTGCATAAAGCTTCTCCACCCTCAAAGTCTCTAGAACCACTCTTAAGTGCTGCTCCCTGGTTTTGGAGTAAACCAGGATATCATCAATAAAAACAATCACTGACTGATCCAACATCGGTCTGCACACCCGGTTCATGAGATCCATGAACGCTGTCAGGGCATTGGTGAGCCCAAATGGCATCACCACAAACTCGTAATGCCCATAACGAGTCCTGAAAGCTGTCTTCGGTATATCCTCATCCCTAATCCTCATCTGATGATACCCGGACCGAAGATCAATCTTGGAGAACCAAGATGCACCCTAAAGCTGATCAAATAAATCGTCGATCATTGGCAAAGGATAGCGGTTCGTCACCGTCAGCTTGTTCAGTTCCCTATAATCAATGCACATCTTGTGCGATCCGTCCTTCTTTTTCATGAAAAGGATCGGTGCTCCCCACGGAGAACTGCTCGGACGGATGAACCCTCGGTCTAGAAGCTCTTGAAGCTGCGTAGATAACTCCTGCATCTCAGGTGGTGCCAACCGATACGATGCCTTGGTTGTCGGAGCGGCACCCGACACCAAATCGATGCGAAACTCCACCTGCCTCTCCGGAGGTACCCCAGGCAACTCTTCGGGAAAAACGTCCCGAAAGTCCTGCACTATCGGCACGCTGTCAATATCCGCTACCGCTACTATTCGCGTATTCGAAACATAAGCCAAAAATCTCGTGCACCCCTGCTGCAAAAACCTCCTGGCCCTCGCGGCTGAACAGAGGTCGGGCCCTGCGAGGTCCTCTCGCCCTGAATGACCAGCTCTCCCCCCCTTGGGGTTCGAACCCGGACCAACTGTCGCTCGCAATCGATCATGGCCCCATTGGTCCCCAGCCATTCCATCCCAATGATTACCTTCAATCCTCGCAACGGTATGGGAACTAAATCGACGCGAAACCTCTCGCCATGCACATTCAGGACGCAGTCTTGATATACCCTCGCAACACTCATAGTGCGATCATATGCAATCTCCACCTCGAGTGGGGTATCCAGAGTCCCCGACGCGTCTCGGAACTTCTTGCTAAGCGCAAGAGACACGAACGATCGGGTAGCACCCGAATCAAATAAAACATGAGCCGACATACCATTGACCAAAAAGGTCCCTATACAAAACATAATACATACATATAAGCATTTAACTACACAAGGTAGAGAAGAATAGACACATACCAGCCACAACGTCTGGCGCTGCCTGAGCCTCCTTGGTAGTCAGCTGAAAAGCGCGGCTTTTCACCGCTGGAGCTTCCGCCTTGACATGGCGGCCGTCAGTAATCCTCATAGTGGCGGGCGCGGGCGCCGCCACTGATCCTCCTCCTCCTCCCTGCAACCTCGGACAATCGGCCTTTTTATGGCCTGTATGGTTACAGTGAAAACATATCAAGCCCTTCTTGGGGCAATCCTTACTCATGTGGCCCTGCTGGCCACAAGAGTAACATCCTGATATCCCGGCTGTCCGACAACCCCCACTGTGAAAACTCCCGCACTTGGCACACTGGCCCCAGCCCTGCTGGCCCCTACCCGAAGAATCAGAGGTCTTAGGCTTCTTAGCCTGAGCCCCTGCTGCCTGTACCTGCTTAGTCTTCCGCTTCGTGCGGGACTCCAACTCCATCTCCCTCTCACGGGCCTTCTTCACCATCTCGTTCAGGGTTTTCCACCCTGTAAAGCTCACAAACTCCCGAATATCATTCCTCAACATAGCATGATATCGGGTTCGCCTCATCTCCTCATCCGTAGCATACTGCAGAATCAACAAAGCTCGCTCTCGAAACTTGGCGGTGATCTCTGCCACCGTCTCAATGGTCTGCTGCAACCCATGAAACTCCCTCACCAACCGTTTCACCTCAATAGGTGGCGCAAACTCTGTATTGAAACGTCGGACAAACTTAGCCCACGAAATCTCAGCCACACCGGCTGCTCCCTCATGGCTAGTAACCTCGCCCCACCAATCTCGGGCCCTGTCCCTCAGCATACATGAAGCAAATCCAACCTTTGCCTCCTCCAGGCAAGAACTCGTTCGTTGGACATTCTCAATGTCCGCTACCCAGCGTCTGCTCACAATGGGGTCCCTGACCCCCGAGAACTCTGGAGCTCCACATGCCTTGAGCTCCTGAAACGAGGGAGTTCGGGCTCCACCCTGACCCGCAGAAACATCAGCCCTGAATGCCCTAAGTCTCTCCTCCACGATCTCCATAATGCCCTCCTTGACCGTCCCAAAGATGACTGGGGTATCGTCAAGGATGCCCCTCGTAACCTCGGCCGCAATCAACTCACGCAGCCTCTCATCAATACCATCAGTAGGGCCACCTGACCCGACCCCGGACCCAGATCCCGATCCTGATCCCCCTACTCCAAACCGTGTCATCACCATGCTGAACTGAAATATCAAAACATAATGATCAGGATACCTATAACGAGGGTTCTTTCACACTGGTTTCCCTCCCCTTTGGATCCCCAGGTAAAACATGGCTTTGGGTACAGGTCCTGTGCTTCCAGTAGTACGGGCCCAATACTACCTTCCACACCTACCTGTACCTTTCCCCCACTGCTCTACCTAATGACTCCAATACATCCCAATACAATACCATAATTCACATCTAACACCCGAAACAAATCCTGGGCTGCCCTATGATTTGTCCTACCCATGACAATCAAACCCATCACAACAGGCTGGTTTTATGCATGCAAATTATACACAGAAAGGATCAAATAGACTTTCGAATAAGAGATTCTACCCTAAGACCACATCCCGACAAGGAAAAGAAAATAAGGCCAAATCAATCATTCTAAGGCTATAAGCTCCTAACCGTATATAATTCTAAAAGCATACACATAGCAAGTTCCATATAAGCAACAAGACTCAAATATCAGTATAGCATGGCTATTCAAATTGGGAAACTACTTACTTGGCTGGGCTGATCACGCGCGTCACACTCTCATCTTTTGGGTTTCTTTTAATTCCTTTTTGGTTACTTTTGAAAACATTTTATCACCTTCTTAGTTTGAGTCCTGACACACCCGAGGATGTGCCCGAATCCCTCAAACCAAGGCTCTGATACCAACTTGTAACGACCCAATTTTACCAAGAAAATTTTCATTTTTAGTTAATCAAAACCAATCTCATAAACCATAAAATCCCAAAACATTTGCTTTCAAATCAACATTCATTACATCATTATTTTCCTTTTTAAAACATCAGAGGGTCCCAAACACATCAAAAAGAGAGATAGAGTGCACGCCACGTCATCACGCCTTGCCCTTACCCTTAGGCTCAGAAGTACCTGAAACAAATCAACAGCCTGTAAGCGAAATGCTTAGTGAGTTTCCCAGAGCATACCACACACATTCACATACACATATCCTGATAGCTAAATAAGCTATAAACATGCCACAAAAACTATGCAATATGATTCAGCAAGAATGCCATGGGGTACCCCACATGGTCTTTACCTAGGACTGCCATGGGCTACCCCACATGGCCTTACATCCAATGTCATGGGCTACCCCACATGGTCTTTACCTAGGACTGCCATGGGCTACCCCACATGGTCTTATATCCAATGCCACGGGCTCCCCCCGGGGTCTTTCATACCAACATAATATCAAATAACATATCAATTCATAAATGAATAACACACACATAACATGATCACATAATGGGCCGGCCTTGGTGTCGTAGACCCATAGGTATGGTGAGAAGACTCACCTTCGTCCGATGAATACAAATACTGCCCTCCTAATAATCGGCAACCTCCCAAGCTGAATAATAACAATAATAATATAATCATAGATAAGACCTTAAATTACCCAAGGAAAGGCCCAACCTTCAAACTCTACCCCGAAGGCCCAATTACCCTTTTCTTGCAAATGGGCCCCAAAATCCAAGTCCAATATCCTTAATGGGCCCCTTGGCCCAATAAGGCCCAACCAATAAGTCCTCGGCCCAAACAGATGAAAATGCCTCAATCTTATAGAATCCAATCAAGCTTAACAACCAAATGAGGCCCAAAGGCCCAAAACAGCTTAGGGCCCAACTGAGCTGCGTACGCCCAACGTACCTCCCTGGTACGCGCAGCGTACTGAAGGTCTAGCGACTGCGCGCTGCGTACAGACAGTTACGCCTAACGTACAACCGTATTAAGCACTTTTCCCATTAAGTGCTTAATGCTCGAATCCCTCACGTCCAAATGCTAGATCTAAGTCTGAAAAGATGTCCTAAGGCATAAAGTTGGCAACTTTATGCCCTTGCATGTCTCATACACACCCAACCACTCCATTAAGACCTTTCCAAGGTCTTTTACCTATGCATGAGGTCAAATCTCTCATCAAGCTTCCATTTTTATACTTCTAAATGACTAGGGGACCTCAGATCTGACTTTCATATCAAAAGGGAAGGCTTAAATAAACAAAAGAGGTCAAAAGTTCATAAAAGGGACAAACCACCAAAACCCTAGCTAGATCTAAAGATTAGAAAGGAAAGATGCAAGCTTTTTACCTCCAGAAGCTTTGCAAGATGCTTTTGGTGCAGGATCTTGAAGCACCACTTGATCCAAGCTTGCTTGACCACCCCTTCTTCTTGAAATACACACAAAAAGGCCACAAATGCACTCTTTAAGGCCTAAGAATGATCTCACAAGGTTTCCAGGAGTATATGGACGTTCTAAGGCTGTGGAAGCTCTCTAGGGTTTAGTCCAAGGAACTTAAGGTTGTTTAAATAGGCCTCAAGTCCGGATATTTAGGGTTTGCGACCCTGGCGCGTACGCCCCGCGTAACTCAAGGTACGCCCAGCGTACCTTGATTTCCTCTGTGACCACTTCCATGCAGTACGCTAAGCGTACACTTAAGTACGCCCAACGTACTTAAGGGACCATTTATGCAAATATTATAATCCTTAGGGTTTTAAGACTTACCAGAATTTTGGATGTTACATTTTAGGTGGAGTATGGACCAAAATCACAACAAAATATCAACCATAGGGACCAAAACCACACAAGATATCCGAAATTGGACAACCGATGCATCACCAAACTTTTTTGGACCAAAACCACATAATTTTGATAACCACAGGGACCATTTTTGCAATTTTGTCTTTCCCATGGGCTGTATGAATTTCGTCAAATCTTGACACCATAAAATAACTTCAACTTCGACCATGGTGTCATCAATGATCCAATCCCACTAGTGTTGAAAATATCAAGACATGTACATGTTGCATCATTATTTGTATAGCATAACCCTATAATCATTAAAAAATGATCTTCAAAAATATTAAAAGAGCCATTTGTTAGAATTTTGGGGTAATAAAGACACTTGGATATTCTGAGAATTGTGATTCCACTTTCAAATCAAAGTATTTGGGTGATACTCCCTAATCTTTGATTGGATAAGACTCATAAGAGATTCAGAACAGAGAATGAGATGTATCAATTTCGTGAGTCCCAAAAAAACTTACCAAAAATTGGTTAAATACCTCATTTGTGTTGGATTAGGTGTCTAAGCCCATAACTATAATTGGTATGTACTTGATTTGATAGTAGCATGGTCCTTTTGGGTTGCATTCACATTGACAACTAGACAAGATGACTATTACAGAGAGAGGTTGAGTTTATTATTTGGAATAATAAATTGGTGCATAAATATGATTTATTACTATATTATAAGAATAATATATTAATTAGAAATCATATTATTAATTAGTATTTAATCAGAAATTAAATTGGAATTAATTTCGGGATTAAAGGAACTGATTAAAAGTGCATGGGTTGTTTTGTAATTGTTTGATAGTTGAGGTTTTGGGCCATTGGATCACCCTTATTAGGGAGGGCCGAAAATCCCTAGAAGGTTCTATAGATTTTCGTCCAAGCCCTAAGGTAAGGGAGTGCATGGACTTGCTTTGGCCCTAAGATAAGCAATTAGGGTTTCTACCTCAAAACCCTAGCTAGCCTCAAGTATAAATAGACCACTTTGCCTCTTGAATTTGTGCACCTCATTTAAACCTTAGAAGAGCCGAATTTCTGAGAAAGTGACTCCTCTCTCCTCTCTCTCATATTCATCCTCTTGCCCTAGTGTGTTTGTGAGCCATTATAGGTACCACACTTGTGGTACTTGTTCTAAAAAACAAGGATCTTCAAGTTTTGGTTGTTATTACTATATAGCAACAAATGTATGTAATCCAAATTTTCATATGTAGATTTCAGATTATTAGATGCATATTAGGGTTTCCTTTTTGTGTTCAATACTTGTATGTCTAATAGAGAAAACATAGATCGAAACTAGGGCAAGAGTCAAAAAACTGTCTAAAAACTGTCAAACAAATATTCAAAATCTGTCTAAAAACTAGGGCAAGAGTCAAAAAACTATAAAAACTGTCTTAAAACAGTTTTCCAAAAGTCAAAAAACTGTCATAAATCTGAGTTTTCTATAAGGATTAATGCAAAGCCAAAAACGGGTCAAATATTCAAAATTTCGATTTCGACCCCAGCTAGGGGCTCTACCCCTTGGACCCCGCTAGGGCTGCCGCCCCTTGGACCCTGCTCACAGGGGCACTGCCCCCTGACCCCCGTTCGTTCAGGGGCTTCTCCCCTAAATGACAATCTACTTTTAGTCTTTAATAAACTAAAACAAGTATGCACTCCACACATTCCTTACTTGTTTAATATTCATCAAGATTGATTTTGGTCAACAAGTCAACCCATTACACTTAAATACAATTAGTGAATCAAATCACCAACACCATTTTATAGGCTAACAATTTAATAAACTAGTATTTGACTCATCTGGGGCCTTTTTTACAAATAATAAAAACGAAAACTATAAGAAAAAATTATATAATGAACCAAAAACATAACTTTAAAATATAAAAGAAATCAAATTTATAATTTATAAAATACCAATATATTAACTTTAAAGTTATAAAAGATAAAAATTATTAGATCAAAATTTTTGAAAAAAAATGATGTAAAAATCTATTATGATTAAGCAAAATAGACAAAATCTTTATTTATAAAGAAATGATTATTTTGCATTTTGTATTACCCCGTCTTAAAGTTTTTTTTTTAATCGTACGATCATTAGTTAGGATATTTAAATTGAGCATAATATTTGGTTACACTACATTATTGAGTTTTTTTGTCAATAATCACCACGTCATAATGTTTTTACTATATTTGAAGCAAAAGCTATGTTTGTGAAATAAATAGGTGTAAAATTAATTTATGATAGAATATCATTAATAATTCAACCAATACAACTAGGGCGGACGCATGATTTCACAATAGGGATTGCACAGGAAAGTCAGGGGTTTCACGATAGTAAAAAAAATAAAAATTTTAAAAAATTTCACTGCCGCCGGAAAAATCAGGGGTTGCCGGTGACCCCCCCCCCCCCTAAATCCGCCCCTGAATACAACTAAGGGCATGTACGATACAAGTACGGATGAGAGGTAAAGTTGATAACCTATTATATGTATAGCATACGGAGTTGATTCAATGAGTTTATTAGTGATTGCAATGTTGGATGGCCATATCGGTGTTATTGTAATTTATACGAGTGTCAAAGATAAGTCTATACTATAATACAAGTCAAATGATATTTTTTTAAATATAAATTTGCCGTTGGTAGAAAATGACTAGTAAGGCTGCTCGGAGTAGGCTCGTCAAATGAAGTGGCTAAGTTCGCTAAAGGAATCAGAACACTGCCCCTAGCGCTCGCTAGGGGGCTCGCTAAGAGGGTATCGCTAGGCGTTTGGCGAGATGAGAGAGAAGGATTTGGTGGAAGCTGATTAGTGGAGAGGGGTTTGATTGGATTGCATTGACCACCATAATTTCCAAACCTAATTCATTTATTTTCCACTAAACATTTTTCATTTAAATAAAAAAAAACGTTTTTACCTAATAAAAATTCAGAATTTCAAATTATAATTCAACAACTATAAATTAAACTACATTCTCAACATTTCACACACAAAATATCATTACTTCTATCTCAATTCTCAATACTCTCAATTTACCAAACACAAATGTCTTCATCTACCCAAAACAAAACCCCAAAAAAAAGCAAAAAAAAAAAAAATCTTCAAACCTTCCATCACTATACATTTCACCTCCAAACCCTCAATCACTAAACTTTCCATCACTACCATGTCATCGACCTTTATTTGATCAACCAATTCATTCACCCGCTAGTTACTACTATCATTCTATGGCTCAACAAATGTTTCCATTCAATCCGTACTCTTCTTAACCCATGTCATTTTACCAAAACCAACCCCAATCTAATTTCCAATCTCAACCAATACCTCGTCCAAATTTGGATCTTGATTTCGTTTAATACGGTTCAAGAAACTCAATTCTTTTCACAACTTCAACCTTAAAGTAATTTTCAATCCCAACCATGTTGCCTACTCGACGAGTCAACCGATTGTTCCGATGAAGGACTCGTTGAAGAGCCCGTTCAAGAGTCATTTCAAGAGCCCAGAAAAAATAAAGGAAAATGGAAGGCTCCATGCAAAGGGTGGACGGATGATGAAGAGAGGGCACTAGCGCAAGCATGGCTAGATGTGTCGGAGGATCAGGCGACGGGTGACAAACAAGATTCGACAACCTTCACAGCTAGAGTTTGGCATAATTTTTATCACCGAATGAAAAAGCAGTACCACAATCCTAATCAACTAAATGGAGGATCGTCAACAAAGCCTCAATGGAGTTCAATGAAATCTACATGAACGCGATCCGCAACCCCCGAAACGGTGCAAATGAGGTGGATGTATTAGCAAAAGTTCGTCAGATTTACAAGGCGAAAGTAGGAAAACCTTTTGTTAATGAGGCATTTTGGGGAGTTGTGAAAGGCAAAGCAAAATGGCTTAATCTAAAAAGTGCTGATGATAACGTGGACATGTCCAAAAGAATCAAAACTTCTGAGTCAACCCACAATCAATCTTCTGATGCGTATATCGCGGGGATTGACCTCAACAACGACGATCCATATGAAGTTCCAACTTGTCCTATGGGACGAGACAAAGCAAAAATAAAGCTAAAAGGTGGTCAAAGTTTATCAAATGAAGTGGATGAGATAAGGTCCGACATCAGAGGATTGGACAGTAAGCGTGATAGGTTTTTGGAATTGGGAAGAGAAAAGAAAGGAATAGGGCGCTAAAGCTTTTCTTAAACCCGGGAAAGGACTTGTCCGAGGAGGATCGTCAGATTTTCAACAATACAACGAAGGAGATTGCTAAAAAAATATTAGTGTAATATGTAGTATTATTTTTATGTCTTAAATGTAGTTTTAATTTATGTTTTCGTCTAGTATTAAGTCATGTTTTAGTCTAGTATTAAGTCGTGCTTCTAGTATTAAGTCAAGTTTTTAGGTTTTACGTAAGCTTTTAGGAAGTAAGTCATGTTTTAATTTTTTAATTGTATTTTATGTTTTAAATCAGTGTAACTTTTTTTATTTAAATATTAAGTGTTCGTCTTTAAAAAAATAGAATTTATGTAATATTAAATGTTTGTGTATTAAAAAATATATAATTTAATTAAATTTGAAAAAGAAAAAAAAATGGAGTGCTAAAAGTGTTACCAATCTCTATGAAATGTTAAGAATTAGGTGCTAAGACAAAAAAAATGACGTGACACTAAAAAAAGCGTCATGACAAGGTGATAAGAGTGTTACCACCCCTTTAGCCTAAAGAATTAGGATGGTAGGAGTATAATTCTCTTATTTACTCAATCAATTGTCACATCAGCTCAATGTCAATTTTTCTCATTTTTTTTCAAGTCATAACTAATGGAAATAACATTTTTCCCAACTCACTACTCACTTGTCATATCACTATTTTTAATTTAATTATATTAGAAAATACAAAATTAAATAAAACATAAATTAAAAAAAAACTAGTACAAAAAAATACACGGTAAATAAAAAAAACGATGATAATTAGAAAAAAAAACATAATAAAAAACGACAACAATAAAAATAAAAAACGATAATTAAATTTAACTAATGATCTAGATATGGAATGTAAGCATGCTCAATAAAATCACAAAGATCAGATCAAAGCTGGCTGTGGAGTTTTGCATTTCGCAATTTGTGTAGTACTTATGGGTTAACTGTTGGATTATGTGTCTAAGCCCATAACTATAATTGGTATGTACTTGACCTGAGAGTAGCATGGTCGTTTTGGGTTGCCTTCATCAATGCAAATTGATAGGATGGACTTTTGAGAATAAGGCTATTTATGATTTGTTAATATATTACAAGTATAATATATTAATATGAAATCATATTATTTAATTAGTATTGATCAAGAATTAATTTGGAATTACTTTAGTGATCAAAAGAGACTAATTAAATATACGGGGACTGATTTGGTAAATCAATGATTCTTATAGTGTGGGCCAATGATCCATGGTTATTTGGGTGGGCTAAAACAACATGGATAGTCCATGGAGGTTAACCCATGGAGCCTAAGTAAGATGAAGAGTCACGGTGCATTACGGTTTACATGGATGTAACCCTAGAACTTGCCACACTATAAATAGACACCCCTAGAGCCAAAATCGGCTACACCCATCATTCTTAGAGTTTGATATTGATTTTGAGCTAAGCAACCTATTCTCTCAAGCCTCCTTTTGCACTTGGTGTTTGTGACACATTAGAGACATCACATTTGAGGTGCTAAAGCTTTTGAAGGCCAAGAACTACAAGTCCTACTGAGAGTTAAGTTATCTAACTAGTTATTTTGTTCAAATGTATGCTAGTTAGGATGAATGCTTTGGAAAATCAAATTACATGTATAATTAGAGAAAACATAGATCCAAAGCATCTAGGGTTGCATGTGCACCATAAGGTTGTTAGAGTGCTCAAAACCTATCATTAACGACTCCGACATTTTGGGGATCGGGCTGATGAACAGGAGATATCACAACACCCTCATCTTGCAGTATCATATTGGGTAGTATAATACACATGTACATTATATCTTTTGTTCTATTCACCAACATTAGATTGTGCCAACAATTTTAATATGTCCTAACTTGCTTTAAGGACTCCAAAAGCACATTTTACGTCATTTCTTGCCGATCTCTTGTGTAGCCTTGAAACATATCTTTTTGTCGATTATTGGATGTGGATATGACTTCACAAATACAATCCATAATGGATATATTCCATCGACAATATAATATTCGTGGTTGTAGTGTTTGTCATTAACATAAAAGGAACACTCGAGTGTTGTTCCATGACACTTCTCGTAAAACAATGGCGATGAGTAGAGGGCACTCAAATCATTATTTGAACCTGTTATACCATAATTTACATGCCAAAACCATAAATTTTGTAAGACTACTACTTCTAGTATCATTGATGGATACTTATTGTCACCCCTCATATATTGGTCTCTCAGTTTCGTTGGATAATTTATCTTGTTCTAATATGTGTAGTCGGTGCTACCAAGCATTCCAGGGAATCCATGTTTGTTTCATGTGGTTCATACAAGAGTTGAATGTCAGTGGATGTTGGATGATGTAAATATTTGGCCTTATGCAGTTGGACAACACTATAATAAAAGTTCTGAAAACGTTCACCTGAAGTTCATTATGACATATTTAGATACACATCTAACGAGTATGGGTTGTGAGCGTACAATATTTGACGTAATGTAACATCCTCGTTTCAAGTATTAATTTCCAAGTCTTAAATTATTAATTGTTGCATTTTTGGCTTGGCTACGATTGCCATTGCACTACGATTAATGAAATGTGTGATCCATGAGTTGACACGGCTTCACATTATATGGCCACGACGTGGCAACTATTATGGGCCTAAAACCCTAATTTCGGGGTTTGTGACATATTTAAAGGGCACTAACTCCTAGGGTTGGTCTAACATCTTGTTTCCCGTCATTTCTTATTTCAGGGCCATGGGCCGGAAGTCGATTGTGTAAAAGCTTTGGGCCTTAAGGAAGTAAATATTAGACCTTGTAGAAGGAGGTAATGAGGGTTGAGAGATCTAACCCTTGAATTGTGTTTTGGGGCTGAAGGGTAAAAAGGGAAAAGTCATAGGCCGGATTCTTGCATGAAATATGGATTTTTGTTCAAGAAGTTTTTAGCCCAAGATATTTAGATAATATTATAGAGATCTGCAACAACTTTCCGTGGATATAAAGAACGTTGAAAACGGAGTAGGAATGAAGAAGTTACGACCGTTTGAAGTTATGACAATTTTTGGGTTAGCCGCGTACGCTGGGCGTAAGCGATCAATTCCCAAATCCTATTTTTGTGGTTTGAGCCCTATTTAAGTTCCTTAACTTCCCCAAACCCACTCCATTCTTAGCCTCCACCTCTCCAACACACTCTCTTGAAACCCTAACCCTAGTTTGAGCCTTGTGAAGAAAAAAAGGCGTTTTTAAGTGCTTTGGAGTGTTCTTGGTGCACAATGGATAAGAAGGAACTCATTGAAGAAGCGTTGGTTGCATTGGAGCTTGTAGATCCAGACCTTGTTCACCTTGATCTTTCTTCTGGAGGTATAAAGTATAAATCTTGATGATGAAATTGTTAGATCTGGCTAGTTTTGGGTGTTATGAGCTTTTGGTCACTTTAAGTGCATAAAGTTTAGATCTTGAAAGTTTGTGACCTTGTTATGGATAAAGTTGGAAACTTTATCCATCTAAACATCATATTGATTAAGATTTAAAGGTTGGAGACTCATACTTAATGGGTTAAGTTGAAAAAGATTCACTTTTGGTCCCTTTGAGACTTAAAGACTAGATCTTGTTTGTTGGGACCATTCTAAAGGATACAGTTGGAAAATTTATCCATTATGGAGCTATTAGGAATCATAAAAATGTGATCTTGATCCTTCTATCCCTTCCATGCAAGAGTTGTGGTGTCTTAATGGATTAATAAGTTAAGGTTTTAGCTTTTGGACCTTCCCTAGCCATGGAAAGTCATAAAGGTGGAAACTTTATGACTTAAGACAACGTTTTGACGCTAGATCTGAGTTTGGGTGAAAAGTCCTTAAGGGATTAAGTGCTTAATGGAAAGGATGGAACCAGCTCCAGTACGTTGGGCGTTATTTTCATACGTTGGGCGTACTAATACATCCCATGTACGTGGGGCGTAAGTTGAGTATGTAGGGCGTACTCAACCAACCTTGGACTTTGACTTTTGTTTAATCCGTTGACCGTTGACTTTTTGACCTGACCAAGTTTGACTTTAGGTCAAACTTGAGGGTTTTGATTGGTGATTAAGATTTTATATGGTTCTGATGCTAGTGGATCCACAGGAGCAAGCAGTGTATCAGCGAGTGTATCACAATGTTCTCAGGTTTCTTCATTGTAGGTGAGTTTCTCCTCATTATACCCGTGGGTCGAAGGCACCAATACAGGTCCACTAGTTTTTGTTATCTGTTAGTAGAGAAATGCCTTAGGGACTGTATATAGTCATGTAGGATAAAGTGATAACTCTTGATCTAGGTTTTCTTGTTTGTTCCTCATTTAGTTGTGGCTCTAGAGTTGGATCGCCTGTCCGGGTGTCTATCTCACCTCTGAGTATATACGGTTATGCATCCCTTGGATTTTTGGTATTTAGTATGATGTTATGTTGTAGTGACATGTTAGATATGTATCTTGGTAGTTGGTATGTTGCTATGTTGTAGTGACATGTTAGATCTGTATCTTGGTAGTTGGTATGTTGATATGCTGTAGTGACCTGTTAGTTTTGTATCCTGGTAGTTTGTATGTTGAAATGTTGTAGTGATCTGTTAGATCTGTATGTCTACCTGTACTTGCTGGTTATCATCTAGTGGAGTGCCTTAGAGAATGTATGTGGTCGTGTAGGATTGCATGAGAACTCTTGATCTAGGCTTTCTTGCATGTTTCTCGTTTGGTTGTTGCTCTGGAGTAGGATCATCTGTTTGGGTGGCTATCTCACCTCTGGTTACTTATGGTTACGCATTTCATGGAGGTTAGCTGGTAGTGGGATAGTATGCTGTGAGAGGACTAGTAGGCGGTAATGAGCTGTATGATTGATGTTTGCCTGTATTATGTGCCTACTTGATCCTTGATTGTTTATATGTCGACATATGGTAGTGGTTGGTTGAGGCGGTCCTGCTTTATGCTGTAGGCCAAGATACCCGATGCGGTCCGGATGTATGCCGAAGGCACGGAGGCTCGGGAGGAGCGGTTGGGTTGAGGCGGTAGGCCAACAAACCCTGGTTTTTCGGTCCGGATAGACTGAAGACCTGTGAGGCGGTCCAGTTAGGTCGAAGGCCCGAAGAGCGGCAGTTATGCTTGCTTGTAAGTTTATCGTATGGGGTATTTATTGGATTAGTGTCTAAGCCCATAACTATAATTGGTATGTACTTGACCCGATTTGGCATGGTCCATTTGGGTTGCACTTCACCGGAACAATTTATATGGATAGTCTTTTGAGAATATTATGTTTATGATTTATATTAATATATTATAAGTTCTAATATATTAATATGGAATCATATTATTTAATTAGTATTGATCAAGAATTAATTTAGAATTAATTTAGTGATCAAAAGGAACTAATTAAATATGGACTCTTATATATAGTATGGGCCAAGTTCATTTAGGTTGGGCTAAGCTTGCATGGATAGTCCATGGAGTTTTTAACCATGGAACATATGGAAATGAAAGGTCATGGGTATTAGGGTTTACATGGATGAAACCCTAATCCTCCATACTATATAAAGAGGTCTTTGACACATGAAATGACACTAGTGTGTGGGGATACAAGAGTGGGCCGATTTCTAGTGTGCATTCTCTTCTCTCAAGTTTTTCCAAGGTGTTTTTGGTGATTTGTGATTCCACTTGAGGCTTCCACACTATTGGGTCTAAGCTCTTAAAGATCAAGACTTCAAGCACCATCAAAAGGTATGTTATCTAACTAGGCTTTTGTAGTATAGTTGCTTCATATTATGCTAGTTAGGATGAAACCTTGGAATATTGAATATTTGCATGTATAATAGAGAAAACATAGATCCAAGGTTTATAGGGTTGCATGTACACCATAGGAGTGTTAGAATGCTCAAAACCCTTCAGTGGTATCAGAGCCTAGGCTTGTTTTCATTTATACTTGATGCAACTTATTTTTCAAAACCAATAATCTGCCCAGACTGAAAACTCGACGAGTTCTGGCCAAAAACTCGACGAGTTCATGAGTTAAAGCATGAACTCGACGAGTTCCTTAGAGAACTCGACGAGTTCCTTAGAGAACTCGACGAGTTGGTCTTCCAGTTTGCAGATTTTCGATGTTTTTGGCTGAAATTGGACTAGAATCATTACCTTAAACTGTTTTGGTCTTATAAAACCTGTTTTTGATGTGGTAATGATTATGGTAAACCAATTTCAAGGTTTTTATCAAAATTTCAAGTTTTATTTGTGTTTATGTAATTCTTGAAATTGTTGATATGATTGTTCATACACTTATGAGTTTTGGTAGATCATAGGAATTATTTGCAAATTGGTTGTTAGTTAATTCTTGATCTAAATGTTTTTTTAATGGAGTCCATAATTTGTCCTCAAGTTATGGATTACCAAAAGTCATTTTTTTAAAGATACATTAAAATTCATAGGTTACACAATTGAAGAGTCTTTTTGTCTTATGAACTCCATAACTTTTCCTCAAGTTATGGATGTTCAGGATCTCTTCATTAAAGTTTTTAAAACCTTAATTAAACTCATAAGTTATGAAAATTCAAAAGTTTTTGAATAGTTCAAAACTTGCCCTCAAGTTTTGGAATTTGTAAAGTTTCCCCTCATGAATACTTTAATTCCAAGTTAAACCCTTAGAATTTTAAGAGTTAAAATTCAACTCTTATACTTTATAGTATTATAAGTTAATATATATATATATATATATATATATATATATATATATATATATATATAAGAACAAAGTCAGTCTTACCGTTAGTAGGCCTCATTCACGAAGCCGGTATATAAGGGGGTATAAGGTTACTGCCTATAAAATGGCAGTTTAATGGGTGTCCACTCTCACCCACCGCTTCCTTGACTGGTGGAGGGTCGTTAGCTGAATGAGTAGGACAAGGACTATAATTCTCCATTCATTATAAGTATAATGATAAATATAAAGTAACTAAACCTTTTATAAATTCTCAATCTTAGTTAGTTTAGAAAAATGTGAATTTGGTGCTAACCCATGAAATTACACTTTGCACTTTGCTTAAATCGTTAGTGGAGCATGTGTGGTTAACCGACACACTAACCTGGATTTAACAAAGTAGGCAAAGGGTAACTTAATATTTATCATAGGATTGGTGGAGCGCGTGTGGTTAATCGGCACATCGATTAAGTGATAAATATTAAGGGTACCAAGTATATTTGCATGGTTATTCACACCTTGTTTTGTGATCCTCAACATCCCAATCACAAAACTTGAGAGGGCACAATCGAGATTGAAACATGTCATTGAAAAGTTCAATGAATCTCAAAAGATCTAGGAATTTCAAATCCAATTAAAACCTAATAAATTATTTTGTTTTTCATGGTGGAAATTGGTGAATCGTCATTCACCTACCTTCAAATATTTTATAGCTTCCTCTTCCAAGTTATAAAATATTATTGGGTCCTAGCCTTAATATTTCATATTGGGTGTTATATTAAGGACTTAAATCAACTGACTTGAATATCTCCCATATTAGATGTCTGGTTTAGACATCTATGATCTTCCCAAATCCCTTACAAGCTTTCCTAATGAATATGATGTTCCGTGGTTGGATAATGGAAATCATACTTCTCTTCCTCCACCTCCTCCAATTATTCTCCCTATCCCACAAGTTCTTGAATAGTTCAAGATCACTCAAGCCCTATTGGCAAGCAAGGTCTATGTGTGCTCACATCTTGGAGATAAAGTCACATATTGACAAGCCGGGAGAGTTGGGTATCAAAGTCTTGAGGAAGTTGGTTGTTGACTAGGTTCTTCAATCACTTTCTAAGTCACATAGTGAGTTCTTTGGGAATACTATGTAACAGACTATGACATGACCCTTAATGATCTTACCTATTTGCTTGATGCTGCTAAATCAGCAATGATTTGCAGCACTGGTAAATCAAATTTGGTTGGAAGATCGACTTCCCAAACTTCCATGGACATTGACAATGGTAACGTTGGAAATCCAGAAAAGCTTTCTCTTCCCAATGGAAAGGGATCGGCCATAGTTAACTCGGTTGACCAAATGGTAAAGAGAAAGGCTAAGTATGAGATAGTCCGATGTACCATTACTAAAGAGTCCATATGTTTCTATTGCCAAAGGAAGGGACATTGGTTGCGAAGCTGCGCTATTTACCTGAAAGATCATAAGGATGGTAAATTTAGAGTGTTTGACTATGCTTCGGGTAAAGTCCACCATCTAACTCTATTAAGTTCCTATTTGGAGATTCTTATTACATGATGTGACTAGGTCACATGTTGATGTTTTAAGAATCAAAGAAAAGAGAGGAAGCTTAAAGAAGAGTAAGCTGATTCTGATCGCGAAGATGAATTCCGATCGCATGGTTCAGTGATCAGAATTTTTGAGCTGCCACTAGTACAAAAATACCCTTTAATGACACGCAATGCGTGTCGTAAAACACTCAGACGACGCACAAATGCGTGTCAAGGAAGACCCTGTCATAACGAAAGACGATACGCTTTTGTGCGTCGTAAACTTACGACGCGTATTTATGACACACATTTACGACGTTCCTTTATGACACACATTGCGTATCATTAAATCCACTGTCATAAATGAAGACGACATACATTTGTGTGTCATAAACTTCAACTGCCAGTGACGATACACATTTACGACGTACGCGTTTACAACGTGAATACACATAATAAAAAAACAAATATATACCAAAACATTCAATTTCATTTAAATGTCAAGCAAGTTACCTAACACACTACTTTTTGGTGTCAAATGACCATATTTGTCAAATACAAATAACCACTCTAACTATAACAAATATGACATCAATTCAAAAACACACTACTTTTTGGTGTCTAAGGCCCATATTTGTCAAATTCTTATGCTCCGAGTTCCTTTTTGTAAATTCCTATGGGGAGTCCTGCTCAGTTATGCCAGCTATTTAGTGTCGCTGAAAAAAACAACAACCAATTCATATTATTAATCAACTAATGTTAACTAATATAAAAGAATAAATGAATGAAAAACTTTTATTAATCACACAATCAAAAACATTTAAATAGAAGTACATCTAAACTCTTTTTTCTGTTTTAGCTTGATGTAATTACCTTTTTTATCTCATCAACAATGCTTCTGACTTGATTGTCATCTATAAGTTGTCCAGAAACTAAAAAAATAAAAGTAAAAAATGGAATAAATCTCAAGATATATGAAAAAATTGTGAAAGAAATAAATCTTACCAAATGTGATTGTCTCAATACTACAAAATTATAAGGTAAAATATCAATCATGAATACTTTATAAATTTGTTAGATTAATATTATTCGATACCTTTCATCATTTGAATTAGCAGATGTGATGATGAAGACTATATGTAGTAAAAAACACTTGAACAAACTGAAACTCTGGAAGGAAATAAACATGGAAGTGATGGTTATGAGTTGTGGTGTAGCTTGAACATAATACATTGGTAAGCAAAAAGACAGAAGGTTAGTGAAACATACATTAATTGGTGAATGCCTTGTTTGATGTTAGTCTCTCAGTTGATAAATTTAAATCCTTGAATCAAGAAACATAAATTAATAAGTTAGTGAAATATGAAAATACACTAGAAGTAAAGTAAAAAGTAAATTACAAAAATGGTCCCTGTGATTTCAGATTCTTATTCTGTTTAGTCCAGAATTTGAACTTCTTTTTAATATTTTTGGTCCATATTTCAAGGTTACATGGACAAAAATCGATAAATAAGGAGCAAACTTCAAATAGATTTCAATTTTGGACTAAACATGGTAAAAATCAGAAACCAGAAGGACCAATTTTGTAATTTACATAAATGAAAAAAAAGTAGAAAAAAATAGATAAAGAATAAACCTGGCCCACAGTTCCTAAAGCAAGAGTAAAACGCAAAGCATCAGTGCCAAATTTTTTTATGGTGTCTAAAGAATCTATGACATTTCCCAATGTTTGACATTTTTGCCCCTGAAATAGTTTATATATATATATATATATATATATATATATATATATATATATAAAGTTAGAAATGATTATGTTATAACAAATACAGATTATTCAAGATGCTGATTTTTTTTTTATAATAAATTGTATTATGCTCACTTGAGAATCACGAATAAGTCCATGAAGATACACATGTGTAAATGGGACACTCCTTGTGAACTCAATCCCCATCATCACCATACGTGCAACCCAAAAGAACAATATGTCATGCATGTTTAAAAGTTATAAAAAATTATTGTTTTTCTTTATAAAAAAATGAAAGAAGTAGAAAAATACTAAATACATATTACATACCATGTTTCAAGAAAAATACCAAAAGGGTATTTTAGACATAAAAATTTAAAAGTAATGAAAGTGAATTAAGATTTATTATGTGAACAGACCTTGAAAACCAGGTGTCAAGAACATCTGGATCTTGATATATTTCGACCTTTGTTCCATATTTCTTTTGAGCTTTTTTAAGAGCTTCATCTACAGTTTTAGCAACTATATAATCTTCTTCACAGTCTTTTCTTACAATATACCAAACAACATGTTAATCTGATAAGTTATACCTGGGTGTTTATTTTTGACTTAATCCATAAAGAACAACTTAATATAGAAAGACGCAGAGAAGAGGTGGTGCCTCTTTCTTTGATTTCCTGAAAAAATAAAAGGTAAACCCCCCTCATCTTTTACTATATGCATTCCAAACTTCATTAACAGTAATTAAGAATATATGAAAGTGATACAATACCTCAAGTAAAACTTAGACTCTCTGCTAGGAGTTGTTTTCTTTATTACTGGCTTATCTATCACTCCAACACCCTTTTCCAGCCTTAGAGGTCCTACTTAGGTCAAAATTCATCATCCCAAAAGAGATCTCTAACCAATTCTGGTGTTACATCTTCAAACATAGTTATGTTATGGTATACAACAAACACAGTCTGATATAATAATAAAAGAATAAGGAAAAAATTATACAAGATATAATATAATTAGACTTAATATACTCTAAAAAATTATTATATGGTAATACTTACTTAGTTATCTATTACTATATCATAAATATAGATTAATCTTTATGATTGCATTCATTGAGATTCAAATTCCTTAACATTTCAATTTTTTTTAACAAACTACATTCCTTCCAAATACATTTTTCCTTTTAATTCCATTCTTGCTTTTAATTGAGAGAATAAAGTACCTTTATATAAATAGAAATCAACTAAATTTAAAAATTCAATTATATAATATGCAAGAAATACTTGATTATAAATAAAAAAGTTTAAAAAAAATTATCTTTGCTTTACTCTTTCTTTCACCGTTCCCAGATACCGTGGGTCGCCTGATTTTAGGACCTCCATTTCTGATTCCATTCCCTTCCCCTTCCCTTTCCCTTTCCCTATCACTCCTCTTACCTTTTCTAGATGATGTAGATGTACCCGCCATATCATCAACATATAATTCCTGCTTCTTACCCCTGATTGGCCATACATCATCACCTTTACCTTGATTAGATGAATGGTTTAGTGTATCGAGTGGATACGAGTCAAAGTTGATCAATAAAGGGCTTTGTTGTGTATTTGTGTTATCATTAAAGTGGGATAATCTAGATAGGAACATGTCCATAAATAAAGGCTCAGTGAACCAGCTTTTTCTAGTTGTTTCAAATTCATGACATTTGTCTAATGTCCGTTTCACACACTCTAATGGCCATTTTTCCATTGACACATTTACCCCCGGGTGCATGTGGAACCCAACAATTCTGCACAAGAAAAAGGGTATTTAAAATTACAAGCTTTTGACATTAAAGATTCTATAATCATGCACATATACATTACCATGTATTTATGATAAGCGATTCTTGTGAGCTTTTCAAGAGAAAGTTGTTCGAATTCCCAACAAGTAAATGTTTGAATAAGAATCATAAAAGTCAAAGTCAAAGTCAAGCAAACAAACACATACTTCTCATGTAACACCCTTGTTTCCAACGTAGACTTTAAAAGCTTGTTCAATAGACTTTTCTTTCTGGAAACCTGTAACTCAACTCTATTAGGTTTGTTTCTTCTCTAGATTGAATAAATAGTCTCAAAGAGACTATTTTGACCATTTTACCCTTACATCCCAAAAAACAAATTTCATGATGTTCAACAATTTTTTTCCTGTTGGTGATGTTTTTCTTCTAGCCTGCAGATATCTATGCTGACATCTTCATCTCCAGTCTGTACTAAATCCGGTTGAAGTGAAAAAATTCTTTGTAAATAAATTAATTCAAGAGAGAAAATGCATGTGAATAAGAAAAAAGACACATACCACAGGTGATGGGTGGAGTCTAAGGTGGTGTTTGTTTTTTACAAAAAACCTATTCAAAACTCTTATTGCTGTGCGTCGCAGCACACGCGCAACACTTTTTGTCTCGCAGCAGTTTGTTTTTCGAAAGTTTCCGGGGTGTAAAACCTCTGCCCGTGTGCTTTTTGGGGAAGCACTTGTTGTACCTCTTCCCACCCCTTCAAACCTAAACCTAAAAAGAATCCAACCCCTAAAAAAACGGCCGCATGGAGCATAAAAATATAATTCATAAACAAAAAATTACCTCAAAATATAACCCACCTGTCTTATCTAATTTATACAAAAATATGCATTGTCTTGTAAAAAGAATCCAACCCCTAAACCTAAAAAGAATACAACCCTTAAAAAAAACGGCCGCATGGAGCATAAAAATATAATTCATAAACAAAAAATTACCTCAAAATATAACCTACCCGTCTTATTTAATTTATACAAAAATATGCATTGTCTTGTTAAAAAATCAATTTTTTTTAATTATTGTCGATTGTCAAACATGCGCTTAAGGCTTAAGATAAAAAAACATAACATCTTATTATATTAATAATATTAAATTAGGCATTACACATTTTTAGTTTTTATAATGTAAATATTATAATTCATAGCGTCCATTAGTTACAGTTTATTATAACTAGAGTTATTCAAAATCGTATATACATAAAAAAAAATGCAAAATGTAAACCCAATATTTTGGCAGGATATTATATACCAAAATTTATATATTATATTAACTTTTATATAATCCAAAATATTGGCAATATATCATATTTAAATCAATTTTTCGCTTGCCTCGTCTCAATATAAAATCAATTAATATTTAATTGCCATTCTAAAAAAAATAAAAAATAAAAATTAATATTTAATTAAATCGGACATAAAATGGATTCGCGAAATATTTTGAGTTTGAAAAAAAATATATAATTCATTTAATATTATTGAGAAAATCTACTCATTACAAACAAATAAAATTTCTGAATTGGAATATTTTTCAGTAACCCTAACAATATGTTTTTTCTAAAAACTATTTTCGGTTTATTAAATTGGTTTATTTTAAATTTTTAATGTCTGCAGCAGCCTGCAGATGTTAACAAAAACAAACACGCTTCTAATTACAGTCTGCAGCCGTTTGGTCCACCTCTTCTGCTGTAGAGGGTTGCAGAGGTGGTCCGCAGACTTTATGAATTTTTGCTTCAGAAAAACAAACAACACCTAAGACTACGAATCTCCATGAGAAGTCTTTCATCCATGGAAATGTTGCCATACTGATATTGAGAACATGTTACAACAGTAGGTTCTGAAACTAGTAGACCCTTGTAGCAATCATCAAAACTTGTATCTCTTAATGGTGAATCTATCCTGTAACTGCTTAAAAAAGTTCCATTTGTTTCAGACTCAAATGCAGATTCATAAACATCATTTCCATGCCAGGGGTAATCATTGGCATCTTCTTCAGAAATTAGAGCAGCAGGAAGCCTTCTCAGTGACAACATTGTGGTCCCTACCCGAGTTTATAACGCTGCATCTATGAATTGAGATAATTATTAATTACAAATTTTATGGAATTTTTTAAGTTAAATGATAAGAGTTATAGATTAATAGTTGCCTAAACATGAGAAAAAGTTGAAGAAAACTTAAAATTGTAAAATACATATTCACCACATATATATATATATATATATATATATATATATATATATATATATATATATATATATATACCTTTTGTAAAAGAACCAAAAACATATAAATCATAATGGGCACTAAAGAAAATACAATATTATGTCATGAAGTATAATCCATGTAGAAGATTTAGTTACAAAAAAACGACTTCAGTTTTCAAATGTCTACAATATTATGTCATAACTGTGATCCATTTTGTGTTTTTTTATGGAGTAGGTATTTGTCCCCTGTATATGGTAGAGTAATCCACTTGTGACAATTATTTATTAAAGCAAAGTAACAATTTGGATAACAAATAAGGGATGGATTAGGAATGAAATGCATATCTACCACATGAAAACATGTTCAGATGTCTGTGAAGTAAAAAGAATGATTTTTGGTTAAGATTGAGCATGTATTTAAGCGTTACAGGTGGATATAGTTACGATTAGATATATTTTAAGGCATACTCACTCCCACAAGATACTAACACTTGGTTTTCCTTCAAAATGCATGCAGCCTAACTAAATACAACATTATGATTCATGTAGCAATCACACGATTTTGTTACGTGTTTGTTCTGATCTGGATTGTTGCGCCACATATAAGTAAATCAATAGCTTTGTAAGCTGATTTTTGAATACTTAGGATCATTTAAAAGCCTAACTAGTGCACTGAAAACCCTAGGAAGTCAATTGTATCAAAAGTTAACATCTTCAACGATATAAATAGAATCAAGTTGACTCTATTTATCTAAATCACAACCAAAACCTAAAAGATGTCATCATTACTAGCAAGTTCCTTCTACTTCCTTGATCAATTAAGCGTTAATATACATCAATTGAGAACACAAAAAAACCTATCTCAGTAATCGATGAATCAACTTACACATACACACTGAGATATATGTTCATACCTAGTTTAGATTGAAGAAAGCCATGGTTAGGGGAAGGAGCGAACAGATAAAGCAAAAGAATCAGCCCGAGGGGGGGGGGATGCTCTATTCCATTCCTTCACAGGCAATCACATTTTGAGCTTCACGCCCACCAAATTGTCTCTCAAAATTCAACCTCTCCTCATCTTCATGATCTAAAGTAGCATCAAACATATCGAACATTGGAGAGAAATGAAAAAGAGCCTCCTTGAAATGACTCACAAAAAACACAGAACTGTAAGAGCGTTAGGTGAGATTTTGTCATTGAGAAACCCTAGTTCACCGATTCTTTCACATGACAATTTCATGATGTTGTGGCAAATCGATCTAGTTCACGGTAGTAATACTACAATGTGATTATCTTCTCAATGTATCCTTGCATCTCATTAGAACCCTGTGCGTTTCTTGTTCCTTAATTGTCGCCTTTCTCAGCTCACACCCAAATGGATAGATGTTAGGGCATGTGTTTCTTCGTCTTCTTTTTTCGGCTCTATTCCCATCCTTCTCCCAAATTTCCTATTCTGATGGTACCTCTGAAATGTTCTCTATTTCCTTAAGGTCGTCGGAGAAGAAGAAGAAGTGAGCTTGTGGTTGCCGACGATTGATCGATTGTAGAGAGCACGTAACGAGTGAGTGAGTGTTTTGATTGTTCTTCAAAAGAACCCTAGAAATTAATAGTCCTAACGATCTTTTGATAAAAAAAACGCGCGTTTGAGTAAAGATTATAAAGCGACATTTACAGAGGACACACATTTAATATAAAAGCGCCCTCCGTGTTTGTAGTTTTTGTGTCGGAAACTAATTTTAGGGCACGCAAAAATGCGTGTCCTCTATCCTTGAAATTTTAGAAAGCTGACATCAATTTTAGGGCACGCAAAAAATGCGTATCGTAAGTCAGTGTGTGTCATTGTTCGCATGTCATTAAAGGGTTGTTTTCTGGTAGTGTGCTGCTTAAGAGTTGTGATAGATTGCTTAGGAATAGATAACAACATGGTTTTCATATGCATTTGCATTGTAAGGATAATTTTTTCCACAAGTTTTAAAATAAAAGGAAAAAGTTTTTATTTATTTTAAGTATCCTTACAATGGCATTTGTGAAAATTGTTGCTTATATGATTCCATTGATAGCAACATTGGAAAATGGATTTGATTCTTTCGTTTGTGGTAGTGTCATAATTTACCAAATAAGGAAAGATTCTCATCAACGAAGTTTCAGTTGGATAGAAACTTGGAATTATGCAAGTTGTATTGTATGGTGAATGAGAATTTTCATCTTTGGAAAATTAAGACTAGTTCCTTGTTCACATGTATATGTGAGTCAAGTGAAGGACTAAGGGATCGAGTACATATTCTTGTGCACTGGTCAAGTCCACCACAAAGATCGATAAGATTATTCGTCATGATTTACTGAAGTTCAGTAAATATGGTTATACTTACATGTTTAAGTATAATTCTGAAACATTGAAAAAGTTTTGATGTATGGCAGAACGAATGAGAAGAATCAAATTTGACAGAAAGATAAAAGTTTCTCAAATCTGAAAACGTAGCCGTTTTTGATGCTCCCAATCTCTCTCTCATTATCTTTCACTTGTTCATGGTGTTTGTGACTTGTTTGAGGCATCAAACTTGGGGTGCTAAGCTCTTGAAAGGACAAATTCTACAAGCTACAATATAGGGGTATTCATCTTACTAGTTTTTATATTGTATAGTTCGAATTGTATGCTAGTTTAGGCTCATGCTTTGGATAATATGAAATTGCATGTATATTTAGAGAAAACTTAGATCCAAGGCACTAGGGTTGTATGTGCACCATAGGAGTGTTATATTACTTAAAACCCAACAGAATCGAGTATAGTCTCGGGATTGCAACAATATGTAACGTGGAATTCTGACATATTTTGGTTTATTTTCAGTATGGTGTTTACGAGAGGATCTGGTTTCGGGTCTAGAGTGAGTGGCCATGATAGGCCACGGTTGACTGATGATCAGATTTCGGGAGATCATTGCCACTGAGGTGGCTGCTGCTGTTCAGCGGTCCGTTTCGGATATGTTTGGGACTCTCAAGACCACCATGATTGAGCTTTTTGATGATCAGTACGCTGCTTTTTCGGATGCTGCTGTTGGTGCAACTACCGCGACGATTTTTACAGTAAAGATTCGAGGGGAGAAATCTTTCCACTAATGGGACTTCGACAATACGAAGTCCCCGGAGTTTGATGGGGTCGGGTACCCGATTGTAGCGATGAGATGGTTGTCTGATGTGGAGGGTTGTTTCTTCACATGCTCTTGCCCTGCTGAACAAAAGGTCAAGTGTGCCCTAAACCTTCTCAGGTTGGGGGCGAAGGATTGGTGGAGATTAATTGGTGACGAGTGCTTACACTTCTGAGCAAAGGGTTGCTTTTACCTGGGAGCAGTTCTAGGAGATGTTTCGTGCGAGGTATGTTCCCTTGGTGGAGAGGGAGAGGTTGGATCAGGTGTAACATTCATAAAATTCTTAAAAATTTTAAACTTTTAAATATACCCAAACCCATCATTGTTTACAAATTGATTTCAAAATAAGTTCAACATCAGAGAAATCCCAAAATCGTGAAACAAAACATGAGGAGGTGCACGATCACGCCTTCGCCTTCCCGCAAACCTCTGAAGTACCTGAAACATAATCCAAAACTATAACCCAAAGCTTAGCGAGTTCCCCCAAAATACCGATACATAATAAATAGCACAAATATAATAACAACATGCAATGGGTCCATAGCTAACATACTGGATTACCCTTGAGCCCACAACATAAGTCTGGCTTGACTCATGGGCCCACAACTTATGTATGGCTTGCTCCCCGGCCTGATCAGTCCTCAGACTGAATACCACTAAGCCCTCAGTACGAGTCTGGCATGCCCTTTCCGACCCTCAACTCGTATCTGGGATGCTCATGATCCCTCAGTATGAGTCCGACATTCCCTCCCCGGCCCCCAACTCATAACTGGTATGCTCCAGGGTTTGTTGGCTACAACACATAGCAGTACAACCTCAATCCAACTCACACCATATGTCGACATATAACAAATAATATCATATACAGATAAACAGACAGTATCACAGGTAGTCCTACCGATCTACCAAACTAGCATATCAAAACTAGCATGCATGTCTATTCCATACTCAACATATCAAAATTATCTGGTTATCAAACCAATGGGCCGACCTTGGTGCCTTCAACCCGAAAGTACAGTGAGGAAGACTCACCTCATAATGTCAAAGCAAACTAAAAACCTCTGACTATTGGCTCACGAAGAATCCCGAACTATCACAACTAAATAAACATCAAATTAACATTTGGATTACCCTTTTTGACTAAGGATTCATACTTAGGGTAAATGTCCATTTACCCTTTCCTCAATTGGACCAAGGACCAATGTCCAATTTTGATTCAAAAGCCCAATTTACTTCAAGGCCCATAATTGGCCTAATTTTCCAAATTGGGCCCAACCCCTTATTGGGATTTATCCTAAGGTCCAACTCTCCAACTGGCCCAAAACTCTCATACACAAAAAGTCCAATGAGGGCCCAAGCCATACAAGCCCAAAATGTGGCCCAAAACTCGAAGCCCAAACTCAAAAGCCCACAGACGACGTACGTTGGGCGTATACTGGAGGTACACAGGGCGTACGCGAACCTCACATTGACTACCATTGGGGTGGCTGACCGACTACACGGGGCGTACTCCTCCCTACGTGGGGCGTACCCTCGCAGATGCAAAAGTTCATTAAGTGCTTAATGGCTTAAGCACTTAAGCCCATATTACAGATCCATGGTCCAATTGCACCCTAGATTCATAAAGTATCCAACTTTATGACTTTACACGTCCATAAGCTCTTAATACAAGGTCTTAATCCATTAAGACCCTTTTTTTCAAATGCATGAGACACTTCTGGTCATTGGGACCTCATTTTTATAACTAAGGACCTTTCCTAGGGTCTAGAAGGACAACCCAAAACGTCCAAAATCAAACATGCACAATAATGGGACTGTTAACGTTACCGTATGTGACCACGTTAAATCTGACGGAAAGCACTGACGGGACATTATCTCGCCAGGGCCTTGGCCGGGTCTCAGTCTTAGCCCGGACAGGCCAGCGCCAGGATGATAACTCATTTTCCCCCACGAGGAAGAATATTCCTCGTGATCCTATCATTCTCTCATGACCAATCAGGTTATGACAAAGAGCCTTATGACGCCCAAAACTGACGTCACCTGGCTGTTAGACGGCGTGAGCGTACTTCTCCCTGTAGGAAAGTGCCACGTGTCACTCCCACATGGGGAGAGCCACCCCATTCCGTTAGCAACAGGTATCAAAGGATCCTTTCCTGCCCAAGGAAGGGGATCATCTTCTTCCCTATACAATTTTACCTAAATCTCTCTCAGAAATAAAGCTAACTTGATCGTCGGAGTGACGTCCCGAGAGAACCCCCGGTCGTCCTTTAACGACTCTCCTGTGTTATGTTCTTAGGTAAACCTCCAAGACCAACTCGTCAACAAACGACCAATACCCTGAAGAACCTGTCACAACAGGGACTTTTAGGGACAAAAGAACATCATAAAGCTACCAAGATGAGATCTAAGCAAACGAAACATAAATGTAGCATCTTTTACCTTCTGGAGCTTCCAAATGAGGTGATGTTCCAAGATCTACAAGCTTGATTTCCTTCCTCGAATCCTTAATGCACTTCCTTATCCTTTAAGCACACAAATATTACACTTTAAGCTCAACACACTCACTTATGGGGTTAGGGTTTGCTAAAAATGGCTCAAGGACTTGGAGGCTGAAAGAGTGAGGCAAAATGATCCATAAAGGTGCTTAAATACTCTTCAAACCCTAAAAGTTAGGGTTTCACCCGAACATTAGTACGGCCAACGTACATATGTGTACGCCTAGCATACTAGGGCATGCCCTAGTACGCTTAGCGTAGTCACATGTACGCCCAACGTACTACCCAAGCTCCTAAAAATTACCATTTTGCCACTAGGGCTTCTTAAGGATACTCCTTTATACTCCAAGGACACAAAATGACATCTTTAAAAAACAAAGGAAGGATTTGAAAATACTTGAAAGCCCGAGATGTGACAACTCTCCCCCACTTGGTCTAGACTTCGTCCTCAAACTCTGTTGCATCAAACAAATCTGGGTAATGCTCCCGCATCTCTGCCTCCGGCTCCCAGGTCCACTCGGAGCCCCTCTGATGCTCCAATTGTACCTTTACCAAAGGTACTTCCTTGTTTTGCCAAGTATTTACTTTCCTCTCCAGAATAGCTAATGGTCTCTCAACATAGTTCAGGCGCTCATCAACCTGAATATCATCCAATGGCACAACTGCGTCCTCATCCAATACGCACTTTCGCAGCTGCGAAACATGGAAAGTGCTATGAATCTGACTGAGCTCCTCAAGAAGATCCAATCTGTAGGCGACCTTGCCAACCCGGGCAATAACCCAGAATGACCCAATATATCAGGGACCCAACTTCCCCCTCTTCCTGAAGCGAATCACACCTTTCCTAGGTGAGACCTTCAGCAACACCATGTCGCCGAACTGAAACTCCAACTCAGATCGGCGTTAGTCGGCATAGCTCTTCTGCCGACTCTGAGCAGTCTGTAGTCTTTGCTTGATCCGTTGAATCATCACTGTAGTTTGAAGGAGCACCTCGGTCCGCCCCATAACCCCATGACCAGCCTCGCCCCAACAGACTGGGGTATGACACCTCCGCCCACACAAAAGCTCAAAAGGCGGAGCACCAATGCTGGAGTGAAAACTGTTGTTGTAGAAGAACTCCGCAAGAGGCATAAGGAATCCCAGCTCCCACCAAAATAAATGACACAGGCTCGCAACATATCCTCAAGAGTCTGTATCATCCGCTCACTCTGGTCATCGATCTGCGGATGATAATTTGTGCTGAAGTGTAGCCTAGTGCCTAGATCCTCATGGAACTTCTGCCAAAAACTGGAGGTGAACCGAACATCACGGTCTGAAACAATGGAGACCGGAACCCCATGGCGAGCAACGATCTCGCGAATATACGCATCAGCCAACTTCTCGGCCGATGAACTCTCCTGAACCGCTAGGAAATGGGCACTCTTGGTCAATCGATCCACGGTGACCCAAATAGTATCAAAACCCTTTGCCGTCTTCGACAACTTGGTGATGAATTCCATCGAAATCTGCTCTCATTTCCTCATGGGAACCTCCAGAGGTTGCATCTTGCCATGCGGCCTCTGATGCTCGGCCTTGACCATCCTGCAGGCCAAGAACCTCTCAACGTACCAAGCGATCTCCTTATTCATACATAGCCACCAATAGCTCAATCTCAGATCCTGATACATCTTGGTGGCCCCAGGATGGATAGAAAAATGAGACTTATGAGCCTCCTCCAACACAATCTGTCTGACCCCACCAGACATAGGAACCCATACTCGACCACAACAAGTCAACAACCCCCGACTATCCGTGGCAAATCTGGTGATCTCACCCCTGATCCTCTCAATCTTCCAATTCTCTTCCTGAACACCATCGGCCTGAGCCTCCTAATCAACCCCACAAGAGGAGAATCCATTTATATCCTCATACATGATACCCCATCAGAAGGTCCAGCCGCCTTGTGGCTCAAAGAATCCGCCACCACATTCGCTTTACCCGGTTGGTAAAGGATCTCGCAGTCATAATCCTTGACTACGTCCAGCCACCTGCGCTGCCTCATGTTAAGGTTCGGCTGATCCATAATGTGTCTCAAATTCTTGTGATATGTGTAGATAGTACAGTGGACCCCATAAAGATAATGCCTCCAAATCTTGAGGGCAAAAACCACATCCCCCAACTCAATATCATGCGTGGGATACATCCTCTCATGAGGCTTCAGCTGTCGTGAAGCATAAGCTATCACTCGTACTCTCTACATGAGGACCGCCCCCAACACAGTGATGGACGCATCACAGAAAACCACAAAATCCTCAATTCCCTTCGGGAGGGTTAAAACTTGGGCCTCGTATAGCCTCTGTCGAAGGGTCTCGAATGCTGACTGTTGCTCACGGACCCACCGGAAATCCACCCCTTCCTCATCAGACGAGTGAGGGGTACTGTAATCTTGGAGAAATCCTGAATAAATCTCCAGTGGTACCCTGCCAATCTCAAGAAACTCCTGATATCCGAGGGAGATTTCGGAACCTTCCACTGCATCACTGCCTCGATCTTGGCCGGATCGGCCAATTTCCCATTCTGGTTAATGAGGTCTCCAAGGAACTGAACCTCTCGTAAATAAAACTCAGACTTCGAGAACTTGGCATAAATCTGTTCTCACCTCAAAACCCCAGAAGCTCACGAAGATGCTCCTCATCCTGCTCTCTGGTCTTGGAATATACCAAGATATCATCAATAAACACGATAACCGAGCGATCGAGCATCGACCTGCATACCCGATTCATTAAATCCATAAATACTGCAGGCGTATTGGTGAGCCCAAATGGCATCACCATAAACTCGTAATGCTCATAACGAGTCCGGAACGCTGTCTTCTCCACGTTCTCCTCTCTCACCCTGAATTGATGGTACCTAGACCTCAGGTCTTTCTTGGAGAACCAAGATGCACCCTGCAGCTGATCAAAGAGATCATCAATCCGTGGAAGGGGATACCAGTTCTTCACCGTAAGCTTGTTCAACTCCCGGTAATCAATACACATCCGGTGCAAACCATCCTTCTTCTTGATGAATAAAATCGACACTCCCCATAGAGAACTTCTCGGCCTGATGAACTGCTTGCCTAGCAGTTCCTGCAACTGAGATGACAACTCCTACATCTCAGGCGGTGCCAAACGGTATGACGCCTTGTCAATCGGGGCCGCACCTGGTAGGAGGTCGATCCTGAACTCGACCTGCCTTTCAGGAGGCACACCGGGTAACTCCTCCAGAAATACATCGACAAACTTTCTGACCACCGGGACCTCTGAAACTGAAACCTGATCCCCAACCCACGTATCCACCACACAAGCCAAATAACCCGCACAACCGTGCTGAATATACTATCGACCTTGTTGGATAAGGTGTCTAAGTCCATAACTATATTTAGTATGTACTTGACCCGAGAGTAGCATGGTCCATTTGTGTTGCACTTCACCGGGACAACTTGAAGGATGAACTTTTGAGAAGAGGATAATTATGATTTATTAATATATTATAAGTTCTAATATATTAATATGAAATCATATTATTTAATTAGTATTGATCAAGAATTAATTTGAAATTAATTTTGTGATCAAAAGAGACTAATTAAATATAAGGGGTTGATTTGGTAAATCATTCATTTTTATAAAGTGGGCTAATGATCCATAGTTCTTTATGTTGGGTTAAACCCATGTGGTAACCCATGGATACTCCATGGAGGTTTTAACCCATGGAGCATGAAGGATATGGAAGGTCATTAGGGTTTACATGGTGTAACCCTAATTTGCCACACTATATAAGAGACCCCAAGGCTACCGAAATTGGGACCTAAGTGATCTTAGAAGAGTGCTAGCCGATTTTCAGTGCAAGGAATTCTCTATCTAGTTCTTCCATTTGTTGGTGGTGATTTGTGGTTCCACTTGTGGCATTCACATTATTGGTGCTAGGCTCTTAAAGCTTCAAGGTTTCCAACTACACTAAAATGTATATCATCTAACTAGAATTTTGTAGTATAGTTACTCCATTGTATGCTAGTTAGGACGATGCTTTGGAATTTTGAAAGTTTGCATGTATATTAGAGAAAACATAGATCCAAATCATCTAGGGTTGCATGTACACCATAGGAGTGTTAGAATGCTCAAAACCCATCAGTGGTATCAGAGCCTAGGATCGTTTTCCAATATACTTGATGCTGCTTGCTTTCAAATGCTTGAAAAATCGATTTTTTGTTGTCTGGACAGTGGACTCGCTGAGTCCACTGGGGAACTCGCCGAGTCCCCTCACAAAACTAACCAACTCGCCGAGTTAGTTCATGTACTCGACGAGTTGGTGCTCCAGAGTGCAGATTTTCGAGTTTTAAGGCTGGAATTGGACTAGGATCATTACCCTAAACTGTTTTTGAACTTATAAACCTGTTTTTGATGTGGTAATGATCATGCTAATCCAATTTAAAAGGTAATTGTCAAAGTTTCATGTTTTGTATTAGTTTATATGGTTAGGCTAATTACATGAAATTTGTTTGATTTGAATTGTCTTGTTCATATGAGTTTAATTGTATCTTCTATGAATTATTTGATTATTGTATTAGTTAAATAATGTTTTAAATGTTTTTAATGGACTCCATAACTTGTCCTCAAGTTATGGATGTTATGGAACATGAAAGGTTTTTCTATTAATGTCATTAAGCTCATATGTTATGGACTTGAAGAGTTTTGACAAGTTTCAAAACTTGCCCTCAAGTTTTGGAATTTGTAAAGTCTCACTAAATGAAACTTTAATTCCAAACCCTAGAATTTTAAAAGTTCAAATTCAACCCTTATACTATTATAATATTATAGGTTTAATATTTATATATATGTATAAGACAAGTCGGTTTTACCGTTAGTAGGCCTCATTCACGAAGCTGGTCTATAAGGGGGGTATAAGGTTACTGCCTATAAAATGGTGGTTTAATGGGTGCCCACTCTCACCCACCGCTTCCTTGACTGGTGGAGGGTCGTTAGCTGAACGGGTAGGACAAAGACTATAAATCTCATTAAAAGTATAATGATAACTATAAAGTAACTAAACCATTTATAAATTCCCAATCTTATTTACTTTAGGAAAATGTGAAATTGATGCTAATCCATGAAATTACACTTTGCACCTTACCAAGTCGTTGATGGAGCATGTGTGGTTAACCGGCACATTAACTTGGACTAGTAAGGGTGGCAAAGGGTAGCTTAATGTTTATCATAAGGTCAATGGAGCGTGTGTGGTTAACCGACACATTGATTAAGGTGATAATTGACATTGAGAGTACCAGTCACAAACCTGAAGGGCATAATCGAGATTTAAACATGCCATTGAATTGTTCAATGAATCTCAAAGGATCTAGGAATTTCAATCCAATTAAAACTTAATAACAATTTCGTTTTCATGGTGGAAATTGGTAAATCATCATTTACCTACCTTCAAATATTTTGCAAGTTGGATTACGACATCCCTCTTCCAAATTGTAAAATATTGTGTTGGGTCCTAGCCTTAATATTTCATTTGGGTGTTAGATTAAGGACTCTTTATCTAATCTAAACTTTGTCTTTCTTTCTTTTCAGATGTCTTCCAACACTGCTTCGGGCTCTAACCCTACCGACTCCTTCTCTCTCATGAACCTTTGTGGGAGAGTCATCTTTGATGGGACTAATTTTAATGATTAGATTAGGAACATCAGGATGGTCACTCGCTACGAGGACAAGGAATATGTCCTCGACAAGGAGCTTAAGGAAATCGATGAGTCTGCTGCTACTCCTTAGGAGATTGCTGATTTCAGGTAACATGAGAAAGATGCCACCAAGGTAGCTTGTATCATGCTTGCCACCATGTCTCCTGAACTCCAAAAGTCCTATGAGGACTTATACCCTTTTGAGATGCACCAGGACCTGATGGAAAGATACCATCAGAGTTCTCGTCAAGAGCGGTATGAAATCATCTGCTCCATGATTACAACAAAGATGAAGGATGGTGAACCCATCACGGGCCACTTGCAGAAAATGCAAAGGTTTGTGGACCGTCTGCTCAAATTGAATGTGAACTTTGATGAGGAGCTGGCTATAGATATTATTCTACACTCCTTACCTCCATGTTATGATCAATTTCGCATGACTTGTCATATGAACAAGGAGGAAGTCACTCTGAGCAAGCTTCAGGGCCTTTTGAGGACTGCCGAAAGTGGTCTCAAAGGTAAATCTATTGTAACCACTCCTACTGCTAATGCCCCTGTTCTGGAAATTGAGCAAGGTAATGGGAAGAAGAGGAAGGCTCCTTCCAAGAGCCGCAAGGGAAAGTCTCTTGATGGATCCTCTTTAAGTGGAACCAAAGGAGGTTCTGCTACTCCCTCGACCATCCCAAGAGAAGCAGAGTGTTTCTATTGCCATGAAAAGGGGCACTGGAAGCGAAGCTGCCCCAAATACTTGCAGGATGTCAAGGATGGGAAGGTTAAACCCACCCATGCAGGTATTTATACTATTCTATCTAAAAACTCATCACATACTAACTATTGGGTGCTTGACACATGTTGTGGATTTCACATTTGTTCTGATGTGCAGGGCCTAAAAAGAAGTAAGGATGTGGAGCACGGGAAGATAAACTTGATCATAGGGAATAGGAAGGTTTCACCTGTCACCAAGATTGGAGTTTACTCTTTATTGCTTAGTAGCGGGTTAGAAATAGATTTGAATAATTGTTGCTATTCGTCTGATATGGCGAGAAATATTATCCCCTTTCATGGTTTGTACAAACAAGGTTTCACATTTTCGTTTGATAATGAAATTGGTGCAATAAATGCTTATTATAATGGTGTTTTTTTTAATTTTAGAGCATTACCTTGTAATGGTGTATATGAAATTGTGATGGTTGTAGACAACTTAGGAAATATGTGTTGCATATCGATTCTTCTAATGATTTGGATAAGACATCCTTGTGGCATTGTCGTCTTGGACATGTTAACAAGAAGCGCATAGGCCAACTCCAGAAGGCTGGAGTTTTGGAGTTATTCGACTTAAGGTCGGATGACACTTGCGAGTCTTGTTTGCTTGGAAAAATAACTAAGTCATCCTTCACTGGTTCTTGTGAAAGGGGTGAGGGTTTGTTGGATCTCATTCACACCGATGTGTGTGGGCCCTTCAGAACCGCCACAAGGGATGCTAACCGCTTCTATGTGACTTTTACTGATGATTACAACAAATATGGTTATATCTACTTAATCAAGCATAAGTCGGAAACTTTTGAGAAATTCAAAGAGTTTAAGCAAGAAGTGGAGAATCAGCTGGGCAGGAAGATAAAGATGCTCCGATCCGATCGGGGTGGTGAGTATCTTAGTATCGAGTTCCTAGACTATCTTAAGGAGTGTGGAATTGTTTCACAGTTGACGCCACCTAGGACACAACAACTTAATGGTGTGGCTGAGAGGCACAACCGAACCTTGTTGGACATGGTTCGTTCCATGATGAGTCGAGCTTCGTTACCAATCTCATTCTGGGGGTATGCCTTGGAGACTGCCGCCCATATCCTTAATCGAGTCCCAACTAAAAAGGTTGCCAAAACGCCTCACGAGATGTAGACAGGTTAGGCTCCCTCGTTAGCACACATCAAGGTTTGGGGTTGCGAGGCTTTCATGAGGCGCGAGACTCACAACTGTAACATCCCGTTATTTTCTGTTTGTAAAGTCAACTCTAGTCAACCAAAGTCAAATGAGGGTCAACTAAGGTCCTTTTTATTGTTTGGGTTTTTAATTAGGTTATAATAATAAAATTTACTTGTTAAAAATACTTAAAATAATTACAATTGAATTTAGAAGGAAAAGGCTTAAAAACCGAGAAACTTCGCATCTTACTCCTTCACTTCGAACCACAAACACTTCGGACCGTACACTCCTCGCAGCCGTGAACGAGGCCGTGAACGGCTTCGGCCGTAAACTCTTCGCATCTTATCTTCTCGGAAACCGAACCTTATCGCATTGGAACTTGTTCACGGTCGTAAACTCTAGCTGACCTCGGACCGTAAACGAGGTTCACGGCCGTAAACCCTCGGACCGTGAACCCTCACATATATATATATATAGATTTTCTTCATTTTTCCTTCATTTCTCATATCCTCCAGTCAAGAACTCTCAAATCCTCTCAAGTATCATCCACCAAGAACATCATATCTCCTCAAGAACACACCAAGATCATCTTTGTTCATCTTATTCAAGTGATTAAACACTAGTTCATCACATAATCTAACAGGTGTCAATTCTTGATCTTGTTATCACTTCAAGAATACCCTTCCATCTTCAATTATTTGGCTAAAATCCATTGATTTTACTAGTTTTCACGAAGAACGCAAAGAACACTTGAAGAACACGAAGAACAAGCACCTCAAAACCTTTGAATCTTCTTAGAATCTGGTCTAGAATCATCAAGTGTTCTTCATCCTTCAAGAACACTCTTGGCAGTAAACACTCCTGGCCATAAACTCCTGGCCGTAAACCCATATCAGCCTCCAATCTAGCTTCAAACACTTCAATTTGTAAGTTGTACTTACAAATTAGTCCGGTTTCTAATCATTCCTATGATTATTTTAGGTAATTGGATGCATATATGCTATACAAATCATTATATAGGACTTGTTTTCTTGCGGGATTTCACTCGTGGAACTAAGTATCCTATATCAAATCATCATTTGAATCACCTACAAAAGGTGAGTTCATACCCCCATATTTTCATAGTTTTTACTGTTTTAAGGGGGTGGGGGGAATACAAGTCTAACACAAAGATTTTGTGTTATAAACAATAGGTTTCAAATATTTTATCAAAATGGATTTCAGTTATCATCAATTCAATTGGTTTTCAAAGATCGTGTTAAAATGACATTAAGTCACCAAAAGTATTTCAAAATATTAAATAGCTTTTATATTTATATACATATACAAATATATATATATATATATATATATATATATATATATATATATATATATATTTGTATATGTATATAAATATAAAAGCTATTTAATATTTTGAAATACTTTTGGTGACTTAATGTGTGTGTGTGTATATATATATATATATATATATATATATATATATATATATATATATATATATATATATATATATATATATATATATATATATATATATATATAAGATTTAAAAGGCTTAGGGCTGATAACCCACTTTGGTTCCTTTTCCTTGTTTGGATGTGGGATTATAAGTATCGGTTATTTGTCCGAGTGTCATTTAAATTTTAATTATATATATTTGTATATGTATATAAATATAAAAGCTATTTCATTCAGTTCAAATACCCTTTGTAACATGTTGAGCAAGGGGTTGCATTCATGAATACTCAGTATCAATTCAGAAAGTATATATAAATTATAATAGGTATAATTTATGATTCACAGAACATTAATTCACGATTCAAGTATACTAAAGTACATTGTTTTACAAGAACAAAGGTTTGATTCAAAACTAATCAAGAGTATACATCTTTCATATACATGTTAAGAATACTAATTCAAGAACATACTGTCAATCATTTATTTCAGAATGATTGGGTTTTCATAACTATTATACATGTAACGTTTATACGCTTTTTATGAGTCATTTGATACAGGTTGTTTAATTTAGTTTAAACAATATAGTTAAAGTCCTGACATTATAACCAGAATCTCCAGCCGGGGATCGAAACAATGGGTGTATAGATCTATATTGGGATTGACAACCCCGCACTCAGGCTGCTAGCTACAGTCAGGCATACACGCCTACGAGTGACAGTTGTTATCAACAGCTTTCAACGCCTTCAATGCGTTGGGTCAGGCCATCTAGTCTCAGTATGGTTATAATAACTCATTAAAAAGATATTAACAATACGTTAGTGTATAATTAACTAAACATAAGTACATTTTCAAAGTACTGAGTTTTACAAGATACAATTTACAGTATTACATTACAGTTTACAATAACAGCTGGGGGAAACAGGCACACTCACAGTTACAAGTTTTACATAAAGGAATACAAATACAGAACATTGGTTTACAAACAGAACGGTTTTATGAGATTAAAACTACTTTTCATATACAACATAAAATATAGGATTTTCTGGTACAGTTTACATATTCAAGAAACATAAACATACTTTCAAACATAAATACTTATGCACTCACTCAACTTTTATGTTGATACTCTCTTTTCAAATTACTTGTATTCTCAGGGAACCAGTAGACAGTTACTCCTAGAACTCTTGAGAAGATGGAGCTATTTTGAGACTTGTCTTCTTCTTTTGTATAACTATTTTGGTTTCAATATACAATGATGGAACACATGTAAATACTTATACTTTTTAAATACAATGGTTGTTTGTACTTTGATTACTATTATGCATGTGTTGTGATACTACAAATGAGTTCATCCACCCGGACGTTTCCGCCGTCTGGTTTGGGGGTGTGACAACAACAAGCTCGAACCTCAGAGTGAGCGGTTTATTTTCATCGGCTACCCGCAAAAGTCCTTTGGTTATCTCTTCTACAGACCGAGTGAAAATGTTGTCTTCGTTGCGAGGAGAGGGGTTTTCCGAGAGAGGGAACTTATATTCCAAAGGGATAGTGGGAGGCAAATTGACCTTGAAGAACTTCAAGAGTTAACCGATGAAGGAACCTCAAACACTAGTGGTCAACCTGAAGAGGAAACTCCTGTTGAGCTGATTGACGAGACCGTACCTCTGAGGCGTTCCAGTAGAGTTAGTGTTCCACCTGTGTTATATGGTTTTCATATAACATTTGAGGGTGATACACTTATCAGTGACAACACACTGATAAATTTGGATGAACCTAACAACTACAAGGAAGCCATGGCAGGCCCCGAGTCTGCTAAATGGAAAGAGGCGATGGACAGCGAGATTCAGTCCATGTATGACAATCAAGTTTGGAACTTGGTTGACAATATACCGGGTCGTAAGACAGTCAGGTGCAAATGGACCTTCAAGAAGAAGACTGACATGGATGGGAAGGTACAAACTTATAAGGCGCGACTGGTTGCGAAGGGCTTTACTAAAACTCCGGGAGTTGACTATGATGAGACCTTCTCACCAGTAGTGAAGATTAAGTCTATTAGGGTTATGCTAGCCATTGTTGCGTTTCATGACTATGAAATATGGAAAATGGATGTCAAAACCGCTTTCCTTAATGGGAAGTTGGCTAAAGATGTTTATATGAGTCATCCAGAGGGTTTTGTCGATGCTAAGTACCCTAATAGAGTGTGTAAGCTTGAGAAATCCATTTATGGATTGAAACAAGCATCTCGCAGATGGAATCTTTGTTTCGATGAGAAAGTCAAAGAGTTTGGCTTTTCGAGAAGTGAGGATGATTCATGTGTATATGTCAGAGCTAGTGGGAGTATAGTTAGCTTTTTGGTATTGTATGTGGATGACATACTACTCATAGGAAATGATGTCCCAACCTTGCAGGAGGTGAAATCCTGGCTTGGGAAGTGTTTCTCTATGAAGGACCTTGGAGAAGCTGCCTATATCCTAGGGATAAGGATATTGAGAGACAGGTTTAAGAGACTAATTGGACTTAGTCAAAGTACCTACTTGGACAAAGTGTTGAAGAGGTTTAACATGCATAATTCCAAGAAAGGTGACTTACCGATCCAGCACAATGCCAGACTGAGCAAGGCTCGGTGTCCGAGTACAGAGGTTGAGATAGCTGAGATGAGTCGATTACCATATGCTTCCGCTGTTGGCTCGATCATGCATGCTATGACTTGTACTCGCCCTGATGTGGCCTTTGCTTTGAGCATGGTCAATAGATATCAAGGGAATCCGGGTAAGGCTCACTGGACTGCGGTAAAGAACATTCTCAAGTACCTGCGAAGGACTAAGGATTGGGTCCTTACACTTGGTGGGAGTGATGACTTGAGAGTGGTGGGGTATAGTGATGCCAGCTTTCAGACCGACATGGATAATTTCCGCTCTCAGTCAGGATGGGTCTTTACCCTGAATGGAGGAGCAATAGCTTGGAAAAGTTCCAAGCAGGAGACTGTAGCTGATTCAACGTGCAAATCAGAGTACATAGCAGCAAGCAAAGCGACGACGGAGGCGATATGGCTGAAGAACTTCATCGGAGACCTTGGAGTTGTACCAGCTATAAAGGAGCCTGTGGAGATTTTCTGTGACAGCGATAGTGCAGTTGCTTTAGCCAAGGAACCAAGGGATCATGGCAGGTCCAGACACATCGACATGAAATATCACTTCATAAGACACAAGATAGAATAAGGACTCCTCGTGGCAAAGAGGGTATCATCAGATGAGAACCCGACAGATCCCCTCACGAAGGGACTGAGTAGGGTTAAGCATTTACAGCATGCGAGGCGCATTGGGCTGAGGGATGATATTAGCTTTAATGATTAGATAGCTAATTCGAAACTTGTAATAGATAAACTGTAATTGACATTTGATGCTTAAATAAAAGGTGTTTTTTTAATTTACTAGTATGGTACTGTCTCATGTCAATTGTTTTACTATTGTTTCATTTTTGCATGTTTTGACTTCCAGAATAATTGAATTATTCAAACCATCCACAGTCGATCATACTTTGGAAGTAGGTATTGAAGAAAGACTGTCATAAGGTCTGAGTATTGGATTCAACCCACGCTCACTTGTATCACTTCATGTAATTTATCTCGAGTGATCGTGAGACGATAATATCATATAATCTTCAAACCTAGATATATGAGTTGTTGACTATGAGTTGGTCGTACATTGATATTACGAAAACGCATCGATAACTCGATGTTATAAAACGGGCTGTTGTGTATGGTTCAGTGAATAGTTAGTACAAGCATGTTTATCTGTTCCTTTTAGTCCTTGGAGGATTAAAATCAATATCTTGGGCCCCTCGATGATTTTGTTTTGACTTATGTACCGGGCCCGGTCAGAACTGAATTGATGTGTTCGATTAAGTTCTATTTCAAACGAATCAGAAATCGGGAAACAAATTGCTGGACAATAAGATTGACTGTGTTCCATGTGTTTGTCCGGCTGATATCTTGAGAACAGAGGATTCTATGATACGTTATCTAAAATGGTACGTCTAAGTTCGACAAAGGCATTTAAGAGCCACGATTGCTAGTCGGATCCTGAAGTTATACTTACAACTATAATTATTAGACTTATCCAAGTGGGAGACTGTTGGATAAGGTGTCTAAGTCCATAACTATATTTGGTATGTACTTGACCCGAGAGTAGCATGGTCCATTTGGGTTGCACTTCATTGGGACAACTTGAAGGATGTACTTTTGAGAAGAGGATAATTATGATTTATAAATATATTATAAGTTCTAATATATTAATATGAAATCATATTATTTAATTAGTATTTATCAAGAATTAATTTGGAATTAATTTTGTGATCAAAAGAGACTAATTAAATATAAGGGGTTGATTTGGTAAATCATTCATTCTTATAAAGTGGGCTAATGATCCATAGTTCTTTATGTTGGGCTAAACCCATGTGGTAACCCATGGATACTCCATGGAGGTTTTAACCCATGGAGCATGAGGGATATAGAAGGTCATTAGGGTTTACATGGTGTAACCTTAATTTGCCACACTATATAAGAGACCCCAAGGCTACTGAAATTGGGACCTAAGTGATCTTAGAAGAGTGCTAGCCGATTTTGAGTGCAAGGAATTCTCTCTCTAGTTCTTCCATTTGTTGGTGGTGATTTGTGGTTCCACTTGAGGCATTCACATTATTGGTGCTAGGCTCTTAAAGCTTCAAGGTTTCCAACTACACTAAAAGGTATGTCATCTAACTAGAATTTTGTAGTATAGTTACTCCATTGTATGCTAGTTAGGATGATGCTTTGGAATTTTGAAAGTTTGCATGTATATTAGAGAAAACATAGATCCAAAGCATCTAGGGTTACATGTACACCATAGGTTTGTTAGAATGCTCAAAACCCATCAGAGCTATGGCTGTCGAACAAAACCATGAACCCGACCTGGTGCCCTCTCCATAAATAACCAGTTCTACCCCACTTGGGGTTTGAAATACCACGCGCTGGCCCTTACAATCGATCATAACACCGAAACGGATCAGTTGATCCATACCCACATCACGCAGACATCTCCCATGGGGATAGGGATGAAATCGATCGCAAAGGACACCCTAAAGATATCCAGAACGCAACCCTGATATACTAAAGAAGCAGAAACCCCATGTTCGTTGGTGATAGAAACTCGCAACGGACACTCCAACTCCCCTAAGGGCATAACAAACTCCTTACTAAAAGATCGATAAACAAAGGACCGACTCGCACCCGAGTCAAACAACACTAAAGCATGCAAGGAGTTCACTAGGAACGTACCTACACGTACAAATATATAAATAAGCATAATACATACATAATCAACAAGATAACAGATAGAAACATACCAGTCACAACATCTGGTGTTGCCCTGGCCTCCTCGACGGTAAGCTGGAAAGCACACCCTCGAGCCCTCGGGGGCTCCGCCCTACCTTGGCTCCTATCTGTGATCCTCAAAGTAATCGGCGCTAGAGCCTGCGCCGGCCTAGCGACAAGAGATGGGCAGTTGGACTTCACATGGCCAACCTGGTTGCAATGATAGGAAATCCTAGAACTGAGTGATGGAGCCTGCTGGCGGTAATCCCTCGCTATGTGGCCCTGTCGGCCACAATTGTGGCACCCAGACGATGATCGACAAGCACCCTCATGCTCCTTGCCACACTTCCCACAAGTGCGGCCCTTCCGCCCCCAGTTCTAACATCAACGGTTTTAAACTGCTTTGGCGCAGGCTGTAACTGCGTCGGGGTCGAACTCATCTCTTTCGTCTATAGATCAATCTCAATCTCACGCCGCCTGGCAGCCTCCTGCATCTCTAACAATGAACCATATCGCTGAATAGAAACAAACTGCCTGATCTCCGTCTTGAGCATGCTCAAGTAACGGGTCATCTGAGCCTGCTCAGATGCAACAATCTCAGGGCAGAACACAGCCCTCTCCGTAAACATCTTGGTGATCTCCATCACTGCCTCAGAACCCTGTCTCAAGTCTAGATACTCTTGAGACAACCTCTCTCTCTCCACCAGCGGCACATACCGGGCTGCGGAACATCTCAGTAAACTGCTCCCAAGTCACAGCAGCTCTCTGCTTAGCAGAATAATAACTGGTAGCGAGCCTCCACCAATCCTTTGCTCCAGTCCTCAGAAGGTTCAAAGCACACCTGGCCTTCTGTTCAGCAGGGCACAAACAAGTGAAGAAACATCCCTCCACATCAGATAGCCACCTCATTGCGATGATTGGATCCTGCACCCCATCGAAAGTCGGGGGCTTCGTATTGTCGAAGTCCCAATATTGAAAAGACTGACCCGATCCAACCCCTGCAATCGCGACGGCTGCAGTGGCTACAGCAGCAGCAGTCTCAAACAACGCAACATAACGCTCATCAAAGTACTCAACCATGGCGGTCTTGATAGACCCAAACATCTCTGGCAACTGTGCTCGGAACCGAGCAACAACCTCCTCCTGCAGGATCTCCCTGATCATCTCATCCAATGTAGCCGACTCACCCTGACGGCCAGCTCCTGATCCCGATCCGGATCCTACCTCAACTCGACGCATAGTCACCATACTAAAAATAAACCGTGAGGATATCAGATACTACGCATATCATAAAGGGAAACCAACTCCCAACAAAGCCCTAGGGAAATTGACTTCTCTGTTACACGTACGGCTCCTGTGCTTTCAGTAGTACGGGCCCATACTACCTTCCACACCTACCCGTATTTGTCTCAGAGGATCACCACAACACCCTAACAATACTCACAAGCACAGCCATACACTCAATCCTCACTCCATAGAGGAAAGGCTAAATATCTCAAAACTGGCCGGCTGACCCCACACGACTCATCCATGAAACTTCCACCAACCCTGCAGGTCTCGTGTATGCTAGCCATACATAACACTGGACCCTATAGACCTTCAAATATATGATCCTAACCTAAGCCCTTCATCAAACAAGAACATGAAACAAAGCCAAACCAAACATTTGCAGGCTATAAGATCTTAGTTATGTACGACCATGATGCATACACTAAGCAACTATAGTAATGATGCAAATTCCATAAAAGAAAGGTCCTAGGCTATCAGAAATCATATAATCAGACAATTCTATCATGTAATTCCTGAAGATCCCTAGCCTATCGCTAGCATGCTGCTCTAACATATCACAATATCAATAATCGTATGGTATTTTGGGGTCTACTTACTGGCTCCGGCTGATCGTACACATTGCATCCTCCTTGAATATTTTGAAAACCTTTTGAAAATCATTTTCCTTAGTTTGAGACTGGATTCACACGAGTGTTCCTCCAATTCACTCAAACCAAGGCTCTAATACCAACTTGTAACATTCATAAAATTCTTTAAAATTTTAAACTTTTAAATATACCAAAAAAACCCATCATTGTTTACAAATTGTTTTCAAAATAAGTTCAACATCAAATAAATCCCAAAGTCATGAAACAAAACATGAGGAGGTGCACGATCACGCCTTCACCTTCCCGCGATCCTCTGAGGTACCTGAAACATAATCCAAAACTATAAGGCCAAAGCTTATTGAGTTCCCCCAAAATACCGATACATAACAAATATAACAAATATAATAACATCATGCAATGGGTCCACAGCTAAGAGACTGGATTACCCCTGAGCCCACATCATAAGTTTGGCTTGCCCCATGGGCCCACAACTTATGTCTAGCTTGCTCCCCGGCCTAATCAGTCCTCATACTGAATACCACTAAGCCCTCAGTACGAGTCTGGCATGCCCTTCCCGGCCCTCAGCTCGTATCTGGAATGCTCATGAGCCCTCAGTATGAGTCCGGCATGCCCTCCCCGACCCTCAGCTCATAACTGGTATGCTCCAGGGTTTGTTGGCTACAACACAGAGCAATAAAACCTCAACCCAAGTCACACCATATGTCGACATATAACATATAATATCATATATAGATAAACATACAGTATCACAGGTAGTCCTACCGATCTACCAAACTAGCATATCAAAACTAGCATGCATATCTATTCCATACTCAGCATATCAACAGTATTAGTTTATCAAACCAATGGGTTGGCCTTGGTGCCTTCGACCCGAAAGTACAGTGAGGAAGACTCACCTCACAATGTCAAACCAAACTGAAAACATCTGACTGCTGGCTCACGAAGAATCCCGAACTATCACAACAAAATAAACATTCAATTAACAATTAGATTACCCATCTTGACTAAGGATTCATACTTAGGGTAAATGTCCATTTTACCATTTCCTCAATTGGGCCAAGGCCTAATGTATAATTTTGATTCAAAGGCCCAATTTACTTCAAGACCCATAGTTGGCCCAATTTTCCAAATTGGTCCTAACCCCTAATTGGGCCTAATCCTAAGGTCCAACTCTCCAACTGGCCCAAAACTCTCATACTCAGAAAGTCCAATGAGGGACCAAGACATACAAGCCCAAAAGGTGGCCCAAAACTCAAAGCCCAAACTCAAAAGCCCACAGACGATGTATGATGGGCGTACACCGGAGGTACGTAGGGCGTAAGAGAACCTCGCATTGAACACCATCGGGGTGGCTGGCGGAGTACGCGGGGCGTACTCCTCCCTACGTGGGGCGTACCCAGCGTACTAGGGCGTTCTTGAGTACGCTTAGCGTAGTCACATGTACGCCCAACGTACTACTCAAGCTCCCAAAAATTACCATTTTTCCACTTGGGCTTCTTAAGGCTACTCATTTTACTCCAAGGACCCAAAATGACATATTTAAAAACCAAAGGAAGGATTTGAAAATACCTGAAAGCCCAGGATGTTACATCAGGAGTATTTGGATTTGAGGCAGACTACTAAGACGGTGACGAAGATCACCAATATGTTTACGGAGAGGGCTCTCTTCTGCCCTTGCTGCCTATGAGAAGGCTCATATGACTCGGTACTTGATTATGCTTATGACTGATGTCCGAAAGTTTGTATCTACCCAACGATACAATACCCTCACTAAGCTTCAGGATGTCGCGAGGAGGCGAGACATCGAGATAGAGACCCGGGAAAGGGAGCAGCGTCAGGCTCCGGTTCAGTCCCAACCTACAGAAAATCGGTTCAAGTCCACCGGGCAGAGTTTGGGATCAGTTGAAGGGAGGTGCAGATCTTTTGTATGTCACAGGTGTGGCGAGGAGGTCCATTTTGGTAGATATTGCAGGTGAAGTGCGCGAGTTTGTTTCCATTGCGGCCAGGAAGGCCACATCAGAGCTCGTTATCCTTTTCTCGTTTTCGATGAGGTGTTGGATCTCTTACCCCTAGCTTGGCAATTACCCGACGGTCATTAAAACATTCGTAAAATTCATAAAAATTTCAAACTTTTTAGACAATCCAAAAACCATTCATTGTTTACAAATCATTTTCAAAATAGTTTAAATATCAGAGAAATCCCAGAAATCATAACACAAAATGGGAGGAGGTGCACGATCAAGCCTTCTCCTTCCCGCAATCATCCGAAGTACCTGAAACATAATCCAAAACTGTAAGCCCAAAGCTTAGCGAGTTCTCCCAAAATACCAACAACATACAACCAGAACAATGTCGTAAACAACAGTATGCATACAGAGTCTTCAACATGACTGGACCGCCTCACCGGGCCTTCAGTCTTTCTGGCCCACTCTCAGAACATTCAGCATGTCTGGACCGCCTCACTGGGCCTTCAGCCTGTCTGGACCGTTCCCTGGGCCTTCGTCCTGACTGGTACGCCCCTTTGGGCCTTCAGTTTATCCCGGCAGCCCTGGGTCTGTTGGCCTTGAGCACAAAGCAGGACCGCCTCAACCCACCCACCATCACATAATATCAACGCTAGCTAGCACATACAATTATCATATAGGCCTAACAGATTATCAATCATAGCATCATCCTACACAGTAGGATACAGATCTACCCGATCACTACACATACTATCATACGATAAACCAGGATACAATCCAAAGGGCCAACATTGGTGCCTTCGACCCTGTCAGTATAGTAAGGAGAACTCACCTCACAAGCAGCACTGACTGACTAGATCCAACTACTAAAGTACAGCTCCAAACTCAACTACCTACAACCACGATGTGACTAACTCCATCAAAATCCCAAAATACCAAAAAAAATACCCTTTAAGTCAAACTTGGTTAACCATGGTCAAAGTCAGAGTCAACAGTCAAGGTCAACAGTCCATGTTGACCCAACTCATCGATTGCATCTTCCTGACTCATTGAGTTCCTTCAGAACTCAGAAAACCGGGAAAACCCTAGTCAACTCGTCGAGTTATCACAACAACTCGTCGAGTTTGTACAGTGTCCAGAAGATCGGAGAAACCCCGATCCAACTCGCCGTGTTGGCAAGGCAAATCGTCGAGTTTTTCTTGTCTTAACTCATTCAGCCACTTTCAAGCGAGTCTAATGCCCCAAACTATAGATCTACTCCCATAGGGTTGAGATACCACGTAAAGTTGCTAACTTTACGTCCATGCATGGCATCAAAGGGCTAAAACACTCCTTCAAAGCTATGTTAAGGAACTTAGGGCATGGAGGAGGGCCAATACTTGATAAAGCTTAAGACTTTAGGCCCAAGGGGCCACAAAACATCCAGATCTGAAGTGGAAACTTCAAGTAATGCATCATTCCAAAAATGACTCCAATATGAACCAAAAATGGCAAAATACTTCCAAAGAAGGAGATCTAAGCAATAAAAGGCCAATGTATCGACTTTATACCTCACAATGGTTGCCACAACAATTTAGACACCGGATCTACAACCTTCCTCTCAATCAACACTCTTCAAGCTTCAAGTTCCTTCCAAAAGAGCACCAAAAGTCACACTCCAAGCTCGCCCACACACAAAATGAGAAATGAAACACGAACTAGGGTTTCTCTGGATAAAGGGGGCGATAAGGGAGGCTAACAATGAGAGTTAAGGCCTTTAAATAGCCCCCTAAAAATTAGGGTTTTCATGTTCAGCCCTCAACTCGTCGAGTTGGGGCCTTCCAACTCGTCGAGTAGACCGTGAAAGATACGCGACCATTTAAAACTCTTCACGACGAGTTGGAGCCTTCCAAATCGTCGAGTTGCCCTTAAATATAAATATACAAAGCTTAAAATTCATACCTGGAGATTGGGATGTTATAACTCTCCCCCACTTGAACTAGGATTTGTCCTCGAAGCCTGCTGCGGTGAACGATTCCGGATAATGCTCCCGCATCTCGGCCTCCGGCTCCCAAGTCCACTCGGATCCCTTCTGATGATGCCTCTGTACCTTTACCAAAGGTATCTCCTTGTTACACAGAACCTTTATCTTCCTTTCTAAGACAACCACCAGTTTCTCAACATAATTCAGACGTTCGTCGACTTGAATGTCATCCAATGACACTACCGCATCCTCATCTAATATGCACTTCCGCAATTGCAAAACGTGGAAGGTGCTATGAATCTGGCTGAGCTCCTCCGGAAGATCCAACCTATACACGACCTTGCCAACCCTAGCAACAATCTGAAACGGTCCAATATATCGGGGACCCAACTTTCCTCTTTGTAATTGTTGTTTATGTTTGGAAGTTCGGTTGTAAACTTGGATGATCAATTGAGTGAAATTGCCTTGTTCGCTCTGTTTTAATTGAATTATTATTATGGATGGATTAATTATCTTTTCCTCGATTATTTGCGTGATGGAATTTGTGAATGTTGTGAGGGTTTAGATTCTCCTGTGTATGTGGATATCAATGGTTGAGATCAAGTAGTAGGGAACCAAAGGACTATGAATTTGTCAAATCCCAGTATATTTCAAATGGGGGAGAGTGGAACCTCGTAGCAGGAAGACCTTGTGCCAAGGTTCGGTTCTCATTCAGATTTCACCAAGTTCAAGACTTTCGCGTAACTACTGAATCTTTCGGTTTCATGTCAAGATCATTGTCAGCTGTTAGATTTCCCTTCAAGTTGTATTAGTTTTGGTTGTGGCATCATATGTAGGGCGTGCTTGTGCTTTATACTCTAGTGTGTTAGGAGCCCAGGTTGAGGGATGTGATGAGGGCTTCCTTGTTTGTTCTTGTTTGATTAGGGCTTGGAGATCTGAGTCACGACCCGAAGACCTGGTAGGATCAGTTAATTTTTGTTGGCCAGAGTGTTGTTGTTGGTTAGTGGATCGGGGGTAGTCCCGAGTTCCGTTGTCGGTTAGTGGATCAAGGTTAAGCCTGAGTGTTGTAAGTAGATAGCTAAGCAGGGTTGTCGGGGTCAAGTAGGAGCATGACCTAGTTTGGTATGTGACCAGTTGGTTCTCGTCGCGATCGTGCACTTATGTGCAGGATTAGCTTGACGACGTTTGGCCGAGGATGTTTTGAGCCAATCAAATCTTCGGGTTTTTGGTTAGTTGGTTGATATGAGGGGTTTCATCATGAAGTGGAAGAGAGAGCTGATTTCGATGACAAAATCTAATTCAAGTGGGGGACAATTGTAACATCCTGTTTCCCGTCGTTTCTTATTTAAGGGTCGTGGGCTGGAAGTTGATTATGTAAAAGCTTTGGGCCTTATGGAAGTGAATATTAGACCTTGTAGAAGGAGGTAATGAGGGTTGAGAGATGTAACCCTTGAATTGTGTTTTGGGCCAAAGGGTAAAAAGGGAAAAGTCATAGGCCGGATTCTTGCATGAAATATGGATTTTTGTTCGAGAAGTTTTTAGCCCATGATATTTTGATAATATTGTAGAGCTCTGCAACAACTTTCCATGGACATAAAGAACATTGAAAACGGATTTGGAACAAAGAAGTTACGACCGTTTGAAGTTAAGACGATTTTTGGGTTAGCCTCGTATGTTGGGCATACGGGGAGTACGCTGGGTGTACTAAGGCATCCCTAGTACGTTGGGCATACCAGGAGTACGCTAGGCGTACGCGATCAATACCCAAACCCTATTTTCGTGGTTTGAACCCTATTTTAGCTCCCTAACTTCCCCAAACCCACTCCATTCTCAGCCTCCACCTCTCCAACACCCTCTCTTGAAACCCTAACCCTATTTGAGGCTTGTGATAAAAAAGAAGGTGTTTTTAAGTGCTTTGGAGTGTTCTTGGTGCACCTTGGAGAAGAAGGAACTCATTGAGAAGCGTTGGTTGCATTGAAGCTTGTAGATCCAGACCTTGTTCACCTTGATCTTTCTTATGGAGGCATAAAGTTTGAATCTTGATTATGAAATTATTAGATCTAGCTAGCTTTGGGTGTTATGAGCTTTTGGTCACTTTAAGTGCATAAAGTTTAGATCTTGAAAGTTTGTGACCTTGTTATGGATAAAGTTGGAAACTTTATCCATCTAAACATCATATTGATTCAGATCTAAAGGTTGGAGACTCGGACTTAATGGATTAAGTTGAAAAAGATGCACTTTTGGTCCCTTTTAGACTTAAAGACTAGATCTTGTTTGTTGGGACCATTCTAATGGATAATGTTGGAAACTTTATCCATTATGGAGCTATTAGGAATCATAAAAATGTGATATTGGTCCTTCTATCCCTTCAATGCAAGAGTTATGATGTCTTAATGGATTAATAAGTTAGGGTTTTAGCTTTTAGAGCTTCCCTAGCCATGGAAAGTCATAAAGGTGGAAACTTTATTACTTAAGACAACACTTTGAGGCTAGATCTGAGTTTGGGTGAAAATTCCTTAAGGGATTAAGTGCTTAATGGAAAAGATTGAACCAGCTTCAGTACGATGGGCGTACTAAGCCATCCCATGTACACGGGACGTAAGTTGAGTACGTAGGACGTACTCAACCAGCCTTGGACTTTGACTTTTTTTTACTTCGTTGACCGTTGACTTTTGACCAAGTTTGACTTTAGGTCAAACTTGAGAGTTTTGATTGGTTATTAAGATTTTATATGGTTCTGATGTTTGTGGATCCGTGGGACCAAGCAGTTTAGCAGGGAGCGTATCACAGTGTTCTCAAGTTTTTTCATTGCAGGTGAGTTTCACCTCATATACCCGTGGGTCGAAGGCACAAATGCCGACCCACTATTTTTGGTTATCTGTTAGTAGAGGGATGCCTTTGGGACTGTATATAGTCATGTAGGATAGACTGAGGAGTCTTGATCTAGGCTTTCTTGCCTGTTCCTCGTTTGGTTGTGGCTCTAGAGTAGGATCACCTGTCGGGGTGGCTATCTCACCCCTGAGTATATACGGTTATGCATTCCTTGGATTGGTGGTATTTAACATGTTGCTATATTGTAGTAACCTGTTATATTTGTATCTTGGTAGTTGGTATGTTGTTATGCTGTAGTGATCTGTTAGATCTGTATCTTGGTAGTTGGTATGTTGCTATGTTGTAGTGACCTGCTAGATATGTATCCTAGTAGTTGGTATGTTGCTATGTTGTAGTGACTCGTTAGATATGTATCCTGGTAGTTGGCATGTTGTTATATTGTTGTGATCTGTTAGATCTGTATGTCTACATGTACTTGATGATTATCATCTAGTGGAGTGCCTTAGAGAATGTATGTCGTCATGTAGGATAGCCTGAGAACTCTTGATCTAGGCTTTGTTGCATGTTCCTCGTTTGGTTGTGGCTCTAGAGTAGGATCATCTGTTCGGGTGGCTATCTCACCTCTGGTTACTTATGGTTACACATTTCATGGAGGTTAGTTGGCAGCAGGTAAGTATGCTGTGAGAGGATTAGTAGGAGGTAGTGAGATGTATGATTGATGTTTGCATGTATTATGTGCCTACTTTATCCTTGATTGTTTATATGTAGACATATGGTAGTGGTGGTTTGAGGCGATCCTACTTTGTGTTGTAGAAAAAGATACCCAGTGCGGTCTGGATGTATACCGAAGGCACGAAGGCTCTGGAGGAGTGGTTGGGTTGAGGCGGTAGGCCAACAAACCCTGGTATTCCAGCCTAGATAGATAGAAGGCCTACGAGGTGGTCCAGTCAGGCCGAAGGCCCGAAGAGCGTCCGTTATGCATGCTTGTATGTTTATTGTATGGGGTATTTTGGGGGAAACTCACTAAGCTTTGTGCTTACCCAGTTGTTTATTGTTTTAGGTATCATCGGTCATCATGGGAAGGCGAAGGCGTGACTGTACACATTCACCAACAACAATGAAGATTACGCGCTTTAATATTACTCTGATTTTTTATTAATGTATTTGGAATAAACAGCTTTCTCCATAACAAATTTATAATTGGGATGATTTACTTACATAAAATGAAAATTTTTGGTTGTGAAAATGGGATGTTACAGCTGCCTCATTGGCATCCTCCACCCCTTGAGATCAAATCCATCCAAAACCCCAACCCCTTTTGTGTTTTGATTGCGTGAAACCCATCTTTGTGAAGGTAAGGAAGAAGAAGCTTTTAGGTGTTGCTTGAAAAAGTGGTTCCAACTTAGATCCATCATATACGCCTCATTTCTGCATCATTGAAGGTATAAAGTCTTTACCTTGACCATTGATTCTCTAGATCTAGTTTTAGATCAATTCCACGAAGTCACCTACCCCATTGATGCACCGATTGTCTACTAAATCGCAACATAATATCCATCGAAGCACCTACTAGGCTTCCAACCTCACTGAACCGCCCCACTATCTCATTGGAGCATAACCTAGGCTTTCCTAGGTTCCCAACCTCACCCTGCCATCAGCTACTGAGGAACTCCTCATGATACCAACCATCCACCTCCTGGATATCGTCATATCCACTTAGTGGCTGACTCCCATCACTCAAGAGTTCCACAAAGCACGAAGCAAGTAACATTCATGCAGAAACACTCCGATCCAAAGAACTGCCATAGAACATTCCGCCCACATATCGCAACCCACGTTATCCACATCCATCCATCCTCACTGTCGGCTGCCTTATGCATGCAAATTATACACAGAACAGGATCTAATAGACTGTTGAATAATCGACTCTACCCTAGGACCACAACCAGGCAAGGAACAGGAAATAAGGCCAAATCAATTATTCTAAGGCTATAAGTGTTGGGTTTTGAGCATTCTAACACTCCTATGGTGTACATGCAACCCTATAAACCTTGGATCTATGTTTTCTCTATTATACATGCAAATATTAACTATTCCAAGGTTTCATCCTAACTAGCATATTATGAAGCACCTATACTACAAAGTTCTAGTTAGATGACATACCTTTTGATGTAGCTTGATGTCTTCAAGCTTTAAGAGCTTAGCCCCAATAGTGTGGAAGCCTCAAATGGAATCACAAATCACCAAAACACCTTGGAAGAACTTGAGAGAATATGTATGCACACTAAAATCGGCCCACTCTTATTTTCACACACTTGTGCCCATTTTTGTGAGCCAAGGACCCCTTTATATATTATGGAGGATTAGGGTTACATCCATGTAAACCCTAATACCCATGACCTTTCATTTACATAGGATCCATGGGTTAAAAGCTCCATGGACCATCCATGAAAGCTTAGCCCAACCTCAATGAACTTGGCCCATTCCATATATATAAGAGTCCATATTTAATTAGTTCTTTTTGATCACTTAATTAATTCTAAATTAATTCTTGATCAATACTAATTAAATAATATGATTCCATATTAATATATTAGAACTTATAATATATTAATATAAATCATAAATATACTATTCTCAAAAGACTATCCATATAAATTGTGCCGGTGAAGTGCAACCCAAATGGACCATGCCGGGTCGGGTCAAGTACATACCAAATATAGTTATGGACTTAGACATTAATCCAACAATAAGATCCTAACCGTGTACAATCTTAAAGCCGCTGTCGAACTCTGACCTTGTCAATGACTTGTCCATTAGATAAGGGATCATATATTCCTCCATTCTAGATATCATATGGACTGAGACATGGATTATAATCATTCTCTTTGTCCATTTGTTGTTTCCCGATTTTCGATTTATGATGAATGACTGATTGAACAAATCTAATCAGTCTTGGCTTGGCCAAGCACTCACATGTGTCATCGCTAAATCATCGAGGGGCCCACAAATATCGCTTTTATCCCGAAGGTAAAAGGAATGGATAAACTTCGACTCATATGGCTTATTCTACTACTTGTTGAATCATACACAAAGGCACGTTTTATAACATCGAGTTACCAATGCGTTTTCGTGCAATCAATGTATAACCAACTCATAGTAACAACTCATATCTCTAGGTTTTAAGAATATAAGATATTATCGTCTCATGATCACTCGTGATAAAATCCATGAAGTGATTCAAATGAGCGTGGGTTGAATCCAATACTCAGAACTTATGAGCACTCATGAGTGTTGTAGCACCGCTTTGTCCAACATCTTAGACCTCTACAAGCCAACCCATGACAGTCTTGATTCATATCTACTTCCAACATATGACCGATTGTGGATAGTTTGAATAACTTAGTCATTCAGGAAGAATGACCTAGTTTATTCTGGAAGTCAAAACATGCAAAGTGAAACACAAGAATAAATGAATCAAATATGGTATCAAACCCTATGAATATAAATAAACACTTTTATTTATCACCATACTGATTACTCATTATTCATTGTTTCGGTTTTATCAACTTTATACTTGAATTAAAAACACTAGTTGTCCCATGCTCCAAGCATGTACACTATGTTTTTCTTAAACAATAGCTTTGCCATACACCAAGTATGCACTCTATGTTTGTCTATGATCCTTACTTTGTGAAATAAAACAATTGAACATAATTTCAATGATTCTAATTTCACACTCCCAAATCCTTATCGAAAAATGTGAGAATTTCAAATTCCTATCATTTATCGAAATCTGTTTAGATTTTAAACTTATATGCACTGACCCTCCTGTAATGAATATGTACAAAGTCACAAAGACTTGTCAACAGTCATTATAAGGTATTCCAATGGAGATCAACTCCATGGAAACTAAGTCTCATATTCAAAGTACATTGCTTTGGACATGCTTCTTGCATTAAGTTTTCTAATATTACACAGATAACTTCCACCTATGGAGACAACTCCATATTCTCATTTTGACTATCACTTCTGAATAAGAGATGCCTCTTTTTAGAATATGTCAATATGGTCCTTCCAAAATTAGCACTATACTTCCAACTGTCCCTGAGCAACCAATCTTTGGTAAACCTCAGATTGTCCTCGATAATTGCTTAATCATTTTAGTCATATCCAGTTCTATACCTTTTCCCTTCTTAATGCCTCTGGGCATTTGGAAAAATTTAGAAATGACAAATATTATAGCACATGCAATCGATCCTGTACCCAAAGCAAATGGTACACGATTCATGATGTCTCATATAAAGACATGATTCTAGACCAGTCTTTTGCTACAATATTTTTATTTGCCATGTTTTTCAAAATTTGACTATGAAGAGGGATGCCGTAATCATAATCGAATTTTGAGAACGCAATATATAGAATTTCCTTAAGTTGAACCAATCCAACATGAAATTCATATATATATATATATATATATATATATATATATATATATATATATTCTTGACTAAAGATGATTAAGGTCTCAATCTAAGCCTTTAGAACTGAAATGAAGTATATCCTCTCCCTTAATTATAGCAAAACAACTTTTTCAATCCCTGCAGCCTCACGAATTGAAACTTTTGTTTTCTATAATTAACAATGCTAACTTGCAACACTAACAATAATTATCATGCTCCCACTAACATGATGATTATTAGCATAACACTTATGCTCCCACTAGCTGTGACATGTACTCAGAAATCAGCTGGACTTCTAGAAATCAATACTTTATTGACTTTCTTACCAAAGTTCAAATTGCTGATACGAGATGCTTTGATAAAACTTTATCAAAATCATACACCTTTCCTTAGATAGCATGCATGTGTGTCTAAACAATTTCAGAACTATGAAAAGGGATGCCGTAATCATAGTCTTAATTGTTTAGATCTTTTGCCATCTGCTTCAAATCTACTTGGTGGAAGGGTTTCCTCACCATCATTTTCATGAATCGGAGAGAAATCTTATGACCCTTAGATTTTATGGTGTATGTGTTCTTATCCATGTGAATCGTCAAAACCATAGTCACAAGACAAGGATAATGACAAATCCAAACTCATATGGACTGAACTTATGCAATCTTAACTTCTTGCCACCTGGCAGTACAGGGCCTGCCATTGCTTCCAAGTTGTTATGCAACCAATTGAGAACTTTCAGAACTCCTATGCAAAGCCAACTTTAACTGGAACGGGCACAGAATATGTCAACACGATAGGTTATAAACCTCAAGTCATGTGCTAGTGAGGAACCTCTGGTTTTATTCTTGATTAGTTCTTGAAATTCTTTTTAGGATCTTTAAGACTCCCACTGTCCTCTTGACATATAAGACTATCTTGCCAAATATTCAAGAGATAGTGCGGATTCTTTATCAAGACAAACACTTCACACAATTGGCCTTAGTTGGTCTTTGTTTTATCCAAAACATCACAACTTACCAATTTCAAATGTACAAGAGTAGGACACTTTTACTCTTACATTTGACAAGTGTTTTAAACCTTTCTTTAAGATATGTCACTCAAGTTACAATCTTGGAGTATGACTCTAAGAATTGTTTTGGAACGAAGTATGACTCATCTTCCTGATCTAACCATTTCAACAATTCATGAATCCTCTTCTTAGTCATAAGAATGCAGTAAGATGACCTTTAGAGGACTAATTGTGATATGATTTCTAAATCATTAAGATGATCACAAACATGATACTAAAGTACTCTCCCATCTTTTCAGATTTGAGAAACTTTTATCTTTCTGCCTAATTTGATTCTTCCTATTCGTTGTGCCATACATTGAGACTTTTCCAATGTTACAGAATTATACTTAAACTTGTAAGTATAACCATATTTACTAAACTTTAGTAAATCAAATAGTCTTAACGAGCTTTGTGGTGGACATGACCAGTGCACAAGAATGTGTACTCGATCCCTTTAGTCCTTCACTTGACTCACACATCCATGTGAACAAGTAATTAGTCTTGATTTTCCAATGCTTGAAAGTTCTTATTCATCATACTATTCAACTTGCATGATTCCAAGTTTCGGTCCAATTGAAACTTGGTCGATGAGGAACTTTCCTGATTTGGTAAATTTAGACACTACCACAAATGAAAGAATCAAATCCATTTTCCAATATTGCTGTCAGTGGAATCATATAAGCAACAATTTTCCACAAATGCCATTGTAAGGATACTTCAAATAAATAAAATTAAACAATTTTCTTTTATTTTAAAACTTTGCGGAAAAACTTATCCTTACAATCCACATGGAAAATTGTTGTTATCTATTCCTTAGCAATATATCATAACTTCTTAAGCAACTGCTCAAAATTCTGATGCGATCGAAATCCACCTTCGCGATCAGAATCAGCATATACTTCCTTTAAGATTTCTCTCTATTCTTTGATTCTTAAAACATCAACATGTGACCCAGTCACATCATGTAATGAGGATCTCAGAATAGAACTTAACAGAGTTAGATAATGGGCTCTACCTGATGTAGAGTCAAACTTATTGACTTTAACATCCTTAGGTAAAATTGGCAGCTTTTCAATCAACGCCTCTTCCTTTGGCAAAATAAACATATGGACCATTTCGTAATGGGACTATCTCAGACTTAGCCTTTCTCTTTACCATTTGGTCAACCGGGTTGACTATGGCCAATCCCTTTCCATTGGGAAGAGAATGCTTTTTCTGGATTTCCAGTGTCACCATTGTCACTGTCCATAAAGTTTTTTTTTGGGAAGTTGATCTTCTAATCAAATTTGCTTTACTATCGTTCCAAATCATTGCTGATTCAGCAGCACCAAGCAAATAGATATGATCATTAAGGTTCATGTCATAGTCTGTTTCATAGTAGTCCCAAAGGAACTCACTATGTGACTTAGAAAGTGATTGAACATCCAACTTTCTCAAGACTTTGACACCCAACTCTCCCGGCTTGTCAATACGTGACTTCATCTCTAAGATGTGATCACACATAGACCTTGCTTGCCATTAGGGCTTGAGTGACCTTGAACTTTTGGGTTAGGGAGAATAATTGGAGGAGGTGGAGGAAGTACAGTTCCAAGAGATTTGGGAAGATCATAGATGTCTGAACTAGACATCTTTTGGGAGATATTCAAGATAGTTGATCTAAAGTCCTTAATATAACACCCAATATGAAATATTAAGGCTAGGACCCAACAAACTATTTCATAACTTGGAAGAGGGATGCCGTAATCCAAGCTATAAAATATTTGAAGGTAGGTAAATGACGATTTACCAATTTCCACCATGAAAAACGAAATATAATTAAGTTTTAATTGGATTTGAAACTCCTAGATCTTTTGAGATTCATTGAACTGTTCAATGACATGTTTCAATCTCGGGTGTGCCCTTCAGGTTTTGTGACTGGGATGTCGAGGATCACAAAACAAGGTGTGAAGTAACCATGCAAATATACTTGGTACCCTTAATATTTACCCCTCAATCGATGTGCCGGTTAACCACACGAGCTCCACCGATACTATGATAAATATTAAGTTACCCTTTGCCTACCTTGTTAAATCCAGGTTAGAGTGTCGGTTAACCACACACGCTCCACTAACGGTTTAAACAAAGTGCAAAGTGTAATTTCATGGATTAGCACCTTATTCACATTTTCCTAAGTAACTAAGATTGGGAATTAATAAGTGTTTAGTTACTTAGTATTTATCATTAATACTTTTAATGAAGGGAGAATTATAGTCCTTGTCCTACCTGTTCGGCTAACGACCCTCCACGAGTCAAGGAAGCGGTGGGTGAGAGTGGACACCCATTAAGCTGCCATTTTATAGGCAACAACCTTATACCCCCCTTATAGACCGGCTTCGTGAATGAGGCCTACTAACGGTAAGACTGACTTTCTCTTATACATATATATATATATATATATATATATTATTAACTTATAATATTATAAAGTATAAGGGTTGAATTTTAACTTTTAAAATTCTAAGGGCTTAACTTGGAATTAAAGTATTCATAAGAGAAAACTTTTCAAATTCCAAAACTTGAGGGCAAGTTTTGAAACTATTCAAAACTAATTAATTCCATAACTTATATGTTTAAAGTATTTTTAATTAAAAAACTCTTCAAGTTCCATAACTTGAGGACAAGTTATGGAAGACTTTAAACTAATGAAAGAATGTAACTTTTTTTTATTTTTGTAACTTATGGAACTAATTAAGGTTACACATTTTATTACTTAATGAAGTGACTCTTGAACCTCCATAACTTGAGGACAAGTTATGGAGTCATAAAACCATTCAATGAAGACAAGACTCTTCATTTTGTAACCTTTGCCAAATTTTATGAGTTTTAAGAAACTTTAATGTGACTTTTCATGTAACTTGAGGACAAGTTACACAAACACATTTTAGAATCATCTCTTAGATTAAAATGGATTGAAAACAACAATTTCTAATAATTTTTCTATTAATCTAAGCAACTCATAAGAACAAGATAATTTAATCAAACTTTTTCATGTAATTAGACTAACCATTAAACTAATACAAAACATGAATCTATTGACAATTATCTTTGAAATTGGATTAGAATGAACATTACCACATCAAAAACAAGTTTATAGGTTCAAAAACAGCTTATGGTAATGTTCCTAGTCCATTTCTAGCCAAAAAACTCGAAGATATGCTGACAGGGGCTCCTACTCGTCGAGTGTATGAACCTACTCGACGAGTAGGATGATTTTCTTCATGGACTCGGCGAGTTCATCAGTGGACTCGGCGAGTCCAGTGCCCAGAATGCCCGAAATTCGACTTTTTCAGCATTTTTCAGCAATTTGCATCAAGTATAATTGAAAACAAGCCTAGGCTCTGATACCACTGTTGGGTTTTGAGCATTCTAACACTCCTATGGTGTACATGCAACCCTATAAACCTTGGATCTATGTTTTCTCTATTATACATGCAAATATTAACTATTCCAAGGTTTCATCCTAACTAGCATATTATGAAGCACCTATACTACAAAGTTCTAGTTAGATGACATACCTTTTGATGTAGTTTGATGTCTTCAAGCTTTAAGAGCTTAGCCCCAATAGTGTGGAAGCCTCAAATGGAATCACAAATCACCAAAACACCTTGGAAGAACTTGAGAGAATATGTATGCACACTAAAATCGGCCCACTCTTATTTTCACACACTTGTGCCCATTTTTGTGAGCCAAGGACCCCTTTATATATTATGGAGGATTAGGGTTACATCCATGTAAACCCTAATACCCATGACCTTTCATTTACATAGGATCCATGGGTTAAAAGCTCCATGGACCATCCATGAAAGCTTAGCCCAACCTCAATGAACTTGGCCCATTCCATATATATAAGAGTCCATATTTAATTAGTTCTTTTTGATCACTTAATTAATTCTAAATTAATTCTTGATCAATACTAATTAAATAATATGATTCCATATTAATATATTAGAACTTATAATATATTAATATAAATCATAAATATACTATTCTCAAAAGACTATCCATATAAATTGTGCCGGTGAAGTGCAACCCAAATGGACCATGCCGGGTCGGGTCAAGTACATACCAAATATAGTTATGGACTTAGACATTAATCCAACAATAAGATCCTAACCGTGTACAATTTTAAAAGCATACATGTAGCAGTTACTACTACCAATAATCATTCTCATTCTAGCATGACATCAAATATTCCCAAGGCTACAAGCATCACATATCAGGCCAATCTATTGCTGACTACTCAGCACTAGCATGTAAGTCTACCAGCTCATACAACATATAAAGGCATCTCCCCTAGCCCTAACTAGCATGCGATTCTCAGATTCATAAATCAGATCATAACAAATAACAAATGTGGGTATTCTGGGGAAACTTACTTGAGCTCGGCTAATTGCATGCACCACACCCTTTCTTGTCTTAGAAATTCTTTACTTAAAACATTTTTTTCTTTTGAAAACTTTACAGATCCTCTGTTTGAGTTCAGACTCACCCGAAAGTATGTCCGAATCCCTCAAACCAAGGCTCTGATACCAACTTGTAACGACCCAAAAATCAAGGGTAAAAATTTCATTTTTAATATAGCTAAAACACTGATACCATTTATTTCAAACATTCCAAATCATCATTAAGTAAAATAATTATCAGAGTTCGTCCCAAAACCATTCATTGCGGAAATCATAGGTGTGTGCACTGCGATCAATCCGAGCCCTTCATTTCCAAATCGATGCAACCTGAAACCAAAACTGTAAACATTAAGCACAAAGCTTAGTGCGTCCCCAAGAGCATACCCCACACACAATCCACATAACACATATCGTATTAGTTGTAAAAAGCTATCTCTACTGTTATCACATATCAATCAGTTATAAAAGCTACTCTGCCACATATCACATATCAAATAGCTATAAAAGCTCTCTCTACCATTAACACATATCAATTAGCTATAAAAGCTACTCCTGCCACATATCACATATCAAATAACTATAAAAGCTATCTCTACCATTGGCACATATCAATTAGCTAAACAAGCTACTCTACCGTTAGCCACAAAGGCTATCTCTACCATTAGCCATAAGGCTATCTCTACCATCAGCCATAAAGGCTGTCTCTACCATTAGTCATAAGGCTATCTCTACCATCAGCCATAAATGTTGTCTCTACCATTAGCCACAAAGGCTATCTCTACCGCATATTACACATACATACATATCACACACCTCTACATAGCAAGTATACCAACTATCATAAAATGGGCCGGCCTTGGTGCCTTAGACCCATTGGTATGGTGAGAAGACTCACCTGGAACTGCTGAAGCCCGCATATAAAACTCCCCTTGCTGGTTGACAGATTCCCAAACTGTCAACATCAAACAATACCCGATTAATAATTGGGTTCCAAACCCAAGGTCCAACTCACACTCCAAAGGCCCAATAGTCAAGTAATAGGCCAAAGCCCAACATATGGCCCAATTTTCCAAATTGGGCCCAGACCTCTACATGGTCTTTACTTAAGGCCCATCAAAATTATTCTAGTCCAAACTCTTGGTATTCCCATGGCCCGATATCACATAATCATAAAGGCCCAATTAAGACCCATCTATGGCCCAATTTTCCAAATTGGGCCCAAGTCTCTCACATGGGCCTCACCCTAAAGCCCATCAATAGACCAATCACCAAAGCCCAATAGGAAGCCCAACTCAAGGCCCAAGTGAAGTTAGGGTTTTCTCATGAAATGACAATTAGGGTTAAGTGTTCCCACTTAACCCATTAAGGACTTAATCCATTAAGTCCAATATTGCTTTAGGTTAATTTGCACATGATCATTAATTATTATTTTAAGTTTAATACATAATTCCCGTGCGGTCCCGATAAATCCCAAAATTAGGGTTTCATGGCATTAGGGTTTTCCAAACCTTAATTAGGGTTTCCAACCCAAATACTAGCCATTAATAAAATGGTTGGGCTTTTAGGTCAATTAGGGCTTCATTGGGCCCATTAGGGTTTCTTTGGGCCCACTAGGGTTTCATTGGGCCCACGTTGTCCAAGCATCCCAAACAAGTCCAAACGCAAACAAGGCACACCGCCACCCAACACGGCGGTTGGTGGCGGCAGCCACCACTTCACGGTGGTGGTTATAAGCTTTTTATTATTATTCCGACCGATTACAACCCATTACAACACAATCCAAATAAAAACACACACACATACTAATAAAACACACACACACACATCCTCCCTAGTGGTGGCCGGCGGTGGCACATGGTGGCAGCCACCACCTCACGGTGGTGGTAGCTATGTTCTTGGGCCAACACAACATCAAAAGCACTCCAACATCAATCCAACGGGTGGCTAGCAGTGGCGGAACGGCGGCAGCGGGTGGCGGAACGGCGACAGCAGGTGGTGGTTATGAGTTTTCTTCATTTTTCCTATTCAAATATCTATACAACATTAAATTCTCGAACTATACCCACACACACACCAAATCGCGCACACAGCCACCTCCTCACGGTGGCTGGTGGCGGCGGAAGAAGATGATATAGTGGCAGCCACCATGGTTGGCTGCCATGGTGGTTACCCACGTTTCCCGGCCAGAAAATGCACTCACACCCACATATTCGACTCATAGCAACAACACAGACGCATAAATGACACGAGATCGAGGTTCCCAACCGCCGACTCGGCGGCTGTTGCCGTTGGAGCAAACAGAAACGGCGATGACGACTTTGTACAACCAAAAGGGACGAAAGGCGGGAGAAACATGTCATGGTTTAGCCTTACTGAAGCCCTCCAGTCGTTCACGGCCTCCAATCCATCGTTCACGGCCTTCTCCTTCGTCTCGGTGGCCTCTCCAGCCGTTTGCGACGACTCCGACAGTTCTCAATGGTCTATCCGGCTACCACGACGTCTCCGGCAGCAGAGCTAGGGTGGTGGTGCTCCACAGCGAGGTGGCATGCGGCTGTCTTGGAGCTTCTCAAGGTGGCGGCTGAAGATGTCACACATGGTGATGACGGTTGGTGGTATAAGGACGTAGGGTTAGGGTTAGTGTGAGAATGGGAGGTGATGGGTTTAAAGTCCCGTGCTCATTCAAATTTGTACATTTTACCAAGTTCAGTCCCTCCCCACAACATTTGTTTTCAATTTAACTCCGAAAGTTACCCTTTAGCCCTCCCTTCCATAGTTCCTTTCATAAACAATCCTAATAATTACCAAGCAGCCCTCAACACTTCAATATCTTTTCAATTTAAGTCCCAAGCTTACCAAACAGCCCCTGGCTTTTGAAAATCTTCACAAAATAAATCCCAGAATTACACTTTAGCCCCCGAATAATCCAATTTATAACATTCGGCTCCCCAAAACCAACAATCCACTAAATAATATCGATTTAGGGCGACTATTCGTTCATCAGTTTTTTATCTATTTATTTATTAAATAAACATAATGTTACACATATTTCTAGCTGCTATTTGCAAGGTGAGTCTTCTAACTACTTTACCTCTATGATATTTATGTATGTGACCAGTTGGGTATTAGTTACTTTTTTCTGTTTGTTTGAATTGCATTACTAATATATTGAGATTGCTGATAATCCTCAGGGTTGCTGATAACCCCAGAACATTCTGCTAATCCACAGGGCGTGGTGTTAGCCCACTGGGATTGCTGAAAATCCCCAAGGTTGCTTAACCCATAGTTATTTAATATGGATATTTTGGGAAGGACTCACTAAGCTTTATGCTTATAGTTATGGATTAAATGTGTTTCGGGTACCTAAGATGATCGCGTGAAGGTGAAGGCATGACTTTACACTCCGACTTGCAGATCTTTTTATGATTTCCACATTTTGATACTTTGATTTGGGGATGACTGTATTCATACACTTGGGATTTCTTGTTTTGTTTTATGTTACTTGGAGGCTTTTTCTAAAATCAAAATGAAAATTTTGTTGGAAATTTTGGGTTGTTACACGTACTGCCGAGGTGCATTACTAAAAATTCACAAACCACTTGTGTTGTATGATGTTTGAAAATAAGGATAAGTACTTTTCTAGGTCACCAAGAATACACATAAACAAATGTTTGCTCATAGGAAACCTTGTACAATTACATGTTCACAAAGGTTGAATCACCAACAAAGTAATGTCTGATTAGTAGTTGTTCAGCCTCTATACGATCTCTATGGATTGAGTTTCTCGTATAAATGTTGCTTGAACTGACACTATTCTGATACAAAAGTTGTGCAGAACGAGATAATGTAGCAAACAAATTAGCCTTGTTAGTTTCATCATCGGATGAAGATAAATCGTCTACAATATTTTCCAATACTATTTTACGAATGTTTGAATTCATCATTTGAAAAGTTGGAGAAAACGAATGAAATTGAGTAATGTTGAAATAGAATTGAGATAGAGCGGAATGGAAATGAGGTGTGATAGTTTTATACATCAGTTTTTTTTTTAAATATTATTCATTTTTACCGTTGACCGGTCAAAAGGGGGAAGAAGAATCAAACAAACGTTTATCACACGTTCTCCTATCCGCCTAAGGGCTTGTCAGTAGTCCCGTTTTTGCTCGGAGCAGTCACCTCGGCGGTATTGCTGGTACTGCCAGCCCAAAAACCTCATTCCCGAGCCACTCCGACCACCCTTATCCATCGTCATCAAACTATATGCCAAAAACTTTTATCGTTCATTTTTTGTCATTCATATAAAGTTAATTGGATGTATAAAATATCGAACATGATATTATTATAATCATAAGTTGCTTAACAACATCAGAAAATGCCAAAAATAATTATGGAAGCCAAGTAAATAACAAGTTGCTCAACACATCTCATTTTGATATGACAAATACCTACAACAACACATCTTTGTTATGTTCTTTTTTTATCAAAAAATAGTTACAAAAGAACGTGCCATGCAACAAAAAAAAATTATAAAACAAAACTATTGTCTAAACTCTTTGACATAGATAACACAAAGCCCAAAAAAGGGAAAAGTTGTCTGTATTTATATCTTGTACCACGTGCAACAAATAATCTCATAAGTACAAGTACAAGTACAATATAACAATGTACAATAACATACACATCACGTATTTGTACCATACAGCATATAGTAGCGTCTTCTTGGTTAGTATTTGTAATTCCACAATTACCCCTGTCTTCTTCACGTGGAAAAGACCACGAGAGAAAGAAAAATAATTCACACAATATAAACAAAAGTTATAGACTCTTTTTACTTTTTTTACAATTTTTCCACGAACTAACTTTCTGAAATTTTAATATATTTTTAATTTCTAGAAGAAAATTTGATTTCTTTGCCTTGTTCTTTTAATTAGTTAGGCTGCAACAACGGTACCAGAATGGAAAGGGTATTTTGTGGAAGTATTAGTAGATTTTCCTCTTTCTTCTTTCTTCCTCATTGCTTTGATAGATGAATAAAGACTCCTTTTTTTCTCTTTCGCTTCATCAATCTCGATCTGTTCTGCTCTACACCTTTCACTACAAAACGGTGTGTCACCCCTGCCAAATTACCAACATACCCCTATCAAACTTAAGGATTCTCATGATTTACTTAACAATACACCAAGTTCCGAGGATATAAAAAAATTATATGAAGAAACAACAAAACTATTTCAGCGAACATAAATATAAGATTCCAATGACATTAAAACTTTATGTCAAATAATCAAAAGCATTTGGTGAAGTCCCATAAATATTTTTGCTGAAGATTTATAATAGTTATACAAATTCACTAGAAGTATAATCAACTGACTCACTGAACAATAAACAAAAAGAAAAAACGAAGACATAAAAGTTTGTATCAACACAACTATGTGAAAAGATTCGAAAAATATCTAGATGATCGTTTTAAAAGTTTGGACTTTTTTGGTTGTTATGAGAAGAAGAAGAAGTATGTTAATTGGTTGAAGATGAAATACTACAATTACAAAAGAAGGGGAAATCACCTGTACATGAAGATATCGTTATTACAACCAAGTGTTTTTTTACAGAGAAAACAAGCATCCAAGAAATGAGGTTGTTGCTCCTGAAATCTTCCATTAAGAAACGTTCTAGATCTTGAAAAAGAAAAAGAATAGAGGCTTCTAAAGCTTGTTGTTGCCGGGGAATAGAGAGGCCGGCGGTCACGACGGTGGTTTTCCGACGGCGACGATGAGAATCCACGTTCTACGGCAGTAATCGAGGCAAGACCTTCGTTATGTTGTAGAAGACATTGTTTCGTTATGGTTGCAGAGTCCATATTATTCTGCGGTGGAGGTGGAGGTGGCGGTGGGTGGAGAGAAAGGGTAAAGGAAAGGAAGTGGTGGGGGTTATAAAGAGGAGTTGGTGAGACTGTGGTGTGTAAACCACGACAAAGTGAAGGGAAGTTTAATGATTAGTTAAAAAGTGATCACCACTTCAAAGATTGCATTTGATGCTTTTGGGTACTATTTTATTAGTATCTTCTAAATCTAAATACCGTTAACGTTTTTTCATAAAATAAGCAAAATATTTAAATTCAAATAAAAAGGAGTAAATTAAAAAATGGTGAATCTGGTTTACTTTAACACGAAGGTATAGTCTAAATTTTGAAAATTTGATATGAAGTACTCATTGTCTCACATTTTTCCATATTAAGTGATTTTGATCCCTAAAAACCATTCATGTCCTTCCACCGTTTAGGAGTAAGGGCGGAGAGAGTGATATCAAGCTTGTCACAGTCTATATAGGCGTCATCTACGATTTTCCATACTATTTCACAATTTTGTCATTTAGAACACTGGGTATGTATGGAAAAGATTTTTCACTTTTTGAATGTAATGTCAGCTTTTCCTTACTTTCCCTTCTCTCACCAAAAGACAGAAAATGGTCACGTTTCACGACATTTGACTACCTTTTTTTTAAATATATTTTATACAAATATTATATTCATTTTCTAGGGAATTAAAAACCATGAATTTTGATTTATTTTGTATAATTGTTTAGTAGGTATATAAATTAATAATTACTAAAAAAACTGAAAAATAAAATAAAATAAAAAAGACTGACCAATCACACAAGGAGAGAGAGAGAGAGTGATGAATAGACTCCCCTCACTCTTTTCCCGCACCCATCTACCCTCACCCTCGATATGGTGTTCCGAGGTGAGGGAAAGCTTCCATCACTCATTTCCCGCTCCATACCGTTTAACCTTACAATGCATGAGTTGTCACGTTTGTCATGCTAATCTTTTTAATATTTAATTTATATAAAGAATAAATATAAACAAATTATTTTAATTAAAACTTAAATTTCAATAACTTGAAATTAAAAAACATAGTACACTTGAAATTAAAGTAACACACAACACCACTAGAAATTAAAACACACAACCAACTAGAAATTAGAAAGACAACGAGCTTAAATACTACTAAAAAATCAGGTATCAACGACGGAAAATATCCCTAGTTAATCAGTGACAGATTTGCTAGGGATCAACGACGGAAATTATGAAGCTCTCCATAACCCTAAATACTACCCAATAAAGAGATAGGCATGTCGCCAATTTCCAATTCCCTCCCTTAGTTTGGCTAATTTTCAAGTTCCCTGCCAATATTTTCGTTCCCCCCATGCCCCCTCTCAAATTCTTCTACATAAAACATATTACCCTGATTTCAATCCGCCAATCACTTACCCTAATTTCAACCTGACGGCTCCACACTTACTCCCAACATCACCGATTCTGGCCACCCTCATCCTTAACATCGTCGATTTATGCCGCCTCTACCCCCAAAATCTTCGATTACATCCGCCACACCCAACATTACGAATACAGTTTGATGTCATTTCAGGAGAAAGTTCATTGCAAAAACCACAGCCCAATTATGAAAGGGGGAAACCTAATCCTTGAAATCGTAATGCCCTTGGTGAAGCATTTAGTTCTATCATCTCAGAATTCGTCCCTGTGTAGACACCTCAATCCATCTACCCCTCAGCCTTCCGCCTGTCGCTGTCACCTACCGACGACTTGATTACATCTCAACAAGACAACTGACGCCGTCTTCACTAGTTTTTCTTTCTCCCATCGATCATCCATTGTGCCACATGAAACAAGCGTACATTTGAACTGCTAATACGTTGCCTTCACCTTATCCACATCCCACAGACCTCCGACATTCAAGATTCATTCGACACTCTCAGTGGTAACAATCTCGATTTCAATTTGGGTAATTGTGACATTCTTAATCTGTTATCTTTATCAATCACATATGTATTCTTTAAGAAGTTCATTTGACCTATTCCAAATGGTTTCTACTCAATCATTCATGTAAGTACTTACACTTTGTTGATTCATGGAATCTATAACTTGATTATTGTAACACCCCAAATTTCAATTGTTCAATGAAGGACCAAAAGTGTAAATTTAGGAAAGGGACTCGACGAGTAGGTCCGCTTACTCGCCGAGTCGGAGCGGGATTTTATCGCGGATTAAGTGGCCAACTCGCCGAGTCGGCGGCTGGGACTCGACGAGTTGGTGCTGAAGAGAGAAAACCCTAATCCCGGGGGTTGTGCCCTTAATAAAGCACATTATAACCCACCCTCAGCCTCTTTGCTACCCTTTTGAGATCCAGAAACCCTAGAATCGAGTGAGCTTCCATTAATAGAGAGAATAGAGTTTTGGAGGAGAAAATCTTGGAAAGGGGCTTGAAGATCAAGAGGTTGGCTGCAAAGGAGTGGTGTAGATCCGTGATCTACTTCAGTTGGAGCTTATATTGGAGGTAATAATCTGTTGCTTGGGCTCTTTTGCATCTAGATCTATTATCATTGAGATTTGGGGCATTTTTGGTATGATTGAGAGCTATTTCGAGTTAGAGGCTTAGATCTGAGGTTGCTACTTCAGATCTAGGCTTGTGATGGTCCAAAATGGCATAAAGCTTCTGTCTAAGAGTTGTTGGTAAAGCCCCTTTGTCATGAACCCTAGCCCTAGTGTGTTTTGGGCCTATATCTCCTTGGTTTTACGTAAAGTTTGCAACTTTATGTAAGGGTTAGAATGTAGAAGAGTGGATCTATGGATTGGAGCCCCTGCATGGCTCGAAAATCCTATGTATGGATTGAGCACTGGAGAGACTCGGCGAGTCACATGGGTGTACTCGACGAGTTGTATGAACATGTGCATGGACTCGGCGAGTTGAAGAACAACTCGGCGAGTCTGTTGAAGATTGCCTTGGACTCGGCGAGTCTGGTTGTAGAACCCTTAACCTTTTCTAGTTAAGACGCAGATCAGTGAGTCGAGGGGCCCTCAGTGAGTTGGACAGGATGGGACTCGAAAACGGGTTGACTCGGCGAGTAGGGTCAGTCAGGAAGTTTGACTTTGGCCAGGACTTTGACTTTGACCTTCAAGGGTGTTATGGTATTTGGTTATTTATGTCAATGGTCCATTGATGGCAATAGGTGTTGGAGTTTGGAGCAGTGCTTCGGGTGTGTGCTTCCGTGGTTCGGTTCTTCATTTCAGGTGAGTTATCCTCACTGTACTCAAGGGTCTAAGGCACCAAGGCCGGCCCTTTGAATTGTTGTTTAGAGCTTGTTATGTTATGTGATGATATGCTTGCTAGTATCCTGGTAGGTAGGATAATGATATGTGGATATGCCTTGTTAGCTTAGTATCCTAGAGGAATGGATAGTTAAGTGATGGCTAGTTCTGTTGGATCAGCGCCCTGGTAGTTGGGTAGTGGTTATTTTTAGACTTGTAGTTGGTCTTGCCTTATGTACGCTGGTAGGAGGTTACCTGCGGGTTGTGTATGTTGAGCAGTAGCAGAGGGTATTCCATCCCGGTAGGATGATAGGGCCCTAGTATGTTGGTTCTGTAGAGTATTATGTGGTTGCCTGTTATGTGTGCATGTTTGCAAGTGTGGGGCATTCCAATCCGATGGTTGTGGGCCAGGAGTATTCCATCCCGGTAGGATGATTGGACTCATAGTAGGTTGGCATTCCAACCCGATGGTTGAGGGGCCTGGGGTATTCCATCCTGAGGGATGATTGGACCCATAGTAGTAGTAGTTACTGTATGTATAGGAAGTGGGGCATTCCAACCCGATTGTTGTGGGCCAGGAGTATTCCATCCCGGTAGGATGATTGGACTCATAGTATGTTGGCATTCCAACCCGATGGTTGAGGGGCCTGGGGTATTCCATCTTGCGAGATGATTGGACCCATAGTAGTTATTGTGTTACGTATAGGTGTATGGGCATTCCAACCCGATGGTTGTGGGCCGAGAGTATTCCATCTCGGTAGGATGATTGGGCTCGTAGTATGTAGGCATTCCAACCCGATGGTTGAGGGCCAGGGGTATTCCAACCGGAAGGTTGATTGGACCCATAGTATGTTGTTCTTTGCTGTATGCGTATGTTATTGTGTGTATGGGTGCTTTGGGGGAACTCACTAAGCTTTCGGGCTTACAGTTGTGGTTTATTGTTTCAGGTGCTTCAGGAGATCGTGGCAAGGCGAAGGCGTGATCGTACCGCTCCTCATGTTTTATGATTTATGTGATATGGTTCTGGGGGATACTCTGATGTTTAAACTATTTTGAAAACAAGATGTATGAACTTAATGGTTTTTGAATGAAATCAAATGTTTTAATTTGGCTCAAATTTTATGGGTGTTACAATTATGTAACTTGAATGCGCCAATAGTTACTTCAACGAGTTTAGGAATTCACTTATGTTTGTAACTTGTTTAGGAATTCAGAATTTGTTTGTGAATTTTGTGTATCATATTTTTTTGATTTCGCAATGGATTTCTCACTTATCAATGAACTTTCTTTTGCTGTTAAGAACAATATTTTATGATTTCTCAGTGAACAATGATTTCCAATTTCTGCTACATTTGCAATATGTATATGACTGATAATATATCATATACAAATTTATGAGGCCTTATTACCATAATACGATGAAAGTGTGAGTGATGATGCAATATCCATAAACTCCAACCAAAACCATAAAAGGGACCCAAAAGGCCACAAAACACTAGATCTAGAAAGCTTAAGCCACAAAGTTGAGAACTTGAACACTTACAGAGGTTCACATGATGCACACGGTGTTTGGTCTTATCTGGAAATGCACTTAAGCTCCATGCGAGAAAGCGATCTTCTTTCAAGAACACACAAAGATAAACAAAAAGGCTTAGAACTTAGAGAGAGAGAGAGAGAGAGAGAGAGAGAGTGAGAGAGAGAGAGAGAGAGAGAGAGAATGCTTAGGGTTTAGGTATTCCTCTGGAGGAGATGGAGGCTGGGGTTGGGGAAATCCCTAGCCCATCATTCCTTAAATATGACTCATGATCCGATACATAGGGTTTTGAACCTAGCCGCTATTGCATTGTAGCCAATCCTTCACCATATTGTGGCCACTTAAATGTCAAAAGGTCAAATAATTGACGTGGCTGCGCCTGGTGGTCATCCATCACCACGACGTGGTCGTGGTTAGTCAAAATCTCCAAAAACTTCAAGACTTAAAATAATTAATCAAAAAGGATAATGCATAAAAATCGGATGTTATAATAGTTGTAGTCCGCAATTAGTAAAGTTACACCCCATGATATTGTTTGTAAACTAAATTTTAAACTTTTTGAATAGAAAATTTTTGGCGTACTTTTTAAATTTGCATATATATATATATATATATATATATATATATATATATATATATATATTTGTTATTTATGAAGAAAGAAATGAATATAATAAATAATTTGAAATTCATATTCAATATTGGAAATGTTTAATAAATATAGATATGATTATTTTAATATTATATAATACGCAAATTGGTTTTTATGTTAAATATTGAATACATATCATTGTTGTTAATCAAAATAAGTTTAAGAGTACAAAATAAATAATCATTAGCCAAAAATATTGGTAATTAGCCAAAAATATTGGTAAGATTTTTTAGGATAAGAAGGTTTAATTTACACGAGTCAATTAATTTTTTATCAAGGAAAAACTTCGAGTCCATTTAATATCCTAAAAAAAGACAATTGATTTCGAGTTCTAGATTTTGTATAATAAAAAATAAAAAATAAATATCGTTCTAGAGGCTTCAAGTTCAACTCTTGGATGGTCTCATGATTTCGGTTTTAGGGTTTGTTTCTTAACTTTGGGCCCATCGTTTGATTAATGTAATGTCAAATTCATTAAAGCCCAAATGGTAATTTGATCAGATGTTTTTTTTGTAATCAATGATTGTAACATGTAGGTTCGAGATTTGCTAGTAACATGGTGTATAACTGTATTTGTTATGACCTTTCAAAACTGTGATATGATACGTTGTACAAAAGTACTCTTAATAAACATTTGTGTTTATTAAGCAAACATTTGTGTATTAAGTAATTGTTCTTGAAAACTAGGGGTATGTATGACAAGGTTTGGTTCGGTTATTGGTGAAAACCGAGTCATAATCATTACAAGCGGTTAATGTATTTCGGTAGCCATTAGATATCGGTTATTAATGGTTTCGATTAACGGTTTTATCGGTTAAATCGGTTGTGGCTACCGGTTATTGTTGGTTAACGACATTGGAATTTTCAGAAAAATAAAAACTACAAAATACAAAAGTAAATGACTTCAATTACAAGTTCAAACATGAAACGAAATTAAAAACCATGTGTCTTTTACACTTTCACTACTAAAAATGTAATGATCAAATGGGCATTTAGCCTTATACTAAGTTATCAAAATTTATGAATTAGAATGACAATTGATATAATACCGCAACCAAAAAGAAATTGATTGGTATTTTACTCTATTAGGTATTTCTCTTTGATTTTTTTAGTTATTAGGAATATTAAGTTATTAATCTATATTTACTATTCTAAATTTCTAAATTATATGTAATTATTTTTTAAAAATCGGTTCGGTTAATATTGTGGCGGTTTTCCTATAAAATCGAAACCGAACCACTATTTTTCAGTTAATATAAAATAGAAAACAAACAATCGGTTTAAAAAAATGGTTCGACTATTTCGGTTAATTTGGTTTCGGTTCAGTTTTTTAGTTATTATGTTGACCCCTATTAAAAGCTACTAGACGTTAGTTGCACCAAATATAACATATCCCTATATGGTTACTAAAAACATTTCCAACCCAACCCAAATGTCATATTTTCTTTTATTTCTTTCCCCATTATTTTCCAACTCATCTCATTTCTTCCCCTATTTTTTTTAGACATGAATAGTACTACCCTAAATATGAATAACACTATTCATTTATACAAAAATGAGATGAAATTTTAGTTGTCGATTTTAATCTATCTTTTTTTTTTCAGACATTGTTAGTTTATTTTTACCTAGTTATAATTTAAATATAACAAATATTTATAATATCATGTTATATATTAAGTTATATTAACTAATCATAAATGCAAACTTTATTTTTTATATATCGTAGTCATATAAAAATTTAAACTTTATAAAAGTTTATAATTAAAATATATATTATAAATACAATAAAATATCTGCATTCTAATAAAAGAATAAATTTATTCTTCTTTTGACATATGTCATCTTATTATGCATCCTAATTAACATGTCATTTGTCAATCAATAGATTCTTCATTTCAAATTTTAAATTTCAAAATTTTCATTCTAATCATATTAAATTAAAATAAAATTAGAATAAAATTAATACATATTATAAGGTGATATAATTTCTCATATTTATTTAAATCAATGATTATAACTTTATATAACTAAAAAAAACATCTATAAATTAATAATTTATTTAAAACAATTGATTAATAATTTTGTGTTTTCTACTATGAAAGTTTAATTTTGTAACTGTAGTTCCCACGAGTTATAAACTAGTATGCTAATATATATATATATATATATATATATATATATATATATATATATATATATATATATATTGAAACTTTTTAACATTTATAAGAAATTTATTCAAACGCATAAATATTTTCTTTTTTCAATAAATTCATAATCAATTCAAATTCAATATATACAAATAATTTATTTTGTTATAATTTTATGATAACATAATTTACAATATTATTGATTATTTATTTGTTAAAAGCTAATTAGTAGAATTGGTGTGTTTGACAATTTATGTAAGTTACAAGAATGAAATATACCATGAATATATTTTTTGGGGATAAAAAACGAAGTAAAAATGGATTATCGTCGGATATGATTCTGTAACATCCCAAAAATTATAGTAATTTTTTTTCATTTTAAATAAGTCAAACTATTCATTCATTGTTCAAAAAACGATCAGAGTCAAGGTATTAACAAAACATCAGAGTAATTTGTAAACACTCAGTGCAGAATAAATCTCCAGGGGATGAGTGCGATCATGTTGGACCCTTCCTTTTGAAAACAAAAGTACCTAAAACCATAAACATAAAAGTGTAAGCACAAAACTTAGTGAGTTCCCCAAGATACTCCACACAATAAACATATACAAACGTGCATGTTGGGTCCACAGTCATCAGACTGAATTACCCTTAGCTCCACAGTCATCAGACTGGATTACCCCTGAGCCCATAAACATAAGTCGTGATTGCCCTCCCGGTCCTCAGCTTATGTATGAATTGCTCCCGGGTTTGTTGGCGTACAACACGAAGCAGTACCACCTCAACCTAACCATACCATGTTGACATATGCAACATATAAACATATAACCAGCAAAAAGATAGTCATGCAAATTTACCAGTCTAACAGAACACTACAGCGTAGCAACATCCTATATACCAGGATACATCATATAACCTAGTGGGCCGGTATTGGTGCCTTTGACCTACGAGTACAGTGAGGAAAACTCACCTCAATCGGTCAACAAATAGATCACACACACACAAGCCGTTGGTGCTAAAGTCTCTCCCACTAAACATGTCCGAAACCAAACTTTAATTAGCAATTAAGGTAAATACACCCAACTCAGCACGTCCAAATACCAAGATAAATCCTCATTTAGGCAAAAGACCATTTTGCCCATCTAAGTCCTCAACCCCTCATAGTTGACCAAAAGTCAAACTGATCAAAAATTCAACGGTCAACCCTTCTTTGACTTATGAGCGGCGTACGTCTTGCTCTAAGCAGGGCGTAGGGTCCTATCCAAAAAATGGGTAAGAATTAGGCTACGTTAGGCGTAGCCCACATTATGCCTCGCGTACGACATCCCTTTCCAAACTTCCTTTTAAGCACTTATTACATTAATACATTTCATTCAAAGCTTACGTCAGGTTCCTAATAGCTCCATAATGGATAAAGTTTCCAACGTTATCCATTAGGATGGTCCAAACAATCAAGATCCAGTCTTTAAGTCTCAAAGGGGCCAAAAATACATCTTTCTTAACTTGATCCATTAAGTCCATGTGTCCAACCTTTAGATCTGAATCAATATGATGTTTAGATGGATAAATTTTCCAACTTTATCCATAACAAGGTCACAAACTTTCAAGATTTAAACTTTATGCACTAAAATGACCAAAAAGTGGCAAATATGACAAATGACTAAATCTATGAAACCAATGAGCAAGTTAGAATCTTTTTACTCATAATGGTCCAAGAATGATGTAATCTTGCTGGATCTATACTTGAATTCTTCTTCTATACACTTTGTCACCACCTTGCTCTTCAAGATTCAACCTTCCAATGGAGAGATAAGCTCATAAATGATGCAAAGGCTCAAAAACAAGTGAGATGAGGCTAGGGTTTCTCAAGGAACGATCTTAGATGATGGAGGCTGGTAATACGAGGGTTTCCCATAAGTTAGAGCCCTTAAATAAGGCTCAAAATCGAAGATTTAGGGTTTTAATCTGCCCAGATTACGCCATGTGTAACATAAATTACGCCCTACGTAATTCATTAAACCCTCGTTACTCCATACGTAATCAAAATCCCCCATTTTCCACTTTAACTTCAAATAACCATAACTTCTTCGTTTCAACTCCGTTTTCGGTGTTCTTTATATGCACGAAAAGGTATCGAAGAGCCCCACGATCCTATCTAATTGCTTTTGAATTAAGACATATCGAACTCAAATCCTTATTTAATGAAAGAAGTCCAAAACTATACTTTTCCCATTTTACCCTTTGACTCTAAAACACAAACTGAGGGCGTGGATCTCATAACCAATATTATCAATATCCAATAGGGTTTAAACCCTATTCTATTGAAGCCCAAGGCCTTTAATTGGTCCATTTATTGTCTACAATCCCGAAATAAGAAACTTCTCAAAAAATGATGTTACAATTCACCCCCATTTAAATTGGATTTCGTCCTCGAAAGCCGTCTTGTTTAGGATATATGAAACAACGCCAACATATTCCATAAGCTCCCTCTAACCATTTCGAAATCAAGGAATCTTATAAAGAAATCTCGAGAGACCACTCAGAAACCCAAAATTGCCAACAAACAACCCAATAACTTGAAAATACTCAACCGTAAAAACTATCTTTCTCTCCCTAACTGTATGACCCAACTTCCAGAGAAAATCACTCAAACCGGAACTCTCAGAATTACTACCACAAACCAACTTCGTCACTATACTCCCCGAAACCGAGAACCCATCAATCTAAACTTCAAAAACCTTACCCTAAGACTGGCGATCATCTAATTGTCGAACCTACCCCTATTTCACTGAGAAGGAAAACCACCAAACCATGCAGAGAGAATACCCAAACATCAAGATCATGAATTTCACTCAATCCCAAATCTGGAAATTATTCCTAAAAACCTTAAATATACTCTTGACTTCCTGAGCAGTAATCACCAACCCGCTGCCCTCATGAGCATAAATATGGTCAATCCAAGAATTCTCATGTTGCATCCAATTCCCTTATCAACTCAGGTGTTCATCCACTTAAAAAACACTCTAGATATTTACAACGAACTCCATGACTTGAGATTTTAGAACCGATACCCGACATTGGTAACCAAGCTCCTAACAGACGGCCCACAAGCAAACGGGGTTCATAATGCAAACATTCAGAAAGAGACTTCTGATGCACAATTAGTACTCCCAACAAAATTTTACTGTCCACATGATCCAAACTGGCTGGTCACTGAGTCACCCGACTCCCAATCAATGCACTAATACCCGAATATTCCAATAAGACTAATGATCTAAGACATAAGAGTCTCAATCAAATGACTACCGAGTCCCACCCATATGAATCATACAACCACTGGTTCATGATACATCATGACACCTTCTAACCACTAAAACGATAGGCTCACGATATTATACCAATCTTTCCGTTATTCCATCATTAGCCTGAAGACTCATGACCATCACCACAAGGGCCTAAAGATACACAACCATCAACCTACTGACTTGCTGGAACCCAATCAACATCCCTCTCAATACTAACCAAACACCACAAGAGCCATACCTTTTTATAACGCACAATTCCTTTCACAAAATAGGCTGCTACCAATGAAAAATCAGACGAAAATATGGTCACACACAACCAGAGAATGAGATATGTTGTTGTACTCTTGTTCTTGTTGGATTAGTGTCTAAGTCCATAACTATAATTGGTATATACTTGACCCGACCCGGCATGGTCCATTTGGGTTGCATGGCATCGGAACATTTGGGTAGACCTTTTAATGAGAAGAAGATATTTGTGACATATTAATATATTATAAGTTCTAATATATTAATATGAAATCATATTATTTAATTAGTATTGATCAAGAATTAATTTGGAATTAATTTAGTGATAAAAAGAGACTAATTAAATATATGGGGATTGATTGTGTAAATCATTGATTCTTATATATGTGGGCTTATGATCCATGATTCCTTATGTTGGGTTTAACCCATGTGGTGGCCCATGGATACTCCATGGAGGTTAAAACCCATGGAGCATAAGGAATGGGTAAAGTCATGGGTTACATGGTGTAACCCTAATGTGCACACTATATAAAGACCCCATTGGTTGGTGAAATTGGCACTAGTGCATAATAATGAGAGGGCAAGCTAATTTCTATGAACTCATATCTTCTCTTATGGTTGTTCCAAATGTTCATGGTGTTGTGTGAACCATTTGAGGTGTCACATTTGGGGCACTAGGCTCTTGAGCTCCATGGAATCAAGCACCAACAAAGAGGTATGTAATTCTACTAGATTTTATATTACATGTACTTCATATTATGCTAGTTAGAAAAATACCTTGGAAAATTGATATTTGCATGTATAATAGAGAAAACATAGATCCAAGGTATTTAGGGTTGCATGTACACCATAGGTGTGTTAGAATGCTCAAAACCCAATAGTTCTAACTCAAAGGCTTTAACCCCAAAAGACCCATGCCTATAATTCGAAGCATGTGCTCCTTTGTTATCTTGTTCATTCCATATACACCCCTCCCGACAATATCTAATGAAATTACTACAATACACACCCTCAAGAGAACCCAAAACCAACCCTAGATCTACTGCATTCCTTTTTCCTCGCGACCTTACCCAAAGGGTGAAGAACCAGTAGATCTAACGAAATGACGAACCTCAATCATTAACATAAACATCCTCATAAATGTTTGAAACAAGGTTATACCCCTTGAATGAAACTAAACAGATTCCACCAACACGCAACTAACTCGATAAAACGGATTTATCCAAAAATGTTGCTAAAACCCTGTTAAGATCAATTCAAATACGAACCTTGTCGACACGACATGCCAAAATTGGATTCCGTGCATATCCAAAGCCACACTTGAAAAGTAAACAATACCGCTCCGACAACCAAAATCCAAATAACCAATGACAACTGCCAAACCAGAGCCTACTATGAACAATACTTCCATAACCAACAATTGAGGGTAATCATATCCATAAACCAAAAAGATACAATGTATAGATTTTGACGATAGGTTGACGTATCCCTTGAACTTCCAATGATACAACTCAAAACATTTGAAAACCTCAGATCTTGACGATGAACAAAATGGCCCACGATCGAGAATACATTGAAAACTAATCCACTGATCCAATACACTACTGAAAAAATCCCATGTGGAACTACACATACCAAACTCTGAAGTTGATTGATAGCTCATCAACTTCTCATCCTAGACTATAGATAGCAATCTATACAACGAGCTAACAAATTCCTCAACAACCGATACTCAACCTGAGCGACCCAAACGCCCCATGACCTAAGCATCAGTGATTCTCAAAGACACCACTTGATACAATGAGCTCCTTGTCCAACATCTTCTAGCCGTAAAGATAACTCATGTATTTCTGAGCGTATACATCTGATGGAAACTTGCCCTGCACCCCGTTTTCACCAAATATTGAATCAAAATCTCGCATACCTGAACCGCACATAGCTGTGACCTATTATGTTGAAACCATAAACTCAAACATATCGATGATCCTCCAAGCAGAATACCCAATTCTCCCCCACTAGGGTTCGAACTACCACCAAATGGCATTGTAAACAGACCAAATCTCAAACCGGCTCAACCTGATACCTAGCATCCCTGGCCCTTGGAATATATAACACAACACAAGATGATCTTCTAGATAAAGACCAAGCAGAACCAAAGAGATTGCGAATTTGAGATGGAGACCTTAAAAATTACTCAATCATAACCACCTCTAACATCAAGAATCCCTTGCAGATGCAATAGCAGTAATTTTGACAGTTTATTCATAGCATCGATTCTTTATCTAGAAACAAATAGACTACCATACACCCTACCTATAAATCCCCAACAAAGAATTCATTATGAGCATTATTCATAAATACAAGAAGCATCATTTTTTTAGTCCGGGTACATCAGAGACAATAAAAGTTGTCGTTCCCAATTCACCTCCCTTGATCACCTAAAACAATCAACTAGAACTTGACCTAACTAAATTCAAAGAAATTAAACCCTTGATCTCATCTCAAGGAAATCATACCACAAGAATCCTCTTGTGTATTCCTACACTGCCATACTTGCCGCCAAAAACCGCAACCATCTAGCCCCATGATGGGTCTACATCCCAACTATGAAAATCACATGTCTTCCCTCTCTTTCCTCCAAACATGAAAAACTAGATGAACATAAGCCCCCGTAGTAAATGGTGACATCCCAATCCATCTGCCAATCACTTAGCCTCCGGTTGCAATCCTCGAGCCGATCGTCACAATCACTTCCTTCTTGAGTCCCACAACTTAACTTTCACTACCTTGAGCAAGGCCCTTGACACCTCCAAAATCAACTAACTCACCTAGGTCTGAACCATTCAGACCCATACTGACATGGCCACTAAGGCCCAAAAAATCACCAGACCCATTCCTCCCGAATAACCAAAACCGAAAGGACGATAAAGATGGGAACACAATGAAATGAATCATGGTGACAAACTATGCTATCTACCCCCAACCATTTCCTTAGAATCCCCGAAAATTTCCTTGATTCGAGTACAGATCCCATGCTTTCAGTAGTACGGGCCTAATACTACCTTCCACACCTATACGTACTTTCCGTAAGAATCGTTTCAGATCCTCTAAGTAACTACTCATGTCCATTACCGTTCGATCCAACCATAAATACCCGCCCTTAAATGAGTACGCACTTCTAATCCTCCTAGTTACTCCTTCTAGGATCCCTCTCCCGAGAATGCTCATACAAGCACATTCTAATATTCTTCCTAGTATGTCCTAGCGTTCCCTTCACACCACTCTCCGCCATCAGCTGCAAAAGAGACTTCATCTAATACCTTCTAACTACCTCACGAATACAATTACATGCTTCAGGCACTAGATAATTCTTCGATAGAAAGGTCTCATACTACAACAATTGGACTCAAACAAGAGCTGTGCAAGAGAGTTAAACCTAACCTTCTAAAATTATCTAATCCCCGCAACATGTAACCTAATGTATTCGATTAACAGTTAGTTAATATTATTGAAGGTCCCTAAAACAACAAAGCAATCAACATTCAAGTATCTAGTAATCTAACTAGTGCCTCACTTAATCAGGTCATTCAATCCAACAATCTGAAATCCATACTAGCATGCAGTTCTAAAAGCCTAACCAACAGGCATATACATGCATCTTTGTTAGCATTCTATCATGCAATCCTGAGCAGATACTTAGCCCTAATATAGCACACAATTCTCATATACTCATAGCAGAACAATAAGCATAACACATGCATGTGTATTTTGGAAATACTTACTTGAGCTCGGGTGATTGCATGCATCGTACCCCTTTTTCTTAGAAACCTTTTTAGAAAATCATTTTCTTTTAATTTTTTTTAGAAATCCTCAGTTTTAGTCCAGACAAACCCGAGAGTGTACCTGAATCCCTCAAACCAAGGTCTGATATCAACTTGTAACTGTTGAGTCCATTTGTGTTGCGTCTTGGACCTTAAGTTTTGTATCCGGATTGGGCCTGTCCATCCGTGATTATCTAGATTAGTTAATAGGGTTTTACTATAAATATGCATGCATGTATGCGTATTAAAGACTCGATAATTACGTTTATTATTGTAACCCTAAATACCTCTACAGTCGAAGTTCTTCATCGAGCTCTTCTGAGGTGTTGAAGTGTTAATCATACGACATATTCAGTGCCATTCTTGTGTTCTTTATTACATTCTCAATCATTAGCTTGCATAGAATCATACGATCCTAAGAGAACTTAGTTCTAACAATTGGTATCAGAGCAGGAGACTGTGTGATCAATACACATTCCTTCTGTATTCAGAATACTTTAGGGTTTCTGCTTTTATCGTACAAATAGAAGTCGTCTTCTTCATATCGACGGCTACTCTGGTTTAGATAAAACCCTAATCTCTAGTTTACAGGTTTGATTCTAGCAGCCCACCATGTCTCACGAAGATTCACAAACGAACCCAATCAACATTTCAAACAGCATTGGATCCACGACCAGAATACCCATTCTTTACACTCAAGACTACGAAGTATGGGCTCATCACTTCGAAGACTACGTGGTTGGATATGAAGATAATGGCTATCTTATCTGGGAAGCAATCACACTTGGGCCATTTGTTCATTCAGCAACAAACACAACTGTCAAGTCCCAAAAGGACTATAACAAGCTGGTGACGGATGTAGAGAAGATGCCACAGGATGAGAAAGATAAGCTGCTATGTAATGTGAAGGCTATGAGGATGATCAGATTCGCCTTGCAATCTGACACCTTTCGGTTGGTTGGTTCATGCACAACGGCCAAAGAAATCTGGGATAGGTTGAAAGAACTCTATTCGACTGATGAAGATTTGGAACACTCCATTCAAACTCTGCTGCTGTCAGAATTTGGAGTCTTTGAACTCATATCTTCTCTTATGGTTATTCCAAATGTTCATGGTGTTGTGTGAACCATTTGAGGTGTCACATTTGGGGCACTAGGCTCTTGAGCTCCATGGAATCAAGCACCAACAAAGAGGTATGTAATTCTACTAGATTTTATATTACATGTACTTTATATTATGCTAGTTAGAACAATACCTTGGAAAATTGATATTTGCATGTATAATAGAGAAAACATACATCCAAGGTATTTAGGGTTGCATGTACACCATAGGTGTGTTAGAATGCTCAAAACCCAACAGTGATATCAGAGCCATGGGTTGTTTTCTATTATATTTGATGCAAATGTATTTTTTTTCAAGTTGAAGAAAAAAAAAACATGAAGTTTGTCATATTTTAAGATAATTACTTGATTTTATGAAAAACAAATTATTTTTAAAATTTGAGTCACTTTACTACATGAGTTGAATTAGGTCAAATTTAGTAAAAGATAAAATGATATGATTATTTTATTATTTTTAAAAGTTTGATCTAAAGAGTTTTTTGAAACCTCCATAAGTTATGGATATGAAAAGGTTTTAAAAAAAAATTGATTCAAAGTTTTTTATGGAGTTACAAAACTTAGTCTTAATGTTTTAAAATTCCATAACTTGTTCTTAAGTTATGGAACATGAAAAGTTTTTTTGTGTTACCTTGTTTTATGAGTTAATTTAGATTGATGAAAAATATTATTTGTTAAGTTGATTTCAGTCCATATTAATCTAAAAGAAGTTCATAAAAGGTGTTTTTGTAACTTTTCTTCAAGTCACATAAAAGGTCACATTTATGAATCTTAAAACTCATAAAAGTGCCATAGGTTACACAAAAATGAAGAGTTTTTTTTCATTAAACTATTTTATGACTCCATAACTTGTCCTCAAGTTATGGATGTTTAAGAGTCACTTCTTTAAAAGTGTTATTAAAGAATAAGAGGTTACATAAAAATGAAGAGTCTTCATTTTAATGAACCATTAAACTCATAAGTTATGAAATGAAAGGTTTTGAATAGTTTCAAAACTTGCCCTCAAGTTTTGGAATTTGTAAAGTCTCACACACATTAATGCTTTAATTCCAAACTCTACAATTTTAAAAGTTAAAATTCAAATTTTATGGACTTCATTAAATTAGTTAAAGTGTTTAATTAAAAGAGTTAATAATTCCATAAAGACATGGTTTAAGTTTAATTAAATTAAGAGTATAGTTTAATTAATAGATTAAACCACCAAGTATTTTAAATGTTTAAAATACACCCTTATACTATTATTATAATTTTAATTATATAGATATGTATAAGATAAAGTCAATCTTACCGTCAGTAGGCCTCATTCATGAAGCCGGTCTATAAGGGGGGTATAAGGTTACTGCCTATAAAATGGCAGTTTAATGGGTGTCCACTCTCACCCACCGCTTCCTTGACTGGTGGAGGGTCGTTAGCCGAACGGGTAGGAAAGGACTATAATTCTCCCTTCATTAAAAGTATAATGATAAATACTAAGTAACTAAACACTTATACATTCCCAATCTTAGTTACTTAGGAAAATGTGAAAAGGTGCTAACCCATGAAATTACACTTTGTACCTTACCAAGTCATTAGTGGAGCGTGTGTGGTTAACCGGCACACTAATAAGGACTAGTAAGAGTGGCAAAGGGTAACTTGACTTTATTATAGATCGGTGGAGCGTGTGTGGTTAACCGGCACATCGATTAGGTGATAAAGTTAAGGGTACCAAGTCAATTTGCATGGTTATTCACACCTTGTTTGTGATCCTCAGCATCCCAGTCACAAACTTGAGAGGGCACAATCGAGATTCAAACATGCCATTGAAAGTTCAATGTGTCTCAAAAGATCTAGGAGTTTCAAATCCAATTAAAACTTAATTATATTTCGTTTTTCATGGTGGAAATTGGTAAATCGTCATTTACCTACCTTCAACTATTTTATAACTTGGATTACGGCATCCCTCTTCCAGTTATAAATAGGTTGTTGGGTCCTAGCCTTAATATTTCATATTGGGTGTTATATTAAGGACTTTAAATCAACTAACTTGAATTTCTCCCTTATATATGTCTCTTTCAGACAACTATGGTCTTCCCAAATCTTTAGGAACAAGTTATCCTAATGAAGATGATATCCCAAATGGCAATCAAGGTGAAAGATCAATCCCTTTGTTGTGCATTAGTGGGACTGGAAATCATACTTCACTTCCTCCACCTCCTCCAATAAATCTCCCTATCCCACAAGTTTCAAGACTTGATAAGTTCTAAGTCACTCAATCCCTATTGGCAAACAAAGTCTATATGTGCTTAGGTCTTGGAGATTAAGTCACATATTGACAAGCCGGGAGAGTCGGGTGTCGAAGTCTCGAGGTAGCTGGCTGTTGACTTGGTTCTTCAGTCACTCCCTGATGACAGATCACGACATGACCCTTTAATGATCTTATCTATTTGCTTGGTGCTGCTGAATCAACAATGATTTGGAACGGTGGTAAAGCAAATTTGATTAGAAGATCGACTTCCCAAAACTTCATGGACATTGACAATGGTGACACTGGAAATCCAGAAAAACTTTCTCTTCCCAATGGAAAGGGATCGGCCATAGTCAACTCGGTTGACCAAATGGTAAAGAGAAAGGCTAAGTCTGAGATAGTCCCATGTACCATTCCCAAAGAGTCCATATGTGCCTATTGCCAAAGGAAAGGGGCATTGGTTGCGAAGCTGCCGAATTTACCTGAAACCTCATAAGGATGGTAAAGTCAAAAGTTTGACTCTACTTCAGGTAAAGTCCGTTATCTAACTCTATTAAGTCTCTTTTGGAGATTCTTAATACATGATGTAATGTAATTACATTTTGATGTTTTTTGAAGAATCAAAGGAAGCTTAAAGAAAAAGTGTGCTGATTCTGATCGCATGGTTCGATGACCAGAATTTTGAGCCACTGCATAAGAGTTATGAGATATTGCTTAGGAATAGATAACAACAAAGTTTTCATATGAATTTGCATTGTAAGGATAAGTTTTTCCGCAAGTTTTAAAATAAAAGAAAAGTTTTGATTTTATTTATTTTAAGTATCCTTACAAAGGCATTTATGAAAAATTGTTGTTTATATGTTTCCATCGATAAGCAATATTGGAAAATGAATTTGATTCTTTCGTTTGTGGTAGTGTCATAATTTATCAAATAAGGAAAGATTCTCATCACCCAAATTTCAGTTGGATAGAAACTTGGAATCATGCAAGTTGTATTGTGTGATGAATGAGATTTTTCATCTTTGGTAAATTAAGACTAATTCCTTGTTCACATTCGCATGTGAGTCAAGCGAAGGACTAAAGGATCGGGTACATTAGGTTGTGCACTAGTCAGGTCCACCACAAAGGTTGATAAGATTATTCGTTATGATTTACTAAAGTTTAGTAAATATGATTATGCTTACAAGTTTAAGTGTAATGCTGAAACATTGGAAAAGTTTCAATATATGACAGAATGAATAAGAAGAATCAAATAAGGCAGAAAGATAAAAGTTTCTCCAATCTGAAGAGATGAGAGAGTACTTGTGTATCTTGTTTTATGATTATCTTAGTGATTATGGAATCATATCACAATTGATCCTCTAAGGACACCTTAGTGCATTTGTTTGCCTAAGGAGAGGAATCGTGAATTGTTGAAATGGTTAAATCAAAAGATAAATCATACTTCGTTCCAACAACAAATCCTGGAGTTATACTCCAAGATTGTAACTTGAGTGACATAGTCTTTAGAAAGTTTTTAACACTTGTCAAATGTAGAAGTAAGATGTTTCCTGTTCTTGTACATTTGAGATTGGTAAGTTGTGATGTTTTGGATAAGACAAAGACCAACTAAGACCAATTGTGTGAAGTGTTTGTAAAAGAATCCGCACTATCACCTGAATATTGGGTAAGAGAGTCTTATATGTCAAGAGGACAGTGGGAGTTTAAAAGATCCTGAAATAGTTTCAAGAACTAATCAAGAGTTTTGTTAATCACTAGCCCACGACTTGAGGTTTGTAACCTATCGTGTTGACATATTCTTATTTCTGTGTCTATTCCAGTTAAAAGTTGACTATGCTTATGAGTTCTATGAGTTCTCAAATGTTTGCATAACAACCTGGAAGCAATGGTAGGCCCTTGTGCTGCCGGGTGGCAAGAAATTAAGATTGAACAAGTTCAGTCCATATGTGTTTGGATTTGCCACTAACCTTGTCTTGTGATTATGGTTATGACAAATTCACATGGATAGGAACACTTACACCATAAAAATCTAAGTGTCATAAGGTTTCTCTTCGATTCATGAAAATGATGGTGAGGAAACGCTTTCACTAAATGGATTTTAAGTAGATAGCAGTTGTGATATTTGCATTCTCATGTCGTTAGTGGAGCGTGTGTGGTTAACCGGCACACTAACTAGTGAGAATGGCAAAAGGTCTAGACAAACATGTGAGCTATCTAAGGAAAGGTGTATGATTTTGATAAAGTCTTATCAAAGCATCTCGTATCAGGAATCTGAACTTTGGTAAGAAAGTCAATAAAGTATTGTTTTTCTAGAAGTCCAGCTGATTTCTGAGTACATGTCAAAGCTAGTGGGAGCATAAGTGTTATGCTAGTAAGATAATAATCATTATGCTAGTGGGAGCATGATGATTATGTTGCAAGTTAGCAATGTTAATTATAGAAAACAAAAGTTTCAATTCACTTTTAAAAGTTGTTTTCCTATAATTAAGGGAGAGGATTTTATACTTCATTCCAATTCTACAAGCTTAGATTGAGATTTTAATCTACTTTAGTCAAGGATATATAAGAATGTTATGTTGGAATGGTTCAACATAAGGAAATTCTATATATGGTGCGTTCTCAAAATTCGATTATGATTACGGCATACCTCTTCATAGTTCGAATTGTGAGAATATGGCAAATAAAAATTTATAGCATGAATCGTGTCCTATATGCTTCGGGTATGGGTTCGATTACATGTGCTATAATCCATTCTAAATTTTCCAAATGCCTAAGGCATTAAAATGGAAAAGGAATAGAACTGGAAATGACTAAAATGATTAAGCAAATTGTCGAGGACAATCTGAGGTTTACTAAAAGATTGGTTGCTCATGGACAATTAGAAGTATAGAGTAAGGACCATATCGACATATTTTGAAAAAAGGCAACTCTTGTTCAGAAGTGATGGCCAAAATGGTAATATGGAATTGTTTCCATAGGTGGAAGTTATTCTTTGAATCTGTGTAAGATTAGAGAACTTAATGCAAGAAGGATGTTCAAAGGAATGTACTTTGAATTTGAGACTTCGTTTCCATGGAATTGATCTCCATTGGAATACCTTGTAATGTCTGTTGCCAAGTCTTTGTGACTTGTGTGCATATTCATTACAAGAGGATCATTGCATATAAGTTTATAATCTAACAAGATTACGGTAAATGACAAGAATTTGGTGTTCTTACATTTATTGTAAAGGATTTGGGATTGTGAAATGAGCATCATTGAAATGCTGTCAATCGATCTGTTTCACAAAAAGAGGACCACATGTAAACATAGTGTGCATACTTGGAGTATGGCATAGCTATTGTTTGGACGAACATAGTGTGCATGCTTGGAGCATGGCATGACTATTGTTTCAATTCAAGTATTGAGTTGATTAATCGAAACATGAATAATGAGTAATCAATATGGTGCTTAGATAAAAGGTGTTTTTATTTACACTCAAAGTGTTGGGGCCATATAGGATTAGTATTATTCTTGTGTTTCACTTTGCATGTTTTGACTTCCAGAATAACTAGGTCATTCTTCCCGAATGACTAAGTTATTCAAACCATCCACAGTCGGTCATATGTTGGAAGTAGATATGAATCAAGACTGTCATGAATTTGGCTTGTATGATCTGTCTAATGTGCATTAGACATAGCAGTGGTTGCTACAACATTCATGAGTTCTCATAAGTTCTGAGTATTGGATTCAACCCACGCTCATTTGAATCACTTCATGGATTTTATCACGAGTGAATCATGAGACGATAATATCTTATATTCTTCAAACCTAGAGATATGAGTTGTTGACTATGAGTTGGTTATACATTGATTGCACGAAAATGCATTGGTAACTCGATGTTATAAAACGTGCCTTTGTGTATGATTCAACAAGTAGTCAGTACAAGCATATGAGTCGAAGTTTATCCATTCCTTTTACCCTCAAAGGGATAAAAGAGATATCTGTGGGCCCCTCGATGATTTAGTGATGACAAAACGTAAGTGCTCGGCCGGGCCTGGACTAATTTGATTTGTTCAATTAGTCAGACGTCATAAATCAGAAATCGGGAAACAACAAATGGACAGAGAGAATGATTATAATCCATGTCTCAGTCCATATGATATCTAGAATGGAGGAATATATGATCACTTATCTAATGGACGCGTCATTGATTTGTTCAGAGTTCAGCAGCAGCTTTTAAGAGCTACGATTGCTGGTCGGGTTGTGAAGGCGTACTTGCAATAATAGTTATTAGACTTATCCAAGTGGAAGACTGTTGGATTAGTGTCTAAGTCCACAACTATAATTGGTATATACTTGACCCGACCCGGCATGGTCCATTTGGGTTGCATGGCATCGGAACATTTGGGTAGACCTTTTAATGAGAAGAAGATATTTGTGACATATTAATATATTATAAGTTCTAATATATTAATATGAAATCATATTATTTAATTAGTATTGATCAAGAATTAATTTGGAATTAATTTAGTGATAAAAAAGAGACTAATTAAATATATGGGGATTGATTGTGTAAATCATTGATTCTTATATATGTGGGCTTATGATCCATGATTCCTTATGTTGGGTTTAACCCATGTGGTGGCCCATGGATACTCCATGGAGGTTAAAACCCATGGAGCATAAGGAATGGGTAAAGTCATGGGTTACATGGTGTAACCCTAATGTGCACACTATATAAAGACCCCATTGGTTGGTGAAATTGGCACTAGTGCATAATAATGAGAGGGCAAGCTAATTTCTATGAACTCATATCTTCTCTTATGGTTATTCCAAATGTTCATGGTGTTGTGTGAACCATTTGAGGTGTCACATTTGGGGCACTAGGCTCTTGAGCTCCATGGAATCAAGCACCAACAAAGAGGTATGTAATTCTACTAGATTTTATATTACATGTACTTTATATTATGCTAGTTAGAAAAATACCTTGGAAAATTGATATTTGCATGTATAATAGAGAAAACATAGATCCAAGGTATTTAGGGTTGCATGTACACCATAGGTGTGTTAGAATGCTCAAAACCCAACAGTTCTAACTCAAAGGCTTTAACCCCAAAAGACCCATGCCTATAATTCGAAGCATGTGCTCCTTTGTTATCTTGTTCATTCCATATACACCCCTCCCGACAATATCTAATGAAATTACTACAATACACACCCTCAAGAGAACCCAAAACCAACCCTAGATCTACTGCATTCCTTTTTCCTCGCGACCTTACCCAAAGGGTGAAGAACCAGTAGATCTAACGAAATGACGAACCTCAATCATTAACATAAACATCCTCATAAATGTTTGAAACAAGGTTATACCCCTTGAATGAAACTAAACAGATTCCACCAACACGCAACTAACTCGATAAAACGAATTTATCCAAAAATGTTGCTAAAACCCTGTTAAGATCAATTCAAATACGAACCTTGTCGACACGACATGCCAAAATTGGATTCCGTGCATATCCAAAGCCACACTTGAAAAGTAAACAGTACCGCTCCGACAACCAAAATCCAAATAACCAATGACAACTGCCAAACCAGAGCCTACTATGAACAATACTTCCATAACCAACAATTGAGGGTAATCATATCCATAAACCAAAAAGATACAATGTATAGATTTTGACGATAGGTTGACGTATCCCTTGAACTTCCAATGATACAACTCAAAACATTTGAAAACCTCAGATCTTGACGATGAACAAAATGGCCCACGATCGAGAATGCATTGAAAACTAATCCACTGATCCAATACACTACTGAAAAAATCCCATGTGGAACTACACATACCAAACTCTGAAGTTGATTGATAGCTCATCAACTTCTCATCCTAGACTATAGATAGCAATCTATACAACGAGCTAACAAATTCCTCAACAACCGATACTCAACCTGAGCGACCCAAACGCCCCATGACCTAAGCATCAGTGATTCTCAAAGACACCACTTGATACAATGAGCTCCTTGTCCAACATCTTCTAGCCGTAAAGATAACTCATGTATTTCTGAGCGTATACATCTGATGGAAACTTGCCCTGCACCCCGTTTTCACCAAATATTGAATCAAAATCTCGCATACCTGAACCGCACATAGCTGTGACCTATTATGTTGAAACCATAAACTCAAACATATCGATGATCCTCCAAGCAGAATACCCAATTCTCCCCCACTAGGGTTCGAACTACCACCAAATGGCATTGTAAACAGACCAAATCTCAAACCGGCTCAACCTGATACCTAGCATCCCTGGCCCTTGGAATATATAACACAACACAAGATGATCTTCTAGATAAAGACCAAGCAGAACCAAAGAGATTGCGAATTTGAGATGGAGACCTTAAAAATTCCTCAATCATAACCACCTCTAACATCAAGAATCCCTTGCAGATGCAATAGCAGTATTTTTGACAGTTTATTCATAGCATCGATTCTTTATCTAGAAACAAATAGACTACCATACACCCTACCTATAAATCCCCAACAAAGAATTCATTGTGAGCATTATTCATAAATACAAGAAGCATCATTTTTTTAGTCCGGGTACATCAGAGACAATAAAAGTTTTCGTTCCCAATTCACCTCCCTTGATCACCTAAAACAATCAACTAGAACTTGACCTAACTAAATTCAAAGAAATTAAACCCTTGATCTCATCTCAAGGAAATCATACCACAAGAATCCTCTTGTGTATTCCTACACTGCCATACTTGCCGCCAAAAACCGCAACCATCTAGCCCCATGATGGGTCTACATCCCAACTATGAAAATCACATGTCTTCCCTCTCTTTCCTCCAAACATGAAAAACTAGATGAACATAAGCCCCCGTAGTAAATGGTGACATCCCAATCCATCTGCCAATCACTTAGCCTCCGGTTGCAATCCTCGAGCCGATCGTCACAATCACTTCCTTCTTGAGTCCCACAACTTAACTTTCACTACCTTGAGCAAGGCCCTTGACACCTCCAAAATCAACTAACTCACCTAGGTCTGAACCATTCAGACCCATACTGACATGGCCACTAAGGCCCAAAAAATCACCAGACCCATTCCTCCCGAATAACCAAAACCGAAAGGACGATAAAGATGGGAACACAATGAAATGAATCATGGTGACAAACTATGCTATCTACCCCCAACCATTTCCTTAGAATCCCCGAAAATTTCCTTGATTCGAGTACAGATCCCATGCTTTCAGTAGTACGGGCCTAATACTACCTTCCACACCTATACGTACTTTCCGTAAGAATCGTTTCAGATCCTCTAAGTAACTACTCATGTCCATTACCGTTCGATCCAACCATAAATACCCGCCCTTAAATGAGTACGCACTTCTAATCCTCCTAGTTACTCCTTCTAGGATCCCTCTCCCGAGAATGCTCATACAAGCACATTCTAATATTCTTCCTAGTATGTCCTAGCGTTCCCTTCACACCACTCTCCGCCATCAGCTGCAAAAGAGACTTCATCTAATACCTTCTAACTACCTCACGAATACAATTACATGCTTCAGGCACTAGATAATTCTTCGATAGAAAGGTCTCATACTACAACAATTGGACTCAAACAAGAGCTGTGCAAGAGAGTTAAACCTAACCTTCTAAAATTATCTAATCCCCGCAACATGTAACCTAATGTATTCGATTAACAGTTAGTTAATATTATTGAAGGTCCCTAAAACAACAAAGCAATCAACATTCAAGTATCTAGTAATCTAACTAGTGCCTCACTTAATCAGGTCATTCAATCCAACAATCTGAAATCCATACTAGCATGCAGTTCTAAAAGCCTAACCAACAGGCATATACATGCATCTTTGTTAGCATTCTATCATGCAATCCTGAGCAGATACTTAGCCCTAATATAGCACACAATTCTCATATACTCATAGCAGAACAATAAGCATAACACATGCATGTGTATTTTGGAAATACTTACTTGAGCTCGGGTGATTGCATGCATCGTACCCCTTTTTCTTAGAAACCTTTTTAGAAAATCATTTTCTTTTAATTTTTTTTAGAAATCCTCAGTTTTAGTCCAGACAAACCCGAGAGTGTACCTGAATCCCTCAAACCAAGGTCTGATATCAACTTGTAACTGTTGAGTCCATTTGTGTTGCGTCTTGGACCTTAAGTTTTGTATCCGGATTGGGCCTGTCCATCCGTGATTATCTAGATTAGTTAATAGGGTTTTACTATAAATATGCATGCATGTATGCGTATTAAAGACTCGATAATTACGTTTATTATTGTAACCCTAAACACCTCTACAGTCGAAGTTCTTCATCGAGCTCTTCTGAGGTGTTGAAGTGTTAATCATACGACATATTCAGTGCCATTCTTGTGTTCTTTATTACATTCTCAATCATTAGCTTGCATAGAATCATACGATCCTAAGAGAACTTAGTTCTAACAATTGGTATCAGAGCAGGAGACTGTGTGATCAATACACATTCCTTCTGTATTCAGAATACTTTAGGGTTTCTGCTTTTATCGTACAAATAGAAGTCGTCTTCTTCATATCGACGGCTACTCTGGTTTAGATAAAACCCTAATCTCTAGTTTACAGGTTTGATTCTAGCAGCCCACCATGTCTCACGAAGATTCACAAACGAACCCAATCAACATTTCAAACAGCATTGGATCCACGACCAGAATACCCATTCTTTACACTCAAGACTACGAAGTATGGGCTCATCACTTCGAAGACTACGTGGTTGGATCTGAAGATAATGGCTATCTTATCTGGGAAGCAATCACACTTGGGCCATTTGTTCATTCAGCAACAAACACAACTGTCAAGTCCCAAAAGGACTATAACAAGCTGGTGACGGATGTAGAGAAGATGCCACAGGATGAGAAAGATAAGCTGCTATGTAATGTGAAGGCTATGAGGATGATCAGATTCGCCTTGCAATCTGACACCTTTCGGTTGGTTGGTTCATGCACAACGGCCAAAGAAATCTGGGATAGGTTGAAAGAACTCTATTCGACTGATGAAGATTTGGAACACTCCATTCAAACTCTGCTGCTGTCAGAATTTGGAGTCTTTGAACAGAAATCTGAAGAGAAGCTCATACAGACTTTTGATCGGTTCAATCATCTTCTGAGTAAGATGATCAAGCATGGTATAGAGAGGAAGTTAATTGAGCAGAAAGTAACTTTTATGAACGGGCTGAGACCAGAATGGATGGCTGTTGTATCAACTGTGAAAGCACATGAACAGTTCAAATCCTATTCCCTGGCGAAACTGGTGGGAATACTCAAGTCCCATGAAAGTGTGGTAACCAAAGAAGCGAAAGTTGTTTCTGGCATGGGATCTCTGGCTCTTGTCTCAAAAGGCAAAAGTATCCCAGAAGATGAAGAAGAGACTGATATGTCTGAGTGTGATCTGACTAGCGAGGAATATGCTCTGATGATATCCAATCCGAAGAAGTTTGCAAGAAGAAAATTCCCCGTCAACAAGAACCGAAACTGGCAGGGAAGTTACAGCTCAGAGAAGGTGAAAGATGAAGCAAAGAACTTCTCTCAAAAGAATGATGAAAAGAAGGAGAGTAAGCTTGCAGGAAACTCTGGATACGACTGCAATTACTGTCACGGCAAGAACCATTTTGCCAAAGATTGCATGTTAAGAAAAATGGCTGAGAAGAGAGAGGGTGAAGATGATGAGGCGTACTATATGCGCAAGTTAGAAGAAGTCAAGAAGAAGAAGGCGACTAACAGCTCAATGAATGCCTTGATTGTACAGGAGAATGTTGGGGAAGATGAGTTCGGTGGCGTAGAAGTGTGGTCAACTGACTCTGAAGATGAAGAGGTTAGAAGGCCCACTCATGGAAAGGCTTTTGTGGCAAAAGAAGAAGGTTCGGCTGGAAGGTGTTTAATTGTCACTGCTGGGCCATCAACCGAAAGTGCAGATAAGGAACCGAACCTGACCGAGAACAAGTGTTTTGCAGCCAAACCAGTGAGTGAGAAGATCAACGACTGCGATCGGCTGATCAAAAAGGTACAATCTATTCTTGAATCTCTTAAAATTCCAAAAACAGATTATGTAGAAGAATTAAATGAATTAAACTTTAAATTTTCTAACCTAAGTAGCAGCCTCATGCAAACTCGCTTAGCGAATTCTAACCTAACTGACCAACTCAGCAGGGTGTCTTCAAAAAGTGAGGAAAGAAGAATGTGGATTGAGCTGAAGGAAGCAGAGTTAGTTAGAGCTAGGGACGAAAGTATTTATTTGCAAAGAGACAATTTAAAGTTTTTAAAACAAAGAAATATTTTTTGTTTAATAGCTAAGCGTTTATATACTAATATTGCTCAATTACATTTAAGTTGTGAAATTGGAAAGAAAATTCATAAGATGATATTTCCCTTTCTTGAATTTAAGGAAGATGAGATCATAGCAGAATGTGAATCAGAAGTGTCCTCCGAAGAGACATCCATGTCTTATAGGCTTGGTCTGGACAAAATAGAATCCTTCATTGATTCTAAGGAACACAAAAGTATGCTAAAAGATATCTTAGATGAAAATGATAGGCTAAAAATTAAATCTGAAACTATTCAAACATTTGATCGTTCAAACGCCAAACTTGTCGATGAAAATAAAATAGACTTAGGTAATACGTCTGAATTTGATGAGGAAAGCAAGATGAGTGTAATCTCAGTAGAGGACGAAGTTGACTGCTCTGAGTTTATGAGGAATGAAACCGAGAATGAAAAACCATTAATATCAGAAAACTCGGTTGAATTCGCTTGTCTGTCAAAAGATCAGAAACAGAAACTCAAGGAAAAGGCCATGGTCTATCAAAAGGTTCAGACTGTGCCAAATCAGATATACGCAGTTACAGGTGTCACTCCAAAGCAAACTGCAGAGTTAAGGATCTTGGTCGATAAAGATAATGCTGAAGGGTGCGAAGACTACTTCTGGTCTGCCCCCATTGACAACGCAGACGAAACCGTGGGTCTATCTGAGAAGACTACATGGAGGGTTAGAGGAAGATACATTGCTGAACCCATCAACACACCCTCAAATTTCGACAAACCAAGCACAAGTGGAACCAAAGAAATTCCTGAGGAACCAATGGAAGAACCGAAAGCTCCAATCAAAACAATGGAAGAACCAAAAGTTCTACCCAAGAGGGTTGAAGAACCGAAAGTTCTAACCAAGAAAGGTGAAGAATCAAAATTGTCCGACAAGACAACCGAAACTCAAAAGGAGAGGCCAAATGCCAGCTTCAATATCCACAAATCTCAGAGGGAGCATGCTGAGCAGAAACGCTTGAGAAATCAAAGATATGCTAAGAATCTAAATGAACGAAAAAGGCACTGGAATTCTCAAAACTCCAACTATGAGCCTCCCAAGAAAGGATCAATGGAAAAAGGAAAGGAGAAATTAAAGGAAAATTTCAGTCCAAACTCCTACTATTCCAAGTCCTGTTTCGGTCCTAAACCCAGTTTCGGTCCTAAACCCAGTTTCGGTCCTAAACCAAGTTTCGGTCATAAACCTAGTTTCGGTCCCTCCAAGTCCCAAAGCAAAACAAATTCATTGAAGGACATGAAAGGAAAGGGAAAGCTAGTACCAAACTCTGAGTTGGGTAATAAGAAATCATCAGCTAACCCTAGAAGTCAAAAGAAAAATCATAAACCATCTAACAACACACCAACCAATGCACCGAACATTAAAGAAAATAAAACTAAAATCAAGGTGTATACAATTAAAAGAAAAGATCAAACCACTTTAGTAAAAAGAACATATTTGGTTGATATTTCTGCTGTAATTCCTTTTTCTGTGAAAGATTCACCAGGACCCAAGAAACTTTGGGCTCCTAAATCCGCTTGAATCTGCAGGTAATCAGTGACGAGCAGTTCGATGATGAATGGTACATAGATAGTGGCTGCTCGCGTCACATGACAGGGAGGAAGGAAGAGCTGAGGGAGTTTCGGTCCCTCAAAGATGGTGGGTGTGTAAAGTATGGAAACAATTCCTATGGAACAATCAAAGGGTATGGCATGATAACCAATGGCGAATTCTCAATTAGGAAAGTAGCGTATGTAGAAGGATTGCAGCACAACCTCATCAGCGTGTCACAATTAGTTGTGGGCACAGGTTTGAAGGTATCATTTGATGATAAGGGGTCTGAGATAATTGAAAAACAATCCAAGAAGGTTCTGCTGAAATCTGAACGCAAGGGAGAAATGTACCCTCTGAATCTAAACCCAATTCGAGGTACACCAGCTATTTGTCTGCTGTCAAAGGCAAATACCGATGAAAGCTGGTTATGGCATCGACGCCTCTCGCATCTAAACTTCAAAGACATCAACAAATTGGTGCTTGGTGATCACGTTCGAGGCCTTCCCCTTCTCAAATTCGATAAAGAGCATTTATGTGCTGCATGTGAAATGGGCAAACATAGTAGAAAGAGCCACCCCACACGCATAAATACGAAGATAGTTGAGGCTCTTGAACTATTGCACATTGACTTGTGTGGACCTTCGGCTATTGAGAGCATTGGTGGTAGTAAGTACATTCTAGTTATTGTAGATGATTTTTCACGCTTCACTTGGGTTTTCTTTCTTAAGCAGAAATCAGATGCAACTCCCAAGTTGAAGACATTCATCAAGCAAGTGGAAGTACAGCTGAGGAAGACGGTGAGGAACATCAGAAGTGACAATGGTCTGGAATTCAAGAACAAGGATTTTGAGGATTTTCTGGCTGATAAGGGGATAACTCACAATTTTTCGGCCCCTTATACACCACAACAGAATGGGATTGTTGAAAGACGAAACCGTTCGTTATGCGAGGCAGCCAGAACCTTGCTCAGTTTCGCTTCCCTACCATTATACTTCTGGGCTGATGCAATTGCCACTGCCTGTTACACTCAGAATCGGTCCTTGCTCAATAAAAGATTCTCATTAACTCCATATGAGATCTTAAACAATAGGAAACCGAATGTTAAATTTTTCCACATTTTCGGTTCAAGATGCTTTATTTTCAATTCAAAGGAGAACCGAAACAAGTTCGATGTCAAAGCCGATGAAGGTATATTTCTGGGTTATTCTCTGTCATCAAAAGCATACAGAGTGCTGAATAAACGCTCCAAAAGGATTGAAGAGACTTATTATGTCACCTTTGATGATAATTATATGAAGAAGGTTCAGCGGACTGAAAGTGACCTAGGTGAAATATTCCCAGAATCTGGCCAAGTCTCGGTTCCAATATCCAACTTATTCGAGGAATACATTCGGCTATTTGATGAACCGGAGAAAGCAATTCACTCTGAGGCGAAAGCAGCAAATAACAAAATCGATAATCTCAAAAAGGTCATAGACGAAGCTGCTAAAGAGATGGAAAGTGACCCTAAGGGTGCTACGTCATCAACTGACTCTCCAAACAATAATTCAATGTTCAAGGGGGAGAGCTCGACAGCACCAAAGACAACCCAAGTCTCGGTTGAGGGGGAGAATCCAATTCCCTCCCCAACACATAAAGGTCCGGGTGAAGGGGAAAGTACAGATCCAAAATCAACAAGTAGTAGTTCAATTGAGGGGGAGAAACCAACTTCCACAGGAAATACTAACTCTGACGCTGCCTCAGGTTACACTTCGCCTGTCGAGGGGGAGAAAGAAGATACACCTGTCGAAGGTGATGCCGATCAATCAGAATTTGAAGTAGAAGTGGAGGCTGAACTGAATCCAGCATATGATCCAAACTATCCACCGTTAGCAAAATGGACCAAAGACCATCCCAAAGCACAGATCATTGGTGAAACTTCTGAGAAAGTTCTTACTCGTTCTCAACTCAAAGCGAAACAAACTGCATTATTCTCAAAAGTTGAATTTTGCATGTTTAATTCGTTCATTTCAAAGGTTGAACCGAAAACCGTAAATGCTGCACTTGATCATTCCGATTGGGTCCAGGAAATGCAGGATGAGCTTCATGAGTTCGAACGCAACCGAGTTTGGAGGCTGATTCCCACCCCAAAGGATGCTTCTGTGGTTGGCTTGAAATGGGTCTTCAGAAACAAGTTAGATAAAGAGGGGAATGTCATTCGCAACAAGGCTCGGTTGGTGGTGAAAGGCTATTGTCAAGAGGAAGGGATAGATTATGAGGAAACCTTCGCTCCAGTAGCTAGGTTGGAATCAGTTAGAATCTTTTTGGCATATGCTGCTCATAAAAACTTCGAAGTTTTCCAAATGGACGTCAAATGCGCTTTCTTGAATGGAGAATTAGAAGAAACAGTCTATGTTGAGCAACCGCCGGGTTTTGTGAACGAAAAATACCCTGATCATTGCTATGTGCTAGATAAAGCTGTCTATGGATTAAAGCAAGCACCGAGGGCCTGGTATGAAACACTAACTCGCTTCTTGAAAATGTCAAAATTTAAACAAGGTTCGGTTGACCCAACCTTCTTTCGTAAGAAGGAAGGCGAACATCTAATGATTGTTCAGATTTATGTTGATGATATCATCTTCGGCTCCACGAATCCTAGCTTAACAGCTGAATTCAGGAAGTTGATGGAGACTAAATTTGAAATGAGCGCAATGGGTCCAATTAATTTTTTCCTTGGTTTGAATATTAGACAGGGACCAGAAGGCATATTTATCAACCAGGAGGCCTATACAAAGAACTTACTGACGAAATTCGGAATGCAGGGTGATTCAAAAGTGAATGTTCCTATGACATTTGGCACTAAGTTAACTCCATCTCTGGAAAAACCTGCTGTGGACATACCACTATATCGTCAAATGATAGGGTCCCTTACGTATCTAACAGCTAGTAGACCGGATATTATGTTTTCTGTTTGTTATTGTTCCAGGTTTCAAGCCAATCCAAGAGAACCTCACATGGTGGCAGTTAAGAACATTTTTCGTTATCTGAGGCGAACCTCATCTGTCGGTCTCTGGTATCCTGCTAGATCTGGATTCTTCATTCAAGCCTTTTCTGATGCTGATATAGGAGGATGTGGACTGGACAGAAAGAGCACTACTGGTGGATGCCAATTTCTTGACGGGAAACTTGTTAGCTGGCAGTCCAAAAAGCAAACTTGTGTTTCACTATCCACAGCCGAAGCTGAGTATATTGCTGCAGCATCTTGCACTTCTCAAGTGGTATGGATTTAAAGTCAACTGAGAGACTATGGGCTAAGTATGAAGAAGATACCTCTCTATTGTGACTCAGAAAGTGCAATAAGGATTTGTCACAATCCAGTGCAACACTCAAAAACTAAGCACATTGCACTTAGATATCATTTCATCAAGGATCATGTAGAAGATGGGAACGTGGAAGTACACTTTGTTCGATCTACTGATCAACTGGTTGACATCTTCACTAAAGCCTTACCTGAAGCTACCTTTAACAAAATTTTACAAGGCTTGGGCATGATGGAAGGAGAGTCAGTACCGAATCCTTAAATCTCTCACTAAAAATTAGACAAGCGAAATGGAGCGAACGCTCGGTCTATTTCGGCTCCATAAAATTCAGGAACCGAAATGAACCGACCGCTCGGTCTATTTCGGCTCTAGAATTTTAAGGAACCGAAATGAACCGACCGCTCGGTCTATTTCGGCTCTAGAATTTTAAGGAACCGAAATGAACCGATCGTTCGGTCTATTTCGCTTCACTCATTTAAGATAAGGTTTCGGTTGTATATCTTGTACACTATTTTCTCTCGTATTTTATCTTTTTGTTTTTATTCTTTTTCAGAAAATTTCAAAAATCCAAAAATATTTTATCTTTCTGTTTTTATTCCTTTTCAGAAAATTCTAAAAATTCAAAAATATTTTCTTTGTTTGTTTCGTTTGTCTGTTTGGTTGGTATGTGTGGTGTGTTTCTTATTTTTATTAGGTGACAAGAGTACCAGTACAACAGAATGTGAATCTAAGGCAGGTATATTTAATTTCAGTACGAACTAGTTAAGGGTCCCTAGAAGCATGCTGCTGCATGTTGACCAAAGCCTCTACGACTATGAGCAGGCCTTAGTGATTCGATCTATACCTATCGTTTCTTACCAATTAGGCCATTAACTGCAACTCAGTCTAGAGCTACCTTACTCTTCTTATATGAGTTAAGAGTTTCTCTGCTTTGTCACGTCTATATAGCAGAAGGTACTTTCGGTTCTATAGCCACCTCCCTTATATTCTCCATCTCCTTTCAATTCACCATTGTAACCCTTGAGACTCTCGGTCCTTACCACTGAGGTTTATGGTTACACAACATCTGTGTTTGTGATCTTAGATACGTATCCCACGTACTGAGTGAAACCCAATATCCAACACCAATAATGAATTGACGGTGAATTAATTATTCAAGAACTTACTGGTTACCTAATGAAATCTCTTTTTATTTTTGCGTGGTCTTTTATGAAATTGTCTACTACCAAGGCGCTTCTTCCCAAAGAGATCCAGTTTATTTTTTTTGAGATTTCTGCTACCTCTTTAGTTACTATATAATATATCCAACCTACCTGTTCAACAGACCACATCGGTCTCACAGGTACTTCTTCCAACGTTCGGTTTTATGTTAAGACTCGAAGTTCGGTTGAAGATAAGCTACCCTAAGCCTAATCTATAAAAGAAGCCTTTCAAGGTTTATTAACAAACAGTTGATCGTATCATTCGGGAAACCACACAATCACTTCAAGTCTCTCTTGACTTTGAAGGAAGTGATTCTTCCCCGGAATCCTCTGCTTTCTGTCTAGTAATGAGACATCACTCACATCCCATACACATTTGCTTTATTTCTTTATCTTTGTCACACTAATGCACGAAAATTTTCAGTTTTCCCACATTCTGGTTACTGATTGGTTTGAATTTTGTTCTATCTATTGGAGCCAAACAGGGGGTTATCATGGAATTTCAAACGACGATTGAAGATAAGATTTAGGCGCGTGAATTTGAACGGTCTCTTTACCCATGCGTGCTGACGTATACCTGGGAGTAACCACACTGTCACTTCGCGCTTTTTCAGGCGACGTTTTAGTGATCACGTCATTATCATCATGATTTTTCTCTCTCCTGGCAATGGTATATAAAGGGTTTCCAATTTTATTTGTCTTTTACTGGCAACATTTTTTCTCTGAAAAACCAACGAAGCGCAAACTGTTCATCTTCTTCCTTCTTCGATTAACAATGGCGACTTCTTCATCAATTCATGATCAGACGGCATCATCATCTTTACTCACCATTAAGCCAAACCAAAATATGATCATTGAACTTAACCCGTTCTTGTATGATGCATATATGCTGCATGTGGTGGAATGTTTGAAGTATTCACCCCTGGTTTTAGCCCTAACCCAGGTTGAAGCTGTTCCAATGTCGTTATTATCGCAGGTCTATTCTACAGCGTCTTATGACAAAAACAAAGAACGTATTTACTTTGACATCCACGATAAGAAGGCATCTATTTCGAAGGTGAAGTTTTGTTCGATTTTGAATCTTGCTGTCGATTCTTCTGTCATCTCGCCGGACTTTATAACGACGACACAGTTATTTTCAATGCTCTATGAGATGGGGTATACTGATGTGCTCACCACGATTACCAAAGTGAAGAAGTCATGTTTACCGTCTCAATGGAATGGTCTGCTCACTCTACTGATTAAGGGATTAGCAGAACGATGTGGTGGTTCAGACGGTACCAGCAAGGGTTTCCTTACCCTTCTTTATGGCCTTTACAACGGGATCAATCTTGATTATGGGTCAATAATCTGGTCTCAGGTGGTGCAGAGCCTCAACACATCAACGAGGCATTCTGAAATCTCTTGTGGAAGATTTTGGACTCTGATTACGAGGAAAGCGATTAATTCTTTGGAGATTCCGGTGATGAAGGATGCTCTACTTGCATCTATCGCTACCTTCCACACAAAGAAGATCATCATCTCGGATCCAATCAAGTTTCCTCATAATGGATCTATTCCTGAATCTATGTATCGAAGTGTTGCAGAAAAGAGCAATGTTATGGTTGACTATCAGAAACTCCCTCCCTCTGGACCGAGGGTACTTTCTCCAGAACATCAGGCTACCCTGGATGCCTTGGACAAACCTACCAACCGAGGGAAGAGGATCTCAAAGAAAGAACCCACTGAGGAAAGAAAGTCTAAGTCCTCCAAGTCTTCAAAACGAAAGTCTACTGAAGGGGATTCTTCTCAACAAAAGAAGAAGAAGATAAAGAAGATGGCTCGAAGGTCTAAGAGTCCCACTCCTCCAAGCACAGATCATGCCGATGAGGAAAATGAGGAAGAAGAGATTCACCATGACTCACCGAGAGGGAACACTCCTCCCCGTTCCCCTACTCCAACAGAATCTCCCAATCACAACAGAATTCCCGCACTACCTCAATCACCAAAACAGACCATTCCTCTCTCTGTTCCTATTGTTACTCCACCAGTCCCATCTCACGAAACGACTTTACCACCACCACCTCCCATTACATCTGTTCCTATTTCCACCATTCCTTTATCATCTACAATCATTACAGAATCCACAACCACTACCATTCCTAACCCCACAGTAGGCGTCACCGTATCTGATACGGGGGCTACTACTGCAACAGAAACTCCTATCATCACTAAACCTCTTTCACCAACACACTCAACTGATTCTGTTGCTACTCTTGGAGGAGAGAATGAGGAATTTGACTCTACCTACTTCAGTCCTTACAGGCTTCCGACTGATGATGATAATGATGCTCCAGTCACAAGTCAAGATTTACAGAGCATTCATGACAAGCTGGACCGATTGCTTGAAGATAGCAAAGCTTATGGTGGTGTGGTTCTTAAAGCCTTTTTAGAAACTGCTATCGACCAATACATAAATGCCATTGAGAAATCTACTAAGGCAGTTGATGCGTCCACCTCTTCCTGTAAAAAGGCAACAACAGAGGTTACTGAGGTTGTTCACACAACTAAGATCTTTCTTGACTCTTTGAAAGCTCATGCTGACACCAATGCAGCAAAGGTACAATCCTCTGTGGACTCCTATGCTAAGTCCCTTCAAGAAGAAAGCACTAAGTTTGAAGCTGTACGCTCTTCGCTCCAAACCGAGACCACTTCTTTTTTACAATCAGTGGATTCTCGTTTTGATGCTCTTCATGCTAATCTGGCAACCGAAAGTGCCTTGAAGGAGGATCTGGCCAAACACAAAGCCACCATTGAAGTCCAGAAGGTGCAGCTAGCCCATGCTGAGAAAGAAATCTCTTTATTGAAGACACAACAGGCTGTGTATAAGAGTTGTGCTGGTGAGGTGAAGGACATGTTGACAAATTTGCTTGGTGCTCATGATCCTATTCTTACTCTTACAATTCGCAATCATCTCACATTCAAACTCCTTCCTGCCCTTGGAATACTGCATGAAATGAAGGGTGTTTCGGAGGGATTCGTACCTCCAAAACAAGGGGGAGAAAGTAGTGCTCGTGTTGTTCAACCGAGAGTCATTGTGAAAACAGAAGGTGCTCAACCTAAAGTAACAACCGAACTGAAGGATAATGTAGCTTCAGGTTCTGGTTCACGAGCAAAGCCAAAGGAGACCATTGATAAAAGTGATAGTGATGTAGAAGAAACCATTGCTGAAGCTCTCCAACGAAAGAAAAGAGACAGAGAGCTGGATGAAACTCTGAAAATTGCTAAAGAAGCAGAGGAGAGGGAAAGGAGAAACAAAGAAGAAGAAGATGCCTTGAACTGCAAGAAGGCTTTGTTTCCCTTGTGGACAAAACAGACACTTATCAATCAGGCGATTGAGTTTCCTTCTGTCTATTGGTTGGAACCAGTTGCTTCGTTTGATTGTGATAACTCCAAGGACTCGCAGTTCGACATGCCGATTACCAGAAAAGCTTTCACGTTTCATTGCTTTGATGCGACCGCTGAGGTTTCTTTTCCCCATCCTAAGGTTGACCGAGAGTTGATAGACTTCTACTTGAAGTATGGGCAACCGCAGTACCTGACTTGGAGCGCACAAAAGATCATTACAGTCAAGGTACTCAAACCCTCACCTGCTGGGAGATTTGTTAACGTTAATTTCAAAATCACTCGTGGTTCGGCGAACACGGTGTCAACTATCTCTCTAGCAGATCTTCCTAATCTCAATCCCCATGACTGGATTTTGCTGTTCAACATTCTGCTCACTAATCCTAAGGAATATGAGCCTATTTTAGAACATCTGAAGAGAATGTTGGCCTCCTACATCCATGAAGTTGCTACTATGGATCAGGAGATAGCAAGAGTTATGAACAAGAAGCCGACTGTCAAGCCTACACCGAAACCAGGGGATGTGAACAAGATGAAAATGGGACAGATAGATTCAACAAATCTTACTGTCATGTTCACGAAAGGTGAAGCTCACAGGTTTTTGTTTGCTCTGGTTGATAAGCATCTATTTTCAACAGACTGCTTGGACCATATCATCAACATCATTCATAGATGCAAGCAGAATTCAGAGGTTGATAAGAAGAATTTTACAGACATGCTTCGGTGGTATATTACGTTTCGTTACCATCTTTTAGCCGTTATACCGAAGGTGTTTAGAACTGTGAAGAAGGCTTCTGTTATTAAACAGGATTGAGGTCTCGGTTCCAAAGACGCAAAGGGGGAGATTGTTGAGTCTATTCGTGTTGCGTCTTGGACCTTAAGTTTTGAATATTGATTGGGCCTGTCCATCCGTGATTATCTAGATTATTTAATAGGGTTTTACTATAAATATGCATGCATGTATGCGTATTAAAGAGTCGATAATTACGTTTATTATTGTAACCCTAAACACCTCTACAGTCGAAGTTCTTCATCGAGCTCTTCTGAGGTGTTGAAGTGTTAATCATACGACATATTCAGTGCCATTCTTGTGTTCTTTATTACATTCTCGATCATTAGCTTGCATAGAATCATACGATCCTAAGAGAACTTAGTTCTAACAGTAACATCCCAAAATTCATAGTAAAAATTTTCATTTTTAATTAGTCAGAATATTCATTCATTGTTCCAAAAACGATCAGAGTCAAGGTATTCTCAAAACATCAGACTAATTTGTAAACATTCAATGTAGAATAAATCTCCATGGGATGCAGTGTGATCAAGCCGTGTCGTTCCTTTCGAAAACATAAGTACCTAAAAACATAAACATAAAACTGTAAGCACAAAGCTTAGTGAGTTCCATAAAATACTCCACACAATAAACATATACAAACATGCATGCTAGGTACACAATCATCAGACTGGATTACCCTCGGGTCCACAGTCAACGGACTGGATTACCCCTGACCCCACAACATAAGTCTGGATTACCCTCTTCACCCTTAAGTTATGTCTGAGTTGCTCCTGAGCCCACAACATAAGTATGGATTGACCTCCCGATCCTCATCTTATGTTTGGATTACTCCCGAGTTTGTTGGCATACATCATGAAGTAGTACCAACTCAACCCAACCATACTATGTCGATATATGCAACATATAAACATATAACCAACAAACAGATAATCATGCAGATCTATCAGTCTAACAAAACACTACAACATAATAATATACTATATACCAGGATACATCAAAAAACCTAGTGGGTCGGCATTGGTGCCATCGAACCACGAGTATAATGAGGAAAACTCACCTCAATCAATCAACGAATAGATCACACACACGAGCCGCTGGTGTTAAAATCTCTCCCACTAAACATGTCCAAAACCAAACTTTAATTAGTAATTAAGGTAAATACCCCTAACTCAGCAAGTCCAAATACCAAGATAAATCCTTATTAGGGAAAAAGACCATTTTGCCTTTCTAATCCTCAACCCCTCACAGTTGACCAGAAGTCAAACCGGCCAAAAAGTCAACGGTCAACCCTGCATTGACTTACGCGCGATGTACGTTTTACTCTACGCAAGGCGTGGAGTCCTATCTAGAAAACGGACAGGAATTAGGCTACGTTGGGCGTAGCGCAGATTACGCCCCGCGTACGGTGTCCCTTTCCAAACTTCATTTTAAGCACTTAATACATTAAGACATTTCACTCAAAGCTCAGGCTAGGTTCCTAATAGCTCCATAATTGATAAAGTTTCTGTTGTGATATGTCGGAGATGGTAGGATTGAGATCAAGGGTGGGTGTCGAGTTGGTTCCTTCTCTTGATATCACTATACAAAGAAAAGAGATGATCGTTAGACAACGTCCGGGAGTGAATCCCAGGACGAAGCTCCGACGATCAAGTTAGAATTGATTCCGAGAGAAGATAGAGAATGTCTGAGAGAAATAGAGTCCAGTCCCCTTCTCCGTGGGGAATAAGGGTTCTTTTATACCTGATCGAGAGGCACGTGCCTTCTAACTCATTCTGTTAAGCCTTCCCTCGTGAGACGTGACGTGGCGGATCCGTATTGAAGGATCCTCCATCATGTATTTCTATCTCGTTCCCCCATTGGCTAGAGAGGAATCTTCGATATAATGATGATTGTGGTTGTCGTCAGATAGGAAAGTGGAGCTCCCTGATTGGATCCACATTTTCCGGGGTATTTCTCCTGAGGAGAAGAGGGTAAGGTGCAATTCTGCCCCTTAACCGCCATACTAGTGAGTCCATGCAGGCGGAGGCTCGGCCTTGGCCTCAGATTGGGTATGACCAGACTCTAACTAGGCCAAGCTCGGCGCTAGTTTGACTTTTCTTCTTTGACGTTTTTCCCGAGGGATACGTTAACAAGTCCCTTAGGCTTGTAGGCGTATGCGCTAGCTTGGTAGCATCGACGTTCGAGCCTACATTACAACGCGCGTATGTCTGAGATTATTTCTGGCATTCGACAGACTTGGACAGTGTCGTCGATATGTGTCAGATCCATCATGAGACGGTTTGTAACACCAGTTTTACCTTTAAAATCCCTCCTGTACTCAAGACCTTTCACCTTTGACTTATTTTCTTGCTTTCGTTGTAGTGACTTAGGCATTTTGTGATTTTTTCTTTTTCATCACTCGCCCGTTCTTAACGATGGATCCTTATGGAAGAGTCCCTACCGTAGATGAATTTCGACTACTGCAAGAACAATTTGGTTTCTTGTCACAGCATGGCGTGATGATTCTGGCGAAGGGATCATCGATCTATGACTGCCCTCGAAGGAAAGTGGGGGTTCCTGTTCCTCTTATCGAAGCGAGGTTACGCCTGCTAACGTCTGACTTCTTTGATATGATTGTGCACCACTACGGATTTTCTGTTGACGAATTAACCCCAAGTGCCGTCAATAAGATCGTGGGCTTCGAACTGATTTGTCGGTCCCTAGGTTGTATACCCACTTGTTGGGTCTTCAGTTACTTCTTTTGTGCGTATACAAACTCTGGCGTCCGCACGGTGGAGAAAAGGCGGGGCATTCATCAGTTGATCTCTGAGCAAGATAATCAGAAGAAAAATTAGCAGAGACAATGACTCTGGGTCAACCGAAACCTTGTGGTGCATGGGTTTCGTAAGACCCGAGACTTTCCCGACCGTCTTCCCAAGCTATTCGGGGATAACCTAGTTCTTGGCAAACGACTGGGAAACATTACTGTTCTCGGGGAGAACTGGAAAGATTTCATCCTTGTCGTAGCCGGCATGAGTGCTGCCGGGAGGGCGCGTGGGAAGATGGCATAATTATTCATCGTGAGAGATGGTATTTGCTCATCTCCCTCTCCCCCCTTTTACAAGAATAAGAACAGAGTATTTTATTGGTCTGTCAGTTCTCATGTTTGGTGTTTGTGTTTGCAGGTGCCGAAGCTGAGATTTCCTTGGATATGGCCTTGTGTGGCCATTATCGGGGTAAGCTTTGTTACCAGGAGGTTGAACTTGTGGAGACTCTTCCCCTTCCTGTATCTGAAAAACGTATGTGGGAGCTTGCTAGATTGCTCCCGGCAGAAGAGGGAAATGTTGGTTCTAGCGGACCTGCCTCGTCTTCTCAACCAGACGTTGGGGCTACTTTCCCAGCCCGTTCTCCGGCCTATGCTTCTGCCAATATTCCTGTGGTGGGTCAAGTAGAAAAAAAGTACGACTCCTATCTGGAGAAAACGAAGTGCACGTGTGGTGCTGTCGTCGGACGAAGAGACCGAATCTGATGATGTGGGCCTCCGTCCTCGTAAGAGGCAAAACATAGTGTTCGTGCCCAAGCTTCTTGGCGGTATTGGGTATGTTCTTGGCGATGGGTTTTCTGCGCCTGGGCGGAAAGAGATAGTAGTGGTGCCCAGTTCTTCAAAGACATCGCCTTCTCCGTTTATTAATTCGCTCACGGCTGATCCCGATGCATGTTCTTTCCTTGGAGGTGCATTGGGCGTGTTAGGAGGCTTTCCTTCATCAGACACACCTTACATGGTTGAAAAAATGAGGACTGCATCCTATCCCATTGCTTTCGAAGCTTACGTTCAGGGCTGGGCGGTTACTAAAGACTCATTACTTTCGGAAGACACTGCCGCTCAGGAGTGGAGTTACTGTGCCCATCCTTCGGCTACAATGAAGTTGCTTGTGGCCCAATCGGGCGCCCGCATGGCCGGCGACCTTCGGTACGTAGCTTCTCTAACTTCTTCCCTTATGGTTGTTGCCGCTGATCGGGATTGCCACCATGGCATAAATGAAACTTAGTTGAAAACTTCGCAAGGTGTTGTTGTTATCTTGAGGGGGGAACTCCGTGATTCAGAGGCAGAACGTCGGAGGCTATCCGAGAAATATTTCAATGTGGCCTGTGAGAAGGCTGCTTTGGAAGATCATGTGGCCACTCTGGAAGACCAAGTGGAGCGACTTGAAAATCAAGTGAGTTCTCTAGCTCGAGAGAAGGGTGTTCTGGCGAGTGAGTTAGCCAGGTGCCAACGTCAACTGGCCCGTGCCTGGGTTGACGTTGATGTTGCCCGTGGCAACTTGAAATGGGTGTCGGAAAAGGGTGTGGTCCGAGTAATCAATAAGATTATCGAAAGTGAGGAATTTGCCGGTGGGATCCAAGGATTACAGAAGGCGTGTGAGGCCCTTGGACTGGAAAAAGGGAAACAGTTGGCCCATCTTACGACAACTTCTAGTGAATCTAACGTCCCAGACCTTGGCCGTGTCTCGGAAAAGGCCGAATAGGTGGATGTTGCCCTTTCGTCCCTCGCTTAGACGGATTTTGCAGGCCACTTTTGTCTGGGGGAGCTGGACTATGACAGCTTCCGCCGATTATGTCGTAGGCCTGGTCTGGGAGGTTCTTCCTCAGACTCTTGGGACTGATTCTTGTTTGTCCTTTTTTTTTATTTTGTAAAGTATCCACACTTCCTTGTATTGTATGTGTAATGAAAGATATTGGTTGCCAACGACTAAGAACTATGTACTTTGTGCTTTGTACTTGGTATATGAATGTTTTTTTTCTGTATTTTGCATTGACCAGTGATATCCTTAGACTATGATTATTTGACATTTCTACTATAATTCTTTTCTACATATTCCCTTGTTCTGGGGTTCGCGTTAATTAGCTAGCGTTTTGGACGTCGTGTAACTGCTACTGTTGACTTATATGCTTTCGACAACCATTGACTTGTATATTTAGTCGGGTTTCTTACGTTAATTTGCGAAATGTTAGCCTATGTTCTTAGCTATATACTTTGAGGTTTAGCTACCTGCATTTTGGCCAAGATCGTCAACTCACTACCTTTTACTGTCTGATTTTCAAGGGAAAAGTTATGAATCTTTTTAGGAACCCTTTTTTCATGCCATTAATTAAAGTTTGTACATTCTCAGCTCTGAGATGTTATTGGCAAGTTTTAGGTAGCGATTATGATTCTTTGAGACCTATGGTTGCATCCTTGTATAGATTTTGCTCAAGTAGCGTAGGTGATCAGCCGTTGTTGCTACTTGGAAAATATACACAACCTCTTTACATTGTGTTTTTGCAATTGGTTAAACAGAATTCTGGAAAGCTCTTTCAAAGCAAAAATTATATTGACTATAAAAAGGAAAAACATGTAACATTAGACTCTAAATGTATAAGTGCCAGGGCGCGGACCTGGTCTCCGCGCTAGCACTTGGAGTATGGTTATCCTATGCGGAGTTTGACTATACTCCTTTTTCTCAGCTTTTGTTTTATTTTAATTGGGGCGCTCTGCTGTGGCTGCCTTGTCATAGTCGTGTGTCATTTTCTTATTTCCTCCAAGTGTTTATTGCTAACTTGGGGTTCCTTTCTGTTTCCACCATCGGGTCTTGGTGTGAATTTCTCCCATCATCGCCTGTTAAACTATCTGGGGCATCTAGGGTGCAACCTATCCTGTTGAATGTTGTGTTTTTGAAACCGATGTGATATTTCTGCTGTTGCTTTTCTTTAACATGGGCGACGTCTGCCTCTCTGATTTTCAACTGGGTGTGAAAGAGCCGAATTTCATCTTCCATGCTCTGCTGGTTCTCGCACTTCCCCTTTTCCTTGGCCCAATATGTGTTGTGACCTTGGGGAGTGTCTCCCCTTGACTGACTGAGGATGTCGCTTGCCCTTTTATGCGTGTGCCAATTAATCTTGTGTTTCACACTGTTATTCAGGGTTTTGTTGTTATCATCAGAGACCCTGCTTGGTTCCCCTCTATAGTGGAGCATGCATGCTAGAGTGATTGAAGCTCCGTTATTATCTGTGTTGTTACCAGTGCCTGGCTTCTTCATCCCAAAAGGGTTTTTCTCATCTTCAAGACAGGTGAAGAGTTGATTCGAGTCTCGAATCATTCATCGCCCGGGCATGGCTTGGCCACTGATTGCGGGCTGGACTAGTGCTCCTGCCCGTGGGTAGGCATTCCCCCGTCTTACGATTTTTGTTCTGGGTTCTGGCTGAACTATCTTCGGATCAGTGTTTGCTTCTTTCCATGACTGGGATGTTGCGAGTCATATGAATGCATCTCTGTGCCTTTTCCTTGACCCGCTGGTCAGCGTTTCTGCCGCCGCTGATCTCCTCTGGCGATTCTCCACTTTCTAAAGACTTTCACTTTGATACGATCTGATTTCCTTCTTTGTTTCCTGCTGGGTATTGCATTCATTATCTGGCGTTGCTGCTACGACTGTCACTGACCCATCTCTTGTGTTGAACTTGAGAATGCCATGGAGGGTGGACGAAATCGCTTGTAGTTGAAAGAGTGTGGGTTGGCCCAGTAGGATATTATGTTCTATTGGACAGTCAACGACCCAGAACTCGAGTACTCTCGTTATCTGCTCTGCTCCATCATGACTGACTAGTGTAAATGGGAGCATGATTGTGCCTGTTGGCCAGATGCCATGACCAGTAAACCCAACCAGCGGGCCCTATTGTGGTGGTTGGAGGTACTTTTTCCACTCGATTGGCAACCGCCGAAGGCAGTGCTCATAGATTACATTGACCTTGCTTCCATTATCAATGTATACATGCTTAACACATTTTTGACTAATGAACCCTATGATGTGTAATGGGTCGTTCAGATCCCAATGTTCTGGTATGGGATCACTCGTTGAAAAGGCTATGTTAAGCATGTTTTGATTGTATACCGTCACGCTGGCTTGTTGGCCGTGACAATTGTTGCATGGGCGAGGCCCAATGATGATTAGTATCTCTGGCCTCTTATTATGGCCCTTTCCCCCATCTTTTTGATTTCTATGTTGGTGTTGGTCTTCATCAAATTTTGTTTAGAGCTCTTTTGCGATGGCAACTATGTTTCCAACCGGCTGCTTCTCATCTATCTCCCTTTTCAACATGATGCATTCGGTGGTATCCTGAGTTTTGCTCTTGTGGTACTCGCAGAACTTGGCCTTGTCCTTGCTCTCCTTTGATGGAGTTTTGTTGATTGCATGGACATCTGCATGACCATTCCTATTGTAATCTTTGTTGAACGGCTTGTACCTCCTTGACATGTGTCTAGAGTGGTGATTGTGTTTCTGTTGGTTACCATCTTGCCTATCCTGCTGATTTGAACTTGGCCTGGACGCCGCCTCCTCCTGTTTAATGTACGCATTGGCTACGGCTTTGAGATTGGCCTCCTTTCGCTCTTCTCCTTCAATTTGTCTCAGGTATTTTCCACTCGGAACTTGAGCTCGTCCTCGGATCTGGGGACTGTCCCTTGCATCTTCGTAGATAGGGGCCCCGGAAGCAGACCTTGAGCGAAGGCGCCGGTCACCAGGAACTCTTCATGTCCTGGGACGTTCAAGGTAGCTAATGTGAATCGATCGTAGTAGGCACGAATCGACTCTCCTTCTCTTTGCTCACACGCCATCACAGAGTTGGCGTCCCCTTTTCCTTTCCTCAACTGCATGAAGTTGTTGAGGAAAAGGAATTTTAGTTGCTCAAAATTTGAAATACTACCTGGTCTCAGAGACTTGAACCATTTTCATGCGTTTCCTGTTAGGGTGCAGGGAAAATAGGTGTAGGCGAAGCGACAATCCATCTTAAGAGATGTCACCGTCCATTTGTAGTTGTCGATGTGGTCATCTAGGTCAGAAGTGTCGTCGTATTTCGGCATGTTCGGTATCATCGCAGTGTGTGGGATCTCGTATTGTTGTAGTTCATGGTTGAAATTAGAACTTGCACTTCGCATGGGGTTTTCCATGTACGAGTACGACATACCACCATAGGCCATATGTTGCTGCGCCTGGTAGGGGTTCGCGTACATTTGGTTGTACATGGCTGTCGGAGAGATGTACGGTTGATATTGTTGCAAGTTTGGTTGTGACCCAAATTACTGAATTAAGTATTGCCATGTTGGGTGAACTATGTATGGGTTTTCTCCTATGCACTGTTGTGCAGACGGGTTGAATGGTTGAGCAGTCGCCATGAAAGGGGTGAATTCTGGTGCTGTTGAGAAATAGACGCCAAGTCCGTAGGATCTAGATCCCTGGTTGATCGAGGTCTGCACGCCTGTGACTTGCGGCTGAGACACTTCTGGGATTGGGCCTTGAGCATGTTGTACAAACAGGTTGAACACCGGTGGCTGCTATATAAACAACGGCACGTGAGGCATGCCTTCCATGGTGGCGTGTGGGTAGATCACTGATGAATATTGTGATTGTGGTTGAATATTGTGAGGGATCGAGGTTCCGATGCCCGAACAGTGTGGAAACGATTGTTGTTGAGAAATAGGTATCTCTGTTTGCTGTGTTGCAACAATCTATGGAGTTGTGGTTACGATTTCTTCTTGATGAGATGGGTTAACTGTTGGACGCCATATACTGGCTATGTAGGTTGTCGTCGTTTCAGCTGCAGAGCTGGATGGTGTCTGTGAGACTGGCGTGCGATTTGAAGCGTGTTCTTTCTGGATGGAAGCTTACCCTCCGTCTAACGGCTGCATTGGACGCACCGGGCTTTTCTCCGCTGCCCCCGACGTTGCTGGAATTTTGCCTGCCATTTGGTTTTGCTTCATGGATGTATCGTTCTGGAGATACGTCCGAATGACGCCAAATGTTGTGATATGTCGGAGATGGTAGGATTGAGATCAAGGGTGGGTGTTAAGTTGGTTCCATCTCCTGATATCACACTACAAAGAAAAAAGATGATCATTAGACAACGTCCGGGAGTGAATCCCAGGACGAAGCACCGACGATCAAGTTAGAATTGATTCCGAGAGAAGATAGAGAATGTCTGAGAGAAATAGAGTCTAGTCCCCTTCTCTATGGGGAAGAAGGGTTCTTTTATACCTGATCGAGAGGCACGTGCCTCCTAACTGATTCTGTTGATCCTTCCCTCTTGAGACGTGACGTGGCAGATCCGTATTGAAGGATCCTCCATCACATATTTCTATCTCGTTCCCCCACTGGCTAGAGGGGAATCTTCGATATAATGATGATCGTTTGCCTTTTCTTCTTTAACGTTTTTAACGAGGGATGCGTTAACAGTTTCCAACTTTATCCATCAGGATGGTCAAAACAACAAAGGTCTAGTATTTAAGTCTCAAAGGGACCAAAAATGCATCTTTCTTAACTTAATCCATTAAGTCCAAGTCTCCAACCTTCAGATCTGGATCACTATGATGTTTAGATGGATAAAGTTTCCAACTTTATCTATAACAAGGTCACAAACTTTCACTATCTAAACTTTATGCACTAAGATGACCAAAAAGTGGCAAATATGACAAATGACTAGATTTATGAAACCAATGAGCAAGTTAGAAGCATTTTACTCACAATGGTCCATGAATTATGTAATCTTGATGGATCTATACTTGAACTCTTCTATACACTTTGTCACCACCTTGCTCTTCAAGATTCAACCTTCCAATGGAGAGATAAGCTCATAAATGATGCCAATGCTAAAAAAAAGTGAGATGAGGCTAGGGTTATTCAAGGAATGATCTTAGATGATGGAGGCTGGTAATGAGAGGGTTTCCCGTAAGTTAGAGCACTTAAATAGGGCTCAAAACCGAAGATTTAGGGTTTTGATCTGCCCAGATTACGCCATGGGTAACATAAATTACGCCATGCATAATTCATTAAACCCTCGTTAAGCCCTGCGTAACTTTAAATTATGCCATGCGTAATCAAAAGCCCCCATTTTCCACTTCAACTTCAAACAGTCATAACTTCTTCATTTCAACTCCGTTTTCGATGTTCTTTATATGCACGAAAAGGTATTAAAGAGACCCACAATCCTATTTAATTACTTTTGAATTAAAACATATTGAACTCAAATCCTTATTTATGAAAGAAGTCTAAAACTTCACTTTTCCCATTTTACCCTTTGACTCTAAAACATAAATGAGGGCTTGGATCATATATCCAATATTATGAACATCAAATAGGGTCTAAACCCTATTTCCTTGAATCCCAAGGCCTTTACTTGATCCATTTATTGTCCACAATCCTGAAATAAGAAACTTATCGAAACAGGATGTTACAAATTCATTTCTATTTTATTTGTTTAATTACAACCTCAAGATACTTTGTGGTATATGGTTCCATTTTTCAATATCTTAAGACTCATTACTTCTTTCAATGAGTGTACGACTTTAACACTATTTTTGTCCTATTTTTCAAGTATACACGTACTTATATCTTGGGCTAAACCAACATTTTTATTCATATCTCTTTATAAAAAATCTTAACATTATTGTCTTATTCTCAAGATCTTGGGCACGTCCAAGATCTTCGACATATTTCTAGATCTTCATAAATTTACAATTTACCTTTTTAAAAATATTTACCTAAATATCACACCACATTTACTAATTTGGTTACTAAATTACTTATGTAGTTTTTGACCAAAACAATTTGGCGCCATCCGTGGGACAAGTGGTGTTATTACATTTTTCTTAGATTGTTCAAAACGCTTTTCTGTGATTTTCAATCACTTGCACTTTTCACACAAAATTATCTATTTTGCATATCTACCACTGTTCCATATGTTTTTGCTGGTCAATACCTCTCTCCCCACATATTTTTAACCCTCGGAGAAGGAATGCCAAGTTCCTAGAAAATCCACCTTCACATCTTCGCTAAACCAACATCCAAGAGGGATAATCAAGAAATTCAGCTCACGATCTTGAACTTCGAAGCCGGTGCATCTTCAGAACATCAAACTGGGGACATGATCCTAAGACATGCCCCAATCTTCACAGATGGTGCAACTCCTAACACAGAAGGTCCCTCTTGCCAAAATATTGGAGGAATATTCAACATTCCTCCATATGGCCAAGATATTAGGATAAGCCCTGTCATGGCGAAAGAACTCAAAGTAATTGAGAGACAAGATCACAAGTGTCTTGGGTATAATTCAACCTATTCCAGAGGTGTCCCCTATCAATCATAAAATTTCAAGATTCACACCTCCCATATGTGATATAGAAGTTCCGAAAAGGTTCCAAACGCCCAACATGAAAATATATGATGGAACCAAGGATCATGAGGAGCATGTAGCCCAATACATGGAACGCATGGAGAGTGTCCCGATCCCCAACATCTTAAGGAGGCTTATATATGCTAGAGTTTTGGTTCAACCCTTACAATATCTATACTAAGGTGGTTCTTAAATGTCCCTCCTTAATCTATTACTTATTTCTTCCATCTTATTAATTTGTTTAATAACCAATTTTCTTGTACAATAACCTTTAAAAAACTAACAAGTGATATTTATAGAGTAACCCAACGTAATGAGGAGTACTTAAAGGACTATGTTGGCAGGTATATAAAAGAAGCCCTAGATATCCCACATCTATATTTTGCAACAAGCATATAAACCTTCAAGATGGGGCTAAAACATAAGGATCTTGTTATGACCCTATGAAAGAAATTGGATGAAGTCAGAAGTAAAGCCCTAATATTTATCAGTCTTGAAGAAGACGAGAAGATACAGAAAAAATGATTAAATCTTACGATCATCCCAATAGTAAGAATGAATCTTCCTCCCAAAAGTCTTACAAGGCTAAACCCTACGCATGACCTGAGAATCATAGGTTTAATGCTATGGAAGAAGAAGAGGAAGGTGAATATTATCCCAAGTTATTTGAGTATTGTTTTTATGTTAATGTTTCAGGTTTGCTCAATGAAATGCATGATCCTGGGGACAAGGCAAGATGGCCCAAGAAAAATGACAAAGAATCAGGATAGAAAGATAATCTAAGTGTTGTGTTTACCACACAATTTTAGACATCTTATCGAAGGTTGCTTCGCCCTCGGAAAGGAAATCAACTATCTGTCTCGTAAAGGACACTTAAAGGAACTATTGGGAAGAAGGAAAGACAAGATCAACCAGAAAGCCAGGATCCTGAAACTCTTCCCCGAAGAATAGCGGCTCCACCTTCAGATGCCAAGGTAATTAACTCTATCTTTAGTGGATCTGACATCTGTGGAACTTATTATTATGCAGCCGAAAGACATGTAAAGAGTGACAAGATGGAAAAGGAATAAAGGTCAAGAAATAATGCTTTCTTGACCAACAAAAGGAGACACCATTCGATGAAGATAACATGGAAGATGTGCTAGATCCCCATCATGATGGTCTGGTCATAACACTATATGTAACTGATCACTTTATTCGAAGGATCTTAATTGATGGAGGTAGTTCAATCGACATCATTATCTTGGAGACACACGATACAATGAACAACCTAGATTTTGAAATAGTCTGAAGATATTCAGTCTTAGTAGGATTCAATGGTGAGACCAAAAATATCATTGAAGAAATCAAGCTACCGATATATAGAGGGCGTTAATATTATTCAGTGAGTTTATGTTGTTAATTCTTTATCTTGCTATAATATTATCTTAGGTAGGACATAGATCCACAATATGAAAGTTGTCCCCTCAACTTACCATAAATACGTGAAGATGCCAACATCATGGGGAGTGGTCAAGATTAACAATGACCAACAAGAAGCCAAGAATTTCTATGTCATTTCAATGAAGAATTCCTCTATACCAAGTTAGTCATAGCAATTAAAAAAAGAAAGCATGTGATGTCCTAGAAACTAAAGAAAGTGAGAACAATGAATTTTTGTTAACTCCTGAAGCTCCTGACATCAAGTTGTTGTTAGGAACTAATATTGACAAAGATATTGAGCAAGAGCTTATTAAATTCATTAAAGAAAGAAAATCAACATTCATATGAAAACGTATCGATATGACAGGTATATCCCAATATGTAAGAACTCATAAATTGAATATTGACCCAAGTATCAGGAACATACACCAAAAGAGAAAAAATTGCACCAAAAAGGAACTTGATCATTCAAGAAGAATTCGAAAGATTACTCAAAGCCAAGATGATCAAAGAAGTAAAATTCCCAAGAAGGATGACTAACGTGTTAGTAATAAAAAAGAAAACTGGAAAGTGGAGGATCTATATTTATTTCAAGGATCTTAACAAGGCTTGACCGAAAGATCCATTTCATCTGACACACATAAATTCCTAAGTAAATGCTACTCTAGGTCATGAGATCCTTACCTTTATGGATGCTTCATTAAAACTCCAACAAATCTAAATGTAACCATCATATTGTAACGACCCAAAATACAGTGATAATTTTTTTGTTTAAAAACTATTAGTTCCATACATCAAATGTCTCAAAGTTAATCACCATACACAATGTCAAAACATCAGAGTATAAATAGCCAAAAGTGTGGAATTGTGAGGGGGATGTTGTGCCATCACGAGGGGATCTTCCCTTTTGTACCGGAAGTACCTGAAACCATAAACATAAACTGTAAGCACAAAGCTTAGTGAGTTCCCCAAAGTACCACATACCAAACATATAATTGCTCCTAGCTATGTGGTATATTCCAGTCCAAAATACAATCATGGGCTTAGCCCTGGGGTCTCTTTCAACCCATCACATATTCATGGTCCTAGCTGTGGTGTTTATTTCAACCCACTCGTATAACAATGGACGCAACCCCAGGGTTTATTTCAACCCAATTATACAAAAATGTAAGAGTCACAAAGACAACTAGCATCCTACATACACAACTTAGTGGGCCGACATTGGTGCCTTCGACCCACAAGTACAATGAGAAGACTCACCTCTCAGAAAATGCTCAACTGCTACAGCTCTTACTGACATAATATTGCTGCTACGCACCACCTATTCAATCATACTAGAAAAATCCTTAGCTCTTCTTTCAACTAGGGGTTTGACCAAAAGTCAAATCATGTCAAAAGTCAATGGTCAAAGTTGACTCGCCACGTCTAGGCCCTCAAACGACAAAATAGATGCGTTTTCCCCAGTCGCACGCCGTGGGCATTGGGTTTTTAGCAGCTTAATTAATTAAGCTGCTTTCTTCGATCCTAAGGGCTCTGAATTCCAGATCTAGTCCGAAACAAAGTCTAGAAGGATAAAGTTTCCAACTTTACCCATTAAAACCACCTAAAATGTCAAAATCTCAAACCCTAGATTCAAATGAGCTAAATAAGACATGACATTCTCCTTTAAGCACCTAATCCAAAAAGTCCATAACTCATTTACACCATAACAAATTATAATACTAAATCCAACATAAAAAGTTGGTGCTTTATAGGCATGCATGTCCAATGCATTTCTTGAAGCCATAATGATCCAAGAAAGAGATTTTTCCCATGGAAATATCATGCATGGATCAAAACCCCACAAGAATCCAGATCCAACCTAACAATTATGTCAAAAGTCTCATAGATTCATAAAGTTACAAACTTTATGAGATCCTAACACTCTAACTCACATGAACATGAAGATTTAGGGACAAAACATAATATCTATCAACCTAGCATGATAAAAATCAAGTCTTGGACACTTACAAAGGTCTAGAAGATTGCCAACACAAAGGATGAGGACTAGCTTGCTGAATCTTAACTCACTTCTTATTCTTTCTTCCTTCTAAAGCTTCAAAGAACACCAAAAAGGCTCAAAATAAGAGAGGGATGGATTTAGGGTTTCTTAGATCTCAATTTATTTGTTAGAAATGGTGGGCCTCAAAGTAAAATCCACGCCAAGTCAATATATTTTTTTAGAAATGGTACATCAAGAAACTTGAAGAACTTTGAAATTCAAAGTCAAATCCAAGTCAAGTTCAAGTAGTAATCAAGAACCAAGCAAAGTTAAATATGAAGAGTTGATCAAGACAAAGAAGATGTGTGGTATAATGAGATAGATCCCTCGATAGTGGAATCATAGGGGTAAACTTGGATTTTTTGTCCATAATGAAGCTTACCGCGTTTACTGGACGAGTTTGGAGAAAGGAGGGGTTGGTCAACCTAAGTTTTTATAAACGAATTTACATGAAATTATTTTTAAAAATACACTGTTTTTACAAATTTAATTCGGCGTAAAAGTTATTTACTCAAGCTTGGTTTGATTTATTAAATATGAATTCTGAATCTGCAATAAAGGTATTGCGACTGTTGTCTAGGTAGTGATTTTGATTGGAGATTCCTCGTTGTGAAATATGTTCATGTGGGAAAAAAGAGTGAAGTATTTTTAGTTCAATTTATTTCCTTTATTTTATTCTAAATTGTTTTTAGGTCATCTACATCTTTCCATTTGTTTATAATGTTTAATCCTTTTATTACTTGAGGGCAAGTAAGGTTCAAGCTTGGGAGATTTGATAGATGCCATTTTATTCGTATTTTATGGTAGTTTTTATTTGCATTTAGCATAATATTTTGTACATTTTCTATCACTAGTTTAAATAATGTTCAGCTCATGTCTTTTATCAGAATTCCCCATACTGCTAGCATTTTTGTGTCATTTTCAGATATTTCGAGTGGAGCGGTATTTTGGGAGCAGTTGGATGCATATTTGGAGCCTAAATGGAGTTAGAACTGAAGGAGGATTCTAAGGAATGCTTAGAAGCTATATTGGTCAAGAAACATTCGATTAAATTGATTTTACGAAGATAGATTGCTACAATTTAAAGCCTAAAGGATGTTGCTGGCACCTTTGACCCCTGTCAGAATTTTGACCATACCTCATGACTCATAACTCCGATTGACGTGATTCAAAATGTTCCAGAAACTAGACAAAATTTCGGATGACTTTCATGTTTACTAAAACTGAATAATCGTGACTGAAACGTGCCAAAAATCCAAAAATAAGATCGCATTTTTCACTACTGCGATCACATAAATGGGTCGAAGTTTTCCAGGGTCGAAAAAAGCCATATGGAAGTCATCTAAGAAGAAAAGTCAATTTCTGCGATCACATATATCATATCTGCGATCGCATTTTTGTCCCGTAGCTCCAAAAATGTTGAAAATGGCATCGTACACCATTTAAGGGTAAATCTGGAAAAAACCTCAATTTCTGCGATCACATATGCCTTCTGCGATCGCATTTTCTGCCGCCTTGTTCCAGAAGCTTCTGTATTGCGTATAAATATGACCCTCATAATCAGATTCGAGGGTTGGATAGTTCCAAACGACAAAAAACACTTATGAAGGAGATTTCTGATACCTTTCAGTGATTTTTGAAGATCTGAAGGTTGTGAGTCATCTCATACACTTAGTTTAGAAGATTATTCAATTTGTTTTTCTTTTTTACTAGTTTAGATTCGTTTTTAGCCACGAATGGATAAAACCCTAGTTTTCAGTTCTGCATTAGACTAATACTTTTCATGTGATTAGTTATCAGATCTGGTTTTGTTTTTGTGTTTCTGTCTAGATTTTATAGTTTTGAGCTTAGTGAACGTTTGATTTTTAATTCTTGTTAGTCTGATCACATTTAATCAGTTAATAGAATATGTAATTGTTTTTGTCAATTGGTAATAAGTAACAAGTATCAGATTGGTTCCGTGTTTGGGATTTAACTCTTATATAGATTATAAAAAGTCATATCTTTACACTTACGAGCTTTTGAGAAGTATTGGGTATTGCTAGGAATTTTACACAGATCATAAAGTTGCTTTTCTGATTTAATTAAGAGCTTGTTTAATTGAACAGTAAAAAGTTAGGGTTAATTCAAAGAGCTTATTTTGGTTAACTAATTAGGTAAAAGAGATTATACTCGAGCTTGTTAGTTTTTCTCAGTACCAGCTTTGATAGAACGCATTCTGAATAACCATATCTGGGCTAATTGCATGATTTAGAAAGTCGCAGCAGAACTGAAATCGTTTTTATTACTGAGTTTTATTTAATTTATTTTCACTGCAGTTTTTAGTTTAGTTATTAATTAAAAATCTCCCTTTTTATATTTTATGTTCCTTGACTAGAATGTGCCTGATGCAAAAAGGCATTGACTGTTAGGCTGTGTCCCCGAGGATTCGACCCTGCTTCCATGTGTAATATTATTAGTGCAACTAACAATGAAATTTTATTTGCTTAATACGCCCGCGACAGTGTGTTAACAGTACCCAACTCCTCATGAAACTTCCCCCAAAACCTGGAGGTGAAACGAACATCTCGGTCTGAAACCCCCGGAACTAGCACCCCGTGCTGAACCACCACCTCCCGAATGTAAATGTTAGCCAACTTCTCAGTGGATATACTCTCGTCAATCGGTATGAAGTGAGCACTCTTGGTCAATTTATCAAAAATAACCGAGATAAAATTAACTCCACGCGCCGTCCTTGGCAACTTTGTGATAAAATACATGGTGATCTCTTCCCATTTCCATATGGGAATGGGTAACATTTGCATCTTGTCGTGGGGTCTATGATGTTTGGCCTTGACTTTCCGGCAAGTCAGGCACCGCTCTACAAACCATGTTATCCACCTTTTCATACAGGGCCACCAATAACTCAACTTCAAATACCTATACATCTTCGTGGCCCCAGGGTGGATCGAAAACTTCGACTTATGAGCCTCTTCTAGCATTGTCTACCTCACCCCACCAGTAGTTAGAACCCAAACTCTACCACGCCGAGTCAACAAGCGTCGACCATCTCTGACAAATAAAGGAATCTGCCCCTTATTCGGTCTGCCTTCTAATTTTCCTTTTTCAATCCTTCCACCTTAGCCTTCTTTATCATATCCAATAGGGGAGAAATAATAACTATCCTCATACATATATCCTCGATAGGTGCACTCACTGCCTTACAGCTCAGGGCATCGGCCACAACATTGGCATTTCCAGGGTGGTATAGGGTCTCGCAATCATAATCCTTTACCACATCCACTCATCTCTAGTGCCTCATATTCACTCCATCAGGTACCTCAAGCTCTTGTTGTCAATGCAGATAGTACACCAAACCCTATACAGATAGTGCCTCTAAATATTGAGGGCAAATATCACATGCCCCAACTCCAAATCATGCGTAGTGTAATTCGCCTCATGAGGCTTCAGCTGCCTCGAAGCGTAAGCAATCACATGTCATCTCTCCATGAGGACAACTCCCAAACCTGAGATAGACACATCACAATAAACCACAAAATCATTCATGCTCTCGGGAAGCCTGAGAATCGGGGCATCGCATAATCTCTGTCTCAGCGTCTCAAAGGCCGACTGCTGATTGGGCCCCCACCAAAAAGTAACATTCTTCTTCGTCAAGCGGGTCACTGACATAACAATATTAGAGAAATCCTAGATAAATTTCTGATAATATCCCATGAGACCTAGAAAGCTCTGAATCTCAGACGACGTTCTCGGAACCTCCTACCACATCACAACCTCGATCTTGGCTGGATTGACCATGTAACGACCCAAAAACAGTACTAAAAATTTTCATTTAAAACTATTAATTTCATTCACTAATTGTGCCAAAAAATTTCAATCATTACAGTATTCTAAAACATCAGAGTACAAATATATAAAGTGTGGAATTCATATGAAGATGATGTTGTGCCATCACGTCGTGCCCTTCCCTTTTGAACTTGAAGTACCTGAAACCATAAACATAAACTGTAAGCATAAAGCTTAACGAGCTTCCTAAATTACCACATACAACATACATATACTATAACAACACGTGGGTGTGTCAGGTCCATATCAACCCCCGGATCCGTATCAACCCAAAATAACAGCAAGTAGTTGTGTCGGGTCCGAATCAAACCCTGGGTCCATATCAACCCCTGAGTCCATAACGACTCCAAGCCCAAACTAGCTCAATACATAAATCATACAATCACATCATACAAAATCACATGATAGCATACAATTTTTACTCATACAATACAGTGGGTCGGCCTTGGTGCCTTCGGCCCACTTAAGGTGGTAAGAAGACTCACCTCACAGACAGACGAAAAAATAGAGTAACACGCTGCTTTGAAATCCACACTACTAGTCACCTTTACTAATAACAATAACCAAAACTCAGACTACCATTCAAGTAACTAAAATACCCCTAGGTCAAACCCTAGTCAAAATCGAGTTCAAAGTCAACTGAGTCAACCGGGTTAACTCAGTCAGTATGTGCGGCGTACTCCTTGTGTACGCGGGGCGTACTTTTCAGTTGACTGAGGATTGGGAAGATGACCTTGTACGCCCAGCTTACGTGGCTGCTCACCACCCCTCTTATTAAGTGCTTAATCCCTTAATCACTTACGTCTAAATTTCAGATATGGGAAACAAATGATGTTCTTAACCATAAAGTTTCCAACTTTATGGTTTAGCATGGCTATTAAGACCTTAACTCCATAATCTCTTAACCCACTAAGACCATCTAGCACTTGCATGGAGAGAAACTAGTGACCAAAAACCCAACTTTATGACTTAACACCCCTCAAAACCTCTTAAAGGACAACTTAAATGCCTTGGAGTACCTTCTACTCACAAAGACCAAGTTTGGGACAAAAAGGGAACAACTTTGAGCTAAAACTAGATCCATAAGATTTCTACACCAAGGTTGAAACTTTTTACCTCCACAAGGTGCACAAGGAGAACAAGATGTTGGATCTAAAGCCTTGAGTGAAACACCACCACCTCAATGATCTTCCTTCTACTCCAAAAGCTCCAAATGGCACCAAAAATGGCTCAACAAGCTTCACAATGCAGTAACACTCTTTAGGGTTTCGAAATAAGGAGGGAGGTTGAAGATAAGAAGGTGCATGTGGCCATAAATGTGTTTAAATAGGGTCCAAACCCTAAAATTTAGGGTTTTCACCCTGGCTGCATACGCCCAACGTACGCACAACATACTAATGCGATCCAGAGTACGCCCTGTGTACGAAAGTGTACGCCCCGCGTACTCCACCTGACTCCGAAATTACGAAATTGCAACTGGGGACTAAACTTGCAAATAAAGCACAACTCAAGGGTTAAAACGCATACCTGAATAATAGGTGTTACAGACCAATATACCCTTCTGATTGATGATTCTCCCCAAGAACTACACCTCATGCAACCAAAATACACATTTGGAGAATTTGGCTTACAACCTCGCTCTCCTCAGGGTCTCCAATACCTCCCACAAATGATCTTTGTGATGTTCCTTGGTCTTGGAGTAGACTAGAATATCATCAATAACACAATCACTGATCGATCCAACATCGGTCTGCATACCCGATTCATGAGATCCATGAACGTTGCTAGTGCGTTGGTGAGCCCGAATGGCATCACCATGAACTCGTAATGACCATAACGCTGAAGGCTGTCTTATGCACATCCTCATCCTTGATCCTCATCTAATGGTAACATGATCGCAAATCAATCTTGGAAAACCAAGATGTAGCCTGAAGCTGGTCAAATAAGTCGTCGATCCTCAGAAGTGGGTAACGGTTCTTCACCGTTAACTTATTCAACTGCTGATAGTCAATGCACATCCTGTGTGAGCCGTCTGTCTTTTTCACAAACAGGATCGGTGCTCCCCATGGTGAACTGATCGGTCTAATAAACCCCTTGTCTAGCAGCTCCTGAAGCTATGTAGACAACTCCTGCATCTCTGGTGGTGCCAAACGATTTGGTGCCTTGGCTATTAGGGACACACCGGGAACTAAATCAATCTGAAACTGAACCTGCCTCTCGGGAGGCACTCCTGGCAAATCCTCAGGAAACACATCGTGGAAATACGAAACAATGGGCACCTCACTCAACGTCGTCGTGCCCCCAACCCGAGTATCCGTCACGTAATCCGAAAACCCAGAACAACCCTACTGAAGATATCTCTTGGCCCTCCCATCTGAATAGAGAGTCGGACCATACGAATATTACTCGCCAGGAATAACCAGTTCTCCCCTACTTGGGATTCGAACTCTCACCAACTGATGCTCACAGTCAATCATGGCCCCATTTGGATCCAACCAATCCATCCTTATTATAGCCTTCAACCCTCGTAGAGGAATCGGTACCAAGTCAATAAATTATCTCTCGCTAAACAGGTTTAGGAGACACCCACGATGAACCCTCAAAGCGCTCACTGAACGATCATTAGAAATCTTTACCTCCAACGAATAATCTAGAATCCTAGGAGCATCACTAAACTTCTTCCTAAGCGCAAGAGATACAAAGGATCGGGTAGCACCCGAATCAAACAAAACATGAGAAGTCATACCATTGACTAAGAAAGTACCTATACAAGATCAGATATAACATAAGCCTAAATAAATAAGGCAATAAAAGATATGATAAAATCACGTACCGGTAACCAAATCCGATGCTGATTGTGTCTCGTCGGTAGTCAACTGAAATGCCATGCTCTTCACTACAGGTGTCTTCGCCTTGCCCTGGCGGCCATCGGTAATCCTCAAGGTGGCTGGTGCAGGCGCTGCCACTGCCCCTCCTGACAATCTCCGATAATCGGCCTTTTTATGGCCGAGCTAGTTGAAATGAAAGCAAATCAGTGCACCCGTAGGTCAGTCCCTACTCATATGACTAGTCTGACCAAATCTGAAACAACCTAAATACACTGCTCGACATGCCCCACCGTGCGGTTTTTCGCACTTTCCACAATGGCCCTGACCTTGCTGTCCTCTGGTGTGTGAATCAGAAGTCTTGGGCTTCTTAGCACGACCCACTGTTGTCTGCACCTGCTCCGGCTTATGCTTCATCCGACGCTCTAACTCAATTTCCCGTTCCCGGGCCCTCGCAATCATATCATTCAGGGTATTACACCCAAAATAGCTCACAAAATCCTTGATCTCGTCCTTTAGTATGTCATGATATCTCGTCTTCTTCATCTCATCATCCTTATCATACTGCGAAACTAACAAGGCTCTCTCTCGGAACTTGGCAATGATCTCTGCCACAGTCTCTGTAGTCTGATGAAGGTCCTGAAACTCCCTCACCAGCTGCTGCACCTCAATCGCTAGTGTAAACTCCTTGTGAAATCTCGTAACAAACTCCCCCAAGACATGGACGCCACTGCCTTAGTCCCCTCTACACGATTGACCTCCTCCCACCCGTCTTGGGATCAGTCTCTCTTAAGGCAGGAGGCAAATCCCACCTTTGCCCCCTCAGAGTAGAAGCTCGTTCGCTGAGCATTCTCCATGTTTGCGATCCATCAGTGGCTGGAAATGGGTTTCTTAATCCCAAATAACTCTGGAGCTCTACAGGCCTTGGAGCTCTATCAGTGGCTGGAAATGCTCCTATCTGTCTCAAAGTGATCTCCGCCTAAAGGGCCCCGAGTCGCTCGTCCAGAAGCTCCATAATCCCCTCCTTGATGGTACCAAAAATCACCGGGGTGGCCTCCATGATATCACGAGTGATCTTTAATCTGATAAACTCGTGCGACCGCTCATCAATTGGTATGAAACTGGCGCCAGAACCCGATCCAAAAGATCTTCCTCGAGTGGACACCATACTCAGCTGAAATACAAACATACAAATGATCAACAAAATTTCGAGGAGACTTCCTGTCTACAAGCCCCTTATAAGGTCCAAGACTGTTCTTGCCTCGAGTACAGATGATGTGCTTTCAGTAGTACAAGCCCAATACTACCTTCCATACTTATCTGTCCTTTCCTCAAGAAACATCCCGAATACCCTAAGTCACCACACTAAATCTATACACACCATCCCTATGTTAAACATCATATAAATCCTACTATGACATTTCCTAGGTTCTCCAACGAATTCTCAATTCAACCGCCCTGCTATACCAAGAACCTCAACCAACACCGTTGGTTGCCTTAGGCATGCAAGTTGTACAAAAAATGGTATCACATGGACTATCGAATAATGATTCTACCCTAAATCCACAACCAAACAAGGAACATGAAATGAGGCTAAACCGATCATTCCAGGGCTGTATGAAAGTAATCGTATGTAACTTTTAAAGCATAAACTTGCAAATAACCGAGTCGATATCAATCCCAAGTAACACATAACATCCAATCCTCCTAGGCTATATGGCATCACAAAAATCAGGCAATTCTATCATATGATTCCTGAAGGTATCCTTAACCCTACGCTAGTATGCAATTTACATATCTGATATAATAATCGTACCATATGGGTATGAGTATTTTAGGAACCACTTACATGAGCTCAACTGATTGCACGCATCACACCCCTTTCTATTTGGTAAAAATCTTTTAAAATTTTATTTTCTATTGAAAAGATTATCAATTCCTTAGTTCGAGTTCTGACACACTCGAAAGTGCGCCCGAATCCCTCAAACCAAGGCTCTGATACCAACTTGTTTTGACCCAAAATACAATGATAAAACTTTTTTGTTTAAAAACCATTAGTTCCATGCATCTATTGTTATATAACCCGGACATGTATCTATTGTTATATGGGTGTTACACATACCAAGAAGATACAACTTTTATAACCCCAACATGTATCTATTGTCATATGGGTATGCATTTTGGTTTGATAAATGCAGGTGCTATATTAAAGATTGGTCAACAAGATATTTAAAGAAAAACTTGGAAAAACGATGGAGATCCATATAGACAATATTGTGCTAAAGTACAAGAAAGATGAGAACCACCTCCAAGATCTTAAAGAGGCGTTCAACATCTTAGCCCAGTTCAACATGAAACTCAATCCTTATAAATGCCATTTTTGCATCAACGATGGAAAATTCTTGGGCTATATAGTAATAAATAGAGATAAGATTAGGCATACTCTGCTGCTGCCGATACGTTGGAGCGCTAGAGCGGTAAAAGAGAAATATGTGGCTGGGGTCGAATCTCAAAATCTCTATTTTTTTAGAATCTCAAGTGGACTGTCATATATATATATATATATATATATATATATATATATATATATATATATATATATATATATATAATGGAGGATTGTGGTTTTCTTAAGGGTGAAAGGGAGGTGATGGAGGTTGAGGGTGTGCAAACCCTAACACTCACTTCCCTTAAATAGGAACATAAACCCCATAAATTAGGGTTAAGCACTCAGCGGCTACCTTGTCGTGAATACAAGCTCGTCACGTCGTGACGCATGGTGAATGATACACGTTTCAACTACCATGGCCACGTCGTGGCCACATTTTAACTCTTTAAAATATCCAAAACATAGTGAATTATTTACCTGAATATATATATACATATATATATATATATATATATATATATATATATATATATATATATATATATATATATATATAGGAAAGATTAATAAAAAATGCATAAACCTTGGGAAACCCTAAAACCTAAAAAATCAATACAAATACATAGAAAAAAAAATGCTTTGAGATATCTAATTTTTTTTTTTACTTTACAGGGCTGAAAATTGCAATTTTTTATACCAACTTGAATTTTTTAATAACATATATATATATATATATATATATATATATATATATATATATATATAAGTATTTTTTATGTGTTTGTAGGGTTTCTTATATATTATATTTATATATGAATGATACTTAATCTGTAAAAAAATATTAATCATATTTTTTATTCATAAGTGAATAACGAATGTGTTGTATTAAAAATCTGATGCATTTTTATTCATTTATGAATAACGATAGCCGAAAATATAAAAAAAAAAATTAATTTTTTATTTTATCCTAAAATTATATCAATATGGATGTCTATTTGTAGAGAATAAAAAATCGTGAATTTTGGTATACTTAAAATCATTTTTCGATAAAAATAGCTTTTTAAAAATTAAAAAAACGAAAAAAACTATGTTTTTGTATATATTAAGGTAATGATTAGCATAGTTTAAGGAAACATGTTTTGTTGGAAAACACATGTGTATTCCTTTCCCATTTCCACTGGTACGACTGAGGTTTTGCGGCAAAAATAAATGAGTGGCTGAGAATGATTCCCTCATTCTCAACCTTTTTTATTTTCTTAATTGAACTTACATCTCTCTCTCTCTATATATATATATATATATATATATATATATATATATATATATATATATATATATATATATATATATATATATATATATATATAGGTTTAGAGATTCGTGTATTACACGCAGGCCCGGTCCTGACGGTAAGCAACCCGGGTGGTCGCCCATGGCCCATGCCTCTAAGGGGCCTAAAATTTGTAGAGTATATATAGTATAATTATATAGAGAAAAAACTAACTCATCTAAAAATGTTATGAGAAATATTTTTTTTAAATTAGTTTTTTTTTGTAACGTTTTGACATATTTGTATTTTTTAATGTTATAGTGAATTTTATAACAATGTCTTTATTTTCTATTTAATTTTTACTATATATATGATTTTGAGGTACCATTTTTTTTTTCGCCATGGGCCCACTATATCTGTGGACCGGCTCTGATTACACGAGATGACAACTTAGAAAATCAAACTATATTGCTAAAATACACAAAATATAAAAATATACTAATTAAATATGACTAAATATTACAAACAGGAACCGAGGAAAAGAGAAAAATTAAATAAAAAGAATAAATATTAAAGATTTCTGAGACGATTACATGATTCGAATAGAAAAAAAATTTATATAGAACCAAAATCTTGATGCACCAAACGGTATTATGAAAAAGTTATATCAAGTTATGGGGAATTGAGATTTTATAGATGAGGTTCTTAGGGTGAATTTTTTGTTTATTTTCGACTTTAATTTTTATTATTGTCCAATGGTGATTTTGGAACTTATAAACTCAAAGCCTAAATTGATTAAATTTGAAATCTTCCTATTATAATAAATGAATAGGTCTATTCTTACATTGACAAGTGTTATAATATTAGAACTATTTATTAATATTATATGTTTTTTTTTTAAACGACAAACTAACTAATCTATTCCTAAATAATCACATATGTCTCCATCGAGACTTGAACCCCTGACCTCTCATATGAGAAGGTCACACCTATGTCTCTATCATGCCTATTTGTCAACCTATTAATTATCCATTTCAAATTTCAAATTTCAAATTTCCCATTCGAATTTCCTTAAATTAATAATTGATTTTCTATTTTAAATTTCAAATTTTAAAAATTTTCATTTTAATTATATTAAATTAATAACATTAGATTAAAAAATAAAATAAAAATAATACAGATGATAAGATGATATAACTTCACGTATTTATTTAAAACAACGATTATAATTTTATATAACTAAAAAAATATTTATTAAGCAATAATTTATTTAAAATAATTGATTAATAATTTTTATTTTTTAATATGAAAGTTTAATTAGTTTTATAACCATGATTCTCACGGGTTATATATTAGTTTGCTTTATAGAAAGATGATATGCCATTTGTCAAAAAGGTTTTAAATCAATATGTAAACTTAGTTGAAAATGAGAAAAAAATTCAAAAGTATTAACTTATCTTAATTGGGAGCTAAGATCATGGCAAAAATCATCAGAGGCAGTTGTAATCTTGAACTATTAAAACGTAATTTGAAAAAATTCAAAGGGAATTAATAGAGGAAAAAGTAATAATAAAATACATAAATAACAAATTTTATTTTATATACTACAACAATTCATACATCACATATCACATATATCACATATATCACAATTACTCGGAAACGATCTGTTTTTAAACTAATACATCTCTCAATTATAATCTATATTATCAAAGATTTATCTCTCATTTATGAATTATCTTTCTGTTAATAATCCGTTTCTCAATCAAGGTTAATCTTTCAACCATATATTATTCTCTCGGAATAACCAATCTACCAATTATCAATTAATTACTTATTAATGATTAATAATTTAAATCATATAATGTATATCGTGTATAACATATCAATAGATGTTAGAGTAGTGTTACTCACATGGTTAGTCAGCAGACTTATTCTAGTTCCGAGTTCAAACATTTGTTGCCTATCAGCTCGTCATGTGGTAGCACCTAATCATTAAATAACGAGTTTCTCAAAACTTGTCATAACTCACTACTAGCTACCATCAGTGACCTCTTGTCACCAAACTAATCAAATTTCATAATATTAACATAATAGGCTTAACCTGTAAGTCATTAGTTAAATCTCTCATAACGGCCATTTCACAAATATTAGGGTTTATAACCCTTACAGTCTCAAATAAATCTTTAATCGTAAGATTTACTAACTGATCTTACTAATGAGTTCGTAACAGCACCATATCACGAATACTCGTAACTAGGGCTGTAAACGAACCGAACGAACATGAACAACCTTGTTCATGTTCGTTCGTTTAAGTTAGCCGAACAATCGAACGAACACGAACGGATAAACGAACGGAGTTTTCTTGTTCATGTTCGTTCGTTTAACAAATTGTCTTGTTCATGTTCGTTCGTTTATGTTCGTGAACATGCTAAACGAACATAGACGAACAAAGATAAACAAACACAATTGAACATATATCAACATAAACGAACTATAATATAATAATGTAATAAAAAAATTGAAAATATATGAACATAAAAAAACTTAAACGAACGAACATAAACGAACGTAAACAAACAACATAAACGAACGTTCACGAACGTAAATGAACGAACGAGACCATTGTTCATGTTCGTTCGTTTAACTAAACGAACTAGAATTTGTGTTCATGTTCGTTCATTTATTAAATAAACGAACTTCCCGCCGAACAGTTCACGAACGGTTCGCTGAACGTTCAGTTCGTTTACAGCCCTACTCGTAACCCATATTCGGGTCAAATATATCTTAATAAATATAACATATAGAAATCATAAATTAACGGGGTAAAAGATACCTCAACGCATCTCGTACTCGGCCCTGTATCACCCGTATAATAATATAACATCTCTAGTATAATCTCCCGAGAATGGCTCCCGAGCAGCATCTCCGATCACATGCCAAAAACTCCACAAATGATACAAAACACTCGTCTTTATACCCTGGGAATCGCCACGTCGTGGCCTTCAGGTTTTCCCACGTATCACACTCTTCTGCCCCGTGTTACAATTGACTCATCAGGTGCCACATCGTGGTCTTCAATTCCACGTCGTTGGGGAATCAATTGTCATGTGTCACTCTCCAGTTGACACGTGTCTTAGTGACTCGTACTCATTTCCATGTCGTGGCCTTCTATGCCACGTCGTGGGCATCAAAAGTTGACCGCTGACTTGACTTCTTTTGACTATCTCATAACAGCAACATACTTTCATCTAAACTTCAAACGACCATAACTTTCTCATACGAACTTCGTTTTCGACGATCTTTATACCCCGTAATCCTCTCAGCAAGCTCCACAACGTTCCTCAATTATCTTTTGCTAAATAGCATTTCTAAATTTAAAGTAACTCTACACTCTATTTTTCCTGCTCGCCTCATATCTTTTTATATCTTCTGAAATGATACTTGGTCATGAAGGATATATATATATATATATATATATATATATATATATATATATATATATATATATATATATATATATATATATATATATATATATAAGATTTAAAACTGGAAAACCGGACCGGAACCGGAACTGGAACCGTTAGAACCATAATATATATAAACGGTTCCGATTATGGGTTTAAAGAAATACTTTATCCGGGTTCGAGGTAATCTGGGTTTGGGTCCATCAGGTCTGGATAAACTGAGTTTAAGAACCAGAATCGGTGTTAGGAATCGGAACCACTTTTAAGGGTCGGAACCGATTTCTATGAAAGGTTTAAAATATGTGTATCTCATTCGTTTCAAGTCGGATTGACATGAAATTTTTTCAAACATATAGTTTAGAGTTTATACATGATTTTGGACTATAAATTTTTCATTTTTAGTTTTATATTCATTGACTTACAGTCCCCCAAAATCGAGATATCAATGCTAAAAGTTTTTAGTTTTTCAGTTTTTTTGCATTATGTGAAAAAATTAAAATATACATATCTAATTCGTTTGAAGCCGGATTGATAAGATATTTTTACAACATGTAGTTTAGAGTTTATACCTTAGTTTAGACAACAATATTGTCATTTTTGGTTTAATATTCAATGAACTATAGTCTTCCGAAGTCGGGATATCAAAACTGAAAATTTTCAAACTTTTCAGCTATTTGTTTTTGTACTTTGTACTTTGTGAAAATGTTAAAACATGCATATCCTCATTCATTTAAACACGGATTAACATACAGTTTTTCCAGAGTGTATTTTATAATTTGTACATGAATTTAGACTAAAATTTTGTTAATTTCGAGTTTATATTCAACGACTTACAGTCCCTCAAAGTCGAGATATCAAAGCTGAAAGTTTATAGTTTTTTTTTTAGTTTTTTTGTATATTGTGAAAATTTTAAAACATGTATATCTAATTCGTTTGAATTCAGATTGACATGCGGTTTTTCCCAACTTATAGTTTAGAGTTTGTACATGAGTCTAGACTATAATTTTGTCATTTTTGGTTTAATATTCAATTAATTACAGTCCCTCGAAGTCGGGATATCAAAGCTAAAAATTTTCAACTTTTCAGCTATTTGTTTTTGTACTTTGTATTCTGTGAAAATGTTAAAACAGGCGTATGTCATTCGTTTAAAGTCAGATTGACATGCGGTTTTTTTTCCAAAGTGTAGTTTAGAGTTTTTACATGATTTTAGACTATAACTTTGTCAATTTTGGGTTCATATTCAATGACTTACAGTCACCCGAAGTCGGGATATCAATATGAAAATTTTCAAAGTTTAACCCACTAAGTAGCAAGTAATTACCAAAAAACTCTAGTTTATCCGGTTCTAAACCAACTTTACCTGGTTCCACCCTACCCACTTTGATGTTTCCGAGTTTTTCGGTTCTAGACCCACTTTACGCGGTACCGTACCCGGAACCAGATCCTATATACCGGTTCGGTTTCCGATCCTACAAAATCCCATTAATTGGTTCCGAGTTTTCCGGGTCCGTATCCATCTAGGGGTTCAATTAAGAAAAAAATGTTCAGAATGGGGGAATCAATCTCAACCACATACTTATTTTGCCGCAAAACACTTGGACGTAACTGCGGAAATGGGTAAGGATACACATGTGTTTTCAAACCAAACATATTTCCTTAAACTATGTTAATAATTACCTTAATATATAGAAAAAACATAATTTGTTTATTTTAATTTTTAAGGAGCTATTTGTATCGTAATATTATTTTAAATATACCAAAATTCATAATTTATTATTCTCTATGAATAGACATCCATATTGATATAGTTTTAAAATAAAATAAAAATTTTATTTTTTTTGTAGTTTGAGCTCTCGTTATTGAAAAGTGAATAAAAATGCATAAGATTTTTATTGCAGTACACTCGTTATTCACTTCTGAATGAAACATATGCTTAATTTTTTTTACAGTTTTAAGTATCATTCATATATGAATATAACATGTAATAAATTTTTTCTTACCTAAAATATATTTTTTACATCGTCTTTCGTCACATGTTATATTCAAATATGAATAAAACGTGTATTAGATCTCGTCATATATTATATTCATATATGAATAAAACATTTATCAGATTTTTATGCAGTTCATATTCATATATAAATAAGTAGTATGTTAATAAAAGACGAAATGTTTTGAAAATTCGAACTACTTATTCATATATGAATAACAAATGAAATGTAACAAAATTCTGATAAATGTGTTACTCATCTATGAATATAACTTGTGAGAAGAGTTAATACACGTTTATTCATATATATATATATATATATATATATATATATATATATATATATATATATATATATATATATAACATGTGACGAAAGCTGATGTAATCTGTAAAAAGTTTATTACATGTTATATTCATATATGAATGATACTTAAACTTTAAAAAACATTAAACATACTTTTTATTCATAAGTGATTAACCAATGTAGTGTAATAAAAATCTGATGCATTTTTATTCACTTATGAATAACGAGATCTAAAACTATAAAAAAATTATTTTATATTAAAACTATATGAATATGGATGTTTATTTATATAGAATAAAAAAGTATGAATTTTGATATATTTACAAGTAGTTTTTTGATAAAAATAGCTCCTTAAAAATTAAAAATAAAACTATGTTTTTGTATATATTAAGGTAATGATTAACATAGTTTAAGGAAACATGTTTGTTTGACAAACACACATGTATTCATTTCCCTTTCCCGCCGGTAAGATGGAAAATTTTGCGGCAAAAATAAATGATTGGTTGAGAATTAATCTCACATGCCCAACTTTTTTTATTTTCTCAATTGAATTTATATATATATATATATATATATATATATATATATATATATATATATATATATATGTTCATACGAAAACATAAATACTTTGCGAAAATACGAAAACAAATTTTATCTTATAAAAATCAAACACATGCACTTTAGAAATTAACTTTATTAGCAATAAATTAAAGATAATAAGTTTACATCGGAGGGTGTTATGGTAATATAGATTTAAAGATGGTTTTATCAACTATTTTTTTCCACGTTCTTAACCACTTTTAAATTCAAGTTTTCATAATAAAATTGTCAAAAAACATGTTTTGCTAATATGAAACAATTTCTCATATATCATCGATTAGTACCATGTAGTTCAAATTTTGGATGAATTCTTGTCCAAAATATAAGGTTGATGTAGCACAATCTCATAGGTTTTCCTTGTTTTCACGTTTTCGCAAATTGCTAAAGGTGTCAATCGTGTCGTGTCGTTTCGAAACACTAAATGGGTTGAAAGTGTTTGACCCTAACCCGACCCGTTTAATTAACGTGTCATGTCAACCCGTTTATTTTTGTGTCGAGTCCGTATCGGGTTTCGTGTTAGGGGTATACCTAGAAATATGTCGTGTCATGTGAGGTTAAATGATTGAACATGTTGAAAGAGTTGGATTTAGGTAGGCAAAAAAGAAAACTAATAGTTTGGAGGCAAAATAGATGAATTCATAACAAGTTCAGATGACAAAATTGAAAGAGTAGGAGCTAGGGAGGTGGAAGACAAGATCATGAGGATGAGAGAGTGGTCAAAGGGACTATGTAGTTTGTGAGAGAATGGAAAAAACTAAAAACGAAGTCTTGATCTAGACGGCTATGTTATTTGAACATTCAAAACGACTCAATCTAAATGTTTTCTTTTACTTATTATTTTGGTTTTGTATCTTTCTAGTTTATTTAAAAAATTCAAAAAACTTACATATAAATAAACGAGTCATTTTCGAGTTAAAATATTCAACCTTAACCTTACCCGTTTAGTTTTCTTGTCGTGCCGTGTCAAACCGTTTATTTAAACGAGTTGAAATATCTTAACCAAACCCGTTTATTTCGTGTCAAGTTCGTTTTAGGTTTCGTGTCATGTCAATTTTTGCCATCTCTAGATGTTACTTGTTTACAGACTACTACGATTGAGGAATAATTATTGGTCGCGAATAATCGTCAGTGTAGTTCTTTCGCTAAACAATTCTTTCGCTAATCAGCACTTTGATAGCTAGGGCTGTGCATGGGTCGGTTTTGGACCCAAACCCAACCCAACACATAAATGGTCGGTTTCTGGTTTTCAGAACCCAATGAATCGGTTCGATTTTTTGGGTTCTGAGGTCGGTTTGGGCGGTTTCTTGGGTTCAACCCATACACTCACGGGTTCTGGGTTTAAACCAATTTTCCAGAAATGAAGCAAGAAGTTAAATACTTCAAAAAAACACCAAATTGAAGTTAAATACTTCAAAAAACATGAGTCTTACAACCAAATAGCCTATTACAAGTTACAACCAAAGCCTGAAATAGTCTATTACAACCAAAACAAAATCAAGTATGGGTCGGTTCCTGGGGTTGGATGAGTCTGTTTCTTGGGGCGATTTGCCGGTTTTAAGTATGGGTCGGTTTCTTGGGTTGGATGAGTCAGTTTCTGGGTAAAAACCGAAACTGAACCCGAGTTTTAGGTTTTTAGCAAATTCAAACCCTAACCGTCGGTTTTGCTTCGGTTTCGGTTTCGTCGGTTTTAGTCGGTTTATCGGTTTCTTGGTTTGGGTTTGCTCACCCCTATTAATAACCACTTTTCCTTTTTTTTTTTTAGTAAATTACAGAAATGGTCCCTATGCTTTGGTCATATTCGTAGTTTTGGTCTCTAAGTTTAAAAATTGATAGATTGCATCCATGTGGTTTATTATTGCAGTTTTGGTCATTGCTTCATATGAAAAGACTAACTTACCCTTCCTTTTTGTTTTTCATTTTCTTTTAACAATTTATTATTATTATTATTATTATTATTATATAACAATTTTATTTGTTCTTTATTTTAACAGAATTTGTATAGATTTTTTATAAAATTATTTTTAGTTTTTAAATTATATATATATATATATATATATATATATATATATATATATATATATATATATATATATATATAGGGAAATGATCAAATGAGAACACCTAAAAGGTTGAGAACGCGAGAACAAGTATATTCATTTGTGATTCCATGTATTCATTTGTGGATAAATGATAAATTTTTACGCACAATTAACATGAATATGCTTTTTCTCTTCAATTGAAATTAAAGGCGTAAAAATTTATCATTTCTCCGCAAATGAATACATGGAATCGCAAATGAATATACTTTGTTCTCGCGTTCTCAACATTTTTGGTGTTCTCATTTGATCCTACTCCTATATATATATATATATATATATATATATATATATATATATATATATATATATAGAGAGAGAGAGAGAGAGAGAGAGAGAGTTAAGTTCATATATAAACCACAATTATTGTGTGAATGTAAGACTAAATGTGGTCCAATCATTTGACAAATGCATTATAATAATTTAATTAATTAAATTAATTATTATCTAAATTAAATATCTATAATTTAGGCAACTAATCAATATTTTTTAATTCAAAATCCACTATTTTAGGACGTCTAACCCAACACCATTATAATATTATAATCGATATCAATCGCTATTTTCACCGTCGTAGAACCTCATCAACATGTGGCTCACTCCTTTGAAGTTATCATTCATATTCTTTTTTTATAACAACTATGTTATCGTCGATATTAGAGGCTATCAATACCAGAAACAAAGATTGAGATTTCACATGCTACATTTATGTGTTAAAAAATAGGTTACATGTCTACTTAATACTAATTCATTAAAAAAACTGACAGAATCGGATATCAAGTGATATATTCTCAAATAATTCTTCAGATTAATTCTTATAGAATATGTCGTACTTATTCTTAAAGAATACAATAGCTTTATTCTAAAAGAATGCGTAATTAATTTTAATGAATACATAATTTTTATTCTAAAAGAATATGAAAAACAGTTAGGATTTTTTTTGTTTTTAATCCATGATTTTAACAAACATGTTGGAAAAGAAAAACCCCAATAATTACCACCAACTTTATTCTTGGCTAATGTGGTTGTTAACTAAAGAAACATATGAACTAAACATTTCCAATTCTTCAAGAACGATGTTTTATTACTTATGATCATGACATGTACTACTGTGTTATTCTTCAATTTTATTCAATAAAGTTAAAATACATTTAGTAACAGTGAAAACCCTAATCGATTACATGTGTTATAGGGATTCATTCTTGAAGAATAATACGAACAACAAACATAATGTCGGAAAAACAAAGTCATCATCGTCTGGTGCTAACGGAAAATGAACAATATTCTTAAACTTCAATTGAAAGTTCTTTTTTAACCTCGAACCCAATCTCCTGCTCTTCATTCTGTTTTTTCTACACCTAGGAATTCTTGATTTTTGGTTTTCAGAAACGTGCTCCTGCTTTTTAGTGTGAGAATTCACCGACAATCTTGCAAATTATAATCCTTCATGATTCTTTAGCAATGGTTGTAGAATGAAGGTAAATTATTGTATTTTTGTTCCAAGATTATAGATTGTGGAAGATAATCACGTATCCCAATTTAGTCGACATTTCCTTATTTGAATATTTGCAGAAAGTGAAGAATATCATATGATCGGTTTCTTCTATAAACAAATTAAATATATTCTTAATAATTACAATAATGCCATAACATTCTTAGCCTTTAGATTTTTTTTAATTCTACAGTTCTCATTAAGTCATACATTCACACTATACTTAAGTTTCACATTTAATCTTAACCCTATATATATATATATATATATATGAAAAAGTTCAATAGAAAACCATTATTAATTAAGGAACCAAAGAATCAATCCAAAGCGTCGAAATTTAAAGCGATCAACGACAAAAGGAATGGTTGTAGACTTTTACAATGAACGCACATGCACCGGATTATAACAAAACCCACTTACTTTTTTCGTTTAAAATTTTTTTAGGCCATTTTTTTATTGAAAAAAAAAATGAATATACCGTTGTCCACGGTTTTTCGTGCTCTTTCCATAGATCCATGATGATATATAAAAAATGAACTTTTTTTTTCGAAAAAAACCCACTTTATTTTCTTTGTTGAAAAGTTAAGCTCTATTTTGTTATAGAAAAAAATTAACAAATATATCAAAATTCATACTTTTTTTCTTATTCGAATATACGATTTAATATTATATTTTTACGTTTTGTTCGTTCAGATTATATAATATTTTTTTTATGTTTTGCTCGAATAAACAAATTAAAATAGAACCCAGATACCTATCAAAGATCAAATATAATTATTTAATGTTGTTTTTTATGTGTTTTTCGTTTACATCATTCGTTTATGTGGTGAACTTTTTTTTTTATTCAACTTTAAGATGTTTTATTGTTACTTAATGAGTATTAATAAACGGTAGATTTAATTTAAGATTATATATATTTTATGTGCTTTATTTTTTTATGTTCAGACAATATATATTTAATGAGTATTAACAAACGGTATATTTTATTTAGGATTATTCTTTTAACAAATAGTTGTTATTTTGATTGTTGTTATGGCGGTATGATAGTTGTTGATCCTAATATTTAAGATTATTCGTTTAAAAAGTAATTATAAAACCTTTTAAAGTTGAAAAAAAAAATAAAGTACATAAACGAATGATGTAAACGAAAAACACATTAAACGAAAAACCACAAAAATATATTATTTGTTAGGGCATTGTTACATAAATTTAGATTTCTACGTAGATTAAGAAAGTGAAAATTAGATTGGTTTGTTTGGGTTAAATTTTTGTATTTATTTCCTAGCATCTTGATGGGTTTTTTCATTGGAATTTGTTGATGCTAAAAAAGAAAGTAACGTCTGATTTTGGTGTAAAGTTTAAATAACATTTTTTATTTAAGAATAAAAGTGTAACTTAATAAGATAAATATAAAATCTTGATGACTTAAATCATTATCAACAACCACTTATTTATCATGCATCATGCATATCTGTTATTTAAGACAAAAGGTTTCTAAAAATAAAATAAATTGTAATATTCGTCTCCTTTCTTGATATAATAGTACATGTATGACAGTGTGAACATGTGCTGATGGGCCGAGCTGTTTCGTTTCGGTTTTAACGTAAAATTGAAACTAAATCATAATTGTTATGTACTTAAGTTTGTTTTTTTTTTTTTTTTTTTTCTTTTTTAAAGTTATATTTCTACTTATAATAAAATCCTATACAAATATGAACTAACAATGATATATCTAATTCAGATATATTACTGAATAGTTATTAGTTCACAAATTATAAGATTTTAGATAATCTAAACACCATAGTTTAATAACAAAAGGGTCCATTTATTTTTTTTTGATTTAAAAAAAAAAAAATCCTCACATAAAGTTACCAATACACGCTAAAATGAGCATCGTAAAATACAATTATACCAAAAAAAAGAATAATAAACTAAAGAAATTAAATAAAAAAACAGTAAAAAAGTAACGAAAGAATAAGGAAGAGGATGCAAAATAAGAAAATACTAAAAAATGGCAAAAAAAAAAGGCAATTGAATTATTGTTAATATTTAGATATTCTTTGCGCTCTATATATGTTTAATGTTTTCCTCACATTTTGGAATTTCTTTTTTCAAGATTTCCAACTGTTATAATAAATTCCAGTTTTACCCTTTTTTCAGAATTAGGATCTCTTCAGGTCCCATCATGACATGTAAACTTCAATGCTTGAGCTTCTGAAGGAAAGACACAAAGGGCACGACTGAACGACGTCGTCACACTCTGTACAGACGCACAGATGCCGACACGGCAACAGCACCACCGATGCGATCCGTTTTCCACACGCCTTACATCCGGGTCCACTCACCACCACGACTCGTTCTGGGTCAATGTACGACGACTCGGCGTCTTCCGCATCACCCGCCGCCACCTCCTCACCTTGTGACACACACCCTCCTACGCCGGTAACAATTGCTTGCTGCAGCTGTGCCTGCAACGCCGCCGCGACCGCCTCCTGTGCCCTCGCCTTCGCCTGCCAAACGTTCGCCTCCGCGCTAAGTTGCGATGCTCGAGCCTCCAGTTCGGCGTTCCGCCGAAAGGCTTTCTCTGCCAACGCCTCCTTGTCCTTTATCATCCGCGACGCTGAATCCTTCGCCGCCCCGATCAGAGAAGTGTAGTGCCTTTGCCTCTTCTCTGCTAAATTCCGCCTGAACTCTTCTCCCTAGGGATACTGAATTTCAGCTACCAATTTGCTATTGATAAAAAAACGACGAATATATTTTACTTTTTAACGGGTTCTTACCTGGGATTGAAGATAATTGTCGATTTCATCTCGTTGTTGGTTGATTAGGTTGGATAGATCTTCTGAAAACACGGATACAAAACCAGAGGATTGAGGAGAAACGGAGTGTTGTTGATGGTGGTGGTCATTGAAAGCCAGTCGGAGTCCAGTAGATACATCAATATTTCGTGATTGATCAATTTGGGAAACATCCATGAGTTGATTGCCATGACCATGAGATTGTTGTTGATGGATATTAGACATATAATAATTCATAACATCTTCTCTTCCTCTTTTTCTTTGATTCGTAGTATAATTCCCGACTGTATCAACAAAAGAAACCGTTATATATTCCAATGTGATTGATAAAATCATATTCAGCTTTATTGTATGAAGATTCACATACATACCTGGAAAATTGTTGAATAAGGTGTGGTTGAGAGATTGATGATCATTATTAGTCCCTACTCCACCACCACAACCAACTCCGCCGCCTGATTGTGGTGGCAAAGGATACTTATTTCCATTTTGGGTAGCTTTCCCTTCTTGTATGGACATGGTTCTGCATGATAAAACGGGCTTCTTTTTCATGATTCTGTTTCAATCCGATCTCATAATTATATGGATCGATGGATAGAGGATCAAACCTGTTAAGAAGGAGAATATTTGATGAACATTGAGCTTGAACCGCCATTGTTGTACCTGATTTGATGTATGTTTGGAGTTTGGAATGGTGTGATGGAAAGAGAAAGAGAAAGAGAGCTGGGTTAATAAATGGCAGCACAAAAACGCATGATATGGAAGATGAAGGTGCTGGTACCCTATTCAAAACATATTGGGCGGAGTCTTCAATGTATTTCTTTAAATCAATCAAAATATTAATTTTTCAAGCAAGAATATATCACTCAAATTTACTTCATATCATATTTTACTTTTAAGCCTATTATTTTGACAAAGGTGTTATTGTACGTATCCCTTTATTATTACCAGGTCCAATTATACGTATCTCTCTATTATCGATCGTATTTTTTATATCAGTTAGTTACACCAAAATAAGTTCCATTAAATCAACATTTTTATTTATTGTACCATCTAATTTGATTTTTTTTTTCTTTTCCTTTTTACCATTGAGAATGATACATTTGATCGTAAAGATGGTTTGGGATCATTTTAGAAAAGCTACGTTAAACATTCAATTTAAGGAAACAAAGTTATGTAAGAAAATTGTAGTGGATTTTTCGCCATAAGTTGTTGATCCAGTTGTTCGTAAGAAAACATATATAAACATATATACGTCCACGATTGAGGAAACAACAGTAAAAAATATACCGTACCCCACCCAACCCCCTACCAACTCAAGATCCTTATAGATGTTATTTTTCTATGTATACATAAGATTATTCAGAGACTAATTGGTTTGATTTAAATAAGGACCTAGAAAGGCATAACATGTATTTGTTTTGAGAATATTCAATGGAGAACTCATATTTCAACCAAGCACTTATGAATGAATTCCACATGAATTTCATATCCATATATGGGCAAGATGTAATTGGATATGGAACTTGTGGATTCCACAATGTTCTTTCTTTTGGTCATACTGAAGATTATTGGCATCAGATTCGGTCGAGATTATGCATCATGCTATTAGCACATCTTGGAGAGTACACAATGATTTATGGTGATTATTTTAACACAAAGAGTCGCTCATTAAATCCCTATAGATTTGGTTCTGTGACATCTGAATAATGGTTGATTATGTCAGACACTGTTATTCTCATTGTTAACATATACAATATTATCGTTCATTTTCTGAGCAGAAAAAAAATTCTACAACATGGTTCTCACGTTGGTATTGCCCACAAGACATCCCAAATCATGATTTGTTGTGATGACCTATGTTTATAGTAGCCATTATGTAATGGTTGATTTACATGGAGTCTATCTAATGTCCACTTTTTTGTACTTTTTTGTCATATTGACGTACATACAGATCATAATATTCTGTTGAATGGAAAACCTTGTATATGCTTGACTAAATGCCTATGTTCCACATAATACACATAATGCACCACATAATTATAATACTTAACAGTTAGAGAGTGTGTGTTGTCTTTTCGTGTTGTGTTATGTTTAGTGTGTTGTTTTGGTGGTTTTGCCTAAACGCCCTTCTACGGTTAAAAGTCTTATGTAGGCTTAGGCCTATGCTACTATAGTGGTGTTCATAAAGTTTGTGTTGTTCAAGAGTTTCTATCATGTACGAGTTTAAATGATCAAGTTGGAGGTGTATTGTAGGTGATATATTCTTGGTTTTGATCAAGTATTTTTTGAATCATATAGTAATGGGTGTGCATGGGTCGGTTTGGGTCGGTTTTGGACCCAAACCCAACCCAACCCATAAATGGTCGGTTTCTGGTTTTCAGAACCCAATAGGATCGGTTTCTGGTCGGTTCGGTTTCTCGGGTTCTGAGGTCGGTTTGGGCGGTTTTTCGGTTTCTTGGGTTCAACCCATACATTCATGGGTTTTGGGTTTTAACCCATTTTTCATAAATGAAGCAACAAGTTAAATACTTCAAAAAACATCAAATTTAAGTTAAATACTTCAAAAAACATGAGTCTTACAACAAATAGTCTATTACAAGTCACAACCATAGCCCGAAATAGTCTATTACAACCAAAAAACAATCAAGTATAGGTCGGTTTCTCGGGTTGGATGGGTCGGTTTTTAGGGCGGTTTGTCGGTTTTAAGTATGGGTCGGTTTCTCGGGTTGGATGGGTCGGTTTCTAGGTAAAAACCGAAACCGAACCCGATTTTTCGGTTTTTAAAAAAATTAAACCCTAACCGTCGGTTTTGCTTCGGTTTCGGTTTCGTCGGTTTTAGTCGGTTTCTCGGTTTCTTGGTTTAGGTTTGCTCACCCCTAATCATCATTGCAAATCGACATATTGGTGCTCATTGCTTAATTGATGGTTGCTTCAAAGTTCATTTCTTTTTCTGGAATCAAGATTAAAGTTCATTGCTATTTTGGTTCTTTATAAAGTGTTTCGTGAAAGGGCTTTTTCATCCTTTTTCTGGTGTTCAATTGGCATTGGAGGCTCTGTATACTCTCTATTTGCTATAATCTTCACATTATGGAGTTAATGTGATCCTTAGAGTCTAATGTGGTTGTTCTACTTTGGTTTGATGGTGACCATAATTAGCTAATCAATTGTCTACACTCTACAAAGGCCAATTTTTGTGTTGTTGGTGTTGTCCCTACTGCTCTATGTCTTTTTGTTTTATAACTTTGTCTATTTTGTTGGTTTTCCCACTTAGTCATGGTGTACTTTTTCTTTTATATATTGTTGCTAGTTTCATGTTAGCCTTTTATTAAATAAAATTTTCAATTTTTTGGTATTTCGCATTGTGCAGTGGTAGCAGTTAAGGATGATTTCGTTTGAGAGAGATTTCAAAATTGAGATTTTAAATGAAATTATCAAGTTTTCTAAAAAAGACGCCTTAAATAGTTGGGATTAATTTTGCTATTTTGCATTTAATATGATATTTTGTGATATTTGACAAAATACGACCATTTATATTTGTTGTTTTTTTTTTGGTGGTGTGTGTGGGATTCAGTGGCGGACGCATAAGGTTTTAGTAGGGGTGACACTAAAAAAAAATTTCCGAAAAAATTTAAATTAGTAGTGGCACTCGTATTATAAGCCGGTGCACCTAATAGAAAAAACATAAAAAAAAAAAAAAATTTACACTACGTGCCGGAATCGGAGCAGTGACCCGGGACCCCCCGGACACCACTAAGGTCCGCCACTGGTGGGATTATTCCAATATATAAATACTGAGGTATAATTTACATTCCCATAATCGAAGGCGCTCCTTACCATGATTATATGATCTCAGGACTTTAAAATTTAATAAGTCACTTGTTTACTATCAAATATATTGGAATGAAATTATAGAAATGCTCATGACAACACATATGGACCATGATTTGGTTGGGTGGTCATAAGTGATTGCAAAGGAATAGAGAAAGCAACACCCATCTCTTTATGTTTGAACATTATTTGCTTTGTGGATTATGACCATTGAACCAAACCAACCCTCAACTCATTGCTTAGGCCATTGCTTTTATTGTTCATTATAGCCATTTTCTTGTATGGTTGTCAAGAAAAAATATCAAATAAAAACCAATATATAATAATAATAATAACAATAAAATTATATATATATATATATATATATATATATATATATATATATATATATATATATGTGTGTGTTTGTGTGTGTAAGGAATTTGTTAGACTCCTGTTGCTATTTAACTATAGTGTAAAAACTTAATGATTTTGTATCATTTGGTTCTATTTTAAGTGATCATCAATTTTGTCTATGAACATGCTTGAATCTTCATGATGCTTGTCTATCTGTCAAAATGGATGTAATAACATTTTTGGTAATCATAATCAAGTGGTTGATGGATGCATTATATGTGTTGTTTTGCCTATATGATGGTCACATTTTCGGGCATAATCTTAACTTTCCTACATGTAAATTGCACTATAGCATGGACAACTTTTAGAACGCATTTGCAGTCCAATTGTATTGTTTCTTAAATAAATTGTTAATGATATCTTGTTCAATAACTGTTAAATTCACTGTCTTCTTTTTTAAATCCAATCGCAAGAACTAGAAAAGGACAAGAAGATTGGAAATCCTGAAAGATGAAGAGAAAGAAGGAAATCCATTACATCATTACATCAATTTCAACTATGTATGTATGTAAAGGTGGGGAATATATGCGAAGAAAGTTAAAGGGTTGGTGGTAGTGGTGTGGTAACTAATCGTCAACTAAGAAGGGTATTTGCTTTATTCAACGAAGGTGGTAAGAATTAAAGAGAGAAACCACCAAATAAAAGGTGAGAAACTTCAAATTTTTAATGAAACACAACAATCAGTGAGTGCTAGAAATGGTATTCTCCATTTTTTCTTTGTTTTGGCCCCATTGTGGGTCTCTTTGTTTTGATACACAAATTCATATGACAACACCTTCCATTGTCTTTTAATTATACATAAAAAAATTAATCATAGTTTTTTGACATCAAATTGTATGTGAATACACATAATTTTACAGAATAAAATATAATATACAAAAAAATTCATTATAATATTATCGCCTACCCCCTCTTGTGGGTTAAGACATGCTTTCCTTTTCTCTGAGGAGTTGGTATTGATTTGAACAAAGAATTTGTTGGTGCTAGAAAAAGGTTAAAAAGAATCCGCTTTGTCTCTTTTCCCTAAGGGTTTTGCTTGTACATGATTACTATAACACCCATCCACCACCCCATTGTGCCTTTTATTATAACTATTGTTGTGACTTTGAAATTGGTGGTGAGATGCCTAGAAACTTACAAATTACAAAATGTCACATTGCTTGTACCTTTCATAGGGGCCTCTAGCTCATAAATATATGAACAAACCAACAAACTTAGGTTGGAGTGCAATATAACATATAATTAGTAAATATGTGTGGGTCTTGTCGAAATGCAATTTTACCATCTCATATTTTATTGTATCTTTATAAAGTTTATTTTGAATTCATTATTCACTAGATTTTGTTTAAGATTTAAAATCACTAAATTAATTTTTTTAGTCAATTTGGTTCTAATAACCAATGAAATATATATATATATATATATATATATATATATATATATATATATATATATATATATATATATATATATATATATAACAAGGAACCAATGCACCATTATTAACAAGGAACCAAAGAACCAATTGTAAGCGTCAGAAATCATAATAATCAACGACAATGGAATGGATGTATACTTGTACATTGAGCGCAGATACACTGGATTATACAAAAAAACTCAACTTTTTACCATAAAACTCACTTATTTTTTCATTTGAATTTTTTTAGGCCATGTTTTTTATCTAAAAAAACCGAATATGCCATTGTTCAGAATTTTCCGTCATTTTTCCATACAGATCTAAGTTGATATATAAAAAATAATTTTTTTTTTCGAAAAAAACTCATTTCGTTTTGTTGTTTTTTTCTAAAAAAAAAAAACTAACGATACCAAAAATCTTAGTTTTTTGGCCTCTATTAATTAACATCAACATCGATATATATATATATATATATATATATATATATATATATATATATATATATATATATATATATATATATATATATATATATATAACTCGATCAGTTCAGATTCACACTGTGAATCTGAGCTGTAAATATTTTAATTTTAACATTCACCATATGAATCTGACTTATATATATATATATATATATATATATATATATATATATATATATATATATATATATATATATATAACTCGATCAGTTCAGATTCACACTGTGAATCTGAGCTGTAAATATTTTAATTTTAACATTCACCATATGAAGGTGACTTTTATATATATATATATATATATATATATATATATATATATATATATATATATATATATATATATATATATATATATATATATATATAAAACAAGGAACCAATGCACCATTATTAACAAGGAACCAAAGAACCAATTGTAAGCGTCAGAAATCATAATAATCAACGACAATGGAATGGATGTATACTTGTACATTGAGCGCAGATACACTGGATTATACAAAAAAACTCAACTTTTTACCATAAAACTCACTTATTTTTTCATTTGAATTTTTTTAGGCCATGTTTTTTATCTAAAAAAACCGAATATGCCATTGTTCAGAATTTTCCGTCATTTTTCCATACAGATCTAAGTTGATATATAAAAAATAATTTTTTTTTTCGAAAAAAACTCATTTCGTTTTGTTGTTTTTTTCTAAAAAAAAAAAACTAACGATACCAAAAATCTTAGTTTTTTGGCCTCTATTAATTAACATCAACATCGATATATATATATATATATATATATATATATATATATATATATATATATATATATATATATATATATATATATATATAACTCGATCAGTTCAGATTCACACTGTGAATCTGAGCTGTAAATATTTTAATTTTAACATTCACCATATGAATCTGACTTATATATATATATATATATATATATATATATATATATATATATATATATATATATATATATATATATATAACTCGATCAGTTCAGATTCACACTGTGAATCTGAGCTGTAAATATTTTAATTTTAACATTCACCATATGAATGTGACTTTTATATATATATATATATATATATATATATATATATATATATATATATATATATATATATATATATATATACATATATATATATATAAAACAAGGAACCAATGCACCATTATTAACAAGGAACCAAAGAACCAATTGTAAGCGTCAGAAATCATAATAATCAACGACAATGAAATGGATGTATACTTGTATATTGAACGCAGATACACTGGATTATACAAAAAAACTCAACTTTTTACCATAAAACTCACCTATTTTTTCATTTAAATTTTTTTAGGCCATGTTTTTTATCTAAAAAAACCGAATATGCCGTTGTTCAGAATTTTCCGTCATTTTTCCATACAGATCTAAGTTGATATATAAAAAATATTTTTTTTTTTTCGAAAAAAACTCATTTTGTTTTGAATTTTTTTCTAAAAAAAAAAACTAACGATACCAAAAATCTTAGTTTTTTGGCCTCTATTAATTAACATCAACATCGATATATATATATATATATATATATATATATATATATATATATATATATATATATATATATATATATATATATATATATATAACTCGATCAGTTCAGATTCACACTGTGAATCTGAGCTGTAAATATTTTAATTTTAACATTCACCATATGAATGTGACTTTTATATATATATATATATATATATATATATATATATATATATATATATATATATATATATATATATATATATATATATATATATAAAACAAGGAACCAATGCACCATTATTAACAAGGAACCAAAAAACCAATTGTAAGCGTCAGAAATCATAATAATCAACGACAATGGAATGGATGTATACTTGTACATTGAGCGCAGATACACTGGATTATACAAAAAAAACTCAACTTTTTACCATAAAACTCACCTATTTTTTCATTTAAATTTTTTTAAGCCATGTTTTTTATCTAAAAAAACCGAATATGCCGTTGTTCAGGATTTTCCGTCATTTTTCCATAGAAATCTAAGTTGATATATAAAAAATAAATTTTTTTTTTCGAAAAAAACTCATTTTTTTTTGTTGTTTTTTTCTAAAAAAAAACTAACGATACCAAAAATCTTAGTTTTTTGGCCTCTATTAATTAACATCAACATCGATATATATATATATATATATATATATATATATATATATATATATATATATATATATATATATATATATATATATATATATATATATATATATATAACTCGATCAGTTCAGATTCACACTGTGAATGTGAGCTGTAAATATTTTAATTTTAACATTCATCATATGAATCTGACTTTTATATATATATATATACATATATATATATATATATATATATATATATATATATATATATATATATATATATATATATATAACAAGGAACCAATGCACCATTATTAACAAGGAACCAAAGAACCAATTGTAAGCGTCAGAAATCATAATAATCAACGACAATGGAATGAATGTATACTTGTACATTGAGCGCAGATACACTGGATTATACAAAAAAACTCAACTTTTTACCATAAAACTCACTTATTTTTTCATTTAAATTTTTTAGGCCATGTTTTTTATCTAAAAAAACCGAATATGCCGTTGTTCAGAATTTTCTGTCATTTTTCCATACAGATCTAAGTTGATATATAAAAAATAATTTTTTTTTTCGAAAAAAACTCATTTCGTATTGTTGTTTTTTTCTAAAAAAAAAAAACTAACGATACCAAAAATCTTAGTTTTTTGGCCTCTATTAATTAACATCAACATCGATATATATATATATATATATATATATATATATATATATATATATATATATATATATATATATATATATATAACTCGATCAGTTCAGATTCACACTGTGAATGTGAGGTGTAAATATTTTAATTTTAACATTCACCATATGAATCTGACTTATATATATATATATATATATATATATATGTATATATATATATAAGTATATATATATATATATATATATATATATATATATATATATGTATATATATATATATAAATATATATATATATATATATATATATATATATATATATATATATATATATATATATATATAACAAGGAACCAATGCACCATTATTAACAAGGAACCAAAGAACCAATTGTAAGCGTCAGAAATCATAATAATCAACGACAATGGAATAGATGTATACTTGTACATTGAGCGCAGATACACTGGATTATACAAAAAAAACTCAACTTTTTACCATAAAACTCATCTATTTTTTCATTTAAATTTTTTTAGGCCGTGTTTTTTATCTAAAAAAACCGAATATGCCGTTGTTCAGGATTTTCCGTCATTTTTCCATAGAGATCTAAGTTGATATATAAAAAATAATTTTTTTTCCAAAAAAAACTCATTTCGTTTTGTTGTTTTTTTTCTAAAAAACTAACGATATCAAAAATTTTAGTTTTTTGGCCTCTATTAATTAACATCAACATCGATATATATATATATATATATATATATATATATATATATATATATATATATATATATATATATATATATATATATATATATATATATATATATATATATAACTCGATCAGTTCAGATTCACACTGTGAATGTGAGCTGTAAATATTTTAATTTTAACATTCTGCATAATAATCTGACTTACTATTTCAACTCTTTGATCATTTACAAATTAATTTAATAAAATTTACATATGAATCGAAATATATTTTCATGTAATTTTATAATATTTTATCGTTTTGATTACTAATAAATTAGTTTTGTAAAATTAACAAATGGATTTATTTATATTGTGAATGTAAACTGTATATAATTTAGTTTTCCGAATTCACAATGTGAATCTGACTTATTATTATTCACACTGTGAATCTAAGCAGATTCGTAGTGTTAATATGAACATATTCGCAATGTGAATCTGAGCAGATTCACAATGTGAATTTGAACTAAAAATTTGTTTTTGTTTTTGTTTTTTTACATCAATATGAATCTATGTTTAAAAAGTACCAAAAAATATGAATTTTGATATATTTGTTAAATTTGTTTGATAAAAAATAGACATTAACTTTTCAAAAAACAAAGAAATGAAGTGAGTTTTTTTTTGCAAGAAAAAAACATTTTTTGTATATAAATATGGATATTTATGGAATATGACGGAAAATCATAAACAATGGTATATTCGGTCTTTTTTTGGGTAAAAAACATGGCTTAAAAAATAAACGAAAAAAAAGAATGAGTTTTGTTATAATCTAGTGCATGTGTGTCCATTGTAAAAGTCTTGAACCCTTTATTTTACCATTGTACACTTTAAATTGGTTTCTTGGTTGATTAATACATATTATTAAATTAAAGATAATTAAAAAATACCATGTAATTTCACTATAAGGGTGTTTTAGACAATTGAGATCAATTTATAAAAGGAAAATTTCATATTTTTAGGGATAATTACTTCTCTTGATTTTAAAATTATGATTTTTTTAATTAATTCAATTTTAACTATAACATATTTTTTAATTTTTAATTAAACCCGATTTTATTCTGTCAGAATGACATTCTGTTAGAATCATATTCTCTAGGAATGTCAGGATACATATTTATGTTAGAATGATATTCTATGAGAATGCCAACACTGACTAATAACAAAATTTTGGATACAACTTAAATTTTTCATTACCTTCTTAAAAAATAAAAACTTTATATAATATTCTTTGACAATGAAATACTCACTAATAACAAACAAAAACATGTATATTATTTCAACTGAATATTCTAGCGGAATATATTATTACATATAGTTCTATCATTCTTTTTTTGATTATTCTATCAGAATATAACGACAAATAGTTCTTTCTTTTGTGAAGACCACTGACCATTGTCATAGAATTATTCTATCAGAATGAAACACGCCATCATCTAATCTCCAAGCCCTTGATCATCATGTTCTTTCCACCTGATACGTTTCCCTGGAATGGAATTCATGATTCCTTGAGTCATTTCAAATACACCAATACAAAATTAGCATATTTTAGTGTTCTACTTTTATAAATATAAATCATGCATACCATAATATATTTATTGTGGACACTTACCATGATTGATGCTCCACGAAAAAATGATAATGCAATATAAAACTTCCATCCTGCAAGAGGCCATGGTTTTCCCTAGTATTAAATTATAAATTAACAATTTGGGAAAGATTATATATAACTTGACCTAAAAAATATAAAATTTCTCATCAGATACATGATATTTTGTGATTCTTGCACAAATTTAAACAAAATCATCAAAATAGGAGATCATAAGGTACCAATAGACTTCCGTAATGAACCAGTTAAGATATTCATATCACATATTGAGATCGTATTATCAATCAAATTAAACACTAGGAGTGAAAAAAAAACCTGATAAGATTTTTGGAGGTAATGCGTGGACTTTAATGGCAGCACCAATCAAACTACTTCCTGTAATGTAAATTCCCCTGAAAAACAAAACAGAAGGACGATCTACAATCATTATCAAATCGAAAATCGTAACCCTAACATGATCAAATAGAGATAGAAGATTTGAACCAAACAACACCAAGGAAAAGCCGACGCATCCACCCCTGCTCTTCCGAGAGCCATTTGGTCTAATCGCCTCTAGAGTACAAATAAGCAGGAAAAAGGAAATTCTGACGACTTGTAACACCAGCAAAATTAGGTCAAAAGTAAATTTGTTCAGTAACCATAATTGAGTATACTAAGTGGTAGATATCGTAACTAGGTTTCCAAAAATATAAAGAACACTAAAATCCGAGTTATAACGAAGAAGTTATGACCGATCGAAGATACGGTACATTACCGGTAAAACACTGTTAAGCATAAAACGAGAAATTTCAATAAAATACTTTTCAACCTTAGGTGTCTAAATGAAAGTCATAGATATCCCAAAACCGTAAACATACATAAAAAGAACGCCCAAGTCTGACTTCATATGAGGAAGTTATGATTTTTCAAAGTTTCGGACATAGCAGTAGACAGCTAAAAACTCGAAATAGAGATCGAGCGACTTTTTGCCAACATGACGTAAAACGAGAATCGAAGATCTCGTCAATGGTATTACAATGGTAAAAATTCTGACGAAAACGGACATCGGATGAAGAAGTTATGGATTTTTAACGGACTTTTCTTGTCCCGGCCTGTTAAAAATGTAATATTAAAAATAAAGTCAAAATTAGCCAACGGAGTCTAAACGAGAGTTGTAGAGCATAATCTCGCCTACGCGTGCATATAAAGAACGTCAAAATCGGAGCTCGTATGCGAGAGATATGAATTTATGAAGTTCGAGACACGAAAATCGAAGTTGTCAGACAGCTCACGACGTGAGCCAGAAGATTCACGACGTGAGTCTGTGACTGATGGGTTCCAGAGCTGTCAACAGGCGTCATGTCATTGGAAGAGGATAAGGGTCGACCTCACGACGTGAGAAACTCAATTCTCACGACGTGAGACCCCAAAAGTTGGCCTATAAATAGATCTCAAGGGTTTTCCGAGTTTAGTTGCTCACTTCTTCCCTTTGTCGTGCTTATGCTCTGCGATTAACCCCTCGAAGCCATCCCGAAGCCCCGGTTATCATATTTAAAGTCCTGAAGGACGTTTTACGTTCCCGAGATTCCCGAGGATCCCGAGAATTCAGCTTTCTCCAGTCGAAGTTCTGCTCGACTTTTGTCTCACTTCCTTCAAACTACCAGGTGAGTTCATACCCCCATTTCTACGCTTTTAACTGATTTTAAATGCTTTTGAACACTTTATGGGGGGGGGGGGGGGGGAATACAAGTAAACACACGGTCAACCCCGTGTGAAAACATCAATCCTTTGTTATACATTTCATGTCGTTTCTATAACTATCATATGGATCATGTCTAACATACAACACATCTTACTTTACTTTACTCTCACGGGATGAAACATGAGTATAAATATCACAAGCTCTATTTATACGTTTGCATCATATCAAGGGTAACCACTTTCGTTATGACATCTTTATGCATACAAGAACATACAAATCATTTTTATGCCTTTATTATCATTGTGAAAAAGGATAATCATTTCAGAAACAAACATATACATTTTAATACGGGACTTAATTGAGAATTCGTGAGGCATTCATCTTCAATATACCTTTTAAGGTACCACTAGAAGTCCTGTTTATAACCAGAATCTCCCGTCCAGAGAACGTGACAAGCGTGTATAGATCTATACGTGACTAATGATCCCGCGCCCTGACTGCTAGCTACAGTCCCCGGGGTGACAAGTGTCATCTCATTTCGACGCCTGAAGAACGTCGCTACAGGCAAAATATGATAATACAGTTATGAAAACTCACTGGATAGACAATTATTATGGTATTACGTTTTAATGGGGAAAAGTAACAAATACAGTTCTTTTCACATTCAAATACAAATCTTCTTATAGTTTTGTTTTATAATAAGACTATACATCATCTTTTGAGCATGTCATAGTTGCTTACAGGTTACGGTCTTGGACATTTGAGACTGCATTTCACTTTTAGGAAAATATAGGATTTTCCTGGTTCAAATACATTCATTTTGTACAATAACGATTTACAACATCATTCTTTTGAGCATGTCATATTTGCTTACAGGTTACGGTCTTGGACATTTAAGACTGCATCTCATTTAGGAAAATATAGGATTTTCCTGGTTCAAATACATACAGTTTATACAACGATCTTTCATACTCATTTCATACATTTGTTAGAAAATATCGGATTTTCTGGAAAACATACACGAACTTTCGAATGGCATACATTTTATCAAAACACTACTTATGAACTCACCAACTTTATTGTTGACACTTTTTCTTTGAAATAACTTGTATTCTCAGGAAAACGCTAAATCAGGTAGCAACTACTTTTGAAGACTAACGCGCTGGCGTTAGTAACATATTTTGGATCACCATATTGTATTTGATATTTAAACATGTAACACATACAATCATGTAAACTTTTCAAATATATTTATATCATGGTGGTGTGTACTTTCTTTACTATTCAATTGTTATGATACTGTACATGACGTCCTCCGCCCCCGAACGTTTCCGCCGTTCTGGTTTGGGGGTGTGACAGATTGGTATCAGAGCATTGTTTATAATGAACTAAGTATATCAAAACCATTTTTTTTGATATACAACTATAAACGCATCTGGGCAAAAACACTCTGAGCGAGAGTTATACTTTTAAAATGAAATTTTTATAAAGTATACATGCATACATTATATAACATGGTCAGTATCATGATGAAAACAATATAGAAGTATTATAGATGAGTTGTGCACTACAGTTATGCCTTGAGATATGTAATTGGAACTGAGATGAATATAGCCTGATCAACTATATTTGTCCGAGAGCCGACCAACATATGCCATGGGATAGCTACAGTGGACAACAAGTGAAAAACTTAACAAACTTATAAACCTTAGAATCACACGTAACATTTAGAATACTATAGGAGTATTTTGTAAATGCAATAGTTTAGCTTCGATTTGCATCTTATATGCATTAGCTTTTAGACAATTCTCATATCTCTATTCTCGCACAGACACAATGGCTAGATTCCATCTACCAGGGGACCCCTACTACCTGAACCAAGACAGTGGAGGAAGGATAGAGAATGATCCGGAAGAAGAAGTCAAGGAAGAAATACACGAAGACTCCGACTCAGATCCCGAAGACAATAACCTACCCTTAGTGGCTTCGATCCAAAACCCTAATCCTCGACCGAAATTTCATGGCTCGACACCTCTATGGGCAACTAACCTGAATAAGTGGAGTCGCGAGCAGGGTCAACCCCTTCCATACAATGGAGACCGAAGTTTCTACAATCTGAGCGAGGGAGGCTCAGCAGACAGAGCCCTTCCTATATTGGTTCGCCGAATTTCTCGCATTGATGAACAAGGAAGGACAACCATCCATCGAACTGAGGAGAATGATGCGAACACTGGAGTCAATACAGTTCGCATCCGACAGTTAGGATTAGCTCATGGAAGAATCGTAAATCAAAATGAGGCCTGGCAGAGAGAGCTAACTGCAACTCAAACTGAAGTTAGGGAACTTAGAGCACGCCAGGCAAGGTATGAAATGCGTATGCTCGAGATGGAGCGTCAGTTGGCAGAACCAAAGGCTCACCAGAACAGTTCCCGTCACGAGTAGAGGATACTCTACTCGCTCCTTCTTTTGGTTTGTGGAATAACCTTCGTACGTACTCCAAGTAGTACTCTTTTCATGTAAATATTCCCGTCTAGCAATTACTGTTTCACTAGATCTCTAAGCTGTCAAGTTTTTCCTGTGTGGTATATTGTAGACCTACTCCAAGGTCAAATTTTCCGAATTCTATGTAACTTCTATACCAACTATTATGACAGACTTCTTGTTTCTTCTAAAAAGATCATCATTATCAACCCATGCTTTGGGCTGTGTAAACAGTTCGTGTCATAAACTGTTATAGCAACTCACTACACTGTCCCTGTCGATCGAATCTAATGTAGTTCAATTTTATTGAACTCAACAACACTGGCGAAGTTTTGCCACCATTTCGTCTGTAAGAATCAATCCTTCAATAAATCCAACTTTTCTATCACCTACACCCTTTAGAAAGAGAGACAGTTACCATATAATAACAAACCTTTACAACTTCAACTAAGGAAAATCAAAGCAATGACGGAGATTAAATATGCCTGAGGAAAAGCAAGGACGATGTGTATGTAGATACCAGGCTATGACAAATAAGTACCACCGAGGATAGGACAGAGAACAGAGGAAACCACTCGTGAAGCATGCGAGGTGGTAGAGAACCTGATACGTCAGACTAATAAGTAATAGTTATTATTATCTAATGAGTTGGTAATTATATTACTCACGCTATGAGATAGGTACGTCACATCCTTCTTCATAACTCGAGATAGTAAGAAAGATACCCTCTCCCAAAACCCATAAAACTAGATCGACGTAAGGTTTCAACATCCCTACCCTAAATTGCTGAAACTAAACTTAAAATATGATACCTATTCCCAACCCTCAATCACAAATACTGATGGGTTTTGTGCATTCTAACGCTCCTAAGTGTACATGCAACCCTAAATACCTTGGATCTATGTTTTCTCTATTATACATGCAATTATGAACTTTCCAAGGTATTACCCTATCTAGCATACAATACTTGATACTTGGGTAATCAAATGGATAGAATACATACCTTTGTTTGATGTAGCTTGTCTCCATGAAGCTTGAGTGCCTAGTGCCCCAAGTGTGACACCTCAAATGGTTCATACAACACCAAATACACTTGGAATGACTTGAGAGAAACTTGAACACTCCTTGAAATCGTCTAGCCCTCATATTCACACATTAGTCCACGATTTCTTGAGCCATGGGATTCTTTTATATGGTGGCTATTAGGGTTACACCATGTAACTCATAACTTTACCCATTCCTTATGCTCCATGGATTTTAACCTCCATGGAGTATCCATGGGTCACCTCATGGACTTAGTCCAACATAAGGAATCTTGGATCACAAGCCCACATATATAAGAATAAATGATTTACACAATCAACCCATATATTTAATTAGTCTCCTTTTGATCACTTAATTAATTCCAAATTAATTCTTGATCAATACTAATTAAATAACCTTATTAATATATTAGAACTTATAATATATTAACCAACCTTAAGTGTTATTTCTCTCATTATAGTCTATCCAAATGCATGATGCCATGCAACCCAAATAGACCATGCCGGGTCGGGTCAAGTCTTACCAATTATAGTTATGGACTTAGACATTAATCCAACAGTCTCCCACTTGGATAAGTCTAAAACTATTATTGCACATGACTTCAGGAACCGATCAGCAATCGTAGCTCTCAAAAGCTTCTGTCGAACTCTGACCTTGTCGATGAACTCTGACCTTTGTTAATGACTTGTCCATTAGATAAGGGATCATATATTCCTCCATTCTAGATATCATATGGACTGAGACATGGATTATCAATCATTCTCTCTGTCCATTTGTTGTTTCCCGATTTCCGATTCATGATGACTGACTGATTGAACAAATCAAATCAGTCCTGGCTTGGCCAAGCACTCACATGTATCATCTTTAAATCATCGAGGGGCCCACAGATATCGCTTTTATCCCGAAGGTAAAAGGAATGGATAAACTTCGACTCATATGGCTTGTTCTACTACTTGTTGAATCATACAAAAAGGCACGTTTTATAACATCGAGTTACCGAATGCGTTTTCGTGCAATCAATGTACAACCAACTCATAGTAACAACTCATATCTCTAGGTTTGAAGAATATAAGATATTATCGTCTCATGATCACTCGTGATAAAATCCATGAAGTGATTCAAATGAGCGTGGGTTGAATCCAATACTCAGAACTTATGAGCACTCATGAGTGTTGTAGCACCACTTTGTCCACCAACTTGGACCTCTACAAACCAACCCATGACAGTCTTGATTCATATCTACTTCCAACATATGACCGACTGTGGATGGTTTGAATAACTTAATCATTCAGGAAGAGCGACTTAGTTATTCTGGAAGTCAAAACATGCAAAGTGAAACACAAGAATAAATGAATCAAATATGGTATCAAACCCTATGAATATAAATAAACACTTTTATTTATCACCATACTGATTACTCATTATTCATTGTTTCGGTTTTATCAACTTTATACTTGAATTAAAAACACTAGTTGTCCCATGCTCCAAGCATGTACACTATGTTTTTCTTAAACAATAGCTTTGCCATACACCAAGTATGCACTGTATGTTTGTCTATGATCCTTACTTTGTGAAATAAACCAATTGAACATAATTTCAATGATTCTAATTTCACACTCCCAAATCCTTATCGAAAAATGTGAGAATTTCAAATTCCTATCATTTATCGAAATCTGTTTAGATTTTAAACTTATATGCACTGACCCTCCTGTAATGAATATGTACAAAGTCACAAAGACTTGTCAACAGTCATTATAAGGTATTCCAATGGAGATCAACTCCATGGAAACTAAGTCTCATATTCAAAGTACATTGCTTTGGACATGCTTCTTGCATTAAGTTTTCTAATATTACACAGATAACTTCCACCTATGGAGACAACTCCATATTCTCATTTTGACTATCACTTCTGAATAAGAGATGCCTCTTTTCAGAATATGTCAATATGGTCCTTCTAAAATTAGCACTATACTTCCAACTGTCCCTGAGCAACCAATCTTTGGTAAACCTCAGATTGTCCTCGACAATTGCTTAATCATTTTAGTCATATCCAATTCTAGACCTTTTCCCTTCTTAATGCCTCTGGGCATTTGGAAAAATTTAGAAATGACAAATATTATAGCACATGCAATCGATCCTGTACCCAAAGCAAATGGTACACGATTCATGATGTCTCACATAAAGACATGATTCTAGACCAGTCTTTTGCTACAATATTTTTATTTTCCATGTTTTCAAAATTTGACTATGAAGAGGGATGTCGTAATCATAATCGAATTTTGAGAACGCAATATATAGAATTTCCTTAAGTTGAACCAATCCAACATGAGATTCATATATATATCCTTGATTAAATACGATTAAAATCTCAATCTAAGCTTTTAGAATTGAAATGAAGAATAATTTCCTCTCCCTTAATTATAGCAAAACAACTTTTTCAACCCCTGCAACCTCACGAATTGAAACTTTTGTTTTCTATAATTAACATTGCTAACTTGCAACCTTTGTCATAATTATCATGCTCCCACTAACATGATGATTATTAGCATAACACTTATGCTCCCACTAGCTTTGACATGTACTCAGAAATCAGCTGACTTTCTTACCAAAGTTCAGATTTCTGATACTAGATTGTTTTGATAAAACTTTATCAAAATCATACACCTCTCTTAGATATGTGAGCTATCTAAGAGAGGTGTATGATTTTGATAAAGTTTTATCAAAACAATCTAGTATTAGAAATCTGAACTTTGGTAAGAAAGTCAGCTGATTTCTGAGTACATGTCAAAGCTAGTGGGAGCATAAGTGTTATGCTAATAATCATCATGTTAGTGGGAGCATGATAATTATTGTTAGTGTTGCAAGTTAGCAATGTTAATTATAGAAAACAAAAGTTTCAATTCGTGAGGCTGCAGGGATTGAAAAAGTTGTTTTGCTATAATTAAGGGAGAGGATATACTTCATTTCAGTTCTAAAGGCTTAGATTGAGACCTTAATCATCTTTAGTCAAGAATATATATATGAATTTCATGTTGGATTGGTTCAACTTAAGGAAATTCTATATATTACGTTCTCAAAATTCGATTATGATTACGGCATCCCTCTTCATAGTCAAATTTTGAAAACATGGCAAATAAAAATATTGTAGCAAAAGACTGGTCTAGAATCATGTCTTTATGTGAGACATCATGAATCGTGTACCATTTGCTTTGGGTACAGGATCGATTGCATGGGCTATAATATTTGTCATTTCTAAATTTTTCCAAATGCCCAGAGGCATTAAGAAGGGAAAAGGTCTAGAATTGGATATGACTAAAATGATTAAGCAATTGTCGAGGACAATCTGAGGTTTACCAAAGATTGGTTGCTCAGGGACAGTTGGAAGTATAGTGCTAATTTTGGAAGGACCATATTGACATATTCTGAAAAGAGGCATCTCTTATTCAGAAGTGATAGTCAAAATGAGAATATGGAGTTGTCTCCATAGGTGGAAGTTATCTGTGTAAGATTAGAAAACTTAATGCAAGAAGCATGTCCAAAGCAATGTACTTTGAATATGAGACTTAGTTTCCATGGAGTTGATCTCCATTGGAATACCTTATAATGACTGTTGACAAGTCTTTGTGACTTTGTACATATTCATTACAGGAGGGTCAGTGCATATAAGTTTAAAATCTAAACAGATTTCGATAAATGATAGGAATTTGAAATTCTCACATTTTTCGATAAGGATTTGGGAGTGTGAAATTAGAATCATTGAAATTATGTTCAATTGGTTTATTTCACAAAGTAAGGATCATAGACAAACATAGAGTGCATACTTGGTGTATGGCAAAGCTATTGTTTAAGAAAAACATAGTGCACATGCTTGGAGCATGGGACAACTAGTGTTTTTAATTCAAGTATAAAGTTGATAAAACCGAAACAATGAATAATGAGTAATCAGTATGGTGATAAATAAAAGTGTTTATTTATATTCATAGGGTTTGATACCATATTTGATTCATTTATTCTTATGTTTCACTTTGCATGTTTTGACTTCCAGAATAACTAAGTCGCTCTTCCTGAATGATTAAGTTATTCAAACCATCCACAGTCGGTCATATGTTGGAAGTAGATATGAATCAAGACTGTCATGGGTTGGTTTGTAGAGGTCCAAGTTGGTGGACAAAGTGGTGCTACAACACTCATGAGTGCTCATAAGTTCTGAGTATTGGATTCAACCCACGCTTATTTGAATCACTTCATGGATTTTATCACGAGTGATCATGAGACGATAATATCTTATATTCTTCAAACCTAGAGATATGAGTTGTTACTATGAGTTGGTTATACATTGATTGCACTAAAACGCATTGGTAACTCGATGTTATAAAACGTGCCTTTGTGTATGATTTAACAAGTAGTAGAACAAGCCATATGAGTCGAAGTTTATCCATTCCTTTTACCTTGGGGATAAAAGCGATATCTGTGGGCCCCTCGATGATTTAAAGATGATACATGTGAGTGGTTGGCCAAGCCAGGACTGATTTGATTTGTTCAATCAGTCAGTCATCATAAATCAAAAATCGGGAAACAACAAATGGACAGAGAGAATGATTATAATCCATGTCTCAGTCCATATGATATCTAGAATGGAGGAATATATGATCCCTTATTTAGTCCAACCCTTAGAATTTTAAAAGTTAAAATTCAACCCTTATACTTTATAATATTATAAGTTACTAATATATATATGTATAACGTCAAGTCGTCTTACCGCTAGTACGCCTCATTCACGAAGCCGGTCTATAAGGGGGGTATAAGGTTGTTGCCTATAAAATGGCAACTTAATGGGTGTCCACTCTCACCCACCGCTTCCTTGATCGGTGGAGGGTCGTTAGCCGAACGGGTAGGACAAGGACTTATAAATTCTCATTAAAAGTATGATGAATATTATAAAGTAACTAAATGCTTTTATTAAATTCCCAATCTTAGTTACTTTAGGAAAATGTGAATAAGGTGCTAATCCATGAAATTACACTTTACACTTTGTTTAAGTCGTTAGTGGAGCTCGTGTGGTTAACCGGCACACTAACTTGGACTTAACAAGGTAGGTAAAGGGTGACTTAAAGTTTATTATAGGTCGGTGGAGCTCGTATGGTTAACCGGCACATCGATTGAGTAATAAATATTGAGTGTACCAAGTGATTTGCATGGTTACTTCACACCTCGTTTTGTGATCCTCGGTATCCCAGTCACAAAACTTGGAGGGCACACTTGAGATTGAAACATGCCTTTGAAAAGTTCATTGAATCTCAAAAGAATCTAGGAATTTCTAAGAACCAATTAAAAACCTAATATCTATATTTCGTTTTTCATGGTGGAAATTGGTGAATCGTCATTCACCTACCTTTCAAATATGTTATAGCTTGGATTACGGCATACCTCTTCTAAGTTATAATATATTGTGATTGGATTCTAGCCTTAATTTTACATTTGGGTGTTTTATTAAGTACTCTCTTAATATCTAAACTAATCTTGTTCTCTTCTTTCAGATGTCTTCAAACAATGCTGCTTCTGGCTCTAATCCTAATGGCTCCTTTACCCTTATGAACTTGTGTGGGAAAGTCACTTTTGATGGATCCAACTTCAATGAATGGATCAGAAACATCAGGATGATTACCCGCTACGAGGACAAAGAATATGTCCTTGACAAGGAGCTTAAGGAGATTGATGAGACCACTGCAACTCCCCAGGAGATCGCTGACTTCCGGGCACATGAAAGGGATGCTACAAAAGTGGCATGCATCATGTTGGCCACCATGACAGCGGAACTCCAAAAGTCCTATGAGGACTTCTACCCTTTTGAAATGCACCAAGATCTGATGGAAAGATACCATTAAAGTGCACGACAAGAGAGGTATGAAATCATATGCTCTATCATAACAACCATGATGAAGGACGGGGAATCCGTCACGAGCCACATGCAGAAAATGCAAAGGTATGTGGATCGGTTGCTGAAGCTTAATGTGAACTTCCCTGAGGAGCTTGCAATAGATATCATTTTGCACTCCTTACCATCGTGCTATGATCAATTCCGCATGACATATCACATGAATAAGGAAGAGGTCACACTCAGCAAACTTCAGGGACTCCTCAAGACCGCAGAAACAGGTCTTAAGGGTAAGTCGGTTGTTAACACTCCTACTCCAAACTCCGCCCCGGTTTTGGCAATCGGGAAAGGTAGAGGGAAGAAGAGGAAGAGATCTTCGAAGGGTACCAAGGCTAGGACCCTTGATGGCTCTTCTTCAAGTGGAACCAAGAAAGGTTTTGTCACTCCTTCTTCTGACCCTAAAGAGGCTGAATGCTTCTATTGCTATGAAAAGTCACATTGGAAGCGGAACTGCCCAAAGAACCAGCAAGATGTGAAGGATGGGAAAGTTAAACCCAACCATGCAAGTATTTACACTATCTTATCTAATAACTCACCCCATTCTAACTCTTGGGTCCTTGATACCGGTTGTGGTATTCATATCTGTTCTGATTTGCAGGGACTAAGAAGAAGTGAGAATGTGGAGCATGGAAGAATAAACTTAATCATGGGGAATAGGAAAGCTTTACCTGTCACCAAGATTGGAGTTTATACTTTATCGCTAAGTAGTGGGTTTAGTTTAGATTTGAATAAATGTTGTTATTCGCCAGAAATGGCAAGAAATATTATTTCCTTTCATGCATTGTATAAACAAGGTTTCACCTTTTCATTTGATAATGAAGTTGGTTCGATTAATGCTTTCTTTATTAATGTTCTTTATTTTAAAGCATTACCTTGTGATGGTGTGTATGAAACTGTATCTGTGGTTGATAACTTAGGAAATAATGTATTGTGTATTGATTCTGTTAATGATAATAACTTGGATAAAGCATCATTATGGCATTGTCGTCTTGGACATATAAGCAAGAAACGCATAGGCCAACTCCAAAAGGATGGAGTATTGGAGTCATTCGACCTAAAGTCAGATGATAGTTGCGAATCATGCTTACTTGGAAAAATGACAAAGTCACCCTTCACAGGTTCTTGTGAGAGGGGTGAAGGTTTGTTGGATCTTATACACACGGATGTGTGTGGGCCCTTCAAACATGCCACAAGGGATGCTAATCGTTATTATTTGACTTTTACTGATGATTACAGTAGATATGGATATGTCTACTTAATCAAGCATAAGTCAGAGACTTTTGAGAGGTTTAAAGAGTTTAAACAGGAAGTCGAGAATCAATTGGGCAGGAACATTAAGATGCTTCGATCCGATCGAGGTGGTGAGTATCTTAGTTCAGAGTTCCTCGACTATCTTAGGGAATGTGGGATTGTCTCACAATTGACACCTCCCAGGACACCGCAGTTGAATGGTGTAGCTGAGAGGCGTAATCGAACCTTGTTGGATATGGTTCGTTCCATGATGAGTCGAGCTTCGCTACCAATCTCATTTTGGGGGTATGCCTTAGAGACTGTCGCCCATATCCTTAATCTAGTTCCCACAAAGAAAGTTGCCAAAACTCCTCATGAGATGTGGACTGGTAAAGTACCCAAACTAGACCACATTAAGATTTGGGGTTGCGAGGCTTTCGTGAGACGCGAGACTCATGATAAGCTCGAACCTTGAAGTGAGAGGTGTATTTTCATCGGCTACCCACAGAAATCCTTTGGTTACCTCTTCTACAGACCTAGTGAGAATGTGGTCTTTGTAGCTAGGAGGGCTTTCTTTCGAGAGAGAGAGTTCATAAGCCAAGGAGACAGTGGGAGGCAAGTTGACCTTGAAGAAATTCAAGAGTCAAGTGGTGAAGGAACTTCAAACCCTAGCACTCAACTTGAGGAGGAAACTCCTGTTGAGCCAATTGACAAGTCTGTACCTCTGAGGCGTTCCACAAGGGTTAGGAATGCACCTGAGCATTACTATGGATTCCATATTACTGCGGAAGGTGATACACTTATCAGTGATGAGACACTGATAGGTCTGGATGAACCTAACAGTTACGCGGAAGCCATGGCAGGCCCTGAGTCAGCCAAGTGGAAAGAGGCAATGGACAGCGAGATACAGTCCATGTATGACAATTAAGTTTGGAACTTGGTTGAGAATGTACCAGGTCGTAAGACTATAGGGTGCAAATGGATCTTCAAGAAGAAGACCGACATGGATGGTAATGTACACACTTATAAGGCACGACTGGTTGCAAAGGGTTTCTCACAAACTCTGGGAGTTGATTATGATGAGACCTTTTCTCCAGTGGCCAAGATTAAGTCTATTAGGGTTCTGTTAGCCATAGCCGCATTTCATGACTATGAAATATGGCAAATGGATGTCAAAACCGCTTTCCTTAATGGAAAGTTGGTTGAGGATGTTTACATGAGTCAGCCAGAGGGTTTTGTCAACACAGAGTACCCTAAAAGAGTGTGTAAGCTTGAGAAATCCATTTATGGGTTAAAGCAAGCACCTCGCAGATGGAATCTTTGCTTTGATGAGAAAGTCAAGGAATTTGGCTTTTCTAGGAGTGAAGATGAATCTTGTGTATATGTCAAGGCTAGTGGGAGTATAGTTAGCTTTTTGGTATTGTATGTGGATGACATACTACTCATAGGAAATGACATCCCAACTCTGCAGGAAGTTAAGTCCTGGCTTGGGAAGTGTTTCTCTATGAAGGACCTAGGAGAAGCTGCCTATATTCTAGGGATAAGGATCTTGAGAGACCGGAGTAAAAGACTAATTGGAGTTAGTCAGAGTACTTACTTGGATAAGGTGTTGAAGAGATTCGGCATGCAGGACTCCAAGAAAGGAGAGTTACCCATCCAGAGTAACGCCAGATTGAGTAAGACACAAAGCCCTAGTACTGAGGCTGAGATAGCATAAATGAGTCGAATACCTTATGCTTCGGCTATAGGATGGATCATGTATGCTATGACGTGTACTCGACCTGATGTAGCCTTTGCTTTGAGCATGGTTAGCAGGTATCAGGGGAACCCTGGCAAGGCACACTGGACTGCGGTAAAGAATATCCTCAAGTACCTACGGAGGACTAAGGATTGGGTCCTTACCCTCGGTGGGAGTGAAGACTTGAGAGTTGTAGGGTATAGTGATGCTAACTTTCAGACTGATAGGGATAATTTCCGTTCTCAGTCAGGCTGGGTCTTTACCTTAAATGGAGGAGCAATTTCTTGGAAGAGTTCCAAGCAAGAGACAGTGGCTGATTCAACTCGCGAATCAGAGTATATAGCAGCTAGCGAGGCAGCAAAGGAGGCGATATGGCTGAAGAACTTCATTGGAGACCTTGGAGTTGTACCAGCTATTAAAGAGCCAATGGAAATTTTCTGTGATAGTGAAAGTGCAGTTGCCTTAGCCAAGGAACCAAGGGATCACGGGAGATCCAGACACATCGACAGAAAATACCATTTCATCAGACATCGAATAGAAGAAGGACTCCTCGTGGCAAAGAGGGTATCATCGGATGAGAATCCAGTAGATCCCCTCACGAAGGGACTGACTCGGGTTAAGCATCTCCAGCATGCTCGGAGCATAGGGTTGAAGGATGATATTAGATTTAGTAGTTAGATAACCTTGAAATTTGTAAATTGTAATTGACATTAGATGATGAATAAAAGGTCTTTTATTTATGAGTAAAGTGTTGCTATCTCTTGTCGATCGTTTACTATATTTCTTTTGCATGTTTTGACTTCCAGAATAATTATGTTTGGTATATCATATTATTCGAACCTCCACAGTCGGTCATATGTCGGAAATAGGTATGAATCAAGACTGTCATGATTGGTTGCAGAGGTCTAAGTTGTTGGACATGGCTACAACACTCATGAGTGCTCATAAGTTCTGAGCATTGGACTCAACCCACGCTCACTGGAATCACTTCATGGAATTTATCTCGAGTGATCGTGAGACGGTAATATCATATAAGTCTTCAAACCTAGAGATATGATTTGTTACTTATGAGTTGGTTATGCATTTATTGTACGTTAACACATTGGTAACTCGATGTTATAAAACGTGCTTTTGTGTATAATTCAATGAGTGGTAGAACAAACATATGAGTCGAAGTTTATCTGTTCCTTCTTGGATTAGAAGCTGATATCTGGGCCCCTCGATGATTTTGTTTTGACCTATGTACCGGGCCCGGTCAGAACTAAGTTGATGTGTTCAATTAAGTTCTTTGTCAAACAAATCGGAAATCGGGAAACAAACTGCTGGACAATAAGTAAGACATTGTTCCATGTATTTGTTCGGCTGATATCTAGAACAGAGGATTATATGATCACTTATCTTAAATGGCGTATCATCATCTTCTCAGTTCCGAGAGACCTTGAAAGAGCTACGATTGCCGATCGGTTCCTGAAGTATTGCAGTTATAGTTATTAGACTTATCCAAGTGGGAGACTGTTGGATAAGGTGTATAAGTCCATAACTATTTCTGGTATGTACTTGACCCGACCCGGCATGGTCCATTTGGGTTGCATGGCACCATGCAATTGGATAAACTAAAATGAGAGAAATAACACTTATGGTTTATTAATATATTATAAGTTCTAATATATTAATAATATTATTTAATTAGTTTAATCAAGAATTAATTTAGAATTAATTAAGTGATCAAAAGATAACTAATTAAATATATGGGTAGATTATGTAAATCTTCCATATCTTATATAGTGGGCTAAGAGGCTCCATGGATTATCAAGTTGGGTTCCACCCATAGGATGCTCCATGGAGGCTCCATGGGAGTTACAAACCCATGGGTCATGGAAATGAAGAGTCATGCCACATTAAGGTTTACATGGTGTAACCCTAGATGTGACACACTATATAAGCAACATGTTCTCCACCAAAATCGGCGACACATAAGAAACAAGAGGGCTAGGCCGATTTTAGAAGTGTGTATTCTCTCTAAAGTCATTCCAAAAGCATTTGGTGTTGTGTGAAGCATTTGAGGCATCACACTTGGGGTGCTAGGCTCACAAGGTTTCAAGGATCATAAGCAACAACAAGGTAAGTTATTCTATCTTTCATGCAAGTTACAATTTGTTCCCCATGTATGCTAGATAGGAATATAACCTTGGAATTCAACTTTGCATGATAATTAGACAAACATAGATCCACGGTTATTAGGGTTGCATGTACACTTAGGAAGTGTTAGAATGCTCAAAACCAATCAGTGGTATCATCTGTAGGGTTATGAGCATTCTAACACTCCTAAGTGTACATGCAACCCTAAATACCTTGGATCTATGTTTTCTCTATTATACATACAATTATGAACATCCAAGGTATTATCCTAATCTAGCATACAAAATAATAAATATAACAAGATAGAATACATACCTCTTTGATGTAGAATGTCTTCATGAAGCTTGAGTGCCTAGTACCCCAAGTGTGACACCTCAAATGGTTCACACAACACCAAATACACTTGGAATAACTTGAGAGAAACTTGAACACTCCTTGAAATCGTCTAGCCCTCACACTCACACATTAGTGCACGATTTCTTGAGCCATGGGATTCTTTTATATGGTGGCTATTATGGTTACACCATGTAACTCATAACTTTACCCATTCCTTATGCTCCATGGATTTTAACCTCCATGGAGTATCCATGGGTCACCCCATGGACTTAGTCCAACATAAGGAATCTTGGATCACAAGCCCACATATATAAGAATGAATGATTTACACAATCAACCCATATATTTAATTAGTCTCCTTTTGATCACTTAATTAATTCCAAATTAATTCTTGATCAATACTAATTAAATAACCTTATTAATATATATTAGAACTTATAATATATTAACCAACCTTAAGTGTTATTTCTCTCATTATAGTCTATCCAAATGCATGATGCCATGCAACCCAAATGGACCATGCCGGGTCGGGTCAAGTCTTACCAATTATAGTTATGTACTTAGACATTAATCCAACAGTCTCCCACTTGGATAAGTCTAAAACTATTATTGCGTATGACTTCAGGAACCGATCAGCAATCGTAGCTCTCAAAAGCTTCTGTCGAACTCTGACCTTTGTCAATGACTTGTCCATTAGATAAGGGATCATATATTCCTCCATTCTAGATATCATATGGACTGAGACATGGATTATCAATCATTCTCTCTGTCCATTTGTTGTTTCCTGATTTCCGATTCATGATGACTGACTGATTGAACAAATCAAATCAGTCCTGACTTGGCCAAGCACTCATATGTATCATCTTTAAATCATCGAGGGGCCCACAGATATCGCTTTTATCCCGAAGGTAAAAGGAATGGATAAACTTCGACTCATATGGCTTGTTCTACTACTTGTTGAATCATACACAAAGGCACGTTTTATAACATCGAGTTACCGAATGCGTTTTCGTGCAATCAATGTATAACCAACTCATAGTAACAACTCATATCTCTAGTTTTGAAGAATATAAGATATTATCGTCTCATGATCACTCGTGATAAAATCCATGAAGTGATTCAAATGAGCGCAGGTTGAATCCAATACTCAGAACTTATGAGCACTCATGAGTGTTGTAGCACCACTTTGTCCACCAACTTGGACCTCTACAAACCAACCCATGACAGTCTTGATTCATATCTACTTCCAACATATGACCGACTGTGGATGGTTTGAATAACTTAATCATTTAGGAAGAGCGACTTAGTTATTCTGGAAGTCAAAACATGCAAAGTGAAACACAAGAATAAATGAATCAAATATGGTATCAAACCCTATGAATATAAATAAACACTTTTATTTATCACCATACTGATTACTCATTATTCATTGTTTCGGTTTTATCAACTTTATACTTGAATTTAAAACAATAGTTGTCCCATGCTCCAAGCATGTACACTATGTTTTCTAAACACTAGTCATGCCATACACCAAGTATGCATACTATGTTTGTCTATGATCTTTACTTTGTAAAATAGATCAATTGAACATCACTCCAATGATCCTCTTTTCACAGTCCCAAATCCTTACTGCAAATGCAAGAATTCCAAATTCATGCCATTTACTGAAATCTGTTAGATTCTAAACTTATATGCATTGATCCTCTTAATGATTATGCACGAAGTCAGAAAGACTTGACAACAATCATTACAGAGCATTCCAAAGGAGACCAGCTCCTTGGAAACATCCTTCTTTCATTAAGTTTCCTAATCTTACACAGATTGAATAATTTCTAACTTTGAAACATTTCCATATTCCATTTTGACTATCACTTCTGAACAAGAGTTGCCTCCTTACAGATTATGTCAATATGGTCCTTCCTGAATTAACATTATACTTCCAACTGTCCTTGAGCAACCAATCTTTGGTAAACCTTAGATTGTCCTCGACAATTGCTTAATCATTTTAGTCATATCCAATTCTAGACCTTTTCCCTTCATAATGCCCCAGGCATTTGGAAAATTTTAGAAAGGATGAATATAGCACATGTAATCGATCCTATATCCGAAGCATATGGGACACGATTCATGATGTCTCACATAAAGACTAAACCAGTATTTTGCTATAATATTTCCATTTCAATTTGCCAAGTTCTCAAAATTCAGATTATGAAAAGGGATGTCGTAATCATAATCGAATTTTAGAACGCAAATAATGGACCCATATATAGAATTTCCTTATGTTGAGCCATTCCAACATGAAATTCATATATATATCCTTGATTAAATACGATTAAAATCTCAATCTAAGCTTTTTAGAATTGAAATGAAGTATAATTTCCTCTCCCTTAATTATAGCAAAACAACTTTTTCAACCCCTGCAACCTCACGAATTGAAACTTTTGTTTTCTATAATTAACATTGCTAACTTGCAACCTTTGTCATAATTATCATGCTCCCACTAACATGATGATTATTAGCATAACACTTATGCTCCCACTAGCTTTGACATGTACTCAGAAATCAGCTGACTTTCTTACTAAAGTTCAGATTTCTGATACTAGATTGTTTTGATAAAACTTTATCAAAATCATACACCTCTCTTAGATAGCTCACATGTGTGTCTAAACAATTTTAGAACTATGAAAAGGGATGCCGTAATCATAGTCTCAATTGTTTAGACCTTTGCCACTTCTTACAAGTCCATGTTAGTGTGCCGGTAAACCACACACGCTCCACTAACGACTTTGAGAATGCAAATATCACAATTGCTATCTAGCTAAAATCTACTTAGTGAAAGTGTTTCCTCACCATCATTTTCATGAATCGGAGAGAAACCTTATGACACTTAGATTTAATAGTGTATGTGTTCTTATCCACGTGAATTTGTCAAAACCATAATCACAAGATAAGGTTAGTGACAAATCCAAACTCATATTGATTAAACTTGTGCAATCTTAAATTCTTGCCATTTGGCAGCTCAGGTGCCTGCCATTGCTTCAAAGTAGTTGTGCAACCAATTGAGAACTCTCAGAACTCCTATGCAAAGCCAACTTGAATAGGCACAAAAATTTCAACACGATAGGTTATAAACCTCAAGTCGTGTGCTAGTGAAGGACTTTAGGTTTTATTCTTGATTAAGTCTTGAAACTTTCAAGAGCTTTAAGACTCCCACTGTCCTCTTGACATATAAGACTCCCTTGTCAAATATTCAAGAGATAGTGCGGATTCTTTATCAAGACTAACACTTTACACAATTGGCCTAAGTTGGTATCTGTTTTATCCAAAACATCACAACTTACCAATTTCAAATGTACAAGAGTAGATAACCTTTTACTCTTACATTTGACTAGTGTTAACAAACACTCTTTAAGATATGTCACTCAAGTTACAATCTTGGAGTATGACTCTAAGAATTGTTTTGGAACGAAGTATGACTCATCTTTTTGATTTAACCATTTCAACAATTCATGACTCCTCTTCTTGACTTTAGAGGACCAATTGTGATATGGTATCTTAATCATTAAGATGATCATAAACATGATACTAAAGTACTCTCCCATCTTTTCAGATTTGAGAAACTTTTATCTTTCTACCATACTTTGATTCTTCTTATTCGTTCTGTCTCACATTGAAACTTCTCCAATGCTACAGACTTATACTTAAACTTATAAGTATAACCATATTTACTGAACTTAAGTAAATCTTGACGAATAGTCTTCTTGATCTTTTGTGGTGGACTTGACCAGTGCACAAGAATGTGTACTCGATCCCTTAGTCCTTTCCTTATTCACATAAGGAATTAGTCTTAATTTTCCAAGCTGAAAGTTCTCATTCATCATACTATACAACTTGCATGATTCCAAGTTTCGGTCCAATTGAACCTTGGGTGATGAGAATCTTTCCTTATTTGGTAATATTAGACACTACCACAACCGAAAGAATCAAATCCATTTTTCCAATATTGCTATCAATGGAATCTTATAAGCAACAACTTTTCACAAATGCCATTGTAAGGATACTTAAAATAAATAAAATCAAAACCCTTTTCTTTTATTTTTAAAACTTTGCGGAAAAACTTATCCTTACAATCCATATGAAAACCTTGTTGTTATCTATTCCTAAGCAATATAAATATCATAACTCTTAAGTAATAGCCTAAAATTCTGATCACCGAACCATGCGATTGAAATCCATCTTCGCGATCAGAATCAGCATGTACTTAATAGAGTTAGACAATGGACTTTACCTGAAGTAGAGCCAAACTTATTGACTTTAACATCCTTAGGTAAATTTGGCAGCTTCGTAACCAATGCCCCTTCCTTTGGCAATAGTTACCTATGGACCCTTGATAATGGGACTATCTCAGACTTCGCCTCTCTCTTTACCATTGGGTCAACCGAGTTGACTATGGCCGATCCCTTTCCATTGGGAAGAGAGAGCTTTACTGGATATCTAATGTCATCATTGTCAATGTCCATAGCGTTTTAGGAAGTTGATCTTAGCAAATAGATAAGATCATTAAGGGTCTTGTCTTAGTCTGTTTCATAGGATTCCCAAAAGAACTCACTATGTGACTTAGAAAGTAGTTGAGCCACCAACTTTCTCAAGACTTTGACACCCAACTCTCCCGGCTTGTCAATATGTGACTACATCTCCAAAATGTGATCACACCTAGACCTTGCCTTGCCAATAGGGCTTGAGTGACCTTAAACTTTTTAGGAACTTGTGGGTTAGGGAGAATAATTGGAGGAGGTGAAAGAAGTATGATATCCATGGGACATCATCTTCATTTAGGAAAGCTTGTTTCAAGAGATTTGGGAAGATCATAAATGTCTAGACCAGACATCTTTTTGGGAGATATTCAAGATAGTTGATTTAAAGTCCTTAATATGACACCCAATATGAAATATTAAGGCTAGGACCCAACAAACTATTTTATAACTTAGAAGAGGGATGCCGTAATCCAAGCTATAAAATATTTGAAGGTAGGTGAATGACGATTCACCAATTTCCACCATGAAAAACGAAATAATTTATTAGGTTTTAATTGGATTTGAAAGTCCTAGATCTTTGAGATTCATTGAACTGTTCAAAGGCATGTTTCAATCTCGAGTGTGCCCTTCAGGTTTTGTGACTGGGATGCCGAGGATCACAAACCAAGGTGTGAATAACCATGCAAATATACTTGGTACCCTTAATATTTACCCCTTAATCAGTGTGCCGGTTAACCACACACGCTCCACCGATACTATGATAAATATTAAGTTACCGTTTGCCTACCTTGTTAAGTCCAGGTTAGTGTGCCGGTTAACCACACACGCTCCACTAACGACTTAAGCAAAGTGCAAAGTGTAATTTCATGGGTTAGCACCAAATTCACATTTTCCTAAGTAACTAAGATTGGGTATTAATAAGAGTTTAGTTACTTAGTATTTATCATTAATACTTTTAATGAAAGGAGAATTATAGTCCTTGTCCTACCCGTTCGGCTAACGACCCTCCACCAGTCAAGGAAGCGGTGGGTGAGAGTGGACACTCATTAAACGGCCATTTTATAGGCAGTAACCTTATACCCCCCTTATAGACCGGCTTCGTGAATGAGGCCTACTAACGGTAAGACTGACTTTACTCTTATACATATATATATATAAATATTATTAACTTATAATATTATAAAGTATAAGGGTTGAATTTTAACTTTTAAAATTCTAAGGGCTAACTTGGAATTAAAGTATTCATAAGTGAAAATTTTTCAAATTCCAAAACTTGAGGGCAAGTTTTGAAACTATTCAAAACTAATTAATTCCATAACTTATGAGTTTAAAGTAGTTTTAATTAAAAAAAAAAAAAAATTAAAAACCCTTCAAGTTCCATAACTAGAGGACAAGTTATGGAAGACTTTAAACTAATTAATAAAAAAAAATAACTTTTTTATTGTAACTTATGGAACTAATTAAGGTTACACTTTTTTTTTAATTTAATGAAGAGACTCTTGAACCTCCATAACTTGAGGACAAGTTATGGAGTCATAAAACCATTTAATTAGAACTAGACTCTTCATTTTGTAACCTTTGCCAACTTTTATGAGTTTTATGATTCTTAAATGTGACTTTTCATATAACTTGAGGACAAGTTACAAAAACACACTTTGGAATCAACTCTTAGATTAAAATGGATTGAAAACAACTATTTCACACAACTTTTCTATTAATCTAAGAACCTCATAAGAACAAGATAATTCAAATCATCAATCTTCAAGAAATTAGCATGAACATACAAACTAATACAAATCTTGAAATTATGACAATTATCTTAGAAATTGGATTAGCATGAACATTACCACATCAAAAACAAGTTTATAAGTCCAAAAACATCAGAGCCATGTTAGTTTTCTTGTTATACTTACAAAAGTAGCTGAAAAATCGAGTTGGATGCATATATTCGATTGTTTTGGCTGGAATTGGACTAGGAACATTACCCTAAGATGTTTTTGGACTTATAAACTTGTTTTTGATGTGGTAATGTTCATGCTAATCCAATTTCTAAGATGATTGTCATAATTTCAAGATTTGTATTAGTTTGTATGTTCATGCTAATTTCTTGAAGATTGATGATGTGAATTATCTTGTTCTTATGAGGTTCTTAGATTAATAGAAAAGTTGTGTGAAATAGTTGTTTTCAATCCATTTTAATCTAAGAGTTGATTCCAAAGTGTGTTTTTGTAACTTGTCCTCAAGTTATATGAAAAGTCACATTTAAGAATCATAAAACTCATAAAAGTTGGCAAAGGTTACAAAATGAAGAGTCTAGTTCTAATTAAATGGTTTTATGACTCCATAACTTGTCCTCAAGTTATGGAGGTTCAAGAGTCTCTTCATTAAATTAAAAAAAAAGTGTAACCTTAATTAGTTCCATAAGTTACAATAAAAAAAAGTTATTTTTTTTATTAATTAGTTTAAAGTCTTCCATAACTTGTCCTCAAGTTATGGAACTTGAAGGGTTTTTAATTTTTTTTTTTTAATTAAAACTACTTTAAACTCATAAGTTATGGAATTAATTAGTTTTGAATAGTTTCAAAACTTGCCCTCAAGTTTTGGAATTTGAAAAGTTTTCACTTATGAATACTTTAATTCCAAGTTAGCCCTTAGAATTTTAAAAGTTAAAATTCAACCCTTATACTTTATAATATTATAAGTTAATAATATTTATATATATATATATGTATAAGAGTAAAGTCAGTCTTACCGTTAGTAGGCCTCATTTACGAAGCCGCCCTATAAGGGGGGTATAAGGTTACTGCCTATAAAATGGCAGTTTAATGGGTGTCCACTCTCACCCACCGCTTCCTTGACTGGTGGAGGGTCGTTAGCCGAACGGGTAGGACAAGGACTATAATTCTCCTTTCATTAAAAGTATTAATGATAAATACTAAGTAACTAAACTTTTTATAAATTCCCAATCTTAGTTACTTAGGAAAATGTGAATAAGGTGCTAATCCATGAAATTACACTTTGCACTTTGTTTAAACCGTTAGTGGAGCGTGTGTGGTTAACCAGCACACTAACCTGGATTTAACAAAGTAGGCAAAGGGTAACTTAATATTTATCATAGTATCGGTGGAGCTCGTGTGGTTAACCGGCACATCGATTGAGGGGTAAATATTAAGGGTACCAAGTATATTTGCATGGTTACTTCACACCTTGTTTTGTGATCCTCGGCATCCCAGTCACAAAACCTGAAGGGCACACTCGAGATTGAAACATGCCATTGAAAAGTTCAATGAATCTCAAAAGATCTAGGAGTTTCAAATCCAATTAAAAACCTAATTACATTATTTCGTTTTTCATGGTGGAAATTGGTAAATCGTCATTTACCTACCTTCAACTATTTTATAACTCGGATTACGGCATCCCTCTTCCAAGTTATAAAATATTGTGTTGGGTCCTAGCCTTAATATCTCATATTGGGTGTTATATTAAGGACTTAAATCAACTATCTTTAATATCTCCCAAAAGATGTCTAGTTCAGACATCTATGATCTTCCCAAATCTCTTGAAACTTCACTTCCTTCTCCTCCTCCAATTATTCTCCCTAACCCACAAGTTCTTGAAAAATTTAAGGTCACTCAAGCCCTAATGGCAAGCAAGGTCTATGTGTGATCACATCTTAGAGATGAAGTCACATATTGACAAGCTGGGAGAGTTGGGTGTCAAAGTCTTGAGAAAGTTGGATGTTCAATCACTTTCTAAGTCACATAGTGAGTTCCTTTGGGACTACTATGAAACAGACTATGACATGAACCTTAATGATCTTATCTATTTGCTAAGATCAACTTCCTAAAACGCTATGGACATTGACAATGATGACATTGGATATCCAGTAAAGCTCTCTCTTCCCAATGGAAAGGGATCGGCCCTAGTCAACTCGGTTGACCCAATGGTAAAGAGAGAGGCGAAGTCTGAGATAGTCCCATTATCAAGGGTCCATAGGTAACTATTGCCAAAGGAAGGGGCATTGGTTACGAAGCTGCCAAATTTACCTAAGGATGTTAAAGTCAATAAGTTTAGCTCTACTTCAGGTAAAGTCCATTGTCTAACTCTATTAAGTACATGCTGATTCTGATCGCGAAGATGGATTTCAATCGCATGGTTCGGTGATCAGAATTTTGGGCTATTACTTAAGAGTTATGATATTTATATTGCTTAGGAATAGATAACAACAAGGTTTTCATATGGATTGTAAGGATAAGTTTTTCCGCAAAGTTTTAAAATAAAAGAAAAAGGTTTTGATTTTATTTATTTTAAGTATCCTTACAATGGAATTTGTGAAAAGTTGTTGCTTATAAGATTCCATTGATAGCAATATTGGAAAAATGGATTTGATTCTTTCAGTTGTGGTAGTGTCTAATATTACCAAATAAGGAAAGATTCTCATTCCCAAGGCTTCAGTTGGATAGAAACTTGGAATCATGCAAGTTGAATAGTATGATGAATGAGAACTTTCAAGCATTGGAAAATTAAGACTTGTTCACATGGATGTGTGAGTCAAGTTAAGGACTAAAGGGATCGAGTACACATTCTTGTGCACTGGTCAAGTCCACCACAAAGCTCGTTAAGACTATTCGTCATGATTTACTAAATTTTAGTAAATATGGTTATACTTACAAGTTTAAGTATAATTCTGAAACATTGGAAAAGTCTCAATGTATGGCAGAACGAATGGGAAGAATCAAATTAGGCAGACAGATAAAAGTTTCTCAAATCTGAAAAGATGGGAGAGTACTTTAGTATCATGTTTTGTGATCATCTTAATGATTAAAGAACCACATCACAATTGGTCTACAAAGGACATCTTAGTGCATTCTTATGACTAAGAAGAGGAGTCATGAATTGTTGAAATGGTTAAATCAAGAAGATGAGTCATACTTCGTTTCAAAACAAGTCTTAGAGTCATACTCCAAGACTATAAGTTGAGTGACATATCTTAAAGAAAGGTTTATAACACTTGTCAAATGTAAGAGTAAAAGTGTCCTACTCTTGTACATTTGAAGTTGGTAAGTTGTGATGTTTTGGATTAAACAAAGACCAACTAAGGCCAATTGTGTGAAGTGTTTGTCTTGATAAAGAATCCGCACTATCTCTTGAATATTTGGCAAGATAGTCTTATATGTCAAGAGGACAGTGGGAGTCTTAAAGATCCTAAAAAGAATTTCAAGAACTAATCAAGAATAAAACCTAAAGTCCTTCACTAGCACACAAGTTGAGGTTTATAACCTATCATCTTGACATATTCTATGCCCATTCCAGTTAAAGTTGGCTTTGCATAGGAGTTCTGAAAGTTCTCAATTGGTTGCATAACAACTTGGAAGCAATGGCAGGCCCTGTACTGCCAGGAGGCAAGAAGTTAAGATTGCATAAGTTCAGTCCATATGAGTTTGGATTTGTCATTATCCTTGTCTTATGACTATGGTTTTGACGATTCACATGGATAAGAACACATACACCATAAAATCTAAGGGTCATAAGGTTTCTCTCCAATTCATGAAAATGATGGTTAGGAAACACTTCCACCAAGTAGATTTGAAGTAGATGGCAAAAGGTCTAGACAATTGAGACTATGATTACGACATCCCTTTTCATAGTTCTGAAATTTTTTAGACACACGTGCATGCTATCTAAGGAAAGGTGTATGATTTTGATAAAGTTTTATCAAAGCATCTCGTATCAGAAATTTGAACTTTGGTAAGGAAGTCAATAAAGTATTGATTTCTAGAAGTCCAGCTGATTTCTGAGTACATGTCAAAGCTAGTGGGAGCATAAGTGTTATGCTAATAATCATCATGTTAGTGGGAGCATGATAATTATTGTTAGTGTTGCAAGTTAGTAATGTTAATTATAGAAAACAAAAGTTTCAATTCGTGAGGCTGCAGGGATTGAAAAAGTTGTTTTGCTATAATTAAGGGAGAGGATATACTTCATTTCAATTCTAAAGGCTTAGATTGAGACCTTAATCATCTTTAGTCAAGAATATATATATGAATTTCATGTTGGATTGGTTCAACTTAAGGAAATTCTATATATTGCGTTCTCAAAATTCGATTATGATTACGGCATCCCTCTTCATAGTCAAATTTTGAAAACATGGCAAATAAAAATATTGTAGCAAAAGACTGGTCTAGAATCATGTCTTTATGTGAGACATCATGAATCGTGTACCATTTGCTTTGGGTACAGGATCGATTGCATGTGCTATAATATTTGTCATTTCTAAATTTTTCCAAATGCCCAGAGGCATTAAGAAGGGAAAAGGTCTAGAATTGGATATGACTAAAATGATTAAGCAATTGTCGAGGACAATCTGAGGTTTACCAAAGATTGGTTGCTCAGGGACAGTTGGAAGTATAGTGCTAATTTTAGAAGGACCATATTGACATATTCTGAAAAGAGGCATCCCTTATTCAGAAGTGATAGTCAAAATGAGAATATGGAGTTGTCTCCATAGGTGGAAGTTATCTGTGTAATATTAGAAAACTTAATGCAAGAAGCATGTCCAAAGCAATGTACTTTGAATATGAGACTTAGTTTCCATGGAGTTGATCTCCATTGGAATACCTTATAATGACTGTTGACAAGTCTTTGTGACTTTGTACATATTCATTACAGGAGGGTCAGTGCATATAAGTTTAAAATCTAAACAGATTTCGATAAATGATAGGAATTTGAAATTCTCACATTTTTCGATAAGGATTTGGGAGTGTGAAATTAGAATAATTGAAATTACGTTCAATTGGTTTGTTTCACAAAGTAAGGATCATAGACAAACATAGAGTGCATACTTGGTGTATGGCAAAGCTATTGTTTAAGAAAAACATAGTGTACATGCTTGGAGCATGGGACAACTAGTGTTTTTAATTCAAGTATAAAGTTGATAAAACCGAAACAATGAATAATGAGTAATCAGTATGGTGATAAATAAAAGTGTTTATTTATATTCATAGGGCTTGATACCATATTTGATTCATTTATTCTTGAGTTTCACTTTGCATGTTTTGACTTCCAGAATAACTAAGTCGCTCTTCCTGAATGATTAAGTTATTCAAACCATCCACAGTCGGTCATATGTTGGAAGTAGATATGAATCAAGACTGTCATGGGTTGGTTTGTAGAGGTCCAAGTTGGTGGACAAAGTGGTGCTACAACACTCACGAGTGCTCATAAGTTCTGAGTATTGGATTCAACCCGCGCTCATTTGAATCGCTTCATGGATTTTATCACGAGTGATCATGAGACGATAATATCTTATATTCTTCAAACCTAGAGATAAGAGTTGTTACTATGAGTTGGTTGTACATTGATTGCACGAAAACGCATTCGGTAACTCGATGTTATAAAACGTGCCTTTGTGTATGATTCAACAAGTAGTAGAACAAGCCATATGAGTCGAAGTTTATCCATTCCTTTTACCTTCGGGATAAAAGCGATATCTGTGGGCCCCTCGATGATTTAAAGATGATACATGTGAGTGCTTGGCCAAGCCAGGACTGATTTGATTTGTTCAATCAGTCAGTCATCATGAATCGGAAATCGGGAAACAACAAATGGACAGAGAGAATGATTGATAATCCATGTCTCAGTCCATATGATATCTAGAATGGAGGAATATATGATCCCTTATCTAATGGACAAGTCATTGACAAAGGTCAGAGTTCATCGACAAGGTCAGAGTTCGACAGAAGCTTTTGAGAGCTACGATTGCTGATCGGTTCCTGAAGTCATACGCAATAATAGTTTTAGACTTATCCAAGTGGGAGACTGTTGGATTAATGTCTAAGTCCATAACTATAATTGGTAAGACTTGACCCGACCCGGCATGGTCCATTTGGGTTGCATGGCATCATGCATTTGGATAGACTATAATGAGAGAAATAACACTTAAGGTTGGTTAATATATTATAAGTTCTAATATATTAATAAGGTTATTTAATTAGTATTGATCAAGAATTAATTTGGAATTAATTAAGTGATCAAAAGGAGACTAATTAAATATATGGGTTGATTGTGTAAATCATTCATTCTTATATATGTGGGCTTGTGATCCAAGATTCCTTATGTTGGACTAAGTCCATGGGGTGACCCATGGATACTCCATGGAGGTTAAAATCCATGGAGCATAAGGAATGGGTAAAGTTATGAGTTACATGGTGTAACCCTAATAGCCACCATATAAAAGAATCCCATGGCTCAAGAAATCGTGCACTAATGTGTGAGTGTGAGGGCTAGACGATTTCAAGGAGTGTTCAAGTTTCTCTCAAGTTATTCCAAGTGTATTTGGTGTTGTGTGAACCATTTGAGGTGTCACACTTGGGGCACTAGGCACTCAAGCTTCATGAAGACATTCTACATAGATTCTAACACTCCTAAGTGTACATGCAACCCTAAATACATTGGATCTATGTTTTCTCTATTATACATACAATTATGAACATCCTAGGTATTATCCTAATCTGGCATACAAAATAATAAATGTAACAAGATAGAATACATACCTCTTTGATGTAGAATGTCTTCATGAAGCTTGAGTGCCTAGTGCCCCAAGTGTGACACCTCAAATGGTTCACACAACACCAAATACACTTGGAATAACTTGAGAGAAACTTGAACACTCCTTGAAATCGTCTAGCCCTCACACTCACACATTAGTGCACGATTTCTTGAGCCATGAGATTCTTTTATATGGTGGCTATTAGGGTTACACCATGTAACTCATAACTTTACCCATTCCTTATGCTCCATGGATTTTAACCTCCATGGAGTATCCATGGGTCACCCCATGGACTTGGTCCAACATAAGGAATCTTGGATCACAAGCCCACATATATAAGAATGAATGATTTACACAATCAACCCATATATTTAATTAGTCTCCTTTTGATCACTTAATTAATTCCAAATTAATTCTTGATCAATACTAATTAGATAACCTTATTAATATATTAGAACTTATAATATATTAACCAACCTTAAGTGTTATTTCTCTCATTATAGTCTATCCAAATGCATGATGTCATGCAACCCAAATGGACCATGCCGGGTCGGGTCAAGTCTTACCAATTATAGTTATGGACTTAGACATTAATCCAACAGTCTCCCACTTGGATAAGTCTAAAACTATTATTGCGTATGACTTCAGGAACCGATCAGCAATCGTAGCTCTCAAAAGCTTCTGTCGAACTCTGACCTTGTCGATGAACTCTGACCTTTGTCAATGACTTGTCCATTACATAAGGGATCATATATTCCTCCATTCTAGATATCATATGGACTGAGACATGGATTATCAATCATTCTCTCTGTCCATTTGTTGTTTCCCGATTTCCGATTCATGATGACTGACTGATTGAACAAATCAAATCAGTCCTGGCTTGGCCAAGCACTCACATGTATCATCTTTAAATCATCGAGGGGCCCACATATATCGCTTTTATCCCGAAGGTAAAAGGAATGGATAAACTTCGACTCATATGGCTTGTTCTATTACTTGTTGAATCATACACAAAGGCACGTTTTATAACATCGAGTTACCAATGCGTTTTCGTGCAATCAATGTATAACCAACTCATAGTAACAACTCATATCTCTAGGTTTGAAGAATATAAGATATTATCGTCTCATGATCACTCGTGATAAAATCCATGAAGTGATTCAAATGAGCGCGGGTTGAATCCAATACTAAGAACTTATGAGCACTCATGAGTGTTGTAGCACCAGTTTTGTCCACCAACTTGGACCTCTACAAACCAACCCATGACAGTCTTGATTCATATCTACTTCCAACATATGACCGACTGTGGATGGTTTGAATAACTTAATCATTCAAGAAGAGCGACTTAGTTATTCTGGAAGTCAAAACATGCAAAGTCAAAACATACTTGGGGCACTAGGCACTCAAGCTTCATGAAGACATTCTACATCAAAGAGGTATGTATTCTATCTTGTTACATTTATTATTTTGTATGCTAGATTAGGATAATACCTTGGATGTTCATAATTGTATGTATAATAGAGAAAACATAGATCCAAGGTATTTAGGGTTGCATGTACACTTAGGAGTGTTAGAATCTGTTGGGTTATGAGCATTCTAACACTCCTAAGTGTACATGCAACCCTAAATACCTTGGATCTATGTTTTCTCTATTATACATACAATTATGAACATCCAAGGTATTATCCTAATCTAGCATACAAAATAATAAATGTAACAAGATAGAATACATACCTCTTTGATGTAGAATGTCTTCATGAAGCTTGAGTGCCTAGTGCCCCAAGTGTGACACCTCAAATGGTTCAGACAACACCAAATACACTTGGAATAACTTGAGAGAAACTTGAACACTCCTTGAAATCGTCTAGCCCTCACACTCACACATTAGTGCACGATTTCTTGAGCCATGGGATTCTTTTATATGGTGGCTATTAGGGTTACACCATGTAACTCATAACTTTACCCATTCCTTATGCTCCATGAATTTTAACCTCCATGGAGTATCCATGGGTCACCCCATGGACTTAGTCCAACATAAGGAATCTTGTAAACCAGACATCAACAATGGGAGAATTTCACCTAAAGTTGATTTAAGTCCTTAATATAACACCCAATATGATATATTAAGGCCAGGACCCAACAAACTATTTTATAACTTGGAAGAGGGATGCCGTAATCCAAGCTATAAAATATTTGAAGGTAGGTGAATGACGATTCACCAATTTCCACCAAGATAAACGAAATGTATTATTAGGTTTTAATTGGTTTTGAAACTCCTAGATTCTTTTGAGATTCATTGAACTTTTCAATGGCATGTTTCAATCTCGAGTGTGCCCTTCAGGTTTTGTGACTGGGATGCCGAGGATCACAAAACAAGGTGTGAAGTAACCATGCAAATATACTTGGTACCCTTAATATTTACCCCTCAATCGATGTTCCGGTTAACCACACACGCTCCAACGATGAGTCTCCCACTTGGATAAGTCTAAAACTATTATTGCGTATGACTTCAGGAACCGATCAGCAATCGTAGCTCTCAAAAGCTTCTGTCGAACTCTGACCTTGTCGATGAACTCTGACCTTTGTCAATGACTTGTCCATTAGATAAGGGATCATATATTCCTCCATTCTAGATATCATATGGACTGAGACATGGATTATCAATCATTCTCTCTGTCCATTTGTTGTTTCCCGATTTCCGATTCATGATGACTGACTGATTGAACAAATCAAATCAGTCCTGGCTTGGCCAAGCACTCACATGTATCATCTTTAAATCATCGAGGGGCCCACAGATATCGCTTTTATCCCGAAGGTAAAAGGAATGGATAAACTTCGACTCATATGGCTTGTTCTACTACTTGTTGAATCATACAAAAAGGCACGTTTTATAACATCGAGTTACCGAATGCGTTTTCGTGCAATCAATGTACAACCAACTCATAGTAACAACTCATATCTCTAGGTTTGAAGAATATAAGATATTATCGTCTCATGATCACTCGTGATAAAATCCATGAAGTGATTCAAATGAGCGTGGGTTGAATCCAATACTCAGAACTTATGAGCACTCATGAGTGTTGTAGCACCACTTTGTCCACCAACTTGGACCTCTACAAACCAACCCATGACAGTCTTGATTCATATCTACTTCCAACATATGACCGATTGTGGATGGTTTGAATAACTTAATCATTCAGGAAGAGCGACTTAGTTATTCTGGAAGTCAAAACATGCAAAGTGAAACACAAGAATAAATGAATCAAATATGGTATCAAACCCTATGAATATAAATAAACACTTTTATTTATCACCATACTGATTACTCATTATTCATTGTTTCGGTTTTATCAACTTTATACTTGAATTAAAAACACTAGTTGTCCCATGCTCCAAGCATGTACACTATGTTTTTCTTAAACAATAGCTTTGCCATACACCAAGTATGCACTGTATGTTTGTCTATGATCCTTACTTTGTGAAATAAACCAATTGAACATAATTTCAATGATTCTAATTTCACACTCCCAAATCCTTATCGAAAAATGTGAGAATTTCAAATTCCTATCATTTATCGAAATCTGTTTAGATTTTAAACTTATATGCACTGACCCTCCTGTAATGAATATGTACAAAGTCACAAAGACTTGTCAACAGTCATTATAAGGTATTCCAATGGAGATCAACTCCATGGAAACTAAGTCTCATATTCAAAGTACATTGCTTTGGACATGCTTCTTGCATTAAGTTTTCTAATATTACACAGATAACTTCCACCTATGGAGACAACTCCATATTCTCATTTTGACTATCACTTCTGAATAAGAGATGCCTCTTTTCAGAATATGTCAATATGGTCCTTCCAAAATTAGCACTATACTTCCAACTGTCCCTGAGCAACCAATCTTTGGTAAACCTCAGATTGTCCTCGACAATTGCTTAATCATTTTAGTCATATCCAATTCTAGACCTTTTCCCTTCTTAATGCCTCTGGGCATTTGGAAAAATTTAGAAATGACAAATATTATAGCACATGCAATCGATCCTGTACCCAAAGCAAATGGTACACGATTCATGATGTCTCACATAAAGACATGATTCTAGACCAGTCTTTTGCTACAATATTTTTATTTGCCATGTTTTCAAAATTTGACTATGAAGAGGGATGCCGTAATCATAATCGAATTTTGAGAACGCAATATATAGAATTTCCTTAAGTTGAACCAATCCAACATGAAATTCATATATATATTCTTGACTAAAGATGATTAAGGTCTCAATCTAAGCCTTTCGAACTGAAATGAAGTATATCCTCTCCCTTAATTATAGCAAAATAACTTTTTCAATCCCTGCATCCTCACGAATTGAAACTTTTGTTTTCTATAATTAACATTGCTAACTTGCAACACTAACAATAATTATCATGCTCCCACTAACATGATGATTATTAGCATAACACTTATGCTCCCACTAGCTTTGACATGTACTCAGAAATCAGCTGGACTTCTAGAAATCAATACTTTATTGACTTCCTTACCAAAGTTCAGATTTCTGATACGAGATGCTTTGATAAAACTTTATCAAGATCATACACCTTTCCTTAGATAGCATGCATGTGTGTCTAAACAATTTCAGAACTATGAAAAGGGATGCCGTAATCATAGTCTCAATTGTTTAGACCTTTTGCCATCTGCTTCAAATCTACTTGGTGGAAGTGTTTCCTCACCATCATTTTCATGAATCGGAGAGAAACCTTATGACCCTTAGATTTTATGGTGTATGTGTTCTTATCCATGTGAATCGTCAAAACCATAGTCATAAGACAATGATAATGACAAATCCAAACTCATATGGACTGAACTTATGTAATCTTAACTTCTTGCCACCTGGCAGTACAGGGCCTGCCATTGCTTCCAAGTTGTTATGCAACCAATTGAGAACTTTCAGAACTCCTATGCAAAGCCAACTTTAACTGGAATGGGCACAGAATATGTCAACACGATAGGTTATAAACCTCAAGTCGTGTGCTAGTGAAGAACCTCAGGTTTTATTCTTGATTAGTTCTTGAAATTCTTTTTAGGATCTTTAAGACTCCCACTATCCTCTTGACATATAAGACTATCTTGCCAAATATTCAAGAGATAGTGCGGATTCTTTATCAAGACAAACACTTCACACAATTGGCCTTAGTTGGTCTTTGTTTTATCAAAAACATCACAACTTACCAATTTCAAATGTACAAGAGTATGACACTTTTACTCTTACATTTGACAAGTGTTTTAAACCTTTCTTTAAGATATGTAACTCAAGTTACAATCTTGGAGTATGACTCTAAGAATTGTTTTGGAACGAAGTATGACTCATCTTCCTGATCTAACCATTTCAACAATTCATGACTCCTCTTCTTAGTCATAAGAATGCACTAAGATGACCTTTAGAGGACTAATTTTGATATGATTTATAAATCATTAAGATGATCACAAACATGATACTAAAGTACTCTCCCATCTTTTCAGATTTGAGAAACTTTTATCTTTCTGCCTAATTTGATTCTTCTTATTCGTTCTGCCATACATTGAGACTTTTCCAATGTTTCAGAATTATACTTAAACTTGTAAGTATAACCATATTTACTAAACTTTAGTAAATCAAATAGTCTTAACGAGCTTTGTGGTGGACATGACCAGTGCACAAGAATGTGTACTCGATCCCTTTAGTCCTTCACTTGACTCACACATCCATGTGAACAAGTAATTAGTCTTGATTTTCCAATGCTTGAAAGTTCTCATTCATCATACTATTCAACTTGCATGATTCCAAGTTTCGGTCCAATTGAAACTTGGGTGATGAGGAACTTTCCTGATTTGGTAAATTTAGACACTACCACAAATGAAAGAATCAAATCCATTTTCCAATATTGCTGTCAGTGGAATCATATAAGCAACAATTTTCCACAAATGCCATTGTAAGGATACTTCAAATAAATAAAATTAAACAATTTTCTTTTATTTTAAAACTTTGCGGAAAAACTTATCCTTACAATCCACATGGAAAATTGTTGTTATCTATTCCTCAGCAATATATCATAACTTCTTAAGCAACTGCTCAAAATTCTGATGCGATCGAAATCCACCTTCACGATCAGAATCAACATATACTTCCTTTAAGATTTCTCTCTATTCTTTGATTCTTAAAACATCAACATGTGACCCAGTCACATCATGTAATGAGGATCTCAGAATAGAACTTAACAGAGTTAGATAATGGGCTCTACCTGAAGTAGAGTCAGACTTATTGACTTTAACATCCTTAGGTAAACTTGGCAGCTTTGCAATCAACGCCCCTTCCTTTGGCAAAATAAACATATGGACCCTTTGGTAATGGGACTATCTCAGACTTAGCCTTTCTCCTTACCATTTGGTCAACCGGGTTGACTATGGCCAATCCCTTTCCATTGGGAAGAGAATGCTTTTTCTGGATTTCCAGTGTCACCATTGTCACTGTCCATAAAGTTTTTGGGAAGTTGATCTTCTAATCAAATTTGCTTTACTATCGTTCCAAATCATTGCTGATTCAGCAGCACCAAGCAAATAGATATGATCATTAAGGTTCATGTCATAGTCTGTTTCATAGTAGTCCCAAAGGAACTCACTATGTGACTTAGAAAGTGATTGAACATCCAACTTTCTCAAGACTTTGACACCCAACTCTCCCAGCTTGTCAATATGTGACTTCATCTCTAAGATGTGATCACACATAGACCTTGCTTGCCATTAGGGCTTGAGTGACCTTGAACTTGTGGGTTAGGGAGAATAATTGGAGGAGGTGGAGGAAGTAAAGTTCCAAGAGATTTGGGAAGATCATAGATGTCTGAACTAGACATCTTTTGGGAGATATTCAAGATAGTTGATCTAAAGTCCTTAATATAACACCCAATATGAAATATTAAGGCTAGGATCCAACAACCTATTTATAACTGGAAGAGGGATGCCGTAATCCGAGTTATAAAATAGTTGAAGGTAGGTAAATGACGATTTACCAATTTCCACCATGAAAAACGAAATAATGTAATTAGGTTTTTAATTGGATTTGAAACTCCTAGATCTTTTGAGATTCATTGAACTTTTCAATGGCATGTTTCAATCTCGAGTGTGCCCTTCAGGTTTTGTGACTGGGATGCCGAGGATCACAAAACAAGGTGTGAAGTAACCATGCAAATATACTTGGTACCCTTAATATTTACCCCTCAATCGATGTGCCGGTTAACCACACGAGCTCCACCGATACTATGATAAATATTAAGTTACCCTTTGCCTACTTTGTTAAATCCAGGTTAGTGTGCCGGTTAACCACACACGCTCCACTAACGGTTTAAACAAAGTGCAAAGTGTAATTTCATGGATTAGCACCTTATTCACATTTTCCTAAGTAACTAAGATTGGGAATTTATAAGTGTTTAGTTACTTAGTATTTATCATTAATACTTTTAATGAAGGGAGAATTATAGTCCTTGTCCTACCCGTTCGGCTAACGACCCTCTACCAGTCAAGGAAGCGGTGGGTGAGAGTGGACACCCATTAAACTGCCATTTTATAGGCAGTAACCTTATACCCCCCTTATAGACCGGCTTCGTGAATGAGGCCTACTAACGGTAAGACTGACTTGCTCTTATACATATATTTATTATTAACTTATAATACTATAAAGTATAAGGGTTGAATTTTAACTTTTAAAATTCTAAGGGCTAACTTGGAATTAAAGTATTCATGGGGAAAACTTTACAAATTCCAAAACTTGAGGGCAAGTTTTTGAAAATATTCAAAACTAATTAATTCCATAACTTATGTGTTTAAAGTAGTTTTAATTAAAAAAAAACTCTTCAAGTTCCATAACTAGATGACAAGTTATGGAAGACTTTAAACTAATAAAAGAATGTAACTTTTCTTTATTTTTGTAACTTATGGAACTAATTAAGGTTACACATTTTATCATTTAATGAAGTGACTCTTGAACCTCCATAACTTGAGGACAAGTTATGGAGTCATAAAACCATTTAATGAGGACAAGACTCTTCATTTTTGTAACCATTGCCAACTTTTTATGAGTTTTATGAAACTTAAATGTGACTTTTCATATAACTTGATTACAAGTTACAAAAACACATTTTAGAATCAACTCTTAGATTAAAATGGATTGAAAACACATAATCAATTAACTTTTCTATTAATCTAATAAACTCATATGAACAAAGATAATTCACATCAAATTTTTTTTCAAGTAATTAGCATAACTTTTAAACTAATACAATTCGATTTTTCAGCTAATTTTGCAAGTATAACAAGAAAACAAGCCTTGGCTCTGATACCACTGATGGGTTTTGCGCATTCTAACACTCCGAAGTGTACATGCAACCCTAAATACCTTGGATCTATGTTTTCTCTATTATACATGCAATTATGAACTTTCCAAGGTATTACCCTATCTAGCATACAATACTTGATACTTGGGTAATCAAATGGATAGAATACATACCTTTGTTTGATGTAGCTTGTCTCCATGAAGCTTGAGTGCCTAGTGCCCCAAGTGTGACACCTCAAATGGTTCACACAACACCAAATGCACATGGAATGACTTGAGAGAAATGGAACACTCCTTGAAATCGTCTAGCCCTCATATTCACACATTAGTGTACGATTTCTTGAGCCATGAGATTCTTTTATATGGTGGCTATTAGGGTTACACCATGTAACTCATAACTTTACCCATTCCTTATGCTCCATGGATTTTAACCTCCATGGAGTATCCATGGGTCACCCCATGGACTTAGTCCAACATAAGGAATCTTGGATCACAAGCCCACACATATAAGAATGAATGATTTACACAATCAACCCATATATTTAATTAGTCTCCTTTTGATCACTTAATTAATTCCAAATTAATTCTTGATCAATACTAATTAAATAACCTTATTAATATATTAGAACTTATAATATATTAACCAACCTTAAGTGTTATTTCTCTCATTACAGTTTATCCAAATGCATGATGCCATGCAACCCAAATGGACCATGCCGGGTCGGGTCAAGTCTTACCAATTATAGTTATGGACTTAGACATTAATCCAACAAATACATCATAAGAATGTAAGTCGAAACATTAGAAACCGAATAACAAAATAAGGAAATTATACTTATAGAATCCAACTAACAACGATCATAGTGATCTAACCAACTCGTTTCGCATCATGTAACAGAATCATGTCTTCACATGAGAATAACCGACCAACCAACGAAACACCACTCCTGCTTATTGACTCAGCTACTTTTCAAGTTGCGGTTACAGCCGCCGTGATAGTCATCATGGCACATCTCAACGCAAGAAACACTAGTAAAACTGGAATGGATGTCAAAAATTCAAATGTTTGTGTCAACCAAGGAAATCAACGAATGTCTACCCACAAGGATACTCCTAACCACAAACCTAGTAACACGAAACAAAGGTTCGGGAATGAAAACTGGGGCAGTTCAAAACAAGGGTCTACCAAAAGACAATAGGTAGTGACAGCTCACGCTGTTACTGTTCCTACCACCCCCACACCCACAAGGCCGTACAACGGCAACCAGCCTAAGTGCAACCGATGCAACTTTCATCATCACGGACCCTGCCGTGAAATGCATTGCACTAGGTGCAACAGTAAGGGACACACCGTCCGCTACTGCAGGGAACCAACCTAACAAACCGCTCCAGCCACAAATGTCATAGTAAACCGTACTTGTTATGAGTACGGAGCTACGGGGCACTTCCGAAGGGACTGCCCGAAGGCAAACAACAGGAATGCTGGTGGAGGAGGCCAAGTATTCGCAATGGGCCAAAAGGAAACCGTTGCAGATCCCACGGTTATTCCGGGTATGTTTTTCCTCGATAGCTCATTTGCATGCATTCCATTTGATAATAGGAGCGGAGAGGAGTTTCGTGATCCATTGTTTTAAAAAAAAATCTACTCAAACAAACACCCCAATCATTAAGCAAAACCTTCATTGTAGTAATAACAAAGATAGACTAAAAGCACTGAAAACACATATGTAGAAAATGCACTATCCCACTAACTAACACTTTTACTAATCGACTTCACTATTGATACGATAAGAAGTTCCCATATAGCTACTAGAAATGGATTGGCTTGGTCTTCACCATACCAATTGCATGTGCTATGAAAAGACCCTTTGCGTTAACCACCGACTAATCAAACTCTTCTAACGTATAACGACAAACCCGACACAACTTCAAAATCGTCTCCCATATCAAAAATCACGTAGCACTCATGTGAGGAGTACTATCTCCTTTACAACCTACCCGAAGTATTCCCGACAGACCACTTGGGAATAAGCACGCGTACAGTGAGTCAAGTTCAAATGCAGAGGCTAGGATTAAATACGGTTAACCTATCACTACAAAGTGTGTATGCCAATTATATACACAAGGTGATGATAGATGGACCCGGTATAAATTCAACAATGAAATTCAAGACAGAGATGACCTGTATTACGAGTAATCAATACTAACATTTAGAAGAACATAGACAATTAAACTCAAATCCACACGACCTCTACCGATCAAAACAGTAGACATAATAATGAAGATCTGCTGGAACACCCACGCTAGGATCTGGACTCACTAGAGAACAAGAAGATCAAATGGAATAGAAGTACACACATCTTTTCTCAACGATTGAAGTCCCAGTCAAAATGCGAATTTCGGGACGAAATTCTCTCTAACGGGGGATAATGTAACACCAGCAAAATTAGGTCAAAAATAAATTTGTTCAGTAACCATAATTGAGTATACTAAGTGGTAGATATCGTAACTAGGTTTCCAAAAATATAAAGAACACTAAAATCCGAGTTATAACGAAGAAGTTATAACCGATCGAAGATACGCGACAGTACCGGTAAAACACTGTTAAGCATAAAACGAGAAATTTCAATAAAATACTTTTCAACCTTAGGTGTCTAAATTAAAGTCATAGATATCCCAAAACCGTAAACATACATAAAAAGAACGCCCAAGTCTGAATTCATATGAGGAAGTTATGATTTTTCAAAGTTTCGGACATAGCAGTAGACAGCTAAAAACTCGTAATAGAGATCGAGCGACTTTTTGCCAACATGACCTAAAACAAGAATCGAAGATCTCGTCAATGGTATTACAACGGTAAAAATTCTGACGAAAACGGACATCGGATGAAGAAGTTATGGATTTTTAACGGACTTTTCCTGTCCCGGCCTGTTAAAAATGTAATATTAAAAATAAATCAAAATTAGCCAACGGAGTCTAAACGAGAATTATAGAGCATAATCTCACCTATGCGTGCATATAAAGAACGTCAAAATCGGAGCTCGTATGCGAGAGATATGAATTTATGAAGTTCGAGACACGAAAATCGAAGCTGTCAGACAGCTCACGACGTGAGCCAGAAGATTCACGACGTGAGTCTGTGACTGATGGGTTCCAGAGCTGTCAACAGGTGTCACGTCATTGGAAGAGGATAAGGGTCGACCTCACGACGTGAGAAACTCAATTCTCACGACGTGAGACCCCAAAAGTTGGCCTATAAATAGATCTCAAGGGTTTTCCGAGTTTAGTTGCTCACTTCTTCCCTTTGTCGTGCTTATGCTCTGCGATTAACCCCTCGAAGCCATCCCGAAGCCCCGGTTATCATATTTGATGAGAATAAATCTTAGATCGATTAGATCTTTCACAGGTAAAAGATAAAGATCAAACAAAACAAACACAATAACAGAATCAACAATATGCTTATGATTCAAATATAGTCACGCCTCAGCAGAGCTCTATGAAGAACTTCCACTGTAGAGGCGAGCTAGGGTTTTCAATCCTCAAAAAGAATAAACCTTAAAAGCGTATTTTCACAAAGACTGCATGCATGCAGCTTAAATACTAAACCCTAGAGAAAACATGCACGGTTGGACAGGCCCAAACCGGCAATCAAAATTGGGCTAAGGACCGAGCCCATGACGCAACACTATAAGCCCAACAATCTCCCCCTTTGCGTCGAATGAGGCGAGAGATCAATTTCTTTGAGTAGGCTTCACAGTCTTGACAACCTTGAACAGCCGAGGGATGACTGCAAGAAGTGTTTGCCGAAACTGAATGTACCATCGTAGCATGTCAGTAAACAGCTTCTTATCGGCTGTAGAATTCTGATTGCACTTGTGGATAATCTCCAAGATATGCTCCAAGCAAGCAGTTGAGAATAAGTGCTTATCATACAGAGCGAAGATACATTTTTGCTTTTCGCCTCTGACAAACATTACTGTGTGAGACTGTGGGTCGATTCTACCCTTGACCATAACATTCACATCGCCCATTCTGCCGGAAGGTTTGATCGTTGGACGCTTGTGAATGGCAGCGGCGATCTCTTGGTCCATTTTCGCCACTTCGTGAATGTAGCATACAAGCATTCGCTTAATATGGTCAATGATCGGCTGGTACTCCTGTGGATTTGACATCAGGATGTTGTTGAGAAGTATCCAGTCGTGGGGATTGAGGTTCGGTAGATCAGCAAGGGTGAAGTTATGAACCGAGCCTTCAGAGCCTCGAGTCACTTTGAATTTCACATTGACAAACTTCCCTGCTGAGTAAGGCTTCAGAACCTTGAGAGTAGTAATCTTCTATAAGCTCCATGTCAGGTAATGTGGCTGAGCAAACTCCAAATAGAACTCCAAAAGATCCCGATCAACCTTCGGGTCTGGAGAGGGAATAGAAACAGTTGAGTTAAAGCAGTGAAAGATGAATGCCTTTCGCGTGATCGGCATGTCAAACTGTGCATCCTTGGAGTTTTCAAGCCCAAACGACATCACAGGCTCAAGCCACAGTGTACAAGGTTCATCGATAGCACACTTTTGAAGCGAATCAAGAGTCCACACAGGAAAAATGGACTTCTTCTTTTCCAGGAGCTCTTTTTCTTTAAGCTCTTTTTCAAGCTCTATCGATTCCTTCATCAGTTTTTCTTCAAGTTCCTTATCAGATGCCTTTGTTTTCTGAAAAGGATTAGAGGGATCTGGTTTAAAAATATCTTCAATATCATCATCAGTATCATCATCTTCACCAATTTTCTTCTTCTTCTTCTTGCATCTATCACTGACCGAAGCTTCATTAACCTTCTTCTTCTCTCCCCCTTGTTTCGGTTGGACACCAGGCACCGGAACACCCTCAATACGACTAAGAATGGCCAGTGCAGGTCGAAGTTTATCAACCAAATGCCTGCGAGTGGTGATGGTGATGATAGGATCATGGGCTTCAAGGAGGTGAAGTAAGATGGAGTGAACATCAACAGCTGAGCCTCGAATAACTTCCCTCTCAGACTTCAAGTCATTGAGTTCAGCTATTGCAACGCGAAGTTTGAGATTCTGGATTTTCAGTTGAGAGGTTCGCTTGTCGAGTTCATCCATGACTCGATTTTCAACTGCCAATTCTGCCTCCAGTTGAGTTAAGCGATCATTGACTTTATCATGCAGATTGACATTAGCAGCTTCAATGGCTTTTCGGGCAACTTCAAGATTAGCTCGTTCGAGTGCTAGAGAACGCTGAAGATTTGCAACCAAATCATTTACTGTCTTAGCATCCTTTTGAGCAGCAGCCTGCAATGAATCTAGAAATAGGTTAGCCTCATAAATTAGTTTGTCGACTTTTGCGGTCGCCTCTCTGCATTCTTTAGAGGAGGACTCGACTGCAAGCGAGGCCTTTTGACACTGGGAAGTGGAGGCGTCGATAGCCTTGGCTGCAGCAGAAAGGGATGCGCCATGTTCTTTTACAACAGAAGAAAATAATGCTTTGAGAGCAGCATCTGAATAAGCCCCAGAGGAAGAAGAGGAAATAAGTTGATCAAGTTTATCATTGACTGCTTTGAGATGACGCTTGGTTACAGGTGCATCTTCATCTTCATCACTCTGGACACGGTAAGGACTAAAATAGGTGGAATCAAATTCCAAGTCCTCACCTCCAAGAACAGGGGTGGTGTCAGTAGATGGGGTAGGTGATAAGGGTGTGGTTGTGAGTGGAGGTTCAGTGGTAACAGGTGGGATAGGAGCTGAAGAATGAGCCTGTGTAGTAGTGGTGGTAGTGGTAGTGTTGGTAAAGATTGGATTAGGAATGGGAGTAGTGTTAGATGGTTGAGATGTAGAGATGGGAAATATAGGCGGTATGGATACTGGGACAGAAACGGGTGGAGGAGAAGGAGGGAGGGAGCAAACTGGAATTTCAGGGGTAGGAGAGCGAGGCGGGGTATTACCACGACCCGAAGCCTCCTCGTCAGAGCTTTCGCTTTCAGATTCTGAAGGAGGAGCAGATGTGTGTTTGGGAGGGACATACTCTGAGTCTGAATCACTTGAAGATTGGAGTATGAGTCTCCGAGCGGGCTTTTTCTGCTTCTTGGGTTCAGGCTGGGACATAGCGGCCTTGTCTGACCTTCGCTTCATAGGGGTTCTCCCCTTGGTTGTTTTAGCAACCTTCGTCTCCTTCTGAGTCGCAGCTTTCTTTCCCCTCTTGGCTGGTTTGTCAGCTTCTTCAATGGATCGAACCATGGCTAGGGTTAGCTCCCGTGGACCCGAAGAAGGAAACTCCCTGTATTGTTGCAGAAGTTTACTTGCTTCAGGCAGACAAGCAAGCATGGTGTCAGGGATGGATCCAGTGAAAGAATACTTGGTGAGATCCGTGACAATTATCTTCGTTGTGTGAAAAGTAGCAATAAGGGAGAGAAGAGAGTCTGCCATGATTGGAACGTGAAGGCGATCCATTACCCACTTGGTGATGATTGACCAGTACCGTCCACACGAGATTTCGGAGTATCTTGAGGAAGAACTCAAGCTTTGAATCAGTTGTTGCCAGATGATTGTACCATAATCCAGATCAATCCCGTGATATAGATCGTAAAGCACAGTCATAAAGGACTTGCTTGCTCCATCTGAGCCGGCGCTGCGCTCAGAGAGTCCTTTGAACAGTAGAGTGAATAAGCCATTCCATGGAGGAGGAAGGCAAGACTTCTTGAACTTGGTGATGGCGGTTAGGGTTTCAGTGTACCCCATTTGATAAAACATGGAGAACAACTGACCAGTAGTGATCGATTCAGGGTTTACTTTGGTTGGTTCTTGAGAGAGACCAATTAGGGCACATAAGCGGTTCTTGGAGATGGAGGACTTCTGATTGTGGAGTTCAAAGTGAATCCTTTCAGCGGCTTTGTCGTAGTAAGCAGTGGAGTAGATTAGTGAGAGGCAGGCCATGGGAACAACTTCGACTCTTGACAGAGCGTCGACTAAAGGCGAGTATTTAAGACACTCAACAACATACAGCATGTAGGGTTCATAGACAAAGGGGGTGAGATCGATGATCAGGTTTTGTTGAGGTTTGATAGTGAGAAGGGTTGGGTGAATAGAGGTATCTTGAACTGAAGAAGATTCTGCCATTGTAGAAACTTGGAGAAGAAGATGAACAGTAAGATGAATCACCTTTGTTCTTCGAGAGTTTTGAAAGTGGTAAAAGGGTAAAGAGCAGCGTGCCAAATCCTTTTATACGTACAAGTAGGAGAGAGAAAAATCCGGCTGATATCTTGGAGTTATTTGAACCGGCGCCTGATGTGACGGATGAACAGTAGTCATACCCAGTGATGACACATGAAAGAGAAAGGGCGTTTCCTTTTTACACGCCATTCCATAAAAAGCACTTTTTCAAATCATCTTAACGGTTGGAGAAATGCTGAGTCAACCTTAACTCTATCCCAATCGTCACCCCATATTTCACATGAATCGTCATCGCTTTTTAACTTTATCGATCATTGAAGCACCATTAATAGAACTAGTTTTTGGAAAAAAAAATTCGTGCATAGAGTGTAAAAGATAAAGAAATAAAGCGACTTGTGCAAGATAATTTGTGATGTCTTAAAAAAAACATAAAGCAGCTGATTCTGGGCACGAATCTCTTCCTTCAAAGTCAAGAGAGACCTTAAAGTGCTTGTATGGATTCCCATTAAATAACGATCAAATACTTGTTAAGAAGTATTGAAAGGCATCTTTTAAATCTAAGGCTCATAACAGGTGGCTTTCGCTTCAATTCATGAATTCGAGACTTGAGATAAGACCGAAACTGAATGAAGTACTTGTTAGATCGATGTAATCTATTGAACAAGTAGGTAGTGAACATGTTCAGTGACTTGTTGAAATCGTAATTGGAAGAAAAAAAAAATTAAAACATGGATCCATTTGGAAGAAAAGCTTTGGTAATAAGCACTTTCATTAGGATCGCGCAAAACGAAAAAAGGAGATTTCATAGAAGTGTATAATATAGATCAAACGGTAAAGTATTCGCCGTCAATTCAGTAAGGGAGTTAGATTTTGGGTTTTACTTAAGTCGTGGTGAACGAACTTAAGATCATCAACACAGAATTGGTATAACCATAAACCTCAGTGGTTATGGCTGAGAGTCTCAAGGGTTACAAAATGTGAAACGAATCAGTGATGGAGAAAAATAAGGTGGGTAAAAGAAACGAAAGTGCCTCTGCTAGAACTGATTGACAAAGCAGAAAACCTCTTAACTCAATTTGAGAGGAGTATGGCAGCACATGATTAGAGGAAATGTTATACCCTGATTGGTGAGACAAGATTTGTATTTATCAAGTCATTAAGGCTTTACTCAGAATCGTTCGAGGCTTTGGTCAACATACAACAGCATGCTTCTAGGGACACTTAACTAGTACTGAAGGAAAGAAATATACCTGCCTTAGTTCCATATTCTGATTTACTGGTTCTCTTATTACCTAATAAGAACAAAGAAACACACCACACAAACCAACAAACAAAGAAACAGAAATATTTTTGCATTTTTGGAAGGTTTCTGAAAAGAAATAAAAATAGTATACAAAAGAATACAAACAAAACGCCTTGATATGAGAAGAAGCAAATGAGTTCAGATGGACCGAACCCGAAATAGACCGAACGCTCGGTTCATGGTCGACCCGAACCTGAAATAGACCGAACCCGAAATAGACCGAACCCGAAATAGACCGAACGCTCGGTTCATTTCGGTTCATTTCGGTTCACTCTATTTCGCCTCTTACCTTTATTGATGCGAAGGCGATTTTGGTACTGACTCCGATTCCATCATGCCTAGGCCTTGCAAAATCTTGTTGAAACTTGCTTCAGGAAGAGCCTTAGTAAATATATCGGCCAGTTGATCAGTTGTCCTTACAAAGTGAATTTCGACGTTGCCATCTTCCACGTGATCTTTAATGAAGTGATACCTCAGTGCGATATGTTTAGTCTTTGAGTGTTGCACGGGGTTGTGACAGATCCTAATTGCACTTTCAGAGTCGCAATATAGTGGGATTTTCTTCATATTTAGCCCGTAATCTCTAAGCTGACTCTGTATCCACATCACCGTCTAGAAATTGGCATCCTCCAGTGGTTCTTTTACGATCTAATCCACATCCGCCCAAGTCAGCGTCTGAGAACGCTTGAACAAAGAATCCTGAATTGGCCGGATATCAAATACCGAGAGAGGAGGTTCGCTTCAGATATCGAAAGATATTTTTCACAGCTTGCAAATGAGGTTCACGTGGGTTAGCTTGAAATCTGGCACAATAGCAAACTGAGAACATGGTGTCAGGTCTGCTGGCCGTGAGATACATCAGTGAGCCAATCATTTATCGATAAAGCGTCATGTCAGCGGCTGGCTTCTCTAATGAAGGTGTAAGCTTTGTCCCAAAAGCCATTGGAACTTTAACTCTGGAGTCTCCCATCATTCCAAACTTAGCAAGCAGTGTGTTGGTGTATGCCTCCTGGTTAATAAAGATGCCTTCGGGTCCCTGTCTAATGTTTAAGCCAAGGAAAAAGTTAATTGGACCCATTGAGCTCATCTCAAATTTAGTTTCCATCAACTTCCTGAATTCAGCTGTTAAGCTGGGATTCGTGGAGCCGAAGATGATGTCATCAACATAAATATGGACTATCATAAGGTGGTTACCCTCTCTCTTTCGAAAGAAGGTTGGGTCAACCGAGCCTTGTTTGAATCTAGACATTTTTAAGAACCGAGTGAGAGTTTCATACCATGCTCTGGGAGCCTGCTTTAAGCCATATACCGCTTTGTCAAGTATGTAGCAGTGACCTGGATACTTTTCGTTCACGAAGCCCGGCGGTTGTTCAACGTACACAGTTTCTTCAAGTTCACCGTTGAGAAAGGCACACTTGACGTCCATCTGATAGACTTCAAAGTTTTTGTGTGCAGCATAGGCAAGAAAGATACGAACAGACTCTAATCTAGCAACTGGAGCGAAAGTCTCTTCATAATCGATACCTTCTTCTTGACAGTAGCCTTTCACCACTAAACGAGCTTTGTTGCGAATCACGTTCCCCTCCTTATCCATCTTATTTCTGAATACCCATTTGAGACCGACAACTGAGGCATCCTTTGGAGTTGGAATAAGACGTCATACTTTGTTTCTTTCAAACTCATTCAACTCATCTTGCATGGCTTGAACCCAGTCAGAATGATCAAGTGCTGAGCTAACGGTCTTCGGTTCAACTTTGGAAACAAAGGAGTTGAACATGCAAAACTCTATTTGAGAAAAGAGTGCAGCTTGTTTCGCTTTGATCTGTGATCGAGTTAACACCGTTTCTGAAGATTCTCCAATAATTTGACTCTGAGGATGATCTTTGGTCCATTTAATAAGTGGAGGATAATTTGGATCACAAGAGGGATCCAATTCTGCATTGATTTCTTCTTCCAATTCTGATAAAGTATCATCATTGACATGTGTACTCTCCCCCTCGAATGATGACACGAATTTTGGATCAGAATGCTCCCCTTCGTTTGGACTTTCAGTTGAGCCAGATGATTGTGACGTTGAATTCTCCCCATGGAATGAAGGACCTTGATCTTGTTGTGGATTCGGACCCTCCCCCTGGACTGAAGGGCGGTCATTTGAAGGTTCGCCTTCGACTAGCCTCTCGGTTGCTTTAGGATAATCAGCAGCCATCTTTTGAGCATCATCATCAATGATTTGCTTTAGACTGTCAACCTTGTTGTCTTTCACTGTTGATTCAGAATTAATTGCCGTTTGAGGCTCATCAAAAAGAAGCATGTATTGCTCGAAAAGATTTGAAATTGGGGCTGTTACGTGACCAGTCTTTGGAAAGATTTCATGAGTTGTACTTTCGGTTGCCTTCATCTTCTTAACATATCTATCGTCAAAAGTGACATAGTATGTTTCTTCAATCTTCTTAGAACGCTTGTTCAGAACTCTGTATGCCTTAGAATTCAGGGAGTAACCTAGGAATATACCTTCATCAGCCTTAGCATCGAACTTATTTCGCTTCTCTTTAGAATTGAAGACGAAGCACCTGGAACCAAACACATGGAAGAATTTCACATTCGGTTTGCGATTGTTTAAGATCTCGTAAGGAGTGTGAGAGAATCGCTTGTTTAGATATGATCAGTTCTGAGTGTAACAAGCGGCAGCGATAACATCAGCCCAGAAATACAGAGGCAATGAAGCGAAGCTTAGCATAGTGCGAGCTGCTTCGCACAGAGATCGGTTTCTTCTTTCAACAATTCCGTTCTGCTGTGGAGTATATGGGGCTGAAAAATTATGAGTCGTTCCCTTCTCAGCAAGAAAATCTTCAAAATCTTTGTTTTTGAATTCCAAGCCGTTGTCGCTTCTTACGTTACGAACAACTTTCCTTAGTTGAATTTCAACCTGCTTTATGAAGAGCTTGAGCCTTTGAGTAGCCTCAGATTTTTGCTTCAAGAAAAATACCCATGTGAAGCGAGAGAAGTCGTCGACAATGACCAAAATGTACTTATTTCCACCAATGCTTTCAATGGAAGAGGGACCACAGAGATCGATGTGCAATAATTCCAATGGCTCTATCACTTTTGTATTGATAATGGAGGGATGACTTTGTCTACTCTGTTTTCCCAATTCACAGGCTGCACATAAATGTTCTTTGTCGAATTTGAGAACTGGAAGACCTCGAACATGATCTCCTAAAACCAGTTTGTTTATATCCTTGAAATTAAGATGAGAGAGACGTCGATGCCATAACCAGCTTTCATCTGAATGAGCCTTCGTGAGTAAGCAAACTGCTGGTTTACCTCAAATTGGATTGAGGTTTAAAGGGTACATTTCCCCTTTTCGCTTCGATTTCAGTAGAATGTTATTTGACTTCTTCTCGACTATCTCTGAGCCTTCATCATCAAATGATACCTTCAATCCAGTCCCAACGACTAGCTGTGATACGCTGATAAGGTTATGTTGAAGCCCTTCAACATATGCGACCTTTCTAATTGAGAAATCACCATTCGTAATCATTCCATAGCCTTTAATAGTTCCAAACGAGTTGTTGCCGTACTTCACAATACCACCATCCTTGAGAGACCGAAACTCCCTCAGTTCTTCCTTCCTTCCTGTCATGTGATGTGAGCAGCCACTGTCAATATACCATTCTTCGTCAAACTGCTCGTCACGCATAACCTGCAAAATATTAAGCAGATTTAGGAACCCAAAGTTTCTTGGGTCCTTGTGAGCCTTTTACAGGAGAGGGAATAGTAAGAGAAATATCAACCAAATAAGTACGTTTAATTAAAGTTGTTTCATCTTTTCTTTTTATAGTGAAAACTTTAATTTTGTTTGACTTAAATTCGACAGGCGTACGATTTGAGGTGTTGACGTCTGCATTCTTTCGGATTTCTTTTGGACGTCTGTCATCTTCTGGAAAGAGATTTCCTTTCCCCTTTAAATCCTTGAAAGAATTAGAACGAGAAGAGTTAGGTTTAGAAGTGACATCGGATCTTCTGTTCATTTGATTGGTTTTGCAGGGTTGAGAAACGTAACCGCTCTTTCGGTTGCTATTGAGTTGAGGACCGAAACCGTTCTTTCGGTTGTTATTGCGTTGAGGACCGAAACCGTTCTTTCGGTTGATGTGGTTCTGAGAACCGAAGCTCTCCCTTCGGTTCATTTCAGTCGAGGGACCGAAACCACCCTTTCGGTTCCTTACTTCCTGCGAACCGGTGCTTTCCTTTTTGTTCCTTACCTCCTTTTGTTTAGAAGGTTTTTCATAGCGAACATAATTAGGATTTTGAGATCTCCAGAACAGCTTCCTTTCGGTAAGGTTTTTCTTGTACCTCACATTTCTTTGATGCTTTCTGTCTCTCACCTGTTTTGGGTTTCTGTGAATGTTATCCTTTTTCTCAGAACTTTGAATATTGGCTTTGCACTTAGGTGAATTGGTTTCGCTTGAAATAACCACTTGCTCATCTGAAGACTTTTTTGTCCCACTTGTGCTCGGCTCATCAAAACGAGTAGGATCATTAAGTGGTTCGGCTATATATCTGCCTCTCACTCTCCATGTGCTCTTCTGTGACAAACCTACTGTTTCATCAGCATTGTCAATAGGTGCTGACCAGAAGAATTCATCACATCCGTCAATATTATCTTCTGCTACTATCGCCGTCAGTTCGGCTATTTGTTGCTGAGTTACTCCATTAACCTTGTATACTTGATTTGGAGTTGATTGTACCTTTTGATACACAACCGCTTTTTCTTTAAGGACTTTGGTCGTGTCTTTGGATAGTCGAGCGTATTCAACTGAATTTTCAGAAATCTGATTTTTGTGGGTTTTAGGTTCGCTCTTGACAAACTCAGAACAGTCCACCACATCCTCTACAGAGATTTCACTCAGATCATCGTCCTCATTAAGTTCAGATGCACTTTCAACATTAATTTTATTTTCCGAACTTAATTTGGCATTCAACGAGTCAAATTTATGTACAGTTTCGGCTCTTAACTTCAATCCATCATTCTCATCTAACAGATTTTTGAGCATGTCCTTATGGTCCTTGAACTTTATGTAAGATTCAATTTTGTCAAGACCGATTTTGTATGTAGGTGGGATCTCATCAGAGGATACAACACTTTCACAGATGTAAGCTTCAGCATCGATTTCATCCTCCTTTAACTCAAGGAAGGGCAAAATCATGCGATGTATCTTCTTTCCTATTTCACAATCGAGATGCAACTGTGTGATATTAAAATAAAGTCTTTTAGCAATCAAACAAAACACATTTCGTTGTTTTAATAGTTTAAGATTGTCTCTTTGCAAATAAATCGACTCATCCTTAGACCTAATCAACTCTTTTTCCTTCAGCTCAATCTACATCCTCCTTTCCTCACTCTTCGACGATACCCTGCTAATTTGATCAGTCAGGTTAGAGTTTGTGACACGGGTTTGGGAAAGACTACTACTTATACTAGAAAATTTAGATTTTAAGCTATTCAGTTCCTTTTCATAGTTAGTAACAGGTATTTTTAGAGAAGCAAGAATATTTTGTACCTTCTTGATCAATTCATCACATTCATTGATCTGTGTACTAACAGGTTTCGTAGCAAAACACCTGTCCTCTCGCTCCTTCTCACCTTCTATTCCTCTATCAGTTGTATATCCTCTCATCTGGGATACACCTTCGGTCACCATGAAACACCTTCCAGCAGTGTGTTCTTCTTTTACCAGCATTGCCTTGCCATGAGTGGGTTTTCTTACTTCTTCGTCCTCTGAGTCTGTGGACCATACTTCCACGCCACCGAATTCATCACGGTAGTCTGTATCCTGTACAATCAAAGCATTTATAGTTTTATTGTTAGCAGCAGACTTTCTTTTCTTGATATCCTCCAGTCGTCTCATGAGGCTCGCTTCCTCATCATCATCTTCCGTCTTTTCTGCCCTCTTTTTCAGCATGCAGTCCTTGGCAAAGTGATTCTTGCCTCCACAGTAATGGCAATCGAATCCTGAGTCTCCACCAATTTTCACTTCTTTCTTGGACTCTTCTGACTTCGACGCTATCTTCGGTTCCTCCTTAACCTTTTCAACGCTGTAACTTCCCTGCCAATTTCGGTTTTTGTTGGCTGGGAACTTCCTTTTAATGAACTTTCTAGGATTAGAGACCATCAGGGCATACTCTTCACTGGTTAGATCATAGTCAGAAAGATCTAATTCCTCATCTTCTTCAATAGAACTTTTTCCTTTAGAAACAAGGGCTAACGAACCCAAGCTAGACACTACACTCGTTTCCTTAGTCAGAGCACTTTCATGGGATTTCAGAATTCCCACCAGTTTTGCCAGAGAATACGATTTAAACTGTTCATGTGCCTTTACTGTTGACACGACCGCCATCCATTCGGGTCTAAGACCGTTCATGAAGGTAACTTTCTGTTCAATAACTTTCCTTTCGATCCCATGCTTTATCATCTTACTCAAGAGATGATTAAAACGATCAAAAGCCTGAACCAGTTTCTCTTCGGGCTTTTGTTTGAAATCACCAAACTCTGAAAGCAAAAGAGTTTGAATCGAATGTTCCAGATCTGCGTCGGTGGAATACAATTCTTTTAGCCTGTCCCATATCTCTTTAGCTGTAGTGCAAGAATTCACCAAACGAAATGTATCTGACTGCAATGCAAACCTAATCATTCTTAAGGCTTTAATGTTACATTTAAACTTATCTTTCTCGTCTTGAGGAATGTCTTTCACATCACTCACAAGCTGATTGTACTCCTTTTGAGTTTTGACAATCCTTGAGCTGTTTGTATGAGCAAACGGGCCAACTGTGATAGCTTCCCAGATCAAGTACCCATCATCTTCTGAGCCACTCACATAATCTTCGAAGTGATGTGTCCAAACCTCATAATCTTGAGTATACAAGATTGGAATCCTAGTCGTTGATCCGAAACTGTTGGAGATGTTGATTGGATTGGTTTGCGAATCATCCATGGACATTGTGATGAAGTTTGATCGATAACCTGTTTAAGATCAGACTTGTAATTTATCGTTAGGGTAAGATCGACAATTAATGAGACACGCCAATATGGAATGACGGCTCAATTAATATCAATTAATGCGGAAAAACCCTGATAACTTCTTCAACAGAAGAGATGTGTATGAATTACACAGTCTCCTGCTCTGATACCAATTGATGAGAATAAATCTTAGATCGATTAGATCTTTCACAGGTAAAAGATAAAGATCAAACAAAACAAACACAATAACAGAATCAACAATATGCTTATGATTCAAATATAGTCACGCCTCAGCAGAGCTCTATGAAGAACGTCCACTGTAGAGGCGAGCTAGGGTTTTCAATCCTCAAAAAGAATAAACCTTAAAAGCGTATTTTCACAAAGACTGCATGCATGCAGCTTAAATACTAAACCCTAGAGAAAACATGCACGGTTGGACAGGCCCAAACCGGCAATCAAAATTGGGCTAAGGACCGAGCCCATGACGCAACACTATAAGCCCAACAATATTCAAAGTCCTGAAGGACGTTTTACGTTCCCGAGATTCCCGAGGATCCCGAGAATTCAGCTTTCTCCAGTCGAAGTTCTGCTCGACTTTTGTCTCACTTCCTTCAAACTACCAGGTGAGTTCATACCCCCATTTCTACGCTTTTAACTGATTTTAAATGCTTTTGAACACTTTATGGGGGGGGGGGGAATACAAGTAAACACACGGTCAACCCCGTGTGAAAACATCAATCCTTTGTTATACATTTCATGTCGTTTCTATAACTATCATATGGATCATGTCTAACATACAACACATCTTACTTTACTTTACCCTCACGGGATGAAACATGAGTATAAATATCATAAGCTCTATTTATACGTTTGTATCATATCAAGGGTAACCACTTTCGTTATGACATCTTTATGCATACAAGAACATACAAATCATTTTTATGCCTTTATTATCATTGTGAAAAAGGATAATCATTTCCGAAACAAACATATACATTTTAATACGGGACTTAATTGAGAATTCGTGAGGCATTCATCTTCAATATACCTTTTAAGGTACCACTAGAAGTCCTGTTTATAACCAGAATCTCCCGTCCAGAGAACGTGACAAGCGTGTATAGATCTATACGGGACTAATGATCCCGCGCCCTGACTGCTAGCTACAGTCCCCGGGGTGACAAGTGTCATCTCATTTCGACGCCTGAAGAACGTCGCTACAGGCAAAATATGATAGTATGGTTATGAAAACTCACTGGATAGACAATTATTATGGTATTACGTTTTAATGGGGAAAAGTAACAAATACAGTTCTTTTCACATTCAAATACAAATCTTCTTATAGTTTTGTTTTATAATAAGACTATACATCATCTTTTGAGCATGTCATAGTTGCTTACAGGTTACGGTCTTGGACATTTGAGACTGCATTTCACTTTTAGGAAAATATAGGATTTTCCTGGTTCAAATACATTCATTTTGTACGAAAAAGAATCAATTTCGCAGATGACATCTGTGAACTTACAAGCCATCTGCAAAATGATAACGTCATCTGAGAAATGATGATGCGGCAATCAAAATGACGTCGTTTTAAACGAAAAAGAATCTCTTTTTTCTCGGTTGTTATTTATTAAATCACATATTTTATCAGTGAAAATAAAAAAACAAAATTTTGAAGTTTGTTTTTTGTTAAAAGTATCCAACCTTACCTTTGTTGTAGAAATGATCTTCTAAGATTTCTAAACACAAAAAACTTTAAAAAAGTGTTTTTTTTTTATTTTTTATTTTTGTATTCTCGAAGATAAATGTAACGACCCAATTTTCAAAAGAAATTTTTTCATTTTTGATTAACCAAAACACATTTCCATCAACCACTAAATCCAAATACAATTTGTTTTCAAAACCCATATCAATTATAATTTTATTTCAAAATGTCAAAGAATGTCTGAGAGAGTGCATGTCGCGCCATCAAGCCTTGCCCTTGCCCTTGGGCTCAGATGTACCTGAAACAAATCCACAAATTGTAAGCTAATGCTTAATGAGTTCCTCAGAGCATACCCCACACACAATCCACATAACACATAACATATTACCTATAAAGCTACTCATATCACATAAGTCATGCATACAAACATATAAGGATGCCATGGGCTTCTCCCAAGGTCTTACTCCAAGATGCCATGGGCTCCCCCACATGGTCTTACACCTAAGTGTCATGGGCTCCCCCATGGTCTTTAGCTGGAAAACCATGGGCTCCCCCACATGGTCTTACATACAAGTGTCATGGGCTCCTCCCATTGTCTTTACTTGAAAAGCCATGGGCTCCCCCACTTGGTCTTACATCCAAGTACCATGGGCTCCCCCATGGTCTTCCCTGCAAGAATCACATATATAGCTAACATAACACCAAACATAACTAGCAACCATACCACATATCTCTACACACAAGTAACGTATCTCTACACAACATGTATACCACATATCACAAAATGGGTCGGCCTTGGTGCCTTTGACCTATTAACTAGCAACCATAATTACCCTCACAGCCAACCCTGGTCAACCGTGGTCAAAGTCAAGGTCAACAGTCCATGTTGACCTCAACTCGTCGAGTGCATCTAGCAACTCGTCGAGTTCCTGCAGAGTCTAGAACACCTGAACAAACCCTAGCCAACTCGTCGAGTTGGTTCATCAACTCGACGAGTTCACTTGATATCCAATCGACGGGGAAACCCGATCCGACTCGTCGAGTTGCCATGGCAACTCGTCGAGTCCTCCTCCCTGTTTGCTTATTATGATAATTAATCGAATGCAGGGACTCCAGGGCTTAGATCTGAAACCCTAAGGTGTCTAGAAGGATAAATTTCCCAACTTTTCCTTCCATAACCACTCTGAATGCTCTAAGGACCGTATCAAAGATTGGAAAGCTCCAAAGCTTTGCCATTTGGTAGAATACCTTAGGGACCTGGAATCCCTCCTGCCAGAAGAGTTTCTAGTCCTCAAAACGTTCCAAAGATGAAGGCTTTATGGACATACATGTCCAATGCATGTCTTTAAGTCAAAATGGCCAAAAAAGGGAAATATACTGTAGAAACCCTTGCATGGCATCCTTGCTTGACCAAAAGCTAGATCTAGCCCACCTTGGGGCTATTTTGCCCTCGACATTCATAAAGTTGAAACCTTTATGAACCCCATGCATGCAATCAACAAGAATAATGGGAAATGAAGAGTAAACTCAAGATCTAGCCATTTCCTAAGATAAAAATCAAGTCTTGAAGACTTACAACAGTCCATAAGATGATCAAGCTCAAGAGTGAGGGCTTGGTTTGCTGGATCTCCTCCTTCTTCTCACTATCTCCTTCTTCTTAAGCTCCACAAATCACTCTTAGCTCACAAAATGGAAGAGAATGGGTATTAGGGTTTAGCACAGACGTTTTTAGGGTTTGGAGGCTGATGGAAGGTCAGCCTCAAAGTCCTTAAGGAGATTATATAGGGTGCAAACCCTAACAATTAGGGTTTCTCTTTATAGCTCCTACTCGTCGAGTCAGGCCTTCCGAATCGTCGAGTAGGACCCAACTTCCGTGTCCTATTGATAGCCTCCACTCGACGAGTCGGGGCTCCCAAATCGTTGAGTCCCAGCACCAAAACCCTACAATTCTGAAAATTACATTAATACCTGGAACATGTGTTACAAATCTCCCCCACTTGAACTAGACTTCGTCCTCGAAGTCTGCCGACCCAAATAATTCTGTGTAGTGGTCTCGCATCTCATCCTCCGGCTCCCATGTCCATTCGGAGCCCCTTCGGTGTTGCCATTGCACCTTCACCAGCTTTACTTCCTTGTTCCGAAGAACCTTGGTCTTCCTATCTAGAATCGCAACAGGCCTCTCAATGTAGTTCAGGCTCTCATCCACCTGAATATCGTCCAGAGAGACAACTGCGGCCTCGTCCGTTACACAGTTCCGAAGCTGTGACACATGGAAGGTGTTGTGAATCTGGCTAAGCTCATCCGGCAGCTCCAAGCGATATGCCACCTTGCCCACCCAGGCCGTAATCCTGAAAGGGCCTATATATTGTGACCCTAACTTTCCACTCTTTTGAAACCTGATGACCCCCTTCCAGGGTGAAACTTTCAGTAGCACAAAATCCCCCACCTAGAACTCAAGATTCGATCGTTGGCGGTCGGCGTAACTTTTCTGACGGTTCTGCGTGACCCGCAGCCGGTCACACACCTGCTGAATCAGTCTGGTAGTCTTGAGCACTACCTCATTTCTCCCCATGACTTGGTTTCCAACCTCGTCCCAACAAACTGGAGTCCTGCATCTCCTACCATACAACATCTCAAATGGAGGTCGGTCGATACTAGCATGGTAACAGTTATTGTATGAAAACTCTGCCATGGGAAGGTACGTATCCCAACTCCCTCCAAAATCCAACACACATGCTCGCAGCATTTCCTCCAGTGTCTGGATCGTCCTCTCGCTCTGGCCATCTGTCTGAGGGTGATACACTGTACTAAAATGCAGCTGAGTGCCCAGTTCCTCGTGGAACGTTTTTCAGAACCTAGATGTAAACCGGACATCCCTGTCTGAGACTACCGATACTGGCACCCCGTGTCTAGCCAACACCTCTCGCACGTAAATATCCGCCAACTTCTCGGCGGATATACTCTCAGAGATCGGAATAAAGTGGGCACTCTTCGTCAGTCTGTCTACGATCACCCATATGGCGTCCACACCCCTAGCTGTCCTCAGTAACTTCGTAATGAAGTCGATAGTGATCTCTTCCCACTTCCACATGGGAATGGGTAGCGGCTGAACCTTGCCATGAGGCTGCTGATGATCGGCCTTGACCTTCCTGCAGGTCAAGCACCGCTCCACAAACTAAGCGATCTCCCGCTTCATGCAAGGCCACCAGTAACTCAGTCTCGAATCTCTATACATCTTTGTAGCCCCTGGATGTATAGAGAACTTGGACTTGTGCTCCTCCTCCAATATCTTGTGCCTCACTCCTCCAGTCACCAGTACCCATACCCGGCCACACTGTGTCAAAAGGCCACAACTATCCTTAATAAACAAAGGATATTGTCCCCGAATTTGCTCTATCTTCCAATTCTCCTTCTTCACCCCCTCGACCTGAGCCTCCTTGATAATATCCAACAATGGAGAGATCACGACCATCCTCAAACAAACGTTCCCAATCGGGGAACATTCCGCCTTGCGGCTCAAAGCATCGGCCACCACGTTGGCCTTCCTGGGATGGTATAGGATCTCACAATCATAGTCCTTCAGCATGTCTAACCACCTCCTCTGTCGCATGTTGAGGTTCTGCTGATCCATCAAATACTTCAAACTCATGTGATCAGTATAGATGGTGCACCTCACTCTATACAAGTAGTGCCTCCAAATCTTGAGGGCAAACACCATTGCCCCCAATTCCAGGTCGTGAGTGGGGTAATTCGCCTCATGAGGCTTCAAATGCCTCGAAGCGTAAGCTATCACATGCCCCCTCTGCATCGGTACCGCACCTAACCCTGAAATCGATGCATCACTGTACACCACCAAATCATCTAACCCCTCGGGTAGTACTAGAATCAGAGCCTCGCATAACTTTCGTCTCAGGGTCTCAAAGGCCAAATGCTGATCTGCACCCCCATCGAAATGTCACATTCTTTTTGTTCAAGCAGGTCAAGGGCACCGCAATCTTGGAGAAATCCTGGATGAATCTCCGATAATAGACCGCTAGACCCAAGAAGCTACGGATCTCGGACGCATTCTTCGGTACTTCCCACCGCATCACTGCCTCAACCTTAGCTGGATCAACCGAAATACCCTCCTGGTTGATGATGTGCCCCAAAAACTGTACCTCCCACAGCCAAAAATCACACTTGGAGAACTTGGCATACAGCCTCTCCGCCCTCAGGGTCTCCAATACCTCCCTCAAATGCTGCCCGTGCAGCTCCTTGGTCTTAAAATAGACCAGGATATCATCAATACAAATGATCACCGACCGATCCAACATCGGTCTACACACCCTGTTCATGAGATCCATGAACGCTGATGGGGCATTGGTGATCCCAAATGGCATCACCACAAACTCATAATGACCATACCGAGTCCTAAAAACTGTGTTCGGTATGTCCTCATCTCGAATCCTCATCTGATGATATCCCGAACGAATATCAATCTTAGAAAACCAAGACGCACCCTGCAACAGATCGAACAAATCATTGATCCTCGGTAACGGATAATGGTTCTTCACCGTTAGTTTGTTCAGCTCTCGATAATCAATGCACATCCTGTGTGATCCATCCTTCTTTTTCACAAACAGAATCAGAGCTCCCCATGGGGAACTGCTCGGACGGATAAACCCTCGGTCTAGCAGCTCCTGAAGCTGCGTAGATAGTTCCTGCATCTCGGGCGATGCTATCCGGTACGGTGCCTTCGCTATCGGAGCGAAACCCGACACCAGATCAATGCGAAACTCCACTTGCCTCTCCGGAGGCACTCCTGGTAACTCCTCGTGAAAGACATCCTGAAACTCCTGTCCAACTAGCACACTGACCACATCTATTGTGGTCTCAACCCTCGTATCAGAGATATAAGCCAGAAATCGCGTACATCCCTGCTGCAAAAACCTCCTAGCCCTCGCAGCTGAACAGAGGGTTGGCCCCTGCGAGGCCCTCTCACCATGTATAACCAATTCTCCCCCACTTGGGATTCGAACCCTCACTAACTGACGCTCGCAATCGATCATGGCCCCATTGGCCCCCAACCAATCCATCCCGACAATCACCTTCAGCCCTCGCAACGGTATCTGGACTAAATCGACACGAAACCTCTCTCCAAGCACATTCATGACACAGTCTTGATGCACCCTCGCAGCATTCATAGTGCGGTCGTCTGCAATCTCCACCTCGAGCGGAGAATCCAAAGTTCCCGGCGCATCCCGGAACTTCTTGCTAAGCGCAAGAGACACGAACGACCGGGTAGCTCCCGAATCGAACAAAACATGGGCCGACATACCATTGACCAAAAAGGTCCCTATACAAGCACAATGTACACATAATCAATGCAAATGAATATAGAGTAGAGAAGAATAAATACATACCAGCCACGACGTCTGGAGTTGCCCGAGCCTCCTCGGTAGTCAGCTCAAATGCGCGGCTCTTCACCGCTGGAGCATCCGCCTTAGCATGGCGGCCATCAGTAATCCTCATCGTGGCGGGCGCAGGTGCTGCCACTGCTCCTCCCCCTCCCTGAAACCTCAGACAGTCGACCCGCTTATGGCTGGTCTGGTTGCAGTGAAAACAAATCAAGCCCTTTTTGGGGCAATCCCTGCTCAAGTAACCCAACTGGCCACATGCGTAACAGCCTGAGCCCGTAATCCGACAAGATCCACTATGCACCTTACCACACTTGGCACACCGGCCTCGGCCCTGCTGGCCCCTACTGGAAGAATCTGAGGTCTTAGGTTTTTTAGCCTGACCCACTGCTGTCTATGCCTGCTCAGGCTTCCGCTTGGTGCGGAAGTCCAACTCCATCTCCCGCTCACGGGCCTTCTCCACCATCTCATTCTGGGTCTTGCACCCTGTGAAGCTCATAAACTCCCGGATATCATACCTCAACATGGAATGATATCTCGTCCTCCGCATGTCCTCGTCGGTAGCATACTGTGGGATCAACAATGCTCGCTCCCGAAACTTGGCGGTGATCTTTAGAACAGTCTCGGTGGTCTACTGGAGCTCCTGGAACTCCCTCACCATCCGTTTCACCTCAATAACTGGTGCAAACTTCAAGTCAAATCGCCGAACAAAATCGGCCCATGTCATCTCAGCCACACCGGCTGTAACATCCATAAAATTCGAGCCAATTTAAAACTTTTTAAATCATAACAAACCATTCAGTTATTACAATTTTGTTTTCAAAATAGTTTAAACATCAGAGTTCCCAGAAATGATAATCATCAATCGAGGAAGTGTACGGTCACGCCTTCGCCTTCCCGCGGTCATCCGCTGAACCTGAAACAATAAACTGAAACTGTAAGCTCGAAGGCTTAGTGAGTTAGCCCCAAAATATCAACCTCATATAACCATAATCATATCATATCAACAAATACAGAACAACCATGAATCTCGAGTCTACAGTGTGACTGGTCCGCCCGCACCGGGCCTTCAGCCCACCTGGTCCACTCTCTGAGTCTACAGTATGACTGGACCGCCCGCACCGGGCCTTCAGTCTATCTGGCCCACTCTCCGAGCCTCGACACGTCTGGACCGCCCTCTCGGGGCCTTTAGCCTATCCGAACCGCTCGTCGGGCCTTCGGCCTGGCTATGTGCCCTCCCGGGTCTATAGCCTATCCAGTCCGCCCTGGGTATGTTGGCTTACAGCACAAATCAGGACCCGCCTCAAGCCAACCCCCAATCAAACAACCATGTGCACATATTAAAGGGTTTTGAGCATTCTAACACTCCTATGGTGTACATGCAACCCTAGAAACCTTGGATCTATGTTTTATCTATGATACATGCAAAATTGTTTTTCTAAGGTTCATAACCTATCTAGCATACATGGGGAACTTTTCAACGTAAAAGTTAGTAGGAAATACATACCTTGTAGTAGATAGGATTCCTTGAAAACCTTGTGAGCCTAGCACCTCAAGTGTGATGCCTCAAATGTCTCACACAACACCAAATGCACTTGGAATGACTTTGAGAGAAATGATACACTCTTGAAATCGGCTAGCCCTCACTTGTATACTTAGTGACCGATTTTTTGGTGAACATAGGGATGCTTATATAGTGTGTTACAATTAGGGTTACACCATGTAAACCCTAATTGTCATGACTTTTCATTTCCATGACCCATGGGTTGTATAACCACCATGGAGCATCCTATGGGTTTTAGCCCAACTTGATAATCCATGGAGCATTAGCCCACTATACAAGTATGGATGATTTACACAATCAACCCATATATTTAATTAATCTTCTTTTGATCACTTAATTAATTCCAAATTAATTCTTGATCAATACTAATTAAATAATACTATTAATATATTAGAACTTATAATATATTAATAAACCTTAAGTGTTATTTCTCTCATTTTAGTCTATCCAAATGCATGATGCCATGGAACCCAAATGGACCATGCTAATTGGTTCAAGTACATTCCAGAAATAGTTATGAACTTAGACACCTAATCCAACAATCTCCCACTTGGATAAGTCTAATAACTATAACTGCAAGAATGACTTCAGGAACCGATCAACAATTGTAGCTCTTTCAAGGTCTCTCAAAACTGAGATGATGATGATACGCCATTTAAGATAAGTGATCATATAATCCTCAGTTCTAGATATCAGCCGGACAAATACATGGAACAATGTCTTACTTATTGTCCCGCAGTTTGTTTCCCGATTTCCGATTTGTTTGACATAGAACTTAATTGAGCACATCAACTTAGTTCTGACCGGGCCCGGTTCATGGGTCAACACAAAATCATCGAGGGGCCCAGATATCACTTCTAATCCAAGAAGGAACAGATAAACTTCGACTCATATGCTTGTTCTACTACTTATTGAATCATACACAAAGGCACGTTTTATAACATCGAGTTACCAATGCATTTTCGTACAATCAATGCATAACCAACTCATAGACAACAAGTCATATCTCTTGGTTTGAAGACTTATATGATATTACCGTCTCTCGATCACTCGAGATAAATTCCATGAAGTGATACCAGCGAGCGTGGGTTGAATCCAATACTCAGAACTTATGAGCACTCATGAGTGTTGTAGCCATGTCCAACATCTTAGACCTCTACAACCAACTCATGATAGTCTTGATTCATACCTACTTCCAACATATGACCGACTGTGGAGAATTCGAATAATATGATATACCAAACATAATTATTCTGGAAGTCAAAACATGCAAAATGAAACGATAGTAAACGATTGACAAAAGATAGCAACACTTTACTCATAAATAAATACAACTTTTATTCATCATCACATGTCAATTACACTTTACACATTTCAAAGCTATCTAACTACTAAAAATAATATCATCCTTCATCCCTATGCACCTAGCATGCTGGAGATGCTTAACCCTTCCCAGTCCCTTCGTGAGGGGATCTGCCGGGTTCTCATCCGATGATACCCTCTTTGCTACGAGGAGTCCTTATTCTATTCGATGTCTGATGAAATGGTATTTTCTGTCGATGTGTCTAGATCTCCCGTGATCCCTTGGTTCCTTTGCTAAGGCAACTGCACTTTCACTATCGTAGAAAATCTCGATAGGCTCCTTTATAGCTGGTACAACTCCAAGGTCTCCAATGAAGTTCTTTAGCCATATAGCCTCCTTCGCTGCCTCGCTTGCCGCTATATACTCTGATTCGCAAGTTGAATCAGCCAGTGTCTCCTGCTTGGAAATTTTCCAAGAAATTGCTCCTCCGTTTAAGGTAAAGACCCAGCCTGACTGAGAGCGAAAATTATCCCTATCAGTCTAAAAGCTAGCATCACTATACCCCAATACTCTCAAGTCATTACTCCCACCGAGGGTAAGAACCTAGTCCTTAGTCCTCCGCAGGTACTTGAGAATGTTCTTTACCGCAGTCCAGTGAGCCTTGCCAGGGTTCCCCTGATATCTGCTGACCATGCTCAAGGCAAAAGCAACATCAGGACGAGTACAAGTCATAGCATACATGATCGAGCCTACAGCGAAAGCATAAGGTACTCGACTCATCTCAGCTATCTTAGCCTCTGTACTCAGGCTCTGAGTCTTACTCAGTCTGGCGTTACTCTGGATCGGTAACTCTCCTTTCTTGGAATTCTACATGTTGAATCTATACAACAGCTTATCCAAATAGGTACTCTGAATAAGTCCAATTAGTCTTTTACTCCTGTCTCTCAAAATCCTTATCCCTAGGATATAGGCAGCTTCTCCAAGGTCCTTCATAGCGAAACACTTCCCAAGCTAGGACTTAACTTCCTGCAGAGTTGGGATGACATTTCCTATGAGTAGTATGTCATCCACATACAATACCAAAAAACTGACTATACTCCCACTAGCCTTGACATATACACAAGATTCATCTTCACTCCTCGAAAAGCCAAACTCTTTGACTTTCTCATCGAAGTAAAGATTCCATCTACGAGGTGCTTTCTTTAATCCATAAATGGATTTCTCAAGCTTGCACACTCTATTAGGGTACTCTATACTGACAAAACCCTCTGGCTGACTCATGTAAACATCCTCAGCCAACTTTCCATTAAGGAAAGCGGTTTTGACATCCATTTGCCATATTTCATAATCATGAAATGCATCAATGGCTAACATAACCCTAATAGACTTAATCTTCGCTACTGGTGAAAAGGTCTCATCATAATCAACTCCCAGAGTTTGAGAAAAGCCCTTTGCAACCAGTCGCGCCTTATAAGTGTGTACATTACCATCCATTTTGGTCTTCTTCTTGAATATCCATTTGCACCTGACTGTCTTGCGACCTGGTACATTGTCAACCAAGTTCCAAACTTGATTGTCATACATGGACTGTATATTGCTGTCCATAGCCTATTTCCATTTAGCAGCCTCAGGGCCTGCCATGGCTTCCGTGTAGCTGTTAGGTTCATCCAAACTTACCAGTGTGCTATCACTGATAAGTGTATCACCTTCCGCAGTAATATGGAAACCATAGTAATGCTCAGGTGCATTCCTAACTCTCGTGGAACGCCTCAGAGGTACAGACTCTTCTGTCGGATCAACAGGAGTTTCCTCCTCAGGTTGATTGCTAGGGTTTGAGGTTCCTTCACCACTTGCCCCTTGAATTTCTTCAAGGTCAATTTGCCTCCTGTTAGGTGCAATTTGTGCACCTTTTTTCACACCTTTTAGTCCCATTTCATGCATCTATTTAGCATCATTGTCCTTCATTTGTCTTGCATTTCATCATATTTCATGTTAGTCTCTAGAACAACCTTATTTGCACATTTTCATGTCTTTTTCATGTAAACCGGAGGTTGGAACGCGCTTTGGGAAGTGTCGGGAAGCATTGGTGAAGATTTCGGGATGATCGGGCGAAGAACGAAAAAGTTGGAAAAATCAAGTTTGGATTCGGAGTCAGAGGGGTACACGGGTCGTGTTGGATTTACACTGAAAAATCAACATGGGCCGTGTTGACCAAAATGGGAGCTGTTGACCATGCTGAACACGGGCCGTGTCAGTTTTACTCTATGTCCAACACGGGCCGTGTTGACCAAAATGGGAGTTGTTGACCATGCTGAACACGGGCCGTGTCAGTTTTACTCTATGTCCAACACGGGCCGTGTTCGACCCAAAAACCAACTTTTGGCAGTTTTTCCTATCTTTCATATTATGGGTTAAGGGCCATTTTTTACAAAGACACAACACACTAGAGCACATTTTGAGAGGGGATTTCGAAGGTTATTGCAAGGGATTGATCATTAATCATTTGGAAACATTATTTCTAGTATTTGTAAGTTGTAATTGCACATTTTTCCATCTTATTTCTTGTTTGATTTGTTCTTAGCCATGTGTGGCTAAGAAACCCTAGTTTCTAGTTCTTGTTCAAAACATGTTGATTGCTTGACTTGAAGCATATGATTTGATGTTTGATTTGTGATTCTATTCTAGTGATTATGTTTTTGTTTAAACTAGAACCCTTAAATTTGTTTTGTGTTTGATTGGCCACTTTCATGAATTGAATTTTTGTGCAGTTAATTAACTTTTAGGGCACCTAATCGTTCTATTAAGTTAATAATTTGTAACAAGCAATAAGTTTTCTTATTGTAAAACATATATCACATGTTTTCACACTTCCGAGCGTATGAGAAGAAATGAACATTGTTGGGAAGCTTGTATAAAACTTAATGCAATTTTTCAATACAATCTAAGAGCGTGTTTAGGTTGAATTGGCAAAGCTAGGTCTAGTCAAAGAGCGTGTTTTGGTTAGATAATTTGGCAAGCGAGAGGTGTTAGAGCGTGTTAATATCTTTCAGTACCAACTTAGAATAGCAATCTTGAATTACATCAAATCATAATCAAGTTGAACAACAACATTGAGAACTAGAACTGGAAGCACTTTCACAACTTGTTTACAAATCTATTTCATTTTCTGCATGTTTCAAAGTTGATTGTTATTTTCATTATTTGACCTTTGCAAACAAACCCCCCTTTGTGACCAAAGTACGTTACGCAAAGAGGTATAGACTTTTATCCCGTGTCTCTGTGGTTCGACCATGCTTGCCTTGTACTACCTTTTTAGTGCATTAAAGCAGTGTATTTGGAGTCTGTTGTACCCCTATTATTTGTTGGGTTTGACACGCCTAACAAATTGGCGCCGTTGCCGGGGACACGGTGTTACTAATTGTTTTATGCCAAGATCTTTTCGTACAGGTACGCCATTGCCAATTGACTCGGAGATAGAGAAGACTGCAAAGAAGCTAAGGAAGCAAGCCAAGCTTCATAAGAAGCAACCGGGTTCCGGGACTTCTTCGTCATCTACTCCCCCGGTCATCAACATTTGGGAGTACATACCCCTCTCAAGTGTATCCGCATCAGAAACAGAAAGTCTCTCACTCTCATCACAACCATCCTCACCCAAAAATACCACTCCACCATCTTCACCCACTTATAACATCCCAAACACTACACCCACAGAAACTTCAACAATTACTCGCACAATGGGAGATAACCATGGAGGAAATCCACCTCCAAACCCACCACCCGAACAAACCCTTCGTCAATGGTCGAGACAAGAGGTTACACAACAACCTCTTTGCATCACCTATCCGGCAGCCACAAACCTTGAACTAAAATCCGGACTTATCCACCTCCTCCCAACCTTTAGAGGCTTAGAAAACGAGGATCCCCACAAGTTTCTCACAGAGTTCCACGTTGTGTGTGTTGGCATGAAACCACACAATGTCACGGAGGACCAAATCAAGCTTAGGGCATTCCCCTTTGCGGTGCAAGATGCAACAAAAGATTGGCTCTATCACCTCCCACCGGGGACGGTTACTACTTGGGTAGATCTTGCATGACTCTTTTTGGACAAATACTTCCCGGAGATGAAAGCTTCACCCCTACGGAGGGAAATCATTGGAATCAAGCAACACAAGAGAGAAGCTTTTCACACATATTGGGAGAGATTCAAGAAACTTTGTGCCCGATGTCCAAAGCATGGAATCACCGAATACCAGCTCCTCCAATACTTCATTGAAGGCATGACTCCAATGGAAAGAAGACTTCTAAATGCATCCAGTGGCGGATCTTTACCCGACAAGACTCCGACTGAAATCCGCAACTTAATCAAGAACATGGCTGAAGACTCTAAACATTCAAGCCATGATGAAGAATGGTATACGGATGCACCCCGAGGTGTAAAGGAAGTGCAAACACCTCAAATTGAAGCTCAATTGTCCGAGCTTACAAAAGTTGTAATGATGCTAGCCAAAGATAAAGGTGTGCAGCCCACACCCCGCCCGTGCGGTATTTGCACTCAAGTAGGGCACCCAACCGATATGTGCCCTCAACTTCAAGATGAGGAATATGAAGAAGCAAAAGCCATGGGAGGCTATTCCAGATCAAATCAAAGAGGATACGATCAGCCATGGGGCAACCAAAGATGGAACAACAATCAAGGTTGGGGAGGAAATCAACATGGAAGTTATCAACCAAGTCAACCACATCAATACCAACAAAGACCACCTTTTCCACCACATAACTTTCAGCCAAGGCTGCCACAACAGCCTCCTCAACAAGAGGGTTCATCAAGTATGTCCTTAGAGGACATAGTGAAGAGTTTGGCAACTAGTACACAAGCTTTCCAACAAGAAACAAAAGCAAGCATAAAGAACTTAGAGCAACAAGTTTCATAGCTTGCTACTTCCGTAAGCAAACTAGAATCTCAAGGAAAGTTGCCCGCCCAAACTGAAACGAACCCAAGACATAACGTGTGTGCCATCACATTGAGAGACGGAAAGAGTTACAATGGTCCAAAAGTGTCGGTTGATCAAGAGGGAGAAGAAATAGTGGTCGAAGAGGTAACCAAACAAGAGAAGAAGGAAGATAAAACAACCGAAAAGAAGCCCTTTGTCACTGAGTATAAAGCCACACCTGCTCCATTTCCCGAACGATTAAAGAGCACGAAGAAAGAACGGGAGGAGAGTGAGATTATGCAAATGTTCCAGAAAGTTCACATTAACATCCCACTCCTCGAGACCATCAAGCAGGTACCTAGGTATGCAAGGTTCCTTAAGGATCTTTGTGTATATAAAAAGAAATTGAAAGGAAACCAAATTGTAAAAGTTGGGGAAAATTTATCCGCGGTTTTGGAAAAGAGGATACCCCCAAAGTGCAATGATCCCGGTGTCTTTACCGTGCCATGCAAATTGGGGAATTTTTATGTACCTCGAGCCATGCTTGATCTAGGTGCATCCATAAATGTCCTACCATATTCTATTTTTAAATCAATGGGTGTAGGAACATTGAGCAAAACCGGCGTGATCATCCAACTTGCCGACCGGTCTTTGGTACACCCAAAGGGTGTATTAGAGGACGTGTTAGTGCAAGTCGATGAATTTGTTTTCCCGGCTGATTTTTATGTCCTAGATATGGGAGATGATGACTCTCTAAGTTCAAGTTCCATACTTTTGGGTAGACCTTTTCTTAAAACTTCTAAAACAAAAATCGATGTCTACAATGGAACTTTAAGTATGGAATTTGATGGTGAAGTTATCAATTTCAATGTTCATGAAGCAAAAAATGTTCCTTCCGATGTTCAGTCTGTCAATCTTGTGAATTTGATCCATCCCTCAACTAAAAAGGGCTTAAATTTGTCTAACAATGAATTTCTAGAGTTAGTTTTGTCACAAAAACTAGACAGGGACAAAGCCAAGGAGATTGCAAAGGAGTTTGATATGAATAATGAGGTGCTGGAGATTTTGGAGTTTATTGATGACATGAAGCACGTGAGGATTGATGATATGAAACCCAAGCCACCTACCACCAAAGCCAAATTCCTTCCACCGGTGGAGCAAGCACAAGATTCAGGAGCAAAAACTCCACCGGACCCTTTAAAGCTAATACATGTCGAGAAGGAGAGCACTCAACCAGTCATCAACTCAAATAAACTATCAAAGAAGGAAGAGAGTGAGTTGATGACCCTGCTGAACAAATACCAAAAAAGGATTGAGTGGACAATCTCTGATATTAAAGGGTTAAGTCCTTTTTGGTTTATGCGCAAAAAAAAGCCAAAGGAAGGTTGAAGGTTCCGTTGAAGGAGGTGGCAAGAAGATTGATGTGTTGGAGAGGCCCACATACTTAGAACGAAGCATATTCGGGGGCAATGTCGAGCCAACGACTTAAACAAGGGCGGCTAACCGGGAGGCAACCCGGGGGTATTTTTGTCTTTTTCTTTAAAAACATTTCCATTTCTTTGAGTTTTTGGTTTTTAATGTTCCAAATGCATTTAAGCATGTTTTTAAATCACCAAGCGGATCTCGGGATGCAAAACCATTTCGTTTGAATGAGAGGGGATTTTTTGGGTTCAAAAAGTGGGAAGTGGCAAACAGAGCCGTACCCGGCCCGTGTTCATTTTTGCCTTATATTGAACACGGGTCGTGTTCAAGCGAGGCAAACATTTTCGCAGTCAGAGGGGTACACGACCCGTGTCATTTTTCCCTTATGTCCAACACGGGCCGTGTTCAGCCATTTTTCAGAACTTTAAACCCCCAACACGGGCCGTGTGATTTTACACTAAAAGAACAAGGGTCGTGTTCGTGCTGCAAAACAAATGTGTTTTAAGTATAAAAATCGGCTTTTATCACCCCATACACCCATAACTCATCCCCAAAACAATTTCTCTCTTCCAAGAACCCCTAGGTCCGAAATTTTCACAATTTGTTTTGTGCTTTTGGGCTTGATACTTCATGTAGGCAAGCTTGGAGAGGTTGAAGAGGAGGTTCTCACCACCAACTGCAAGACTTCAAGAACGATTCGGTAAATTATTTCCATATCTTTAATCGTCCATATTTTGCTTAAAAATTCAATTTGTGTACACTTGTGATTGCTTGGACTCTTACCCAACCGGGCACCACCCGTCTCCTCCTACGTAACAGGTTGTTCCGCCCTCTCCGAGCATCGGGGACGATGCTTATCTTTAAGCTTGGGGAGGGGTAGAGTTGTACATTAGGTGTATTTTCATATTTCATATTCATGCATGCATTTCAAAAAAAAGGAGTACGAGATGATGACATTCTTTACATACAATAGCTCCATGAAGTGGGAAATCGAGAACTCAAATGAAAAAAAAATACTGAGGTGACCGGATAGTTACCGGAAGTGTAGAATCAGCTATCATAACTAGGGGACCCAAACACCGTAACTCGAGACCCCAACTTAGATAATAAAAAAAATGGAATACTGAAACGTTTTGTGGGCGGTAATAACAGCTTTAGGATGATTTGCTTCTGAATGTTTAAAAAGAATTTTTATCGACAACTCTGGACCCACAGAACGCGGACCTATTTGTTGACACGCGTTACCCTCGCGGTAACAGAGAGCTTAAGTATCAGATCCACACAGTTAAGAAAGAAGCAAGGGTACAACTATCATATCCAGTACCCAAATCAGAATTTCAAGTGCCAAAACGAAGAAATTATCAGAAATTCAAAAGTTGGTTGAAGAATTCAAGCTCAAAATGAAGATACAAATCCAAGTCAATCAAAAAATCAAAAGTCGCCTCAAAGTCAAATTTGGCGAATGAAGAACTGTGTGATATGATACTTGTGGCTCTCGAAAAAGTGAAAGCATAGGAGCTGGGCCCCTTCGGGTGGGCTCACAGTTTCAGCGAAAGCTGATTCGTCGTGACGGGTTCTTAAGGATGCGTCGATTCTGATTCTTGACCATCTAGTCTTAAGGACATGAGATCCAGACTCTGTTATTTTCGCCTATAAAGGTAATTAAGGTATGAAGTTTAAATAAAACTATGGTTGGGTTATTGGGTTACATCGTTTCGGGTCTTCGTCACTTTAGGAGTCTGTGATATGTGGAAGGAAGCAGGATGGTTGCCTAGGTATTAATGATTGGAGTCACATTGATGTAAAGCCTTATCATACTTATATAGATGATTTACTTGTGTCTTAAACTTCTTTTTTGGTACATTTTGCTTCTTTAATGCTTTTGTACATTTTTTTTCTTTTTCATGGTTTTCATTGCATGCATTCATTCCTAGCCTTTAGGATCCTTCTGTCCCTTTTTGCTCTATGTTTCTTTTTGCCATCTAGAAATCATCCTGTTTTGTCTGATTCTTGTTCTTTCTTGGGGACAAGAAAGGTCTAAGCTTGGGGAGATTTTTTAGGTGCAATTTGTGCACCTTTTTGCACACCTTTTAGTCCCATTTCATGCATCTATTTAGCATAATTGTCCTTCATTTGTCTTGCATTTCATCATATTTCATGTTAGTCTCTAGAACAACCTTATTTGCACATTTTCATGTCATTTTCATGTAAACCGGAGGTTGGAACGCGCTTTGGGAAGTGTCGGGAAGCATTGGTGAAGATTTCGGGATGATCGGACGAAGAACGAAAAAGTTGGAAAAATCAAGTTTGGATTCGGAGTCAGAGGGGTACACGGGCCGTGTTGGATTTACGCTGAAAAATCAACACAGGCCGTGTTGACCAAAATGGGAGCTGTTGACCATGCTGAACACGGGCCGTGTCAGTTTTACTCTATGTCCAACACGGGCCGTGTTCGACCCAAAAACCAACTTTTGGCAGTTTTTCCTATCTTTCATATTACGGGTTAAGGGCCATTTTTTACAGAGACACAACATACCATAGCACATTTTGAGAGGGGATTTCGAAGGTTATTGCAAGGGATTGATCATTAATCATTTAGAAACATTATTTCTAGTATTTGTAAGTTGTAATTGCACATTTTCCATCTTATTTCTTGTTTGATTTGTTCTTAGCCATGTGTGGCTAAGAAACCCTAGTTTCTAGTTCTTGTTCAAAACATGTTGATTGCTTGACTTGAAGCATATGATTTGATGTTTGATTTGTGATTCTATTCTAGTGATTATGTTTTTGTTTAAACTAGAACCCTTAAATTTGTTTTGTGTTTGATTGGCCACTTTCATGAATTGAATTTTTGTGCAGTTAATTAACTTTTAGGGCACCTGTTCTATTAAGTTAATAATTGGTAACAAGCAATAAGTTTTCTTATTGTAAAACATATATCACATGTTTTCACACTTCCGAGCGTATGAGAAGAAATGAACATTGTTGGGAAGCTTGTATAAAACTTAATGCAGTTTTTCAATACAATCTAAGAGCGTGTTTAGGTTGAATTGGCAAAGCTAGGTCTAGTCAAAGAGCGTGTTTTGGTTAGATAATTTGGCAAGCGAGAGGTGTTAGAGCGTGTTAATATCTTTCAGTACCAACTTAGAATAGCAATCTTGAATTACATCAAGTCATAATCAAGTTGAACAACAACATTGAGAACTAGAACTGGAAGCACTTTCACAACTTGTTTACAAATCTATTTCATTTTCTGCATGTTTCAAAGTTGATTGTTATTTTCATTATTTGACCTTTGCAAACAAACCCCCCTTTGTGACCAAAGTACCTTACGCAAAGAGGTATAGACTTTTATCCCGTGTCTCTATGGTTCGACCCTGCTTGCCTTGTACTACCTTTTTAGTGCATTAAAGCAGTGTATTTGGAGTCTGTTGTACCCCTATTATTTGTTGGGTTTGACACGCCTAACACCTCCCACTGTTTCCTTGGCTTATGAATTCTCTCACGTGAACGACTCCTCTCCTCGCTACAAAGACCACATTATCACTGGGTCTGTAGAAGAGGTAACCGAAGGATCTCTGTGGGTAGCCGTTGAAAATACACCTCTCACTTTGAGGTTCGAGCTTATCGTGAGACTCACGCCTCACAAAAGCCTCGCAACCCCAAATCTTGATGTGGTCCATATTAGGAACTTTTCTGGTCCACATCTCATGAGGTGTTTTGGCAACCTTCTTTATAGGAACTAGATTAAGGATATGGGTGGCAGTCTCTAAGGCATACCCCCAGAATGAGATTGGTAGCGAAGCTCGACTCATCATGGAACGAACCATCTCCAAAAAGGTCCGATTACGCCTCTCAGACACACCATTCAACTGAGGTGTCCTGGGAGGTGTCAATTGTGAGATAATCCCACATTCCTTAAGATAGTTAAGGAACTCTGTACTAAGATACTCACCACCTCGATCGGATCGAAGCATCTTAATGTTCCTGCCCAATTGATTCTCTACTTCCTGTTTAAACTCTTTAAACCTTTCAAAAGTCTCTGACTTATGTTTGATTAAGTAGACATAACGATATCTACTATAATCATCAGTAAAAGTCACATAATAACGATTAGCATCCCTTGTGGCAGTTTTGAAGGGTCCACACACATCAGTGTGTACAAGATCCAACAAACTTTCACCCCTAGCACATGTACCAGTAAAGGGTGACTTTTTCATTTTCCCAAGTAAGCATGATTCACAACTATCATCTGACTTTAGATCAAATGACTCCAAGACTCCATCCTTTTGGAGTTGGCCTATGCGTTTCTTGCTTACATGTCCAAGACGACAATGCCATAATGATGCTTTATCCAAGTTATTATTAGAAGAATCAATACACAACACATTATTTCCTAGATTATCTACAACCGACACAGCTTCATACACACCATCACAAGGTAATGCTTTAAAATAAAGAACATTATTAAAGAAAGCATAAATACCACCACTATCATTATCAAATGAAAAGGTAAAACCTTGTTTGTACAAAGCATAAAAGGAAATAATATTTCTTTCCATTTCAGGCGAGTAACAACATTTATTCAAATCTAATGTAAATCCACTACTTAGCAACAAAGAATAAACTCCAATCTTGGTGACAGGTGAAGCTTTCCTATTCCCCATGATCAGGTTTATCTTTGCATGCTCCACATTCTCACTTCTTCTTAGTCCCTGCAAATCAGAACAAATATGAATACCACAACCGGTATCAAGGACCCAAGAGTTAGAATAGGGTGAGTTATTAGACAATATATTGTAAATACCTGCATGGTTGGGTTTTACTTTCCCATCCTTAAGATCTTGCTGTTACTTTGGGCAGTTTCGCTTCCAGTGCGACTTTTCATGGCAATAGAAGCATTCATCCTCTTTTCGGTCAGAAGAAGGAGTGACGAAACCTTTCTTGGTTCCACTTGAAGAGGAGCCATCAAGGGACTTTCCCTTGGTACCCTTCGAAGGGTTCTTCCTCTTCTTTCCTCTACCTTTCCTGATTGCCAAGACAAGGGTCGCGGTAGGAGTAGGAGTAGTAACAACCGACTTACCTTTAAGATTACTTTCCGCGGTCTTCAGAAGTCCTTGAAGTTTCCTGAGTGTAACTTCCTCCTTGTTCATGTGGTATGTCATGCGGAATTGATCATAACACGAAGGTAAGGAGTGCAAAATGATATCTATTGCCAACTCCTCGGGGAAGTTCACATTAAGTTTCAACAAACAGTCCACATACCTTTGCATTTTCTGCATGTGGCCCGTGATGGGTTCACCATCCTTCATCCTGGTCGTTATCATGGAGGAAATGATTTCATATCGCTCTTGATGAGCACTTTGATGGTAGCGGTCCATCAAATCCTGGTGCATCTCAAAAGGATAGTAGCCTTCATAGGACTTTTGGAGCTCGGCTGTCATAGTGACCAACATGATGCATGCCACTTTGGTAGCATCCCTTTCATGGGCCTGATATTCAGCGACCTCCTCAGGAGTAGCAGTCGGCTCGAGTTCTTTAAGCTCCTTGTCGAGGACATATTCCTTGTCCTCATACCGAGGGACCATTCTGATGTTCCTGATCCAATCCATAAAGTTGGATCCATCAAAGATGACTCTCCCACAAAGGTTCATGAGAGAGAAGGAGTCGGTAGGGTTTGAGCCAGAAGCAACATTGTTGGAAGACATCTGAAAAAGAAGAAAGACAAGTTTAGATTAGATATAAAGATAGTCCTTAGTAAAACACCCAAATGTAATATTAAGGCTAGGACCCAACACAATATTTTATAACTTAGAAGAGGGATGTCGTAATCCAAGGTATAAAATATTTGAAGGTAGGTGAATGACGATTCATCAATTTCCACCATGAAAAACGAAATAAATTATTAGGTTTTAGTTGGTTTTGAAACTCCTAGATTCTTTGAGATTCATTGAAATTTTCATTGGCATGTTTCAATATCGAGTGTGCCCTTCAGGTTTTGTGACAGGGATGCCGAGGATCACAAAACAAGGTGTGAAGTAACCATGCAAATTACTTGCTATCCTCAATATTTACCCCTCAATCGATGTGCCGGTTAACCACATGCGCTCCATCGATACTATGATAAATATTAAGTAACCCTTTTGGCTACCTTGTTAAGTACAGGTTAGTGTGCCGGTTAACCACACACGCTCCACTAACGACTTAATTAAAGTGCAAAGTGTAATTTCATGGGATAACACCTTATTCACATTTTCCTAAAGTAACTAAGATTGGGAATTTATAAAAACATTTAGTTACTTTATTTTCATCATACTTTTAATGAAGATTTAGTAGTCTTTGTCCTACCCATTCGGCTAACGACCCTCCACCAGTCAAGGAAGCGGTGGGTGAGAGTGGACACCCATTAAGCTACCATTTTATAGGCAACAACCTTATACCCCCTTATAGATCGGCTTCGTGAATGAGGCCTACTAACGGTAAAACGACTTTGTTCTTATACATATATAATTATTATTAAACTTATAATATTATAAAGTATAAGGGTTGAATTTTAACTTTTAAAATTCTAGGGGTTGGAACTTAAAGTTTTTAAAGTGACTTTACATGTTCCAAAACTTGAGGGCAAGTTTTGTAACTTTCAAAACTTTTCATCTTTCATACCTTATGAGTTAATGATGTAATAAAATGAGTGACTTTTCATTTTATGTAACCTATGTGTTTCTTTAATGGACTTTAAAAGAAAGACTTTTGGTAATCCATAACTTGAGGACAAATTATGGATTCCATTAAAACACATAAAAATCATGAATTAAACATTAAACAAGCAATTCCTATGATCTATCAAGAACTCATAAGAACATAAATATTCCTATCAAAATTTCAAGAACATATGAAAACATATAAACATGAAAATTTGATATTAACTATTGTAAATGGATTAGAACAACCATTAGACCATCTAAAACAAGTTTTATAACACCAAAACAGTTTAGGGTAATGTTTCTAGTCCATTTCCAGCAGCAGAACTCAAAAATCTGCATTCAGGGGCTCCTACTCGTCGAGTGCAAGAGCCTACTCGTCGAGTAGGATGAATTTGGTCATGGACTCGTCGAGTCCCCCCATGGACTCGGCGAGTTCATGCTTCAGAATGCAGAAAAACTGAGTTTTTTTCACAATTTTGCATAAAGTATCAAACAAACAAGCCTAGGCTCTGATACCACTAAACGGTTTTGAGAATTCTAACACTCCTATGGTGTACATGCAACCCTAGAAACCTTGGATCTATGTTTTATCTATGATACATGCAAAATTGTTTTTCCAAGGTTCATAACCTATCTAGCATACATGGGGAACTTTTCAACATAAAAGTTAGTAGGAAATACATACCTTATAGTAGATAGGATTCCTTGAAAACCTTGTGAGCCTAGAACCTCAAGTGTGATGCCTCAAATGTATCACACAACACCAAATGCACTTGGAATGACTTAGAGAGAAATGATACACTCTTGAAATCGGCTAGCCCTCATTTGTATACTTAGTGACCGATTTTTTGGTGAACATAGGGATGCTTATATAATGTGTTATAATTAGGGTTACACCATGTAAACCCTAATTGTCATGACTTTTCATTTCCATGACCCATGGGTTCTATAACCACCATGGAGCATCCATGGACCATCCTATGGGTTTTAGCCCAACTTGATAATTCATGGAGCATTAGCCCACTATACAAGTATGGATGATTTACACAATCAACCTATATATTTAATTAGTATTCTTTTGATCACTTAATTAATTCCAAATTAATTCTTGATCAATACTAATTAAATAATACTATTAATATATTAGAACTTATAATATATTAATAAACCTTAAGTGTTATTTCTCTCATTTTAGTCTATCCAAATTCATGATGCCATGCAACCCAAATGGACCATGCTAATTGGGTCAAGTACATTCCAAAAATAGTTATGAACTTAGACACCTAATCCAACACATATAACATATAATCACATAACAGTCTATAGACAAACAAACCGATCTAACATATCATATAGCAAAGCAACATCCTACAACCAGGATACCGACCTAACTGGTCACCAACATAACATCATCCTATATACCAGGATACTGACCTAAACCAGGTCACTAAACATAATATCGTCCTAACTACCAGGACGCCGATCTAACAGATCAATAAGCATATCAAACAAATACCAGTATACAATCCGAGAAAGGGTCGGCCGTGGTGCCTTAGACCCTGTTGATATAGTGAGGATAACTCACCTCGTAAGTAGCTCGGAAGGTAGTGTCAAACTCCTCCAGATGTAGCTCCAACTCCAACACCTATATTCACCAATGTCCGTTGCTATCAATATTCAATTTACCAAAATACCCTCAGAAGTCAACTGGTCAACCCTTGGTCAAAGTCAAAGTCAACTGTCACGGTCAACAGTCCATGTTGACCTCAACTCGTCGAGTACCCTTATCTACTCACTGAGTTCCTTGCATAACTTTCCAACTCGCCGAGTCACTCGTCTGACACGTCGAGCCTAGGGCAATCTTCATCAGACTCGCCGAGTCGCTCTATTGACTCACCGAGCCTACGAGAATCTTCATCGGACTCGCCGAGTCGACCATGCCACTCGCCGAGTCCCTTCGGTCCTTCATCCATACAGATAATTTTTAAGCCATGCTAAGGCTCCATACTGCAGATCCAACTTCCCAAGGCATGTTTATCACGTAAAGTTGCAAACTTTACGTGCATGCAAGGCTATAATGACTCATAATGCCAAATCCAAACTTGAAATGGGGTCTACATCAAATGGAAGGTTTCATACATGACAAGGCTAGAAACTTTATGACCCTAGATCCCAAGGAGGGTTCACATCTAAAGTTGCAACTTCAGATCCAGCTCATACCCAACAATAGCTTCATAACCAAGCCAAAAAGCCCTAAACTTCATCCAAAGAGATCTAGAAAGGAATGAGGCCAAGATCATGAATTGATACCTCAAATGAAGCTAACTAAGATAGATTTTGTAGATCCACACGAGTCCCTTGCTTCTAGCTACTTGACCTTCAAGCTCCCTTCACAAGTTCCACCTTCCAAAGCTCGAAAACACACTCAAATGAAGCTCTCACACAAAATAGCGTTTGCTGGACTCTCTAGAGGCTGTAAGGGACTAAGGGAGGCTAATGATTCCTTAAATAGGGTGCAAAACCCCGGAAATTAGGGTTTCACCCTCCAGCTCCAACTCTTCGAGTCACTCTTCCGACTCGGCGAGTTGGTCACTTAAACACGTGGCCCCAAACCCGCTGCTACTCGAAGAGTCAGGCATCCAACTCGTCGAGTAGACCTTGAATTATGAAAATTATAACCATAAATTAATACTTGAGAATCGGGGCGTTACAAATCTCCCCCACTTGAACTAGACTTCGTCCTCGAAGTCTACTGTGGTGAAAAACTTCGGATAGTGCTCCCGCATTTCTACCTCCGGCTCCCACGTCCACTCGGACCCTCTTTGGTGCTCCCACTGTACCTTTGCCAAAGGTACCTCCTTGTTCCGCAGAACCTTCACGCTTCTCTCCAGAATGGCCACAGGCCTCTCAACATAATTCAGGCGCTCATCAACCTGAATGTCATCCAACGATGCTACCGCCTCCTGATCCATGATGCACTTTCGCAATTGCGAAACATGAAAAGTGATGTGAATCCCAACCGAACCTTTTCAAAAGGTCTATCCTACATGCCACTTTGCTAACTTGACAAAATCCTGATGATACCAAGTATCGAAAACCCAACCTTCCCTCTTTCTGAAGCGAACCCTTTGCCGACAGGATATTTGTCTCAAAATATCATACAAATTCAATCCACTAAAACACGAACACTCATGCCTGGCCCAATCAGCCTCAGGCTGGCATACCAGGCATGCCTACGATGGGTCCAGTCATCCCTAGGATGGAATACCCACACATGCCACACACGTTTGGCCAATCAATCCTCGGGTTGGAATACCAAACATATCAGGTCCAATCAATCATAGGGTCCGGTCATCCTCAGGATGGAATACCCTTGATTGGAATACCTCTATGAATATAACTCGGGTCTACTCATACTTGAGATCCAAGGATCTATCCTTGTGTCTCATCCACCATCCTCAGATTCATCACAACCGAGTACAACTCCCCCGAATCTACAACAATACATCCAATCCGAACGCGCTCCTACAAAAGACATAACCAACACAATCTCTATGCCCACAGCCTATGACTGGAATACCCTTACGTGGTCCTCAACATAGGTCTGGATTGCCTCCGAGCCCACAGCATGAGTCTGGTATGCCCTCTTCAGCCCTCAGCTCATGATTGGAATGCTCCCGATGACCGATCGACACTACTGTCGTCACTTCAGTTGCCCAACACCCCGGTCCTGCAGATATCCACTTTCCTCTGCCGATCGAAGGGCCTAATCGACGCTCCTCTCATCAACGAACAACATAACGATACAAAAACTACTACTACACATGAATCCCAAGTCTTCCTAAAGCTGACGAATACCCATTCGGATCTACTTCCAGTCCCCAACTCGAATTTTATCCGATCCAAGAAGATTAATCCTATGAGACACTCCGAACTGATGAGATCACCAAGATCATCTGTACTCCATCCGATCTCTATCAACAACTTCCGATCAAACAAAAATACACCGGAGTCTTCGGCCTACTCCAGCAACATGTTCAACACTTGGGGACAGACCTACTGATTGATATAGCATAACATCATACTCAATACCCGCATATAGATCAACAAACACATATAGAGTCTGCAGCATGATTGGACCGCCTCACCAGGCCTTCAGCCTATCTGGACCACTCTCAGAACCTTCAGCATGTCTGGACCGCCTCTCTGGGCCTTCAGCCCGTCTGGATTATTCTCCGAGCCTTCGGCCTGACTGGTACGCCCCACCGATCTTCAGTCTCTCCGAATCGCTCTAAATTGTTGAGCATTACCCTGGGCCATCCCCTCCTAATGCTCTCTCTCCCAAGTAGCCTGTTCTCACCCACTTGCGGCTTCGAACTCCCGATCCATTTTGTGGACCATAACCCCGGCCTAACCCTAGGCCTCATGTCGATCGTCCACCCACTAGGAAATCCGTGGTCTGATCCCTGACCCGCGCATCTACCACATGCGCTAAGTAACCCGCATACCTGTGCTGAAAGTAATGTCTAACCCCGACAGCTAACAGAACCCTCAATGACCGATGCTCCACCTGAGAATTTCCAATTCTCCCCACTTGGGACACTAGCTACTACCTGCTAGCGGCGAAACCAACACAGCTTAACCGTCCCTACTAGGTATCATCATCCTTAACTATAGATCGATTAACCATGGAGTGAACAGTATCCGCAAAATAACCCTTCCGTCATGGTGCAACCGAACTTCAAAAGAAACCCGAATCCCAACTGAACACTTCTGCATATCCGATTCATAATTACTAGTCCTAGAATAGAGATCCTATATCCTAACTTCTGATCACCAACACCCCTGGATATTAACCGTCTACAACCCCTCGATACCAAATTCCTCAAACCCTCTTATCTCCCTATGTCATATGCAGAAAGGGATGGAAAAAATCACAATATAATCATAAACAATAGGATAAAAGATAGAAACATACCAGCAGCTGCATCTGGCGTTGTCCTGACCTCCTCTGCTGTAAGCTGGAAGGCACGTCCCTGAGCCCTCGGAGGCTCTACTTCACCCTGACCCGCGCTAGTAATCCTCAATGTAGCCGGTGATGGAGCCTGCACCGGATATCTTGCAACAAGATGTGGGCAGTTAGTCTTCACGTAACCAACCTGATGGCAGTGATAACAGATCCTCATGTCCTGAACCGGGGCCAACTGGCGACAATCCCTCGCATAATGCCCCTCCTTTCCGCACTTACGGCACGCACCACCGGTCCTACAAACTCCGGAGTGACCCTTCCTGCACTTCTCACACTTGCGGCCGTTTTGGCCTCCCAACCTAGAATCAGCGGTCTTGAACCGCTTTGGCACCAGCTGCAACTGCACCGGGGCCTGCCTCTGCTCTCGAAACTGTAACTCAATCTCCAGCTCACGCCGCCTAGCGGCCTCCTGTAAGTCCAGCAATGTATCACATCGCTGGGTAGAAACGAATTGTCTAATGTTAGTCTTGAGCATGCTCAGATAACGCGTCATCTGAACTTGCTCGGAAGCAAACTCCAGGCAGAACATCGCCCTCTTAGTGAACATACATGTGATCTCCGTCACGGACTCCGCACCCTGCCTCAACTCCAAGAACTCCTGAGCTAGCCGCTCACGCTCGACTCGTGGAATGTAGCGAGAGCAAAACATCTCCCTAAACCGATTCCGAGAAACTACAGCTCTCTGCTCATCCGAATAAGACCCCGTCATCAACCTCCACCAGTCCTTCGCCCCAGACCTCAGCATGTTCAGGGCACACCTGACCTTCTGGTCAGTCGAGCATGAACATTTGAAAAAACATCCCTCGACGTCCGACAGCCACCTCATGGCTATGATAGGGTCCTGAATCCCATCGAAATTCGGGGGCTTCGTATTATCGAAGTCCCGGTACTGGAAGCCTCGACTGGCTCCTCCCCCTCCCGCAGCTGTTACAGCCGCGGTAGCTGCAGCGGCAGCCTTCTCAGCAAGGGTTGCGTATCTGTCATCAAAGTACTCCATCATAGCGGACTTAATAGTCCCAAAAAGCTCCGGTATCTGACCCCGGACAATCTCGACCACCTCCTCGTGGATGATCTCCCTGACCTGATCCTCTATCAACATTGGCTCCTCCTGGCCGATAATATCAGGCACCGCTGGGGCCTCCTGATCACCTTGTCCGGATCCCGGTCCGGATCCAGTCACGAAACGCCTCGTAACCACCATACTAAAAATATAACAGGAAGATATCAGACAATCCGCATCAATAACTGGGAACCAACTCCCGACCATACTCTAGGGGTTGTGACTTCCTTGCTACGCGTATGGGTCCTGTGCTTTTAGTAGTACGGGGCCATACTACCTTGCACACCTACCCATATTTGTCTCAAGTATCGCCACAACACCCTAACCATATATATATATATATATATATATATATATATATATATATATATATATATATATATATATATATATATATATATATATAAACATATCGAGCACTCAATCCTCAATTCTAGAGGAACGCTAAATATCTCATAACTGGCCTCCCGGCCTCACACGACCCACCCATCCATGAAACTTCCACCAACCCTGCAGCACTCGGGTATGCTAGCCATACATAACGCTGGACCCTATATACTTCCGAATACCTGGTTCTACCCTAAGCCCTTAATCAGACAAGAATAGGAAATAAAGCCAAACCAAACATTCTCATGCTAGAAGATCTTAATCATGTACGGCCGTGATGCATACACTAAGCAACTACAGTAATGATGTCAATTTCACATAAGGAATTCCTAGGATATCAGGCATCATACAATCAGGCAATTCTATCATGCAATTTCCGAAGATCCCTAGCCTAGCACTAGCATGCAGTTCTAACATATCACATAGTCAAATAACTGCATGGTATTTTGGGGTCTACTTACTGGCTCCGGCTGATCGTACACTTCGCATCCTCTTTCCTTATTTTGAAAACCATTTAAAATCATTTTGAAAACAATGTCCTTAGTTTGAGACTGGATTCACACGAGTGTTCCTCCAATTCAGTCAAACCAAGGCTCTGATACCAACTTGTAACATCCATAAAATTCGAGCTAATTTAAAACTTTTGAAATCATATAAAACCATTCAGTTATTACAATTTTTTTTTCAAAATAGTTTAAACATCAGAGTTCCCAGAAATATAATCATCAATCGAGGAAGTGTACGGTCATGCCTTCGCCTTCCCGCGGTCATCCGCTGAACCTGAAACAATAAACTGAAACTGTAAGCTCGAAGGCTTAGTGAGTTACCCCCAAAATACCAACCTCGTATAACCATAATCATATCATATCAACAAATACAGAACAACCATGCATCTTAAGTCTACAGTGAGACTGGTCCGCCCGCACCGGGCCTTCAGCCCACCTGGTCCACTCTCTGAGTCTACAATATGACTGGACCGCCCGCACCGGGCCTTCAGTCGATCTGGCCCACTCTCCGAGCCTCGGCACGTCTGGACCGCTCTCTCGAGGCCTTCAGCCTATCTGGACTGCTCGCCGGGCCTTCGGCCTGACTATGTGCCCTCCTGGGTCTACAGCCTATCCGGTCCGCCCTGGGTATGTTGGCCTACATCACAAAGCAAGACCCGCCTCAAGCCAACCCCCAATAAAACAACCATGTGCACATATAACATATAATCACATAACAGTCTATAGACAAACAAACCGATCTATCATATCATATGGCATAGCAACATCCTACAACCATGATACCGACCTAACTGGTCACCAACTCGCCGAGTACCCTTATCTACTCGCCGAGTTCCTTGCATAACTTTCCAACTTGCCGAGAAACTCGTCTGACACGCCGAGCCTAGGGCAATCTGTGACATCCCCATTTTCACGGCCAGAAAAAACCGATTTTGTTTATGCTTTATAAAAAATCAGAGTACTTCTTTTAATAAAAATGTTGCGGAATTAGTTCCGAGTAAAACATGATAAATACATTATCAAAGCATTTCTGAAGAAATGTATTTTTATTCATTTTAAAACATTTGGGATGTCATCGTCAATACAGAAACATAAGCATAAACAGAACTTACATTCATTTACACTAGTGATCTACATCTCTTTTAAATCTCTCAGTGTAAAGTAGCTTCATATTAACACCTGTGATACAAATAAGCTTGAGTGGGTCAGGTTGGGAAACCTGGTGAGTACATAGGGTTTTCAACCCACCATAATATAATTATTATGTTTAAACATCAAACAATCAACCCAATTACTCATCCCCATTATCTTCTTTACTCTTAAGGATCTACCCTAAGAATCAACTATTCCTCGTTCATTCATTCCTAAGGATCATCCTAAGGAATCGGCATGAAGTCCATCGTCACCGGGGTTTAGGCACTAAGTCTGCATAGTCGCCAGGATTTATACAATAGGCACTAAGTCCGCATAGTCACCAGGGTTTAGGCACTAAGTCTGCATAGTCCCCATGGTTTATACAACAGGCACTAAGTCCGCATAGTCGCCAGGGTTTTGGCACCAAGTCTGCATGATCGCCAAAGTTTAGGCACCAAGTCTGCATGATCGCCAGAGTTTAGAGTACACCGGGTGAACACATCGTTCACAACACCTACAGGTTGCGAGCCTGCTAGTGTTCCACTGGACTGTCTAGAATAGTCTGTGGTTGTCATCCATACTCTGCTAGATGACGGGGCCATCATTTGGGAAAGGCTTCTCACATCGTCCACCTCTCACACTCACCTCGTGGTCTATAACACCTCTCAACTCATCATCCAACTCATATTCCATCTATTACATCTACCCATGTTTTACCCAACATATTATCGTAGATATATATATATATATATATATATATATATATATATATATATATATATATATATATATATATATATACAGTTTAAATCATTTAAAACATGTATAAAATCGTTCATCCAGCATAGACAGCAAGTACTTAGATAATATGCACACATAGCACGTAGTTTATATAAAATACTTCATATCTATGTGTAAGATGAAAGTAACTATGCACTCACTTGAAAAGGTGGTGATTCCGAACTCAGACAGCGCTTCGCTTCTTAAAAAAAATAATTTCCTTCGACGAAACCTAGTATTATTACCAGTAGAGTTTAGTCTATTATTCGCCGAGACTAATTAATAGTCTAGCTATTATTACTATTATATATGCGTTAAACAATACTTATATAACCCATAATAATAGTCCAAGTACTTATTATAAGTTCCTAATAACGTTACTATAATTAAATAAAAGCTATATTAAAAATAGCGTAGGCGTAGCTCACTTACAGCGAGTTTTATAGAAAACCTGGCTTTGCTTGGAGCAGCGTTCCCGAGCCGAAAATCTCTTCTTCTCGGAGCCGTCGAGCACTCCGGGGCTTCCGCCTCGTGCTAGGGAGGTTCCCTAGGCTTTTCAGGGGGGGTTCGGGGATAGAGAGAGGTTCTAGAGAGAGAGTAAAGAGAAGAAAGAATGGGAAAGGTGTGAAAAAAATGAGGGTGGGAGAGGTTCTATTTATAGGGTGAAAATGGCTGAACTTGGTGCCACATGTCACCATCTAGTGGCAAGACTTGGGGAGAAAGCAATGGCCAAGATTGTGCCACATCACCCATTTTCGCACAGCACACTTCCGACTTCTAAAATCCGTAATTTTCACATACGACCTCCGTTTTTTACGTTCTTTATATCCACGCGTAGGTAAAAATAAGATCTACAACTTTCATTTTGACTCCATTGGCTAGTTCTCGACCGATCTTAAATTTAACAGTACGAGGAGATTGTACTGTTAAATGTCCGCGTAAAATTCATAACTTCTACATACGGACTCTGTTTTCGTCTGTCTTTTTACCGTTGAGTTCCTATTAATGAGATCTTCAATTCTCATTTAGGTCGCGTAGGCCAAAAACCGCTTGATCAAAAATTCGAGTTTCGGGCTGTGCACTGCTAAGCCAAATCTTAGAAAATTCATAACTTCCTCATACGAAGTCAGATTTAGGCGTTCTTTTTTTGTATGTTCTCGGTTTAACGTATACTACAACTTTTGTTTAGATTTATAAGGCTAAAAAGTCCTCCATCGTAAATTCACTATTTACGTCTCCCGGTGTCGTGCCGGTTTTTCCATAAAACTTCGACGGACCATAACTTCTTCGTTATAACTTGGATTTCAACGTTTTTCATATGTACGGAACCCTTGAGACGTATTCTACCACTTGGTTAAGATTATTTATTCTAAATAATCTTTTGTCAAAAAGTCGTTTTCGACCCCTATTATCTCTAAATTGACTAGCCCGGATCTACGGGCGTTACACAATCTTCATCGGACTCGCCGAGTCACTCTACTGACTCGCAGAGTCTACAACAATCTTCATCGGACTCGCCGAGTCGACCATGCCACTCGCCGAGTCCCTTCGGTCCTTCATCCATACAGATGATTTTTAAGCCATGCTAAGGCTCCATACTGCAGATCCAACTTCCCAAGGCATGCTTATCACGTAAAGTTGCAAACTTTATGTGCATGCAAGGCTCTAATGACTCATAATGCCAAATCCAAACTTGAAATGGGGTCTAACTCAAATGGAAGGTTTCATACATGACAAGGCTAGAAACTTTATGACCCTAGATCCCAAGGAGGGTTCACATCTGAAGTTGCAACTTCAGATCCAACTCATACCCAACAATAGCTTCATAACCAAGCCAAAAAGCCCTAAACTTCATCCAAAGAGATCTAGAAAGGAATGAGGCCAAGATCATGAATTGATACCTCAAATGAAGCTAACTGAGATAGATTTTGTAGATCCACACGAGTCCCTTGCTGCTAGCCACTTGACCTTCATGCTCCCTTCACAAGTTCCACCTTCCAAAGCTCAAAAACACACTTAAATGAAGCTCTCACACGAAATAGGGTTTGGTGGACTCTCTATAGGCTGTAAGGGACTAAGGGAGGCTAATGATTCCTTAAATAGGGTGCAAAACCCCGGAAATTAGGGTTTCACCCTCCAGCTCCAACTCGTCGAGTCACTCTTTCGACTCGTGAAAATTATAACCATAAATTAATACTTGAGAATCGGGGCATTACACCGGCTGCTCCCAACTAACTAGTCACCTCGCCCCACCAGTCTCGGGCTCTGTTTCTCAACATGCATGAAGCGAAACCCACCTTTTCCGCATCCGGGCAAGAACTCGTGCGATGGGCGTTCTCGATATCCGCCACCCAGCGTCAGCTCACGATGGGGTCTTCGACCCCGAAAAACTCCGGTGCTCCACACGCCTTGAACTCCCAAAACGAGGGAGTTCGGGCCCCGATCTGGCCCGCAGCAATATCGGCTCTGAATGACGTGAGCCTCTCCTCCATAATCTCCATCATCCCTTTCTTGACCGTCCCAAAGATCACTGGGGTCGCGTTAAGGATGCCCTTCGTCACCTCGGCTGCAATGATCTCGCGCAGCCTCTCATTAGTGAGCTCTGCACCGCTGCCCGATCCGGATCCAGATCCTGATCCCGATCCTGATCCCCCTGTCCCAAATCGTTTCACCACCATGCTGAACTGAAATGTCATAAACCATAATAACCAGGACATCTATATAGGGGATCCCCTCACCGGTCCTCCTTACAGCTGTCAGATCTAGCATTGGTTCGGATACAGGTCCTGTGCTTTCAGTAGTACGGGCCCAATACTACCTTCCACACCTACCTGTACCTTTCCCCAAGGCTCTACCTGATAACTCCAATTTGTCCCAAAATAAACCATATCCCACCAACTACCGCATATCTCAAATCCGAGGCTGTCCTAAGATTTGCTCTACTCACATCAATCTAACCAATCATAACATGTTGCCATTATGCATGCAAATTATACATAGAGAAGGATCAAATAGACTTTCGAATAAAAGATTCTACCCTAGGACCCCAACCAAATGAGGAATAGGAAATAAGGCCAAATCAATCATTCTAAGGCTATAAGCTCCTAACCGTATACAATTTTAGAAGCATACACATAGCAAAATTCATACGATTATCAAACCTCAATGTAAGTATAACATGGCTAACTTATTGGGGAACTACTTACTTGGCTCGGCTGATCACGCACGTTGCACTCTCTTCTTTTCCAGTCTCAAAAGTTTTTAATTTTTATGTTTAAAAACAATTTTACCATTTCCTTAGTTTGAGTCCTGACACACCCGAGAGTGTGCCCGAATCCCTCAAACCAAGGCTCTGATACCAACTTGTAACGACCCAATTTTCAAAAGAAAATTTTTCTTTTTGATTAACCAAAAAAGATTTCCATCAACCACTAAATCCAAATACAATTTGTTTTCAAAACCCATATCAATTACAATTTTATTTCAAAATGTTAGAGTGTCCCATAAAATGCCTGAGAGAGTGCACGTCGCACCATCAAGCCTTGCCCTTGCCCTTGGGCTCAGATGTACCTGAAACAAATCCACAAACTGTAAGCTAATTCTTAGTGAGTCCCCCAAAGCATACCCCACACACAATCCACATAACACATAACATATTAGCTATAAAGCTACTCATATCACATAAGCCATGCATACAAACATATAAGGATGCCATGGGCTCCTCCCAAGGTCTTACTCCAGGATGTCATGGGCTCCCTGTGACATCCCCATTTTCACGGCCAGAAAAGACCGATTTTGTTTATGCTTTATAAAAATCAGAGTACTTCTTTTAATAAAAATGTTGCGCAATTAGTTCCCAGTAAAACATGATAAATACATTATCAAAGAATTTCCGAAGAAATGTATTTTTGTTCATTTTAAAACATTTGGGATGTCATCGTCAATACAGAAACATAAGCATAAACAGAACTTACATTCATTTACACTAGCGATCTACATCTCTTTTAAATCTCTCAGTGTAAAGTAGCTTCATATTGACACCTATGATACAAATAACCTTGAGTGGGTCAGGTTGGGAAACCTGGTGAGTACATAGGGTTTTCAACCCACAATAATATAATTATTACGTTTAAACATCAAACAATCAACCCAATTACCCATCCCCATTATCTTCTTTACTCTTAAGGATCTACCCTAAGAATCAACTATTCCTCGTTCATTCATTCCAAAGGATCATCCTAAGGAATCGGCACGAAGTCCATCGTTACCAAGGTTTATGGATTACAACCGGTGAACATGTAGTCCAAAATATCTGCTGAACACTTAGTTCTAAAATACCTAGTGAACACACTCAGTTCAAAAATTGCCTAGTGAACACACTCAGTTCAAAATACATGGAGAACACTTAGTTCAAAAATACCCAGTGAACACACTCATTTCAAAATACCTAGTGAACACACTCAGTTCAAAATACCTAATGAGCACCTAATTCAAGAACACCTACAGGTTACGAGCCTGCTAGCGTTCCACTGGACTGTCTAGTATAGTCCGTGGTCGTCATCTATACTCCACTAGATGACTGGATCATTGTCAACCTTGAGGTCTTTCATCGTGTTATCACACAACAACTATTTCATCTACCCATGTTTTACCCAACACATTTTGTAGATATAAAATACATATACAGTTTAAAACATTTAAAACATGAATAAAAAAATCTTTCACCCAGCAATAGCATAGACAGCAAATATTCAGACAGTATGCACACATAGCACGTAATTTATATTAAATACTTAATATCTATGTGTAAGATGAAAGTAACTATGCACTCACTTGATAAGGTGGTGATTCCGAACTCAGACAGCGCTTCGCTTCTTAAAAAAATAATTTCCTTCGACGAAACCTAGTATTATTACCACTAGAGTTTAGTCTATTATTCGCCGAGACTAATTAATAGTTTAGCTATTATTACTATTATATAAGCGTTAAACAATACTTATATAACCCATAATAATAGCCCAACTACTTATTATAAGTTCCTAATAATGTTACTATAATTAAATAAAAGCTATATTAAAAATAGCATAGGCGTAGCTCACTTACATCGAGTTTTATAGAAAACCGGGCTTTGCTTGGAGCAGCGTTCCCGAGCCAAAAAGCTCTTCTTCTCGGAGCCGTCGAGCACTCCGGGGCTTCCGCCTCATGATAGAGAGGTTCCCTAGGCTTTTCAGGGGGGGTTCGGGGCTAGAGAGAGGTTCTAGAGAGAGAGAGTAAAGAGAAGAAAGAATGGGAAAGGTGTGAAGAAAATGAGGGTGGGAGAGGTTCTATTTATAGGGTGAAAAATGGCTGAACTTGGTGCCACATGTCACCATCTAGTGGCAAGACTTGGGGAGAAAGCAATGGCCAAGATTGTGCCACATCACCCATTTTCGCACAGCACACTTCCGACTTCTAAAATCCGTAACTTTCACATACGACCTCCGTTTTTGACGTTCTTTATATCCACGCGTAGGTAAAAATAAGATCTACAACTTTCATTTTGACTCCGTAGGATAATTCTCGACCGATCTTAAATTTAACAGTACGAGGAGATTATATTGTTAAATGACCGCGTAAAATTCATAACTTCTACATACTGACTCTGTTTTCGTCTGTCTTTTTACCGTTGAGTTCCTATTAATGAGATCTTCAATTCTCATTTAGGTCGCGTAGGCCAAAAACTGCTCGATCTAAAATTCGAGTTTCGGGATGTGCACTGCTAAGCCAAATCTTAGAAAATTCATAACTTCGTCATACGAAGTCAGATTTGGGCGTTCTTTTTTTGTATGTTCCCGGTTTAACGTATGCTACAACTTTTGTTTAGATTTATAAGGCTAAAAAGTCCTCCATCTTGAATTCACTATTTTCGTCTCCCGGTGTCGTGCCGATTTTGCCATAAAACTTCGACGGACCATAACTTCTTCGTTATAACTCGAATTTCAACGTTCTTTATATGTACGGAACCCTTGAGACGTATTCTACAACTTGGTTAAGATTATTTATTCTAAATAATCTTTTGTCAAAAAGTCGTTGTCGACCCCTATTATCTCTAAATTGACTAGCCCGGATCTGCGGGCGTTACACTCCCCCACATGGTCTTACACCTAAGTGCCATGGGCTCCCCCATGGTCTTTAGCTGAAAAGTCATGGGCTCCCCCACATGGTCTTACATCCAAGTTCCATAGGCTCCTCCCATGGTCTTTACTTGAAAAGCCATGAGCTCCCCCACATGGTCTTACATCCAAGTGCCATGGGCTCCCCCATGGTCTTCTCTGCAAGAATCACATATATAGCTAGCATAACACCAAGCATAACTAGCAACCATACCATATATCTCTACACACAAGTAACGTATCTTTACACAACAAGTATACCACATATCACAAAGTGGGTCGGCCTTGGTGCTTTAGACCCATTGGTATGGTGAGAAGACTCACCTCTCGGATGCTGAACCGACAAGCTAGAATCAGATATGTCCCACGTGCTGCTCCAACTCAACTGCCTATAATCATTATGTGATTAACTTGTCATAATCCCATAATTACCCTCACAGTCAACCCTGGTCAAAGTCAAGGTCAACAGTCAAGGTCAACAGTCCATGTTGACTTCAACTTGTCGAGTGCATCTAGCAACTCTTCGAGTTCCTGTAGAGTCCAGAACACCTGAACAAACCCTAGCCAACTCGACGAGTTCACTAAATATCCAATCGATGGGGAAACCCGATCTGACTCGTCAAGTTGCCAGGGCAACTCGTCGAGTCCTCCTCCATGTTTGCTTATTTTGATAATCCATCGAATGCAGGGACTCCAGGGCTTAGATCTGAAACCCTAAGGTGTCTAGAAGGATAAAGTTCCCAACTTTTCCTTCGAGAACCACTCCAAATGCTCTAAGGTCCTTATCAAAGATTGAAAATCTCCAAAGCTTTGCCATTTGGTCCAATACCTTAGGGACCTGATGAGTTGAAAACTCTTGTAGATCGATAGGATTCTTAACAAATAAAACAAAAAGCAAACCAAAGAACAAACACAGAATGAATCAAATGGATGTCGAATGATTAAAACAGCAACACCTCAGAAGAGCTCGATGAAGAACTTCTGCTGTAGAGGTGTGCTAGGGTTACAGTACCTGTTAAACAAAATAATCCAGAAGAGTAACAAATGTGATGCATGCATGCACCATAAATACGAAACCTTAAAAACAAACACACGGTTGGACAGGCCCAAACCGTGAATATATTGGACTAAACTACCGAAGCCCAATGGCGCAACCCATAGACTCAACAATCTCCCCCTTTGCACCAATTGAGGCGAGAGATTACTTCGGTTGAGTAACGGTGGTTTTCTTCACAATGTTGAACAGCTTGGGTATGATGACAATAAGAGTTTGACGAAAGTTAATATACCACAGAAGATTATCTGAAAACATCTTCTTATCAGCTTCACTGTTCTGATTGCACCTGTATATGATATCGAGAAATGCTCCAAGCAAGAAGTGGAGAACATGTGTTTGTCAACAAGAGTGAACATGCATTTTTGACCTTCGCCCCTGATGAACATGATTGTATGAAACTGTGGGTCGATTTTACCCTTCATCATCAAGTTGATGTCGCTTTCCTTCCCAATTGGCTTGATAGTAGGCTTCTTCCTTAAGGCAGAGGCGATTTCCTGATCCATCTTTGCGACTTCAAGAATATAACACACTAGCATTCACTTGATGTGATCTATGATAGGCTCATACTCTTTTTGATTAGTCAACAAAATATTGTTCTGGAGAATCCAGTCATGAGGATTCAAATTTTGCAAATCAGCTAGGGAGATCGTATGAACCGAACTGTCTGAGCCTCGGGTCACTTTGAATTTGATATTGATAAACTTCCCTGTCGAAGTGGGTTTCAACACCTTGACTGTTGTGATCTTCTGTTTACACCAAGTCAGGTATTGAGGTTGAGAGAACGCAAGATAGTATTCGATCAAGTCTTGATCAACCTTCGGGTCAGGAGAGGGAATGGCAACTGTTGACTCAAAACAATGAAAGATGAACACCTTTCGGGTGATTGGCATATCAAAATGAGAATCCCTGGAATTCTCAAGATCGAAAGAAAGGACCGGTTCGAGCCAATGTGTGCTTGGAGATTCGATTACCTCCTTCAAAAGTTTTGCATCGTCCACAGAGGGAACATAAATTTCCTTCGTTCTAAAACCTCGTTTGCTTCTTTTTGTTTCCTCTCCCTTTCAGCTTCTTCACTTGCTTTACGAAGCTTTTCCTCAAGCTCTCGATCAGTTCGCTTGATTTTGAGGTCTTCGAATTTGGAAGCTTTTTCTTCAGTTTTAGCCACATCATCGATTTCATCATCATCATTATCACCAATTTTCTTTTTCGTTTTGTCCTTCATACTGCCCGAAGCTTCATTACCCTTCGGTTCAGCAGTGACTTTTGGTTGGGTGATGGGTTTGATTTTTGGAGGTTGTTGAGATTGACACTGGGTAACATTTTCTCCCCCTTGTTTCTGAGGGACAACGGACTCCGGAACACCTTCAAGTTATGAGTTTTAAGCTGAGCAGTTCGACGATCCAGCTCATCCATTATCTTGTTTTCCATAGCTAGTTTGGCTTCAAGTTGAGTAAGACGGGCATCAACTCATGTGTGAGGCTCGGTGTTGGCAGACTGGATAGCTTGGCGAGCCTCCTCAAAGTGCTTCTTTTCAGCCTGAAGCGAGCTGGTAAGATTATCAACAGAAGCATTCACCATTTGAGCATTCTTCTAAGCTGCAGCCTGAAGAGAATCAAGAAAAACTTGAGCATCAGAAATTAGTTTTTCGACTTTTACGGTCGCTTGCTTGCAATCTTTGGTGGATTCTTCAACTGCACTAGAAGCTTTCTCGCATGAGGAAGTGGAAGCATCTATAGCTTTGACAGCATTAGAAATGGAAGTATCATGCTCCTTGACAAAGGTTGCCAACAGAGCCTTGATTGCAGATTCAGAGTATGCCCCACTTGGAGTAGAATAGGAAGAAGAAAGCAATTGGTCAAGCTTGTCATTCAGATCCTTTAAATGCCTCTTCATGACAAGAGCATCATCACCATCATCATCGCTCTGAACACGATATGGGCTAAAATAAATCGAATCAAATTCCATTTTTGCTGTGCCAAGAACAGTGTCAGCTACGTGTGATGGAGGTGGGGATAAAGGTTTTGAGGTAATTGGGGGTTCAGATTCAGAAGTAGGTGCCCCCGTATCAGATACATTGACACGAACGTGAGATTCGTTTGTAGTAGTAGTAGTTGTGGTAACTTCAGTGAATAAAGGGGTTGGAATTGGAATTGAGGTTGTAGCTGAAGATGAGATGGGAGGTGGGCTCGGAGCAATGGTAATAGGAACCGATTGTGTAGGAGAAGGAGGAGGTGAGTTTTGGTTACCTTCAGGAGGTGGTGATGGTGGAGACGAATTACCTTGAAGCGAACTCTCGTTTTGAGAAACGTCATCATCACTAGACTCTGGTTCGGGTTGTGGGTCAGATGGAATGTATTCAGAATCACTTGAAGAAGGAGCCTTCGGCTTGTGTGCCTTCTTCTTGGTCTTGCGTTTCTTTGGAGCAGAAGGAGATGCTTGTTCAGACTTTCGCTTCTTGGGAGTAGAAACTTTAGAGGATTGACCTTCCTTCTCCCCTTTTCTTTCAGGCTTCTTCCCTCTTTTGGATGGTTTATCTGCTGCGTCTAGCGAGATTTGCATTTTGGGAGTAAGCTGCATTGGCCCTGAAGGAGGTAGCTTCTTGTACTCAGTTATCACTTTGCTTTCACCGGAAACACACCTGTACATGGATTCCGGAACCGAACCAATAAACATAAACTTTGATGGATCAGAAACTATTATCTTTGTCGTGTGGAAGGTAGCAATAGACAACATCAATGAGTCCGCCATTGTTGGAATTTGAAGCTTCTCCATCGCCCATTGAGTAACAAGAGTCCAAAACCTAGCACAAGAGATTTCAGAGTAGCGTGAAGTCGAACTAAGACTTTGAACCAGTTGAGACCTTAAGATAGACCCAAAGTCCATGTTGATCCCATTGTAGAGACCGTAGAGAAGGGTCATGAAGGCCTTGCTCGCCCCATATGAACCTACAACCCTCTCCGATAAACCCTTGAAGAGGAGGGTAAAAAGACCATTCCACTAAGGAGGAAGGCATGATTTCTTAAACTTTGTGACAGTGGTGAGAATCTCAGTGTACCCCATATCATAGAACATTGTGAAGAGTTGAGTGTTGGTAATGAAATCAGGGTTGATCATGGAGTCGTCGATAGCAATCCTTAGCAACAAACAAAACCTAGTTTTCGAAATCGACGCCTTTTGATTGAAGATCTCAAAGAAAATTCTCTCATTGACTTTATCGTAGACAGCGGTTGAGTAGACCTGAGACAGTAGCGACATGGGAAAATACTCCACCTTGGTTAGGGCAACTACAAGTGGTGAATATTTGAGGCATTCAACCACTTGCAGCATGTATGGATCATACTGGAAATGTAAGAGATCAATGATGAGGTTTTGATTCGGTTTAATGATGAGAAGAGAGGATTGAGCACTGTGTTCATAAACAGAAGATGAATCCGCCATTGTTGAACCTTGAAGAAAAAGATGAATAGCAGAGAGAGAATTCGCCGTATAGTGCTTGAGAGGATTTGTAAGTGGTATGAGCGTAAAAGGAAGTTGAGAAATCCCTTTATACGATTACCATGAGAGAGAGAAATCCAGAGATATGATTGTACGATCCGCTGACGTAACACCTGAAAAAGCATGATTCGACAACTATTACCCCGAAAAGTGCGTCAAGCGTGACAGGCGGCGTGGGAAAGGAAACGATTCAAATTCACGCGCCTTTAAAATCTTATCCTTTCATATTCTCTTGAATTTTGAAACGATCCAAATTCCCGTTGAAATGTTGAGTCATCCTTTCGCTTCACATGAAATTGCCCTTCGCTCCCAACATAGTGTACCACTATAGCCTATTGAACCGAATGATGTATCTGAGAAATAGCAATTAGTACCACGATCAAGACCTGTGGAGAATCATAAAGATCTTCGTGCAAGAGTGTGCCAAAGAAAAAGAAATAAAGCAAATAATTTGTGGGATTTAAGTGATGTCAATTAAGACACGAAACTGTGGATCCCGGGCACGAATCTCTTCCTTCAAAGTCAAGAAAGACTTAGAAGTGTCTATGTGGTTTCCCGTTGAAATACGATCAAATGTTTATTAAGAAACATTGAAAGACATCTTTTAATTGTATGGCTATTAGGGTGGCTTTCGCTTCATTCAAACTACGGAACTTGATATAAGACCGAAAGTTGGATGAAGTACTTGTGAGACCGGTGTAGTCTATAAAACAAGTAGGTTTGATCATTTTCAGTGACTTGGTGAGTTTTGTAGAAATCTCAAAAACAAAAATAAACTAGATCTTATGGGAAGAAAAGTCTTGGTGTCAGACAATTTCATAAAGATCGCACAAAAATTAAAAAGAAATTTCTTGGCACCTTCCACTAAAGTGGTTTCGTTAAAACATGGGTGAAAACTAGAACATTTGATTGTTCACCGTCAATTCGTTATAGGTGCTGGATTTTGGGTTTCACTTAGCACGTGGTGAAACGAAGCTATGATCATTAACACAGATGTTGTGTAACCATAAACCTCAGTGGTAAATTCCGAGAGTCTCAAGAGTTACGATTATGAACCGAAATGAGATGGAGAAATAAGAATAGGTAGTTAAAGAACCGAAAGTACCTTTGCTATTAAAGACGGACCAAGCAGATAACTCTTAACTTAATGTGAGAAGAGTAAGATAGCTCATGACTTGAGTGATTTTATCAGCCTAATTGGGAAGAAACGATTTGTATATATCGAATCACTAAGGCTTCACTCAAAGTCTTGGAGGCTTCGGTCGACATGCAACAGCATGCTTCTAGGGACACTTAGCTAGTACATAGATAAGGAGTATTATACCTGTCCCAGCTCCATCATTTGAATGATCCATGATACCTTTCAGTGATATTTTTGGTATTTCTGATTTTTATAAAAAGAACCAAGAACAACAAAAAAAAAATTGGATTTTTTGAATTTTCTGAAAAAGAAATAAAAACAGAAAGGAAAATATTTTTGAGTTTTATGAATTTTCTGAAAAAGAAATAAAAACAGAAAAGAAAATATTTTTGAGTTTTATGAATTTTCTAAAAAAGAAATAAAAACAGAAAAGAAAATAATTTTGAGTTTTATGAATTTTCTGAAAAAGAAATAAAAACAGAAAGGAAAATATTTTTGAATTTTATGAGAAAAAATGAATTAAGAAAAGATATACATAGTGTACAATGTATACCACCGAAACTTCACCTAAAAGTAGTGAAGCGAAATGGACCAAGCGTTCGGTTCATTTCGGTTCCCGAAAAACCAGGAGCCGAAATAGACCGAGCGTTCGCTCTATTTTGCGTTCGGTCCATTTCGGTTCCCGAAAAATCTGGAGCCGAAATAGACCGAGCGTTCACTCTATTTCGCTTGTTCAATTTTAATGAGGCGAAAGTAGTTTCGGCACTGATTCAACTTCCATCATTCCTAAGCCTTGTAGTATTTTATTAAAACTTACTTCAGGTAAGGCTTTTGTGAAGATGCCAGCTAGTTGATCAGAAGATCTAACAAAGTGGATTTCCACAATACCATCTTCAATGTGATCTTTGATGAAGTGGTATCTCAGTGCTATATGTTTTGTCTTGGAGTGTTGCACTGGATTGTGACATATCCGAATAGCACTTTCTGAGTCACAATAAAGTGGAATCTTCTTCATGTTTAGGCCATAGTCTCTAAGTTGGCTTTGTATCCAAATGACCTGTGAAGTACAAGATGATGCAGCAATATATTCAGCTTCGGCTGTAGAGAGTGAAACGCATGTTTGTTTCTTGGACTGCCAGCTGACAAGTTTACCATCGAGGAATTGACATCTGCCTGTAGTGCTCTTTCGGTCCAAACCGCAGCCTCCAAGATCAGCATCAGAGAATGCTTGAACGAAAAATCCTGATTTAGCAGGATACCACAGACCGAGAGATGAGGTACGCTTCAAATATCTGAAGATGTTCTTAACTGCCACCATATGAGATTCGCGTGGATTAGCTTGGTACCTGGCACAATAACAAACAGAAAACATAATATCTGCTCTACTAGCTGTTAGATACATTAGAGACCCTATCATTTGCCGATAGAGGGTCATAACAACAGCCGGTTTCTCCAAACATGGTGTTAACTTCGTTCCAAATGCCATAGGAACCTTTACTTTGGAATCTCCCATCATGCCAAACTTAGCCAGTAGGGTCTTCGTGTAAGCCTCCTAATTGATAAATATGCCTTCGGGTCCCTGTCTAATACTCAAGCCAAGGAAAAAGTTAATTGGACCCATTGAGATCATCTCAAACTTAGTCTCCATCAACTTCCTGAATTCAGCTGTTAGGCTAGGATTCGTGGAACCGAAGATGATATCATCGACGTAAATTTGGACGATCATTAATTGGTTACCCTCTTTCTTGCGAAAGAAGGTTGGGTCAACCGAACCTTGTTTAAACTTGGACATTTTTAGAAATCGAGTAAGGGTTTCATACCAGGCTCTAGGAGCTTGCTTCAAACCATAGACGACTTTATCCAGAATATAGCAATGATCAGGATACCTTTCGTTCACGAAACCCGGTGGTTTCTTGACATATACAGTCTCCTCTAGTTCTCCGTTCAGGAAGGCACACTTGACATCCATTTGAAATACCTCAAAGTTTTTATGTGCAACATATGCCAGAAAGATTCGCACTGATTCTAACCTTGCTACAGGAGCGAAGGTTTCTTCATAGTCTATACTTTCTTCCTGACAATATCCCTTCACAACCAACCTTGCTTTATTACGAATCACATTCCCTTCTTTGTCCATTTTGTTTCTAAAAACCCATTTTAAGCCAACTACAGATGCATCCTTTGGTGTGGGAATTAATCTCCAAACTCGATTTCGCTCAAACTCATTGAGTTCGTCTTGCATGGCCTGTACCCAATCGGAGTGATCAAGTGCATTACTCAGTGTTTTCGGCTCAATCTTGGAAACAAACGAATTAAACATGCAGAATTCTACTTGAGAGAATAAAGCAGTTTGTTTCGCTTTCAGTTGAGAACGTGTGAGAACTCCCTCAGATGATTCGCCAATTACTTGAGTTTTTGGATGACCGCGTGTCCATTTTACGAGTGGAGGATAATCTGGATCATAAGCAGGATCCAATTCAGCATTTATTTCTACTTCGAATTCTGATTGAGAATCTTCGTCATTTGTATTGTTATTCTCCCCCTTGAATGACGAAACAATCTCAACATCCGGTTCAAAATTCTCCCCCCTCGATCGGACTTTCATGGGTCATTGATGGAGATGGGTTCTCCCCCTGGAATGGCAAGTCAGGTCGCCTTGGTGTAGATGAACTCTCCCCCTGGAATGTAGAACATCTATGAGTAGGATCTCTCGAGCTTTGGGTTTCGCCTTGATCTTGAGATTCACTTGATTTTTGAGGTTCGCTTTGATCTCGAGGTTCGCTTGAGCTTTGAGGTTCACTTTGATCTCGAGGTTCGCTTGAGCTTTGAGGTTCGCTTTGATCTCAAGGTTCGCTTGAGCTTTGAGGTTCGCTTTCTATTTCTTTTGCTGCTTCATCGATAATTTTCTTCAAGTTGTCGATCTTGTTGTCAGCTGCCTTTGTCTCAGAATTAATTGCTCTCTGGTTCATCAAAGAGCAACATTTATTCTTCAAATAGATTGGAAATTGGAACTGAGACTTTACCTAATTTTGGAAAGATTTCCTCCGTTGGTCCTTTGCTTGATTGAAATTTTTTCACGTAATCATCATCAAAGGTGACATAGTAGGTTTCTTCAATTTTCTTTGAACGTTTATTCAGAACCCTATATGCCTTTGAAGTTAGCGAGTAACCAAGAAAAATCCCTTCATCTGCCTTTACATCAAACTTGTTTCGGTTCTCTTTGGAGTTGAAAATAAAGCACCTTGAATCGAACACATGGAAGAACTTGACATTTGGCTTGCGATTATTGAAGATTTCGTATGGAGTGATGGAAAATCTCTTATTGAGGAAGGATCGGTTCTGGGTATAGCAGGCAGCAGCAATTGCATCAGCCCAGAAGTACACAGGTAGGGAAGTGAAACTGAGCATGGTTCGGGCCACTTCACACAATGAACGATTTCGCCTTTCAACTACGCCATTTTGTTGTGGAGTATAGGGAGCAGAGAAGTTGTGAGACACTCCCTTTTCAGTGAGAAATTCTTCAAACTCTTGGTTTTTGAATTCTAGCCCATTGTAACTTCGGACATTTCTAACCACCTTTCGCAGTTGAAGCTCCACTTTCTTAATAAAGTTCTTGAGCTTTGGAGTCGCCTCTGATTTCTGTTTAAGAAAGAAAACCCAGGTTAAGCGTGAAAAGTCATCAACAATTACTAAAATGTACTTACTACCACCGATGCTTTCGATTGCTGAAGGACCTTACAAGTCGATGTGTAGAAGTTCAAGTGGTTCGATGATCTTTGTGTTAAGACGTGTGGGATGACTCTTTCGGCTTTGCTTTCCCATCTCGCATGCTGCACACAGATGTTCCTTATCAAATTTAAGAAGTGGAAGTCCTCGTACATGATCACCGATAACCAACTTGTTGATATCCTTAAAGTTGAGATGTGAGAGCCTTCGGTGCCATAGCCAACTTTCGTCAGAGTGTGCTTTCGTTAAAAGTCATACCGCTGGCTTTCCTCGAATTGGGTTAAGATTTAGAGGATACATTTCTCCTATTCGCTTGGATTTTAACAGGACAGTCTTCGTCTTCTTTTCAACAATCTCCGAACCTTCATCATCGAATGAAACCTTCAAGCCAGTTCCCACTACTAGTTGAGAGACACTGATGAGATTGTGCTACAATCCCTCTACATATGCTACCTTTCGAATCGAGAAATCTTCGTTTGTGATCATTCCATAGCCTTTTATTGTGCCATATGAGTTGTTACCATATTTGACACATCCACCATCTTTTAGAGACCGAAACTCTCTTAGCTCTTCCCTTCTTCCTGTCATGTGACGTGAGCAGCCACTATCTATGTACCATTCATCTTCGAACTGCTCGTCACCGATAACCTACAAAAATCAAGCAGATTTAGGAACCCAAAGTTGCTTGGGTCCACGTGAGCTTTTTATAGAACAGGGAATAGCAATTGAAAGATCAACCATGTAAGTTATTTTTATTAGAGTGGTTTCGTCTTTCCTTTTGATGGTAAAGACCTTGAGTTTGTTTAAATCAGGTTGAGGATTTTTATTTTGATTCTTAACAGACTTGTTTTCGTGTTTCCTAGGGTTAGCTGACGTCTTCTTTGTTTGCGTTTTATCTTCAGAGACGAGCTTCCCTTTTCCCTTGCCATCCTTGACATCCTTGTTAGGATTCTTCTTTGGTCGAGAGTGAGAAGGATGGGATTTAGGACCGAAACTTGTCTTTCGGTTCTTATCAAAGCTAGTCTTGGGACCGAAACTAGTCTTTCGGTTCTTGTCGCTGCAAGATTTGGGACCGAAACTGGTCTTTCGATTCGCTTGACTACAGGATTGGCAGTGAGTGTATGAATCAGATATATCCTTTGATCCTGCTTTCGCCTTGAGACTTGACGCCTTTTCTGTGCGAACATAATTGGAGTTTTGGGAGTTCCAAAACTGCTTCCTTTCATTAAGATTCTTTTGATATCTTCTGTTTCGCTAACGTTTTTGTTCAGCAAGCTGCTTTTGAGACTTGTGTATGTTTGCCCTTGGCTTCGGTCTCTCAGCATGAGTTTCACTCTTCAATGAAGAGGTTTCTCTTGCAGCCTTCATGAGTAAGCTTGGAATTTATTTAGTACCACTTGTTCTTGGTACATCAAAGCTTGTAGGCTTGTTGAGTGGTTCTGCCACGTATGTGCCTTTAACCCTCCATGAGATTCTCTCTGATAAACCGACAGTCTCATCTGCATTGTCGATTGGAGGAGACCAAAAATAATTATCACAACCACCTGCATTATCTTCGTTTACTATGGCTGTAAGTTCGGCTGTGTGTTTCTGAGTAACCCCTGATGTGGTGTAAACCTGATTTGGTACAGTTTGTACCTTTTGATAAACCACTGCCTTCGGTTTCAGAACTTTGGATTTATCTTGGAATTTCTTTAGTACCACTTGTGCTTGGTACATCAAAGCTTGTAGGCTTGTTGAGTGGTTCTGCCACGTATCTACCTTTAACCCTCCATGAGGTTCTCTCTGATAAACCGACAGTCTCATCTGCATTGTCGATTGGAGCAGACCAAAAATAGTTATCACAACCACCTGCGTTATCTTCGTTTACTATGGCTGTAAGTTTGGCTGTGTGTTTCTGAGAAACCCCTGATGTGGTGTAAACCTGATTTGGTACAGTTTGTACCTTTTGATAAACTACTACCTTCGGTTTCAAAACTTTGGATTTATCTTGGGACATCCGAGCGAACTCAACTGAATTCTCAGATATAAGACCTTTGGTAGGTTCGGTTTCGCTTTTGAAAAATTCTGAACAGTCAACCACATCCTCTACAGAAATTTCACTCATATCACTGTCCTCGTCAAATTCAGAAGTGTTTTCTACATTTATCTTGTTTTCTGAACTCAACTTGGTACTCAACGAATCAAATTTTTGTATGGTTTCGGTCTTGATTTTAAATTTATCATTCTCGTCCAAAAGATTTTTAAGCATGTCCTTATGGTCTTTGGACTTGATAAAGGACTCGATTTTTTCCAGACCAACCATGTAGGCGTCAGAGATTTTATCTGAAGAAACAATAGATTCACAGTTATAACCATCAATATCAACTTCGTCCTCCTTTAACTCTAGGAAGGGCAAAATCATTTTGTGAATCTTTTTGCCGATTTCACAATCTAAATGCAATTGAGTAATATTAGTAAATAAACATTTAGCAATCAAGCAAAAAATGTTTCTTTGTTTCAAAAGCTTCAAGTTATCACGTTGCAAATAAATAACTTCATCTCTCCCCCTAACTAACTCTAACTCCGTCTTCTCTATCCACATCCTTCGCTCCTCATTCTTGGATGTCACCCTGCTAATTTGATCGGTTAGGTTAGCATTTGTGAGGCGTGTTTGCATTAGACTTCCACTTAAACAAGAAAATTTGAATTTCAATTCGTTTAATTCCTTTTCATAGTTTGTTACAGGTATTTTAAGTGATTCGAGAATGGATTGTACCTTCTTGATCAACTGATCGCAGTCGTTGATCCTTTCGCTCACATGTTTGGCACCAAAACACTTATCTTCCTTTTGATTCACCTCATCATAATCGCCTTCGGTTGTGTAGCCCCTCATTTGTGACACTCCAGCTGTCACCATCAAGCATCTCCCAGCAAACTCAGTACTATCTTCTTTCACCACAAATGCCCTGCCATGCGTGGGTTTACATACTTCTTCATCTTCAGAGTCTGTAGACCAGACCTCTACGCCACCGAACTCATCATCAACAACGTTCTCCTGCACAATCAAAGCATTCATAGAATTCTTAGAGGCTTTCTTCTTCTTTATCTCCTCCATCTTGCGCATATGGTATGCTTCATCATCTTCACCCTCCTTCTTCTCCGATATCTTTCTTAACATGCAATCTTTGGCAAAGTGGTTTTTGCCATGGCAGAAGTTGCAATCGTATCCTGAGTCTCCTACCAGTTTTCTCTCCTTCTTCTCTTCTTCTTTCTGAGGATTATTTTTTATCTCCTCTTTCGCCTTTTCTGAGATGTAGCTTCCCTGCCAGTTTCGGTTCTTGGTAACAGGGAACTTTTTGCGAGCAAACCGCTTCGGGTTGGAAACCATCATTGCATACTCTTCGCTTGTCGTATCATATTCTGACATTTCTGACTCTTCTTCATCTTCTGCCATATTCTTCGCCTTAGAGAGAAGGGCCAAGGATCCCATACTAGACACCACTTTCGCTTCCTTTGTCACAACACTTTCATGAGACTTGAGAATACCCACCATCTTCACCAATGAATAGGTTTTAAACTGCTCGTGAGCCTTCACAGTTGATACCACAACCATCCATTCGGGTCTTAAACGATTCAGAAATGTGACCTTCTGTTCGATCACTTCTCTTCCAATACCGTGCTTGATCATCTTGCTCAAAAGATGGTTGAAACGATCAAATGCCTGAATAAGTTTCTCATCTGACTTTTGTTGAAAAGCCCCGAACTCAGAGAGCAATAGAGTTTGGATAGAATGTTCTAGGTCCTCATCTGTGGAATACAACTCTTTAAGTCTATCCCAGATCTCTTTTGCCGTGGTGCATGGGCTTACCAAACGAAAAGTATCGGACTGTAAAGCAAATCTGATCATTCTCATGGCTTTAACATTACACAACAACTTATCTTTTTCGTCTTGAGGAATCTTGTCCACATCAGTTAAGAGTTTGTTATACTCCTTTTGAGTCTTAATGGTTCTATTTGTTCCAGAATGAACAAAAGGACCCAATGTTATTTCTTCCCAGATAAGATAACCATTGTCTTCAGAACCAATGACATAGTCCTCAAAGTGATGCGTCCAAACTTCATAATCTTGAGTGTATAAAATCGGGATTCTGGTTGTGGATCCAATGTTGTTGGAGATATTGATCGGATTGGTTTGTGAATCATCGTGAGACATGATGACCTTTTTCAGAATGTTTGTCAAGAATCAGACTTGTAAAGATTGAATAGGGTAATATCGAGATCTATGAACAACGTCAATGAAGGAATGACGACTCAACAGATCCAATAAAAGCGGAAACCCTAAGAAAATTCTTCAAACATAAGAGATGCGTATGATTTACATAGCCTCCTACTCTGATACCAATTGATGAGTTGAAAACTCTTTTAGATCGATAAGATTCTTAACAAATAAAACAGAAAGCAAACCAAAGAACAAACATAGAATGAATCAAACGGATGTCGAATGATTAAAACAACAACATCTCAGAAGAGCTCGATGAAGAACTTCTGCTGTAGAGGTGTGCTAGGGTTGCAGTACTTGTTAAACAAAATAATCCAGAAGCGTAACAAATGTGATGCATTCATGCACCATAAATACTAAACCCTAAAAACAAACACACGGTTGGACAGGCCCAAACCGTGAATATATTGGACTAAACTACCGAAGCCCAACGGCGCAACCCATAGACTCAACAGGACCTCGAATCCCTCCTTTCCAGAAGAGTTTCTAGTCCTCAAATCGTTCCAAAGATGAAGGCTTTATGGACATACATGTCCAATGCATGTATTTAAGTCAAAATGGCTAAAAAGGGGAAATATACTCTAGAAACCCTTGCATGGCATCTTTGCTTGACCAAAAGCTAGATCTAGCCCACCTTGGGGCTATTTTTCCCCGGACATTCATAAAGTTGCAACCTTTATGAACCCCATGCATGCAATCAATCAGAATAATGGGAAATGAAGAGTAAACTCAAGATCTAGCCATTTCCTAAGATAAAAATCAAGTCTTGAAGACTTACAACAATCCACAAGATGATCAAGCTCAAGATTGAGGGTTTGGTTTGCTAGATCTCCTCCTTCTTCTCACTATCTCCTTCTTCTTAAGCACCACAAATCACTCTTATCTCACTAAATGGATGAGAATGGGGATTAGGGTTTAGCACAGACGTTTTTAGGGTTTCGAGGCTGATTAAAGGTCAGTCTCAAAGTCCTTAAGGAGATTATATAGGGTGCAAACCCTAAAAATTAGGGTTTCTCTTTACAGATCCTACTCGTCGAGTCAAGCCTTCCGAACCGTCGAGTAGGACCCAACTTCCGCTTCCTCTTGATAGCCTCCACTCGACGAGTCGGGGGTCCTAACTCGTCGAGTCCCAGCACCAAAACCCTACAATTCTGAAATTTACATTAATACCTGGAACAGGTGTTACAATAAAACCTACAAATATATTTTTAGAAATTTATTATTATAAAACCTTATCGTTTCTTATTGTTTTGGTTCCACATCATCATTATTTTAGATGGCATAATCATTTCGATGGCATGTAATTTCGCGTATTTTATGTTCAAAATTGATTGTTATTTTGTTGATTAGTTTAATTTCACAGGCGGATCAACTAAGGTGCCCAGGGAGGGGGGGGGGTGCTACCTCTCAAATTTTTCGGTGTAGTAAAAAATTTTGATTTTTTTTCCGGTATAGTATAATTTTTCCGGTGTGTACCCTTAAAATTTACATGTGCTATCCCTAACATTTTATTTTGACTTCGCCACTGAACTTAATATATATATATATATATATATATATATATATATATATGCACAAAGGCTTTAAGAACAGTAAACTTTATGCCTTTCAAAATTTTGCCACAAATGTTTTCAGTATTAATACATTTAGTCTTTAGGAATTATAAACTAATGCAATTAAGATTTTTGCCACAAATGTTTGAAATATTATCACATTTAGTCCTTATAGATTTATTATTTATAGAAAAGGTCTCTATGATTTATAAGTTATAGAAAAGGTTCTTATGAGTTTTTTTTTATTATATTTCTATTTTTTATTACAAAAGCAATCTCTATGATTAATATTTTTGTATGTTGGCAGGTTTGACCCCTGTGTAGAAAACAAATTACAAAAATTGCCCCCGTAATTTACAGAAAATGTCATTGTGCAATTTTACAAAAATGGTCCATGTGTTTAAAAAAATTACAAAAATAGTCTTCAAAAGTTTTGGTATAAAAGTTTTAACACTTTGCCACTTCGTTCCCTCAACTTTTTACCACATTAGTTTGTGGAGTTCACACTTTTGGTTCTAGGCTTGGATATATTCTCTACTGCTAGCCATAAAGGTTTCAAGAGTTTGCCACTTCTGCTCCTTGCTATTTACCAAACGTGACACCTCAAGTTTTTGCCACATTAGTTTGTGGAATTGGTGCTTGTGGTCCCCCACCTTTGATATTCTACTATACGACCCTACTTCCCTCAAAAAAGTATACACATACAAAATAGAAACAACAAACAAGAAAAAGAACCAAATAAATACTGAAATATGTAAACATGAAAAAATCAGACCGTCGTGAAGTTTGTCATCAAAGTAGAAACTAAACAACCAACTTGCATATTTTTTTGTCTAATCTAACTACAAAAACTTTATCATTTTGACAGGCTTATTGTAGCATTTTGACAACAAAAATTGTCTATATTTGACCACTTTTACATTAAAAAACGGAACGAAAAAGCTCACTCACACTATACACTCTACGACAATGCCAACGAAAAAAAATCCAAGATTCACTAAAAAAGAGCATGACAATTTCAATCCAAAATTATTATCAACGTATTTTGGCAGCGTATTATTACCTTTTGAAGTACAGTGCCTTCATCGTAAAAAAAAAAAGAGAAACTACAATCATGCGTAAAACATAAAACCAAAAAAAATATGACCCGGGGCGAAGCCGAGGTTTTTTTTTCTAGTTTTCACTATTTCTTAATAAATGATTGATGAAATTAGACATATTCGTCTTTTCCCGTTGTACCACCGCCACCCTTTTATTGCCTCCGAGTTTTGACTCGAAGTAGGATGGCGGAACTGAACCTGGGACCACCATTTTCAAGATATATATATATATATATATATATATATATATATATATATATATATATATATATATATCACACATTATCGCTAGATCTGATGTCGAACCCAGTTAAATTTTGTCGACGGAATCACATAATCAAGTGCAGCCTTTAGTTGAGTTTTGATGGCTAGTGTGTTTGCTTGTTTGATTAATATAAAGAAAGATAGACAGTTCAATTTTTTGTCATGTGAAATGGGTTGAAACATAGGGGATTTTTGATGAAGATGAAGAAATATGTTTTTAAATTCCAGATGAAGGTGAATAAATATGAGTTTAACTCAGATGATGGATACAAAGCACAAACATTAAATTAGAAAACAAAATCTTTAATTACTGATGCAGTAGTCCATGAAATTTGGTTAATTGATATAAAATTAAGAATATGAGGTTGAAGATTCTTCCCCAGATAAATGACAACTTTTATCCATCACACACACATACATACACACACAGAGAAAGAGTGAGAAAGAGAGAGAATATTTATTTATTAATTATAAAACAATTAAAAAAAGATAAATGAAAGATAAATAAATTAAGGGTATTTTAGTCTTTTCAATTTAGGGAGAGACCTTTTCCACATACTGTTGGTGAATTATTTCACTAATTGTGCTTACGTGTAATGGGTTGATTTGTTAACCAAAATCAAATTTGATAAATATTAAACAAGTAACGAAGGTGCGGAGTGCACACTTTTTTAATTTTGTTCAAGATTCAAAGTACACTATTATTTATGGGCAAAGCCCCTGAACGAACCCTTGGGAGCGGGGTCCAAGGGGCAGAGCCAACTTTGCTATATAAAAAATGCATTAGAAATCCGTTTTTTTTTTTTTTTTTTTTTTTTTTTTTTTTTTAAAGAATTGACCCAATTTTGACTCTTATCCAAATAGCCATTTTAACAATGGTATCAAAAATTTGATGGTGTCGTCTTGTCTAATGGATTTTCATTAAACCAAGCGGACAAGTGTGTATATAGCAAATTTGATACATCCGGTAAAGGAGTTATGATTTGTTTATATGTAGATGATATGTTGATTTTTGGTACTGATTTAAAAGAAGTTGATAAAACCAATAAATTCTTATCATCTAGCTTTAAAATGAAAGACCTGGGGGAGGCTGAGGTAATTCTTGGTATAAGAATTAAACAAGAAAACAATGAGATTTCAGTTTCTCAATCTCATTACATTGAGAAGATATTGAAAAAGTTTAACTTTGAGAATTATTCTCCTGTTAGCACTCCTATAGATCCTAGTCTTAAGCTTTTACCTAATAAAGAATCTCCAGTGTCTCAACTTGAATACTCAAGGGGTATTGGTTGTATAATATATTCCATGATTAGTACTAGGCCTGATATAACATATGATGTGTGAAGGCTTTGTAGATATACTAGTAATCCTAGTTCGCATCATTGGCAAGTTGTGAGTTTAGTATTCAAGTATTTGAAAGAGACCATGAATTATGGTTTAACTTATAGTGGATATCCTTCTGTTTTGGAAGGTTATTCAGATGCCCGCTGGATTAACAACTTAGAGGACCATTCCTCTACGAGTGGTTGGGTGTTTCTTCTTAGAGGAGGTGCAATTTCTTGGGCATCTAAGAAACAGACTTGTATTACTAACTCAACCATGGAGTCTAAGTTTGTTGCATTGTCTTCTGTTGGTAAAGAAGCTGAGTGGCTAAGGAATTTGATTTATGAAAGTCCATTATGGCCCAAACCGATATCTACCATTTCTATCAGATGTGATAGTGTTGCAACCTTGGCTAAGGCTTATAGTCAAGTGTACAATGGAAAGTCTAGACATTTAGGTGTTAGACATAGCATGATTGGTGAGCTCATCATGACTGGTGTGATATCTGTGGAGTTTGTAAGAACTCAGTTGAATTTAGCCGATCATCTAACCAAAGGGTTAGCAAGAGATCTTGTGCACAAGGCGACTGTAGGGATGGGTTTAAATTCCACTTAAAATCTTTTATATTGAGATACCAAATTCTCATCTAATGTAAGATTAGATGCTGAATTCAATGTGGAAAGCTTGATATTTGAATATTGGAACACATTATTATAATAATCCCAAGGTATGTGTTCAGTACTGCAAGTTAAGGAGGTTGAAATTCTATTTCTTAATAGTTCTTTGAAAAATTGCATTTGTAGGTGCAAGAACAAAAGAACTACCTATATAAACATGAAGTTTAGCTGCTTCAAGAAGTTGAGACTTGACTTTGCTATGCTTATTGAAGGATGGGACATAAGTTAGTAAAGTATAGTGTCAAGTTACAACTTATGAGAATGTAAACTCTTGTGTGTATTATCTTCATGTATTCACTATGAATAGAAAGGGTTCAATCCTTAGTGACACCTTGATATTCGAATATTTGGAATGAATAATATACTATTGTGAAATTTAATCGTCATGACATTTCATTTATGCATCAGTTTGTTGTTGTTATGTTTTGTTTTAAGTTAATCAAGGTTACACTTAAATGGGGGAGGTTTGTTGGTGAATTGTTTCACTAACTGTATTTAAGTGTAATGGGTTGACTTGTTGATCAAAATCAATTTTGATGAATATTAAACAAGTAAGGAAGGTGCGGAGTGCACACTTGTTTAAGTTTGTTCAAGATTCAAAGTACATTGTTATTTAGGGGCGAAGCCCCTGAACGAAAGGGGGTCTGGGGGCAGCGCCCTTGGGAGCGGGGTCCAAGGGGCAGAGCTCCTGGCTGGGGTTGAAATTCGTTTTTTTAGAATTAACCCAATTTTGACTCTTATCCAAATAGCCGTTTTAACAGTTTGGTGGTTTGTGACAGTTTGAAACTGCCTTGTGATAGTTTTCAAACATAGATCAAAAACCAATTTTTCGGTCATAATCTGGTGCTCACGAAAAACATACCCTCTCATTCTCTTTATTTTTCTCTGATTTTCTATGAGTCTTATCCAATTGAGGATTTGGGAGTACCACCCAAATACTTCGATTTGAAAGTGATATTCACGATTCTGAGATTTCAAGTGTGTTTATTACCCCAAAATTCTAACACATACAAAACTTGCTCAAAAGACAACAAATCCAAAAAAAATTAAGATTGGACCGAACCTCAGAAAAAATAGATACCACAAAGACTTTTTTTTGCAGTTTTGTCTTTTTATAACTCAATATTTCATGTTTTATTTAATTTTTATTTTTTTATTGTCTGTGTTTTTGGAGAAGGGCCCACATTAATATGGGGTCTGTCGTGTTTGTGCATCCAGTCCTTCGCATCCCATTCCTTGTCAAAGGCAAAAGATCACATAATGGAGTAGACGAGTAGTAGACCGAAGACAACTTTCATGATCAAGATTATGCTTCCTTAAATCATAAGGTCTCGTCGTCCACGCTGTTCCTATTCCTCTTAAGCTCTACCTATCAGAATCCTTGGGTAGTTGCAAGGAGACGATGACACATCTAAGAATCTTAAGCAAAACTAATGGTAGATCAATGAATAATGCTTTTTATACCTAAGAATAATATCTCGTATTTCATATCTAAATATTTGTAAACATCGTTATACTTTATTATTGCCATCATAAACATCAGTTACACTTTAAGATTAACCATATTTTCTAAGCAAAGTTTAGAACGTTGACTGATTATTAATTGTTTTTATGATGTAATAAAAAAAATTATTTTTTTTTTCAAATTTTATATCATAAAGATAGTCGCATCTAACAAGTTGGATACTATAAATCAATAGTGTTTTAAATTTATCTTGAAAGTAAAAATGTCCTCATCTAATGTATATATGGAGCATATAAATCAAACACAAAATTCGATTATACATAATTACATTTTGAAAATAAGGTGACTAAATTACCCTTAAAAACGTATATAAGTCATCGTTTCTGGTTGGATGGTCATAAGTGGTTGCAAAGGATGGAAGAAAGCAAACTCCCATCTCTATTTTTAAGCATTACTTGCTTTTAGGTTTTCAACTTCACAATACCAAACCAAACCAACCCTACCTCTTTTCCACAAATATAAGGTTTTAATTTAGGTGAATTAACTAAACTAACCATATGTTTAAGATAATTTTGAAAAAAATAATAGATTTTTTTTTTTTGGTTTTTGGCAAATTAATCACTTATTTTGGAATGGGACATTCCTAAATATACGAAAACAGATCAAGTCCATTAGTGAAGTCCGGTCCTATATATGGAACCTACATCTTATACCAAAATGTCACTTTGGAAAACCCAAAAATATTGTAACCAAAACCCTTACGATTTAATTTAGGTTTTATATATATATATATATATATATATATATATATATATATATATATATATATATATATATATATATATATATATATATATATATATATATATATATATATATATATATATATATATATATATATATGAGGTTTAACCATTTTTATTAATCAATCTATTATTTTACATGATATCGCAACTTTATGTTAAAACCTTGTGTTGCAGACCACAACCCTTTGCAGCCGACCTCCACCTCCAATGACCTTCTTTAGTTGTCGTCGGAGGGGTTTTCTCTTGCTACCATTACTGTTTTTTTTTTCTATCTAATATTTTTCCTTCTTAACTCTCTTTACCCTAACAAGAGAGTCGTCATCCTAGGTCGTTGTTTTTATTCTCCTGATTGCCAGACCAATTGAAGATGGTGCATCTCTTGCCTTCTCCTACTGAAGAGTGATGCATCCGCTTCCTTCTTTGACGTCTTGTTGTCTCTATTCTTCTGCCTCCGTTGAAATCCTAGTTGGCCTTGTCGCATTCCTCCACCGACTATGCTTGAGTTCCATATCTCATATCATCTTTTTATCCTTTTGTCGTTGCATCTAGCTCTAGCCACCACTGTAACCTCTAGATCCAGTCGTTGTCGTTGTCACCACTGCCACATCCAGGTCTAGCTACCATCGCTGAATCATGTTCTTGATTTTCGTTGGGCTTCTTATCTCCACTTATGTTTTTTGTTTAGATCCAATTTTAATGTCTCCGATAAAACTGTTGGGGGATGTTCGTATGTTAACATTTAGGGTTTAGGCCAAAGGCCCTTAGGGATTAGGTTAGGCCAGGGACCCATATGTATCCTTTTGTATATTAGGTTTAACCCTCTATATCAATCAATATATTATCTCACATGTGTAAATATCAAGTCCGGAGTGCATAGAACATGTCCGAAATTTCATATTTCATGTACTTTTTTGTTAAAATTTATATATACAATCGTTGTTAACATGTTAGTACCCTAAAAACCATTAGTAATACACATTGGAACATACATAATGCTTTAAATTAGTTTTCGGAATAGGGAGAAGTAGTCCGGAATGCGAAGAATAGTTTCAAAACGCATTGGTCTTGAATAAGAAGTTACGTTATGGAAAGACACAAAATGTCCGGAATGACTTGTATTATTTTTCATAATGTTCGATTTTTCATATAATAACTAATATTGATTTGCATAAAACCAATATAATTGAATTAGTGTGAAATCAGAAGTAGTGGTTTGAATGAGTTCGATGGTGCCCCCGATCAATTTATGTGAGTTTTTCTTAAAAAGTAGGTTTTATGGATAACAATATTATATACCATTTACGAGAACTTTTAGAATTAGACCCGAGTAAGATAAGTCTGGATTAAAACACTTCCCTTATATTTGTATTTTATGATACTAAAACTATTCATTTTTATTTGCAGAGACAAAATCGAATGTGGAAATAGAAAAACAGTCACACTCTCACCCACTAAGGTCAAACTTGAAAATAAGAAGGAAATCAGATAGGGTAGGTGTTAAAGCTTGAATTAAAAAGCAAATAGAACTTCAAACGATGGTGGTAGGTCAAGCTTAGGCAAGCCTGTTATTTTAGACTAGTTGTTGTTTTATAATGTTCGTTATAATTCATTAACTTCACGCAGTAGATACCATTTTATAATGTTTGTTTATATTTTTGGAATCATTTAATTTTTTTATAACATTTCTATATTTTTTTAATCACAGTCTTTGACATCCACTACTACGCGTTGATGTCAGAAAACAAGGTATTGCTTATAGGACTACATTATAAATGACTCATGATTTTCAACATCGGCAAGAGGGAATGGTAATATTGGAAATCACATTACCACCTTTTGCAGCCGAGTAGCATAGAAAGCTAGCGATGTATAATATGTAAATGCTCCTCATTACGATGTATGAAAATATACAACAATTTATCTACTAAATGGAAACCATAGAAGAAGCATGTAGGTCAAGTGCAACATTAGTAGAACGAATGGAAATTACTAATAATGCATTCGACCTAATTGAGAGATACATGGAATTCTTTGAAGTTCATGTAGGAACTGCTAGGTTTCACAGTATGCAAGTCCCAAATTATCATGGAAACCAACTCTAAATATACATGGAAACCAACTCTAAATATAGAAAATGTAAGGCCATTTTAAATTTAAATGTGTAAAATGGTATGCTTTTCTTAAATGTAATACTTTTCATTCGCATTCAGTAAACGAACCTTATAAAATTTGTTACATTCTTAATTTCCTTTCTACAAATTCGAAAATCTAAAGGTATACGTATTTTGTTAACAGTCGATAAAATATCCTATAACTCTAACAACATCTGTAAAACATGGTCCTGTTCTGTCTGAATCCCATCAATCTTCGCATCTACACCTCAAATCTACTTCTCGACATCTTTTAGTTTTTTACAAGTTTCAGCCACCCATTTTTCTTTTTTTCATTCAACTATTCTACTATAATGTTGGATGGAGTATCTAAATCATTTCTAGGACTCTTCGGTTGGCTTCCAATTTCTATCACCGCTTTGAAAATTTCGTCAAGCATCTTATCCGGGAATGGAAAATCTTGGCCTTCAGGAAATGGGTTAATATAGGAACAAACATAACAATCTTCTTTTTCACAATTCCAAACACCAAATTCATATGAACTCATTCTGAAGTAATTAATTTGATCATCTAGTTGGTTTACGACACTTTATATAGTCGTGAAGTAAATTAGTAGGTAGTAGGTGGTGAGTTGAAGGTGAAAATTTTAAGGAGGTAGGCGTATTAAAAGTGGTAGGTGTGTGTCCAAAATGTACTTATACAGTTTGAAATGTACTTTGCACTCGTACATTCTTGGAATATGATTAAGGATGATAGTATCTTCATCGGTCACCAAAATTTTCTAGTCGGATCACTTTGGATCTGCTTGATACATATGTTTAACTAGGACTTGGGTCATAGAGCCAATCGAACAAACAAAGAATTCAAGACAAAATTTAAGGATTTAAGAAGAAGGGTGAAGATTTTCATCAACATTTATCACAACATCAAAAATGTACTACCGAATGAAGATGAATATGATATTTTCGAGGTGGCTAAGGAGCAATATAAAATGCAAAGTAACTGGACCAAATTTTCACAAGAAACTACTTGGAATATTCTCAATCATGTCTCGTGACTTTGGGTTACAACTATTCACATCATCCTCTTAAGAGCGTATAACATATTTTGATGTTGATTGGGTTGGCCAACCTAACACCCGTCATTCCACTTTGGGATATTGTGTCTTTCTTGAGAACAACCTGACTGTCTTGGTCCTCTAAAAGACAAGGAATTATCTCCCGCTCGAGTGTTGAGGCAGAATACTAAGGCATTGCAGATGTTGATGTTGTTGAGACATGCTGGATTTGGAATTTACTATGAGAACGTAATCGGCCACCCACTTTAGCAAAAATAGTATATTGTGATAATGTCAATATAATTTAGATTTCAAACAACCCAATATAGCATCAACGTACCAAAAACATCAAAAAAGACTTACACTTTATTCACATTGAAGTCACAAATGGTCAACTTTGTGTGCTTTGTGTCCCATCACCGTCTTAGTATGCTGACATCTTGAATAAAAAGGGCCCTTTTCCCATTTATTTATGGAATTTAGGTCAAATTTATAGATTCGACAGCCACCTCTTGTTCAATATGCCATAGGATGTTAATATGTAATTCTTGGTCCATTAGTTTATCCTAACACAAACATAGTTGTATTATATATATATATATATATATATATATATATATATATATATATATATTATTAATGAATGAGAAAAGTATCTTCATGAGAAAATATATTATTTCTATACATCTATCTTTATATCTCTATATCTCTATAAAATCTTATAAAAGAGGCCATCCTTTTAAATGGGCTTCAAGATATGTCATATCCTTGCACCATATTTATTTGAAAGTTACATAACTTTTCACTTTCACTTAAGAAACAACAACCACTCAAGAGTTTTTTTTTTAACTTGAGATAGTTAATGGTACTAATGACAACAGTTGATTAATATATATATATATATATATATATATATATATAGACTAGAACTCATGCATGGTCACAAAAGGACCTTCAAGATTGAAACTTTTCTGCTCTTAGGACTCATATAGCACTAAGGGTGGCAACCCTAAGCCTAGAAACTGATTGGAACCATAAAAAATCCATTCTTGTGACCTAAAAAGGTCCAAAACACCATTAACATAGATCTAAGCATTCATGAGGCAAGTTGAGAGCTTTTTACCTCAAATGAATGCCAAATGGTGATGTTATCTCAGATCCTTGAGCTCAAGCTACTCAAGTTCTTCTTCTTCAACTTCTTCCTTCTCCTTCCAAGCTTCAAATCACCAAAATAAGCTTCACAAGGCCAAAAACACACAAAGATGAAGAATGAAAGGTTTGTAGGTTTGTTGAGTCAAGGTGGCTGGTAAGGAGGCTAGGGTTTGGTATATAATGTTGTATTTATATGGCTTAAACCCTAAAAATTAGGGTTTTGAGTCTGCTCGTGTACGCTGCGCGTACTCCTTGGTACATTGCGCGTATGCGCATGAATCCCCCGCATCCAATGCTGCACTTTGCCCCGCGTACGCCAAGCTTACGCCCAACGTACGTCTTCAAGCATCCCAATCATGACGGCCCACTCGATAAGGCCCAACTTAATGATCCATTATTTATCTCATAGACCAACAATTAATTACAAAGATATTAAATAATTATTATTACCTCAAGTCACGGATGTTACATTTAAGTTAAAGTAAAATTTATATTTAAGTTGACCCTGTAATGTTATATTCAAATTAATAATTTAAATATTTTATACAAATTGTTCCAAAATTGTGTCTTTAAAATGATAATGGTTTACATCCAACAATATATTAAAACAAATAAATTAAGTATAATATGTTAAAAGTTAACAAAACATAACTTTATAAGTAGAAGTAAAAATATTATTTTAATATTGAAATTTAGTTTAGATATGATTACATTTTAGGTTTGATATTTATTTAACCTTATTAACCAACTTATAATTATTATTAGAAAGAAATTGAAAAGTCATTTGAGTTTCAAATGAATGTGGTGAAAGGAAAACTGATTCCTTTATAATATAGTATGCTATGATATATATATATATATATATATATATATATATATATATATATATATATATAAGAAAGGATCATTATATAACTAATACAAACTTGTAGAACCACGGAGCCACCCTTATAACCCCAAGTATTATTATATGAACAGTTTAGATTAAAAGGTAGGACGTTGTAACATCCTAAAATACACTTTTATATATATATATATATATATATATATATATATATATATATATATATATATATATATATATATATATATATATATTGAAATTCAACCATGTCATATCCAAAATAAAGGTTCAAACTATAACAATCATAAAACCAATGTATCAAAAACATCATCAAAATGTGGAAGATGAGTTAGTTTTGAAATTCATAACACAAAAGATAACATAGAAATATCTCATGCCCCTTAATCACATCAACTCCTTGCCCTTCGAACCTGATGTATCTGCAACTAAACACATAAAGTTGCAACTATAAGCCTAAGGCTTAGTGAGTAATCATAACACTCACCCATTATACATATCATATGCAATACACAAAATAACACATAAACTTCAAGTAATAAATCACATACTACTAGGAATAAGCATTTGGACCGAAAACACGAACCAAACCGAACCGAATAAGGACCAAATAAGCTATTTGGGTCGGTTCTCGGGTATGTATTTTAGGCTTATTCGGTACGGGTTACTCAAATAATGTCTTAATCGGGCCTAAAGGACCGAACCGTAAATTGAAAAGTCATAATTTTTAGGGAAACTTCGAACTGTAATAGCGTGTTTGTTATTTGTCAGATTTGTCCAATTTTTTTCCAGCATGTAATTCACAATTTAAACTACTGTTTACTTAGTTTCCATTCATTTTTGGTTATATATTAAATGAGATGCATGCCCCTAAACATGAGGTATTGAAGCTGAGTTTTCTATTTCAACATGTTTGCAAAATTTTAGGGCAACTTTACACTGTCATGACATCTTTTTTGTCCTATTTGCCCGATTTTTTCCATCTTGTAGTTAACAATTTAAACTATTGTCTACATAGTTTATATCCATTTATTTTATTGTAATAGATCCTAAATATTCGAGATGTTTTGTCCCCCGTATAAGAAGATTTCAATATTTGTAGAATTATGGTTGGATAATTCGATCCACATTTGAATTTAAATAGTTTAATTTCCTTTGATTATTGTAAACGTTATCTAGTTTATTCGTTCCTTAATTATATTGCAAATGTTATTCGGTTTATTCGGGTAATAACCGAATCGAACCGATTAATACCTGAACCGAACCAGACCCATATTGGTTTTATCGGTCTCGTTTTTGGTTCCTCGAAATAGTCTTATTCGGTTTTTGGTTTATTTAGGTTCGGTCTGGTTCGACCTAAATAACATCCTTACACACTACTCACATCCTATCATATAAATTCTAGCATACATACTCCAGATGGTACTACTAGATTCCCTCACTTAATGAGGTTTTTCTCTAGTTTCCCATCATGACCACTTATGAAACATCCCAAAAATACAATCCAAAAATTTCGTTTCAAAATCATTTAACAAACATGAATATTATCGCCATAGTATAAGATCATAAAACATGTATCTCAAAATCTCATAAAATCTGTCATCATAACACAATCTCATATAAAATATCAGAGTAAACTCCCAGGCTAAGAAAACTGTGGTGCGTGCCATGCCATCATCCCGAGCCCTTTCCCTTGCTAGCTGAAGTACCTGAAACCAAAACTGAAACTGTAAGCACGAAGCTTAGTGAGCTCCCCCAAACTACCACATACCATACAATAACACATATAACAACTACTGGGCCTTGCCCACTGCATCGGGCCCCACCCGGCATCGGATCGAAGTCCGACATAAATTGGGCCCCGCCCGGCATCGGACCGAAGTCCAGAATAACTTGGGCCCCGTCCGACATCAGACTGAAGTCCGGAATAAACTGAACATAACATAAACATGAACATATAACATAATCACATATACTGCATCGGGCTTGCCCGGCATTGGACCGGAGTCCGGAACATATACACATAACATAAACATGCATGAATCACGAAGACATCACGCATACATAACTACTTCTCGGGACCACCTCGACATCAGACCGAATTCCGGGACTACTATCATCTAAACTGGCCGACATTGTGGTCGTAGACCCGTTCCTACTGGAAGGAAACTCACCTCGTATGACTGACTACTGAAAAACTGGGTTAGGGATCCCTGTCTGCTGCTCTGGCGACTCTCCGGCTATAAATTCCATAACAACACTTTAATCAAAAACTGATAATCCTTCTTACGGTAAAATGACCGTTTTACCCCTGGTCAAAGTCAACGTCTTGGCCAAAGTCAATTCAAGGTCAACCCCAGTCATCCTAACTCGTGGTCCCCTGAGTCAACTCGTCGAGTTCTTTCTGTAATAATAATCGGGACATCTCGACTCTACTCGCCGAGTCCCTCCTTGGAGTCGTCGAGTCCTTTAGCTCCTGAGTCCTAATCTTGTCCAACTCACTGAGTCACCCCCCACTCCATGGTCTCACTCACAACCAGAAAAGGTTTGGGAAACTCGACCCGGCTCGTCGAGTCATAATAACAACTCGGCGAGTTCCTTGCATGCTAAAACTATACAGTCGATTCTAAATGATTCCAATGCTTCTAACTCATAGATCTGGGCTTTTAAAGGTAACATAACACGTAAATTTGCTAACTTTACGTGTATGTATGAAGATATAAGACCAAAACACTCATTTCAAGCTAGAAATGGAGATCTAAGTCACTACATAGACTATGGTTGCAGAAAGGTGGCAACTTTGAGCCTCTAGAGCTCAATAGAGCCCAAATCTGATGTCTCTATATCCCCAAGAGTTCAAATCTCGGAATAGCCTTGGAAATGGCCCCAAAACTCATAACATTCAAGCTAGAGGAGAGCTCTAATTGAATAATAGCCAAGGTATAAGCTTTATACCTTTATGATGACAACAATGAATCCTTAGCTCTAGATCTCCAACCTTCCTTCTACAACTCCAAGCTTTTGCTTCCTTCTTCAAGCTTAAGATCACAAAATGGCAAGAACTAGCTCAGTACTTCCCCAAAACTAAGTAGGGTTTCGAGAATGGGTTGTGGAGGTGATGGAGGCTGGGGTGGAGACCCATAATGTTGCTTAAATAGGTTGCAAACCCTAAATATTAGGGTTTCCTCCTGATGGACCTACTCGCCGAGTCTATTCCCGACTCGTCGAGTAGTCCACTTAACCCCGCGATCAAGCTGTCATCTACTCGACGAGTTAGGGCTACCAACTCACCGAGTAACTCTTATAAAATGAGCAATTAATGGACTAAATACATACCAGGAACGGGGCGTTACAACTTACCCATACTGGGACCTTCCATGGTGTAAAATACACATATAACATCACATAGTCCACATAATAAGTAAGTTTATGAGAACTCACTTAAATCAACAAATTACAGGATAAAACCACACAAGTGACTAGGATGAACTCCTCATCTGGACACCTACATCCCATACCAATAATTCTACTTAGATCATTTCCCCTAATAATTCATGTATTGTACTTTATTTTTCATTTTACTTCAGAATTTTTATATTATCGCGTTGTACACACACATCTTTTATTCACCTCATTACAAATATTAGGACATCAATAATTTGACACATATTCATTGGTTTGCTCACACCAAACACCCATAACCGTAAACAAATCTTATTCCTCATTTTAAAAGCTCACACCCAACCAAACCCGTAAGACATGACATGGGTGATGTTTTAATCGTAAAACTTAGTAAAAATCAGATTTCATGGACCCGAAACATTCAAAAAATGTAGCTCTTTGGCTTGCGGGTTTCGTGACAAAACTTAAGTAAAAGGTGTTGTGTTCTTGTTTGTTGGCACCAACACATGGCTAAATGGGTTAAGGCAGGAAAATATTAGCCCTAGCAACCTAACATGAGATGTGAAACATATCCAAAAGCTTTAAAAGAATACAAACTCATTTGTTTATATCAAAAATCCTGAAATCAAAACTTATAGGAAGAACTTGAAGCATTTTGAAGCTATAAACTTGTTCTAGCTGCCATTACATGATCTTACAAGCAAAATGGACTAATATACCACTTAAATAAGAGATACAAAGGCTCAAAACATAACCAACTCAGCTGGAAAAGGCTCATGAACAGAAAATCATGTTGTTTAGGTTTTTACGGCGACTGTGGGCATGTCGGAGGCTGCTCCGACCTACATAACTCTAGGGATGATCCAAGAATGGTATTATGAAGGTAACGGAGTCCATACGTGAACTGGATGTGTTCTAAATTGAACAACAAAGGCTTGTAAATCTTTTTTTTTTTGAAAACCCTAATTCTCGGTGACCTCCTTTCACTCTCGATTTCCGATTAGTTCCAGCACCAAAAAGAGTTAGTCTCAATTTAAAAATCTCCAAGGATGAACTAGAATGGGGGGGTATTTTCAAAATTTAGACATGAAAATGGACATTTCCAGGTATAGACATGCATTCCGCGGAGGTAGCTCCGCGGAATCTACTGTAGCTCCGCGAAATGGCAAAATCGTAAATAAATTAGTGTATTAAAAAAAACTCAAGATCCATTCCGCGGAGCTACAGTAGATTCCGCAGAGCTCCGCAGAGGTAGCTCCGAGGAATGGATCTTCAGTTATTTTTCAAATCGATTCTTCGGGGTTTATATTCATTCCCCCAACTAATTATTTTCATGATAGTATGAATTTTGCTTGACAATGTTTGGAATGAATGTGAGGTGGAAAAAAATTGGTCTTTTAATTAGAGGTCATTACATAAAAGAATCATTGAAGGAGTTTTTTTTCTTGAAGATCCATTCCTCGGAGCTACCTCCGCGGAGCTCCGCGGAATCCACTATAGCTTCGCGGAATGGATCTTGAGTTTTTTTTAATTTCCTCGTTTATTTACGATTTTGCCATTCCTCGGAGCTACGGTGGATTTCGCGTGCCATTCCTCGGAGCTACAGTGGATTCCGTGGACTCCGCGGAGCTACCTCCGCGGAATCCATGTCTATACCCGGAAATTCAATTTTTTGTGTCTGTATCTTGGAATTCAACCCCAAATAATGTCTATACCCGGTATTTTCCCACTAGAATGGTGCTAGGATCAATTTCTTTCGAAAAGGATGAAGATTTGCTGGCCTATTTGAGGGAAACAACACAACAGGTCGTGGTCGTCGACTACACAAAAACAAGACAACATATTTTCGGATTTGACACAACTAGTCATTTATATTAGGCATGCATTCGATTTCTACCTCAATTTCAAAAGTCTTGAACAAATTATGTTTCTAAGAATTAAAATTTCACACTTAGACTAGTATTCCATATTATTATTATTATTATTATTATTATTATTATTATTATTATTATTATTATATTTATTTATTAAATACTCATAATAATGCATTGGAGATGAATAAACCATACTTGAGACACTGTGTTACAATTCTCCCCCACTTATTTGGATTTCGTCCCCGAAATCCGTCTTGTCAAAAAATCTCTAGGTACTGACTATGCATTTTCTCCTCTGGTTCCCACGTCCATTCTGATCCCTTTTGATGCCGCCAATTTACTTTCACAAGTACAATTTTTTTGTTCCGAAGCTTCTTTTTCTTGCGATTGAGGATATCTACCAGTTGCTCCACATAACTCAACCTCTCATCCACCTGGATTTCCTCGAGTGTCACCACAATGGTATCATCCGTAACACACTTCCTTACCCGAGATACATGGAAGGTGATGTGGATCTGCTGGTGCTCTGCAGGTAACTCCAAACGGTAAGAGATCTTCCCAACACGGGCTATAACTCTGAATGGTCCAATGTAACCAGGTCCCAACTTCCCTTGCTTTTTGAACCAAATGATCCCCTTCCAAGGAGATACTCTCAGCAATACAAAATCCCATACTTGGAACTCCAGGTCTTATCTCTTTCTGTCGTCGTAACTCTTATGTCTGCTTTAAGCAGTTTTGAGGCGCTCTCTGATCTGCTCGATATACTCGGTGGTCTTCTACACGACCTTTGTGCTCCCTATCTCGCGCCGACCTACCTCTCCCCCCAAAACACCGGGGTTATGAAATGCCTCCCATACAAAGCGTTATAAGGAGGTACTCAATACTAGTGTGATAACTGTTGTTGTAAAAAAAACTCAACTAACGGCAAGAAGGTGTCCTAACTACCTCCAAAATAAATAAAACACGGTCGAAGTATGTCCTCTAAAGTCTGGATAGTTCTCTCACTATGGCCATCTGTATATGGATGGTATGTTGTACTTGAAGGGTTTTGAGCATTCTAGCACTCCTATGGTGTACATGCAACCCTATAAACCTTGGATCTATGTTTTCTCTATTATACATGCAAATATTCAATATTCCAAGGTTTCATCCTAACTAGCATAATAAGAAGTAACTATACTACAAGAATCTAGTAGAATGACATACCTTTTGATGCAGCTTGAAGTCTTGAACCTTTAAGAGCCTAGTGCCTCAAGTGTTGGACCTTAAATGGTCCACACAACACCAAGAACCCTTGGAATAACTAGAGAATAAGGATACTTAGGTTCACACTCATGAAATCGGTATTCCCTCTTTGTGTACACACACTAGTATCTAGCACTCAACAACCACTTTCATGAACCATAGACCTCTTTATATCGTGTGGAGAATTAGGGTTACCTTCATGTAAACCCTAATACCCATGACCTTTCATTTCCATAGGATCCATAGGTTAAAAACTCCATGGACTATCCATGAAATCTTAGCCCACCCTAAATGAACTTGGTCCACCACAAATATATATATATATATATATATATATATATATATATATATATATATATATATATATAAGAGTCCATATTTAATTAGTTCCTTTTTTATCACTAGATTAATTCTAAATTAATTCTTGATCAATACTAATTAAATAATATGATTCCGTATTAATATATTATAACTTATAATATATTAATATAAATCATAAGTATCATTTTTCTCATTTTGTCTATCCAATTGTTCTGATGCCATGCAACCCAAATGGACCATGCCAAGTCGGGTCAAGTACATACCAATTATAGTTATGGACTTAGACACTAATCCAACGGTCTCCCACTTGGATAAGTCTAAAACTATTATTGTGTATGACTCCAAAACCCGACTAGCAATCGTAGCTCTTAAAGTCGTTGCCGTACTCTGAACAAATCAATGACGCATCCATTAGATAAGGGATCATATATTCCTCCATTCTAGATATCATATGGACCGAGACATGGATTATAATCATTCTCTCTGTCCATTTGTTGTTTCCTGATTTTCGATTTATGACGACCGACTAATTGAACAAATCAAAACAGTCCAGGCTTGGCCAAGCACTTAGGGGTGTCATCACTAAATCATCGAGGGGCCCACATATATCGCTTTTATCCCTTTAAGGGTAAAAGGAATAGATAAACTTCGACTCATAAATTGTGCGTCGGGTATCTAGTCTTCAGGGGAAACAACACATCCCCAAGCTCTAAATTGTGCGTCGGGTATCTAGTCTCGTGCGGTTTTAACTGTCATGATGCGTATGCAATGTGACATCCCCATTTTTCACGGTCAGAAAAGACCTTTTATTTATGCGTATTTTAAAACAGAGTATGCTTTATTTTGAAGAATTGGACCCATAAAAATAATTCAGAAGAAATATTTTTTCATTTATTTATTAGAACTTGGGATGTCATAACTGATACTAACATAAGCATAAACAAGCCTTACAGTATCTTAGACTAACAGTCTACATCTCCTTGAATCTTTCATCATGCATGTACCTTTGTACCGATACCTGTGATACAAAGAAGTTGAGTGGGTCAGGTTGGGAAACCTAGTGAGTACGTAGGTTTTTCAAGCCACTGTAATATAATTATTATGTTTAATTATCTATCAAACATTTAACCCAATCACCCATCCCCATTTTCTTCTATGTTCATTTCTGTGGAACTATCCTAAAGATCATCACCAACATCACATCACTAAGGACTTCTCCTAATGTTCATTTCCTATCGTCGGATTGAAAGTACTACTTCAGGGATTCCTCCGCAATACATGCCAGTAGAGTACATTGCATGAATATGTGGTTTGCACATTGCTTAAACTCTTAATTCATCACCTACAGGTTGTAAACCTGCCAGTGTGTCACTAAACTGTTTAAGTTAGTCTGTGGTCATCATCTATACTCTGATAGATGACTATATCACAATCATCGCAAACATGACAAGTAAGGGTCATGGCATCTCCTAATCATTTTTCGTCTCTCATCACCATCACTACCCAATACATTTACATATTATAAGTTTGAAAATACTTACATAATTAAATCGAGTAAAATCATATCATATAGGTTCATCCAACACATATTGCAGATATTAGCCACATATAACATTTAATTATCTAAATACTTCATATCTATGTGTAAGATGAAAATAACTATGCACTCACTTGTTAAAAGTGGATGCCTCGGAATTTAGGCAGAACTTCGCCTTAGTACATTAGCTTTTCCTCTAACGTGACCTAGGTTCACATTACTAAGTCTTAGTCTTATATTCATGGAGACAAATGATAGTCTAGATTCATCACTAATCCGAATGTATACATCAAGATCTATCAAGTAAGGAACAACTATGTAGGATCATATAGGAGGTAGGGTCCGTTTGGTATACACGGTATATTGTTTGGTAATCCCACTTTAAACACCTCACTAAATCCAGCCTAGACATCATCCTTGTAAGTAGATCAATCAGTATAATGAATTAAAATTACTGATAAATCTTATTTTTAGGTTCATAATAACGACTAGCAGAACTCTGGACTAATAGCCAATACTGTTGGGAACTCAGGTACTCCAAGGCTTCGCCAAAATGTTAAAAACTAAGGAAACGTTCGACCAAAATTGAGAGAAATCGAGGGATGGGTATTAGAATGGTGTGGGAAAGAATGAGGGAGTTGAAGGCTATTTATAGTGCTAAAAATGACCCTTCACTCCGCGCACAGACCAGGAGTGCACCGCGTATCTAGCATGTTGGCCTCCCAGGGTGTGACACATGTCGGGCATAGGCTGGAGCGACGTGGCAGTTTCTAGAAGGTGTGCGCCGCGCATACCCACTGTGCACGCTGCGCATTTCGAAAAACTTCAAAAATTTTGTATCTTCTTCATATGAACTCCGTTTTTGACATTCTTTATATTTATGAGTAGCTATCGACAAGATCTACAACTTTAGTTTAGACTCCATCGACTAATTCTATTTTTATTTTTTATTTATTATTTTTAGAAGGCTTAGACTGCTAAACTTCGTTTAAAATTCATATCTTTTTCACACAACATTCGTTCTTAACTGTCTTTATATCGACGAACACCTATGAACAAGATCTTCAACTCTCATTTAGATTGTTTCGGCTAAAAATTAACTGATCTAAAATTCGATTTTTGTGCTAACACAATTGTGCTGAAACTTTGAAAAATCATAACTTCGTCTACCGAAGTCAGATTTGGACGTTATCTATATTCACGCTCTCGATTTTATGACTACTACGACTATCGTTTAGATTACTTAGGCTAATAAGCAATCTATCAAAATTTTATTTTTTACGATACGCGGAGTCGTGTCGGTTTAATCATGAAAATTCGAAGAAGCATAAATTCTTCATACGAAATCGGATTTCAACATTCTTCATATGTATAGAATTCTTTATATGTATATACACTATAACTTTGGTTAAGGTTATTTATCGTAAATAACCTTCTATAAAAAAATGTCGTTTTAACGCTTATTCTATTTTAATTGACTAGCCCGAATTTGCGGATGTTACAATTATCTCCCTCATAGGATGATTACGTCCCGAAATCATCAACAAAACAGGGCTTGTATAATGACTCAACACGTTACCTTTCCATTGTAGGTAATAACCATAACTCTTATGTATTTTCAAATGAGTTTCTAACTCTCAGACTTAATGACTACTGGTGGTGCTCAATCTTGCACCTGATCTTCATTCTAAATTCGATATTTATCAGAGACTCTTGCTCCTTCTAGTACATACTTAGCCTAAGATAAGATCTTTAACATAACATACCGATTGGTCATGCTCTAATGACCTTTCTTCGTATGATGTAATGGCTAGACTCAGTTCTCTTCGAGTCAGACTCTAGCACGAAAGATGCCTTCCTTGATGTTCTAATGTGATATTGAAACAACCCAAAAATACGGTCCAAAAATTTCTTTTTAAAATCATTAATAAAACCATAATTCAACCATCATCATATAGAAAAACCATAAATATCGTGTATCTCAAAACATCATATCGAATACTGTATCAAAATCATATAAAAATATCAGAGTCAATCTCCCAGGCTAGAAAACTGTGGTGTGTGCCATGCGATCACCCGGAGCCCTTCCCTTTGCTAGCTGAAGTACCTGAAACCAAAATTGTAAACTGTAAGCACGAAGCTTAGTGAGTCTCCCCAATCTACCACATGCCATACACATAACATATAACATGTAACATAAACTTTGGGACACCGCCCAGCTGCACCGGGACGAACCCGACATCGGACTCCTGCCCGGCATCGGGCTCACCCCGGCATCAGACCAAGTCTGGCATCGGGCTTGCCCCAGCATCAGGATTACCCCGACATATACACAACATAACATATATCATAAACATATAACATAAGCATATAACATACATCGGGCTTACCCCGACATCAGACCGAAGTCCGAAACACATAACACATAACATATAAGCTAACATGCATCGGGCTTGCCCCGACATCAGGCTTACCCCGGAACACATAACACATAGCAGATACACTAACATACATCAGGCTTGCCCCGACATTAGGCTTTCCCCGGAACACATAACACATAACATGCATGAATCACAAAGACATCAAGCATACATAAACTCTTCTCGTGACCGCCCCGGCATCGGACCGTAGTCCGGAACTACTAAAAACTAAACGGGCCGACATTGTTGCCTTAGACCCATTCCTAATGGAAGAGAACTCACCTCTCAAACTGGATGCTGAACTCGTACGTGAGGAATCCCTGTTGGCTGCTCCCACGACTCCCCGACTAACTCTATACATAAATGCTTAGTCAGAAAACTAAGAATCCTTCTAAGGGTAAAATGACTATTTTACCCCTGCTCTAAATTGGACCATATCTAAGGCCTAATTTCCATCTAATCTTTCTAAGTCCATTTAGAATTCTAAGTCCACTAATGGCCCACTAAAGGCCCATTAATGGCCCAATTTTCTAAATTGGGCCCAATCTCAAATGGGCCTTCTCTAAGACCAAACATATCCCTAGTCCAAGAATCTGACTGCTGATGGTCCACTAAGGCCCAATAGCTGATAAGTCCAAAGGTTGGCTAAATCCTAGGCCCAAAAGATGGAAAGCACAACTTTGTTGAGTACGCGGGGCGTACTCCCCTGTACGCAGCACGTACCTGTTGTGTGGCTTGTACGCTGCGCGTACTGGCTGGTATGCCCAACGTACTACCCTGTTAAGCCACTTTTCCCATTAAGCACTTAATACCCTACTCCAGAGGCTATAACCACAGATCCAAGACCTCTTTAACGTCTTAATTCGTAAAGTCGATTACTTGGTGGATTGAAACCCACCAAATGAACCCAAACTTGGAATATAGCAACAAACTTCCATGGAAATGGCTAGATCTCATGAATGGTCAGAAATGGACCTTAAAGATTGAAACTATACTGCTTAAGGGACTCATATGTCACTAAGGGTGGCAACCCTAGACCTAGAAACGAGTTTGAGTCATAAAGATCCATTCTTGGGACAAAATAAAGATGCAAAACATCTCTACCCTAGATCCAAGCACACATGAGGAAACTTGTAAGCTTTTTACCTCAAATGAGTGCCAAAAGATGAGATACTCCCAGATCCTTGAGCTCAAGATACTCAAGTTCTTCTTCTCCAACTTCTCTTCTCTTCTTCCAAGCTCTTTTTCACCAAACTAAGCTTCAACAGGCCAAACACACACAAGAATGGATTAAGAGAAGGTATTTAGGGTTTCTGAGGGTGAGGGGCTGGTAAGGAGGCCAGGGTTGGCTATAATGGGGTATTTATATGGCTTAAACATTAAAGATTAGGGTTTTGGAGTATGCTCACGTACGCTACGCGTACTCCTTGGTATGATGCGCGTACGTGCATGCGTCCCCCGCATCCAATGCGCCTCTACGCCCCGCACACGCCAAGGCTACGCCCAACGTATGTCTTATGGGAGGCCCAAGTCCTCGGCCCACATACTTAAGTCCACTTCATTAGTCCTTCTATCCATATTTAGCCCATCAAATAAATTAAGAAATATCTAATAATTAATACCTCAAATGACGGTCGTTACAATTCACCCCCACTTGAATTAGACTTCGACCTCGAAGTCTGCTGCATCCGGAAACAACTCCGAGTAGTGCTCCCTCATCTCCTCCTCGGGCTCCCAGGTCCACTCCGAGCCCTTGCGGTGCTGCCACTGCACCTTCACCAGATTCACTCTCTTTTTCCTCAGCTCCTTCGTCTTCCTATCGAGGATAGCTACTGGTCTCTCGATGTAGTTCAGGCTGTCATCCACCTGAATATCCTCCAAAGGTACAACTGTTGACTCATCCACTAAGCACTTCCGCAGCTGAGAAACATGGAAAGTGTTGTGGATCTAGCTGATCTCTGCCGGAAGATCCAGTCGATACGCCACCTTGCCCACCCAGGCTATAACCCTGAAAGGACCGATATACCTAGGGCACAACTTGCCCCGCTTTCGGAACCGGATGACGCCTTTCCAAGGTGAGACCTTTAGGAGGACCATGTCGCCCACCTGAAACTCCAAGTCTGAACGCCGCTTGTCGGCGTAACTCTTTTTCTGACTCTGAGCAGTCTGTAGCCTGCTCCGGACCTGTTGGATCCACTCTGTGGTCTTAAATACTACCTCTGTACTCCCCATGACCCTCTGACCGACCTCACCCCAACAGATTGGGGTCCTACACTTCCTCTCGTAGAGCATCTCGAAGGGAGGCCAATCTATACTGGCGTGGTAACTGTTGTTATACGAAAATTCCGTTAACGGAAGATACGTATCCCAACTACCACCGAAAGGCAAAACACATACACGAAGCTTGTCCTTGAGACTCTGAATCGTTCTCTCGCTCTGTCCGTCGGTCTTGAGGTGGAAAGCGGTGCTGAAGTGGAGACGAGTACCCATCTCGTCGTGAAACTGCTTCAAAAATCTAGAAGTAAAACAAATATCTCGATCTGACACCACTGAGACAGGCACTCCATGTCGCGCCACTATCTCTCGCACATAAATCTCGGCCAATTTCTCGGCCGATATGCTCTCTTGGACCGGGATAAATTGAGCGCTCTTGATCAACCGATCCACGATGACCCATATCGAATCAACCCCACGTACAGTCCTGGGAAGCTTAGTGATGAAATCCATAGTAATGTCCTCCCACTTCTACACGGGGATTTCTAACGGCTGCATCTTGCTGTGAGGCCTCTGGTGCTCTGCCTTGACCTTCCTACAGGTCAGACATCTCTCTACGTACCAAGCTACATCCCGCTTCATGCAGGGCCACCAGTAATCAGGGAAAATATCTCGATACATCTTCGTCGCCCCAGGATGGAAGGAAAACCTCGACTTATGGGCCTCATCCATCAGAACCTGCCGCAATCCGCCACAGTATACAACCCAAACCCTCCCATGCAGGATCAGTAACCCTCAACTATCATAATCAAATGAGGCCACCCGACCTACAATCCTCTCACACTTCCGGCACTCTTCCTTCAGGCCCTCGACATGCTCCTCTCTAATCTGCTCCAGCAATGGAGTGATCACTGTCATCCTCAAACATATATCTCTAATCGGAGACGCTACCGCCTTGCCGCTCATGGCGTTGGCCACCACATTGGCCTTGCCCGGGTGGTAATGGATTTGACAGTTATAATCGTTTACCACATCTAATCACTGATGCTGCCTCATGTTCAGATTCGGTGTATCCATGAGGTACCTCAAACTCTTGTGGTCCGTGTAAATGGTGCAAAGGACCCCGTAGAGGTAATGCCGCCAAATCTTGAGGGCGAAAACCATAGCCCCCGGCTCTAAATCGTGGGTCGGATAGTTAGCATCGTGAGGTTTCAACTGCCTCGATGCATAGGCTATCACATGGCCCCACTGCATCAAAACTGCTCCCATGCCTGTGATCGAAGCATCACGGTAAACTACGAAGTCATCAACTCCCTCTGGCAAGGTCAGAATTGGTGCCTCGCATAAACGCCGTCTGAGAGTCTCGAACGTTGCCTGCTGCTCAGGCCCCCAGTGGAAAACCACCGACTTCTTGGTCAGTCGGGTCAAAGGAACTGCAATCTTGGAGAAGTCCTGAATAAATCGCCGATAATAACCCGCTAGACCCAGGAAACTTCGAATCTCGGTTGGAGACCTCAGAATCTCCCACTGCATCACGACCTTTATCTTTGCCGGATCGACCAGTATGCCCTTATAGTTGACGAGATGCCCAAGGAACTGCACCTCACGCAACCAGAACTCACACTTGGAGAACTTCGCAAAAAGTCTCTCCCTCATCAGTGTCTCCAGCACCTCCCTCAGGTGCTCCTCATGCTTCTCCTGAGTCTTGGAGTAAACCAAGATGTCATCGATGAAGACTATTACAGACCAATCCAACATCGGTCTGCACACGCGGTTCATGAGGTCCATGAACGCGGCTGGAGCATTGGTGAACCCAAATGGCATCACCACAAACTCATAATGACCATAGCGAGTCCTAAAAGTTGTCTTTTGCACATCATCGTCCTTGACTTGCATCTGGTGATACCCTGACCGTAGATCAATCTTGGAGAACCAAGATGCTCCCTGAAGCTGATCAAACAAATCATCTATCCTCGGAAGTGGGTAACGGTTCTTCACTGTTACTTTGTTCAGCTCTCGGTAATCTATGCACATACGGTGCGACCCGTCCTTCTTTTTCACAAACAGGATCGGGGCTCCCCATGGGGAACTGATTAGCCTGATAAAACCCTTGTCTAGCAGCTCTTGCAGCTGCATAGACAACTCATGCATCTCGGGAGGAGCCAACCGATATGGTGCCTAGGCTATCGGAGCTGCACCAGGGACTAGGTCAATCCTAAACTCAACCTGTCTCTCCGGAGGTATCCCAGGTTGAATCCTCCGGGAATACGTCTGAGTACTCTCGCACTACCGGTACATCATCAACTGTCGCCTTACCCTTATCCCGGGTATCCAGCACATAAGAGACATAACCTGGGCAACCCTGCTGAAGGTAACACCTCGCCCTCGTTGCTGAACATATGACTGGTCCGCGTTGTGGCCTCTCGCCCTGAATCATTAACCCTCCCCCACTTGGAGTCCGAACCCTCACTAGCTGCTGCTCACAGTCAAGCACTTCCCCATTGGGGCTCAACCAATCCATACTAACTATAACCTTGTTCCCTCGTAGGGGAATAGGAACTAGATCCACTGAAAACTGCTCGTCAAACAATTGAAGTGTACAACCTCTGTGAACCCTCGTAACCCTGATGGTCCTGTCATCTGCTATCTCTACATCAAGTGCGCAATCCAGCTCCCCCGGAGCTCTACTAAATCGCTTGCTAAGCACGAGCGACACAAAAGATCGGGTGATACCCGAATCAAACAGTACCAAAGCTGATATACTGTTCACTAAGAACGATCCTATAACAAAACACCTAAACATAAGTAACAAGCAATATCAATAAAGAGATAAGAGAAAGATACATGCCCGTCATGACGTCAGGAGCTGCTCCTGCCACCTCTGCAGTGAGCTGAAAAGCCCTGCTCCGCGCCGTAGGCACCTCAGCCCGGCCCTGACGGCCATCTGTAATCCTCAATATGGTAGGAGAAGGTGATGCCGCCTTCCCTGATGTTGCTAAACTCGGGCATTGGAACCGCTTGTGTCCCCTCTGATTGCACTGAAAGCAAATCATAACTGATGTTGTCGTGGTGATGGTAGTGGCTGTGCAATCTCGGCTCATATGACCAGTTCGGCTGCACTTGTAGCAGCCCAAACTCCCCGCCTTGCACATTCCCTCGTGTATCCTGCCGCATTTTCCACAACGGTCATGGCTATGCTGGCTCCGAGATCTGTGATCTGATACATTAGGCTTCTTGCCCGAACTCCCTAACTGACCCCCCTCTGGTTTCCTCTTCCTCTCTATCTCTAAATCCAACGCTCTCTCTCTCTCTCTCTCTCTCTCTCTCTCTCTCTCTCGATCCCTAGCAATCATGTCCTCCAGCGTCTTGCAGCTAGAGCGGCTCACAAACTGTCTAATGTCACTCCTCAACATCTCGTGATACCGAGCCTTATTCATCTCCTCGTTCGCCACATACTACGTAATAAGAAGGACTCTCTGTATGAACTTGGCGGTGATCTCCGCCACTGTCTCTGTAGTCTACTGGAGGTCCTGAAACTCCCGTGCTAAGTGTTTTACCTCAATAACTGGTGCAAACTCGGCCTTGAACCTGGACGAGAAGTCGCCCATGTCATAGCATCTAAAACTGAATCATCCCTAATGGATCTCCTAACCTCCTCCCACCAGTCACGTGCCCTGTCCTTCAGAAGACAGGACACAAGTCTAACCTTGTCCCCCTAGGGACATCTGCTGGTGCGGAACGCGTTGGCGACATCAGCCAACCATCTATTACTCACAATAGGGTCCCGAGCCCCATGGTAATCAGGAGCTCCACAAGCCCTGAACTCCCTGAAGGTCAGTGTGCGTGACCCCATCATGCCCGCCATATCAGTGTGGAAAGTGCTCAGCTTCTCATCCAGAAGCTCTAAAATACCCTCCTTGACCGATCCAAAGATCACAGGAGTCTGATCTAGAATGCTGCGTGTGATCTCAGACGAAATAAACTCCCTCGTCTACTCATCCATCTGCCCGGCTCCAGTGCCCGAGCCCGATCCCTCACCAGTGCCTGAAGTGCCAACTGGCCTAGTGCGTAGCGTCACCATACTGAAAATACACCATAACAAACATCAGTATACTCATCATATCTCATGGGGTCTAACATACTACAAGTTTCCTGGATTCATATCAGCCTCCCCTGATTCAAGTACGGATCCTCTGCTTTCAGTAGTATGGGCCCATACTACCTTCCACATCTATCCGTACTTTCCTCAAGAACTGCCTCGAGTCCACCAAGTCCCTTCTACTACTACTGCTGATCTCATGCTAAACTCATCCTAGGCTTGACCTAAGGAAATCACCAACCCACTCTCCGCTATTAGCTACATAAGAAGTCCCTGCTATCTCCCCCTAACTAACTCGTGAATACTATTACATATCACTAAGACTAGATAATTCTTCGAATGAGAGATCCTACCCTACAACGGTTGGACTCAAACAAGAGCTGCGCAATAGAGCTAGACCTAACCTTCTGAAATTATTTAATCCCCACGATATGTAACTTAACATATTAATTTTCTAGTTAGTAAGAGATAGCTATAACTCCTAAAAGCACAAAGCAAGAAACATTCGAGCATTGGGTACACATAATCAAGCATATCACATTCATGCCATCACTGTCTAATCTGTACTAGTATGCGGTTCATAAAGCTGAGATACATCTAACAGGCACATAAGGCATCCTTCCTAGATCCTTAGTCCTAATCTAGCATGAAATTCTCATAACATATCATAACATAAACTTGTATGGGTAATTTGGGAATACTTACTTGAGCTCGGCTAATTGCATGCACCACACCCTTTTCTCTTTTTTGAATTTCTTTTTGCTTTTTCTAAAACTCTTTTCTTTTCTCAAAATCCTTTTATAAACATGGTTTTTCTTTTAAAATTTATATACTAATTCCTTAGTTTGAGTTCAGACACACCCGAAAGTGTGCCTGAATCCCTCAAACCAAGGCTCTGATACCAACTTAAAACAACCCAAAAATACGGTCCAAAAATTTCTTTTTAAAATCATTAATAAAACCATAATTCAACCATCATCATATAGAAAAACCATAAATATCGTGTATCTCAAAACATCATATCGAATGCTGTAATAAAATCATATAAAAACATCAGAGTCAATTTCCCAGGCTAGAAAATTGTGGTGTGTGCCATGCGATCACCCCGAGCCCTTCCCTTTGCTAGCTGACGTACCTGAAACCAAAACTGTAAACTGTAAGCACGAAGCTTAGTGAGTCTCCCCAATCTACCACATACCATACACATAACATATAACATGTAACATAAACTCTGGGACACCGCCCAGCTGCATCGGGACGAACCCGACATCGGCTTACCCGACATCGGACTCCTGCCCGGCATCTGGCTCACCCCGACATCATACCAAGTCTGGCATCGGGCTTACCCCGGCATATACACAACATAACATATATCATAAACATATAACATAAGCATATAACATATGTAACGCCTGCAGATTCGGCCTAGTCAATTTAAAGACAATAAGCATCAAAAATGACTTTTTGATGGAAGATTATTTAGAAGGAGTAATCTTAACCAAGTGGTAGTATATGTTACAAGGGTTTCGTACATATAAAGAACGCCGAAATCCGAGTTATAACGAAGAAGTTATGACCCGTCGAAGTTTTACGGCAAAACCGGCATGACACCGGGAGACGTAAATAGTGAATTTATGATAGAAACGATGCTTCAAGCGGAGCCCGGTTTTGAGAAAAACCCGCTGTAAGTAAGCTACGCCTACCCTATCTTTAGTATAACTTATGTTTCATTATTAGGACCTTATAATAATTATTTGGGATATTATTATGAGTTATATAAGTGTCGTTATAATATCTTTTTAACCACTCGCGGTACGGGGAATCTGGTTTGGAGGGCCGCTTGGGTTGCTGGATTCAGAAGTGCTATACGCCAAAATGATCTTGCCCTTCGGTGTTCCATGTCTGGCCCCTGTCTGTACATAGTGGGTGAAGAGTATTGTTTAACGCTTATATGATAGTAATAATAGCTAGACTATTAATTAGTCTCAGTGAATATTAGACTAAACCGTAGTGGTAATTATACTAGGTTTTGTCGAAGGAAATTGTTTTAAGAGTAACGAAGTGTTGTCCGAGTGCCAAGTCACCACCTTATCAGGTGAGTGCATAGTTACTTTCATCTTACACATAGATATGAAGTATTTTATATAAACTACGTGCTATGTGTGCATATTATATGTATGCTTTCTATCTATGTTGGATGAACGATTTTATACGACTTTTATATGATTTAAACTGTATACGTATTTATATCTACATAATATGTTGGGTAAAACATGGGTAGATGAAAAATGAGTTGGACGATAAGTTGAGAGGTAATATAGACCACTAGGTGAGGGTGAGAGGTGGACGATGTGAGAAGCCTTTTTCCCAAATGATGGCCCCGTCATCTATCAGAGTATGGATGACAACCACTGAGTATTCTTGACAGTCCACTGAAACACTAGCAGGCTCGCAACCTGTAGGTGTTGTGAACGATGTGTTCACCGGTGTACTCTAAAAAGCCATTGACCTGTATTGCGAGTGGACTCTCGAAAATGATACTGTGAATAAACAAGATAACCGTGGCAGATGCGCCTAAAAAGGACTCTACCGGCAGAAGCGCCTAATAGAGAACATCATAACCCCGACGACTATAGAGTTGGCGTCTGGCAGCTATAGATTTAGTGTCTATTGAGAAAACCCTGGCAATGATGGATTTCGTGCCTATTCCTTAGGATAATCCTTAGGAATGAATGAATGAGGAATAGCCGATTCTTAGGGTAGATCCTTAAGAGTAATGAAGATAATGGGGATGGGTAATTGGGTTGATTAATTGTTTGATGATTAAACATAATAATGATATTATTGTGGGTTGAAAACCCTCTGTACTCACCAGGTTTCCCAACCAGGCCCACTCAAGCTTATTTGTATCATAGGTGTCGATACGAAGCTACTTTACACTGAGAGATTAAGGAGATATAAATCACTAGTGATAATGAATGTAAGTTCTGTTTATGCTTATATTTATGTATTGACGATGACATCCCAATGTTTTAAAATGAATAAAATACATTTCTTCGGAAATGCTTTGATAAAGTATTTATCATGTTTTTCTGGGAACAAATTTCGCAACACTTTTCTTTAAAAGGTTACTCTGATTTTCAAAATAAAGCATAAACAAATCGGTCTTTTCTGGCCGTGAAAATGGGGATGTCACAGTTGGTATCAGAGCATTAGTTTAAGCGAACTAGGAATAAGGATTTATTTCTAGACTTAAACTTAGAATGCTAAGCAATGATAGTGAGGAGTGTGTCTAGTATATTTAAGGTAGTACACCTAAATAGACGCAAGCACTAGCTTATTTAGGGAAAATGCCTAACATGCTTTTATGTGTTAAATGATTTGTGATGCTTTATGCTATCGTTTGATCGGATCTATGGTATGTTGCCGACCAGATCTGCAAATTTTATGTGTTCTGATTTCTAAACGTTTAATTACGATATTAGAACTGGCATGTAATTTTTCGAAGTAATAAGGAGGAATACGCGTCTAAACTTTCCTTTATCTATATTCTCGTCTCGGCATTTGGTGTGCAGAACATCATAGTGAAGACTCGTAGTGAATTGAGTAAATGGAGGAAATGAGAAGGCTTAAGATACTGAGTGGTACCTATCGGAAGATATCGTAAGAGTGATATCTTTCCTTTAGAACGCATCAAATAAATAATATGTCTAGTACGGGAGAAGTACACTTCCGGTTAGCAGAAAGAAATATTTTTGGTATAATCCATGATGTTATCCCATCGTCTGACATTTCCATCACCAACCGAGTTGAAGCAGAATTGATGATTGAAGATACGCATAGAAGAAGTCCTAGTAGAGTCTAGGGAAAATTATATGATTGTTTGGACACATTTGTATGTGTTAGAAATTGTTTTTGTGATAATGACTTGGAGAACTGTGAGAAAATACATGGGACGAGTATGAGTAGGTGTGAAAGGTAGTAGAGGCCTATACTACCGGAAGCACAGGACTCACACTTAGATCAGGAAAAGTCACAAGGTTACCAAGAAGCTAGTAATTGATACCATTTTATTCAAGTATGTCGTTACCATTGTTTCGATAATGACTAAGAAGATTGTTGTTATTCCGACCCTAGTGGTCATATCACATTGAGTCCGACTAAGACGAGTATGTTACATGGTTCAGAGAACCAAGTTCGATGTAGCATCTGACTTAAGCTAGAAGATTGAAGTGAAAGACAATCAAAGCGATCAGTAGAGGTATCGCGATAGTTGCTTGTATCTTGGAATGCTACCTTTTAAGATGTGATTATATCACATTAGAACATGAAGGGAGGTATAGTCTGTTCTGGAAATTTGACTCTAAAAAGACCTGAGACTAAGCGTTACAACATACGATGATAGGTCATTACAATATGACACATCGGTCCATGGTAGTAATCCTAAGATTGTTAAAAAGAAGAAGCAGTCTCCAGTAAGGATCGAGATTATGACAGGAAGCTCATGATTGAAACCCTAATGCGAGACAGAGTGCGGGTGCAAGATTGAGCACCGCCTACAATCGAGAAGTCCAAGAGTTAAATACTCGTTCGAAGGAACATAGAAGATACGATTATTACTTGGGATAAAGAGATAACATATGGAGTCATTATACAAGCCCTTCCTCGTTGATGATTCTGGGACGTAATCATCCTAAAGGGGAGATAATTGTAACGCCCGCAGATTCGGGCTAGTCAATTTAAAGACAATAAGCGTCAAAAATGACTTTTTTATGGAAGATTATTTAGAAGGAGTAATCTTAACCAAGTGGTAGTATATGTTACAAGGGTTCCGTACACATAAAGAATGCCGAAATCCGAGTTATAACGAAGAAGTTATGATCCGTCGAAGTTTTACGGCAAAACCGGCACGACACCGGGAGACGTAAATAGTGAACTTATGATAGAAGACTTTTTACCCTTAGTAATCCAATACCTCTTTAACGTCTTAATCCATAAAGTCGATTACTTGGTGGCTTGCAACCCACCAAATGAACCCAAACTTGGAATATAGCAACAAACTTCCATGAAAATGGATAAATCTCATGCATGGTCACAAATGGACCTTAAAGATTGAAACTTTGCTGCTTAAGGGACTCATATGTCACTAAGGGTGGCAACCCTAGGCCTAGAAACGAGTTTGAGTCATAAAGAACCATTCTTGGGAAAAAAATAAAGATCCAAAACATCTCTACCCTAGATCCAAGCACACATGAGGAAAGTTGGAAGCTTTTTCCCTCAAATGAGTGCCAAATGATGAGATAATCCTAGATCCTTAGGTCAAGATACTCAAGTTCTTCTTCTCCAACTTCTCTTATCTTCTTCCAATCTCTTTTTTCACCAAACTAAGCTTCAAAAGGCCAAACATTCACAAGAATGGAGTAAGAGAGGGTATTTAGGGTTTCTGAGGGTGAGGGGTTGGTAAGGAGGTTAGGGTTGGATATAATGGGGTATTTATATTACTTAAACCCTAAAGATTAGGGTTTTGGAGTCTGCTCACGTACACTGTGCGTACTCCTTGGTACGTTGCGCGTACGTGCATGCGTCCCCCACATCCAATGCGCCTCTACGCCCCGCGTACACCAAGGATACACCCAACGTACGTCTTATGGGCGGCCCAAGTCCTCGGCCCACATGCCTAAGTCAACTCCATTAGTCCTTCTATCCATATTTAGCCCATCAAATAAATTAAGAAATATTTAATAATTAATACCTCAAATGACAGTCGTTACAGATATAATCACATTATATCATGTAGCATTTCTAGCTACATGCTACTTAGTACTAGCGATGATTGCGATGCTTCTGTCGATTGCTTCGATTGGCTTTTCCTTCAATCTCCTCGCTTAAGTCAGATGCTACATCAGACTTGGTTCTCTGAATCGATTAATTTACTTTGCATACTTATTCTTAAGTCGAACTCGATTTGATATGACCACTAGGGTCGGAATAACAGTTATTTTTGGATTCATCACCGAAACAAAGGCAATGACGGATGCAAACAAAACAACATACTACTAGTATCTTGGTAAGCCTGTGACTTTTCATGATCCAAGTGTGAGTCTTGTGCTTCCGGTAGTATAGACCTCTACTACCTTTCACTTACTCGTCCCAAGTATTGTCTCGCAGTTCACTAAGTTACCATAAAATAAATCCACACAAAAACTAAACACATTGAATAACGTAACTTAGAAAATTATATTGCTTCTTAGATGATTACAATGTTATTCCAACTTATCATATATTACGCCCTTTTACATTAGGCTACATAGGATAATACTATTTATATGTCTCCTTCATTTAGGAACTCTCAACAACCAGTCCTGAATTCACGCCCTCTTGCTTCCTCATCAAGTATCATATGGTATGCTCTTGCCTTCACCTTCGGTGACACATTTTTTCTTACTGCTTCGTCTTTCTTTGGGAAATTCCTCAAAATATGCTCACTATGTTTGAATTCGTAACATTTTTTTATCATTGAACGTACAATATCTGGAATTGTGACCCGTTCTTTCATATTTGTAGCAGGTCACCTCCTATTTCTCATCTCCGAAACTGCTTCTTCTTGCCCTTATCGCACCATTTGGCTTAATTTTTACCCCTGACTTCTTGTCGTTGGGGTCAGACTTCGTGAATCTCCCTTTCTTATCGGATCTTGAAGATTCCTCAAGATTCCTTTTCTCTCCTTTCTCCTCTTTTTCTAGACCATTCTCCCTTATTTGGGTCTCTACGTGCCTAGCCGACCAGATGACTGCTTTTAGATTAGTTGTTAGCTTCACCGTTGGACCAAAATCTGCTGGTAGTCTACTAGTATACTTATTTATCTTGGTAATTTCGGTAGAAACTAAGTAAGGGACTAGCTTCATCTTCTCAGTAAAAGCTACATCATACTGACAGATGCTCATCTTACTCTTCTTCATATTCTAGAATTCATTGTTGATCTCTAGAAGGTCTTGCTCAGAACAGTACTCTCTTTTCAGTTGCACAAGGAAGTCTTCCCATGTCATTTTACTGGCTTCTCCTTTGGGCATGGTATCGACCAATAACTTCCACCAACTTAATACCCCAGTCTTTTGCTGTGGGACTGAAAGGACAATCTTCTGCCTATTGCTGCACTCGCAACTCAAATCTCATCTCCATCTCAGAGATCCAGTCCATGACTTCTACTGTTGTTTGGGTTCCAGAAAGACTTGGTGGTTTGGCAGCCATGAAATCCTTATACTTACATGCATTTCTCTCAATCCTATCATTAAGATTATTCCTCCTTATTACTTGGGGCTCAACCTGGATAATAGTTCGGCTATAATTTCCCTCCTATGACTGTTCTTCTTCCGACTCATGTTGCATGATGGGTGCAAGAGGCTCTCTTCCATTTTCTCGAATGAGATGTCTCATTTCTTCCGTCTGTTTGGCTAACAAAGTTGTAATCATTTCCATCATGTCAGGTTCAGCTATTGGCTACTACGACATTCAACTATATTACTTATGCTAATAAGCAGTCTATCAAAATTCCACTTTTTACGATACGTAGAGTTGTGTCAGTTTAATCGCGAAACTTCAAAGAAGGATAACTTTTTCATACGAAGTTGGATTTCAGTGTTATTTATATGTACGGAATCTTTGTAACATACACTATAACTTTGGTTAAGGTTATTTATCCTAAATAACCGTCTATCAAAATTTTCGTTTTAACGCTTATTATATTTTAATTGACTAGCCCTAATCTGCCGGTGTTACATGCAATAACCTTTCCCCTCTACGTAAGAACTTCTCCCATACCGAGCAATGAAGCATCACAATGGACTGTCATATCATCCAACCCTTCCAGTTAGGTCAACATTGGAGCTTCGCACAAACGTTGTCTCAAGGTCTTAAGAGCTCGTTGCTGATCATCTCCCCACTTGAAATCAACACCCATCATTTTCAATTTTATTAGAGGGGCTGCTAGTCTAGAGAAATCCTAGATGAAACGTCGATAGTAAAGATCTAAACCGAGAAAACTCCTGATCTCGATAGGAGTTTTTGGAACTTCCTAACTCATAATAGCCTCCACCTTGGCTCGATAAATCAAAATCCCCTTCTTATTGATGAGATGGCCAAGGAACTAAACCTCTCTTAATAAAAAATCACACTTCTTAAACTTGGCGTACAAATTTTCACACCGTAGGGTCTCCAAAACTCCCTCAAATTCCCCTCATACTCCTTGTGGGTCCTTGAATATAATAAAATATCGTCTATGTAGACAATCACATATCTATTTATCATAGATCTCTATAGCATGTTCATCAAATCCATAAACGCTATAGGGGCGTTCGTCAGACCGAATGACATAACCACAAACTCGTAATGCCCATAATGTGTGTGAAAAGCAGTCTTGGGTATGTCCTCCTCCTTCCCTCTCATCTGATGATACTCGGGGTGTAGATCAATTTTTGAAAACCAAGATGCTCCCTGCAACTCATCGAATAAGTCATTGATTCTTGGTAACATATACTTGTTCTTGATGGTGACTATGTTCAATTTCCGATAATTTACGCACATGCGGAGGGATCCATCCTTTTTTGGAAGAAAAGTATCGGGGCTTCCCATAGAGAACTGCCAGGACGAATGAAGCCTGAATCTGATAATTCTTGTAATTGCATGGATAGTGCTGGATTAAGGTGTTTAAGCTCATAACTAAATTGGTATACTCTTGTAGTTAGAAGAAAAGTCATTTTTAGGTTGCCCTCATAACCAGAAATAGTTAGAAATGATATGAGGAAAGAGAAGTATAATTTATTAGATTATTATATTAATAATAAACTAATTGGAAATTATAGAAAAATGATTTGTTAATATATTATGTGATTAATATATTAACTGAAAATAGATAGTTGATTTATTGATTTATCATGTAATTAATATGAGATCAATTGTTAAATAATTGATTTGTTAAATTATATGATTAATAAATAAATGAGAAATCAATTAGAATTGATAATTATTAATTAGAATTAATCTGGAATTAATTCGGGATTAACTGGAATCAATTGAAGGTGCAAATGGTAAGTTGTAATTGTTCAATAATTGAACAAAAGAAGCAATTCTAGAACACTCCATGGTCTGGACGGTTTTAGAGGGTTTCCTAGGGTTTCTGGAAGCCTTCTGGTTGCATAAAAGGAAAGGATTTGAATAAAATTAAATATATTATTTAATTAATTCAAATCTTATTTTGCCTGCAAGTTACCTAAAATATAAATAGGACCCCTTGGCTTGCAATTTTCGTTCATGACAATACATATAAGCATAAGAATGAAATTTCCCTTATATATCCTCTCTCCTCATCATTCTATGGTTTTTGGTTTTGGGTGTGAGCCACTAGAGGCATCATTCTTTTGGTGCTAGCTTTCCATGACCAACAAACACAAGGGATTGAAATGATTTGTTTACTACAACAAATCAAAGGTATGTAACCCTAATCCTATTTTATTTCGATTATAATAGGTTTCCATTAGGGTTCTTATGTTCATAGTTTATTGCTATCAATTAGAGAAAACATAGATCCTTTATATGTTGCATGTGAACTTAAGGGTTAATATTTTCACTTCATATTTATTTTAATAACCTATAAAATTCATCAGTGGTATCATAGACATTGTTTTCTATTAATTATGCACAATATGAATGGATCAAAAGTTAGGGTTTATCAAAAATAAACCCTATCCCTTTGAAAATTTCGACTTGGCAAGGGTTTCTTGAAACCCTAGCCTCCACCCCTTATTTTCGAAATTGTCTTAGGGTTTCTAGTTTCCTTAATTAATATTTTTAATGCCTTAAAATTTGAATAATTAAAACTTGTTAACCCTATCCCCTAATTTTCAAAAATTAGAAGGTTATAGGATTAAATTTGTATTATTTAATTAATAGTTTAATTGAAAATAATGATGGTTTTTTAGCATAACAAACAAAAACCTATGTGTGCATGCAACCCTAATTGAATATCTATGTTTTCTCTAATTGAACATACTGTTGGAATAGTGTCTAAGCCCGTAACTATATTTGGTATGTACTTGACCCGGTTGTGCATGGTCCTTTTGGGTTGCCTTCTCCAAAGCAACCTGGCAAGGTAATTTAAGGAGAAAGAGAGAATATTATGGTTTATTAATATATTATAAGAATAATATACTAAAGGAGAAATCATATTTATTTAATTAGTATTAGTCATAAATTAATTAGGAATTAATTTGGTGACTAAAAGAGATTAATTAAATAAAGGGGTATAAACTGTCAAATGTATGATAGTTAAGTTTTGGGTTAAGGAAACCTAATGGACTTAAGGGGGAACGAAATTATGATGGGGATCCATCATATTTTCGTCCAAGGCCTTATTCCAGAAGGTTCCTTGGGCTGCTTGGTGGCTAAGCTGTCCATTAGGGTTTAGACTGAAACCCTAGTAGCCTGCAAGTATAAATAAGACCCCTAGGCTATGGAAATCGGCTACACTTCATTCTAAGAGAACCCTAGGGCCGATTTCTAGCACCTCTCACCCTTTCTCATATTGCCTTCTTGCTTGTGGGGTTTGTGAACCATTAGAGGAGTTACAATTGTGACTCTAAGCTCAAGATCAAGAAGATTACAAAGGATTCAAGCTACTTGAAAGAGGTAAACCACTTAGATTTGTTTTTCTTTATGATAATTTTGAATTATATATGATAGATCTAGTTTTGTAAGTCTTGGATTCAAAGCATGTACAATAGAGAAACCTAGATCCAAGCATTAGGGTTTGTATGAGCACATATGATTGTTTCTTATGCATAAAACCCATCAGTGGTATCAGAGCCTTGATTGGTTTCAATTGTATGTGATGCTTAACTGTTTTGCTTGCTGAAAATCGAGATTTTTGCCTCTGCCCGACTCAACTCGGCGAGTCAGTATCTGGACTCGGCGAGTCAGTATCTGCACTCGGCGAGTCAGTATCTGGACTCGGCGAGTTAGCCCCTAGTCGGCGAGTTCAGAGCTGACTCGGCGAGTTCGTGCGTCAGGCAGAGGGTATTTCGGGATTTAGTTGCTGTTTTGACTTGGATTTGATGCCTAAATCGTTTTTTGAAGTTAAAATCCGAATTTTATCTTAATTAAATGATTATCCTTGCCAAAACAATAGATAATTTCAAATCTTTTGAATATTGGTTGTTTATATGATAAATATGGATTATTTAAAATTATTTGGTAATTATCTAATGACTAAAATAAGATTAGGTCAAATATAGATAATTATGAAATTAATTGTTTAATTTAAATTATTTGTTATTTGATCCCTTATGTTTTGAAAAAGTTCAAAACTTGCCCTCAAGTTTTGAAATTTGAATTTTGTGATTAAAAGTTTAATTTTGAATAATTTAAATTTCAAACCCTTAGAATTTTACAAGTTTAAAATTCAACCCTATACTATTATATATTATTACAAGCTTAATTTATATATATATATATATATATATATATATATATATATATATATATATATATATATATATATAAAACTTAAAATGCTAATCTTACCGTTAGTAGGCCTCATTCACGAAGCCAGTCTATAAGGTGGGTATAAGGTTGCTGCCTATAAAATGGCGCTTAATGGGTGTACACTCACACCCACCGCTTGCTTGACTGGTGGAGGGTCGTTAGCCGAACGGGTAGGATAGGGCAACCCTCTCCTCATTAAAAGTATAATGAAAAAATACAAAGTAACTACATGTTTTACAAATTCCCAATCTTAGTTACTTTAGGGTAAAATGTGAAAATGATGCTAATCCATGGAATTACACTTCGTACCCTTGTCAAACGTTGGTGGAGCGCGTGTGGTTAACCGGCACATCAATTTGGGGATGACATTGGTAGCGAAGGGTGACTCGATGTTTGTCATAGATCAATGGAGCGTGTGTGGTTTACCGGCACATTGATTAGGTGATAGAGACATTGAGTGCACCATGTTGATTCGCATGGTTATTCACAATTTGTTTGCGATCCTCGGTATCCCAGTCGCAAATTTGAAATGCATATCGAGATTTAAACATGCCATTGAAAAGTTCAATGAATCTCAAAGATCTAGGAGTTTTCAATACATTTAAAACCTAAATTTCTTTTTCGTTTTTCATGGTGAGAATTAGTGAATCGTCATTCACTTACCTTCAAATTATTTACTTTTAGAGTACGGCATCCCTTTCTAAGTTGTAAATAATGTTGTTGGATCCTAGCCCTAATTTCTCATTTGGGTGTTTAATTAGGGATTCATTTCTAATCAAACTTTGTTCCTTTCTTTTTCAGATGTCTGCAAACAACAACAACAACAACGCTTCTGGGTCATTCTCGTTGATGAACCTGTGTCAGAAAGTGACATTTGATGGGTCAAACTTCAACGAATGGATGAGGTATATTCGCATGATCACACGCTACGAGGACAAAGAATATGTCCTCGATGAAAAGCTTGAAAAGATCATCCCAGATGTTGCTACTCCTGAAGAGTTGGCCGCCTTTGAGGCCCACGAGCGTGATGCTACGAAAGTTCACTGCATCATGCTGGCCACCATGAACCTCGAACTCCAAAAGTCCTATGAGGACATGTATCCGTATGAAATGCATCAGGATTTGCTGGACAGGTATCACCAGAGCGCGAGGCAAGAGCGCTATGAGATCATTACTAACATGATCACCGCTAAGATGGGGAGTGGAGAATCCCTAACCTCTCATTTGCAGAAAATACAGAGGTATGTTGATCGTCTTCTCAAACTTAATGTTAAGTTTGATGAGGATTTGGCTATCGACATAATCCTCCACTCCTTGCCCTCCTGCTACAACCAGTTTAGGATGACCTACCACATGAACAAGGAGGAGGTCTCCTTGAGCAAGCTCCAAGGACTTTTGAGGACTGCTGAGAGCAACCTCAAAGACAAATCCGTTGCACCATCCCCTGCTGTGGCCGCTCCTGTGATGGCAATAGGTCAAGGAAAGGGTAAAAAGAGGAAGGCTCCATGTAAGAGCCACCATAAGGGGAAGCCCCGTGATGGTTCGTCCTCAAGTGGGACCAAAGCAGGCCCTGCTAAACCCTCATCCGATCCCAAGGAAGCAGAGTGCTTCTATTGTCACCAAAAGGGCCACTGGAAACGAAGCTGCCCTCAGTATCTGCAAGATATAAAGGATGGGAAGATTAAGCCCACCTTTGCAGGTATGTATTCTATTAAATCTAATAACTCATCATTTGCTACTTCATGGGTTCTTGATACAGGGTGTGGTTACCATATTTGTTCTGATATGCAGGGCCTAAAAGGAAGTAGGGAGGTGGAACATGGAAAGATGAACCTGATTATGGGAAACAGAAGATCGTCGCCTGTGACCAAAGTCGGTGTTTATTCTTTAGTGTTGAGTAATGGGTTAGGGATAGATTTAAACAATTGCTGCTATTCGCCAGATATGGCAAGAAACATTATTTCATTTCATGGGTTGTTTAGACAAGGTTTCAGATATTCTTTTGATAATAGTAATGGTTCTATTAATGTTTATTTGAATGGTGTATTTTATTTCAATGCATTACCTTGTAATGGAATTTATGAATCTGTGATGGTTGTTGATAATTTAGGAAATAATGTTTTGAATATTGATTCGTCTACTAGTCTAGACAAAGCATGCTTGTGGCATTGTCGCCTTGGCCATGTCAACAAGAAACGCATAGCCCAACTCCAAAAGGATGGAGTGTTGGAGTCATTCGACCTTAGGGACGATGACACGTGTGAATCTTGTTTACTTGGGAAGATGACCAAGTCACCCTTTACTGGCACTTGTGAAAGGGGTGAGGGTCTATTGGATCTCATACATACCGATGTGTGTGGGCCCTTTAGATCCACCACAAGGGATGCTTGCCGCTTCTACGTGACTTTTACAGATGATTATAGCAGATATGGATATATCTACTTAATCAAGCAAAAATCAGAAACCTTTGAAAAGTTCAAAGAATTTAAGAATGAAGTGGAGAATCAGCTGGGCAGGAAAATCAAGATGCTTCGGTCAAACCGAGGAGGAGAGTACCTAAGTCTTGACTTTCACGACTATCTAAAGGAATGCGGAATTGTTTCGAAATCGACGCCTCCGAGGACGCCACAATTGAATGGTGTGGCTGAGAGACGTAATCGGACCTTGTTGGACATGGTTCGTTCTATGATGAGTCGGACTTCGTTACCAATAGCTTTCTGGGGGTATGCCTTAGAGACTGCCGCCCATATCCTTAACTTAGTTCCCATCAAGAAGGTTACCAATACTCCTCACGAAATGTGGACAGGGAAGGCTCCCTCGTTGGCACATATCAAGGTTTGGGGTTGCGAGGCTTTCGTAAGACGAGAGACTCACGACAAGCTCGAACCTCGTAGTGAGAAGTGTTATTTCATCGGCTATCCGCAGAAGTCTTTTGGCTACCTTTTCTATAGACCGAGTGACAATGTTGTCTTCGTTGCTAGAAGAGGAGTTTTCCGAGAAAGGGAATTGATAAGCCAAGAAGACAGTGGGAGGCAAATTGAACTTGAAGAGGTTCAAGATCAAAGCGATGAAGGAACCTCTGACACTGGCACTCAACCTGAGGAGGAAACTCCTGTTGAACCTGTTGACAAGTCCTTACCTCTTCGACGTTCCAATAGGGCTAGTGTTCCACCCCAGTTGTATGGATTTCATATTACTACTGAAGGGGATACATTTATTAGTGATAGTACACTAGTAAATTTGGACGAACCTAGCAGCTACAAGGAAACCATGGCAGGCCCGGAGTCTGCGAAATGGATAGAGGCGATGGACAGCGAGATTCAGTCCATTTACGACAACCAAGTTTGGAATTTGGTTGATCATGTACCGGATCGCAAGACAGTCGGGTGCAAGTGGATCTTCAAGAAGAAGACGGACATGGATGGGAAAGTGCATACTTATAAAGCGCGATTGGTTGCGAAGGGCTTTACTCAAACTCCCGGAGTTGACTATGATGAGACCTTCTCACCAGTTGCGAAGATAAAGTCTATTAGGGTAATGCTTGCAATAGCTGCGTTTCATGATTATGAAATATGGCAGATGGACGTGAAAACCGCTTTCCTTAATGGAAAGTTGGCTGAGGATGTTTACATGAATCAGCCAGAGGGTTTTGTCAATGCGAAGCATCCAAATAGAGTATGCAAGCTTGAGAAATCCATTTATGGATTAAAACAAGCGTCTCGCAGATGAAATCTTTGTTTTGACGAGAAGGTTAAAGAGTTTGGCTTTCTGCGAAGCGAAGATGAATCTTGTGTATATGTCAAAGCCAGTGGGAGTATAGTGAGCTTCCTCGTATTGTATGTCGACGACATACTACTCATAGGAAACGATGTCCCAACCTTGCAGGAGGTCAAGTCCTGGCTTGGGAAATGTTTCGCTATGAAGGACCTCGGAGAGGCTGCTTATATTCTGGGAATAAGGATAGTAAGAAACAGGGAAAAGAGACTGATAGGACTCAGTCAGGATACATACTTGGACAAGGTACTAAAGCGTTTTAGTATGGAAAAATTCCAAGAAAGGGGAGTTGCCAATCCAAAGCAATACCAAGTTGAGTAAGACTCAAAGCCCGAGTACAGAGGCAGAGATAGCTGATATGAGCCGAGTACCTTACGCTTCCGCAGTAGGCTCTATCATGTACGCTATGACTTGTACTCGACCTGATGTGGCCTTCGCTTTGAGCATGGTCAGCAGATATCAGGGGAACCCTGGTAGAGCCCATTGGATTGCGGTTAAGAATATTCTTAAGTACCTGCGGAGGACCAAGGAATGGTTTCTAGTCCTCGGTGGGAGTGATGACTTAAGGGTACGAGGGTACAGCGATGCTAGTTTTCAGACGGATCGGGATAATTTCCGATCGCAGTCGGGCTGGGTCTTTACCCTAAATGGAGGAGCAGTGACTTGGAAAAGTTCCAAACAGGAGACCGTAGCTGATTCAACATGCGAATCAGAGTACATTGCGGCGAGCGAAGCGTCAAAGGAGGCTATATGGTTGAAGAACTTCATTGGAGACCTTGGAGTTATGCAATCCATAAAGGAGCCGATGGAAATTTTCTGTGATAATGAAGGAGCGGTTGACTTGACCAAGGAACCGAGAGATCATGGTAGATCTCGACATATCGACAGAAAATACCATTTTATCAGACATCGGGTAGAAGAGGGACTCCTCGTTGTGAAGAGGGTATCATCAGAAGAAAACCCAGCAGATCCCCTTACAAAGGGACTGAGTAGGGTCAAACACTTGCAGCACGCTAGGAGCATTGGGCTGAAGGATGATATAAGTTTGGATTAGATAGGAAACGTGTAATAGATAGTTTGTACTTGACATTTGATGAATAAATAAAATTGTGTTATTTATGAGTAAAGCTACTATCTTGTGTTGGTTATTTATCTATTGTTTCAATTTTGCATGTTTTGACTTCCTGAATGATAAGATTATTCAAATAGTCCACAGTCGGTCATATTTTGGAAGTAGATATGAATGAAGACTGTCATGAATTGTTTGTAGATTGTCTAAAAGGTTTTGGGCATAGCAAAGGTTTGCTACAAAGTTCATGAGTGCTTATGAATACGATTTGAGCATTGGAATAAACCCGCGTTTGCTGGTATCACTTCGTGGTGTTTTGCCTTAAGTGATCGCAAAGCGATAATATCATATAGTCTTAAAACTCAGAGATATGGTTGTTGTTTGCTAGTTGGTTATGCATTGATGATGTGTAAACGCATCAGTAAATTGATGTTATAAAACGTATTATTGTGCATGATTCAATTAGTGAATAATAGATGCATATGAGTCGAAGTTGATCTGTTCATTTTATTCTATGAGAATAAAAGTGATATCTTGGCCACTTGATGATTTGGTTTGACTTATGTGTCGGGCCCGGTCGGAGTGAAGTTGATGTGTTCAACTAAATTCTATGTCAAACAAATCAGAAATCGAGAAACAAGTGCTGGACAATAAGCATTGTCAGCATGATATCTAGAACGGAGGATTATACGATCCCTTATCTGAAGGACAAGTTGATCAGAGTTGACAACGAAGTATAAGAGCTACGATTGCTAATCGGATTCTGAAGTCATATGTGAGATATAGTTACTAGACTTATCCAAGTGGGAGACTGTTGGAATAGTGTCTAAGCCCGTAACTATATTTGGTATGTACTTGACCCGGTTGTACATGGTCATTTTGGGTTGCCTTCTCTAAAGCAACTTGGCAAGGTAATTTAAGGAGAAAGAGAGAATATTATGGTTTATTAATATATTATAAGAATAATATATTAAAGGAGAAATCATATTTATTTAATTAGTATTAGTCATAAATTAATTAGGAATTAATTTGGTGACTAAAAGAGATTAATTAAATAAAGGGGTATAAACTGTCAAATGTATGATAGTTAAGTTTTGGGTTAAGGAAACCTAATGGACTTAAGGGGGAACGAAATTATGATGGGGATCCATCATATTTTCGTCCAAGGCCTTATTCCAGAAGGTTCCTTGGGCTGCTTGGTGGCTAAGCTGTCCATTAGGGTTTAGACTGAAACCCTAGTAGCCTGCAAGTATAAATAAGACCCCTAGGCTATGGAAATCGGCTACACTTCATTCTAAGAGAACCCTAGGGCCGATTTCTAGCACCTCTCACCCTTTCTCATATTGCCTTCTTGCTTGTGGGGTTTGTGAACCATTAGAGGAGTTACAATTGTGACTCTAAGCTCAATATCAAGAAGATTACAAAGGATTCAAGCTACTTGAAAGAGGTAAACCACTTAGATCTGTTTTTCTTTATGATAATTTTGAATTATATATGATAGATCTAGTTTTGTAAGTCTTGGATTCAAAGCATGTACAATAGAGAAACCTAGATCCAAGCATTAGGGTTTGTATGAGCACATAGGATTGTTTCTTATGCATAAAACCCATCACATACAACATTTGAACATCAAATGGGAAACCCTAGGAATCCTATACTATTTTCTAAATTAGCATCTAGGGTTAGATAACATACCTTTGATTGTTATTAATGAATAACAAGAAACCCTTATCTTGTTGAAGCTTATAGAGCAAACACCACAAATGTCGTGCCTCTAATGGTTCACACACAACACTAGTAAGAAGATGAGAGAGGAGAGAGGAGAAGAGAGAGGAGATTTTTGGCTATCTCTTAAGGGAATAAAATAATGACTGAAAATCCTAAGGTGGAGAGACCTTTATATAGTGCACCAAGGATGCTCTAGATAACCCTAATCTAAATATAATATTAATATTTCAAATTGATAATTATCCAGTTCCTTATTTATCCACATGGGATAATATAAAAACCCTAGATTATCCATATGAAAACCATCCACCCCTTCCCTAGGAAGGTTCTGGAACCTCTTGCTTAACTATTAAACAATTACACTTTAGCCCCTGCACTTTTAATTAATTCCTTTAATCCCAAAATTAATTCCAATTAATTTCTAATTTAATATTAATTAAATATTGCTATTTCTAATTAATATATTATTCTCATAATATGTTAACAAATAATTAATTCCAATTTATTAATCAAATAATAATTTCAACCTCTCTCTCCAAAAGTCATCATGTCCAGTTACTAGTTTTGAGGGCAACCCAAAAGGGCTGTGCTACTATGAATTCGAGTATATACCAATTATAGTTATAAGCTTAGACGCCTAATCCAAAAAATAATTATTTAATCCCTAAATTATTTTAATTATTTTAATTAAAATTTCAATTAAAAGATAAAGATTAAATCATAATTGGTTTAAATTTAATTAATTAAAAGTTTAATAATTAATTTTAAACCTTGTATTCTGAAAATGAAATCATACATTGACAAATTGGAAAGAATGGATATCGTATCCCCGAAGGAGCAAGCCATTGATTTGGTTCTTATCTCGCTTCCTAAGTCATATTATCAGTTCATTGAGACCTTTCATATGAGGAATCTCGATATGACCCTAATTGATATGACCCAAATGTTGGTAGTTATTGAAGCAGAAATGCTTATAGGGTCTATTTCCAAGGTTTCTATGGACATTAACAATGGTAATATTTGTGACCAATTAAAGATTTCTCGTCCCAACTGAAAGGGATCGGCAAAGGTCAAATTGTTTGATTGTATGGTAAAGAGAAAGGATCGTTTTGCGATCATTCCATATGTTAACCCCAATGAGTCCATTTGTTTCTACTGCCAATTAAAGGGACATTGGAAGCGAAGCTACCCAAAATACCTAAAGAATATTGAAGATGGTAAAGTCAATTCGTGTGACTCTATTTCAGGTACATCCTTTATCTAACTTTATTATAAGTTCCTTTTCATAGAATCTTAATACATGATGTGATGATCACATTTTGATGGTAGTGTAGGATCTAAAAGAAAGAAGGAAGCTTAAGCAAAAGTGAGCTAAATCTGATTAAGGGAAATGGACTTTTGTCACATGGTTTGATGGTCAGAATTTGGAGATACTACTAAGGAGTTAGGATAATTTTAATAGATTACTTTTACTCTTCGGAGATGTCTAGAAATATAGTTTTTCATTTTATGCATTGTAAGGACAAGTTCCAATTTTCTTTTTAGCAATAAAATGAAGTTTTGGTTTATGAAGTTGCCTTATTGGTATTTTTTTGCAATGACAATTATGAAAGTGTTGATTATGTTTCTAATAATGGAAATATTAATGGTGGATATTAATTCTTCTAGAAAGTACTTGTGTCATTATCATTTTTGACCAAGTGAAAAGAAATCTCATCACCAAGTTTCAATTGGACAGAAACTTGGAGTCATACAATTCGAAAGTGCATGATGCATGAGAATCTTGTTCATTGGAAAATTATGACTAATGCATTGTTCACATCTTTATGTGATGTAAGTGAAGGACTAATAGATCTAGTACATGTTGATAAGGACTCTTTAGATCCACCACAAGGGACGATAACTCTATTCATCACGATTTAGTGATGCTTCAGCAAATATGATAATGTTTATAACATTAAATAGAATTGTAATACTTTTGAAAAAGGTTCAAAGAGTGGCAGAACAAATAGAAGAGTATATTAGGAATAAAGATAAAAGATTATCCAATCTGAAAGGAAAGGAGAGTACTTTAGTATCATGTTTTATGATCATCTTAGTAATTGTGGAATTGTATCACAGTTAATCCTCAAAGAACATCTTAGTGCAATTGTATGATTAAGAAGAGGAATCGAACATTGTTGAAAATGGTTCGTTCATAGACGAGTCATAGTTTGTTTTAATCAAGTTTTAGAGCTATGCTATTGTAACTCTAAATCGTATCTTGAAACTCGCTTCAAACTAAGAAGGATAATAACATCTCGTTATATATAGAGTAAAGAATTTTTCCTTACTTACTCTAGCACATTTAGAGTTGGAGTTGTGATGTTTTCATTAATCGAGAGATAAAATATAAATTAAGTTCTATGGAGTGTTTTCTTGTCAGGAATCCTCATGAACTTTTAAATATTTTTTTTAGCTCGTCAAGGAATGTTCCTTGAGAGAAGCATCATGAGGGGAATCTTCGCGAGCTTCTGGGGGTTTTGAGGCGAGAACGACTTTATGCTAAGTTCTCAAAGTGCGAGTTTTGGTTGCGAGAGGTTCAGTTCCTTGGACACCTCATTAACCAAGATGAGATTTTGGTCGATCCGGCCAAAATCGAGGCGGTGATGCAGTGGGAGGTTCCAAAATCTCCCTCGGATATCAGAAGTTTTCTGGGTTTGGCAGGGTACTACTGGAGATTTATTCAGGATTTTTCCAAGATTGCAGTACCCCTCACTTGCGACTACCCGAAATTTCTCTTTTGTATAAGCCATTCAATTCAATCAAAGTCAGACTCGTTTCTGCTATCTTTCAGCATTGTTTAGGGTCTGTTTGAGTGTCCTAAGCTTAGTAAAATCAAGGTTGAGGTTTAGGGATGTGTTACCAAAGTCATAAAGTTGCATTTCGGGCCAAACACTCCTTCAGCCATGTGTACGGCCGTACACATGGGTGTACGGCCGTACACCCCCACATGGCCGTACACTCTCACCTATATAAGTGGTACTCAGTCATTTCTCAACACTTTTTCATCTCTCCAAGCCAAGTATTCAGATTCTCTCTCTAGCTTCATCAAGTTGCTCACCTAGATCCCCAAAGATGTAAGTGTTTCCTACCATAATTTGTTACTACATAGTTTTATCTAGTGATGAATCCATATTTCATTCCATAAATTTCATCTTTTGTTAGATCTTCATCTTTCACCAAGAACACCAAGAACACATACTAGTTCTTGGTGGCCATAAACCCTCAATCAAGCTTCCAAATTGTGAGTAACTGTTTCATATGCTTGTTATCCACTAGAAACACTTGTTATTCATCTTAAAATCGACACTCCTAGCAAGAACATCAAGAGTGTACGACCGTACACTCTATCTATGGTCGTACACCATTGTTAAGTCATGTATAAAAGGCTTTAAACACTTGCTAGGTGCTAGTTAACCATTAGAACTCTTGAATCCTTGAACCCCTTTGATTTAAGACCCAAAAACCGACCATTTTGCAAGAACAAAAGGAGTGTACGACCGTACACCCTTGCATGGCCGTACACACCTCAAAACACCCTAAAAGGGCCTCCAAAGTGAGAACCTAGTTCATATTCTTGATGAGCAATCGACCCACTAGCTTCACCATTGTTCAAAGACACTCTTTAGCATGTTTTACCATTAGTGTACGACCGTACACTCCATGGCCGTACACCCATGGCCGTATACACCTAAGTGTGGCCGTGAACCTCCCTTATTCAATCATATGTGATTCTAACACTTAGTTTCAAGTGTTTCCTAGTCCCTAAGGTGATTCCCTATCATAACTAGTTGTATTATACACTAATTTGATACAAATATGTGTCATTATATGCTAAATAGGATCCGTGTATACTCGAGTCTTCACTTGACACTTAGCTTCCTACAACCAATCTTACATACGCATCACTCGAAATAGGTGAGTTCATACCCCTACGCTTTTACTATTTTTCATGTTTTTCAGGGGGGAATACAAGCCAAACATAAATGATTTTATGAAACTTATACAAAAAGGATCTCTATAACCTTAAAACGGATGCAATTGATACAATTGTACAGTTTCGATACTTTTATAAAATATTTAGATACATTATCTCTTTTGTAATATGCTAAGTATAAGGGACGTTTTCAACTTACAAGCATAATCACATAGTTTTCAGATCAATACATAAATCAAAGTACATATACATACACACAAAACTATAAACGGTATAGTTTGAGAATTGAATACATGGTTATACATATACATACACACAAAACTATAAACGGTATAGTTTGGGAATTGAATACATGGTTATACATATACATACACACAAAACTATAAACGGTATAGTTTGGGAATTCAATACATGGTTATACATATACATACACACAAACTATAAACGGTATATTTTGGGAATTCAATACATAGTTATACATATACATACACACAAACTACAAACGGTATAGTTTGGGAATTCAATACAAGGTTATACATCAATATACACACACATCTTTTATGAATAATATTTATAAAAAGGTTTTCCTGTATTATTACTTGTAAAGTCGTTAATCTAATTGGAGACACGTCCTTAGGCGCTTACAAACGTAACTAAGTGGAGGACTACCCTTATGATCCAGAATCTCCCCAAGGGAGAGCGTGAGTTTGTGTATAGATCTATACGGGACTGACAATCCCGCACCTTGTTGCTAGCTACAGTAGGACGAGCAGGTCTACGGGTGACAAAGTCATAAAGGATACTGGTGCCCGATTCGCGCCATATCATGTTTAGTATGGTCATAACACTCGCAAATAGATAACAACGATATAATTACGTAGTAATATACTTTACATGAACAATGATTATTTAGCATAAGTATGGAAAAATACATGGTTTCTTTATGAGAAATAAAACTACTATACATACTGGTACTAACCAGGGTTTTCAAACAAAACATTTTATTCATACTAGTGATAGCCAAGGTCTTCTCACAAAAAGTGATTTTTACATTCAAATTAGTATTATACAATTTATCTGGTATTAAATAAACATTCAAACAAACACTTACGGAACCTTATAACAAAATCACATGTTAGAAAATATTGGATTTTCTTGGAAACATACAAACATTTTCACTGATTCATTAATAGCTTTTATTACAAAAAGATGCTTATGAACTCACCAGCTTTACGCTGATACTATTTTTCAAAACTGCTTAAATTCTCAGGAAATCATTAGACAGGTACCTCGATAGACTTTTGAGAAGACTGAGCATATAGAGTCTCGTCTTTTACTTTTGTTATACTTTTGGATGTATAAAAATATGAAGCAAACTGATGTAAACGCTTATTATATATATAATTAATGTAATGGTTGTGTTCACTTTGATTACTATGATGCAATTGTTGTGATACTATACATGATGCCATCCGCCCCCGAACGTTTCCGCCTTTCAGGTTTGGGGGTGTGACAGATTGGTATCAGATCTATTGTTTATAGTGAACTAAGTATACCGAACCTTACAAGGTATACAACTATAAACACTAAGGGGACGAAGTGCTCTGAGCTAAAAGTATACTTCTAAAATATAAGTATTTTATAAAGAGTATACAAGTATTCGTAAGTACCAGAATCAGTATCATAAGTAGAACAAAACAAAAGTATTTGGATGTTGAACACTGCGGTTAAACCTGGATAGTTATGTAATCATCTCTGGGATCAATATAGCCTGATCAACTATATTTATTGGAGACATGACCAACATGTGTCTGGGAGTGACCGTGGTGTTGCAGCAAGCCTAAAACTTACCTAACTCCATATACAAGAGTATCCTTAGAACAAAACATAAAGATAAAATACTATAGGAGTATTTTAGGCACTATAACAAACTTGAAAGAGAACTAAAAGACCCTTACTGGCAGGTCTGTAGATGTGAAGTGCATGCCTCCAGGGTTATATATAATTGGGATCTTATGGACTCAGAATTGGTGATCTACGCTCTACTACCTGTTCCTTGTTTGGTTGTGGTTTTGGAGTAGGATCACCTATTCGAAAGTCTATTTGATCTTGGTTATATACAGCTTACATGCACTGCTTGACTATAGAAGGAACCAGTTTAGATCATCAATAACTATAGAAGGAATGTTTTACTAGGATTCTTTAGACATCCCCATTCTCGCGCGAACAACCTAGATATAGATAGCCACTCCAATCGCCGACAGGGAAGTCAATAAGGAATAAGAGAGGGTTCGTAAAGTGGATTCCAAGGAGGAATCATACGAGGAGGAAAATCTTCCATCGGGAGGTGATGGAGATCCGTGGTAGAACCCGAGGCATGAGCTGTAGTGAATAGGAAAAACTAGGAAATTTCAGAGACAACAAACCCTCCCAGTTGAGTTCGGGACCATCATAACTAGGATAGAAACCCCTCCCGAGGCGTGCAAGGTGGTAGAGCACCATATACGTCATAGTAATAAGTAACTAACTAATGTGATCTAGTGAGTTGGTGATTACACTGCTCACGCTATGTGTCAGGCTTATTGCCTTTATCATATCAGCCAAGTAACAGTAAACCAGATTCCATAACTTCATTAAGAGGGTAGTCACTACCAAGCTCATAAGTCTATGTTGTGTAGACCTCTGTTATGGATTGCTTCAAATGTCAGAACATGAAACACTCAAAACTAAGATAACTTCGATTCAGAATGCACTCGATTCGTAACATCTAAGGACTTACCCTCGTTCGTCTTTTAAATCTTGTGGCTGCAATATGCCACCTCACAATTATCTCGTCAGAAATTCATTCAAGAATCACCACTTCGAATCCAAAAGTTTATTTCATATAGACTCCTTTTATGATAATTATTAGGACACTATAGGAGTCGCATTATAACACTCTCGGAAAGCCAGTATAACTTAGCTTAATTAACACTTGTGCAATACCCACTTCCATAGAATACACCTCAGGAAGATTATCAGAACCATTCAGGGTAGCCTTCCAAGGCATGAAATTTATAAGTATATAAAATTCGTGAAATACAACTACCGATGATCATCGTTACTCACAAGATCGTTTCTCATCATGCCACAGAACCATGTCTTCACAAGGACGTAACCCACTAACTGGCGAGGCACCATATCTGCAGATGGACTTCGCTACATTTCAGGCCACAGTCACCGCCGCCGTAACAGCTGTCATGGCGTAATTCAATGCCAACAACCCAAATGAGAATGGAAACAGTTCCAACACTTCAAACCGTAGCAACACACAAGGAACCCGACAAGGGCCTAGCCATGATGATACCACAACTCACAAACCTAAGAGTAATAAGCGAAAATTCTGGAACAGAAAGGAGTGCAAGTTATCTCAAAAACTTGCCAAGAGAAAACAACCTGTGACAACTCCTACAGCCACAACGTCTGCCACTCCAGCACCAGTGCCAGTACGGCAATACGCTGGAAATCTACCAGATTGCAAGAGATGCAACTTCCATCATATAGGAAGGTGCCGCACATTGCGATGTAAGAACTGCAACAGACAAGGACACACCACTCGTTTTTGCAGGGCACCGGCCCGATCAATCACTCAAGTTTTTAGCGTGGGAGTAAGTCAGGTTTGTTATAGTTGTGGCGAACCTGGACATTTCGAAAGAAATTTTTCAAGGACTAAAAATGGTGAAGAAGCTCGCTCCCATAGGACCCTGACTCAACACATCACTTCAACTACCGATGCTAGTATAATTCAAGTATGCCATGCATGTGGTGAAATGGGGGATTTTAAGAGAAACTGTCCGACGGAGAGAAATGACGGAGGAGAAGGAGGAGTGTAGCAGCATGACATATAAGAGAAACGAGGAACCCCCTCCCTTTTTGAAGATTTTGGTACGTCTTCTAAATAAGATTTCCTTAAAGATTTAATATATATTAATATTAAAATTTGGGGAAATTAAAAAGTAAGTGCAAATAACTCACCCGTCCGAGCAAGTCACGACATCCATAAGAAAACTAAAGATTCGTTCGGGGAAACTATGATGGCCTAGCTTATACATCAGGGTTGTGTATAGCTGAGATACTGCAGACTTAGAGTGAGTGATTCAGCCTTAATTCTTGTTCCTTGTTTGGTTGTGGATTCAGGGCAGAGTCACTCAGTCGACCGTCTTATTCATCTTAATTATACATAACTTGTATATGCCAAGCGATCATAGAGGTACCAAGAAGAATCATAACATAAAGTATCTTCACTAGTTATCAAAACACTTGCACTGTTTGTACTCGCTCATCGCGATACAAGTGTGACAGTGGTAGCATCAAAGAGAAAACAGAAAACACTAGAACGTTTACACAGAGTACATTGTCAGACACACTAAAGATACACCGTCGTATAGCAATCATTTATTTCAAATTGGCTTAACTTTTTTCTCTGTGAAGAGTCCGTTATAATCGTTCGTCATGGATTGGCGTGGTCCTCACCATACCAAATTGTGTCACGAAAACCCACCGCCCTAACCGACCGATTATCGAGACCCTTGTCACTCGTAACGACAACCCGACATAGATCTCTGAATCGCCTCTCTCTTATATTCTAGACCCCGAAGTACTCATGCGAGGAGTACCTTACCCTCCGAAACCCTTCCGAAGTATACCCAGCAAACCCTCTAAAACTACCACTTGTCCGATGGGTCGAGTACAAACTTAGAGATTAACACGAATCCATATTCAAGAAATAGACAAAAGAATCGTGTTGATAAGAGGCGAAAACCTTTGGAATTCCAAGTTAGTGATTGTATTCTTTTGAAGGTCTCACCTAGGAAAGGCACGATACGCTTTGGAAAGCATGGAAAGCTAAATTCGAGATACATAGGGCCATTCAAGATTCCCACTAGGATCGGTCCCGTAGCATACAAATTTCGTTACCCTGAGAACTTAGTCGCGTGCATTCTGTCTCCCACGTGTCAAACCTAAAGAAGTGTCTGTCTGGTAGACACTTGTAATTCCCCTCGATGAGATCGAACTAGACGAGAACCTTAACTTCGTGGGAGAACCAGTAGAGATCATGGACCGAGAGGTCAAACAAATGAAGTAAATTCGTATCCCGATAGAAAAGGTTCGCTGGAATGCCAAGCGAGGACCTGAATTCACTTTAGAGCGCGAAAATTCAATGAAACAGAAGTACCTTTATCTATTTCCGAGTTTATGATTTGTATTCATTGTCTGAATTTTGGGACGAAATTCCCTCTAACGGGGGCATGATGTGACAACCCGAAATTTCTCTTTTGTATAAGTCATTCAATTCAATCAAAGTCAGACTCGTTTCTGCTATCTTTCAGCATTTTTTAGGGTCTGTTTGAGTGTCCTAAGCTTCGTAAAATCATGGTTGAGGTTTAGGGATGTGTTACCAAAGTCATAAAGTTGCATTTCGGGCCAAACACTCCTTCAGGAGGAGTGTACGGCCGTACACATGGGTGTATGGCCGTACACCCCCTCATGTCCATACACTCTCACCTATATAAGTGGTACTCAGTCATTTCTCAACACTTTTTCACCTCTCCAAGCCAAGAATTCGGATTCTCTCTCTAGCTTCATCAAGTTGCTCACCTAGATCCCCAAAGATGTAAGTGTTTCCTACCTTAATTTGTTACTACATAGCTTTATCTAGTGATGAATCCATATTTCATTCCATAAATTTCATCTTTTGTTAGATCTTCATCTTTCACCAAGAACACCAAGAACACACACTAGTTCTTGGTGGCCATAAACCCTCAATCAAGCTTCCAAATTGTGAGTAACTGTTTCCTATGCTTGTTATCCACTAGAAACACTTGTTATTCATCTTAAAATCGACACTCCTATCAAGAACATCAAGAGTGTACGGCCGTGCACTCTATCTATGGCCGTACACCCTTGTTAAGTCCATGATATAAGGCTTTAAACACTTGCTAGGTGCTAGTTAACCATTAGAACTCTTGAATCCTTGAACCCCTTTGATTTAAGACCCAAAAATCGACCATTTTGCAAGAACAAAAGGAGTGTACGGCTGTACACCCTTGTACGGTCGTACACACCTCAAAACACCCCAAAAGGGCCTCCAAAGTGAGAACCTAGTTCATATTCTTGATGAGAAATCGACCCACTAGCTTCCCCCATTGTTCAAAGACACTCTTTAGCATGTTTTACCATTAGTGTACGACCGTACACTCCCTGGCCGTACACCCATGGCCGTACACACCTAAGTGTGGCCGTGAACCTCCCTTATTCAATCATATGTGATTCTAACACTTAGTTTCAAGTGTTTCCTAGTCCCTAAGGTGATTCCCTATCATAACTAGTTGTATTATACACTAATTTGATACAAATATGTGTCATTATATGCTAAATAGGATCCGTGTATACTCGAGTCTTCACTTGACACTTAGCTTCCTACAACCAATCTTACATACGCATCACTCGAAATAGGTGAGTTCATACCCCTACGCTTTTACTATTTTTCATGTTTTTCAGGGGGGAATACAAGCCAAACATAAATGATTGTATGAAACTTATACAAAAAGGATTTCTATAACCTTAAAACAGATGCAATTGATACAATTGTACAGTTTCGATACTTTTATAAAATATTTAGATACATTATCTCTTTTGTAATATGCTAAGTATAAGGGACGTTTTCAACTTACAAGCATAATCACATAGTTTTCAGATCAATACATAAATCAAAGTACATATACATACACACAAAACTATAAACGGTATAGTTTGGGAATTCAATACATGGTTATACATATACACACACACAAAACTATAAACGGTATAGTTTGGGAATTGAATACATGGTTATACATATACATACACACAAAACTATAAACGGTATAGTTTGGGAATTCAATACATGGTTATACATATACATACACACAAACTATATACGGTATAGTTTGGGAATTCAATACATAGTTATACATATACATACACACAAACTACAAACGGTATAGTTTGGGAATTCAATACAAGGTTATACATCAATATACACACACATCTTTTATGAATAATATTTATAAAAAGGTTTTCCTGTATTATTACTTGTAAAGTCGTTAATCTAATTGGAGACACGTCCTTGGGCGCTTACAAACGTAACTAAGTGGAGGACTACCCTTATGATCCAGAATCTCCCCAAGGGAGAGCGTGAGTTTGTGTATAGATCTATACGGGACTGACAATCCCGCACCTTGCTGCTAGCTATAGTAGGACGGGCAGGTCTACGGGTGACAAAGTCATAAAGGATACTGGTCCCCGATTCGCGCCATATCATGTTTAGTATGGTCATAACACTCGCAAATAGATAACAACGATATAATTACGTAGTAATATACTTTACATGAACAATGATTATTTAGCATAAGTATGGAAAAATACATGGTTTCTTTATGAGAAATAAAACTACTATACATACTGGTACTAACCAGGGTTTTCAAACAAAACATTTTATTCATACTAGTGATAGCCAAGGTCTTCTCACAAAAAGTGATTTTTACATTCAAATTAGTATTATACAATTTATCTGGTATTAAATAAACATTCAAACAAACACTTACGGAACCTTATAACAAAATCACATGTTAGAAAATATTGGATTTTCTTGGAAACATACAAACATTTTCACTGATTCATTAACAGCTTTTATTACAAAAAGATGCTTATGAACTCACCAGCTTTACACTGATACTATTTTTCAAAACTGCTTGAATTCTCAGGAAATCATTAGACAGGTACCTCGATAGACTTTTAAGAAGACTGAGCATATAGAGTCTCGTCTTTTACTTTTGTTATACTTTTGGATGTATAAAAATATGAAGCAAACTGATGTAAACGCTTATTATATATATAATTAATGTAATGGTTGTGTTCACTTTGATTACTATGATGCAATTGTTGTGATACTATACATGACGCCATCCGCCCCCGAACGTTTCCGCCTTTCAGGTTTGGGGGTGTGACATCACTCATCTGACGAGGAAAGGGGTGGATTTCCGGTGGTTACTTGAGCAGCAGTCCACATTTGAGACCCTTCGGCAGAGACTTTACAAGGCCCCAGTTTTGACCCTCCCGGAGGGAGTTTAGGATTTTGTGGTTTTCTGTGATGCATCCATCACCGGTTTGGGAGCAGTCCTCATGCAGAGAGGACGGGTGATAGCTTATGCTTCGCGACAGTTGAAGCCGCATGAGACGAGATATCACATGCATGATCTTGAGTTGGGGGCGTTGGTTTTCGCCCTCAAGATTTGGAGACATTAGCTTTATGGGGTCCGCTGTACCATCTACACGGACCACAAGAGTTTGAGGCATATTATGGATCAGCCTAACCTGAACGTGAGGCAGCATAGGTGGCTGGACGTATTCAAAGATTATGATTGCGAGATCGTTTACCATCCGGGTAAAGCGAACGTGGTGGTGCATGCCCTGAGCCGCAAGTCGGTTGGATCTTCTGTTCTGGTGTCATATATGAGGATATTTGTGGAATATCCATTTATGGGTTTGATTAGAGAGGCTCAAACTGAGGGTATTCGATATGAGAATTGGAAGATCGAAAGGATTAGGGGCGAGATTACCAGATTTGTTTCGGACAGTCGTGGTTTATTGACCCGTTGCGGTAGGGTGTGGGTTCCTGTGTCTGGTGGGGTCAGACAGATTGTGTTAGAGGAGGCTCATTAGTCTCGCTTTTGTATCCATTCGGGGGCCACCAATATGTATCATGATCTGAGGTTGAGTTATTGGTGGTCGTTCATAAAGAGGGAGATCGTGTGACAACCCGAAACTTCTAACTTGTAAGATCTAGTAATGTTATCAATATTAAACTCGATTTTATCATAATTTAACACCATTTAAGGGTCTAATAATACGTTCTAAGCCTCGTACAATCAAGGGTTGAGTTCTAGGTCGAGTAATACCAAGTCGTAGTACAACATTCGGGCCATACACTCCCTCAGGAGGAGTGTACGGCCGTACACATGAGTGTGCGGCCGCACACCCACCTTCCAGCCGCACACTCGTCCCTTCATATATAGGGTGACCCCCTTCACTCATTCCTTTCCTTTGGCTGCACTCTACTTTCTCTCACTACTTTCTCTCTCTAAAAACTTCATCCAAGAACACTCTAAGGGCCTCAAAAACGTGAATTACTCCATCATTCAACTTGTTATACTGGTAAGACACCTTGATCTAAGCCTAAAACTCTTCATGTTCTTCGTGTTCTTCATCCTTTGAAGGTGTACGGCCGCACACCTTCATAAGGTGGCCATACACACCTTAAAGACTCTCCAAGGTAAAGAGTTTGGCCTCCATTTGCTAGTTGGACTTGGTATTAGCACTAGAACACTTCAAAATCGACATTTCGGGAACAAATGAGGAGTGTACGGCCGCACACCCCTGTGTACGGCTGCACACTCCTGTGTGCAACCGCACACACAGCCTGGCCGCACACCCTGGCCGAACACTAACTCAAATGGCCGTATACTTTCCCCGTTCGATCATATATGGCTCCGACACTTAGTTCAAGCAATTCCCAAGTCTTTCGGGTGATTTTCCCGTCATGTTTAGGCATGGAATACCTTAATCTAATAGATATATGTGTTACTATATGCTAATAGGATCCACTTGCGTACGAAACATCAGTTGACACTCAGCACTCTTAACCGATCGTACATCTGAATCCTACGTTAAACTCTGAGTTCATACCCCTACATTTTTATTGGTTTTCAAACGTTTTCAGGGGGAATACAAGCCAAACATAAAGGTTTTCACAACTTAAAAACTGATGCAATTACAATGGTTTTACGTTAAATATTTAGACACTTTATCCCTTTTGTAATATGCGGAGCATAAGGGACGTTTTCTAAACATAATTGCATAAGTTTTCAGAACAGTACATGAACAAAACTTATCAATCAAACTATAATAGGTATAGTTTGGTGATTTCATTACCGATTTTACAGAATCCAACTCCATGCAAAGTCAAACATATAACTATGACAGATTTAGTTTATCCATACGAATAACAAGAGTATCTTACTAAATAATTATTTTGTGTATAATTATTTATACTCTACATGGTTTACCAATGATTTCGAACTCGAGAACAACTGAACTACACGTAAACTAGTTAATACAGGATTGTGAGACCTATCTTCGTTATGCCCTTCTCGGAACCAATAAATCCTCTCCGGAAGTATAACCAGAGTCTCCTGGAGGGAGAGCGTGAAATTTGTGAATAGATCTATTCGGGACTGACAATCCCACACCTGAACTGTTAGCTACAGTTAGGCGGGCACGCCTGGGGTGACAAATTTTGTAATCGTACGACGCCTGAAGAAACGTCAAGGAGGTCACAGGTCATATTAGCATGGTTATACGACTCACAATAAGTATAAACTAACCTTTGTTTACGGGATTTCTTCTTCAATAGTTTAATTTTAACTAATAAAACTACCTATCTACTTACTGGAGGGTATTCCAGCGATTCAACTCTTGGTTTTATTTGAATAATAAAACTACTTACTTACTGGTGGTGGCTAGGGCTTATCAAATGAAACATACTTTACTTACTGGCGGTAGCCAGGGTTTTCAAACGAAACGTATCTTACTTACTGGTGGTAGCCAGGGATTTCAAACGAAACATACTTTCATTCAGTACTCAACGAACATGTTAGAAAATATTGGATTTTCTTGGGAAGCATGCATACACATTTCAGAACTCGATAACGAGGGTTTTCGTTACAAACGATATTTACTCATAACGAAAAAGAATCAATTTTACAAATTCAGTGACTAGTTTCCATTACAAAAACATGCTTATGAACTCACCAGCTTTATGCTGGTACGTTTTCAAAATCGCTTGTATTCTCAGGGGAACTATAGACAGGTACCTATGTCCGCTTTTGGAGAAGACGGAGTATCTTGGAGTCTCGTCTTTATCTTTGGTTGCTTTTGAATATACTGATATGTATAAACTATGTTTTCAAACAGATGTAAATGTTTTTATTGCAATGTAATGGTTGTGTTTACTTTGATTACTATGATACGATTGCTGTGATACTACGCATGACGTCGCCCGCCCCCGGACGTTTCTGTCGTCCTTTATGACGGTTTGGGGGTGTGACAGATTGGTATCAGAGCTATTGTTTATAGTGAACTAAGTATACCGAACCTTACATGGTATACAACTATAAACACTAAGGGGCTAAAGTGCTCTGAACTAAAAGTATACTTTCAAAATATAAGTATTTTTACAAAAGTATACAAGTATACCTACGTACTAGAAACAGTATCATGGGTAGAACAAAACAGAAGTATTTGGATGTTGAACACTGCGGTTAAACCTGGGCAGTTATGTAATCATGTCTAGGGTCAATATAGCCTGATCAACTATATTCATTCGAGACATGACCAACATGTGCTTGGGAGTGATTGTGGTGTTGCAGCAGGCCTAAAACTTACCAAGTATCCATACAACAAGACGTCGATAGAACAAAACAGACGACTTAAAATACTATAGGAGTATTTTACTAGAGTCAAAATTTATTGCAGAATTTCACTTCCAAGTGTTGCTACTCATTCCTTTTAGCGATAACTTAATTGCATTGGTAGTCTTTCCTTGCTTATCGCTTAGTAGAACACTCTAGCTATCATATTGAGATATATATTCTTGCTTCATATCTCTTGATTCGATTCAGAGGACTTACCATCGTCTTCTTCCTGATCATTTTTAGAACAAGATGCCTCCAAAGAAAAGACCCAGCAAAAAGGGCAACAATCCCCCAACAGATCCATCTCCTCCACCTCCTCAATTCGATCCCGCTATGTTTCAGGCGGCTGTTACTGTTGTTGTGGCTGCTGCGATGTCACAGATAAATCCTGGTGTATCTGGCGGGCCGGGAGGTGGTACACATCCTGGAGGGAGTCAAGGGCACCAGAAGGAGTGCTCCTATAAAGACTTCATTAACGCAAAACCCACATCTTTCGACGGCACTGGAGGTGTTATTGCTTTGACTCGATGGTTCGAAAAGATCGAGTCTATTTTCGAAATTTGTTCCTGTTCTGAAGCCAACAAGGTGAAATTCGTCGCTTGCACTTTCACCAACAAAGCGTTGACCTGGTGGAATGGCCGGGTCAAATCGCTAACCCTGCCAATAGCAAATGCTATGGGTTGGGAGAGCTTGAAAGAGCTCATGCTTGCTGAGTACTGCCCACGGGGCGAAATGCAGAAACTGGAGCACGAACTCTGGAACCTAAAGATGAAGGGTTCCGACATTGCCACCTACACATCTAGGTTTGAAGACCTAGCACTTCTTTGCCTGGGGATGGTCACCCCGAAAAGCAAAAAGATTGAGAGATATATTTGGGGACTGACACAACCGACCAAAGGAAATGTCTTGGCTGCTCGGCCAGCTACATTTGATAGCGCCAAGTGTCTGGCGCAGAATCTGATAGATCACGGAGTCGATCTTGATGAAGTGACAGCCATTCCCGAACCGGCTAAGGGGAGTGGTGAGAAAAGAAAGTTCTGGAAACAGAAAAAGGGCCAGCCTTCGCAGGAGCCCTCAAAGAAACAACATACGGTGGCAGTTCACGCTGCTACTACTCTTGTCGCTACTCCTGCAACTCAAGCACCTACCAGTAGGTATACTGGTACTCTCCCTTGGTGTAATAAGTGCAGTTATCATCACCGCATCCATGGTCCATGTCGTGAGATGCTCTGCAAAAATTGTGGTAAAAAGGGCCACCTGGCTCGAGGCTGCAGAAACCCAGTCCAACCAACCGATCAGGCCTCTGGAGCAGGTGTTGGTCAAGCCTGTTATGCCTGTGGGGAAGTCGGGCATTACAAGAGAAACTGCCCCAAAGCAGCAACGGCCGACAACACCGGGAGAGTTCTATATATGGGGCAAGAGGAGGCAGTTGTTGACCCTACCGTTGTGACGGGTACGTTCATCCTCGATAACTCTTATGCATGCATTCTTTTCAATTCTGGTGCTGAAAGAAGTTTTGTTAGTCATGCATTCAAACATTTTCTCAAACATAAACATCAACCCTTAACCGAAACGTTTACCGTCGAGATGGCTAACGGTGAGAAAGAGAGCACTAATGATATAATCCATGGTTGTACCCTTACCCTGAATGACCATTCTTTTCCCATCGATCTTATGCCAGTTTCCATAAAAAGCTTCGATGTCATCATCGGCATGGATTGGTTGAGCCCCAATCGTGCTGATATCCTTTGTTTCGAAAAAGCTATTCGTCTCAACCTTCCCTCTGGCGAAGCTCTCATGATCTATGGCGATAAGCTCAATTCAAATCTCTGTATCATCTCGTGCATCAAAGCTCAAAAACTCATGCGAAAGGAATGTCATGCATTCCTAGCCCATGTCATTAACGAGAAGCAAGAAGTTAAAGACCTCGAGAGCATCCCCAAAGTCTGCAACTTTCCTGATGTCTTTCCCGAAGAGCTTCCGGGAATCCCTCCCGAACGCCAAGTCGAATTTCGCATTGACCTAATCCCCAGATCTACTCCCGTAGCCAAATCTCCATATCGCCTAGCGCCAGCAGAAATGCAGGAGCTATCTAGTCAGCTCAATGAGCTGCTCAGCAAAGGATTCATCAGACCGAGTTCCTCACCCTGGGGAGCCCCGATCCTGTTCGTGAAAAAGAAGGATGGATCCTTTCGAATGTGTATCGATTATCGAGAATTTAACAAACTTACTGTCAAGAACCGTTACCCTCTTCCTCGGATTGACGATCTATTCGACCAACTTCAAGGAGCCAGCTACTTCTCGAAAATAGATCTAAGATCAGGGTACCATCAGCTGCGAGTCCATGAGAGTGATGTTCCTAAAACAGCATTTCGGACTCGATATGGTCACTACGAGTTCGTAGTAATGCCCTTTGGTCTAACCAACGCACCGGCAGTGTTCATGGACCTGATGAACCGGGTGTGCCGTGCTTTCCTGGACAAGTTTGTCATCGTATTCATCGACAATATACTTGTCTATTCCAGAAGCGAGGAAGATCACAAACAGCACTTGAGATTGGTGCTGGAAACTCTAAGGGCGGAGAAGCTTTACACGAAATTCTCCAAGTGCGAATTTTGGATTCGAAAACTGACCTTCCTAGGTCACGTAGTAAGCGAGGAAGGAATTCACGTGGACTCTTCCAAAATCAAAGCGATAGAGCACTGGTCAGCACCGAAGACACCCACAGAAATTCGTCAATTCCTGGGTCTCGCTGGCTATTATCGCAGATTTATCTAGAATTTCTCAAAAATCGCCAAACCCTTAACCACTCTGACTCAGAAAGGCGTATCTTTCTGTTGGAATGAAAAGCAAGACACTGCGTTCCAAACATTGAAAGAGGCCCTATGCAGTGCACCTATCCTGTCTCTGCCCGAAGGGACGGAGGACTTCGTTGTCTACTGTGATGCATCCAATCAGGGCTTAGGCTGTGTGCTCATGCAGTGTGGAAAGGTTATTGCTTATCCCTCGAGACAGCTGAAAGCACACGAAGTCAACTACACAACACACGATCTGGAATTGGGAGCAGTGGTCTTCGCATTGAAGATATGGAGACATTATCTCTACGGAACCAAGTGCACTATCTTCACCGACCATAAAAGTCTGCAGCATATCTTCGACCAGAAGGAGTTGAACATGCGACAACAACGATGGGTTGAGCTACTCAGCGATTACGAATGCGAAATACGCTACCATCCCGGCAAAGCCAATGTGGTGGCGGATGCTCTTAGTCGCAAAGAGTACACAAGTCGCAGTGCGAAAGCATTAACTATGACTATCCATTCCCACTTATCCGCACAAATCAGAGAGGCTCAGCTGGAAGCCCTAAAGCCAGAGAACGTGATAGATGAAGCCTTGAGAGGAATGGATAAGAACCTAGAGATCAAGGGAGACGGAGTCTATTATTTCATGAACCGGATCTGGACCCCAAAGTTCGGAGGTTACCGAGAGGTTGTCATGAACGAAGCCCACAAGACCAGATACTCCATTCATCCAGGTTCGGATAAGATGTACCTCGATCTCAAGAAACTATATTGGTGGCCAAACATGAAAGCGGAGATCGCTACATTTGTGGGCAAGTGTCTGACTTGCGCCAAAGTGAAAATCGAATATCAGAAGCCCTCAAGTCTGCTCCAACAACCGGAAATACCCGAATGGAAGTGGGAGGGGATTACCATGGATTTCATCACCACATTACCCAAATCTCCGAGTAGGTACGACACCATCTGGGTAATAGTCAACCGACTGACAAAATCCGCTCACTTCCTGCCGATCAAGGAAAACTTCAAAATGGAGAGACTCACACGAATCTACATCCAAGAGATAGTCCGACTACACGGTGTACCTGTGTCCATTATCTCCGATAGAGATAGCAGGTTCACTTCGAGATTCTGGCAGTCCCTGCAGAAGGCTCTTGGAACTAAGCTGGACATGAGCACAGCTTATCATCCTCAGACAGATGGGCAGAGTGAGAGAACCATCCAAACCTTGGAAGACATGTTGAGAGCATGTGTCATCGTTTTCAGTAAGTCATGGGACACCCATTTGCCCTTGGTTGAGTTTTCCTACAACAACAGTTACCATACCATCATTAAGGCTGCGCCTTTCGAAGCCCTCTATGGTCGCAAGTGCAGATCCCCTCTGTGCTGGGCTGAGGTGGGCGACACGCAGCTAGCCAAGGGACAAGTCCCTGACAGCACTCTCACTGGTCCAGAAATCATCCGCGAAACCACAGAAAAGATTGTACAAATCCGAGAACGACTGAAAGCCCACGAGATAGACAAAAGAGCTACACCGATAAACGACGAAAACCCTTGGAGTTCCAGGTCGGAGACCGCGTCCTGTTAAAGGTCTCGCCCTGGAAAGGCATGATACGCTTTGGAAAGCGTGGGAAGCTGAATCCAAGATACATAGGACCGTTCGAGATCCTCGCCAGGATCGGTCCTGTAGCCTACAAACTCCTTTTACCTCAAGAGCTTAGTAACATACATCCCGTCTTCCACGTCTCGAATCTTAAAAAGTGTTTATCCGACGAAACCCTTATGATTCCTCTCGATGAGATTGAAATCAACGAGAATCTCAACTTTGTGGAAGAACCAATCAAAATCATGGATCGGGAGGTCAAACGAACAAAACAAAGTCGCATCCCGATAGTGAAGGTTCGCTGGAATGCCAAGCGGGGACCTGAATTCACTTGGGAGCGCGAAGATCAGATGAAACAGAAGTATCCGCATCTCTTTCCTAATTCATGATTTGTATTCTATGTTCGAATTTCAGGACGAAATTCCCTCTAACGGGGGGATGATGTGACAACCCGAAACTTCTAACTTGTAAGATCTAGTAATGTTATCAATATTAAACTCGATTTTATCATCATTTAACACCATTTAAGGGTCTAATAATACGTTCTAAGCCTCGTACAATCAAGGGTTGAGTTCTAGGTCGAGTAATACCAAGTCGTAGTACAACATTCGGGCCATACACTCTCTCAGGAGGAGTGTACGGCCGTACACATGAGTGTGCGGCCGCACACCCACCTTCCAGCCGCACACTCGTCCCTTCATATATAGGGTGACCCCCTTCACTCATTCCTTTCCTTTGGCTGCACTCTACTTTCTCTCACTACTTTCTCTCTCTAAAAACTTCATCCAAGAACACTCTAAGGGCCTCAAAAACGTGAATTACTCCATCATTCAGCTTGTTATACTAGTAAGACACCTTGATCTAAGCCTAAAACTCTTCATGTTCTTCGTGTTCTTCATCCTTTGAAGGTGTACGGCCGCACACCTTCATAAGGTGGCCATACACACCTTAAAGACTCTCCAAAGTGAAAAGTTTGGCCTCCATTTGCTAGTTGGACTTGGTATTAGCACTAGAACACCACAAAATCGACATTTCGGGCACAAATGAGGAGTGTACGGCCGCACACACCCTCTGTACGGACGCACACTACTGTGTGCAACCGCACACACACCCTGGCCGCACACCCTGGCCGAACACTAACTCAAATGGTCGTATACTTTCCCCGTTTGATCATATATGGCTCCGACACTTAGTTCAAGCAATTCCCAAGTCTTTCGGGTGATTTTCCCGTCATGTTTAGGCATGGAATACCTTAATCTAATAGATATATGTGTTACTATATGCTAATAGGATCCACCTGCGTACGAAACATCAGTTGACACTCAGCACTCGTAACCGATCGTACATCCGAATCCTACGTTAAACTGTAAGTTCATACCCCTACATTTTTACTGCTTTTCAAACGTTTTCAGGAGGGATACAAGCCAAACATAAAGGTTTTCACAACTTAAAAACTAATGCAATTACAATGGTTTTACGTTAAATATTTAGACATTTTATCCCTTTTGTAATATGCGGAGCATAAGGGACGTTTTCTAAACATAATTGCATAAGTTTTCAGAACAGTACATGAACAAAACTTATCAATCAAACTATAATAGGTATAGTTTGGGGATTTCATTACCGATTTTACAGAATCCAACTCCATGCAAAGTCAAACATATAAACTATGACAGATTTAGTTTATCCATACGAATAACAAGAGTATCTTACTAAAGAATTATTTTGTGTATAATTATTTATACTCTACATGGTTTACCAACGATTTCGAACTCGAGAACAACTGAACTACACGTAAACTAGTTAATACATGATTGTGAGACCTATCTTCGTTATGCCCTTCTAGGTACCAATAAATCCTCTCCGGAAGTATAACCAGAGTCTCCTGGAGGGAGAGCGTGAAATTTGTGAATAGATCTATTCGGGACTGACAATCCCACACCTGAACTGTTAGCTACAGTTAGGCGGGCACGCCTGGGGTGACAAATTTTGTAATCGTACGACGCCTGAAGAAACGTCAAGGAGGTCACGGGTCATATTAGCATGGTTATACGACTCACAATAAGTATAAACTAACCTTTGTTTACGGGATTTCTTCTTCAATAGTTTTATTTTAACTAATAAAACTACCTATCTACTTACTGGAGGGTATTCCAACGATTCAACTCTTGGTTTTATTTGAATAATAAAACTACTTACTTACTGGTGGTGGCTAGGGCTTATCAAACGAAACATACTTTACTTACTCGCGGTAGCCAGGGTTTTCAAACGAAACGTATCTTACTTACTGGTGGTAGCCAGGGATTTCAAACAAAACATACTTTCATTCAGTACTCAACGAACATGTTAGAAAATATTGGATTTTCTTGGGAAGCATGCATACACATTTCAGAACTCAATAACGAGGGTTTTCGTTACAAACGATATTTACTCATAACGAAAAAGAATCAATTTTACAAATTCAGTGACTAGTTTCCATTACAAAAACATGCTTAGGAACTCACCAGCTTTATGATGATACGTTTTCAAAGTCGCTTGTATTCTCAGGGCAACTATAGACAAGTACCTATGTCCGCTTTTCGAGAAGACGGAGCATCTTGGAGTCTCGTCTTTATCTTTGGTTGCTTTTGAATCTACTGATATGTACAAACTATGTTTTCAAACAGATGTAAATGTTTTTATTGCAATGTAATGGTTGTGTTTACTTTGATTACTATGATACGATTGTTGTGATGCTACGCATGACGTCGCCCGCCGCCGGACGTTTCCGCCGTCCATTATGACGGTTTGGGGGTGTGACAGATCGCCTGGTACGTCGAGAGGTGATTGACCTGTAGGATGGTCAAGGTCGAGCATCAAAAGCCGCATTGCTAATTGCAGCCTCTGGAGGTCCCATGTGGAAATGGGAGCGGATTTCGATGGATTTCATCACCAAGTTGCCGAAGACGGCAAAGGGTTTTGATGCTATTTAGGTCATCGTGGATCGATTGACCAAGAGTACCCATTTTTTGGCAATTCGGGAGAGCTCGTCGGCCGAGAAGTTGGCTGATGTGTATATTCGCGAGATCGTCTCTCGCCATAGGGTTCCGGTCTCTATTGTTTCAGACTGTGATGTTCGGTTCACCTCCTGTTTCTGGCAGAAGTTCCATAGGAACTGGGCACGAGGCTTCATTTCAGCACAACTTATAATCCGCAGACAGACAGCCAGAGCGAGCGGACCATTAAGACTCTCGAGGATATGTTGCGAGCATGTGTCATTGATTTTGGTGGGAGTTGGGACTCCTACCTACCTCTTGCATAGTTCTCCTACAACAACAGTTTCCACTCCAGTATTGGTGTAGTGGTGTTGATTATGATGGCATGTGCGGAATTAAGAATGATTTAGTGAATCATCAAGTAAAATCAAGAACATGAACACAAGATCTAAATAATTCTTTTAAGCTCTCATTAGTTTCATAGAAAGAGTATAAAATGGGTTTTGCAATTTTCTCTCTCTAAACTAATCTCTCAAAATGTTCATTACATAAAATGAGTGTCACTCACTTCCTTATAAAGGAAAAGCAACTCATTACACATACAAGTGGGTAAAGCCTCATCCAAGAGTGACTTTGCACCCTAACATTATCCCCCTCAAAGTTAGGATTGGATGCCCGGCTTCAATATCCAATGAGCTAGCGCGATCAAGACCAAACTCCCCCTCGAATTATCACCGGTCTTCAAATCCGCAAACGAATATCCGAGAAACCCGCTTTGAATACCCATCATTCTCACCTTTTTATAATCAAAAAATGATTATAAAACCCATTAAGGATGAGAAGCGTCCGAGGAATGAACAGTATAATACTCCCCCTTGATGTGTACCAAAAATGAATCATCAAAAATCTTGCATGGAAAAACAATCATGAAAAAGCCTCAAAAAATTTCCAAATTCGTGAAATTTTTTGACTTTGGGTGAGAGTTGCAAGATTTTCCAAAAACCGGGTAAAAATCGTCACTAATAAAATTCTACAGGGACCCGTTGCGCCAAAAACAGCCAAATATGCGAAACTCTAACCCATTTGTGAAACTGGACATAAAACGTAACTTCGCACAAACTGCAGGTATTAAACATGAAATTTCTGCATTCTTCACAATTTTTGCTCAATATTCGAAACTGGACCATTTATGCCATATGTCCGAAACTTCAGAGACCAATTTCGAAACATTTTCCATTTTACTTCAAAAGATAGAAAGGTTGTTCATATTTACAAAATTTCATCGGGTGAAAAGTGACAAACATACGAAGTGTCAAGGGCAAAACTTTGGGTTTCTTCTTCAATTCGTACCAATCCATAAATCAAACACCCTTTTTTACAAAATCATCACTACCCTTCGTGCGAAATCTTCTCCACCCTTCGTACGAAAATCATCAGCCATATGAACGAAAATCTTCTTTTCTTCTTCCCCAAATCTAACGAAAATACAAGCTATTAACGAAACTTCATCTTCAGTATCATTCTTAACTAAACTTTTTCCCTTCTTCACTTCGTTAATTCAGATAATCTTCCCTTCGTTCATTCCACAACAATTTTCTCCGATTCAACACAAACATTCGTTTCCAACAAATCGCCATCGACTTGTAATCAATTGACTGTTTACTCTTCGTTCTTCACTTTTCATTCAACCACAGTCTTCGAACATCGACTATCATGAATCCATCCCTTTGTTAACGATTCCAAACGATTATCAACATCAATTGGTTCGAATCAACACTAGTCAACAATGATATCGACTATAAGCCAATTATCGACTATTCGTCAATCGACATCAAATCCAAGCCTTCACATTTACAAATCAACCATTCGACCTCGATCTCAAAAATCAACAATCGACATACCCATCTTTCAATTTTGAATTCGCTTTCTTCTTATAAACATATACATCAAAATCAAAATTCTCAAGCCTTCGTTGTCAACATACCCAATCATCAACGTCAATCCAAAATTTCGAATCAATAGTAACGAACCCACGATATCGACGACTCAGATAAGAACCTTTAACTCTCGATCCCAAATATTTGTTCTCCATTCTTTGATTTTAACTAAGATATTCAAAATTAGTTTGAGTTCAATAAACATTGTCCAATCCTTCATTGAATCAAACAATCTAAAATCGAAATCAATCAAAAATCAAAATCGAACAGTATCATCAAAAATCGTTTTCAAACAACGAATTCAAGAATCAATTAAAATCTAAATCATCTAAAACGATTTTGAATCAAATACGACTCCAAGAGTAGGTAACAGAAACAAGTTTCGATTCTAATTTCAAATTCATACGAATCGAGTATCAATTTAATCACACTCTCATAGTCAAAAGAGGATTTTGACTTTTAATGATCATTCGATTTCAAGTCAGCAAGATGGAATAAGAACGGAAGATATCACAATATCAAGCTTGATACATGTATGAACAGTAACGAGTTACCAATTGGGCTTTAAAATCGAATGGATTAATAGAAATTAGGATTGGGCTTAAAAAAATTGACGATGAACAGTGAATTTCAAATTTGATGTTTTGAATTAATTAAAACAAAATTAAATGTTTCTTTTGGGTATGATCTGGAAAAAAAATATTGGATCAATCAAAGGGGTTGAAACGGAATAGATCCAATGAGGTAAATCGATCAAAAATGAAAAACGTAAAACGTGAATCGAAATCATGGATGTTTTGGAATCCATTTGAGAATTTGAGATACCTTTTTGACGAATCGATTTCCGTTTGCAATGAACGAATCAAATTTAAAAGATCTTGGTTCTTTTGTTGGAATGAGACAATCTCCAATTTGAACATTGTACCACCCATTATGCGAGATGTACAACTCGTTCTTCGTGTTCTTCAACGATCCAAGAACATCTTCAAAAGAACCACCAACACTTTCGGGTTTTGACTTCAAATTCAATGCAACCTTTGGAGATTGTTGCTTTGGAACCCAAATTTGCTTCACGGATTTCGGATTCACAACAACATTCGACGATTTTTGAGAGTAAACCCGCTTGTTTTTCCGTTTAATCTTCTTCTTCTTTTTCTTTCTCATCTTTTTGCATCTTGAAGACTTGATTTCATGAATAAACCCACTTTCCACAACTTCTTGAGTTTGAATCAAATCTTTTGGAGTTTGATATTTGTGAATTTCTTGGATCACCGGCTTCCGATAAGGAATCATTCCTTCAAACGAATCACAAGAACACAAAATATCATCGGTTTGAACTCCAATCGAGCAAAAAACTTTTTCATCATGAGAATCAACTTGAACTCCTTTTTCTTGAACATCAAGAACATCACATTGAACTCCATTGTCAAGAACTTCAACGAACTTAAGAGCACGAAGATCATTTGGATCTTCAATAAGAGAAACATATTTCTTTTTGAACAAATATTTTTCTTCTCCAATCTTATCACTACTACGTGTTGATATGGACCATGTAATATCAGCCAACCATTTGATCTCACAAAGTGGTTGAAATATCAAGCTTCCATGATTATCCTTCAATCCTCCATAAGAAACCATAGTTCCCCAATATATCAACTTGTTTAACACCAACCCATAATATTGATCTTTATTGACTTTGTATTTGACATCTTCAACGATCACAATCCAAGAATTATACGGCAAATTCACCATGATCACAAAAACTTGAAGATTTATAGAGAGAGAAAGTGATTTTGAATGGGTTTTCTAGAGAGAGAAAGTAAAAATCACTTGAATTCTAGTGAAGAAAATCGAATTATGAATAGAATCAAAGATGAATTCGATTTCTAGAATCCAAAAACTCTCTAAATCATGAAGATCAAAGATAAAAAATGAATCACCAAATCATGAAAGCCATCAAGGATCAATTCTTGATCAAATCAAGAACACCTGCTCTGATACCAATTGTAGTTGTGTTGATTATGATGGCATGTGCGGAATTAAGAATGATTTAGTGAATCATCAATTAAAATCAAGAACATGAACACAAGATCTAAATAATTCTTTTAAGCTCTCATTAGTTTCATAGAAAGAGTACAAAATGGGTTTTGCAATTTTCTCTCTCTAAACTAATCTCTCAAAATGTTCATTACATAAAATGAGTGCCACTCACTTCCTTATAAAGGAAAAGCAACTCATTACACATACAAGTGGGTAAAGCCTCATCCAAGCGTGACTTTGCACCCTAACAATTGGTGCCCCGCCTTTTGAGCTTTTGTATGGGCAGAGATGTCGTACCCCAGTTTGTTAGGGGGAGGTTGGTCACAGGGTCATGGGTCAGACCGAGGTTGTTCTGCAGGCTACAGAGATGATTCAGCAGATTAGGAAGAGATTGCAGACTGCTCAGAGTCGGAAGAAAAGCTATGCCGACCAATGCCGATCTGAGTTGGAGTTTCAGGTCGGTGACATGGTGTTGCTGAAGGTCTCACCTTGGAAAGGGGTGATTCACTTCCGGAAGAAAGGGAAGTTGGGTCCCCGATTTATTGGACCATTCAGGGTTATTGTCAGGGTTGGCAAGGTTGCTTATAGATTGGATCTTCCGGAAGAGATCAATCAGATTCATAGCACTTTCCACGTTTTGCAGTTACAGAAGTGCGTTTTGGCCGAGGATGCAGTGGTATCATTGGATGATATTCAGGTTGATGAGCGCCTAAATTATGTCGAGAGTCCGGTAGCTAACTTGGAAAGGAAGGTGAAGATTTTTTGTAGCAAGGAAATACCTTTGGTAAAGGTACGTTGGCAACATCGAAGGGGCTCTAAGTAGACCTGGGAGCTGGAGGCAGAGATGCGAGAGCATTACCCGGAGTTGTTTACCGCAGCAGACTTCGAGGTCGAAGCCTAGTCCAAGTGGGGGAGATTTGTTACATCCCGACTTCCAGGTATAAGATTTATTCCTTAAAAGGAAAATTCCCCTTGGAAGTCGTCGAGTTGATGGCCTCAACTCGACGTGTTGAAGGCTTTTGGGTCGCATATATTTTTAGACCAACTCGACGATTTGGTGAGAAAAACTCGACTAGTTGGTGGCTGATTAAGAAACCCTAATTTTTAGGGTGTTGCACCTTATTTAAAGGCCTTATACCCTTTGGGTGGCCTCCTTATCAGTCTCCTTTGTCCAGAAAACCCTAGTTCGTGCATCCTCTCCCATATTTGTGTGTGTGAGCTTAAAGAGTGTTTTCTTGGTGTTCTTTCGAAGGAGCTTGAAGTTTGAGGTGGCTTCATTGAAAGGAAGGATATAGATCCAGAACCTACTCTTTTGTTGCAGTCATTTTGAGGTATAAAGTCGACACCTTGCTTATCTATTGCTTAGATCACTTCCTTGGAAGTTTATTGTCATATTTGGCTCATTTTTAGGATTGTTCATGGGTTGAGTATTTCATGAAGTTATCACTACAGATCTGGTCGTTTTGTGGCCTCATTGGACTTAAAGTTTCAAGATTTATCAAGTTCTAGGCGTCCTTCATGCTTTAGTTCCCTTATTAAGCCTTCCTTGAGTTTTGGAGCCTCTTTGTGACATGCATGGATGTAAAGTTAGCAACTTTACGTGGTTTTCCAGCTCTTGGGTACCTGATCTACATTTCAAAGCGTTAGACTTGATGGAAAAGGACTGAATGTGTTAAGCTGGGAAAACTCGGTAAGTTGTCCAGCCAAGTCGACGAGTTGGCTAGGGTTTTGCCGCTTCTGTGAATACTATAGGAATTCGACGAGTTGGTAGGTGCACTCGACGAGTTAGGTCAACATGGACTGTTGACCTTGAATGTTGACTGTGACTTTGACAATGGTTGACCAAGTTTGACTCTTGAGGGCATTTTGGGTATTTTGGGGTTTTGATGAGGTTGGTCACCTGGTGGTTGTAGGCTTTTGAGTCCGGAGCTGAGTTTTGAAGTTGGATTTTACTGGTTCAGCACTACTTGTGAGGTGAGTGTTCCTCACTATACTTGTTGGGTCGAAGGCACCAAGGCCGACCCTTTTGGATTGTTATCCTGATTATTGCATGATTGAGTATTGTAGTGATCTATTAGATCTGTATCCTGATAATAGGATGATGCTATGCTTAGTGATCTGTAAGATCTGTCTGTTTGTCTGATTGACTGGTTATATGTTTAATGTTTATGTAAATGTCGACATGTTATGTGTAGTTGGGTTGAGGCGGACCTGCTTTGTATTGAAGGCCAACAGACCCAGGGCGTCGCAGAATGACTGAAGGCCATTGTGGTGTACTAGTCAGGCCGAAGGCCCGGAGAACGTTCCAGATAGGCTGAAGGCCCGAGGTGGCGTACCAACCATGTTGTAGGTTCCGTGAGCGTACCAAATAGACTTTAAGCCGCTGGGGCGTTCCATTCATACTGAAGGCTCTGAATGCATTCTATTTGTGATATTATTCTGGTTTTGTATTTGTGTTGGTATTTTGGGGGAACTCACTAAGCTTCGGGCTTACAGTTTTGGATTATGTTTCAGGTACATCATAGGATCGTAGGAAGGCGAAGGCGTGATTGTGCACCTCCTCATATTTTGTTTCATGATTTCTGGGACTTCTCTGATGTCGAACTTATTTTGAAAACAGATTGTAATAAATGATGGTTTTGCGGTTGTTTTAAAAGTTTTAAAAAAAATCAAAATTTATGGGTGTTACAGGGGGAATTTTGATAACTCGTGTTTCTCCAGGAACACTTTCCTCATGATCTAGTGCATTTTCTACCCCTCTTCTTTTTCGTGGTTTCTTATCCTTAGAACCAAATGGTCTTCCACGCTTCAGGCGTGTTTTAGACTCTTGAGTGAGTTTATCATCAGATTTTCCATGTGGAATTTCGATTCGAGATGGAACTTTGACAGCTGGTATATATGATTTAGTCACCCTTTTTGTGTCAGTAAATGGATCAGGTAATTGATTTTCCATTTCTTGGAAATGCATTATCTTCTGAACTTCCATTTCATATTATTTTATGCGAGGGTCAATACATGATAAAGAAGGCTCATGCCATGATACATCCTTTTCTCGAACCTTCTTTTCTCCCCCTAATGATGGGAAATTTACCTCATCAAATTGGCAATCAGCTATGCGTGCTGTAAAAACATTACCTGTTAATGGTTCAAGATATCTTATAATAGAGACTGACTCATAACTAACATATATTCTCAGCCTTCTTTGAGGACCCATTTTTGTCTGTTGTGGTGGTGCAATTGGGACATATACTGCACACCCAAAGATTCTCAAATGGGATATATTTGGCTCTTGACCAAAAGCAAGTTGTAGGGGAGAATATACATGATATGAAGTTGGTCTCATGCATATCAATGATCCAGCATGTAAGATTGCATGACCCCAAACAGAAACAGGAGGTTTGGTCCTCATTATCAATGGTCTAGCTATTAGCTGGAGACGTTTAATCAGTGATTCAGCTAAACCATTTTGTGTGAGTACATGATCAACTGGATGCTCAACAACAATTCCTACATACATACAATAGTCATTAAATGCTTGTGAAGTAAATTCACCAGCAATATCAAGTCTCACTCTTTTGATAGTATAATCAGGGAAACGTGCCCTTAATTTAATAATTTGAGCAAGAAACTTTGCAAATGCCATATTACGTGTGACAACCCGATATTTAAAGTCAATATAATGACCTAAAGTCAAGTATTATAATCTATTTTTGGAAACAATAGAAGTTAGCGTAAAAAATGAAGTGTTCTAAAATCTAAATTGGGATTCATAAAGTGTTAGATATCGTGCCAAGGTTTCCAAAAATATAAAGAACACTCAAATCCGAATCATAACGAAGAAGTTATGACCAATCAAAGATCCGCGTCAAAACTCGAAATAGAGATCGAACGATTTTTAGCCAATGCAACCTAAACGAGGATCGAAGGTCTCGTGAATAGTAGTACAACGGTGAAAAGACAGACGAAAACGGATGTCGGATGAAGAAGTTATGGATTTTTAACGGACTTTTCCAGTCCCGGCATGTTAAAAATAAATAATTAAAAGTAAATCAAAACTAGCCGACGGAGTCTAAATGAAAGTTGTAGAGTACATTCTCACCTACGCGTGCATATAAAGAACGTCAAAAACGGAGCTCGTATGCGAAAGTTACGGATTTTACAGGTTTGAGGCACACAAACCAAGACGATTTACGCCCAGCGTACACTCGTACGCCCAGCGTACTCGGATGCTAGGCCTCGGTCCGTGCACGTCGCTCCAATGCTTCGTCCGAGGATGCGGTAAGCCATGACGCATGCGAACGCGCCGCGTAACCTCGCTGGTACGCCCCGCGTACGTGAGGGTTCCAACCCCTATAAAAGGGATGCGAGAGTTCCGGGTTTCTTTGCTCATTTTCTCTCGTTCTCTTGCGTTTTTACCTCGTTTTGCGTGCAAGAAAAATCCCGAAGTCCCGGTTTTCATATCCAAGTCCCGAAGGAAGTTTTACGCTCCCGAGATTCCCGAGAATTCCGAGAAATCCGCTTCCTCCTGTCGAAGTTCTGCTCGATTATTGCCTTATCTTCTTCAACCCGCCTCTTCAACCAGGTGAGTTCATACCCCTACGTTTTTTCGAGTTTTTCATGTTTTCAGGGGGGGATACAAGCAAAAGCACAAGTAATCTTGGGCTCAAAGTATATTATTTTGTTTAAGATAATTATATTTTCAATATACTTTTAACATGGAAAACAGTTTTACCAAATGGTTTAAGAAATCCACTCGCAGAAACGGTTTTCAAAACTAAGACAATGAACTTATGAATCATGAAGTAAAAGATATCATATTATAAAAGGATTCATGTTAATTACAAAAAGGGTTTTCAGCATTATTACTTGTAAATTTGTTAGTCTAAGTTGGAGACACGTTCTTGGTAACACTCACCACCGAAACAGAGTGTAGGACTAGCACATATGACCAGAATCTCTTGTAGGGAGAGCGTGACTGTTGTGTATAGATCTATACGGGACTGACTATCCCGCACCTCGCTGCTAGCTACAGTGGGACCGGCAGGTCTACGGGTGACAAAGTCATAAAGGATACTGGCCCCGATACGTGCCATATCAAGTTAATGCACGGTTATAAAACTCGCAATCTAGATAACAGCGATTTACTTACGTAATAATAGATCAAATGAACTAACCTCAGAGTAATAATCAATTGATTTCTAGGGATTATTAATAATACCTTCCGGATTCAGTTCACCATGTTTTTATTAGTTTTATTTATGTAATAAGGCTAATGTACCTCACTGGGTGTAACGAGGGTTTTTAAAAGAAAACTGCTTTTATCGATATAAGTATGGTAGATACTTGTACACCTCAGTTTAGAACAGATAACCAACCATCAACTTTTAGGGAAAATATAGGATTTTCCCGGGATAACCCGGCTATTCAAAAACAGATTGTTTAACGTGTAACCAACGGATATTCATATTCATTCCACGACACCTTGGATTGTACATATCTTGTATGAATCTAGAAGTCATTGAAGGAATGGGTTTTCAAACACGCTTTTCATAAGAAAATATAGGATTTTCTTGATGAACGCTTTTCAAAAGAATCAAAGAACATTTTTCCACCAAAACTAAATGCTTATGAACTCACTAGGTTTATGCTGATATTCTTTCAAAACTGCTTGTATTCTCAGGGGATTCAGTAATACATATAAAACATCAGCTTTTGGAGAAGAGATGCTAAGACGTCAATCTTAAAACTTATTGAATCATCATATTGTAATTCTTTTGGGACATGTATTGTAAGCAACAATGTAACTTTTAAATTATATATATGATGGTTGTGTGTACTTTCTTTACAAATATTCAACTGTTATGATACTACGTGAAGTCATCCGCCCCCGAATGTTTCCGCCATTCTGGTTTGGGGGTGTGACAGATTGGTATCAGAGCATTGTTTATAGTCAACTAAGTATATCGAACCACATAAGATATACAAACTATAAATGCAAATGGACTAAAACCCTCTGACAAAACGTTTTCACAAACTATACTTTTAAGAAAATAAAGTACTATTTTTATAAAAGTATAAGTACATGCATGCATCGGTCTAGTATCATAGTCAAAACTATACAAAAGTATTAAGGCAAGTTGCGACACTACGATTAGGCCTCGGGGTATGTAATCAGATCGAGAGTAAATATAGCCTGATCAACTATATTTATCCTGGATGTGACCAACGTATGTCGAGAAATGGTCATAGTGAGCAACAAGTCAAAAACTTACCAAAGAAAATACTAGAATCAAACTTACAAATTTGAAATTCTAAAGGAGTATTTTATAAAACCTTAAGAACTATAATAATCGTACGAACCTCGAGATTTAGTTAAAATTATGAATCGTCAAATAAATAGAATCTTATTCAAAAACAAAAAACCTTCGTTGGCAGGTCTATAATTGCAAAGTGCATACTTTAAAGTTACACATGGTTGGAAATTTTATAGGCTTAGGATTTATGATTTCGCTTTATGTAACGCCCGTGTTTCTGGGCTAGGCATTAATGTTGTTGTAATAGTCTAGGTTAACCCTTGTAACTCATTTTGAAATAATAAGAATGTGTTATTTGAGTATTATGTATTTTATGCTTAATTATGTGGCTTAATTGAATTAAGAATAAAAATAAGCGTAAAAATAAAATGTTAGATAAAGCCGATATTAATGCATGAAGGCGTAGGGGTCGGGGCAAGGTTTTCGAATATATAAAGAATGCTGAAATCCGAGTTATAACGAAGAAGTTATGAGCTGTCGATGTTTCGCGACAGAACCGACACGACACTATATGACGTAAAATAAGAATTTAAGATAGAGCGATATTTAGCCTTAGTGATCTAAACGGAAGATGAAGAGTTCGTTAAACCGAGAGCATGCATAAAAAGAACGTCTAAATCTGACTTGGTATGAGGAAGTTATGATTTTTCTAAGTTTCGACTTAGCGGTATGCAGCCCGAAACTCGAATATGAGATCGAGTGATATTTGACCGAAACAATCTAAACGAGAATCGAAGATCTCGTCGTTAGTAGTCCAACGCTAAAAAGACAGGCGAAAACGGACGTCGGATGAAGAAGTTATGATTTTATAACGGAGTTTTCCTGTCCCGGCCTACTAAAAATAATATAATAAAAATAAAGTCAAAACTAGCCAACGGAGTCTAAATGAAATTTATAGAGCATAGTCTCACCTACGCGTGGATATAAAGAACGTCGAAAATGGAGCTCGTATGCGAAAGTTATGAATTTTTGAAGATCGTGGCACGCATACCAAAGCTTATCCGAAGCGTACGCCCAGCGTACTCCGAAATTACTCCCAGCGTAACCCCAGTTTCAGCACCCTATAAATAGAACTCAAGGGCTGCCGAGTTTTGTTGCCCAATTCTTTCTTTCTCTCCTATATTTTCCTCGTTTTGCGTGCAAGAAATACCCCGAAGCCCCGGTATTATTCCCGAGACCCTAAGCAAGTCCCGAAGCCCCGAAGATCCCGAGAAGCAAAGTTTCCGAGCCGAGACTCTGCCCGCGTAAAGCCCGGTTTTGGAGAAAACGTCCCGGTTTTATCGGAAAAGATTATTTAAGAAACGAGGTGCTGTCCGATCATCGTGTTATCAAGTGAGTGTATATTTGTTTTCTTCTAACACATAGATATGAAGTATTCTTTATAAAATACGTGCTATGTGTTTATATATTATTTGTTTATTTGAACTAGTGGTTGAATGGATGTTTTGTACATGTTTTAAATGTATATATTTTATCTACTAATATGTTGGGTAGAACATGGGTAGACAGTTGGTGTGTGATGAAATAAAATGATGAGAGGCCTCGTTGTTGTTGCTGATTCAGTCATCTAGCGGAGTTTAGATGACGACCACGGACTTTTCTAGACGGTCCAGTGGAACGCTAGCAGGCTCATTACCTGTAGGTGTTAATGAACTTGGGTGTTCATTTGATGTACTCCATCCCCCCATGGTTGCCTTATTTGACATAAATTGCAGGGAAACCCCCCCAAAGCAGTGTTGTCGCGCCGATGAAAATCCTTAGGCTAGGTCCCTTGTGATAGTTGTTTTAGGGACATAAAGTGAGGATAACGGGAATGGGTAATTGGGTTATTGTTGATTGACAAAATTAATATAATCATTTATTGTGGGTTGAAAACCTTATATGCTCACCAGGCTCCCAAGCCTGACCCACTCAGTTTTTCTTTGTATTACAGGTAGTGGCATGAGAGCATAAGTTGGATGACATCGTCAAGATATTTTTGGATTATAGACCAGTAGTTATATGTAACTGTTGTAAGGTCTATTTTGTATTGTTTATGCTTTTGGTCTGTATCGGAACATGACATCCCGAGTTTTGATATATAATGAAAATACATTTCTTCAAGAAATGCTTTGATAAACTTTATTTTATCATAATCTGTTTTGGGGACAAATTTCCGCAACTCTTTTAAATCAATGGATTTACTCTGAAATTATTTTAAAAGCATAAATAAAAGCGGTCTTTTCTGGCCGTGATTTTGGGGATGTCACAGTTGGTATCAGAGCATTAGTTTAAACGAACTAGGAATTTGTAGGATTTCTAGACTTAAACTTAGAGTGTTAAGCAATGATTGTGAGATGCGAGCACTAGTTTATTTTAGGAAAATTGCCTAAAGTGCTTTTATGTGCTAAATGCTATATGTTTGCCATATATGATATTATTTGTTCGGATCTATGGTCTGTTGCCGACCGGATCTGGAAACCTTATGTGTTTAGGATTCTAAGCGTATGACGACGGTATTAGAACTAGTATATAAACGTTTCGGAGTGATTTGGATAATTATCTATCGTGAAGGAAGATCTAAATTCACCTTGTTCGGTGTATAGATCAACGATGGCAAGAACAAGAAGTGGTGCTGGAAACGCAAACGAAAACAGGAATCAACCACCCGTAATCGAGCAAATACCTGTGGTAGCAGCAGCACCTGAGCCGGTGACAATGGTTGGTGTACAATTGATGATTCAGACGATGTTGGATCGTCAGATGGAAGAAACTAGACGTCTGCTTCAACAAAATCGTAAAGAACTTTCAATTCAAGTTGAAGAACCCGAAGTGAATGGAGGGCCGTCGGAAGGAGGAAACTTCAGTGGGACTGTTGGTCAAGCTAACCCACCAATTGTTAGGCAGAATAACCACGATGGAGGGAATGATGGCCTTCGATGCAAGTACAAAGATTTTATGACTTGCAAACCATCGACCTTCACTGGAAAGGAAGATCCGATCGGAGTTATGGATTGGATCTCAGAAATGGAGTTGGCCTTTATGACATGTGGTTGCAAGGGAAAACTACAAACCATATATGCAGTATGTCAGTTCAGGGGTGGCGCTGTTCGTTGGTGGAACACTCTGGGAAAGACCCTAAGCCCTAATGAGCCACTGCAACTGACTTGGGCAGAGTTCTTGGAGCAAGCGCAAGTTCTGCTCGGCCCAAAATCTACTGGAGTTGGAGAACAAGTTTCTGACATTGACAAAAGGCAGCATGACGGTTGATGAATACACCAATGCATTTACGGACAAGATGGACTTTTCTTTGCGCATCGTCCCAGATGAGCTGACAAAAGTTGACCGGTACACAAAGGGACTCCCATGGGAGTACGCAGTGCCAGTACGCCAGGCACGTACTCTAGAGGCAGCTATCTGGGCTGCCAAGTCTGTTGAGGACATGATCAAGGAGAGAACCGCCAGCAAAGTTGAAGTTGGTGATAAGAGAAAGTTTGAGGGAACTTCAGGTTCCAGCAAGAAAAACAAATCTTCAAAGTCTAATTCGAAGAAGTTTGGAGGAGAATCGAAATGGTGTGAAAAGTGCAAGAAAAAGCACTCTGGGAAATGTAGCGAGAATGTGACCTGTTACAAGTGTGGAAAGACGGGGCATTATGCCGATGAGTTTCTGTCCAACAAAAGAGTGTGCTTTGGATGTAACGAAGGGGGGCACATTTTGAAGGACTGTCCTAAAAAGAAGGAGGCAGCAAAACCCAATATTCCGCCAAAGCCGAAGGCGAGAGCCTTCCAGATGACACTGGAAGCTGCGAAAGATGAAGCTGATGTCGCTTCAGGTACCTTTCTCGTAAACAATTTGCCTGCCCAAATTTTATTTGATTCTGGAGCCAACTACTCCTTTATATCGCATGAGTTTGGTAGAAAACTAGCTTTGCCTGTTGATAGACTAGATAATGCTTTATTAGTCGAAGTTGCTAGTGGCAAGTTTGTACCTGTTAGCCATCGTATGAAAAACATCTTAATCGACCTAAATGGGAATAAGTTCCACGAGGAATTATTGCCTATCGAACTTAACGGTTTCGACATCGTGTTGGGAATGGATTGGCTTAGCACCAATGACGCCGAGATATTGTGCAGAAAGAAGATAGTCAAAGTAAACCCGCCAGGGAAGGAGTCATTTATGGTGTATGGGGACAAACGCAGGGTAAATTCTGGAATCATTTCTCTAATGAAAGCCAGAAAGTGTTTGGCCAAAGGATTTACATCATATTTGGCATTCGTGATTGACGCAAAGAAGGAGAAAAAGGAGATGAAGAGCATTCCTGTTGTGTGTGAGTATCCGGAAGTATTTCCCGAAGATCTTCCTGGATTGCCACCTGATCGACAAATAGAATTTCGTATCGACTTGTTACCAGGAACGACGCCAATAGCAAAAGCACCGTATCGACTAGCACCAACAGAGATGAAAGAGCTTATGACACAACTTCAGGAGTTATTGGACAAAGGTTTTATTCGACCTAGTTCATCACCTTGGGGAGCCCCGATGCTATTTGTAAAGAAAAAGGACGGGAGTATGAGAATGTGCATTGATTACAGAGAGCTGAACAAGGCAACAATAAAGAATAGATATCCATTGCCGAGGATTGACAACCTGTTCGATCAACTACAAGGCTCAAGTTATTTTTCAAAGATCGACCTAAGGTCAGGATATCATCAGCTGAAAGTAAGAGAGCGGGACATCGAGAAGACTGCATTCAAAATGCGATATGGACACTACGAGTTTTTGGTTATGTCGTTTGGACTAACCAATGCTCCAGCAGCATTCATAGATTTAATGAACAGAGTCTGTAATCCGTTCCTTGATAAATCTGTGATAGTGTTCATAGATGACATTCTGGTTTATTCGAAAAGCCAAGAGGAGCATGGCAAACACTTGCGCGTCTTGAAGAAGGAGAAGTTGTATGCTAAGTTCTCCAAATGTGATTTTTGGATCCGAGAAGTCCAATTCTTGGGTCACGTGGTCAACCAAGAAGGAATAATGGTTGATCCAGCAAAGATTGAAGCTGTGATGAAGTGGGAACAACCAAAAAGTCCCACAGATGTCCGAAGCTTTTTGGGATTAGCCGGATATTACCGAAGGTTTATCCAAGGCTTTTCTTCGATCGCTACTCCATTAACAGCTTTGACTCACAAATGAGCTACTTATGCTTGGAGTGATAAACACAAAGAAGCATTCGAGTTGCTGAAGAAGAAGCTATGTGAAGCACCGATTCTTTCTTTACCCGATGGAGTTGAAGACTTCGCTGTCTATAGCGATGCATCTGGTGTTGGGTTGGGTTGTGTTTTGACCCAAAGAGAAAAGGTGATAGCATATGCGTCTCGACAGCTAAAAGAGCATGAAAAGAACTACCCCACTCATGATTTGGAGTTGGCAGCGGTAGTATTTGCTCTGAAAATTTGGAGGCATTACCTCTATGGCTCGAAGTGCAAACTTTTCACTGATCATAAGAGTCTCCAATATCTCTTTAATCAGAAGGAATTAAATATGAGGCAACGACGCTGGCTGGAGTTACTTAAGGACTACGACTGTGAGATACTTTACCACCCCGGTAAAGCAAATGTTGTTGCTGATGCTCTCAGTCGGAAAGTCAATCTTGAAAGAAAAAAGCCAAGAGCGCTGAGAATAGAAGTTGTCTCAACAATTGTGGAGAGTATAAAGAAAGCTCAAGAGGAAGCTTCAGAAAAGAATGACCGACAGGAGGAACGTTTGGGCAAAACATTAGTGTTTGGTACAAACGCTCATGGACTGAAGGTATTCCAAGATCGTATTTGGGTACCTAAGATCTTCTGATGGAAGAAGCTCACAAAACCATGTACTCAATTCATCCCGGTAGCACTAAAATGTATAGGGACCTGAAACCCTATTACTGGTGGCCGATGATGAAGCTTGACATTGCAAAGTATGTGGCGGAGTGTGTGACCTGTGCGAGAGTCAAGTCACAACATCAGAAACCATACGGGAGTTTAGAACCTTTACCTGTGCCTATGGGTAAGTTGGAAGACATCACTATGGATTTTGTCACTAAACTGCCCAGAACAAAGAATGGTCACGACATGATTTGGGTGGTCGTTGATCGCTTCACTAAGAGTGCGCATTTCATAGCAGCCAATGAGAAATGGTCTATGGATAAGCTTGTGAATTCTTACGTAAAGGAAATTGTGAGGCTTCACGGTGTTTCGTTAACGATTGTATCAGATCGTGACAGCCGTTTCACCTCAAGATTTTGGGGAAGTCTACAGGAGGAATTGGGTACCAAGTTGTGTTTGAGTACAGCTTACCATCCACAGACTGATGGTCAAAGCGAACGAACGATACAAACACTTGAAGATATGCTGAGAGCATGTACCCTGGAATTCCAAGGTAACTGGGACGAACATTTACCTTTGGTAGAATTTTCCTACAATAATAGTTTCCACTCGAGTATAAAGATGGCACCTTATCAAGCCTTGTACGGACAGAAGTGTCGTACGCCGTCTTGTTGGCTTGACGCTGGGGAAAAGCAGTTTATGGGACCTGAGATAGTCCATCAAACAACTGAAAAGCTTAAAATAATCAGGGAGAGAATGTTAGCAGCTCAGGATCGTCAAAAGAGTTATGCTGACAAGAAAAGACGACCGATGACTTTTGAAGTTGGAGATTCGGTTTTGCTTAAAGTCTCACTATGGAAGGGACTTATAAGGTTTGGAAAAAAGTGAAAGTTAAGTCCAAGGTTTATTGGACCATTTAAAGTTCTTCAGAGGATTGGGAACCAAGCTTACAAGCTCGAACTACCCGAAGAACTGAATGGAATTCATAACACTTTCCATGTGTGTTATTTGAGGAAGTTCACGGGAGAAGTTCCCGATATAATTCCAATTTCTGAGTTAAGAATTGATGAGAACAAAAGGTTAATTGAAGAATCGGAGGCAATCGTTGACCGAAAGACTAAGAAATTACGACGCAAGATGGTCGAATTAGTGCTTGTCCGTTGGAAACATACGAATGGGCCAAATCTCACCTGGGAAACGGAGAGTGACATGATGAGTCGCTATCCGCATTTGTTCGTGGATGTGTGATTCCGGGGACGGAATCATTCTAAGGTGGGGAGAATTGTAACGCCCGTGTTTCTGGGCTAGGCATTAATGTTGTTGTAATAGTCTAGGTTAACCCTTGTAACTCATTTTGAAATAATAAGAATGTGTTATTCGAGTATTATGTGTTTTCTGCTTAATTATGTTGCTTAATTCATTTAAGAATAAAAATAGGCGTAAAAATAAAATGTTAGATAAAGCCGATATTGATGCATGAAGGCGTAGGGGTCGGGGCAAGGTTTCCGAATATATAAAGAATGCTGAAATCTGAGTTATAACGAAGAAGTTATGACCTGTCGAAGTTTCGCGACAAAACCGACACGGCACTGTATGACGTAAAATACGAATTTAAGATAGAGAGATATTTAGCCTTAGTGATCTAAACGGAAGATGAAGAGTTCGTTAAACCGAGAGCGTGCATAAAAAGAACGTCTAAATTTGACTTCGTATGAGGAAGTTATGATTTTTCTAAGTTTCGACTTAGCGGTATGCAGCCCGAAACTCGAATATGAGATCGAGTGATATTTGACCGAAACAATCTAAACGAGAATCGAAGATCTCGTCGTTAGTAGTCCAACGCTAAAAAGACAGACGAAAACGGACGTCGGATGAAGAAGTTATGATTTTATAACGGAGTTTTCCTGTCCTGGCCTACTAAAAATAATATAATAAAAATAAATTCAAAACTAGCAAACGGAGTCTAAATGAAAGTTGTAGAGCATAGTCTCACCTACGCGTGGATATAAAGAACGTCGAAAATGGAGCTCGTATGCGAAAGTTATGAATTTTTGAAGATCGTGGCACGCATACCAAAGCTTATCCGAAGCGTACGCCCAGCGTACTCCGAAATTACTCCCAGCGTAACCCCAGTTTCAGCACCCTATAAATAGAACTCAAGGGCTGCCGAGTTTTGTTGCCCAATTCTTTCTTTCTCTCCTATATTTTCCTCGTTTTGCGTGCAAGAAATACCCCGAAGCCCCGGTATTATTCCCGAGACCCGAAGCAAGTCCCGAAGCCCCGAAGATCCCGAGAAGCAAAGTTTCCGAGCCGAGACTCTGCCCGCGTAAAGCCCGGTTTTGGAGAAAACGTCCCGGTTTTATCGGAAAAGATTATTTAAGAAACGAGGTGCTGTCCGATCATCGTGTTATCAAGTGAGTGTATATTCGTTTTCTTCTAACACATAGATATGAAGTATTCTTTATAAAATACGTGCTATGTGTTTATATATTATTTGTTTATTTGAACTAGTGGTTGAATGGATGTTTTGTACATGTTTTAAATGTATATATTTTATCTACTAATATGTTGGGTAGAACATGGGTAGACAGTTGGTGTGTGATGAAATAAAATGATGAGAGGCCTCGTTGTTGTTGCTGATTCAGTCATCTAGCGGAGTTTAGATGACGACCACGGACTTTTCTAGACGGTCCAGTGGAACGCTAGCAGGCTCATTACCTGCAGGTGTTAATGAACTTGGGTGTTCATTTGATGTACTCCATCCCCCCATGGTTGCCTTATTTGACATAAATTGCAGGGAAACTCCCCCAAAGCAGTGTTGTCGCGCCAATGAAAATCCTTAGGCTAGGTCCCTTGTGATAGTTGTTTTAGGGACATAAAGTGAGGATAACGGGAATGGGTAATTGGGTTATTGTTGATTGACAAAATTAATATAATCATTTATTGTGGGTTGAAAACCCTATATGCTCACCAGGCTCCCAAGCCTGACCCACTCAGTTTTTCTTTGTATTACAGGTAGTGGCACGAGAGCATAAGTTGGATGACATCGTCAAGATATTTTTGGATTGTAGACCAGTAGTTATATGTAACTGTTGTAAGGTCTATTTTGTATTGTTTATGCTTTTGGTCTGTATCGGAACATGACATCCCGAGTTTTGATATATAATGAAAATACATTTCTTCAAGAAATGCTTTGATAAACTTTATTTTATCATAATCTGTTTTGGGGACAAATTTCCGCAACTCTTTTAAATCAATGGATTTACTCTGAAATTATTTTAAAAGCATAAATAAAACCGGTCTTTTCTGGCCGTGATTTTGGGGATGTCACACTTTAGGCCCTTTTCCTTGTTTGGATGTGGACTTAAGGTGAAGCTACTGATCTAACGGCCTCTTCAGTCTTGATTGTATGTGATTTGTATACACTAGGTAATTATAGGAGGACCCGGTGTAGGTCTTATCACAAAAACTACCTTCTTACCCTGAAGTTGTATTTATATTTCTCTTATCCCTATTCTCGCTTAGATAAAAATGGCTGGATTCCATCCTCCTAGAGATCCGTACTATCCTAATCAAGAGAATGCTGGTTGGCTCGGTGCCGAACCAAAAGATGAGCCGCAATTTCCCCTAGACGATGATTTTGCTAAAGACTTTCCCGAAGACAACGGTTCCGGATCAGAAGCTTATAATCCACCTCCAGTTGCTCAGAACCCTAACCCTCGTCAAAACTTTCAAGGACCTACACCCCTGTGGGCAGCAAACTTGAACAGATGGAGTCACGAGCAAGGTCAACCCTTACCCTACAACGGAGACCGAAGCTTCTACAATCTGAGCGAGGGAGGCTCAGCAGACAGAATCCTACCTGTTCTGGTTCGCTGGGTCGCTCGTAAAGAGGAATAGGGAAGGACAGCCATCAACCGGGTCATGGAGGTTGATGCCGATGCAGGAGTCAATACAGTTCGCATTCGCCATCTGGAGACTGCTCATAAAAGAACCCTGAACCAGAATATGACCCTGTGGAGAGAGAACTAACTGCAACCCAATCTGAAGTTAGGGAACTTCGAGGGCATCAGGCAACGTTTGAAAGACGCATGTTGGACATGGAGCGTCGTCTGGCAGAATCAAGGACTCATTCGGGTGATTCTCGCCGCAAGTAGAGTCTACTCTATTCTCTCTTTTGGATATAAATTAGGTCTATGTATAGACTCTAGTATTAATTTCATGATTATGTTAAGACCTTGAACTTTCAGTCGGTTAGGTCTATGTACTGTCAAAATTTTCTCGATTCTGGTGTAATGTGAGTCCTACTCCAAGGACAATTTTTCCCGAACTTATCCCATTTTGCTACCAATGACATCGGCGAACGTCTAATCTCCTGGGGAAATCTTTGTCCAAATACTTTCATCCTTCTATTGTTAGAACTCTACCAAAATCACACTCTTATTTAATGGTTAAGCTATGGTGATCGAGTTCACGGATCACTTTCATTATTCTCACTCTTGATATTCTTATCATTATCTCCATCTTCACACACTTAGATGATAGATGATGCGTCTGAAATTAACACCGCCTGTACTCGCAACCAAGAGGAAACTATAGAAACCACAATCTACCGTTACCTTGTTAAAAACACCGAGGAAAAGTTCGCATGAACCCCCGGGATTCAAACTCTTCATTATGAAGTAATGGAGATCGGTGTAAGAATCGGAAGTAAGACGGCACAGAAATTCAATATGCCTACGAAGGAGAAGGACACCCTATAAATATCAGGAGAGAACAAATCATTATCACCCAGAATAGAACGGAGGAGGACCACGCGTGTTACACGCGAAGTGTTTGAGTGCCTTTTCGTCACAATAATAACTAATAAATAATGCAACCTAGTGAGTTAATGAATACATTACTCACATTAGATTTCGAACTTATCGTCTTTTCCTGTATTGGCTAATAACAATAATACGGATCATGAAACCTCAATCAAGAGTGATTACCTCTCAAATTCATAAGTCAATTTATTGTAGACTCTATTATGAATTACTTTCAAATCTTTTCGAAAACTAAATCATAGTATCCACCAACCAAATATAACTTCGTTCGGATGACACTCGTCTGATAACCATTCTAGAAACTTCATTCTACTCTTTTACCAGGACTGCATCATAGGGATGTAGATTGAACCATCGAGAACAGTATAGCAAAATGAAAAACTTACATTCGCATGAATGATCGGAATACATCTAGAGCCGACCATAATCGCTCACAAACTCATTTTCTTATCATATAACAGAATTATGCCTCCGAAGAAACGTAACCAAACCGCTGGCAAAGCACCAACTCTTCAGATAGATTTGGCTACTTTTCAAGCTGCGGTCACAACTGCCGTAGCAGCTATCATGACTCACCTAAATGCTAACAACACAAATGTTAGTGGAAATGTTATCGACGACCCTAATCACGGTGATAACCAAGTACAACAACGAGTGCCTGTTTGTAAAGACACTCCGAACCTCAAACCTAATATTCTGAAACGAAAGTTCGAGAACGAGAAAGGGAGTTGTTCAACTCAAGAAGCTACAGAAGGGCAACAAGCTGGGGCAGTCAATACCCCCATCAGCCCTGATATCCCAACACCGACCACACCGTACTTGGGAAACCTCCCACACTGCAGCAAGTGCAACTACCATCATCATGGAGTCTGCCGAGTACTGCATTGCAATAGATGCAACATAAAGGGGCACACCGCCCGTTTCTGTAGGACTCCGGTCAAATTCATCACTTCAACTACCAACGTTGGAACAAATCCAATATGTCATCTTTGTGGTGAGAAAGGACATTACAAGAGGAACTGTCCAACAGAGAAGAACGACGGGGGAGCAGGAGAAATTTGACCCCAGAGAATGGGGGAAACATAAAAGAACCCTGCTATAGTTTGGTACGCTTCCAAACCCCAATAATTTAATTATAATTATAATTACTCTTTCATTCGAACCAAATTGCAGCATTCATATAAAACTGAGAACCCTATCATGTAAGCTATGATGGCTTAGTGTAAACATTAGGGACATTTATAATTAAGATTTATAGATTTAAAGTGAGTGATCCCGCCTCATTTCCTGTTCCTTGTTTGGTTGTGGATTTAGGGCAGGGTTACTCAGTCAACTGTCTTACCAATCTTAATTATAGATGACTTGTGTACACCAAGCAATGATAGAGAGACCTAGTAGGGATCATTCCGTGAAAGTTCATAGTTTCAAATTATCAGAACCCTCGTATTAGTAGTAGTATCCGCCAATTTTGAATTAAAAAGGGGATTCGTAGCAAAATAACATAATAAAACTGAAGGCGCTGAAAACTTATGTACATAGAATTGTTCATTACCCTAGTAATCATCTCTTCCAGAATAAGTTAATATCTACTTCGTTGAGAAGTTCCGACATCCTCATCCGACATGGTTTGGCTTGATCCTTACCATGCAATTTTTTTTAAGCCGTGTAAAAAAACTCTTTCCTTTATCAGCTGAAATTCTTCCAATCCATAACGCAAACCCTTATATCGCCTATCACTTCAAAACTTCAGAAGTACCCATGCGAGGGGTACCACACCTTCTAGCCTACTCAATAGATAGAAAGCTTGAAACAAAAAGCACCAAAGAAGTCTCAAAAGTCAGTAACCACCCGTAGCATACCCAAGAGATCTCCAAGGAAGGTCACTTGCACTGCAGGTCAAGTTCAAGAATAGAGTATAAGAACTCATTAGGTTAATCTACCGCTGCTAGTTGTATATGCAAAAGTGGCATATAATTTAGACTCAACAAGATTTAGGATGTGTGATTCTGCCCTACTTCATGTTCCTTGTCTGGTTGTGGACTTGGGGCAGAGCCACCCAACCGAAAGTTTTGTCGATTTAAATTATATACAACTCGTATACATGAGGTGAGGATGGATGAGCCAAGGATGAGTCTTATCATGAACTTCAGAGAAAAAGCTCGCATGCTTACTATAACAGTTGGGGATACCTGAGTGGGAGTGGTAGCGGATTGCAATGGGCTTAAAAATCAAGTTACCAAGGCAACAGGTGGACTTGATGCCATTTTGGGTGATAGTCGACAGGTTAACCAAATCCGCACGCTTCCTACCAACAAAGGAAACAGATAAGCTGGAGGAACTGACCAGAACATACATCAGGGAGATTGTGTGACTGCATGGTGTACCAATATCCATTATCTCGGACATAGATAGTAGATTCACCTCGTGGTTCTGGAAGTCACTACAAAAATCTCTAGGAACGAGACTAGACATGCGTGCCGCCTACCACCCACAAACCGACGGACAGAGTGAGAGGACCATTCAAACCTTGGAAAAATATGCTAAGGGATTTGTGTGATCGATCTTGGTAAGGCATGGGATACCTATTTACCATTGGTCGAGTTCTCGTACAACATTAGCTACCACACTAGCATCAAAGTTGCTTCATTCGAAGCCCTCTATGGCCGCAAGTGCAGATCACCTTTGTGTTGGGCTGAAGTGGGTAACACGCAACTAGCTAGAGGACAAGTACCTACCAGCACCCTCACAAGAGAAACGACCGAGAATATTTTCCAAATCCGGGAACGACTAAAAGCTTCAAGAGACAGACAAAAGAGTTAAGCGGACAAAAGACGGAAGCCCTTGGAGTTTCAGGTTGGAGACCGAGTACTGTTGAAGGTCTCACCCTGGAAGGGATTAATACGTTTTGGAAAACGTGGGAAACTAAATCCAAGGTATATCGGACCATTCGAGATCCTTTCCAGGATTGGCCCGGTAGCATACACACTTCAATTACCACAGGAGCTCAATAACGTATACCCTACCTTTCATGTGTCAAACTTAAAGAAGTGCTTGTCCGATGAGACCCTCGTCATCCCTCTGGATGAAATTGAAATCAACGAGAGTCTCCACTTCATAGAAGAGCCAGTAGAAATCATGGATAGGGAAATTAAAAGAACAAAACAAAGTCGCATACCCATTGTGAAGGTCCGCTGGAATGCCAAGCGAGGACCTGAATACACTTGGAAGCGCAAAGATCATATGAAACAAAAACACCCGCATCTCTTACCTAGTCCATAAATGCCTATCTTAGAATTAATTTCGGGATGAAATTCCCTCTAACGGGGGGATGATGTGACAACCCGATATTTAAAGTCAATATAATGACCTAAAGTCAAGTATTATAATCTATTTTTGGAAACAATAGAAGTTAGCGTAAAAAATGAAGTGTTCTAAAATCTAAATTAGGATGCATAAAGTGTTAGATATTGTGCCAAGGTTTCCAAAAATATAAAGAACACTCAAATCCGAATAATAACGAAGAAGTTATGACCAATCAAAGATCCGCGTCAAAACCGGTAAAACACTGTTAAGCGTAAAAAGTGAAATTTCAATAAAATACTTTTAGTCTTAGGTATCTAAATGAAAGTAGTAGATATCACTAAACCATAAGCATACGTAAAAAGAACGCCCAAATCTGACTTCGTATGAGGAAGTTATGATTTTTCTAAGTTTCGGATATAGCGGTAGACAGCTAAAAACTCGAAATAGAGATCGAACGATTTTTAGCCAATGCAACCTAAACGAGAATCGAAGGTCTCGTGAATAGTAGTACAATGGTGAAAAGACAGACAAAAATGGACGCCGGATGAAGAAGTTATGGATTTTTAACAGACTTTTCCAGTCCCGACCTGTTAAAAATAAATAATTAAAAATAAATCAAAACTAGCCGACGGAGTCTAAATGAAATTTGTAGAGTACATTCTCACCTATGCGTGCATATAAATAACGTCAAAAACGGAGCTCGTATGCGAAAGTTACGGATTTTACAAGTTTGCGGCACACAAACCAAGACGATTTACGCCCAGCGTACCCTCGTACGCCCAGTGTACTCGGATGCTAGGCCTCGGTCCGTCCACGTCGCTCCAATGCTTCGTCCGAGGATGCGGTAAGCCATGACGCATGCGAACGCGCCGCGTAACCTCGCTGGTACGCCCCGCGTACGCGAGGGTTCCAGCCCCTATAAAAGGGATGCGAGAGTTCCGGGTTTCTTTGCTCATTTTCTCTCGTTCTCTTGCATTTTTACCTCGTTTTGCGTGCAAGAAAAATCCCGAAGTCCCGGTTTTCATATCCAAGTCCCGAAGGAAGTTTTACGCTCCCGAGATTCCCAAGAATCCCGAGAAATCCGCTTCCTCCTGTCGAAGTTCTGCTCGATTATTGCCTTATCTTCTTCAACCCGCCTCTTCAACCAGGTGAGTTCATACCCCTACGTTTTTCCGAGTTTTTCATGTTTTCAGGGGGGGGGGGGGGAATACAAGCAAAAGCACAAGTAATCTTGGGCTCAAAGTATATTAGTTTGTTTAAGATAATTATATTTTCAATATACTTTTAACATGGAAAACAGTTTTACCAAATGGTTTAAGAAACCAACTCGCAGAAACGGTTTTCAAAACTAAGACAATGAACTTATGAATCATGAAGTAAAAGATATCATATTATAAAAGGATTCATGTTAATTACAAAAAGGGTTTTCAGCATTATTACTTGTGAATTTGTTAGTCTAAGTTGGAGACACGTCCTTGGTAACACTCACCACCGAAACAGAGTGTAGGACTAGCACATATGACCAGAATCTCTTGTAGGGAGAGCGTGACTATTGTGTATAGATCTATACGGGACTGACTATCCCGCACCTCGCTGCTAGCTACAGTGGGACCGGCAGGTCTACGGGTGACAAAGTCATAAAGGATACTAGCCCCGATACGTGCCATATCAAGTTAATGCATGGTTATAAAACTCGCTAGATAACAACGATTTACTTACGTAATAATGGATCAAATGAACTAACCTCAGAGTAATAATCAATTGATTTCTAGGGAGTATTAATAATACCTTCCGAATTCAGTTCACCATGTTTTTATTAGTTTTATTTATGTAATAAGGCTAATGTACCTCACTGGGTGTAACCAGGGTTTTTAAAAGAAAACTGCTTTTATCGATATAAGTATGGTAGATACTTGTACACCTCAGTTTAGAACAGATAAACAACCATCAACTTTTAGGGAAAATATAGGATTTTTCCGGGATAACCCGGCTATTCAAAAACAGATTGTTTAACGTGTAACCAACGGATATTCATATTCATTCCACGACACCTTGGATTGTACATATCTTGTATGAATCTGGAAGTCATGGAAGGAATGGGTTTTCAAACACGCTTTTCATAAGAAAATATAGGATTTCTTGAAGAACGCTTTTCAAAAGAATCAAAGAACATTTTTCCACCAAAACTAAATGCTTATGAACTCACCAGCTTTATGCTGATATTCTTTCAAAACTGCTTGTATTCTCAGGGGATTCAGTAATACAGATAAAAACATAAGCTTTTGGAGAAGAGACGCTAAGATGTCAATCTTAAAACTTATTGAATCATCATATTGTAATTCTTTTGGGACATGTATTGTAAGCAACAATGTAACTTTTAAATTACATATATGATGGTTGTGTGTACTTTCTTTATAAATATTCAACTGTTATGATACTACGTGAAGTCATCCACCCTCGAATGTTTCCGCCATTCTGGTTTGGGGGTGTGACATTACGAGTTGATAATAGGCAAACATGAGACCATTTGTTGGATGCATCTATTAAGACCATAACGCATCTAAATGGTCCAGATTGTGAATAAATCGGTCCACATATATCACCTTGAATTCTTTCTAGAAATCTTGGTGACTCCCTTTCAACTTTCACTGGAGAATGTTTTATAATTAACTTTCCAAGGGAACAAGATGTACATTGTCTTATGCTATTGGATTGAGGGAATTTTTGGTCCTTCAATGGGTCTCCATGTGTATTCTCAATTATCCTTCACATCATTGTTAATCATGGGTGGCCCAACCTATCATGCCATAAACTGAATGTCCCAGGATCACAATGTTTTCCTTTGATTACCATATTTGATTCAATCATATGTATATATGTATAATGCAGACCGGAATCAAGTGTTGGTAGTTTTTCAAGCACATGATTTTTGTCTATAATATACATATATTTCTTATTTTCAATGGTCACAGTTTTTGAGTCATATCCTTTGAAATATATGTCATTGAAACTTAGTAAGTTTATATTTGACTTTGGAGAAAATAAGACATTTTTTATACAAAAGCTTGTACCATTTGGTAATATAAAATGGGCTTTCCCACTTCCATCTATCAAGTCTGCAAGACCTGATATTGTATGTATGATTGTTTTTGTTGGTACTAATTTTGAAAAATATTTCTTTGATTTCAAAATAGTATGCGTACTACCACTATTTGCAATACAAAGATCTCCAACATTTTCTGGGTGTTGTGCTCCAATTGGACTCATATTAAACTTCACATGTGAAAGATAAATAATAAGTGAATAAACAGAATCATAATAACTATTATAAAGAAAGTTCATTTATTGTAGGAAAGACATTACATGAAAAACAGAACGAAAAACATGTTTATTAGAACAATAATAGAAATTTTTTAGTTTATGTCTTCCATGTCATTGTAGAAATCAGCAAAATCTAGCGGAGTGAATTCAAGATTATCAATGAGGTTTGCTTCTTTTCCTTTTCCTTTAATGGACTCTTGATGTGCAGGTGTGCGATAGGTCCTTGACCAATGGTCTGTGCTACCACATCTATAACATGAACCATCAATTTTTGTGATGTCCCAGCATTATACCTATCCATTTTGGCCTTATCTTGTGTATGGACATTGTCTCTTTGTGAAGATTGGTAATTATTCCTTTTCTGGCCACGACCACGATTATTACCTTGTCCACGACCAGAATTATGGTTCTGATTATTGTCACACCCCAAAACCTGAACGGCGGAAATGTTTGGGGGCGGAGGACGTCATGTACAGTATCATAAAAATGCATAATAGTAAATAAGCAACAACATCATCCATTGCATTAATAGTAATAGTTTTAATACAAGTGTGTTCTGAAGTTTATAAGACACCAAAAATGAATATCAAAATAAGAGATGAGTCTTGAATGTGCTCCATCTTCTCAAAACCTGGCCATCGGTACCTGTCTATTGGCGACCTGAGAATACAAGTTATTTTGAAAGGGTAGATCAGCATTTAAGTTGGTGAGTTCATAAGTATTTTAGTGTCATTGTTTGTATAAGTTTGAAGAAAGTGTTTGTAAATGTTTGATGTAAGAGTTTGTAAGTGTTGGATGTAATGTTTGTAAACTTCCTATAAAATCCTATATTTTCTACTAAAGTAGTCTTCTACCAAGACTCAACTGTTCTCTATGTTTGTTCTTTTGTAAAAGTGTGTATTTTCCCAATGTATGATTATCATTATCAGAAATATAGTTTTTCATTACCGGTTATGTGAGAAGATCACAATGTATATGAAATGGGAAAATAAAGATGTACTAGTAGATTTATCTAGGTAACTACTAATGTACTAACTACCCTTAAACTTGTTAGTTTAATTAAGGTAAAATGTGATATGATTGTAACCATACTTGATCGACCGGTATAACACAACGTTCGAGACGCCGAAATTATATGACATTCGTCACCCGTAGACCTGCAGGTCCCACTATAGCTAGCAGCAAGGTATAGGAGGGTCAGTCCCGTATAGATCTATACACAAATTCACGCTCTCCCTCCAGGAGACTCTGGTACAAAACGTGACACAGCAGTATATGCAGCGCCATGAAGTAGTATCTCACATTAATGTTATAGTATCCTTGTATTTGTATAGTATGTACTAGTGTAGTGTTCTCTCTGTCTAGTATGTAGTATGTTCTCTAGTGTATAGTGTTTAGTATGTATTGATTCTCGTTATAGTATTCTCTATCTGTTTCTCTTTATAGTGAGTATTGACTCTCGTTATAGTACTCTCTATCTGTTTCTCTTTATAGTGAGTATTGTCTCTCGTTATAGTATGTTCTGACTCATGTATGAATTGACTCTTTGTATGTTTCATTGTTCTAGTAATAGTATTAGTGACTTCCTAAACTATACCTATTATAGTTTACTAGCAGTGTTGTTTGTATGAATGAACATGTTTGTATACCTTTGCTACCCAAAGGATTTGAACTGAAAGAAGAACTTTCATATCTATACACATACACATAATATATAACTAAGATTCAAACGACCTTCGGACAAACAACCGATACCCTAAGTCCACAACCAAACAAGGAACAGGAAGTAAGGCGGGTTATCAGTCCTAAGTTCTTTCAATCCTACTTATATAACTATATATATATATATATATATATATATATATATATATATATATGCTTTTGACAAAGTATAAGTTTAAAAGAGTTTGTAAAACGATTTGAAGCAATTTGATTGAAAGCACAGTTTGAAGTGTAAGAAATCCATTGTTTGATAGTTATTAATCACATGTGATTGATATAATAACTATAATGTTTCTACTTGTATTCCCCCCCCCCCCCCCCGTAAAAGCATTTAAAATCATTTAAAATGTAAGTTAAAGGGGTATGAACTCACCTGTAGTGAGTGATACGAATGAAAGATCGATTTGAAGGATGCTAATTGCCAAGTGAAGCCTTGAGCACAACGGATCCTAATAAGAATATAATGACACATATATGTATATAATTAGTGTTTAAACAACTAATCATGTAAGGAACACACCTTAGGAACTAGGAAACACTTATATGGAAGTGTTATAATCACAAAGGATTGCATCTAAGGAGTGTATGGCCAAACATTGGAGTTTACGGCCATGGGGTTTACGGTCTTAGAGATTACGGCCATGTGTTCACGGCCTCATGAGTTTACGGTCGTAGGGTTTACGACCCTATGAGATTACGGTCGTAAAATCAAGAAGTTTTGTGCCAAAAAGTGTTGTCAAGGCCTTGCAAACATCAAGGAAGTGTTCTAGACTCGATGCTTAGCTTAAGGGAGGTTTATGTCCAACAAATGCACCTTTAACAAGGGTTTACGGCCAAGGGAGATGCTCTTTGGCCGTAAACTCCTATTTTCTTGGGAAAAAGGATGTTTTCAAGGTGCAAATCGAGGGTTCCTACTAGATAGCATGTATAGGAAGAAGATACTTACAATATGGAAGCAAATAGAGTTGATCTCGGCCCAAAACACTAGTGTGTGTTCTTGGTGTTCTTGGTGATCTTGAAGATCAAACCAAAAGGCTGAAGTTAATGGATGAAGTCAAAGGTTGATACTAGTTAATGAGATGTATCAACTAAACAAAGGATGAAACACTTACATTTTTGAAGAATAAAATGAAGATCCTTATGATACTTGAGAGAGAATTCGAGTTTTTGAGGTTGAAATGGTGAATAATGAAGAATAAGGATGGAATATCATGTTTATAGGGTGAGTTTACGGCCGTAAACTCATATGGTGTGGCCGTAAACTCCACATGATGAAGTTTATGGCTTACTTGGTGCACAATGGACTCAAGCAGATACTTCCTAACACCCGATCCTTGGATGTACTATTATTAAAACACTCAGACAGACTCTAAACGGTGCTAGAAGATATCAGAAATGAGTCTGACTTTGATTAAGTTTAAATGTTGTACAAGATAGAAATTTCGGGTTGTCACAATTATGGCTTTGGTTTCTATTAAAATATCCATGGCCTCGTCCTCGACCACGACCACGCCCTCGTCCACGTGTATTGTTTCGATGACCATCAATGTTTGTAGCATTTGCTTCAGGAAGTGATACTGATCCCGTTGGACGAGATTCATGGTTTTTCATCAAGAGTTCATTGTTTTGCTCTGCAACAAGCAGACATGCATTCAGTTCAGAATATCTTGTGAAATTTTGCATCCGATACTGTTGCATCAAGGTAATGTTTGTTGCATGAAATGTGGAGTAAGTTTTCTCCAACATATCTTCATCAGTAAATTCTTGTCCATAATACTTGAGTTGTGAACATATTCTGAACAAAGCTGAGTTGTATTCATTTACTTTCTTGAAGTCTTGAAACCTCAGTGTTCTCTATTCACCTCTAGCATTTGGAAGTATAACTTCCGTTTGATGATCAAATCTTTCTTTCAAAAGATTCCAGAGAATACTTGCATCAGTAATATCAAGATATTCAAATCTCAACATTTCATCAATATGCTTACGAAGGAAAACTTGTGCTTTTGCTTTGTCTTGTGCCAAACAATTATTAAATTTATATATAGCATTTGAGATTCCTATGGACTCAAGATGCATTTTTACATCTATCATCCATGGCACACAGTTTTTCCCACTAACTTCAAATGCTGCAAACTCAAGCTTTGCAATGTTGGACATATTGTAACTATAAATTTAAAAAAAAAATAATAAGATGAAAATTAAAATCCATTTATTTCAATAAATATTACACAAAAAAGAAGAGGTAAAACTAACATTGCATACAAGCCTAAAATTAGATAAAATTCCATATTATCTTCAATGTTAAGGATTGGGATGAAAAGTAATATGACTATTATAGCCATGATTATCACAAAAGGGTGAATAATCTTGAAGCTTGATTTCTTGAAATTGGTTTGTTTGATATAAGAGAAAAATATTTGTTGTGATAAAATAAGTAGGGTAAAGATGTTTATTTATAGTAAAAAATTATAGCTGTTGTTTTTGCTGTTTATAAACGTTGCATATATATTTATATATGTTGTGTGTGTGTGTGTCTCTGTATATATATATATATATATATATATATATATATATATATATATATATATATATATATATATATATATATATTATGTATATGTATATGTATTTTATAAATCATTTAATAAAACTTATAACTAATACATAACTTTACTTGGTATAATTTTACTAATTAGAAACATAAATAAATATTAGTAAATGTTTAAATAAAATTATGAAGAATATCTAAAATATAAATAAATAAACATTGGCATAAATAAACGTTAGTATACATAAATAAAAATTAGTTGCATAGTTTAAATGTTAGTATGCATAAATAAAAGTTAGTTGCATAATGTAAAGAAAAAAATACAGAAAAAACACAACCATTTATCTATCAACATTTAGAAAAATCTTATATTTTGTTTATATGCAAAAAAACCCTTATATTTTCAGTTACCGTTCTGATTTACCCAAATATACGTTTTTCTTTAAGAATTTATCGGCTTGTTTTCTAACATAACATTTATCTTGTTTGTTTTTAAACTGACATGAAAAAAAATAAACAATGTCACTTATTTTTGCTTGAGTAAATGATATATTTCTCATTTTTTACCTTAGAAAAGAGACAATGTCACTTATTTATGTTTCCATGTTAACCTAAAAACGAACAAATATAAATGCCATGTCACAAAACCATCAGTAATTTCTTTAAAAAACCGGATAATTTGGTTAATGTGAAAAGTAACTGAAAATGTGAGAGTTTTTCTATATATAAACACAATATAAAGGTTTATCTGAATGCTAGTAGATAAATGGCTGTGTTTTTCTGCATTTTTCCCTAATGTAAATGTTAGTATGCATAAAAATTAGAATACATAAAAAAAATGTTAATATAAGAAAGAAAATCTTTAGTGGTCCATAATGAATAAGTTTTATTAATTCATTATTATTTTTTAATACGATGGAGGTTTTTATAATTAATAATGTTTTTACTAAGTAATACATACATTGATTAAAATAGATGTGATTTCCACTTGTTTAATAACCCGGATTAGAGCTTTCGTGCCGATAACGTGTTATAAATTTGACGTAATTAAAACAAGATAAATAAAGCAAAACTAAGAACCTTAAGAAAGAAGAAGAACGATTTGGAAAGAATTTAATCACTTGTATAAAGTATTCAAATTGGTGTGTCTTTTTACACATACAATGGTGCTATTTATATCAATTAAATCACTAGACATAATCAATAAGTTCTTACACATATTTGACATATTTGTTATAAGATTTGAAATAACTCTTACACATTTGAAATTATGGTAGAAAATATTGTCATCCAATTATTTACAACTATATATATATATATATATATATATATATATATATATATATATATATATATATATATATATATATATATATATATATATATATATTCACCACCTAAGCACAAGGCAACAACATCATAGTCTATTTTTATTGATTTGGTTATTTGCTTATTTTATTAGTTTAGTCAATATATTGTTATAATATGAATAATTTAATATATTTATCTATTATTATTATTACTTTCAATACACAAAGCTTTACATAATTCAGAACACACCGTTGATACCATATAATTTTTTTCTTCATTCTAATATAAGCTTTTATCGCAATCTCACCTAAACATACGATGTGCTTAATTGTTTTTATTAAAATATGTTTGTCTTTATATCATTATAAAGTAATTTTTTTTACACCCCCTCTTCAAAAGAAAAAGAAAACAATGTTATAATCTTCAAAGTAACAATAATATACCACTTCATTCGTTAATTAAAATTGTATTTATTATATAGAATATTGTGAGTGTAAAAATAAATTAAACTAATTTTTGGTCATTTTCATTGAGAATTATACGTTTCTATAAATTTTGATAACTATATAATCAGTCATTGTCAACAAACAAAACGGGTCGGATTCAATTGTAATTTTTGTTTATATTATATTTTAGGGAGGTACAACTTTATACGTTAAACAACTTTGTGAAAATAATTATTTTCGATTTCGACTATATTTGTACTCTCAATATCAAAATTCATGGCTCTGTTATTGATTTAATTTTTTAATCATTACTATCTTAATTGTATAATTGCATTCCTACACAACACATATGAATACGCCTAGTTGTTAATTGAATGAAAAGATATTCATAGAAAAATATCCGATTACACGTGTAAATCTTTCTTCACGATTTCATCCCATGTCAATCTTTGTTGACCCCTAAATGCCTCTATTTAGGCTGGTCGGTGTGGGCAACGCCCACACCGGCGTTTTTAGATAAAAACAAAGAAACAACGTTAAACGAAGGTGTTGTCGGTAATGGGAAGCAACGGAAGGTGTATAACGCCCAAAAACGGTGAAGTGGGGCTGATTATTGTGCGTTATAACGCCCAAAAATGCCCGTAGGGCGTTGCCCATACCCAGCACCCTTATAACTACAAGTCTCCTGCAAGCTCACGCCTTCGTAGGTCTACATGATATAAACCACCTCAATTGACATCTCGATTTTTATTCTACCAATGTCACGTGGCATCCTCTTGTACATTTTAATTTCTAATCTTTTTTCTTAGTTGATAACCTCATATTCCTTTCAGTACTCCTTTCTCTGACTTTTAATTATTATCATTTTTATTATTCGTAGTACCAAAAAATACCCACTAAGAAAGAGAACATTATTTTATGGTGGAGTGAAAAAGGACAAGAAGTTGTATGTACTTTGGCATCTCTTGGATTCATGAGTCCTGATATATATAATAATGGTGGTCACAAGGGACTTGAGAGTTGAGAGAGGGAACCCATCTGAAGACATTTAGTGAGTGAGCCATTAAGTAATGGGATAAAGCAACAAAGAGCATGGGGTCCTTTCTTCTTGTTTCGTTTCATTGTAGTTGTGGTCACCCTTTTGGATCTTTTTTTAGTTTTGTAAGAGAAGTTGTCATAGCATACATGCAAGCATGTGGGTTACTTTTTATTACTTGATATTTTGATTTAGTTTCCTAATGTATGTTGCCAGATTTGGTAGGGACTCAGAGAGATGATAATATGATATTTACCTTTTCTTCACTTGAACAAACATATAAAGTATTAGTAGGATTCATTTGTGTGATAATATATAGTTGATATATCATGGAAAAGACCACCCTCTATATTATTATATGTATAAGATGACGGTTACAAGAAATTAATGTAATAAATGTTAAATATCTTGATACTATCTAGATTTAGTATTCCAATATTTCCATGTGAAATTGCTATGTGGTCTTTTATGTAGCAAAGAAGGCATGAATTGGTAATGAACATGAAGTGTTGACTCAACAATATCAAGATTACGTTTCCAAAGGGTCTTAGATGAGTGTGTAGTTACATGTGGATTTCCCCCTTTGTGTTACACTTACCAAGTTTTATGGTTGTGCATAGACCTAACAATCTGTATCTACATGTCATGTATACTTGTCAGACACGAATTTACACGAAACAAATTGTAAAATGTATAAAACTCATTTTTGAATTAGAATAATTTTGAAATACAGATCTAAAACAAACTTGTTTTAGCATGTTTAAATTACTAGGAAGATTGTTTCGCTTAGGCTGGTGGGTGTGGCATTCGGTTTCCGTTCGGTGAACTCAACGAACACTGGGCCGAGGCCTCGGCATGCGGAGCTCGGCTCGGCAACTCGGCGAGGATGAACCGATGAGAGAGAGTTTTTTTTCTTTTTCTTTTAACTCATTTATTACTTAAGCCTCTTTTTCTAAAATTAACCTTTTTCCAAAAAATAACTAATTTAAAAAATATAACCGTTTTTTTTCAAAATTCCAAATTTTAAACCCTCAATCTTCATCTATAAATATCTTCATCCTTATTCACTCTTCACCATATTCAAGTCTCCTTAATTCTATTCTCTTAACTTTTTTTATTTTTCCATTCTTTTCTACACCTCATCACAAAAAATGGCTATTGTTTGGTCGACCAAAGTGTAGATCTTACTCGCTCGTTCATGGATTGATGTAGCAGAAGATCCACACCACAGTGACTACCTTTCGACTACTTTTTGGAGAAGAGTCGCCGACATATACAACCGCTAAGCCCTTCAACCACGAAGAAAATATATACTCTACGCCAAATGGAGAAACGCACACAAACTCGTAACTCGGTTTACTATTTTGTTTCGTAGGGTGATGCATGATGCCGGAAATGGTGAAAACGAAAATACTTTGCTACAGAATGCTCTTGAGGCTTACCGTGTTGAAACTGATAAAGATTTCAAACTTGTTGAGTTTTGGCAAATTGTGAGGCAGAGCCCCACATGGCATAATGTTTGAATTTCTAGTGTGATGTTTCTAAATTTCTAGTGTTCTTGTGATATTTTTAATTTCTATGTTTTTTTTTTTTTTGAATTTCAATGTTTTTTTTTTTTGAATTTCTATGTTTGTTTTAATGGAATTTAAGTTTTAAGAAAAATAATATGTTTGCAATATTTATTTTCTAAATTAATTAAAGATAATATATATTTAGCATGACAAGTGTGGTAACCCACGCCTAGCAAATGACAAATTTTCACTAAAGTGTGACAAAAATGACATGACGCCTACGCGCACTGTGACAAGTGTGACACCACACCCACCAGCCTTATGATTAATTTTGAACCGAACTGATGCAACCCACAACAAACTAATTTTTGCAATTTTAGTTCTCTTACAATCTCAACAACAATAATAACCTTATATAAAGTTCAAATCAGATACAACGTACACGATTTTTCATCAATCATTTATTGATTTTAAGCTTCAATTTTGGACGATTTTTAATTGATTTCTTTTTGAAAGAAATCAATTTTCATAAATTCCATTTTAGCATCGACGTTGCAAATTGAATAACTGCTGGTTTATATTGAAAGCGATTTATAAAAAGTAAAGAATTAATAGGTAATTTTGAATAAACCAATTATCAAATTAATATTTTATTTACATTTCCAAATTTATCAAGAATAGTCAAGTCTTTTGAACTATAGTTCTTTTGAGCAGTTTCACATTGTAGTTGACATTCATATATATTAGTTCAATAAAAAGAAAACAGAATAGCATAGCAAAAAATTATTAAGGGAAAGTAATATAAACCTCATTGAAGTTTGATATGATTTTCATTTGATGACCAAATAATAAATTGTCATTTGATACTTACTTGGTCGCAAGAGATTAAACTGTTTAAAACTTTTTTAACCAACTTTTATGAACATTTTTATCAAAAGAAAATGAGAAACCCACCTTCACGAGAAGGCATACATGCCAAGTCCTTTTGAAAAAAAAAAAAAAAAAAAAAGTCATGGGTAAAAATGAAAACCACTATGGTTGCATTTGAGCTAATATAGGTTTAAACCAGTTGTAAGTGGGAGAAAATAAAAAGTAATTTGTGTCCCATTAACTGAGTCTGTCTAATGCAATGCGCACCAAACATAGTATGTTCTGTTTTGTTCTTTACAGTCTTGTTCTATGAAACAAATGGGGGGCTTACTAAACCCGTTTAATCCAATGGAAGCAGCTTAAGGTCTATGACTTATAACCCTCATATAACCATGGAAACTGGGAAGTAAAAAAAAAAAAAAAAAAAAAAGCAATGAAGAAATATCTAGAAAATATACACAACCAAATTGGCAAAGAAAAAACAAATGATTTTCTAATTTAACAAGCAAAAAAGGTTAAAAGTTGTAAAGGTAAGAACCCAAGACACACCATTGAGTAGTTATACTGGCACCCTTTTGCCGCGGTAACGATCCAACATCTGTACACAGAAATCAAGTAAGTTATATTCGTAAACACTAAACATACACCAGATTATAAATTCTACATCAGTTATAGTAATGACTAACAATAATAAGGTGTTGTTTCTTTTTTACTTATCTTAATGGGGAAATGATTTAGGAGTTGTTTTTCTTTTAAACTTAATGGGCAAAATGGGTTTGTTAAACACTTATACTGGACAACTACATATATATATGGTTGTTTCTTTTTAACTTAATCTGAACATAATGGTTTTATGGGTTAAGCCAAAAAAAAACTTGGCTTAAACCCTCTCACTTTCTCCCTTAAATGGTTTTTAGAATGCCAACTAGCTTATCATATAATTTAATTAACATTTCATAACAATAATAAAAATCATATAACTATTAGAAAAACATAAATACATAATTAATAAATACTTTCATTCAAACATGTACGCTATATATTTTGTTTTTAATGAGCCTAGTAAAGTAAACTTTGATAACAACTTAGTATAAAGTAAAATGAATCAAATAAGGGTTTAGAAGTCGTCCACTGATCCACATATGTATCTAAAGTTTCAAAACCTTAAACCCACCAAAATCATTTTACTAAAGGAAAATATTTTTTTTTTATAATCATATTTAAAAAGTAAAAACTAAAGTTTAATAACTTTTTAAAAATATCAATACTAATGTAAAACATCCTTAGCTCAACGTATTTACTTAAATCAAAATTTATCCAAAATCAAAACAACTCTTAACTATACGTTCGGTTTAGATTATTATTTTATGATTAACTATCATGTTCAATTTAAGTTGCTAATCATATTGTGACTGAACATGATTACATTTGTACTACTATTTGTAGAAAATAAAGCGTGATTTATAAATTTTTTTTTAAAAAAAAAGCAATCATTTGTTATTTCTATACTGAATATTAAAATGGTCATTTATTTAGATTCTGACAGTTCATTCGGTCCAAAAAAGAAACACTCTATATGCATACATCACTTTATCCACACATACATCATTTTACCATTCAGCCATTTTTACTCTTTATCCATACACGACTTAATTGACAAAGTCTGCAAAAGGCTTTTCCCCTATTAAGTCTTCGTAACTTTTTAAAAATTTACCCTCATTTATTTTTTTCCTTCCATTTTCTCAAGTATACCGTGATATTCTCAAATATTTTTAAACATCATTTAATTAAGACTGACAAGACATTAACAGGATCAATATTTACAAGGGTATGGAAAGCATACCGATCTAAGGTAAGGCTGTTGAAAAATCCAACCAATAACTGGTATCTTCTGCACAAAAACTGATAGTGTAGGCCAGAAGCCACTGCATAAATGGGATTTAAGCAATTAATAGCAAGTCCTATGAGCATGAGCAAAAGCAAAAGCAATCAAACTATGAGAAATGTATCAAGCAAACCTGAAGAGAATAATGAATCCATAAGCCTCTGCTGCCATTCCTATTACAGGCCACCCAATGATAACAAAGAAGAAGCCAACACCAAATGAAATTGTGCCCTGTAAATGCAGTGAATGAATCAAAGGATAGATAACTAGATGTACAAAAGAATATTTGATCACACACAAAACAGAATTTTATGAGTGAGTATAAAAAACCTTAAAGTTGCTGCGTTTCATGAAGAACTGCAAGGAGGACTTGACTCCAATGGTCATTATCACTCCTGAGATGAATAGGATCTGGTTCAATACCAAACAAAATTGACCCTTTGTCAGTAATTGTCAAATCAGCATCAGCAATAAGAAAAATAGAGAAATAGATTAAGACACCAACATTTCCAATGGCAAGAAGCCCCTTGTCAAAGAAGAAAATGATCCCCAAAAACGAGAAAAAGACACCAAATCCAGTCAATCCTAACCCGATCTCTGTTTCATCAAGAAAAAACAACTGATTAGTGGAGTAATATTCACAAAGAAAGAAAAGAATCACTAAACACTAATTAAATCTGAGCAATTCTCTTCTCCATGACATTCTTTTAGTAAAAATACAAAATCTGGAACCTGATCTTTGTTACCATACAAACGTTAATTATTTAACTCAGTTTTCAAAGGTAATCTAGTGTCTAACGAGGTATTCCAATTAAAAAATGAAACCCTATAACCACCAATTTGGATACAACAAGGAACCACATCCTTAGATAGGGTTCTATGCATTTACAATGCGAGAATGCAAATACAAAATGTTGATTTTTTACCAAAAATCCAAGTTACTACTTACTAGCATGTCCCCTATGGTATACTCTCTCTCATTATCCCTTAAAATTTATAACAATTTCTATTTTGGCATACCCATATTAGCTGCAGGTTTCTTTATTCAGTAATATTTCAAAATAAAATTGTCAATTTTGGTCCACAAGATTACTCTTGTTTTCTTCATTGCTGAAAGACTTAGACATGCGACTAATAGTCTAACATTCTTATAGAACTATGTGCCCTTTCTATTGCACGATGAATAATGCATTTAAATGCAGTTGCCAGCTATTTGTGCAAAGAAGAACTCTCACTGGTTGGACAAAAAATATAGCAAAGAACAGTTGAAGCATCAATTCACATAGATAATGAAATCTCTGCTCCATGAAGATTAGCCAATCAAAGGGTCTAGGTTTTTTTAAGTTTCTAATCTTTAAAACTGAGCCAGCTTGAGTAGAATTTCAAACATATTGGTTCTAAAGCAAAACCAAGGCTCAGGGTTCAGACTGCACAATGTCCCAGGCCATACAATTATGCATCTTCTGTTCATAAGATACAGGAGTCTATCCGTGACTCATAACATGTATCAGTTATCAGCTGCATATTAAGCCTTGATTACCAGGTGATTAAGCCTTATGTCATTTGTTCTAAATTATAAACCCCAAACCCAAACATTGATACTACCATGACTTCATGTTATACAGTATTGTAGCATCATAGTTGGCAATGATTATACTAATACTCTAACACGATCAAATGTATAGAATGGTCTATATCAACAAAAAATTCAAATTATTGACAAGTGCGGGTTAACTCCAACATTATGATTAAAACTTATATATAAAGTAACTTCAAATTGTAAGGGGGTGCAGAAAAAGAACAAAGATGCTGAAAACTCACTTTTCCAGTCGTTCATCTCTAAACCAACCATCCTGTCTACTCGGATGAAACTCTCCAACGACTAGATCAAATTGATTTCCGTAGACTGAATCAGAAGCAAAACAAACCTAATACAGATGAATTAATCCAAAGTAAAATATAATTCAAACTAACAAAGTTCTAACTATTATGAGATCACGCAATCGATTTAGGGTTTTAATACGCAAAATTCGGCTTAATTAAGATCTCAAAACTCAAATCTTCTTAACTAAGATCACCGATCTGACACGCAAACGAAACAAAAGCAGATATCGAATTTACAAAAACTGATAACAGTTTAATAAAGAACAAACATACAATTCGGCTGTGTAACTTCAGAAATCGTAGGAGATAAACCTGTTTCAGAAGGAGATAAGCACATATATAGTGTGTGTGAGGACTCGGAAGATACGATGGTAGAATTTGTATTCTCCCAGTCGGGTATCGTTCTTCTCTCTGAAGAAATCGATCGTCATCGACGCGTTGTTTTTCAAATTCAGACCTACACCTAACAGCTAACTTGGTCCCTCTACTTTTAGGTACTAGTATCTAAGGTCCCTGTACTTTTAGGTGATAGTATCTTGGTCCCTATACTTTCCAGTATTTTCAGCTAAGGTAATTAACTACTTAAAACCATTGTTCTTCGTATTTTTTGATGGTGGCCATCTTATATGTATTTCTAACTCGCATTTAGTATTTTGCGATGTTTGTTTTTTATGTTTATTTACTTATTTTGTTTGAATATATGTCTAACTGCAGAAGCGAGAATTAGTTATGGTCTGGGATCATCCACGTAATGATTTCAAGCCATAAAAACTAGTTAGTGATGTATTGTTTTCCATAGTTATTATTTAAAATGAGAGTTTTAATAAAAGACCAATTTAAAACTTTTAACTTAAATAATTTTATAACTTATTATTTAAATGACAAAATAATCATTTTTCAAAATTTATCGGCAAATCACAAAAAAGTATTATATTTTGGACCTGTGCAAAACCGGGTTTTTTTTTTTTTTTTTTTTTTTTCAACTTATTAACAAAATCTTTATACAACAAATTTTGCAGTTTACCCCATAATCAATCTAAACAAAAAGGAGTGAAATTTTGAGCAAGGGAGACTCGATCAACTGTATTCTATTCCACCCAGCGACTCCATTTCAAATCAATTCAAAATCGACTGCTTAAAACAGAAGATTTGCAACTCAAAATCTGAGAGGTCTCTAGCAGGATCATCATATTACAGTACTACTTCGTTGACGTGATTCCATCAAATCAACAAAATGGCACGAGCATCAGCACTAGCGAAGTACAAGCTGGTGTTCTTGGGTGATCAATCCGTCGGCAAAACCAGCATTATTACTCGCTTTATGTATGATAAGTTCGATACCTCTTATCAGGTGCGAAAATTGTTATCCTTACACTCATTGAATCAGATCTTTATAGCAGTTTGTGCAATTATCATGTCAAATCGGCGATCTGATTGTACCGAGTCTCTTTCTTGCTGTTTCGCTGATTACAAACAGATCTGTAGTTTTCTTTTGCTTTCAATTCTGTCGGTATAAGTTTTCTATCCCGATTTGAAGCGTGTTTTAGAAATTGTGCAAGGATTTTGAGTTTTACTTAATCAATGTTGTTACAAGGAGTAAGGGACAACGGGAGTGTCTATTTTTATACATAATCATGTCTGCACCAAGTTCAGTGAGATGTCACTGTATTGGTGCGGTATCATGATCTAGAATCCTGCTCCTGTGTTACTTGTTTGGGTATAATCCATGAACTCTTTTAGCCATATAATCATGCTCAGAGGAGATTAGCATCTTGTTTATGGTGCTTTTAGTGAAACACTTTTATTGTTCATGTTTGTAGCTTAGGATATAAACTAAACCAGACAACAATGGTATATACTGTTACTCACAATATATTGATTTAGTACACTACCCACCTCCTTTCCAATATTTGAGATGGATTCTGACTTTTGCAGATCAGATCATCCGAAACCTTTCTACTGGTTGTATTTCTATAACTTTTAACCAACTCCTGTTATTCTAGTTTCAAAGTCAAAATGCATATTTGATTCTTAATACCACATGTTATGTATGCACCCTTTTCCACTTGATACAATAGTATCTTAGCATCTATATATCTTACTTGTCTGTACCATTGTTCTTGTGTGACTGTTACCAATTAGCTACTGTATTATCCTTTCTAAATGACTGAACCATCTGTTTTAAAGCACTTCTTAAGAGATCATCACAAAGTTAAAATAATTGTTCTGTTGTATTAAATGTTAATTTTAACTTACTCTCTTGAAATCAAGCTCAATTTCATATACCTTAAACTAAATCAAGTTCTATGTTGATCAGGCAACCATTGGGATTGACTTCTTATCTAAAACAATGTATCTTGAAGATCGGACAGTTCGTCTGCAGTTATGGTAACATGTTATAAACTGCAAATATTTAGTTTTCTTGATGTCATCTTACACTTTGAATATGATAATTATATGTTACTAAATTGTACAATATGATCTCAGGGATACAGCTGGGCAAGAGAGGTTTAGGAGTCTCATTCCAAGTTACATAAGGGATTCTTCAGTTGCAGTTATCACATATGATGTTTCAAGTATGAAATAATTCAACTACCATTTTTCAACCCACTTTTTCAAGATTTGAATTTTATCTTTTTTTTGTTATAATTAGGTCGGCAAACTTTTCTTAACACTATAAAATGGATCGAGGAAGTGCGTGCAGAGAGAGGTAGTGATGTTATTATTGTTATGGTTGGGAACAAGACTGACCTTGTGGACAAAAGGTGATCATATTCCTTTCATAGCATTGTACTTTCCAATTGTTATCTGTATAAAATATAAATGATGTTTATTAAAAAAAATATTCACCAGGCAAGTGTCAGTAGAGGAAGGTGAAGCCAAAGCTACTGAACTCAATGTGATGTTCATTGAAACAAGTGCTAAAGCTGGGTTCAACATAAAGGTATGCAAAAAAAAGTTTTGTTATATTTTATTGGAAGTTAAAATTAGAAAATGATTTTTATGTTATTTTGTTTATTACAGGCTTTATTTAGGAAAATAGCAGCAGCGTTGCCAGGAATGGAAACACTTTCATCAACAAAACATGAAGAAATGGTTGATGTGAATTTGAAGTCAACAAGCATGAGTTCATCTCAGCCTGAATCTGGTGGTTGTGCTTGTTGATCAAAGTTGAAAAGTTTGGAAACAAAATATTGTGTTTTTTCGGTTTGTTGTTATCATTTACCACAAATGTATGTAACAAAATTCGTATGTTTTTCCCTTTTAATTTGATATTATTACATTTGTTACGGGAGTAGAATCATCCTGCATTACTGAGGTGTAGTTTTTTCATGTATAAAAGGATTTATGTGGAATCGCCAAGATTTTGAATTGGTTTTTTGTATTGATGAATATTTTAAATCAAGGTATTTGTGTTTGGGAATATGCATATTTGTTTAATGTAGAGGTTTGTGATTGTGATTATGTTAAAATATGTTGAATTCATTATCCAAGTGTTAGATGCTTGTCTTGTTAACAAACACAAATTGTGCCCCTTTTTTTTGTATATTTTATGTAAGTATGATGCCAACATTTTTTTAGAAAAGGGACTCCATTGACGTTAATTTATCTTTGAACAAATATCTTAATTATTTATAATTAGTAAATATTCAGTAAAATATCAACATGAATATAATAATTCATATATTAATTAATTATATTATTATATAAGAATTTTATAATTTAATTGATCAGGTATTTAGAAAAGTTAGACATTACTAAGTACCAAAAAGTTGGTCGTGTAGAGAAGTTAAATAAACAAATATTGATAAATATAGATAAAATATTATTTCAATGACAACCGTTGTAATATTTAAAGGGATAAATTGCATGTAAAACAATATTTAAGAGCTTATAAAAACTTTACTTATCTAACGTAGTAAAGTGTTTGCTATAACTTTTTGAAAAACTTTTTTTCTTTTTATGTATCATTTTCTTCACCAACTTTATTTGACAATAAACTATCTTTGTAAATCTTCACCGATATACGATTTAAAAAAATATATATATATATATTTTTATTAGTTGAACATTTATTCTCATCTGTTTGAAATATTATATATAGTCACGTGACTCACGTCATCTAATTGGTCGTATTTTTAGCACATACCATATTTGATGTTAAAGGTTGTTTTGACTAGAATATTGACTTAGGCTTAGGGAGTGGTGTCATATTTGTCACGGTCCACGTAGGTATTACGTCAGCTTTGTCATACTCTTTTAAATTTTTTCCATTTCATGGAATGAGTTGACACACTTGTCATGATATATTTAAAAAAAAATTAATTAATTAAAAAAAATAAACATTTCAAACATATTATTTTTTTAAAACTAAAATTTCATTAACTTCAAACAAAATCACAAACTTACACTTAAAAAACAAAACACATTTGAAATTAAAAAATACACACTTAAACTTAAAAAAACATAACACACTTGAAATTAAACTAATACACACTTAAACTTAAAAAACATAACACACCAGAAAAAACTTAAATTAAAAGACAACGAATTTAAATTTGAGCAAATTTTGGGGACCGCCTCACAATTTGCCAAAAGTCAACAAGCTGAAAATCTTTGTTAATTTCAACACGATAAGCCTCAAGAGCATTTTGTAGCATCGTATTTTCATTTTCACCATTACCAGTTTCATGCATCTCCCTACGAAACACACTGTTAAACGGAGTTGTAAGTGTATTTGCGTGCCTCCATTTGGAGTAGATTTCTTCTTTACCTCAAAGGACCGGGGCTTCGCGGTTGTATTTTTCGGCGACTCTCCTCCAAAAGGTTGTCGTATGGAGGTTACCGTGGATTGGGTCTTCTATAACATCAAACCATGAACGAGCCAACATCATCTCTTCTTCAAGGGACCAAAAACAAATCACACGAGCCATTAGCAATGAGGTTTTGAAGAAGATAAAAAATAAGAAAGTAAGGAGAATTGAATTAAGAAGATTTGAATAGGGTAAAGAATGAATAAAAATGATGATATTTATAGTTGAAGATTGAGAGTTTAAAATTTGAAGTTTAAAAAAAAAACGGTTATATTTTTGAAATTGAGTATTTTTTTTTTTTTCTGAAAAGAAGGTATTTTTGAAAAAAGAAATTTGAGTTAATGGGTCAAAAAAAATCACTTTCTCTTTCATCGGTAAAAGCTCACCGAGATGCCGAGGCCTCGATCCGGTGTTCACCGAGGATGACGAGATCAATGCCGAATCCACTTCGATGAGCCTTAGTTGAAGAATTATATAATAAAAAGGTTAAATATCCTCCTACAACATATTCCTACTTTTATTCTTACTCACTAGATTATGACAAGTGTCATAATCAAAGGATAAGTTGAGGAAAAAGAATTTTTGGATTACAATTGGCAATCAATGAGGATGAAGTAGATAGATAAAATAGGAATCAATTTAATTTCCCAAAAAAAAATTGAATTTCCCTCCAATAGTATGTTCGCTATGAAATGCTTAAAAACCATGAACCCTTCTATTAGAGATGTTTAGAGTGAGAGGTGGATTGATATTAGATCGGATGAAGTCAAATGATATTGTGGTGATAAGGCCGAAATGAGTTTAATGTTCAAGTTGAATGGTTATTGAATGATCCAAACAATTTTCTTTTTTACTTTATTAAGCCGAAATTCTAAGAAACTATATTTTTTTGTATATTATTTGGTAGCTTAAAGAAAGGTTATTTCTCAAAATAAATAAATAAATAAAAGAAGAAGAAGGAAGTTTTATGGGCTTGGGTTGGATGTTTAAAAGCTTCCAAAATGATGGTTAAGCATGAGAATGTACTCTATTTGTCCTCCACAATAAAAACTATTTACAATCACTTCGGGCTAACTTTCCGATGGGCGACGGCTAAGAAATCCATCCGTGATTCATGGAAATTTTTTCTGAAATGAATATTGATCTTGCAAATTTTTTCAGAAAAAAAAAATTGGTAATGGGTTTAACACACGGTTTTGGAAAGATAAGTGGCTACGTAATAACACTTTAGACTATGTTTGGTAAAATAGCTGAAAAACTAGTTAGTAACTGAAAAACTAGCTGATAACTGAAAAGCTAGCTGTTTGCTTATGAGTTAGCTTATAAAAATGACGTTTGGTAAAAACTAATTGAAAGATATAAAATGACATCTAAAAGAATATGTTTTCTATAATTAATTAAGGATGTATTCAAAAGATTTTTAAAAAGTTCATGATAAGCTAGTCTAAGTAGCTTTTAAGAAGCTAGCTTATTAGCTATTTTTTGGCTTGCCAAACATGTCAATTTAAAAAAGCTCGAAAAATAAGCTGATTTTTCAGTTATTTGTGACGCGCCAAACACAACCTTAAAATAGAGATTTCCCTGACTTTACATTATAGAATCGGAAAAAAGTCGTCTAATTTCCCATATGTACAGGACCAAGGTTCATAAGGGGTATCATTTATATGGAACTAGAAGAGAAGAAGAAGGGTTGGGGTGAACAATTTCAGTTTGATGAATATTACTATACTAGTTGTGAGACCCATGTATTACATTGGTTAATTTTAAAAAAAAAAGTTAAATACAAATGTCAAAATATTTGAGAACTTTGAATTTATAAGAAAATAAGAAAAATAATGAATTATTATAATTAAAATGTTTTTTATCTTTTAAATTTAAATAAATAATTTAAATAAATAAACAAAAGAAACTGATGAGCTTTAATTTGAAAATTTTGAAATTAAAAGATAATTTCATTAATAAATTGATATCCATTTATTACTATATTTATTGTAATTATTACATTAAAATATTATGTTGAATTTAATAAAATAGAAAAACTCATAAAATGACATGTGAAAAAAAATTAATTCAAAATAACCACAAAATGACATTTGGCAAATGGAATGAGAGCATCTCATGTGGCAAAAAATATTTCATTTATTAGAGTAGATTAGAGTAGATGTCGATGATTTTGAATTTACGATGATACTTGGATATGGGTGACAGATAAAACAAATGTTTTTTCAGTAAATCCATGAGGCTAATCATTGACGATCTATTGGAATAATTGTGTGCCAAATAAAATTAATTGTTTTACTTGGAGACTTGCTAAAAATTGAATTCCTTTTTGCAACACTTTGCGTCTTTGAAGTATAAATATTCAAAGAACTTCATGTGCTTTCTGTAATCTAGTTGATGAGGGAGTCGAACATTGTTTTTTCTGATGTGTGTATGCAAAGATGATTGGGTGTGTGCTAAGGAGTGCTAGGGGCTGACTTTGGAGTTTGGACTCAATGATTCCTTTTTTGGAGTGGGCTATTTTTTTAAAAAAAATCCATGAATAGTTCCAATCTGCCCCAAAATTTTCCTTCTACCCAACAAATGTGGTGCCATGGTACATATGGAAAGTAGGGAATGTGATTATTTAAAAAAAAACGAGATCTTCCCCATGAAGACGAAGGATGAAATACAATCATACAAATTAACCTTTTCAATTGGGTTAAGCATAGGGATGCAAACGGGGGCGGATTTTGGCGGAGACTACAATATCCGTCCCCGTACCCGACCTCCGATCCCAGACCCATCCCCGCCCCCGCCCCGCCAAATGTCCAACGGGTTCGGGTGAAAAAATCCCCGACGGGTACGGGGAACCCAACGGATACCCGTGTTTTAAAAAAAATCACAAACAATTATAACATCAATTACACTTCATTCTCAAAAGCATTAAATTAAAAAAATTATCATGACATTCTTAAGTTTGTTGATAAACTTAAATAACAACGAATTAAAAAAAAAGAATCATGCCATTCTTAAATTTGTTGACGAACTAAAATAGAAACTACAAGTATAAATAATTAAATATCAATATATCGCTTCCAAAACGTTGTCGCAGCAACATATGAACTTTCTTGTAGTGTCTGTTAGTCAAGAAATCAAATTATCGCATAAAAAATCATCAGTTCAATCATTGGAAAACTAAAATTGTTCCTCTATATTAAAAGTCATAAATAACTTGATTTAAGTTTCTTAAACAAGGTGAAATACTACGACGGTTCAGTACACTAAATTCTTGTAAATCGTAAGTTCCATTAAATACTAATTAACGAAAACTGATTTTTGAAATATTATATATATATATATATATATATATATATATATATATATATATATATATATATATATATATATATATATATATATATATATCGGGTTTTAAACGGGACAGATAGTGCTATGCCCATCCCCGCCCCATCCCCGTTCCGGGTAAGATACTTGAACTCCATCCCCGATCCGTTACCCGCTAGGGCGGGGAATCCCCGATCCGTTCGGGTAAGGTACCTGCGGGTATTGGGGAATCTCTAATCCGTTTGCATCCCTAGTTAAGCATAAAGAAAAAATAATACTATTAGCTATCTATTGAGCTCATGCTCATTTTGAATTCCCTCTTTGTATATTTGTGCTATCTTTACTCTTTTAATACAATCGTTTACGACATTATAAAAATGAAACCATATTATGAAATACTAGTCGTTTACCCGCGCCAAGCGACGGGTGCGTATAGTTTCTTTGGACAATCATTTCTATTAGGAAACATGTATGATCAGGCACCCAATTTTGACACGAAGGTAATGAAAAAGTAAACCCCTAATAGTAAAATCTAATTTGTTTTTGTGGATGGTAACTTTTAAATTGAAATCCAACCCATTTAGGTAGATTATTTTGGGTTTAAAACAAAAATATAATATTGCCTCAGTTAAAAAGAATAAGTTGTGTGAAAATATATTTTTGTTTTTTTGAAGATGTTAATTTTCATTTTTGATCAATATTCCTTTTGAATTTTCAATGAGTTGACTAAGTCAACCTAAAACAACATATATTCATTTTTGTTTTTTTTCCTTTACATTTCGGTAATGAGTAAGAACTTTTTTTACCATGTTCGCCTTCAATCATGCTTGTTTTCTTTTTCACATTTTGTATCGTTTTTAAAAATACTTTGTATGATTATTCTTAGAACATTGCAGTTCGTTTGAAGACTTATTTTTTGTTGGATTAGGTGTCTAAGCCCATAAATATAATTGGTATGTACTAGAAATGATAGCAGCACAGTCCTTTTGGGTTGCCCTCAAGCCTAGCAACTAGACAAGAAAATTATGAAATGAGAGATATTAATTTATTATAAGATTAACAAATTAATATAAATGATTTATTAATATGTTAAAAGGTTAATATAGTAATTAGAAATCATTGATTTATTATAAGATTAACAAATTAATATAAATGATTTATTAATATGTTAAAAGGTTAATATAGTAATTAGAAATCATAATATTTAATTAATAGTTAGCCAGAAATTAATTAGAATTAATTTTGGGGTTAATTGTATTAATTATAAAGTGCAGGGACTAGTTTGCAATTATCTAATAGTTGAGTGGAAGGTTCCAGAACCTCCTTGGAAGGGGGTGGACGAAATCTATAGGGGAAACACTAATGATTTCGTCCAAGGGGCTTGGATAAGGCCTTTGGATAAGCTTAGGCCCCAAGCAAAGGAACATTAGGGTTTTCCCTAAACCCTAGATCTCTCAGCTATATAAGGAGCCTCCTGGCTCCCAAAATTGGCACTCCTGCTCTTGAAGAAACCCTAGGCCGATTTTTGCATACCCTAGCCTCTCTCCTCACAACTTTCCTTCTTGCTAGCTCTTGGATGTGATTCCATTAGAGACATTACAATTGTGGTGCTAGGCTTCCAAGAAGATCAAGATCAAAGGATTACCAATTATTTGCTATAACAACTGAAAGGTATGTAACTCTAAAACCCTAGTTGGTTAATTTCGAAAATAGCCTCTCTCCTTAGGGTTCTTGTTTTGCAATTCAAAGTTATATGTTCAATAGTTAAAACATAGATCCAAAGTAGGTTGCATGTGAACTTAGGAATTGTTTTCTAGTTTATTTGTTTTACCCAAAACCCATTAGAGGTATCAGAGCGATTGGTTTTGTTTTAAATTGAATTGCTATAATAGTTGAATTGCAAATTAGGGTTTATAGCTATTAAACCCTAAATGGCCAAGTTTTCGTTTTTATGGTTTTTGGCTTGAAGGGTTTTCGAAAACCCTAGCCTCCATGAACCCTAATTGAAATTAGGGTTAGGGTTTTGAAAAACCCTAGCCTCCTCCCTTGAATTTCGAAATTTGCTTCTTATTTTAGGGTTTTATCTTATTTTGGATAATTATTGCCTTATTGGATAATTATTGTCTAATTGGATAATTGAGAAAAATAAGGAAATTATCCTTTACCCTAATTTTCGAAATCTAGAGGGATAATGATTAGTATTAAATTAATTGTTTAATTTGATTAGATAATCCTTACAAGATTTAATAAATTAATTAAAAGTTAATTAATAGATAATTATTAAATCTAGTTATTTGGTTTATTTTAAATTTAAATTAATATTTTAATTTTTCGAAATTTATATAAACCTTAAAGTTTTAAAAGTTTTAAAACACACCTTATATATGTATTATAATTAAAAGTTAAATATTATATATGTATAAGAATATGGTCAGTCAAATCGCTAGTATGCCTCATTCACGAAGCTAGTCTATAAGGGGGGTATAAGGAAACTGCCTATAAAATGGTATTTGAATGGGTGTCCACTCTTACCCACCGCTTCCTTGATTAGTGGAGGGTCGTTAGCAGAACGGATTTGATTGGACAACTACATCTCATTAAAAGTATAATGTTATTAAAGAAAGTACTAGAACATTATTTTACAAAAATCCAAACTCTAGTTACTTTAGGAAAAATGTGAAAAGTATGCTAATCCATGAAATTGCACATTATGCTTTATTGGTCGTTAGTGGAGCGTGTATGGATTACCAGCACACTAATAGGCACTAATAAAGAGTAGTAATGGGTATCTCATAATTGTCATTTTGGTGGAGCGTGTGTGGTTTACCGGCACATCAATAGTTAATGGTAAAGACAATGAGGTTACCAAGCACATTTACATGGTTATTCACATCTTGTTTGTGATCCTCGGTATCCCAGTCACAAATAGAAGAGCATAATCCGAGATTAAAACATGCCATTGAATAGTTTCAATGTATCTCAAAAGGAATTAGGAATTTCACTTCGTTTATTTCGTCTAATGGTGGAATTGGTGAATCGTCATTCGCCTACCTTTATGAAATTTACACTTGGATCTCGGCATCCCATTTCTAAGTTGTGAATCTTCATAGTTGGATCCTAACCTTGATATTACATCTTTGGGTTATTATATTGAGGTATCCTGAAATCTAACTAAAACTTTCTTTCTTTTCAAATGTCTACTCCTGGAAACACTTCTGCTTCATCATCCTCCAACCAGAACTTCTCTTTGCTCAACATTTGCTCCAAAGTCGTTATGGATGGCTGTCACACCCCCGAACCAGGCGGCGGAAACGTCCGGGGGATCGTGTGACTAACAATTGAATAATCATCACAATGAATATACATGAAACATAACATATTCATCACCAACATTACATATTACAACCAACATTGTTCACATCAAGTACATTGTTAAAATACATAAGTTCAAATTGTTAAAAGTACGATAAGTGATGTTACATAAAACAAAACCATACACACTTGCATATCTTCCAGCTTAACGATTACCTGAGAATACAAGTTATTTTGAAAACGGTCAACATATATAATGTTGGTGAGTTCATAAGTATATTTGAGTAAAAGTCTTTGTATCTTTCATAAAAACCCAGAAAATCCGATATTTTCTGTAAAATGTTTGAAAATGATGTGGAAATCAAGTATAAATGCATGTGTGAATTTCATAGTTAAAACTTGTATGAGTGTAGTTTAGATTCATTGTATTTTGAATAAATGATAATTGTATATGAATAATTTCCCCAGAAAATCCGATATTTTCTGTTTTATAACATCGTTTAGATTCTTGTATCGTTAAATAAGTCGTTTTGCATTGACACAATCAAAGAATTTATCTTCAAAATGTTAACTTTTGGTATTGAATCCCTATATGAGCCGTTATAACCATGCATGATAATGACTAGGTCGTCCGTCTTGGTATTTTTCCAAATGCCGGTCTTGCTAAGGCGTAGACTGGCCTAGTCTAACTGTAGCGAACAGGTAAGGCGTGGGGGGGGTCACCCCGTATAGATCTATACACAAACTCCCGCTTTCCTACCAGGAAACTCTGATTATAACTACAGGCTACGATTGTACACTCGGAGGTGCCAACCGACATGTCTCACTAGATTCTCAACCCCTTTTTGTTCTATGTTTAATGTTTATGTATATGTGGTATGTTTTTGTATTCGAAAGGTACATATAAAAGTATACGAAGTTTAATGCTTACGCAAAGGTATAGTTACGGCCTATTAACATGTGAAATTTCCATTTTCAAGCCCTATTAGCGTGTAATTAGACCACAAAGGCCCAATAACATATAAGAGGGTATTTTAGGCCCAATAGGCATGTAAATGGGCCACAAAAGCCCACTAACATGTAATCCATGACTTAGGCCCAAATTAACATGTAAGTGGGTCGCAAGACCCAATAAACACATCATGGAAAACATTGGGCTCAATATACACTTAATTAGGCCCTTAGGGTCCAATGGCCAAGTAACGCGTATATTAGGCCCAATAAATAGTTATCGACGTATTCCGTTCGTTTGTATTATTCCGTTGTTCGTTTTAGCTCGGGGTTTAATAGATTGATGATAAAAATCCTTCTTTTTGTAAAAATGACGTTTTTGGCCAATAATCCTCCAATTCTTAATTAAGGCCCAAAGTTTTGTAAAAATGACACTTTAGTCCATAATTTATAAAAATTTGCAATTTTGTCCCAAATGTCAAAAAATTTACGGTTTTAGCCCAAAAAGTTATATTTTCACATTTAGAACCCTGTTTTGCATAAAGTACATTTTCAGCCCCTTGTTTGTAAAAATTTACACTTTCAGCCCAATTTTGGAAAATTTTACATTTTTGGTCCAATTTGAAAATAAATGTTATTTTCACCCCTAAATTTGGTTTATTTACATTTATGACTCAAACTTTGGCCAAATAACTTATTTAACCCCAAAACTTCATTTTTCGCAAATTGGGCCCAAAACCGTGAGGCCCAAAAGTTTTAGCCCATTAAGCTTAAATTTGCATTTTTGGCCCTTTTTAAAGTATGTTTAACATAAAAACACCTTTTTATACATGTAGGATCTGTTTGGCCCTTATAAAAACATAAATGTCACTTTTAGCCCTTATCTTTTGTTTTCTTGACAATTTTGACCTCTAACAAGGTTTTTGTTGAAATCTTTTGTATCTTAAACATGTAATCACTTTTGGCTTGACAATGTGATGTATACAATGTCATAGTTCATAGATCTTTGCTAAATAATACTTAAGATTTCGAGATTTACTAAGATCTAACACATTATTACCAAATAAGCCAAGAATTCACACAAAACATGCACCTAACACATAGATCTACACATTTTACTTGCATTCTCCCCCAAAAATCATATGAAAACCGAAAACAAGGGGGTATAAACTCACCTTTGCTTTGATATTTCAGTTTTGAAGAAGAAATGAAGAAGATTTTTGATCCTAGCAAGCTTTCTTGAGTGGATTTCGAACTTAAGAAGTTCTAGGAAGCAAAATCACAAAATAGATGTTGATATGGAGTGATTTAGCTAAAGAATGAAGCAATTCAACTTGAGTGTACAAGATCTTACCAAGGATTGATGATATTAGTGAAGAACCTTCTTGGAACACATGCAAAAATCTCGAAAATCTTGATGGAAGGAGGAGTAAACTTGAGATATTTGAGAGTGTTTTGAAAAAGTGTGTGTGTGTGTGTGGCTCTCGGCCGAGAGTAGAAGAAGAGAGGGGAGAGAGAGAGAGAGAGAGGTGAGGTGACTAGCATGGATATATGGTGGTCCTTGCATGGATATATGATGAACAAAATGGAGGTGGCACCTCCAAAGTCAACCCTCCCCATTTCACTTCTTTTTTTTTGTTTTATACATGGGCCGAGATTTTAGGCCAAGAAGAAAGGGTGGAGTAGTTTGGGCCCATTAACTTTAGTTAGGAGCTTTGGGTCCTAAACATAAAAAATTTCGGCCCATTGGGCTCTTGGAAGCATTTACGGCCCAAATAGAATAAAAAGAATGGGCTTATGGCTCACTAAGGTTAATTGGATTAGTTATGGCCCAATAAGGCCCATTAGCGTTAGAATGAATCATTCTAGACCCAAATGGTCCAAAATGTTTTAGATTTATGAATTGGGTCCAATTAGGATCCAATTAGGGCTTCTAAGTCCAATAAAATTGAATTGGGTGCTTATTGGTCCATTAGGCCCAATAAGAAATTTCTAGTCCAATATGGACTCAAACCATGGTTCTTAGGGCTTCAAACTCTTTGAGGAACATAATTGATGAATCTAAATGAGCATTGAGTGAGATTTACCTAGAGTATAAGATTTACAATAGTTGAATGGTTACACAGGAATAGAATTTCCTAGCTTAAATGCTAGTTGTGACAATGGCTCAAACTATAACGATTGGATGCGCAACATCAAAATGGCGCTTCGTTTTGAGGACAAAGAGTATGTCCTTGAAAAGGAGCTCAAAGAAATTGATGAATCCAAAGCCACTCCCGAAGAATATGCTGCCTACAAGAAGCACTATGATGATGCCACCAAAGTGGCATGCATCATGGTCGCAACCATGTCCCCAGAACTGCAGAGGTACTATGAGGACTACTAGCCCTTTGAGATGAACAAGGACCTTATGGAGAAATTGTTGGGTTTTGGTATACTACGACATCCTATGGTGCACATACAACCCTAAATACCTTGGATCTATGTTTTCACTAATTATACATGTAAATGGTTTCCAAGGTATTAATCTTACAACTAGCATGCATTTAACATAAAATTATAATATACTAGTTAGCATGACATACCTTTTGATGGAGCTTGAATTCTTGGTGTATTTGGCCTTAAAAAGCTTAGCCCCATAGTGTGGAAGCCTCAAATGGAATCACAACACACCATGGACAAAGGATGAACTTGAGAGAGAATTCCATGCACACAAAAGACACCATGAACTCTAAAAAGATACAAGTGGCGATTTTGGGCAATGAAGTATCTATTTATATGTGGGATTTCTAGGGTCATGGATATAACCCAAATCCATACCCATGGGTTTTATAATCCATGGTTCATGTGGCCCAACTCTTTATGTATCCATACATAAACTTGGTCCAACATGGATCATAAGCCCAACACATATAAATATAACTAATTATCATAATTAGTCCCCATAGATTTAATTAGTCTCTTTCGACCACTAAATTAATTCCAAATTAATTCTTGATCACTACTAATTAAAACATATGATTTCATATTAATATATTATTACTTATAATATATTAATAAACCATAAATAACCTTCTCTCAAAAGTCCATCCTAACAAATTGTCCTGATGATATGCAACCCAAATGGACCATGCTACTCTCGGGTCGAATACATACCAATAATAGTTATGGGCTTAGACGCCTAATCCAACAGTCTCCCACTTGGATAAGTCTAAAACTATTATTCAAGTATGACTCCAAGATCCCGACTAGCAATCGTAGCTCTTAAAGCCGCTGTCAAACTCTGAACAAATCAAATGACATGTCCATTAGATAAGGGATCATATATTCCTCCATTCTAGATATCATATGGACTGAGACATGGATTATAATCATTCTCTCTGTCCATTTGTTGTTTCCCGATTTCCGATTTATGACGACTGACTAATTGAACAAATCAAATCAGTCCAGGCCCGACCGAGCACTTACGTTTGTCATCACCAAATCATCGAGGGGCCCACAGATATCGCTTTTATCCCGAATGTAAAAGGAATGGATAAACTTCGACTCATATGGCTTGTTCTACTACTTGTTGAATCATAAACAAAGGCACGTTTTATAACATCGAGTTACCAATGCGTTTTCGTGCAATCAATGTATAACCAACTCATAGTAACAACTCATATCTCTAGGTTTGAAGAATATAAGATATTATCGTCTCATGATCACTCGTGATAAAATCCATGAAGTGGTTCCAATGAGCGCGGGTTGAATCCAATACTCAGAACTTATGAGCACTCATGAGTGTTGTAGCCCTTTGTCCAACATCTTAGACCTCTACAAGCCAACCCATGACAGTCTTAATTCATATCTACTTCCAACATATGACCGACTGTGGATGGTTTGAATAACTTAGTCATCCAGAACAATGACCTAGTTTATTCTGGAAGTCAAAACATGCAAAATGAAACACAAGAATAATTGAATCGAATATGGTATCAAAACCTATGAACATAAATAAAACACCTTTTATTTATCACCATATGATTACACATTATTCATTGTATACTGTTTCAGCTATCAACTTTATTCTTGAATTTAAAACAATAGTTGTCCCATGCTCCAAGCATGTACACTATGTTTTCTAAACACTAGTCATGCCATACACCAAGTATGCATACTATGTTTGTCTATGATCTTTACTTTGTGAAATAGATCAATTGAACATAACTCCAATGATCCTCTTTTCATAGTCCCAAATCCTTACTGTAAATGCAAGAATTCCAAATTCATGCCATTTACTGAAATATGTTAGATTCTAAACTTATATGCATTGATCCTCTTGTAATGATTATGCACAAAGTCAGATAGACTTGACAACAAACATTACAGAGCATTCCAAAGGAGATCAACTCCTTGGAAACATCCTTCTTGCATTAAGTTTCCTAATCTTACACAGATTGAATAATTTCTAACTTTGAAACATTTCCATATTCCATTTTGACTATCACTTCTGAACAAGAGTTTCCTCCTTACAGATTATGTCAATATGGTCCTTCCAGAATTATCATTATACTTCCAACTGTCCTTGAGCAACCAATCTTTGGTAAACCTTAGATTGTCCTCGACAATTGTTTAATCCTTTTAGTCATATCCAATTCTAGACCTTTTCCCTTCTTAATGCCCCAGGCATTTGGAAAATTTTAGAAAGGATGAATATAGCACATGCAATCGATCCTATATTCGAAGCATATGGGACACGATTCATGATGTATCACATAAAGACTAAACCAGTCTTTTGCTATAATATTTCTATTTCAATTTGCCAAGTTCTCATAATTCAGATTATGAAAAGGGATGTCGTAATCATAATCGAATTTTAGAACACAAATAATGGACCCTATATTAGAATTTTCTTATGTTGAGCCATTCCAACATAACATTCATATATATACTTGACTAAATACGATTAAAACCTCAATCTAAGCTTTTAGATTTGAGATGAAGTATAATTTCCTCTCCCTTAATTATAGCAAAACAACTTTTTCCCAATTGAAACCTTTTGTTTTCTATAATTAACATTGCTAACTTGCAACCTTTATCATAATTATCATGCTCCCACTAACATGATGATTATTAGCATAACACTTATGCTCCCACTAGCTTTGACATGTACTCAGAAATCAGTTGAACTTCTAGAAAAAACAATACTTTATTGACTTTCTTACCAAAGTTCAGATTTCTGATACTAGATTGCTTTGATAAAACTTTATCAATATCATACACCTTATCTTAGATATCTCACAGGTGTGTCTAAACAATTTCAGAACTATGAAAAAGGATGTCGTAATCATAGTCTCAATTGTTTAGACCTTTGTCACTTCTCACAAGTCCATGTTAGTGTGCCGGTTAACCACACAGCTCCACTAACGACTTTGAGAATGCAAATATCACAATTGCTATCTACTTCAAATCTACTTGGTGGAAGTGTTTCCTCACCATCATTTTCATGAATCGGAGAGAAACCTTATAACCCTTAGATTTAATGGTGTATGTGTTCTTATCCATGTGAATTGTCAAAACCATAGTCACAAGACAAGGATAATGACAAATCCAAACTCATATGGACTGAACTCAATCTTAATTTCTTGCCACTTGGCAGATCAAGGGCCTGCCATTGCTTCCAAGTTGTTGTGCAACCAATTGAGAACTCTAAGAACTCATATGCAAAGCCAACTTTAACTGGAATGGGCACAGAATATGTCAACACGATAGGTTATAAACCTCAAGTCGTGTGCTAGTGAAGAACTTCAGGTTTTATTCTTGATTAGTTCTTGAGACTTTCAAGACCTTTAAGACTCCCACTGTCCTCTTGGCATATAAGACTTTCTTGTCAGATATTCAAGAGATAGTGTGGATTCTAATCAAGACAAACACTTCACACAATTGGCCTTAGTTGGTCTTTGTTTTATCCAAAACATCACAACTTACCAATTTCAAATGTACAAGAGTAGAAAACTTTTACTCTTACATTTGATAAGTGTTTTAAACCTTCTTTAAGACATGTCACTCAAGTTACAATCTTAGAGTATAACTCTAAGAATTGTTTTTGGAACGAAGTATGAATCATCTTCTTGATTTAACCACTTCAATAATTCATAACTCCTCTTCTTAACTATCAGAATGCACTTAGAGGATGAATTGTGATAAGGTCTTAAAATCATTAAGATGGTCTTAAAACATGATACTAAAGTACTCTCCCATCTTTTCAGATTTGAGAAACTTTTATCTTTCTGCCTAAATTGATTCTTCTTATTCGCTCTGCCATACATTGGAACCTTTTCCAATGTCTCAGAATTACACTTAAGCTTGTAAGTATAACCATATTTACTGAGCTATAGTAAATTATGACGAATAGTCTTATCGATCTTTTGTGGTGGACTCTGACCAATGCACAAGAATGTGTACCCGATCCCTTAGTCCTTCACTTGACTCACACACCCATGTGAACAAGTAGTTAGTCTTAATTTTTCCAATGCTCGAAAGTTCTCATTCACCATGCTATACAACTTGCATGATTCCAAGTTTCTATCCAACTGAAACTTGGGTGATGAGAATCTTTCCTTATTTGGTAAATTTAGACACTACCACAAATGAAAGAATCAAATTCATATTTCCACTCTTGCTCTTAATGGAATCTTATAAGCAACACAGATTTTCACAAATGCCATTGTAAGGATATTTTAAAATAAATAAAATCAAAAGATTTACCTTTTATTTTAAAACTTTGCGGAAAAACTTATCCTTACAATCCATATGAAAACTTGTTGTTATCTATTCCTAAGCAAAATATCATAACTCCTAAGAAGTAGCTCAAGAATCCGATCTTCAAACTATGCGATAGAAATCCATCTACGCGATCAGATTCAGCATATTCTTTCTTTAAGTTTCTTCACTTTTCTTTGATTCTTAAAACATCAACATGTGACCCAGTCACATCATGTATCAAGAATCTCAGAATAGAAACTTAGCAGAGTTAGATAGTGGACTTTACCTGAAGTAGAGTCAAACTTATTGACTTTAACATCCTTAGGTAAATTTGGCAGCTTCGCAACCAATGCCCCTTTCTTTGGCAATATAAACATATGGACCCTTTGGTAATGGGACTATCTCAGACTTAGCTTTTCTCTTTACCATTTGGTCAACCGAGTTGACTATGGCCGATCCATTTCCATTGGGAAAAGAATGCTTTTTTGGATTCCCAGTGTCATCATTGTCAATGTCCATAAAGTTTTTAGGAAGTTGATCTTAGCAAATAGATAAGATCATTAAGGGTCATGTCATAGTCTGTTTCATAGGTGTTCCAAAAGAACTCACTATGTGACTTAGAAAGTAGTTGAGCCACCAACTTTCTCAAGATTTTGACACCCAACTCTCCCGGCTTGTCAATATGTGACTACATATCCAAGATGTGATCACACATAGACCTTTGCTTGCCAATAGGGCTTGAGTGACCTTAAACTTTTTAGGAACTTGTGGGTTAGGGAGAATAATTGGAGGAGGTGAAAGAAGTATGATATCCATGGGACATCATCTTCATTTAGGAAAGCTTGTTTCAAGAGATTTAGGAAGATCATAAATGTCTAGACCAGACATCTTTTTGGGAGATATTCAATCTCGAGTGTGCCCTTCAGGTTTTGTGACTGGGATGCCGAGGATCACAAAACAAGGTGTGAAGTAACCATGCAAATTACTTGGTACCCTTAAGTGTTTACCCCTTAATCGATGTGCCAGTTAACCACACACGCTCCATCGATACTATGATAAACATTAGGTTACCCTTTGCCTACCTTGTTAAATACGAGTTAGTGTGCCGGTTAACCACACACGCTCCACTAACCGACTTAAACAAAGTGCAAAGTGTAATTTCATGGATTAGCACCTTATTCACTTTTTCCTAAGTAACTAAGATTGGGTATTTATAAAAGGTTTAGTTACTTAGTATTTATCATTAATACTTTTAATGAAGGGAGAATTATAGTCTTTGTCCTCCCCGTTCGGCTAACGACCCTCTACCGGTCAAGGAAGCGGTGGGTGAGAGTGGACACCCATTAAACTGCCATTTTATAGGCAGTAACCTTATACCCCTTATAGACCGGCTTCGTGAATGAGGCCTACTAACGGTAAGACTGACTTTGTTCTTATACATATATATATATATATATATATATATATATATATATATATATATATATATATATATATATATATATATATAAGTATTAACTATTAATATTATAATAGTATAAGGGTGTATTTTAAACATTTAAAATACTTGGTGGTTTAATCTATTAATTAAACTATACTCTTAATTTAATTAAACTTAAACCATGTCTTTATGGAATTATTAACTCTTTTAATTAGACACTTTAATTAATTTAATGAAGTCCATAAAGTTTGAACTTTAACTTTTAAAATTCTTGGGTTTGGAATTAAAGTGTATATGGGGTTTGACTTTACAAATTCCAAAACTTGAGGACAAGTTTTGAACAATTCAAAAAACTTATGGTTTCCATAACTTATGAATTTTAAAGTGGTTTAATGGAAAAAACCCTTCAAGTTCCATAACTTGTAGACAAGTTATGGAAGACTTTAAAAGCATTAAAAATGTGACTCTTCATTTTTTCATAACTTATGGAATTTTTATGGGTTTTAAAATTCATAAATGTGACTTTTCATGTAACTTGAGGACAAGTTACAAAAACACATATTATGAACAACTTCAAGATTAATTTGGATTGAAAACAACTATCTCATAATTTTTCCTATTAATCTAAACAAACTCATAAACATGAACATTCATAATCAACATTTTTCAAGCATCATATAAACATGTATAAAACTTGAAACTTTGATTATTATCCTTTATTTGGATGAGAATAAACATTACCATAGTATCAAAAAACAAATTTTATGAACAAAAACACTTTGCGGTAATGATTCTAATCCAAAACAGGCCAAAAAACTCGAAGATAAGCTGTCAGGGGGTCCAACTCGTCGAGTGCATGAACCAACTCGACGAGTTGGATGAATTTGTTCATGGACTCGTCGAGTCTGCTGTCCCGACAACAAAAAATTCGATTTTTTTCAGTTTTTTTTTTCAGCAACTTGCATCAAGTATAATTGAAAACAACTCATGGCTCTGATACCACTGTTGGGTTTTGGTATACTACAACATCCTATGGTGCACATACAACCCTAAATACCTTGGATCTATGTTTTCACTAATTATACATGCAAATGGTTTCCAAGGTATTAATCTTACAACTAGCATGCATTTAACATAAAATTATAATATACTAGTTAGCATGACATACCTTTTGATGGAGCTTGAATTCTTGGTGTATTTGGCCTTAAAGAGCTTAGCCCCAATAGTGTGGAAGCCTCAAATGGAATCACAACACACCATGGACAAAGGATGAACTTGAGAGAGAATTCCATGCACACAAAAGACACCATGAACTCTAAAAAGATACAAGTGGCGATTTTGGGCAATGAAGTATCTATTTATATGTGGGATTTCTAGGGTCATGGATATAACCCAAATCCATACCCATGGGTTTTATGATCCATGGTTCATGTGGCCCAACTCTTTATGTATCCATACATAAACTTGGTCCAACATGGATCATAAGCCCAACACATATAAATATAACTAATTATCATAATTAGTCCCCATAGATTTAATTAGTCTCTTTCGACCACTAAATTAATTCCAAATTAATTCTTGATCACTACTAATTAAAACATATGATTTCATATTAATATATTATTACTTATAATATATTAATAAACCATAAATAACCTTCTCTCAAAAGTCCATCCTAACAAATTGTCCTGATGATATGCAACCCAAATGGACCATGCTACTCTCGGGTCGAATACATACCAATAATAGTTATGGGCTTAGACACCTAATCCAACAGAAATACCATAAGCGAGCTCGTCAAGAAAAGTTTGAGGTAGTCAAGTCACTCATGGCTTGCAAGATGAAGGAAGTAGAGTCAGTTGTCAGTCATGTGCAAAGAATGCAACGCTACATAGAGCGTTTGGTCAAGCTCAACATTCAATTTGATGAGGAATTGGCCATTGACATGGTTTTGAACTCATTACCCGATTGTTATGGTCAGTTTATCCTAACTTACCATTTGAACAACACTGAGCAGACACTGGCCCAATTGCACAACTTGTTGCAGACAGCTGAAGCAGGGATGAAGGGTAAAAGTATAGCCTCCACTCCTGCGAGTGCCCCTGTCTTGGCTATTGGACAGGGAAAAGGGAAAAAGAGGAAAGGTCCTACTAAGCAAAATTGGAAGGGCAAAGCCCAAGCTGGGTCATCTAGTAATGGCCCACAGGCTAAGCCCAATGCTACCATTCCCCATGTTTCTGATCCAAAGGATGCTGATTGCTTTTATTGCAATGACAAAGGGCACTGGAAGAGAAGCTGCCCAAAATATATGCAAGATATAAAAGATGGCAAAGTGAAGCCATCTTCAGCGTGTATTTACACTATTTCTTCTAATAACTTATTATCTTATCCTTCATGGGTCCTTGATACAGGATGTGGTTTTCACATCTGTTCTGATTTGCAGGGGCTAAAAGAAAGTGAGGAGGTAGAGCGAGGGAGGATAAACTTGATCATGGGGAACATAAAGTCTTCACCAGTAACCAAGATCGGAGTTTATCAACTTTTGCTTAATAATGATGTTAGATTAGATTTATTGAATTGTTGCTATTCGTCTGAGATGACGAGAAACATTATTTCATTTCATGCATTGTTCAGAAAAGGTTTTAAGTATTCTTTTAATGATTTGAATGGTTCAATTTCTGTTTATAAGAATGGTGTCTTTGTGTTTGAAACTTTACCTTGTGATGGTGTGTATGAAACAATGACTTGTGTTGATAGCTTAGGTAATAGTGTGTTTAATATTGACTTGTCTAATAGTGTAGACAAGGCATGCTTATGGCATTGTCGTCTTGGACACATTAACAAGAAACGCATAGCCCAACTCCAAAAGGATGGAGTGTTGGAATCATTTGACCTAAAATCAGATGATATGTGTGAATCTTGTCTTTTGGGAAAGATGACGAAATCACCATTCATAGGGTCTTGTGAAAGAGGTGAAGGTCTGTTGGACCTCATACATACAGATGTATGTGGGCCCTTCAGATCAACTACAAGGGATGCTAATCGATTCTATGTGACTTTCACTGATGATTATAGCAGATATGGCTATATCTACTTAATCAAACATAAGTCAGAAACCTTTGAAAAGTTCAAAGAGTTTAAGCATGAGGTCGAAAATCAATTGGGCAGGAAGATAAAGGTACTTAGATCCGATAGAGGCGGAGAGTATCTTAGTATCGAGTTCAACGATTATCTAAAAGAATGTGGGATAGTCTCACAATTAACTCCTCCTAGGACACCACAGTTAAATGGTGTAGCCGAGAGGCGTAATCGAACCTTGTTATACATGGTTCGTTCTATGATGAGTCATGCTTCGCTTCCTAGTCACTTCTGGGGGTATGCCTTAGAGACAGCCGCCCACATCCTCAATCTAGTCCCTACAAAGAAGGTTGCCAAAACACCTCATGAAATGTGGACGGGGAAAGTTCCCTCGTTAGCACATATTAAAGTCTGGGGTTGTGAAGCTTTCGTAAGACGAGAGACTCACGACAAGCTAGTTACTAGAAGTGAGAAATGTGTTTTCATTGGTTACCCAAAACAGTCTTTTGGATATTTGTTCTACAGACCTAGTGAAAACATGGTCTTTCTAGCACGAAGAGGAGTCTTTCTAGAAAGAGAGCTCATATTAAAAGAGGACAGTGGGAGCACCATTGACCTTGAAGAAATTCAAGAGTTAGCCAATGAAGGAACCTTAGATGACACTAGCACTCAACCAGAGGAAACAGTTCCTATTGAACCAGTTGATAACTCATTACCTCTTCGAAGATCCACTAGGGTGAGTGTGCCACCTGAGTTGTATGGTTTTCATATTACTTCAGATGATGACACATTCATCAGTGATAGGACACTGGTAAATTTAGATGAACCAGTCACTTACAAGGAAGCAATGGCAGACCCAGAGGCTTCCAAGTGGAAAGAGGAAATGGACAGCGAGTAAGTCCATGTATGACAACCAAGTTTGGAATTTGGTTGATAGTGCACCAGGTCGTAAGACAGTTGGGTGCAAATGGATCTTCAAGAAGAAGACAGACATGGATGGAAATGTGCACACATTCAAGGCTCGACTGGTTGCAAAAGGTTTCACTCAAACCCCAGGGGTTGACTATGATGAGACCTTCTTGCCAGTAGCTAAGATTAAATCTATTAGGATATTGCTCGCCATAGCTGCCTTTCATGACTATGAAATCGGGCAGATGAATGTCAAGACTGCCTTCCTTAACGAGAAGTTGGGTGAGGATGTTTACATGAATCAGCCAGAGGTTTTTGTGTAACGCCCCGTTCTAAGAGTAATTATTCATGGATCCCCGAGATCAAGAGTAAGGGCGTTTCGGTCTTTTATGGGCAATGGGATTTATTCGAGAAGGTTTCAGACCGGGTGTGTCGTTAGAAGCGTAGGGCTTCTCGCCACCTTTTCGTGGATATAAAGTCCGTCGGAAACGGACTTAGAATGAAGGAGTTATAACATTTTGAAGTTGTTTTCATTTATGGTCCCTTAATGGAAAAAGTTGTCGAAAAAGGGGCATGCATGCTTTTGGACACGCGTGGCTACGCCCAGCGTAGCGGGTCTTTGGATCGCGGAGGTGTGAGGCGTACGCCCAGCGTACGCAAAAGTTCATTAAACCCTAATTTGGGTTGAGCCACTATAAATAGAACATAATGGCTTCAACCCTAGCCCCCATATCAGCCTCCCTAACCTCAGAAGAAACCCTAGAACGTTCCAACCTCCATTTTTAGAGATCTTGGCCTTGAAAAGCTCATCTTGGTGGTTTTTAGCTTGGAAGAGAAAAGAAGAAGATTGGGAAGGGGAACCTTGGAAGCTAGAGCTTATAGATCTGGGACAAGTGTTTCATTTCGGATCTCTTCAAGGTAAAAAGCTTTGAGCTTGATGAATAATCTCTTAGATCTTTCTTGGTACAATTTTATGGACTTTTTGGTCCCAAGAATGGACCTTTTTGGAGCAACTTCGATTTTGAGCTTGGGGTTGCCACCCTCAGAGCTAAAAGTGTCCCACAAGTAATAAAGTTGCAATCTTGATGGTCCTAATGAGTTCATGCATGAGATTTAGCCCTTGTTATGGAAGTATGTTGTCACCTTATGGATTTGGGCTTACTTGGTGGGTTGCAAGTCACCAAGTTAGTGACTTTATGGGTTAAGACATGGAAAAGGACCAGGATCTGTAATGGTAGCTTGTAGATCTGAGTATTAAGCACTTATTGGGAAAAGGTCTTATCAGAGGTATTACGTTGAGCGTACGTGTAGGTACGCCCAGCGTACTCACCATTCTGCCTGTACGCTTAGCGTACATGGGGGTACGCCCCGCGTACTCTGTCTGTATGGATCATGAGTTTTTGGGCCGTGGTTTGGGGCATGTTTGGGTATTTGGGCCTTAGTGGGCCATCAGAAATCATATTATATGGGCCAAGGAATATATTCTGGGCTTAGGGTGAGGCCCATTAAGGGATTGGGCCCAATGTAGCAAATTGGGCCATTAGTGGGTCACTAGTAGGCTTGAGAAGCTTACCTAGTGTTAGACCTTTCATATTATGGTGTTGGGCCTTAGTCATGAACCATATTGGGTTAAGGGTAAAATGGTCAATTTACCCTTAGAAGGATATTGTTTTGGGCTAAGTGTTATTGTGGCATTGATAGTTCGGGGAGCTAGAGGAGCAGCAGTGCGGGGATTGTCAGATAGCAGCCAGAAGGGTACCAGCAGTGTTTCAGCAGTTCAAGGTGAGTTTTCCTCGCTGTACTCAAGGGTCTAAGGCACCAAGGCCGACCCCTTAAATTGTTGTTAGAGCTTGTTATATTATGTGATGATATGCTTGCTAGTATCCTGGTGGATAAGATAGTGATATGAGAGTATGCCTTTTGCTTAGTATCCTAGAGAGATGGATAGTTGTATGATGGCTAGTTCTGTTAGATCAGCTCCCTGGTAGTTGGGTAGTGATTCTTTATAGATCGGTAGTGGGTCTTGCATTATGTACGCTGGTAGGAGGATACCTGCGGGTTATGTATGTTGAGCAGTGGTAGAGGGTATTCCATCACGGTAGGATGATAGGGCCCTAGTGTGCTAGTTCTGTAGAGTGTTATGTGGTTGCCTGATATGTGTGCATGTCTGCTAGAGTAGATTGGCATTCCAACCCGATGGTTGTGGGCCAGGAGTATTCCATCCCGGTAGGATGATTGGACTCATAGTAGTTTGGCATTCCAACCCGATGGTTGAGGGGCCTGGGGTATTCCATCCCAAGGGATGATTGGACCCATAATAGTAGTAGTAGTTACTGTATGTATAGGAAGTGGGGCATTCCAACCCGATGGTTATGGGCCAGGAGTATTCCATCCCGGTAGGATGATTGGACTCATAGTATGTTGGCATTCCAACCCCATGGTTGAGGGGCCTGGGGTATTCCATCCTAAGGGATGATTGGACCCACAGTAGCTATTGTTGTATGTATAGGTGTTTGGGCATTCCAACCCAATGGTTGTGGGCCGAGAGTATTCCATCTCGGTAGGATGATTGGGCTCGCGTTATGTAGGCATTCCAACCCGATGGTTGAGGGCCGGGGGTATTCCAACCGAAAGGTTGAATGGACCCGTAGTATGTTGTTCTTTGCTGTATGTGTATGTTTGTGTGTATGGGTACTTTGGGGGAAACTCACTAAGCTTTCGGGCTTATAGTTGTGGTTTATTGTTTTAGGTGCTTCAGGAGATCGTGGCAAGGCGAAGGCGTGATCGCACCGCTCCTCATGTTTATGTTTTATGAGATATGGTTCTGGGGAAATACTCTGATGTTTAAACTGTTTTGAAAACAAGATGTATGAACGTAATGGTTTTTGAATGAAATAAAATGTTTTAAATTGGTTGAAATTTTTTGTCGTTACAAGTTGGTATCAGAGCCTTGGTTTGAGTGAATTGGAGGAACATTCGTGTGAATCCAGTCTCAAATCAAGGAGAGATTTTCAAAAATAGTTTTCAAATGGTTTTCAAAATAAGTAAAGGAGGACGCAGAGGGTATGATCAGTCAGAGCCAGTAAGTTACCCCAAAATACCATACAAGTTATTTGTTTATGAGATATGTTAGAACAACATGCTAGTACTAGGCTAGGGATCTTCAGGAATTGCATGTTAGAATTGTCTGATTTGTGATGCCTGCTAGCCTAGGGTTTTCTTGATATGAGATATTCAGTATTCCTCTAGGGGTGAGGATTGAGTGCCTGCTATGTATGTTTGTGCTTAGGGCGTTGTGATGATACTTGAGACAAATATGGGTAGGTGTGGAAGGTAGTATGGGCCCGTACTACTGAAAGCACAGGACCCATACGCGTGTCAAGGAAGTCACAACCCCTAGGTTGTTGGTTAGAGGTTATTTCTCGACGGTTATGCGAGGTATCTGAGGTTCTTGTGGTTTATTGCAGTATGGCGGATGCGAGACGTCTCGAGTCAGGATCTGGTTCGGGATCGGGAGAGGGTGGTCAGGATGGATCAGCACCTCCCGAGGTGATTGGTCAGATGAGTACGGATGAGTTGGATGCTAGGATTCGTGATATCCTGCATGATGAGGTTGCTGTTATGTTCCGGGCTGAGTTGCCGGAACTGTTTGGGTCGATCTTGCAGAGACAGCGGCCGCGGCAGCCGCAGCGGCTGTGGCAGCGGCAGGGGGAGGAGCTAGTCGGGGTTTTCAGTATCGGGATTTCGACAATACGAAGCCCTCTACTTTCGATGGAGTTCAGGATCCGATTGTTGCTATGAGGTGGTTGTCAGACGTGGAGGGTTGTTTCTTCACGTGTTCATGCCCTGCGGATCAGAGGGTGAGGTGTGCTCTGAACCTTTTGAGGCTCGGGGCGAAGGATTGGTGGAGGTTGACTACGGGATCTTACTCTGATGTGCAGCGGGCAGCGGTTTCGTGGGATCAGTTCCGGGAGATGTTCAGTACCCGTTATGTTCCACAGGTTGAGAGAGAGAGGTTGGCTCAGGAGTTCCTGGAGCTGAAGCAGGATTCAGAGTCGGTGACGGAGATCACCAGGATGTTTACCGAGAGGGCGATGTTTTGCCCGGAGTTTGCTTCGGAGCAGGCTCAGATGTCCCGATATCTGAGTATGCTCAAGAGGGATATCCGGCAGTTTGTGTCCACGCAGAGGTGTAGTACCTTGTTGGAGTTGCAGGAGGCCGCCAGGCGGCGCGAGTTGGAGATGGAGCTCCAGTTGAGAGAACAGAGGCAGGCCCCGGTGCAGTCGCAGCCTGCACCAAAGCGGGTGAGGGCCGTTGATTATAGGAAGGGAGGTCAGATAAGTCGCACTTGCGGGAAGTGCGGCAAGGTGCACGAGTGTAGTTGCCGTTCTTCTTCGGGGTGCCACAGGTGTGGCAAGGAGGGCCACATAGCCAGAGATTGCAGGCAGTCGACTCCATCTGCAGGAGTCCGACTTTGTTATCATTGTGATCAGGTGGGCCATATGAAGACCTAGTGTCCTCTGTTGGCTGCCAGTGTCAGTGCAGGCCCCAACGCCATCCACGTTGAGACTTACTGAGGCGATCAGGTCTGAGCCTCCGATGGCTCCAGGGCGTGCTTATCAGCTTGTGACCGAGGCGATCAGGTCTGAGCCATAAGTGTCAGCCGCTATGTTTTTCTGCTTTATCTTGTTTATGTATGATTGAGTGGTTGTTTCTTGCATGAGATATAAGTGTTGTATGTGTTAGAGAAGAGTTAGTATTGAGAGTTGTTAGAGAGATAGTATCCGTTGTGGAATTCGTGAGGAAGGAAGGTTATGGTTCGGGGATTCGGGAACTTTTAGCAGGAACCTAGGTTCCTTGAAGTTCGGTGTATTAGTGGGGTTCGATTGAGCAGCGTGTTAACTTCTCAGCCAGTGGATAGGGGTTAGTGCCCTAAGTGGGGGAGAATTGGAAATTCTCGGATGAGCCGCTGGTTGTAGAAGGTTGTCTGACGCGGTTTGAATGTTGGTTATTGGTGTTGGGTTTTGAGCATTCTAACACTTCCTAAGTGTACATGCAACCCTAATAACCTTGGATCTATGTTTGTCTAATAATCACGCAAAGTTGAATTCCAAGGTTATATTCCTATCTAGCATACATGGGGAACATTTTTAACTTGAATGAAAGATAGAATAACTTACCTTGTTGTTGATTATGATCCTTAAAACCTTGTGAGCCTAGCACCCCAAGTGTGATGCCTCAAATGCTTCACACAACACCAAATGCAAAGGAGTAAACTTTGAGAGAATCTTACGCTTGCAAAATCGGCTCTAGCCCTCTTTTTTCTTATTGTCGCCAATTTTGGTGGAGAATGGGTTTCTTATATAGTGTTGACACATCTAGGGTTACACCATGTAAACCCTAATGTGTCATGACTCTTCATTTCCATGACCCATGGGTTTGTAACTCCCATGGAGCATCCTATGGGTGGAACCCAACTTGATAATCCATGGAGCCTCTTAGCCCACTATATAAGATATGGAAGATTTACATAATCTACCCATATATTTAATTAGTTATCTTTTGATCACTTAATTAATTCTAAATTAATTCTTGATCAAACTAATTAAATAATATTATTAATATATTAGAACTTATAATATATTAATAAACCATAAGTGTTATTTCTCTCATTTTAGTTTATCCAATTGCATGGTGCCATGCAACCCAAATGGACCATGCCGGGTCGGGTCAAGTACATACCAAAAATAGTTATGGACTTATACACCTTATCCAACAGTCTCCCACTTGGATAAGTCTAATAACTATAACTGCAATACTTCAGGAACCGATCGGCAATCGTAGCTCTTTCAAGGTCTCTCGGAACTGAGAAGATGATGATACGCCATTTAAGATAAGTGATCATATAATCCTCTGTTCTAGATATCAGCCGGACAAATACATGGAACAATGTCTTACTTATTGTCCAGCAGTTTGTTTCCCGATTTCCGATTTGTTTGACAAAGAACTTAATTGAACACATCAACTTAGTTCTGACCGGGCCCGGTACATAGGTCAAAACAAAATCATCAAGGGGCCCAGATATCAGCTTCTAATCCAAGAAGGAACAGATAAACTTCGACTCATATGTTTGTTCTACTACTCATTGAATTATACACAAAAGCACGTTTTATAACATCGAGTTACCAATGCGTTAACGTACAATCAATGCATAACCAACTCATAAGTAACAAATCATATCTCTAGGTTTGAAGACTTATATGATATTATCGTCTCACGATCACTCGAGATAAATTCCATGAAGTGATTCCAGTGAGCGTGGGTTAAGTCCAATGCTCAGAACTTATGAGCACTCATGAGTGTTGTAGCCATGTCCAACAACTTAGACCTCTGCAACCAATCATGACAGTCTTGATTCATACCTACTTCCGACATATGACCGACTGTGGAGGTTCGAATAATATGATATACCAAACATAATTATTCTGGAAGTCAAAACATGCAAAAGAAATATAGTAAACGATCGACAAGAGATAGCAACACTTTACTCATAAATAAAACACCTTTTATTCATCATCTAATGTCAATTACACTTTACAAATTTCAAGGTTATCTAACTACTAAATCTAATATCATCCTTCAGCCCTATGCTCCGAGCATGCTGGAGATGCTTAACCCGAGTCAGTCCCTTCGTGAGGGGATCTGCTGGATTCTCATCCGATGATACCCTCTTTGCCACGAGGAGTCCTTCTTCTATTCGATGTCTGATGAAATGGTATTTTCTGTCGATGTGTCTGGATCTCCCGTGATCCCTTGGTTCCTTGGCTAAGGCAACTGCACTTTCACTATCATAGAAAATTTCCATTGGCTCTTTAATAGCTGGTACAACTCCAAGGTCTCCAATGAAGTTCTTCAGCCATATCGCCTCCTTTGCTGCCTCGCTAGTTGCTATATACTCTGATTCGCAAGTTGAATCAGCCACTGTCTCTTTCTTGGAACTCTTCCAAGAAATTGCTCCTCCATTTAAGGTAAAGACCCAGCCTGACTGAGAGCGGAAATTATCCCTATCAGTCTGAAAGCTAGCATCACTATACCCTACAACTCTCAAGTCTTCACTCCCACCGAGGGTAAGGACCCAGTCCTTAGTCCTCCGTAGGTACTTGAGGATATTCTTTACCGCAGTCCAGTGTACCTTGCCAGGGTTCCCCTGATACCTGCTAACCATGCTCAAAGAAAAGGCTACATCAGGTCGAGTACACGTCATAGCATACATGATCGATCCTACAGCCGAAGCATAAGGTATTCGACTCATTTCTGCTATCTCAGCCTCAGTACTAGGGCTTTGTGTCTTACTCAATCTGGCGTTACTCTGGATGGGTAACTCTCCTTTCTTGGAGTCCTGCATGCCGAATCTCTTCAGCACCTTATCCAAGTAGGTACTCTGACTAAGTCCAATTAGTCTTTTACTCCGGTCTCTCAAGATCCTTATCCCTAGAATATAGGCAGCTTCTCCTAGGTCCTTCATAGAGAAACACTTCCCAAGCCAGGACTTAACTTCCTGCAGAGTTGGGATGTCATTTCCTATGAGTAGTATGTCATCCACATACAATACCAAAAAGCTAACTATACTCCCACTAGCCTTGACATATACACAAGATTCATCTTCACTCCTAGAAAATCCAAATTCCTTGACTTTCTCATCAAAGCAAAGATTCCATCTGCGAGGTGCTTGCTTTAACCCATAAATGGATTTCTCAAGCTTACACACTCTATTAGGGTACTCTGTGTTGACAAAACCCTCTGGCTGACTCATGTAAACATCCTCAGCCAACTTTCCATTAAGGAAAGCGGTTTTGACATCCATTTGCCATATTTCATAGTCATGAAATGCGGCTATGGCTAACAGAACCCTAATAGACTTAATCTTGGCCACTGGAGAAAATGTCTCATCATAATCAACTCCCGGAGTTTGTGAGAAACCCTTTGCAACCAGTCGTGCCTTATAAGTGTGTACATTACCATCCATGTCGGTCTTCTTCTTGAAGATCCATTTGCACCCTACAGTCTTACGACCTGGTACATTCTCAACCAAGTTCCAAACTTGATTGTCATACATGGACCGTATCTCGCTGTCCATTGCCTCTTTCCACTTGGCTGACTCAGGGCCTGCCATGGCTTCCGCGTAACTGTTAGGTTCATCCAGACCTATCAGCGTCTCATCACTGATAAGTGTATCACCTTCCGCAGTAATATGGAATCCATAGTAATGCTCAGGTGCATTCCTAACCCTTGTGGAACGCCTCAGAGGTACAGACTTGTCAATTGGCTCAACAGGAGTTTCCTCCTCAAGTTGAGTGCTAGGGTTTGAAGTTCCTTCACCACTTGACTCTTGAATTTCTTCAAGGTCAACTTGCCTCCCACTGTCTCCTTGGCTTATGAACTCTCTCTCTCGAAAGAAAGCCCTCCTAGCTACAAAGACCACATTCTCACTAGGTCTGTAGAAGAGGTAACCAAAGGATTTCTGTGGGTAGCCGATGAAAATACACCTCTCACTTCAAGGTTCGAGCTTATCATGAGTCTCGTGTCTCACGAAAGCCTCGCAACCCCAAATCTTAATGTGTTCTAGTTTGGGTACTTTACCAGTCCACATCTCATGAGGAGTTTTGGCAACTTTCTTTGTGGGAACTAGATTAAGGATATGGGCGGCAGTCTCTAAGGCATACCCCCAAAATGAGATTGGTAGCGAAGCTCGACTCATCATGGAACGAACCATATCCAACAAGGTTCGATTACGCCTCTCAGCTACACCATTCAACTGCGGTGTCCTGGGAGGTGTCAATTGTGAGACAATCCCACATTCCCTAAGATAGTCGAGGAACTCTGAACTAAGATACTCACCACCTCGATCGGATCGAAGCATCTTAATGTTCCTGCCCAATTGATTCTCGACTTCCTGTTTAAACTCTTTAAACCTCTCAAAAGTCTCTGACTTATGCTTGATTAAGTAGACATATCCATATCTACTGTAATCATCAGTAAAAGTCAAATAATAACGATTAGCATCCCTTGTGGCATGTTTGAAGGGCCCACACACATCCGTGTGTATAAGATCCAACAAACCTTCACCCCTCTCACAAGAGCCTGTGAAGGGTGACTTTGTCATTTTTCCAAGTAAGCATGATTCGCAACTATCATCTGACTTTAGGTCAAATGACTCCAATACTCCATCCTTTTGGAGTTGGCCTATGCGTTTCTTGCTTATATGTCCAAGACGACAATGCCATAATGATGCTTTATCCAAGTTATTATCATTAACAAAATCAATACACAATACATTATTTCCTAAGTTATCAACCACAGATACAGTTTCATACACACCATCACAAGGTAATGCTTTAAAATAAAGAACATTATTAAAGAAAGCATTAATCGAACCAACTTCATTATCAAATGAAAAGGTGAAACCTTGTTTATACAATGCATGAAAGGAAATAATATTTCTTGCCATTTCTGGCGAATAACAACATTTATTCAAATCTAAACTAAACCCACTACTTAGCGATAAAGTATAAACTCCAATCTTGGTGACAGGTAAAGCTTTCCTATTCCCCATGATTAAGTTTATTCTTCCATGCTCCACATTCTCACTTCTTCTTAGTCCCTGCAAATCAGAACAGATATGAATACCACAACCGGTATCAAGGACCCAAGAGTTAGAATGGGGTGAGTTATTAGATAAGATAGTGTAAATACCTGCATGGTTGGGTTTAACTTTCCCATCCTTCACATCTTGCTGGTACTTTGGGCAGTTCCGCTTCCAATGTGACTTTTCATGGCAATAGAAGCATTCAGCCTCTTTAGGGTCAGAAGAAGGAGTGACAAAACCTTTCTTGGTTCCACTTGAAGAAGAGCCATCACGGGTCCTAGCCTTGGTACCCTTCGAAGAGCTCTTCCTCTTCTTCCCTCTACTTTTCCCGATTGCCAAAACCGGGGCGGAGTTTGGAGTAGGAGTGTTAACAACCGACTTACCCTTAAGACATGTTTCTGCGGTCTTGAGGAGTCCCTGAAGTTTGCTGAGTGTGACCTCTTCCTTATTCATGTGATATGTCATGCGGAATTGATCATAGCACGATGGTAAGGAGTGCAAAATGATATCTATTGCAAGCTCCTCAGGGAAGTTCACATTAAGCTTCAGCAACCGATCCACATACCTTTGCATTTTCTGCATGTGGCTCGTGACGGATTCCCCGTCCTTCATCATGGTTGTTATGATAGAGCATATGATTTCATACCTCTCTTGTCGTGCACTTTGATGGTATCTTTCCATCAGATCTTGGTGCATTTCAAAAGGGTAGAAGTCCTCATAGGACTTTTGGAGTTCCGCTGTCATGGTGGCCAACATGATGCATGCCACTTTTATAGCATCCCTTTCATGTGCCCGGAAGTCAGCGATCTCCTGGGGAGTTGCAGTGGTCTCATCAATCTCCTTAAGCTCCTTGTCAAGGACATATTCTTTGTCCTCGTAGCGGGTAATCATCCTGATGTTTCTGATCCATTCATTGAAGTTTGATCCATCAAAAGTGACTTTCCCACACAAGTTCATAAGGGTAAAGGAGCCATTAGGATTAGAGCCAGAAGCAGCATTGTTTGAAGACATCTGAAAGAAGAGAACAAGATTAGTTTAGATATTAAGAGAGTCCTTAATAAAACACCCAAATGTAATATTAAGGCTAGGATCCAATCACAATATATTATAACTTAGAAGAGGTATGCCGTAATCCAAGCTATAACATATTTGAAAGGTAAGTGAATGACGATTCACCAATTTCCACCATGAAAAACAAAATATAAATATTAGGTTTTTAATTGGTTCTTAGAAATTCCTAGATTCCTTTGAGATTCAATGAACTTTTCAAAGGCATGTTTCAATCTCGAGTGTGCCCTCCAAGTTTTGTGACTGGGATACCGAGGATCACAAAACGAGGTGTGAAGTAACCATGCAAATCACTTGGTACCCTCAAGGTTTATCACTCAATCGATGTGCCGGTAAACCACACACGCTCCACCGATGCTATGGTAAACCTTAAGTCACCCTTTACCTACCTTGTTAAGTCCAAGTTAGTGTGCCGGTTAACCACACACGCTTCACCAACGACTTAAACAAAGTGTAAAGTGTAATTTCATGGATTAGCACCTTATTCACATTTTCCTAAAGTAACTAAGATTGGGAATTTAATAAAAGCATTTAGTTACTTTATAATATTCATCATACTTTTAATGAGAATTTATAAGTCCGTGTCTTACCCGTTCGGCTAACGACCCTCCACCGATCAAGGAAGCGGTGGGTGAGAGTGGACACTCATTAAGTTGCCATTTTATAGGCAACAACCTTATACCCCCCTTATAGACCGGCTTCGTGAATGAGGCGTACTAGCGGTAAGACGACTTGACGTTATACATATATATATATATATTAGTAACTTATAATATTATAAAGTATAAGGGTTGAATTTTAACTTTTAAAAATCTAAGGGTTGGAACTAAAGTTTTAATCAAGACTTTACATGTTCCAAAACTTGAGGGCAAGTTTTGTAAACTTCCAAAACTTTTCATTTCTTATAACTTATGAATTAATTGAGTAATAAAAATGAAGACTCTTCATTTTTCTAACTCTTGTGTTCTTTTAATGGCTTTAATAAAAGTGAGACTTTTGGTTTTTCATAACTTGAGGACAAGTTATGGACTCCATTAAAACACATTATGATCATGAATTAAACTACCATGAAGGTTACAAACAATTCCTATGATCATCTAATCTTCATAAGTTCAAGAACATGAATATGAACACTTTCAAGAATCAAAAATTACACTTAAAAAAAACTTGTAATTTTAATAATTGCCATTGTAAATGGATTAGCATAAACATTACACCATCTAAAACACGCTTTAAAACATCAAAACAGTTTAGGGTAATGTTTCTAGTCCATTTCCAGCAACAAATGTGCAAACTTTCATACGAGCATAAAACAGAAAAACGATTTTTTTTTCAAGCTGTTTGCACACAAAAAAAAAACAACAAACGAACCTGGCTCTGATACCACTGTTGGGTTTTGAGCATTTTAACACTTCCTAAGTGTACATGCAACCCTAATAACCTTGGATCTATGTTTGTCTAATAATCATGCAAAGTTGAATTCCAAGGTTATATTCCTATCTAGCATACATGGGGAACATTTTTAACTTGAATGAAAGATAGAATAACTTACCTTGTTGTTGATTATGATCCTTGAAACCTTGTGAGCCTAGCACCCCAAGTGTGATGCCTCAAATGCTTCACACAACACCAAATGCAAAGGAGTAAACTTTGAGAGAATCTTACGCTTGCAAAATCGGCTCTAGCCCTCTTGTTTCTTATTGTCGCCAATTTTGGTGGAGAATGGGTTTCTTATATAGTGTTGACACATCTAGGGTTACACCATGTAAACCCTAATGTGTCATGACTCTTCATTTCCATGACCCATGGGTTTGTAACTCCCATGGAGCATCCTATGGGTGGAACCCAACTTGATAATCCATGGGGCCTCTTAGCCCACTATATAAGATATGGAAGATTTACATAATCTACCCATATATTTAATTAGTTATCTTTTGATCACTTAATTAATTCTAAATTAATTCTTGATCAAACTAATTAAATAATATTATTAATATATTAGAACTTATAATATATTAATAAACCATAAGTGTTATTTCTCTCATTTTAGTTTATCCAATTGCATGGTGCCATGCAACCCAAATGGACCATGCCGGGTCGGGTCAAGTACATACTAGAAATAGTTATGGACTTATACACCTTATCCAACAATTGGGATGGTGTGATGAGGCGGTTTAGTCATAGTAAGAGCTGTGCGAGTGTCGAGGATCTTTGAACCAGAGGTTGGATGATGCGTAGGCATGTTTTCAGTCTCCTTGGAAGAGGAGGGGGATAGTGTCTCCAGATTGGAGGTTTGGACAAAGGAAGGCGAGATAGCAGGTTAGCAGACTCGGGAGCAGTCTGGATCGATGATGAGGATTATACAGTCGTAGGTAAAGGACCTAGAGATCGTGTTAGGGAATTATGAGTGGGTTATACTCAAGTGTGACGAACCGGAGAGTTCAAGGGGAACGCAAAGACAAGGTCCTTGGTTCCGAGTATGGTTTTAGGTTTGAGTTATATATGTGGAGGTATTCCAATCTGGGGTATTCCCTCATGAGGATGACCGGACCCTATGATTGATTGGACCTGATGTGTTTGGTATTCCAACCCGAGGGTTGACTGGGCCAAACATGAGTAGGATGCGAGGGTATTCCATCCTAGGGATGAGCGGACCCGTCGTAGGCATGCCTGGTATTCCAGCCGGAGGCTGATTGGGCCAGGTGTGAGTGTTGGTTTTTGGTAAGGGTATTGATGTATGTAAGTTTGGGTAGTCAGAGTTGACAATTGGCGATTTCGAGGGCGAAATCATATTTAAGTGGGGGAGAATTGTAACGCCCCGTTCTAAGAGTAATTATTCATGGATCCCCGAGATCAAGAGTAAGGGCGTTTCGGTCTTTTATGGGCAATGGGATTTATTCGAGAAGGTTTCGGACCGGGTGTGTCGTTAGAAGCGTAGGGCTTCTCGCCACCTTTTTCATGGATATAAAGTCCGTCGGAAACGGACTTAGAATGAAGGAGTTATAACATTTTGAAGTTGTTTTCATTTATGGTCCCTTAATGGAAAAAGTTGTCGAAAAAGGGGCATGCATGCTTTTGGACACGCGTGGCTACGCCCAGCGTAAGCTGGGTTACGCCCAGCGTAGTGGGTCTTTGGATTGCGGAGGTGTGAGGCGTACGCCCAGCGTACGCAAAAGTTCATTAAACCCTAATTTGGGTTGAGCCACTATAAATAGAACATAATGGCTTCAACCCTAGCCCCCATATCAGCCTCCCTAACCTCAGAAGAAACCCTAGAACGTTCCAACCTCCATTTTTAGAGATCTTGGCCTTGAAAAGCTCATCTTGGTGGTTTTTAGCTTGGAAGAGAAAAGAAGAAGATTGGGAAGGGGGAACCTTGGAAGCTAGAGCTTATAGATCTGGGACAAGTGTTTCATTTCGGACCTCTTCAAGGTAAAAAGCTTTGAGCTTGATGAATAATCTCTTAGATCTTTCTTGGTACAATTTTATGGACTTTTTGGTCCCAAGAATGGACCTTTTTGGAGCAACTTCGATTTTGAGCTTGGGGTTGCCACCCTCAGAGCTAAAAGTGTCCCACAAGTAATAAAGTTGCAATCTTGATGGTCCTAATGAGTTCATGCATGAGATTTAGCCCTTGTTATGGAAGTATGTTGTCACCTTATGGATTTGGGCTTACTTGGTGGGTTGCAAGTCACCAAGTTAGTGGCTTTATGGGTTAAGACATGGAAAAGGACCAGGATCTGTAATGGTAGCTTGTAGATCTGAGTATTAAGCATTTATTGGGAAAAGGTCTTATCAGAGGTATTACGCTGAGCGTACGTGTAGGTACGCCCAGCGTACTCACCATTCTGCCTATACGCTTAGCGTACATGGGGGTACGCCCCGCGTACTCTGTCTGTATGGATCATGAGTTTTTGGGCCGTGGTTTGGGGCATGTTTGGGTATTTTGGCCTTAGTGGGCCATCAGAAATCATATTATATGGGCCAAGGAATATATTCTGGGCTTAGGGTGAGGCCTATTAAGGGATTGGGCCCAATGTAGCAAATTGGGCCATTAGTGGGTCACTAGTAGGCTTGAGAAGCTTACCTAGTGTTGGACCTTTCATATTATGGTGTTGGGCCTTAGTCATGAACCATATTGGGTTAAGGGTAAAATGGTCAATTTACCCTTAGAAGGATATTGTTTTGGGCTAAGTGTTATTGTGGCATTGATAGTTCGGGGAGCTAGAGGAGCAGCAGTGCGGGGATTGTCAGATAGCAGCCAGAAGGGTACCAGCAGTGTTTCAGCAGTTCAAGGTGAGTTTTCCTCGCTGTACTCAAGGGTCTAAGGCACCAAGGCCGGCCCCTTGAATTGTTGTTAGAGCTTGTTATATTATGTGATGATATGCTTGCTAGTATCCTGGTGGATAAGATAGTGATATGAGAGTATGCCTTTTGCTTAGTATCCTAGAGAGATGGATAGTTGTATGATGGCTAGTTCTGTTAGATCAGCGCCCTGGTAGTTGGGTAGTGATTATTTATAGATCGGTAGTGGGTCTTGCATTATGTACGCTGGTAGGAGGATACCTGCGGGTTATGTATGTTGAGCAGTGGTAGAGGGTATTCCATCACGGTAGGATGATAGGGCCCTAGTGTGCTAGTTCTGTAGAGTGTTATGTGGTTGCCTGATATGTGTGCATGTCTGCTAGAGTAGATTGGCATTCCAACCCGATGGTTGTGGGCCAGGAGTATTCCATCCCGGTAGGATGATTGGACTCATAGTAGTTTGGCATTCCAACCCGATGGTTGAGGGGCCTGGGGTATTCCATCCCAAGGGATGATTGGACCCATAATAGTAGTAGTAGTTATTGTATGTATAGGAAGTGGGGCATTCCAACCCGATGGTTGTGGGCCAGGAGTATTCCATCCCGGTAGGATGATTGGACTCATAGTATGTTGGCATTCCAACCCCATGGTTGAGGGGCCTGGGGTATTCCATCCTAAGGGATGATTGGACCCATAGTAGCTATTGTTGTATGTATAGGTGTTTGGGCATTCCAACCCGATGGTTGTGGGCTGAGAGTATTCCATCCCGGTAGGATGATTGGGCTCGCGTTATGTAGGCATTCCAACCCGATGGTTGAGGGTCGGGGGTATTCCAACCGAAAGGTTGAATGGACCCGTAGTATGTTGTTCTTTGCTGTATGTGTATGTTTGTGTGTGTATGGGTACTTTGGGGGAAACTCACTAAGCTTTCGGGCTTACAGTTGTGGTTTATTGTTTCAGGTGCTTCAGGAGATCGTGGCAAGGCGAAGGCGTGATCGTACCGCTCCTCATGTTTATGTTTTATGAGATATGGTTTTGGGGAAATACTCTGATGTTTAAACTGTTTTGAAAACAAGATGTATGAACATAATGGTTTTTGAATGAAATAAAATGTTTTAAATTGGTTGAAATTTTTGGTCGTTACATTTTGTTGATGCAAAGTTTCCCAATAGAGTGTGCAAGCTTGAGAAATCCATTTATGGATTGAAACAAGCATCTCGCAGCTGGAATCTTTTCTTCCATGAGAAAGTCAAAGAGTTTGGTTTCTCTAGAAGTGAAGATGAGTTTTGTGTGTATATCAAGGCTAGTGGGAGTATAGTAACTTTTCTGGTATTATATGTCGATGACATATTACTCATTGGTAACGACGTTCCAACCTTGAAAGATGTTAAGTCTTGGCTTGGAAAGTGTTTTGCCAGGAAAGACCTTGGAGAAGCTGCCTATATTCTTGGGATTAGAATATTGAGAGATAGAAAGAAGAGACTAATTGGACTTAGTCAGAGCACATACTTGGATAAGGTACTAAAGAGGTTTAGTATGGAAAATTACAATAAGGGAGAGCTACCTATCCAGAGCAATACCGAATTGAGTAAGACTCAATGCCCGAGTACAGATGAGGAAATAGCTGACATGAGTCGTGTACCTTACGCTTCCGCTGTCGGGTCGATCATGTACGCTATGACATGTACTCGCCCTGATGTGGCATTTGCTTTGAGCATGGTCAGTCGCTATCAGGGAAACCCGGGTAGAGCTCATTGGATAGCGGTTAAGAATATACTTAAGTATTTGCGAAGGACAAAGGATTGGGTCCTTGTACTTGGTGGCAAAGATACTTTGAGAATAGATGGTTACAGTGATGCCAGCTTTCAAACGGATAGAGATAACTTCCGTTCTCAATAAGGTTGGGTATTTTTACTGAATGGAGGAGCAGTTACTTGGAAAAGTTCCAAGCAAGATACGGTGGCTGATTCTACTTGTGAATCAGAGTACATAGCAGCGAGTAAAGCGTTGAAAGAAGCATCTTGGTTGAGGAACTTCATCGGAGATCTCGGAGTTGTTCCAACCATCCAGGAACCTATGGAACTGTTTTGCGATAATGAAGGAGTGGTTGCCTTAACAAAGGAACCCATAGATCATTGTAAAACCAGACATATCGACAGAAAGTACCATTTCATAAGACATAGAGTAGAAGAAGGCCATCTTGTTGTAAAGAGGGTATCATCTGAAGACAACCCAGCAGACCCCCTCACAAAGGGTCTGAGTAGGGTTAAGCATATTCAGCATGCTCGGAGCATTGGACTGAGAGATGATATTAGTTTTAGTAGTTAGATTAGTTTTATTCTGAAACTTGTAACAAAGTAAATGTAATTGACTTTTGGTGATTAAATAATAAAGTATTATTTATGAGTTTGGTTATTGCCTTTTGTCAATTGTTTATTATTGTGTTTCATATTTTGCATGTTTTACTTCCTGAATAATATGATTATTCAAACTCCACAGTCGCTCGTACTTTTGGAAGTAAGTAGTGAATTAAGACTGTCATGAATTGGATTGCAGATTGTCTGAGGATAGACATAGCAATAGAATTACTGCAATGATTCATGAGTACTCAGAAAATTGAGATTTGAGTATTGGATAAACCCTCGCTCAGAGTATTACTTCATGGAATTCATCACGAGTAATACTGAGACGATAATATCTTATAATCTTGAAATGAAGATATATGAGTTGTAATTTGCAAAGTCGGTTATACATTGGTGATACGAAAACGCATCAGTAACTTGGTGTCATAAAACGTATTGTCATGTATAGTTTGATGAGTAAAAGATACAAGCATATGAGTCAACGTTTATTCGTTCCTTTTTCCCTAACCGGAAAAGCGATATATGTGGGCCCCTCGATGATTTGGTGTTGACTTATGTGCTGGGCCCAGCCACGATTAAATTGATGTGTTCAATTAGAAGTCCTATATCATCACAAATCAGAAATCGGGAAACATAGATTCTGGACAAAGAGATTGATTACATTCCATGTCTTATGTCTGGGGATATCTTGCAGAACGAAGGATTATATGATCACTTATCTTAGGACATGTAACTGATTGAGTCAGAGTTCAGCAGCGGCTTTTGGAAGCTACAATTTGCTGATCAAATTTAGAAGTCATACTAGCAATTATAGTTACAGACTTATCCAAGTGGGAGACTATTGCATTAGGTGTCTAAGCTCATAACTATAATTGGTATGTACTTGAATTGATAGCAGCACAGTCCTTTTGGGTTGCCCTCAAGCCTAGCAACTAGACAAGAAAATTGTGAAAGGAGAGATATTGATTTATTATAAGATTAATAAATTAATATAAATGATTTATTAATATGTTAAAAGGTTAATATATTAATTAGAAATCATAATATTTAATTAATAGTTAGCCAGAAATTAATTAGAATTAATTTTGGGGTTAATAGTATTAATTATAAAGTGCAGGGACTAGTTTGCAATTATCTAATAGTTGAGTGGAAGGTTCCAGAACCTCCTTGGAAGGGGGTGGACGAAATCTATAGGGGAAAACCTAATGATTTCGTCCAAGGGGCTTGGATAAGGCCTTTGGATAAGCTTAGGCCCCAAGCAAATGAACATTAGGGTTTTCCCTAAATCCTAGATCCCTCAGCTATATAAGGAGCCTCCTGGCTCCCAAAATTGGCACTCCTTCTCTTGAAGAAACCCTAGGGCGATTTTTGCATACCCTAGCCTCTCTCCTCACAACTTTCCTTCTTGCTAGCTCTTGGGTGTGATTTCATTAGAGGCATTACAATTGTGGTGCTAGGCTTCCAAGAAGATCAAGATAAAAGGATTACCAATTCTTTGCTATAACAATTGAAAGGTATGTAACTCTAAAACCCTAGTTGGTTAATTTCGAAAATAGCCTCTCTCCTTAGGGTTCTTGTTTTGCAATTCAAAGTTATATGTTCAATAGTTAAAACATAGATCCAAAGTAGGTTGCATGTGAACCTAGGAATTGTTTTCTAGTTTATTTGTTTTACCCAAAACCCATCATTTTTAACAATGACATTATTACTTCTTTTACTTCTATTTGACAACATCAAAACTTTTTCAAATAAGACCAGTATTTTGTATATTAGATCGTAATCAATGAGAAGTTGAGAACAAGGAATGCTTTTATCTAATTATTTTTTACCTTTGTTTTATTACTATTATCAGTTTTTATTATTTTTATACGAAAAACATTAACCATACAATTGCAAACAATTATTTTTATACATGATTTGAATTTTGACTATAAGTCTATCATCATTATTTTTAATTAATATTTAAAATGGTTTCAAAATATTAAACTATGTTCAAGTCAAGATAAAAAACGAAAAAAAAAGATACCCTATCGGGAACTGTCATTAAATGAATATATAAACAGAAAATATGGAATTACAGTTTAAAATAAAGTACAAACACTTAAACTATATGTTGGGAAAAATATCTTGGATCTCTTGTAACCATTACATATTTGTTTTATTAAGTAGATATCTTATTGTTAATGAAAAAAGAAAATCGGATTTCCCCAGGGTATCTTGGATCTCTTTTATCTAATTATAAAAGTTATGATGTTACTTTTTATCCAACTTACTTTCAGTTCGATGGACTTTAATATCAGACGTCTTGAACCCTTTTCAATTTGACCATCATTAAGTTCTGCAATGAAAACAAAACCTTTGTAAGGACAGAAGCAAGAAATTAAAAACCACTTGCCCAAGGGTTGATAAATCTTATACAAGACACAATTAGATGGGAAAATAAACCCGATAAAGAACCCAATACGATAGGACAAAACACAGTCTAGTAATTATAATTTAACCGACCAACAACCCAATTATACAGTTTCATAACATGAATCAAATAACAGTAAAACAATTGATTAATGCCAAAGGAAAGAAATAGACTAACTTGAGTACCAATAAAACAATGGATTTGGGACCTGTAAAGACAAACACACACACACACACACATACACACCGTTAAACAAAATCACCACCACATTACCCTTCATATATCAACTTATAAGGTCCAGAGCTTCTGAATCCATGTTTGCAAGACTTGGTTCACTCACGAATTTTCGAATTGTATAGAAACGATATGTTCCATTTAACCTACAAAAAAGAAAAATTAATTTTGTAGATCTAACAAATTCATCAGTGTTTTTTCGAAAAAAAAAATCATCACAGTCAAAAGAAAAGGAACTATCCCCATCATATTCAGGAAACCCATGAAACTGATCCCTTACCAGTTGGTGTTGGTTGTGAAAGATTTGATCACACACTCAACCATAGGCTTTGTTTAGAAAAAGAGGAGACGAAGAAACTTGTTCTTGTTGGAAACCCCAAAATCAAACCAAGCCATGTTCATTGAAAATCCTTAAAATCGTTTATCTTTTGGTTCATTAGATAAGCGAGAGACAGGTAGTGACTAAAAATGACAAAATCACATACGACCAGATCCAAAAACTAAAATTGGTTAACAATAAAAGTACCTCATTGGTTTTTAAACCAGTACCAAGAAATCTTGGTCAATTGGCGAGAGAGAACAGGGATTCGCCTTTTCCTTCAAGCCCGAGAATAGAGATGAAAAGGAAATATTATTGTAATTTCTTCAATATAAGAGATGAAAAGGAAATCTAGTTGTAATTTCTTCAATATAAGAGATAAAAAAGAAGTTGTTTTACCTGAGATTTGTACAAAGAATGGAGGTGGTACGGTGGTTCTTCCAGAGACATAGATCGAGTGAGATAGAGATGAGAGATGGTATGCTTCAGTTTGCCCTAAAGAAAAAATATGAAATCGGTAAATAAACAGACCTGATGAACCAAACGCAAAAATGACATCTTCTTGATCACGGTGGAGGTTTAGGCGATAATCATGGAGATGCTACGATCAATGATGGAGAGGAGGCCGACATGAAACCCAGATTCAAGATGGTGGTGGTAACAGATGCGTAAGAAGGGTTATGGTAACATGAGGTAATTGTGATTTAGGGTTTCTCGATGAAGACGACTGATTTAGGGTTTTAGTGAGTGATTGTGAGTCTAGGAATAAAAAATATTGTTCAATTCCCAAAGTAATTCCATAATCGATTCATGAGTAAGTGTATTGGATGATAAGTTGTACATGAGGTAGTACGTATTGTACCTCTTAAATTTCAAGAAACAGACAATATATTTAATAATATAGTAAAGATTAAGATATTTATAAAAATAACGGATTAATATAATATCTGATTCCTATAGAGCAATTGAATTAGTATAACATCTAAAATTTTATAAAATATTTAGATTTTTATTAAATGTATAAATATCCAAACTATAATTTATCCTGATATTCTAAAAAAGTATATAAAATGATAAGTGATAAAAACAATTAAACATGATGACATGATAATATTTGAAATAGATTATGTAGATTATAATATAAATTTAAATAAAAAATTGATATGACATTGGATTAAATTTTATTTTTTAAGGGTTGAATTAAGGTTGTCAAAATCGCTATCTTGATTGTAGGATCGTAGAATCGTACAATCCAACGATCCTACGTATGAAAAACGAGTCGGATCGTATATGGATCGTATTTGAGATATGATTGCAGGTAGGATCGTGAAATTGGGATCCGATCCGATCCTACCTTCCCTTGATTTTTTTCTTTTTTTTTTTTGAAAAAAATGAATTTACCACTTTATGTCTTTTATCTTTTACGAGTTTACCATTTATCATTTTATGTTGTGAGTTGTGACTAATGCTTTGAAGTTTTTATGGTTTTTGAACGGAAAACTGAATCTTTGAGATATTTTTCATGTTTTTAAATTATAAGTTCAAATTATGTTTTATTTTGTGGGATTTTAGGACCCCGATTCCGATTTTGCAAACCCAAAAACGATCCTACGTAAAATCCCTCCCGATCTTGACAACTTTGGGTTGAATGACCAAAGATAATCTTAATTACCAAGCAATGAACTAGTTATCAATATATCAATAATTCAATTTGCATGTCGTTTATTTGATTATAGACCTATAATATATATGTTTGATTTTAACACCATGTCAATCTTTTGAATATAAAGTTTATGCGTATATCATTTGGAATGCACATCCTCAATAAGATTCACTAATATGATTAAATTTTATATAAAAATAAATATAGAAATAAAAAAGCAAGTAGCCCATGAAAGTTTCATAGGATGAGGCCTTCATTGCCGACCATTCATCTGAAGATAACAAAAACCCTCTAAAATCACAACTACTCTATCCCCATCATATCTGCTTCTTCTTCTTCTTGACCCAAAAATACACACACTCAAAACATACACACACATACACACGCTTAATGGCTCTTAGAATGTGGGCTTCTTCCACAGCCAATGCTCTAAGGCTATCCACTTCTTGCAGACCTCATTTCTCCCCTCTTGCACGATGCTTCTCTTCAGGTAAATTACATTTCTACCTTCGAATATATCTGTAATCCATGTTTGTTTTTCTTATGTCCATTGAGAGGTGTTGCAGTTGTGGATGGGTTGAAGTATGCAAATTCACATGAATGGGTCAAGCATGAAGGTGCTGTTGCTACCATTGGTATTACTGACCATGCTCAGGTTCTTTGCCATTTTTTCTTTCTTTCTATTTACTTTTATTATTGTTATCAAGAGTTAAATGCATATTTATGTATACTTATGTTTGGTTTAATTTTATAAATAGATAACAAACTACTTTTTTTCTTTATAAAACACCATTGTTTTAGAAAAATATCATTATAAGGTAAGCTAATGGAACTTTTCGGTCACAAAATACGCTTCTTTTTATGGGTTTAATGATATTGTAAGAAAAAAAACATTCAAGTTGCTTACCTTTGTAAAAAAAAAAAATACGCTTATTTATGACATTAACCCTTTATGTCTTCAATTGTAAAAAAATGTAGGACCATCTTGGAGAGGTGGTGTTTGTGGATTTGCCGGATGCTGGTGGCTCAGTAACCAAAGCCACCGGCTTTGGAGCGGTGGAAAGTGTCAAAGCCACCAGTGATATTAACTCCCCAATCTCTGGAGAGATTGTGGAGGTGAACTCAAAGCTCACTGAGACTCCCGGTTTGGTAATTCTCTCTTATTTTCCATTTACAAAATAATTTGTTCGATTTAAAAGTCAAAACATATTATTTTGTATGACTAATGAATAAATTTCATGAATGTTAAAGATTAACACAAGCCCGTATGAAGATGGATGGATGATTAAGGTGAAACCAAGCAACCCATCGGAGTTGGAATCATTGATGGGCGCAAAAGAGTACACAAAGTTCTGCGAAGAAGAAGACGCTTCTCACTAGACTTGAACATACAAAATGTCCTATGAATTTTTTTCTTTTTCGTTTCTTCCTCAACTAACTGAAATCTCAGTTGTTCTAAATAAATGATATTATTTCAAAGGCTTGATGTTAATTTATTATCTATAAATTATGATACAAGTTTACCCGTTCATGTTAGCACATCTATCAAATCAATCACAATTTTATCCCATTTGAGGGTATATATCATATTTATACTGTCAAATGTTACAAAAGTACCACGAATTATATAATTTTATACAATTGTCACCCATATTTATATCATGAGCATATCAAGACCAATATGTGGAACCGGTGGAGGCCTTAAACCTCACCATAGCCGTTGCAGTTTGATGGGGAATAAGAAGCAATTGATATCAGTTTCAGTCTTAGTTCATTGCTGACTGTGTCAACTTTAGTTTGAGTAGCCACAACCTCAACTTTTGGGATTTCAGATTCAGTCACATGTGAAAAACTTTCGGGTTCACAATAAGAGATGGCGATGAGAGATTCCCTCACATGCTCGAGTGAAAACTTCTTTTTCTGTGGTTGATAATAACCCATGTAACGTAGTATGCTTTATCCTGCAAATATTCCGAATTAATGTAAACATCGTTTTTGTAGAAGGTTTGGTTTGATGACTCTTAGGCCTTGTTTGTTAGACAGATTAGCACAAGAACAGATTGCATTAGTGACAAAAAAAATGTAATCTTTTGTCTTTAACAGAAGAGATGTGTTCGATCGGGTGGTCCATAAATACTTATGTATGTGTTTATTTTCTTTTGTAATGGAAACATTCTTATATTTTCGCATATATAAGGTCCATAGAACTTGTAATTGATTGAGTAAATCAAATTGTTTTAAAACACGCGTAGAAATGGATTTCAAGTATGACTCGTATGATAAAAATGTTGGCATGTTTCTGTTTTTGATATTTTGGTCAAAGGTATCATTTTTTGAACCAAGATATGGCATGCTTTTACTCCCCGGTTTGAGATTTAAGTAGTTTTCTCATAATTCGATCATTTGGTTTCGCTTAGCTTAGTGATTTAACGTCAATCTTGGATATTAAATTTAAATAGAATTATGGAAAAAAGTCAAAATTGATATCTTAAAACAGAGGAATATGTTTTGTTATGGTTTTCATTGCTGTTCTTTTGTTCAGCTTCATAAAAATTAACAGAAATTCAATAATAAGTCAAACAAAAATAACCGACGCTTATAATAATGGAAAACCAAATCGAAAGAGTTTCAAAATAAATCAACTAAAAAAACAGAGGATAATATGAAAACCAACAAGAAATATAAAAACCATCCGCAAAACAATCAAGCGAAACCGAATTTTTGAAAACCAAAAACGCAGATCACGAGACAAAGGATAGAATTTCAGATTAAAATCATGAAGAAGAAAAAGAACAGACCTTAGTTATGGCGATTATGGGTGAAGCAACGGCGTGGATCTCTGCCTCCGTCCCTCGGCGTTTGGGGGAAAGGACAGGAGGAGCGAGGGAGGCGTTAGGAATGAGAGGTTTGGTTGGTGGGGGAGATTCTTTCGTCTGAATCTTTTGTACCCAAACTCCTTTTTTTTTCCGACGTGTAATCTATTAACCAATTTTGGATAGCTTTGACTTGGGATTTTGACTCTATCTATGTCATCCAATCCAATCCTCTAATAATAAAATAAGTAAAACATACTCGCCATACGATTTATAAAGCTTTAAATACAAACCTGCAGCTACAAAATAAAAATAATAATAATAATATAATAATAATAATAATAATAAGTTGAGTGCGATTAGAATGATTAAGAGCCTTTTCTTTTTCAGTGTGATCTGATGAAAATTATTAGTAACGATATACAAGTGTTTTCCCTTTTTAAAATAGAAAGAAATTTTTCTAGAGAAAGAGATTTTTCTTAGAGAATCTTTAGCTCAAGACTGAGAGAAGATTTTTCTTTATTTAAGATCAATAATTTGAAATATAAGAGATCGATCGTGTCATCTTTTTCAATATTACCAATAGAGAAAAAATTAATATGATTTTTTACCAGATACGCTGATGCATCGTTCCATTCTGACTTGATGTCATCAGCAGTGTGAAGAGAATCAACGTTAAGAATCCCAACATTGTCCTGTGAAGTGTCAGCATGAGATTCAGCAGTCTAGGCCATGAGACACTTAACTTCATCGTCTGAAGAGTATTCCTTGTCAAAAGCAAATGATAGAGTGATCATCATCTCTTGAGAAGTTGAGCAGTTTTGGACCAAACCATAGACATAAAAATGAAGTGAGTTCAAATAGCAATTCTAGCTTTTACATCAAGATTCGGCATCCCTTTCTCTTACGTGCTATAACAGGGAACAGACTTCCCTTTCAACTTACTGCCAGAGGCACCATTGTTTGATGATTGATGTGAAGCAGCTATAGGACCTTTGTTGACGACGTCGAGCATATCGAAATCCATGAACTCTAGAACATTCATGGCCTTTGATTCCAATCAGAGAAGTTGTATTGGTCAAATGGGGGAATCTTGTTACAAACAGATGACTTAGGAACTAAGGAAGACGGCATGATTACTTGAGTGTATCACAAACCTGCTCTGATACCAATTGAAGTTTTGTGTTTGATCGGATACACTTCAAGTATGAATAAGAAAAGCAAAACTAATCTAAGCAAAATAATCAACAAAAGGTAAATAACACAAGAGTTCTCCAAATGTTCATTTCACCAAGAAAAGAGGTTTTGTCTTCACTAAGAAGATGGGTTTGTGACAAGACAATTGACGCAAAGCCACAAACAAAACTACTCAACCTCACCCTAATGTTGTATATATACTAATCTATACATGTATATCTCATGATTGACATGACTGTATCTAATCTATACTAAGAACCGGTTTTATCATAAGGACATGGGATTTGATATCTATTCTATATTTATCTATAATAATTGTCTAATATACAAAAGATTACAATCGGACAACTATACTATAAGTTGACGCTGTTGAACTTATGATGCTGGCGCTGATGACTTGTAGATGCTGACGCTGATAGATCAACATATCATGTGTTTGACTCATCAGATCATAAGGTATGACCTTACACTTTCTTTAATTATATTTTCATAATTTACTGTATTGAATTCAAACATTCAAGTTGAGGACGGGGAATTCTCAAATGTTATTAACTAGAAAACCCAAAAGAGATAAACTAAAAAAATGGGAATATTTGAAACGTTTTGAAAAATTTGGGTCTAGTCATTGAATGTGGCATTCTAGACGTCGCCTTGGAGAACTGCCTGTCATAATTGATAACATCCATGAAGCCTATGGATAAATCTGAAAATTGGTTGACATCAGGCCGAACGGTATACGTACAACGAAGGAGTCTGTGGCATATGTGGCCACGAACCACGATTGTGCACACCGCCCCAGTGTGTCGTCGTGAGTCGTGGTCGTGGCTATTCATGGTGTCTATGACAGAGGCGGACATCCAATTAAATTTCGGGGCTTGCATTCGACCGTTCAACGATCAATTTTTGTAGTTTTTAATTTTTTTTACAAACTCAGTGCCTATATAAACACAATAAAACCCTCACTTTTCATTAAATTTTACACTCTCATTCTCTAAACCAAAAAACACATGAATTTCTTTAAAATTTTTGACTCGGATAATGACAGATAATTCATCTCAGCCTTCTTCAACATTGTACAACACTTTCACGATGAAGAAAGTTCGAATGTTGCACGTTCGATAATGGTCATCAATCGTGATCGCCAAGCCGCATACGACTTATTGGTACGTGATTACTTTGCCGATAATTGTCTTTACAATGAGGACTCGTTCGAACGTCGTTTCCGTCCAAATAAGGCTATATTTTTACGTATTAGTAATGCTTTAAAGGTCCATTATGATTTTTTCAAACAAAAACCCGATGCTAGAGGAAGAATGAGCTTTTTCTAGTATACAAAAATGTATCCTCAAAACATAACTCCATCTCGTGTGCACAATCAAGCCGACGCCTTCCCGCGATCCTGAGAAGTACCTGAAACACATATCACATAACATGGTAAGCACGAAGCTTAGTGAGTTCCCCAAAATACCACACATATCTCATTTGCCTCTAATGGCTATATCTCAATAACGGCCCTCCGATCAATGTGTCTCAGTGGAGACCCTCCGGTCCCACGACTCGGGGTGGACCCTCCGGTCCTAACTCAATGAAGCTCAGAATAATACACAACATAAATCACAATGACATAATGCAGAATATCACAATACTCAATAATAGCACACAATACCCTCCGGTCACACAAAGTTACCACTCATGGTAAGTATAATGAGAAGACTCACCTCATAAGTAAGCAAGTAAACCTCGTACCCCTAGAACGGTCTAACCCCCGCGTACATATCATAATCATCTCTAATTAACACTTATAACCACAACTCTAAATACATTAAGCTAACCCCTCTCTCTAACTCCCGGAATGGGTAAAAGACCATTTTACCCCTCCATGGTCTCCATAATCTAAGCCTTGACCAACCCTAAAAGTCAACATAAGTCAACACTCGAGTCAACAGTCCCTGTTGACCCGACTCATCGAGTGCATCTATGTGACTCATTGAGTCCCCTTGTTTTCCTCAGAAGTGTCGTGAATGTTCATCTTAACTCATCGAGTTGTCTCATCAACTCGCCAAGTTACACGTGTCCAGACTCGTCGGGGAAAACCCTAACCGACTCGTCGAGTCCGCTTACCGAATCGTCGAGTCTCTTCAGTCCCTTTTCTCATTCAGACGATTTTGGGCAGAAATGGTGTCTCATACTCTGGATCTAGCCTTCCAAGGCTCACTTATCAGATAAAGTTGCAAGCTTTACGTTCATGCATGGCATTTGTAACAACCATAAAATCATGCCAATTTTAAACTTTGTAAAACATTTATAATCCATGATTATTACAAAACTTGTTTTCCAAAATAGTATAATGTCAGAGTATCCCAGAATCAAATCATAAAATCATAATATATGAGGAGTTGTACGATCACGCCTTCGCCTTCCCACGATCATCAGAAGTACTTGAAACAATAATCGATAAATGTAAGCTCGAAGGCTTAGTGAGTTACCCCCAAAATACCAACGTCATAAAACATATCAATAACATATACGCAAAAAGCATGCATAATGAGCCATCAGCCTGACTGGTCCGCCTCGCAGGGCCATCAGTCTATCTGGACCGCTCTCCGAGCCATCGGCACGTCTGGACCGCCCTCTCGGGGCCTTCAGCCTATCCGGACCACTCGACGGGCCTTCGGCCTGTCTGGTTTGCCCTGCCCAGGCCTGCAGTCTATCCGATCCGCCCTGGGTATCTTGGCCTACAGCACACTGTAGGACCTGCCTCAACCCAATCCCCCAACCAACAAAACATGTACACATAAATATCATACGCTAGCATGCAATAACAGATAGTCATACAGATCTAACATATCACTATCATGGCAACCATCCTATAACCAGGATACCGATCTAACCGATCTCTAACATGGAAACCATCCTATAACCAGAATATCAATCTAACAGATTACTAACATAGCAACCATCCTAAAACCAGGATGAAATCTAACAGATCAATAACATAGCAACCATCCTAAAACCAAGATGTAAATCATAAAGGGTCAGCCTTGGTGCCATAGACCCTGTTGATATAGTGAGGAGAACTCACCTCACAAGTAGCTCGGAATGATACTGTCAGCTCCTCCAAATATAGTTCCGAACACCAACACCTATAATCACCAATGATCCATTCCATAAATTTCAATTTACCAAAATGCCCTCAGAAGTCAACTGGTCGACCTTTGGTCAAAGTCAAAGTCAAAGTCAACGGTCAAGGTCAACAGTCCATGTTGACCCAACTCGTCGAGTACAATATCCTGACTCGTTGAGTTCCTTCAGAACTCACAGAGTCATAAAACCCTAGTCGACTCGCCGCGTTTCCAGGCAACTCGTCGAGTTCAAGCGTGTCTAAAAGTCGGGAAAACCCCATCCGAATCATCGAGGCGTCCCATTGACTCGCCGAGTCCATGCAGAAACCATTCTCAGGCAATCTTCATCTGACTCGTTGAGTTGACCATCCAACTCATCGAGTCCCTTCAGTCCATTACTCATTCAGACGATTTTAGGCCACCCAAAGCTCTAAATTGTAGATCTAGCTTCCTAAGGCATGCTTATCACGTAAAGTTGCAAACTTTACGTGCATGCAAAGCTCGAGAGGCTTAGAATACCAAATACAAGCTTAAAATGGGGTTTAACTCAAAGGGAATAGCTCATACTTGCTAAAGCTGGAAACTTTATAGTTATAGAGACCAAGATAAGTTCAGATCTGAAGTTGCAACTTCAAATCCTAGCCCATACCCGAAAATGGTTCACATACATGCTAGAAATGCCCTAATCTTAAACATGAAGAGATCTAGAAGGAGGAAAGTCAAGGTAACGACTTGTTACCTTCAAAATGATGCCAATAAGCAGAAGAGTCAGATCCACCAGCTCTTCTATACTTCAATCCTCTTATACTTCAAGCCTTCCTCTTCCAAATCACCTTCCAAGCTTGAAAATCACACAAAATGGAGGGCACAAGCGAATTAGGGTTTCAGAGCTCAAGGGGACGGTGAGGGGAGGCCAATGGAGGCTAATGACCATTTAAATAGGGTGCAAAACCCTAAAAATTAGGGTTTCATCCTCCAGCTCCAGCTCTAACTCGTCGAGTCGTGTCCTCCGACTCGTCGAGTTGGTCACTTAAAACAGGCGGATGATTTCGTTCCTACTCGATGAGTCAGGGCATCCGACTCGTCGAGTAGACCCTTTAAAGTGGAAACAAAGCTGTAAAATTAATACCTGAGAGTCGGGGTGTTACAACATTTATGGCTCAAAATTCCAAAACAAGCTCCATAAAGAGGTCTCATGCATGGAAACTTGTCCAAATCTTGATAAAGCTTGGATCTTTGGGCTCATGGGACCTCAATATGTCGAGATCTGGAGTCTTAACTCCATGACAAGCTCATAACACTCTAGATCTCAAAGAAGGATGGGGGAAAAGGCCCTAAACTCCCTAAAACGAGATCTAACTAATCAATGAGCAAGATAGTGACTTTTTACCTTCAAATAGTAGCCAAGAATGAGTGAATACCAGATCCAGAAGCTCCTTCTCGTCCAAGGTCTCTTGCTCTTCCACTCTCCTCCAAGAATGCACTAAAACCCACAAAATTAGCCTATCTTTCCCTCACACAAGGTTACAACTCGATTAGGGTTTCTCACAGTGTAGTAGGGTGACAAGGGTGGCAGAATTGAGGGCTTAAGGTCCTTTAAATAGGACACAAACCCGAAGAATTAGGGTTTCCTCACACAGCTCCTACTCGTCGAGTCGGGGTCCTCCGACTCGTCGAGTAGACTCTAAAGTCACGCGGGCAATTACTCCTCTACTCGGCGAGTTGGGGCATCCAACTCGTCGAGTTGCTCTGCCAAAATGAATGAAATTGATTAAATAATATGTCACACCCCCGAACCAGACGGTGGAAACGTACGGGGGCTCGTGTGACTAACAATTGAATTATCATCACAATGAATATACATGAAACATAACACATTCATCACCAACATTACATATAACAACCAGCATTGTTCACATCAAGTACATTGTTATAAATTACATAAGTTCAAAGTATTAATAGTACGATGAGCGATGTTACATAAAATAAAACCATACACACTTGAAAATCTTCCTGCTTAACGATTACCTGAGAATACAAGTTATTTTGAAAACGGTCAACATATATAATGTTAGTGAGTTCATAAGTATGTTTGAATAAAAGTCTTTGTATCTTTCGTAAAAACCCAGAAAATCCGATATTTTCTGTAAAATGTCTAAAAATGATGTGAAAATCAAGTATAGATGCATGTGTGAATTTCGTAGTAGTAACATATATGAATGTAGTTTAGATTTCTTTGTATTGTAAGTAAGTGATAATTGAATATTAATATTTCCCCAGAAAATCCGATATTTTCTGATTTATAATAATGTCGAGGTTCTTGTATCGTTAAATAAGTTGTTTTGTATTGACACACTCGAAGGGTTAATCTCTGAAATGTTAAATTGGTATTGGATTTATATATGAGCCGTTATAACCATACATGATAATGACTAGGTTGCCTGTCTTGGCATTTTTCCAAATGTCGGTATTTGCTCAAGGTTTTGTCGCCCTAGACTGGCCTAGTCTAGCTGTAGCGAACAGCTAAGGCGTGGGGGGTCACCCCGTATAGATCTATACACAAACTCCCGCTCTCCCTCCAGGAAACTCTGGTTATAACTACAGACTATGATTGTACACTCAAAGGTGCCAACCGACACGTCTCACTAGATTCTCAACCTTTTGTACTATGTTTAATGTTCACGTATATGTTGTATGTTTTCATATTCAAAAGGTACATATAATAGTATACGAAGTTCAATAATTATGCAAAGGTATTGTTACGATCTACTAAGCATGTGAATTTCAATCCAAGCCCAATTAGCATGTAAATGGACCACAAAGGCCCAATAACATGTAAGAGGGTAATTTGGGCCCAATAGGCATGTAAATGGACCACCAAGGCCTAACAAACATGTGACCCATAGATCAGGTCCAAATTAACATGTAAATGGGTTGCAAGGCCCAATAAACATGTCATGGAAGATATTGGGCTCAATATACACTTGAATGGGCCCTTAAGGCCCATTGGCCATGTAATGTGAATATTAGGCCCAATAAAACTGTTATCGACGTATTTCGTTCATTCGTTATTGTTTCGTTGTTTGTTTTAGCTCAAAGTTTGCCAAATTGATTATAAAAAGTCTTCTTTTTGTAAAAACGACGTTCTTGGCCAATAGGCCTCAAATTTTCAATTAAACCCAAAGTTTTGTAAAAATAAAACTTTAGTCCATAACTTATAAAAATTTGTAATCCCGTCCCAAATGTTTAGAAATTCACGGTTTTGGTCCAAAAATTTATATTTTGACATTTATAGCCCATTTTTGCAGAAAATTGCATTTTCAGCCCTTTGTTTGTAAAATTTGACACTTTCGGCCCAATTTTGATAAAAGTTGCATTTTTGGTCCAATTTAGAAATAAATGTTATTTTCACCCATAAATTTGGTTTATTTACATTTATGACTCAAACTTTGGTCAAATAACATTTTTAATCCCAAAACTTTCATTTTTTCGCAAATTTGGGCCTAAAACCGTGAGGCCCAAATGTTTGGCCCATCAAGCTAAAATTTACATTTTTGCCCCTTTGGAAAGCATGTTTATCATAAAAATCCATTTTTTTATACAAGTAGGACCTGTTTGATCCTTATAAAAACATCAATGTCACTTTTTGTCCTTATCTTTTGTTTTCTTGACAACTTTGACCCTTAATAAGGTTTTTGCCTTAAGTTTTTATGTCTTAAACATATGAACACTTTTAGCTTGATAATATGATGTATAAGATGTCTTAGTTCATAGACTTTTTACTTAATGTTGCTTAAGAGGTCGAGATATGTTAAGATCTAACACATTTTTACAAAATAAACTAAGAAATCACACAAGACATGCATATAACACATAGATCTACACATTTTACTTGTATTCTCCCCCAAAAATCATGTAAAAACCGAAAACAAGGGGGTATGAACTCACCTTTGCTTTGATGTTTCGGTTTTGAAGAAGAGATGAAGAGATTTTTGGTCCTAGCAACACCTTGAAGTAGTTTTCGAGCTTATAAAGTTTCTAAGGTGTGACCATGGAATAAAACTATGTAAGAAGGAGTTTTTCATGTTAAAATGAAAGGAGATGTTTGTGTTTGTGTTTGTGTTAGATGCATTTTATATGCATCTTCTAGCACAATTTCCTACGTATTTCATTATAAAAAGTCAGCTAATTCCCGATTATTCTAATGTATTTCGTGTTTCGTGATTATTTTGAAGAATGCCCGTACTGCTCACGTTTGTTATGATTTTTCAGGACCATTTGGAGCACATGGATGATTGCGCAAGTTCGGGATGCGTTCGTGGATGCTTAGGAGCTTAATTGGAGTCTAAACCAAGGAAGGATACCGGGAAATGATCAAGAACTGCCTGGAAGGAGGAACGACGATCAAAAGAGCCAAAAGAAGCAACTTGCGATCGTATCTTCTATCCTTGAGATCGCAGGTATGTCCTTGCGATCGCAGGTTTGATCGCAGGTTGCCTTCGAGGATTTGTCGAGCCAAAAAAATGCATCAGTAGAGAAAAAGAGATACTTGCGATCGCAGGTACAGTCCTTGCGATCGCAGGTTGGTCAATTTGCGTCGAAATAGCAACGTACTTCATTAAAAAATCCTGTGACGCACGTTTGGGTGATACATGCGATCGCAGGTATACCCCTTGCGATCGCAGGTACGGTGTTTTGACAGCTAGACGTATAAATACAGCCTGATACTCTTCCAGTAACCCTAATTGGCGATTCAGAGGCGATTTTCAGAGGTTTTCAAGTGAAGAACGCAGATCTAAAGGAAACGATTCGATTTTTAGTCGTAGTTTAGTAAGATTTATCGTTTAGAATCTATTTCCGCTATTTGTCATCCGTTTTTAGCCATGTCCGGCTAAAAACTCAGATTTCAGTTTCGCAAGACGTAACCTTTTCGTATGATTAATCATTAAGCACTATGTTGACTATGATTACTGTTTAGTTTGATCAATTCTGTGTTAAATTGAATGTCTGATTTTGATTTCAGTTTCTGTTGGCCACTTAAATTGTTTGTAAATCATTCTAGTCATCTAATTGTTTAGATCCGTAATTGTCTAGACTAATTAGTAAAAAGTGATAAGTATTAGATTAATTATTAGATTAGGGTTAAGTCTGATATGAATTGATCAAACAAGTTCTAACGCCTCCGAGCTTATGAGAGGTATTGAACTTTATTGGGAATTACACTGTGTCTAATGCGACTTTACTTTGTTAATCAAGAGCTTGTTTGGTTAATTCAGTAAAAAGTTAGGTTTAATTTAAAGAACTTATTTTGATTAAACGATTTTTGTAACAAAGGTCATTAGAGCTTGTTAATGAACTTTAGTACCAGTTTAAACAAGTGCATAGTCAATTATTGTGTTGAAGATTAATTATATGATTAGGGGTGTCACCGCGAAACTGAAATTGCTTTCTCTCATTTGAATTTTCATTACTTTAAATTTAGTCATTTTCTTGTCATTTTCAATCTCTGTTAGTTTAATTTTCAAAAACAACCCCCCCCCTTTTATTTTATGTTTATTGCATTCACCAAGAATCAGTTCACACCTTACGCAAAGAGGTGTAAACATTAGGACGTGTCCCTGAGGATTCGACCTTGCTTACATGTACTACCTGTTAGTGCAATAAAGCAGTTTATCTTATACTTTTATTTGTTAAATCGTGTACGACAGTGGTTCTAACAAATTGGCGCCGTTGCCGGGGACACGGTAAAACACTAATAGTTTTATGCCAAGATCTTCACGTACAGGTGATCTGGTTTTTGATCCAGAGATTGAGAAGACTGCTAGGAAGCTGAAGAAGGAGGCAGAACTCCGGAAGCAACAAGCAAGAATCTCAGCCTTTCCCCCCTCACATTCCAAAACACCCACACCACAAGGCACTCCCTTGTGGAACGAATCTGAAACCTCATTTCAACCTTTCCCAAAAGCACCACCTACCTCACCAATTAACAACCCGTTCAAAACCTACTCCCCACCCCCTTCAGACAAACCCGAACTCACAGACTCTTCTGAATCTGAAACTGAATTCACTATGAGTGACAACGGAGATGATGCTGAAAAAACTCTACGAGAATGGGCCACACAAGAGGTTACCCAGCAACCTTTGTGTATCACCTTTCCAGAGGCTCAAAACTTTGAGCTCAAATCCGGTTTAATCCATTTGCTGCCCCCATTCCGAGGCCTTGAGAATGAAGATCCTCACAAATTTCTCAAGGAATTCCATGTCGTCTGTTCTGGAATGAAGCCCCATACAGTTACTGAAGACCAGATCAAATTAAGGGCATTCCCTATCTCAGTTCAAGATGCAGTAAAGGAATGGCTATATGACCTCCCGTCTAGTTCAATAACGAGCTGGAACGAACTCGCCAAACTTTTCCTAGAAAAATATTTTCCTGAGGCGAAGGTGTCAAATCTACGCAGAGAGATTCTGAGTATAAAGCAAGGCAAAAGAGAGGCTCTCCATACTTATTGGGAGCGATTCAAGAAGCTGTTAGTCTGATGCCCACAACATGGCATTAGTGATTATCAGTTGTATCAGTGTTTCTGTGAAGGATTGATACCTATGGAGAGGTGACTAATAAATGCATCTAGTGGAGGGTCACTTTCAGACATGACACCAATAGAGATCAGGGCATTAATAGAGAAGCTGGCCAATGAATCAAAACATTCAGCAACTGAGGAAGAGTGGTACCCAGACCATCCAAGAGGAGTCAAGGAGATGAGCAACGCCCACCTGGAATCCCATATTTCAGAATTAACTAAAGCTGTCCTTTTGTTGACAAAAGAAAAAGGTATTGAACCAAAGGTCAAACCTTGTGGGATTTGCTGCAAAACTGGGCATCCAACCGATATGTGCCCAATACTTCAAGAAGATACGGAAGCTGTGCAGGCTATGGGAGGATTTCAGCAAAGACCATTTGATCAACATCGCAACAACCAAGCTTGGGGAGAGCCTCAAAATAACAATTTCCAGCCAAGACCTCAACAGAACTTTCAGCAAAGAAACCAATACCAAGCTCCACCGGGGTTCCAACAATCTTTTCAGCAGAATCAGCACCAAAACAATTTTCAGCAACCACCTGTTCAGTCACAAGCTAGCAGTTCCAGCATGTCTTTGGAAGACATAGTTAAAAGTCTTGCTACCAGCACCCAAGCTTTCCAGAATGAAACAAAGTCCAGTATAAAAAATCTAGAGCAGCAGGTATCACAACTCGCGAACTCCATGAGCAAACTAGAAGCACAAACCCAAGGAAAATTCCCATCTCAGACTGAGAAGAACCCGAAGCACAATGCTTGTGCTGTCACCCTCAGAAGTGGTAAAAACTACAAAGGACCAGATCAAAAAGAAGATGAGGAAGAAGAGATCGTGATTGAGCAAGAATCTGAGGCAACTGAAGAGGTGCAGAAAAAGGATAGATCTGCTGAAGCTGAAGTGAAAATCACCCCTCCTTTTCCCTCAAGATTGAAAAACACGAAAAAAGAAAAGGAAGATAAAGAGATTATGGATTTCTTCAGAAAGGTTGAGGTAAATATTCCCCTCCTAGATGCAATTAAACAACTACCCCGATATGCTAAATTTTTAAAAGAATTGTGTACTTCAAAAAGAAAATTAAAAGGCAACGAAACAGTCAAAGTAAGCGAGAACGTTTCAGCTGTTTTACAAAAAAGGTTACCTCCAAAGTGTAAGGATCCAGGAGTATTTACTGTTCTTTGCAAGTTGGGGAACCTCTCAGTTCCGCGAGCTATGTTGGACTTAGGAGCTTCTATAAATGTGTTGCCATACTCACTTTATAAAACTATCGGGGTAGGGCCTTTAAAAAGAACAGGAGTTATCATTCAGTTAGCTGATCGTTCTCTGGTGCACCCAAAAGGTGTGCTGGAAGACGTTTTGGTTCAAGTAAATGAACTCATATTCCCAGCTGATTTCTATGTTTTGGATATGGGAGATGACGACTCACCAAACTCAGGTTCCATTCTTTTGGGGAGACCATTTCTAAAAACTGCCAGAACCAAAATAGATGTTTATGATGGTACCCTTTCAATGGAATTTGATGGTGAAGTTATCAACTTCAATATTTATGATGCCATGCGTTATCCTGATGATGTTTCAGCCCTTAATTTTATTGATGTAATTGAACCACTAACTGTAGAATATTTTGAGATTGCTAACCGTGAGTCACTAGCACTAGTGCTCCACAGAAACTTGTCTATTAATGCAGCTCAGCTTATATCAGAAAATTATGTGGTTGATAGAGAGGTTCAAGAAATGGCAGCTCATATGGACCAGCAGAGAAAGTTGAGGTATGGTACCCAAACTCTTTAATTACCAATTTCTAACTCCAAGCTTTTCCCTTCTGTAGTGCAAGCCCCCATCTTGGAGCTGAAGACACTTCCAGAACATCTGAAATACGCATATCTTGGAGAAAAAGAAACTTTACCAGTTGTCATATCCAACAAGCTGTCAGAAAAAGAAGAGTTAGAGCTGATCAGAATTCTGAAGGAGTATAAAAGCGCAATTTGGTGGACTATTGCAGACATCAAAGGACTCAGCCCATCTCTATGCATGCACAAAATTCTGATGGAAGAGGATTATAAACCATCACGAGAAGCCCAACGCAGATTAAACCCACCAATGATGGAGGTGGTTAAAAAAGAAGTTATGAAGTTACTGGATGCTGGGATGATATACCCAATTTCTGACAGCAAGTGGGTCAGCCCAGTTCAAGTTGTTCCTAAGAAGGTTGGAGTGACAGTGGTAGAGAACAAAGAAGGAGAGCTGGTTCCGACTCGGGTTCAGAACGGATGGCACGTTTGTATTGACTACAGAAAATTAAACGCAGCCACCCGGAAAGATCATTTTCCTCTCCTATTCATAGATCAGATGCTAGAGAGACTTGCTGGGAAATCCTATTACTGCTGCTTAGATGGATTTTTAGGTTTCCATCAGATTCCAGTTGCTCCAGAAGACCAGGAGAAAACGACCTTCACCTGCCCTTTCGGGACATTCGTGTATAGCCGTATGCCATTTGGACTCTGCAACGCACCTGCCACCTTTCAAAGGTGTATGGTTAGTATATTTTCTGAGTATGTCGAAAACACCATAGAAGTCTTCATGGATGATTTTACCGTCTATGGAGACTCATTTGATATTTGTTTGAAAAACCTCACAAAAATTTTACAAAGATGTATAGAAACAGACCAGGTCTTAAATTTTGAAAAATGTCACTTTATGGTTGACCAAGGTCTGATTCTAGGACATATTGTTTCAAAAAGAGGTTTGGAAGTCGATAAAGCAAAAATAGATGTTATAAAGAGCTTACCCTACCCGAAGAATGTTCGGGAAGTGCGTTCCTTTCTTGGCCATGCAGGGTTTTACAGGAGATTTATAAAAGACTTTTCAAAGATATTAGTTCCCATGTGCCAGTTATTGCAGAAAGATGCTGAGTTCGACTTCAATGAAGATTGCAAGAAAGCTTTTGATGTGCTGAAAAATCTTCTTACTTCTGCCCCCATCATTCAGCCCCCAGATTGGAGTTTACCATTTGAGATAATGTGTGATGCCAGTAACACTGCTGTTGGAGCTGTTCTAGGACAGAGAAAAGACCGGGTCCCCCACGTTATATATTATGCATCAAAGACTTTGGACAGCGCGCAAGCAAACTACTCCACCACTGAAAAAGAGTTGTTGTCAATTGTTTTTGCACTGGAAAAATTCAGACAGTATTTGTTGGGCACAAAAGTCATAATCTTTTCGGATCACGCAGCCATTCGTTACCTTCTTGCCAAAAAGGACTCAAAGCCAAGGTTGATTAGATGGATTTTGCTGCTACAGGAATTTGATATAGAGATTAGGGACAAAAGTGGGAGAGAAAATTTGGTAGCTGATCACTTGAGCCGACTCACCCCACCTGAAGACCTGACACCTATCCGCGAAACATTTCCTGACGAGCATCTATTCGCTATTCAGAACCCTCCTTGGTTTGCTGATATTGTGAACTATTTGGTCTCCAGAGAACTCCCTTCAGATCTCACCCGCGCCCAGAAAGATAAAATCAAGAAGGAGGCGAAAAGATATGTTTGGGACGAGCCGTATTTATGGAAGCACTGTGCTGATCAGGTGATTAGAAGATGTGTACCTCAAGATGAAGTCAAGTCAATCCTGAATTTCTGCCATTCAGAAGCTTGTGGAGGGCATTATGGTCCGCAACGAACCGCACGCAAGGTCTTGGACACCGGTCTTTATTGGCCTCATACTTTTTGTGACTCTTTCCTATTTTGCAAAACCTGTGAAAGATGTCAAATGACTGGGTCTTTGACATCTCGTAATCAGATGCCACTTACTCCAATCTTAATATGTGAAATCTTTGACGTTTGGGGTATAGATTTCATGGGTCCGTTTCCGCCTTCTTTCGGGTTTGTGTATATTTTACTTGCTGTGGATTACGTGTCCAAATGGGTCGAGGAAAAAGCTACACGAACCGACGATGCCAAGGTTGTGGTTGATTTTGTCAAGACAAATATATTTGCTAGGTTTGGGACACCAAAAGCCATTATTAGTGATCGGGGTACCCATTTCTGTAACCGCACCCTCGAAGCTGTCCTCAAGAAATATGGTGTCACACATGGGGTATCCACAGCATATCACCCGCAAACCAATGGACAGGCTGAAGCTTCAAACAGACAGATCAAGGGCATTATAGAGAAAACCATCAATCCGGTCAAGAAAGATTAGAGTATTCGATTGGACGATGCGTTATGGGCTCACCGGACAGCATACAAGACTTCTATCGGTATGTCACCATATCGAATAGTTTTTGGCAAACCTTGTCGATTACCGGTTGAATTGGAGCATCGAGCATATTGGGCTGTCAAGAATCTGAATATGAGCATGGATGAGGCTGGTAAGAAAAGAAGATTGGATATTCAAGAGTTAGAAGAAATCAGGAATGATGCTTACGAGAACGAGGCAATCTATAAGGAGAAGACGAAAGCGTTTCATGATAAGATGATCTCGCGAAAGGTATTTACTACCGGTCAAAAGGTACTCTTATACCATTCTCGTTTCAAACTTATTTCTGGTAAATTAAGGTCTCGTTGGGTGGGGCCTTTTGTTGTTACTAACGTGTTTGATCATGGTGCTATAGAAATTAAGAGTGAACAAACAGGAAAAATCTTTAAGGTGAATGGTCATCGTCTCAAACCATTTTACGAAGGGTTCCAAGTCACAAATGAAGAAGTGGAGGTAGTCGAAGTCCCGACTTACCGCAACTAAGGGAACCAAGTAACAATGTCGAGCCAACGACAGTAAAAAACGGGCAGCTTGCCGGGAGGCAACCCGAGCATTTGTTTTGATTCTAGTTCTGCAACTTGTTTTTAATTTTTGTGTGTTTTTAACTTCTTAGGGTGCTTCTTTTTAATCGCATCGTGTTTTTAAAATAAAAAGGAACAGAGAGATTTTGTAAAAAGTTGAAAAATAAGGTTTTGGTGGAACCTGCGACCGCAAGTCCAGTCTTTGCTATCGCAGGTTATGCAGATTAGGGTCGCAGCACATCATCGAAGTTTTTTGGGACAATTTTTTAACGTAGATACCAAACCTGCGATCGCAGGTTCTGCCTTTGCGATCGCATGTATCAGTTTTATAGCCCGGGACGCTTTTGCATATTTTTTTTAATCGATTCGAACACTCTTTACCAAACCTGCGATCGCAGGTTCAGTCCTTGCGATCGCAGGTATACAATTTTTCACTGGGTTTCTTTTTAAACGGTAAACGACATTAATTGGAGCAATTTTTCAAAAACCTGCGATCGCAGGTATGCCCCTTGCGATCGCAGGTATCATATTTACTTCGTTTTTGACCGTTACAAACATCGGGAAACGCGCCAACGGTAATATTTGACCAACCTGCGATCGCAAGTCCTCCCCTTGCGGTCGCATGTTTCTATTTCCCTATAAATAATGATCGCATGCCTCATTTGTTACCACCACATTTCAAAAACACTCTCTGAAATCCTTTATTTTTCGAGTTCTTTCACCAAAAACACCCAAATCGCTCGTTTTTCGTCCAAATCAAGAAAAAAAAGGTATCAATCTCTTCTATTTTACTCCTACAACATCTTTACGGTAACGAAATCATGTTTTCACGGTTGAAATTCTCTAAAAATCTCATTTTGTTCATTTTGAAATTTGAATTTTTGGGAGTTTCTTTTTTAGATCTACGTTCCGTTACTCATCCGCAGGCCACGAAAAGTAGAAACGTTTGCTCACGACGCAATTCAGAAGAGATTCATCCGAACGGATATTCAAAAATCAAAAAAAAATTTGGCACGAAAAATATACTGCTGCTCAGCGCACAGTCAGGTATTTTCGTTCTGAAACTGAATTTCTGTTTTTGTTATATATTTGTGCGGTCGTTTGGGAGCAGTTAGAAATACTTATTTTCATATCATTATTATTTTTACCTGGAAATTGTGCCTACCTTGTCCCAATTCACCTTGAAAAATGCCCCCTCGACCATCTCGTTCACGCAGACAGGTTGACGCTCCACAGTCGTCATACACAGTCCAGGTGGACAATGCCACTGTAGATTTAGGTTCCCAGGCCGCACTTGACTGTTACCAGTGGCTCCTTGACCGCGAGATTATGCCACAGGCCTGGGCCCCTAGCCGCACACTCATGCGGGAACTCCATATTTATGATGGTGTTCACGCTCTTTTTGCCAATATTGGCTGGGAGCGCCTATTATCTGCTGATTTTGCCACTTGTCCTCTACTGACCCGAGAGTTTTTAGCTACGCTTAGTGCGGTAAATCATGAGGGAAACATAGCTTTTCGTGTTTTTAGCACCCCTCACACTATTCACGTCGACCAGTTATGTACTTTCTTCCATACCCCTATCACTAGTTTATCCCAGCCCACCCCCCTTTCGACGTAGGCGAGTTTTGGTACTCCATTACCGGTCTGCAGTCTTATGATGTCACCTCATCCGTACAGACCAATATTATGCACCCTGTTCTCAAAATTACATTGAAAATTATATGCAATATCATTTATGCACAGATTGAGACTACGAAAGCCGGCAAAGCCGAGCTTTTTCTTTTGTGGTGCATGATCACCGGGTCGCACCGCCCGCATTTTGGTGATGTTATCATCAAACGGTTCCATAGAGTTATATCCCTTCGCACCCGCGGTGCAATTCGCTGTGGTGGTTTGATTTCTGTCATTGCCTGCGCCCTTGCGGGGCCATCTCCTCCAGGGTACACCTTTTTGCGGGTGATTCTTTCCGTTTGACCCTGCAGACCCTTAGGGCTATGCACATGCTTCGTCCTGCCCCAGGTGGGTATGTTTGGATGCTGGGTCGCTCCCTTTATTTCAAGGTCCCTGGACCTAATGTCATAGCTCTCGCTGAACCCATTAGCGAGACTGAGTGGGTGCTCCCTTCGAACATCCAATCACCCCCTCGCCCACGTAGGGAACATCATCCACAGTCTGATCGACCATCTTCATCCACTCAGCACCCAGACTACGCAGACGCCACACCTATATCCTTTACCCAGCCTGATCCTATGCAGACTGACTTTCAGGATCAGCCCCCACCCACTCAGCCATCTCACCCTCACCCCAACTCTCCTTTCACTTACCAGCATTACCTTGACCTCCGTGGGGATATTGCTTCCCTTCAGCAGACGATGACTGGTCTTCGCCTTGACTATCAACAGTATAGCAATCAGGTTACCGACTATCGTGACAAGCTCTTAGGTCTGCACGACGATTTCGACGATTTCCGCGACCAGTTCTTCCGTCGCTATGCTCCCCCGTCCGAGTAGTCGTTTTCCACTCCTCCCTAAGCATTGAGGACAATGCTTAATTTTAAGCTTGGGGAGGGGATTTCCTACCTTTTTGTAAAAAGTTTTTATTTTGTTATTAAAAAAAAAATTTAGAAAAGTTTAAAAAATCCAAAAAAATTAGAAAACTTTAAAAAAATCAAAAAAAGATTTTTCATTTATGTTTCTTTTAATTGTCATCTTATTTCTTCCTAATTTTTTTTATTACTCGGTGTTAAAAAAAAATTTACGAGATGATGACGATCTTTACATACGATAGCTCCATGAAAGTGGGATATTGAAAATTGAAAATTGAAAATGTAAAAACCCGAAGCGACTTGATTGTTGTTGGAAGTGTAGAATCAGCTGTCATAACCAAGGGACCCAAGACACCGTGATTCGAGACCCCGACCTTAGATAATAAAAAAAATAGCGTACTGAAACGTTTTTTGGGCGGTAATAACAGCTCTATGATGATTTGCTTATTAATGTTTAAAAAGAATCTTTATCGGCAACTCTGAACCCAGAGAACATGGCCCTATTTGTTGACACGCGTTACCCTCGCGGTAACAGAGAGCTTAAGTATCAGATCCACACAGTCAAAATGAAGAAAGGGTACAACGTTATATCTAGTACCCAAATCAAAGAATTTCAAGTGCTCAATTGAAGAAACTTCAAGAAATTCCAAAAAAAAAAGATTGAAGAAATCAAGTTCAAAACGAAGTGTAAATCAAAGTTCAATCAAGTTAGAAGTCGTTCCAAAGTTACATCTGTCGAATAAAGAACTGTGTGATATGATACTTGTGGCTCTCGAAAAAGTGAAAGCATAGAGCTCGGGCTCCTACGGGGGTTGGCCCTTGCTGCTTCGGCGAAAGCTGATTTGGTCGTGCGGGTTCTTAAGGATGCGTCGATTCTGATTCTTGGCCATCTAGTCTTAAGGACATGAGATCCGGACTATGTTATTTTCGCTCATAAAGCTAATTAAGGTGCAAAGTTTAAATAAAACTAGAGTTGGATTATTGTGTTACATCGTTTTGTGGCCTTCCTTACCTTGGGAGTCTGTGGTACATGAAAGATAGCAGGATGGTTGCTTTGGTGTTAGTGATTGGAGCCCAGTATCGATGTAAAGTCTGATCGTAAAAGAAAAGAAAAAAAAAAAAAAGAGAAGCATGTTTCATTTTAGTTGTTCGTTTTTCATTTGTATACCATTTTAGTTCATTGTTCATTTTCTTTATCTTTGCATGCATGTTTTATGTTTAGCTTTGGTAGTTCTTGTTATTTAAGTTTTTGTTTTAGTTAACGTGTGTCTAGGTTGTCCCGCTATTGCCTTTAGCCCCAATTCTGTTTCCAAAGTTATCGTTTCCTTACTTGAGGGCAAGTAAGGTGTAAGCTTGGGGAGGTTTGTTAGATGCATTTTATATGCATCTTCTAGCACAATTTCCTACATATTTCATTATAAAAAGTCAGCTAATTCGCGATTATTCTAATGTATTTCGTGTTTCATGATTATTTTGAAGAATGCCCGTACTGCTCACGTTTGTTATGATTTTTCAGGACCATTTGGAGCACATGGATGATTGCGCAAGTTCGGGATGCGTTCGTGGATGCTTAGGAGCTTAATTGGAGTCTAGACCAAGGAAGGATACCGGGAAATGATCAAGAACTGCCTGGAAGGAGGAACGACGATCAAAAGAGCCAAAAGAAGCAACTTGCGATCGTATCTTCTATCCTTGAGATCGCAGGTATGTCCTTGCGATCGCAGGTTTGATCGCAGGTTGCCTTCGAGGATTTGTCGAGCCAAAAAAATGCATCAGTAGAGAAAAAGAGATACTTGCGATCGCAGGTACAGTCCTTGTGATCGCAGGTTGGTCAATTTGCATCGAAATAGCAACGTACTTCATTAAAAAATCTTGTGACGCACTTTTGGGTGATACATGCGATCGCAGGTATACCCCTTGCGATCGCAGGTACGGTGTTTTAACAGCTAGATGTATAAATACAGCCTGATACTCTTCCAGTAACCCTAATTGGCGATTCCTAGCGATTCAGAGGCGATTTTCAGAGGTTTTCAAGTGAAGAACGCAGATCTAAAGGAAACGATTCGATTTTTAGTCGTAGTTTAGTAAGATTTATCGTTTAGAATCTATTTCCGCTATTTGTAATCCGTTTTTAGCCATGTCCGGCTAAAAACTCAGATTTCAGTTTTGCAAGACGTAACCTTTTCGTATGATTAATCATTAAGCACTATGTTGACTATGATTACTGTTTAGTTTGATCAATTCTGTGTTAAATTGAATGTCTGATTTTGATTTCAGTTTCTGTTGGCCACTTAAATTGTTTGTAAATCTTTCTAGTCATCTAATTGTTTAGATCCGTAATTGTCTAGACTAATTAGTAAAAAGTGACAAGTATTAGATTAATTCTTAGATTAGGGTTAAGTCTGATATGAATTGATCAAACAAGTTCTAACGCCTCCGAGCTTATGAGAGGTATTGAACTTTATTGGGAATTACACTGTGTCTAATGCGACTTTACTTTGTTAATCAAGAGCTTGTTTGGTTAATTCAGTAAAAAGTTAGGTTTAATTTAAAGACCTTATTTTGATTAAACGATTTTTGTAACAAAGGTCATTAGAGCTTGTTAATGAACTTTAGTACCAGTTTAAACAAGTGCATAGTCAATTATTGTGTTGAAGATTAATTATATGATTAGGGGTGTCACCGCGAAACTGAAATTGCTTTCTCTCATTTGAATTTTCATTACTTTAAATTTAGTCATTTTCTTGTCATTTTCAATCTCTGTTAGTTTAATTTTCAAAAACAAACCCCCCCCCCCTTTATTTTATGTTTATTGCATTCAACAAGAATCAGTTCACACCTTACGCAAAGAGGTGTAAACATTAGGACATGTCCCTGAGGATTCGACCCTGCTTACCTGTACTACCTGTTAGTGCAATAAAGCAGTTTATCTTATACTTTTATTTGTTTAAATCGTGTACGACAGCGGTTCTAACAGTTTGATAATAACTTACCAAAGATTGGAAATACTTGATGAAGATCCTTAGAACTCAAGAAAAATTTCGAGATCTTGGAGGAAGGAGGATGATCTTGGAGAGTGTTTGGAGAGGATTTGAAAGAGTGTGTGTGTGTGTGGTATGCCTCTCGGCCGTGAGTAGAAGAAGAGAGGATAGAGAAGAGTGTGCATGGATATATGGGACTTGTCTAGATGTATATGATACATTAAGCTTGGTTATCCTTTAAACAAAAGTGATGTGTCATGGTTTGGATTAATTAGCCATTTCTCTTTTTTTTTTTTACTCATGGGCCGAGAATTAAATTAAGAAGGAGAAGATGAATTATTTTGACCCAATCTTGATCCTTACTCGAAATCATGAGGCCCATAGAGAAGTTTTCGGCCCATTGGGCCTTTAGGGTAGTTCACGGCCCAAAATGGCATAAAAGAATGGATTTATGGCTTACTAGGGTTAATTGGATTAGTTATGGCCCAATAAGGCCCATTAGGGTTAGAATGAATCATTTTAGGCCCAAATGGTCCAAAATGTTATAGATTTGTGAATTGGGTCCATTTAGAATCCAAATAGGGTTTCCAAGCCCAAAATAGTTGAATTGAATGCTTATTGGTCCATTATGCCCAATAAGGAAATCCTAGTCCAATATGGACTTAAACCGGAATTCTTAGGGTTTTCAGACTCTTTGTTGAACATGAGAGGTGAATTTAAATGAGCATTGGGTGATATTTTACTTAGAGCATATGTTTTACAATGGTTGAATGATTACACAAGAATAGAATTTCCTAGCTAAAATGCTAGTTGTGACATAATATACCTGGGACTCGGGATGTTACAGTTGTGCTTAGGTATTTGGGATACGGTATAACATTTGATGCATCCGACGAGTACTTAAAGGTATCCGAGAGGACTGCAATTGATTGTGTAGATTGGTTTTGTGCATGTGTGTATGAGGTTTTTCACAAAGAATATTTGCGTAAACCTACTCCACGTGATATTGAGAGATTATATTTGGCTCATAAAGACAGACATGGATTTCCGGGTATGCTTGGTAGTCTAGATTGTACGCATGTGGCTTGGGAAAATGTCCAAATGTGTGGCGCAGTCAATTTACGCGAGGTGATATAGGTGAGCCAACTATAATACTAGAAGTTGTTGCATCTAAGGATTTGTGGATATGACATTTGTTTTTTGGAGTTGCGGGGTCTAACAATGACATTAATGTTCCTGGCCAGTATACTCTTTTCAACGATATTTGGACCGGTAAAGCACCTGATATGTCGTTCACGGTGAACGGGCATTCGTACAAATGCGGTTACTGCCTTTGTGATGAGATAAACCTTGATTATTCTACATTTATGAAGACATACTTGGTTCCTTGAAGTGAAAAGGCAAAGTTGTTCACAAAAAGGCAGGAATCAGCGAGAAAGGATATCGAGAAGGCATTTGGAGTCCTCAAGCAGACATAACATGTAGTAAAATACGCTACACAACTCTACGATAAAGATAGAATTAAACGAATGGTCGAAACATGTATTATAATGCATAATATGATCATTGAAGATCAAGGTCGAGCGATTTGTACGTATGATCCGGACGACCTTGTCATCCCGATTGAAGAGTTCGTACCCAGAACGAGTGAATTTTTAGCACGAGTCGTTGAAATTCATAACATTGAAACGTGTTTCAATCTTCGAGAAGATGTCGCAGAGCATTTGTACAAACTCAACATAAACGAAGATTAGTTTTTTTTACTCATGTTTGTTTGTTTGTTTTTTTTAATTATAGGTTATTTAAGTAATGTAATGTTTTCTTTTTAATTCTAGATTAATTAAGTAATGTAGTTTGAAATTGTATTTTTATTTTTATAATTAATGAAAAACTAGTTAAAAAAATTCAAAATTTTTTTAATTTTTATTTTTAAAATGTAATTTTATTGTATTTTTGAACTAAAAAAAAATGATGTGGAGTTGAGTGGTAGTGGTGGGTATCCCATATGTTTAATGGTAGTTAGTAATGATGATGTGACAATCACCACTACAATGGTTAGTGACGGATATAACCAACGGTCGTAAAAGTTGTCTTAGTAAACACTTATCTGAATTGATGCCAATAGAGATCCTCTATTTTGATGTCAAAAGATCCCTATACTTGACTTTAAAAGTTAGATACACCATATGTTTTTTTTTTTTTTTCTGGTTAACCAACTTGATCTAATTTGATGCGTTTTAAGTATTTAATTTTTATATGATCTTTAGGAATTTAATTTAGTATATCTTTTTTTATTCGTTCTTTATGTTTGTATCAAACTATTTTTGTAAACAAACTATGTAATTTCCAACACAGGTAACATGAACACCCTTTTATTCTACGATTATTTCCTGAGTAAATTACACGAATGGTCTCTATGGTTTGTGGTAATTTGTATGTTTGGTCCCTAACTTATTTTTTTAATTAGGAAGGTCCCTACTGTTTGTTTTTGTTACGCGTTTGGTATCTGTCTTATCTAAAAATACTATTTTGTCATTGATTTTTTAATTTATTTAAATAAACATACCCCCAACCTCTTCCCCTCACCTTATCTTAACTACCCCATAAATTTTCCCTATTTAAATAATAGTATTTTTAGGTAACACAGGGACCAAGCGCGTAACAAAAACAAACAGTAGGGACCAAACGCGTAACAAAAACAAATAGTAGGGACCTTCCGAGTTAAAAAAATAAGTTAAGGACCAAGCGTGCAAATTACCCAAAACCATAGGGACCATTCGTGTAATTTACTCTTCTTTCTTTCTTAATGATAAGTTAAAAAAGGACCATGTTTGGTTCTTATCAAGTGAACTCATCTAATTTTCCATAGCTTTCTTTTAATGTATGGAATCCTTCAATTTCAAAACTTTTGGATAAGATTCATGTCACAAAGTTCGTAACTAGATAGTATGGTTTCTCTAAGTGAAGATGACAAAGACATAAAAGCCTGTGAATGTTGTTGATTGGAGGTTATCTTGAATGTTGTATAAAACTCGATGCTTTGATTTTTTTTTTCAACGTGATCTACCAAAATGAGGATTTCACCTTATGGGTCGGTTTTGAGGTTTGGTAGTCATGTGTCCACTTTGGCTCAAATGGATATGTAAAAAGGGTGACCATCTTGTAGAAAGTGTGACTTGAAACCATTTTAATAAAATAAAAGGTCTTTCTCTTTATATTTTAGAAAACCTTATTAACTTGATCAATTTGGATTAGGTACCGATTATTTTTGTATTTTTTTAAACACATGGATTATTTTTGAAAAAAAAAAATCTTCGATAAAGTTCCAATATTATGGGTTAGTTTCCGATTTAATCCCAACATTTATTTTTAGAATAAAAAAAACTTGATTATCTAAATTTATACGATAATATGTCATTTTTTGTTGAAAAAAATAAAGTCTATTTCGTTAATTTAGACAAAATATAAAATAATCAAGACTTTTCTGTTCAACAAATAAAAATTGGGATTGAACCGTAAACTGACCTAAAATATTGAGACTTTATTGGAGATTTTCCAAAAAAAATGCATAAAGTGTTTTTCTGTAAATTACAGGGACAATGTTTGTAATTTGTTTTCTACACAGTGGCCAAATCTGCCAACATACAAAAATGTTAAACATAGGGACTGTTTTTGTAGAAAAACACCAAATATGGACATTTTCTGTAAATTATAAAACTATAGGGACTTAATGTGCTAATATTAAAAAGTTTTGTGATAAAAATTGAAATGTAAAAACTTTACTATCATTGTATGTAATCTATAGTATAATTTGTTTAGGTAAAATAGGCGGTTTGATATGAGGTAATAAAACTTTGGTTTGGAGAAAGAGAGACCAGCTAAACTACATCAGTTTTGTGCGTATGGTAAAATAAATTAATAAATGAAATAAATTAACTAGATAATATGGTTAAAACTTAAAACTCGGACTTTATTTTTTCGAGGCCTTGTATGGTCAGACACTACCACACCGTGCACCCCTTGGAGCCGAACCTGTTGAAAGATTTATGCCAACAGTTTATTTGCAAAAATGTCTTCAACAAGCACTCAGATTTTTCTGGTCACTTGAGTCGTCAACATTCTTTAATTAAGCTCGTATAATGATGCAACCCATAGCATAGAGACAAAGCCTGATTTGATCTAATGAAGCTTTCTTTTGATTACTTGGAGCATATGGATCTTGACTTTTCTTGAATTATCTTTCAAGAGACAAACATATCACTATATCATAACATAATGTAATTCGGGTTAATTTTATTCGTTTGTTATCAAGACACAAAACAACACCTGGACCCGAAATTTCACTTTCATTATTAGACCTTGTGTATTCGACTCCAGTCCTGGCCACAATTAAATTCTTTGCCTTTATTGACCTTGATCCTTCAATTTACCGCACTCAAAAACCCTAAATGATTATTCACCAACATGTTAAACTAGTGGCACAACTTGTTTTATGCATAGTCGCAATCATTCATATTCTCACATATATTGGACCCTTGAAACTATATAAAACGTTTGTCATCTAATGTGATATATTCGCCATTTTTGAAGTTCGTAGATTACTTAATTATAATGATATCATATGTAGATTTGAATCTTGCTTAAACTGATCATATACTGAAATGAAAACAAATATATGAACCCATGGCCCTCGAATCCACATATCCTCTCTATGAAACCAAAAACACAAAATTGAATACATTGATATTGAATAAGTTTTATATTGTTATTATTATAACAAAATAATTGATTCTGTGTGTATATATATATATATATATATATATATATATATATATATATATATATATATATATATATATATATATATATATATATATATATATTATAAAAGAAATCTCACTATTTCTAAAAATAGCTTCAATATAATAATAATATTTTTTAAGACGTTCAAGACTTTAAGCTTAATGTACAACCAATTATAAATTAAATAATATTAAAATTTAAATGAGATTTTATCGTCTAAATTTATAAGCTGGAGGTATAATCACATAATGCACAAATTTTATCCGCATACCAAATCGGATTATCAAACATATACATATGTAATTTGATTTTTATTCCTTAAATATCTCAACTTAACCGCTTGAATATCTGTAAATTGAATCGATCAAAGTTGACCCTGTATTCTCTCGCCTTCATCGAATTGAATCAGTCAACAAGAGATATACGCTTCATAGCCTCTCATCAGTCATCTCTCAAAGAACCATCCCTATATGTGACGTCATTTCTTCTCTGGAAGGCAACAATATACAAGAATCTATTCTCTTCATCGCCTCTCACTACCAAGAAAAAACTGATTGAACGATGGTGATTGTGGCTAAAAATAGTTAATCGGCTTCAAAACCATCTACAGCCACTCCCTGCTATGTTCACCACTATCTACAGCCACTCGCCACCAACCAACCTCGGCCACCGCTATACGAGATTAAGCTCTCTCTCTCTCTCTCTCTCTCTCTCTCTCTCTCTCTCTCTCTCTCTCTCAAGCCATACGGATCTCAAGCTGTCATCTTCCCTGCTTCATCACCACCATCACCTCATTACTCTCTTAGAAAACCTAAGGATCTATGCACCACCGTCGCCTTATCCTTAAAACCGGTGTTGATTCCTCGAAGATTTGAAGGCAGATTAGTCAGGTAATGTAAGTTTTTTTTAATAGTTTACGATTATGGGTTTCATTTACAAATGATTCTTGACTAAACCCACAAATTGCAGGTGGGTTGATCTGAATCTACGTTTGAAGGTCAGATATGGTTCGATTTTTCTTTGGGGTTGAGTTTGGGATTTTACTCCATTTTTGTTTAAATATCAGATACTGGTTTGGGATTTGCAGGTAAGATGCTGATTCCTGATTTTTTTTCTCATTTGAGCAGATCATGAAAAGCTGGTTTCAAGTTCCATTCAAGTGTAATTTGCCTTTCGTCAACCTACCTCACGCAAAACGATCCCACCTGTATGAATATGCTCATGAAGAAATCTAGCAAGTTTTGGGGCTGATGTATGATATCCTATATTCAATTTGGTTCTCGGATTATGTTTTTTCTCATTATCGATGGGAAAATTAGAGAAGATTTGTCTTTATCTGTTGTAACTTGTAAGTTTGATGTGCCTCTGATTCATTTATTCTAGCCTTTGCCACATGTTTTATTTTAGTTTTTTTTCCAGGTTTTGAAGGTAAACAAATGAAGTTTTGTATCAGTTGGACTGGCCTTCTAATTTCTTCTATGGCGAGAGTATTGTTGATTTCTTACCAAAACTATGACATATATGCTATTTCAAAAATATATGTTGCATTGATTTTTGGGTTGGATGGTCAGATCTACCTAGATCTATACATAGCAGATGATACCAATAACTTTTGATTAAATCTTGTGTTTTTTATCCGGTAATCATATTTCTGATTTTGTTTTTTATTTTGTGCAGGTTGTTTGGTTATGGGTTTGAATTTATGGATTTGGGTATAAGAACATGTTAACGTTTCAATATTATTTGGTTATTGACTGTCTGATAGAGTAAAAGTTGAACTCTTTTGTTGTATTTTTATAAGTTTACATTTCAATTTTCAGGTGAGGTGTTTGTATAAATCTGAATCAATTAAAAGTTCTTTGAATCTTCAAGTTTCCGAAGGCTAAAATGGTACCCATCAAAAAGTTTTGGCAAAAATGAGTTTCTTACTACTTGGAAGAAAAAGGGAAATGGAGATAGATGGTAGTTACGATTGATGCTTTTCTAATAGATGTACAAAGAAAATGCATGAATCTGATTTTCAAATCTGAATATGTGTAGGATTAAATCTGATTTTTTAAATTTGAATACATGTATGTGTGTGTGATTTTAAGAAAAAAGTTATCAACTATTTCTATATAACTATTATATTCAAAAGAAAAGAATAAAAAACAAGATATTGGGAACTGTATATTTAAATTTGAAAAAGGACAAAATTTGAAAAAGGATAAGACATACATGTTTAAATAGAAAAAAGATGATGGTTTTTGTTGTTTCATGTATAGTATTTGTATGGCCTAAAATTTAAAAATAACTCAGAGAAAACAAACATCATCTTTGATCGCATTTGGTTATGATATATAAAAATAAAGGCTAATTCTTCTTTAAAACTGTATGATAGTCATGTAGGATGTATTTGATCATATTTGGTAATGATATTTAGGTAAATTGTTTAAAAATAAAGGTAAATAATCATATTATGATTTTTAAAAATATAAAATTATAATAAAAGAATAAAATTTTATACTAACGAATAATTTGCTTTATTACGTTTAATTAATTAGTGTCATACTTTTATCTATAATCTTATTTTTTTCCCTTTTTCTAAAAAGCACACCCTCAATAAACATTTTTAATATTTTTAAATTGTTTTAGTTGATGGAAAATATGTTAAATGTATTTACCAACAATTAAGTAACTTTTATCAGATTATAGTGTATTACCACTATCATTATAAGATAAAGTTTAACATATATTTTTTTTTTAAAACCAAAATCACAAGTTAAACATTTTACGTCTTCTTTGAAAATTCATAATTTTATTAACTTACATATTTTTGTCAAATAAATAACTAAATTACACGAATAGTCCCTTTGGTTTGGGATATTTTGTATTTTTGGTTCCTAAACCCTATTTTTTTTAACTCCGAGCATCTAATGGCTTATTATTGTTTTGAGTTTAGTACTTACGAACCCGAAATGTCTTTTTTATTTTCTGCTTAATTTACTTCTGGTTTATTTATTACAATTATAAAACTTAAATTTGGTCCATTCCTTACCATACCCCTTTATGTCTTTATCATGGTTTCTACTTTCTGTTTAATTTACTTATGATTCATTCATTACAATTATAAAACTTAAATTTGGTTCATACCTTATCATACCCCTTTATTAAACGTTCTTTATTGATCACCATCCCATGTCACTGCCGCAAACAGCATTGCAATGTCATGAACGTAGCCAGAAACTATCTGCGGAAAGGAACTATGTGGCAAAAAACAATCTACCAAAAGATCGAAAGAAACTATCCGCCATCAAAATGAAACTAATCTCCGAGTGGAAACTATATGTCGAGAGGAACTAGCTCGTGTCGCCGCATCGCGCGGATAGCCTACTAGTATATATATATATATATATATATATATATATATATATATATATATATATATATATATATATATATATTTATACACACATTTGAAAATGACAAAGTTATGCAGTACGCATTATTTGTCTTACAGGTATAATGTGTCCACAAAGGATTCTGTTTACATTTAACATTTTTATAATTTGGGTTATATACCAAAAGCTCGGGTAAATCTTTATATTTTAGGTGAAGCTTTTTCGTTATTCCATATATTTTAAACCGGGCATACATTAATTTACATATATTTTACACATTTCTATGTGTATAATTTTACCTACATATTCTACTTTCATAGTCTTTATATTTAAAGTTGACGGAGATCAATTAGTAAACATTTTTGTGAGCTACTTCTCACATAATACTAACTCGATGGTGTTTCCAGTGGCAGGCGCATAAAAATATTAGGGGTTGCATGATTTTTTTAAATGTTGCACCACTAGATAAATAAATAAATAAATAAATAAATAAATAAAACTCATTATTGATGACATGTCTCCATATGAGAAACATTAGAGAAAGTTGCCGGAGGTGGAGGGCGGCGGGTGCGAGTTGTGACCAACGGTAATGTTTTAACGTAAAGCTCTGATACCATCATATATAATGACTTGCTTGATTAATAAATAGTGAAGGTTAAACCTCATATAAATAGGGCGATTGGCCTAATTTAAACCGGTTTTGAGCCTAAACCCTAGAAGCTAACATATTAACGATTTTTAATATGACATGTCTGCATATGAGAAACTTTTATGCACTACTAGAAATAATGAGGAAATAATGAGGTGTTACACAATTTTTTTAGCTACTTCTCACATCATGTTTCATAATTCAATTATAAATATATATTATAGGCACGTCTCAGTATGAGAAACTAATTTTGTCATTCCTCTATTACGAATCATGATCAACCATAGAAGTCCCACTTTAGAATTAGATTTTACTAAGTAAATTCCATATATTATTCTAACTGATAAACTTTAGAACTAGATTTTACTATGTAAATCCAATATATTGTTTTAACAGATAATATTTTGTGTTTTTTAATGAAAAGACAGGACAGATGGACAGAAACCAGGACCTAATTTTCGAAAAGATGTATCATTCTATCAAACTCAATTCCAACATGTTCATTATCTACTGCTACTGCTGCCACCTAAGAAAACCATATAAAAGATTTTCCACCATGTATATTTTACTAGGCTCAAAATCTATATCCTTAGCATTTGCTGACCAAACATCATTAAACTAATCGATGTAAATGCACACTGTTTATCCCACTAAATACACTTGGTCTTGTAGGGTTTGATCTTATAACGATTTCGATTGAAAATGATGCTTGTGGACAAAAATAAACAAAAAGTAAGAACGAAATATAGGTTGAACTAGGACCATCTAGCTTTTATATATAATAGTCGAACCTGTTTAAAATAAATTACAGGTTTTGAATCTTAATTTATCTTTTTTGTATTGTACTCTGAATTGTCATCAGGAATACATCAATAAACCGGACCTAAAATTTTTGGATTTTTTTGCTTTATAAAATATGTCAGTAATAGATTAAAAGAGAGATAATAGGTTTAGTGTTTTGTATGTACATGTATGTTCATGGTGGATGACAACATCACATAATCCTCAAAGCTCATAATCATAAATATGATGATCAGAATTATCTGTACATCTTTCTTTTTGTTATCCACCATAGTACTGCAAACAACTTTAGTATATATAGTTGTGTACGGGTATTATTGTAATTTCACTAGACTGTCTATTCTGTAAAACGAAAATTTTATATTCCATTTATTTATTTATTTGTCTTATTGACTTCACATTTTTATTTTTATTTCTTGAGTTTCTTATTTATTTCTCATATTATCAAACCAATGGATTTATTCCTGATTTGCATGAGTAAATTGATTCGAGTGAAATCTGTTGTTATCGACCGATTTACACAAAACAACTACAAACGTAGGATTTAAATTCATCACACCCTTTAGAATTCTTACCATCCTTTCTAAATTTCCACCATTCTTCCTGAATTCCGGAGTTTTCGGCATCTCAACATTATAGGAAAAGCAGCATATATGACAATTTTTTATTGGGCTCTTTTTCTTAACTCCACTCATACCAACATATCAACGCTTCTGATAAGTAGTTTCTATACATATTGATCGATCCAGACTCCATAGCAACAAAAAAAGTTATGAGCAACTTCCAAAAACAATGACCTAATTTTAGAAGGTACGCACCAATGATTGATCAGAAAAATGGTCATAGTATTTGGCCTATATTTTGATACTGATGTTTATGGAATGCGACAGAAGATGGTGCCCTCTGACTGGTAAGATTAGACCTTTAAAGTAAAAAAATTTAGAAAAAGTTGACTAGTGTTGCTAATGGAAGACATTCCAACGACTTCATCTGCTCACAGAAATTACAACATTTGATCATAGTCTAAATATATAACACATTTTTAATTGATAGTCACTCGGATATCACAGTAACTAGGGGGCACTGTGAGAAAATATCTAGCTTTGTCTTTATATCTCGCTAAAGAAGCAAACATTATGTTTTCATGGAAGTCTCGAGATGGATTTTTGTTGCAAATTTTATAGGAAGGTTGCATAGTTTAGCTTTATAAGTGCACATATAGATTATGCTATTGTTCGCTTTTATAAAGGGTTAATCCGATTCGGCTCTTGAAAGTTGCTGTCGATAAGTGCAATCCCTAGTCACTGTTTGGTAAATATTATTTATAATGTTAAGCGTATCCTGGCCTAGAGCCAACGCATTCGATCTAGTGCTATATATGTGCATGCGTGCAAACTCGGGAGATCTTGTCTGGCTCTTGGTGTTTGAAAGAGGTATCATGAATGCATCAAGTTGGAAAAAGAAAATCTTTCTTTAATAGAAACCTAGACAAAGTCTAGTATCTTGAAGAGTATCTAGTTTAGATATGTTATTTGTTCTATGTATTTTAGACTTTCTGGTGATCATTTGTTCACATGCCAAACTGAATCACGCTCTGGAATGTGGTTTTCCTAGTCATTCTAAAAAACCTCGTGTCTTTTAATTGAAACTTGTTAGACAAGGAGTTCCTTTGCCAAATCGAGTGATATATATGGTTCCTTTTTTCTTTCTTTCTATAAATGGGTTAAATACAAGAAATAACACTTTTATAATCCAGTCGTGTATCATGATAGCTTTTGTTAGTTTTTGCTTTTTGAACAAAATCTTCGGCTGTTCTAAAAAATATATATGTGTATATGATATATCTAACTAACAGAACAATACGACACCGTACGTATGTATATTAATGATCACATATCACTTGGTAACTCATAACATAATCTTGATGTCGTCATATATATACCACTCCAAGAGACACCTTGAGTGAACAGCAGTAGTTGCGTCGATTGGTTTCCATAAATCATCTTTTCCATTATCTACAATTGGTGCAAATGTTCATGCTCACCAGTTGTAACTTTACTGAAAAAAACACTTGCTTTTTTTTTAATTAAATAATAGAATGATATCAAATTAGGTAAATCACATATAATACGGTAAGATTATTTAAATAGAAAGTGTTATTGTCGTGTGTGTATATATATATATATATATATATATATATATATATATATATATATATATATATATATATATATATATATATATATATATATATATATATATATATATATATATATATATATAGCGGATAAGGAATATACATTACAGCCAATCTAAGCTTAGATATTAAACCTATAAAATATGTTGTTTTAATTTAGTAAATATAACCGATTTGGTTTCACTTGGTAAATATATCATCCTCGATAACATTTCTTTCCTCCATCATCGTTTTACCATCCCTATTTTCTTTCCTCCATTATTGTTTATTACGTCACTCCAGTGAACATTACTTTTTTCCATTGTCAGGAAGATCTAAGATAATCAATATTCTTGCTTCTTTATCATAACTATTGCGTCGATCTTGAATCTACATCTTCAATTGTTAATCGTGAATCCCCTAACCGCAGTCTTTATATAGTAAAACAATGTATATTCATGAGGTTTCGAGACATTGAAGAAACAATCAAGGAGTTTGTTCAGATTAGCACATTCATCGATGACTGATCTGCATTGTTATTGACAAAGCACGACGGAATGAGGGTTGCCGACTATCTCACCTGCGAAGCAAGGCATGTTCAGATCGGCCCGGCGAGACGAGGCAAATAGCCCCCCAGCCTCTACTCTGTCGCAACAACGCAACAAATCGACAACAAACTTGGTATATTCTCGGTTAATAAAACACTTTCCCATCTTCAAATTCCCCTTCTTTATGTATTATTTCTTCTATTCATCTTCAATTTAGAGTCTGATCAGTTGAGTTGATTAGTTTCTTGATTCGATGAAATGGGTCTTTACTCTTTACATCATTCTAAATTGGTTTGAAATAATGGATTGGTTTGAAATAATGGATTGGTTTAAGAATGTATCTCTAAATATCTGATGTATAATTGGGGATGTCTAATTCCATCTTTTTTAACAGGGAAGAAGATACGATTGTGCACATAAGGTGCTCGATGAAATGCCCGAATCAATGGATGCAGTTTTCAACGCTTTTGAGAAGAGGTCTAAGCCATGGAAGACATATATCAATCTGGTTGATGTCCATTCTGGTGATTTTTTAGCTGTTTCAAAGATTCGTGGAAGATGAGATGGCTTTGAAACATTGGAGAAGTGGGTCACCGGCTTATTTGCTGGTCATACAACAATTTGTATGAAGGATGAATTCGGTAATCTTTGGGTTAGGGAATCATGACAAGATAATTAAAAGGTATTGTGTCTCTGCTCTTCATATATCTATGGTAGAGATATCAATTTATCATTTTGAATGTTGAATCTTGTAGGGTGAGGAAATTATTGTGACGGTTCCTTGGGATGAATGGTGGATGACTTTTAGGAAACATTCAAGATTATTTAGAAGACTCTCAAGTGAACGTCAAAATTGATAAATCAGATTTTATAAATAGGTTGTTTGAGTTTAATCATCAATAAATAGAACTATATTATAATTGCATGTGTTTTAATGATTGATGTTTTGAACAGGTTTAATGTAAGAGCTTGATATTTTGAATAAGGCTAACTGTAACTAAGGAAATCGACAACATGATCAAGGGCGACCCTCTTTGAATTCATTTATGATTAGTGTTATATTTATCAATGAATATAACGGCTGGAAATGTAGCAATTTAGATGACTTTTGTATTTTGTTAAAATATATTCATATATGGTTAAAAATGTATGGCTAAAGTTGTATTCGTGTATGATTATGATTAGAGGTTCATTCTTTTGTAATAAATTAATTTGTTTAGAGTTGTATTCATTTATGATTATGATTAGTGGTTTATTTTTTTCGAATGAAATGATGAATTCTTAAACATTCTTTGTTTTCAATTCATTAAAAAAAAACGAGTCTAGTCATGACATCTTCACTTATGAATATGACACTACTTGATAAATATTCGGATAAAATAATTAATGTGTCAGTATTTTTGATGTGGTTGGTAAAAAAATAACTTAAAGCAAAAAAAAAAATAACGTTTTATTTGTTAAAATTGTGGCAAAAACGTTTTTTAAAATCATTTTATTGATTTTGTTAATTAAAAATAGATTATATAAATTCCTAATATTTGGGTAAAAAATCTATTAATCATATTAAATCCCAATTTTAGGAATTAATTAATTACCCATAAATTATCCATAATTAATTATATTGTAAAATTCCTTTCATGCCCTTATATGATGATTGGTTCACAACTGTTCTCGCGTTCTCAACCTTTTAGGTGTTCTCATTTGATTTTTTCCATATATATATATATATATATATATATATATATATATATATATATATATATATATATATATATATATATATATATATATATATATATATATCACTACAAGAATAACCGGTAATAGCGGCGACGCCTTTAGCAGCGACGGCCACTTTTAGCGGCGACAAAGAAAAAATGTGTTTTTTGTCGCCGCTAAAAGTATGGCGTCGCCATTAAAGCCTTATGTTGGCGATCCGCGTCATTTCAGCCCTATCCGTCGATTTAAGTGATAATCCAACGACTAGGAGGACATAGGAAATCTCGCGAAACCCTCTGTTGTGTCGCCGCTAAAGAGCACCCGTCACCGCTAAAGGCTTATGCTGGCGATCCGCGTCATTTCAATCTCATCCGTCGATTTAAGCGTTGATCCGACGACGTAGAAAATCCCGCGTTGTTTTTCCTTTGGTGTGTCGCCACTAATGAGTAGGCGTCGTCGCTAAAGGTGTCACTTCTAAAGGTCGTCGACAATAAAACCCTCTTCGTCCTCACTTTCTTTCCCGATCTTCTGTACTTTCCCGCCTTCTCCCTGCTTACTATCGTCGACTTCATCGTATTTTCACCAAAATATTCGCAATTTCACCCATCTTCCCCATTTTCTCCATTTTCTTTTCATTTTCTCTTATCCCTACTAAATTTCTAGCATTTGTGATGGTTGCTGGAATTTTGAGATTACCCCACCGCTCTCGCCGGAGTATACCGCCACCAACACTATTCTCACCGGAATTTTGATTTTGTGGATGTGTATTTATATGTGTATTTTGTGTTTGTAGATGTGGATGAGTATGTGTATGTGCATTTGTATGTATTTGTCTAATTTGAATACATTTAATGTATGTATATGTGTTTTTGTATGTGCAATTCTATGTATATGTGTATTTTGTATGTTTATTATGTATGTTTTGTGTTTTTTATGTATATTTGTATTTTGTATGTGTATTATGTATGTTTATGTGTATTTGTATGTATAGAAATACATATAAATAGCAGCGACACTTTTAGTGGTGATGGAGAACATTAGCGGCGACACACCTTTAGTGGCGACAAATGGAGCAATAGCGACGAACCAATAGCAACAACGACCCTTTAGCGACAACATGTTGGACCTTTAGCTGCGACGCCCGTCGCCCCTAATGATCGAAATTCTTGTGTGTGTGTGTGTGTATATAATATGGGAGCGTTCAATAAAAAACATTTCTTATTGCGAGAACATTTGAGAACAAATTTGGATCACACAATCTTTTTTAATTAAAATTATAAAATAATATACATATAAATCAAAAAATAGTTTAAAAAAAATCTCATTAACCAACACCACCAACCACCACCCACTAACCACCATCCACCCACCACCAATCATCACTACCCACTACTCACCACCACACCACCACCATCCACCCACCACCACTCACCCCCATCACCACAACCTACAACCCACCAATACCACCCGCCACCACCCATCACAACCACCGTCACCCGCCACCACCACCCCACCACCCACCCATCACCACTACCACCACCCCCACTCCCACCATCACCACCACCACCCGCCACCACCAGTAACCACCACCACCCACCTATCACTACCATCACCGGCCACCACCACCAACCACCACCACCCACCCGCCTCCACCACCACCATCATCACCACCACCTGCCCCCACCACCACCACCCACCACCCATCACCACCACCCGGCTCTACCACCAACCTATCACCACCGCCCACCACTACCACTGTCACACCCCGATCGACGGCGGAAATCGCCGGGGTTGCGACGTTATACAATTGGATCACAGTCAACCACATATACCGAATACTTAATATATTTGAATCAATATTTTACAAACCTTTAAGTTTTAGAATTGAAATTACATCTTCATATTAAACACACAACGGTAAAAATTGTTGGTGAGTTCCACAGGTTTTAACTCCGTGAGTTTTATAAAAAGAAATCTTTATAAAACGTGGAATGTTTAACAAAATAAGTTGTGCAAAACATGCTCAACAATGTTACCGATATGCTTCGTGTGAGACCCGACACTTGAAATCCAATACGAGTATCCATGTTAAAATATTTATGAGAAAAGTAAATATTAACATATTTTTGTGAATCAAAATATTAAGTATTTATATAAATAAACACTACCAATCGGTTTAACAATCTACAAACAATATTTATACTACATACTCTCTTTATAAAACGTGGAATGTTTAACAAAATAAGTTGTGCAAAACATGGTCAACAATGTTACCGATATGCTTCGTGTGAGACCCGATACTTGAAATCCAATACGAGTATCCATGTTAAAATACTTATGATAAAAGTAAATATTAACATATTTTTGTGAAGCAAAATATTTAGTGTTTGTATAAATAGACACTAACAATCGGTTTAATAATCTACAAACAATATTTATACTACATACAACCTCATCCTAGTTTGTATTAGTATATTTGTATCCGAGATTTTGTTATAATTCCCAATTGTTTGAGTTTGAAGACTTTTGGTTGTAATGATTAATAATGTAAAGCTACCAAAATTCTAACAGGACAACGGTCGTATGTGTCCCTATACGAGTTTAAACAGTACGTCGACTGTAAGTGACCATATATATGTTTAGACAGTACTCCGACTGTAAGTGAATAACACAGTTTATACAGCACCCCGGCTGTGAGTGACCAAAGTTGACATAATTCAAATCATCTTATTTTATAAGGTTGTCAACATTATTATATCAGTAATACTTGTTATAATTTACACTTGTGTAACTCTTAAAGTATGTGTGAATTAAACATTATCATATTTTGTGTATTTCTCATTTACAACAAAACTTTGTATATGCATTTGAAAGACCAAACAACAAGGTTTATCAAAAGGGCAATTCTGTCCATGATTTTAGAAAAATTATAGAAAAATCATCGTAAGTCAAAATTGCGATCCGTAAACTCTCAGAGCTTATAAAATGAGTCTACTTTGTCCATAATTTTTACCATGAGCTAAAGTAGTTCCTAACCAGAGTGAAAATGTTCATTTTTACAGACTGGTCCGAAAATGTTATGAAATGATAGGCAGTTTTGTAAAAATCATTATAGATTGTAGAAAAATCGTATGAACACGTGGGAGTAGTCCTTGAAAAGGTATAAACTTGAAATAATTTCATATTGTACAGTTTTGAAATCCATTAAGTTTAAGAAGGGCAAACAGTCCGAGAACAGACCACAACTTTTCTGTGAAAAGCTGAAATTTAAGCTTAGATATGTTTAGTGACATAACTTGCATTTTTAGTTAACAAAGCCTTTAAATATTTTAAATATAACTTGTTTAGTGTGTATTCTCCCCCAAAACTTGTAAAACATAAAATAGGGGCCGTAGAAAACTCACATTTGTCGCGTAGAGTTATTCGGGTTGAGAATGGTTTGTGCGGTTTCCGGTTCCACTCAAGTTTGCGATTTGAGTATTCTTTTGGATGTCTTAACAGATAAAGACATATATTTACATGTATGTTATACTTTTATCATGTATTAAATCATTTAAAATCAGTGGACCTGATGATAGAAAGAAAGAGTAGAAATCAAGAATATACCTAGCTTTAACTTGGATCAAAAGTATGTTGCCAAAAGGTGGTGGAAAACACAAGCTTTTTGAGAGGTGAGAGGGTAACTTTCTCAGGGGTTTTAAGTGTTTGAAAATAGCCACATATGGTCTACTTTGAATCTCGAAAATGGGCAGAAAGATGAAGGATTTTTGGGTGTTGGTTTGATGCTCGAAAACAACCACTGTTTTGGCTATGTTGTTGTCACGAAAACTTCACAGCAAAAGGGTAAGAAAAAGGTAGTTTACTCACTGTTTTGAATCACTAATTTTGAGTAGAATAACAACTAACTTCCAGGGGTATTTGGTGGTAAAAATATCAAGCAAAAGGAAGGTGTAGATATGTGAAATGGTGGCTGAAACACAAAAGGGACAGCAGCCCTTTAGTTCACGATTTTGATGGCTTTGGAAGGAAGTTCTTGTGGCTGAAAATGAGATGAAGGTTGAGAGTATTTCCCTGGAGTATTGGCTGGTGAAATAAGAGTAAAATGAAGGGGAAATTTCGTGAATATGAAGGAGGAAAGAGTGGAAGAGGATAAGGGGGCAAACCTAGACTAGCTTGTGATGGGATGGGAAGTTATGAGATGAGATGTTGCCTAGCCACTTGCTTGGTTGATTTGTTAGGGATAGAATTAGTTAACTAACTAACTATTAGTTAGTTAGTTAGTTAGTTAGAGGTTCTAGTTATGGAGAGGGAATGTGTTAATCTCGAGAATTAGAAGAGGGATTAAGAAGTATTCTTAGTCAAATGTCTTAAGTGATTAAGCACTTATTAGTTAAGTTGGCACTTATCTCAACCATTTCTCTTATCTTAATTGATTTAGACACCATATTCCTTACATGAAATCACTTTAAGTCATAACCCATAACTAGTCATCCACTAGATAATAATACATATGTACAAATACATACATGTATTCTTAGTATAAAATAACAATGTAGTTTTTGTGTATTTGAACTTAAATGTTTATGCTTTATTCTTTTTATTCAAAAACACTTAAATACATTCTAATTATGCCTTATAATAATTCATTTTATATTTTTATTTATTTAAATATAAAATTTATTGACCAAGGTATAATTTCGTGACATTTAACCGGTTAACCATATCGTTAAACACGTTTCGTCACTTTGGTTCGTATATTTGTCAAATTTAGATCCTTCACAACTATTAACCATATGTTCTATATATAAATTAAATTACTCATCAACTAGAGACATGTTGATACGGTAATTAAACTTTTTGCATTTAAATGATGTTATATGCTAATTTTCACAAACCGGTGTTGGTTCGTAGTCATACGTCGTAACATAATTTATCATTAGTCACTTGTTTTATTTTTCACAAGGACTTATCTAATAAAACATGTTAAATTCCTTCAGCCATTTTTGATAAAATATTCATATTGCTTAAAAGTCAAAATATAGTATCGTACGATCGTTCCTATTTTTGCCAATTGTTACATTCTCCCCTCCCCCCCCCCCCCCCCCCCCCCGTTAAAAGAATTTCGTCCCGAAATTCAACTTGTAGAGGGAATATTACTAAACAATTGGGGGTATTTCTTTTTCATTTGATCCTCGCGTTCTCGCTGAGAGTTCGAACGAACTTTCACGATAAGAATACGACTTTGTTTTAAACGCTTCACTTCTCGATCCATAATTTCCACAGGTTCTTCAACGAAGTGGAGTTTTGTGTTCAATTGTATCTCATCGAGAGGAATTACATTGGTGTCGTTGGACAGACACTTTTTCAGGTTGGATAAATGGAATACGTCATGTACTTTGCTCAGTTCTTGAGGTAGCTTTAGTCGATAAGCAACAGGACCAATTCTGTCAAGAATTTTGAAAGGTCCAACGTATCTTGGGTTAAGCTTTCCTCTTTTACCAAAAAGAATCATACCCTTCCAGGGCGAGACTTTTAGCATCACTCGATCTCCAACTTGGAATTCTAGAGGCTTACGCCTTATATCAGCATAACTTTTCTAACGGTCACGTGCTACCTTAAGTCGATCTTTGATTTGAATGATCTTCTCGGTCGTTTCATGGATTATCTCTAGCCCGGTACGCAGCGTGTCATTTGTGTGTGCTCGGACCAGTTGGGTATCCCCGACCTCTGCCCAACATATAGACGATCAACATTTGCGTCCGTATACAGCTTCAGATGGTGCTACATTGAGACTGGTGTGATAACTATTACTATAGGAAAAATAAATCAACGAAAAATGAGTATCCCATGAATTTCCAAAGTCGATTACACAAGACCGTAGCATATCTTCTAGGGTCGAATGGTTTGTTCACTTTGACCATCTGTATGTGGGTGGTAAGTTGTGCTCATATCCAAGCGCGGTCCCAGGGATTTGTGAAGTGAGTGCCAGAACTTTGACGTGAACCTACTATCCCTATCCGAGGTAATAGAAGTTGGCACTCCATGAAGCTTGACAATTTCCCTGAGATATGTTCTCGTCAGATTTTCCATTTTGTCAGTTTCCTTGATTGGTAAGAAATGGGCAGACTTAGTTAATCTATCAACCACTACCCAAATAGTGTCATAACTACTAGGAGTCTTGGGTAGTTTTGTGATAAAGTCCATTGCAATTTGCTCCCATTTCCACTCGGGAATATCAGGCTGTTGCAGTAATCCCGAGGACTTTTGATGCTCTGCCTTGACTTTAGAGCAAGTCAGGCATTTTCCCACTTAAGTGGCAATCTCAGCCTTCATATTAGGCCACCAATATAATTTCTTCATATCTATATGCATCTTGTCCGATCCAGGATGTACAGAATACCTTGATTTGTGAGCTTCGTCCAAGACTAAGCTCCTAATGTTACCAAACTTTAGTATCCAGATTCTGTTCATGAATAACGAGTTCCATCATCCTTAAGTTCATAATGTTTATCCATTCCCCGTAAAGCTTCTTCCCCAACATTCTCCTCTTTCATAGCATCTAGTTGAGCTTCACGAATCTGGGTATTAAGGTTGGAATGGATGGTCATAATTAGTGCCTTTACACGTCGGGGTTTCGGTAATTAGTAATGTATTTTTGTGTTACATGATCCCTGCCTGGTCCTTCTATAATCGCCTTGTGCATACACGTCGTATAAAATCAAGATCGACCACCACCACCCACCCATCACCACCACCCGCCTCCACCACCCCCACCACCACCACCCACCATCACCACCACCCACCTCCACTACCCATACTACCATCCGTCACCACCCACCCATCACTACCACCCACCCATCACCACCACCCACCCGCCACCACCACCTACCCATTACCATCCCTCATCACCATCACCACTCGCCACTACCACCAACTACCACCCGCTACCACCACCTACCCACCACTACTACTAACTACCACTCGTCATCACCACCTACACTACCACCCCCACCACCATCCACCTATCGCCACCACCAATCGCCATCACCCGCTTCCACCACCAATCATCATCAGCCGCTACCACCACCTACCCACCACCACTACCTGCCACTACCACCAACTATGTGATTAAATCCATATATTCCCATATGATTATGTCTATCTAATCAAATATGATTTATGTGGACAATATTCATTTTTGTATTTTCGGTTCATTGGTTGTTCTCGTGTATTTAATCACTGTAAGTCCCAAATCTGCTTGTGTATCAATCAGATCCGTTTGATGGTGCGGAATGCCAATCAAACGGATGATGTCAGATCAAAATAGAAGAGAAGAAGAAGAAGAACAAGTGAATCTATGATGTATTCAATGAATAGAATGATGCTCCATACACATAGTACAGACACTAGTTCTTCTCTCTCTATCACACCTTGGATTTCACACACTTAAGCTCCTCTCGACCGTACCCTCATCTAAAATGCACTCCTCACCTTATATATATGATACATGGGCCGTGAACAGGTTCACGGCCGTAAACACAATTGTAAACACATATACAGCCGTAAACACCAAGCTGTTTACGGTCCTAAAAATGCATTTTCCTAGAAAAGTAAAGTATAAACCATATTTTTGACCCAACAATATCCCCAGTGGTTTATAGCTTTCTTTTCTAATTGACCCAACAATCTCCCCTAAAAAAGTAGATGGCCTTTCTTGTTAATCTTCATTTGGAGCTTGGTTTCAGCATTTATCTTCGATTTCTTCACAGCTTCAAGATGAACTTGATGAATTTCAATGAATGAATTCATCTTGAGCAGTTGGGATTTTCTTCAGAATTTGACATTGAACGCACATTGGGTGAGGAGGCTTCTTGTAGAGATTCTTGAAAAATGGTGCTTTCAGCTTGAGAATCGTCAGAGAGAATATCAGAGAGAACTAATCTTCTGGATCACTTCAGCAGGTTCATAGATAGCAGCAGACTGATTGAGGAGGCTTCAATGCAATCTGTCACATAATCTTCAATTGCAGCTTCACCTTGCTTCTGGGGTTGAAAGATTGAATGTTGAAAGAATAGTCTTCATTTCTTGCTCCTTCGAATGAGAATTCTTCGATGATCACGGATGAAGCTTTGGCTCAGAAATCTCGATACTCCATGAGTCTCATCTACATCTGAATTCACTTTTCAAGACAAAACAAAACTAAAAGATAAAAACAAAACTAAAAACAAAGTTAGCACACAATATTTTTGGATTTTTGATTTTTCTGAACAAGAAATAAAACGGAAATAACACTATTTTTGGATTTTTAATTTTCTGATTTTTGTTTGATTTTTGATTTTTTTTTAATTCTCCCCCTAAATTTGTGCATAGAGGAAAACTATGAACAAATTTAAAAAAAACAAAAATATTTTGGATCAAAATTGTGAGACAGTCTTAACTTTGTTTTTCAGTACCTTCACCTTCATGAATAGATCTGGTCAATTGTTGGTATTGTGGTCCACTTAAACACGAAGGATATCGACAAAATTTTCAAATATATCATTTAGCTGACGATGACCACGGGTATTGTTGTCCACTTAAATTAATCGGCGAGATCTACAAATAACCTCTTAAATGGTTCAATTTTAGTTGCACTAGAACGTGTTCCCCACTTCCCGATATACCCTGGTTATCAAGAACTTCCTAAGGATTCCTTACTTTAGGTGAGTAAACAATTATTAAGGAGGAAGACAGATTTAGAGATAGATACATATGTTGTGTCCCAGGTCGGATCTCATTCAATCACTCAGAGGGGACAACATATGGCTAACTAAGATAGAGGGATTGAAAGGTGATATGTTGCATATGTTGTGTTCCAGATCGGATCATTTCAATCACGCAGAGGAGACAACATATGGCTAACAGATAGGAAGAATTGCACAGATAAAGAAGATGCATAGAAATAGAGTTGCATATGTTGCAGTCCAGGTCGAATATGTTCCAATCACGCAGAGGAGGCAACAAATGACTGACAGATAGAAAGCAAGAAAATAATTTCCTACAGACCTACTTTATCAGAACCCCCCAGTCGCCCTATCAGAACCAGAATTAAGGACATAAGTTCGTACATCAAGGAAAAAGTTGAACGACTGTTCTAGATGCGTATTAATTTAGTGTATCCTGTGGGTTCCCGTGTTTATCTCACCGCTAAATCTACTCGAGCGTCTTATGGTCAGTCCAAATAATCCTATCTAAATCCACACTGTCAAATCCTTCGTGCCTACCAACACATTGAACACATAGTCTAGACAGTTCAAATTCAGTACCTTACACTGGTTTAGACTGCTCGTTATCACTTTATCTTGATATCACTTCCCAATAATACCTACTAATGAAAAACTATAAGAAAATAAAAAAAAATTGTCTTCAAAACGAATCAGTTTAAGATGAAATTCAGGAGTATCGAGAAGAAAAACTCAAACCGTAAGTCACCGATTGAATTTGCATCCAGAAGGTCTGAGAACGGCACGCATAATCTCAGAACAGATCCGAAAATTCTTCACGTCGTTAAGCACAAAACCCCATGAGTGATCCCTTCCTTTCTTCCTTTCCCGCAAAGGACACATACTCTCAAACAAAGTTCTGAGTGTTGCACAGTTGAGAGATGTCCCTTATCATGTACCTGGAACAGCCACTACCAACAAACCGAAGTCTGATGATATGCCTTCATAGCTGCTCCGACATCGAGCGGGATCGGTTGGTCTTTGGAACCCAGTTCATTTTGAAATTGGGTCGACCTTTGTCATCAGTTCAAGGTACTCTCTCCCATGACATATCCTGCTTATCACAAACAGAAGATGTAGAAATGTTAGAATCATTAGAAGATTTGGTAGATTGAACCTTCGGTACCCATTTGTAGTTGGCTTTGACCCATTTCTTGTTCGATTCGATGGGTGCCTTGGCACTTGATTTTGAACTTGAAGTCGGCCGCTGAGATGACTTTGACCTAGCCGGTCTCGGTTTCATTGGAGCATCTCTTGGATTGGACTTCTTCGATGGAATTCCCTTCTTGTTCTTGGGAGTTGGATTCTTTGCCTTGGGAGTTGAATTCTTGTCCTTCTTGGCATTCCAGTTATCATTGTTTGAACGTGGCCTCGAAGGGTTTCTTTTGAAGTATCTCCCTCTTGGTGCGTTTTGCCAGCCTTGTGTGTAGTAGGGAACGTATGCGCGATTTAGACAATTTCTGGAAATGTGTCCAGGTGTTCCACAGTGAAAGCAAGTCTTTTTCTTTACTGGGTAGTTGTTTCTTCCTGCCCCTAGTGGCGTGCCCTTGCCTCGTTTCTGGTTGTTCCCACATGTGCAAGTGCAGGAGTCAGATTGTGTGACAGGTGTAGATGGAGTGGATGTGCTTGTGTCAGATACATCATCACTCTTAACAGAATCATCAGAAATCAACACATCAGATTTAGAATTTGAAACACAATCATCATTATTTTCAGACACTTTATCTCCAACCTCTTGCTTTCCTTGACTTAAATACGAATCTGCATCGGAAGTAGAAACGTTAGTATCTATTTTCCTAGCACTGCTTTCTGGCACCTGTGGAGCTGGTTTACCATAAACCATAAATGGTTCTCGGTCTATCTCCTCCTGAGTCAATGGAGTAGCAGTATAATTGTGATCGAATGGGGGAGGCACACTCTCATAGCCTATTCCCACTTGCTTCTAGTCCTTCCATTTCATTTGATGTTCAATTATTGTTGCAACTCTTTCACTTGACCCATCGAATTTCTTAAAGTTGAAATCAGCTTTTGCAAAACGAATCTTCAATGTGTCAAGTTCAGTAGTTGCAGCAGCAAGTTCCTTTTCAAGACATTTAAAACCAACGCACTTATCACTGTATTCTGCCTGTAGCTTCCTGAAGTCCTTAGTCTTGGCCTCTAGTTGTTCTTTTAAAGGTTTCTGGCCTTTCCTAAGTTGGTACCCTTCGTATTTTAGTTCCTCGTTCTCTCTACGTAATATTTCGTAATACTCACGTAAATTCTCCAAGGAAATTTCATTGACATTGATTTTTGAAGAACTCATTGTTTATCAAAAATTCCCCTTAACTTGAAAACTCAAAAGTCAACTTTAAAAGTCAAATTTAAAAATCAAACTTAAAAGTCAAACTTAAAAGTCAAACTTAAAAAGTCAAACTTAAAAGTCAAACCGAAAAGCTAAATTTGAAAATTTGAAAGTCAAACGAGAAAGTCAAAGTTTAAAGTCAAAGTCAAAATTTTAAGTCAAAAGTCAATTTAGAAAGTCAAAAAAAGAAAAACTAAAATTTTGGGTTGAAAATGGAATTTGAAAATTAAAAAAAATGAATTTTGGGCTGAAAATGTTAAGAATGCGAAATTAGGTCGAAATAGAGAAGCCTTATGAATTAAATTGGGAAGGAAAGTAGTGTGTGGCAAGGGAGATCAAGTGGAAAGACGCTGGTTTATGGAAGTGAGGCACCCGGGTTCGAAACTCGGCAGCCTCATATTTTTTTTTAATATACGATGATGCGCGTGCGAGGATCCTTTGCAGGGCTGAGAACGAAGCTAAGACCGAGAACACAAAGCTGCTGAGCCGTGAACGCGATGACCGTGATCTGTCCGAAGACCATGAACCAGCGAAACCGTGATCGAGCGAAGTTGGCCGTAAACCTCGGACCTCAAACCACCAAGGACCATGAACGTGCGACACTGCTGGGCCGTGAAAGCTTCTTCGGATCCAGGGCCGAGAACGCTTCTTCCGAGGCCAAGAACCCTTCAACAGTGGCCGAGAACCCCCGAGAACCCTTCAACAGTGGCCGAGAACCCTTCAACAGATACGAGAAAAAGCGACGTTTTTCACCCTTTTGCTCCAAAACTCGATCCAAAACTCGTTTTTATGATAAACCCAAAGAACAACCCCCCTATTTTGCCAAGATCTATCCAAAAACGCAAAAATCCTTCAAAAATAAGATCAAACACACTCCAGATCTGACAAAATTGATTGATACAATCCAAGCTCTGATACCAATTGTAAGTCCCAAATCTGCTTGTGTATCAATCAGATCCGTTTGATGGTGTGGAATCCCAATCAAACGGATGATGTCAGATCAAAATAGAAGAGAAGAAGAAGAAGAAGAACAAGTGAATCTATGATGTATTCAATGAATAGAATGATGCTCCATACACATAGTACACACACTAGTTCTTCTCTCTCTATCACACCTTGGATTTCACACACTTAAGCTCCTCTCGACTGTACCCTCATCTAACATGCACTCCTCACCTTATATATATGAGACATGGGCCGTGAACAGGTTTATGGTCGTAAACCTGTTCACGGTCGTAAACACAATCGTAAACACATATACAGCCGTAAACACCGTCCTAGACATAAAAATACATTTTCCTAGAAAAGTAAAGTATAAATCATATTTTTGACCCAACAATCTCCCCCTTGGTTTATAGCTTTCTTTTCTAATTGACCTAACAATCTCCCCCTAAAAAAATAGCTGGCCTTTCTTGTTAATCTTCATGTGGAGCTTGGCTTCAGCGTTTATATTTGATTTCTTCACAGCTTCAAGATGAACTTGATGAATCTTCAATGAATGACTTCATCTTGAGCAGTTGGGATTTTCTTCAAAATTTGACATTGAACGCACATTGGGTGAGGAGGCTTCTTGTAAGGATTCTTGAAAACACGAAAACACATAACAATCACATTTGATTATATGTATGCAGGAACAACTATTTTATCAAGAACACGAAAACACATATTTTCCACATTAATCATATGTGATTAAATACGTGAAAACAACTATTGAATCAAAAACGTGAAAACGAATCGGGTTCATATAAATCTTATATGATTAAATACATATGATTATATATGATTAAATACATATGATTATATATGATTAAATACATAAAAATAATTATTAAATCGAGAACATGAAAATAAATTATGTCCACATAAATCATATGTGATTAAATAAATATAATCACACTTAATCAAATACACGAGAACAATAATTGAATCGAGGACGCGGAAACAAATCTTGTTCATATAAATCTTATATGATTAGATGCATATAATCACAAGTGATTAATTATACGAGAACGACTATTGAATCGGAAAAGTGAAAATATATTGTCTAAAAAAATCATATGTGATTAAATACATTATTTAATCACATATGATTTATCTGATTACATGTATTTAATCACATATGATTTATGTGGATTAGATTTTATTTTTGCATTTTCGATTCAATAGATGTTCTCGTGTATCTAACCACATGTGATTATATTTATCTAATCACATATGATTTATATGACCAAGATTCGTTTCCACGTCCTAGATTCAATAGTTGTTTTCGATTCAATAGTTGTTCTCATGTATTCAATCATATATGATAGAATACGTATAATCACATGTGAATATATACATAACAACAACAACTATTGAATCAAGAACTTGAAAACGAATCTCTTCCATATAAATCATATGTGATTAAATAGATATAATCATGTGTGATTAAATACACGATACCTACTATTGGATCGAAAATCCGAAAATGAATATTCTTCATATAAATCTTATGTAGTTAAATAGATATAATCCCATATGATTATATCTATCCAATCACATGTGATTTATGTGGACAATATTCATTTTCGTATTTCCATTTCGTTAGTTCTTATGTATTTAATCACATGTGATTATATGTATACATGAACAACTATTGAATCAAGAACACGAAAACATATATTTTCTACATTAATCATATGTGATTAAATATGTATAATCACATGTGATTAAATACATGAGGTCCAATATTAAAATAAATCATATGTTAATAACATATGATTTATATTGACAAAATTACATTTCATGTTCTAGATTCAATAGTTGTTCTCGTGTAATTAATCACATGTGATTATATTTATTTAATTACATACGATTTTTATGAAAAAAAAACAAATATTGTTCATATAAATCATATGTTATTATATAAATATAATCACATGTGATTATATGTATTTAATCATATATGATTTATGTGATTAAATATATATCAAAAAAGTACATATAATCACAAATGATTTATTCAATTATATGTATTTAATCACATATAATGTTAGTGGTTGTAGGTAGTGGGTGGTGGTCGTGCGGTTGCGATGGGTGGTGAAGGTGGGGGTTTTATGGTGATGGGTGGGTGGTGGTGATGGTGGTGGGTCATAAGTGATAAGGGTCATGGGCGATAGTTGCTTTGTGGTGGTTGTGGGTGGTGACGGGTAGTGGTTGTGGATGGTGGTGGTAAAGGGTAGTGGGGGTGACAGGTATGGTGGTCGGTAATAGTAGGGGTGGTAGTTATGGTGGGTGGTGGGTGGGTCGGTAGTGGTGGTGTTGATGGTTGAGTGATGGCGGGTGCTAGTGATGGATGGTAGTGGCGTGTAGTTATGTTTGGTGGTAGTGGTGGTTGTAGGTGGTGAGTGGTGATTGTGGTAAGTGGGGATGATGTTGGTGGGTGTTCGTTGGTGGTAGAGATAGTGATGGCAGGTGGTGGTGATGGTGTTGGGTGGTGAGTGGGGTAATGGTGATGAGTTATGGTTGAGGCAGGTGGTGGTGATAGGTGGATGGTGATGAGTGGTAGTTGGTGGTAGTGGCAGGTGGTAGTGGTGGGTAGGTGGTGGTAGCGGCTGATGATGATCGGTGGTGGAGGCGGGTGATGGTGATTGGTGATGGTGATAGGTGAATGGTAGTAGGGGTGGTAATGTGGGTGGTGATGGCGGGTGGTATATAATAATAGTGGTGGGTTGTGGTGGTGGGTAGGTGGTGGTAGTGGCGAGTGGTGGTGGTGATGAGGGATGGTAGTGGGTAGGTAGTGGTGACGGCGGGTGGTGGTGGTGGTGATGGGTGGTGGTGGGTGGTGGAGATGGGTGGCGGTGATGGGTGGGTGGTGACGGGTGGTAGTATGGGTAGTGGAGGCGGGTGGTGGTGTAGGTGGTGGTGGTGGCGGGTGGTGGTGATGGTGGGTGGTGGGGGTGGTAGAGGCGGGTGGTGGTGATGGGTGAATGGTGGTGGAGGTGGTGGTGGTGGTGGTGATGGGTGAGGATGGTGGAGGCGGGTAATTGTGTTGGTGGTGGATGGTGACGAGTGGTGGAGATGGGTGGTAGTGGTGGGCGGTGGTGATGGGTGGGTGGTGGAGGCGAGTGGTGGTGATGGGTGGTGGGTGGGTGGTGGTGGGGTCAGGTCGTGGTGATGGTGATCGGTGGTGGTGGGGGTGGTGGAGGCGGGTGGGTGGGTGGTGGTGGCGGGTGATGGTGGTGATGGGTGGGTAGTGGTGGTGATGGTAGGTGGTGGTGGGGGTGGTAGTAGTAGTGATGGTGGGTGGTGGGTGGTGTGGTGGTGGTGGCGGGTGACGGTGGTTGTGATGGGTAGTAGCAGGTGGTGGAGGTGGTGGTAGTGGTGGGTTGTAGGTTGTGGTGATGGGGTGGGTGGTGGTGGGTGGATGGTGGTGAGTAGTGGGTAGTGGTGGTTGGTGGTGGATGGATGGTGGTGGTTGGTGGTGGTGGGTGGATGGTGGTGGTTGGTGGTTAGTGGGTGGTGGCTGGTGGTGGTGGGTAGTGGGTGGTGATGGTGGTGGGTAGTGGTTGGTGGTGTTGGTTAATGAGTTTTTTTTATAATTATTTTTAACTATTTTTTCTATGTTATTGTCTGGGCTATATCATCAAGAATTGTTATATGCCATTTTGCATGCCAAGAGTCATTAGTGAGTTGTATCTTGCTGAGCGGATTTCAGTTTGTTCAGTGGATGTTCCGATTCGTTGGGGGGATCAATTCAGGGTATCTTTTAGGAGGTTTATGATCGGATTAGCTGGTTAGAATTCAGATATTCTTTTGAGGATGGGAAGTTGGGGTGAAGATTCCCCCAGTTCTGAGCAAGGGTTATGGTCTTTAGTCACCAACATAAAGGACTTCAGGGTTTGGTGCTACATCATGAGAATCGTTTGGGAATATCAGGTTGTTGGGATCTCGGGGAGTATCAATCTAAATTCCAGGGGTTGGGCGACCATAGAGATCGGCTAGTGATGGAATGCTAGTATTGGTAAGCTCAGATCATAGTCGGTTCATATTATAAGAAGATAAGATGGGTTGGGGATCCATCAAATTTTATAGGATGGGAGAGCTTCTATGAATCCAAGTGGGGGAGAATTGATCAAAATTCCCAGGAGTTGGATCAGGTATAGAACTAGGGCAAGTTTTACATCCCAATCAGGAGGAGAGATAACCCAAGTTGTCGTATGGATCGAAGTTGTGTAAGTTGGGAGTTCAAGAAACTTCCAACAGGTGGCCGGCGTCTTCTTTGTGAGGTATAGCAGGCTTGTGGATGGATCCAGCTTGAGGGTTGTGTTAGAGCCCCTCTGCCTGTTCTTGTTTGATGAAGGCTTTCGGGTTCGAAGCATGATCCGAACACCTGATTTGAATTTAGTCGGATGCGGGTTCAACTCAGGATAATTGGGGTTGTGATGGTTTGGGTGTGGTAACACCATGGTTGGTTAGAAGTGTTGTAAGACTGTGATGGGATCGTAGCATTCACCGGTTTGAGGTAGCCCATCGTTGAGGTGGTCAGGAGTATAAAAAGAGGATCAGTTCGTGCCTTGGGCAAGACGGACAGGAGTGTCAGAGTGCATTTCTCTGTTTTAGGATGAGGACCATTGGGGGTCCGAGGCGGAGTCGGTACTGTGTAGCTCTAGATGGGTGGGACCAATTGGCGAGTCCCGCTCCATGGTATAGTTTGGGTGGGACCCGAGGGCAAGGCCCGTGTGTTTATAACCATACAGGTGGAACCTGATAGAGACTGTTGGGTCGAGGTATTGGATTTTGGTTTGAAGGATTGAGTATGTGGTCAGCGAATGGCGTAGAGGGATGCTTAGTCTAGGATAGCCTTGTCATTTGGACTATTGGGAACCTGGTGGCTGGACCAGGTGCGAGTATGGTAGATTCAGCGATGGCCTGGGAATCTTTATACCCTGGTTTAGTGAGGGGGTTCTGTGAATCAGAAGATTTCGGATGAAATGCAGGTGTAGGTCCTTGGATCTCCGGTTGCAAATTATGTACCAAGTTGGTTTTTGATGGGAAATCGCGTTGGGAATCGCGAGTGTTTATTGTTGGATTTGGTGTCTAAGCCCATAAATATAATTGGGATGTACTTGACCCGAATGTAGCATGGTCCTTTTGGATTGCCTTCACCAGTGCAATTTGATAGGATGGACTTTTGAGAATAAGGTTATTATGATTTGTTAATATATTACAAGTATAATATATTAATATGAAATCATATTATTTAACTAGTATTGATCAAAAGAATTAATTTGGAGTTAATTTTGTTTTCAAAAGAGACTAATTAAATATATGGGGATTGATTGTGTAAATCAATGATTGTAATAGTGTGGGCTAATGATCCATGGTTATTTAGGATGGGCTAAACCAATGAGATAATCCATGGATAGTCCATGGACGTTAACCCATGGATCCTAAGTAATATGAAAGGTCATTAGGGTTTACAAAGTGTAACCCTAGCATTTGCTACACTATAAAAGCACACCCTCATGACCAAAATTGGTTGCCACAACATTCTTGGTGAGTGATATTGATTTTGTGCATGTAACTTATTCTCTCAAGCCTCCTCTTGCATATTGGTGTTTGTGAACCATTAGAGGCATCACACTTGGGGTGCTCAAGCTTTCAAAGGCCAAGAACTACAAGTCCTTCTATGAGGTAAGTCATCTAACTAGTTGTATTGTTCATTTGACAATTTGTATGCTAGTTAGGATATATGCTTTGGAAAATTGAAAATGCATGTATAATTAGAGAAAACATAGATCCAAATCATTTAGGGTTGCATGTGCACCATAGGAGTGTTATAGTGCTCAAAACCCAACAGTGGTATCAGCGCCTAGGATTGTTTTCTGTTATATTTGATGCTTGTTGTTTTTCAAAGTTGAAAAAAATCGAATTTCTGGCCTTTGATTGATGAACTCGCCGAGTCCACTGGCTGACTCGACGAGTCCACTCAGTATCAAGGGCAACTCGACAAGTCAGTTCATGCACTCGTCGAGTCCATGGTTCTGGTGGCAGAATTTCGAGTCTTCTTGGCCTAGATTGGATTGGAATCACTACTGCAAACTGTTTTACATCATTAAAATTTTTTATGATATGGTAGTGATTATGCACATCCAATCACAAGATAATTGTCATAGTTTTAAGATAATTGTTGTTTTATATGATAAACAAAGTTGCTTGCATATTGTTGACTAGATATTATCTTGTTTATGAGTTTAGTTAGATCAATCTTGAATTATATGATAATATTAGTTGTTAGAAATTGATCTAAATGAATTTTAATGACCTCCATAACTTGTCCTCAAGTTATGGAAAATGAAAGGTCTCATCTTTAAAATTGCATTAAACTCATAAGTTATGAATTCCAAGAGTCATCAAAAGATAGTTGTCAAATTTCTTATGATAGTTGTTAGTTTATAAGTTAATCTAATTACTTGTATCATTTGATTTGAAACTATTTTTCCTTATGAGTTAGTTTAAAACATGATTAAAAAATTATATGATAATTTTCTTTGTTAAATGTTCTTTAATGAACTCCATAACTTGTCCTCAAGTTATGGAAAATCAAGAGTCTTTTCATAAAACCAACATTAACTCATAAGTTATAGAAATGAAGAGTTTTGACAAGTTTCAAAACTTGCCCTCAAGTTTTGGAAAATTTGTAAAGTTTCACTAATGAAACTTTAATTCCTAACCGTAGAGTTTTAAAAGTTAAAATTCAACCATTATACTATTATTATATTAAAAGTTTATATATATATATATATATATATATATATATATATATATATATATATATATATATATATATATATATATAAGACAAGTCAGTCTTACCGTTAGTAGGCCTCATTCACGAAGTCGGTCTATAAGGGGGTATAAGGTTACTGCCTATAAAATTGCAGTTTTATGGGTGTCCACTCTCACCCACCGCTTCCTTGACTGGTGAAGGGTCGTTAGCCGAATGGGTAGGATAGGACATTAATTCTCCCTCATTAAAAGTATAATGATAAATATAAAGTAACTAAACTTTTATTAAATTCTCAATATTAGTTACTTTAGGAAAATGTGAAAATGGTGCTAATCCATGAAATTACACTTTGCACCTTGTTAAGTCGTTAGTGGAGCGTGTGTGGTTAACCGGCACACTAATCTGGGACTGACAATGTGTGACAAAGGGTAGCTTGATTAGTTGATTTATAACATTAAGTGTACCAAGCTAATTTGCATGATTATTCACACCTTGTTTGTGATCCTCGGCATCCCAGTCACAAACTTGAAGGGCACAATCGAGATTTAAACATGCCATTGAAAAGTTCAATGAATCTCAAAAGATCTAGGAATTTCAATTCATTTAAAACCTAAAATTCATTTTTCGTTTTTCATGGTGGAAATTGGTAAATCGTCATTTACCTACCTTCAAATATTTTACAATTGGATTACGGACTCTTCGCAATTGTAAAATATTGTGTTGGGTCCTAGCCTTAATATTTCGTTTTAGGTGTTATATTAAGGACTTAAATCAACTAACTTGAATTTCTCCCTTGTAGATGTCTAGTTCAAACAACTATGGTCTTCCCGAATCTTTTGGAAAAAGCTTTCCAAATGAAGATGATATTCCACAATACCATGCTTCACTTCCTCCACCTCCTCCAATTATTCTCCCTGACCCACAAGTTCGAAGACTTGAAAAGTTCAAGTTCACTCAAGCCCTATTGGTTAGTAAACACCAAGATGGAAGGTTTATGTGTGCACATCTCTTGGATATGAAGTCACACATTGACAAGCTGGGAATGTTGGGTGTTGTTTTCCCGAGGAAGTTGGCTGTTGACTTGGTTATTCAGTCACTTCCCGAGTCGTATAGTCAGTTTGTTAAAGACTACTATATGACAGACCGCGAGTGACCCTTATTGATCTTACCTATTTGCGTATTGTTGTTGAATCAGCAATGATTTGGCGCAATGGTCAAGCAAATTTGATTGGAAGATCTACTTCCCAAGCTGCCATGGACATAGGCAATGAAATAGGTAGTCCAGAAAAGATCCCTTCTCCTATGGGAAGGGAATTGGCTATGTTCAAAAGATTTGACCATAAGAGAAAAGCCAGTTCTGAGATAGTTCTATGTACAAATGCCAAAGAGTCCATTTGTTTCTACTGCCATTTGAAGGGACATTGGAAGCGAAGCTGCCCTGAATACCTGAAAGATCTAAGAGAAGGTAAAGTCAAAAAGGTTTGACTCTACTTTAGGTAAATCCGCTATCTAACTCTATTAAGTTCCTAATTGGAGATTCTTAATACATGATGTGATAAGATTACATTTTGATGTTTTGTAGGATCGAAGAAAATAAAGGAAGCTTAAAGAAAAAGCATGTTGAGTCTGATCGCGAAGAGATGGATTTCAATCGCATGGTTCGATGACCAGATTTTTGAGCTGCTGCTTAGGAGTTATGATAGATTGCTTAGAAATATATAGTAACATAGTTTTCATATGTAATTGCATTGTAAGGAAAAGTTTTTCCGCATTTTATAAATAAATAAAATTTTTGATTTTATCTTATCTTATACCTCCTTACAATGGCATTTATGGAAAATTGATGTTTGTATTTTTAGCAATATGGAATTGATTCTTTCGTTTGTGGTAGTGTCTGAATTTACCAAATAAGGAAAGATTCTCAGCACCCAAGTTTCAATTGGACGGAAACTTGGGATCATGCAACTTGTATTGTATGATGAATGAGAACCTTCATCTTTGGGAAATTAGGACTAATTCCTTATTCACATACAAAGGTGAGTTAAGTGAAGGACTAGGGGATTGGGTACACTTGGTTGTGTGCTGGTCAGGTCCACCACAAAGAACGATAAGACTATTCGTTATGGTTTACTAAAGTTATTAAAAATGGTTATGCTTACAAGATTAAGTATAATTCCGAGTCATTGAAAAGTCTCAATGTATAGCTGAAGGAATAAGAAGAATCAAAGTCGGTAGAAATATAAAATTTTCTCCAATATGAAAAGATGGGAGAGTACTTGAGTATCGTGTTTTATGATCATCATAATGATTATGAAAACCATATCACAATTTGATCCTCTATGGACGCCTTAGTGCATTTGTTTGGCTAAGAAGAGGAATCAGGAATTGTTGAAATGGTTAAATCAATTAAGATGAATCATACTTCGTTCCAAAATCAAATCTTAGAGTCATACTCCAAGATTGTATATTGAGTGACATATCAGCAAATGTAGAGTAAAATGTTTTCTACCATTGTACATTTGAAATTGGTAAGTTGTAATGTTTTGGATAAAACAAAGATCATCTAAGACCCATTGTCAAAAGTGTTTGTATTGATAAGAAATCGCACTAACTCTTGAATGTTTGTTTGTCAAGTAATGTTTCTTGACAAAGAGAATCTTATATGTCAAGAGGTTAGTGGGAGTCTTGAAGGTCTTGAAAAGTTTCAAGAACTAATCAAGAGTAAACTTATTGTTAATCACTAGCACACGACTTGAGGTTTGTAACTTATCGTGTTGACATATTCTTGTTTCTGTGGCCATTCCAGTTAAAGTTGACTATGCATGTGAGTTCTATGAGTTATCAATTGTTTGCATAACAGTTTGGAAGATATGGTAGGCCCTTGTGCTACCGAGTGGCAAGGAATTAAGATTAGATAGGTTCCGTCCATATGAGTTTGGATTTGTCACTAACCTTGTCTGAAGATTATGGTTATGACAAATTCACATGGATAGGAACACATACACCATAAAAAAGTCTAAGTGTCATAAGGTTTCTCTCCAATTCATGAAAATGATTGTGAGGAAACGCTTTCACTAAGTAGATTTTAAAGAGTTAGCAATTGTGATATTTGCATTCTCAAATTTGATTATGACTATGGCATCCCTCTTCATAGTTCGAATTGTGAGAAATGGCAAAAGGTTTAAACATTTGAGACTTATTGCTATAAGTTCTAAAATTGTTTAGACACACATGTGAGCTATCTAAGGAAAGGTGTATGAGTTTGAGAAGCTTAGATAAAGGCTTATCGAAGCATCTCGTGTCATAAATCTGAACTTTTGTAAGAAAGTCAATAAAGTATTGATTTCTAGAAGTCCAGCTGATTTCTGGATTTATGTCACAGCTAGTGGGAGCATAAATGTTATGCAAGTAAAAAAAAACTGTTATGCTAGTGGGAGCATAATTATTATGGTAAGTGTTGCAAGTTAGCAATGTTAATTATAGAAAACAAAGTTTTCAATTCGCAAAGTTGCAGGGTTGAAAAGTTGTTTTTGCTATAATTAAGGGAGAGGAACTTATACTTCATTTCAATTCTAAAAGTTTAGATTCAGATTTTAATCAAATTTAGTCAAGGATGTATATGAATACCATGTTGAAATGCTTCAACATTGGAAATTATATATATGGAAATATTATAGCAAAAGACTGGTCAAATAGCATGTTTTTATGTAAGACATTATGAATCGTATCCTATATGCTTCGGGTATAGGATCGATTGCATATGATATAATATTCATGTGTTCTAATTTTCCAAAATGCTTATGGCATTAAGAGGGAAAAAAGACTAGAACTGGATATGACTAAAGTTATTAAACAACTGTTAAGAACAATCCAAGGTTCGCAAAAGATTGGTTGCTTATGGATAGTTGGAAGTATAGTAATGGATGGACCATATTGACATTATTATGAATAGACAGGATTCTACTAACAATGAGCTGTCATATGGTAATTATGGAAAAGTTTCCATAATGGGAGATGGATATCAAGAATCTATGAGAAAGTTAGAAACTTTTATGCAATAATGATGCTCAAAGGAATGTGCTTTGAATATGAGACTTCGAATCTATGGAATTGTCTTGTAACAATCTCCAATGGAAAGTCTTGTAATTGACGAAGTCTCTGTGACTTGTGTACATAGTCATTACAAAAGGATCACTACATATAAGTTTAGAATCTAACAAATTACAGTAAGTGCCAAGAACTTGGTATTCTTACACTTACGATAAGGATTTGGAATTGTGAAATGAGTATCGTTGGAAATGTTTACAATTGATTTATTTCACAAAGTAAGGATCGTAGGTAAACATAGAGTGCATGCTTGGAGCATGGGATAGCTATTGTTTTAATTCAAGTATTAGTTGATAAATCGAAACAATATACAATGAATAATGTGTAATCAATATGGTGATTAAATAAAAGGTGTTTTATTTACACTCAAAAGTTTTGGGGCCATATAGGATTAGTATTATTCTTGTGTTTCACTCTGCATGTTTTGACTTCCCGAATAATAAGATTATTTAAACTATCCATAGTCGATCATACTTTGGAAGTAGGTAATGAGGCTAGATTGTTATGAGTTGGCTTGTAGATTGTCTAAGGAGTTAGACATAGCAAAAGTTTGCTACACCATTCATGAGTGCTCCTGAAATAAGATTTGAGTATTGGATTAACCCACGCTCACCTGAATCACTTCATGGAATTTATCACAAGTGATTGTGAGACGATACTATCATATAATCTTCAAACTAAGATATATGAGTTGTTGACTACGAGTTGGTTGTGCATTGATGATACGAAAACGCCTCAGTAACTTGATGTTATAAAACGTATCGTTGTGCATGACTTAATGAGTAGTTAGTACAAGCATATAATGTCGAAGTTTATCAATTACTTTTATCATAAGAGGATTAAAAGCGATATCTTGGGCCAATCGATGATTCTGTTTTGACTATGTGACAGGCCCGGTCAGAACTAAATTGACGTGTTCAGTTATGTTCTATGTCACACGAATCGGAAATCGGGAAACAAATTGCAGGACAATAAGTATGACTATGTTCCATGTATTTGTCCGCATAGATATCTTGAGAACAGAGGAATATATGATCCCTTATCTGAAGGACGCGTCACTAACTAGGTCAGAGTTCGACAGCGACTTTTGAAAGCTTACGATTGCTAAGTCGGATCCTGAAGTCACATTGGCAGCTATAGTTATTAGACTTATCCTAGTGGGAGACTGTTGGATTTGGTGTCTAAGCCCATAACTATAACTGGGATGTACTTGACCCGATTGTAGCATGGTCCTTTTGGGTTGCCTTCACCAGTGCAATTTGATAGGATGGACTTTTGAGAATAAGGTTATTATGATTTATTAATATATTACAAGTATAATATATTAATATGAAATCATATTATTTAACTAGCATTGATCAAGAATTAATTTGGAATTCATTTTGTGATAAAAAGAGACTAATTAAATATATGGGGATTGATTGTGTAAATCAATGATTGTAATAGTGTGGGCTAATGATCCATGGTTATTTAGGATGGGCTAAACCAATGAGATAATCCATGGATAGTCCATGGCGGTTAACCCATGGATCCTAAGTAATATGAAAGGCCATTAGGGTTTACAAAGTGTAACCCTAGCATTTGCTACACTATAAAAGCACGCCCTCATGACTAAAATCGGTTGCCACAACATTCTTGGTGAGTGATATTGATTTTGTGCAAGTAACTTATTCTCTCAAGCCTCTTCTTGCAAATTGGTGTTTGTGAACCATTAGAGGCATCACACTTGGGGTGCTCAAGCTTTCAAAGGCCAAGAAATACAAGTCCTTCTAAGAGGTAAGTCATCAACTAGTTGTATTGTTCATTTGACAATTTGTATGCTAGTTAGGATATATGCTTTGGAAAATTGAAAATTCATGTATAATTAGAGAAAACATAGATCCAAATCATTTAGGGTTGCATGTGCACCATAGGAGTTTTATAGTGCTCAAAACCCAACATTTATGTGTAAGGTCTTCATTTCAGTAGGATATGAAATATGGTATATGTATGCCTAGGGCAACAGTTGAAGGGTTCAGGGTTAAAGGATGATTTCAGTTTTGATGGTAGATCAGGCTCTTGTGATTGTGTTTTGGATTGGTTCTATCTGTGTGGGGGTGAGGCAAGTATGGGATTTTAGGATTTTAGCAATGTTGTGTTGGTTCGGCAATTAAAGGAAGCAGTTTCGTGTTCATCACTAGAAGGTTTATCTCCCAGTTTTTCTCGCATTGTTCATTATATTCATGAAATTTTTAACATCAGGATGAGCCTTTCTCGAAGGAATATGTAATCCCTTTGGTCAAGTGAAAGGTTGTCGGCAGCAACGTATGGTCAATGATTATGTTTTCTATTGGGAACCTCAGGTAATCAGAAGTTGAGCAGTCATTTTGGGAGATAAGTGGAATTGAATTAGCAATGGTTCAGTATGGGCGGTCTGTCGGGGGGTCATACCAATTCGAGACTTCAGATTTCAGGTTGAGTAGATGTGGTTATTCTGCATGGGATTATTTTAGGCTGAGAAAGGATTCGTTCATCTTCGGGTTTGGAGATCCCTGCTAGGGTTGGTTTCGGTTGCCTTTGGGAAGGTTGTGGTATGCTCGGGGTTGTGGTCGTGTTGCTCAGGATGTCTGGCATGCCTGGGATGGTAATGGATGACTTCGAGGACGAAATCTAATTTAAGTGGGGGAGAGTTGTAACACTTGATTGAATGTGTTTCTTTTTAGCCCTTCATATTTAATTTTCACATAATTGGTACTTGGAGTTAGTACGCGGGACGTACCATAGGGTACGCTTAGCGTACTAGCTGAGAAGCTAGTACATGGGGCGTACCACATGTGTACGCTTAGCGTAACTAGTGGAAGTTGGTCGCGGATCTGAGGCCTCGTACGCAGGACGTACGAGGGGTACGCTGGACATACGAGGAGGATATCAAAACCCTATTTTTGGGTGTCGCACCCTATATAAGGTCCTTAAGTCCCTAGGGCTGGACTCTTTACCAGCCTCCATTTCCATAAAATCCTAATCTCGAACCCTAATAGCATCTTTGATTGTTCTTGAGCCTTGGTCTTGATTTTGGTGGTTTATGCTCCTTGAAGTGAAAGAGGAAGATGTTGGTGGACTCACTATTTGGAAGAAAACTTAGACATCCAGATTGAGCTCCATCTTTTGGTTAATTTTTAGATATAAAGTCCCAACCTTTACCCTTGTGTGTTTAGATCTCTTTATGTCATGGTTTTTGTGCTTTTGGTCCCTTTTTGGTTTAGTTTGATGAGTTAAGTCGTTTGAGGGGCTTATTCTTTAGATCTGGGCATATTATGAGTTTCTTAAGCTTAAAGGTGCAAGCTTTATGGTGTTTATGGTCTCATGAATGCATTAAGTCATCTATTAAGTCCTTTTGAGAAGAATTTTGATAGTTGGGGGTTGTTTAGTAAATTACGGAGTTGATTTGAGAAGAATTTTAGAAGCGAGGGTATTTTTGGTAATTATTAGGACTTATTATGAAAGGGAATTATGGAATCAGGGGCAAAAGGATCAATATTCGATTTAATTTGAAAAGATCCCATGGGGAGGGACCAGGATTGCAATTATGGAATAGTTTTTAAATGATCGGGGTATATAGAGCTGATGGCTTTTTAGTCCAAACCCTAACCCTAACACAAAACCCATCAGTCGTCACCCTCCCAAGGACACCTCCAACCGCCACCTCTTTTCTTCATTGTTTCCGATCAGACGAGTCGCCATCGAAGCGCCGCCGCCACCGTGACTGCGGGACTACGTAACCGTGAACCGCTGCTGCCGAAGATCGACGAACCGACCGCCTTCGCTGTCGTTGTGGTTGCTGCTGCTGGAATGCGCGTCCATCGTCGGACGCCATGATCTTCTCGTCGGAGAAACGAACTGGGGAGGAGCCCCTGCCGTTGGTCGAAGTCCGTCGCCACCGTTCCTCTTCTTCTCTTTTCTGTTTGACGTCGCCGTCGATCCCTACGGTAGTTCTCTGCTATGTTTTGGGTGCCGCTGCCTAGTCAAGTTCGTTCCATCGGAAGTTGTGGGTAACCGGAGGACTGTGGAGCAAGCCATACCCGTCGTGTGTGGGTCGTGAGCCACCGTTGAGGGCGGCTGCCGAACGCTAAGATCGTTGTTGTGTCGTTGTTGTTGTTGTCGGACCTCCGTACGCCGCCGTGAGCCATCAGGTGGGTGGCTGTACCTTTCGAGCAAATCAGGATCGTGGGTTGTGTGTGTCTTGTCTAGCCGGAAAGTCAGGAATAGCCACCGCCACCACCGTGAGGTGGTGGCTGCCGCCGCTTGCCACCGCCGGCCACCACTAGGGTGGTTGTGTGTGTGTGTGTTTAGATTAGTTAGTGTGTGTGTTTATTTTTGGATTAAAGTGTTGTAATTGTAATTAGCAAAAGAATAATGAAAAGAACCATAACCACCACCGTGAGGTGGTGGCTGCCGCTGTAAGCCGCCATTGACCTCCACTACCCGAGGTGGTAGTGGGTGGTGCCTGACTAGCAAAACCCTAATGGGCCTAATGAAACCTTAATGGGCTTGAAGATTTAGTGTGGGCCTATTGGGCTATGGTTGGGTGGGGAAACCCTAATTAGGGTTTAGAAAAACCCTAATTGTGAGTATTTGGGCTTTAGACTTATCGGGACCCACATTTGGGCCATTGGAATGGAATTGTGTACTAAGCCCAATCACACCATATGATTTATTTAGAAGAGTGATGGACTTAATGGATTAAGTCCTTAATGGGTTAAGTGAGAAACACTTAACCCTAATCGTCATTTTATGTGGAACCCTAATTTCACTTGGGCCTTAAGTTGGGCCTTTCCATTGGGCTTTGGTGATGGGATTATTAATGGGCCATCCAAGAATAATGATATGGACTATAATATGTTTTTGGGCTTTAGGGTAAGGCCCATATGAGGGGTTGGGCCCAATTTGGAAAATTGGGCCATAGATGGGCCATAGTTTGAGCCTTAAGGATTATATGATATTGGGCCATTAGAATGTCAAATGTTGGACTGAAATGAATGGTTGGGCCTTAGAATAAGGCCATGTAAAGGTTCGGGCCCAATTTGGAAAATTGGGCCATATTTTGGGCTTTGAGCCATAGTTGGACTTTTGGGCTTTTGGATTGGGCATTGGGCTTGAATCAAGCCAAGTTAGGGGTAGAGTAGTCTTTTACCCCCAAGCTTGACAGTTCGGGAACCTGTCAACCAGCACTGGAGTTTTATCTGCGGGACTTCAGCAATGCCAAGTGAGTCTTCTCACCATACCAATTGGTCTAAGGCACCAAGACCGGACCATTTTATGTTATGTAGTACACTAGTTGTAGTATAGATATGTGGTATGATAGTTAGCTTTATGCTAAGTGGTATGCGAGTGATTATGTGATATGTGGTATGCTAGTTGTCTTTGTGATACTTGCATGGAAGACCATGTGGGGTAGCCCATGGCACAATGGTATAAGACCCTGGGGGGAGCCCACGACATCCTTACAGGTTTACGTACGTGTTATGTGTAGATACTTCTGTGATACATGATATGCTATTTGATTATTTATGATATTGGCAGGGAAGACCCCGGGGGGAGCCCGTGGCATTGGATGTAAGACCATGTGGGGTAGCCCATGGCATTCCTAGGTAAAGACCATGTGGGTAGCCCATGGAATTAGATGTAAGACCATGTGGGGTAGCCCATGATATTCCTAGGTAAAGACCATGTGGGGTAGCCCAGGGCACTATGGTATAAGACCCTGGGGGAGCCCACGGCATCCTTACAGGTTTATGTATGCATGGCTTATGTGGTATGTGTAGCTTTATGGCTAATATGATATGTGTTATGTGGATTGTGTGGGGTATGCTCTAGGAAACTCACTAAGCTTCGTGCTTACAGGTTTGTTTATGGTTTCAGGTATCATCGTTCTGGAAAGGAAGGGCTCGGATTGATCGCAGTGCACACACCTATGATTTCCGCAATGAATGATTTTGGGATAAACTCTGATAAATGTTTTACTCATGGATGATTTGAAATGTTTGAGATAAATGGTATCAATGTTTTAGCTATACTAAAAATGAAATTTTGACCCTTGATTTTTAGGTCGTTACAAGTTGGTATCAGAGCCTTGGTTTGAGGGCTTCGGACATACTTTCGGGTGTGTCTGAACTCAAACTGAGGATCTGTAAAGTTTTCAAATGAAAAATGTTTTAAGGAAAGAATTTATAAGACAAGAAAGGGTGTGGTGCATGCAATCAACCGAGCTCAAGTAAGTTTCCCTAGAATACCCACATGTGTTATCTGTTATGAGTTGATTATGAATCTGTGAATCGTATGCTAGTTAGGGCTAGGAGAGATGCATTTATATGTTATATGAGCTGGTAGACTTGCATGCTAGTGCTGAGTAGTCAGCGATAGATTTGGCCCGATATGTGATGCTTGTAGCCTTGGAGATACTGGATGCCATGTTGGAATGAGAATGATTATTGGTATTAGTAACTGCTATGTGTATGCTTTTAAAATTGTATACGGTTAGGATCTTATAGCCTTAGAATAATTGATTTGGCCTTATTTCCTGTTCCTTGTCTGGTTGTGGTCCTAGGGTAGAGTCTATTATTCGACAATCTATTAGATCCTGTTCTGTGTATAATTTGCATGCATAAGGCTGCCGACAGTGAGGATGGATGGATGTGGATAGCACGAGTTGTGGTATGTGGGCGGAATCTTCTACGATAGTTCTTTAAATCGGAGTGCTACTGCACGAATGCTGCTTGCTTTGTGCTTTGTGGAACTCTTGAGTGATGGGAGTCAACTACTAAGTGGATGTGACGATATCCAGGAGGTGGATGGCTGGCATCATGGGGAGTTCTTCAGCAGCTGATGGTATAGCGAGGTCGGGAACCTAGGAAAGCCTAGGATATGATTCAGCAGGTTAGTAGTGAAGACTAGTGAGACTTGGGTGCATCAGTTTGAGGAAGTGACTTGGAGGATTCGGGAGGATTGCCGAGGAAAGTATGGATAGGTGTGGAAGGTAGTATTGGGCTCGTACTACTGAAATCACAGGATCCACACGCGAATCGGTGAGAGTTTTGGAGAATCTGAGAAGCTTCGGGAGAAGTTTGTGACCCGGTTTGGGGACAGAGGACGTTCCAGTTGTTGCAACTTAGCCATTGGCAAGTGAGTTAGTGAGCATGGCAGGGTGTCAGACCCTGAAGGATATGATTTCCAAAAGGTTGCAGATGCGAGATCGAGTTGAAGCACCTTGAGAAGAGAGGTTCGCGCTAGGTGCGTATAGTAGAGGGTCCCGGGAAGAGACCCATGACTTCCGATCATCGGGTAAAAGGCCAGCATGGCCTGAGTCAGTGCAGCACGTGCGGAAAGTGCACAAGGGAGTTTGTCGCTCCAAGGGTTTAGGCGTTGATCATGTCAGCAGATGGTGATCGGGATTCCTCCGGACGTTGCGGGTATGTCATCATCTACTGGTATTAGGTGGACGTTGGGAATACGTATCGCTTTGGAATTGTGAGTGATTTTGGATAAGTCAGATCTCGGGTTGGTTTCTGCTATTGTCTGGGTTATCAAGGATCATGTATGCCATCCTGCATGCCGAAAAGTCCTTGATGAACCTACAGAGGGATGTTGCTTGCGAAGTGGGTTTCGCGTGTACCGTTATCATTCTGGATCCTTGTTGTGATCTATGCAGGAGTAGTGTTCAGAGGATATCGAGTTAGAGTTAAAGCGATAGTTCTCCAGGGAAGTTAGAGTTCAGTAGTTATGTCATTGTTCGGGTATGGTCGTCAGCTGTCTATGGAAGAACTTTGGAGTTCAAGGCACTGCCATTGCTAGGGAAGGATTGGTAGCATGAAGGTAGTGGATTCAGTTGCGAGTGTTAGATGTATGGGTGTTCGGTCATTGAATGTTCAAGAGAATTGCATTTTTGCATGGGTTGTGTTAGGTTAGAGTTCAGTGATACTGCAAGAATGAAAGTGGGAACGAGAACTCGTCAGCCAGGGTAAAGATTAAGGCCTCCAGTTGTCATCATGGGGGATGGATTGAAGGGTCAGACTAGACCAGATTTCAAGAGTACTCTTCAAGATTTTAGAGAATGGGCGATCTTAGGATGTAACCGGTGATTGATCGCTAGCATTAGTAAGCACAGGTTTTCATCAGTGGGATATTAGAAAGCGAGAAGGATTATGAATCCTTCAATTCTCACAAGCCGTGAAGACTTAGCCGAAGCTAAGTGGGGGAGAATCGATTATGTATCCAGAAGCAGAAATAGGTGTGAAACGCGGATGAGTTTCGCATCCCCGTCAGGGGGAAAGGCGGTCGAGTGGCCATCTTGGTGGAGGATTGGGTGAGTTGGAAGTTTAGAAAACGTTTCAACTTTTGGTTCATGTTTTTTCCTTGGCATCAGGTGGCAGGTTTCGGGAACCAGGTCAGAGCTCTAGTTAGGACTCAGGTTCAGTTGAGTGTTAGGTCGAGTGCGTGTTCGACCCGGTGTGGAAAGTGTTGTAAGACTACGGGGGTAGTCGTAGCATTCGCTAGCGATCAGATAGTATGGGGAGTGTTGTAAGTCTGCAGGTGTAGCCGTAGCATTCACGAGGGTAGCAGATAGTGCTGGAGTGATGTAAGTCTGTGGGCGTAGCCGCAACCTTCACTTGGTTAGTAGAAGACATGAGTGCGTTGTTAGGACGCGGAAGGAACAATAGTACCCACCAGTTCGGGTGTAGCAGTGAGGATATGGAAATCCATGGATTGGGTTTCGAAATTTCCCAGATGGATTAGATCTGGTTGAGACAGTGATAAACCTATAGGATCGCCCCTACAGTTTTGAGATTAGGGAAGTAATGGACTGCGTAAGGTCATTTGGTATATTAGGCTACCGTTGGTCGGGTAGCAACCACCTTTAGCCTTGGATTCGGTAACGTCAGGATTCGACGCATGGACCCGATCGGGTGGATCAGGAGGTTGTTGGAGCCACAGTGGCATGATAACTAGTGGCAACTAGTTCCAGAGAAGGATTTTGTTCAGAAGTCTTGTGAGTCGACTAAGTAGGGAGCCCTTTGGCTCCGCAGCCGGGCCGAAACCCGGTGTTTCAGATGATTGGTGAACGAATTGAGACCAGGGAGGTGTCATTAGATTTTGGAAAGCAGCCATGTGGCAACATACTGCTTCAGGCAGTTCAGTGTTCGGGCAGTTTCTGCGTTTAGGCAGTGTTAGTATTTTTGTTTTAGTTTGCAAGTACGCACATAATAGCTGGTTTATTGGGGAGTGACAAGTCACTCATAGAGGGATTAACTGAGCCTTGGCCAAGTGTAAGTGATTTGCATGGATAATTAGGTCTGTGAACCTGTTTTATAGTGGTAACCTCGAGCTATCAGAAGTTGAGTAGCCTGTCGAGGGATGAACAGACTGGATTCAATGATAATGATTCAGTATGAGTGGTCTGTTAGGGATTCAGACCATCCCGAGATAGCAGATTCCAGATGGATTAAATGTGATCTTGTTGCAAAGAGTTCGTTCGTTTCCGAGTTTTAGAACCCTGCGAGGGATGATTTAGAATGCCTAGGGAAGGTTGGGGCTATGCTCGGGGTTGTGGCCATATTACTAGAGTGGCTTGGTGTGTAAGGAATGGTAAGAAATGATTTCGAGGACGAAATCTAATTGAAGTGAGGGAGAATTGTAACGCCCCGTTTATTTAAATAAATTAATAAATGTAATTCCCGGACTAATTTGTGAAGAATTTTGATATTTGGGGGCTGTTTAGTAAATTACGGAGTTGATTTGAGAAGAATTTTAGAAGCGAGGGTATGTTTGGTAATTATTAGGACTTATTATGAAAGGGAATTATGGAATCAGGGGCAAAAGGATCAATATTGGATTTAATTTGAAAAGATCCCATGGGGAGGGACCAGGATTGCAATTATAGAAAAGTTGTTAAATGACCGGGGTATATAGAGTCGATGGCTTCTTAGTCCAAACCCTAACCCTAACACAAAACCCATCAGCCCTCACCCTCCCAAGGACACCTCCAACCGCCACCTCTTTTCTTCATTATTTCCGATCAGACGAGTCGCCATCGAAGCGCCGCCGCCACCGTGACTGCGGGACTACGTAACCGTGAACCGCTGCTGCCGAAGATCGACGAATCGACCGCGTTCGCTGTCGTTGTGGTTGCTGCTGCTGGAATGCGCGTCCATCGTCGGACGCCATGATCTTCTCGTCGGAGAAACGAACTGGGGAGGAGCCCCTGCCGTTGGTCGAAGTCCGTCGCCACCGTTCCTCTTCTTCTCTTTTCTGTTTGACGTCGCCGTCGATCCCTACGGTAGTTCTCTGCTATGTTTTGGGTGCCGCCGCCTAGTCAAGTTCGTTCCATCGGAAGTTGTGGGTAACCGGAGGACTGTGGAGCAAGCCATACCCGTCGTGTGTGGGTCGTGAGCCACCGTTGAGGGCGGCTGCCGAACGCTAAGATCGTTGTTGTGTCGTTGTTGTTGCTGTCGGACCTCCGTACGCCGCCGTAAGCCATCAGGTGGGTGGCTGTACCTTTCGAGCAAATCAGGATCGTGGGTTGTGTGTGTCTTGTCTAGCCGGAAAGTCAGGAATAGCCACCGCCACCACCGTGAGGTGGTGGCTGCCGCCGCTTGCCACCGCCGGCCACCACTAGGGTGGCTGTGTGTGTGTGTGTGTTTAGATTAGTTAGTGTGTGTGTTTATTTTTGGATTAAAGTGTTGTAATTGTAATTAGCAAAAGAATAATGAAAAGAACCATAACCACCACCGTGAGGTGGTGGCTGCCGCCGTAAGCCGCCATTGACCTCCACTACCCGAGGTGGTAGTGGGTGGTGCCTGACTAGCAAAACCCTAATGGGCCTAATGAAACCTTAATGGGCTTGAAGATTTAGTGTGGGCCTATTGGGCTATGGTTGGGTGGGGAAACCCTAATTAGGGTTTAGAAAAACCCTAATTGTGAGCATTTGGGCTTTAGACTTATCGGGACCCACATTTGGGCCATTGGAATGGAATTGTGTACTAAGCCCAATCACACCATATGATTTATTTAGAAGAGTGATGGACTTAATGGATTAAGTCCTTAATGGGTTAAGTGAGAAACACTTAACCCTAATCGTCATTTTATGTGGAACCCTAATTTCACTTGGGCCTTAAGTTGGGCCTTTCCATTGGGCTTTGGTGATGGGATTATTAATGGGCCATCCAAGAATAATGATATGGACTATAATATGTTGTTGGGCTTTAGGGTAAGGCCCATATGAGGGGTTGGGCCCAATTTGGAAAATTGGGCCATAGATGGGCCATAGTTTGAGCCTTAAGGATTATATGATATTGGGCCATTAGAATGTCAAATGTTGGACTGAAATGAATGGTTGGGCCTTAGAATAAGGCCATGTAAAGGTTCGGGCCCAATTTGGAAAATTGGGCCATATTTTGGGCTTTGAGCCATAGTTGGACTTTTGGGCTTTTGGATTGGGCCTTGGGCTTGAATCAAGCCAAGTTAGGGGTAGAGTAGTCTTTTACCCCCAAGCATGGACTTATGATTTTGAGTTGGAACCCAATTATTAATTGGGTATTGTATGATGTTGACAGTTCGGGAACCTGTCAACCAGCACTGGAGTTTTATCTGCGGGACTTCAGCAATGCCAGGTGAGTCTTCTCACCATACCAATTGGTCTAAGGCACCAAGGCCGGACCATTTTATGTTATGTGGTACACTAGTTGTAGTAGAGATATGTGGTATGATAGTTAGCTTTATGCTAAGTGGTATGCGAGTGATTATGTGATATGTGGTATGCTAGTTGTCTTTGTGATACTTGCATGGAAGACCATGTAGGGTAGCCCATGGCACAATGGTATAAGACCCTGGGGGGAGCCCACGGCATCCTTACAGGTTTACGTACGTGTTATGTGTAGATACTTCTGTGATACATGATATGCTATTTGATTATTTATGATATTGGCAGGGAAGACCCCGGGGGGAGCCCATGGCATTGGATGTAAGACCATGTGGGGTAGCCCATGGCATTCCTAGGTAAAGACCATGTGGGGTAGCCCATGGAATTGGATGTAAGACCATGTGGGGTAGCCCATGGCATTCCTAGGTAAAGACCATGTGGGGTAGCCCAGGGCACTATGGTATAAGACCCTGGGGGAGCCCACGACATCCTTACAGGTTTATGTATGCATGGCTTATGTGGTATGTGTAGCTTTATGGCTAATATGATATGTGTTATGTGGATTGTGTGGGGTATGCTCTGGGAAACTCACTAAGCTTCGTGCTTACAGGTTTGTTTATGGTTTCAGGTATCATCGTTGTGGAAAGGAAGGGCTCGGATTGATCGCAGTGCACACACCTATGATTTCCGCAATGAATGATTTTGGGATAATCTCTGATAAATTTTTTACTCATGGATGATTTGAAATGTTTGAGATAAATAGTATCAATGTTTTAGCTATACTAAAAATGAAAATTTGACCCTTGATTTTTGGGTCGTTACAAGTTAAGAGCTGGAAATGGAAGTTGGCTGAATGAGGGAGTACACTGGGCATACAAGAAGGTACGCTTAGCATTCAAGCCCTAAGGCAAGTACGCTGCACGTATGAGCTGAGTACGCCCCGCGTACTCAGCAGGGTGGGTCTCAGAATCTTGGGTCTTCGATTTGGGCCATAGTTTGGGCTTAGATGTTTAGGTCCCTGTTGGGCCATCAGAATTCAAGTGTTTTGGGCTAGGAATATTTTTGGACCTTGGATTAAGGCCCATGAAAGGGTTTGGGCCCAATTTGGAAATTTGGGCCATATTTGGGCCTTGGGTGTTTATTTGAAATTCGGGCCTTTGGATTGTTGGATTGGACCTTGGCCTTGGGCCATGTTATGGAAAGGGTAAAAAGGTCTTTTACCCTAGTTTGGACACTTAGCGTGGGTCGGGATCCGATTATTGACTGGATGATTATTTTATGATTGTTAGCGCAGGGATTTTAGCGGGCCAGTAACCAGAGATTCTTTTTGTGAGGTTTGGTAGTACGAGGTGAGTTTCCTCACTATGTTTAGCGGGATAAAGGCACCAATGTCGGCCCATGGTTTGTTATGTAGGGTACTAGATGTCTGCGTGACTCTTGCATTTGTATGTGCTTGTATGCTTATTGGGTGGGTCCCGATGCTTATACTGTATGCTAGTATCTAGTTATGCGTATATGATTTCTTTGTCAGGTGGGCCCTTTATGCGAGCTTGGGAGGGGCCCGTTATACTCAGTGGGCGGGGACCGATGATTGTACGATATGCTATTATCTTTGTGATTTTCGCATGTGTTTGTATGATTATATGATTATATGTTTTATATGTTTACTGGGTGGAGCCCGATGACTGACATATATGTAAACCAAGCGGAGCTCGATGCCGGGGCGGGGCCCATTATGTTTTTATTTATGTATGTATAGTATGTGGTATTTTTGAGGAACTCACTAAGCTTTGTGCTTACGGTTTTCAGTTTATGTTTCAGGTACTTCCAGTTCCAAAGGGAAGAGCTCAGGATGATTGCAGAGCACACACCACCTCGTTCCGCATTTTCTTGATTTACACTAATGTGATATGATGATTGATACTTCTGTTTTATCTGGATTTGAAGAACCCAATCACTGGCCAACTTCCTTGAGATATCGACACCCAACATTCTCAACTTGTCAATGTGTGACTTCATCTCCAAGACGTATGCACACACAAACTTTCCACTCTCATGTCTTTTTGCCAATAGGGCTTGAGTAACCTTGAACTTTTCAAGTCTTCGAACACGTGGGTCAGGGAGAATTATTAGAGGAGGTGGAGGAGGTGAAGCATGATTTTCATTTCCATGATCCAATCGTGGAACATCATCTTCATGTGGAAAGCTTTTTCCAAAGGATTCAGGAAGATCATAGTTGTTTGACATCTACAAAATGGGAGAAAATTCAAGTTAATTGATAAGAATCCTTGATATAACACCAAAATGAAATACCAAGGCTAGGATCCAACACAATATTCTACAACTCGGAAGAGGGATGTCGTAATCCAATTGCAGAACATTTGAAGGTAGGTAAATGACGATTTACCAATTTCCACAATGAAAAACGAAAAAGAAGTTTAAGTTTTAAATGAATTGAAACTCCTAGATCATTTGAGATTCACTGAACTTTTCAATGGCATGTGTAATCTTGATTATGCCCTTCAAGTTTGTGACTGGGATACTGAGGATCACAAACAAGGTATGATTAACCATGCAAATGTACTTGGTACTCTCAATGTTACTATCACCTAATCAATGTGTCGGTTAGCCACACACACTCCATTGATCTATGACAAACATCAAGTTACTCTTTGCCCCCTTTGCCAGTCCCAAATTAGTGCGTCGGTTAACCACACACGCTCCATTAACGTCTCGGCAAGGAACAAAGTGTAATTTCATGGGTTAGCACCAAATTCACATTTTTCCTAAAGTAACTAAGATTTGGGAATTTATAAAAGTGTTTAGTTACTTCGTATTTTCATTATACTTTTAATGGAAGTTTGTGTCCAATCCTACCCGTTCGGCTAACGACCCTCCACTAGTCAAGGGTGCGGTGGGTAAGAGTGGATACCCAATGGTGGTCATTTTACAGACCGCTTCTTTAAACACCCCTTATAGACCAGCTTCGTGAATGAGGCCTACTAACGGTAAGACTGACTCTTTACTTATACATATATAATATATTAGACTTTTAATTTTATATAGTATAAAGGTGTATTTTACACTTTTCAAAATACTAGGTGGTTTTATTAATTTTCCCTTTTAATTAAACATTTAATTAATTTAATAAAACCTTAAGGGTGTAATTTGAACTATTCAAAATATTATCAAGGTTCTAAATTAAAGATTTCAAAATTAAAGCTATTTAATTAAATTTGAAATTCCATAACCAAGAGGTGCATTTTTGAACATTTTCAAATTACTAGGGTTTAAGAATTTAATATTTCAAAATTAAAACTTTTAGTCAAATTTTAAATTCCAAAACTTGACGGCAAATTTTGAAACTTTTCAAAATTATCTTTTAGATCAAATTTGAAAAATAATTAAATATCATATAATTAATAATCATCACAATATTTGACCTAATCTATTTTTCTTACAATATAATTCAAATCAAAATACAAATAATTAATCTTTATCTTATAAAACAAGTAATTATCTTAAATTGACAATTATCCATTAATTTGATTAGGATAGCAATTACCATAATTAAAAAATCTGATTTTTATTTGGAAAAATAATTTATGGTAATTATCCAAATCAAATTAGGGCAAAATTTTCGAAATCTGATGCCAGACTGTGTTCACGAGGTGAACACATTGTGTTCACGAGGTGAGTCTGGTCAGATTCGAAATTCGCAATTTTTCAGCTTTGAAAACTTAACTTTTGCATCATATAACAGAAAAACTAACTTGGCTCTGATACCACTGATGGGTTTTGAGCATAACATCATTCCTATGGTGTATATGCAACCCTAATGCTTTGGATCTAGGTTTTTCTCAAGTTACACATGCAAACAATCTTCCAAAGCATAAACCCTAATCTAATATGTCTAAGAACGAAATTCATATGTAAATAAGGGTTTGGAATCTTACCTTACTTGTTATGTAGCAATAACAAGAACACCTTGAATGTCCTTGACCTCTGAAAGCTTAGTGCCCCAAGTGTTGCACCTCTAATGGAGTCACAAACACTCAATGCAAAGGATGAGGTAGGAGAGAGGAGATTTCGACCAATCTAGGGTTTCTTAAGGCATGGACGATGGGGTCCTTTATATAGCTGTGGATGTTAGGGTTTTCAGATGGAAACCCTAATAATATGATATCCTTCCTTAGAGACCTTGGACGAAATCTTATGGGCTTCCCCATAAATTTCGTCCACTCCACTCTATGGAGTTCATCAGCTCATTTATGCAACTATCAATGATTTGCATAACAGTCCCCAATTATTTAATCAGTCTCTTTTGACCACCAAATTAATTCCAAATAAATTTCTGATCATTACTAATTAAATAATATGATTTCCAAATAATGTATTAATCTTGTAACATATTAATAAAACCATTTTGAGTACGAATTTATTATTCATATAATAAATTCTACTCTCTCTCCTCTCGTCATCCTATCAAGTTGCATGAGTGAAGCCAACCCAAAAGGACCATGCTCTTAATCGGGTCAAGTACATACCAAAATAGTTATGGGCTTAGACACCTAATCCAACAGTTTGGTCTCCTCTCATTTTTCGAAAAAGGCAAGCCACAAAGAAGACAAAAGTTGTTTCATGGCTAGTTTATATATACATACATGTTATCTTTATAAAAATTCAATCATGTTTTATAAAGAATTCCCAACATATATATTTATATAACTAGTCATATATAAATATCATATTTTATATAAAACTACCTTTTATATAAATTATAACTAGCTTATTAAGATATAAATATCTTATTTTATATAAAACTACCTTCTATATAATTTGAACTAGTTTATTAAGATATAAATATAACTTATAAATAATCATACTTTATGATATATTTCATAAGTTGTTATTTCTCTAATAAATATTATTTCCACAAATAATAAATTCTCAATTAGTAAAATATTATTTCCATGAAATAATAATTTTCCAATTAAATACAAGTGTTGATATATTTATTAATAATTAAATTATACTAATAAAAATCAATTGACGTAACTTGCTATAATGTGTGACCCTATATGATCATATATTATTAACAATATCATTCTATAATGACTCTTGGGCATACTAGATCTTTCAATCTCCCACTTGCACGAGACTAATCATAGATTGATATAGACAGTGGTGAACGTCTAGCAACATTTCACTGCCCCCAATAACATATGACGAAGAATGTCATTCATCAACATCCAATTCCCAAAAGCTCTATGCTTCAGTTGATGTATTAAGGTAAGTTTATCAATTATCCCTTTGTTACGGACATTCTATTGAACATGAGCCTTGGATCGCAATCAATCTCATTTGTAATTCAACTTTGGGTAACACACGTTAGATGTTTAACTCTCAACACATAAGAGGAACAAATCCCATCTTGACTACATAAGCCTCTTGCATAGTTCACACCATACTCGAAAATGACTTTTATAACTGCCCGGTTAAGGAACAACATTTGGTCATATCAAAGCACAACACTCCCTACACTTAAGTCCCACTATGTGTCTCATGTGTTAAGGATACAAAGATAATACATTTTAATCAAGTGTCACTCACGACTGCGATCTATGAGTTGATCTTGATGCAGGTCCATTCAATACTAGTTCTCTGACAAGTACCTATGAAACTTGGTTACAACTTCTTGCCTACTTTCATCTGGTGAGAGTCAACTAATCCTTTTCATATTAGTCTTACTTCATAATTGCTCATACAATCATGACCGACTATGAACCTTTAGAATAATAAGATTATTCATGGATTAAACATGTTAATATAGAACACAACAAGTATTAATGTAATGATCATATCCCGATATATCGAAACATTATGTAATAGTTGTTGTTACAATGTTCCAATATCCAAATACTAAATCCAAACCAAAGTCCCATTTCTAGAATAATAAAAGTCTTATGGCTTAAGTGTGACCATTCATACTTAGCTTAAAAGGAAAGACTTTATTAATGGGTTCGACTAAATTTAATTTGTGTGAATTTCACGAATACTATATATCCATATTTGACTTTTACTCTAGGTATAGTTAAATATCTTCGAGAATATGATTGGTGTTCTTTCGTGACATAGAGTCCCTTAGCTTGATTAAGTCAACTCTCGAAGTCACAAAGATTTCTATGTGATCCTTCAAAGGTAGAAATCAACATGGTTTTTCAATGAACTCATTCATCTAATCATATTTGACTTTAACTTTAAAAGTTGTGTATTCTTATTTTGTAGTAGATTGTGTCATTAAGTTTTTCTTGGACCTCATTCTAACTAAACTTGCTCTTCATTCCATAAGGAAGTTATAATCCAATTATAATTCATAATTATCTATATGTATTTAGAAATCAAAATCATATGTAGCTCTTTACATTAAGATTTTGTTCTAAACTAATTATGTCATACTCATTCTCTTAGCTCTTCTTAAGTACTCTTAGAATGTTCTCACAGTCATCTAGTGACTTAACCATGTATTCAATTTTGTATCTCATCATATGACATAAATGATGGATTCATTTGTCAAGCAAATAGAATATAAATCATTTCATCTAGCTCAACCTATGTGCTAGGTCCTTTGAGACGGACTCAAGAGGTGTCATGTAACAATGAAGAATCTTCCAAAGGAATCTTGTATCTTGACCTCTTTCAAGATATTTTCATTTCATGCAAAAAGAATTTAAAAACCTTTAACAATCATCTTTATCTATCTCTTATAGATTTTACATTCGAAGAATGTATCTTTTCATTCCTAAGTCTTTCATTTTAGAAATACTTTCTGAGTCAAGGTGAAAATCACCTTGCATAGTCGGAATGTCATTTCAAATGATTAAGTATGTCTCTTTCATACAAGATTAGGAATATCACTATCCTCCCACTATTTCTTAGTAAACACACACACATTCTTTTTCATTTTGATATAAAAGCATAACTTGTATCTTTATATTAAAATGACTATTCCAACCTTGAGATGTTTGCTTTATATCCACAAGTGGATCTTAAGCCTTACACATTAGGTTAGGATAACATGGATTAAGAAAACTTCCAGGCTAAGCTATATAGATATCTTCTAGTAGATGTCTATTAAGAAAAGCGGTCTTTCTTGAAATCTATTTGCTATATCTCATATTAAGAATATGAAGTTATAATAAATAATATCCTTGTTGATCTAATCATAGCTACTTGTGAAAAAGTTTGATCACATTCAATGCCATGAGTATGATAAGGACTATAGTCAATGACATGAGTATGAGAAAATCCTTATATAACAAGTATTACTAAATGTGTGTGTGTGTGTGTGTGTATATATATATATATATATATATATATATATATATATATATATATATATATCCATGTATATATTCTTTCTAGAAGAATCTCTTACTCCTTCTAGCCTTACTATAGAAAGGAAGATTAATCAAGCCCATACTTAATTATTAAACATGGATAACATCTCAATGTTCATGACTCTAAGTCATTTGTCAGATCCAGGATCTTATATAACATTTTGATAGTTGATGGTTTAACTAGAAACCATCAAGAACTCATCAATGAGAGATTCCACATTTCTCAAGTCATAGATGATTTCTACCATTATTGTGAACAATTTGTGTTTATGAATAGCTGCTATTCATGTTCAATAATTCCTTGTTGAAACTTGTGCCAACAATTGTTACATCCGACTATGGTTCTTGAGTTACTTCAAGTTCCACGTGCCTCCCACTTGCTTTGTCATTAGAAGCTTGCTTTCTGCTAACTCAGCTTTCAGAGGAATAAATGAACTTATTATTGGTGGGTTTGTATATAATAATCTAAATGCCCTTTTAGAATATTTTACAATTATGTAATTAGTTGGTGTTTGTATTCTGGATACAATTAATAGTGATTGAAGTATAATCCCAAAAAGGTTAAAAGGAGGACATTTCTACCGATTAGAAAGTAAACTATATCAAGTAAAGTTTAATTCACCATTTATCATCACTAAGGCTTTAGATGGTACTACTGAGTTGTATCTTGTGCTCAATCATAGACATTCATTAGAAAGGAAGTCATACACTAAAGTGTATAGTTCCTTAATAATTATTTTCTCTACACTTTATTGAAAATATTATTATGAATCTTTTATATATATATAAATAAGATTCACATATGTCAAATAAACTACATTATTTGCCTTTAAAGATCCCTTTCTTGAAGTTGGAATATGTGGAATTCATTTATACAATAAAGATAACAATGTCATGGATAAGTTTGATTTAAAACAAGTTTAAGTCAAAAGTGCTTGTATATAGAACTTAATTTTATTTATCAAATGTTGATATTTACTTTTTAATTCTATTAAGAGATCTAGTCTCAGAAATAGAAGTCAACCATTTCAGAATATGAGTATTATCGTTATGAAAAACGATATGGTAAATAATCAAACATTTAAATAAATAACTGAGACACAAATATTTAGACATGCTAAATTTAAAACATACATTGTTCCAAAACAAACAATTTTTTATATTACAAGCAATTTATGTTCTAAGCATAAATAATAAACTAAACTTCGAGAGTATAGTCCCAACTTGTTTGTGCTCAGCTAGTTACTCTTTTGTAAATATTTGCAATCAAGTTACAAATATTAGATTAACATTTAAGTACCAAGTACTTGAGTGTTACACGAAAAGTATGAGTTCTATCCAGTAGATACCTGAAGTACTAGTCTCTTCCAGACATTCTTTCTAGATAAGAGGAGCAGTTCCTGTACCAGTGTCCAGTTTCTTCACAAAAGAAACAAGATCCATCTATGTGGCCCTTATTGGGTTTCTTGGGCTTAAAGGTGTTTATTCCATAAAACATGGGCCTTTTAGATCACACAAGGTGACTCTTTTAGCCTTGCACTATTCCAACAAAATATCACTATATTTATTGGAATATTGCTTAACTTGTTATATTATCATATATATATATATATATATATATATATATATATATATATATAAAAATTATCCAAAACTTCCTAGAAGTCATGAATAATTGTTCCTTGTATGATGTCAGAAGCATCTTGAGCATCACTGTGATGCATTTACTAGGTATCATATTCAGGTCTATTGCTCAAAACAATTTGTTTAGGAATAGGTCCTTTAAGTGTATACAATTTCACATCTCTCACGATATTGTCTCTTAAGACATGAACCCATTCATTGAAGTTGTATCTATTGAATGTTATTGTTTCATTAAGTTATTTAAAAAAGAAACTTTGCACTATTCCAACAAAATATCATTATATTTATTGGAATATTGCTTAACTTGTTATATTATCATATATATATATATATATATATATATATATATATATAAATTATCCAAAACTTCCTAGAAGTCATGAATAATTGTTCCTTGTATGATGTCAGAAGCATCTTGAGCATCACTGTGATGCATTTACTAGGTATCATATTTCGGTCTATTGCTCAAAACAATTTGTTTAGGAATAGGTCCTTTAAGTGTATACAATTTCACATCTCTCACGATATTGTCTCTTAAGACATGAACTCATTCATTGAAGTTGTATCTATTGAATGTTATTGTTTCATTAAGTTATTTAAAAAAGAAATGACAATTCATGGTTATGAGAGTGGATTATATATCTACAAAATTTTAACAAAATTCATTTAGTATTTTCAATACTTAATCTTTAATAATCAATACCCTTTTAGTTTCTAAAAATATTAATTATCAAAATCTAGAATCCAAGGTGCAAAACAAATAAATGGTTAGGTATCCTTTATCCCATTTATCCAAATTTAACCCGGTAAATATCGATTATCAATTATATCTTAGCATATAATTCTTAGATTTATGGGATCACTAATAACAATTTTAATTAGACATGTTTGATCCCATCTATGTCTCAGAACTCTCTTGCTTAGGTATCCTTTATCATTAAAGATCTCCGATCAAATCATCCAATTTGAAAATTTTGTGTAATCGGGCCTATAACTTGGTTATAGAAATAGCGAAAACACCCCGGCCATCAAAAGATAACATCAAGTGGTTAGGTATCATTTATCCCACCAGTGCATACAAGAGACGTGCGAGTGTTCTTAAAAAATGATTGCACAGATTTGAGGTTTGTAAGGGGTCTTTGATGTTTTTATAATTATAGTTTAAAAAACATGTTATATCATGTTATTGCATGCATTCAATAAACCATGGTATACCTTTTAAAAATCTTATTTTTATGAAAAAATCACATTTTAACAATGTTCCTTTTATAAAACTCGGTTTTATAAAATTGACGCGATCAAATTTTAATAGCTAGTATTAAGGCGATGCTTAAGCGCAACATTTGTAAACCTTTTAATAAAAAATTCTTTTATAAAATAAGGTTTGGAGTTTGATAAGTTTATAAATCTCAATTTTAAACTTATACAATTTTAATCCCGAAATTTTACTGGTTACCAGTTTTCAACGATAAAACTTGTTTTATTGTAAAACTATTTTTTTAGCATTTTATGTTAAAAGGTAAATTTCATTAAAACCAAACTCCTTGTGATGTTTATTTATGTTCAAATATTATTTTGCATTTGAAAAACTAATTTATCAACCATAACATAATAATAATAATATAAACATAAAACAATACAAGCATGCATAACAATTATAACATATGTGCATAAACCAAGCCATTAAATAGTAATAATTTTGTGAGCCATCACAAAATTATCAAGTCCATTCCTAAAGGGATATAAGGGACATTTATCTTGTAAAGTCTTCATGTGCTCCCACTTGCTTCAACACCTTGTAGCAAGTTTATAAAAATAATTTTATGAAGTTTGAGAAACTTTAATAAAATCAACTTTATAAACTTTTGATCTTCAAAATGGTCACCATCTTCATTCTTGTTACATTTTTATAAAAATAAATTATTTCTAAAACTAATATATTACTTACAAAAGTTAACAAAAGGAAACTATCTATTTAATTATTACATACCATATGAATAAATAAATAATTACAATCATTTTCAAATAAATCAACACATGCAACAACACAAAGGTCCATGACTAGTTTATGCACATATATATATATATATATATATATATATATATATATATATATATATATATATATATATATACTCAAAAATATATAAAACAACTCTTTGTTTTTCTAACACAACTTTTATAACCAAAAAGATGCATGTAAACTTTTGGTCAAAAAATAACAATTATATACATTTTAAAGTTGTCACAGAAAATATGTATGAATTTTTCTTGCAAAGAGAAAACCATCCATGTTTTCCAAAAACAAAGATTTCATCAACAAAACAAATAATCTAACTAATCTTGCAAAATGACTTTGATACCAATTGTTGGGTTTTTATTCAAAAATCTGGTTTCACAACCAGTAAAAATGATAACGGAAACTTTAAAAATGTTGAATAAAACTAAAACTATTTTACCCACCAAGGATCATTTTGCAAGAGTTGGAAAGATTAAAACAACCATAAAAGGGAAAGCATAACAACCTTTGAAGACTTTGATCCTCATGGGAGGTTGGTAGTTGATGAAGTGTGGCATGAAACTCTAAAACAAGAGTTCTCTAGAAGTATCCACCAAGCAAGAGTAGAACCATCAAAACATACTAGTATTCACTTGTAATTTGTTGTTCATAAGCCTTTGAAATATATCCCAAATATATGTTTAAAGGTGAAGCAACAAAGGGACTTTGTCTAACATCAAAATGCAAGAGAATGGAGGAGAGGAAGAGCTTATAAAGCTCGAAATTTGGCAGCCACATAGAGAGCAAAGGTGCTCTCGGTTTTAGGCTCCAAAGAAGAAGAAGAATGAGGCTTGCAAGAACTCACTTCTAACCTTCCATGTTCTCCCTTATATAAAGGCCAAAAAGCAAGAAGAGACCATAAAACAAAATCATGAGACATACTTCTTACAAGCATGGTAGAATTGATTAAATAATTCAAAAGAAGACCATACTTGGTCTCCTCTCATTTTTCAAAAAAGGCAAGCCACAAAGAAGACAAAAGTTGTCTCATGGCTAGTTTATATATACATACATGTTATCTTTATTAAAATTCAATCATTTTTTATAGAGAATTCTCAACATATATATTTATATAACTAGTCATTTATAAATATCTTATTTTATATAAAACTACATTTTATATAAATTGTAACTAGCTTATTAAGATATAAATATGAATATATAAATATCTTATTTTATATAAAACTACCTTCTATATAAATTGAACTAGTTTATTAAGATATAAATATAACTTATAAATAATCATACTTTATGATATATTTCATAAGTTGTTAATTCTCCAATAAATATTATTTTCACAAATAATAAATTCTCAATTAGTAAAATATTATTTCCATGAAATAATAATTTTCCAATTAAATACAAGTGTTGATATATTTATTAATAATCAAATTATACTAATAAATAATCAATTGACGGTAACTTGCTATAAGGTGTGACCCTATAGGATCATATATTATTAGCAATATCATTCTATAATGACTCTTGGGCATACTAGATCTTTCAATTTTGAGTAATCATCTAATTACAACATGTAACTAGATATTTGGAAGAATGGAATGGATAGTTTTGACTTTCTTGTCAAAACCGTAGGTTGAAAAAGCAAGACAAAGGTTGCTTGTTGGCTTTCTTTCTTTCATCTCACACTTGTCATAAAGGACCATGCTTTGACTAGTCGAAGGTATGATGCTTTAGTATATTTGTCCAAGTATATAAAGAAGTGTATGAGGCAAAAACTACCGAGTTTTTCCTTGCACTTCTCATCTCTTTTCTTTCCTATTGTAGCTGCCAAAATCCAAGAATTACATATTCTTCTTCCTCCTCTTTATATTGCAATTTGTTGCATGATTTAAGGGTTCATAAGTTGCTTCTCCTTAAAGCTTATTTGGTATAAGTCTTAAAGGCTTAATAACAACTTAATACAAGTGAAGAATAGTATGTTTTAGTGGTTGATCATTGCTTGGTGGATACATTATGGAGAGCTTCTTCTGTGAAGCTTCATGTCATCTTCATCAACTTTCAGTTTCTCATGAGAATCAAAGTCTTCAAAAGTTATAACACTTTTTCTTTTATGGTTGATCTAATTTTTCCATGATTGCAAACTGATCCTTGGTGGGTTAAAAACTTAAAATGGTTTTAAGTTTATTCTAATTATAAATCTTCCATTGCCATTTTTAGCTTTTTTGAGAAAACGATTTTGAATAAAACTCAAAACAATCTGGATTACCACATCAACATTTCATCCCATTGAAAAACCCAAAATACCACTACATAAACCCTTAAAACCAATTAATAAATAAATGAAGAAGAAAACTCAACTATAATAGACCATAAATTTTTATCGTTTTGTAGTCATCGGTTGAGTTTCAAGATTGTTCGTTGCCCTCACCCACCTAGGCAATAGCCTTAGGGCAGATGAGGGGACCCACCCAAAGTTGCATCATGATCCAAACCTTTAACAGCACCAAAATCTCCTTCCTAGGTTGATATTCGTCCATGACGTGACCATGATTTTCGGGCTTCTACATTGTCAAATCACCATTACTCAGGGGTTGATCGAGTGTGGTTAATTTGTGCAGATCAATGACAGATGAAGAAGATGGTGTGAGTGATAGACAACTTCTTAATTTTGTAAACTAAATATAGATGTTAGATGGATATATTTAAATTTGCATTTTCCCTCATATATAGCTCGTGTGAGTGATTTCTAATCATACCCGAGTTACGGTACATGGGGCTGAGACTAAAACTAGTTTGTCTTGAAACTATGGGATGTTTGGCATCAATTTTCCAAAATGTTAGACTATACCTTTAGACTAGACTAAACCACATGGGTCATTTCTATAAGTTACTCTATTTTAATTTTTTGTTTTTTGTTTAATTTATCCCTTTTTACCACCCAAGATTCTAAATATTTCAAAATTCTGTTTTTATGTTTATTTATTGCATTTTACCCCCTAAGATTTTGGATATTTAAGATTTAACTCTGATTCTTTTTCTATCAATTGTCTTTAAGTTTTATTTATCTAGTTACCCGTAAGGTTTTAGATAATTGAAGTTTTACTCATATTTTCTCCGTCAATTTCATTTATTCCATTCCAAGTTCATCACAAATTTTTGGAAGCCGCGTGCGAGGATACAACTCCTGGTTTTAAATACTTTTTTTTTTTGGAACTAACGAATATTATAAAATCACGGCCAAAAATGAAAAGGTCGGGCAAAAACAAAAAACAACTTACATAATGTCAAAAAGGGAACAAACCCAAAACTCTCATTTACAATTATCAAAATTACACCTATGTTTCAACCATATAAAAAAAAAGAAATAATATTGTCCGCCAACTTTGAAGAAGTTGTATGAATCTTGTTCTACCATAGATTGTTTCTCGCTTTCCACCCGCACTACAAGAAATCGTAACAAATAGCAAGAAAGGCTTTTTTAATTTAGAAATTTATCAAAACTAGATGTTTTTGGAAGAAAAAAACAAAAAAAAATCCGGATAAACATCCGAACCAATTGAGATTTGAATTATTTGGTTTTAGGGTAATTCGGTTCGGCTAACCGAATACAAATGAATTTGTTTGATTCGGTTTTGGTTGATTATTCACTAATTCGGGTAAATCGAATAACTCCAATAAGTCATTAGATTAATAGTTTTATATTATGTGTCAACTTTTATGTTGTGTATTTTTCACTATTTCAATATATTTAAAGTTATGAAGTCTAGACAACCACCTATTACATACAATCACCGAAGGGTTTCTAGCCCAACAGTATCTGGTGTTGTCCTCCCTCCTTGAGGTTGAGGGTTCAAGTCTTGTGGTGGACATAGGTGAATTTAATGTGTAATTTAGGAGTAGGTTAGATTTGTCGTTTCAAAAAAAAACCTATTACATACAATGTACTCCCTTGTAATAACTTTTGTGAGTTTTTTTATGAACGAAACCTGTTAAGTTTTGATGGTGTTTAAGAATCAATATTATAAAAATGTGTGTAAAATATTATTCAAATTAACATGCAAGATGAACCGAATAACCTAAACCAAATATTTTATATAATTAAAGTTGGGACTTGTTTGACACGGAGTGTTTAGGAGTATCTAGCTTCTAACGTTTGACAAAACGCTCCGTTTTAAATAAAATGTCTTGTTTGGCACTATAAACTTTTAGCGTTTAGTTTAAACAAAATCATATAAATCTAAAAGTTATCTCATGTAGCGTTTAACAAAACGCTACCAGCTACCCGTTAGCAGTTAGTTTTACCGAAAACGTCCTTAATCTTATTTGATTTAGTTGCAATTAAATAATTAATTTAGAGATTTTGTAAACCGATTAAATCGACGACTCAATAAATCAAAATCTGATTAAACCAGCGAAATAATATTTGTAATCAAAATAGTGGTGTTTTCAATAATAAAGTATAAAAAACGATAAAAAAGATTGCATCATCAATGGGAAAAAGCACCCAAATAGAAGGCCAAAAGGAAGTGATTTGAGAAAAAGGGGGCCCATTTATTTAGGTATTTTTAGTGCGACCACAATTGAAAACAACATTAACAAATTGATATAAATAAAATATCGTTTTTTGAATAGAATAGTTAAAAATATCATTAAGCTTTATGTTTTGAAAACTTATATGAAGAGAAAATGTTATGCATCACATTGTTATCCTATCATAATTCCACAAAATGTATTACTTGTTGTTTAATCAAATAAAAATTAAATCATAGTCTACAACTACAAGGGTTGACATGATGAACATGTTATTTTCATATTAACCATCAAACTGGTATTTAGGTCTTCATCTAACTACCATATAAACCTAATATAATTTTTTTTTCTACAAATCTAAAAAATTTCATGACTATAAAGTTGCATTTCTTACAAGGTATGATACCAAATGGAGACTTATAGAAAAAAAAAAATCAAGATTGAGTTCTTCTCCCATTTTTTAAAAATAATTCGAATTTCCTCATATTCTTTGAGGATGAAAATAAAGCACAAAGATGTTAAGTCGCTTTTAACATTGTCTAGACCATCGATAAGTCTAAAAAATATTTTTAATAATAATAATTAATAAATGCTAAAAATAGAAATTGTTACAACACTATAAAAAAAATATACGGAAAAACCATGTGGTTGATAGAGTTTGAAAAAGTTTTAATCGCATTGATCTGGACCGTTGAATGTAGTAAGACAAGGCCTATAAGACCACCTCCTTATTCTACTCTTGTTTTGTCCATCTTCCTCAGAGCCTCTTCAACAATTTGTCACTTACAATCTTCAAGCCTTTCTCTCTCTATCAAACACACACTTTCTCTCTCTAGCTTCAACAGAAATGGAGTCCATCAACATATCTAAGAAGGTGCTTGCTTCATCTCTCTCTCTCTCTCTCTCTTTCTACCCTTCTATATAGCAAAAACTGTAATTATTTTTAATTCTATATCGTTCAAGAAATGGAACATTCTTGTATTTTCTGATTTCATCAAGGGTAGTTTAGGTACTCTGTTCACTATAAAACATTTTTTCCTTAAACTATCTCTGTCAAACATTTATTTCCTAAGCAGTAAGCATACATTGCATCTCCTACCCGCAAGAAACTTTTTGACAATGGTGTAATTATAATTTTGCATTTCTTATCTCATGACTTGAATCGAGTCTTTCATTTAATAAGATCGATTAATTTGATTTTCCAGAAACTTTTTTGATTTGATAACTGAAGAGCCATGCATCAAGTGTCAAATGATTATGACACGTGCATTCACTTCGCGAAACTCAAATAGATCGGATTTTCAAAAACACACGTCACATGCACACAGATTGCTGTAGGACATATTTTACTGAATGGATAGTTCTCGAACACTCGTAAAATTAGTTGAAATCTCACTATAAACTTTTACCTTGGGATCTTCCACTGATCATTAGTATGACAGCCTTCAAGTTTTTTAACCCGAAGATAATTATTTTTTAGATTAAAAACAATTAAATATTTTTTAGAACTAATTAAGTTAGCTAAACAAATGGCAGGTGAAGTGTATTAATGATGATGAAGAAGGGACAAGCACCCTGGATGGAACTGTAGATTTCCATGGCCGACCAGCTATCAAAGGAAAAACTGGACGTTGGACAGCTGGAACTATCATCCTCGGTAACCCACCTTTTATTTTTTCAACTATATCTTTGATATGATATAAAATAATAATAATAAAAAAAATGATTTGCTAAAAATAAACAATAAAGATAAGAACTTGATATCATACTTCGCTTATCTATATAGGTATAATATTTATTCAACTGTACATTGGATAAGTCAAGCTATCTATCCATGTGATGAATATATATACATCGATAAATTAATCTGTATGCATGTATGGGCGTAATTTTTAAGAATGTCTGCTAAATATACCAAAGAGAAGAAAACTTTATTGTATTAATCTCAACTTGTTGGATAACATATTAGTGTAAAATTTAAACTCGAGCTCCTACATTATTTTGAATAGGAAATTAATTATGATAGGATATATTCACTATGGTTGATACAAACATACTTTTGTTAAAACTATTAGTTATTGATCATTACATAAAATTAAATCAACAGTCATATAAGTTCCTTATATATATATATATATAAATTAAATTTAATATGAAAGGTGTTGAAAACAAATTTACGAAGTTTGGAATGGTGGAGGTCTACTCTATCCTAAAAATTTTGATAGCTCTATGTGTGGATGTATTTTGATTTAATTATATTTATTGAGGAAATTTACATTTAATTCAATAACTAATGACATAAATATATTAGAAAATTGCGTGTAGAGAATCTTGAAAATGACAAAAAAAAAAAAAAAAAAAGTGTACTTTTTGTTTAAAAATATGCAATATTGTTGTATTAAAAGATAACGTTTTTATGCAAACTTCTTAGATTCGAAAAGTTATATATAGTATTTCGTCTAGAAAATACAATTTTTTATAATTTTTTTTATCAAATGTTTAATTATATTAGTTCTAAATGAAACTGAAACTGTAAGAATTATTCTTTATATCCTTTTTCATGTAAAATAATTATTGTTTCATATCGATTTTGTTTTTACTAAAAATATTTCGACTGTTTGAGTGGTCATATATTAAATTAAATCAACATCAAATCCAATGAGGTATGTCATGAAAGAGAGTCGACTGATGGTGAAAAAGTATTTACAACTGGCACTATGTTGATGTGGGGTTTGTAGACAAAAAAACTTTTGGTTTTGGGAATAGTTCCTTCCACACGACATTCTACAAAAATATACCCATACAAAATACACGCATATATATATATATATATATATATATATATATATATATATATATATATATATATATATATATATATATATATATATATAAAACAAATTTAAAGACACTAATCATAACATTTCAATAACATGCAAGACATAATTATATAGTTATTATAAAACATATATGATTGAAAAACATGTTAAAACATTTTTTATACTTTTTTTTGTGTGTGAATTTATATGGTCTGTCTTAGTTTTGGTTATTTTAGAAAGTTTTTGTAAGGGTAAAAATAATAAATATGGAGAAAGATATAGTATGAGACGTGGGGGACACGCGATGGGTAAATCCTTACATGACGCAAGCTGATTAGGCAACGTGGCATGGTTACCAACGTTTCGTGTGGTCATCATTCCAACTCCAACTCACGAGATGTATTTTTAGCAACTCCCGAGGCCCAACCTAAAACAAGGAGTGAAACATGGCCCATTTTTTTTTAACTCAACTCACTCTCCTACAGTTATTTTTGGAATATTCTTATTCAAATATTTTTAAGAAAAAAAATCATAATTATAGTATTATAAGTTTATTATTAAATAAAAACTTAAGTTATCGAAAATCAAATTATTTAGGACGAAAATATTTTAATTAATTTATATGACTATCAAACAAACGAACCACTTCCATACTTATCTTTTTTTTGGAAATTGCAAAATGATCATGTTTGTATCTCTTTTTATTTTTATTATGTTTTCTTTTTCTTTATAATAAAGTAATAAACAGTAAAGGGACTAAAATCAAGAACACATGATGACAAATTTTATGTTGACAAATTTTGTCACTTGTTTGTCGTGTGCTACGTGTAAGCTTTTAGATCAAGTACATGTATCTTCTGTGGACTAGGAATGAACATCTTTTGGATCTGCTCAGGTTTGGTTTTCGGATAATTTATGTTTAGTAACTAAAATTAAAAAATTAAAAAATTAAAAGAATAATTTGAATCAATTAATATTTCTTATAATTTAATAAAAAATATTTTTATACTGATTTTTTTTTTTTTTTTTTACTTTTTTGCTTATAAACGTGACAAACGAGAGTTTTCTACTTTTATAAAATATAAAAATCTAATGTCCAGTTTGTCAAAATGGTTCCGTTTTTTCAGTAATTTTTTATTTTAGGTTGATATTGCGGTTTTGCTCACTTATAAAATGATACCATAGACAAAGTCGCTTAAAATATTCAACCCAATGTTTGCTAAACATGACTATCTATTAACAACCTACTGTAATTGGAATTAAATATTCATACCTTCTAGTCATATCAACTACATCTTAATCATCTATAGGGTCCCAATTCATTAATTGTGATCATTATTAGTATATTACAAATCACTCGGTTGCTTAGCCAAAAGAAATTATTGCACATTAAGTAGAAAACGATGCCTAATTGTCATCGTGTAAAGGGATTGATGTTGCTTTGCCCAAATAATTACATGATATGATACTACATAACACACCACTTAAAATCAATTACCTACGTACACCACACACTTCTCAATACAAATACATCATAATATATAAGACACTCTTATTGAATCCGACACGTGAAAGCTTGCTTGTACAAATACACCAACAATACATGTGTATTTTTAAACACTTGCACAATTCCACGTATATAACTAACCTAATAAGTTGAATACATTGAATACCAAAGATGATCACGTCTTTTGTTATTTCATTTTCAAGATTTATTGGTTTGTCCTTTTGGGTCATTTTAAAAGCAAAATTTGTCTTTTTTTGTGACCTAACTTTATACATGGTGTATTTTTTTATTTTTATTTTTTTACAGTGAATCAAGGGCTCGTGACTTTAGCCTTTTTTGGAGTTGGGGTGAACTTGGTGTTGTATCTAACCAGGGTCCTACAACAGGGCAATGCTGAGGCTGCAAACAATGTTAGCAAATGGACCGGAACTGTTTATATTTTCTCACTTGTTGGTGCCTTTCTCAGTGACTCTTACTGGGGTAGATACAAAACTTGTGCCATTTTTCAAGCCATCTTTGTCTTAGTAAGTTCATTTACATTACCCTAATTTTGTACACCTGTGCCTATACCTATACATGTACTTCTCCCATGTACAACTGCAACTGTAACTGTAACTGTGATTGTGATTGTAGGGATTAGGAGGGCTATCGGTGGCATCAAGCATGTTCTTAATAACCCCAAAAGGATGTGGAGATCGGACAACTTTATGCATTAAGCACTCGAATTGGGAGATAGGGTTGTTTTATATCTCAATTTACATGGTTGCCTTGGGTTATGGAGGGTACCAACCAAATATCGCGACATTTGGAGCCGATCAGTTTGATGAAGAGGATATGAAAGAGGGACACTCAAAAGTAGCTTTTTTCAGCTACTTTTATCTTGCACTTAACCTTGGTTCCCTTTTTTCGAATACAATTTTGAGCTATTTTGAGGATGAAGGTATGTGGACCTTAGGGTTTTGGCTATCGACTGGGTCAGCATTTATGGGACTTGTCCTGTTTCTTGGGGGTACCATAAGGTACAGACACTTCAAGCCAAGTGGAAACCCTTTAAACAGATTTTGTCAAGTGTTTGTTGCTGCATCAAAGAAGTGGAAGGTTAAATTGCCACAAGGTGAAGAGGCTTTGTTTGAAGATGAAAGGGAAAGTTCTCCAAGTACTGGGAGGAAGATACTTCATACCCATGAATTCAAGTAAGCGTTGGTTATATCATTATTATTATCATATTTCTAAATGTAAATGAATTCAAGATGTTGATATTGGTATATTTGTTTGTTTAGGTTTTTGGATAAAGCGGCATTCATTACCTCGAAGGATTTCAATGACCCGAAACAAGGAACCTACAATGCATGGACTTTATGCCCGATTTCACAGGTGGAAGAGGTGAAATGCATACTAAGATTACTTCCCATTTGGTTATGCACGATAATCTACTCGGTTGTTTTCACACAAATGGCGTCTCTATTTGTTGAGCAAGGTGCAGCCATGAGAAGTACAATCTCAGGCTTCCAAATTCCTGCATCCAGTATGTCTAGTTTTGACATTCTTAGTGTTGCACTTTTCATTTTCCTTTACCGAAGAGTTCTTGGACCTCTGGTGCTTATGTTCAAGAAGAAAGACTCTAAAGGGTTGACTGAGCTTCAAAGAATGGGAATCGGACTTATCATTGCAATTCTATCAATGGTTTCAGCTGGAATAGTGGAGTGTTACAGACTAAAGTATGCAAATCAAGATTGCACTCATTGTGATGCGTCTAGCTCCTTGAGTATATTTTGGCAGGTACCTCAATACGCGTTTGTTGGAGCTTCTGAGGTTTTTATGTATGTAGGTCAACTGGAGTTTTTCAATGCACAAGCACCTGATGCTTTGAAGAGCTTTGGAAGTGCTCTATGTATGACATCGATTTCACTTGGGAATTATGTTAGTAGCTTCATTGTGACTATAGTGATGAAGATATCAACAGAAGATGATATGCCAGGGTGGATCCCAGGGAATCTGAATCGGGGTCATTTGGATAGGTTTTTCTTCCTACTAGCATGCTTAACAGCTGTAGATCTAGCAGTCTACATTGTGTTTGCTAAATGGTACAAGAGTATTAAGCTTGAAGGGAAGAATGTGGAAGGGAATGACACTGATGACTCTGAAGTTTGAAATGTAAATGACTAATGAAGATGGCCAAGTTCAACAGTGTGTGATGATATGATCCCAAATATATATATAAATAAAACATGGGATGGGGTTGTTGAAGGTGAAATCACTCTGTAAACACTTTTATTCTGGAAAAATTAAGTTTGCAGTTGGCTTAAGGCAGAAATGACACCCTTGTTCCCATATTCACGTACATCTAATCTGCTTTAGCAATTCAGGTTTAGGAGCTAAGGGAAGTTGATTTGTTAAGGTGTGAGTATATTTACTTTCGGGTTCATGAGCTCATGATCTTGCCTTCAGTGGTTCATTCTGTTGTACAACAAGACACTGATTTAACATGTCTTTTTTGTCATTTGAGTTGTTTTCTGTATTATGTAACAAAAATTTATGTCTATGTGAGCTCTGTTTAATCAAGTTTCATTGTGTTCTTACTGAATTATGATGAAACCATAAAAAAAATCTATTTAAACAAGGTAAATGAGTAAATCCATAAACAACATGTAAATTAAGAATTTAAGATCCTTCTCATAGAACAAAAACATGATTTCTAGGTTTTCATTCATAATTAGTAGAATCGACATGCCAAGTCAATAAAAGATATGAACTTTAAGATCTGAGGCTTACATTTGTCTGTGTGACTGTGGCATGTGCTCACAGAGTGTTTAAATCTTTAAATTCTGCATTTCAAAACTTTTCTTCCTACAATCAACAAGACAAAACATCATCAGTGATGGTTAATACTCGATCTTCAGGGATGAACATGTTGACATTACAGATATAACTTAATCTAGGGCAGATGCAGTACACTTAGGAAAAGTAAAATTTGAAACCAAAGCGCATAAAACAAATTGATATCGTAAATGTGATAATCGGACTCACTCATTTGTGAAGGCAGAGATTGTTGAGGAAGGCCGATAATGGCTGAAAAGAACATTAATGGAACCATTTTGGAGATATCGATTCACCTTTGATGATAGATACAATCGGATCTCATGAGGCGCCGAGTGCCGAGAACAAATGGCAGTTTCAAGCCTGTTGAACAGGAATTGATAAATGGGATATCCTGAAGAAACCCACTTTGCAACCTTTTTAAAGTTTTATCTTTTTTTTTTTTTAACTACTAATTTATTTCAACTTTATACCTTTATCAATTTTATTTTTATCATTAATTTTCAAGCTTTTCATAAAATAAAACTTGCCAAAAAAAACTTCAAAGTAATTTCTTATGGTTTTGTCTTAAATATTTTTATTTCTACTGTTTACATCATAATATTTGTGCAACTTCTTAATTTGTTCGTTGTATCTTTTTTCATGGTTTATATTGGTTGGCTAATTTTAACATGACACATAGGGTCAATCTCTTATAAAAATATAGAAAAAATGATGAAAATGATGTAATGAAACAATAATATTTTTTAAAATTAAAGTTATTTTAATTATATTTTTGTAGTTAATATACGTAATTAACCTAACATATACATTTCAATCTAAAATTATCTCAATGTATACATGTTGGTATATATATATATATATATATATATATATATATATATATATATATATATATATATATATATATATATATATATATACGTTAATTACAAAAATTTAATAAACATATCGTTAGTTACATACATTTTTATAATTAAAGTAGCATCAATTACAAAAATATTGTTGATTCACAAATAAAGCATATGAATACCTTATATAGATCTTGAGTTCAAGCCTCATTCGCATTATTATTTCTATTTGTTTTTAGACAAAATTGCAAAAATGGTCCCTGTGGTATGCAAATTTTTGGAGTTTTAGTACAAACCCGAAGTTTTTTGGATTCATGGTCCTTTTGGAGTGGTTTGTATGTGGAATTGGTCTCTGGACTTAACTCCCGTTAAAAAGGATCTGTTAACCGCCTCATGTGCCTCACACATGAGGGTAAATCCGTCATTTCATATGTAAGGGACCATTTTTGCATAACTGTTTTTTGGCTTAATTCCTTTTAAATATTCCCACTGCCTGTTATCTTCTTCCCCAACGTTCCCTAACGTTCCAGTAACTGATTCGGGTAGACAAGCTGCATTCGGGTTTAATTTTAGCTCATGATTATAAGCTTTGGGACTCTCCAGTGATGGATTATGTGGCAGAGATGATGCCCGGAATAAGAATCTCCTTTTCTTGATTGGAATGTGTTCTGCCTTCTCACTGAAGTGACACCCAAGAACAGAGACTCCCAACTGCAATTTTAGTAAAAGAGTGTTTAGGTTACAACCTACAACTAATGAGTTTCTGCTAAAATAGTATGATTATAGTGAACATTGAAACATCACCTTTTCTGATTCAGAAACATGCATTTCTAGAACTTTTGAATCCTTAGTTAAGTTAATTGTGTTTGAACTTCGAGGTCTCCTTGATGAACTCCTACAACCCTTTGAAACTTTTGTCCAAGTAAAGTCTTAATTGATTAAGCTAGTAAGTTCCAAAACTATGCTAAGAAAACAACTTGAAGAGCTTTTTCCATTAATTGATGATCTTCCACCACAGTTTTTGCAGGATAGTGTTCCATTACGCCTTTTGCTTGATGTGTTAGTAGAGGTTGAACCCTGCAAGTCCATAAACAATTACCTCCATCAAAATGTTGTAACATCAAAAGTGTTGTAATGGAATGTTTTGAGTGATTGCAACTCCCACCATTAGATGTGGCCCCTCATTGTTTGCCTTTGAAGATAGCGATGTCTGTAAAGCTTTGAAAACCCAAGGTACTCGATCCACGGCCTGTAAAGCATCATAGAAATACATGATTAGATGAGCCAACAAAGAAATTAATGCAAAATGGATTATATGTTCAATATTTTGGGCCAAGAAATGCAAAAGCTGACAAGACTCCTGAACTCTTATGGATACATCCACATTAAAAGAAATGGCATTGTAAATCAAAGATGAAGCGTTCTCCATTCAAATCAAGGAGATTTACAGAGCTCTAAGGAAACAAATAGGGTATGTGTGGTCAAGACACTGCACGCCCTTGTTAACCTGTAAATGTTGTGAATCGGAGCATAACGTCTCAAATGATGAACATTTAAGGAGATTAGATCCCTCAATGTGCTAAAACTAGGTAGAAGAAAAACGAGATCAGCTTACGTGAATATCAAGCTCATAGCAATAAACCACAGATCCACCATATCGACCTAAAAATGGCATAGTAGATTGATGCTTATACCGCATATGAACAAGCACATCAGATTTCAAAAAATGAGTTCGCTGAGGATGTGATTCCACAAAAACATAGAACCATTGTTGTAACAGAGCTCAAGAAGAAGAAGGGTAGAAAAAAGAGACGTTGGGGACGTTGGGGAAGAAGATAGCAGGCAGTGGGGATATTTAAAAGGAATTAAGCCAAAAAACGGTTATGCAAAAATAGTCCCTTACATATGAAATGACGGATTTACCCTCACGTGTGAGGCACATGAGGGGGTTAACAGATCCTTTTAACGGGAGTTAAGTCCAGGGACCAATTCCACATACAAACCACTCCAAAAGGACCATGAATCCAAAAAACTCGGGGTTTGGACTAAAACCTCAAAATTTTGTATACCACAGGGACCATTTTTGCAATTTTGTCTTGTTTTTATAAGACCGTCATATGAGATGTCGTTTCAACAAAAAATATTCAACCAGTATAATCGGAAAAGATATAAAATGAGTGGAATTAACAAATTGCAGAAAAATTATGAGGTAAAATTGATATATACATATATATATATATATATATATATATATATATATATATATATATATATATATATATATATATATACTTAGGGTTTTAATAAGTGCTTCGCTTTATAAAAGGTAAAAACGGTAAAAGTAGAAAGTTGAAGTAAAATTATAACAAATTATTGAAAGTATCACTGTGGTTTGGGTAAAATTACGTGTTTGGTCCCTAACTTTTCCATTTATTTTTCCATTTATTTATTTTATTAGAATTATTTATATTATTAATTACTTAAACGGATCCCACCAAATCATCTTCTTACACTTAACATCCCGTCACCAACAATTCTAATCCCAACCTATAAATCAATTGCAAGCTCTCATTCCTACCTATTAATAGCTTCGATGAACAACCACACACCACCACTAACTCTGCCAGAAAACCTCCTCCCTTCAGCGAGACCAAAACTCCGATGAGATTAGAACACCATCGAACACCTGATCTCACCCCGGCTTTTTCTTCCTGCCCATTATTAACTCCAATGTGACTAAAACACCGACGAACACCACCACCACTACCACCATCTCCGGTGAGACAAAAACCCTGAAGCCAACACCTCCAGATTCAGATTTGCTGCCACTGTCTCCCCTGATGGAAGTCACCACTATTGCCATCGACCATCGCCAAACAGATCTCGTTCAGGAAGATAAAACAACCTATATGGCAAAGAGAGGAGGAAGACCGAATAGATGGTGATGGAAACAGTTTCCACCAAGAGAGCGGGGCGGAGAGAAGCGACAATGCAATTTTCCTCAGCGATCCATGCGGTTTAGATACTTTTACAGGTGATCTGGTGGTTCGGGTATTGAGGGGTTGAGTTCCAAAGGTTCGGGGGTGAAGAGGGAGGAGGATCTTGGTGACAGAGGAGGAAAATCTGGATCTACCGGTAGTGGTTTGTAACGACCCAATTTTCAAAAGAAAATTTTCATTTTTAATTAGCCAAAACACTTTCCATAAACCATAAAATCTCAATACATTTGTTTTCAAATTCTTAACAATAACAATATTATTTCAAATCATCAGAGTGTCCCATAAAAAGGTCTGTGAGATAGTGCATGTCGCGCCATCAAGCCTTGCCCTTGCCCTTGGGCTTAGATGTACCTGAAACAAATCCACAAACTGTAAGCTAATGCTTAGTGAGTTCCCCAGAGCATACCCCACACACAATCCACATAACACATATCATATTAGCTATAAAGTTACATATATCACATAAGTCATGCATACAAACATATAAGGATGTCGTGGGCTCATCCCAAGGTCTTACTCCAGGATGTCATGGGGCTCCCCCACATGGTCTTACACCTAAGTGCCATGGGCTCCCCCCATGGTCTTTAGCTGGAAAGCCATGGGCTCCCCCGCATGGTCTTACATCCAAGTGTCATGGGCTCCTCCCATGGTCTTTACTTGAAAAGTGATGGGCTCCCCCACATGGTCTTACATCCAAGTGTCATGGACTCCCCCATGGTCTTCCCAGCAAGTATCACATATATAGCTAGCATAACTAACTATCATACCACATATCTCTACAACAACAAGTATACCACATGTCACAAAATGGGCCGGCCTTGGTGCCTTAGACCCATTGGTATGGTGAGGAGACTCACCTCCCGAACGCTGAACTGACAAGCTAAGATCAGGTAAATCTCACGCACTGCTCTAACTCAACTGCCTATAATCATCATGTGATTAACTTGTCACAATCCCGAAATACCATAATTATCCTCAAAGTCAACCCTGGTCAAAGTCAAGGTCATGTTGACCTCAACTCGTCGAGTGCATCCAGCAAATTGTCGAGTTCCTCCCGAGTCCATTCCACTGAATCCCGAGTCAACTCACTGAGTCACCTAAGTGACTCGTCGAGTTCATCAAATGTCCAGAAGACCAAAAGTTCATGCATACCAAATCTCTAATCCTTCACTACACTCATTCAGAATCTCAAAAACGGGTAAACCCTACTCGGCTCGTCGAGTCGACTAAGGGACTCGAAGAGTTCCTTCAGTCCTTTCCAGTGAGATCCAAGGTCCCAAACTTCAGATCCAACTTCTCCTAGTGTAGTTACCACGTAAAGTTGCAAACTTTACATGCATGCAAGGTCTCACAAGGCTAAAACACCAAAACTAAGGTTCCTACAAGGTCTTAATGCATGGAAAGGGCCTAAGTTGGATAAAGTGAGCAACTTTATGCCATTGAAGACCTAGAGATGTCCAGATCTGGAACCATATCCTTGTGACAAGTCCAAATCCGAGTGTAACACCCTTTTTGGCACCAAAAGTGACCATTTATTTCCAAGAAGGAGATCTACGCAGCTAAAGGTCAAGATAGTGACTTTATACCTCAATATGGTCGCCAATACAGGGTAGATGTCGGATCTACTGCTTCCCTCTTTGTTCCTTCTTCTTCAAGCTCCAAAATCTTCACAATCACACCAAAAATACTCTCAAAAGCTCTCTCTCTCTCTCTATCTCTCTCTCTCTCTCTCTCTCTCTCTCTCTCTCTCTCTCTTTCTATCAAGAAGGTGCAAGGCTCAAACTAGGGTTTCTCTGGTTGTAGGAACGATGGAAGAGGCTGCAAATGAGCCATAATTTTTTTAAATAGGGTACAAACCCCTAAAAATTAGGGTTTCTCTTTACAGTGCCTACTCGCCGAGTCGGGCCTTCCGACTCGTCGAGTAGATCTGAAGTCTCGTGTCCTCATAATAACCTCTACTCGACGAGTTGGAGCTCCCCAACTCGCCGAGTCCAAACACAAAACCCTAACACTTAGATAATTTAAATGATACCTGGAACAGGTGTTACATGGTTACCGGTGGTTCTGGTGATTTCGGAGCCGAAGATGTTGCCGGAGGTACTGTCGAAGTTGAGAGATGGAAAGGAAGAGAATGTCTTAAAAAATGGGTTAGGGTATGAGGATGGATAGGTGGGTTGGCAGTGGGACCATATATTTATCTTTTTTTTAAGTTATTTTTTAAAATTAATAGATAAAAATAAAAATAAAATACAAAGGGCAATATAGTATTTTAAGTTCTACAAGGGACGAAAAACGCAATAAAATCGTAACTTAGGAACGGTCCGAGTGCAAAACAGTACCAAACTAGTAGTTTTTTCCAAACCACAGGAACGATTTTAGTAATTTGTAGTGACAAAAGAACATGGTTTGGCATGCGGAATTAAAGTTTGCACAATGATCATGGTGATTTGGGTGTTCAAGAGATGTATTGATTGTATATGGTGTTACACAAAAAGGATCTAGATCTACACTACATAAATAACACACACTTACACACTCAACTTTTATGCCTCTCAAGCACACCTCTACAAGTGGACTAAACCCACCTTATATAGAGGTGTTTACATGTCTCTCTCTCACTCTCTATCTCTCATGTGTCACAAGGCTAATACTCCACATGCAAGTGGGTTTTATAAAAGTCAAACATTACAAAGTCATTCAAGGAAAACTTTGTACCCCAACATTCTCCCCCTCAAAGTTAGGAATGAATGACCCACTTCAATTTTTCCAAAATCGAGCAACTACGCGATCTGAGCCTCAAAGGTGACACATGTCGAAACGAACTTCAATCTTCAATTCTTCCATGATTCTTCAATTTGGGCTCTAGGATGTGAGACCATACAAACCGAGCATCAACGAATGATCACGAGCTTCTCAAACTCCAAATTGATCACCAAAAGTTGAGCATAAAGCACACCCCAAAAATCTTCAATAAAACCAAACTCATTTCGAATACATCACTTCCAAACTTCCAATTTCATCATTTCGTAAGCTTCAAAAATTAAGGTCACTTCGGTCTTCAAATCCGCGTAATATGAAAAATTCAAGTTCGAATTTCCATATAAATTTCTCCCCCTTTTTATAATCGAAATTTGATTATAAAACCTTCAAGGAAAAGAGAACGTGCTCTATTCGGAATTTTTCGTGTCAAAACTCCCCCTTAACATGTGGCATAAACTTTGTGCTTCAATCTGGAAAATCCAAAAAAATATTGAATTTTTAGCTTCGTTCACGGATCGCCTTTGACAAAATTTCTCAAAAATGGGTAGAAATTGTCAATTTCAAAATTTTGCAGTGACCCGTTGCGCCTAAAACAGCAAAATATGCAAAACTCTCCCCCTTTTCCAAAGCTGGGTAGAAAGCGTCAATTGCACAAACTGTAGGGGCTTGAAATGCATTTTCTTCAATTTTCAGCAAAAACAGTCCTTTTTCGAATTTGGGTATGAACCGCCAAACATTCGAAGTCTCAGGGACTATTTTCGAAAACTCTGTCTTTGTGCACCAAACATACGAAGAGTTGTCCCAAACATTCGAAGCTTCAGAAAATTTTCGAATTTGGGTGAAAAGTGTCAAACATTCGAAACTTCAATTAATTCTCTAAGTGCCAAATTTTCGAAGGTTCAGGGGCTGTTTTCGAAAATTCTGCTTTTTGATCAAAACATACGAAATGTTGATCATTCATACGAAGCCTTTTTCCATTTGTCAACCATTCGAAACTTGAGGGACTACATTCGAAAATTTTGCTTTTCCATTCCAAACATACGAAATTTTCAACGCTTCGTACGAAAGCATCTCCTCTTCATATGAAAATTTGGAAAGGTGTTAAACTAACGAAATTTCAGGGGCCATTTAGGTAACATTGCTTTATTTTTCCTCAATTCACACGAAATCAGGCAACCCAAACACACGAAACTTTTTCCTTCTCTCTCCCCTTCGTACGAAAATCATCTTCACCCAAAATTTTCTCTCTCCTCTTCGTATGAAACTTCATCTTCCCCAATCAAACAAAAAATCTCAACATACAAAGCATACGAAATTTTTCATACGAAATCGAAGCATAACGAAGCCTCTTAATGAACAATAACCTCTAAATCATCCAACCTCTGAATCGAATTAACTCACTGCTTGTTTTATCCCTTCGTTCCTTACAGTTCTTCTCCAATTCATCGATCAAATAACCAAGGCTTCGTTCGTTAAAGTATCAACCCAAATCATCAACATCAAACAACATTAGCCAACATCGATTTCCAAATCTTCGAAGAAATCGACCCATCTAGTCTTCAAAAGCCAAACCCAGGGACCCTTCGATTCCAAATCAACAATTTGACCACAAACAATGTTCGTTCCAAACCAAATCTGGTCGGCATCAATCATCGACCTAAACCATTCGAACCATAGACCCATCTATCGACTCCAAACATTCGATCATACGCCCCAATTCCAAAATCGTTGCCATCAACAACAGAGTCCAACCCTTTGAATCTTTGGTTCAAGAACTCAGCAACAATTCTCAAAATCAACAATTCTTGTCTTAAACCCAACCAATAAAATCTTCGATTCCAAATACATCGTCAACCCAAGCCATCGATTCCAAACGATTACAAATGAAATCAATAGACTCGACTCATTGAAATCAAATCAACCTTTCCAGTCCGTTCCTTCTTTCAAATACTGTTCGTCATCAAGACCATAAATCCAATAATTTTCGAAATGGATCCTCCAATCAATCATGATTTCGACATCTATACCTTGTTCTCAATTCAAAACCAACGATTTCAGCCTCCAATTTAATGAATCGTCATCTAAAAATCGAGTTTGACTTTTTTCTGTGTTTGACTTTTCGAAAATTAACATTCAGCAAACTTGAAATTGATGATTCTAACATTGATTTTTAGATCAAACAAAGAATCTTCATCTTGTTCTTCACTTTATTCAAGTGTTATTGACCAATAGTTATAAGATCTAAAAATCAATTTCCGATTTCAAAGTCTAGATACAAACAAACCTGATTTCATCATATTCAAATCATCTGAAATCGTATCTTGAATTTAGATTTTCAACACATTACAAATGATTATTAGAACTGAATGGAATCCGAATACATGATTAAAGAGTAATCGATGAAAGAATTTCCGATGAAGAACTGGAACAAAATTGGAATGAATTGTACAACCTAATAAAGCACACGCGTACCGATTGACTTATCAACAAACAAATGATATCGGATCAATACATTTTGAATGAACTTGAGATAAACACATTCCAGACAATATTCGATTTCATATTGGGCTTAAAATATAGAAGAACAGTACTTGAAATTATATTCGTTTGGGCTCAAAATGAATCATACGTGAATAGTAACATGAATTGATTTTGATTGGGCTTCAAACTTCAAATAACGATGATCAGTGACGAATTAAAACTTTTGGGCTTCAAAAATTGGACATGAACAGTAATGATTTTCAATTGGTTTTGGATTTTGTTTGAGCTTGATCAAAGAAAGAAAATTAGATTGGATCTAAAATTGGGCTTGAAACAAATACGATCCAACCGAGACAAAACGATCAAAAATCAAGAACGCAACGCACGAATTCAATGAAATTAAGAGAGATCATAGAGAGAGACTCGCCAAAAATGCTTCCATTGCGACAAATGTTGCCAAACCGAGAATCGTTCTTCAAAAATCACCTTGATCTTCAAGACCCGCTCTGATACCAATTGTAGTGACAAAAGAACATGGTTTGGCATGCGGAATTAAAGTTTGCACAATGAACATGGTGATTTGGGTGTTCAAGAGATGTATTGATTGTATATGGTGTTACATAAAAAGGATCTAGATCTAGACTACATAAATAACACACACTTACACACTCAACTTTTACACCTCTCAAGCACACCTCTACAAGTGGACTAAACCCACCTTATATGGAGGTGTTTACATGTCTCTCTCTCACTCTCTATCTCTCATGTGTCACAAGGCTAATACTCTAAATGCAAGTGGGTTTTACAAAAGTCAAATATTACAAAGTCATTCAAGGAAAACTTTGTACCCCAACATAATTTGTTCTTAAAATTATTACGTAAAACCATTAAAAAGTTACAAATTTGAGGGTTTTCTTGATAAAAACCCTTGATAATTAAGCGTAAAACAGAAACCTAAACAAATCGAGACCTTTGACTAATTTGTATTTGTGTTTTTAATGGAAAGTAGAGAAACTTGAAGATATTAGAGCATCCACACCATAAAAGAGTTTTTGACGGAGTTTTTTTTTTTTTTATAAATGCTTCAAATTAGAAACTATATTTTATCTCTGTAAGTTTTTCATTTTGCATTTATGGGGTTCATTATTTTTGTTTTTATTATTTGAAATGTTTGTATAAGTTCTTTATTTACAATTTATTGAAATCATATGTGTAACATTAGTTCCAAGTAAATACCTCTTTTGTTTTTATGGAAATTAAAGACTTCAAATGTGGATTGTGTGGTGGTCACAACGTGGTGGAGGAAGCACCACGACGTGGTGATGGCTGAAAAGGAACGTGCATATTGTGTCCACCACGACGTTGTGGCGGCCAGCATGCAAAACCTTAATTTTTCGGGTTTAGAGCCTCATTTAAAGGATGTGATTGCAGGGTTTGCTCACCCTCGGCCTCCATCACTCCCTCTTAACCTAGATCAAACCATGACCTCCATTATTGATATCTTGAATCTTTTTGGTGGTTATTGGTGGTATTGAAGAAGAAAAAGAAAAATGTGTTTTTGGTGCATAGATCCAGCAAACAAGCCTCCTCATCACCTGCTCGCATACATTTTGGACTTTTGTAAGTCCTCAAGTTTCTACATTTGTGTGTTATCCTTCTAGATCTAGGCTTGTAAGCATTTTTCTTCATATTTAAGGTGGTTTAAGTGAATGAGTTCTATAAAGTTTGCAACTGTATGGATCTTTGAGGTTCCTTTGTGGTTTCATGTTCCACGTATCAAAACATTATGTTTGATGTAAAACCATATATAATACTCAGTGAATGCATATATTCCATCATATACACTACAAAATAATTATGATGTTGTGTCTGATATTTAGAAAAAATAAATATATTTATTTGTATTTTCTATTTAATTTTATAGTAAAATGTCTTTTTAATAGTAATAATGATAACAATAATACAAACAAATTAATAATCATTTTAACAATCTAATAAAATAAAAAATATATCTAATATAATAATAACACTAAATAACGACAAAATAAAAGTACAACAAAAAATAAAATATAAAACAAAATAAGTCATCATAATCTTAAAAAATAATAAGCAAATATGAAACCATATAGATTCACACCCCTAATTATATCCTATAAATATGAAGCCATATAGATTCACACCCTTAGTTGTATCCTATAATTTTCGTCTTAAAATAGTACGATAAGCAAATATGAAGGAATACAGATTCACACCCCTAATTTTATCCTATAATTTTCTATCGTCTGTACAAAATCTTTAATAGATTAAGGTAGTCTATTGGATATTTTTTTCATAAATCTTATAAAGTTGTAAAGTATAGAAAAAAATATCTACAAGAAAAATAATGAAATCTTATCTCATTTCTCTCTTGTTCCATCCCTTTCACCTCTAAAAAAACATCCCTTTCACCTCTAAAAAAACTTGATAACATGTCTTAATTGTTGTTTCTTTGGTGATCTACATTATTACTTGATAAAATCTTAATCGTCGCTTCTTGGTGATCCACATTATTAATTGGGTGTCTTTCAACATCTAACCATTGTTATAGTTAGGGATACGTAGAACTTAATCAGTTTAAACCAATAATTGAACTGACTAATATAAAATGGACTATAGCAGTCCCAAAATTTCAATATCAAAATTGGATAGATCAGTTGTTACATGATAATTGAATAGATCAGTTGTTGCATGATAATTCAGATCAAATAAAAAATAAGTAATCCAAAATAAATTAATATTCATTTAGATATTTATTTACAAAGAAATATTGAAGACTAATAAATAGAAAATAGTTTTATGTCTTATTTAAACTTTGACTATATTATATTATTTGATATTATGGATTGTGATTGCATTTTGGGAGAATTTTATATATGCACTTTTTTATTTTTAAACATCGAAATGTCGTATTTGTCCAGTCTAATTTCTAAATATAATATTTACCTTTTTATAAACTTTTAAAATATCAAATTTGTCCAAATCTTTTTTAACATTTAAAAAAAAATCAAAAATCATTTTAAATTCGCAATTTTATCAATTGACTATTATACTCTTCTTATAAGTTTAAGTTTGAAATAGCATCCATACATTCATAAACTTTTAAACTTATCATATTTATCCAAATTAATATTTTAATAAATTTTAATAAGTTCATAAATATCAACACATAAGATCAGACTCTAAACTCTAGCAAAAATCAAATTAAGCGATTGTTTTATAAAGAAAAGGTTCAGAGTCATCTCCATTTAATCTTTGCCTAAAATCACAGAAACAATTTACGACACCAAAATAATGTCGTTTGCTTTTGTGTCTATTCAACCTTGATTTCATAAACTTCTTTTTGGTTTCAAGGTATCAGGACTATACTCATTTAGGTTAGTTCTAAGTAGGGGTGTAAATGAGCCGAGCCGAGCCCGAGCCTGACCAAGCTCGAGCTCGGCTCGTTTAATTTTGAGGAAGCTCGAGCTCGAGCTCGATTCGAGCCTTAAAATGAAGCTTGGGCTCGGCTCGTGAACAATTCAGTGGGCTCGCGAGCCTAATCGAGCCTAAACGAGCCTCCATGTATATATATATATATATATATATATATATATATATATATATATATATATATATATGTGTGTGTGTGTGTGTTTGTGTGTGTATGAATGTATGTATGTGTGTGTGTGTGTGTATATATATATAGGCTCGTTTAAGCTCGTTTAGGCTCGCGAGCCCACTAACTAAAGCTCGGCTCGAGCTCGTTTAATAAACGAGCCTCATATTTAGGCTCGAGCTCGGCTCAGGCTCGTTTAATTCGATCTCGAGTCGAGCTTTTAACGAGTCGATCCCGAGTAGCTCACGAGTAGCTCGGCTCACTTACACCCCTAGTTCCAAGTGAAAAGATGCTTGCACCAATGGACCTACAGTATCGAATTGCTTGCCGATATCCCTCATGTGACAAACCAATAACCAATAACTATGGTCACTCATATCACATATCCATACAAAATAATCCCAAAATTCGTATAGAAAATCCTAGTCATTGCCTAAAGTATCCTAACTTTGCCAACAGCCCGCAGTAGACAAACTAATAACAATAGTGTTTTGGGTTAATGACCTAGAAAGGTAACAAACTTTGGTCTTTGTGCACATTTAGTAAACAATATTTTTTTCGTTCACATTTGACCATTGAACTTCTTTGACCTGTTCAAAATAGGGTAATATGATTGGTACTTACGGTAATATTACCCTATTATGAACAGGTCAAACAACTTTATTGGTCAAATGTGTACGAAAAAACATGGTTACCTAAATATGGACAAAAACCAAAGTTTCTTACCCGTTTTAGTAATATTCGACAAGAATCTTCTCAGGGACTGTGCCCAGGGATCAGGGATCATGCCCAGGGATCAGGGATCAGGCTCTGATAGTCAATGAAAAATTAGGTTATGCTTGTTCTAACCCAGTTCAGTCCCAGCTAGTCATGGGCTAGGCTGTGTTGCTAGGTCTTTAAAACACATACAACCTAGCCACGTAAGCGTATACAGCCTAACCCCTAACTAGATGGGCCTAAACTGGGTTGGCCCAAGACTTAACCATCTCCTCATAAACAAAGACCGGACAACCCAATTTCATGTCATATCAGTGGATCTTATGATTATTTGCACTTAACATAAAAAACTCAATATTACCAAAATGGGTAAGGAACTTGTGTTTTTTTCCATATTTAGGTAACCATGTTTTTTTCGTACACATTTGACCAGTAAACTTGTTTGACATGTTCATAATAGGGTAATGTTACCACTAATTACCAGTCATATCACCTTATTTTGAACAGGTCAAACAAGTTCAATGGTCAAATGTGTACGAAAAAACACATGGTTATCTTAATGTGAACAAAGACCAAAGTTCGTTACCTTTCTAGTTCATTAACACTAGCTTTTTTAGTTAAACGCGCATATAGTAGTTTATATATAAAATTGCAAAAATGGTCCCTATGGTTGTCAAAATTATGTGGTTTTAGTCCAAAAATGTTTGGTGGTGCATTAGTGGTCCAATTTTGGATCTTTTTAGTGATTTTGGTCCCTATACACTTGAAATTACTTTTATACCCTTATAATTACTTTTTTCCACTTTTTAATACTTACAATACTTAAATATTTTAAAGACATTTTAAAAATTAACCCCATCCCACCGTCCTCTCTCTCCTCTACAACACCTATCTCAACCTCACTTCTTCAATGTTAATGGAATCAAAAACCCCACCCCACCCCCATCTGAAAATGCCCATCGGTCTGCCCCCCTACATTTCCGGAGTTGTCGACCTCTTTCCCAAACATCACCGGACCACCGCCACACACCGTCGTCGTAAATCTAAATCAGATAAAGATAAACCCTAGTTGTGTTCTTCTTCGTCGTCTTCACCTTCACCGCTGTCTACGCCACCAATAGGGCTTCAACAATCTTCACCAGAATAATAGCGTCGTAGCAGCAATCTCCGACAAAGACTATCCCCATCAGGTACCATCACCATCCATATGGAAAACCCTAACTAGAGCTTGAACCAAAACCCTCATACATATGAGAAATGTGGTGGCTCTAGGGTTTTAGAAAATCAAAAGGGTGGTAGTTCTAGGAGATCTAAAAACGATGAAGAAGGTAGCGGTGGTGGCTGAAAACCATCATCGTTGAAAGATGACGGGCAACGCCGATGAAGGAGGTTTGGGTGGGTGATGATGTCGGTGGGGTTTCTACCGTGGCAAATCCCCTTTTTTCAGCTTTCCATGGCAGATCCCGTTTTCGTGACGACGGCGCTACGATTTTCTTCCATGGCAAGTGGTGGTGTCCAACATGTGTTAGTGTCCGACAGGTGGTGGTGTTCGGCAAGTGGCGGTGCCCGGCAGGCGGCGATGGTGGTCCGGATATATATATATATATATATATATATATATATATATATATATATATATATATATATATATATATAGAGAGAGAGAGAGAGAGAGATGGGATAAATTTCTTTAAAAGTAAAACGTAAGGGGTGGTAGGTTAGAAGGAGGAGGGGTGGGGCGGGTATGATTATTTTTGGTTTTTTAATTTAAAAATAATAAAAATTAATTAAAAGAAATTAAAAAATATCTATATAAGGGCAATTTTTTCATTTCAAGTTGGGAATGGACGAAAACCACAAAAAATGTCAACCATAGGGACTAAAATCACACAAGATATTCAAAATTGGACAATTGATGCACCACCAAACGTTTTTGGACCAAAATCACATAATTTTGACAACCACAAGGACCATTTTTGAAATTTTTTCTAGTGTATAACAAATAAATACTAGAAACAAAAGTAAAAACAATCCGGTTTCAAAATCTATTTACCTAATGATACAAGCTAATGATAAATTGATGTCAAATTAAATTCTAATCTAAGTTGGTACTTGAAGACCCTAAAAAGCTCTAGCGTCTTCCATTCACCAAATTGTTTAATCAAAACAAGCTCTTTGAATTAAACCTAACATTACTAACCTACTCTAAACAAACTCTTAGAAATAGATTAAAAGATCGCATTAAGTTTTGTGTGAATGTTCCCAACAACGTTTAATACTTCTCACAAACTCGGAAGCGTAAAAATGTGCAATTTTAGTTTACACCGAAGTTAATCCTATCACAAAATTAATTCGATGTGTGTCACTTAGCATCAATTCATAAAACAATTACGGATTTTACAAATCGAATAACGAGAATGAACTAACCCTAATTCAAATAGCCAACATGAATCGGGGTAAGAATCAAACATTCAATTATAACAAAACTAAACTGGCTAGAAAGAATAACAACATAACATCAAATCATATAATTAACTAGATGAAAAAAAGAGTTCAAACTATAAAACTGGATGTGTTAATTCAACTTGAAAAATAATAAACTAAAAATAACATAATGGACATTCATATTATAATTGTGTAATTGTTGGAAAAACATGATCATAAGTTGTGATTGTGCAATAGTTTCTTAAACACTCTTTAGGTTGATCGGACTCATTAATGAGCTTATCGAATAATAAATCTTATTTGTCTAGCACTTGATTACAAGCTTTTCAACCAAATTACAAAATCACCCAATTAAAACAAATTCTTTAATTGAAACTAATTCACTACATAATTACCGAACAAGCTCTCTATAATTATGTGAAAATTGCATTAATGTTCAAACAAATATACCAACCACAAGTGATTTTCTCATAAGCTCGGAAAACCAACAATTGTACCAATTGATTTCATAACGTCATTCAACATCTTACGAAGTCAATAACATTATTTGTTGTTTAAGTTAATTAAATGGTCGATTACGTAACCAAACAATCAACATAGCAATTCAATCGTCTAAACCCTAATTGAGATGATCAAGTTCAAAAAGAATTAAGACAATGAAATTTATTTTTCTAACGGAAATCATATGGATAAAAAGGAAAAAAGAAACATAATCAATGACTTCACTTGCAAATCCAAAGTCATTCACATGATTAACCGGATGTCAACGCCGGTGATTTAGCCGTTTAAGACGGCTAAACCACTGAAAACTACAAAACAATCGACAAAACAAAATAAAAATAAAACTTACAAACAGAAAATAGAAAGATTGATTTGATGCCAAAAACCAAAATAAACCTTCAAGCCGCCGTTCTCGTTCGTCTCTCCTTGTCGTCGTACCTCAGAATAATCCCCCAAAAATATGTGTCCCCTCTTTATAACCGATCTGTCCCTTCAAATTGTCATGCCTCCCCCTTTTTTTCTAATATTCACGTGAGCATTAATCAACAAATTGGGCTGCCAAAAACTCAACAAATGGGCTGCTATTAATTCCAACATGGGCTGATAAAGTCAAGTTATGGGCTGCAACATGGGCTGCTAAAATCTGATGTTGGACAGATTATGTCGTTTCTGTACACGAGGTCCAAATGTGTATCAAACGATGTCAAAATTCAATCTCCACCCTTTATATTAAAGATCTGCCAGTTATGAAGACACCGGTAAAATTTCAGCTCGATCAGACCTCGTTTACCCCTCGATCCAATCACTTTACGAAAACCGCGCATTGCTACCAAATTTCCAAAAAAATCTTTAAATCGCTTCGGTTTATTGCTTTATCGTGGATGTTGTCACAGGACTTCAATCGTGATTGCAAGGCCTTCCATGTGACTTGTATCGGTGCTCAAAAATATCATTACCCGCTTACATAAATCTGCACAAATTAAGCTTAAACGAGTAAAATTGTCCCAAACTAAAACCGCAATGAAACATATGAAATGCATAGTAAATATACACAATATATCGTGAAAATAATTAACAAAATATACTAAAATGATACGTAAAAATGAACCTAACAAAGCTCTAAGAATTAAACTGAAAAAATTACATTAAGTTTTGTGTGAATGTTCCAAACAACATTCAATACTCCCCACAAGCTCGGAAGCATAAGAATGTGTGATTTTGGTTTACATTAAAATCATTCATTGGAAATCAAATTAATGTTTGTTACTAGTTTTAATTCACAAAACAATTACGAACTTTGCAAATCAAATAACTTGAAATCTTGAATGATCTAACCCTAATTCAAGTGGCCAACAATAATCAAAATTAAACCAAACTTTTAATTAACACGAAAACAAATTCACTAGATATAATACAAATATAATATCAAATAATATGATCAACTACATAAAATGGAGTTCAAACTACGAAACCGGATGTGTTAACTAAAATACAATAATAAATACTACAAGGTACTAACTAGTTGATGATTGAATTAGCATCAAAAGACCGATCTAGACGTGTGATCATGGATTGTTACGTGCAATGATTTTTATACAACTCCTAGTTGGTTGTGGTTTCAGTAAGCTCTAACAACTCATTTCACCAGACACTCGATTAAAACAAACTCTTTAACCAAGCTCTGAACTTATCTAACTAAAACGAATGCTTCAAATTAAACTGAATCACTACAAAATTATCAAACGAACAATGTGTAATTAGATGTGAGCCACATTAAAGCAAAAGTGAAACACCAAACACAATGAACCCTCATGTAAGCTCAGAGAATTTACATCTTACCAACATGATTTCATAATACAAGACTCACATTCATCTTGAAATTAAATGTATTATTTGCTACTTAGACCAATTAAAAGAACAATTGCAGATTCATTAATTGATTAGCAATTAGTTATTAAAAACTCTAACCGGGTTGCTAAAGCCCAACTAAAATTGTAACAACGAAATTATAAAAATCAGAAATCGTATGGATAGGAGTGTATTAAATCTAAATAACAATTACACACAACGATTTAAAACAAAAATCAAATGATTATACAAATTCAAATATCAACCTCGGTGGTTTAGCCGTTTAAGATGGCGAAACCCTGGAAACTAAAACGTAATCAAGATATAAACTTACAAATGAAAATAGGATTTTTTTGATGCTAAGAATCTTCAAGACGTCCGTTCCCTATTGCAACTGTAGTGCGTGAATGTATCCCAAAAAAATGTCTATATTAATTCGGGATGGCAAAAAAACTCATACCCGATGGGGAACCCAAAACTCGTACCCGTTACGACCGGGGATCCCCAAGTTGATTGGGGATGGGGAATCCCCGAATAAAAAGGTGGGGATGAGGATACACCTAATACACGACCGTGGACCCCCCCCCCCCCTACGATATATATATATATATATATATATATATATATATATATATATATATATATATATATATATATATATATATATATATATATATATATATATTACAAAACATATATTTATAGTACAAATTACAATGCATAAAATTTGATCCAAGTAACCTAACTCATTAGTAATTACTTGGTTGAAATTATATTTTTTCTTTTTCTTTTATCTGAATTAAACTGGTGTATATTTTTTTCTCTTTGGTTTATCTATTTCACCTCAAATATCACTCTGATAATTTTTTTTTGTACTTGATTTTCATGTATGTATTTAAATTTGGTAGAAAATTTGTTTATATTTTTTATGCAATCTATAGATATTTTTATATTTTGTAAAATCTTTAAACTTATGCTGGTAAAATTGAAATTTAGAGTTTTTCTTTACGTAAAAATTTTCATATTAAAAGAGAAAAAGAAATTCCCGATTCCCAGTTGGGGATCCCCAATCTCCGTTGGGGGTGGGGATAGGGTTTATTTATATTCCCCGATGGGGTTATGGATTAGAATGGAGATTCGAGGATGAGGATAGGGAAGGGAGTACCCTGTATTCCCCGCTCCCCGTTGCCATCTCTAAAGTTAATAGTGATAATGCCAAAAAATACTGATTAGTGATTAACATTCTCGTCACCAATTGGATTGTTTTAAATTGACCAAATGGGCTGCAATATAGGTAAAAATTGGGCTGCTATTTTTTTTTTAGACAGATTTCCTCTTGCTGTTGACGAGCCCACGAGGGGCATCAAAATGATGTCAAAATCCGATCTCCACCGTTCAGATTAAAGATTTATAAGTTAGGTAGACACCGGTAAAATTTCAGCTCGATCGGACCATGTTTTCCTCTCGATTCAATCACTTTATGAAGATCGCGCATTGATGTCAAATTTTCAAAAAAATCTTTAAATCGCTTTGTTTTATTGTTTTATCATGGATGTTGCTACAGACTTTAAATATTGTTGCAAGGCTTTGCATGTGACTTCTACCGGTGCATAAAAATGCCATTATCCGTTGATATAAATTTGCACAAATTAATATTCAACGAGTAAAATTGTCCCAAACTAACGATGTAAAGAAATATATTAAATGCATGCTAAATATACACATGTCGTGACTAACAATTAATAAAATGTGTTAAAATGATGCATACGAACCTAACAAATAGAATGATCATTTATATATGAATAAAATAATATTATATGTGAAAAAAGTTTTAACCATAGAGCTTGTTAATTGGTAAACTCATTGGAAAAAATAAAACATCGTTTTGAGAAAGTTTCTACGATAACTTTTTTAAATTATAAGAGTTTTTTGTTTGAAAAACTTTTTAAAAACTGATAATGTGGATGCACTTTCAACAAGAAAAGATGTGTTGAATAATATATATTATATTTTTCTTCTTATCGCATACAGGTCTCCTTCGGAACTGTTTTCATGTACGCTTTTTAAAGGGTCCCTAGGAAGAATCTTTGACTCGGACAATCTTATGGTTTGGTTTTGTTTCCTTTATATATATATATTAAAGTTGTGGAAGAAAGAAATAGTAAACTTAAGATACTTTGTCCAAGTTTGGTCCCTTGATTTACATATCTGGTCCATGTACTTCTTTAATTAATTTATTCATGTCCTTTTGTTTGTGTTCCATTCAACTTTCCATTTTTTTGGCACCTATACTTCTTTAATTAATTTATTTATGTCTTTTTGTTTGTGTTCCATTCAACTTCCCATTTTTTTGGCAGAATTGGTCCATGTATTATTGTTGGAAGTTAGGAATACTAAATTTGGATATTTTTTGACAACTTTGGTCATTATTCTTTACCCATTTTGACACTTTTGGTCCTTGCAATCAATATTTTTACACTTTTTTGGAACCTTTTAATATTTAAAGTTTGGCCACAAAACTTTAACGGTTTGACAACTTTGATCCATTTTCTAAAAAGTTGCTAATTCCTACCCCTTTAATTCTTTAGCCATTTTCACACTTCTGGTCCTTGCAGTCAAAACTTTTACAATTTTTTGTCCGGGGCAAAGCCCGGACTTTTCATCCTTGCACTTTCTATGTCTGTCATATTTATCAATTCGGAAACAACATTGAAAGCTTCTGGCCCCCGCGTAGCGGGATAACCTTTCTAGTTTTTATTATTATCTTAATAAAAAAAGATTTTAAATAAAGAAATATATGTGGCCCCAACCCAACCCTTCCCTGTCTGTTATCTCTCTACTCGATGTACTACCAGAACTCCCTCTTCTTCTCACTTCACTTCACCTCCTTCTTCTTCCCCACTTCAATCATCGGTACCCTCCATCACCATCCTTCTCATGCAGTCGCCAACATCCATTGTAAAAGGTTTCGTTCGCTGAAGCTCATCACCGTTCATTTGTCGCCGGAAAACTCATCACCGCCTACGACCTCCCCTGAAACCTTCTCTAGTGAACCCTCACCCTCACGACCTCACCTTTTGTTTTATACTTCTATTGTCCCCTTCTTCCTTTATACTAGCAATCATTAAGGCCTCGTTTGTTTTTCTATTGTCCCCTTCTTCCTTCTATTGTCCCCTCCTCCGCCATATCTCTTCACAACCACCGGTCTCGCTGGAAAAATCGACCACAAACCTTCAACATCAAATCAGATCCAAATATGGCATATAAGACTAGGTTTTTACCTAATTGGCAAACAAGCTTTTGAGTCGACATAATAACCCAGAAACCACCAATGAACTAGGACGCATAAATCAAAATCTTATCTTTGTCGCCGGGGTCTCCTTGTTGGTGGCGGTAGTGGTCTTTCCAGTGATGGCATTTCTTTACAGAGAGGAAGAGAAGGTGAATTATTTTTCCATCGTATTTATGGATCCTCATCCAGCATTTTGAACTTGAATAAAGTCATAAACAACTAAGGGGTGTTTGGGATTGTTTTTTAAACTAAAAAGTCATTTTTTAGAAAAGGACTTTTTGATTTGATTTATGTTTTTTTCCAAAATAAATTTTTAAAATGTGTTTGTATGAACTTTTGAGGGTGAAAAGGGAAAAAAAGCCAAAAGTTACTACAAGTCACAAATCCGTAACTTCTTAAACAACTTCTTTTTCTTCTTCTCAAAAAGTTAATCTAAACGAACTTTTGAAGTTATTACCAAACAACTTTTTAAACTTTTGATTTTTTGTAAAAGCCAAAAGTCCAAAAAGTCATTTGAAAAGGAATGTCAAACCCCCTCTAAAACCTAGATTTGTAGATGACCAAATAACCCTAGCCGTTGCTCATGGTGTTGACTAGAGAGGTGCTTCGTATGGTGATTGAGGAGAGAGTATGATTGAGGTGGTGTCGGTAACTTGTTGTGTAATCTCCATCAAAACTAATTTTTCTCCGGTGAACCATGTTTCTCGTTTGTACTGTCAGCAATAAAGGTAATCTCGGCATGAAACTGAAAAGAGAGGAAAGAAATGGATAGAGGACACGGGTAAGGTACGATGGGTGGGGCCATCTTATTTTGATATATTGTTTTTATAAATAATTAGAAAACAATATAAATAAAGTCAAAAAGAAAGTAAAAATGGTATATTAGTCTTTTTAACTTGATTAAGGACCAAACACGAAACAAAATCAAACCATAAGGATGGTCCAAGTTAAAAACTCTTTATATAAACTAAACACGCAGATTACCCCAAACCACAGGGACTATTCGTGTAATTTAGCCTTTTTTAAATTATATGTTTTTTTGTTTGAAAAACTTTAAAAAAAATGAAATTGTGGATGCACTTTCAACAAGAAGATGTGTTGAATAATATATATTATGTCTCCTTCGGAACTGCATTAATGTCCGCAGGTCGCGCCTACACACAAGTTCGGTGATTTTTATCTACAAAATCCATAATTTGCACCGTCCTTGTGCATGCATAGGTTTTGGAGTAAAACCATACATAAAAGCTTGTAAATTCATTATATATCTATGCTTATAAACTCACTAAGAGTTTGCTCATTTTCTTATATGGGAGTCACTCCTACAACCACTTTATTTGCCAACTTTATTTTCAAACACTCATATTTGAACATCGATATCTCATTCACACATATTCTGTTTTAGACACAACGTATGTTGTTTCGAAGCTCTGAGGAAGAATATAACCCACTAAGGATTAATAATATAAACAATATATATTTATACTTAAATGTATCCAAAATATATATTTATACTTAAATGTATCCAAAGTTTAATAAAATGGATATGTTTTATTAAATTTCCAACTATTTTATAATAATCATTTATTTACGATGTAGCCCTTACCTTGAAGGTATATCCAAAACAGGAATCAATATTTTAGAACGGCCGAGTACAAAGCTAGCAAAAAGTTGACAGAAATTAAAAGGAATAAAAAAATCATATATGGGTTTTTAACCACTTAATGTACTTGAATCGATTATATTAAAAAGATAGAGTAAACATGAATCCGTATGGTTTGGAGTAATCTTTATATTTGATTTTTAATATTTTGTTAGCAACTGGGATGATCACTCAAACTTTAACTTGTATTTTTTCTCTTATTCATTTCTTTTTTAAAAAAAAAATTATTACTTTTTATTATTTATTTATATATTTTATTTTGTCTATTTATTTATTGGGACCCATTGATTTTACCCATATCCTCACTCACACACTCATTGTTCAAAAGATCTAGCAACCACTACCTATAATTACCACCGACAACCACCATCAGCACAACAATTCCGACCACTGCCACTAATCACCACCTCAAAATCATATTCAATCACTAAGGAAACATAATCAACACAAAGCCCTAAATCAAGAAAGCCAACAAAACAACCTTTTTCATTGTTATCTTCAAATACGAACCAGTTAAACAACAAAAGCCTCTAATTTTAATAATCTTTGGATCATTTGAAAATCAATGGATGATGAAACCTAGAAATCAGAAATTGAAATCTCATTTCTGAGAAGAAGATTAATGAAGCAGGTGATATTTGAAAGCCATCTTGGTGCTCGCATGCCATCGGTTCTTCGTCAACACTTTCGGTGAATGTTCCCAACGACAAAGCGAGTGGGGAATCAGTCGAGGCTGAGAGAGAGAGAGAGAGATGACAGTTGTTTCTGATCTATGCCTTGTTTTTTAAACCCAATGATGCTTGTTTCAGAGAAATATGGTGGCTTTGGAGTATAGATTGACGCTCGATGGTAGCTTTAAAGAGGTTTCTGACAGACTAGAGAGGTATAGAGGTGGTGGCGAATGTTGACAGTCGATGACGGCTTTAAAGTGCATATCAGCGCTCTGTGGTTGCTTTAGAGAGGTTTATGACGGAAAAGAGATGTGGTAGAGGATGTCGACGTTCGATGGTCAATAGTGGCTTTAGAGAGGTTTATGCGGTGAAGTACGTACAGAGGTGGTGGCGCATGGTTGACAGTCAATGGTGGCTTTGGAGAGGTTTCCAGCGTCAGTGTATTTCTTATTTAAAACCTTTTTTCTAATCAGATAATAAAAAAAAGGTATAAATGTCATTTCAAATCTAGTAGAGACTAAATCCAAAACAAAACCAAGCCACATAATGGTTTGAGTAAAAAAATAGGGATCAAACATGTAGATTGCCCCAAATCTCATGGACTATTAATGTAATTTATTCTAATAAGATTGTAGCACCTTGTCACATCAGTCACTTCATTTTTCTCCTTTTGACACCTAAACTTAACATTTGGTAGGAAATGATAACATTCCTAGTACTCCATTTTTTTTTATTTTTTTTCTAATTTATTTTAATTACTATATTTTAATAAACAAACATTTTTTATTTAATATTATATAAAATATATTTTTTGTATTTTCTTTTTGTAATTTAATTTAATTATTTTATTTTAATAAACAAACATTTTTTATTTAATATTAAATAATATATTTTTTTTAATAATACACAAACATTTTTTTATTTAATTAATATGACATAATTTTTTTTAACGACAAACACTTCATATTAAATAAAAATGATTATAATAACCTAAAACATGATTTAACTTATATATTTATGCATATGACATCAAAGTTGAATCAAGTGATTCCATATAATATTATTATATATTACATTTAACTTTTATATATATATATATATATATATATATATATATATATATATATATATATATATATATATATATATATACGATTTAATCTATTTGATTACATTTGTTTGGTTTGTTTTCTTGAATTGCTCTTCATAACTTGTTATGTACACGATTTAATATATATATATATATATATATATATATATATATATATATATATATATATATATATATATATATATATATATAATAAAGGTGGTTACAAACACTTCAAATTTAAATAAAAAAGATTACATTAATAGTAGACGAAACACACAACTTAAAAAAACTACGACTTAATAGTAGACGAAACACACGACTTAAAAAAAACTACGACTAATCTCAATTGTAATCTTTAGCGAGATCACGCTTGGCATTATTAATAACCCGACGTTCCTCCTCGGACAATTGATCTCCCACATGTGTAAATTGGTGAGAGTGTGGTTTAATTTATATTAGTTGAATTGGTATATATATATATATATATATATATATATATATATATATATATATATTATTAAAAACGTTTTTTTTAATTAAATCACAAGTAAATTGTTGAGGTTGTTGAGATATTAATATTATTCATAAATTATTTAGGTTGTTAAGAATTGAGATATTTAATTTTAGCCATAAATTACTTTGGATGGAGTACGATACAGGTTGCAATCCCAAAGAAACTATTTCACCCAATCAAAGTCATTCACTTCTTTCTCTTTCTTCTTGCTTTGAGGTTGGCGATTATGATTTGGCGAGCCCCCTGGCGAGAGCTAGGGGGTGGTGTTCTACATCAATGGCGAGCTAAGCGAGTGGTTTTGGCGAGTGCCACTCCGCTTAGCCTTGGGATCTTTTTAGGACTAGTTGTTTTGGTTTGTGGGCGAATGTCCCGGGCACTAGTGGAGACATGTTCCTTGTCAATCGTGTGGTGGTGCATCAATCCTGAGTATGCTATGCACCCCTTCTTCCAAGACCAGGGCTATTCAAAACATCAGTGAAATTGAAAAATGAACCTCAAACCCTTCAAACCCTACTAGTTTTTAGTTTTGGTAAGGTGCTGTTAAACATTTAACTAGCTAAAATGAACCTTTTCTATTTTATTTTATTTTACTTTTTTCGGTTTAGTTAAACGTTTAACCGGTTAAAATCTTAGTTTTTGGTTTTGGTACGGTTCACATTTTTCCCATAGACCGATAACAGAAACACCGAAAACACTTTTTGGCATAATTTAGCATCTTAAAAACACCTATGTTAGTCTAGTAACAATACTCCTAAAAACCATCTTTTATTACAACAATCCACCATCAATTATGATCAAACCTTCAAAAACTCAATGAAAAATCCTCTTTCTCCAAAATAGAGGACTGGACAACAAAACCATCATCTAAAACATCTTAATCAACACAACTTCTAAAACATCTAGGTTTAGGAAAAAACGGATTTTACCCCAACAGATGCCCCAAATCTTCTCCAATTGCTGGAAAGTTCATTCATAACAACAATTTCTTGAAATTGTATTCTCACCATCTATATTTATATGAAGATATAAACATCATCAGTGAAATGGACCCAGTGCACAACTTCTTGAAAACACATACCAAGATCCCTTTTGATGATTGTTGTTAATCATATTCATCCTGCTTGAGCTTTGGTGATGTTGGTGGAATCATTGTCTGGAGTCTCTTGTTTTGTCTCAGAAATTTTGAGATTTGCATTTTTGTGGGCTTCTTCTTGATCTAGAAAAGCCTGTGCTTTCATGGTTTGCATCATCTGCTTCATTGTCTTCTCCTCTTCTTTCAGCTGCATTTCAACTATCATTTCCGCTTGCTTATCAACGGGTGAGAAGTATTCATTAATGGCAGCCTCCTGCAGTTAATCACCCAACTCTTCAAACACAACTCCCAAATATTTTCATCAAAGTAGGATGATAATATCATAAGATATTTTGTTATATAACCTACCGTGTCCTCTAACTGCTTGTTTACAGCTTTCATCTCCTCCACCATTTGTCTAACCTCAGATAAAATAAGCTGTTCAGGGATCTTTCTAATCTCTGCTTTCTTCCTTTCTGCCTACAGGAATAAATACAAGGGAGAAGATGAAAAACAGAAGCTAAATGACACTAATCACCAACAAGATATCACTTTGTTATCATTAAAATCTATGAACTTGAAAAGATTTCAAAGAAGACTGTGAGGTGCTTACCTCAATAATACGTTTTTCAAGATCCAATCGATAAGATCTGATACGGCGTTCTTCATAACCTGATAACACCCTAACATAGAACATAGCTTTCTTCCCAAAATCAATTAACTTATTCATCGTTTTGCAATGGCACTTGAGTTTATCAGCTTGATGACACTAAAATCACCAATAGATATCAGTTTGTTATCATAAAAATCTGTTAACTTGCAGTAATTTTTTACAAAGGATTTCTTGACCCACTATATACCTAATAAATAATAGTTGGTGATGATATTAGCTTAAATTAAATCCAACTACTGTCCTTCATTTTCATCGTTTCTTTGTATGATTCTTTTATGATCAGCTTTTCTTTGAAAGATATTCTTTCTATCAATCATGTTGGACTCTTACCTAGGTTGTTTATGTTTGGGTATATCATAATTCACTTTCTCCTTGGTGAGGAAGCTGACTCCTAACATAAGAAGATTTTCAGGTGTAGTGACAGAGTGCATTCATCGTGTAAAACAGGAGACTAATCTGGATACCTAATTTACTTATCATTTGGATACCTCAATAACCAAGTACGAAAAATATAAAGATAAGCATAGTGACAGATTGCATCTTGTAACGGGAAACTCATGAAATTAAAGGGAGGTTTTGGTTTTAACCAGCAGCGGGGAAAAACAGGTCGTATGCGATAATTGACGATTCATACAAGCAATTAACGCCAAAACCATTACTCGTGGCACCAGGAGGGCATCGATTGTGCGTATGTGTGTGTGTTGTGTACAGGTGCGTAATTATAACCCTAAGTCATGTTTTTCAATCATTATTCACCGATTCTTCAAATGGATTTCGACTTCAGTTTTTATAGTTTATGCATTCAATTGTTTCGTATGAAGGGTTTACAAATTACGAAAATTGGAGGATCTACCTGATAAGAAGATCGAGAGACAGCGAGAGAGAAATCAGCAGCAGCAGTTCGTCGAGGCTCGAGGGTGAGACCAGATGCAGTGATAGCAGTTCGTAGTTGCGTAGAGGCGACCGGTGAGAATAGCGAGAGAGAAGTCGATGGGGTTAAATGGGTATTGTAGAACTCAAAGGAGTAAGGTCATAAAATAATAAGACAAGAAAAAGAAAAATTACTAGTATTACTATCTTTCGAATATAAATTATTAATATATTAATGTAATCACAACATTCTCATGAAGACTACCTTGCGGTTTGGAAATTGACTTATCACGGTAATTAACTTTTTGGTATTTTCACATTAACTATTTTTTTTTTGTACACATTTAGGTAACAAACTTGTTGGAAGTGTTCACATATGACCATTATGACCTGCTGTAGCAGGTTACATCCTAGATGTGAACACTTTTGACAAGTTCGTTACCTAGATGTGTACAAAAAAAAATAGTTACCCAAATATGAACAAAACGAAAAGTAAGAGTAAATTACATGAATGGTCCCTGTGGTTTGGAGGAATTTATGTTTTTGGTCCCTAACTTGTTTTTTTAACTCGGGTGGTCCCTACTATTTATTTTTGTTGCGCGTTTGATCCCTGTCTTACCTAAAAAGACTATTGTGCCCTTATTAATTTATTTTTTTAATTAATTTTCTTATTTATGTATTTATTCTTTATATATTTAAAAAAAATTAATAAACCCTACATATCTGTATCTCCTCACCATCACATCTCTTATCCTCCTCAACTTCTATTTATTTTCCATCTTTAGTGATATCGACGTCTTCACCATCCCTTCTTTTTTCGGTCCTTCAACTCTGTCGAATTAACACCACAACCCAGTGAACCCACTAAAGATGAAGAGACAATGGGTTATGGTGTTGGTTCGCCAAAGTTGAAGGACCAAAAAAAGAAGCATGGTGAAGACGTCGATGTCACTAAAGATGGAAAAGAATAGAAGTTGAGAAGAATGAGAGATAGGATGGTGACCGGTGATAACCAAATTAAATTTCTCAAATGTGGTTTCAGGTTTACGGTGAGGAGATACAAATATGTGGGGTCTATTAATTTTTTTAAATATATAAAAAATAAATACATAAATAAGAAAATTCATTAAAAGTTAAATTAATAAGTGCACAATAGTATTTTTAGGTAAGACAGGGACCAAACGCGCAACAAAAATAAATAGTAGGGACCACTCGAGTTAAAAAAACAAGTTAGGGACCAAAAACACAAATTCCTCCAAACCATAGGGATAATTCATGTAATTTATTCTTACTTTTCGTTTTGTTCATATTTGGGTAACTATTTTTTTGTACACATCTAGGTAACGAACTTGTCAAAAGTGTTCACATCTAGGATGTAACCTGCTACAGCAGGTCATAATGGTCATATGTGAACACTTCCAACAAGTTTGTTACCTAGATGTGTACAAAAAAAAGATAGTTACCCAGATGTGAACATACCAAAAAGTTAATTACCTTGATAAGTCATTTTCCCCTGGGCGGTGAGGTTAGTTGTAGGTTAGTTGTTTACCAGGTTAATTTTCACTGCTTCTTACTATCTTTCTCACCGATTATGCTTCATCTATATCTCATCGACTTCTTCTTTTCTAGAATGTACTCCATTGGATCTTCACAAAACAATTGGCTCTCTTTTTTTCTACCACCTTGATGCTCCACTTAAGAAACGATTATTTCCGATGTCATTGGTTCTTCTCGGCGGAATCGAACCATCATCTTCACCCGAGAAATTTGTGTGTGTTCTGGTGTCCCCGTTCGTCATTCACAGAACCACAACCATAACTGCACAATTAGGGGCGCTCAACACCAGCGCTGCTAATCGTCAGACAGTACAGTGGCGGTGTTCTGCCATGTGGCTTCACTCTTGCACTCTGTATTTTGAAGGCGTATTATGGGCTTTGTACCCATTGTCGCTGAAGACCCTCATTTCCGATGGACCGCCATCAACAAGAACTGCTCAATCAATGGTTATTATGATTTCTTCAACATATTCTGAAGACCCACTTCAAGCAGAAGGTTTATTCAAAGTTTTTTGTTAGTTTTTTTTGTTTTTTTTTCAATATCTATTGAAAATGAACATGCAATGCCCTAACCTATGCCTTTATCTCGATTCTCAGGTGGGGTATCTGTTTAACCCTATGTTTGATGATATGGGTTTTTTTTCTTTGAGATTGAATGTTATCAAAATCTGTTTGTGTGATGAAATCGTACAGAAGTGTCATGTTCTACCATAACTTTATGATACACATAACCTGTTTGATAAAATGATTCGGTTACAATTATCAAATTAGTATAGCTTCATATTGCTTCCAAGACACCTGACGTACATCCATAGGTATCATAAAGTTATATTTTGTCGATTTTCCTCACAATTGAGTCTAAATATAGTTAACTTTAGATGATGCGTTCTTTATTGTTTATAGAATGGTGTGTTAATCTTATTCTACAAGCTCACGAGTCATTGATACAAGTTAGGATCTTTATTACGGATAACCAAAGTTTGGTTATCTTATTACACCATGTTATCATCATAAGCCCTAAAGACAATGAAGATGCTTTTGCAGATGTAGAAAATGCTTTCCACAAAATTGGCAGTTTGGTTTTCATGGTGATGAGATATTTAATTTTGAGTTTTTAAAGCTTTAATCCAGTTTTTTCTTTGGGAAAACTATAAGTTCATTGTTAGAGTTCACAATATTAAATCTTTTTGTTAGTATCTTCATTTAATCAAAACCTAGCATTTGTCATATATTAGGAAATTAATTATAATATTGATGTTATTTTGTGTGCAGGATCCGGTTGTAGGATTTTGGGTTCATCCAAAGCTTTAATGTAACATCCCGATGTTCAGGTACTTCTAAAATCACCCCTATAATTCTATTTCATATCATTTTGGTCCCTAAGTCCAAGAAATTATGCTTTGAAGCCCTAGTGGCAATTTCGTAAATATGGCAGGAGGAGTACGCCATGCGTACATGTGTGTACTCTGAGTGTACTAGGGCATGCCCTAGTACGTTGGACGTACACTTATGTACGCGGGGCGTACTAGCTTCAGGAGGAAACCCTAAATTTTAGGGTTTGGGTGGTATTTAAGCAACATTATGTCTCATTTCTCCCCACCTTTTCAACGTCCACATCCTTTAAGTCGTTTTTGGCAAACCCTAGCCCTCTTAGTATGTGTTTTGAGCTCAAGAGTGTGTTCTTGGTGTGTTAGAGGAGGAAGAAGTTGCATTAAGGAGCCTTGAAGTGGAAGCAAGCTTGTGGATCTAGGATATTTGCCTTCTTGAGAAGCTCCAGAAGGTATAAAGTCTATACCTTGATGTCTTGGTTGTTAGATCCCATTTTTGGGTGTTTTATGTTGCTTTTCTTGTCCCAAAGGTCCCATCTTGTGCATGGATTGTTATTGTCATTTTGAGCTGTCCTTCCAGACCCTAGGAAGGGTCCTAATCCATAAAAATGAGGTCTTAATTGCTAGAATTGTTTCATGCATCTTGTAAAAGGTCTTAATGGATTAAGACCTTGTGTTAAGCACTTTGTGGACTTGTAAGGTCATAAAGTTGGAAACTTTATGACTCTAGGGTGCATTTGGACCGTAGATTTAAAGTATGGGCTTGAGTGCTTAAGAAATTAAGCACTTAATGGAGTTTGGGGGTTACGAGGGTACATCCCGCGTACATGGGAGTATGCCCCGCGTACTCACTCAACCACCCTGATGGTGGTCTTCTACGAGGCTTTGCGTACGCTAAGCGTACCTCCGTAATACGCCCCGCGTACTCACATGGGTCAACCTTGTTCAGTTGACTCGGTTGACTTAGTAGGTTTGACCAGTTGACTTTGACCAAGTTTGACCTTGAGGGCATTTTGGGTATTTTGGGATTTTAATGGAATTGGTCATTTAGTGGGAATATGTATCGTTTAGAGAGCTGAGATTCGAAGTCAGGCCTTATCACTTTTGTTCAGTTTGCGAGGTGAGTTTTCCTCATTATACTTGCGGGTCGAAGGCACCAATGTCGGCCCATTGGGTTGATATCATATTATGTATGCTATTGTACTGTAGTGATCTGTTAGATCGGTATCCTGGTACATAGGACGATGTTATGCTTATGATATGTAGATTTCTTTGACTGGTTGTAGACTGTTATATGATTATCTGTTATATGTGCACATGTTTGGTCGGTGGCTGAGGCTTCACTGATTTGTGCGTAAGCCAACAAGCCGAGGCATACCAACCCGATGGTTGAGGCCCCGTGGGTATTCCATCCCGATGATGATTGGACCCATAGTGTGTTAGCATTTCAACCCGATGGTTGAGGGGCCTGGGGTATTCCAACCCGATGGTTGATTGGACCCATAGTATGTCAGCATTCCAACCCGATAGTTGAGGGGGTTGTGTAACACCCGCAGATTCGGACTGGTCAATTCAAAGACAATAAGCGTCAAAAATGACTTTTTTGGTAAAAGATCATTTAGAGTAAATGATCTTAACCCAGTTATAGTATATGTCACAAGGATTTCGTACATATAAAGAACGCTGAAATCCGACTTATAACGAAGAAGTTATGACCCGTCGAAGTTTTACGACAAACCCGGCACGGCTCGGCGTAACGTGAAAAGTGAATTTTTGATAAACTACTTTTTAGCCTTAGCGATCTAAACGAAAGTCGTAGTATATGTTAAACCGAGAGTGTTCATATAGAGAACGTCTAAATCTGACTTCGTATGAGGAAGTTATGATTTTTCTAAGATTTTGCATATCAGTACACAACCCGGAAATCGAATTTTAGACCGACCGATTTTTAGCCGACATAACCTAAACGAGAATTTAATATCTCGTTAATAGGAGCTCAAAGATATAAATACAACCGAAAACGGACGTCGGATGACAAAGTTATGAATTTTTAACGGACTTTACCTGTTTAAGTCTATTAAAATATAACGTTAAAAATAAAGTCAAAATTAGCCGATGGAGTCTAAATGAAAGTTGTAGATCACGTCTCTACCTACGCGTGGATATAAAGAACGTCAAATACGGAGCTCGTATGCGAAAGTTATAAATTTTAGAAAATAATTAATTTTCTTAATTAACTTCGGAGGTAACACGTAGCTAAATCCTGACCATTGCTTTCTCCACGCCTTGCCATCAAATGTTGGGTTATGATACGAAATAAAATTTTGTTTTTCACAAAAACGGAAACGAAAGATTTTAAAAATAACAAGTTTATTTTTAGTTCATAATAAAATCAAACCATCATGGATCCATTTATAGAGGTTAGAATGAAATAAAACCAACAATAGGATGTTTTAGAGATAACCTTTAAATCGTTTGAACCCACTTGGTTTTGGGGTGTTGATGAAGATAAAAAAAGATCAAAATGTATGATCTTCTCTACAAGTATCCACCATCAAGAGTAAGGCACTTGGAATGCTAGTTCCTTATTGTATTCTTGAGTGTCTTAAACCTTTAAGTGCTTAACTCAAATAAGCACTAAAGGGAACAACTCAAGAGGTCTTCTAAACACAAAAGTAAAGCACCAAACTTCAAAGGTTTGGAGCTCTTTCATATTCACAGTTTTTAAGAGAAGAAGAAGGGAAGAAAGAAGATCAAAAACTTACACATTTCTCATACATAAGACACTCTTATATAGTCCATGAGAGGTAAGGTCTAACCATTAAAATAATCTAAAGTAGTGGTAGCCTTTAGAAGCATGGGAGACAAAAGGTGGAAGGTTGACAAGCAACCTTCCACACCATCATCATGTTTCGGCCATACTCCTTTATAAAAAAATATTTTTTATTTTTTATAAACTCCAAGTTAATAAAATATGAACTTTGTCTTTAGGTAAAAGACAAAAGAATCCAACTAGTCCAAAATGTTGTGCATGACTTATTAATTCATACCATATGAAATAATAACTAGTAATACTTTCTTATAATTATTATTTTCACAAAACAATAATTATTCCCTAATTTAAAATACAAGAATTGATATTATTTATTAATAATCACATTAATAATAAATATACAAAATGTGTCAACTTGATAAAGGTGTGACCTTATAGGATCATATATTATTAGCAATATCACTCTATAATGATTCTTGGGCATATAGATCCAACATCGGATGCTGACATGTGGTTGCATACCCCCCGCATACTGAGTATGCCCAACGTACGTGTTTAGTACGCCCAACGTACGCACTTTGCCCATCCTATAGATAGAGCTCGTTTCTTCTCATTTTTCCACACCAATTCTCATCTACTTCTCTCCCAACACCCCCAAACCCTCAAGACTTTTCCCTAACACCTCCTAGGTGTTAGTAGCGAGTCCCGAAGCGCCAGAAGGCTCCGAGAAGAAGAACTTTCGGCTTAGAAGTTCTGCCCGCGCAGGACCCGGTTCCTCGCTAAACTCCCTTGTAAGTGAGTTATGCTTACCCTACTTTAAGTATAACTTATGTTTAAGTTCATTATCATTATTATGAACGTATAAATAAGATTTATCAGTGATTCCAAGTCGTTATATTGATTGATCTACTTACGGGGATAATGTCTAGTATGTGATTTAGTGAGGTGTTTAAAGTGGGATTTCCAAACAGCATAATTCGTATACCAAACTGACCCTACCTCCGATATGATCCTACCTAGTTGTTCCTTACTTGATAGATCATGAAAGTAGACTTTGAGTTAACGATGAATCTAGACTAATAATTAGTCGCAGTAAATATTAGACTAAAACATAGTGATAATAATGCTAGGTTTCGTCGAAGGAAAAGACGATTGTGAGAAGTGAAGTGCTGCCCGAATTTCGAGGCGTCACTTTAACAAGTGAGTGCATAGTTACTTTCATCTTACAGATAGATAATACGTATTTAATATAAATTACGTGTTATATGTGCCAATTATCTGTTTTCTTGATATCAGTGTTGGATGAACGATTTATACACGTTTTACTTGATTTACACTATATAGGTACTTTTATACCTATAAATATATTGGGTAAAGATGGGTAGATAAAAGATTAGATGAATGATGAGAGATGAAAGATGACATAGATGATGAGAGGTGAAAGATGATGAGAAACCTTGACCATAACGATGATCCAATCATCTAGCAAAGTATAGATGATGACCACAGACTATTCTAGACAGTCTAGTGGAACGCTAACAGGCTCGCAACCTATAGGTGTTGTGAACGATGTGTTCACCATATGTACTCTAAAAACCCTAACAACTATGGACTTAGTGTCTTACAAATGAATGTTGGAAGCTATGGATTTAGTGCCCTATAAGATGAACATTGACAGCTATGGACTTAGTGCCTAACAGATAACACCGGCATCTATGGACTTAGTGCCTAACAGATAACATCGGCAGCTATGGACTTAGTGCGTGTTGAATAGATCCTGGCAGCGATGGACTTCGTGCCTATTCCTTAGGACAATCCTTAGGAATGAATTAAGGAAGAATAGATGATTCTTAGGGTAGATCCTTAAGAATAAAGAATATAATGGGGATGAGAAGTTGGGTTAATTGTTTGATGATTAAACATAATAATTATATTATTGTGGGTTGAAAACCCAATGTACTCACCAGGTTTCCCAACCCGACCCACTCAGTTTATTTGTATCACAGATATCGATACGAAGCTACATTACACAGAAATTAACGGAGAAGTAAATCATTAGTGTAAATGAATGTAAGGTCTGTTTATGTTTATGTTTTTGTATTGACTATGACATCCCAATGTTTTAATATAAACAAAATACATTTCTTCGGAAATGCTTTGATAATATCTTTATCATGTTTTATAGGAACAAATTTTGTAATATTATTCTTTAAAGTGGATACTCTGATTTTTAAATAAGCATAAATAAAATTTTAAAAATGACCGTGAATTTAGGGATGTCACAGCCTGGGGTATTCCAACTCGATGGTTGATTGGACCCATAGTATGTTGTTATTGTATATGTGTTATTTGTTTGTGTGTTGGTACTTTGGGGGAACTCACTAAGTTTTGGGCTTACAGTTTTGGGTTATGTTTTAGGTACCTCATATGATCGCGGGAATGCGAAGGCGTGATCGTGCACCTCCTCGTGTTTTGATTTATGATTTTGGGAAAACTCTGATATTAAACATGTTTTGAAAACTATTTTGTAAACAATGATGATTTGTGGATTGGTTTTAAAAGTTTAAATTGTTCATGAATTTTATGGATGTTACATTTCAGTTCACTCAACTCATGTAATCTCCTTATATGTCATAACCTTACTATTTAATTAGTTTGATATTAAATAATGTCATGGTTTAGGAACATGTTTACTATTTCTTACATTTATCTTAGAGCAAAATGAAAATTTTCCTGTTTTACAGCTTCTGGTGTTTGACACTCACCAATTCATGAATCCCTTATATCAAGCCTATGTGTTGTATGGGTTACCAACTGGGAGTTTATACTGGTAAGAAATATCAACACTGCTACCCATTATATATGTATATGGAAATACCAAATATGGTCAATATAATTTCTCTTTTTAGTGATAATAACATCTAATTTTCTATAAATTTAATTGTTTATTACATATAATAGCAACATTGTAACGTCCCAAAAATCATAAGGTACAAATTTCACTTTTTAATTCAACCCATAAACACCATTTATTCTTATCAACCATTCAAAAGTATATCATAAAGTGCGGAAACATAGGTGGATGCGTTGTGATCAAGTCAAGTCCTTCCCTTTCGAACTGAAGTACCTGAAATTATAACCATAAAACTGTAAGCACGGAGCTTAGTGAGTTCCCCAAAATACCACATACCATACATATATGTCAGCTCAAGCCTGTACCGGTTCTATTTCACCCCCGGTTTTATTTCACCCCCAAGTCTATTTCAACTCATATGTCAGCTCAAGGTTATACCGGGTCTATTTCACCCCCGGGTCTGTTTCAACTCATATGTCAGATCAAGGTTGTATCGGGTCTATTTCACCCCCGAGTCTATTTCAACTCAATCGGTATTTTTCAACATTACGGGTCTATTTCACCCCGAGCCTATTGCACCCCACATACATATAACAAACAGGCATACAACAAGAGTCACAAGGACAACAACCACATATCATATCATAGTAGGTCAGCATTGGTGCCTTCGACCCACGGGTAAAGTGAGGAGACTCACCTCAATCTAGAGATAACCAAATCGCACGCGCTGCTGCTACCGGGCTCCTCACACTGAACACATCCAAATTATCCCTAATCAAATCAATAATTAAGGAAATTCCCTTAATCCAAGGTCCACATATTCTATCATTCCAATAGGTAAAAGACCATTTTACCCTTCCCATTTCTGACCCAACAACTTATGGCCTAAATCCCCAAAAGGCCCATTAAGGCACCTTGGTGCATACGCCCTACATACCACCTCAATACGCCTAACGTATGGTGCTCAAACCCTAACTGTATTTTTTAGGTCTTATTCCTTTAAGACCAAAAGACCAAATCCTCATGTTTAAGCCTAATGGATGCCTAGAGTCATAAAGTTCCTAAATTTATGACCTAGCATGACTTAATAGAGCCCAAAACCAAACTTAAGCTTCCTAACATAACAAAATGACCAAGGACTTACTTGAAAGTGCTTAATCCTTTAAGACTTTACACCCAAGGCTTATATCTAATTCTAATGGGTGTCTTAATCAATAAAGTCAGCAACTTGATGCCTTTGCACGGCTCCAAGAAACCCAAAACCCAAATCTAGTTTACTAGCTTCACCAAGGGGTCAACAACTCATGCATGGTTGGACCACACCCATCAAGATAAAAACTTTATGAATAAGGGACCTCAAAACATCAAAATAAACCACCCAAAACTTCTGGAGTAGCATTTACTCTCAAGAATCAACTCATGGGACCAAAAAGCTCAAAAAACCCACTCACAAGCAAGATCTAACAAATGAACCATCAAGATTAAAACTTTATACCTCCACAAGCTAGATCAAGGTGAACAAGAACTGGATCTACAAGCTCCAAGACAACCAACACTTCTCCAAAGGGTTCTTCTTCTCCCAAATGCACCAAAAACCCACCAAAATCCCTCAAAGGCTCAATAATCTTTCAAAGGAGGTTAGGGTTTCGAAATTAGGGTTAGAGGGGATGAAGGTTGAAGATAAGAAGGGTTGGAAATGAGTAAGGATTTTAAATAGGGTCCAAGACCCAAAATTATGATGGGTTTTAGGTGAAACAAATAAACTAGAAAAACAATTCCTAAGTTCACATGCAACCTACTTTGGATCTATGTTTTAACTATTGAACATATAACTTTGAATTGCAAAACAAGAACCCTAGAGGAGAGAGGATATTTTTGAAATTAACAAACTAGGGTTTTAGAATTACATACCTTTCAATTGTTATAGCAAACAATTGTTAATCCTTTTGAACTTGATCTTCTTGGAAGCCTAGCACCACAAATGTAATGCCTCTAATGGAGTCACACACAAAAGCTAGCAAGAAGGAAACTTGAAGGAGAGAGAGTAGGGTATGCAAAAATCGGCCCTAAGGTTTCACAAGGGAAGGAGTGGCCGAATTTAGGAGCTGGGAGGCTCCTTATATAGTTGAGGGATCTAGGGTTTAGGGAAAACCCTAATACTCCTTTGCTTGGGGCCTAAGCTAATTCAAAGGCCTTATCCAAGCCCCTTTAACGAAATCATTAGGGTTTACCCTATAGATTTCGTCCACCCCCTTCCAAGGGGGTTCTGGAACCTTCCACTCAACTATTTGATAATTGCAAACTAGTCCCTGCACTTTATAATTAATACAATTAACCCCAAAATTAATTCTAATTAATTTCTGGCTAACTATTAATTAAACCTTATGATTTCTAATTAATATATTAATCTTTTAACATATTAATAAATCATTTATATTAATTTATTAATCTTATAATAAATCAATATCTCTCCTTTCATAATTTCTTGTCCAGTTGCTAGGTTTGAGGGCAACCAAAAGGACTGTGCTGCTATCAATTCAAGTACATACCAATTATAGTTATGGGCTTAGACACCTAATCCAACAAATTAGGGTTTGAGTTTGGGTCACGTACGCCCAACATACTAGGCTGGTCATCAGCGATCACTCATGCCTAGTACACCAAGTGTACGCCTTGTATGCCTAGCATACTTGGCTTAATCCAAAATCTTCGTAACTTCTACTGGCGATAACTTTTGCATCCCAAATCCGTTTTCAATGTTCTTTATATGCTCGAAAAGGTAATGAGAAGCACTACACTCCTGTCAAACCCCATTTGCCTTAAAACCTTCCGAACTTAAATCCTTAATTCAAGAAAGGCCCGAACCATCACTTTTACCATTATACCCTTGAGCTCAAAAGCACAAACCAAAGTCTTGAATTACATAATCTACATTACCCATATCCAAATGGGTCCAAACATATCTTTCCTAAAACCCAAAGCCTTATGACAATTGATCTTCATATCATGGCCCCGAATTAAGAAACGACTCGAAACAGGGCGTTACAAACATCCCTAAACTTATTGTACACAACCATTTTTTAGATTTAATGTTCTTACTATTTTTCTATATTTGGTTTAGCAGAGATGATAAGGGCATATTGGTTGCTTCGTGTAACTCTTGGACGGATATGATCCTTCTTGGTTCAATTTTGTCCCTCCAGGAGCAAGGCAATGTTGTGGAAGTTGTGGTTCTACCAATTTTTGATCCTACCTTCTCCCTCAACCACACACTGGACTCTAAAATGGTACTACACATAGTCTCTCATAAGTTGGTCTATTGCTACAAATTGTCAATTATATATTATTATGGATTTGCGGTTTATAGTTGTCACTGAAAGGGGATGCCTCAGGCTGACTTTTTTTTTTGTGTCACCACTACCATATTTTTGATTTCGATCATTGCCCGAGGCTGTCTTTTTTTTCTTTACTAAAAACTATTGGTAGATTTCCGAAGCTTACACATGCTTACAGTCTGGTAAGTTGATTATCTTATCTCTACATCGATCCTTATGCATTTTACTGATCGATCGGCAACAAATTTGTTGATCATGTTTCGTTTTTGTCTGTTTTGGCTTTTTTTAATTAATGGTTGTTAAAGCAAGGCAAGGAAGAAAACACAAATTTGAGAGAATCGATTGATAGTCTTATATGTAAGTATGAAGGGCTGCAACATTGTGATGAGAAGGGGGAAGGGGGTAATGCATTTGTTGTGAATAGATGTGAAACGAGGAAGTTCTTTTATCTTTCACCTTTTAAAGATTCAACCTTATTTCTCATTTAATGGTAAGCTAATGTCCTCAATATGGATGTTTATAGTATTATTTTTCTTAATAAGTTGTTAATCTTTTATAAATGAAGTTTAGTTAAGCAATATGATGATTATATGCTTACATTCTCTTTTTGTCAGTAGTTTTAGACCATTTTCTATTTATTATATTATTAACTTCCTTTTTTTGTTTAGTTGCATTAATGAATGATGGTGATGTAGATCTGATTTGACTTTGGGTGTTTGTGTGTGTTTCTTGAAATTGTTTGTAAAGGCTCATGGACATATGGATGAATTACCACATGAACTTATTCACAACTTTGTATTCCCAACGGAAGCAACGGATAAAACAATATCACTAATAATATTACCCACAAACTCATCAATATAGCACCAAGGACAAAATGATGAACTTGATCTTTGGAGTCTCTGTAGTTGACACCAGGTAACATTATGACTTCCTTTTTGGGTAAGTGATAAAAGAGATTTTAGTTTATAACTTTGAAAGTTTATAATTTTCCAGAAAATTACATCTAATGAAGTTTTTTAAGTATATTCCTTAATTTATGTTTACATTTTGTTTAATATTTGTAAAGTTAATATAGGTGGATGTATCAACAGTAGTGCATGATTTAGATTTGGCTATAAAACTAATCCTTTTTTATCAGTTTTGGATGCAACTAACATATTGGTCATCACATGAGGATGGGGTGAAGTTGGTGAAGTTTGGGATGGGGATGGGGTGAACCTTCACGAAGAAACTAGAAGATCCAACCAAGGAAAACATGATAATTTCAATAGAAAATCTCAGCAACATCAACAAACCAAAAAATATTAGAAATTACTTACGCAAAGATCTATCGACAACTCCAAAGAAAAAGGGAAAACAACAAACAACGTGTCATGCCAACTCCCATTCATCTTCCAATCTCTCACACTACAACACCTATTGACTTTACGAAGTGCAGATATAGACGCTTTGAGGTGCATCTGTATGTCAATCCTACTCACCAAAAAACAAGTCAAAATGTATGAAGAGATGCAGGAAGCCATACAAGAGGAGACATAAGAACAAAAGCTCACTTATGTCTTCTTTTTTCAATGCTTTCCATATGCTAGATGGTTTTTGCAATGTTCCTGTACCAACACCATTTTGCAGATGTTCTAATATTAAGAACATTTATCTTCAAACCCAACTTACATTACCATATAAAAACAAGAGAGCAAAAAATGGAATACATTGACCCATGTGAAGCATGGGTAGCTACAATGGTTTAAATAAATTATTTAACTTGTCAATTTTGGTTACTTAATTTTTTATTATGTATCTACTGACATTGTATAATTAACAATTTTCTTTTACTATGGCAGAACCAAATTTTTTTGCAAGGGGTTGTACAAAAAACATCCTGATAAACGATAATAAGATGTTTTTTTAAATTACAATTTCAATAGAAGTTAAAACTGCCGCAAAAGTCTTACATTTCAAAGTTGACCTCTTCGTTTACCCATTTTTAAAAGCGTTACATCACTCGTTTGATCTTAACATCCGCAATGTTTTTTTTCTACACTACAAATCAAAGCATCGTTCATAAAATCATCACATATTTTATTACGCAAGTCAGTTTTCAAAAGCTTCATTGCGGAAAAACATCTTTCAACAATTGTTGTTGCGACGGGAAAAACATTAGTCAACTTTAATAACTTATAAACCAAAGGAAAACAACGATGTTTTTCGGTTTCCACCATTAAACAAGAAAGGTATGTAATGTCCTTCGAATTACCAAATTTCCCATCATCAATGAAAGAGTGATAATAGGTTTTAAGTTAACTATCAAAATACACCTTTTCTAAATCATTAAAATCAATTTTGTGCAATTAATCCCTACAAGCACAATTAAAGATTTAAAATATCGAATTAGATATTTAAACCTAATATCACCCACAACATAACAATTTAACAACTAATTGGCTAATTAGGTTTTCAATTTGAATAAATAAATTAAACTAAAATATAAAGTGTTAAAGATGGAAAATTAAATAATATATGTTTCGTGATGAGTCTCGAATCGAGCAAGTGACCAAGTGTGAGAAGAAGCCAAATTACCAACAACAAAGTTATTGTGAAGAAGGCATAGGCACGAGATGATCAAAGGAATTGGAAGAAATAGACCTCAATTTTTCCTCCTTTCTTAAATGATATTGGGACATAAAACAAATGGAAATTGAGTAAACTAACCATTTTTATGTATTTTTTTAAAAATATAACCCATTATTTTCAAAATAATCATATTCTCCAGAATAGGCTGTTTCAGAACGTATTTCAGACTCATTTTCGGGTGGACCGGCCCATTTTGTTGCTTCCGGAATACCTATTTCAGAGGTTCCGTACGTGTTCCAGATCCTAAATTTGAATTTCAAAATCTGAAATATATTTTGAAAACATTCGGACCCTCGACTTCAACCTGGATCTTGCTCCGACTTTCTAACGCGATTCTGACATACAATTTTGATTCCGATTCTAATCTCCGACACACAACTCCGATATGGAAGATGACCACTACGACCTGGTTATTTTATGGGTAAGTTCTTCACTCAAAAAACCTAGTTTGCTTGTTTGTATAACGTGATTATTCATCGAGAACTACTGTTTTGGAATGTGTAGAACACCTTCGGCATGAACTGAAAACGTTCCGGAGTTTTTAATTAAAGAAGTCATTGCAGTAGGACCAACCCAAAAGTAGTTTATATTTTTAGATAATGTTAGTTTACATCGAAATGTAGTGTTCCGAAACATAAAATTTCATTATGGAACGCTCCGAAATGTGAAAAACTGGTCCGGAACACGACGAACTAGTATGAAATATTGGTTAGTTTTCGTTCCAGAGTTGGGTTATAACAACTTTTTTATTTCTGCAGCACGACAAGGTTTTTAATGCATCCATTACACTATCCTAAAAACCCAAAATCGATAGGCAAATTCTTGTAGCAGTGAGAGACAGACCGACATGCGAGACTATGTTCTGAAATTCATGTTTTAGGAGGTGGTTTGAAATTCACAATGTAGATGTGGATCATTTGCTTCTACATTATGTCTTTTGCCACGAAGTTATCACGGACCCTCGAAGCGAAGCAAAGAAAATGGTTTTTGAGATTGGGGGTTGAGTTGTCTTTCTGGAAAAAATAATTTTGTCTTGTCATCGACTTCCATTTTGGAGATTATTTTCTTGTGTCCGGTTCCGCTGCCGCCTCCCGTTCCCGTGTGTTTCTTATGGTCGCGAGGAATGTTGTCGTCAAATTAGACGATGTGAAGAATGTGTCCGAGCATTCACTTAATGACTTATCAGACGAGGATGTGATTCATGTCTTATATCTATTAGAGAAGGTGTTCAATGGGCGGTTGGCTAAACAATATGTTATAAAGGAGTATTTGGCTTTGATATCAAACTTTGATGAATTCAACAGGTTTCTTGTAGTTAATTTATTGCGGATTATAATCAAGTTTAATTATCATTAGTAATATTTTTTAGAAATTTAATTCAAAATATTTGATGTCGTAGATATCCAGTGGGGGTGGGGGGTAATTTTTGATCAACTGTACTCACGACTAATTAATGTATTCAATAAGGTCGACAAACATATACATCCAGTGGAACCGAAAGAGAAATAACCTCGAAAAATGACCTACACCCTAAACGGGTTTTTATACGGTTCCAAGGTAATTACATGATTAATATTTTTTTTGTTTGCTAACATTCTAATAAATGATTTTTTTGATATATGGATTCTTGAAACTTTTCATGTGAGCAGTTTGTTTGGTACCCGACAAGAGAATGTGATCCCTCGGGCTGTTACATGGTTGAGACTGACGCATTTACAAAAGACTCACTGAACCAGTTTATAACAATCGTCGACGTATGGTTACCTATATGTTTTAATATTTTCGTTTATATGTATAATTTATGTTTATTTATAGTTTTATAATTCTTTTAGCAGGATAACAGATTTGCATAGAAGTTGGAGCTGATAGAAGCTGAATACTAATAGAATGAAGATATTCATCTTTTGAATCTATAACGTCAAAAATCAAGCAAATGCACGAATACCATAACAAAACCAACAACAACAAAAAACTAGATTATAACAAGGAACAAACAATAAAGCAACGAGAATGAAGTACTCATGAGATGGCAAACACTAAACGTAAAAAAATAAGATTGAAATTGAAAACTACGATAAACGATATTGAATCAATATCTTTTGCAAACCAATATTTTTCCCATGAACCCCTCTTGACTCTTGTTATGACATACACCGTTTACTATTTTGTTCGACATTAACAAACAAAATATAACTACTCACCAGGTAGAAGAAGGTGGTTCGCGCATCCATAATAACATTTATTTAAGGGATCATTTCTATCATAAATATTAATCATGAAACATTACAGAGTGTTATGTGAATTTTATTTTTTTAAGGAATGAAATATAGGTTGGGTTGGGTTTGGGTCCAAAACCGACCATGCACAGCCCTAGCCCCTAGGTTTTACCATTTGATATGGTTGATTCCGTTTATATAAATCCATAAAGAAATATGCTAAAAATAATTGTTTTTTACAAATTTCACAAGGGTTGTACGGTAAAGATGCAAACACAACAATTTTGTCTATTTATTAAATTATAATCATATTTTAATTATATTAATTTATTTATCTTTAATGTAAAAAAGTTTTTTATTTTATTTACCCTTTTATTTTTAGATAATTTAGCTAATACTTTTTGAGTGTCTTCTAACGGGCTCAAAAAGAGGCAACAAAGTTTTCTCCATCTTCAGATGCTCAACCACAGTCACTGCTTTCTTTCCGATCAACGAAAAAGTGCTAGAATTTCTTAAACATCTTCCAAAAAACGGCGCGGTCTTTCATTTCTTAACGACGAATCATGAAGTTATCTCTGAAACTCGAAGATCAACAACAAAATCAAAACCCAATCCTCGTCAGAGCTAAAATTCCCATCACTGTTTTCGGTCTTCCTTTCCTCTCCGCCTTCTCCGCCACTCACCATCACGCCGCCGCCGCCTCCGACAAGCTCTCCCTCTCCCTCCGTACCCACTTTCCATCCGGTCCCTCACTCAAGCTCTCCTACAACACCCCCACCACCACCACCGCCACCGCGGCCGCAGCTACCACCGCACCTCTCACGCTCACTTTCAAATCAGGGGTAAGCCTTTCAGGTTCCCCCAACAATTCCCCTCTCATAATCTCCGCCAATTTCTCTTTCTCACCTCAAAACTCTAACCCTAACCCTACTTTCTCCATCCAATTCAAACCCCGATTAGGATCATTCTCTCTCCGTAAATCAGTATCCTCCACTGTCTCAAACCCTAGTAAGAAGCCCAATGGTGAGAGTACCGCTGGTAGTGAGAATTCATATGGATTTGTGCCATTGGATCGGCCTATCAATTGGAAGGAACTAACAGTGGAATCAGCCACAAAAGACTCGATCTTGTCGGGGATTTTGATGTCGGCCGATACCGAGTTGCCAGTGACTAAACGGGTCAAGGTAAATTTACGGTGGGGCGTGAATATCCCATCTGATTACGAGAAGCAATTGCCGTATTTGAGGGTGAACAAAATTAAAGTTGAGAGAATTGATGAGGTAGTGGAAGAGAAAGGGAATCAGAAGCAGGGAATTCAGGGTGATTCCGGTGAGTTTGAGATGTTGAAGGGCATGTATTCTTGGATGAGCAGAGAATTGAATGATTTACAGAAGGAGAATAGAGAGATGAGACACACATTGGAGGACATGAAATCACTGCAGTCAATGAGGAATTACAATGGATACGCTGCTGCTGCAGGTGGTGGTGGTGGAGGAAAGAGGCCAGTGCCGGTGGTTGAAAATTCTGATGGGTTTGAGCAGTGGAGGATGAAGAAGAGTGGCGGCAGTGGTGAGGCTAATGGACAGAGAGAAACTAAGAAGAATTTGACTTCGGTAGATGTGGAGAGTGAATTGCAGAGAGCAATTAAGGCTGCATCATCTTCATGAGGTTTGAAAAATATGTCTTTGATTGTATATAACTATATATTATGATTTATGAGAATTGAGCATTGCTATTCGGTTCTTTTTATGTTTATAGGAGTTCTATATCTTTCTTGGCTACTATATCATACGATATGTGAATGAATAATGATTGAATCTTTATAGTTTTTTCATTCTTATTGATGGCATATTGATTTCGATTTCTGAGTTCAGTTGTATGGGTAGAATATAATCTTCGGAAGACCTTATAGCTTAAAATGACAATTGTGCCCCTATAAAAATACTCCCAAAGAAAATTTCTAATTTCTTCCCCCCTAATGTAGGATCTTAACGTCCCTAAAAAATAGAAAAAACATAAATGAACATGTGATTGTAGTCTCTTGAAATTTTCCTCCAAGAACAAAAATGGATGAACATGAACCCACAAGACCAAAAGCAATTTCCAAGAAACCAAGATATTCAAGATTCACACAACAAGAGCTTCCTGCATGGAAACCAATCTTAACTCCGGGATGGGTAATTGCGTCATTTGTAACCGTTGCCATCATGTTCATCCCCACCGGCCTTCTATGCTTATCAGCATCCGAACGCGTTGTAGAAATCGTGGATCGTTATGACGATGATTGTCTCCCGGATTCATTCCGCACAAATCCAGATTCATTTATTCAAAACAACAAATCAAACAAAACATGTATCCGCACATTGAAAGTGCCACGAAAAATGACCGCACCTATCTTTATTTACTACGAACTCGATAACTTTTACCAAAACCATCGTCGGTATGTTATCATTCAGTTTCTATTTCCATGATTACATAGTATCAGGTATACTATGTGAAAACAGTACTAGGTACAATGTACACATTATACCTGATACTACATATCAAATACATATCAAATATGTATCAGAGATACATATTTATTGAAATTTGGGTTTTTTTAGATATGTGAAAAGTAGAAGTGACAAACAATTGCGGGACCCTGGAGCTGCAGAGGAAACGAAAGATTGTATGCCAGAAGACATAGTAGGCGGGGACAATGATGCGCCTATTGTTCCTTGTGGATTGGTCGCGTGGAGTTTGTTTAATGATACGTACACATTCTCAAAAGCGAACAAAGTTGTAGATATCGATAAAAAGGACATCGCGTGGAAAAGTGATACACGGGTTAAATTCGGGTCGAACGTGTACCCGAAAAACTTTCAAAAGGGAGAGTTGATTGGGGGTGGAGTACTAGACGAATCAAAACCCGTACAAATATGATCCTTTTTTTTTTATATATATAATTTATGTTTGACGATTTCTTGAATATTCTAGTTTATTTTTTTAAACTTATATGTTGTAGTTGAGCGAGCAAGAAGATCTAATTGTGTGGATGAGGACTGCGGCGTTGCCTAATTTCAGAAAGCTTTACGGGAAAATAAACATGGATTTGGAGGCAAATGAGACGATAACGGTTGTGATACAGAATAACTACAATACGTATGATTTTGGAGGAGAAAAGAAGATTATACTTTCGACTGCGAGTTGGATTGGTGGGAAAAACGATTTCTTTGGTATAGCGTTTCTTACGATTGGTGGGATTTGTTTATTTATGGCGATTAATTTCATATTTTTATATGTTTTTAAACCGAGGCCTCTTGGAGACCCAACATATTTGTCGTGGAATAGAAATCCAAATGCACAATGAACTTTAATGTTATTCATATATCTTTTTGTAAGTCACATAAGATCGCTTTGTTGTGTGAAATATTTAACACTTTCTAAAATTGCTTGGTTGGAAGCAATTGAATGTCGACTCATGAAATATGGCTAACAGTTGTTGATCCATGATGTCAAAATTACTTAACAATAATAACAATAAATAATATGACAATTTGAAATTAAATTTTAGAAAAGCAATTATCAAAAAAGTTTCTTTTCAGCATTTGCAAAACCTGTTGAAGAGATATATAACAATTTACTTTATTTAAATCTATATTATTCTATATACCTATGTGATTAATTATTTGTAATTTATTGACATATTATTGTATTTATTTGGTAAATTAATTCAATATATATTATTTTATTAGTATATTTTTATATTACATGACCTTGGTATTTTTGTTTTGGTTTATAATCAGTTTATGTACCTTTTCTGATTAATTTTACTTCTTTTTATTTTAGTACATTAAAAATTATAATTTTGTTATTAGGTTATATATTTGATTATGTATTTTCTCAAGTAAATAACAATTAACAAAATAATATGTTTATATTAATATTTGAATTGTTTATTTAATTTTAAAATAATTATAAATATATATAAATTAACTGAAAATACGTTAGTAGGGTCCACCTATAAAAAAAATATTGACATATCATTAGTATAAGACGTGACAAAATTAAGATAGAGTTGGTAATGGTATAATGCTCTAATGGAATGTCATATAGTTCTTCTAATTTGGGTAACATCCTGAGCCAACTTGGCTACTTCCTTGTGATATTCTTATGAATGAATTATCTCTAAATATAATGGCAGTCTATTAGTAAATGAAGTAATTAAATGAAGTGATTCGTGTGTAATATATTTTTTTCCATACATAATATTGTTTTATAAAGTTATACAATACAATATTTTAAATTTTAAAACACAATTATATTGTATTTAGAAAAAAAAGGAATTACTAATCTAGCTATTTTCCCTAATTATGTATCAAAAAATAGCCAAAAAATAAAAACTTTAGCCTAGATGGCTAGCGTTGACTACCGTCAACGAGGTGAAGTCTACGGTTTTAGAGCAATGAGTTACTGTTTCCCGGCCCGTTTACTCTTTCGGGTCTCATTGGCCCATAGTATATATAATGTATTGATTTTCAGATTAGGTCATTTTTACTACTTTTTTCTTGATTTCTCTACTGTTTTCTCTCAATGTAGCACCCGAAGAACAACGAGATACGTCTATTTTTTTATCGAAATTTTACCGTATTCTTGATTAGGAGTTGTTTTGTACATAGGGACAACTTAAAAAAAAAACCGAAAAAAATAGTAAAACTTTAGGCTTCTTATGAAGCCTACGGTTTTCATTTTTTTCGTTTTAAAAAAAATGGTTGTAACCTATATATATATATATATATATATATATATATATGTTATGATTCCTTGATTTTTTTCGAAAAACAAAAAAAAAAAATTACCGAAATCGTAGACTTTTTTACCGAAACCGTAGACTACGCGGTTTGGGAAACCGTAGAACGTGGAGAGAAAACCATAGGTTATAAAATAACCTACGGTTTTAGATTTCGAAATTAATTTTTTTTTTATAGTTACCCGAAACAGTAGACCATTTGTCGAAACAGTAGCCCACTTTAATTACTTACGGTTTCGTGGGCTATTTTTGGAAAATTGCTAATTTTTGGATAGGTAATTAAGGAAAATTACTAGATTAGTAATTCTCTAAAAAAATGTTGTGTAAGAATAAACATATGTTTTTTTTTCCATTTCACAAAAATAATTTAGTTTTTATTCAAAAAGCCATTTTATTTTAAAGTTATTGACATTTTGAAAATCTTATAGTTTAGCCATTGTAATTTTTAAAATTCTGTAATTTAGATTCGTTTATTAATCTGAAGGGTTTGTTTGTTGATGAGAGTTCGATAACTTTTTAATGAGTAGAACCATTATTTTAGCATGTGTTTATTACAAGTAAATTATATTTATTTTTTAACGGTTATAAATAATTATATTTACTTGATAATCAAAGTAAATAACTAGTTCACGAAAAAAAATTACATTTAATTTCAAGCGTAAAATTATTTCTTGATATTTCATGTTAAAATAGTCCAAATGACTAACTTTATGAAACATAAAGAGTTTATTATAAGTAAATTAAATTTCTTTTTAAATGGCTATAAATAATTATATTTACTTGATAATTAAACCAAGTCGTCCGAAACTAGTTCATAAAAAAAAATTTAACTAATTTCAAGCATAAAATTATTTCTTGATATTTCATGTTAAAATAATCCAAATCGCTAACTTTATGAAACATAAAGAGTTTATTATAATTAAAGTATATTCGGCTATAAATAATTATATTTATTTTTTTATGAAACGATAAATCTAACATACTCCTAAACTACATCTTAAATCCATCTATGTTCACGACGGGACTTGAACTCTCAACCTCAAAGAAGAAGGGCAACACCAGATACCGATGAGCTAGAAACCCTTTGGTAATTATATTTACTTGATAATCAAACTAAATCGGTCCGAAACTAGTTCACGAAAAAAATTACATTTAATTTCAAGCATAAAATTATTTCTTGACATTTCATGTTAAATAGTCCAAATCACGAAACATAAAGAGTTTTTCCGAAATTATAAACAAAACAATAACTTTTTAAATAAAAAAGATAGATTCATTTTTGCTATTAAAAAAAACATAGATTCATAATGCTTTTTGTGACATATTCCTTTAAATTTATATCAAACTTTTTATTGAAATAAATGGATAAGATATATAATAGTAATATATTTTTCAATGTTTTTTCATTGAACTCATTATTATTTATTTCGTACATATATAGTTACGTAATTTCAAAAAAAAAGTTGTTTTGTCCGTTTAATAAAACAATTTGAACTTCTTAATGACTTAAAAAGGTAATATATTTTTCGATTTGTACACATTTGGTCACTGAGTTTTTTTTTCGTCCACATTTACACATTTAACTTGTTAAACTGTACACACTCAGTCATTATAACCGGTTACTCCAGGTTAGCCGGGAAAAATGAATTAATAGGGTAATATATTTCTCATTTTGTACACATTTAGTCATTAATATTTTTTATTTCAAAATAAATGATTTTTGTTTTCGTACTCTTTCAGTACATATACATGTGGGACAATCATTGATGAAGTGTGTGAGGTTGTTGATGAGTAATATAAGAAACGCGGAATCCTCAATACTGTTGATGAGTGTGTATAATCATGTCTTCTCCTTCCCACGATCAATGATAGAAGCTAAAAACATAAACAACCGGGTAAGTACAAAGTTTAGTGAGTTTCCCCCAAAATACCCGATACAACAAACATATTATAATGCATAACGGGTCCACACTCATCAGATTAAAATACCTTAGCCTAATCAGTCATCGGACTGGAATGCCAACATGCAATAGGTCCAATCAGTCATCGGGATGGAATACCCAGGGTTTGTCAGCATGCCGCCTTAACCCAACCGCTCTTCTCGAGCTTCCGTGCCTACGGCTTACAGCCGGCCTGCACCAGGTATCTTAGCCTACAGCTTATAACAAGACCACCTCAACCTATCCCACCACCATATGACTATCCCATATAAGATGTCGCGAGAAAAACCTAAAGAAATTATTCATTAGTACTGAATGAGTACAAAAACAAAAATGACTTATTTTGCAACAAAAAAAATATTAAGGACTAAATGTGTACAAAAATATTAAGGATTAAATGTGTACAAAGTGATAAATATATTACCCTATTAAGTCATTTTTACCGGCTAACCTGGAGTAGCCGGTCATAAGGACTAAATATGTACAGTTTAACAAGTTAAAGGGGCAAATATAAACGAAAAAAAGGTCAGTGACTAAATGTGTACAAATCAAATAATATATTACCCTCATTATCCCAATAATCAATATTCTTATTTTACACGAACATATTAAATCATTTATAACATAAAATGTATATAAAACTAAAAGTTCAAGGAACTATCATCGTATTGAACTGTTTCAAGTATATTGGTGAAAATGCGCCAAATATATTTGCAAATGTCTAAAAAAATTATTGTATTTTGATAATTTTTAACTAATACCTTTCGTAAATAATTTAGTATTGCTTTTCTATACCAAATGTTGACATGCTGCAAAAAGAAAATATATGTTCATATTTATATTTGAAGTAACCTATCACAAAGAAACTATAATATTAACAAAAAAAAATGTCCATTATCTGCTTTAGGAAAAGCATAACGTTGGTAAAAGACAAATTAAAAGTCCCCACACAAATTGTATCGACAAACATATCTCATCCCCAAGTTGACAAGTTCGCATTTTCTCTTTCAAGTGGGCAATTAGATTTATATAATTAAAAATGTAAAGTAACATCTTTATATATTTACTAGGCGAATACTCGCGCGTTGCGCAAAATACAATTATAAATTTAAAATATATGTTGTTTAAATATAAAAATATTATAGTTAACTTTGATATAATAATTCTTATACTAATTTAGTGTAAAATATTAATTATTTTGAATTATATGATGATATTAAATCTATTAAAACTATATAAGCTTAATCGTCATTTTAAAAACTACATTTGATTAACTTTTTAATTTTTATTACTGTAGTTATTTAAAACATCAAACATTGTTTTTATTTTTATAAGTTACAATATTATTTTCAACTATTATCGTTATAAGTTATTTGTAAGATACTTATTTAGAAATTATTAATGTTTATAAAAATAGTTTTAGGAAATATTTTAATTGATTTGAGATTACAATTTAGTTTTTACATTTAACACTATAATTTATAACTTATAACTATTTACAAAATAGTCATTGGATTTTCATTAAGTTTAATTGAAAATTTCATTTAAGTTAGTACTTTAACACTGTATTTAAATTAACAATTTAAGTATTTTATACAAATTATTCAAAAGTTATGACTTTAAACTGACAATTTAAGAAATAACATATCAAAACTAAGTATAAGTAAAATATGTTAATTTAATATTCAAATTTAGTTAATTTTAGTATTACAATTAGCGTTTTACACCTATTTAACATTATTAACCAATATATAATGATTATTATAAAGAAATTGAAAAGTAATGAGAATTTCAAATACATGCGGTAAAAAGAAAAATATATCTTTCAGATTTACATGGAAAATTTAAAATATTCACAACTTTTACTTAGTTACTTTTTTGAAGCAGTACAAAACAAACGATAATATTTAACATATCTAATTAAATATTATCTACATCACAGTATATAACATATGATCGATAACATCTATCTGGTCTAATATATATTAACGATTAAAGCACAACATACAACAATTGTATTAAAAGAATCCAAAACCAATAAAAATATATAAAAAATTAGTATATAACAAACTTACAATTTAAAAGCTATAACATAATAATATATCTCGAAAAGTGGTAATAAGACCTCAAACTAATAAAAAAAACCTTTAAGCTTGTTTCTTTATGAAGTTTGTATGTGATTTGTATGCATGTCTACCCAAAAGATTGATCATTTTATAGTAAACGTTTCATTAAGTGCTTATTAATCATAATATAGGTTATAAAACCTTTGAGTGGTAAATCATTATTAAGAAGACTTTTGAGTTGTATTAGTTAAAAAATGGAGGTTTCAAATGAATGTGGTGTGAGCAAAAATGATTTTATATAGTTTTGAGAGTTGCAAATGTATGAGGTTCAAGGAAAAATACTAGCTTTCTAAGATAGATAGATAGATAGATAGATATAGATATAGATATAGATATAGATATATAGATAGATATAGATATAGATATAGATAGATAGATAGATAGATAGATAGATAGATAGATATAGGTAGATATAGATATTTAGATATAGATAGATATATAGATAGATTATGATGATAATAATTCTTAAATTAAAAAAAAAAAAAACAATGTAGTTTCATTGGAAAATGTTAGGGTGAAAACGGACATAAAATTCAACTTTGGGCAAAATCGACAAAACCCTGAAAACATGTTTATATAAGTATATACATATATTTTTAGAAGTGTAAATATGTATTTTGATATATGTGTTTTTTAAAGTATAAATATATTTTTAGAAGTATAGATACATATTAATATATAAAAATGTAAAAATATGAATTTATACTTCTAAAAACTATATCTATAAAACACATATTCATAATTCTAAAAATATTATTTATCTTTTTAAATGGTATAACCATGCAAAAACACAAACACACACAAACAAATATATATATATATATATATATATATATATATATATATAACATTAAAAAAATATAAATACAATATTTAATTAAATATTTTTTTGTATATAAGTACGATTTTTCTGCATAAATATGTATATTATGAAAAAAATATACTTAGGGTAAAAGTGTAAAAAAAATTATAAACTTAAGGGTAAAAACGCAAAAAAATGGTAAACTTAAAGATTTTTTTGTGAATTTAATATAATGGTAACCTGGAAAACCTGTTATCACCGGTAAAAGGGTAAAATCGAACATTTTTTCGAAAATGTTTGGGTAAAAACGGACATAAATTTCAACTTTGGGCAAAACCGACAAACCCTGTAAACTTGAGGGTTTTTATGACATTAACCCGATAAAATTATACATAGGTGAAATTATGTGTTAGTTTAGGAGTAGATTATAATATTTGTATTTGCCGGTTAAAAAAAAATTATAATATTTGAATATTTGGATGATCACAGAGTTAAAACTACATACAATTACTCACATTGTTCATCTGATTGTTTTTATAGTATTTTTTAATAAGATTGAAGCCAGTTTACATCTTTTTTTTTATCTGAATTCTTTTATGTTTTCCCATCTCTATTTGTTTTAATTTTGTATGATAAAAATGAAATCACAATTAATATTTATAATTCGTTTAAATGCAAATCTAAAACCATTTGATAGCTTTTGGTTCGTTGAAATTGAGCAGCTCTATTCAGGGCCTTTTGGTAAACAAAAGGTGTCGTTGCGTGTGTGCCACCTGCCACTGATACCTACATATAGATACAGAAGGAACGAAGAGGCGCCATTCAATTTGCATTTCTGGAAAAAGCTCATAAAGTGCTGAGATAAACCCTAATCTTAGTTCCAATGGCATCTCTAATGTTGCCATCTCCATCATCATGCTCTACTTCTTCTTCTTCATCGCCGTTTTCTCGGCACTCTTTCAGCCGTGGTTTCATTAACAGCGAGGCTCGTATTCCCGCTTCTGCTAACAACATCGTAAGTTGCTTGTGTATATATTTGCTTTAAGTCCTATATTCTATGAATAAATGGTTGAGATATTGCAAGATAGGAATGTTTTTGTTTCTGTCGATTATAATGTTGTGCGTTTCGTAGTGTAATTGATTTTTGTATTTTTGTTATTGCGTTGCTCCTTTTTCCTCTATTAGGTTGGATACTTTTGAATTTTCCAAATGATTAACGGAACTCACAGTTGTTTGGAACAATTTTTATCTTTCGCTCAACATTTTTAACCGATTCTCATATCAGATACATCATTTTGAATACCCGAGGCAATCTGGATGTTAAATCCAATTCGTTTTGTCCATCTAACATCTATCCCGTAGGTTCTATTTCGAAGGTCTGAGTCTAAATAAATGAATGTATCTGGTATTTTGATTTTAGTACCTAAACTATTGTTATGCTTCAGTGACTAGAACACAGGAGTCCTGTTTGACTTCTTGTTTTGCTTGATTTCACCAATTTTGGAAGTAACAGTTGTCTTTGAATATACATATTGAAGTAGTCTACATACATACTGTTAAGTTACTTAAACGTAATGTAAGTTGCTATGCTTGTCTTACTGAGATAATATAATGAGTTTAAAGTCAATAACTCAATATGTTTTTATTTAGAGACTGAAATTCTTTATACTTATGCCATTGAGTATTTATGGTGGTATCATGGAGGTTATGTGCTTAAATCCCCCTTCTCCCTGCCTACTATTAAACGGAACTTGGTATAATTACTGGTGTGGGCATGTAGTAATTATGTTTTAGCAGAAACATACATCTGAAGGGCCAAATGCACTCTTTAGGACATGGCTTGTATGCATACTATATTTGAAATTGTTTGTTGATTTGTTCTATTCCAATCTAAGGAGATTAAGCATGCTACTTTTCAACTTTAAAGGTGATATAGATTGTAAATATTTCATGGAAAATGGTAACTAAAACAAGGGTTGAGGGTTGACAATATATGCTAGGAAATATTTATAAAATGTTAGGTTAACAAGTTTATATCAAAGAACCAGCTGGTTGTACTTCTAAGATAAAAGTTCAGTTGCTAACTTTCTAGTTTAAAAAGTTCAAAGATTGATTGTGGTTGGTTGTTTTTTTTAGAGGTGTGAAATTAGTAAATCATTAAATGGGAAACCATGTGTACCAATTATCAAAGATGGAATGCTGTCCAACTTCATGGAAGCTGGGCGCATGAATCATGCTGTTATGAATGGGAAGCTTAAAATATTCTCTGGTACTGCAAATTCTGCACTTTCTCAGGTATAATACTCCTTTATTCATTTTAAAAACATATGATAACTTCTTCAACTTCATATCATGGCAACTCAAAATGTTGCTTGTAACATTATGTAAAATGTGATGGCATTCCTTATATCTATAGATCATGGCTAAAATAATTTTGTATTGGTTTTCAGGAAATTGCAAGTTACATGGGACTTGATCTTGGAATGATTCAGATAAAGCGATTTGCAGATGGTGAAATATATGTTCAGTTACAAGAGAGTGTACGTGGGTGTGATGTGTATCTGGTGCAACCTACCAGCCCTCCTGCAAATGAAAATCTCATGGAGCTTTTAGTTACAATAGATGCATGTAGAAGAGCATCAGCCAAGAACATCACAGCTGTCATCCCTTATTTTGGATACGCCAGAGCAGATAGAAAGGTAAACCTAAATTTCATTTAAAGTTAGTAAATTAACCTTTAAAAAATTAATTTTTCTCATATTTATTTCATCAGACTCAAGGGCGTGAATCTATTGCTGCAAAACTAGTAGCAAACCTGATCACTGAAGCAGGTGCAGATCGTGTTCTTGCTTGTGATCTTCATTCTGGGCAGTCCATGGGCTATTTTGATATCCCAGTGGATCATGTTTACTGTCAGGTAAGTATTTCAATTTTATTTATTTATTTATTTATTTTTTCTGATAGTTTATCTGTTATTATGTTGTAGCCTGTGATTCTTGATTATCTTGCCAGCAAGTCGATTTGCTCAAATGATTTGGTAGTTGTGTCGCCTGATGTTGGTGGAGTTGCTAGGGCACGTGCTTTTGCCAAAAAGTTATCTGATGCGCCTTTGGCAATTGTTGACAAAAGGCGCCATGGACACAATGTAGCTGAGGTACCTTTCTTTTGTCTTTCTCTTTCCTTTGTGGCATTGTAAGTCGCAGAGTGGCCTTGCTGTTATGTTTGATTAAGCTATGTGTCGCTCAGATTCGTTTACAAAAAAAAATGTAACACATTTTTAGGTGATGAATTTAATTGGTGATGTGAAAGGAAAAGTTGCTGTGATGTTGGATGACATGATCGACACTGCTGGTGAGTCATTCAAGATGTGAACCACTTGTATTGTATCGAAATTAAAAAAAAAATATTGTGTTATTTTCAGGAACTATTTCTAAAGGTGCAGCTTTATTACATGAAGAGGGAGCCAGGGAAGTCTATGCATGTTGCACTCATGGTGTATTCAGGTAAAATTATGTGACTGTGTATACAACACTAACGCAATTTATCCATTTAAAACTTTTATTTTTACAGCCCCCCTGCGATTGAGAGGTTGTCAAGTGGACTTTTTCAAGAAGTGATTGTAACAAACACAATTCCTTTAAAGGAACAACATTATTTCCCACAGCTGACTGTTCTTTCAGTGGCAAATCTTTTGGGTGAGACTATTTGGCGTGTTCATGATGATACCTCTGTAAGTAGCATCTTCACATGAGCTTTCAGAAACAAGCAGACTGCTACTGTTCTTGCTTTTGCTTCAAACTACTCATTCACCATTGTATTCTTTATATACTACCAATTACTTAGTATATCATTTCTTAATCTTTTGCATATGAAAACAAACATACACAGCCATAATTGTAGCTGGAGTTTATTTTCTTTTAAGTGCATAGTTATGAAGATAGTCTTGTGCACATTTGATTTTATATTTGACTCGTATTAGTTGAAACTGCCACTTTTAGTGTTCATGATTCGTAATGCAGTATGTTGTATTGTTGTCTATTTACCTAGATATCCCTAAAGGATAGTTTAGTTGGCAAAATGATATGGATACTTCTATTTTTCTGATGGAAAGCTTTGTCTTGTTGAATTATATGGGAGAACAGAGTTTAGATATTGTGGGTTTTGTTGATTAAAGAATAGATGCCATTGATTGAAGTTGTATTATAACACCAACTTTGGTGTTATAGTATCTATTTACATCAAAATGGTACAAGAGATGGATTGTGGTTGGAGAGAAATTTACACCAAAATGTTACCAAAAATGAGACTTGGAGTGAGATTAGAGATTATCTTTAACAAACATCAAAGGTGTTTGGCAAGTGTCGAACTGTATACATTGTAGAGATGCACAAAATCAGTTTTAAATGAATATTTGGTCCGATTAATGTGTCAACTTACAACGTATTGCAATTAATATTATGTCACTAAGAGAAACAACATTCTAGATGTAGGTACTAGCTTGGATTAGTAAATCAATATTTGTTGTGGCTAAGACTTTGTATTGATAAGAGTTTTTCCTTTTTTGCCATCATTTTAAAATATCAAAGCTTGAAAACTATTCGCTAGTTACATTACAAACTTAATTGGTTGCTTTATATAAATTGTAAGTTCGTCTAAATATATTTGAATTCTTGTACGTTTTGATTTGGAAGAAAAACTCATTTAATTGTTAAATATAATGTTCAAAATTTGATACATTTCCTTTATTTTAATTTTCTTTTGACCCAAAAAGTTTACTTATAGTAGTCATAATTTCAATTACACTTTAAAATTTAAAAATGGATATTATACCAACGAAATCAAGTAATGCAAGTGATTAATTATAAGTTAATAAATTAATTATAAAACTAAAACTATTTAAAAAAAAGTTATCAGAATTCTAAATCAATAATAAATAAACTAAAGTATTAATTGTATAAAAATCTTATATTTTCGAATTTTGTATGTTTATTTTTTTATTATTTAATTTTTTTTTTCAGAACGACTAACACACACATCCATTATCATACTTCTAAATCTATATATTTTGTCTCCAGACTTTAACCCTCCACCTCTGGGTTGGCTGAGAGACACGTTTTCGTCAACTCTTAATACCTCTAGACTATAAGCCCTTTAATAACAAAAAACTCCTTCGTTATTTTACTTTTTATTTAATTTGAATTTTTTATCAGGTTTTTGTATTATTTTGGTTTTAAATGTGTTTTTGAAAACCACTTTCCACTTTTTTTTCTTTTTTTTTTTGAAAAAACTATCACGTTGAAAATATTTTTTTGTATCGACTTTTCCATTCTTGCTCCAAATTTCTATGTTTTTTTGTTATTAATATATATTGTGTTATCGAGGGTCTTCAACATTAAAACTGAAGTAAACATTGATTTTTCTAAAAACAAAGAGAAAAAGATGTTGTATGTAATTGTTGATGGAAAATACATATCAAAATATATTTGAATGATGAATATAGTAGTAGTGAAAATCATTGATCTATGATGGTTTGACATCTAATTACATAAATCATTCAGAAAAAATCAAAACTTCAATCTATTTTGGAATATAATTTTTTTTTGTTATTTTCATATATATTTTCATTCTCAAATGTGAGTTGATCCATAATAATTTCATTAAGTTATAATGAAACCCATTTTCCATATTAATAGTCATGTCAATAATAACAAACTCGATAAATTTTCAGGCATTGCATTATTATTCATTTTTAAATTCGGTGTGGGGTTTCATTTAATCATTTACCAAACGCAAAACCTTCAATCTCGAAATTATGAACATGTTATGTGCATCCTAATTTGGAGACCGAAGGTTTTGCATTTGCTAACCGAAGGTTATGTGTGTATAAACTTGAAATTGGATAATAATGTAATACTTAAAAAAAATGAATTATACTATTATTGATATGAATATTATTGGGAAAATGAGTCTCAAAATGAATCTAATGATTTTACTATAGATCAAATAATTTTGAAATTGATAATATTTTTAATGAAGAAAACGTGAAAACATATACTAAATTCCAAACATAGATTGGAGTTTTGAAATTATTTTTATGTTTGATAACGAAAATAATCTAATGTATCCAGTCAACCTAGATTATTGTTCTTTAAATTATACTATTTTGAAGGACCTTACAAATTAATATTGATACTCATTTTTCCAAATAGAATTAGACACAACGTCACTTCCGGTAAGCACCATAACAAAAATTTTGGTGAAACCGAAATCGTTAGCCAAAATGGAAAATTTGGTATTAACGAAAAAGGTTGTCAAATGTGATGATTCTTTTTGGAAAAAAAAAGTTGAGGGTTCTTTTCGAAAAATTGTGTAAAACCGGAAGGTTGCCGATATAACTTATAAAAGAGTTGAATTGGAAAAATGAAAAGAACGTAAACATTTTAATGAAATGATTCTTTTTAGGTTTAAACAAAAAAAATATATGAAAATATAATTCTTTTATACAATTAGTTCTAAAGTGAACTATTGAAGCGTATGAATTACAACATTAATTTAGCATTGTATTGGGTACATAGGCCATTTTGCAAACATTTATTAGTATCTATGTAAAAAATTATGGATGATTTTTCTATTAATAGGGTTAAACTTTAGGGATTTTTATGAAAATTTTACTTGTTTATTTCATTGATTTGTGTGAAATTAACTAAAATTTGTTTTGTGTGGTTCCTTTGTTGCGTTTCTCAAATGGTTGTGTTTGGAACAAGATTGCACCCACCGACACATGTTCTGCTAATTTCTACATTGTAAGTATATTGCTAAATTTCAAATTTGACTCAAATGTTCATCATTCTATATACTATGGTCGGCTAAGACTGAGTTTGAACCCAAAAAAACTTGGCCCGATTCGTTTTCAGATCGACCTAACAAAAACCAATTAAAAAATTATTAATAAATTATAGAGAACTCCGATAAAGTTTTAATATTTTGGTTTAGTTTATAATTATTATTTTTTTTTTACAAAAAATGACAGAATATCGGTTAAATATTCAGAAAAATTTCAATATTTTTGTTATTGGTTAAAAAAACAACAATCTTCAGAAAAGTCTCCATATGTTAACCGAATTAACGAAAAAAAGATTATAAAGATTGTTGTATTTTAAACCAATAACCAAAATATTTAGATTTTTCTAAATACTACCCTAAAATAATGTATTCTGTTATTAGAGAAATCATTTATAAAAATAACACATTTTTATTATAAAAAATACAGTTGTGAATTTCTAAGAATGGAAAGGTGTACTACGTACCCCCTGTTGCTTGTCAACGACTTTAAACTCTCTCCGTTCCTCTTATACATAGTTGTGTGTGTCATTGTGAGATGCACTTTGTGGGTGTTCTGGTGTTTGTCTTCATCTTATGTTCTTTAACCTAACTACCATTCAACTTTCATACATTTTGTTTTTCTCTTTCCTATTTCAAAAATAATAATAATAATAATAATAATAATAATAATAATAATTCATACATTACCTGATAACAACCATCGGATAACACACATCCACTGATAATGAAAAGTTAACCTTGAATGACAATTAAGGTAATGAAATAAGTGTTATCTACTTTAATTTCGAAAATTAAAAAAATAACACAACCATCCTACTTATGAGCTTAAAAAATACGATTTTATGACCTCCAAAACTAGAGTGTGAGATGTCTATGGATAGTCCTTGCTACATAGAACATAATGAAAAAAAAATCAAGCTCAAACTGTAACATACCAAAATTCAAGACCAAAAATTTCATTTTTAATTAAGCAATTATAAAACCAATAGTCTGAAATCATTCATAGTGTCATCCCATATCAAAACCAGTATGTCAATAATCAAAACATGTCATAATAAAACAGCATCAGAGTATAACTCCCAAAGATCTCATGTGCGGAAATCATGGTGTGATGCGCTGCGATCATGCCGACTCCTTTCCTTTCGAATAAGAAGTACCTGAAATCAAAACTGAAAACCATAAACACGAAGCTTAGTGAGTTCCCCCATCATACCACATACCATACAATAAACATACTGTCTAGCATATCCGGGTGATGGCCTACCCCTTTGGTCTCTTTCAACCGGTACTGCCTAGCATATCAGGGTGCTGGCCTACCCCTTCGTTCTCTTTCAACCGGTAACCGCCTAGCATATCTGGGTGTTGGCCTACCCCTTCGGTCTCTTTCAACCGGTTACGGGGTCTATTTCGCCCCTACCATTACCACATAGCAGCATGCATAATCATACATAAACATATTGTCAGGTATATCTGGGTGCCCGACCTACCCCTTCGGTCTTATCAACCGGATGCGGGGTCTATTTCACCCTATACCACTACCACATAATATCATAGCATACTAGCACATAAATCATAACAGATATTGGCATACCAGACAATTATCACAAAGACAATCATCTAACTACAAACTCCTACTAGTGGGTCGGCCTTGGTGTCTTAGACCCACTGCTACCGGGAAGGTAACTCACCTCGAAAACTGGAAGTAGTTGAACAATCCCCGACTCCGGATATCAACCCAGCTCAAACCCCTACACATAGGGGTGTTGATCGGGTAATTTTTTCGGGTTTCGGGTAATTTGGGTCGGGTAATTCGGGTTTTTCATGTTAAAAAAAATACCCGTTACCCGACCCAAATTAAATTCGGGTGATTCGGGTTTGAGTAATTCGGGTATCAGGTCGGGTTTGGGTAATTCGGGTATTACCCGAAATATATAATTTTTTTTTGATATTCACCTGAAAATAAATTTAATGAAATAAATACGTTATGCTTTATTAGTCTTGTTTATATAAACAAACAAGACATAAACGAAGTTACTCAAACTTTGAACATTGAGATTTTTTAGTCAATGATACCTGAGATATCAAGTAATTTTTTAACAACTTAATCTAATTTAATAAGATGTAAAAAAAAAAACAAATACTTAAAGATCTTAATTTAAAAGTTTAAAATGTTTAAGATAATTGTAGCCATAAGTTTTGTCATGTTCTAAAGTTTCGTCAAGATAATGACTTTGTTAGTTGCAATAAAAACTATAATCTAGAAAACAGTTAAGTTTTAAAGAACGTGATGATATATAAACAATTAGTTTTAATATTGCAAGTGTCATATTGTCATAATAAAAGAGATTCATGTTTTGCAATAATGATAGTTAGTTTAAGCGTGATCAAATACCTGCTACAGAGTACAAGCTTTACGAAAAAAAATTTAAAATAATTCGAGTATTCGGGTATACCCGAAACCCAACAAACGTACCCTTTACCCGACCTGAAAAAAATCGGGTTACCCGACCCGATTTACCCGATACCCGAAAAAATCGGGCGGGTAATTCAGGTATCGGGTATTTTCGACAGGGCTACCTACACATAAAAGATTTCCTTAATTACCCTTTCATACTCATAACCCCTTAAGGGTCAACTTTGGTCAAAGTCAAAGTCAAAGTCAACATTCCGAGTTGACTCAACTCGCCGAGTTACTCTTCAACTCGTCGAGTTTCCATAAATCACATAATCGTGATATCACGATCCAACTCGTCGAGTCCCTCTTTTTCCAACAGATTCGGGACACTTCCAGAACAACTCGTCAAGTTCTCTTATGAACTCGTCGAGTTCTTCAGTCCGTCAACCTTCTTAATGCATTAAGTCCCTATTCTTCAAATCGAGGCCCTATCTTCTGGATCCAAGCTGGAAATACGTCTAGAAGGGTAAAGTTTCCAACTTTGCCCATTAAGGACCTCTCCCCAACGCATAAAACTCAAACCCTAACCCAAAATGGCTTAGATCCAACTCCAAAAGCCATCAAAACTTCAAGATAGACCATGAGGTCATAGATCTGGACTCTAGGGACAATTTGGTGTCACACCCCAAAACCGGAACTGCGGAAACGTTCAGGGGTGGAGGACGTCATGTTCAGTATCACAACAATGCATAGTAGTAAACAAGCAACAACATCATCCATTGCATTAATAGTATAAGTTCATACAAGTGTGTTCTGTAAAGTTTAATAGACACCAAAAAGTAAATCAAAATAAAAGATGAGTCTTGAACTAGCTCCATCTTCTCAAAACCTGGCACCGGTACCTGTCTACTGGTGACCTGAGAATACAAGTTATTTTGAAAGAGTTTATCAGCTTTAAAGCTGGTGAGTTCATAAGTACTTTAGTGTCATTGTTTGTATGAAAGTGTTTGTATGCACTTGATGTATAAGTTTGTAAATGTTTGTAAATGTTTGTAACTCCTAGAAAATTCTATATTTTCTACTAAACGTAGCCTTCTACCAAGGCATCAAATGAAATGTATGTTTGTTTCTTGTAAAAGTGTGTATTTTCCCAAATCTGACTATCATTAACCAAAAATATAGCTTTTACATTACTGTTCATTGTGTGAAGGTCACAAAGTGAATGCAATGGGGAAATAATAAAGTATTGTAGTGTTGTATTAAGTAACTACTGTTGTACTAATTACCTTAAACCAATTGTTATTTAAAGTACCATGTGATATGCCTGCACCATACTACCGACTAAAAACACGACGATGAAAGACGTCGGAAGAAATGACATTTGACACCCGTAGACTTGCAAGTCCCACTGTAGCGAGCAGCAAGGTGTAGGATAGTCAATCCAGTATAGATCTATACATAAACTCAACGCTCTCCACTTAAGGAGATTCTGGATACAAAACAAGCCATGACAGGTGATGCCATGCCCCGTTACGTGGCTCACATAACTGTTGTAATGTTCTTGTATATGTATTGTATGTACTAGCTGTATTGTATGTTCTCTCTGTCTAGTATGTATGTATGTTCTCTCTGTTTCTCATAATAGTATGTTCTCTCTGTTTCTCATAATAATATGTTCTCTCTGTATGTTATCATTTGTTTCTCGTTATAGTATTCTCTATCTGTATGTTATGTTTGTTTCTCATCATAGTATGTATTGACTCATGTATAAACTGACTCATTGAATGTTTCACTGTTCTAGTAATAGTATTGTAACTTCCTAAACTATACCTATTATAGTTTACTAGTAATGTTGTTTGTATGTATAAACATGTTGGTATACCTTTGCTACCCAAAGGTATTGAAATGAAAGAAGTAACTTTTATATCTATATACCTATACATAATATATAACTACGATTCAAACGACCTTCGGACAAATAACCGATACCCTAAGTCCACAACCAAACAAGGAACAGGAAGCAAGGGGAGCTATCAGTCCTAAGTCCTTTCAATCCTGCTTATATAACTATATCTATATAGATACACATTTGACAAAGTATAAGTTTAAAAGAGTTTAATGAAAGTATTTAACATGTAAAAGAGTTTGTAAAACAGTTTGAAGGAGTTTGTTTGATAACACAGTTTGAAAAGTAAGAATTCCACTTGTTTGGTAGTTATTAATCACATGTGATTGATATAATAACTATAATAGTTCAACTTGTATTCCCCCCCCCCCCATAAAAGCATTCAAAATCATTTAAAAGGTTGATTAAGGGGGTATGAACTCACCTGTAGTGAGTGGTTTGGATGAACGGATGGTATAGGATGCTAAGTGTCAAGTGAAGACTTGAGCACACACACGGATCCTATTTAACATATAATAACACATATATGTATCCAATTAGTCATTTAACAACTAATTAACCAAGTTAAGACACCCTAGGACATGGAAAACACTTTGATTCAAGTGCTAGAAGTACTTAGGGTTGCATCTAAGGGTTGTAAGGCCACTTAAGGGAGTTTTCGGTCCAAGTGGTTTTCGGTCCATATGGTTTTCGGTCCAAAGAGGTTTTCGGTCCAAGTGGTATTCGGTCCATATGGTTTTCGGTCCCTGAGTTTAAGACCGAAAACTCATGATTTTTGGTGCCTAAGGTGATTTTCAAGGGCCTTCAACAATCAATGAAGTGTTCTAGACTCAATACTAAGCATTAGGAAAGGCTTAAAGTCATTTTGCACCCTTCATAAGGGTTTTCGGTCTAAGGAGATGCACTAGACCGAAAACACCTTTGTTCTTGGATAAATGGATGTTTTCAAGGCCCTAAATCAAGTATCCTTACTAGATAACAAGTATAGGAGATAGATACTTACAATATGGAAGCAAAGAAGGGTGTTTTCGGCCCCAAACACTAGTGTGTGTTCTTGGTGTTCTTGGTGAAATGAAGAACACTTGAAGATCTAAGAAAATGGAATGATTTCATGGATGAAATCATGTAAGATCACTAGATAATGGAAGAGATCAACTAAACAAGGAAGGAAACACTTACAATCTTGAAGATCTTGACAAAATTTTGGATGATACTTGAGAGAGAATTGTTCTTGACTTGGAAATGGGAAAAAAAGCTAAAAATGACTAAGTGTCATTTATATACTCTTTAGGGTTTTCGGTCCTAACACTATTTTGGGCCGAAAATTCCAAACTCTTGGAGTTTTGTGACTTAAATGTTGCACAAGTAATCCTAAAGTATACTTCCTCTAAATTGTTCTCTCAAGAAAATAAATATTAAGAATACCCATCCGGACTTTAATCCGAGCTAAAAATTAGCAGAAAAGAATTTGACTTTTAATTGAAGTGCTAGACGGTAGAGTTTGTTCAAATGGAAATTTCGGGTTGTCACATCATCCCCCCGTTAGAAGGAATTTCATCCCGAAATTAGAGTTTAAGCAAATAAGTAGTTACAAATAACTAAGTAAAAAGATGAGGATATTTCATTTTCATCTGATCCTCTTGTTCCCAAGTGAATTCAGGTCCTCGCTTGGCGTTCCAGTGAACCTTCACTATCGGGATCCGGCTTTGTTTCGTTTGCTTGACCTCCCGGTCCATGATCTCTACAGGTTCTTCCACGAAGTTGAGGCTCTCGTTGATCTCGATCTCGTCGAGTGGGATTACAAGAGTCTCGTCGGACATACACTTTTTCAAGTTCGAAACGTGGAAAGTAGAATGTACGTTACTGAGTTCACGAGGTAAGTTAAGTTTGTAAGCTACAGGTCCGATTCTGGCAAGAATCTCGAAAGGCCCTATGTATCTTGGATTTAGCTTTCCACGCTTTCCGAAGCGTATCAAGCCTTTCCAGGGTGAGACCTTCAATAGAACACGGTCGCCCACCTGGAATTCCAACAGTTTCCTTCGTTTATCTGCGTAGCTTTTCTGTCGGTCTCTAGAGGCTTTTAATCGTTCACGAATCTGAACGATTTTCTCTGTCGTTTCCCGAATGATCTCCGGACCCGTGAGAGAGCTGTCAGGAACTCGTCCTTTAGCTAACTGGGTATCACCCACCTCAGCCCAGCACAGAGGGGATCTGCACTTTCGGCCATAGAGGGCCTCGAATGGAGCAACCTTTATGCTCGTGTGATAACTGTTGTTGTAGGAGAATTCGACAAGGGGTAAATGAGTATCCCATGCCTTCCCAAAGTCGATCACACAGGCTCGCAACATATCTTCCAATGTTTGAATAGTCCTCTCACTTTGTCCGTCGGTTTGTGGATGATAGGTTGTACTCATGTCCAGCCTAGTTCCTAGGGAACTTTGTAGCGACTGCCAGAACCTCGAAGTGAATCTACTATCTATGTCCGAGATAATGGATATGGGAACACCGTGCAGTCGTATAATCTCCCGTATGTAGGTTATTGTAAGCTTCTCCATCTTGTCTGTTTCTTTGATAGGTAGGAAGTGTGCGGACTTGGTCAATCTGTCGACGATGACCCATATGGTATCAAGTCCACCCGTTGTCTTGGGCAGCTTGGTTATGAAGTCCATAGTGATCCGCTCCCACTTCCATTCCGGTATCTCCGGCTGTTGTAGTAGACCTGAGGGTTTCTGGTATTCGACCTTGACCTTGGCGCAAGTAAGGCATTTACTTACGAAGGTAGCAATCTCTGCTTTCATGTTAGGCCACCATTATAGCTTTTTAAGATCCAGATACATCTTATCTGAACCTGGGTGGACGGAATAACGAATGTTATGCGCCTCGGTCATGACCAAGTCTCTGAAACCACCGTGTTTCGATGTCTAGATCCGATCCATGAAATATAAGGCTCCGCCACCTTTGACTTCCATGTTCTTATCCATCCCTCTCAGGGATTCACTCGCCACATTTTCAGGTTTCAAAGCGTCGAGCTGAGCCTCCTTAATTTGCGTGGACAAGTGTGAATGGATACTCATAGTCAATGATTTGACTCTACGACCAGAGTATTCTTTCCGACTTAGGGCGTCAGCTACTACGTTGGCTTTACCCGGATGATAATGAATTTCGCATTCGTAATCACTGAGTAGCTCGACCCACCGTCGTTGTCTCATGTTGAGCTCCTTCTGGTCGAATATATGTTGTAGGCTTTTGTGGTCTGTAAAGATCGTGCTCTTCGTAACGTATAGGTACTGTCTCCAGATCTTCAGAGCAAACACAACTGCTCCTAGCTCAAGATCGTGAGTGGTGTAGTTGACCTCGTGTGTCTTCAGCTGCCTCGAGGCATAGGCGATGACCTTACCTCGCTGCATCAGAACACAGCCGAGCCCTTGATTTGACGCATCGCAATAGACAACGAAGTCTTCTATTCCTTCTGGGAGGGATAGTATCGGTGCGGTGCACAAGGCTCGTTTTAGATTTTGGAACGCTCTCTCCTACTTCTCTTCCTAGTCAAAGGCCACGCCCTTCTGGGTCAGTGTTGTAAGAGGTTTCGCAATTCGGGAGAAGTTCTGAATGAACCTGCGATAGTAGCCAGCGAGGCCTAGAAATTGACAAATTTCGGTAGGCGTCTTCGGTGCTGACCAGCTCTCAATGGCTTAGATTTTGGAAGGGTCCACGTGTATTCCCTCTTCGCTAACCACGTGCCCTAAGAATTCTACTCTTCGGATCCAAAATTCGTATTTCGAGAACTTCGCATAGAGCTTCTCCGATCGTAATGTTTCTAAGACCTGTCGTAGATGTTGACTATGCTCCTCCTTACTACGAGAGTAGATAAGTATGTCATCGATGAAGACGATGACGAACTGATCCAAGTAAGGACGACACGCCCTATTCATTGAATCCATGAATACTGTGGGCGCGTTGGTTAATCCGAACAGCATCACTACGAATACGTAGTGCCCATAACGAGTTCGGAAGGCTGTCTTCGGGACATCCTCCCCTAGCACTCGTAGTTGGTGATATCCGGATCTTAAGTCGATTTTTGAAAAGAAGTTCGCCCCTTGAAGTTGATCAAATAAATCGTCAATACGAGGCAGGGGATAACGATTTTTGACGGTCAGTTTGTTGAGTTCTCTGTAGTCGATGCACATACGAAACGATCCGTCTTTCTTCTTGACGAACAATACTGGAGCTCCCCAGGGTGAGAAGCTTGGTCTTATAAAGCCCTTGCTGAGCAGTTCGTTAAGTTGACAGGACAGTTCTTGCATCTCTGCAGGTGCTAAACGATAGGGAGATTTGGCTACTGGGGTAGCCCCTGACACTAAGTCGATTATGAACTCGACTTGACGTTGCGGAGGTAATCCTGGGAGTTCTTATGGAAAGATATCGGGAAAATCGTGTACTACTGGAATGTTCTTAATGTCTTTCGTTTCTTGGTTCACATCGACAACATGAGCAAGGAATGCGCGACATTCCTTTCGCAAGAATTTCTGGGCTTGAATGCTTGAGATGATACGAAGATTTGTGTCGGGTTTGTCGCCATAAACTAACAGAGTTTCGCCAGACGACAGATTAAGGCGAACCGCCTTTTCGTAACACATGATGTCGGCACGATGAAGACTCAACCAATCCATGCCGATAATGACGTCGAAACTTTTAATTGAAACCGGCATGAGGTCGATTGAAAATGAATGGCTATCTAGAGTTAAGGTACACCCTATGTATATGCAGGTAGTACTCTCTGTCTTTCCATTAGCCATTTCTACAGTGAACGGTTCTTTAAGTGCTCGTGATTTTTGCTTAAGTAAATGAGCAAATTTTTGGTTCACGAAACTCCTCTCCGCTCCACTATCAAATAGTATGCATGCATAAGAGTTATCGAGGAGAAACGTACCAGTGACCACTGTGGGGTCGGCAACCGCTTCCTCGTGGCCTATGGCCAGAACTCTTCCCACTCCGCCGACGATCCCTGCCTTAGGGCAGTTCCTCTTGTAGTGGCTCGCCTCGCCACAACCGTAGCAAGCTTGGCCCACTCCTGCGCCGGGGACTTGGTTGATTGGCCTCGCCGGTGCTTTGCAGAAACGGGTTGTGTGCCCCTTCCTGTTGCAGTTTGAACACTGCATTTCCCGGCAGGCTCCGATGTGGTGGAAGTTGCATTTGTTGCACTTAGGCAAACTTCCAGCGTACTGCTTGACCGGAGCAGCAGCGGCAGGTGCTATCGCAGCATGAACTGCCACGACCTGCTGCTTATTGGCGACCTTCTTCTTCTTCTTGTCATCCCAAAACTTCCGCTTGAAATTAGCGATTTTGGAGGGTTCTGAGATGGCTAGGGTCGTTGTTGCGGCCGGGGTACGAACCCCATGGTCAATAAGCCGCTGTGCCAACCGCTTGGCACTATCGAATGTAGTGGTGTTTGAAGCCAAAACATTCCCCTGAAATGGAGGCACCAGCCCCCATATGTACCTCTCTATCTTCTTTCCCTCTGTGTGAACCATGTTGGGACAGAGGGCCACCAGCTCACAGAACCTGGCGGTGTAGGTCACAATGTCGGAGCCTTTCATGGTTAGGCTCCACAGTTCCTGCTCCAGTTTTTGGATCTCGCCCCTCGGGCAGTACTCTTCAATCATTAGCTCTCTCAGAGCTTCCCAGCCCATAGCATTAGCCACTATAAGAGATAGTGACTTGACATGGCTATTCCACCATGTTAGGGCTTTTACCTCGAAGGTGCATGCAGCAAACTTGACTTTGCTTCCCTCCGGGCATGAGCAGATCTCGAAGATCGACTCTGTCTTTTCGAACCATTGCGAGAGGGCAATGACTCCGCCAGTCCCTTTAAAGGACAGTGGCTTGCAGTTTGCGAAGTCCTTGTAGGAGCACTCTCTCAAGCGCACAGGAGCTTCGCCGTGGGTAGAATAAACAGGTGTACCACCTCCGGTGGCACTCGAAGAATGATATTGAGCCATGGTTGTTGCCACAGCCGCAGCTACTGCAGCATTTAGAGCTGCCGTATCGATTTGAGGAGCAGGTGGTGTTGCAGTTATCGGAGGATCACGCCTCGTTGATCGGCGTGGAGGCATCTTTTACTATAAGTTTACGAAGATGAAGATATTGATAAGAATTTAATAGGGAGAATTTGATGAGAATGACTCATGGACTAACTCTCCGTAGCCCAACAACACAATTGAATAGCACGATTGAATGTAGATCTAGTACTAAAAGATGATAGCATTTGGATATTAATTTCCACGATATTAGATATCTGTCAATAACACTGGTATTACAGATGTAACAAGTTCGGGAAAAATGAACTAGAAGTAGGTCTTACATCAACCAGGATGGGAAAATTTTGACAGAACTACGACCTAATCAAGACCTAACAGGTCCAAGTTTTAACAAAGATAGTAAATTAAACTAGAGTTTTTTTTTTACATAAACTAAGTTATATCCAAAAGAGAAGGTTGAGTAGGCTCTATCTACGACGAGAACCACTCGAATGAGTCCTTGATTCAGACAGACGGCGCTCTATGTCTTGCATGCGCCTTTCATACATTGACTGTCTAGCCCGAAGTTCCCTAACTTCAGCTTGGGATGCAGCTAGCTGTTGCTGCAAAGTCCCATTGGTTTTCCTAGCCCTTTCCATAACTACCTCGAGTTGGCGAATGCCGACCGTGTTAACGCCAGAGTTGGCGTCAGTCTCCATGATTCGGTCAATAGATGCTCGACCTTGCTCGGTGTTCCGAGCAATCCTACGGACCATGATGGGCAGGACTCGATCAGCTGAACCTCCCTCGCTTAAGTCATAGAAGCTTCGGTCTTCGTTGTAAGGTAACGGCTGACCTTGCTCGTGACTCCATCTGTTCAAGTTTGTTGCCCACAGAGGTGTGGGGCCTTGAAATGCTGGACGAGGGTTAGGATTTGGGTTTGGGTTTTGAGCTACTGGGGGTAGGTTGTTGACTTCTGGCTCTGAGTCAGAACCATCAGAAAAGCCTTCAGCTTGGTGATCATCCAAAGGGATTGGGTGATCATCTTCTGGCTCTTCTCCCAGCCATCCTGCATTGCCGTTGTTGGGATAGTACGGGTCTCCGGGAAGATGGAATCCAGCCATGAAATCTACGCGAGAAAAGGGGTAAAGAAATAATTAATAGACGAAGTAACTAGATAATTATAAGATGATCTTTATTAGTTACTTCAATACTTGCTTAATGCATACCAGTTATATGAAAGCTAAACAGGATAGACCTTCGAATAAGTGATCCTAACTCCAAATCCACAACCAAACAAGGAACAGGAAGAAAAGCAAAGATCACAGATTCTAAGACTATGACATCCTAGTCACATATAACCTTAGCGTATCCACTTAGCAATTATTGAGCTACTAATAAAAACCTTTAATTCTCAGATAAGTAGTTATAGTAACACAAAATACTCCTATAGTATTTTAAGTTTATGTTTTGTTCTAATGTTTTCGTTGTAGTATTGTTGGTAAGTTTTTAGACTTGTTGCAACCTCACAACCACCCTTAGGCACATGCTAGTCACTCCTCGGATAATATAGTTGATCAGGCTATATCTTCCCAGGGTTGACTATATGTCTCTAAGTCTGATTGTGTTGTCCAACAATCGTAATACTTTTGTTCTGACCTAGTGACACTGATTTTAGTATGAATGCAGGTAGGTATACTTGGTTAAATATTTTATTATTTAAAAGTATAAACTCTTGGTCAGAGTATTTTAATCCCGTTGTGTTTATAGTTTGTATATCTTTTATGGGTTGATATACTCGATTCACTATAAACAATGCTCTGATACCAATCTGTCACACCCCAAAACCGGAACGGCGGAAACGTTCAGGGGTGGAGGACGTCATGTTCAGTATCACGACAATGCATAGTAGTAAACAAGCAACAACATCATCCATTGCATTAATAGTATAATTTCATACAAGTGTGTTCTGTAAAGTTTAATAGACACCAAAAAGTAAATCAAAATAAAAGATGAGTCTTGAACTAGCTCCATTTTCTCAAAACCTGGCACCGGTACCTGTCTACTGGTGACCTGAGAATACAAGTTATTTTGAAAGAGTTTATCAGCTTTAAAGCTGGTGAGTTCATAAGTACTTTAGTGTCATTGTTTGTATGAAAGTGTTTGTATGCACTTGATGTATAAGTTTGTAAATGTTTGTAAATGTTTGTAACTCCTAGAAAATTCTATATTTTCTACTAAACGTAGCCTTCTACCAAGGCATCAAATGAAATGTATGTTTGTTTCTTGTAAAAGTGTGTATTTTCCCAAATCTGACTATCATTAACCAAAAATATAGCTTTTACATTACTGTTCATTGTGTGAAGGTCACAAAGTGAATGCAATGGGGAAATAATAAAGTAATGTAGTGTTGTATTAAGTAACTACTGTTGTACTACTTACCTTAAACCAATTGTTATTTAAAGTACCATGTGATATACCTGCACCATACTACCGACTAAAAACACGACGATGAAAGACGTCGGAAGAAATGACATTTGACACCCGTAGACTTGCAAGTCCCACTGTAGCGAGCAGCAAGGTGTAGGATAGTCAATCCAGTATAGATCTATACACAAACTCAACGCTCTCCACTTAAGGAGATTCTAGATACAAAACAAGCCATGACAGGTGATGCCATGCCCCGTTACGTGGCTCACATAACTGTTGTAATGTTCTTGTATATGTATTGTATGTACTAGTTGTATTGTATGTTCTCTCTGTCTAGTATGTATGTATGTTCTCTTTGTTTCTCATAATAGTATGTTCTCTCTGTTTCTCATAATAGTATGTTCTCTCTGTATGTTATCGTTTGTTTCTCGTTATAGTATTCTCTATCTGTATGTTATGTTTGTTTCTCATCATAGTATGTATTGACTCATGTATGAACTGACTCATTGAATGTTTCATTGTTCTAGTAATAGTATTGTAACTTCCTAAACTATACCTATTATAGTTTACTAGTAATGTTGTTTGTATGTATGAACATGTTTGTATACCTTTGCTACCCAAAGGTATTGAAATGAAAGAAGTAACTTTTATATCTATATACCTATACATAATATATAACTAGGATTCAAACGACCTTCGGACAAATAACCGATACCCTAAGTCCACAACCAAACAAGGAACAGGAAGCAAGGGGAGCTATCAGTCCTAAGTCCTTTCAATCCTGCTTATATAACTATATCTATATAGATACACATTTGACAAAGTATAAGTTTAAAAGAGTTTAATGAAAGTATTTAACATGTAAAAGAGTTTGTAAAACAGTTTGAAGGAGTTTGTTTGATAACACAGTTTGAAAAGTAAGAATTCCACTTGTTTGGTAGTTATTAATCACATGTGATTGATATAATAACTATAATAGTTCAACTTGTATTCCCCCCCCCCCCATAAAAGCATTTAAAATCATTTAAAAGGTTTATTAAGGGGGTATGAACTCACCTGTAGTGAGTGGTTTGGATGAACGGATGGTATATGATGCTAAGTGTCAAGTGAAGACTTGAGCACACACACGGATCCTATTTAACATATAATAACACATATATGTATCCAATTAGTCATTTAACAACTAATTAACCAAGTTAAGACACCCTAGGACATGGAAAACACTTTGATTCAAGTGCTAGAAGTACTTAGGGTTGCATCTAAGGGTTGTAAGGCCACTTAAGTGAGTTTTCGGTCCAAGTGGTTTTCTGTCCATATGGTTTTCGGTCCAAAGAGGTTTTCGGTCCAAGTGGTATTCGGTCCATATGGTTTTCGGTTTTTAGGGTTTTCGGTCCCTGAGTTTAAGACCGAAAACTCATGATTTTTGGTGCCTAAGGTGATTTTCAAGGGCCTTCAACAATCAATGAAGTGTTCTAGACTCAATACTAAGCATTAGGAAAGGCTTAAAGTCATTTTGCACCCTTCATAAGGGTTTTCGGTCTAAGGAGATGCACTAGACCGAAAACACCTTTGTTCTTGGATAAATGGATGTTTTCAAGGCCCTAAATCAAGTATCCTTACTAGATAACAAGTATAGGAGATAGATACTTACAATATGGAAGCAAAGAAGGGTGTTTTCGGCCCAAAACACTAGTGTGTGTTCTTGGTGAAATGAAGAACACTTGAAGATCTAAGAAAATGGAATGATTTCATGGATGAAATCATGTAAGATCACTAGATAATGGAAGAGATCAACTAAACAAGGAAGGAAACACTTACAATCTTGAAGATCTTGACAAAATTTTGGATGATACTTGAGAGAGAATTGTTCTTGACTTGGAAATGGGAAAAAAAAGTTAAAAATGACTAAGTGTCATTTATATACTCTTTAGGGTTTTCGGCCCTAACACTATTTTGGGCCGAAAACTCCAAACTCTTGGAGTTTTGTGACTTAAATGTTGCACAGTTAATCCTAAAGTATACTTCCTCTAAATTGTTCTCTCAAGAAAATAAATATTAAAAATACCCATTCGGACTTTAATCCGAGCTAAAAATTAGCAGAAAAGAATTTGACTTTTAATTGAAGTGCTAGACGGTAGAGTTTGTTCAAATGGAAATTTCGGGTTGTCACATTTGGTCACGTAAATCTCCCATCTTTACTTGCATGCATGACCTGATAGGGATTAAAAGACCAAAATGATGGTCTAAAGGTTGCATGAGACTTCCATGGCCATACAGTTGGCACCTTTATGCCATGAAGTCCTCTAAATACCCTAGATCTAAAGGGTTTTCCCAAATGGGACGTCCAAATCCCAACCATCAATATATTTGGACCAAAACATGAAGCAAAACATCCTAAAACTAGATCTAAGCATGCCATTGACAAGGTTGAAGACTTGTACCTCAGATGAACCAGAAATAAAGCCCAACTTCTGGATCTACTCTCCTCCCACACGTTCTTGCTCCCCCTTTACGCTTCTTCTTCTTCAAACCCACCAAGAATGCACAAGATTAGCTCACAATCACCAAAAATGGCTTAGGGTTTCGAGACTAGGGTTTTGGGCAGTGGAGGCTGGAGATGAGGCCAACACCTTGGGGTTAAGGTGTTTAAATAGGGTGCAAAACCCCGGAATTAGGGTTTCATTTTTGCCAGCCTACTCGTCGAGTTGAGGCTCCCCAACTCGTCGAGTAGGTTTCCAAAATCCGCGACCAATTCATCTCTACTCGACGAGTTTGGGGCCTCCAACTCGTCGAATTTCTATATAAAAGTGAATAATCATAAACTAAATACATACAGGAACCAGGTGTTACAATTCTCCCCCACTTATCTCATACTTCATCCTAGAAGTCTGTTGCGGCTCGAAATAGCTCTGGGTAGTGCTCCCTCATCTCATCCTCCGGCTCCCACGTCCATTCCGAGCCCTTGCGGTGCTGCCACTGCACCTTCACCAACTCTACCCTCTTGTTCCTCAAATCCTTCGTCTTATTGTCGAGAATGGCTACCGGTCTCTCGATGTAGTTCAGGCTGTCGTCCACCTGAATATCCTCCAAAGGAACCACCGCAGTATCATCGACTATGCACTTCCGCAACTGCGAAACATGAAAAGTGGTGTGGATCTGTCTAAGATCTTTCGGAAGATCCAACCGATACGCCACCTTGCCCACCCGGGCTATAACCCTAAAAGGTCTAATATACCTTGGGCCCAACTTTCCCTGTTTTCTGAAGCGTATGACACCTTTCCAAGGTGACACCTTCAGACGGACCATATCCCCGACCTGAAACTCCAAGTCTGATCGGCGTCTATAGGCGTAGCTCTTCTGCCGACTTTGGGTCGTCTGGAGTCTACTCCGGACCTGCTGGATCTTCTTCATCGTCTTGAGTACCACTTCGGCACTCCCCATGACCCTCTGACCAACCTCACCCCACATATTGGGGTCTTGCACTTCCTCCCGTAAAGCATTTCGAAGGGAGATCGGTCGATACTGGCGTGGTAGCTATTATTATAGGAAAACTTTGCCAAGGGAAGGTAGGTATCCCAGCTACCACCGAAGTCTAGAACGCATGCCCGCATCATATCCTCCAAGGTCTGGATGGTCCGTTCGCTGTAACCATCCGTCTGCGGGTGGAAAGTCGTGCTGAAGTGCATACGAGTACCCAACTCGTCATGAAATTTTTTCCATAATCTGGAAGTGAACCGTACATCCCTATCATATTCACCAGACCAAGAAAACTCCCATCTCATCAAGAAAACTCTGAATTTCGGATGGAGACCTCGAAACCTCCCATCTCATCACGGCCTCTACCTTAGCTCGATCGACCAGTATACCGTTATGGTTGACGAGATGCCCCAGAAAATGCACCTTCCAGCCCACAGCTCATGTCTGACTTGCTCCTAAGCCCACATCATAAGTATGGCTTGCCTTACTGGCCCACAGCTTATGTCTGGCTTGCTCCCTAGCCCACAACATAAGTTTGGCTTGCCTTACTGGCCCACAACTTATGTCTGTCTTGCTCCCAGGTTTGTTGTCTTCGGCACAGAGCAGGATTACCTCAACCCAACCATAACATGTCGACATATACATAACAGATAACATGTATCTAGCAAATAGATAATCATACAACCAGTGAGACAAACAGGCGGATCTACAGATCACTACCCACATAACAACATCCTATATCCCAGAATACAGATCAAACAGATCACTACTGCATAACAACACCCGATATACCATAATATATAATCCAGTGGGTCGGCATTGGTGCCTTCGACCCACAAGTACAGTGAGGAAACTCACCTCCTGGTCTGAAAAGGTCACTGAACAGGACATTGCTTCGAATATCAACTCTATCGGTCACCTATTCATCAAATAGTGACCAAACTCAAAATACCCAAAATATCCTTAATTTAAACTTGGTCAAATCTTGGTCAAAGTCAAAAATCAACAAAGTCAACCGAGTTGACTCAGGCTGAGTGCGCCCAACGTACTTAGCATGTACGCTTAGCGTACTTAATGTCCAGATCGGGCTTCCAAGGGAGTACGCCCAACGTACTCGGCCAAAAGTCACTTCCCCAATTAAGTTCTTATTTCATTAAGTCATTTTGTTCAATTGAATATCTAGCCCCCAAATATCATTCCAAACCATAAAGTTTCCATATTTATGAGTTTGCATGCCTAGAAAATGCCCAACACCAAAACCCTAACTTGTCTTAAGCTATTAAGCTCTCTAACATTTGCATGGAAGGGAATATGGACCAAGATTACATTTTTATGCTTCCTAATAACTCCATAATGGATAAAGTTTCCAACTTTATCCATTTGAATGGTCCAAACAACATAGATCTAGTCTTTAAGTCTCAAAGGGACCCAAAAGTGCATCTTTATCAACTTAATCCATTAAGTCCAAGTCTCCAACTTTCAGATCTGAATCAAAATGATGTTTAGATGAATAAAGTTTCCAACTTTATCAATAACAAGGTCACAAACTTTCAAGATCTAAACTTTATGCACTAAAATGACCAAAAGCTCATAACATCCAAAACTAGCTAGATCTAACAAATGCATCATCAAAATTCAAGATTTATACCATTAGAAGGAAGATCAAGGTGAACGAAGTCTTGATCTACAAGCTCCAATGCAACCAACACTTCCCCACTAAGCTCCTTCTTCTCCAAGATGCACCAAGAACACTCCAAAGCACTTAAAAATACCTTCTTTTTGCTCACAAGGCTCAAACTAGGGTTAGGGTTTCAAAGGAGGGTGTTGGAGAGGTGGAGGCTGAAAATGGAATGGGTTTGCGGAAGCTAAGGAGCTTAAATAGGGCTCAAACCACAAAAATAGGGTTTGGGTTATGATCGCGTACGCCCAACGTACTCCAGGTATGCCTAGTACGCCCATCGTACTATACTGAGTCCAAAATCTTCCTAGTTTCAAACGGTCATAACTTCTTCGTTCCAACTCCGTTTTCGACCATGTTTATATACATGGAGATGTATTAAAGAGACCCACAATATTATCTAGATATCTTGGACTAAAAACTTCCCAAACAAAAATCCATATTTCATGCAAGAAGTCCAAAACGTCATTTTTTCCGTTTTACCCTTTGACTCCAACACAAACCAAGGGCTTGGATCGCATAACCAATATTATCAACATCAATAGGGTCTAAACCTAATTCACTTGAATCGTAAGGCCTTAGTTGATCCGTTTACTGTCCACAATCCTAAAATAAGAAATTTCTCGAAACAGGATGTTACAGTTAGGGCGTCCTCTTCAGCCTCCAACCCTCTACCTCAAAAAACCTATCATCCCTTAGATATTTTTGGTTTATTTTGGTATTCTTGGTGCCTTGAAGAAGAATAAGAATGTGTTTTGGTACATTAATACAGCAAGCAACTTCATCATCACCATCTTGAGCCTATTCTGGCCCCTTGTGAGTATTCAAGTTCCAAGATTTCTAATTTATGCTTCTATGTCTAGGGTTCGTGTCCTTTTTCTTCATATTGTGAGAGTTTGAAGGAGTAGATTCCATAACGTTGGCAACTTTATAGATCCTTGAGGTCCATTTGAAGTTATATGTCCCAAATCTAGGGTTCCTTAGTGTATTTGGCCTCATGTACAAGTTTGAACCCTTTTCTTCCTTGGTTTTGACCTATTTTGGGTGAGAGATGCATTGGACACACATGTCCATAAAGCACATATTTTTATGGTGTATTTTCGGTATGAAAGTCTTTTGGAAAGTTTGGTTGGGTAACTTGGTCGATTAATAGCTTAATGGGTTAACTCATGTCTTATGATGTCAATAAGGTCTCAGGGTTAGAAGTTTTGGATTATTGGGAACACTTAAAAGATAAAGTTGAAACTTTATCCATTAAGACCTTGGGGTGTATCGGATCTGAGCTTTGGAGCTATTAAGGACAAATAAAACAACTTAATCAATCAAGTAGTTAAGACCCAGCTACCACGTTGTGGCAACTGGGAGGCTACCCAACTGTTTTGTCTTTATTCCCTTAATCGAGATCTATCTCTCAAATATCAATCGATTTCTCGATAATAATTAATCATATAATCACATAATCCATATCACAAATAATACAACAATGGATGTTAGAGTAGTGCTACTCACATGGTTAGCCGGCAAACTAATTCCAGCTTCGATTTCAATCCTATGTTACCTACCAGCTCGTCTCATGGTGATATATAGTCAACAAATAACAAGTTCCTCATAACATGTCTTGGCTCATTTCTAGCTATACTCTATGACCACTTATCACAATAATAATAAAATCTCATAATATAATCATAACATGCTTAACCCATAAGTCGGTGGCTAAATCTCACATAATGGGTAGTTTTCAATTATGAGGGTTTATAACCATCACAGTCTCGACTAAATCCTTAATTGTAAGATCTACTCACAATCTTACAAATGGGTTCGTAACAACACCATATCACGAATTTCCGTAACATATATTTGGGTCTATCAAATCTCGACAATTATCACATATCGTAATCATAAATTAACGGGGTAAAAGATACATCAACGAATCCCATACTCAACCCTGTATCTCCCATACAACAATATTTCTCCTCTATTATAATCTCCTGATAACGCTTCCCAAGCAGTATCTCTGATCACGTGTGCCAAAATCTCCCAAATGATACGAAAACTCTCATATTTTATAATATGGGGTGCGCCACGTCGTGGCCATATGTGCACCATGTCGTGGCCATATGTACGCCATGTCGTGGTGATCAAGTAGATTTTGTAACAACTGTAAAAATTAGGTCGATGTTCGTCGATCAATGACCGTAGCCAATGATTAACGAAAGGCTTAATGTACAATATTCTTATAAATATAAATATATATTTTAACAATAAGAATCGTTTAATATAGATTATTACTCATATATGGCTAGGTATACGCTAATAAAGTCAGTAAAATACGTACATATATGTTTATGTAGTGAAGGAACTAATTTATAAAATACCTAAGTGTTAGGTCATAAATTGTGGTTTATACTTTGCTTTTCATAAGCCTTTAGAGTTTTCAGTCTAGGGCCGAAATCCCCTTGAGTTCCTTGTAATTGGATCGAAATCGTGTGTGATTTTGGTTAGGCTTTGTATTGTTTTGTTAGGTTTTGGGCTTGGGATTGGTTATTAGGCATAGGTATGTATAGGGTTATTTCGCCTTGAAAACGAGTAAGAAAGGAGGGAGGGACGTTCTAGGGGCTGACATATTGCCTAGAACATGTTTTTAGAGACAACCAAGAGAGAACAGTGTGTAATCAACATCTTATGTACCCGACTATTGAATGATAATAGTGTGCATTGAAGATTAATCTTTTGTTCTTATTTCATCTTACATTTTGCATCATTCACTTTATTGGGATTCCGCACCATCAAGTGAATCCGATTGATACATCACATAAATTTGGGGACTTACAAGTGGTATCAGAGCAAGGATCCGTAGCAATCGGGTCATTGCAAGATATTTTTAAAAGTTTTTCTTGGAAATTCTTGGTGTTTTTAATTTGTTTTTGACGAAATTTTGGCCAATTTTCTTCGTGTTCTTCATATTTTTGGAGTTTAGATTGATTTTGGCTTTCAATATTTGAAAATATCGTGTTTTTGACAAGTTTTGGGCATTTTAGGTCAATATTTGCGAAATATAGGCGACCAACTTCGGATCCGGTCAAACAACAGCGTTCTCGGATAAGTTGCAAGGGTTCTTGGTCGAACACGCGCGTTCTCACCTCGTTGACTTTGGATTCGGACGTTCTCGGTCAGAAGCGAGATTCTCGGCTCCGGAGGATTTTCGGATCTCGCCCCTGTTCTCGGATTCGGATATCCAGCCTCGCATCCTCGGCCTAATTCTCGGAATTTCCATATTTTAGCTTATTTTTGGTCAAATTGCCATATTTTCGATCCAATAATTTCGTTTTCGGTCCTTAGGCTTCATATTTGATCAAAAAGGCCCGTATTTGGTCAAATACTCTCGTTTTTTAGTCAAATACTCTTGGTTTTGGTCTAGAAATTTTTGTTTTCGGTTTAAAAACTTTTGTTTTCGGTCAATGTTATTCTTTTTGGACAAAGAACTTTGACTTTCACCTTTAACTTTCAAAGTTGACTTTTGACTTTCAAGTTTGACCTTTGACCTTTAACTTTGACTTTCTCGATTAACTTTCAAGATTTCATGGTTGACCTTCAAATTTGACTTTCAATTTTGTTTTTTAAGTTTGACTTTTCAAGCTTGACTTTCGAAGTTTCAAATCAAAGGGCATTTTTCTTGGCTTCATAATCAGTTCTACTTTTGGTAAATTATTCTTTTTGGTGAATAATAAGTTCTTCAATCACCAAGGTTAATGAAGCTTCATGCTCTCAGTCCTATGAAGCTAAAATTAAATCTTATCGTGATCAACATGAATTATTAATTTGGGAAATTGAGGACCTTAAATATGAACGATATACTGTCAGAAATGAACAAAAACCCTTAAAAAAACAATTAGAGGCCAAAATCAAAGACTTTAGAAAACTTCAAGCAAAATATAGCGAATAATGTGAAAATTATGATTATGCTCAAGAAAAGATTGCCAGTCTAACTGCCGAGCTTGAAACATTAAAAAATAAGTTTGAAAATGCAGACTTTAATTTTAAAAAAATTGATGTGTCAAGTAAAATGGTTGAGACTATGATTGCGAAACAATTAAAATTTAAAGATAATCAGAATAAGGGTCTAGGGTATCACAGTGTTCCAAGGGCTGCCATATTGCCTAGAACACGTTTTTAGAGAGAACCAAGAGAGAACAGTGTGTAATCAACATCTTATGTACCCAACTAGTTGAATGATAATAGTGTGGATTGAAGATTAATCTTTTGTTCTTATTTCATCTTACATCTTGCATCATTCACTTGATTGGGATTCCGCACCATCAAGTGAATCCGATTGATACATCATAGCAATTAGGGGACTTACAAGTGGTATCAGAGCTTGGATATCAATCGAATTGGCAAGATTTTCAGAGTTTATTGGGATTTTTTCTTGGATTTCTAGGTGTTTTTGTTTTATATTTTATGAAATTTTGGCCATTGTTCTTCGTGTTCTTCATATTTTTGGAGTTTAGATCGAGTTTGGCATTAAAATTTTGAAATCCCGTGTTTTTGGCAAGTTTTGGGCATTTTAGGTCAAAATTTGCGAAATCTAGGTGGATATCCTCGCATTCGGTTACACCCTAGGAGGTTCTCGGCGGCCAACTTCGGTCTTCGGTCAGCAGCAGCAGTTCTCGGTCAGGTGCGAGGTTCTCGGTCCGAAGACTTCGGACTCGCAGGTGTTCGGTTCGCAAGTGTTCGGTCTTCGCTTCTCGGTCTCCTGATTTCGGTTCGCATCTTCTTCAGTTTGGATCTTGGTTCAGAGATTTCGGTCCGACATTTCAGGCTCACTTTTCGGATTCAGACCTCTTCCCCTCGCATCAGATCTTCAGCCCTCGCAATTTTAGAGCTAATTTCGGATTTTTAACATTTTTGGTCTAAAAATCAAGTTTTCGGTATTAAAGCCTCGTTTTCGATATTAAAGCTTCGTTTTTGGTCAAAAAGGCCCGTATTTGGGCAAATACTCTAGTTTTTGGTTAAATATTATCGGTTTTGGTCTAGAAATTTTTGTTTTCGGTTTAGAAACTTTTGTTTTCGGTCAAGGTTATTCTTTTTGGACAAAGAATTTTGATTTTCACATTTGACTTTCAAATTTGACTTTCGACTTTCAAGTTTGACCTTTGACTTTTAAATTTAACTTTTGACCTTCAAGTTTGACCTTTGCCTTTCAACTTTGACTTTCTCGTTTAACTTTCAAGCTTTCAAGTTTGACTTTCATGTTTGATTTTTCAAGTTTGACTTTTTAAGTTTGACTTTTAATTTTGACTGTTTAAGTTTGACTTTTGAGGTTTCAAGTCAAAGGGGATTTTTCTTGGCTTCATAATCAGTTCTATTTTTGGTAAATTATTTTTGTGAATAATGAGTTCATCAATCACAAAAGAGGTCAATGAAACTTCCTGTTCTCAAGCCTGTAGTGATAAAATTAAATCTTATCGTGATCAACATGAATTATTAATTAGGGAAATTGAGGACCTTAAATATGAACGATATACTATCAGAAAGGAACAAAAACCCTTAAAAAATCAATTAGAGGCCAAAATCAAAGACTTTAGAAAACTTCAAGCAGAATATAGCGATAAATGTGAAAATGTCACAACTAGCATTTTGCTAGGAAATTTCACTCTCATATAATCATTCAACTAGTATAATAACTAGTACTCTAAGCGAATATCATACTCTATGCTCATCCAAATACATCTCATATGCTCAACTAAGGGCTGAAGACCTTAGAAATCCCGACTCAAGTTCTTTAAGGACTAGGATTTTCTTATTGGGCCTAACGTACCAATAACCATTCAATTCGACTAGAACGGGCTTAGAACCCTTATATGGGTTCTAAATGAACCCACATTCATAAAACTTAACATTTTGGGCCACAATGAGCCTAAAATGGATTAGTTTACCCTAATGGGCCTTATTGGACCATAACAACTCCAATTAACCCTAATGGACCTAAAACCCATCCCTTTATCTTATGTTGGGCCGTAAGTACTTCCAAGGGCCCAATGGGCCGGAAATTTTCTCTATGGACTTCATAATTTCGAACCAAAGAAAGAATTGGGCCAAACTAATTCATCCTCCTTCCTCCTAGCCCAAATCTTGGCCCATGTATTAAAAAAAAGGGGTTTAAATGTGCAAGTGCCACCTCAATATTGCATGGTGGTCACCCATGCACCAAAACCCCCATACAACAATGTAAGTTCTCATGTATCTAGGCAAGTCTTCTCTCTCCCTTTCCCCTCTTCAAAACTCACGGCCATAAGGCCTCCTCACCATTTTTTTTCACTTTCTCAAACTCTCACAAGAAGTCTCTCAAGAACTCTCCTACATTTTCCTCTAAATTTTCGAGAATTAGAGTATACTTCAAGAGATTCTTCTTCAAGATCATCAACTTTAGTAAGTTCTCACTTAGATCTATGATTTAACTTCTTGGTCTCTTCAAAAATCTCCTCTTACACCCATATTTTTATGGATCGTGTTCTTAGAACCATCTAAGTTCAAGATCTACTCAAGAAAGCTTGCTAGGATCAAAATCTTCTTTCACTTCTTCATCAAAACCGATACATCACCCCAAGGTGAGTTCATACCCCCTATTTTCGATTTTTACTTGGTTTTGGGGGGAGAATACAAGTTGCTTTATGTAGATCTATGTGTATATGCATGAATATGTGTGTTTTTCATGACTTATTTGTTGATTATGTGCTATTTACTTCATAAATCTAAAAATATGTTAAGAATTTTAAGTTTATCACTTGGATCTACATGAAAACCTTGAGAAAAGTATGTGTTATCAGATATAATACATGTAAACTAGTAGATCTGGGATTTATACACTTAAAATAGCAAAAAGGAGTGTTGTGTTCAAAGATCTATCAACTAGACTCATAAATCAGCCCTGGACAGAAAAGTTTTCGTCCAATCTCAGACTGTTTTGATCAACTTAATGATAATATTTTTCAAAACTCTTTTACATGCAAAACTTTCAGGTTTATACCTTTAAAATTACTACTCTCACGTTTTCATACGATTTTTCTATAATTTTTGGTGAATTTTACAAAACTGCCTATCAGATTTGAAATAATTTCGGACCAGCCTGTGAAGGTGAGCAATTTCACACTTGTTAGAGACTATTAAAAATTATGAAAAAACTTGTGAACAAAGTAGACAAAATTTCCAAACTTCCAGAATTTACGGATCCAATTTTCGACTTACGATGATTTTTCTACAAATTTTCCAACAACTAGGCCAGAAAAGCCAAAAACTAGAAAAATGTGTGTTTTCACAAAAATCAAGCCAAAAATGATATTTTTGACAAAAATGGGTTTAAAATATTATTTTTACCACAAACTAGTCATAAACACAAGTTTTGAACAAAATGGGGACTAAAGTGTTATTTTTACAGAAATTGGACCTTAATTGTAAATATTTGGCTTATTGGGCCAAGAACGTCATTTTTACAAAAAGTGGGACTTTTATGCTATTTTAGTGAATGTTTAAACCAAAACCAACAATAAACTAACAAACAGATTAATTTTGATCATTTCTAGGTTATTGGGCCTTAGTGGCCAATTTATATGTTTGATAGGTTTTGTATACTATTTGCGTGCTATTTGGGCCTATAAAAATACTTTAAATGTGAAATGGGCCCTAGTTGTCCTTTTACATATATTTTGGGCCCATGTTATATAATCTCATTCATATTAGGTTTTGAAATGACTCACATGTTTAGCGATGCCCTAGTGGCTCGCTTATATGGTTCGTTGGGCCTGGAATGAGTTTTATACGTTTATCTTCGCGTAAATTCGATTAAGGATCTAGTGAGTTTTATCGGTTGACACCTATTAAGTGTTCGATCGTAGCCTGTAGTTATAATCAGAGTCTCTTGGAGGGAGAGCGGGGTTTTGTGTATAGATCTATACGGGGGTGACACTCCACACCTGAGCTGTTCGCTACAGTTAGACTACATCGGTCTAGGGTGACTATAATCGTATTCTATTTTTCATTCGGTGTTCACTAACGCCAAGACAGGCGAAATTGTCATTATTTAGTATGGTTATGACGACTCACTTAGAGGAATTAATGTTATGAAGTTTGCGGAAGACTATTTTCTTTTATGTTAGATTACTAGGGAACTTACTCACACTGGTACCCCACCTCGGTGTTGGTACGGCAGCATTATCTATTTTCTGTTATGATTGGATCACTCGGTAACTTACTCACACTGGTACCCCACCTCGGTGTTGGTACGGCAGCATTAACTATTCTTCTTTTACGGGCAACATCGGGTTGTCCGGGGACATTCTATATACATTCTCTTCAATCACTTTTGACATTCTATCAAACAATAACACACATGCATTAATACAAGATCAGACATAAACATACCAAACTAGTTTTAAAAAAATACAGGATTTTCTTGTGATTGCAAAGTTATACAAATCATTTTCTCAAATATACTTATGAACTCACCAACATTATATATGTTGATGTTTTCAAAATAACTTGTATTCTCAGGGACTCGTTAAGCAGAAGAATGAACAGGAATAGGGGATTTTGTTTTGTGTACTGTCAAACATCATACATTGAATGTTTTGGTCATGTTATTTAAAAGATTGTACTTGTGTAAACAATGGCAGTTGTATTATATTATGCATGGTAATGATGATGTTATGTTTCATTTATATTCACTGTAATGATATTTCAAGATGAAGTCACGTACAAGCCCCCAGACGTTTCCGCCGTCTGGTTCGGGGGTGTGACAGATTGGTATCAGAGCATTGTTTATAGTGAACTGGCATATCTAACCATACAAGATATGCAACTATAAATACAATGGGACTAAACTACTCTGAACATAATAATTAAAATACATACTTATGTGTGCATTTTAGAGTAATAACACAACAAGAACAGTAAAAGTCTTTGGAGAATTTGAACATCACTATTAAACCCGGGCAGTTATGTAGTCGTATTGGGGGTGTATGTAGCCTGATCAACTACATGTTGGATTAGTGTCTAAGCCCGTAATTATATTTGGTAAGTACTTGACCCGGTTGTGCATGGTCCTTTTGGGTTGCCTTCACCATAGCAACTTGACGGGGTGATTTATGGAGAGAGAGAAGATATTATGGTTTATTAATATATTATGAGAATAATATATTAAAGGAATAATCATATTAGTTAATTAATATTATTCGTAAATTAATTAAGAATTAATTTGGTGACTAAAAGAGATTAATTGAATAAAGGGGACTTAAACTGTCAAATGTGTGATAGTTGTATTTTGAGCTGGGAAACCTAATGGATTAAAGGGGTGAACGAAATTATTATGGGATTCCATAATATTTTCGTCCATGGCCTGGATTCTAGAAGGTTCTATGGGCTGCTTAGGGTTTAAGTTGTCCATTAGGGTTTTGACTGAAACCCTAACTGCTCACAATATAAATAGAACCCCTAGGCTATAGAAATCGGCCACTGCTTCTCTAAGAACCCTAGAGCCGATTTTGTGTGCCTCCTCTCTCTCTCATATACTACCCTCTTGCTAGTTGGTGTTTGTAAGCCATTAGAGGAGTGACACTTGTGACTCTAAGCATCAAAGACAAGAAGATTCAAGCAAGCAAACAAGAGGTAATATTATGGATCTGATTTGTTTCTTATAATTTCGAATTATTACCATTAGATCTAGGGTTTATAAGTCATGGATGATTGCATGTATAATTAGTGAAACCTAGATCCAAGCATTAGGGTTTGAATGTGCACATAGGAAAGTTCTTATGGCTCAAACCCTTCACTACATTCATTCAAAATACGACCAACATGTGTTCGGGAGTAATTGTGACGGACAATGAATCAAAAACTTACCATTTAATTATCCAAAGAGCTTATAGAATCAAACCTAAACAAAATTTAAATACTATAGGAGTATTTGGTGTGCTATTTGTTTCTAGTAATTATACCCCTTCGTGCAATACACTATAGACGGGTATCATTAGCCAGGAGACCCCTATTTCCCTAGTCAGGGGAATGCAGGGTGGCTTGACCCAGAAGAAGACTCAAAGGAAGAACCAGAGGAGGAACATGAAGTAGAACTTACAGATGAACCCGCCGAGCCAGTAGTGAACCTCGAAGAGGAAGATCTCGAGGGCGATGATGATGATGACTCGGATGCAGAATCCGATGTCATCAATCCTCCATACAGAGCCAGAGTACCGGCTTATCGTATGGGCCCCGATGGCCCCACGCCCCATGGGCACATGATATTTGGAGATGGAGTCACCAGCAGGAGATACGACCACACTATGGTAGGAACCGAGGTCTCTTCGATCTTAGTCATAGAGGACTAGCTGACCGGGCCCTCCCAGTCATGGTCCGGCGCACCCGAGACGTTGGCAACCAAACTCAGGACACCCCAAATCAAACGGAGCAAATGTGGTTGCTATTGAGAGAGATGAGAGACAAACACAGGAAGTGAATGGAGACTCCCGAGCAAGACAGTTAGTTTGGGAGGTACGACTACGAGATACCGAGCGACAAGTAGCTCGTCCCCGAGGTGCATCCACTTCATCAGAACCACCACCAGACACTTTCTGCCACGATTAGGATCAACCTTTTCTTTTCCCCCTACTATCTGATATGACTCTCTTTCGTGTACTAAGACGGTACTTACCAATGAAACAATTATGTGTTATCCTTATTTCATGTTATTGCATAAATTCAATTATATGCATAACCGAACCCTCGAAACCGCTAGATACTTAAGGATCTCGAAACCAAAACAACCCATATACTCTAAGGATAGACGTAACGATCGTGCCAAATTGGCAATTACCTACTACCGTAAATACATCATAGGGATGTAAATGGAAACAGTGAGAATCATACGACAAGACGCGAAATTTATAGAGTACAACCAGGAATGACGATCACTACTTACGATCTGGCTTATCATCATGTAGCAGGGAAATGTCATCCTACAGTAATAAAAAGCACACCCACGAGACACCGCTCCTGCAGATGGACTTTGCTACATTCCAAGTTGCTGTAACAGCGGCCGTAACCGCTGCTATGGCACAACTCAACGCAAACAACACCAATAGATGTGGAAATAGCATCGACAACTCCAGTCGTAGGAACGAGCACAAAAACCAACAAGTGACAGCTTATCAAGGTACTCCAAACCCCAAGCTTAAGAATAGGAAGCGGAAGTCTGGAAGTAAGAAAAAGGGACAACCCACTCAAGGGTTCTCGAAGAAGCAACATGTTGTTGCTGTCCATGCGACCATGACCCCTACTACATCAACACCAGTGAGAGCATATGCTGGAAGTCTTCCAAAATGCAACCAGTGCAATTTCCATCATAAGGGAGCCTGCCAGGAGCCGCATTGTAAGAAATGCAACCGAAAGAGTCACACCACCAAATACTGTAGAACTTATCCACGACAGAATCGTCAGCCAAACAAAAACAACAACAATCGCAACAACCTTAACAACAACACCAATGATGAGACTAGTCACACCTGCTATGGGTGTGGAGGAACCGGTCACTTCAGGCGCAATTGCCCCAAGGCTATCAATCAAGGAGCAGAAGGATCAGGAAGGGTCCTGACTTTGGTTCAAGGCGAAGCAGTCCAAGACCCGACGATTGTTACTGGTACGTTCCCACTTAACAACTCTTTTGCTTGCATCTTATTCGATAGTGGAGTTGAGCAAAGCTTCGTTAGTAACAAATTCGAGCACTTATTAAAACAACAACCCCAGAAGCTAAACGAAGCCTTCACGGTGGAGATGGCTGATGGGAAAAACCGAATTAACCTAGGATATTTATGTAGGGTATACCTTAACACCAAACAACCATTCATTTCAAATAAATTTAATGCCAGTAAATATTAGGAGTTTTGATGTGATAATCGGCATGGTTGGGTTAAGCCCCCACCGTGCTGATACTATGTGTCGTGAGAAGGCCGTTTACCTTCACCTCCCCAATCACGAAACTCTAATAACCTATGGTAATAAACCTGGCACCAATCCTCGTCTTAACTCATGCATTAAGGCACATAAGTGCCTGCACAAGAAGAACTATGTTTTCCTCGCTCACGTTGTGGACAAGCCTAAGGAAGAAGTAAGCATACAAGGTATTCCAGTAGCATGTGATTTTCCGGATGTATTTCCCGAGGAACTTTTGGGAATACCCCAGAGAGACAGGTCGAATTTCGAATCGACCTCATACCGGGAACCACATAAATTGCCAATTCATCCTACAGGGTAGCTCCCGCCGAAATTCAGGAGTTATCCAGTCAATTGAGAAGAATTGTTGCGCAAAGGATTCATCGGACCAAGCTTCTCACCCTGGGGAGCTCCGGTCTTGTTCTTCAAGAAGACGGATCCTTCAGAATGTGCATCGATTTTAGGGAATTGAATAAGCTCACTATCAAAAACCGATACCCACTTCCTCGGATTGACGACCTATTTGGCCAACTCCAAAGAGCTAGTTACTACTCTAAAATAGATCTAAGAACCAGTTATCATCAACTTCGAGTCCAAAAAGAGGACATTCCAAAATCTGCTTTCCGAACTCGTCGCGATCATTTCAAATTTGTGGTGATACCCTTCGATCTAACGAATGCTCCCACGGTATTCATGGACCCTACGAACCGAGTTTTCCCAACCATTCCTAGTCATCCTTTTAATTATTTTCATCGATAACATACTCAACTGCTCACGAAGCAAGAACAAAACACTGTCAACATCTACGACCGGCCTTGAAAGCATCAAAGCCGGAGAATATCATGGAGGAAGCACTACATGGATGGATAGAACTCTCGAAGTAAAAAGACGAAGCTTATTGTTATAAGAGTTGAGTTGGGCGCTATCTGGGTGATCGTCGATAGGTTAACCCAATCTGCCCATTTCCTGCTAATACAGAAATCAAACAAGACGGAAAGATTAGCTTGGATCTTTATCAAGGAGATCGTGAGACTCCATGAAATATCGGTATTTACTATCTCGGATCGAGATAACGGAATTACTTCAAGATTTTGGCAGTCACTTCAGAAGGCTATGGGAACATAGCTAAACATGAGCGTTGCTTACCACCCCCAAACTAATAGCCAAAGCGAACGGACCATTCAACCGCTCGAAGTCATGCTCTGAGCCTGGGTGTTTGAATTCAGCAAGTCATGGGATACCCGAATGCCCTTGATTGAATTCTCATACCATAACAGCTATCGCACGAGCATCAAGGTTGCTCCTTTCGAGACTCTTTATGGTCATAAATGCAGATCACTCGTCAGTACTCTCACGGGACCAGAAAACCATTCGCGAAACGACAGAGAAGATAATCCAAATCAAAGCTCGGCTTCAAGCATCGCGAGGCCGACAGAAGAGCTATGTTGACAAACGACGAAAACCTCTGGCATTCCAAGTCGGAGGCCGGGTACTATTGGGAGTCTTTCCCTGGAAAGGAATGATTCGCTTTGGGAAACAGGGAAAAATTGAACCCGTGATACATCGGACCATTCGAGATTCTTGCCCGAACTAGTCCAGTATCTTATAAGCTGCAACTACCTTCGGAGCTCAGCAACGTACACCCCGTGTTCCACGCCCCGAATTTGAAAAAGTGCCTATAAGGAAAAACTCTTATCATTCCTTTAGAAGAGATCGAAGTAAACGAGAATCTCCTGTTCACCGAAGAACCGGTCGAAATCATAGATAGAGAAGTGAAGAGTACGAAGCAAAGTCGTATTCCAATTGTGAAGGTTCGATGGATCGCAAAGCGTAGACCGAAATTCACATGGGAACGCAAAGATCAGATGAAGCAGAAGTACCCTCGCCTATTCCCTCGTTCATGATCCTACCTTTCGAAAGAATTTCGGGATGAAATCCCCTCTAACAGGGGGGGGGGGATGATGTCACAACTAGCATTTTGCTAGGAAATTCCACTCTCATATAATCATTCAACTAGTATAATAACTGGTACTCTAAGCGAATATCATACTCTATGCTCATCCAAATACATCTCATATGCTCAACTAAGGGCTGAAGACCTTAGAAATCCCAACTCAAGTTCTTTAAGGACTAGGATTTTCTTATTGGGCCTAACAGACCAATAAGCATTCAATTCGACTAGAACGGGCTTAGAACCCTTATATGGGCTCTAAATCAACCCACATTCATAAAACTTAACATTTTGGGCCACAATGAGCCTAAAATGGATTAGTTTACCCTAATGGGCCTTATTGGACCATAACAACTCCAATTAACCCTAATGGACCTAAAACCCATCCCTTTATCTTATGTTGGGCCGTAAGTACTTCCAAGGGCCCAATGGGCCGGAAATTTTCTCTATGGACTTCATAATTTCGAACCAAAGAAAGAATTGGGCCAAACTAATTCATCCTTCTTCCTCCTAGCCCAAATCGCGGGCCATGTATTAAAAAAAAAGGGGTTTAAATGTGCAAGTGCCACCTCAATATTGCATGGTGGTCACTCATGCACCAAAACCCCCATACAACAATGTAAGTTCTCATGTATCTAGGCAAGTCTTCTCTCTCCCTCTCCCCTCTTCAAAACTCACGGCCATAAGGCCTCCTCACCATTTTTTTTCACTTTCTCAAACTCTCACAAGAAGTCTCTCAAGAACTCTCCTACATTTTCCTCTAAATTTTCGAGAATTAGAGTATACTTCAAGAGATTCTTCTTCAAGATCATCAACTTTGGTAAGTTCTCACTTAGATCTATGATTTAACTTCTTGGTCTCTTCAAAAATCTCCTCTTACACCCATATTTTTATGGATCGTGTTCTTAGAACCATCTAAGTTCAAGATCTACTCAAGAAAGCTTGCTAGGATCAAAAATCTTCTTCCACTTCTTCATCAAAACCGATCCATCACCCCAAGGTGAGTTCATACCCCCTATTTTCGATTTTTACTTGGTTTTGGGAGGAGAATACAAGTTGCTTTATGTAGATCTATGTGTATATGCATGAATATGTGTGTTTTTCATGACTTATTTGTTGATTATGTGCTATTTACTTCATAAATCTAAAAATATGTTAAGAATATTAAGTTTATCACTTGGATCTACATGAAAACCTTGAGAAAAGTATGTGTTATCAGATATAATACATTTAAACTAGTAGATCTGGGATTTATACACTTAAAATAGCATTAAAGGAGTGTTGTGTTCAAAGATCTATCAACTAGACTCATAAATCAGCCCTTGACAGAAAAGTTTTGGTCCAATCTCGGACTGTTTTGATCAACTTAATTATAATATTTTTCAAAACTCTTTTACATGCAAAACTTTCAGGTTTATACCTTTAAAATTACTACTCTCACGTTTTGGCTTATTGGGCCAAGAACGTCATTTTTACAAAAAGTGGGACTTTTATGCTATTTTAGTGAATACTTGAACCAAAACCAACAATAAACTAACAAACGGATTAATTTTAATCATTTATAGGTTATTGGGCCTTAGTGGCCAATTTATATGTTTGATAGGTTTTGTATACTATTTGCGTGGTATTTGGGCCTATAAATACTTTACATGTGAAATGGGCCCTAGTTGTCCTTTTACATATATTTTGGGTCCATGTTATATAATCTCATTCATATTAGGTTTTGAAATTACTCACATGTTTAGCGATGCCCTAGTGGCTCGCTTATATGGTTCGTTGGGCCTGGAATGAGTTTTATACGATTATCTTCGCGTAAATTTGATTAAGGATCTAGTGAGTTTTATCGGTTGACACCTATCAAGTGTTCGATCGTAGCATGTAGTTATAATCAGAGTCTCTTGGAGGGAGAGCGGGGTTTTGTGTATAGATCTATACGGGGGTGACACTCCACACCTGAGCTGTTCGCTACACTTAGACTACATCGGTCTAGGGTGACTATAACCTTATTCTATTTTTTCAGTCGGCGTTCACTAACGCCAAGACAGGTGAAATTGTCATTATTTAGTATGGTTATGACGACTCACTTAGAGGAATTAACGTTATGAAGTTTGCGGAAGACTATTTTCTTTTATGTTAGATTACTAGGGAACTTATTCACACTGGTACCCCACCTCGGTGTTGGTACGGCAGCATTATCTATTTTCTGTTATGATTGGATCACTCGGTAACTTACTCACACTAGTACCCCACCTCGATGTTGGTACGGCAACATTAACTATTCTTCTTTTACGGGCAACATCGGGTTGTCCGGGGACATTCTATATACATTCTCTTCAATCACTTTTGACATTCTATTAAACAATAACACACATGCATTAATACAATATCAGACATAAACATACCAAACTATTTTAAGAAAATACAGGATTTTCTTGTGATTGCAAAGTTATACAAATCATTTTCTCAAATATACTTATGAACTCACCAACATTATATATGTTGACGTTTTCAAAATAACTTGTATTCTCAGGGACTTGTTAAGCAGAAGAATCAACAGGAATAGGGGATTTTGTTTTGTGTACTGTCAGACATCATACATTGAATGTTTTGGTCATGTTATTTAAAAGATTGTACTTGATGTAAACAATGGCAGTTGTATTATATTATGCATGGTAATGATGATGTTATGTTTCATTTATATTCACTGTAATGATATTTCAAGATGAAGTCACGCACAAGCCCCCGGACGTTTCCGCCGTCTGGTTCGGGGGTGTGCCATAAAATTATGATTATGCTCAAGAAAAGATTGTCAGTCTACCTGCCGAGCTTGAAACATTAAAAAATAAGTTTGAAAATGCATACTTTAATTTTAAAAAATTTGATGTGTCAAGTAAAAAGGTTGAGACTATGATTGAGAAATAATTAAGATTTAAAGATAATTAGAATAAGGGTCTAGGGTATCATAGTGTTCCACCACCCTTCAGTGACAACTATACCCCACCCCTTGAAACCAATGAGGTAGAGATACCTGCTCAGTGTGGTCCACCACCTGTACCAGCTTCAGTTAAGACTGAACAATCTAGCCCAACTGAGAATATTGAGTTGAACGATACTAATGCCTCTACCTCATGTGCAGAGCAGGTCAAAGTGCATGATGGGCATGAGCAGAACACAAATAATTTTTGTTCGGCTGATAATGATTCAAGAGCTTGTGATGAGGCGAATAATTCTAATGCTTCTACTTCATGTGCAGATAAAGAAGCAGTGCAAGATGGGAGTGAGCAGATCAAAAGCAATTTTGAGCCTGCTGAAAGTGTTTCAAAGGCTTGTGATGATGATACTCCCACTGTGGAAAAACCCAAGCCACAAAAGTCTGTTAAACAATTTGTTAAATGTTCTTGTTCTTATGCTTGTGCTTGTGGAAGTCCCTTGAAACAAAATTCTTTTGGACAAAGACCAAGTCACAATCTCATGTATAATGAAAGACATACTTGCTTTAACTGTGGAATTCCCGGTCACATTGCCAGAAATTGCCCATATCATGCATATGTTCCCTACTATGCACAAGGTTGGCAGAATGCGCCAAGAGGGAGATCTTTCAAAAGAAATCCTTCCAGGTCACAATCACGCAATGGTGAATGGAACGCGAAAAAGGCCAAGAATCAAACTCCCAAGGACAAGAAAGAAATGTCGGCCAAGAAGCCAAATTCAAGAGATGGTCCAGTTAAACCAAGATCGGTTAGGTCAAAGACTTATTGGAGTTCGGTTTCAAGTTCTAAAGCGAGTGATTAGGCATCCATCAAATCAAACAAGAAATGGGTTAAACCCGACTACAAATGGGTACCAAAGGTTCACACTCCCAAATAACCTAATGATTCTAACATTTCTTCATCTTATGTGTGTGATAAACAGGATATGTCATGGGAGAGAGTATTGTGTGTAGATGATAAAGGTCAACCCAACTTTAAAATGGGTTGGGTTCCAAAAGCTAACTAATCTCGCGCTCTGTGTCAGAACAGCTATGGAGGAATATCATCAGAATTCGGTTTGTTGATAGTGGTTGTTCCAGACACATGATAGGAGACATCTCTTAACTACATTACATTCAGAACTTAAATTGAGAGTATGTGTCCTTTGCGGGAAAGGAAGAGGAAAGAGATCGCAAATGACATCCATCAAATGGGGATCGCGCTTAACGGTGTGTTGAATTTTTAGTTTGTTAACTTCGTTCTAGAATTGAAACACATCTAAGGCTGAATTCGTTGTTGCATCTGCTTTGTGTTATCTAGTCATCTGAATGCGTCTTCAATTGCTGAATTAAGGTTTGAATTCTTTCGATACTCCTGAGTTTTATTCAAATGATTCGTTTCAACGACTAATTTTATTTTTGTGTGTTTAGATTTGCGCATTTATTTTCTTTCTTCCCCATGCACAAATTCAGGGGGAGAAATTAAAAATTCAAAAATATAAAAATTAGAAAATCAAAAAATTCAAAAAGATATTTTCTTTCGTGAGTATTTTTGGGAAGTGATATGAGACTTAGTGATAAAGGGCAAGTAATTGTTTGACAACTTTGATCCCAAAAGTTTTTGTCTCTGTACATTTTGTATTTTATTTTTGTTTTTGTTAAATTTGTTCATAGTTTTCCTCTATGCACAAATTTAGGGGGAGAATTAAAAAATTAAAAAATTTTAAAAAATCAAAAATACAAAAATACAAAAATATGTTTTGTTATGTTTTTATTTTTTTTCAGAAAAATTAAAAATCCAAAAAGATGTTTTTGAGCGTATTTTAATTTTATTTTATTCTTAGTTGCTTTATTTGTGTGCTAAGTTTAGTTTTATTTTGTTTTTATCTCAAAATTTAGTTTGTCTTGAAATGTGAATTCTTAAGAAGAAGAGACTCAAGGAGACTGTATCGGAATATTCTGAGCAATGAGAAGAAACTTGGAAAGGAATTGACGGAAGATTCAAATGCGAATGATAGACTCTTCCATATTGAGACAGATACCAGTCTTAATAGGAGTCTTCGCATCAAATGTTAATAATCAAAAGTCATTTTCACCATGACTAATGTGAAACACCCAACCATTCTTGACCCTTATCTAAACATTCTCCATTAAATCATTTCCACGTACCGGTACCCCTTGAGGTTCGAGTATAAAACAACTCGGCTGACGGTTACCAAAAAGTCTGTATTTATGATCTTAGAAGTCATTGTCACCATGATTCTAAATGAAACCAAAAATCCAAAACCCATCCATTTCTGAATTAACGGTGAACATTTTAATGTTCTAGATATTTTCACCCATGAAATTGACGGATAATGGTTCATACCTGGTGTGACATTGTACAAAATGTCAGTTAGGCAGTTTCTTTCTAAGAACTATCGTATTTAAGGAATTGGAAGTCTGAAACTGTACAAATTGTCAAATTGATCTTGTCAGCTTTCTTTACCTAAGAACTGTCACGGCACCAGGGCGATTCACCCAACAGGGAAACATATATCGTTGAATGCCTCGCCAAGGGCCAAGTTAACTTGTTTAACTTGAAAAACTGTATTGAGGTCTTTGATCTAGGATATACAGGGGCTAACATCAAAACTAGCCAAGAGTAGTTCTCCGATACTAAACAAATCGCAGTGCGTTCCTCCGAGTTCACACAGATACTCCGAGAAGCCTCTTTCTGAGCCAAAGATTCATCCTTGAACAACTATGGTGAGAAGGGTCTTTATGATTCTTTCTGTGATCCACAAGGATTTTTTAGTCAATGGTTACTTCTCAAGAAGCATTGGTGACTGTTAAAGAGCATTCATTCGAAGGAACAAGAAGTGAAGATCATTTTTCAACACTAAATCTTTCAACCCCATAAGCAAGGTGAAGCTGTAATTGAAGCTATGTGACAAGTTGCATTGAAGCCTCCTTAATCAATTTGTTGTTATGTAACGCCCCATCTCTGGTATGTAATTTTAATTAAGTATCTCCATTTCTTAAGGGGTACTCGACGAGTCTGTAGCCCGACTCGTCGAGTAAAAGCGGGATGAGTTCGCGATTTAAGTTGGCTACTCAGCGAGTCCATATGTTGGGACTCGGCGAGTCTGCCTGTCTGGATGAAGCCCTAATTTCAAGGGTTTGTACCCTATTTAAACGTCATTATAGCCTCCCACCCCAGCCTCCAGCACCTTTAGAGCATTTCCCCTGTGAACCCTAGCCCCCATTGTTGAACTTGAGTGTGTTTGTGCTAGTTTGGAAGCTTTGGAAGGGAAGGAAGGAAAGAAGGTCCATAGAAGAGAAAGGAGATCCAAGAGTTAGTTTCCATCTGTTTCTCATTCCGGTAATAAAGTTATTACCTTGTGTATTCCTCCATTAAACCCTCTTTTATGCTTGTTATGTCTCTTTTGGAGCCTTATATGATTCAAAACTTGAGATATGGACTCTCCTTTGGATGGAAACCTTAGATCTGGACGTTAGTGAACTCCAGAAGCTCATTATAGCCACCTTTAGGCAATCTTGGCCTTGTTCCAAACCCTAAGAGCCTAGTATTTGATGATTTTGGGTATTTTAGTCTCATACCCTTGTGCACGCACGTAAAGTTGGAAACTTTACATGTAAAACCAGTCCTAGAAGCTCAGATCTATGTTTTGGAAGCACTGTAATAGATTAGAATCGAATGTATAGTAATAGCATGCTTGGCACTCGACGAGTTGTTCTTCAACTCGGCAAGTTGTTCATACGACTCGGCGAGCCACAGACTGGACGTGTTCATATGATGAATGAGAACTCGACGAGCTGTTCATACAACTCGGCGAGTCGGATGAAGTTAGACTCGATGTTAGTATCGAAGAAGAACTCGTCGAGTCTTTGCCAAACTCGACGAGTAGAAGCGAGTAGAGGACTAGAATGGATGAAAGGGACTCGGCGAGTCGGTGGCCCAACTCGGCGAGTCCGGTTAACTGGAAGTTGACTTTGACCAGGGGTAAAATAGTTATTTTACCCTGAGATTAGTTATCAGTATTTGATTTAGTGTTTATGGGATTTGTAGCCGGGGAGTTCCGAAGCAGCAGTAAGGCAGTTTCAGATTTAGCATCTCCGCAGCCAGCGTTACGAGGTGAGTTTCCTTCCAGTAGGAACGGGTCTACGGCCACAATGCCGGCCCATTTAGATAGCAGTAGCTCCGGACTTTGGTCTGATGCAGTAGTGCAGTATGCTTGATGTCTTTGTGATTCAGGCTTGTTTATGTGTTAGTTAGTCCGGACCTCGGTCCGATGCAGTATGCAGTATATGTGTTCATGTTAGTAGTTATGATTATGTTATGCTAAGTCCAGTTAGTCCGGACTTCGGTCCGATGCAGGGGGCAAGGCCCCAGTTAGTCCGGACTTCGGTCTGATGCAGGGGGCAAGGCCCCAGTTAGTCCGGACTTCGGTCCGATGCAGAGGATCCGTACTCGATTCAAGAGGGGCCAAGACAAAGCCAGTGAACTTGTAGTGTGTATGTATAATCCCTCAGCAGTGAAGTGTATTTTGATAGTTATTGTGATATGCTTTCAGCATGGTGACGTTGCGTGAAAGGCCAGTAGGCGGATCAGGCGCCAGAGAGGGATCAGGCTCGGGTTTAGGGACCGAGCAGCTCGAGGAGCGTATGAGAGAGTTTGTATCAGCTGAGATCACGCGCAGTATCTTAGACCAGACTCATGTGATCTTTGGCACGGTCAAGGAGGGTATACTAGAGATTTTGGATGAGAGGCTTAGAGCCTTTCGCGCAGAGATGATGGCTTTGCTAGGAGCGCGTACGTTGACAATTCGAGAGTTTAGAGCTTGTGGAGCACCAGATTATCATGGGGATAAGGACCCCATTGCTAGCAGCAGATAGTTGGCAGATGTTGCCAACGCTTTCCGCGCAATTCAGTGTCCTAAGGGGGACAAGGTCAGACTCGCTTCCTGTGTTCTGAAGGGCAGAGCGCGAGATTGGTGGGAGGAGGTTGTTCATGCCTTAGGGGTGATGTCGCGTTGGATGCGATGTCATGGGGTGATTTCTCGTCTAGGTTTAGGGCTGAGTTTGCACCAGCTATTGAGGTGCAGCAGTTGGCACGAGAGTTCCAGGATCTTCAGCAGACTACTGAGACGGTGGCGGAGATCACCGCCAAGTTCAGGGAGAGGGCTCTCTTGGTTCCGCAGTATGTGGCGGACGAGGAGATGAAGAAAGCTCGATATCATGAAATGCTGAGATATGACATCAGGCAGTTTGTGGGCAGGTCCAGCTGCAAAACGCTGGAGGACATGATTGCTCGGGCCAGAGAGAGGGAGATTGATCTAGAGCATATCAAGAAGAGGAAGCCGTAAGAGGTTCAGGTAACCACGGGTTCGAGCAAAAGGCCCAAGGGGTCAGATTCGAGATCGAGGGATCATCAGAGCCGCAGCCGATGCGGAAAGTCAGGCAGGACGCACGAGGGTGCGTGTAGGAGTGGTAGTGGTGGTGATTCTGGCTGCTTCCGGTGCGGCCGGACTAGTCATTTTAGCAGAGATTGTACTGTTACCACCACTCAGGGGTCAGATATGATATGTTTCCTTTGCAGACAGTGGGGCCACAGGGAGGCCCAATGTCCGAGTTTGTTTCCGGCAGTACAGATGATATCACCTGTCCTTGCCACTTTGAGGATCACCGACGGCCGTCAGGGCCGGGTAGAGGCGCCTGCGGTGGGAAGCAGGGCTTTTCAGTTGTCTGCAGTGGAGTCGCGAGCAGTACGCGAAGAACTACCCGACAATATTGGGCTAGCAGCTAAGCTTCAGGGTCAATTAGCGACTACTCAATCAATTAATGAGGTAGTCGGGGTAGCTCAGGAGAAGAAGATTGGTTTGGATGAGCAACGCGGTAAAAGGAAGCGAGCACTTATTTCAGGACAATTGGGAAGAAGTGAAGAGTCATACTCAGTTGAATTGGGTGTTGGAAATCGGGAAGACCTTGAGGTGTGTGGTAAGTGTGGAGGAACTCATGGGTTTGCTTGTCACAAGTTCAGGTGTTTCAAGTGCGGGGAAAGGGGGCATGTGTATCAGGATTGTAAGAAGGATCAGATATGTTTTCATTGCCACCAGCCTGGTCATTTCAAGTCTTGCTGTCCTGTTTTGGTGGTAGAGAGAGTCCAGGTTCAGGCGCCCATTGTTCCGCAGGAAGTCAAGATCGAGCCGCACTAGATCGCAGGTATGTCGTTTGAATTCTCCCTTTGTAATAATTCTATTGTTAAGGTTCTAGATCGGTAATGATAATGATACTTTAGAATGTTGTGGCCTGCTTGCGATTGAGTGATATGCTATCTGCATATCTTGAATTTTAGAATGATAGTTGGAGGACATCACCTGTAGAGCAGGTTACTTCGGATGCAGTAGCGGTAGCAAGTATGTGTGAGACTCGGTAGCATCTCACTACCTTCGGGAAGGTGTTGTTTGGGTATAGGTGGGTTATATTCCAGCACGAGGAGCACCTGAGGGAGGTGATAGAGACTTTGAGAAGGGAGAGACTTTTGCAAGGTACCCCAAATGTGAGTTATGGTTGTGTGAGGTGCAATCTCTTGGGTACCTTGTCAATCGGAAGGGTATTCTAGTCGTTCCGGCTAAGGTAGAGGCCGTGATGCAGTGGGAATTTCCAAGGTCTCCAATTGAGATTCGGAGCTTCCTGGGTCTAGCAGGTTATCACCATAAATGTATTCAGATTCTTGGAAGTGGTGTGATCTTTTGGATTGGTTAGTAGTGACACACTAGCAATGGCAAACATGGTTTTCAGCAGATTAAGCATAGAAGGGTAAGAAGGATTGAGGATCCTTCCAGCATTGTGTGCTGTAAGACGTTAGTTGAATCAAAGTGGGGGAGAATCATCCGAGGATTCAAAAGTAGGAGCAGTTTTGAAACTGGGATAAGTTTCGCATCCTTATCAGAAAGGAAGACAGTCCAGACAGATGTGTGGTTTGAGGATAGTGTGAGATAGAAGTTTGGAAAAACTTGCCAGTAAGGAGATCGCATTCCCGTAATGTTTGCCAGCAAGCCTTAGGGAATCAGGTTGGGGATTTCAGTCAGGACATGGGTTCAGTCTTGAATGATAGGTCGTATGTATACTCGTCATCGGATGTGTTCGGATCAGTAACCAACAAATGAGATAGTGTTAGAGTGTTATAAGTCTGCAGGTGTAGCCGTAGCATTCACTAGCAGCCAGATAGTGTTAGAGTGTTGTAAGTCTGCGGGTGTAGCCGTAGCATTCACTAGCAGCCAGATAGTGTTAGAGTGTTGTAAGTCTGCGGGTGTAGTCGTAGCATTCACTAGCAGTTAGGTAGTGCTAGAGTGTTGTGAGACTGCGGGCGTAGCCGTGGAATACACTTGGCTGGTAGACAACATGAGCGCGTTGTTAGGACGCGGAAGGAACATTAGCCCCCAGTTCGGGCGTAGCTGTGAGGATGTGGAAATCCACGAAGTGGATTTCGGAATTGTCTGGATGGATTAGACCTAGTTGAACCAGTGATAAGACTGTAGGAATGCCACTGTAGTTGTGAGATCGAGGAAGCAATGGATTGCTTCAGGTTACTTGTTATATAAGGCTACAATTGGTCATGTGGCAATCGCGTTTAGTTGTGGGTTGGTAACTGTGACAACCCGGAAAAATTTTTATTTTAAAGCCCAGTCAATCAACTCAAATGAGTGTCAAACTCATTAGTAATGAGTTCTAGCCTTGTTAAAAGGTCTTTCCGAGGAGTTTTAGCCTAGTACACTTAAGGAATAAGTGTTGGATTTTATCTGCTAAGGCCACAGTACAAGATTCAAGCCCTAAACTCCATCCTGTGGAGTTTACGACCGTAAACATGGAGTTTACGGTCGTAAACTCATGTAGGCCATAAACTCCTCCATATAAGTTCATTTCCTTCACTTTTCTTCATTCTTTCACTTTCACCTCAAGAACACATGAGTTTTCTCTCAAGTATCATCCCGATCTTCATACTTGATCTTCAAAAATCGTAAGTGTTCTTTCTCTAGTTAGCTGTTAATCCTTCTTAACTAGCTTCATCCTCATGATTCATCCATGGAAATCATGTTTTCATAGATCTTCAAGTTTCACCAAGAACACCAAGAACACACACTAGTGTTCATGGCCAATATCAACCATTTCAAGCTTCTAGATCGTAAGTACACTTCCCTATACTTCATATCTAGTTAGTACCCATGCTTAGAGACTTGAAAACATCAAAGAACACAAGATCAAAGGGAGTTTACGGCCGTAAACTCCCAAGACCGTAAACCCCTTTTTGGTGGCCATTAGGGCCATAAACCCTATAGGATGCAAGGCCAGTAACCCATAACCCTTCCTTGATGTTTGAAGGACCTTAAACTTCACTCAAGATCTTAATGACCATGAGTTTACGGCCGTAAACCCCTTTGGGCCGTAAACTCATCAAAAGCCTCATTTGAGGTGGTCTTTCTCATACAAGTGTAGAAAAAAAGTCCTTAAAGCATCCATAGCTTTCAAACCAACACTTAGCCATGTTGACCATGAGTTTACGGCCGTAAACTCATGAGGAATGGTCCATGGGCCGTAAACTCTAAAAAGTGGTGCAATGGTGCCACAATTACTTCCTAAGGCTTGGACTTGATCATAGTATGCTTAACCTTGACTTGTTAGACCTTAACACACCAAATGGTAGAAGTTACCATGGGTTTACGGCCGTAAACCCATTAGGACTGTAAACCCTAAACCGTAAACTCATGTTAGTGCCATTTCACTTTCCTTTGTTGAATCACATGTGATTCCAACACTTGATCAAGGTGTTTCCTAGTCCCGGAAGGTGTTTCCTTTCATATAGTTGTTTATAAGCACTATATTCATGTCAATATGTGTCCTTATATGTCATTTATGACTTATTGTGTCTCGGGACTTCATTCGTGGAACTTTTCATCCTTACACGCATACCCGTTTGAATCACCCACATCAGGTGAGTTCATACCCCGTAATGAATCTTTTAACTGTTTTAACTGTTTTAAGGGGGGGAATACAAGTTGAACACAATGATAATTGTGTAAATGTTTGTTATAAACATCTTTCAAAATATTACTTATGTCATTTATAAGTCGTCAAAACATTTCAAAACTCTTTTAAAGTTATGTTACTTTCTAGTTATACAAAATTTTATTTTTAAAGTACAAACATAACTTAGTAGATAAACGAGTCTTTCCAGTAACAGTCCAAGTAGAACATTAGTAAGTTATAATAGGTATAGTTTAGGAGAATGCTATTCATTACTTCTAGTACAATGAAGCACACAAAGAGTCAATACCATACAGAACAGATAGCGAAGAGAATCAAACAATACCATACAGAGAGAACACACAATTACTAGAAACAAACAGAACGTACAAGATACAGTACAAAACAAACAATTTAGGTTGCTATAGCATGAGAACACACATACAGGATCTAATTATACCAATGAATCACTAACTCATTGTTTTAAACAAAAGGTGATAGTTATATTGGGTATACATGATCATATACTTTAATGTGAATTACATGGCTTAGGTCGTGTTTAGTTCCCCTAATCTCCTGTCAAGGAGAGCGTATAGTAAGGGTTCTAGCCTTCACATTATAACCGTAATAAAACAAATATGTTTTTAGGTTATTAGTACATCCGCATGTCATTATAAACGACAACTGTGTACTTACACTTCCCTTTCTTTCATAGAGTGACGGTACCACTTGAAAGTCCAACCCAAACTATTTTCGAGTCAAGATAGTTATAAACTAGGGAAAATATACATTCTTACAAACGACAAACGGAACAGTCGAGTCTAGCACATAACAGAAGATGCCTTGGTAGAAGGATACGAGTAAAAGATAGGACCATAATGCTAGTCTTATGATTCCTTAATGTATACATAACAGGATATATATATATATACCAATAGGGTCCGACATGAAATAGGATGTGTGTTCTCCGCTTCATTTCCTGTTCCTTGTTTGGTTGTGGGCTTGGAACGAATTCACCCAATCTATTTTCTACCCGGTTCTATGTATATGTATGCTTAGTATACATTGAGTCATCATAAGGGTACCAGGTATGGGTCAGGTTATAGGACACAGAGTCAAAGCACAGTTTTTCTAGTACAAAACATACTTTCAGTACTTTTGGTATACAAAACTAGAAACTTCCCAGTAAAGGGTTTAATCCATTTTATTAAACCGATACAATTTAAAAGACCTTATATGAGTAACTCTATAATACCTTAGTTTATACACCATGTTTATATATAAAACTAATACCCAATAGGTAGTTGGATGTGTGCTTTCCGCCTTACTTCCTGTTCCTCGTTTGGTTGTGGAATTAGGGCAGATTCGCTCAATTAACTTTCTATCCGATATTAGATTATATATAGCAGTATAAACTAAGCTATTATAAAAGTAGTCACTATGGTCACTATTTTATTATAAGAAATAAGGGTTTTCTTAAAGAACTTATTCATTAGATATAAAGGAAACATTACAATTAACTCCATGAGTAACAAGTGATTACACCAGGGTTATATATGACGATGATCTAACAACCAATGGAATGTGTGCTATCCGCCTTAATTCCTGTTCCTTGTTTGGTTGTGAGCTTAGGGCAGATGCGCACAGTCGATTGTTTGTTTACTCTGAGTCTTATATAACTTGTACCCACTTAGTACCCATAGAATGGGTTGTAGTATCATTTTACTTAACTTCCATCAAAGTAGGAAATATATGATTTTCTAGAGGAACAGGCGAACTTTTCCAAAACAGAACTTACAACTTACAACATTTTACAACTACATGTTACAACTACATTTTCAACAACACTTTACAACTTACTTACATCACTAAACTCTTATGAACTCACCAGCTTAATTGCTGACCAACTCTTTCAAATAACTTGTATTCTCAGGAGACTATTAGACAGGTGCTCGTGCTGGGGATTCAGAAGATGAAGCATTATAGCTTCAAGTCTTGTTTTGTTATTTGTGTATGAATTCTATGTTTTGTGAACACACACATTGTAAACACTTTCTTTCGAAATGAAATGGTTGTTCATTACTTGCTTACCATATACATATCTCGTGATACTAAACATGACGTCCTCCACCCCTGAACGATTCCGCCGTTCCGGTTTTGGGGTGTGACAGTAACCTCAGGATTCGACGTGTGGAATCGGTCAGTTAGATCAGAAGGCCGCTAGGGCCACAGTGACAAGATAGCTAGTAGTTGTTAGTTTCAGAGAAGGATTTCGTTCAGAAGTTGTGTGAGGCGACTAAGTAGGGAGTCCTTGGGGCTCCGCAGTCGGGCGGGAACCCGGTATTTCAGATGAATGACGAATGAATTGAGACCAGGAAGGTCTCGATAGATGTTGGAAAACAGCCATGTAGCAGCATGCTGTTTCAGGTAGTTCAGTGTTCAGGCAGTTCAGTGTTCAGGCGATTCAGTGTTTCCAGGCAGATCAGTGTTTCAGACAGTGTTGGGTCTCCAGCGGAAATGGTATTTTGGATCCAGCAGGTCCGTAGCAGATTGCAGACTAGAGTCGACAGAAGAGTTACGCCGACAAGAGGCGTTCAGACTTGGAGTTTCAGGTGGGCGATATGGTCCTCCTGAAGGTATCACCCTGGAAGGGTGTTATCAGGTTCCGGAAGAGGGGCAAGCTGGGCCCCAAGTGCTTTGGTCCTTTTAGGGTTCTGGCCCGGGTGGGTCGGGTTGCTTATTGGTTGGACCTTCCAGCAGAGCTTAGCCAGAACCACAACACTTTCCATGTTTCTCAGTTGAGGAAGTGTTTGGTGGACGAGTCAGCAGTGATACCCTTAGAGGATATTCAGGTTGATAGCAACCTGAATTATATCGAGAGACCAGTTGCGATCTTGGATCGGAAGACGAAAACCTTGAGGAACAAGGTGGTTCAGTTAGTGAAGGTGCAGTGGCATCACCGAAGGGTTCAAAGTGGACGTGGGAGACCGAGGGGGAGATGAGGGAGCATTATCCTGAGTTATTTTCGGATTCAGCGACAGCAGACTTCGAGGACGAAGTCTAATATAAGTGGGGGAGAGTTGTAACGCCCCATTTCTGGTATGTAATTTTAATTAAGTATCTCCATTTCTTAAGGAGTACTCGACGAGTCTGTAGCCCGACTCGTCGAGTAGAAGCGGGATGAGTTCGCGATTTAATTTGGCTACTCGGCGAGTCCATATGTTGGGACTCGGCGAGTCTGCCTGTCTGGATGAAGCCCTGATTTCAAGGGTTTGTACCCCATTTAAACGTCATTATAGTCTCCCACCCCAGCCTCCAGCACCTTTAGAGCATTTCCCCTGTGAACCCTAGCCCCCATTGTTGAACTTGAGTGTGTTTGTGCTAGTTTGGAAGCTTTGGAAGGGAAGGAAGGAAAGAAGGTCCATAGAAGAGAAAGGAGATCCAAGAGTTAGTTTCCATCTGTTTCTCATTCCGGTAATAAAGTTATGACCTTGTGTATTCCTCCATTAAACCCTCTTTTATGCTTGTTATGTCTCTTTTGGAGCCTTATATGATTCAAAACTTGAGATATGGACTCTCCTTTGGATGAAAACCTTAGATCTGGACGTTAGTGAACTCCAGAAGCTCATTATAGCCACCTTTAGGCAATCTTGGCCTTGTTCCAAACCCTAAGAGCCTAGTATTTGATGATTTTGGGTATTTTAGCCTCATTCCCTTGTGCATGCACGTAAAGTTGGAAACTTTACGTGTAAAACCAGTCCTAGAAGCTCAGATCTATGTTTTGGAAGCACTGTAATAGATTAGAAACGACTGTATAGTAATAGCATGCTTGGGACTCGACGAGTTGTTCTTCAACTCGTCGAGTTGTTCTTCAGACTCGACGAGTTGTTCATACGACTCGGCGAGCCACAGACTGGACGTGTTCATATGATGAAGGAGAACTCGACGAGCTGTTCATACAACTCGGCGAGTCGGATGAAGTTAGACTCGATGTTAGTATCGAAGAAGAACTCGTCGAGTCTTTGCCAAACTCGACGAGTAGAAGCGAGTAGAGGACTAGAATGGATGAAAGGGACTCGGCGAGTCGGTGGCCCAACTCGGCGAGTCCGGTCAACTGGAAGTTGACTTTGACCAGGGGTAAAATAGTTATTTTACCCTGAGATTAGTTATCAGTATTTGATTTAGTGTTTATGGGATTTGTAGCCGGGGAGTTCCGGAGCAGCAGTCAGGCGGTTTCAGATTTAGCATCTCGGCAGCCAGCGTTACGAGGTGAGTTTCCTTCCAGTATGAAAGGGTCTACGACCACAATGCCGGCCCGTTTAGATAGCAGTAGCTCCGGACTTTGGTCCGATGTAGTAGTGCAGTATGCTTGATGTCTTTGTGATTCAGGCTTGTTTATGTGTTAGTCCGGACCTCGGTCTGATGCAGTATGCAATATATGTGTTCATGTTAGTAGTTATGATTATGTTATGCTAAGTCCAGTTAGTCCGGACTTCGGTCCGATGCAGGGGGCAAGGCCCCAGTTAGTCCGGACTTCGGTCCGATGCAGGGGGCAAGGCCCCAGTTAGTCCGGATTTCGGTCCGATGCAGGGGGCAAGGCCCCAGTTAGTCCGGATTTCCGTCCGATGCAGGGGGCAAGGCCCCAGTTAGTCCGGACTTCGGTCTGATGCAGTGGGCAAGGCCCAGTATGTGATTTATATGTTATTGTATGGTATGTGGTAGTTTGGGGGAGCTCACTAAGCTTTGTGCTTACAGTTTTCAGTTTTGGTTTCAGGTACTTCCGGTAGCGGAGGGAAGAGCTCGGGATGATCGCATGCCCACACCATAGTTAGTCAGCCTGGGATGTTTTACTCTGATAAGAAGATTATGTTTTAAATTAAAACTATGATTTTATGTTGTGATTTATATTAGGAATTGACAATTGTGGTTTAACTAATGTTTTAAAACGATTTTTTTAGTCATGATTTTTGGGTCGTTACATGTTATCTATAAACCTGCTGAAGTGATCCAGAAGAATCGGTCTCTCTGTTATTCTCTCTGAAGATTCTCAAGCTGAAAGTGCTGATTTTCAAGAATCTTTACAAGAAGCCTCCACACCTAATGTGCGTTCAAAGTCAGATCTTTAAAAGAAGCCCAACTGGTCAAGATGAAGTTATTCATGAAGAAAATTCATATGTTCATCTTGAAGTTGTGAAGAAGTCGAAGATTACAGCTGAAAGCCAAAGATCAACGAAGATTGTTAGGACTAAATTATGGTTTATTAAGAAAGCTATAAATCAAAGGAGAAGATTGTTAGGACTAAATTATGGTTTATTGTAAGTGAAAAGAAAGCTATAAACCAAGGGGGAAATTGTTAGGTCATAAATTATGGTTTATACTTTGCTATTCATACGCCTTTAGAGTTTTCAGTCTAGGGTCGAAATCCCATTGAGTTCTTTGTAATTGGACTGAAATCGTGTGTGATTTTTGTTAGGCTCTGTATTGTTTTGTTTAGGTTGTGGGCTTGGTCTTGGTTATTAGGCCTAGGTATATATAGGGTTATTTAGGCTTGCAAATGAGTAAGAAAGGAGGGTGGGACGTTCTAAGGGTTGCCATATTGCCTAGAACACATTTTTAGAGAGAACCAAGAGAGAACAATGTGTAATCAACATCTTATGTACCCGACTATTGAATGATAATAGTGTGCATTGAAGATTAATCTTTTGTTCTTATTTCATCTTACATCTTGCATCATTCACTTGATTGGGATTCCGCACCATCAAGTGAATCTGATTGATACATCATAGCAATTTAGGGACTTACACTAAGACTATACATGCATTATATGTAATAATAAACTACAAATGGACCTTATCATCATGTGGAAAGTTAATAACAAATTAAATGAAGTGTGAAATAGATGTGAAGGCTAGTGATTCACTACTTCCAAAATACCACTAGACATAAGAATTAAATGCCAAAGTCAACACCTAGGACTCTACTCTCCTCATTCTCACGTGATTAATGCTCATTCACCCACCAAGTCCCACCTTTTCTTCATGTAGCAAGTACCATGCACTAAATGGAGTTGCTTTCAAGTTTTAATTTAAAGTACAAAGGTAGGTGAGGTGAAAATGCTTAACTTTTATAAGTAACCAAAGAAGTACTCTAATGATGAAAACGTGGACAAATGGAGTACCTTAAATGACTAGCACACTCCTTCTCCCTCTATCTCACGTGCCATCCTTCCCTCGTAATTCTTTTATCCATGCAAAACCCCAAGCCTTTATTAGAGAGTAGAGTTGCTTCTAAAAAATGGCCAAAAGTACATACTAAGAGAAAATTGACAGCTTTTTGGAGTGTATAAAAAGGATACTATTATGGACCTTTAACCCATAAAAGTTCAGCCTCAAACCTCCTTCCTCTCTACTTCCTCTCCTGTGTTCGAAGTTCATCAAGAACACCTCCACGGAGGTGTTTTTTGCTGTGATTTCGGGAGGAAAAAAGGGGCAGCAACCACCGAGTTTAGCCACCTGTTACAACCTACAAATGTGCCAAATATCCCCCTGAAGTCGTTTGTTTTTCTGCCCATTTATCCCTCTCACTTGCATTTGCGAAAACAGGAATAAAAGGGGGCGAGAAGGCTGCCGGAAACACCTCCGGCCACCCCATTTCTGTCGACAGCCACTGTGGCTGTTTTGGTGAGTTTTCTCCCATCTTAAAAATCTGAAAAACTTGTTTTTTTGAGCATCTTTGTGTGGTCCAATAATCTAAATCATGATTTGTTTATTGTTGGTGAAGCAACCGGGTCTTGAACGAAGCAAGAACCTCACTGAATCTTTCGTCTAGACTCGAGAATCACGCACCAAATGTGAATCTTTATGGCCCCGTTTTACGTTTTTCAATTGTATTGGGGGGAGATACATACTTAAGTATTTTTATATAATTTGATGACTAAAAGATTTATACTTTACATGCATGCAAAAGTTGATGTCACATACAAAAATTATTAATAGTTATATATGTTACAAATGCTATTTTTACAAATAAAGATTGTTAAAAATATTGTGGTTAGTATTTGATAAACAAAAGAGTTTTTATAAAATGTTAGACATATTTATAAGTACTTGTGGAAATAAAAATGTTGGATAAGAATAAAGCTAATGAAAGTAGTTTTATGATACTTATAGGAATGAATAAAAATATCGTTATAAACTTATGTCGAAACTTTGATCGATGAACATTTTTATATTGTCAACTTCATTAATATGATATGTATAATCACATGACTTGTGTATATTAGGGCATTAAACTTATTTGTCATAAAGTTTAATATGAAAGAATTAAACGAAATGATAAAATAAAAATATACATACGGATTATAAATTTGTATATAAAGTATGAGAATAAAACACAAGTATATATATATATATATATATATATATATATATATATATATGTATATGTATGTATATATATAGCTAGGTTCAAATGTTTCTAGCAACTATTGTGTGCATGAATGCACCAATAGGAAATTAGGAAAAAATAAATCAAGTAAATCATTTAAGGGTATTATAGTAATCTTTTCATAGTTAATTATGGTAGATCAACAAAAATTTATTATATCACGCAAGAAGCAAAGATAAATATAGAACATTAGCCCTAAATCGATTTCAATCGGCGCCCTGCACTGCGCATCTATCTTCCTCCTCAAGTATCGTCTTCACCATCTGTCCTTCACCACCCATTTATGTTTCTGCTCACCCTCGTTGAGAAGAAGGTGCTCCATCAATTCATAGTGGACAAGAGGCTGTCGAACTCCCTACATATTTAAGCTAAAAATTAGGGCTTTTTTTGTTTTTCATTCATCTGTATACCCTGTTCCCCCATCCTCCATCGAAGCATTTTTTTTGAAAGGGGATGGCATACGAGTACTCATCTGCTTCCAAGCTTCAATTTGGAGATAGCCGACTTCCAGGTATGCACTCTATAATCTGTTTTGTCTCCTCAGCCCTATCTCATCTCTCGCTTCCCTTCCATTTCCATTTTTTGAAACACAATCCAAGAAACAGACCCACCATGGAAAACGATGCTGACATATGCTTTCAAGAAGTGATTTTGAGGGTGGACTACTTGTTTACTGAATACTACCTAGATTGAGTGGTATTGCACGAGGTAATAAAATTGTATTGTTCTTTTGACTATTTAAGCTTTTGATATTTGAATTGTGTTCAATCACCGTATGTTCATTGAAATTCTTAGCTTCAGATAAATGAAGCCTTATTGTTTATTTTTTAGTACGATTCAGATTCAGAAGAAGGTTTCTCGATCGACACAATAGCGCTCATGGTTTTTCACTTTCCTCTTTTGATTTTTTTGGTTCTGCTTCCCCTTTCCGATCCGGTCTTGTTCACCTTGGGGGCAGGCATCGTCGTATCCCCCAATCAAGTAATCTTCTCACTTCTTTTAATTTTTAATTCACACTTCTCCTTTAATTTAGGTGGGGTCAATTGGAATTATACATTGGATGAATGAGGCTTAAAAACCCTACATGAGATTTCATTTAATCCATTTTTTTAATGTATTTCTTGATATGTGGATTCGAACTTGAATATCTTGGAACATATATGAAACATTCATGTACTCCTGTTCTTAAGCTTGGTTGTATTGCTAGTTTAGAATGATTAGCAATTATACAATGTTGTATTGTCGTATTTTCAATAATGGAGCATGAAGTAACTTTTTTCATGTTGGCATATTGTGCTAATTTTACTTCATCATGTGGGCAAAAAAAATGTTGTATCTAATCAACAAATTACAGTAAGTTGTTTTTATCTATTAATGTTCATTTCGTGTATTAAAAAAACTTGCAGAAACATATGTTAGTTTTATTTTAATTTTATTGTAGAATTATTAATGGAAATCAAACATATATTAGTTTTATTTTAATTTTATTGCATGTAACGTGTTTGTGAAAAAGTCTAAAATAGAACTTGATATAATATATACAGTTTGTCAGAATTTATTTGTATAAATGCATTATGTCAGAATGTCTTTAAGAATGTTTGTTGACAAGTATATTTGCTTAACTGGTAATAATGAGTAATGCATGTTATTCTTTCAGAATGCCTTCAAGAACGAATCAAATATTGATCATACCAGAGAAAGACTTGGAATGAAGTTAAAAAAACAAGTATAGTGGCGATTAAAGCTATAACTAGCAGAATGTATTCTATGTATTCTGTTAGAATATATTTTATGTATTCTGCCAGAATGTATTATATGGATTTTATCATATTTTACGTATTCTGCCATAATATATAAAGTGAGAGGAATTGCAAGTAATATGTTTTTAACCATACTTCGTTTTTTTTGTATTTGTGATAAGAATGACTGGAATAACGGGTTGAAGACATGATAGGAATAACTTGAACAATGAATAAAAGATTGATCACACTCACAATTTAAGAATGTTGTTATTTTTTAAGAATTTTTTTCATTTTTGTTGATATTCTTTTAGAATATGTATAATTATATTAAAATGTATAAGACTATTAGTCTGTTAGAATATGTAAGAATTTGAATTTAAGTTTGAATGTATAAGAATATATTAAAATGTAGTTATTCTTCAACCGGGGATTCAAGAATTATGTTATTCTTCAATAATATTCTAATAGAATAAAATTTTGAGAGAACATCATTCTAACAAAAAAACATTCTGACGGAATAAAATCGGTTATGTTTACAAATTACATTAGAATTAAAATTGAATTAATATAAAAAAATCCAGATTTTTAAAGATAGGAGAATTAATTATCCCTAAAAATCCGAAAATTTCCTTTTTTAAAAATAGTTAATTGTCCAAAATACCCTTATGCTGAAATTTGTGTGATTATATGATACATGTTATCCCATTGTAATATCATAGACTCTCAGGTCATGACCATTGATTATATTCCATCTGATGGTCCATATCTATGCATTCTGACACACAATAGATGTAAGAAACAAAATAATGTAGCCCTATATATATATATATAAGGACGGAGCCACCTTAGGGCCAGGGTAGGCCCAGACCCACCCTCAAATTTTCATTTTTTTTTAAATAATTCATTTTTAAATTTACATTTTGACCCTTCATATTTAGAAGTTCAATTCTTTTAGCAAGTGAGTTTTCAAATTTTATATATTTCACACCTCAAGTTTTATAAACTTGCATAATTCCATTTTTAGATAATTTTATTTAGTTTTTAGTTTTTTTAGATTTGTTTTTCTTATACATAAAAAAAATTGTATTTTGTAAGGACCACCCTAAAAATAATTTTTGGCTCCGCCCTATATATATATATATATATATATATATATATATATATATATATATATATATATATATATATATATATATATATATATATATATATAATACGAAATCTCGTTGATAAATAATGTGTATGTATTTTTAATACTAAGGTTACTTACGAATGAAAACGATATATTTTCAACATTAAGTAAAAGTTAAAAATATAATAATAATGGATTAAGGCGACAAACGGTCAACCGACGTAATACCGAAAAATATGAGTTATTCGACTACGCGAACGGAACATTCTCCCTATCGGATTGTAGTATGAAACTACTCGAGTTATTATCATCACATTATTTGAAGTCAATAATTAATTAAATTCACTAAGCCTTGAAAATCTTAGTAGTTTAGGATTCGCGTTAAAGATCATCGAAAGCGACGGATTTATGGGCCGAAGAGTTGTTGTCATGGAATTTATGGATTTTTATCCCGTATGTATATGTGTGACGAATTATCGAAAGGGGGTGAAAGAGGGAGTTTTATGATGGGGTGTTTTTCTTTCATTAGGATCAAAATCCTAGAATCGAAGCCTATCTCTATAACCGTTAATCAACGAGGGGTCTGATACTGTAGGTATATGTACACGTCATATATTTATAATAAAGAACTTTGGTGTAAATCTATTTCTTATGGAAAGATTTATGTGAATCGTTATTTTTCGTTTGTCGTTGTTAGCTACAACTTCGTCTAACGAGGCAACAGGCGTCAAGTGTTTCTTTCTTTGTTACTATACGACTATTTAAAACGTTACTAATGATCTCGATTCCTCCCTTTTGCTTGTTGTGCCTGTGTGGCTTGTGGAACGCTTATAGTGTCGATTATAAGCTAATTGCTAGAATGAAGATTTATATTCGGAAAAGTATAGGTCTAGGATGAGTCAATCATCCCAATTTGGGCCAAGCGTGTAAGATCGTTTAGGTTGTGAACTACCTCTCTTTGCGACATAACTCTCTGTAAGCGTACACGGTCCAAATAATAAAATTGTCACGAGAATAACTAATCCTTGTCGTAAAAATTGTTTGAGCAATAATAATACGCATTATAATTAACCGATCATTGAAAAATATTTTTGATTTATTAAAACTCTCAGAGTCAAAAGAAAACCTATAAAGTTCACCAACATTATTGTTGACGTATTTTCAAAATGTATGTATCTCTAGGTGTTCAAAGTGACCGAAAGAACTCTCACCCAATATGAGGACGAAGGATTCACGTTGAAAATATATAATCGACTCTATTGTAGCCTTGTGTTCTATTAATATCTTGCAGAAAGTTGTATTCCGCGTTTATCACTTTTGAATTTATTATAAAATGTTTTTCGTCGCATTTAAATTCTGGAAGAATGTAATGTTGTGTAAATCTTGGTATTATTTCAATATATGTTGTTGAACTGTGATCCAAAATGTTTAGTCTCAATCCCGGCGTTTCCGCCGTTGGTCGGGCTGTGACAAAATTTCATTATTGCCACGTGTAGTAGCCTATCGCCACGTGTCGCTCTCCGGTTGACACGTGTCTCTGTGACTCACTTATTACTACATTGTGGTGAGCATACCGCCACGTTGTGGTGATCTAAGAGTTGACCGTTGACTTTTATTTTCGTTGACTTTCTTAAAATAGCAATGTGCTTTCATATTGACTTCAAACGACCATAACTTCCTCATACGAACTCCGTTTTCGACGATCTTTGTATCCACAAAATAATCTCTAAAAGATCTACAACTTTCCTCAATTTTATTTTGATAATAGCGAATACCTGCTATCTCAAAATCCATATCTCTCGAAATAATATTTGTTACGAAAAGACAAGTGTTACACAAAGGATCTATACTGTAGTACAAAGTATAGTGAGAAGACTCACTTGAACAGTTGAGCTAAATAGTAGAAGCTCAACAGCAGCCTCAACAACAAAGACAACCAACACAATGCTATTTTTGTTTTTGTGAAAATATGTTTTTCGGTTCTAATAATACATGTTTTCTAGCATTAATTGGTGGTTAATCATTTCAAACAAAGGTTTATTTTTTATGTTTCTCATAACTAAGATTAATAAGAGATAATGTTATGGAGTAATATGTTGCTCATTATATTTGAATGATTTTTTCTTTAGGCTCTTTCTATACCTTTAGCATCAACTGAATCAAGGTGCGAGGGGGCTAAGCACCACATGGCCTCACTTACATCAATGTTTCACTGTAATCTCATAAAGGATTCAATGGTTAACTAACTCAAATGCTTGTTTATTCACCTGACATGTACAACGTATTTCTCACTGTTAACACTTCACTATCAATTCATTCCCACAACCTGTTTGTTCTTTTTACTCGTCATTTAATATAATTTAGAAGGAGCTTTTGATTTTCTTAAATAATGAGTTTTAGGATAAGCATGTCTTTGAAAAATGTTTCTGATTGTCGATTATGAATGTATGATAGAGATAGAAAGAAAAATTTCACCAAAAAATAATCCAAGTTCAGAAGAAGCTTGATGTTAGACAACAGTTGGAATTTGAAACCAACAAATTGAAAGGTGACTGAAATTGATGAAACATATAACACATGAGGATGTTGAAGCATTCAAGAATTTTGAGTTATTGGAAGAGATTAATCAACCCTTAGTTTTTAAAGAATTTTGAGTTCTTGGAAGAGCTTAATGAACCCTTAGTTTTTAAACATATAACACATAATTGATGAAACATATAACACATGAGGATGTTGAAGCATTCAAGAATTTTGAGTTATTGGAAGAGATTAATCAACCCTTAGTTTTTAAAGAATTTTGAGTTCTTGGAAGAGCTTAATCAACCCTTAGTTTTTAAAGAACGGTTAAGCAATGAAGAATTACATCATGCACCCCAAGAATTATTTTTTGTAAGCTTCTCTCCTTCAAAAATTATTATTTGATAATTGATAGTAAACACTACATATTTTATCCTTGTTTGAACAGGGTATGAAAGAAAATCATGTGTGTACGTATATTAGTGTAAAATGAATGGGCGAGCTTGATGAAAAGCTTTTTAGTGTTGCTGCCAAAAGACGTTAAAGTCAAAATGATGCAATCAAGTTTGGATAAATTGTTACCTATTTGATGTTAATATTAGCACCAAATATGTCATGACTAATGCATGAACTAAAAAAAAGTTTTTAAAGCCCTAAATCTTTCTAATTCATACTTAACTTTTTAGGTTATGTACAACTAAGAAGCAGTATACATAACATTAAAGATCAATTGACAATCAACGAACAAGTTGCTAAAGCCTTGACTAGAGAAATCAAAGATGATATTTCATGATTAATCCCAATATCCTTGTAGTGTTCTAAAAATGATGTTGATAGGTTTTCAATAAGATGAAAAAATCTATCAGGAATGTGTAATGGACTTTCATATGTTTGTTGATTATAACAATGTACTTTCATTTTCATTTTCTTACTCATGCATTGTGCATTGAAAATCCACCCATTTATAGCATTTTACTTTTCACTTTTTTTAGTTGTTAGCATGATATATTGTAGACAACAGTACATGAAATACCCAAATTATCCTATATGGGTCGTGCTTAGCACGAGCCTAAAAAATACCTAGTATATATATATATATATATATATATATATATATATATATATATATAGAGAGAGAGAGAGAGAGAGAGAGAGAGGTGGGGGTTAGAGGTTAGGATTTTCTTTTATTTTTTAATTATAAAAATATTAAACTAAATATTAAAATTGTAAAAAACAAATTGAAAGGGTATAGTAGGTTTTAATATTTAGTAGAGACTAAGTCCACAAAAAGATCTCGTTTTGGACTGATGATGGAAGTTGAAAAACTTTTGGATTCGATCCATAGTTTTTTACAAACCATAGGACCAAATTTGTACCTTACTCGTTTTTTTCTTACTTTATTTTTCTTTTTTAATTTTTTGCTAAAATACCAAAGAGATTGTAGTCCATCGGTATCTGGTGTTGCATTCTCTCTTTGAGATTGATGGTTCAAGTCTCCTTGTTAACATAGTATGAAATTAGATGTGTTAGGTTAGAAGTTGATTAGATTTGTCGGTCCAAAAAATAAATCTTTGATAAAACTCGAGAAATAAATGTAATCCACCTATATCCCCAATAAGACTTGAATCCTCGACTTTAAAAAGGATCGAAAACACCAGATACGTTTAAACTAAAAACTCATTTAGTTATTTGTATTCGGTTAAAATTAATCATTCGGTTTGAGTTTTTTTTATGAGACCTCTACTGTTCTACATAAAAAGTTTACCCGAAATTTAATGGGCCGTGGCCTGGTTCGCTTTCGAAGGAACAGATCCGTTAGGGTTTCGATCGATTAGTTATTAGGGTTTAACTCAACATGTCCCGTTGACTATTTATATCCGTCCATCTTGTTGGATTTACTCAAACATCTTCCTCACTCCCTCTCAGTTAAATCTTTACTTTCGATTTTGTTTGTCAAATAACTAGTTTCAGAGATCTGTTTTTTTGTTTTGTCAAATAACTAGTTTCAGAGATCTGTTTTTTTGTTTTGTCAAATAACTAGTTTCAGAGATCTGTTTTGTTGTTATGAGTGCCATGAGGAAGAAGAAATTGCTCCAGAAACAAGATTTTATCTTGCTTGTGATGGTAGCATCCTCTAAGAAGTTCTGAGCATTTTTCTCTTTTGGAAAATTCGTTTTACCCAAAAATTGTTCTCGTTTTGATAAGGAAAATAATTAGCGATTGTTATGGCGAGATGAAGATACAATTCATTTGTTCTATCGACCTACTGACATTTCTATTGATGTTAAACTATGGATTCCGACAGGTTCTGATCGCTTCTCGCTTCTTTTTTATTTCGCCAACCCCTTTTTACATAAATATATATTTTGATTGAATCCATGGTGCTGTCTGTTTTCTAAAACTAAATTTCTAGTGAAATTTGTTTTATTTTCTCATTTGAACACTTTCTGGTTATATTCTATTAACTGTAGTATTAGGCATATGATGAATCTCAATTAACAAATGGGTAATTTGCGTCTGAATAGTATAACCTTGATGCTATATCACCTTGGAGAACTGATGCCTTGTTATAAATGTAATTTTTTGTGTAATATTTTTTTCCGGGTTTTGTCAAAGGTTTTGGCCGTATGTTTTATGTATAATTTTTGAAAAGCTAAAATAGATTTCAAATGATCATTATGTATTTTGTTTAACTGGGATTATTTATTTTAGAGTTGATTTGAAGAGATGTATGGGAATGTCAAACTGGATTATATATTCTATTTTGAAGTTCGATCTACTGTTTGATTATGAATGCCTCTAATGATGATTCAAATAATACTTTCGTTCTTCCGAAGATATTTTCGATGCGGAAACAACTATTGGAGACCTGAACTGAAGAGGCTATATTAATTTTTTATTTATCGAGTCACTTTTATTGTATGTTTGCAATCGCAATTCAAAATATTTGGGTATAACACTATCTAATTCTGTGTAACCTGTAAATAATATGAGGCATTTGATGAATCTCAGTTAACAAATGGGTAATTTGCGTCTGAGTAGTATACCTTGATGCTACATCACCTTGGAGAACTGATGCCTCATTTCTATAGAAAAAACGGAAAAATCATACGAAGAGGATGCTGCTTGTTTAGAAATACACATTTTAAGTCCATAACTTAGCTTATAGACGACCATTGTTTGTTTCTTTTTGTAACATTAATTTTTTGTTGGCGCTAATTACACTTGATCTATCAAGTTTATACCAATAGACACCATTTTATAACATCAATATATTTTTCAAGATAAGAGAAACGTGTTGGCGCTATTTACCAAAAAACACTTATTTTAATTCCACTTCTGAGTTTCATTTTTTGATGTGATACACCACACATTATGCTTAAGCGTACTACTTTTCAGGTGTCTAAGCATTAGTTTTAGCCTCACATTGTCTAGTAAAAAACGACACACGATCCATTTGCTAAGCAGTAAATTGATTCTATGGAATCAAAGGTGCACACTTGAAAAGCCGGTTGCAACCGTTATTATATATTTAGAGCTGTAAAATAGCAATTTAGACCTGTAAAATAGCAATATTCAGTTGAATTGGATGATACGTTTGAGTATGAGACAAGATAAAAGACGTTGAGATGAGATCAATTAAGGACTCAAGACTTCAACATAAGCAAATCTGCAACTGAAAACGTATCAAAGAGACCTCTAATCTAGACACTTATTCTTGAAGACGTCATCAAAGCGACCTTTAATCTAGGAGGAACGGTGGGACTCGATAGAGTGAAGTGTTTGGACATACATGTGAGTATTATGATAAAACAGAACATATGGCGGAAATTAAAGCAAAATTCCACGAGACATAATATCATTAAGCGAGAAACAACTTAGACGCATTGTGACATAGTCCTGGCATGATAATAGTTTGGTGTTACATATTGGAGGATGACGTGGTATATGCAAGGTATTTGTGTGACTTTTAATTTTGTTATTGCTAAAACCTTTTTTTTGTACACTATGTTACCATTTGTTGAAGTAGTTCGTATGTTACATTTGTGACAAGTATAATATGTGAATAGTTTCAAAAGTTAAATGAGTTATAATCTTCAAACATGGAAGAGACTAATATGAACAAAATCACAAGTTTGAAGAATATAATTGAACTTTTTGGTTCTTGTTAAAAAATTTTAAAACCAATAATCTTGATTTGGTTTCTTCTAATATTTTAAAGGGATAATGACTTAAAAGGGTAACGTAATTTTCAATTTGTACACCTTTGGTCACTAAGTTTTTTCTTTTTCAACATTTACCCCTTTAACTTGTTAAACTGTACAAATTCAGTCTTTATCACCTGTTGATACAGGTTTGCCAAGAAAAATGACTTGATAGGATAATATATTTTTCATTTTGTACACGTTTAGTCCTTAATATTTTTGTACATATTTAGTCATTAACATTTTTTTGTACTCAGTACTTATGAATGATTTCTTTAAGTTTTTTTCACGACATCTTTCGTGTGACAATCATTGATGAGGTGTTTGAGGTTGTTGATGTTTACGTCCAACGTGATCTTGGCTGCTTGGTGGCGTAAGTCTTGTGGTTTGACTTAGGTCTTGTATTTTGAACATCGTAACTTCTTCATATGATATCAGATTTTAACGATATTTATATTAATGTGTTCATTTTTTGAGTCTACTACAACTTTCATTAAGATTACTCCCGTTAAAATATAATATATTTTTACTAACGATTTTATAAAAAAAACATCAATACATGTATTCATAAAAAACATATGGACAGGGGAAGACGTAGGAATACATAGTAGGTGTTGTTGAGATGAAATAGTTGTTGCCGATACATGGAAAATAGGTATAAACGAAAAAAGAATCGAAATTTTTTTCACTGCGAACAAAAAAAACAGGTGTTATCGGTGCAACACCGGTACCATAGTAAATCCGCCACCGCGTATGGATATAAAAATCGTAAGTAAAAATATATTATTTTTTAATGGGAGTAATCTAAATGAAAGTTGTAGTAGACTGAAATACGAAGTCATATATATAAAGATCGTTAAAATCTGAGATCGTATGAAGAAGTTATGACGTTCAGAAGACATGACCTAAGCAACAAAGTAGTTGAGATCGCGATGGATATAAGCATCAAAAGCCTCATACACCTCATTAATAAATGTTCCACGTAAGATTTCGTGAGAAAAACTAAAGAAATCATTCATAAGTACTGAATAAGTACAAAAAATGACTTATTTTTTTCAAAAAAAAAAATGAAATAAAATAAAATAAAATTAAGGACTAAATGTGTACAAAGTGAGAAATATATTACCCTATTAAGTCATTTTTACTGGGTAACCTGGAGTAGCCGTTCATAAGGACTGAATGTATACAGTTTAACAAGTTGAAGGGGTAAGTGGACGAAAAAAAAACTCAGTGACCAAATGTGTACAAATCGAAAAATATATTACCCTTTTAAGTCATTATCTTTATTTTAAAAGCATTTATATACATTGATAACCTTGTCTAAGTAAGAAAATGAAACTTAGCTATCAATATAAGTACGGGTTAAATTCGGCGGGTTAATCATTTACAGGTTAATTCCAAATAACAAAAATCATCATTTTAAGTTGATAACTTTATTTGTCAAAAAAACAACTTAACATTTCAAGTGTAAAAGAAACATAACAAAAACCGTCGTTTTATTATTTTTGTTATTATCGTGCGACAGGTTTAGCCGAAAATTTGATAGAATTTACCTTTTCAAGTTCTCACGTTAATATTGGTTCTTTAAAGATTTGGAACATTTATGGTCTTTTGTGGGGCACATTGAACTATGCATTTTGTGTTTGATATATAAGGAAAAAGTAAATGATGTTATCATAAGTAGAAAAAGTAAAAAGAAAAAGTCAGGCGAGAGCTGTTGCTCACACGGTCATGTATATATTACAAGACTGTAATTGGATTGGAAAAAGCTGAAGACTTTGTTTTTGAGGATTACAACACTGTTGTGTAATTTGTTCTGTGTTTTACATGGGCCCCTGCACATGAGTTGGCATGCAAAATTGGGTAACATGTTTTGAATAATGCACAGTCAGATAGACGATTGAAGGCAATTTTTAATTGTTTCTAGTTTACCAAAGGATTTATTGTCGTTGTAAACTCACTTTGCACTTTTACCCTTTCGAGATTATGAAAGGAATTAAGTGTTTTAGGAACATTTGCAAGAAATTTATGCGTTTCTTTAAGTTGATTTAAGAACTTGTTTATATTAAGTTAGTAAGTCTTTGGCATATCTAAAAAGCTTCCTTTAAATAGACATTTTAGAAAATGAAAGTGATAGAGCTTGTTAATACTCATTAGTACCAACTTCAATCACTACTTGAATTGACATTGATCCAATTCACGTGATAAATGAATTGAACTTGGGACCGGATGTTTCTTACTATCAAATTCCTCTATCAGTTATTATTTCATGATTTTATGTTGGTGATTTTAGTGTCACTATGTCATTTTAAGTAACTGGAACTAATATGTGAGCTAAGATACTTCATAATTTGTACTCTAATATATGTACGGTGTTGTGCGGAGTGCACGCATGTATAAGATCGAATTAGAAGCCGATTTGACGACTAGTCGGGGGTCCGGGGTTTCCAAAGGGGCAACGCCCCTTTAGCGGGGTCTAGGGGCAGCGCCCCTAGCGGGGTCCAAGGGGCAGAGCCCCTCAACAATTTTTACATATGGGAACATAGTGGAAAATTCAATTTCTTGAGGGTGATTATGGTAAAAATAACGAAACTCGTTAGTTTTGGTAACCCTAAATCCTTATTAAATCCGGATTAACATTACTTGCTTCCAAAGCAACTAATGACGGCCTAACCCTAATGAAACCCTAATCTCGTTTAATATATAAACAGTTCTTCCTCTTCAGAGGAGGGTTACGATCTTAAGATCTCGTTTTTCATCATACTTTCACAGAATCCTCTAGCATATTGGCTTACGATTTCTGTGCGTAGAATCGTAAGTGTCTACTTGGATTATCCTAGGCTGAATTTCTTATAACCCAGACATAGGGTAAAAATATCAGTTCAGAAAGTGATATCACGATCCAAGTTGGTATCCAGATCTCCACTACAAACCCTAAATTTCCCTACATTCGAACTGATATTTTCTGTTTCTGGAGATGGGTGACTCAATCCGAGAGATGACCACTAAGTTTGCCAAGCTGGAGAAGTTTGAAGGCGTCGACTTCAGGTGTTGGAAGAAAAAGATGCACTTCATGCCGACCACTCTGAAAGTAGCATACGCGCTGACTACTCCAAGACCAGCAAAGCCTGCGGAAGGTGTTGCTGAGACGGCTGAAGAAACAAGAAGGATACAGAAGTGGGACAATGATGACTACATCTGCAAAGGTCACATTCTGAACGACATGTCTGATGCTTTATTTGATATCCATAGTGAAGCCTTGTGTGCCAAGGAGTTGTGGGACACCCTTGAACTGAAATACATTACTGAGGATGCTTCTAGCAAGAAGTTTCTGGTCAGTGACTTTAATAATTATAAGATGGAAGATTCAAGGTCTGTCACTGAACAATACAATGAACTCCTTGGCATATATGGTCAGTTTAAACTGCACTGTATGAATATGGATGAATCCATTGCTGTGTCAACCATCATTGACAAACTGCCACCGTCCTAGAAAGATTTCAAACACAACTTGAAACATCAAAAGGAGGAACTATCATTGGTTCAACTTGTTAGTCACATTCGTATTGAAGAATCTCTTCGTGCGAAGGAAAGTGACAAATCTAAAAAACCCAAAGGAAAAATTAAACATGGACAGCCCTCGGTTCATATGGTTGAAAACAAACCATGGAACCAGAACCACAAAGGACATGACAAACGTAAGGAGGAACATGTCCCAAGCAACTCCAACAAAAAGAGAAAGGATATGGTTTGTTGGAGGTGCAATCAAGTTGGGCATTATAAGCGTGTTGTCGTGTGAATTTGGGCAACAATGGTGCTGGAAACAGTGGAGCCAATGGGAAAGTGAACGGGTCTTCGGCCCAAGTTAAAGGAGGTCAGTTTTTGACTAACTTTGATAATTCTAATCAGAATTATTTTTATTATGTTTCATTTATCCCTGAATTATTCTATGTGCAGGATGATGATGTTGCTTGGTGGATCGACTCCGGAGCAACGAACCATGTATGCAATGATAAACAGATGTTTGAAACATTAACTCCGCTTAAGATGAGTCGGTGCTGAAAATGGGAGACGATTCTTTTATTCCTATTTGTGGTTTTGGTGTCGTGTGTCTTGAAATTACTTCTGGAAAGACAATTAAGTTATTTGATGTTTTGTTTGTTCCCAAGATTCGCAAGAATCTTGTTAGTTCTAGTTGTTTGAATTCTGCTGGTTATAAACAAGTTATTGAGTCGGATAAGTTTGTTTTGTCTAAGGGTGGAATGTTTATTGGATTTGGATATTTAAATAAGAGAATGTTTCGTTTAAATATTGTTGACAAATTATTACCTGTTCAAAATTTTGCATTTGTATCTTCTGCTTCTAATGTTGATAAATCTATGCTTTGACATGTAAGATTAGGTCATGTCAACTTTAGAAGGATGCATGAGATGTCAAAAGATGGATTAATTCCAGCCTTTGATATGATATCTGATAAATGTAAAACATGCATGCTTACAAAAGTAACAAAACAACCCTTTCCTAGTGTCACTAGAAATTCAGCTGTTTTGGAACTTGTACATAGTGACCTGTGTGATTTCCACTCCACTCCTTCTTTGGGAAATAAAAAATATGTGGTCACTTTTATTGATGACTGCACTCGTTTTTGCTATGTGTATTTGTTGCATTCTAAAGATGAAGCCTTAGATAAATTCAAAATATACAAAACCGAGTTGGAATTGCAATTGGGCATTCCAGATAAATGTCTCAAGACTGATAGGGGAGGTAAATATATGGATCCCATATACTTCCAATCAGTGGGTATCATTCATGAGACCACGTCACCTTACACGCCCCAACAGAATGATATTGCTGAACGCAAAAATCGAGTTTTAAAGGAAATGGTAAACTCGATGTTGTCTTACTCGGGATTGAGTGAAGGATTCTGGGGAGAGGCCATGTTAACGGCCTGCTATTTATTAAATAGGGTTCCAAATAAAAGGAACAAAACAATCCTATATGAACTTTGGTTCAAGAAAAAGCCGAATCTAAGTTATTTTCAGGTTTGGGGATGTCGGGCAGTTGTAAAACTCACCGAGCCCAAAAAGAAGAATTTGGGAGAACGTGGAATTGATTGTATATTCATTGGATATGCTGAACATTCCAAGGCATATAAGTTTTATGTAATAGAACCTAATGATTCGGTTTCGGTTAACACTGTTATCGAATCACGAGATGCAATTTTTGATGAGATGCGGTTTTCATCGATTCAAAGGCCTAAGGATCTGACTTTTGGTGCTCTTAAAGAGCAAAATTCAGAAAGTCAAGATGGTGGTAATGTGCAAGAACCACAAGAGCTTCGTAAAAGCAAAAGAGGCAATATTGCGAAAAATTTCGGATCCGACTTCCAACTGTATTTTGTGGAAGGTTCAAGGGATGAAATTAATCTTGAATACTCTTATTGCTATAGTATTGAAGATGATCGTAAGACTTATCAAGAGGCCATAGAGTCTCGTGATAGTGCCTTTTGGAAGGAAGCAATTGATGATGAAATGTCATCAATTCTTGAGAACAACACATGAGTGTTGTCTGATTTGCCTCCAGGTTCTAAACCACTCGGTTGCAAATGGATTTTCAAAAAGAAAATGAATGTTAATGGAACTATTGACAAATTCAAATCCCGGTTAGTCATTCAAGGTTTTAGACAAAAACCCAGTATTGACTACGTTGATACGTATGCTCCGGTTGCACGTATTGCCTACTATTAGATTGTTGATTGCTTTGGCAAGTATCCACAATCTGGTTATTCATCAAATGGATGTGAAAACAGCCTTTTTAAATGGTGATCTTGACGAGGAAGTTTACATGAAACAACCTGAAGGTTTTATTATGCCCGGTAAAGAGCATATGGTTTGTAAACTTGTCAAATCTTTGTATGGGCTGAAACAAGCGCCTAAACAATGGCATCATAAATTTGATGAAGTTATTTTGTCCTCTAGTTTCAAGACAAACCAATATGACAAATGTGTTTACAGTAGATTTGATGATACTACTAGAGCTGGGGTGATCATTTGCTTATATGTAGATGACATGTTGATTTTTGGTACCGACCAAAATCAAGTACATGAAACAAAGAAATTGTTGTCATCTAAGTTTTCTATGAAAGATTTAGGAGAGGCTGATGTAATTCTTGGAATAAGAATTAAAAGGATGAACAAAGGTTTGGTAATGACTCAAAGTCATTATATTGAGAAAATTCTCAAGCGGTTTAATTTTACCGACTGTTCTCCTGTGAATACTCCTATGGACCCAAGTTTTTAAATTAATGCCAAATAATGGTGTTCCTATTTCACAATTGGAATATTCTATGGCTATTGGTAGCTTGATGTATGCCATGACAAGTACCAGACCTGATATTGCTTTTGTTGTGGGTAAGTTGAGCAGGTACACTAGTAATCCTAGTGCTCAACATTGACAAGCAGTGAATAGAGTGTTTAAGTATCTCAAGGGAACCATGAATCATGGTTTGAGTTACTTGGGGAGTCCTTCGGTTTTAGAAGGTCATTCGGATGCAAGTTGGATAACCAACATGGAGGACCATTCCTCAACTTCTGGTTGGGTATTCTTGCTTGGGGGAGTTGCCATTTCTTGGGCTTCCAAGAAGCAATCTTGCATTACAAACTCGACAATGGAATCTGAGTTTGTTGCGTTAGCAGCTGCTGGTAAAGAAGCAGAGTGGCTAAGGAATTTAGTCTATGAGATTCCTTTGTGGTCTAAACCGATAGCACCTATTTCTATCCTTTGTGATAGTGCAACCGCTTTGGCTAAGGCATATAGCCAGGTTTATAGTGGAAAGTCTAGACACTTAGGTGTTAGACATAGTATGATTAGAGAACTAATCATGAATGGTGTGATTTCGGTTGAGTTTGTGAAATCGCAACAAAATTTGGCAGATCACTTGACTAAAGGTCTGACAAGAGACTTAGTGCACAAGTCTGTAATCGGGATGGGATTAAAGTCCATTTAATTCTATAATGATGAGACACCCAATTCCCTCCTAATATAATGTTAGGAGTTGAATTCAATGTGGAAAGCTCATACTTATAGATTGGAACACATGAAGTATTCATCCCAAGTATGTGTTCGATTCTGCAAGTTAGCCAGGTTGAAGTTTAACTTCTTAATAATTCCTTTGATAAATGTATGTGCAGATACATGGAAAGGAGTTACCTACGTGATTGTGAAGTGTAGCCGCATTTCAAGAGGTTGTGGACTTGACCTTGATACGATCATGAGAGGATTGGGGCACACGGCTTTATAATAGTGTCAAGTTGTAATTTGCTAGAATTTCAATAAACTAGTATGTATTTTACTTTCTGGTAGTCAAATAGGTTGATGGGTTCAATTCTTAGAACACCCTGATTCTCGAGTTTTTGCAAATGTATGATACTAAGTGGAAATTCAATCGTTTCGATATTTTCATTATGTACTAGTTTGGTTTGTTTGATAATGTTATGTTTGTTCAAGGGTTACACTAAAATGGGGGAGGATTGTTGGTGATTTTAGTGTCACCATGTCATTTTAAGTAACTACAACTAACATGTGAGCTAAGGGACTTCATAATTTGTACTCTAATATATGTATGGGGTTGTGCGGAGTGCACACATGTATAAGATCGAATTAGAAGGCGGTTTGACGACTAGTCGGGGGTCCGGGGTTTCCAAAGGGGCAGCGCCCCTTTGGCGGGGTCTAAGGGCAGCGCCCCTAGCGGGGTCCAAGGGGCAGAGCCCCTCACCGAATTTTAAATATGGGAACATAGTGGAAAATTCAATTTCTTGAGGGTGATTATGGTAAAACTAACGAAACTTGTTAGTTTTGGTAACCCTAAATCCTCATTAAATCCGGATTAACATTACTTGCTTCCAAAGCAACTAATGACGGCTCAACCCTAATGAAACCCTAATCTCGTTTAATATATAAACAGTTCTTCCTCTTCAGAGGAGGGTTACGATCTTAAGCTCTCATTTTTCATCATACTTTCACAGAATCCTCTAGCATATTGGCTTACGATTTCTGTGCCTAGAATCGTAAGTGTCCACTTGGATTATCGTAGGCTGAGTTTCTTGTAACCCAGGCATAGGGTAGAAATATCAGTTCGGAAAGTGATATCACGATCCAAGTTGGTATCCATATCTCCACTACAAACACTAAATTTCCCTACATTTTAGTACTCTTAATTATTACAAACAAAACCCCAAGACCTATAAGAACATCAATTTGTATGATTCAAACTCTTGCTTCCATTATACTATATTATATTTACATCTAAAACCCTTTATTCATTTGTTGGTTTGACACACCAATAAGTGGGAATCAATTACATAACTTAGGGAAGGAAGATTGCGATACTTTGGTCGTTCAAACAAGGCTAAAGGAGGCAACTACCACATATAGTTAGGACGGTGGATAAGAGCATAATATACTGCGCCAAGACGAGGGGTCGTCCAAGAAGGAAATAAAATGAGAGTAAACATGAAATGCTGACTCTTTCCAAGGACACGACATAATATAAGGGAGTTTGGAGACTAAAAATCAAGGTAGTGGAATTATTTAGGTCCTACCAACTTTTTTTTTCATTTTTATTGTTAGTATTTGCTTTATTCTCCTTATTCACCATGACTTTGCATTTCATATGTTCATTAGACTTGGATATCGTTGTTATAACTTACTTGGGCCGGGCCGCCTCTTAACCTTAACATTGGAAAAAAAAAATTAACATAGATTTCTCAGATTCAAACAACCTACTAAGGCATTAATATTTTTTATTTTTTGAACGGTTGATTAGTGGTTAAAAGTTAGTATCACCAAGTTAGTAGAAATATGTCAGGATTAGAACTCGAGACCTTGAATCCAAGAGGCAAAGCCTCTACCAAATTGGCTAATCTCACGTTGGCACTAAGACATTAACAAGATCGTGTGTGTGTGTGTGTGTATATATATATATATATATATATATATATATATATATATATATATATATATATACAAGCAAAATTAAATGCAGCATAATTATTCGAAACTTATATGACTTTTCCTATTCTTTCGAATAATGTAAAAATATTTAAATAATGTAAAATAAATGCAAAAAAATATGTTAGATATCTTTATAACTCTTATAAAGGAGGTCATCTACTTTGTTGAAGTAAACATATTGTCTCTTCCATCTGCTGATCCAACATCATCCGCATCATTGCTTATACTCCTGCCAGGCTGCCATCGTGATTGACTCAGGTGCAGTTGTTACTTCTGGTGCATGCTCAATCACTTGTGGCTCAGGCTGCGGGTTACCGTTTCCGAATCCGCTCCGAGTACTCACCATGTCGATCTATACACCCAAATCAGACGTTCGGTGTGTAGTGACGAGAATTTAGATATGAAACCTTTATTTACGATAGACGTATGAATCTCCTTATCTTTTCGAAAAGTTACATGTCAGTTCTAATACCGTAATTAAACGTTTAGAAATCTGAACACATAAAGTTTCCAGATCCGGTCAGCAACAGACCATAGATCCGATCAAACGATAGCATCATAAAGCATCACAATTCATTTAAAACATAAAGCAATTTAGGCATCTTTCCTAAATGAGCTAACGCTCGTGTCTATTCAGGTGTACTACCTAGAATATAATAGACACACTCCTCACGATCATCGATTAACATTCTAAGTTTAAGTCTAGAAATTTTCCTAAAATTCCTAGCTCGCTTAAACTAATGCTCTGATACCAATTGTGACATCCTCATTTTCACGGCCAGAAAAAACCGATTTGTTTATCAAAGCATTTCCGAAGAAATGTATTTTATTCATTTTAAAACTTTGGGATGTCATTGTCAATACAGAAACATAAACATAAACATAACTTACATTAATTTATACTAGTGATCTACATCTCCTTAATCTCTCGGTGTAATGTAGCTTTATATCGACACCTGTGATAAAAATAAACTGAGTAGGTCAGGTTGGGAAACTTGGTGAGTACATAGGGTTTTCAACCCACAATAATATAGTTATTATGTTTCATCATCAAACAATTAACCCATTTACCCATCCCCATTATCTTCTTTATTCTTAAGTATCTTCTCTATGAATCATCTATCCCTGATTATTTATTCCTAAGGATCGTCCTAAGGAATACGCACGAAGTCCATCGTTGCCAGGGTTTATATAACAGACACTAAGTCCATAGTTGTCAGGGTTCATCCAACAGGCGCTAAGTCCATAGCTGTCAGGGTTTATCTCATTTATTGACAATATTATTTTCGGAAGTCCACCTACAATACATGTCAATGGGTTTTAGAGTACACCGGGTGAACATATCATTCACAACACCTACAGGTTGCGAGCCTGCTAGTGTTCCATCGGACCGTCTAGAATAGTCCGTGGTTGTCATCCATACTCTGCTAGATGACGGGGCCAACACTTGGGTAAAGGTTTCTCTCATTTTTCACCTCTCACCTCTCACCCTCATCTCATGATCTATATCACCTTTTATCTCATCATCCAACTCATCTTTCATCACACACCAACTATTTCATCTACCCATGTTTTACCCAACATATTTGTAGATATAAAATACATATACAGTTCAGATCTGAAGAAAAAAAGTTTAGATCTGAAAAGAAAATACATATACAGTTCAGATTTGAAGAAAAAGTTTGATCGGAAAAGAAAATACATATACAGTTCAGATCTGAAGAAAAAGTTTAGATCTGAAAAGAAAATACATATATAGTGAAGAAAAAAAAAGTTTAAATCTTTCGTCCAGCGTAGATCTCAAGATAAACAGATAATATGCACACATAACACGAAATTTAGATAAAATACTTCATATCTATGTGTAAGATGAAAGTGACTATGCACTCACTTGATAAGGTGGTGATTCATACTTGGACAACGCTTCACTTCTTAAAAATATGATTTCTTTTGACGAAACCGGGAGGTTTGCTTGAAAAACGGGGCTCTGCGGGGGCAGAGTTTCTGAACCGAAAAACTCTTTTTCTCGGAGCCTTCGGGCGCTCTGGGGCTTTCTTCTAGTGCTAGGGACGTTTCCTAGGCTTTGGGGGGGGGGGTGTTTGGGAGGTTTAGAGAGAGAGAGAGAGAGAGAGAGAGAGAGAGTAAAGAGAGAAAGAGATAGCAAAAGGTGTGAGAAATCGGTTGGCCCTCGCACCCATTTTATAGGCCGAGGCTGCTGTCTACGCTGCGCGTACCTTCAGTGGTACGTTGGGCATTCCTCGGAACGCTGCGCGTTGGTACGTCGACGTATCGAGTTGCTGATGGTGCATCGTCGCTTCTTCCGGACCGAGCAATGCGAGACCGCGGGGCGTATAGGCTTTGTACGCGGGGCATACTTCGGTACGCGAGGCGTCCGATGGTACGCTGGGCGTAGTCCTCGCACCAACCTCGCATTTTACACCTTCGACTTCTAAAATTCGTAACTTTCGCATACGAGCTTCGTTTTCGACGTTCTTTATATCCATGCGTAGGTGGGACCGTACTCTACAACTTTTGTTTAGACTCCGTCGGCTAATTTTGAATTTATTTTTAAAGTTATATTTTTAACAGGCCGGGACAAGAAAAGTTCGTTAAAAATTCATAACTTTGTCGTCCGACGTCCGTTTTCGTCTGTCTTTTTATAGTTGAGCTCCTATTAAGGAGATCTTCGATTCTCGTTTAGGTTGTGTCGGCTAAAAATCGCTCGATCTAAAATTCGAACTCCGGGCTGCACACTGCTATGCCAAATCTTAGAAAATTCATAACTTCCTCGTACGAAGTCAGATTTTGACGTTCTTTTTATGCACACTCTCGGTTTAACGTATATTACGAATTTCATTGAGATCGCTAAGGCTAAAAAGCACTTTATCGTAAACTCACTTTTTACGTTACACATCGTCGTGCCGGTTTTGTCGCGAAACTTCGACAGACCATAACTTCTTCGTTATAACTCGGATTTCGGCGTTCTTTATAAGTCCGGAATCCTTGTCACGACTACTACAACTTTATTCATAGATATCGGGTTTATTTAAAATTTTATTTTTGACGCTTATTTTCATTTTTAATTTATTATATCTTTATAAACAAGTATATAAGCACATAAAATCACATAATATTCAAGTAATTCCTCTTTATTACATCAAATTGAGTTACAATGGTTGACCTTGACTATTACATCATTATACTAATGCGTAGCCCAGAAACACGGGCGTTACACATATGTGGATGCAAGTTTCCAAACCGATAGAGATAATTTTAGATCGCAGTCGGTTTTGTATTCATGTTTAATGGATGAGCAGTGACTTTGAGGAGTTCCAAGCAAGAGACTATAACAGACTCAACTACAAAATCAGAGTATATTGTGGCCAATGAAGCGACCAAGGAAGCAATGTGGCTGAAGAAGTTCATCAACGATTTGGGTGTTGTTCCAAGCATAACCGAACCGATTGAGATCTTCTATGATAACGAGGGTGCAGTTGCTTTAGCTAAAGAACCTCAAGATCACAAGCACACAAGACATATACAGAGAAAATTCCACTATATAAGGAAGCTAGTTGAAGACGGAGACATCATTGTGAGCAGAGTACCATCAGAAGATAATCCAGTTGATCCGCTCACCAAACCATTGTCATAGATTAAACATGATGCCCATACTAGATCTATTGAAATTAGATTTGCTAGTGAACTGGTTTAATTACACAATTTGTAGTTTGATCTTATGGAACATATTAGATATTGTTGATTTGGTTATTATTAATAATAAGTTACTATGTTTGTTCATATTATCTGTGTTTCTTCTTTTGCATGTTTAGAACCACTTCCAAAATAATATTTTATTCAAACTTCCACAATCAGTCCTACTCTTAGAAGAAAGTAATGAATTAAGATTGTCATGGAATATTGGTAAATTGTTCATAGAGGTGAACATAGCAAAGCCTTATGACCAATATTGATGAGTACTTGAAAAATAAAGATTTTAAGTATTAGAGTAACCACGTTTAAAGATTACTTCTTGGATCATGCCATAAGTAAATTAAGATGACTATATTTCTTATTCTTCAAACATAAATGCATGAGGTTTTGTTCTACAATCTATTGTATCTTGATTTTTCCCCAACATTATTCGTAACTGGCAGCCATGTAGGGTTTGACTAGATATTGCATGAGGAATAGTATTAACCTATGTAGACAAAGTTTATTTGATCCTTCTGCCAAAAAATGAAGAGGTAGATATCTTTGGTCCCCTCGTTGATTTAGTGTTGACAACAAATGTTTGGTCAAGCTGGGACTGAGTTGATAGGATTCGATAGCCGGTTAAGAAAAGTCACCACACGTCAACATCGGGAAACATAATCGATCCATGTCTCTAGTTCATAATAAGATATCATGAAGATCAAAGGAATTTGAAGTCATTAGTCTTAGGGCTATTTATAGCATTATTGCGATAAGTACAGTAGTTGCATTGGACTGACACTCACTGTTGTTCCTAATAAGTATTGGAGCGGTCAATTGTTGATGTCTAAGTGCAAGTGGGAGCTGATGGAGAATAATACCGAAAGTCATAACAAACCGATAATATTACAATAAACAGGAGTGTCCTTTTGGATTACATTTAAGAACAAAATAAAGCAGATCTGAAAATATATTTATATCAGGGACTTGTTCTTAGAAATATATTTCTAAGAACGTAACAATTATAATATATGACAAAACACTTTGTTTTGAGCAAAAAGTCTCATTTGGCACTATAAGTTTTTAGCGTTTAGTTTTAACATAACAATCCAAATCTAAAAACTATCTCACTTAGCATTTAACAAAACGCTATCAGCTACCCTCTACCCGCTAGTTTTGCAGAACACGTCCAAATAATATAATACCAAATTTGGTGCGGTAGTATATATGTAACACCAAAATTTTATTTTTTTTGTTGCATGGTTAGAACAAAATTGAACAGCAAAATGGTGTATGCCATTCGGTTGAAGTTGTCTTTACAATTACAAGCATGATCATGAAATCAAACACATTATTAACCATACTCCAATACCAGATCCAACACAGTTATTACAATATTAGTTTGGTGAACATAATCATCATTCATCAATCTTTACATTAAATTAATTAGATAGACAACAATAATACATTTGGTAGAAATTTGATTTCGTGTCACTAATTGAAAGTCATGATTTGATGGATTGAGGTTGTTATAGCCTAGGAGACTGCGTAGCACTACTTACCTTTGAAGAATGCATCCTCTGATGCTGCTTCACCAGAGGGACTAGAGACTGCACCACATCCGCCATTAATGGCCGATAATCCGCCTCCGATTGAACACACATTGCTGCTATTGCCGCCACCTGGACAATTTCCTTCATCGAATACTGACCTTCTAAACTTGGATCCATAATCTCAATAACTTTTTCCCTATCAGTCAAACGTGGCAAAGCCTGTTTCCACAAATCAACACAACTCACAACTTATATATACCAATCTTACAGATCAAAGTCTCGCGTTGACAAGTTGCAAAAAAAAAAAAAAAAAAAAAAAGAAACTGACCCAAGATACAAGAACAGCTTCTCCGGGAGACCTCTTCATATCAACAGGAACTCTACCAGTCAACAACTCCAGAAGGACAACACCATAACTATACACGTCTGATTTTGTGGTCAAATGCCCAGTGAGAGCATACCTTCAACAATAAATTAACCAAAAAACTTCAATAAAAAGGTACGTTTTAATATTATTATTTATTATAAATTATTATTATATATTAATTAATAATAGTTGTTAGTTGTTACTCAGGTGCAACGTATCCTTGAGTGCCCAATACGCGAGTTGAAACATGACCACCGGCTCTATAAGACCCGAGTTTGGCCAATCCAAAATCAGAAACTTTGGCATGAAAGGATTTGTCAAGAAGGATGTTGCTGCTTTTGAAATCTCTGTGAATTACAGGAGGGCTCACATGTTCGTGAAGGTACTCCAAACCTTTTGCTGCTTCGAGACCTATTCTTAATCGTGTTTCCCAATCTAAATTTGAAGGAATCGCATTAGATCCTGCAGCGATTGTTTACATCGATTTGGAATTTGGATTATGGTTTATCAGATCAAAGAAGGCGAATTCTATTTTTATAAGCAAAGCATACATCATACATACCTCTGATTGGATATAAATGTTCTTGGAGACCACCATTAGCCATAAAATCATATACCAACACCCTGTGATGACTCGCTGAACAGTAACCAATTAACCCAACTAAATATGGTGAACGCAGCCTACTCCGCATTTCCACCTGAACAATTCACAATAGAATTCAGTTTATTTCGATTTAGGGCTAAATATGCAAGAAATAGTATGTTGTTATCTGTGGTCAAACCTCCACTCTAAATTCCTCTTCTCCCTGTTTTCCAGTCTGATCCATAAGCTTCACAGCTATCTTTCTCCCATCATGAAGAACTCCTCGGTAAACTAACCCAAACCCACCCTGTCCAATTACATTCGATTTCCCAAACCCACCAGTTGCAGAAAGCAGCTGTTTAAAGGTGAAAACTTGGATTCCGTTTTCGGTAATAACTTGATTTTTTGCGTCTCCATTGCCCTTTTCGACAGAATCGATTCCTTCTGAACAGAGAAATATGTCAAATGTCATGTGGAGCATAAACAATTAACATTGGGCATCACAAAATGGAATGCATTTGCTATTGAAATTTGAAAAGTTGGAAGTCGATGCTCAAAAGACTATGGTGGGTATAACGCTGATGTGTACTAGCATACAAGTAAAAAGTACATAAACGCAAATGTAGATCTATCTATGAATTGGTCAAAATAGAAAGCGAGGAAGGATTAACCTTTTGGGTTTTTCAAGAAATTGGACACTTTGTTGCGTAAATAGCAGTAGTAGCTGAAGGAGAGGAGCAATAAAACGACTGTAAACGAAGCAAATGCCATTATTGTGAAGAGTGCTGTTCTGGCCTTGTTCTTGTAGTCGGAGTCCATCAGATTTGGTTTAGCAATAGACTAGTTTCAAGCCCTAAAACTTTCAGCGAAGACTTATTATGGTGTAGGTGAAGGTGAATAATGGGGAAGCCATTGCTGAAAGGAGAAATGGAAACTAGAAAGGACTAGAGAAGAGAAGAGCGCGGTGTCTTCAACCCTCGGTTTGCGTTGTCTACACTACTACAGTCGCGGGAAACAGAAAAGATTCTTGCAAATTCACTCTCGTGTTCCTGGCCCACTTACTTTTTTTTTAATAGTTTATTCACAATTTAATAAATGAGAAAACAACATAATGGTCTATACTCTATAGGGTTTATTATAGGTTTTTGGATTTAGTTTAAATCGTTTTCAAATTTCAAATATAGTTTTTTTTTTTAAGATTATTTGTGGTTTTGGTTTTTTTTCCTCTTCTTTTTTGAACGGCATTTGTGGTTTTGGTAACATGCATTTGTCTTCATGTTCAAATTGCTAAATCATCATTTTGTCCTTAATTTATATTTTTATTTTATTAAGTATTATTGTAAATATTAATTAATTAATATTATTATTTTGTTAAATGATGATCAAAAAATACCAAATGATTATTATAAATATAATACAAATGACTATATTTTTATATTTACCAAAATGCTCATAATTCTGACATAGACTATTTTGTAATACTTTCATATATAAAATGAATATCTGTCTATGAAAAGAGCCTAGTGGTTGAAATGCGGAATTTCACAACGTATTTTTTATGTTTAAATTTTGACACATTTAAAATATTGTTAATATTTTGCGATTAAATTCTTACATAACCATTGTGACGGATTAACATGAGTCTTTTAAATGATATGTTTATTGTTTTTTAAAATGTATATTTTTCAATTATGTCAAAAACTTATATCTTCCTTCCCACCCACATTTAATATGTGAACTATAACCGGTCTTTAAGTAAATGACATCTTTTATGATGGATCATATTCTATTTTAGTTTTTCTATACCTCGTTGTTAGATTTAGGACGAAATGTAGCATTTCATACTTTGAATGACTTTTTTTCTTTATACTTTTACATAAGAAACGTTGCTTCTGCTTCTTTGATTGATATGCTTCATGGGGTCGATCCCAATGTACTGATCTGAAGTGTTTTTGAGAAGTCGGAAATATTTATTTAAAACTTGTTCAAGTCTTTAGATTTTCATATTTTCGGACTCGCCTTGTTTGTTAAATGCAATGTAGAAATGTATCTAGTTGTTAGCATTCATATTAGTGTTTCCAGGTGTATTACAGATTAATTTTTAGCATAATTTTATAGTAGTTTAATCATGTTTTGTAAGAAGTTTCAAAATTTTACTCTCTTTGTCTTTTGCTTTAATGATACATGGTAGTAACATCGAAGCGTAAGTTACCTCGTACCAAAAAAATGTATATGAAAGTCCATTGTATAAATGGTGATTTTCACACTACTTATGACATGTAGACCTTAGTGTACTTGTGAGAAACATCACATGGGTTTAGGGTTAAATTTTGTTCTAATGGTTCCATATTTATTTCATCGGTGATAAAGGCACCAACTCATCAAGTTTGTAACATCCTAGTGTATTTCATTTAATTGGATTAAACTATTGTATTTCGTTCTATATCAATGAAAATATTTAATTTTCCTTATTCATTTATTGTGTTGCTCCTAATTTATATGATGAGTATGATGTTTGAAGTATTGTACACGTTTAGATGAATAATATGACATTGTTAACTTTGCGAACACCAAATAACATTCACTTCGATAAACATACACATTTTAGAAAATAAAATGTAAAATAACTTTAACTTTGTATTCGACTACCACTCATCATAGACTTATACTTATTTCTATTTGATGATACTGTCGTCCAAAAAGAGACTAAATATCCCCCCTAATGTTGGAACACTATTATGGTTTCATGGGCATCCAAATTGGAGTTTTTTTTAAACAACATATATATTATTAAAAATTAGCAAGAAACTAGCAAAAGAAAAACTACAAAGTCATACAAGCTAGGGTTGGATATTCAACCATTTTCTTTTTGAAACAACAAATTTAGTTTACTTCTACTACTCCTAATTCCACATGTCCTACATGATACTTAAACCCTCGACCTCTTCGAAGAGAGGAAACACTTGTAGAAGCCCTTTGATTTTTCAATCAATCAACCCAGTTCAAAGACCCTTTTTTATGCTTATTGGAAATCCGAAAAATAATCAATTATGTCATCAAACAACCTATATTTTCTCGACTTCACCTTTCCAAAAATTAAGGAATTCCAAAATTTCTGCAGTGGCCACCAAAAGTAATCATCATTGTATCGTATGCTTTTCTTGGCAAACATAACAAATACAAATTATCATCCGGAATATAGAGTCCATCAATACATTAGCGATGGTTTAACTTCCATCACTTCATCTGGATATTCCCATTCAGTGGGATATGACACATGATGCATGCCCTTCATGTATCTTAGATCTAAAATCCATGATCGTGTGACTAGATGATATACCATAATAATGTCATTTCGTACATGTATATGTCTTTTATTGTAGGTCGATGATGTCATTCTACATGTAATCAAGTAGTTCAAATGTGTTGTTTTCTAACCTATATACCTATCAATGTGCACACTTAAGCATCCTCATTTCAATCACCTACTTAGCATAAAAGGTAATAGGCTCCTAAAGTTCCTGTATAAAAGAAAATAACTTTTTCTTCATGCAATGCTAAAAATGTATTTATATTTGTAGATGTTTATATATTTACCCAAATGTATTTATATTTGTAGATGTTTATATATTTACCCTTGATATTACAATGATATTACAATATTTACCCTAATCCAATTTCCTAACTAATAACATCTAGTGAGGCACAGTGAGTACGAAATTGTATGATATAGCCTAGCAAAGCTTGTTAGAAATAAATCATTATTTACACCTTGCATGTTTTCCAAAAAAAATCATTTTTTCCTTTTTGAATATTTTCTTTCCTGAGTTTTGCTCATTAATTCATGAGCAAACATATTTTGAACTTGTCACAAAAACAAAAACCGAATAACTCACCTGAATTGAATAAGCTTTGAGTTATTTGGTTCGAGTATCAATATTTCAGGTATTTCAATTTGATTAATTGAATAACATGTATAAGATATTAAATTATACTATTTTATTTCTTTAATAGATTAATTATTTTCTAACCCAAACTTGTATATTATTTCGATTTGATTTATCTTATTTATTATATATATATATTAATTACCAAATTGGTGATGTGTGAGCTTTTACTATTCATTTCATTTTACTATGTATAGAGTCAAAATGTCTAAAATCAAATTAAGTTACATATTTTGATGCATTTAAGACAAAATATAAAATAAGTCTTTTGAAAATAAAGATTTAGTATTTGGGCATAACAAATTATATATATATATATATATATATATATATATATATATATATATATATATATATATATTAATTATCAAAATTGGTATTTGAGAGGATTCACTTTTCTTTACTTTCAATTCTTTTTTCATTTTCCTCCCTTTATTTTTATTTGTTTTTATATTTTGTACCCCTAAACTAATTTTGATGTAACAATTTTTATCCTTATAATTTTAAAATTTATATATATTTATATTCTTTCTCCTTAATTAATTTTTATTTAACAGTTTTCAACCCTTATAATTTTAAAGTTAAATTATTAGTATTTTATACATTATAATTTGGTCCTTACTATATTTTAAAGTTACATTTTGACTCCTTATATAATTTTTTAATAATCTTTTTTTTTATTAATTTCTTAAAGATACACTTTCAAGTCAATTGTTTGTATCCATGTTTTATTTTGATATTTTTGTGCTCCACTTTATATGATTTAATCGTCTTCGTTGTATATATGGTGTCAAATTGCGTTTTTTAACATACCGGGGCTTCCGCAGCAACGCGCGGATGGTCCAAACCCTAGTTTCTTCTTAAATAACAAGTCGAAAGTTGAACCAAATACATTGATTTTGATAGACAACCAACTTAGCAACTTAAATGTGTTTCCAAATCTAATGTACAAAGTTCATTATTTGCACTCTTCGTTATGTCTACCTTTGTCTAGTTAATATTTATCACTGGAATTCACTTTCACAACTACTTTTATTCCTTTTATACTACTGTAATGATTTAATATCTATCATATTTGTGTATAATATGTCCATTGTTACTATAATTCTGATAACTTCTTGCTATGATATGCTTTGTTAACATTTATCACTACATTGATGACTACTTTTATTACTTTTATGTTGGAATAATGACAAAAAAAAATGTAGGGTGAACAAAAAACTATTTCAATTTCCTAGTTTGGGGATGAAATAAACATATAGAACCTCATTTGGTTTATCTAATAAACCGAACCAAATAATTTGAAAAGATATACTCCAAAAATAATTAAACCGAATATTGTTTAGTTTGGTAAAAATTAAAATTGTCGAAGACTCAATTAAATGAATCAAATAAACTAAAACCCGATTAAATTGTGATAAACCAAAATATTACTCAATGACCAAAGTTTAAGTGCGGAATAATAAACTTAACAATTGATATAAAGAATAATAATAAAAGACCAAATCATAAAGTAAATAAGCATGATGAACGAAAGATCAATATGATATATTTTAAGAAATATTGTCTTGGTTGTAACGTCCCGATTTTCAGAATAAAATTTTTATTTTTAAAATAGAGTAAACACTCATTTTTATGAAAATATATTTAAGGCAAACCATTTGTTCATAAACCATAATCCAAAATCAGAGTTATAAAGAAAAGCATCGTGAAATCTCAAATCATAAAACTGTTAATGTATGTGTACAGTCACGCATTCGACTTCCCACAATCTGATGAAGTTCCTGAAAAATATTTAATCAATAGTTGTAAGCCAAAACTTAGTGAGTTCCCCAAAATGTCATATACATCAATAAGCGTACAAGTATACAAACAAGGCTCTCGTCACCAAGACCGATCCGCCCAAAATAAGCATCGAGTATCTTGGCTCACAACACTTTAGTTGGTCTTGCAATCAACTCCTAGAGACAAGTATCTAGACTTACAAAACTTTAGTTGGTATTGTCATCAACTCCCTGACCTTCAACATTAAGTTGTTTGTCCGAGTATCTTGGCCTTCTGTACAAAGTTGGTCCGCCTTAACTCACCACAAAATATGTCGACATATGTATATACAATTATACATATAACTAGACATCACATGCAACATAGTCTATCAGCCTAACAATACGTAAAACATAACCACATCCTAGTGCACAATGATACATACTACAGTCTATAAGTATAGTGAGAAAACTCACCTCGTAGATAAACCGAATAATCACCACCACACACGAATAATGTAAAGGTCGGTCGAATAAAGGTGAAACCTCAGTCTATTACCTAAACCCTAAAGTTTGACCCAAGACTTAGCCAAAAAGTCATAAAGTCCAACTTCTGGTCAAAAGGCTTCACGCGCCCACTACGAGTCAAAATAGTCAAGATTCAACGCGAAAAACAAACGCGTTTCAGATCTTCACAAATACACATCGCGCCCTGAAAAGATGTGCCGCGTCCAGACTACTTCTGTAACATCCCAAAACCAGGGCTAAATTTTTCATTTTTAAATAAATATAACATCCATTTTTACTAAAGTTACAACCATTGGTTCATAAACCATTATTCCAAAACCAAAGTTAATAAGAAGATAATGTTGTCTCAAATCATAAATATGTTGATGTGTGTACAGTCTCGCGTTCGCAATCCGATAAGTACCTGAAAAAATATTTAATCCACAATTATAAGCACAAAGTATAGTGATATCCCCAAAATATCTAATACAACACAACATAATAATCAGATATGGGTTATCAGCAACCCTGAAGACCTTCAACAGTCCTAGTAAGCTAACAGCACACCCTGTGGATTAACAGCACAACGTACGGGTTTTCAGCAACCTTGGGGACTATCAGAAGTCCTATAGACTCTCAACAATCCAGGAGTTATCAGCAACTCGGTTCACATACAACAACTATCAACAATTAAGACCCATCTGGCCAACATGCACATAATACCACACATGCAAGTATAGTGAGAGGACTCACCTCGTGAATAGCAGCTAGCACACAATAGCTCACACACCGAGTAGACAACTACAATGAGACACCTAACATCAATAAGTACCCTCTCAGTCTACACCCTAAAACCCCAAAATTAACCAAAAGTCAACCTCGGCTGGACTCCACGTCGTAGCTACCCATAGGGCACGTCATGTGCACTAAAAGACAAGACAGTCTGGCACCCTCCCTATTCTCTACGTCGTGGGAACTAGGTTGCAGCAACTTAAAATTTTAGCTCTTAACATGTTAATTCATTCTTTCAAACTCTATAGAACCCTTCTTAAGGCCTAATATTTCACAAAGATATGTGCTTTTCAGTCTTGCATGTATAATGCAAGTCTAATACTCAAAATTAGGTCAAAATTGAGAAATACCACTAAAGATCACATGCATGAATCCCAAAATAGCAACAAACTTCAGATCTTGAACATATGTCCACTAAAGGGACTTAATAATCCTTAAAGTTGCAAACTTTATGGGTTTCAAGCATTCTACTCAACTCAACATAGAGAAAAATAGCCAAAAACCTAGATCTAGCATGCTTTAACGAAAAAGGTAAAGACTTTATACCTCCCAAAGGTCAGGAACAAAGTGAAGATGCAAGATCTATGCTAGAACCAAGCAACCAAACACCAAAATGAGCTCCTTCTTTCTTCATCATTCATAAGAATGGTTTCGCACACTCAAAACACACATATGGAGGCTAGGGTTTAAAGGGAAATCGATCTCAGAGAGTGAAGGTTGCCAACATGATAAACCCTTTGAGTTAATGCCCTTAAATGGGGCCCTAGTACCAAAATTAGGGTTTTGGCCCAAAACAACCGCTACGTCGTGGACAGCTATATGCCACGTCGTGGTGTTGCGTAGATGCACGTTCTTCCTCATCCAATTCCACGTCGTGGCCATACAAAATTCCAACTTTTAAAATGATTAATTTAATATAAGAATTCATGCAGAGTGGATGTTATAACTCTCCCCCACTTAAATTTGATTTCGTTCTCGAAATCTGACTCAGTTAGAATTTTAACTACACTAACACAATCCACATGATCATGCTAACAACTTCGAATAATTAACACATCCATAATGAACTCGGGAGACCATCCAGAACCCAACTGATGCCAACAACCAACTCAGTCACTTGAAACACTCAACTTGTAACACCTGGATCCTGAGGTACTTTATGTTTTCAATTTTTTTTGACATTATAGGGGTTTCCACGACATGGTGGAGGCACCACGACGTGGCAAGTCAAGATAAGATCGCATGTTTCATTTAAACCACCACGGTGTGGCAGTATATGGCCACGACATGGTAACTGGCAAAACCCTATTTTTCGGGGTTTGCTCCTTATTTAAAGGAATGAGGAGGCTAAGGTTTGCTCACCCTCAGGCTCCATCAACCTCCTTAAGATATGAGAAACTCTAATCTCCTTCCTCCTTTATTTAAACCCATTTTGGTGTTCTTTGAAGTCCTTGAAGGGAGAAGGAAGAAGAAGCGAGTTAAGATTCAACAAGCAAGTCCTTATCCTTCGTTTTAGCACTCTTTTGGACCTTTTTAAGTTTCCAATACTTGATTTTATCATGTTAGGTTGATAGATCTTGAGTTTTGTCCCTAAATATTCATGTTCTTGTTGGTTGGAGTGGTGAGATCTCCTAAAATTTTCAACTTTATGAATCTCTGGAACATTTGACATGATTGTTGGTTTGGATCTGAAGTTTAGTTGGGTTTTTGAGCCATACATGAGATTTTTATGGAAAAAACCCTTATTTGGACTCATTATGGCTTCAATACATGCATTATACATGCACGTCTATAAAATCACCAACTTTTATGATGGTTTTGGTATTAGAAACCTTTTTTGAGTAAATAAACTAAAGACTTTTTGGAATAAGTGCTTAATGGATAAAGTCATGTCTTATTTAGCCTTTTTGGAACCTAGGGTTTAAGATTTTGACCTTTTGGGTGGACTCAACGGGTAAAGTCGGAAAATTTATCCTTCTAGACTTTGTTTTAGACCAGATCTAAGCTTTGGAGCTCTTGGGATCGAAGAAAACAACTTAACCCATTAAGTTGTTGGAAACCCAACGCCCACGACATGGCCATAGGTCGCCACGACGTGACGACTGGGAAAAACCTGTATGTTTGGATGTTTGAGGGCCACGATGTGGCCATAGATGGCCACGACGTGGCAGTTAACTAAAGTCAACGTTGATCGTTGACTTTGACCGTTGCCTTTTGGCTTGAGTTGACTTTTGGTCAAATATCTAGTTTATGGAAGAAAAGCTAAGGGCTTATCTGGTATACCGTTTACTTTGACCATTGAATTTTGGCTTGAGTTGACTTTTTGTCAAATATGTAGTTTGTGGAAGAAAAGTTAAGGGCTTATAACCGTATAGGTGGTACATAGCATTGATATTCTGGCAGTGAGAGTAGTAGCAGTTGAGCATTGACTATGAGGTGAGTCTTCTCACTATACTTATGAGTTGAAGGCACCAATGTCCGCCTATTGGATTGTGTTGTGATTATTATGCCTGATATGTGAACTGCATGCTAGAATAGGGCTAAGGATGCCTTTAGGAATCGTATGGTAGATTTTCCTGATTTGTGTAATGCCTTATAGCCTAGGAGAATTGGATGTCATGTGTTACTTGGGATTGATATAGGCTCACTTAATTTATATGTGTATGCTTTAAAAGTTGTATACGATTAGGTTCATATAGCCCTAGAATGATTGGTTTAGCCCATTTTCTTGTTCCTTGTTTGGTTGTGGACTTAGGGTAGGATCATTATTTGACAGTCTATATGATCCCATTTTGTGTGCAACTTGCATGCATAAGGAAACCAACAATGTTGGTTGGGATTCTCGGTATTGCAGGGCGGTTGAGTTGAGAATTGCTAGGAGAGCTTAGGAAATGCCATAGTGGGATATATATATATATATATATATATATATATATATATATATATATATATATATATATATATATATATATATATATATTGTTTAACATAGGGCTGGTGTATATGGTTTTAGTGGGGTGACTTAGAGGATTCGAGATGGTTCTTGAGGAAAGTACGGATAGGTGTAGAAGGTAGTATTGGGCCTGTACTACCGAAAGCACATGATCTGTACTCGATTCAAGGATGGGTTTGGAGATTCTAAGGGGCCTATAGAGTGGAAGTTCCCTCGAGTTTATGCTGATCGTTTATATATTTGTATTTCAGTTGAGTATCGTGACCACTCGAGGAGGAGCTTCTGGATCTAGTTCTGGTTTCGAACCGCTGGATGAGCGATTATGCGAGTTTATCACATCAGAGATTACCCGCGGTATCATGGTGTCCACCCCTATGATTTTTGGTACCATCAAGGAGGGGATCATAGACCTTTTGGATGAGTGACTCGGGGCCCTTCGGGTGGAGATCGATGCAGGACAGTTGGGAGCACGAACTCCCTCATTTCGGGAGTTTAAGGTCTGTGGAAGTCTAGAGTTCTTTGGGGCTAAGGACCCCATGTAACAACCCAATTTTAATAAAAAATTTAAACTTTTATTTTCATAACATCAACCATAGTAAATATAAAAATCCCAATACATATCCATGTTATTTTGAAAATTCAAAGTACAAAGTGCTAAATGTGAAAACACCGGAGAATGTGTGCCTCGTCATCAAGCCGATCCCTTGCCCTTATCAATAGAAGTACCTGAAACATACAAATAAACTGTAAGCACAAGCTTAGTGACTTTCCCAATCACACAAATCATATAATCACATAATGTCATGCTCATACTTATACATACAAATTGCCATGGACTCCCTCCATGGACTTCAGTAGAATGCCATGGGCTACCCCCATGGTCTTATATCCTCATGTCATGGGCTCCCCCTATGGTCTTGACAAGTGCCATGGGCTCCCCCCATGGTCTTCACATAAACCCATACAAAAATCAAATAAAATACCATTTCCCATTCAATACAAACATATCATATCAATTAATGGGCCGGCCTTGGTGCCTTCGACCCATGAGTATGGTGAGAAGACTCACCTCAATACTTGCACGAAATCTGACTAGGTCGAGATTCCAATATTCGCTTTACACAACCCTAAAACATAAACAATTTTCCTTAATTGCAACTCAACATGCCCCAAAACCCATAAAGGTCAAGCTTGGTAAAAAACCAAGGTCAAAGGTCAAAGTCAACGTCCTGTGTTGACCCAACTCGCCGAGTTGTCTCTTCAACTCATCGAGTTTCCCTATTGTCTGATCAGATCGCGAAAAAATCCCATCAACTCGTCGAGTTCACCAATGAACTCGCCGAGTTGGCCAGGAATCCAACCTCTTAATGCATTAAGCTGTTTTCAATGGATCCAAGGGCCCCAAACTTCATATTTCTTCCAAAATGATATCAAAAAGGGTAAAGTTTCCAGCTTTACCCTCAAGAACCATCCAAAAGGCATCAAACTCAAACCCTATGTTCTTTAAAGAGGGTCTTGACCCATTAAGCCCTAAAACTCCCATATCAACGTCCCAAAACACAGATCTGATGTCCCAATGTTGGCAAAACACGTAAAGTCTATAACTTTACGTCCATGCATGCTAGAACACACTCTAAGGCTCATTAATGACTTAAGAAAGGGTCTTATTGCATACATGGGACATAGGGACCAATAAAGTTTGCAACTTTAAGCCAAGAGATATCATGAAGGGGTCAGATCTAGCTTGACAACCCCTGGAATCCACATATTCTTGGACAACTCAACCAAAACCCCAAAATCATGATTAAACTTCAAATAAGGAGATCTAGATGAATACATGACAAGGTGACGAATTTATACCTCAAAAATGTTGCCTTTAAAGAAGAGTTTCTGGATCTAAGGTCCTTCCTCCAAGCTAGATGCTTCCCTCTTCCAATCTCCTTTCAATAATCACAAAAAACCACTCTCTAAGCTCACCACACACAAGCTTGCAAGACGAAACACGAATCTAGGGTTTTCTAGACAGGGAGGCTGGTAAGGAGGCCATCCAAAAGGGTTTAAGTCCTTTATATAGGGTGCAACACCCTAAAATTAGGGTTTCATCTTTGACCGTCAACTCGTCAAGTTGGGACTCCCTAACTCGTTGAGTTGGATCCTTAAACTCCGCGGCCAAAAAGATTCCTACACGACGAGTTAGAGCTCCCCAACTCGTCGAGTTCCAGCTCAAATCCTTAAAATATTGAGAAATGAATAATACATGGACCAAGCGTTACACCCCATCTTTAGCCATTGCTGAATAGCTGAAATGGAGAGTGCTTATCAAATGAGTTTTTGCCTTGAAGGGGCGAAGGTAGGGTTTTCTTCATGCCTTCTGAGAGACCGAGCATGTGATTGGTGGGATGAGGCTGGTCGAGCATTGGGATCTGCGGTGGTGTTGGCCATGGCTTGGGATAAGTTTGTTATGAGATTCCAGGAGGAGTTTACACCAGCGATCGAGGTACAACAACTGGTGAAAGAGTTTCAGGACCTTCACCAGACTACTGAGACTGTGGCGGAGATCACCACCACGTTCCGTGAGAGAAGCAGTTTCTCTTTCGGTGTCCAATTTCTTCCACAATAGAAACAACACTGATCATTTGGTCCTTTCTTGATTTATGGGTTTATGATGTATTTCCCTTAACCGAACTATTGGTCTATCAGAGTACATAATCTCTTAGATTTCCTTTTATTCAATGTTTGAACATGTATGAAGCATGTTCTATTGCTCATAATGAATATATGCTTTACTTGATGAAACATATGATATGTTTCATAATTATCCAAGACTTTTTGCAAGTCAAGGTTAATTACTCTAGTATGATGTGAGACACATCAATATCATCACAATAATACTTCCATCAAAGCATCATAATCAGACTGACTGGTTTGCAGAGGTTGTTCAGGTATGGGATCTTTCAGTATGTATAATTTCTATTTATCCTTAAGGAAGAACCTCAAGGTATTATACCAGTTATAAAAATTATAACTATCAAATGTTACTATCTCTTGAAACTCAACAATAGAGAGGGTTTTACATCGGTGTAAAAGTATTAACAGTTATACACATAATTTAACCAAGTTTCATTTAGTATTTTCAATATTTAGTCTTTAAAAATTAATACCTTTTATTGTTTCTTAAAACATTAATTTACTAAAGTCTGGGATCCAAGTAACGAAACAAGTAAATGGTTAGGTGACCTTTACCCCATTAACTTAATCAAACTTGGTAGGTAGCAATTACCAATTGCATAAGATATGTAAGTCTTGGATAATGGATCTTAAACAACTATTGCTTATATTGGTATGTTTGATCTCATCTATGCCTCAGACCTCTCATGCTTAGGTGACCTTTATCACATAAGATTAAGATCAAGTCATCCTACCTGAAAACAACTTGTAGTATTGCAACTGCACAGTGACAAGGTGACCCTTTAGTCACCAGAAACTACAAAACTACCTTGAACATCATAAGACAATCCTAGTGACCATGTGACCTTATGCCTACTAAGACCATACAAATTATATCGAGTGTTCTTCAAAAGGACGACAATGACTTGCATTTGTAAGAAAATGTTTTATATATGTTTTACACTCATAGTTATAAAAACATGGTCTCATGAATATTACATGCATCCAACAATTCATGTACCCTTTTGTAAAAATCATATTACTTGTTATGAGGTTTTTTAGGTACTAAATAAAACTTCTTTTCTAGCCGCGATCAATTATATAACACCTACAGATTCGGGTTAGTCAATTTAGAGATAATAATCTTAACCAAAGTTATCGTATATGTCACAAGGGTTCTGTACATATAAAGAACTTTGAAATCTGATTTATAATGAAGAAGTTATGACCCGTTGAAGTTTCGCGATTAAACTGGCACGACTCTGCGTATCGTAAAACGTAAATTTTTTATAAATTACTTTTTAGCCTCAGTGATATAAACGAAAGTCGTAGTAGTCGTTAAACCGAGAGCGTGCATATAGAGAACGTCCAAATCTGACTTCATTTGAGGAAGTTATGATTTTCTAAGATTTTGCGTAACAATGTACAACTCAGAAATCAAATTTTAGATCGATCGATTATTATCCAACACAATCCAAATGAGAATTGAATATCTCATTAATAGGAGTTCAACGATTAAAAGACAGTCGAAAACGGATTCCGTATGTAGAAGTTATGAATTTTACACGGTCATTAACAGTGTAATCTTCTCAGATTGTTAAATTTAAGACGATTGAGAATTAGTCGATCAAGTCCAAAGGAAAGTTGTAGTAATCGTAAATACCTACGGGTGGATATAAAGAACGTCAAAAACGGATCTCGTATGCGAAAGTTATGAATTTTTAAAGATTTGCAGTTTTACCTGCGCTTGGTGCCACGCGTTAGCACTAGGCGAAGCCTCGGTGCCTACACAAGCTCATGACGTGAGAGGCCCCTGGGCAGCCTATAAATAGAGCCGTATTTCACTCATTTCATCACACCTTTCCATCCCATTCTCTCCCAAACCCCCAAGGCCTCAGTGCCTTTCTCTAGCATTTCGTTGATGTTAGTAGCGAAGCTCCGGAGTGCCAGAAAGCCCAGAGAAATAAAGCTTTTGGTTTAGAATTTATGCCCGCACAGAATCCAATTTCTCGCTAAACCACCTGTAAGTTGAGTTATGCTTACCGTACTTTAAATATAACTTATGTTTATGTTCATTATCGTTATATGAACCTATAAACAAGATTTATCAGTGATTCTAAGTCGTTATATTGATTAATTTACTTACGAGAGAGGTGTCTAGAATGGTCATGTTGGCTTGGTTGTTTGATTTCAGAAAAGCTATACGCCGAAATGATTCTGCCACCCAACTGTCCTGCCTGGCTGATCCTTACTTGATAGATCTTGACGTAGACATTGAAATTAATGATGAATATATACTAATAATTAGTCGCAAGAAATATTAGACTAAGACTTAGTGGTAATGATACCAGGTTACGTCGAAGGAAGAGACAATTTCTAGAAGCGAAGCGCTGTCCGAGTTTCGAGTCATCACTTTAACAAGTGAGTTCATAGTCCCTTTCATGAACATGATTTTAATATAAATATTAATTAAAGTATTAAATATATGTTTATGTGTGAGATATTTGATATTTCCTGGAATACGTGTTAAGAACATATCTGATAATATATGACGATTTAGGACTTATGGAATAAACCTAAATTAGTTAAGATGAATACCAGGTAGTATCCCCTTAAGAGTACGTGTGAGATATACACGGAGGGTAGAACTCTAACATTTTTATTTGATCCGAGAGCATGGATAAGACATAGTCATTCGCCCCTAGTCCGAGAGTACGAATTGGGCATATACATTTCTCATTAATCCAAGAGTATGGATTAGACATAGTCATTTGTCCATAGCCCGAGAGTATGGATTGAGCATAGTCATTTGTCATTGATCCGGGAGTATGGATTAGACATAGTCATTCATACCTCATCTGGAGTATGGATTAGCTAAAACCATTCATTGTAGATCCAAAAGTATGGCTAGTGTCGTTGTGAGGATCGACGGGGTGGGGTAAATTGCTTATATGAGGTGAAATTGGATTTTGCGAGTTCTAATATATATATATATATATATATATATATATATATAGTAATAATAATAATAATAATAATAATAATAATAATAACATTGAGGGATTGAAATACTTATGTACTAACCAGGTTTCCCAACCTGACTCACTCAGTTTATTGTATAACATGTAGTGATATTAAAGATACATTCTGCTGAGAGAATCAAGGAGTATTAGGCTACTAGTTTAATTACTGTAAGACTTATAATATTTCGTTATGCTTATGTTTATGTATTGACGATGACATCCCAACGTTTTAATATAAATAAAATACATTTATTCGGAAATGCTTTGATAATATCATTATCATGTTTTTAGGAATAAATTCTGCAATATTATTCCTCAAAGAGGATACTTTGATTTTTAAATAAACATAAACAAATAGGTCCTTTCTGGCTATGGAATTGGGGATGTCACAAATTATAAACTAAAATCTGACATTTTAAAGTTTAGTTGTAGAGCGGTTAAGAACCGGTAATAGTCTTAAATAAAACTTTATTTCATACTTAAGACTTGGAGTTTTGGATGAGTTCTAAAATCACAATTTTAAATCTCATTTTAACAATCAAAAACTTATGACCCCATGAATTTGTGGAATAAACTAATTTTATTTTATAAACTCAGTTTTATGCATCTTATGATAAAAACCATATTTTGATAAAAACAAAACTTGGGTGATGATACTTATGTTTTAAATCTCATTTGGCATGCATAAAACATAATATCAACATGTTGAGTTGTGTGTAAAACACCAATATCATATATTACGTTTTGACGCAAAAAAATAATCACTAATTTTATTATTTGCCGTTATAATGATATAAACCGATTTTAGTCTTTTTAATAAAAACTCATTATTTATTATAAATACATGAAGTTTATATAATGTTTAAACACCTTTTGAACCATTTCAAATATTTTAAAGTTGACTACGTATAAGTTTTACAATAAAACTATTTTTAACAAAAAATTGAGTTTTAACCAGTAAAAACGTTTTTATAAATATCCATTTATAAACATCTTATATTATCTTTTAAATATTTTTTACTCAAACTTCAAGTGATATTATCTTATATTAAAATGTTATTTGACATGTAAAACTCATTTTAATACAAAAAACATAACATACAATAACATAAAAATAAACATCACATACATGCATTAAAATGTATATAAACTAAGCCATATCTAGTAATAATTTTTGTAAGCCATCACAAGAATTATTAAGTCTTTACTAAAGGACTCAATGGACACTTCAAAAGGTCTTCAAGCTCTCACTTGCCAAGTCGACTTTTGTTTGCAATAGAACTTCAGGTCTTCATGTTGTGAAGGTTAGAACACTTAAACCATTAAGACTATATTAAGCCAAAACCAAGAGTAGAAGCTCATGGTTAAGATTATAGTCTCAAGTGGTTAAGTCATCTTCAAGGAGGTCATTTCTTCATCTTGTTACATTTAAAAATAAATACAACTAGTCTAACTAATTTATTACAACAAATAAACAAATGAAAAAAATATCTATTTATTTATTACATCTTATGAATAAATAAATATCAACCAAACACAACACAAATGTCCAAATGACTTGTTTATATACAACAAAATATCAAATGTAATAACAAACAACTCTTTGTTTTTTTTTCTAAGACAACTTTTATATAACCAAAATGTATGAAAAGTGGTTATATATAAAAACAAACAATTTTAACCAATAAGTTGTCAAATAAGACAAATATGAATTTTTCTTAACCAAAAGAAATCCATGTTTGTTTTCCAAGAAGACAAAGATTATCAAATATAAAAAATCATTCTAACATATAAAATATGGCTTAGATACAACTGATGGGTGTTGATACAAGGTAAAAGTTAGTTTTTTATAAAAACTGCAACGAGAGCTTTTAAAAATAACAAGTGTATTTTTGAGTTTATAACAAAATGAAACAATTTAGGATCCATTTATAGAGGTTAGGATGATATTAAAAACAACCATAGAGTGTTTTAGAACGACAACCTTTGGAGCCTTTGAACCCATTTGGTTTTGGGGTGTTGATGAGGATAGAAAAATCAAAGAGTATGATTTTCTCTACAAGTATCTACCATCAAGATTAAGGCACTTGGAATGCTAGTTCCTTCTTGTATTCTTGAGTGTCTTAAGCCTTTAAGTACTTAACTCAAATAAGCACTAAAGGAGACAAATCAAGGAAGCTTCGAACACAAAACCTAAATTCAAAAGAGAGCAACTGTGTGTAGAGAGAGGATACAATTTTAGAGAGTTTCACAAGAAGAAAATAGCTAATTTTCTCAAGCATAACACACTCTTACATACTCCCATGCAAGTAAGGTCTAACCTTTATTATATTGTAAAGTAATATAAAGTAAAAGCAATCATGAGGAACAAGTGAAGGGAATTTGACAAGCAACCTCCTACGATCCTAAAAAGCTAGGGCCATGAGGCCAAGAAAGAGACAAAAACTGTCTTCCATCTTCTTTAAGCAAAAGTATTAAGCAACTAGATAAATCATGGTTAGCCAAAGTGTCCAAAACTTTGTATATGACTTACTAAATCATGCCATATGATATAATAACTAGTTATACTCTATTTAATTATTATTTTCACAAAATAATAATTTATCTCTAATTAAATACAAGAATTGATATTATTTATTAATAATCATAATAATAATAATAAATGTACAAAATGTGCCAACTTGATAAAGGTGTGACCATATAGGGTCATATGTTATTAGCAATATTACTCAATAATGATTCTTGGGCATAGAGATCAAACAATTACTTTGTGGATCAAGTCACAAGTAATTCCAAGATGACAATATATTTTATTCTTCAAATCGACATGCACACGGGGTTTTGTTTATAAAATATGTTGTGCATTGGTCTACTCCAACGTTATCCGTAATTGGTAGTCATAAAGGGTATACCCATATATGATATGACTAGCTGACAAAAACTATGTAGTCAAAGTTTATTTATTAGGGAAAGCAATGTCCTTGGACCCCTCGATGACTTGGTGCTGACATCTAATGTGTCTGGCCAAGTTCTGACTAAAATTTATGTGTTCGATTTAGTAGTCGGATGTAGTCATCACAAATTTTTATCGGGAAACAAAATTTTGAACATTGAGATTGGCCCATAGCCATGTCTCGTGTTTATGGGAATATTAAGAACAAAGGAATAACCGATTACTTATCTAAGGGTTGAATTTTGATCATGATCAAAGTTTGGCAGTTGCATTGGATGATTCACTCTCTGTTGATTGTTTTGAGAAATATTAGACCTCAAATAGTTGATAACATGTCCAAGTGGGAGACTATTGGGGATAGTTTCAAATGTCATTAACTATTGATAATATTTCTAAATAATAACATAGTCTTTTTGAGTTGGCCTCATGACACAATTAGCAATAAGAAAATGAAGAAAAATAAGTTGTTAATTATTATGAATTAATAAATTAATTAGAAATAATTTTGGTAATTAATTAAATAGTTTTAATTAATTAAAAATCTTAAAGATTAATTAATTCCTAGAGATTAATTGGAATATTCTATAAGCCTCTTGGAAGATAGGTAGGGAAGAAATCTAGGATATCTATCCTAGGATAAGGCCGGTGGGAGTGCAGCGGTAAACGACTGCGGGGATCGGAATCGCAACCGGCTACACAACACTGGAGCTGTAGTTTGTCCGGTGCGGGGTGACTACCCCTCCCTCTCTCTCCTCGTGTGATTGACCGATTTTTTCTTTTTCTGCTTTCCAACGGCTATTTAAAAAACATTTTCATTTTTTTTACCTTCAACGGCTACAACAATAAACATTACAAAATTTATTTTTTAAATACATTTACCACTCTATAAATACCAAAAAAATCTAACATAATTTTCACACTTATTTCTATATATTCTCTCAAAAAAACTACTCAACTACAATGTCGTCATCGTCATCTTCATCATCCGATTCGATGGCGAAAGAAGAGACATTATTTTTCGGTTCCGTCATGGCAAAAACATTGGCCTATTTCCAAAATCGACAAGGTCAAAGTTCACGTTTACGGCCTTAAATAAGAATACTTCCATGCACAATCGTCTTATAGAAGATTATTTTACAGATGACGTCATGTACACTTAAAAGTTTCGACGGTGGTTCCGGATGAGGAAAGAGTTTTTTTACGTATTGTTGGCGATTTGGAAGGTCGATTTCCATATTTCCATTGGAAGCGAGTTGCGAGACGTAGAAAGGGTTTTTCCCCAATTCAAAAAGTGCACAATCGTAATTCGTCAATTAGCATATGACATGAGAGCATATAAATGGGACAAGTATTTGAGGATGTTGGAGCATACCACACGAGACATAATGTACAAGTTCGCAAAAATTATTACTCTAGTTTACGAGAAATGATATTTGCGCAAACCAACCATCAATGATGTCCACCAATTGTACACGGTGCATGAAAATAAGCATGGGTTCCCGGAAATGCTAGGTACTATCGATTGCATGCAGTTGTCTTGGGCATTGTGCCCCAACGCATGGTGTGGTCAATACATGCGAGGCTATCATATAAAGTCGACGATTGTTCTAGAAGAAATCGCATCACATGATCTTTGAATATGGAATGCATTCTTTTTTCCAATTGGTGCAAACAACAAAATCAATATTCTAGACCAGTCGCTGGTATTCAACAACATCTACCTTGGAAAGTTATACGATGTACCGTTTGAAGCAAATTGGGTAGCATATTAGCAAATGTATTATCTTACTGATGGGATATATCATACTTTATCTCTTTTAGTGACATCATTGACATATCCGAACGACGAAAAATGAAAAAAGTTTAAACAAGCACAAGAGTCAGCTAAGAAGGATGTGGAGCAAACATTTGGTGTACTAAAGAAGCATTGGCAAGTGCTACAAGCCGGGGCACGGTCATATGAATTGAAAAAGTTGCAACATATAATGTATGTGTGCATCATATTACAAAATATGATTCTAGAAAATGAAGGAAGAACGATATGCCGATACAATGAAAATGAAGTTTTTCCAAGCGTCGAATGAGTAATTGTTGGTATGCAAGTGTATAGGGAAAATAAAAGAGAAGTACATGATCGTAACATTCATTACTCCCTTCGGGCGTATTTGCAGGATCACATTTACAGGACTCACATACAACGCTAGGCAGAGTATTGGTACGATGATTTATTTGACAAATCAGATGAAGATTCAGATATATTCGTCGAGGACACGAACGTAGATTCGGATGACGATGACGAGGACGATGATTCAGAGTGAAGTGCTTTTTTTATAGTTTCAGATATTATGTCATTTTTATTTTTAAGTAATGCAATATTTATATTTTAATTAATTTTTATAATTATTAATCATTTTAATTAGTTTTATTTACTTTTTGAATTATAAACTTTAAAATTAAATTATTTTTATTTTTAAAAATAAAAGTGAAAGGCAGTGAAAAGTAATTATTTCTTGTCTTTGGGTGAGTGAAAGACGAGTGAGTGGACAACTGTTGTGACACTGGAAAAGCGAGTGATGAAAGGTGAGTACACCCTCCGGTCTAAGGCAAGTTTTGATAAGGATAAGTATTATCCTTATGAATTTGACTGACTTAAGGATTTAAGCTAGAGCCTATAAATAAGATGCTTGGGATCAAACACAAGGGATTCCTAACTCTTAATTTTCGTTCCCCCTCTATCCTTTTACTCCATGAGTTCAAAAACTATAACCCCTCTCTAGGGTTATAGAATATTCGACTTATCCCTTAATAGGGTTTCATTGTTTTGTTTCTTGGAGTATTGGGTCTGACTACATTAAAGGGATTCTCCTTTGGGTCATTCATCCTTTGCAAGAGTTGTCAATCACATGGTCTTGATCTAAAGATCAAAAGGTTAGTGTTCTTACCCTTTCTTTAGTTGATTTCAAAAGTATGTTGCTATAATTAGTAAAACCTAGATCCTAGGGTGCATGTACACATAAGGATTAATTTGATTGTTTCGCTGCGCCAACCTAGTGTGTATTGATGTATTAAAAATCTAACACATAGGTCGCGGGGTATACCAACCGCATGGCCATATGAAACGTATTGTCATGTCATTGTCATCTCATCACCATAATAATAACACATTTAATTTGGTATACCTACCACACCACATTATTAAAATAATTTAATTTTTAATTTTTTAATTAACCAAATTATATTTATTTGGTTAACTTTTGTTTTGAACGACTGGTTAGTAGTTAGAAGTTAGTAAAATTCGCATATGTCTGAGTTAGAACCCATGACCTCCAATCTAAAAGACAAATCATTCACCAAGTGGGTTAGTTAAATAAATGAATTAAGAATACTAGATTTTCATTATAATTAAAGCATTACATAGATTAAATTAAAAAAATCTAGAAAAAACAAAAGAAAAAGTAGAAAAAAATACTGAATATTGAGAAATAAAAGTAGATACTCCTATACTTTTTTGGATGATTCATTTGACCACAATAAATATTTCTAGACCCCGCGATGGTCTCACACCTGATTGTTGTGAGTGGTTACACGATTGAGATTTCCTCGAATGCTTCAAACCGAAAGAAATTGAATCTTTATTAAGAACCCATTTTTGACATTTCTTGAACTCATACCAAACATTTCATGTAAAAAACGGTTACTAACTGGTTGCGACTTTTGGTATTGTTTGAGCGCCACGACGAAGACGTTAAAATCGTTATCCCCACTTTTGTGTATGATCTTTAAGTTGTTGTAAATTCCATTGAATTAAATTATTTTTAACATCATATTGTGTCATTCTGATGTAATTTGGTCGGCTTCCTATGATCACCTTGCTCCATTTGGTTATGGAAGAGGTTTCGAACGGTTTCCCAAAATGTATATCCCTTTTGCACATTTCATTTGATCGGGTCTTGGCGAGCTAAATTCCAACCCTCAGCTAAAGCAGTTTTTTCTTTTTTCTTTCTATTCCTTGCTCTTGTTGGAAGAAATTTAGTTTTTATTTATTTATTTATTTGAACTTTTGCTTCAAATGTTTTGGTTGCTCAAATTGTGTTTAATGTACTTCATTGGAAGAATCCGATGTCAGTTGTGGTTATGAAAATTGTTGCTGCGTGAAAGGTTGCTGGTAGACGAAAACGGGATGTTGGAAAAAAACCATTGTGTAAAAGGATGTTGGAAAGTTGTTGGATAAGGGAGCTTTTAAGCAAGTTCATGAAACTACCTTGTAGTAAATTTAAGCTAAGATATTAATGTCGTGTCGTTTCTAGTGAAAAGAGTTATTAAACCAATGTTTAACAATAGTTTATAGCTAAGGGGTTAGTTTGCAAATATGTTTCCTATATATATCTTGTACTCTGTTATTCAACGTAATGAGAAAAAGATTACCTTAATCAATTAAGGTTTTATATGGTATCAGAGCATCAATAGCTGACACTAACCCTAAGTCTTGACACGGCTGAAATTCCGGTAATCTAACTCCCTCCGGCAGCCTACAATCAAACCCAAGTCTGCCATTTATCTCTCAATCAGCATGACGTCATTCATTGTAGCATAAAAATCTGCTCAATCAGCCCACCGTTGGGCCTTTCTTCTCAAAAGGGATAATTATCAATTTTGGAAAACTATGGTGGAACCCTTCTTCTCGGCAAACAAACTATCAGGGTATCTTAATGGATCGATCATGTGTCCTCCCTTGCAGATAACAACAAAAAACAAGATAATGGAAAATCCGGCTTATGCGACTTGGAAAGCAAACGATGATCATGTAAAGATGTTACTACTCTCTTCAATCTCTGAACAAGCGTATGGTGTTTTTACGGGAAACAAACATCCCATGAGATATGGGAAGCTTTGCAACGTGCCTTTGAGCCTACACCCCTTTCCCGAGAACTTACCCTCAAAACTAATCTCCTAAAACTGGAAATTGGCAATGATGAATCTATCATTGCCTATCTTCAACGTGCAAAGGGATATGCTGACTCTCTTGCCTCAATTGGCGAGCCTGTTCGTCCAAAAGATTTAGTTCTAACCATTCTTGTAGGTTTATCCAGTCGCAATGAGTTCAATGGCCTTGTCACTACACTCACAGCTCGTGGGACTGAAATATATTTTGATGATCTCCAAGCTCTTCTTGCAGACCATGAGTTTGTTCATGGCCGATCCAAAATAGGAACACCAAATATATCCCAGGCATATAATGTGCGAGTCGGTCAATCTACAGGCCCTAGCTGAACTCCAAGCCAAAATGTGAGCAACTCACCAAATTACATGCAACTTGCAGCTCAAGCCCAAGCTCTTGGCTTAAGTCTCATTCCAACAGATGTAACACCCCAAGCCTTCTTTGGTAATCGAAAACCATCTTCCAGTGGGTATCGTAGTGGAAATCGTGGCGGTCTTGGAAGAAACAACAATCGTAATACTTGTGGAGGCAAATCACGTGATCCTGATTTTTGTTGGGCATCCACTCATAACACCGTGTATGGACATTGTCAGCAATGCGAGATTCAACATATTCCAAAACAATGCCCTAATCACAAGGGGAATGTTAATACTCAACCGACTGCTCACTTTAGCACAAACCAGTCTCAAGCATCTTCATCTGGTACTCCAAATTGGTATCCATACACGGGAGCAAACAATCATGTGATGGCTGATCTTTCTGGTATAGACTTCTCCGAAACATATCATGGTCCTGACGCTCTTCATGTTGGCAATGGTAAAGGTCTTCGTATTTTACACGTTGGATCCTATGATATTCACACACCTCACATAACTTTTCGACTCTCAGATATTTTACATGTTCCATCCATTTCTAAAAATATTCTTTCTGTACAAAAATTTTGCACTAATAATGATGTCTTTTTGAATTTCACTCCCGTCTCTTTGTTGTGAAGGATCAGAATACTCGCACTGTCCTTCTCACAGGCCCGAGCCATAATGGTCTCTACTCTCTTACCATTCCTCAACTACAGTCCATCAAACATGTTGACTTCTCCGCTGAGCGCGCCTCAACTGATGTTTGGCATCAAGGCCTGGTCCATCCTCATCCACGATTACTATAATCTACGTTGAATCTTTTTTCGCTTCCTGTTTCTAATAAAACTTAACATAATATGTTTTCGCCTTGTCAATTGGGCAAGTATTCCAAGTTGTCTTTACCTATTTCCTCTTTTAAAAGTACAAGAGTTTTGGACTTGATTTATAGTGATGTTTAGGGGCCTTCCCCATGTTTGTCATTTGGCGGTCATCGCTACTTTTTTCTATTTGTGGATGATTATTGTCGCTTTATTTGGCTTTATCCTATGTCTTGTAAATCTAATGTTTTTGAATTACTTAAACAATTTGTTACCATGGTTGAACGTCAATTCAATACAGAACTTAAAACTATATAAAATGATTTGGGGGGGGGGGGTGAAAAATGAAATCTCAACACCTTTTGTTCTACCATGAGCATTGTTCACCGCATCACATGCCCTCATACTCATGAACAAAATGGCTCTGTCGAACGTCGAAATCGACATATTGTTGAAACTGGGCTCACTCTTTTAGCTCAAGGAAACGTTCCCCATCACTTTTGGCACTATGCCTTTGACACAGCCACCTTTCTGAGTAATCGAATGTCGTCTCGTGTCTCTCAATCAATTTCTCCGTATGAGCATATTTTTCACAAACAACCAAATTACTTATTTCTTAAGGTTTTTGGATGTCAATGCTTTACATATCTTCGTCCACACAATGCTCATAAACTTGATGTTCGCTCTACCCCGTGTGTCTACATAGGTTATAGCCCGAATCATCATGGCTATCGGTGTCTTGACACTCAAACCAATCGTATTTATGTTGCCCGTCATGTACGATTTAATGAGCTTGTCTTCCATTTTTTACCTAATTCCATGCCTACACCATTCTACTCTAAACCTGATTCTCCATCATCTATGACCCAACTGGTTGAGCACCCTTTACCTCCCGAACCTCACACCGTTGTTCCAATGCCAGAAATTCCTACATCAATCACCCCAACCACAGTTACTACTTCTGATGACGACTCTCCTATTTCCCTCGGTGAGTCCAAAAATACCATGTCTCCATCCACTACTCCCGCTACTGAGACGACTACTCATCCGAGCCTAAGTTCCATACCAGAAGCTACTCCGCCGAGTTCGTCCCCCCTTCCTGTCACTCACACTCATTCCATGTCACTCCGAACACATCCCAAACCTCGTGTTCCTTTTGATCCTTCTACATCTCATGTCACTCGGTCTAAATCTGTAAGTCCCGAATTCTCCTACAAATCAATCGGATTCACTTTGATGGTGCAGAATCCCAATCAAAGCGTATAATGTAAGACAAAGATGAATAAGAACAAGATAATTAATCTTTAATGCACACTATTATCATTCAATAGTCGGGTTCATAAGATGTTGATTACATAATGTTCTCTCTTGGTTCTCTCTAAGCTCATGTCCTTGGCATATGGCAGCCCCTAGAACGTCCAACACTCACTTCCAACTCATTTTCAAGCCTAAATAACACTATATATACCTAGGCCTGATAACCAAGCCCAAGCCCAAAACCTAAACAAAACAATATAAAGCCTAACCAAAATCACATGTGATTTTGGTCCACAAAACATCAAAACATGGTGTTTTCGGTCCTAGACCGAGAACTCTAATAGCTTATGAAAAGAAAAGTATAAACCACAATTTATGACCTAACAATCTCCCGCTTGGTTTATAACTTTCTTTTCACTTAGAATAAACTATAATTTAGTCCTAACAATCTCCCCCTTGGTTTATTGCTTTCTTTTCTTTTTAGTCTTCCTTGATCTTTGGCTTTCAGCTCTAATCTTCTTTTCTTCACAACTTGTAACGCCCGTGTTTCTGGGCTAAGCATTAATGATAATATAGTAGTCTAGGTCAACCATTAGAACTCGTTTTGAAGTAATAAGAATGAATTATGTGCTTTAAACTTATTTATTATAAATTAAGGATAAAAATAAGCGTCAAAAATAAATATTAGATAAAGCCGATATCTATGAAGAAAGTTGTAGTAGTTGAAACAAGGATTCCGGAGATATAAAGAATACCGAAATCCGAGTTATAACGAATAAGTTATGACCGGTTGAAGTTTTGCGACAGAACCGGCACGACGCTGTGTGACGTAAAAAGTAATTTTACAATAAAGTACTTTTTAGCATTAGTGATCTAAACAAAATTCGAAGTGTTCGTTAAACCGAGAGCGTGCATAAGAATAACGCCCAAATCTGACTTCGTATGAGGAAGTTATGATTTTTCTAAGTTTCGGCTTAACAGTATGCAGCCTGAAACTCGAATTTTAGATCGAGTGATTTTTAGCCAAAACAATCTAAAGGAGAATTGAATATCTCTTCGATAGTAGTGTAACGGTAAAAAGACAGACGAAAACGGACGTCGGATGAAGAAGTTATGAATTTTTAACGGACATTTCCTCTCCCGACTTGTAAAAATATAACTTTAAAATTTAAGTCAAAATTATCCGACGGGGTCTAAACGAAAGTTGTAGAGCATAGTCTCACCTACGCGTGGATATAAAGAACATCAAAAAATGGAGCTCGTATGCGAAAGATACGAATTTTAGAAGTTTGGAAATTCTGAGTACGCCCAGCGTAAGGGAGTACGCCCAGCGTACTCGTGTTCATGGTCTGAGTTGGGCCACGTAGCCTACTCCATCGCATGGTCGATGCGTGTACGTAGCTCCGATGCGTCCGAGATGATCCACCCGTACGGCCAGCGTACTCGGTGTACGCCCAGCGTACGAGGACATTACGCCCAACGTAACCCCGATGTTCAGCCACTATAAATAGAACTCAAGGCTGCCCGATTTTTGTTTACTTTCTTTACATCTCTCACCCTTATACTCTCTCCTAAATTTCAAGAAATACCCCCGAAGCATAGTGTATCGTCCTAGCACCCAAAGCAAGTTACAAAGCCCCGAAGATCCTGAGAAAAAGTGTTTTCGAGCCGAAACTCTGCCTGCGTGAAGCCCGGTTTTTGAGAAAACATCTCGGTTTCATCAAAGAATATTATTTTTAAGAAACGAAGTGCTGCCCGAATATCGTTAAATCAGGTGAGTGTGTAGTCACTTTCATCTTACACATAGATATGAAGTATTTTATATAAAATACGTGCTATGTGTAAATATGTTGTTTGTTTATTTGAGATGGATGTTGAATGAATGTTTTATACATGTTTTAAACTGTATATGTATTTTATATCTACAAATATGTTGGGTAAAACATGGGTAGATGAAATAGTTGATGTGTGTTAAAAAAAGATGAGAGGTCTCGATGTTGTTGTTGTTGTAGTCATCTAGCGGAGTATAGATGACGACCACAAACTTTTCTAGACAGTTCAGTGGAACGCTAGCAGGCTCGTAACCTGTAGGTGTATTTGAACTAGGTGTTCGTTAAGTATTTTTGAACGTAGTGTTTACCAGATATTTTGATTTACGGATTTACCAGTTGTAATCTATATATCCTGGCAGCTGCGCCTAATGGATAATATTGGCAGTTGTGCCTAATAGATACAACATAATCCTGGTAGTCGCACCTAAAAGATAACATTGGCAGCTGCGCCTAATAGATGATATTGGCAGCTACGCCTGGTTGAGAACATTACAATCCTGGCAGCTGCGCCTAAAGGATAATATTGGCAGCTGTGTCTAATAGAGAAAGTTGGCAGCTGTGCTATTGGCAACAATGGACTTTGTGCCTATTCCTTAGGACAATCCTTTGGAACGAATGAGTGAATGATAGAGGATTCTTAGGGTGAAACCTTAAGAAACTGCAGAGTATCTCTTAAGCATTGTTGCTACCCCGATGATGATCCTTAGGCTAGGTCCCTTATGATAAGTGTTTAGAGACGTAAAGTGAGGATACCGAGAACGGGTAAACAGGGATATTGTTGGTTGATGAAATTAATAAATTTATTTTTGGTTGATGAATTTAATAAATTTATTATTATTTGTGGGTTGGAAACCTTATATGCTCACCAGGCTCCCAAGCCTGACCCACTCAGCTTTTTATATTACAGGTAGTGGACCCAGAGCATAGTTGGAAGATGATGAGAGATTTTTGGATTATAGGCCAGTAGATATAAATAACTGTTGTAAGGCCTATATGGTATTGTTTATGCTTTTGATCTGTATCGGAACATGACATCCCGAGGTTTTGATATATAATGAAAATATATATTTCTTTAAGAAATGTTTTGATAAATTTTTATCATGTTTTGATTTGGGGGACAATTTTCGCAACATCTTTTAAAAAGATTACTCTGATTTTATTTTAAAAGCATAAACTAAATCGGTCTTTTTTGTGCGAGAAAATTAGGGATGTCACAGTTGGTATCAGAGCATTAGTTTAAGAGAACTAGGAAATTGTAGGATTTCTAGACTTAAACTTAGAATGCTAAGTGATGATTGTGAGATGAGTGTCTACCATATTTTAGACACGAGTATTAGTATATTTTAGGAAAGATGCCTAAAATGTTTTTTTTTTGTGCTAAATGTTATATGTTTGCCATATATGATATTATTTGTTTGGATCTATGGTCTGTTGTCGACCGGATCTGGAAACCTTATGTGTTTAGGATTCTAAGCATACGACTACAATATTAGAACTAGCATGTAACATTTCGAAGTGATAAGGAGAATTTAAATATCTGTCGCGGATAAAGGTTTAAATTCGCCTAATTTGGTGTATAGATCATAATGCCAAGAACCCGAAGTGGAACTGGAAATGCGAATAGGAATCAGCAACCACAACCCCAAGTGATTGAGCAAGTGCCTATAGTAGAAGCTGCACCAGAACCAATCACAATGGCTGGAGTTCAAGCCATGATTCGGGTTATGATGGCTGAACAGAGGGAAGAAATAAGACAATTGTTGAACAACAGGGATGAACCTTCAATACCTGTTGAACAACCTGAATTAAATGACAGTCAGTCAGAGGAAGGAAATTACAGTAAATCTGTTGGTCAAACTGAACCGCTTGTGGTTAGGAGGAATAACCAAGAGGATGGAGTCGAGAGAAATGGATGCAAGTACAAAGATTTTATGACTTGCAAACCGTCAACTTTCACTGGAAAGGAAGATCCCGTTGGAGTAGTGGATTGGATCTCGGAGATGGAATTGGCTTTCATGACTTGTGGTTGTCAAGTCAAGTTACAAACCATATTTGCAGTGCGTCAGTTCAGAGGTGGCGTTGTTCGCTGGTGGAACACTTTGGGAAGACCCTAAGCCCTAATGAGCCACTGCAATTGACTTGGGCAGAGTTCTTGGTGCATTTCAAGCGCAAGTACTGCTTGGCCCAAAATATGCTTGAGTTAGAGAACCAATTTCTGACATTAAAGAAGGGAAGCATGTCCATCGATGAATATACCAATAACTTCACAAATAAGATGGAGTTTGCCTTGCGCATTGTCCCAGATGAGATGACAAAAATCGACAGGTACGCAAAGGGACTTCCATGGGAGTATGCAGTGCCAGTACCTCAGGCACTTACTCTGGAGGCAGCTATTTGGGCTGCCAAGTCTGTTGAAGATATGATTAAAGGAAGAGCCGCCAACAAGGTTGAAGTTCGCGAAAAGAGAAAGTTTGAAGGAACTTCAGGTTCCAACATGAAGAGTAAATTATCGAAGTCTGGTTCGAGGAAATTCGGAGAAGGAGCCGAAGCAAAGTGGTGTGACAAATGTAAAAAGAAACATGTTGGGAAATGTAGCGAGGAAGTGACATGTTTCAAATGTGGAAAGTATGGGCATAATGCCAATGAATGTACATTTAATAAAAGGGTGTGTTATGAATGTAATGAAGAAGGGCACTACAAGCAAGACTGCCCAAAGAGGAAAGGAGCTACAAAGTTAAACGTACCTCCGAAACCAAAGGCAAAAGCGTTCCCGATGATCCTTAATGAAGAAGGCGGGGATGCTAGGGATCAGGAGTAAGGACTATATGTTCCAAAAGCAAGATATAACGTAGTCATGTAGATAGAATCTGGAAGTGTAGCCTATAAGAGGCATAGTATAGGTTAAACTAGAACATCTTTGTAGTCGTTTCAAGAAATAATATAAACCTTCGTTTTGTTACCTGATGTGTCAAATGATTATGTGAAATTTTTAAATGGTGACTTGGAAAACTGTGAGACAATACTTTTGACGAGTATGAGTAGGTGTGAATAGTAGTAGAGGCCTATACTACTGGAAGCACAGGACTCACACTTGGATAAGGGAAAGTCACAAAGTTACCAAGAAGCTAGTAATTGATTCCGTTTTGTTCAGGTATGTCATTACCATTGTTTCGGTAATGATTAAGCATACGATTGTTATTCCGACCGCATTGGTCATATCGAATAGAGGCCGATTAAGATGAGTATGTTACGCGGTTCAGGGAAAGTTAAGTCCAAGGTTTATTGGACTGTTTAAAGTTCTTCATAATATTGGAAACCAAGCTTACAAGCTAGAATTGCCAGAAGAACTAGATGGTATTCATAACACTTTCCACGTGTGTTATTTGAGGAAGTTCAAGGGAGAAGTTCCCGACACAACTCCAAATTCTGAATTAAGGGTGGATGAAAACAAGAGGTTAATCGAAGAACCAGAGGCAATCGTTGATCGTAAGACTAAGAAGTTACGACGCAAGATGGACGATTTAGTGCTTAAGCGATAGAAACGTAAGAATGGGCCAAATCTCACATAGGAAATGGAGAGTGACATGATGAGTCGCTATCCACATTTCTTTGCTGATGTATGATTCTGGGGACGGAATCATTCTAAGGGGGGAGAATCATAACGCCCGTGTTTCTGGGCTAAGCATTAATGATAATATAGTAGTCTAGGTCAACCATTGGAACTCGTTTTGAAGTAATAAGAATGAATTATGTGCTTTAAACTTAATTATTATAAATTAAGGATAAAAATAAGCGTCGAAAATATATATTAGATAAAGCCGATATCTATGAAGAAAGTTGTAGTAGTTGAAACAAGGATTCCGGAGATATAAAGAATACCAAAATTCGAGTTATAACGAAGAAGTTATGACTTGTTGAGGTTTTGCAACAGAACCGGCACGACGCTGCGTGACGTAAAAAGTGAATTTACGATAAAGTGCTTTTTAGCATTAGTGATCTAAACGAAAGTCAAAATGTTCGTTAAACCGAGAGCGTGCATAAAAAGAACGCCCAAATCTGACTTCGTATGAGGAAGTTATGATTTTTCTAAGTTTCGGCTTAACAGTGTGCAGCCCGAAACTCGAATTTTAGATCGAGTGATTTTTAGCCGAAACAATCTAAACGAGAATTGAAGATCTCGTTGCTAGTAGTGTAACGGTAAAAAGACAGACGAAAACGGACGTCGGATGAAGAAGTTATGAATTTTTAACGGACATTTCCTCTCCCGACCTGTTAAAAATATAACTTTAAAATTTAAGTCAAAATTATCTGACGGGGTCTAAACGAAAGTTGTAGAGCATAGTCTCACCTACGCGTGGATATAAAGAACATCAAAAAACGAAGCTCGTATGCGAAAGATACGAATATTAGAAGTTTGGAAATTCGGAGTACGCCCAGCGTAAGGGAGTACGCCCAGCGTACTCGTGTTCATGGTCTGAGTTGGGCCACGTAGCCTACTCCATTGCATGGTCGACGCATGTACGTACCTCCGATGCGTCCGAGATGATCCACCCGTACGGCCAGCGTACACGGTGTACGCCCAGCGTACTGAGCCGCAACACAGTATGCCCAGCGTACGAGGACATTACGCCCATCGTAACCCCGATGTTCAGCCACTATAAATAGAACTCAAGGCTGCCTGATTTTTGTTTACTTTCTTTACATCTCTCACCCTTATACTCTCTCCTAAATTGCAAGAAATACCCCCGAAGCCTAGTGTATCATCCTAGCACCCGGAGCAAGTTCCAGAGCCCCGAAGATCCCGAGAAAAAGAGTTTTCGAGCCGAAACTCTGCCCGCGTGAAGCCCGGTTTTCGAGAAAACATCTCGGTTTCATCAAAGAATATTATTTTTAAGAAACGAAGTGCTGCCCGATTATCGTTAAATCAGGTGAGTGTGTAGTCACTTTCATCTTACACATAGATATGAAGTATTTTATATAAAATACGTGTTATGTGTATATGTGTTGTTTGTTTATTTGAGATGGATGTTGAATGAATGTTTTATACATGTTTTAAACTGTATATGTATTTTATATCTACAAATATGTTGGGTAAAACATGGGTAAATGAAATAGTTGATGTGTGTTAAAAAAAGATGAGAGGTCTTGATGTTGTTGTTGTTGTTGTTGTAGTCATCTAGCGGAGTATAGATGACGACCACAAAATTTTCTAGACAGTTCAGTGGAACGCTAGCAGGCTCGTAACCTGTAGGTGTATTTGAACTAGGTGTTCGTTAAGTATTTTTGAACGTAGTGTTTACCAGATATTTTGATTTACGGATTTACCAGTTGTAATCTATATATCCTGGCAGCTGCGCCTAATGGATAATATTGGCAGTTGTGCCTAATAGATACAACATAATCCTTGTAGTCGCACCTAAAAGATAACATTGACAGCTGCGCCTAATAGATGATATTGGCAGCTACGCCTGGTTGAGAACATTACAATCCTGGCAGCTGCGCCTAAAGGATAATATTGGCAGCTGTGTCTAATAGAGAAAGTTGGCAGCTGTGCTATTGGCAACAATGGACTTTGTGCCTATTCCTTAGGACAATCCTTTGGAACGAATGAGTGAATGATAGAGGATTCTTAGGGTGGAACCTTAAGAAACTGCAGAGTATCTCTTAAGCATTGTTGCTACCCCGATGATGATCCTTAGGCTAGGTCCCTTATGATAAGTGTTTAGGGACGTAAAGTGAGGATACCGAGAACGGGTAAACAGGGATATTGTTGGTTGATGAAATTAATAAATTTATTTTTGGTTGATGAATTTAATAAGTTTATTATTATTTGTGGGTTGGAAACCTTATATGCTCACCAGGCTCCCAAGCCTGACCCACTCAGCTTTATATATTACAGGTAGTGGACCCAGAGCATAGTTGGAAGATGATGAGAGATTTTTGGATTATAGGCCAGTAGATATAAATAACTTTTGTAAGGCCTATATGGTATTGTTTATGCTTTTGATCTGTATCGGAACATGATATCCCGAGGTTTTGATATATAATGAAAATATATATTTCTTTAAGAAATGTTTTGATAAATTTTTATCATGTTTTGATTTGGGGGACAATTTTCGCAACATCTTTTAAAAAGATTACTCTGATTTTATTTTAAAAGCATAAACTAAATCGGTCTTTTTTGTGCAAGAAAATTAGGGATGTCACAGTTGGTATCAGAGCATTAGTTTAAGAGAACTAGGAAATTGTAGGATTTCTAGACTTAAACTTAGAATGCTAAGTGATGATTGTGAGATGAGTGTCTACCATATTTTAGACACGAGTATTAGTATATTTTAGGAAAGATGCCTAAAATGTTTTTTTTGTGCTAAATGTTATATGTTTGCCATATATGATATTATTTGTTTGGATCTATGGTCTGTTGTCGACCGGATCTGGAAACCTTATGTGTTTAGGATTCTAAGCATACGAATACAATATTAGAACTAGCATGTAACGTTTCGAAGTGATAAGGAGAATTTAAATATCTGTCGCGGATAAAGGTTTAAATTCGCCTAATTTGGTGTATAGATCATAATGCCAAGAACCCGAAGTGGAACTGGAAATGCGAATAGGAATCAACAACCACAACCCCAAGTGATTGAGAAAGTGCCTATAGTAGAAGCTGCACCAGAACCAATCACAATGGCTGGAGTTCAAGCCATGATTCGGGTTATGATGGCTGAACAGAGGGAAGAAATAAGACAATTGTTGAACAACAGGGATGAACCTTCAATACCTGTTGAACAACCTGAATTAAATGACAGTCAGTCAGAGGAAGGAAATTACAGTAAATTTGTTGGTCAAACTGAACCGCTTGTGGTTAGGAGGAATAACCAAGAGGATGGAGTCGAGAGAAATGGATGCAAGTACAAATATTTTATGACTTGCAAACCGTCAACTTTCATGGAAAGGAAGATCCCGTTGGAGTAATGGATTGGATCTCGGAGATGGAATTGGCTTTCATGACATGTGGTTGTCAAGTCAAGTTACAAACCATATTTGCAGTGCGTCAGTTCAGAGGTGGCGTTGTTCGCTGGTGGAACACTTTGGGAAGACCCTAAGCCCTAATGAGCCACTGCAATTGACTTGGGCAGAGTTCTTGGTGCATTTCAAGCGCAAGTACTGCTTGGCCCAAAATGTGCTTGAGTTAGAGAACCAATTTCTGACATTAAAGAAGGGAAGCATGTCCATCGATGAATATACCAATAACTTCACAAATAAGATGGAGTTTGCCTTGCGCATTGTCCCAGATGAGATGACAAAAATCGACAGGTACGCAAAGGGACTTCCATGGGAGTATGCAGTGCCAGTACGTCAGGCACTTACTCTGGAGGCAGCTATTTGGGCTGCCAAGTCTGTTGAAGATATGATTAAAGGAAGAGCCGCCAACAAGGTTGAAGTTCGCGAAAAGAGAAAGTTTGAAGGAACTTCAGGTTCCAACATGAAGAGTAAATTATCGAAGTCTGGTTCGAGGAAATTCGGAGAAGGAGCCGAAGCAAAGTGGTGTGACAAATGTAAAAAGAAACATGTTGGGAAATGTAGCGAGGAAGTGACGTGTTTCAAATGTGGAAAGTATGGGCATTATGCCAATGCATGTACATTTAATAAAAGGGTGTGTTATGAATGTAATGAAGAAGGGCACTACAACCAAGACTGCCCAAAGAGGAAAGGAGCTACAAAGCTAAACGTACCTCCGAAACCAAAGGCAAAAGCGTTCCCGATGATCCTTAATGAAGAATGCGGGGATGCTAGGGATCAGGAGTAAGGACTATATGTTCCAAAAGCAAGATATAACGTAGTCATGTAGATAGAATCTGGAAGTGTAGCCTATAAGAGGCATAGTATAGGTTAAACTAGAACGTCTTTGTAGTCGTTTCAAGAAATAATATAAACCTTCGTTTTGTTACCTGATGTGTCAAATGATTATGTGAAATTTTTAAATGGTGACTTGGAAAACTGTGAGACAATACTTTTGACGAGTATGAGTAGGTGTGAATAGTAGTAGAGGCCTATACTACTCGAAGCACAGGACTCACACTTGGATAAGGGAAAGTCACAAGGTTACCAAGAAGCTAGTAATTGATTCCGTTTTGTTCAGGTATGTCATTACCATTGTTTCGGTAATGATTAAGCATACGATTGTTATTCCGACCGCATTGGTCATATCGAATAGAGGCCGATTAAGATGAGTATGTTACGCGGTTCAGGGAAAGTTGAGACCAAGGTTTATTGGACCGTTTAAAGTTCTTCAGAATATTGGGAACCAAGCTTACAAGCTAGAATTGCCAGAAGAACTAGATGGTATTCATAACACTTTCCACGTGTGTTATTTGAGGAAGTTCAAGGGAGAAGTTCCCGACACAACTCCAAATTCTGAATTAAGGGTGGATGAAAACAAGAGGTTAATCGAAGAACCAGAGGCAATCGTTGATCGTAAGACTAAGAAGTTGCGACGCAAGATGGACGATTTAGTGCTTAAGCGATAGAAACATAAGAATGGGCCAAATCTCACATAGGAAATGGAGAGTGACATGATGAGTCGCTATCCACATTTCTTTGCTGATGTATGATTCTGGGGACGGAATCATTCTAAGGGGGGAGAATCGTAACGCCCGTGTTTCTGGGCTAAGCATTAATGATAATATAGTAGTCTAGGTCAACCATTGGAACTCGTTTTGAAGTAATAAGAATGAATTATGTGCTTTAAACTTAATTATTATAAATTAAGGATAAAAATAAGCGTCGAAAATAAATATTAGATAAAGCCGATATCTATGAAGAAAGTTGTAGTAGTTGAAACAAGGATTCCGGAGATATAAAGAATACCAAAATTCGAGTTATAACGAAGAAGTTATGACCTGTTGAGGTTTTGCAATAGAACCGGCACGACGCTGCGTGGCGTAAAAAGTGAATTTACGATAAAGTGCTATGTGTATATATGTTGGGCCACGTAGCCTACTCCATCGCATGGTCGACGCATGTACGTGTTATGTGTATATATGTTGTTTGTTTATTTGAGATGGATGTTGAATGAATGTTTTATACAGGTTTTAAACTGTATATGTATTTTATATCTACAAATATTTTGGGTAAAACATGGGTAGATGAAATAGTTGATGTGTGTTAAAAAAAGATGAGAGGTCTCGATGTTGTTGTTGTTGTTGTAGTCATCTAGCAGAGTATAGATGAGTACCACAGACTTTTCTAGACAGTTCAGTGGAACGCTAGCAGGATCGTAACCTGGCAGCTGCGCCTAATAGATGATATTGGCAGTTTCGCCTGGTTGAGAACATTACAATCCTGGCAGCTGCGTCTAAAGGATAATATTGGCAGCTGTGCCTAATAGAGAAAGTTGGCAGCTGTGCTATTGGCAATAATGGACTTTGTACCTATTCCTTAGGACAATCCTATGGAATGAATGAGGCAGTTTCGCCTGGTTGAGAACATTACAATCCTGGCAGCTGCGTCTAAAGGATAATATTGGCAGCTGTGCCTAATAGAGAAAGTTGGCAGCTGTGCTATTGGCAATAATGGACTTTGTACCTATTCCTTAGGACAATCCTATGGAATGAATGAGTGAATGATAGAGGATTCTTAGGGTGGAACCTTAAGAAACTGCAGAGTATTTCTTAAGTAGTGTTCTTACCCCGATGATGATCCTTAGGCTAGGTCCCTTATGTTATGTGTTTAGGGACGTAAAGTGAGGATAACGGGAACGGGTAAACAGGGATATTGTTGGTTGATGAAATTAATAAAATTATTTTTGGTTGATGAATTTAATAAATTTATTATTATTTGTGGGTTAAAAACCCTATATGCTCACCAGGCTCCCAAGCCTGACCCACTCAGCTTTTTATAATACAGGTAGTGGACCCAGAGCATAGTTGGAAGATGATGAGAGATTTTTGGATTATAGGCAAATAGATATAAATAACTGGTGTAAGGCCTATATGGTTTGAGTTCAGAAACACCCGGGAGTGTGCCCGAATCCCTCAAACCAAGGCTCTGATATCAACTTGAAACATCTCAAAATTTAAGGCCAAAAATTTCATTTTTAGATAAGTTATTATAAAACCAACAGTATAAGAAAACATCCATAATATCATGTCATGTCAAAACCAAAGTAGGAATAATCAAAACATGTTATCATAAAACAATATCAGAGTGTAATCCCAAAGATCTCATGTGCGGAAAACCATAGTGTGATGCGCTGCGATCGAGCTGGCTCCTTTCCTTTGAAAACGAGTACCTGAAACCAAAATTGTAAACCGTAAGCACGAAGCTTAGTGAGTTCCCCATCATACCACATACCATACAATCACATATTGCCAGGCATATCTGGGTGCCCGACCTACCTTGTTGAGCATACCGGGATGCTCAACCTACCCCATGTCAGGCATATCTGGGTGCCCGACCTACCCCTTCGGTATCTTTCAACCGGTAACCGGGGACTATTTCACCCCTACCACTACCACATAAAAGCATAACATAAACACATAAATCACATATTGTCTAGCATATCTGGGTGCTGGCCTACCCCTTCGGTCCTGTCGACCGGTAACTGGGGACTATTTCACCCCTACCACTACCACATAAAAGCATATCATAAACACATAAATCACATACTGCCTAGCATATCTGGGTGCTGGCCTACCCCTTCGGTCCTGTCGACCAATAACTGGGGACTATTTCACCCCTACTACCACTATCACATAACATCATATCATGCTAGCACATAAACATAATGGGTAGTAGTAAACCTAGATAATTATCACAAAGACAATTATCTAACATACAACTCCTACTAGTGGTCCGACATTGTGGCCGTAGACCCACCACTACTGGAAGGTAACTCACCTCACAATGATGAAGTCTCGTAGACACAATCTCAGCTACTGGATGACAGATTCTCGAACTGTCAATATCAAACATCACCCAATTAATAATTGGGACCCAACACATAACCATAAATACATACTTGGATAATTACTACGTTACCCCAAGGTTGGCTTTATTCAAGCCCAAGGCCCAATCCATAGGGCCAAAGTCAACTAGGAATCAAATCCCAATATATGGCCCGATTTTCCAAATTGGGCCCAAACCTTTGCATGGTCTCATTCTAAGGCCCAACCAAAAGTCCAGTCCATCATTTGGTATTTTTAATGGCCGAATATCTCATAATCATAAAGGCTCATACTAAGGCCCATTTATGGCCCAATTTCCCAAATTGGGCCCAACTCCTTATATGGGCCTTACCTCATAGCCCATTATGTATTCTAGTCCAATTGCTTGACCTTGGATGGCCCATTAATAACCCAATCATCAAAGCCCAAAAGAAAGGCCCAACAATAAACCCAAGTGAAATTAGGGTTTCACATAAAATGACGATTAGGGTTAAGTGTTTTTTGCTTAACCCATTAAGGACTTAATCCATTAAGTCCATCACTCTTCTAAATAAATCATATGGTGTGATTGGGCTTAACACACAATTCCATTCAAATGGCCCAAATGTGGGTCCCGATAGGTCCAAGCCCTTAAATCCAACATTAGGGTTTTCTAAACCCTAATTAGGGTTTCCAACCCCATCTTAGCCCATTAGGCCCATTAGCTAGGTCTTTTGATTACTTAGGGTTCATTAGGCCCATTAGGGTTTCACTGGTCCCATTAGGGCTTCACCAGGCCCATTAGGGTTTCACTAGTCCCTTTGTCTAAACATCCCAAAAACAATCCACACAACTAAGCACACCGCCACCCGACACGGCGACCGGTGGCGGCAGCCACCACCCTAAGGTGGTGGTTTTCAATTTCTTTCCATTATTCCATTTTTACAATTTACAATAAAAATACCAAAATAAACGCACACACACACACTACACTAAAATAAACACACACACGCAACCACCCTTGTGGTGGCCGGCGGTGGCATGTGGCGGCAGCCACCACCCTATGGTGGTGGTGATGCCTTATCCGAGAACTCCAGCCATACACACACACACACTCACCAACTGCAAAACGCCCATCATCACGTCTTTTTCTCGGAAAGGGAAACCACCAACCCACCTGGTGGAGAATGACGGCCACAACAGCGGCGGCCACCATGGCTGGCGGCCATGGTGGTTATTTTCTTTGATTTCCGGCCAACAACCCTCGTACCATACGTCTCGGGTACAACAGCAACACCCTCCCACGCCCGCCATGACACCTCCGCTCCCAACCACCGACTGGCGGCTGGTGACGCTGGAACGAGTTCAGGTGACGACCCAAAAGCCGTTGTCGGCGGCAACGACGGTCCTGATGTCGAATCCATAAGGTGGAACGAAGAATGAGGCGTTGCTGGCAGCGGGTGACGTTCCGGTGGCGAGTTAGCGACGACAACAAGCTCGGTATTGCGGTGACGGTTGGGGAGTTCCTTGAGGGTGGCTTTGGATCGGAGATAGAGGCAGCAGCAACTTCGTGGAGGTGGCTTCGGTGGTCAACGGTCTCAACCATGGGGGGTGCGACGCCGGAAGTGGAGGAAGGAGGGTGGCGGATGGTTGGAGGCATAAGGGTGGGTGGCGGCTGAAGCAATATCTAGGGTTAGGGTTATGGTTAAGGTGACGGGTTTAATACCCGCAAGCATGCAAACTTTTTCTCATTATCCACTTTCAGCCCCTCCATGACAATTCTTCTCAGCCAAAGTACTTAATTTACCATTCAGCCCCCAACATTCCAAATTCCTTCAAATTAGGTCCAATATTTCACCAAACAACCCTCCACTTTGAGAATCTTTTGCAAAACAAATCCATAATTTACATTTTTAACCCCCAATATCGCAATTATGACATAATCAGCCCCTCCACCTCTTTTCTTTTCAAATTAAATTTGAAATTACCCAAATAGCCCTTAGTCTTCCAAATTTGTAACGCCCCGTTCCTGGTATGCATTTAAAACATTATTTTTCTTCTTATTTTAGAAGCTACTCGACGAGTCAGTGGCCCTAACTCGTCGAGTAGCAGCGGGTCAGCACATGGAGTTGGCGTGGCGACTCGACGAGTCCATATTCCGGACTCGGCGAGTCCGCCAGTCTGGATGAAGCCCTAATTTTAGGGAATGTACCCTATTTAAACACCATTATAGCCCCAAACTAGCCTCCTTCACCTCTCAGAGACTTATTCCCGAAACTCTAGCCTCCTTGAAGTGTGTGTGAGTGATTTTTTGCCCTTGTGAAGGAATCTTGGTGCATTGTTGACCAAGAAGAAGGAGAAGGTAGAAGAACACAAGGAAGAAGAAGTAGATCCAGATTATACTCCTCTTTGGCCATCCTTTCTGGTAATAAAGCTTTCATCTTGGTTATTGTATTGCTAGATCTAGTTGTCCCCAAATTGATGGTTTTGAGCTCAAAAACCCCAAATCCCTAGTGATGAAGCTTTGTAATCAAGCCATATCTCGGATCTAGCCTCTCTTGAGTTCCAGGAGCTCAAGAAGGCCACCTTTTGACAGCCATGGCCTTGTTCTAGACAAGTAACCCCCAGTATAGCAAAGTTTGAGTGTTATTGCTTCATTGCATCATAGATACACGTAAAGTTAGCAACTTTACGTGGTCAGATTGTCCCAGAAACCCATATATATGAATTGGATGCACTAAAACTGATTAGAATCGACTGAATAGAAATTGCATGCAAAGGACTCGACGAGTCGTTCTTCGGACTCGGCGAGTCAGGTCGCGAGTCTTAGATTCCCTGTTCAGTAGTAGCGAGTCTGTTAGTGAGTGGAGTAAAGACTCAGTGAGTTAAGACATGGATCTGAGTGTAGAAGGACTCGGCGAGTCTACGCCCTGACTCGGCGAGTCCAAGACAATCTTCTTCCCACAAGAACAGACTCGACGAGTTGTTCATACAACTCGGCGAGTCATAGACTGGACGTGTTCATATGATGAAGGAGGACTCAACGAGTTGTTCATACAACTCGGCGAGTCAGATAAAGGTTGACTTGATGTTATTATAGAAGGAGAACTCGTCGAGTCTTTGCTAAACTCGACGAGTAGAGTCGGGAAAGGGAGTAGAAGGAAAGATAGGGACTCGACGAGTTGGCGGCCCAACTCGATGAGTCAGGTCAACGGATTGTTGACTTTGACCAGGGGTAAAATAGTCATTTTGCCCTAAGATTAGTTATCAGTGTCTGATTAAGTGTCTTTTGGGAATTGTAGTCGGGGAGTTACCGGAACAGCAGTCAGACAGTTCCCGAGCAGCATTTCAGCAACCAGCCTTACGAGGTAAGTTTCCTTCCAGTAGGAACGGGTCTATGGCCACAATGCCGGCCCGTTTAGTTAGCAGTAGTTTCGGACTACAGTCCGATGCAGTAGTTCAGTATGCTTGGTGTCTTTGTGATACAGGCATGGTATGTGTTATGTGTTCCGGACTATGGTCTGATGCAGTATGCAGTATATGTGTTCATATTATATGTTATGATTATGTTATGCTATGTTCAGTCAGTTCCGGGCTTCGGTCCAATGCAGTTCCGGACTTCGGTCCGATGCAGTGGGCAAGGCCCTAGTTAGTTCCGGACTTCGGTCCGATGCAGTGGGCAAGGACCTAGTTACTTTCGGACTTCGGTCCGATGCAGTACCCGACTTCGGTCCGATGCAGTGGGCAAGGCCCTAGTCAGTTCCGGACTTCGGTCTGATGCAGTGGGCGAGGCCCAGTATGTGCTTTATATGTTATTGTATGGTATGTGGTAGTTTGGGGGAGCTCACTAAGCTTCGTGCTTACAGTTTCAGTTTTGGTTTCAGGTACTTCAGCTAGCAAAGGGAAGGGCTCGGGATGATGGCATGGCACACACCACAGTTTTAGCCTGGGAGTTAGACTCTGATATTTTGATATGATCTTGACACTAGTTTCGATTTGATAAATTTATTATGACATTTTGAGATACATGATTCATGGTTTTATCTTTTAATATTTGATATTATGGTTTAGTAAAGTTTTCAAACAAAAATTTTTGGGTTGTATTTTTGGGATGTTACAAGTTGGTATCAGAGCCTTGGTTTGAGGGATTCGGGCACACTTTCGGGTGTGTCTGAACTCAAACTAAGGAAGTGGTATAAAGTTTTCAAGAGAAAAACCATGTTTACAAAAAGGATTTTGAGAAAAGAAAACAATTTTAGAAAAAGTATAGAGAAAAGAGTTTTAGAAAAAGCGAAAAGAATTTTGAAAAGAGAAAAGGGTGTGGTGCATGCAATCAGCCGAGCTCAAGTAAGTACTCCCAAATTATCCATACAAGTTTATGCTAGGTTATGATTATCAGCTTTATTAGAACAGCATGCTAGATTAGGACTAAGGATCTAGTAAGGATGCCTTATATGCCTGTTATATGTGTTTCAGCTCTATGAAAACTGCATTCTAGTACAGAATTGTCAGTATGATAGCCAGAGTAGTATCTGCTTGATTATGAGTACTCGATGCTCGAATGCTGCTTGCTTTGTGCTTTTAGGAGTCTTAGTTATCTTTCACTAACTAGTAAATGAATATGTTACATTACATATGGTGAGGACTAAATAATTTCAGAAGGTTAGGTCTAGCTCTATTGCACAGCTCTTGTTTGAGTCCAACCGTTGTAGGGTAGGATCTCTCATTCGAAGAATTATCTAGTCTTAGTGATATATAATAGTATTCACGAGCTAGTTAGGGGGAGGTAGCCGGGACTTCTTGTGCAGCTGATAGCGGAGAGTGGGTTGGTGATTACCCTAGGGCAAGCCTAGGATGAGTGTAGCAGAGAGCAGTGGTAGTAAAAGGGACTTGGTGGAGTCAAGACAGTTCTTGAGGAAAGTACGGATAGATGTGGAAGGTAGTATGGGCCCGTACTACTGAAAGCATAGGATCCGTACTCGAATCAAGGAAGGCTGAGATGAGACCAGGAAACTTGTAGTAGTAGCGATCCCTCGAGATATATCTGTATTCCTGACATTGTCATTATATGTTTTCAGAATGGTGGTTTTACGCCCTAGACCAGCAATCGGCAGTTCAGGTGCCGGTGAGGGATCGAGATCAGGCTCGGGGGCCGAGCATTTGGATGAGCAGACTAGGGAGTTTCTCTCCTCAGAGGTTACTCGCATCATACTCGAGCAGACTCCTGTGATCTTCGGTTCGATCAAGGAGGGTATTTTGGAACTGATGGACGAGAAGTTGAGCACATTCCGTGCTGAGGTGGCGGCCATGATGGGGTCGCGCACCCTCACTTTCAGTGAGTTCAGAGCATGTGGAGCTCCTGACTACCATGGGGCGCGAGATCCCATTGCGTGTACCAGGTGGTTGGCGGATGTCGCCAATGCATTCCGCACCAGCAGATGTCCCGAGGGGGACAAGGTCAGACTAGCATCCTGTCTCCTGAAGGACAGGGCACGAGATTTGTGGGAGATGATCGGACATGTCTTGGGAGATGACGCAGCTCTCTATGCGATGACCTGGATCGATTTCACTACCAGGTTCAGAGCCGAGTTTGCACCGGTTATCGAGGTGCAGCAGTTAGCGAGGGAGTTTCAGGATCTTACTCAGACTACTGAGACTGTGGCGGAGATTACCGCCAAGTTCAGGGAAAGGGCTCTTCTCGTTCCTCAGTATGCGGCTGATGAGGTGATGAAGAAGGCTCGTTATCATGAGATGTTGAGGAGTGATATCAGACAGTTTGTGAGCCGGTCCAACTGTAAAACGCTAGATGACATGATTGCGAGGGCTCGTGAGAGAGAGATAGATTTAGAGATGGAGAAGAAGAGGAAGCCAGAGGCGGCATCTGGCACAGGGAGTTCGGGCAAAAAGCCCAAGGTATCGGATCACAGATCCAGAGGACAGCAGAGCCACAGTAGGTGTGGCAAGTGTGGGAGATTGCACGATGGGGCGTGCAAGGCAGGGATCTCCGGCTGCTACAAGTACGGTCAGACCGGGCATATGAGTAGAGATTGTACAGTCACCACCACCACCACAACAACTGATCTGATTTGCTTCCCTTGCAATCAGAGGGGACATAAAAAGTCCCAGTGCCCGAGTTTAGCAGCAGCAGGGAAGGTGGCAGCACCTTCCCCTGCTACTTTGAGGATTACAGACGGCCGTCAGGGTCGGGCTGAGGCGCCAGTGGCGAAGAGTAGAGCTTTCCAGATGACAGCAGAGGAGGCGCGAGCGACTCCTGATGTGGTGACGGGTATCTATTTTCCTCTTATCTCTGTATTTAATATTGATTATTTCTCATGGTTATGTGTTTGTATTCAGGGTCGTTCTTAGTGAACGACATTTCAGCTACAATATTGTTTGATTCGGGGGCCACCCGATCGTTTGTCTCGCTTGCGCTTAGCAAGCGGTTTAGCAGAGCTCCGGGGGAGCTGGACCGTCCACTTGAGGTTGAGATAGCTGATGACAGGACCGTCAGGGTCGTGAGGGTACATAGGGGGTGTTCGCTGCGGTTATTTGATGAGCAATTTTTAGTTGATCTGGTTCCTATTCCTCTGCGAGGGAATAAGGTCATAGTGGGTATAGATTGGTTGAGCCCCAATGGGGCAGTGATTGATTGTGAACTGCAGTTAGTGAGGGTTCGCACTCCTAGTGGGGGAGAGTTAGTGATTCAGGGCGAGAGGCCACAACGCAGACCGATTCTATGTTCAGCAGCGAGAGCGAGGCGCTACTTTCAGCAGGGTTGCGCGGGGTACGTCGCCTATGTTTTAGATGCCCGGGAGAAGGGCAAGGCGACAGTTGACGATGTACCGGTAGTATGCGAGTACCCGGATGTATTTCCAGAGGATTTGCCTGGGATACCTCCTGAGAGACAGGTTGAGTTCAGGATGGACCTGGTTCCTGGTGCAGCTCCAATAGCCAAGACACCATACCGATTGGCTCCTCCCGAGATGCAGGAGTTGTTTACGCAGCTGTAGGAGCTGCTAGACAAAGGGTTTATCAGACCGAGCAGTTCACCATGGGGAGCCCCGATCCTGTTTGTGAAGAAGAAGGATGGGTCACACCGTATGTGTATAGATTACCGGGAGTTGAACAAGGTCACAGTGAAGAACCGTTACCCACTTCCGAGGATAGACGACTTGTTTGATCAGCTCCAGGGAGCATCTTGGTTCTCCAAGATTGATTTGTGCTCCAGTTATCATCAGATGCGGGTCAGAGGTGAGGACGTACAGAAGACCGCTTTTAGGACCCGCTATGGTCATTATGAGTTCGTGGTGATGTCATTTGGGCTCACCAACGCACCAGCCGCGTTCATCGATCTGATAAACCGCGTATGCAGACCAATGTTAGATCTGTCTGTGATAGTGTTCATCGACGACATCTTGGTCTATTCCAAGACTCAGGAGCAGCACGAGGAGCACCTGAGGGAGGTGCTAGAGACACTGAAGAGGGAGAAACTTTTCGCAAAGTTCTCCAAGTGTGAGTTCTGGTTGCGCGAGGTGCAGTTCCTTGGACACCTCGTCAACCAGAAGGGTAAACTAGTAGATCCGGCCAAGATAGAGGCCGTGATGTAGTGGGAGGTCCCGAGGTCTCCATCTGAGATTCGGAGCTTCCTAGGTTTGGAAGGGTACTACAGGAGATTCATCCAGGATTTCTCCAAGATAGCAGTTCCGCTCACTCGACTGACCAGGAAGTCGGTGGCATTTCGTTGGGGACCTGAGCAGCAGGCAACATTTGAGACCATCAGGCAGAGATTGTGCGAGGCACCGATTCTTAACCTGCCAGAGGGAGTGGATGACTTCGTAGTCTACTGTGATGCTTCGATCACAGGTGTGGGAGCAGTGTTGATGCAGCGAGGGCATGTGATAGCGTATGCCTCTAGACAGTTGAAGCCTCACGAGGCTAACTATCCGACGCACGATTTAGAGCTGGGGGCAGTGGTGTTCGCCCTCAAGATTTGGAGGCATTACCTCTATGGGGTCCGTTGTACCATTTACACGGATCACAAGAGTCTGAGGTACCTTATGGATCAGCCGAATCTAAACATGAGGCAGCGTTGGTGGTTAGATGTGGTTACGGACTATGATTGTGAGATCCTTTATCATCCGGGCAAGGCCAACGTAGTGGGGGACAAATTCCTCAACATCTTTTAAAAAGATTACTCTGATTTTATTTTAAAAGCATAAACTAAATCGGTCTTTTCTGGCCGAGAAAATTAGGGATGTCACACAACTTCAAGATGAATATATGAATTTTCTTCATGAATAACTTCATCTTTAGTAGTTGGACTTCCTTATAAGAATTTAACTTTGAACGCACATTGGGTGTAGAGACTCCTTGTAAGGAATCTTGAAAATCAGCACTTTCAGCTTTGAAACACTTCGGAGATAATAACAGAGAGACCGATTCTTCTGGATCACTTCAGCAAGTTCATAGATAGCAGCAAATTGATTGAGGAGGCTTCAATGCAATCTGTCACATAACTTCAAATATAGCTTCACCTTGCTTGTGGGGTTGAAAATTTGAATGTTGAAAAATAATCTTCACTTCTTGTTCCTTCAAATGAGCATTCTTTAATAATCACCGCTGCGCCTTGAAAAGTAATCATGACTAAAAAGTCCCTGTGGATCACACAATCATAAAGACCCTTCTCACAACAGTTGTTCAAGGACCCAACCTTGGCTCAGAAGGAGACTACTCGCGGTATCCGTGTGAACACGGAGTAACGCACTGCGATTTGTTGAGTATCGGAGAACTACTCGTGGCTAGATTGATGTTAGCCGCTGCATATCCTTGATCAAAGATCTCAATGCAGTTTTTCAAGTTAAACAAGTTAAATTGGCCCTTGGCGAGACGTTTAGCGATATCTATTTCCCTGTTGGGTGAATCGCTCTGGTGTCGTGACAGTTCTTAGGTAAAGAAAGCTGATAAGACCAATTTGACAATTTGTACTGTTTCAGACTTCCAATTCCTTAAATACAACAGTTCTTAAAAAAACTGCCTAACTGACATTTTGTACAATGTCACACCAGGTATGAACCATTATCCATTAATTTCATGGATGAAAATATCTAGAACATTAAAATGTTCACCGTCAATTCAGAAATGGATGGATTTCGGATTTTGGGTTTCACTTAGAATCATGGTGACAATGACTTCCAAGATCATAAACACAAAATGTTTTGGTAATCGTCAGCCGAGTTATTTTATACTCGAACCTCAAGGGGTACCGGTATGTGGAAGTGATTTAATGTAGAAAATTTAGATATGGGTGAAGAATGGTTGGGTGTTTCACATTAGTCATGGTGAAAATGACTTTTGATCATTAACATTTGATGCGAAGACTCCTATTAAGACTGGTATATGTCTCAATATGAAAGAGTCTATCACTCGCATTTGAATCCTCCGTCAATTCCTTTCCAAGTTTTTTCTCCTTGCTCAGAAAATTTCGATACAATCTCCTTGAGTCTCTTCTTCTTAAGAATTCACATTTCAAGACAAATTTTTTTTTTGAGATAAAAACAAAAGTAAAAATAAACTTAGCACACAATAGAAATAACTAAGAAAATAATTAAAAATACACTCAAAACAAAAATATATATTTTTTTAGATTTTTGATTTTTCTGAAAAAGAAATACAAACATAAATAAACATATTTTTGGATTTTTTTTAAATTTTATGATTTTGTTTGATTTTTTTAATTCTCCCCCTAAATTTGTGCATAGAGGAAAAATATGAACAAATTTAACAAAAAAAACAAAAATAATAACTAAATTTAAAACATTTCTGGGATCAAAGTTGTCAAGCAATTCAATATCGGTTATCAGCACACACCTGCATGTTTAGCTTTGGTCAATCACTAATATTGTGGTTCACTTAAACACAAAGGATATTGACAAGTTTGATAGATTATAAGTGACAAGACATTGTGATTATATTCCTAAATGGTATTCCTAAATAGACCATTTGACTGAGGACGACCAAGGATATTGTTGTCCACTTAAATTTAACAGCGAGATCTACAGACAACCATTTAAACAGTTTAATTTTATGTGCACTAGAATGTGTTCCCCATTTCACGACATACCCTAGGATCAAGGAATTCCAAAGTACTCTTTACTTTAGGTGAGTGTTCAATTATTTGAGAGAGAAGATAGATATAGAGATGCATATGTCGTATCCCATGTCGGATGTCTTCCAATCACGCGGATGGAACAACATATGAATAACATAGATAGAGGGTTAGAGAGATAGAAAGGTGCATATGTTGTGTCCCAGGTAGGATCTTCCGATCACGCAGAGGGGACATCATATGACTAACATAGATAGATAGAGAGAAACATAGATAGAGATGTATAGAAATAGAGTGCATATGTTGCGTCCCAGGTCGGATCTTCCGATCACGCAAAGGGGGCAACATATGACTGACGGAGAGGATAAGAAAGAAAAAATAATTTCACACCAACCAACTTTATTAGAAACCCCCCCAGTCACCCTATCAGCACCACAATTAAGGACATTTGTACGTATATCGAAGAAATGTTGAGCCACAGTTCTAGATGATAAGTAACTTTAATGTCTCTTGTAGGCTCCCTTGTTTATCTCACTTCTCAATCTATCCAAGCGTCGTATGGTCAGTCCAAATGAAACTATCTAAGTCCATATAAATTAACATTGTCTACTCCTTTCACTTTCAGCTGTGTCTAGTTCTTTTTAATCATTCGTACCTACCAACACATTGAACACAGAGTCTAAACAAGTTGGCTTTAGTGCATTACACGCATCTCATATTGCCATTTTAGCACTAAACTTCATATCACTTCCCAAAAGTACTCACGAAAGAAAACATCTTTTTTTGTATATTTTTGTATTTTATAATTTTTTTGTATTTTGATTTCTCCCCCTTAATTTGTGCACGGGGAAGAAAGAAAATAAAATAAATGCGCAAAAATAAAAGATTTGTCTTCAAAACGAATCATTTTAAGAAAAACTTAGAAGAATCGAGAAGAAAACTCAAACCGTAATTCACCAATTAAAGTTGCATCCAGATGATCTGAGAACAGCACGCAGATGTAGCAACATATTCAACCTTAGCTGTGTTTCATTTCCGGAACAGATCCAAAAATTATTCACATTGTTAAGTACAATCCCCATTTGTGATCCTCTTTTTTCTTCCTTTCTTTCCCGCAAAAAAAAACATACTCTCAAAGAAGATTCTGAATGTCGTTCAGATGAGAAATGTCTCCTATCATGTGCCTGGAACAGCCACTATCAACAAACTGAAGTCTGATCATATTCCTCCATAGCTGCTCCAGCACAGAGTGCGAGATTAGTTGGTCTTTGGGACCCAATCCATTTTGAAGCTGGGTTGACCTTTATCATCTACACAAGGTACTCTCTCCCATGACATATCATGTTTATCAGACACATAAGATGAAGAAATGTTAGAATCATTAGATGATTTGGGAGTATGAACCTTTGGTACCCATATGTAGTTGGGTTTAACCCATTTCTTGTTTGATTTGATGGATACCTTATCACTCGCTTTAGAACTTGAAACCGAACTCCGAGATGTCTTTGATCTAACCGATCTTGGTTTAACTGGACCATCTCTAGAATTTGGCTTCTTGGCCGACATTCCCTTCTTGTCCTTGGGAGTTTGATTCTTGGCCTTTTTTTCGCGTTCCAGTCACCATTGTTTGAACGTGACCTCGAAGGGTTTCTTTTGAAAGATCTCCCTCTTGGCACGTTCTGCCAACCTTTTGCATAGTAAGGAACATATACACGATATATGCAATTTCTGGCAATGTGACCGGGAGTCCCACAGTTAAAGCAAGTCTGTCTTTTCATATAGATGAGATTGTGACTTGGTCCTTGTCCAAAAGAATTTTGTTTCAAGGGCACAAACACAAAAACATTTAACAGACTGTTTAACAGACTTTTGTGGCTTGGGTTTTTCCATAGTGGGAATATCATCATCACAAGCTTTTGAAACACTTTCAGCAGACTCAGAATTGATTTTGATCTGCTCACTCCCATCTTGCACTGCTTCTTTATCTGTACATGAAGTAGAAGCATTAGAATTGTTCGCCTCATCACGAGCTTTTGAATCATTATCAGCATAACAAAAATTATTTTTTTTCTGCTCATGCCGATCATGCACTTTGACCTGCTCTGCACATGAAGTAGAGGCATTAGTATCATTCACCTTAATATTCTCAGTTGGGCCAGATTGTTTAGTCTTAACCGAAGCTGGTACAGGAGGTTGGCCATACTGAGCAGGTACCTCATTGGTTTCAAGGGGTGGGGTATAGTTGTCATTGAAGGGAGGTGGAACACTGCGATACCCTAGACCCTTATTATAATTATCTTTAAATTTTAATTGTTTTTCTATCATGGACACAACTACCTCACTTGACACGCCAAATTTCTTAAAGTTAAATTCAACATCTTTATATTTGGCTTTTAATGCATCAAGTTCGACAGTTAGATTAGCAATCTCTACTTGAGCATAGTTATATTGTTCACATTTAATACTATATTCTTCCTTAATTCTTTTTAGGTCTTTGGTTTGGGCCTCTAATTGTTGTTTTAAGGGTTTTTGGGCCTTTCTGAGAGTATATCTTTCATATTTAAGGTCCTCAATTTCCCTAATTAATAAATCATATTGATCACGATAAAGTTTAATTGTATCACTACATGCTTAAGAACAGGAAGTTTCATTGACCTCTTTTGTGATTGATGAACTCATAGTTTACCAAAAAGAATAATTTACCAAAAAATAGTAATTGTTTTAAGTGCCCTTTGATTTAAAAACTCGAAAGTCAAGCTTGAAAGTCAAACTTGAAAGGCAAACTTAAAAGTCAAACTTGAAAGTCAAATCTGAAAAGTCAAACTTAAAAGTCAAATCTGAAGGTCAAACTTGAAAGTCAAAAGTCAACTCTGAAAGTCAAAGATGAAAATCAAAGATCTTTGTCCAAAAAGAATAACCTTGACCGAAAACAAAAACTTCTAAACCGAAAACGAAAATTTCTAGACCAAAACCGAGAATATTTGACCAAATACGGGTATTTTTGATCAAATATGAGGCCTAAGGACCAAAAACGAAATTATTGGATTGAAAATATGGCAATTTGACCAAAAATAAGCAAAATTATGGAAATTCCGAAATTATAACCGAAATTGCGAGGATGATATATCCGAATCCGAGAACAGGGGTGAAATCCGAATCCAAGAACAGGGGCGAAATCCCAATCCGAGACTGCTGAACCGAGAACTTGAGAAGCCGGAAACGTGCGAGACCGAGAACCTTGTAGACCGGAAACAACGGACCGTAAACCTTCGCTCTGTGTACCTCGCTTCGCACCGTGAACTGCGCCCCGTCCGAAATCGCTTCTGAGCTCCGGAAACGCTACTGGCCGAAAATGGCTGCTGACCGAGAACCTGCGAAGCCGTGTCCGGGATTTCCTAGGAATCTTGACCGAGACCGAGGATCTCGCTGAGATTTCGCAAAATTTGGCCAAAAAACACCCAAAACTTGCCAAAAACACGAAAATTTTAATTTTTAAAATCAAACTTGATTGAAACTTCAAAAATATGAAGAACACGAAGAACAATAGCCAAAAATTCATAAAATGTAAATAAAAAACACCAAGAAACTTCAAGAAAAACCGTTTGCAATGACTCGATTGATACCGATGCAAGCTCTGATACCACTTGTAAGTCCCGAATTCTCCTACAAATCAACCGGATTCACTTTGATGGTGCGGAATCCCAATCAAAGTGTATAATGCAAGACAAAGATAAATAAGAACAAGATAATTAATCTTCAATGCACACTATTATCATTTAATAGTGGGGTACATAAGATGTTGATTACACACTGTTCTCTATTGGTTCTCTCTAAACTCACGTCCTTGGCATATGTCAGCCCCTAGAACGTCCATCACTCACTTCTAACTCATTTTCAAGCCTAAATAACACTATATATACCTTGGCCTAATAACCAAGCCCAAGCCCAAAACCTAAACAAAACAATATAAAGCCTAACCAAAATCACATGTGATTTTGGTCCAAAGAACACCAAAACATGGTGTTTTCGGTCCTACACCGAGAACTCTAATAGCTTATGAAAAACAAAGTATAAACCACAATTTATGACCTAACAAAATCATCGGACACAGAGCCTTCCTCCTTTACTGTTGCTAACAAATTTGTTGAGTGTCGCAGGGCTATAGCTGAGGAGTACTCTACACTGGTTCGGAATGACACTTGGAATCTTGTCCCTTTTTCAGAAAATTGTAACATTGTTGAGTGCAAATGGGTATACAAAATTAAGCGAAAAGCGGACGGAACCATCAAACTTCATAAAGCCTGTTTTGTTGCCACAAGATTCCATCAACAACCAAGTATTGACTTTGAAGAAACTTTCAGTTCTGTCGTCAAATCTACCACAATTTGGGCGGTTCTCTCACTTGTCGTCTCTCAAGGGTGGTCGCTACGTCAGCACAATGTTCAAAATGCCTTTCTCCATGGGCATCTTAATGAGACTATATACATGTCTCAACCCACAAGATTTATTGATCATGCACATCCATACCATGTGTGTCGGCTCAAGCAATCTATCTATGGTTTAAAACAGGCACCCCGTGCTTGGTTTCACCGACTCTCTAGCGCTCTGGTTAATCTTGGATTTACCGGCTCTAAGACCGACTCATCATTGTTCATCTAGTCTCGGAGCTCTGTTGTTCTTTACATCTTCGTCTACGTTGATGATATTATTGTGATAGGGAACAATGCATCCCATATTGATCGCCTAGTTTCCACTATTGGATCTGAATTTGCCTTAAAAGATTTAGGTGGCTTACATCATTTTCTTGGGATTGAAGTTATCTCGAGTGGATCAGACATTATCTTGTCCCAACAACAATACGTTCTTGACTTATTGCGTTGGGCGGGTCTCTCCGATGCCAAACCAGTGCCTTCCCCTATGTCATCGACAATGCAACTCACCCGAGCATCTGGTACACCGTTTGACGATCCAGCAAAGTATCGTCAAATTGTTGGTGCCCTGCAATATGCTACCCTTTCTCACCCAGACATTGTTTATGCTGTTAACAAAGTTTGCCAATTTATGCATGCACCGACGGATCATCATTGGTCGGCAGTCAAATGTATTCTTCGGTATCTTCGAGGCACGAACCCTCTTGGACTTCTTATTCGAACCAATTCCACACTGGCCCTATATGCCTTTTCCGACTCTATAATTAATGCCTTCTCCGACGCTGATTGGGCCGGGTGTCCGGATGATCGGAGATCGACAGGAGGCTTTGCTATATTTCTTGGTACAAATCTCATTCCCTGGTGTTCACGGAAGCAACGAACGGTCTCCCGCTCCTCCACCGAGGCGGAATATAAAGCCATGGCCGACACTGCTGATGAACTTGCTTGGCTTCAGGCTCTGCTTAGAGAACTGGGTGTTAGTACACATGCATCTCCAACACTTTGGTGTGACAATATTGGTGCTACCTACCTCTCCGCCAATCTAATGTTTCACGCTCGCACAAAACACATTGAAATTGATTTTCACTTTGTGAGGGAAAAGGTCTCTAGAGGTGAGCTATGGGTTCGGTTTATTTCAACTAATGATCAAGTGACCGATGTCTTCACCAAGCCACTATCAACACCCAGGTTTCAATTTCTTCGGTCCAAGCTTCAGGTCGTGTCCCGCCCTTAGCTTGTGGGGGAATATTAAACCAATGTTTAACAATAGTTTATAGTTAAGGGGTTAGTTTGCAAATATGTTTCCTATATATATATATATATATATATATATATATATATATATATATATATATATAAACGTAATGAGAAAAAGATTACCTTAATCAATTAAGGTTTTATAATAGTCTTTTGAGATTATGGGTTCGATTTGTTGGAGTGTTGAGATTTTGTTCTATGTGGGGAGAGATGGCAAAATATTCGTGTGTATGTAAATAGAAAAAGAAAAGAATGATGTAAAAAAATAATAGTTTGAATTGGTAAATTTATTGATTAATTTTATTAAAGTTTTGATTTATTTTGCATATCAGCCGTTTGCAATGGCTAGTAAAATGGTCAAAAAAAGTTTAATGTCTTGTATTTTCTCGTTGGGTGCAGTTCATGGTGTTAACTATAACAACAAACCCCAGTCGTTTCATCACGAAAGGTTAGGGATGGTATGCATAATCATAATGACTTTGCCACCGACCACAAAGCCTTCGACCTTAAATGCAACTTCTTAGGTGGCGTTTGGTTCGCAGAATGTTTTTGATGGAATTGGAATTTGTTAAGGAATTGAAATCTGTCGGGAATTGCAATTCAGTTCTATATTCTGTTTGGTTGGCAGAAATGAAATATGAATCCAATTCCATATTATGTTTGTTGGCAGAAAATGGAACTAAAATAATATAAAATAACAAGATTTCTTTTTTCCTTTTTTTGTTTTTTTTCTTTGTTTTATAACTTATATGTAAAAATATATTATATAACTTATAAAATTAATAAATGATGGTGATGGTGCCAATGATGTTGATGGTGGAAATAGTGATGATGATGGCGATGGAGGTGATGGTAGGTAGTGGCGGAGGTGATGACTGTGGTGGTGGTTGTAATTGTGATGGTGATGGTGGCAGTCATGAGTAGTGGCGGAGATGGTGGGTGGTGTAGTGATGGAGGTGGCAATTGTGGTGGGTGGTGGTGATGAAGGTGGTGGCGAAGGTGTTGGTGTTGGTGGCGGAGGTGATGACGGTGGTGGTGGAGGTGGAAGGTAGTGTGGTGATAGAGGTGGTGATGGTGGTGGAGGTGGAGAGTGATGGTGATAGTGGTGGTGTTGGGTGGTTATGGCGGCGGTGGTGGTGGTAGAGGTGGTGTGTAGCGGGTGGTAACAGTGGTGATGTGTGGTGGTGGAGGAGGTGGTGGTCGTGGCGGAGGTGGTGATAAGGTGGTGGGTCGCGGTGGCAGTGGTCGGCGGTGATGGAGGTGACGGTACTAGTGGGTGGAGGGTGGTGGTAACGGAGGTACCGGTGGTGGTGGTGTGTAGCGGTGGTAGTGGGTAGTGGAGGAGGTGGAGGTGGCGGTGATGGCGGCGATAGAGATGTTTCATATGTAGTGTTAAAAGTAAAATGAGTCATATGGTAACATTCAACATTCTCATTTGAAAGGAATTTTAATTCCTTAAGTTTTTGGATGCAATTTATTTTCCTTCGTTGGAAGGAAAATTTGACTCATTTAGGAATTCAATTCCTTTTGAAAGCTTGAACCAAACAAAGGAAAGTGATAAAATTAGATTCCAATTCCATCTAATTCCAATGGATTCCAACGAACCAAACGACACCTCTTTTTTCGGTTATAAGACTGGAGGGAGTGGCTCGCTACCCAAGCTTGCCTCCAGCTCACTACAAGACGCCAACATCACTCCCATCAAAATGCTAGATGCTAAGGTTGACTCGCCATGGACATAGCCAGATGAGAGGAAAGATAGAAACGTGGATGGTAAGCTTTCATTGGCTGAAACTTTTTTTTTTTTTTTTAAAAAGTAAAAGTTTTTTTTTTTGAAAGAGCATTCAAAAATAAAAGTTATTAAAGTAACACAACACAACTCCTTATTTTTTGCAATTGGATGCTACCACTTTCTATATCCTATGTGGCTTCAAAAAATTTGGCATGACATCAAAAATTATGATGTGACAACATGCTACAACTCACTCCAATATAACAACTATCTCTTATAAGTTGTTTGTAATTACCGCAAATCTATTTATTCAATAAAAGGACAAATAAAATTTTGCGTGTTAAATTTTAAATATAAGGACACATACTATTGTGAAATAATTCTTAATGAAAGGACAAATAATATCGTGAAATAAATACGATGGCAGCCTTACCTCTCAAACTAGACGTGAAAGAAATCAAATGAAATTGTATTATTTTTGTTATTTATTTTTTTTGTTATCAAAGGACAACCTATTGATACTTGGATTTGCATTACGTGTGTTTGTATCAAAATATAACCATAGTGTTGTTTTTGCAATCATCAAAGTACTTTCTACTTTCTTTATTTATTTTTTTAAAAAAATGGATAACAAAAAAAATGTCTCTTACAAGTTGTATTAGGCCGTCCGGAGTACCGACAACGAACCTCGTCATGGTCTAGCTGGCCACGAACCACGATTGTGAACACCGCCCCAATCCTCTCGTTGTGCTGATCTGGAGCCACGGTCGTTGTCTTTCGTGCTTCCCACGGTCCCACCACAAGCCACCACAACCAATTTTCTTCTCACTTCCTCTCTTCTTCTCTGTTGTTCGTGAAATCCACTACCACCACAATCACTGTGTGATGAGTATACCGGTTTCATTGTGGAAGGAAGGTGGAAGGCGATGATGCTGTGGTGGTTCGTGGTTCGTTGCCGGTATAATGGATGGTCTTATAAGTTGTATTGGGGACCTTTGAAGCATCTTCAAATCACATTTTAGTTGCAGTCATATTTTATTTGTATTTTATTTTTAGAGTATAAAATAAAGTATGTAATGGTTTGACTCCAACCTCATGATAAATAAAATATATGAATGATTATATAATTAACAATTTAAAGTTTAATTTTTTATTTCTCTATTTGAAGAGTATAAACAAAACTAGGGTGAAACCTTTATTCTATTTTACACATTATAAATAAAATGTAATATACAAATAGAAATCGAATGAAATTAAAGATGCTTTTATTTTCTCAAATAAATACATCAATTTTATCCATTGGTAATTTGGCAAGATCCCCTGTACATGATTTAGATTTAACACCTTGATTTAAATATTTTTATGTATAAGGTCATCCAAAATTTTATTTTACATTCTAAAATAAAATTTTATTTTATATTCTAAAATAAAGTGTACGAGAGATTATATAATTTACGCTCTATAAATAAAATAAAATATAAAAATAGAATAAAATTGAAGATACTTTTATTTTCTCAAATAAATACATCTATTTTATATATTCATAAAGAAAGCATGAATATAAATATAGTAAGTAAAAACATATTAATTTTTAACGAGAGTAATCTAAACAAAATTTGTAGTGAACTCAAATACGAATACATGGTCATAAAGATCGTTAAAATCTAAGATCGTATGAAGAAGTTACGACGTTCAGAATACAAGACCTAAACCAAACAACAAGACTAAGCAACCAAGCAATCGAGACTGTAGTGGCTATAAACATCAACAACCTCAGACACCTCATTAATGATTGTCACAACGTAGGATGTCGTGAGCAAAACCTAAAAAGCGGTCATAAATACTGAATGTGTACAAAAACAATAAAGACTTATCTTGCAACAAAAATATAAGGACTAAATGTATAAAAAGTAATAAATATATTACCTTATTAAGTCATTTTTCATAGTTTACCTAGAGTAGCCGGTCATAAGGATTAAAGACTGAATGTGTACAATTTAAACAAGCTAAAGTGGTAAATGGGAACGAAAAAAAACTCAGTAACCAAATATGTACAAATCGAAAACTATATTGCCCTTTTAAGTCATTATCCCTTAGAGGAATTTGGTTCTTAGCCATTAAAGAAACTTTTATTATCCCTAACTTGATCTGCAAATTGTATTGTATTTAGATCTCTATAAGTTCTTTTATTTTGGAGATCCATTACTCCATATTTGATTCAAGATCATTTTGTTAGTGTAGGGTTAAGGTTTAGGTCTAAAGCCCTTAGGGTTTAGGTATTGTCTTTATATATTTTTGAAAAATAAGAAAGTTATCGTATTTATATAATCTCGGAGCTTTAGATTAAGCCCTGTGAAGTTGACCACAAACCTAAGCCGTCGACCTCCACCTTCGCATAGTCATCGTCGGACGTGCCTTCTCTTGTCGTCATCACCTCATTTTTCGCTGCCGCCTGGAGATCTAGTGCCACCGCCGCTGCCTCCGGTTCTAGCAGTCGTCGCTATCTCTAATTCTTAATTTTTTACTCTACAATTCTTATTGTCGGTCTGCATTTTTTGAATCTACTATCTCTTTCTTTTCATATTTGTCAGTTTAATCGTCGTCGTCCGGTAGTTCTTCTCCCGATAAAACTGTGGGGATGTTAGTGTGTAGGGTTAGGGTTTAAGCTCAATATGTTTCTTTGCGATGCTTATTTGAAAGATAATAACTTGCAAATTAATTGCCTATATCGATGGCCACAATAAGATATATGGAATCAAAAAACAAGAAAAAAAAAAACTTGTAGCTTTCTTTAATGCATACAGTAACAAAAAAGGGTTGTGTCGGAAATGATGATGACAAGACATGAGAAGAACAGAGAAATCAAAATCGATTTCTTGGATATATGGAACTAGAAAAGAAAAACACCTATTCCAAATGTATTATCTAACTAACTTGTTTATTGGTTTGACCATTTAGTTTTGATGATATGATGGTTGTGTGATATATATTTGACATATCATTAAAATGACATGTGTATTATCATCTTCTTCACCCATCAAAGACCCAATATTCTCTTGCAAATCATCCTTAAACCAATTTGTTTTTGTTAATTATGTAAATATGTTCTAAATCATCGACGAAGATGTACGAAGATGGACACATAAATTCTTACTTTTGCCGTGATTGTCACATGCATGATGCATCGCACATGGTCTTTAACGGGTTGTTGCTGACGTCAAGTTTAAGAGACCATTTTGGAATAAAGGCTTTTCGATTTATACTAAAAATGCAATAAAATATAATTTGACTTAAAACTACATGTTATCAGATAATCGAGGGGCTATTTACGTAACTTAATTCTCGTAAGTCGTAACTCGTATGTTCCGACTTGCATTTTTGGCGGTGGCCATTTGTAATTGTCCGATTTCAGATAGAAAACAGACAGATAGATAGATAGGGCATCGATTAAACAATTAATTTGGGTGTTACGATCGAGTTGCTGTCGAAAATCTCTACACTCGCGATTATCGCTCATTCCTCTGTAAGTGCTGTCATTCAATTCGCAGTAAATTAGGAACAATTCTATAATCTCTCTCTGGGTTATTCGCAATCGAGAACCCAAACGAGGGTATTGCAACCTTTTGTTTATTTAATGCTGTTTTACTTCTCCGATTTCTTCAATTATGGATTATATTGAGTTTCAATTTTGGATTCACTGTGTTTTCCTTCACCGATTGGAAAGGAATTTCGACTTTTCGAGTGACATGTTTATTTATCTGAACGAACTTTTTTTGTTTCCACAAAAAATCTAGCCATAGTTGAGTTCGGAAACTTCATCGGATCTTTGTATGACCTTTCACCTCCCTAAATTTATAGAATTATAACCCCAGCTTGATTTAAATAGATGTTCTTGCAACTTACAAGTGAGCCAATTGGATTTTTCACTTTTTATCTACACATAAAGCCATAAAGGTCAATTGACGAAGAACAACACAATTTTTTTGTTGCTTTTGGAGTGTGATTGTTTGACAAATTTCATTTAACGTCATGTTTTTGCTTTTAGTAAAAGTAACTTCAGTTTTCTACGTTATTGCAGTGTATAACCGTATCTGTTGTTCTATGACATTGGTGATTTGAGAGACTTTAGGGTAAAGAAGGATGGCTTGTAAAGGGTTTTTAGAGTGCTTGTTGAAGCTCCTGAACTTCTTATTGACTCTTCTGGGTCTGGCCATGGTGGGCTATGGGATATACTTGTTTGTTATGTACAAAAATGCAACTGATGATGATATGGATGCCCTACCAACAAATGAAGGATTGATACAGCTTGGACGCCCTATGCTAATGGCTGTGTCACTGTCTAGCAACAGCTTTTTTGATCACTTGCCTACTGCTTGGTAACGTGCCTCTTGTTCATTTGTACTTTGATGTTTTGTATTTAACTATTTTTTGTATCATTTTTTCATATTGTCGCGTTTGATTTTAAGTTTGGATTTTATTGTGTTGCCATCATATTCTATGAACATAAAATCTACATTTAGGCATTTAGCAAGCTGCTCTTTGTTTAGTAGCCACTCAGGCCTTAGCTGAACTGAACTAAGCCTTATCCAGATATAAAGTATAAACCATGGGGAACTATGCACATACTTGGGGGTCATGCAATAGGTACCAATTGCAATGAAGATATATCATATTCATTTCAATTTAGTAGAACAACTTAATGTGTATCAAGAAATTTAAGATCAATCAAGATTGAGAAATCATGATAAATTTGAAGATGCATGTTACTTGATTGATTATGACAAAAGATTCTGAAGAGAAAGATATTTGGGGCTCTAGATTTATACTTTCTCTTAATTACTATTTTTCCATGATGTCATATCATTCAATTATCTATAGTGGTTGCCTGTTGAATCCAAGTTGATTGTTCTCACTGGAACATCAATCACCCATCTTAGAACATCTCCAATCCATAACACTATTTTTTGCACCACAATGGTGTAATATATGGTACAAACACTGATTCATCTCCAACCCACCATTTTTTACACTAAAAAATAATAATTTGGTGTTGGCTAGATAGTATCATATGCTATATAATTAAACAAAGTTTATAGGCTTTGTAAACTGGATGTTGAGTTGTCATGTAGTATGTAATAAAGTTGTAGAGTTGTGTGCTTGAATTGGTTTGAATTATGTAAATTGTAATGTTAAAGTAGTTATTTTGGGTGCAGGTTCATTTACCTATTTATTGGTGTTGGTGCAATTGTCTTTGTCATATCTTGTTTCGGGTGCATTGGTGCAGCAACAAGAAGCGGATGTTGCCTAACTTGCGTATCCTACTTTTTACATACACTTCACCTTTCTACTTTTGATGAAAATAAAATTTATTTGTTTTTGAGTTCCTTAAGGAAATTCAGTACTCATTACTTTTGATCTTGTTGATCTTGGTAGAAGTCGGATGTGCAGCTTTCATCTTCTTTGACAAAACCTGGAGAGATGTGAGTTTGCTTTTACCCACATCTTAATTCTCACCATGTTTCAAATGTATCTTGTTAATTAAACAAAAAAACAATTTTTTTTAGGAGATCCCAACTGATGAAACGGGACAATTCGACGCGATATATGGATTTCTAAAGAAGAACTGGAATATCGCCAAATGGGTTGCACTTGGAGCTATTATATTCCAGGTAAATGTAGCAATCAATTAATTAATTTATCATAGCATCATCATATACTTTTGTCGTGTCATGTTACAACATTGTACTTTGAAAAATCTACCCAGTTGAATTATAGCAGTACGTGTCATCCAAATAAATATATGCAGGCTTTGGTATTTTTGTTAGCACTTATGGTACGTGCTGCAAATGCACCACCAGAATATGACAGTGATGACGAGTACATAAGTGGTCCCCGCCAGCAACGCCAGCCTCTGATTGGTCGGCAACAGGCTCCAGTCACAGGTGTCCCCGTCACCGGAACCCTTGATAGCCGCCCCAGCAGAAATGATGCATGGAGTGCTCGCATGAGGGAAAAGGTGCATTTTCACCTTTTTTTTTTTTTTTTTTGTAAAATTAAATCAAAAAAAAAAAAAAAGAAACCAGATTAAGTGTTTTTTTTGTTGGTATGATTGCAGTATGGGCTTGATACGTCAGAGTTCACGTACAACCCTAACGACCCAAACAGAAGTCAGCAGGGCAATGCACAGCCGACAGAGGAAAAGGGTAGTTGCATCATCATGTAATGTCAGAGTGACACGTGGGCATGTCTGATTGGAGAGTTTGTTGGTTGTGACTGATTGGTTTGATGTAATGTAGAGTTAAAAAAAAAAACATAATTGTTATTGTTGTGTGTGTATAAAACATAAAATATCAGGAGCTTATAAGGCTCATGTTACTTGATCCGACGTTTGTGATGTTATCACGTTTGTGAGAAATGGACTCTTTGTATTTTGTAATGGTACCATGTTTGTGAATTGATTGTGGTGTGCTTGGTGTAGATAGTTTGATTAATGTTTTTGACATTATTAGCACACAGAATGTCACATGAGACATATGGGAGTATGTCCAATATGTATCTTAATTTTGAAAATTGAAGTTTTGTATTTTTATCTGATATCTAGTGCACGAAAAGTCGTAACGTCATTTTAATTAATTAAATTTCTTTGGTGATTTTAAGCCATTGAAATAAGAGGATGAAAGTGGGGATTTGGTATTTGGTTATGGTGGGGTGGGGACTGGGGAGGTGATAGATTGTCATTTGATATGCCAACCTCCAACATGGGTTCCACCACCACCCCTATACACTACCGTCGTTATTTTATTTATTCCTACTGTTCAAATAAAATGGAATCTTCCACCAAGATTATGTTTATGGGGTCCCTCTGTCGATAATCGAAGTCGATCACTTTATTCTCGATACCCTTGATTTGACATGAGTTGTAGTACAATGAAACCGGAATTTGGGGAAGAATATCGGGAATCTAATTAGTTTCTCGAAAAACTCTTACCTCCTTTTTTCTTTAATCCAATTCTTGTTATACTCTCCACATATATGTAAAAATATAGGAGACATATCTGCCATTGACACTTACCATCACCCTCAAGAGCAAGGCTCTATGAGGATAGACAACAAGGTATTAAGCAATAAAAAAGATAGTCAGTGTCTCTCATATCATAAAAGATATATGTAGAATTTTTTTGTTTAGTTTAAAATATATTTAATAGAAAGATAGTAAACTCCAAGCACGTAAAAAAATAAAAACCTTATCCAACCGATATTGGATATACTAGTAATATTGGATGTACTAGTAAGAAAACAATTCAATTACATGAACCAAACTTGCACAATTCAAAGACAAAATTGCAAAAATGGTCCCTGTGGTATGCATTTTTTTGGGGTTTTGGTCCAAACCCCGACTTTTTTGGATTGACGGTCCTTTTGAGCTACTTTGTTTGTGGTTTTTTGTCTCTCGTAATATTAAAAAGACAAAAATACCCTTCTGATACATTTTCTATATTTTTGTCTATTTAATATAAAGTTTTATTAATAAAAATTATGGGACCTCTCTCTCTCTCTCTCTCTCTCTCTCTCTCTCTCTCTCTCTCTCTCTCTCTCTCTCTCTCTCTCTCTCTCTCTCTCTCTCTCCAGTTGAAGGAAAGAAAGCACCGGTGATTGTATCACCGGTCTAGGCTGCTCACCACCACGACTGCCGCCATAGACCACCACAACCCCACCGGAAACCATCATCGTCTGTCTTGGTCGAGCCCCACCACCATTCCCTTACTGTTTCTGTCGAGCAAGTTGCCAGCCACCACCCTACACCACCGTGTTCTTCCCCCTCTTGCTACTGATCGGAGCAAACTGCCACCACCATCTTAACCCACCTAATTTTTCGAACACCTCCTCCACCTCCCCATGTTGTGACCCACCACCAGCAAACACCCTTCCTAAACACCTCTGGACCATAACCTTGCTCCTCCCTGCCCGCTCTCTCGTCGAGCTCACCGGAAATGAAAGGAAACGAAGGCAGTGAAGCTGCCACCACAGCTTCGTCACCACCCACCGTTGGCAAAACCCACTTTACCACCCACCACCGCTGTGACTGTTGGCAAAACCCACTTCACCACCCACCACCCACCAAACGCCTCCATCCTGTCGTAACCCACCACCACCAAACGCCATCGTCGTTGCTGCTTCGTCTTGGTCCCTCGTCAAGCATCCGCCAACAGAAATGAAGCAGCAAGGTCGCCCACAACCACCAACCGCATCCACCCATCGGTGTCCTTCCATCGTCGTTGTAGATCAGGTAGTAGAAGAAGAGGGGGTGGGGTTAGGATCGTTTTTTCTCATCCTAACGCAGACTAAGTCGGAGGGGGAGAGGTCATCATCTGAAATCTTCGAGCTTCCTTTTGATACGTTGTTGAACGCAATCGATGGTGGGGGGATCGAGCGGAGTCATTGAAGGCTAACCACTGACGACTGTTTGTATATGTGGAGTGTGTGTACATATATGTGTGTATCGTGGAGTGTGTGTAGGTTCTTTATGGTGATAAGGGGAGGGAGAGAGAGAGAGAGAGAGAGAGAGAGAGAGAGGTGGGTCCGGTTTTATATTTAATAATAATAATAATTTTAAAAAGTGAAAGAAAAATGAAAATTAAATTCATTAAGGGTATAATAGTCTTTTTAGTTTGGACAGGGACCAAAACTGCATGTAACTAGCTTAAAAGGACCATCAATATGAGATTTTAACTAAAACCCCAAAAGAATGCATACCACAAAGACCATTTTTACAATTTTGTCTAATTCAAACGTGTATTCACTTTTTAATAGGTACTGAAAACCAATTTACTTATTTTTCATAAAATTTTTAATTATATTATTTATCGTAGATATTGTTTATTTAGTGTAAATTAACGGAACCTATAGAAATTGCAATTTGTTTAAAATTTTGAAAACGATAATTAAGATTTATAATTCACATAGTGGAAGGAGTCGAAAAAATAATCACTTCATCAGTGGCCCCTTTATATGATGGAATAATGCGGGCACAAGTGTGTTTCAAGCAATGTTTTAAAAATCTGTTTGAACTGGCCGGTCGAACCGGTTAGACCGAAAACCGGGAAAAATAACGGTTTAACTAGTACTGATTTTATGCTTATTTCTAGACTGGACGTTTTTTTTACAGAAAAAACCGATTGAACCGGTTAAATTAAATAAAAACATATAGAAATGAAACATTTTGCATAACAAACTTTGGTGGTCGTTTCACATCTATTTAGATTTATTTTGAATTGAATAAAAACATATGCTACATGTTATGAAGTTTTTTAATGTATATGTATTCATCTAAAATTATGTTTTATTTTGGTATTATACTTTATTTTTTTTTGATGTAATGCAAATTGATGTAAAACTTATGATTATGTATTTAATATACTATTTGGAATGATCTACAAGTTGTTTTTATATGTATTTTTAATTTTTGAACGTTTTTATATGTATCTTTAATGTTTGAACTTGTGTGTTTGCATTAAAATAGAAAAATATGAAAATTATAGAAACCGAGTTAAACTGAAAATCAGGCGTCATAACGGTTCATTTAAAAAACTGGTTTTTAAAATATTGGTTTTGATGGGGGAGGACCGTGTATTGTGAGAGTAGTTATAATTCATCGAGGAGAGAGCAACAAAAACCACCATTTATTTATTATAGACTAAATTAAGTGAATGCTTGCACTATGTGCAATTATAAAATTACCTACTTAAAATAGGAAAAAGTAAGTTATATAAAAAATAACTAAATTACTGTTATTAACAATTAAATAATAAATTTATAATAAATCTAAAAAATTGCTTATAAATCTTATCATTATGTTGACTTGTATCATAGTTAAAATAGAAAGAAATATAAGTTGTTAAAAATAACTAAGTTGTTATTGTTATATATTAATAATAATTTTATAATAAATTAAAAGAAATCTTCGATAAAATCCTAATATTTTGGGCATGTTTAATCTCAACTTTAATTTTTTGAACAAAAAAGTCCCGATTAATTTATATTTTGCCTAAATTTACGAAACAATCCTTATTTTTTTCAACAAAAAAATCTGATAGATTATCATATAAAATTAGATAATCGAGACTTTTTAAAAGAAATAAAATATATTATGATTAAACCGTAATCTGACAAAAATATTAAGATTTTATCAGAGATTTCCCATAAATTAAAAGGTTTATCTTAAATAGTATCATTATGTAGAACATATGATAAAAGAGATATCTTTTATACTGTTGGAACTTAAAATTGTATTAGTTATAGGGTTGTAAAACTCGATCAACTCAACAAAATACTCGACAAGTTACTTGGATCTTAGCCTCCAAACGAGGCCGCTTTTTTTATATATTTTTTTAACTAAGTTTAATTATTAAAAATAAAAAATAAACAAATCACTACCCACCTCCACCACCCTCTTCCCCATTCTCTTGGTATTTGTTTCATTCTCTTATGTTTTTTCTCCCTTACTCTTCTTTCCTTCGCCAATAGCCATGTTCTCCGTTCACCATCACCCCTATGATTGAGGAAAGAAGAATCGTCTTTTCGGTTCCTTTTCTTAGTAGCCAAATACAAAAAATCACATTTCTCCATAACTTCACTATCACCCTTATTCTACCATCCAAACACATTAACAAAAGTTTGAAAACATTAACAACACCACCCTTATTCCTCCAATATAACCACCACCAGATTATCTTCGTCACACAACATCACCCTCATTCATCATGTCCTCAAGCATCTGAGATCATCACCAGCTCTTCCTTATCTTGAAGTTGAACCATTTGTTCAAACCAACATCATCCACCCGCCAAACCACCCTACTACAACCAGACTTAGGAAAATCCATCTTGATATGTTTTGTTGATTGAAACCAGAAAACACGAAAAAAAAGGAAGAAGAAGAAGATACGTAAAGATCAATAGGGAAGCTTGAACATCTGGATTTCGAAAAAAACCATGTTCACCATCTCTACCCTACATCGTCATCATCACTTTCCACTAACCGGACCACTACCAAACGCTGCCACCATCTCCATTTTTGTTCACCTTAATCATTAACACCATTAACTGCCAACCTTCCGATGCTTTACTAGCAACAAAGATAGTATCCCACATGATTCCCATGTTCATCACCATCTCCCCGTCACTATCAACATTGGACACCGCCATTAATATACAAACATATTAAAAAGGGGCGACATGTTCTTGATCTGCAGCGAATCAGAAAGCATCGGGGTGGGGGTGTGTTTCAGTTGAGGGAAATATATATTGTGTTTAGTCGATTAAGGAAGAGAAAAATAAGGGTGTCAGGTGTCGTCTGTGATTTTGATCAGAAGTTTGGGCGGTAATTTTTCTGATTGAGAAAATATGTCGATGAGAGAGAAAGAGATGGACGAGGGGGTTAAGTGAGAGAGAAGGGGATTTTGGGTCTATTATTATTATTATTATTATTATTATTATTATTATTATTATTATTATTTAGTTGAACTTAAACTAAAAAAGATAAAAACAAATAGAAAATGGCATATATGTCTTTTTACACGGTCAGTGTGTAACTTCTCAAAAATCACAACAATTTTAAACTTTTCAAAACAATTCATTTACTTAAAAAAAGTGTTTACATAATCATTTTTTTGCAAAACATTATTCAAAAACAGAGTCTCCCAAGATCCACAACATAAAACCAACAATGTGTACGGTCACCCCTTCTCCTTGCCACGGTCCTCGGAAGTACCTGAAACAAAACTAAAACTGTAAGCCAACGCTTAGTGAGTTCTCCCAAAGTACCACCACATAAACATAACAAACAACAACATGCATACAAAGCCTTCAGCATGACTGCACCGCCTCACCGGGCCTACAACCTATCTGGACCGCTCTCCAGGCCTTCGACCTGACTGGTCCGCCTCACAGGCCTTCAGTCTATCTGGACCGCCCAGGGTATCTTGGTCTCCAGCACAAAGCAGGACCGCCTCAACCCGGTACCATCACAAATCAACATATACCATAACAATCAATAGCTAGCATATACATGTGGTCATACATATCTAACATATCACTACAACATAGCAACATCCTATGTCCCAGGATACAGATCTAACATATCACTACAACATAACAACATACAGTAAACCAAGATATCAATCCAATGGGCCGACCTTGGTGCCTTCGACCCATAAGTACAGTGAGGAAAACTCACCTCACAGTCTGACGAATAGCTGATCAATACTCTGCTCCCAAGTACCGGCTCAACCCAAATCCTAAATGTCAAAACATTTCCATTATAAATTAATAACATTTACCCAAAATACCCTTGGTCAAAACTGGTCAAAATCAACAAGTCAACCGAGTCAACTCAGCCGAATCGACTCAGGCTTCGTACCCAGGGCGTACTCCGAAGGTACGCAGGGGGTACTCGAGTTTTGACCGCATTCGGGTGGTTAACCACGTACGCGCTGCGTACTCCAGGATATGCATGGCGTACGCTCAGGCTTCCCAAATCCTCATCAAGAGCTTAATGCATTAAGCTCTCACGTCCAACTTTCAGATCCACGGCTAAAATACCATCAAGAGTCATAAAGTTTCCAACTTTATGACTTTGCATGTCTATTAAGTGCTTAATACACAATATCTCAACCTCTTAATGTTGTAAGACCTTCTGTAGCTTGCATGGAGAAAAACTAACCATCAAGACCACATTTTTATGACTTAAGACCCCTCATAAGGTCTGAAAGGACGACTTATTTGGTCAAGAGCATGTCATGCTCAAGAATCACCATATTTGGTACCAAAAGTGCCCTAAAGGAAGAAATTGCTAGATCTAGAAGATGGAGTGATTAAGTTATGAACTTTTACCTTCTAGAGGTAGCTAACATGGTGATAATCTCATATCCAAGTTACTTCCAAGCTTCAAGGTCCTTGCACCAACTTCTCCTTCTTCAAGAACACCAAAAAGGCACACAAATGAGCTCAAAACACTCTTCTCAATTAGGGTTTGGTAGAGGGTCGAATTCTCAGATGGGGGCTGATAAGGGAATGATAAATGAGGCTATAATGATGCTTTTATATAGACCAAACCCTAAAAAAAATTAGGGTTTGAACTTTCCCCACGTACGCAGTGTACGCCCAACGTACTAGGGTCCGCGCTAGTATGCTCAACGTACACAACGTACGCCCAACGTACTTCCCTTGGCGCAGAAACCCCAAAATGCGACAATGGGACATTTTGCACTCTATCTCATACTCATGGACTAAAATGCAATATTTATTCATACATAGGGTTAAAATTGAAAATACCTCAACATCGGGATGTTACAATTATCCCCACTTGAACTAGACTTCGTCCTCGAAGTCGGTCGTCGCTAACAACTCAGGATAATGCCCCCGCATCTCCGCCTCCGACTCCTAGGTCCACTCGGAGACTTTACGATGTTGCCATTGAACCTTTACCAAAGGTATCTCCTTGTTGCGTAGAATCTTCATATTCCTTTCCACTATCGCTATCGGCCTCTCAACATAATTCAGGCACCCATCGACCTGAATATCATCCAAAGGGACCACTGCCTCATCGTCCAACACGCTTTTTCCGTAACTGCGAAACATGGAAAGTGTTGTGAATCTGGATGAGCTCACTCGGCAAATCCAACCGGTAGGCTACTCTGCCTACCCTGGCGATCACACGGAATGGTCCAATATACCGGGGCCCCAATTTTCCTCTCCTCCTGAAGCGTATCACACCCTTCCAGGGTGAGACCTTTAGTAGTACCATATCACCGACCTGAAACTCCAACTCCGATCGGCGCCGGTCGGCATAACTCTTCTGCCGAATCTGAGTTGTCTGTAGTCTCTGACTTATCTGTTGAATAAGATCCATGGTCTGAAGGACTACCTTAGTCCTTCCCATGACTCTGTGACCAACCTCTCCCCAACACACTGGGGTACAGCATCTCCGACCATACAAGAAATCGAAAGGTGGGGCACTAATGCTGGAGTGATAGCTGTTGTTGTAGGAAAACTTCACAATGGGTAGGTAGGAATCCCAACTCCCACCGAAATCTATGACACAAGCCCACAACATATCCTAAAGTGTATGGATGGTCCGCTCACTCTGACCGTCGGTCTGCGGATGATAAGCAGTGCTGAAATCCAGCTTCGTGCCCAGTTCCTCGTGGAACTTCTGCCAGAATAGGGAAGTGAACCGAACATCTATGTCTGATACAATGGAGACCGGAACCCCATAACATGCAACAATATCCCGAACATACACATCAGCCAACTTTTCGGTCGAGGATCTCTCTCAGATGGCCAAAAAGTGGGCACTCTTGGTCAATTGATCCATGATGACCCATATAGCATCAAATCCCTTAGCAGTCTTCGGTAACTTGGTGATAAAATTCATGATGATCTGTTCCCACATCCACATGGGAACCTCCAAAGGCTGTAGCTTGCCATGTGACCTTTGATGCTCGGCCTTGACCATCCTACAAGTCAAGGACATCTCAATATACCCTACTATCTCCCTCTTCATACACGACCACTAGTAACTTAGTCTCAAATCCCGATACATCTTGGTGGTTCCTAGGTGTATCGAAAAGCGAGACTTATGAGCCTCCTCCAACACTATCTACCTGACCCCACCAACAACTGGAACCCAAACCCGACCACACCGGGTCAACAATCCCTGACTATCGGTGAAAAACCTATCGATCTCACCTCTGATCCTCTCATGTTTCCAGTTCTACTTCTTGACTCCTTCTTCCTGTGCCCCTCTGATCAAATCCAAAAGTGGGGAATCAGTGGATATCCTCAAACACATCTCTTCAGATGAAGATCCAGCCGACTTGCGGCTCAAGGCATCCGCTACTACATTCGCTTTACCCGAATGGTAAACGATATCGCAGTCATAATCCTTGACCACGTCCAGCCACGTGTGCTGCCTCATGTTCAGGTTCGACTGGTCTATAAGCTATCACAAACTCTTGTGATCCGTGTAAACTGTACAACAGACCCCATATAAATAATGTCTCCAAATCTTGAGGGCAAACACTACTGCCCCTAACTCCAGGTCATGAGTAGGATAACGTGCCTCATGCGACTTTAGTTGCCGAGAAACATAAGCAATCACTCGCCCTCTTTGCATCAGAACCGTCCCCAAACCAGTGATGGATGAATCACAAAATACTACAAAATCCTCAGCACCCTCCGTAAGGGTCAATACCGGGGCCTCGCATAACCTCTGTTGCAGGGTCCAAATACTCCTGGGCCAATCTCTCTCCCTCCACCAAATGGACGTATGTCGAGCGGAACATATCAGAAAACTGCTCCCATGATACAACAGCTCTCTGCTCTGGAGTATACGAGCTAGCCACCAACCTCCACCAATCCTTCGCTTCAGACTGAAGAATGTTCAGAGCGCACTTGACCTTCTGGTCACCTGGGCAGGAGCAAGTAAAGAAACATCCCTTAACATCGGACAACCACCTCATGGAAATGATTGGATCCTGGACTCCATCGAACACCATCGGCTTCGTATTATCGAAGTCCCGGTACTGGAAGGCTCTCCCCCCACCAATCCCCGCAGCAGCAACGACCGTGGTAGCTGCATCAACAACAGCCTACGAAAGTGTAGCGTATCGATCATCGAAGAAATCCATCATAGTGGTCTCGATAGACCCAAACAGATCTGGTATCTGCCCCCGGTTAATAGAAACAACCTCATCATGAATCATCTCCCTAACCCGGTCCTCAGTCAATCCTGACCCATCCTGGCCACCTGCTCCGGCTCCTGATCCAGATCCTGACTCAAATCGCCTCGTAACCACCATAGTGAAAAATAAACCAAAAAATATCAGATGAGGCGTATATCATACCATATGAACCATTCCACAACAAAACCCTAGGGGCTGTGACTTCTCTGCTACGCGTACGGGTCCTGTGCTTCCAGTAGTACGTGCCCATACTACCTTCCGCACCTACCCGCATTTGTCTCAGAAGATAATCACAACAACCCTAAAAGCACACACTAGAATACATATACATCCTATCCTCACTCCCTAGATAACGGTTAAACATTCCTCAACTGACCGGCTGACCCACATAACTTATCCATGAAACTTCCACCAACCCTGCAGCACTAGTGTATGCTAATCATACATAACATTGGACCCTATAGATAGTCGAATACTTGATTCTACTCTAAGCCCACAACCAGACAAGCAACAGGAAATAAGGCCAAATCAAACATTCCCAGGCTATAACATCTTCGTTATGTAAAATCTTGATGCATACACTAAGCAACTAGAGTAATGATGCCAATTTCATTCAATAACAACCCTAGGCTATCAGGCATCATATAATCAGGAAATTCTATCATGAAATTCCTGAAGATCCCTAGCCTATCACTAGCATGTTGTTCTATCGTAAACAAAATAACAGATAACTGTGTGGTAGATTGGGGTATACTTACTGTCTCCGGCTGATCGTACACATCACATCCTTCCTTGGTTACTTTTGAAAACAATTTGTTTTTTGAAAATCATTTAAAAACCTTTACAGTTCCTAAGTTTAAGCCTGTATTCACACAGATGTTCCTCCAATTTGCTCAAACCAAGGCTCTGATACCAACTTGTAACGTCTCAAAAATCACAACAAATTTACACTTTTCAAAACAACCCATTTACTTAAAAAAAGTGTTTACATAACCATTGTTTTCAAAACATTATTCAAAAACAGAGTCTCCCAAGATCCACAACATAAAACCAAGGATGTGTACGGTCACACCTTCGCCTTGCCACGGTCCTCAGAAGTACCTGAAACAAAACTAAAACTGTAAACCAACGCTTAGTGAGTTCTCCCAAAGTACCACCACATAAACATAACAAACAACAACATGCATACAGAGCCTTCAACATGAATGGACCGCCTCACCGGGCCTACAGCCTATCTGGACCGCTCTCTGGGACTTCGACCCGACTGGTCCGCCTTGCAGGCCTTCAGTCTATCCGGACAGCCTAGGGTATCTTAGCCTTCAGCACAAAGCAGGACCGCCTCAACCCAGTACCATCACATATCAACATATACAATAACAATCAATAGCTAGCATATACAACATGGTCATACATATCTAACATATCACTACAACATAGCAACATCCTATATACCAAGATACAAATCTAACAGATCACTACAACATAACAACATACAGTAAACCAACATATCAATCAAATGGGCCGGTCTTGGTGCCTTCGACCCGTAAGTACAGTGAGGAAAACTCACCTCATAGTATGACAGATAGCTGATCATTACTCTGCTCCCATATACCAGCTCAACCCAAATACTAAATGTCAAAACATTTCCATTCTAAATTAATAACATTTCCCTAAAATACCCTTGGTCAAAACTGGTCAAAATCAACAAGTCAATCTAGTCAACACACCCGAGTCAACTCAGCCGAGTCAACTCAACCGAATCGACTCAGGCTTCGTACCCAGGGCGTACTCCGGAGGTACGCAGGACGTACTCGAGTTTTGACCGCATTCGGGGTGGTTGACCACATATGCGCTGCGTACTCCAGGATATGCAGGGCGTACGCTCAGGCTTCCCAAATCCTCATCAAGAGCTTAATGCATTAAGCTCTCACGTCCAACTTTCAGATCCACGGCTAAAATACCATCAAGAGTCATAAAGTTTGCAACTTTATGACTTTGCATGTCCATTAAGTGCTTAATGCACAAAATCTCAACCTCTTAATGTTGTAAGACCTTCTATAGCTTGCATGGAGAAAAACTAACCATAAAGACCACATTTTTATGACTTAAGACCCCTCATAAGGCCTGAAAGGACGACTTATTTGGTCAAGAGCATGTCATGCTCAAGAATCACCATATTTGGTACCAAAAGTGACCTAAAGGAAGAAATGGCTAGATCTACAAGATGGAGTGATCAAGTTATGAACTTTTTACCTTCTAGAGGTAGCTAACAAGGTGATAATCTCAGATCCAAGTTGCTTCCAAGCTTCAAGGTCCTTTCACCAACTTCTCCTTCTTCAAGAACACCAAAAAGGAACACAAATGAGCTCAAACCACTCTTCTGACTTAGGGTTTGCTAGAGGGTCGAATTCTCAGATGGGGGATGATGAGGGAATGATAAATGAGGCTATAATGATGCTTATATATGGACCAAGCCCTAAAAAATTAGGGTTTTAACTTTCCCCACGTACGCCCTGCGTAAGCGGTGTACGTCCAACATACAAAGGTCCGCCCTAATACGCTCAGCGTACACAATGTACGCCCAACGTACTTCCTTTGACCCAAAAACCCCAAAATGTCACAATGGGCCATTTTTCACTCTATCTCATACTCAAGGACTAAAATGCAATATTTATTCATACATAGGGTTAAAATTAAAAATACCTCAACAACGGGATGTTACAAGTGACCATTCACATAAGTTTTAAAAACCATATGGATAATTCACATAAAAAACAATTAGCAGGGACTGGAGTTATGACATTTAGTAAACCATATGGACCATTTATGTAATTTTTTTATTTATTATATTTATTATTTTGGTGAGTGAAATTCATATACTTTTAAATGAAATTTTACTATATATTTTAATAGTTTAATAGATGGTAAAACTAACATGACTTTAATTACCTGCATTGTAATGCTTGGTTTAGGTAATATTCAGTTTTCAACATTTTTAGAGTTTTGGGCTGGAACTCAAAGAGTTAGGAGCACCAACTCGTCGAGTAGAGATCAGATTGGACGCGAAATGAAGGATCTACTCGACGAGTTGGAAGGCCCCAACTCGACGAGTAGACACTGGGAAGGAAAACGCTAATTTTCAGGGTTTGTACCCTTATTAAAGGCCTTAAGCCTCACTTGTAGCCTCCCTTATCACCCCCTTCGTCCAGAGAAACCCTAAATCGTGTCTCATCTCCCATTTTGAGTGTGTGAGGGATTAAGGAGTGCCTTTTTGGTGTTTATGTGAAGAAGCTTGAAGGGGTTGGTGCATAGCTGAAGGGAGAGGGTGTAGATCCGGTGTTTACTCTGTTGTGGCAACCATTTTAAGGTATAAAGTCGAAACCTTGACCTTCCATTGCTTAGATCTTCTTCTATGAAAGTTTATGGCCATTATTGGCCTAGTTTGGTACCATTCTTGGTTTTGAGCATGATATGAAGATATGGCTTTAGATCTGGACATCCCAGGGCCTTTGGGGACTTAAAAGTTGCCTACTTTATCAAGTCTTGGACCTCCTTCATGCTCAAAGTCCCTTGACAAGCTTTGATTAAGTGTTTTTAGCCTTTGATGCCTTGCATGGATGTAAAGTTAGCAACTTTACGTGGTATCTTAACCCTAGGGGGGTGGATCTGTAGTGTGGGGATTTAGATTCGACTGGAAAGGGGCTGGATATGTTGAGACAGGGGAAACTCGGTGAGTTTCCCTGGCAACTCGACGAGTTGGGTTGGGTTTTCCCGCTTTTTGGATACTGAGCAAACTCGGCGAGCCGATGAGGTAACTCGGCAAGTTGGCTAGGGTTTTTCCCGGTTTCTGAACACTGAAGGGACTCGACGAGTTGCTAGATGCACTCGACGAGTTGGGTCAACATGGACTGTTGACCTTGACTATTGACTTTGACTTTGATCAGGAGTTGACTATTAAGTATTTTAGGCCTTTTTGGTATTGGGCCTTCTCGGATTGGGTCCATTGATGGAGTTATGGACAATATAGTATTAAAATTTTGTTTTGGGCTTGGGCCTCAGTTTTGGATCATACTGGGCCAGGGGTAGAATGGTCATTTTGTCCCATGTATGGATTAAGGATTATAGTATGGAACCCAATTGCTAATTGAGTATATTGATTGGTACTGGCAGCATGAGAAGTCGGCGGGGCAACAACTAAGGATGTCATTCGGGAAGCTTCTGCATTCGAGGCGGGTCTCCTCACCATACCAATGGGTCTAAGGCACCAAGGACGGCCCATTATATGATATGTAGATTGTTGGTTGATTATGTGTTATGTTAGTATGATATTTAAATGGAAGACCCCGAGGGGTTCCCGTGACAGTAGAATAAGACCATGTGGGGGTTCCCATGGCAATTAGTTATATGTAGCATGCCAGTTGTCTTCGTGACTCTTGTGTGTAGTGGTTACTTGCGAATGTGTTGTCAATATGTTATGTATTTATGAAAAGACCATGTGGGGGTTCCCATGGCAGTTAGTTAAGACCATGTGGGGGTTCCCATGACCTATTATGTGATATGTGGTATGCTAGTTGATTATGTGCTAGGTGGTATGCTAGTCGTCTCTGTGATACTTGCATGGAAGACCTCGGGGGGGGGGGGGGGATGGGTCCCGAGACAGTTGGATGTCAGACCATTGGGGGGTTCCCATGGCAGTGGTGTAAGACCTTGGAGGGTTTCCATGGCATCCTTATATTCCAGGAAGACCATGTGGGGGTTCCCATGACAGTGGGCTAAGACCATGTGGGGGTTCCCATGGCACCCGGTGTAAGACCTTGGAGGGTTTCCAGGGCACCCTTATATGTTTGTATGTATGGTTTGTATGGTAGTTAGTGAGGACCATGTGGGGGTTCCCATGGCAGTGGGCTAAGACCATGAGGGGGTTCCTATGGCACCCAGAGTAAGACCTTGGAGGGTTTCCACGACTTCCTTATGTGATTATATGCATGACTTATGTGATTGATATGGCTAATGTGGATTATGCAGCTGATATAGCTAGTATGGATTATGTGATTATGTGGATTGTGTGGGGTATGCTCTGGGAAACTCACTAAGCTTCGTGTTTACGGTTTACAGTTTTGGTTTTAGGTATCATCGATTTGGAAAGGAAGGGTCTGACTTGATCGCAGTGCATACACCCGACTTTTCCGTATTATGTGATTTTGGGATGTAACTCTGATAAATGTTTTAATTAAGCAATGTTTTCGAATGGTTGGATGAAGTAACATCTGCATCTGACTATAAGGAAAAATGAAATTTTTACCCTTGATTTTTGGGTCGTTACATGCATAACATCATATGCATTTTATGAAATAACATATTGTTTTTTAAAAATGTTTCTTATTTGTTGATTTAGCAATATATACACATATCAAGTAGGTACTTACGACATTTAATAAAGTTGAATGTTATTTTAGGATATATATGATATTATGTAGTTTAGTGATAAATCATATCAGTTTTAACATATATGTGTGTATATGTGTGTGTGTTGGGGGGGGGGGGGACCGCACACACATGTCCAATCATGAGGTACCATCGGTAATGATGATACTTATAGAATTACTCATCAAATTTGTGTATGTTAAGTGTAGCACCTGGTTCTTGGTACGTATTCTTTTTATTAATTCTTTAAATATTTTGCATTTTGGCCTTGGACTCGGCGAGTTGAAGGACCAACTCGCCGAGTAGAACCGAGAAGGGACGCGGGAGTTAAGTGATGAACTCGGCAAGTCGGGTCCCGGACTCGGCGAGTAGGTGCTGTTCGGACAAAAAACCCTAATCCGAGGGTTTGCACCCTATTTAAGCAATGATATGACGGCCATATTGTCCCTTATGCTCCCAAAACACTTCTCATTGAAACCCTAGCCGTTTGTGCATTGTTGAGGCCATTTTTGGTGTTCTTGTGTGGTTGTAAAGCTTGGAAGGAAGAAAGAAGCTTGGAACCTGAGTTGGGGACAGTAGATCTAGAGATTTTACTTCATTTTCAGCAGCTTCAAGGTATAATGCCCCTGTCTTGACTCATTTATGTGTTATTCATCTTTAACTTGGGATTTCTTTGGATTGCTAAGTCATGTTTTGGTATTGGAAGTGTGGAGTGGGTTTTGACTTCAGATTTGGGCCTTAAGAGGGGTTTCATGGCATAAAGGTGCCAACTTTAGGGCCATGAGAGCCCCATGTGCATTGTAGGACACTTTATGTGGATTTTTGAGCTAAAAACCCCATGCATGTGCATCAAGTTTGGAACTTTACGTATAAAGTGGACATTAGGAGGCCAGATCTATGGTTTTGGTGTGCTAGATCCCATTTAAATCAACTGTATGGAATTGGTCAAGACTGGACTCGGCGAGTCCGTTCTTGGACTCGGCGAGTCCAAGGCAATCTTCTTAGAACTCGACGAGTTGTTCTTCGACTCGGCGAGTCGAGGACAGATCTTGTTTATCAGATGAAGGTGGACTCGACGAGTTGTTCATCAACTCGGCGAGTCGGATGAGTTTTCATGTGACGTTCATATGAGAGAAGAGCTCGTCGAGTTGACGGCCCAACTCGATGAGTAAAGTCGTGGATAAGGACAAATGGAAGGTTAGGGACTCGGCGAGTTGGCTAGCCAACTCGGCGAGTCAGGTCAACTGGAAGTTGACTTTGACTTTGACTTGACTTGATCAGGGGTAAAATGGTCATTTTACCCAAAGAGTAGATATCAGACTCTGATTGTGTGTTTTGTGGGATTTATAGCCGAAGGATTTCCGGAGCAGCAGCAGCAGATAGAGAGTTCCCGCACAGATCAGCAGCTACAACGAGGTGAGTTACCTTCCAGTAGCGGTGGGTCTACAGCCACAATGCCGGCCCACCAGTAGGGATCGTATGATAGATGTTTGTCTTTGTGATATTCATCTGTGTTGCTACTACCTGATATGTTATATGCTAGCGTGATATGATATGTGATAGTGATAGAGATTCGGTTGTTAGGACCGAAGGGTAGGTTAGGCACCCCAGATATGCCTAACAGTATGTTATGATATGTTTAGCTGCTAGCATGATATGTTATACGAGATAGAGGTAGTAGAGGGGGGGGGGGATGGTCCCCGAGATTCGGTTGTTAGGACCGAAGGGTAGGTCGGCACCCCAGATATGCCTGACAGTAGATATTGCTATGATATATGTGACAGTAGTAGTAGGGGTGAAATAGTCCCCGAGGTTCGGTTGTAGGACCGAAGGGTAGTCAGCACCCCAGAATGGCTCGACATGGGTAGGTCAGCACCCCAGAATGGCTTGACACGGGTAGGACGGCACCCCAGAATAGCCGCACGGGTAGGTCGGCACCCCAGAATGGCCGTACGGGCAGGTCGGCACCCCAGAATGGCCGTACCGGGTAGGTCGGGCACCCCAGAAATGCCTGGCAGTATGTATGCTATATGATTGTATGGTATGTGGACGATGGGGGGAACTCACTAAGCTTTGTGCTTACAGTTTACAGTTTTGTTTCAGGTACCTCTTCTGTGAAGGGGAAGGAGCTGGCGCGGTAGCGGCACATCATACACACACGCATTGGTTTTTCCGCATTATGAGATATTCTGGGGTTGTACTCTGACATTATTATTATTTTTATGATTTGGTTTTCAGACACGAGATATGTTTTTATGAAATGATATGATCGGATGATGTTTTACTACAAATGTTTCGCAAACCACTTATTTTAAATGAAATTTTTGGGCGTGAAAATTGGGTCGTTACATTAAGTGATTTAGGACTTAGTGCCAAAAAGGTGAAAAAAATGTAACCAGATGATGAAAGTGAAATAAATCAAATTTGCTGTATATTCAGTGATTTCCAGCCTCTTTAATACATAAAGATATGAAGACTAAAGACAACAACTAATGGTGTACTCGAGTCACTATAATTATAAACTACCGACACGGGACCTCAACTCGATAGAAACAAGCCCATGCGTCCTAGGTAGCCGATGTGACATCCCCAAAATCACGGCAAGAAAAGACCGGTTTAATTTATGCTTTTAAAATGATTTCAGAGTAATCCTTTGATTAAAAGAGTTGCGGAATTTGTTCCCAAAACGAAATATGATAAAATAAGATTTACCAAAGCATTTCATAAAGAAATGTATTTTCATTATATAACAAAACTCGGGATGTCATGTTCCGATAAACAGACCAAAAGCATAAACATTACAATACAGACCTTACAACAGTTATATAAAACAACAGGTCCATAATCCAAAAATAACTTGACAAGTCATCCAACTTATGCTCTGGCGCCACTACCTGTAATACAAAGAAAACTGAGTGGGTCAGGCTTGGGAGCCTGGTGAACATATAGGGTTTTCAACCCACAATAAATAATTATATTTAATTCCACCAACCAACAATAACCCAATTACCCATTCCCGTTATTCTCACTTTACGTCCCTAAGACAACTAACATAAGGGACCTAGTCTAAGAATATTTCATCGGGGCGACAACACATGCTTCGGGGGTTCCTCAGCAATATAAGTCAAATAAGGCAACCATGAGGGGGATGGAGTACAGCAAATGAACACCCAAGTTCATTAACACCTACAGGTGGCGAGCCTGCTAGCGTTCCACAAGACTGTCTAGAAAAGTCTGTGGTCGTCATCTAAACTCCGCTAGATGACTAAATCAAAAACATCGAGGCCTCTCATCTTTTTATCACAAGACAACTATCTAACCATGTTCTACCCAACATTTTAGTAGATAAAATATACATTTTTATACATAGTTTAAAACCTGTATAGTATGTTCATTCAAAACACATTCCAGATAAAAGATGAGACACATAAACATAACACGTATTTCATAGAGAATAAATCATATCTATGAGATTAGAAGATAACATCGATACACTCACATAACACATATACTTAGTACGTTAAATCGATACTTGTATAAGATCGTGCATGTGAAAGAGATTATGTACCCCCTTCAAATCAACACCAATATATAAACACATAACACGTATTTCATAGTAAATACTTCGTATTTATGTATTAGAAGAAAGTAACTACACACTCACTTGTTAAGACGATGTTGGACAGCACTTCAACTCTTCAAGTGGAAATTCTTCGATGGATCCGGGATATCTTCACACACCGGATTTCTCGCGGGCAGAGCTTCGACTCGGAAACTCTTTTCTTCTCGGGATCTTCGGGCTTCGGGACTTGCTTCGGGTCTCGGGATGATACCGGGGCTTCGGGGGTACTTCTTTGCACGTAAATCGAGGTAATATGGGTGAGAGAAGGGTGAATTAGCAACCTTGGCCGGCTGCCCCTTCAAATGTATTTATAGGGCAAATTTCTCATTTTCCACGTCGTGGGCACTTCTTCCACGTCGTGGGCTTGATCGTCATTGCATGCGTCATCGTCCACTTGCTCTGTCAGGCTCCAGAAGGCGTCAGAAGCCATGCCACGCCGTGGGCACTGTTTCCACGTCGTCGCCACTGACAGTTTTGGGGTTTTGCGCCCCGAACTTCTGAAATTCATAACTTTCGCATACGAACTCCGTTTTCGACGTTCTTTATATCGACGCGTAGGTGAGATTATGCTCTACAACTCTCGTTTAGACTCCATTGGCTAATTTTGACTTTATTTTTTTAATATATTATAAATATATTACTTTTACATTATTTTTAGTAGGCCGAGACAGGAAAACTCCATTAGAAATTCATAACTTATTCATCCGACGTCCGTTTTCGTCTGTCTTTTTACCGTTGGACTACTATCGACGAGATCTTCGATTCTTGTTTAGATTATTTTGGCTAAAAATCACTCGATCTCATATTCGAGTATTCGGGTTGCATACCGCTAAGTCGAAACTTCGGAAAATCATAACTTCCTCATACGAAATCAGATTTGGGTGTTCTTTTTATGAACGCTCTCGGTTTAACATAATCTACAACTTTAATTTAGATCACTAAGGCTAGATATTGCTCTATCTTAAATTCATATTTTACGTCACTCAGCGTCGTGCCGGTTCTATCGCGAAACTTCGACAGGTCATAACTTCTTCGTTATAACTCGGATTTCGGCATTCTTTATATCTCTGGAATCCTTGTTTCAACCACTACATCTTCAAGCAAAGATATCGGGCTTATCTCACACTTTACTTTTGACGCTTATTTTATTATTAATCCATTAAATTATAATAATTAAGAAAACAAACACATAAATCACATAATTCACATAATACTCAAATATTTCATCATTAATACTTCAAAAAGAGTTACAAGGGTTAACCTAGACTATTACATCAACAATAATGCCTAGCCTGGAAACGCGGGCGTTACAGCCGAGCACCACTATGAAAAGAAAGATACATACATGGGACATAAATTAATTATAAAAGTACAAGCTACAACTCATATTTAATAAGGCCTCACGAGGGACTGGGTAGAAAAATGTATCTGGTCTCCCAAGAAGTCCTATAAAAGCAAAGTATATCCTAAGGTAAAGGGGGCTCACTCTTTTCTCTATCGTCCATCTATATTTAAACATGCTTTCACCCTAACTTTAGTATTAGAGAGCAATATCGAGAGACAACCCCATTATCAGGGGCGAAGTATTTAAGGGGCCAGGAGGGGCAATGGCCCCCCCTGATTCTTGGGCTAGAAATAGAAATTATACTTCAAAAAATTTAATTACAGGCCTGTTATCTTCAAACTTGGGCTTTGGCTCCTCCCGAATCCAGATTCCAAGAAGCAATCCGAATTCTCCAAGAAATAGTCCTCCAGACTCCAGAAATCAAAATCGGTTCTTCCCCAATTCCGTTCGCTGAATCGCTGCTGCCTGCTGTCGCTGTTGGCCTGTTGAGTCACTCGCTTCAGTCGCTTGGTCTCACACTCTCACTCTCGCCATCGCCCATCGCTAAGCGCCATTCACCAAAAATCAGGTATGGAATCCCGAATCTTGTTCTTTCTTTTCCAGTTCACTTGTTGCTGCCTGCTGTGCTGCACTGTTGGCTGTTGCTGCTGTTTGCGAGTTTCTCCTGAGTCCTGACTCCTCTTTTCTCTCGGTCCAAACTCCAAATTAGGGGTTAGAGTTTCTCCTGTCAATTTGTGAGTTTCTCCTGAGGCCCCTGAATGAAAAGCTATATGAACAATCTTGGATATTCTATTGTGACAATTGTAAGTTGCGTGGTGATATTTCGACTGTGCAAAACTTGCTGACCTGTTGAAGCCAGATTGTAAGATATCTCTGTTCTTGTGGAGTTGTTTCAGGTGTTATATTCCTTTAAACAAAGTTTTGATCTTGCTAATGTAGAGTTTAGATCGCAAGTCACTTAATTAGGGCTTAATTTATTTGCAAATAAGTTATATGAAGTTTTTGTTTTGAGCTACAAAATTGATAGGAGATTTCTTTGTTGATTTAACACCTACAACTGTTCACATAAATCACCTTTGACACATAATCAAGCCTTCATTGATATGCGCACAGCTGTAGTTTAAGCAGCTCATAAGATTCCCACAAGGTAAAACTTCTGCCTAGCAGAATTCTCCTTGCACAAAGTGATAATATCTACCTTAAGATGTGATTAGAGTTCATGGGTTCATCACTTTTATAGCCTCTTCATTTAGATGTTGGAATAGCAAGTATGTGAGAAACCAACCTCCTGGTGCTCTAAAATGACTAAAATCAGAGAAACAGAGTACAAAACACAGGAAAAAGAGAATCAGGGGAAACCTTTGGGGCAAATTTTCTACTGTGTTTATTTGAGATTCTCAATCTAATATGAATGGGAACAAAACTACATAAAACAAAGGAAATTCCTAGAGATTAGCAACGGACTCTCGCCCCCTAGATAATTGTTCAAGCTTCTCCACTGCCCATTATAACTTCTGATGTTCTTGTTTGCATCAACAACTCGCATGTGGAGGACCTTCAACACCATGATAACAATAGGATTAAAAAGGGGCGTAGCATCGACAACCCAATGCAAGTATATCACAATTTTCGTTTTCGAATGATAATAGTTTACTATAAACTAGCAAGGAGCTAGATATTAAATTTTTTAAACTGTAAAAATTATTTAAAAATTAACAAGTAGCTAGAGGATATTACAAATACTCGGTGATAATATTAGGATCTTCAATCTGGCCAACCCAATTAAAATGCTTTTTATGATATTTACGAGAAATCCAACAAAAAGATTGTGAAACAATATTATCGTATAGAACCCAATTAAAATGCTTTGAAGTGTTGAATATACTTTGCGCTTCTAAAGCACCAAATCGTATAAAAGGCTATGTGAATGGTTGCAACAAAACCTTTCTTCTAAATTTTTGCGGCCCCCACGTAACTGAGAATAGAAACATTCCACCAAAGACAAATCAAACGCCATAATGAAGACGCCACGAACAAGTTGCAAATAAATGATCCAATGACTCGGTATTTTCTTTTCAGGGCGGGCATAAAATATAATCAATATCCCCACCTATCTGACTTGGAAGGAAACCGGTCAAAGAAAATGTGTCATCTCAAAATTTTATACTTTAATAGAAATTCACCTGTTCCACCTAGTGGGTATACCACCGGTTTCCAAAGTGCATTGCTAAATTTCATTAACAACAACTTATTTAACAATTAAATAAATTATATTTTAACTTTTAGATGAACAAAAATACCGATGGTACTAAACTAATGCATATAATTATTTGAAAGCATATCAAATGCATATAGTTATTTGAAAGCATATCATCCACATAAATCTTGATTTTGTGTGTGTGGTGCACAATGGACACCCAAAAGGAGATTATTTTTTCCACTAGCATAATGATGTGTCAACAAGAAAATTTCACAAATTTCTAGCGCATCATACTTTCCGAAGTCCTAGGCATTAAAACAAACATTCCAGTTCACAAACATTTGCCCATGTACACAGTTTAAACAAAGTTATTCCACTTTACAATTTACATAATACATATATATCAAAAATAATTTCATACTATTAAACACGTTTCACATTCACAATTCACAAAATATTTACCTTTGAGATAATATATACCTATTATGAATGCAGATATCACAACAAATGTGTCATGAATCATTAAAACTTACATGTCTCAATCATATACGACTTACTGACTAACACTTTTCGTACATCACTACAAGACTAATCGGCAATAGCGGCGACGAACACTTTTAGCAGCGACATCAAACAAATGCGTTTCTTGTCGCCACTAATGACGTCGCCGCTATAGGCTGATGCAGCCGATCCGCGTCATTTCAACTCATCCGTCGATTTAAGCGATGATCCAACAGCTAGGAAGACGTAGGAAACCCCACGTTGTTTTCCCTCCAGTTTGTCGCCGCAAATGACTAGCTGCCGTCGCTAAAGGGCGTCGTCGTTAAAAGTCATGGACATTAAACCCCCCTTCGTCATCAGTTTCTTTCTCGATCATTTGTCTTTCCCCTGTTCTCTCTGCTCACCACCGTCTAGATCATTGCAATTTCACCGATAAACGACGTTCTTCTCCGTCTTCCACACTGCTAGAAATCCATCCCAATACCGATGGCGATTTAGCTCATCACCGGCGACAATTTAGCTCATCACCGGTGACAAGTGACTTTTTCTCCGTTTTTTTTTTCTCTTTTTCTTTTCCTTTTCTCTTCCCCTTATTGAATACTCGTATATCTTGTGTTGGTTGCCGAAATTTCCAGCATTCTCTATATTCTGTGTTTTTTTTATATATATTGTTGATTTTGTTTATGTAGATGTGTATTTGTATGTGCATTTTTATGTATATGTGTATTTTGTAGGTGTGTTATTTATGTATATGTGATTTTGTATGTCTATTATGTATGTATTTGTATATTTGTATGTGTATCATATGTGTGTATTTGTATGTGTATCATGTATGTATATGTGTTTTTGTATGTGTATTATGTATATGTATATTTGTATGTATAGAAAAAATTGTATGTAGTTTGTGTATGGATTATGTGTTCATTCGAGTACCCCATCCCCATCTTGGTTACCTTTTATGACTTACACCGGTCAAGGAATCCCCAAATTGTGTAGTCAAAACCATTACTTTAAAAAATTCGCCAGGTAAGGTGATTTCTTCCAGATGATTGTTGTTTAGGGTTCGTGAGAAACGGTGATTTCTTCCAAATGATCGTTGTTTAGGGTTCGTGAGAATCGACTGGGTGGGGTATGGAAGGGTATATTGTTTTATAAATATCTTCAATGAAGTATATATCTATAGTGTTTGGATAACAGTTGGTTTTTCAAGTTTATTAATTATGGATAATTATCATAATAACATTTTGGGATTGAAAACCCTATGTATATCACTAGGTTTTCTCAAACCTGACCCACTCAATTTACATGCATCACAGATAACGGTGTTAAGACTGCTGAAGACTTGAATATGATGTTGAGTGATTAAAGAGAGACATGTAATAGTATTCAGAACCGATAGGTATTTACGTTGTAATTTATGTATTGTATTGATTATGACATCCTTAGAGTTTTGTATTTTGAAACATCTTTACCCAAGATATTTTAATAAAACTGGGCAGTTTCTACAAATTGTTTTATTGTACTGAGATTTTTTGCAAACAAATATGTTATGGTTTTTAAATCGTAAAGAAAAAGTTTTTTTGGTTCTGGAAAATAGGGGATGTCGATGTCACATCATTATAGCATTGTACTTTACAAATTAAGGTCATGATCATTTTCTACATTATAGCATCCTACTTTTTTTTTCATACTTTCCATTATAGCATTTTACTTTAAAAACTAAGGTCATGATCATTTTTTCCATTATAGCATCCTGTTTTTTTTATTTTTTCCATTATAGCATCCTGTTTTTGTAGGTGTGTCATTTTTTCCACCCAGTCGATTCTCACGAACCCTAAACAACGATCATTTGGAAGAAATCACCGTTTCTCACGAACCCTAAACAACGATCATCTGGAAGAAATCACCTTACCTGGCGAATTTTTTAAAGTAATGGTTTTGACTACACAATTTGGGGATTCCTTGACCGGTGTAAGTCATAAAAGGTAACCAAGATGGGGATGGGGTACTCGAATGCACACATAATCCATACTCTCGGATAGTATGATTCATTAACACCTACATGTAACGAGTATACTAGTGTTCCACCAGGCGATAGAACGGTCAATGGTTGTCATCTTAATTTGACATATGACGTGTACGGAGCCTGCTCCCGGGCTCGTGATAGTGGCACGGAAACAGAACTCTCATCTCCGTTCCAATCTCTCACACACCCCAAAATGTGTCTACCTAATATTCAACTTATCAGATAACTCTAGTACGTAACCTGTACCATGGTACATGACAATGTCATAGAATAGAGCTCTACTATCCATTCCAATCTCACACACATCTCTTATATGAATACTACCCATTATTCAACTTACTTTGGAACTAGGCATCCTTTATAAGTCTTACTTTATCACTAGACAAGACTATGATGCATGTAATTAATTTCCAAAAATCTTTTTCCTAATTATACCATACTATCGCAATACAATATACAAATACACTTTTATCCAACTTAATTGGAACTAATCATCCTTTATACGTCTTAGTTTAAAACTAGACTAGACTACAATCCTTGCAATCAACTTCCAATTCCAACCATGTTTAGACAACACTATCATAATTTAGTGTATATATTTAACACATTGTATCATGTATTTAATATACACTAATCTTTTAAGTAATAATACTTCCCTTAAGATTATCATATATATATATATATATATATATATATATATATATATATATAATTAACACATATATAACCATATATAGTTTGCATATTGTTTATATAATATTACCAATTATAAAATTAACACATATTCCAGATAATAAGCATTTAATTCACATATAAAGTTTCAAAAAATATTTAATACTTTTAAAAAATACTTGTATTAAAATCATATTCATGAAAGTAACTATGCACTCACTTGATTGATGTGGAAGATCCACGGTTAGGCCAACTCTTCGTCTTAAAACTTCAGCTTTTCTCTTTTTAAACAACCTAAATACGAATGTTACTACGTCTCAGTATTCGTTCGTATTTATAAGGTTATATCAATTATTTCCGGATTCTTCAATTATTGCAAGAAATACCGAGTTTTATGAAATAAGGAATAACCAGCTAAGATCACTCTAAAGGTAGGATCCAATGGGTATACAAAGTATACTGTTTGGAAAATCCACTTTAAACACCTCGCATATCTAGCCTAGACATCACTCCAGTAAGTAGATCGATCAATATTATAACTGTAATTAATGATAAATCTTATTTATAGGTTCATAATAAAGACTATTAACATAAATATAAGTTACATTTAAAATCATAGCATGTGCAACTCACCTTACGATTTTCTAGCGAAAACTCGCAAAATTCGCGGGCAGAACTCCGACTTCGAATACTTCTTTTCGTCGGGCTTTCTGTCGCTGAAGCGCCCCGTTAAAAAATCCTTAAAATTTAGAAAAGTCAAATTTCTAGAGAGAGGGGAGTGGCTTGAGAGTATGTGTGAAGAAAACGAAGGAAATGAAGGTGTATTTATACTGCTTGAGGAGGCGTGTTGCGCTCCCCATAGGCGCGTTGTTCCCTACGCATTCATTGTTAGCTTTTTCCACGTGTCATCATTTGGATTGGCCACGTCATAAGTTGGCTGGAAAAGTTCGCCCACCGCATTGCCACGTGTCAACTCATGGTGGAGCCACATCTCACTTCCCGAGTAAATTCGAACATTCAAAAAATCATATCTTTCGCATACGAGCTCCGTTATCGACGTTCTTTATATCCTCAGTTTCGTATCGACGAGCACTACAACTTTCCTTTACTTCTTCGCCTAATTCGCATTCTATTTTTATTTTACAGTATATGAGAATTACACTGTAAAAGGCTTTGCAAAATTCATAACTTCTTCATACGAACTCCGTTCTCAACGTTCTTTATATCGACATATTTGTATTTTTGAGTACATCAACTCTCGTTTAGATTGTTTTAGCTAAAAAGCAACTGATCTCCAATTTACTTTCTATGACACACATTGTTGTGTCAGGTTGAACGCGAGACTTCGAAAAATCATAACTTCTTAATGCGAAGTCAAATTTGGGCCTTTTTTATACTCACAGAATTGTCATCATGACTAATACAACTTTGTTAAGATTATTATCCTAAACAATCTTTTATTTTTTAAACTAATTTGTTAACTTGATAATAAGTTTTATGCAAATATTATAAACCCATAATATTTGTCCATAAAACATGTACGCAATATATAAATATTATTATTATAACCCGTATCATGTACTAAGGATTCTTATTTATTTACGATTATCCTATTCGAGGATTTAATTATTCGATAAAACGAATATTTATAATTTATAATCCTTAAAACGTCTAGTCTGAAAACGCGGTCGTTAGAAATGATCATGGCCTTAATTTGTAAAGTAGAATGCTATAATGATCACGACCTTAATTTGTAAAGTACAAGGGCTTAATTATCACGACCTTAATTTGTAAAGTGCAATGCTATAATGGAAAAAATGAAAAAAAGTTGGATGCTATAATTCACAAAAAAAACTATACGATATATAAAGTACAATATGAAAAAATACGATACTATAAATAAAAAAATATATGCAAAAGTACAATACTCAAATAGAAAAAACAATATAATATTTCAAGTACAATGTTATTATAGAAAACTTAAAACAAAATCAAATGCCATAAATAACAAAAAAAATTTAAAATACAATGCTATAATAGGAAAAAATGATACTATAAATAAAAAAATATATGCAAAAGTACAATACTCAAATAGAAAAAACAATATAATATTTAAAGTATAATGATATTATAGAAAACGTAAAACAAAATCAAATGTCCTAAATAACAAAACTATACAAAAGTAAGATGTTATAAATAACATAAAATTTATTCCAAATTCTTTCCGTTTGCGTGTCTTATGTGTAATCATCATAAGCTTAGAAAAAGCCGTCTAAAATTGATTTAGAAATTAATTTTGGGTTGTCTCCATTAGGACTGCTTTTTGAGTATTTTATGTCATTTAGGATGTAAACATGTATTACATGATTGTTTGTTTAAGAAAATTTCGGTAGCAAATACGTTACCAAAATACATTTTATACAACGAAAAATTTATTGTAGATTTATAATTTTGGGCCAAAAATGTTAATAAAATATCACAAACTATCAGACTAACAAAATATATCTTAGACATTATATGCATAAAAATTACAAAATTTGGTCCCTATGCTTTACTCTAAATCGCAACTTTAATCTAAATTGTTAAAGCGTCACAATATTGTCATTAATTTTGCATTTTAATTATGATGTGTTTCATCTATTTATTCCAAATCATAAGTTTAGTAAAAAAATTTGAAATTATTTTACACGGGCGAGGAGTTACGGGACTACTCGTTCACCGTGTGCTACTTAGTGTTTCTTCTACTAAGTCAGGCTTACTACGATTCCTCGACAATGTACTAACGACTTGGAAAGCAAGAGACAAAGGTTGAGAATTACTACAAACGAAAGAAAGCTTCTATTATACGAATTCAAGAGAATACATGACAACTTCCGATGATCTTGGAACAAATGGCTACACCCCTATTTATAGGGTCATTACACCTCCTCATCGGAATATTCTAGATGCTACTACTTATTTCTATATACAAGACTATTCTAGAAAAATCTATCTAGATATTTACATGTATCCATGATTCTATAAAAATCAAATTAAGTCTTCGATGTCCTAGAGAATTCTAGGACGCTTTAGGATATTCTGGATCAAACTAGCATACTCCAGCAGCTTCTCGAGTACTCCAGAAAATTCTAGATACGGTCTGTGACACCCTCCTCCACCAAAGTTCTTGACGTCCTCGTCAAGCTTTAGTTCGGTAAGCATCGATCTTGTCACAGAATTGCCATAAATCTTGTTCTCGCTCCCAGCTAGATTCGTTATCGGGTGATCCTTTCCATCGTTTGTAATACTCTGTCCAGTTGGGCGATCCTTTTTTACGAATCACTATGTCGACTAAGATTTCATTCAGCTCCTTATCATACGAGACGCCATTGGCGAATGGGGGGTGATGTGATTCGCTTCTAGATGGATCCTCCTTGTGTCGATTGTATTGTTTGAGGAGAATTACGTGGAATACGGGATGGATCTTCAAGTTGGATGGTAACTTGAGTTTGTATGACCGTGTCCTGACCTTTTCAACAATCTTGTAGGGCCCCTCATATCTTCGACTTAGGCCTTTATGTACTTGTCGGGTAGATATAAACATTCCTTGGGGAAGTTTTACCATAACTTCGTCCCCTATAATAAACTCTCTTGGTTGCATTTTTTCATCCACCCATTTCTTCATTCGTTTGACTGCCTTATTCAAGTAAGACTTCGCTATGCCGAGTTCTTCATTCCACCCTTTTGCGAACTTATATGCGGGAGGGCTTGATTCTTTGTAGCTTTTAGTTAGTTCGTGTGGTGTTAACAGTTGTTGACCCGTAGCAAGTTCAAAAGGACTCCTTCCTGTAGCCTCGCTTAGTTGTAAGTAATAAGAAAATTGGGCCACATCAATCAACTTGGCCCACTCTTGCTGGTTCACACTCACAAAGTGCCGTAGGTAAATATCGAGCAAGTGATTCACCCTCTCAGTCTGGCCATTGGTCTGATGGTGAAAACTAGTTGAGAAGTGGAGATTTGATCCAATGAGTTTAAATAACTCTCTCCAAAACTTTCCAGTAAAGCGAGGATCTCTGTCGCTTATAATGTTTCGTGGGAGTCCCCAATACTTCACGACATTCTTGAAGAATAGTCATCCGACTTCTTCGGCCGTGCAATCTCATGGAGCTGGAATAAATGTTCCATATTTAGAAAACCGATCTACAATTACAATTATGGAACCACATCCTTCAGACATAGGTAATGCCGAGATGAAGTCCATCGATATACTCTCCTATGGTCATTCGGCAATCGGTAGTGGTTCTAGTAGACCTGTCGGCTTTGCTCGTTTTACCTTATGTTGTTGGCATATAAGACAAGTCTTCACGTATGCATCCACATCGCTTCGCATACTTGGCCAGTAATATGATCGTTCTATAAGTTCCCTTGTACGATGGGTTCCCGGATGTCCACCCCACTTAGAGTCGTTGGATTCCTTCAGGACTTCACGCCTTAAGTTGTCCCATTTCGGAACATACATGCGGTTGCCAACTGTGAGTAGGAGTCCTTCTTCGACCCAAAATTTTCTTGTCTTGCCCACTCTAACCATCTCCATCAAGTTCTTGGCTAGTGGGTCGTGGCTCAACCCTTCTTTTATTCTATCAACAAGGTTACACGTCACCAGGGTGAGAGCTACTAGTTCTGCCTTGCGACTTAAAGCGTCGACAACGACATTGGCTTTCCCGGGCTTGTACTCCATGATATAATCAAAATCAGCTAGAAAATCTTGCCAAAGTGCTTGCTTGGGACTGAGTTTCCTCTGATTTTGAAAGTAACTGGTGGCCACATTATCAGTTTAAATTATGAACCGGCTTCCAAGCAAATAATGCCTCCACACCCGAAAACAATGGATGATCGTTGTCATTTCCTTATCATGTACAAAATACCTTTGTTCTGTCTCATTCAATTTTCGACTCTCGTAGTCCACCGAATGTTCTTCTTGTATCAAGACTCCTCCTATCGCAAAGTCTGACGCGTCGGTTTGTACTAAGAAGCGTTTGGAGTAATATGGATGCTTCAAGACAGGTTCTTTCGTGACTACGTTCTTTAAGTCATCAAATGTTCTTTGAAATTTCTCGGTCCATTCCCAGATTACTTTCTTTTTAAGAAGGTCGGTTTGTGGCGTAGCTCATGCTGAGTACCTTGAGATGAATCTGCGATAGTAGTTTATTAAGCCCAAGAATGATCGTAACTCAGATACATTCTTAGGCGGCTCCCACTCAGTGATGGCTTGTACTTTCCTTTCATCCATATGGATGCTTCCGTCAACAATCTTATGCCCTATAAATGATACTTCAGGTTGGGCAAAGGAGCACTTCTCCATATTGACATATTGTAACATCGTAAATTCCAAAACAAATTTTCACTTTTAAAAATATAATTTCATTCATAAATATTATCAATCTCCATGTATCACATATCAAATCCATAAAATTCATCCCAAGATCACAATACATAAAAACTCCACAAGTGTGTACTGATCATGCCGGCGCCTTCCTGCGATCCTCACTGGTATCTGAAACACATAACACAAAACACTGTAAGAATAAATGCTTAGTGAGTTCCCCAAAATACCACATATAAGACATATTAGCCACTCGAGGATATAACTCTGTGGGCCCACTGGCCCTAACTCTGTGGACCCTCTGGTCCTAACTCTGTAAACTCTGGAATACACACAACATAAATCACATAGATATAATGCGGTGCAACACATCACATACATAGCATACAAGATACTCTGTCACATAACCCTACTTACCACTCAAGGTAAAGTATAGTGAGAATACTCACCTCGGATAGCTCGGTAAACCTCGAACTCGGAAATACTGATCTAGCCTTCGCCTAATCACATAAAATAATTACTCTAATTAATATGATTTTCAAAGACTAGGCTAATTCCTCTCTAAGTTCTCTAAGAAGGGTAAAAGACCATTCTACCCCTCCAATGGCTCACAAGTCCAAACATTGACTCAACCCTAAAAGTCAACGAAGTCAACTCTAGTCAACGGTCAAACTTTGACCAGACTCGTCGAGTGCATCCGGGCGACTCGACGAGTCCACGTGGGTCCTCGGAATCCTTCTAAGCCTCACTTGGCACGTCGAGTCCCTCCTCCACTCGCCGGGTTTCTCTGCGACGAATCGCGGGGCAACCCCGACTCGACTCGTCGAGTTCACTTATGAACTCGGCGAGTTGCTCCCATGACAACACTCAAATGACCTTCTGAGGTCAGATCTGCTTCTCTAAACTATAGATCTGACTTCCCCACGACCAATAACCACGTAAAGGTCGAATCTTGACTCACATATAACGCACCCAAGGCTTCTTTTGGTGAAATAACTACTAAAATGGCCACCTAGGCTCATAACTTCAAAGGAATGGCATAAAGCAGAGTGATAGGGGCTCTCTGGACCTCTTAAGGTCCAGATCTAAGAATCATTTCACCTTGGGACCTCACACACTCCAGATTCAAGCTAAATAATGCATAAAGAAACCCTAGATTCAACTAAATCATCAAAAATACGAGAATAAGCACAAATTGATACCTCCAACAGCTTCCTCTGATCAAATGGAAGTAGATCCCAGCTCCCCAACCCGCCTAGCTTGTCCTTCCTCCTTCCTTCTTGCTAAAACACACAAGAAATGGTGAACAATGGCCTCCTTTCTCACTCACAAAACTCACAGATGCTCTGGTACTCTCAAAGACGAAGGTAGCCGCAAATAAGGGCCATAAGGTCCTTTAAATAGGGTGCATGCCCGGGGATTTAGGGTTTCCACTTACAGCGCCTACTCGGCGAGTCTACTCTTGGACTCGTCGAGTAGTTCATTAAACTCACGTGGCTACCCCGCTTCTACCCGACGAGTTATAGCACCAACTCGTCGAGTAGATCAATGATCCTCAAAATAAATAATTCAAAATAACATACCCGAAAATCCGGATGTTACACATATAGTTGGTTTACCTTGAGTACTCGGAAGACTGAGCGTAAATGATCAATGTGCTCTTCCAACGACTCTGAGTACACCACAATGTCGTCCAAATACACCACAACGAATTTATCCAAGAAGATATGGAAGATCTTATTCATTAAGGTGAAAAATGTGGCAGGTGCGTTGTTTAATCCAAAGGGCATTACTAAGAACTCGAATGATCCGTACCTTGTTACACATGTCGTCTTTGGTTCATCGCCTGATGCGATATGTACTTTCCAATATCCGGATCTCAGGTCTAGCTTCGAGAACCATCGTGCCTTTACTAATCGGTCGAAAAGATCTGCCACTATAGGAATGGGGTACTTGTTTTTCACCGTTACTTTGTTTAATGCTTGGTAGTCGATGCACATTCTCATGCTACCATCATGCTTCTTTTGGAACAACACCGGTACTCCGAACGGGGCCTTTGAAGGCCTTATGAATCCGACATCTAGTAGCTCTTTCAATTGTTTCCTAAGTTCTTCCAACTCAGGAGGTGCCATTCGATAAGGCCCCATGGCTGGTGGTCTTGCTCCCGGTTCCAATTCTATCTCATGATCTACCTCTCGCCTAGGAGGTAGCTTCTTCGACAACTCTGGCGGCATCACATCTTTGAATTCTTCAAGCACATTCTTTATCTCTGTGGGTACTTCTGTTTGGGACGTGTGGTCGTTCTCTTTGAGTGTCGCCAAGAAAGTCATTCCACCGTTTCGGAGTCCCTTATTAAGTTGCATGGCTGATATATAGACTTTGTCTTGTTCCTTTCTACGAGTATAATTGTATTGTCGAACCCTTAGTTATACGTATGGTTTGTTCTTAAAATGAGAAATGGCGTACCTCGTCTAGGAATTCCATTCCTAGAACTAGTCGATAATCATCCATGGGCACTATTGTTAAATCGACTGTGCCTTTCCATTCTCCAATCTCAATCAGAATTACATGAGCAACTCCAAGCATAGGTTCTGACGGAGAATTTACTGCTTTCAACCAGACTGTCTCTTTCGTATATTGAATATTCATATTATTGGCCTCGTTTTCGGATAGGAAGTTATGAGACGCACCTGTGTCAATCAGGGTTTTAACATGTTCTTCGTTCAACTTGGCATTGACGAACATTAGACCACGTCCTTTTTTTCTGTTTCCCTTTTCCATCTCAGTTTCTTCTTTAGCCACAGAGTTGAGGAGTCGCATTGAGTTTAACTGGGATTCTTCAGTTTTCTCTTCAAAAACCATGGCATTGAAGCTTTTCTTCTTTGGACAGTCCCTGATTAGATGGGGTCCGTCACATAGATAACACTTCACCTCCTTTCGGGGTCCTGCTTCAACCCCCTTTCCTTTGAAAGTTGAGGGTTTGGCAACGAGCCTATCATCCCTTTTTGGTGGTCGTGGTGTGGGTTTATCTCCCCCACTCGTCCTTCTGGCCGGGGCATCTCTTCGAAAGTCCATAAGGTCTTCCGCCACAACTATTGCTTCGTCGACATCTTGGACGTTCCTTCTCTTGAGCTCATTGTAAGCCCAATAATGTAGTCTGTCTTGGAAGTAAAAAAATTATCCTTTTCCTATAGGTCGGGTAGTTCGAGCATCAAAGCGGTGAATTTTGCCACATAGTCTTTAATTGACCCGACATGCTTGAGTCCTCGAAGTTTCTTCATGGCTACATCTTCAACATTGTGAGGACAAAATTGTTTATTGAGTTTCTTCTTAAACTCTTCCCATGTATCTATTACGTAAATACCTTTCTTGATGTCCCCATGCTTCCGCCTCCACCATAGAGCGACATTTTCACATAAGTAAAGGACGGCCGTGTCTATCTTAGATTTGTCGTCATTTACTCCGATAGCGTTGAAATAGCATTCCAGGGACCAGAAAAATTCATCGAGTTGTTTAGGATCACGCATACCTCCATACTTCAGCGGTTTGGGTGCTTCCGTGTGTGGCGTGGTTTTCACAATAGCTCCTCCAGCAATAGCCGCCTTGCATAAATTTACTTCAACTTCTAAAGCACCTATCTTGATCAATCCGAGGACTTCTTCCTTGACGATCTTGATGGACTCCTTCATTCCATCACCCATGTCGTTAATATCGCCAATGGACTGCTCGACGACATCCTTCCATTCAAGGATCTCACCGACGTTAATCTCTACCCTTGTAAGTTTGTTTTCTAAGCTTGCCAGGGCGTCTATCGACTGGTCCCTATTCTTGGACTTTCTTCCTTTCTCTTCGACGACAGGGGCATGTTGGCTACTTCACTACTTCCTCCTTCCATAGCTGCAATCTCTTGCTTGCACGAACTCTGGGCTCTGATACCACGTGTCACGTGACTACTAGATCACCGTGTGCCACTTAGTGCTTCTTCTACTAATTCAGGCTTACTACGATTCCTCGACGATGTACTAACGACTTGGAAAGCATGAGACAAAGGTTGATAATTTTTACAAAAAAGAGAGCTTTTATTATACGAATTCAAGATAATACGAGACAACTTCCGATGATCTTGGAACAAATGGCTGCACCTTATTAGTAGGGTCATTACACCTCCTCATCAGAATATTCTAGATGCTACTACTTATTTCTTTATACAAGACTATTCTAGAATAATCTATCTAGATATTTACATGTATCCATGATTCTATAAAAATCAAGATAAGTCTTCGATGTCCTAGAGAATTGTAGGATGCTTTAGGATATTCTGGATCAAACTAGCATACTCCAACAGCTTCTCGAGTACTCCGGAAAATTCTGGATACGGTCTGTGACAGAGGGGACCATATCCGCCACTAAATGCCAATACAAGGACAATATTATGATGATTTCAAAATTGGACAAAACTTGTGATTTTTGGTAAAACACAAACACCGAATTCATAATTTACTCAAACATTTTTTAATGGCCAAAAGCCCAAAATGTGGATTTTATAAAATTTATCATAAATTTATGACTAACTGTCATAGAACCTTAAAACAATCACTAGAACATAATTTTATGATCCATTTTTGTGATTTTCGGAAACTTAAATTGTTGAATTTAAGGCTAAAATCACAACTTTAGAAGTCGAAAGGTTATTTATAAAATTTATTCAAAATTTAAATAACAAAGCCGAAATAAATAATTTTATAGTCTAGCGTCCTCATACATTATTAAAACATCAAATAAAAAAATTGGGTTACAATGTTGATAGTCACATTTCCATGTGGTCGAAAAAAATATAACGGGTATTTTAACTAATTCTTGTATGGATGTAGAAATGATTGTGACTAATCATTTTAGTTATTTTAAAAAAGATATTTATCTATATTATTAAAGTAAAAAAATAAATAAAATAATAGCATTTAATTACAAAAAAGGGTAAAAATGTATATTTTCATTACTTTCAAATTAGGAAACACAAATTTAAAAAGAAAATTTTTGAATTTTAAGGGATTTTTTATTATCTTAATTTTGAATTATGATTTTTTTAATTAATTCAAATTTAGTTCTGTCAGAATGTTATTCTATTAGTATGATGTTATATAATATTGTTCTGTTAGAATGTTATTCTATTAGAATATTAATGAAGAATAATAAAATTTTTGAATCTGAAATTGAATAATAATAACAACATTCTAATATATTCATATACATCCGAATTTAAATACAAATTCATAAATATTTTTACAAACTGATACATTTTAATATAATTGTACGTATTCTAACAGAATTTCATCAAAATAAATAAAATTCTTAAAAATAACATTCTCAAATATACAATTATTGAACAAATACACTTAATCTTCTTCACTGGTTAAAATAATTGACTTGTTTACACTTCATCTTCTTCAATGTAACTTGTTATTGAACTCAATTCCAAGTCTTTCTCTTGTATGATCAATCATTGATTCCTTCTTCAAGCCATTCTGAAAGAATAATTCATTGCCAAATGAAAAAGAAAAAACTAAAGTCCTTTGTACAAATCTGCAGACTTGTGAATTGCACCAAAACTCATAACGAAGAATTATAGAAAATACACAAATCATAGAGGAAAAATCGAGACTCTATTCCGACATAATCGAAATTCGAGATTTCATTCCAACATAATTGAAATTCAAGATTCAATTTTGGATGAATTACCCTCACCATTATTATATATGAATGCAAAATGGAAATTTAGAATGTTAAATAAAACAAAAAAGGGAATGTATGATGTAAGAGAGTATTGGTTGATGTCATATAGCACCAAATTGCATCAGGATATGTACATACGCAATAATTTTCTCGATAGTATGATGTTGAAGACGATCAAACCATATAGCACCAAAATTGCATTAGAAAGTTTCTAAGCACGGTAACTTTTATCAAAGTATAATGTCAAATGATCATTATACTTGTAAATAAATTCTAGAAGGGCATTTCTCGTTTAACAACTATAGATTGTGGGGTGTGGTGCTCACCTTTCTGACTTTGATGGCTGTATAGACAAAAAATAATGTTTTTCAATATAAACATAATATCTTGATTCTTGATAATACAAAATGAAATGTTTACATATCCATGATTAAGACAAAAATCTAGTATATTTCAAAATCACACTAAAATCATTCACGCTGAAATCACATTGTTGTACTAATATACCTCTAAATTCAAAATTTCTAAATACAAAAGAACCTAAGACTGCAATGAAAAGGTGGGGGGTCTTATAGGCATTTTATGAAACACTTAAAGGGCAGAAAAATTAAACAAAATTTCAAGAAATGATTATGATATGATTATAAACAAAACAATACCGTAGATGAAAGTCAAATAAGCATATCGTATTACTTAGCAATAAACAAACCTTTTAAACATCACAATAACTATAAAAATCAAATAGCAATAAACAAACCTTATATCCATGGTTTTTTTTTTGAAGCAGGTACTTGTATAAACTTCTAGAAGAAATAAAGGCAAATGTCATCCTCTAAATATAATCACATATGGATCTGTAATTGATGGACTTGCAAAAATTGATAGGATAGATGAAGTTTACATGTTATTCGAAGGAATGCGTCTTTGATATATTTTTTTTTGCTGCTAACAAATACAAACGTAGATACAAAAATTGTAGATGGTGGAGGCGAGTGACGGCCCGTCACACCTCCATTCTTACGTCGTAATCCATGGTTATGGGACTAAAACCCAAACATTTTTCCTTCTCCGGATTAGTTCATGAACTCCTCTTCTTTTCGCTTCATCGAGGGTATACAGTCGGATGCCGCATCTTTGTTTCGTCAGATGCAATTGTCGATCGAGTGTAGTAACAATGGTGAAGAGTTATTTAATGGAAAAAATATAACTGATCCCGAATTCTAAGATTTTAATATGGAAGTTATTTTATTTTAATTTAATTATTATATGTTAATTTACATATTTACCGTATTATAGAATTTAAATTGATTGGCCTACAATGATTCCTATATCCACACAATAGTTAGTTAGAATAATTGAACCTACCTTAAAGTATAACAATGATAAACTAATGGATAATTTCATCTATATCCTTATAAACTTTCATAATTATATATATATATATATATATATATATATATATATATATATTATATATATATATATATATATATATATATATATAATTATATATATATATATATATATATATATATATATATATATAATTATATATATATATATAGGGTTAGGTTCATGTGAGACGGCCTAATTTTGTGAGACCGTGAGACGCATTTTTTTATTTTTTTTTATTTTTTTTAGTTAATTCAAGTTCCGAAAATAATATTTAAAAAAAGAATTTTTGGATTTTTCCATTTATTTTGCATTTTAAAATTATTTTTTAGAATATGTATAGTGTAATATTCTATTAGAATATTTCACGTATTTTTCAAAAAAAAATGGGATTTTTTTTTATTTTTTTTAGTTAATTCAAGTTCCGAAAATAATATTTAAAAAAAGAATTTTTAGATTTTTCCATTTATTTTGCATTTTAAAATTATTTTTTAGAATATGTCAGTGTAATATTCTATTAGAATATTTCATGTATTTTTCAAAAAAAACGGGATTTTTTTTATTTTTTTATTTATTTTTTTTTATTTTTTTTAGTTAATTCAAGTTCCGAAAATAATATTTAAAAAAAGAATTTTTGGATTTTTCCATTTATTTTGCATTTTAAAATTATTTTTAGATTTGGTCTCACGGTCTCATAAAATTAGAATGGTCTCAAATGAACCTGAACCTATAAATATATATATATATATATATATATATATATATATATATATATATATATATATATATATATATATATATATATAAAATCTCAAATTATTTGTATATCCTTATAAATCCTATAAACTCTCTCTCTCTCTCTCTCTCACACACACACACACACATACACACACACACACACATATATATATATATATATATATATATATATATATATATATATATATATATATATATATATATATATATATATATACAGATACTTAATTTAATAATAATTAATATATTTAAAAATTAAAAACATTATCTTTAAATTAGATTTTAACTAAATTACTAAAATATCCATTTGCAATATCCCATAATCGATCTCCATATTCACTATATGGTTATTCATGACCGGATTATTTTGCCACTTCATATTCTGCATAATCGATTTGCAAAACCCGATGATTGTATTTTCCTAATCAATTTCTAAAAATATATTTCATCTCTTACACTCAATCGAATTAGGAGACTTGCGATTATTCTCTTCGAAACATTTTTTTGTTCCCCTGGTTCTTCTATTACAGGTAAAATCACGGAAAAACAATTCCATTGTGGATGTCGATATTTTATAAGGATTCATGAAGTAATTAGGTTGAGAATAACAACGTGGGAGAAAGGTAATACTATAATGTTACAAGTTAATTATTATCATAATACTAAAAAAGAAATCAATTTTAAGATTGTGTTTTTATTTTTTCTAATATATTAATTATGAATAAATTAAGTATTTGGGTATATGTGTGAGTTTATAGGTTTTATAAGGACATATATGTAATTTGAAGTTTTACGAGGATATAGTCATAGTTATGAAAGTTTACAAGGATATAGATGAAATTCTCCCATAAAATAAAGATTTCGGGTTGAACCCGATCCACCCCATCACATGTCTTAGAATCCTAACATATCAGATCATCTTCTCTTCACGTGGACAAACAATGTAACGCCCCGTTCCTGGTATGCATTTAATCTATTAAAATATTCATTTTGTAAGAGCTACTCGACGAGTTGGTAGCCCTAACTCGTCTAGTAGATGCTAGTTTGGACGCAGGGTTTAAGTGGTCTACTCGACGAGTCGAAGCCTGGACTCGACGAGTAGGTCCATCAGGAGGAAACCCTAATCTTCAGGGTTTGCACCCTATTTAAACATCATATATGGCCTCCACCCCAACCTCTATCACCTCCAAACCCTAATCTCGAAACCCTAATCCACCTTGAGTGATTTTGAGCTAGTTGTTGCCATTTTGAGTGTTATTGTGCCTTTTGAAGCTTGTGGAAAAAGAAGAAGATAGAAGGCTCAAAGGGGAAGAAGTAGATCCAGGAGCTACACTCCATTTACTGCATGTTCTGGTAATCAAGTCCCTAACTTGATCCTTCTTCTCTTAGATCTATTTGTTTACATTTTATGAAGGAATTGGTTCAAGAACCTTATCCCTTGGGATTAGGACGTCCCAAGTGATGTATATCTCAGATCTGGGGTCTAGGAAGGGTTCCATGGCATAAAGGTGCAAACTGTATGACCATGGAGACCCCATGCAAGTTTATATGCAAGAACATGGCCTTTTTAGCCCTAAAAGACCATGCATGGGAGGAAAGCTAGGGACTTTACGTGTCCCACATATGATAAGAGCCTAGGTCTAGTATGTTGTGCTTTAGTTTATGGTATTATGGCTTGTAGACCAAGTATTATGTCTTAAAGAAGTTAGGGTTTGGGTTAAACCCATTAGGAAGGACTAAGGACGGGTAAAGTTGGAAACTTTACCCTTAAGAGTGTATTTCCAGTATGTAGAAGGAGTTTGGAACATAGATCTGAATGGTAGGAGCTTAATCCATTGAGATGGCTCAATCAGACAGGAGAACTCGCTGAGTCCAAGGAAGGACTCGACGAGTGGAAGTGGGTTGTCCCGATTATTATGACAACAAGAACTCGATGAATTTGTTAAGGGACTCGACGAGTTGACTCAGTTGACCACGAGTTTAAGCATTCAGGGACTCGCCGAGTTGGGAGATAACTCGACGAGTTGGGTTGACTGGGAGTTGACCTTGGATTTGACTTTGACTTTTACCAGAGGTAAAATGGTCATTTTACCCTAAGAGAGGATTAGCAGATTCTGATTAAGTGTTATTATGGAATTGATAGCCGGGGAGTCGCCGGAGCAGCAGACATGGATTTCTCACTCGAGTTTTCAGCAGTCAGTCTTGCGAGGTGAGTTTCTCTCCAGTAGGAACGGGTCTAAGGCCACAATGCCGACCCGTTTAGTAGTCAGTAGTTACGGACTCTGATCCGATGTCGGGGCGGTCCCGAGAAGAGTATATGTATGCTTTATGTCTTTGTGATTCATGCATGTTATGTAATATGTGATCCGAGGCAAGCCCGACGTATGTTAGTTTATATGTTATCTGTTATGTGCCTGGGCTTCGGTCCGATGCTGGGGTAAGCCCGATGCAGTTATGTTATATGATTATGTTATTTGTTTATGATATATGATATGTTGTGTATGTTCCGGGGTAAGCCTGATGCCGGGGCAAGCCCGATGCCGGGGTGAGTCCGATGCCAGACATGATCTGATGCCGCGGTGAGCCCGATGCTGGGCAGGCGTCCGATGCTGGGTAAGCCGATGCCTGGTTCGTCCCGATGCAGTTGGGCGGTGTCCCAAAGTTTATGTTACATGTTATATGTTATGTGTATGGTATGTGGTAGTTTGGGGGAGCACACTACGCTTCGTGCTTACAGTTTTCAGTTTGGTTTCAGGTAATTCAGCTAGCAAAGGGAAGGGCTCGGGATGATCACATGTCACACACCACATGTCACACCCCAAAACCGGAACGACGGAAACGTTCGGGTGCAGAGGACGTCATGTTTAGTATCACAAGACATGCATCATAGTAATCAAAGTAATAAACAACCATTTCATTATAAAGAAAGTGTTTACAAAGTATGTGCTTCACATAACATAGACTACAAAGTAAATAACAAAACAAGACATGAAGCTATTATGCTCCATCTTCTGAATCCCAGTGCGCGTACCTGTCTACTAGATACATGAGAATACAAGTTATTTTGAAAGCGTAGATCAGCATTTAAGCGGGTGAGTTCATAAGATTTTAGTGATGTAAGTAAGTTGTAAGTTCTTTTAGAAAAGTTCGCCTGTTCCTCCAGAAAATCCTATATTTCCTGCTTTGATGAAAGATAAGTAAAAATTACTCTACAATCCTTTCTATGAGTACTAAATGGATACAAGTTATATAAAACCCAGAGTAAACAAACAATCGATTGTGTGTATCTGCCCTAAGCCCACAACCAAACAAGGAACATGAAATGAGGCGGAAGGCACACATCCCATTGTTTGTTAGATCATCGTTGTATATAACCCTGACGTATTCACTTGGTACTCACAGAGTTAACTATAATAGTTCCTTTATATTTGATGAAAACATTCTTTAAGAAAACCCTTATTTCTTTTAGTAAAAATGGTAACCACAATAGTTCCTTCTATAATCACTTAGTTTATACTAGCTATATATAATCTAATCTCGAACATATAGTTAATTGTGTGAATCTGCCCTAAGCCCACAACCAAACAAGGAACAGGAAATGAGGCAGAAATCACACATCCAACTATCTATAAGATATTAATTATATATAATCCTGATGTATAAACTAAGGTATTATACAATTAACCACCTAATGTCCTTTAAGTTATATTGGTTTAATAAAATGGATTAAACCCTTATTTCCTTTAGTAAAAATAGTAACCACAATAGTTCCTTCTATAATCACTTAGTTTGTACAAGCTATATATAATCTAGTATCGAACGAATAATTAATTGTGTGAATCTGCCCTAAGCCCACAACAAAACAAGGAACAGGAAGTAAGGCGGAAAGCACACATCCAACTACCTATCGGGTATTAATTATATATAACCCTGATGTATAAACTAAGGTATTATAGAATTAACCACCTAAGGTCCTTTAAGTTATACTGGTAAGTTTCTAGTTTTGTGTACCAAATGTTCTACTTGAAAAGTATGTTTTGTACTAGAAAACGGTGTATTAAATTAGTATACTACGACCTGGCCCATACCTGGTACTCCTTATGATTACTTAGTGTATACGGAATATATATATATATATATATATATATATATATATATATATATATATATCTAAGATCGGATAGATAGTAGGTTGGGTGAATCTGCTCTAAGCCCACAACCAAACAAGGAACAGGAAATGAAGCTGAAAGCACACATCCTACTAGCTGTCGGATCCAATTAATATATATCCCTGATGTATAAACTAAGGAATCATAAAGTTAGCATTATAGGCCCCTTTCTACTTAATGTACTATGACTCGCCTGTTCTGTTTGTCGCTTGTAATGATGTAAGTATATAGTAGTCTTTTAAATTGACATACTGAAGTAATGAATACCTTAAAACTAGTTTGTTTTATTAAGGTCATAATGTGATGAGTAGTACCCATACTATACGCTCTCCCTACAAGAGATTCTAGTTACCAAACATGACTTCAGCAAACGAATTGCTAAGCCGTGTAATTCTCACATTAAAGTTATCTGATCATGTATACCCAATTTATTATCACCTTTTGTTTAGAACAATGAGTTAGTGATCATTGGTATAATTAGATCCTGGTTAGTTCTTCTGTTATAGTATTTAGTATGATCCTTCTGTTATCGTGTATTGTATCTTCCTCCCTGTTTCTCTTTATAGTATATTCTCTATGTTATCGTGTATTGTATCTACCTCCCTGTTTCTCTTTATAGTATGTTCTCTCTGTTCTAGTGTCTAGTATGTTCTCTCTGTTCTAGTGTAAACTGAACCCCTAAACTATACCTAATATAGTTTACTAGTATGTTTACTTTGAACTGTTACTGATTTGAAGAAAAGACTCATTTATCTACTAAGTTATGATTGTACTTTAAAAACGGAGTTTTACAAACTATAAAGTAACATAACTTAAAAAGAGTTTTTGAAATGTTTTGATTACTCATGAACACATGAGCAATCCTTTAAAATGATGTTTATAGCAAAACATTTACACAATTATCATTGTGTTCAACTTGTATTCCCCCCCCCCCCCTTAAAAGCATTTAAAACAGTTTAAAAGATTGATTATAGGGGTATGAACTCACCTTATGTGGGTGATTCAATTGTAGATTCGTGTAAGGATGAGAAGTTCCACGAATGATGTCCCGAGACACAAACGAGTCCTAATGACATATAATGGCATATATTGTCATGAATTTAGTGTTTACAAGCAACTAACATGCAAGGAAATACCCTTAGGGACTAGGAAACACTTTGACTAAGTGTTAGAATCACATGTGATTCATCAAAGGGGTGTGTACGGCCACAACTTGGTGTGTACGGCCATGGGTGTACGGCCATGGAGTGTACGATCGTACACTCATGGTAAAATATGCACAAGAGGGTGTTTTGAACCATGGGGAAGCTTGTGGGTCGATTGCTCATCAAGAATATGAACTAGATTCTCACTTTGGAGACCCTTTTGGGGTGTTTTGAGGGGTGTACGGCCATGCAAGGGTGTACGGACGTACACTCCTTTTGTTCTTGAGTTCTGGTCGATTCTAAGGTGTTTAACAAGAGTCCCTAATGTATTCTAAGCATAAGGAAATGATACTTACGTTTTAAGGCTTGAAGGGGGTTCACAGCCACCAAGAACAAGTGTGTGTTCTTGGTGTTCTTGGTGAAATGGATGAAGATTTGAAGATCTATCATAAAGAGTTGTTTTCATGGATGAATCAAAGGGTGATGCTAGACTAAGAAGGATAACAACAACTAAAGGGAAGAAACACTTACGATTTTGGAGGATTTGGATGAAGAACTCGATGATAGTTGAGAGAGAATCTGATTTCTAGACTTGGAAATGAGAGGAATGACTAGAAATGGAGGGATACCCTTCATATGGGGGAGAGTGTACGGCCAAGATGGGTGTACGGCCGTACACTCCCTTGGATGGAGTGTTCGGCTCGATTTCAACGCGAAGAACTTTAGCTGACACTTCCCTGAGCCCATAGCTTGATTGCACTGAGTTTTGAACCCTTAAACAGACTCTAAACAATGCTAAAAGGTAGCAGAAACGAGTCTGACACACGGTTGAATTGAATGGCTGGACTTTCAAGGCAAAAAATTTCGGGTTGTCACACCACAGTTTTCTAGCCTGGGAGATTTACTCTGATATTTGATATGAGATTTTGATATGTTGACAGATATCATGATATTTTGAGATACATGGTTTATGATTTTATACTATGGTGATGATATTTATGGTTTTAATAATGATTTAAAAATAGAATTTTTGGACTGTATTTTTGGGATGTTTCAAGTTGGTATCAGAGCCTTGGTTTGAGGGATTCGGGCACACTCTCGGGTGTGTCTGGACTCAAACTGAGGACTTGATATGAAAATTTTCAAGGGAAAATCATTTTTATAAAAGAGTTTTAGAAAAAGCAAAAAGAATTTTGAAAAAAGGAAAAAGGGTGTGGTGCATGCAATCAGCCGAGCTCAAGTAAGTACTCCCAAATTACCCATACAAGTTTATGTTATGGTATGTTTATGAGAACTGCATGCTAGTTTAGGACTAGGGATCTAGGAAGGATGCCTTATGTGCCTATTATATGTATCAGTTTTATGGGAATCGCATGCTAGTTTAGGACTAAGGATCTAGGAAGGATGGCTTATTTGCCTATTATGTGTATCTCAGCTTGATGAACCGCATACTAGTACAGATTAGACAGTGATGGCCTAAATGTGATATGATTGATTATGTGAACTCGATGCTCGAATGCTGCTTGCTTTGTGCTTTTAGGAGTTCTAGTTATCTCTTACTAATTAGTAAATGAATATGTTACGTTACATATTGCAAGGACTAAATAGTTCCAGAAGGTTAGGTCTAGCTCTATTGCGCAGCTCTTGTTTGAGTCCAACCGTTGTAGGGTAGGATCTTTCATTCGAAGAATTATCTAGTCTTAGTGATATGTAATAGTATTCACGAGCTAGTTAGGGGGATGTAGCATGGACTTCTTATGCAGCTGATAGTGGAGAATGAGTGGTGATTACCCTAGGGCAAGCCTAGGATGAAGTTAGCATGAGATCAACAGTAGTAGTAGAAGGGACTTGGTGGAGTCGAGGCAGTTCTTGAGGAAAGTACAGATAGATGTGGAAGGTAGTATGGGCCCGTACTACTGAAAGCAGAGGATCCGTACTCGAATCAAGGAAGGCTAAGATGAATCCAGGAAACTTGTAGTATATTAGATCCCTCGAGATATGATGAGTATACTGATGTTTGTTATGGTGTATTTTCAGTATGGTGACGTTACGCCCTAGGCTGACTGGAACTGGTGAGGGATCAGGTTCGGGCTCTGGATCCAAGCAGATGGATGAGCAGACGAGGGAGTTTATTTCGTTTGAGATCACACGCAACATTCTCGATCAGACTCCTGTGATCTTTGGATCGGTCAAGGAGGGTATTTTAGAGCTTCTTGATGAGAAGCTGAGCGCTTTCCGCACTGAGATAGCGGCCATGATGGGGTCGCGCATATTGACTTTAAGGGAGTTCAGAGCTTGTGGAGCTCCCGACTACCATGGGGCTCGGGACCCCATTGCGAGCACCAGATGGTTAACGGATTTCGCCAACGTATTCCGCACTAGCAGATGTCCCGAGGGGGACAAGGTTAGACTTGCATCATGTCTTCTGAAGGACATGGCACACGACTGGTGGGAGGAGGTTGGGAGATACATTGGGGATGATTCAGTTTTGGATGCTATGACCTGGAGCGATTTCTCGGACAGGTTCAGGGCCGAGTTTGCACCTGTGATTGAGGTGCAACAGCTAGCAAGGGAGTTCCAGGATCTTGAGCAGATGACCGAGACTGTGGAGGAGATCACCGCCAAGTTTCGGGAGAGGGCCCTTCTTGTTCCGTAGTACGTGGCGAACGAGGAGATGAAGAAGGCTCGGTACCACGAGATGTTAAGGAGTGATATTAGACAGTTTGTGAGCCGCTCCAGCTGCAAGACGCTGGAGGACATGATTGCAATGGATAGAGAGAGAGAGAGAGAGGGAGAGAGAGAGAGAGAGAGAGTTGGATTTAGAGATGGAGAGAAAGAGGAAACCAGAGGGGGGTCAGTCAGGGAGTTCGGTCAAGAAGCCCAAGGTATCAGATCACAGATCTCAGAGCCAGCAAAGCCACGGTCGTTGTGGCAAATGCGGCAGGATGCATGAGGGAACGTGCAAGGTGGGGAGTTCGGGCTGCTACAAGTGCAGCCGAACTGGTCATGTGAGTCGCGATTGACAACCACTACCACCACCACGACAGCATCAGATCTGATTTGCTTCCAGTGCAATCAGAGGGGACAGAAGCGGTCATAATGCCTGAGTTTAGCAGCAGCAGGGAAGGTGGCAGCACCTTCTCCTGCCATATTGAGGATTATAGATGGCCGCCAGGGCCAGGCTGAGGCACCTACGGCGCAGAGCAGGGCTTTTCAGCTCACTGCAGAGGAGGCACGAGCAGCTCCTGACGTGGTGACGGGTATGTATCTTTCTCTTATCTCTTTATTGATATTGTTTATTACTTTTGTTTATGTGTTTTGTTATAGGATCGTTCTTAGTGAACGGTATATCAGCTTTGGTACTATTTGATTCGGGTGCCACCCAATCTTTTATGTCGCTCGCGCTTAGCAAGCGATTTAGTAGAGCTCCAGGGGAGCTGGATTGCCCACTTGATGTAGAGATAACAGATGATAGGACCGTTAGGGTTACGAGGGTTCACAGAGGTTGTGCACTTCAGTTGTTTGACGAGCAGTTTTCAGTGGATCTAGTTCCTATTCCCCTACGAGGGAACAAGGTTATAGTCGGTATGGACTGGTTGAGCCCCAATGGGGCAGTGATCGACTGCGAGTAGCATCTAGTGAGGGTTCGGACTCCTAGTGGGGGAGGGTTAGTGATTCAGGGCGAGATGCCACAACACGGACCGATTTTATGTTCAGCGGCGAGGGTGAGGCGCCACCTTCAGTAAGATTGCACAGGATACGTCGCCTATGTCTTGGATACCCGAGATAAGGGTAAGGAAACAATTTATGATGTACCGGTAGTGCGAGAGTACCCAGACGTATTCCCGGAGGATTTACCTAGAAGACCTCCGGAGAGACAGGTCGAGTTTAGGATTGACCTAGTCCCTGGTACGGCTCCGATAGCCAAGGCACCATATCGGTTGGCTCCTCCCGAGATGCAGGAGTTGTCTAAGCAGCTGCAAGAGCTGCTAGACAAGGGTTTCATTAGGCCGAGCAGTTCACCATGGGGAGCCCCAATCCTGTTTGTGAAGAAGAAGGACGAGTCACATCGTATGTACATAGACTACCGGGAGATGAACAAGGTAACAGTGAAGAACCGTTACCCACTTCCGAGGATAGATGATTTGTTTGACCAGCTTCAGGGAGCATCTTGGTTCTCCAAGATTGATTTACGGTCAGGATATCACCAGATGCGATTCAGGGATGATGATGTGCAGAAGATAGCTTTTAGGACTCGCTATGGTCATTATGAGTTTGTGGTGATGCCGTTTGGGCTCACCAATGCCCCACCGCGTTCATGGACCTCATGAACCGCGTGTGCAAACCGATGTTGGATCGGTCGGTAATAGTTTTCATTGATGACATCTTGGTTTACTCCAAGACTCAGGAGCAGCATGTGGAGAACCCGAGGGAGGTGCTGGAGACATTGAGGAGGGAGAGGCTTTTTGCAAAGTTCTCCAAGTGGGAGTTCTGGTTACGCGAGGTGCAGTTCCTTGGGCATCTTGTCAACCAGAAGGGTATCCTGGTTGATTCGGACAAGATAGAGGTCGTGATGCAGTGAGAGATTCTGAGGTCTCCAACTGAGATTCAGAGTTTCTTGGGTCTGGCAGGGTATTATTAGAGATTTATTCAGGACTTCTCCAAGATTGCAGTTCCGTTGACCCGACTGACCAAGAAGTCGATAGTTTTTCACTGGGGACCTGAGCAGCAGACAACGTTTGAGACACTCAGGCAACGATTATGCGAGGCTTCGATTCTCACTCTGCCAGAGGGTGTAGAAGACTTTGTAGTTTACTATGATGCTTCGATCACAGGCATGAGAGCAGTATTGATGCAGCGGGGTCATGTGATAGCTTATGCCTCGAGACATTTGAAGCCTCACGAGGCTAACTATCCGACACACGATTTAGAGTTAGGGGCTGTGGTGTTCGCCCTCAAGATTTGATGACATTACCTCTATGGGGTCCATTGTACCATTTACACGGATCACAAGAGTTTAAGATACCTCATGAATCAGTCGAATCTGAACATGAGGCAGCGTCGGTGGTTAGATGTGGTTAAGGATTACGATTGCGAGATCCTTTACCACCCGGGAAAGGCCAACGTAGTAGCCGACGCCTTGAGCCGCAAGGCGGTAGTGGCCCCGATCCGAGACATCTGTCTGAGGATGATAGTGATTACTCCACTATTGGAGCAGATTAGAGAGGCGCAGGTTGAGGGCCTGATGAAGGAGCGTCAGAAGTGCGAGAGGATTGTGGGTCGGGTGGCCTCGTTTGATTATGACAGCCGAGGGTTGTTGAACCTGAATTGGAGGGTCCGGGTTCCGTATTAAGGCAGAGTATGGCAGGTTCTGATGGATGAGGCCCATAAGTCGAGGTTCTCCATCCATCCTGGGGCGACGAAGATGTACAAAGATCTTCGACCCGATTACTGGTGGCCCTGCATGAAGCGGGATGTAGCTTGGTACGTAGAGAGATGTCTGACCTACAGGAAGGTCAAGCCAGAGCACCAGAGGCCTCACGAAAAAATACAGCCATTAGACATCCCCGTGTGGAAGTGGGAGGACATTACTATGGATTTCATCACTAAGCTTCCCGGACCGCACGTGGGGTTGATGCGATTTGGGTCATCGTGGATCGGTTGACCTAGAGCGCCCATTTCATACCGATCCAGGAGAGCATCTCGACCAAGAAGTTAGCCGAGATTTATGTTCGAGAGGTAGTGGCATGTCATGGAGTGCCTGTCTCGGTAGTTTCAGACCGAGATGTCCGTTTTACTTCCAGATTCTGGAAGCGGTTTCATGACGAGATGGGTACTCGTCTCCACTTCAGCACCGCTTTCCACCCCCAGACGGACGGACAGAGTGAGAGGACGATTCAAACTCTCGAGGACATGCTTCGTGCATGTGTTTTGGATTTCGGTGGGAATTGGGATACGTATCTTCCGTTAGCGGAATTTTCGTATAACAACAGTTACCACGCCAGTATAGACTGGCCTCCCTTCGAGATGCTCTACCGGAGGAAGTGTAGGACCCCAATCTGTTAGGGTGAGGTCGGTCAGAGGGTCATGGGGAGTACGGAGGCAGTACTCAAGGCCACCGAGCGGATCCAGCAGGTTCGGAGCAGACTCCAGACCACTCAGAGTTGGCAGAAGAGTTACGCCGACAAGCGGCGTTCAGACTTGGAGTTTCGGGAGGGCGACATGGTTCTCCTGAAGGTGTCGCCCTGGAAGGGTGTCATACGATTCCATAACCGGGGAAAGCTAGGCCCCAGGTATATCGGCCCCTTCCGAGTCATAGCCTGGGTGGGCAAGGTAGCATACATACTGGATCTTCCCGCCGAGCTCAGCCAGATCCACATCACTTTCCATGTTTCCCAGAGTTGTTTTCAGATGCAGCAGACTTCGAGGACGAAGTCTAACACAAGTGGGGGAGAATTGTAACACCCCGTTCCTAGCACGCATTTAATCTATTAAAATATTCATTTTGTAAGAGCTACTCGACGAGTTGGTAGCCCTAACTCGTCGAGTAGATGCCAGTTTGGACGCAGGGTTTAAGTGGTCTACTCGACGAGTAGGTCCATCAGGAGGAAACCCTAATCTTCAGGGTTTGCACCCTATTTAGACATCATATCTGGCCTCCACCCTAGCCTGTATCACCTCTAAACCCTAATCTTGAAACCCTAATCCACCTTGAGTGATTTTGAGCTAGTCCTTTTTATTTTTCCGCATTCATAAAAAAAACCCAAAAAGATTTTATTTCTAGTTATTTTAGTTTATTTTCTGCATATATATAAAAAATCTGAAAAAAAATAAAAAATAATAAAATAATAAAAAATTTACATAAGATGATGATATTATTTACATGCAATAGCTCTGTAAAGATGAAGTGTGATAGGATCCAAAAACAACAGTCTCATTACAATCAATTTTAATAATTATCTTTTCATATCAAAAAGTGATTTAAATGTTTTTGAAATATGAATCAACATAAGAGTCCGATAATTTTTACAATGGACGTGTGTGATGAAAAAAAACAATGTTTTAGAAATAATTTCCTTAAATGTCTTAAAAAGAACCTAGATTGAATAACCCTTATCTTTCCTTGAATTACTGAACCCTATAGTTTCATCGCCTTTCAAGGTTGGGAGGGAACTCTTGTTATATCCACACAATTTATTATCATTTTTGAATTATTGAAGATATGGTGGGACTCAAAGTAAAATCCGCGCCCAATTAATATATATGTTAGAAATGGTACATCAAGCAACTTGAAGAAATCTGAAATTCAAAGTGAAAACCCAAACCAAGTTCAAGTCGAAATCAAGACCAAGCAAAGTTAAATATGAAGATTTGATCAAGACAAAGAAAATTTATGGTATAATGAGATAGATCCCTTGATAGTGGAATCATAGGGGCAATCTTTAATTTTCTGTCCATAATGAAGCTTACCACGTTTACTGGACAAGTTCGGAAAAAAAGGAGGGATCGATCAAGCTAAATTTTTATAAACGAATTTTCCTGAAATTATTTTTAAAAATACACTGTTTTCACAAATTTAATTCGGTGTAAAAGTTATTTACTCAAGCTTGGTTTGACTTATTAAATATGAATTCTGAATCTGCAATAAAGGTATTGAGACTGTCGTCTAGGTAGTGATTTCATTGGATCATTCTCGGTGTGAAATCTGATCATGTGAGAAAAAAAGAGTGAAGTATTTTTATTTCAAGTTTTTTAGTTTCATTTATTTTATTCTAAGTTCTTTTTAGGTCATCTACAACTTTCCATCTGTTTATAATGTTTAATCTTTTTATTACTTGATGGCAAATAAGGTTCAAGTTTGGGGAGATTTGATAGAAGTCATTTTATGCGTCTTTTAAGGTAGTTTTTATTAGCATTTAGCATCATAATTTGTACATTTGCATGTCATTAGTTTAAATAATGTTCAACTCATGTCTTTTATCAGAATTCTCGTATTACTAACGTTTTTGTGTCGTTTTTAGTTAATTCGAATGGAGAGGTACTTTGGGAGTAGTTGGATGCATATTTTGAGCCTAAATGGAGTTGGAACTAAAGAAGGTTGCTAAGGAATGAATTGGAGTGCTTAAACTGAAGAATCACGTCCGAAACGTGCCAAAAAAGTCAAAAATGCGATCACATTTTTGACTTTTGCGATCGCATTTGTTGGTCGAAGTTTTGTAGGGTCAAAAAAAGTCATCTGAAAGAAAAAAAAATCAATTTATGCGATCGTATATTCACTTCTGCGATCGTATTTTTGTGACGCAACTCCAAAAACTTCAGAAATAACATCGTACATCATTTACTGACAAATCTGGAAAAAATTCCCATATCTGCGATTGCATATCCTTTTTCCGCGATTGCAATTTCTGTTTTCTTATTCCGGAAGCTTCTTTATTGCGTATAAATACGAACCTCCTGATCAGATTCGAAGGTGAGATGGTTCCAGACGACGAAAAACACTTCTGAATGCGATTTCTGACACCTTTTAGCGATTTCTGAAGATCTAAAGGCTGTGAATAATATCATACACTTAGTTTAGAAGATTAATCAGTTAATGTTTCTTTTTATTAGTTTAGATTCGTTTTTATCCATGTCTGACTAAAATCCTAGTTTTCAGTTCTGTATTAGACTAGCACTTTTCATGTGATCAGTTATCAGATCTGATTTTCTTTATGTGCGTCTATATAGTTGTTTTAGTTTTGAGCTTAATGAACGTTTGATTTTTAATTCTTGTTAGTCTGAGCACCTAGCTAGGGTTTTATCATTTCAGTTAATCATTTAATAAAATTCGTAATTGTTTTTGTCAATTGGTAATAAGTAACAAGTATCAGATTGGTTGCGTGTTAGAGATTTAACTCTTATATAAACTGAAATTTCATACCTTTACGATTCCTAGCTTGTGAGAAGTATCAGGTATTGCTGAGAATTTTACACAGAACTTAATGTAACTTTTCTGATCTCAATTAAGAGCTTATTTAATTAGATAGTAAAAAGTTAGGGTTAACTGAAGAATTTGTTTTGGTTAATTTAATTAGGTAAAAGAGATTATACTAGAGTTTGCTAGTTTTCTCAGTACCAGCTTAGATATAACGCATTTTGAATAACCAGATCTGGGCTGATTCATGATTAGGAAAGTCGCAGCAGAACTGAAATCGTTTTTATTACTGAGATTTATATAATTTATTTTCACTGCAATTTTTAGTGTTTAGTTTAATTCAAAAACCCCCTTTTATAATTTCTGTTTTATTGACTAGAATGTGCCTAATGAAAAAAGACATTGACCGTTAGGCCGTGTCCCTGAGGATTCAACCTTGCTTCCATGTGCTACCTTATTAGTGCAACCAACAGTAAAATTTTATTTGCTTAATACGCTCGCGGCATCGTGTTAACAATGGACACGGCCAAGGTCAATCTCTCATAACAACACAAAATTTTCAAATGACCAAAAATGACATGATTATATCTATTTTGATATATTTCTTTATCTTTAACTATTTATAATAATCCATAACCATTTTCTTCATAAAAGTCCAATTTTTAATACAAACGTACTAATACTAAAACATATAGCAATGAATAAAATAGAAGAAAATAAGTATAAAATGTTATCACAATTCATAACCAACAAAATATACATTAGGAAGTTGAAATGGATTTTTTTTTGCAAGTTTAACATAAACGTATACCTATTTCATATAGTTATCGAATTTTTTTCTTCAAACGAACCGACGTCAATTTTGAAGCCCAAACTTACCTCGTTTAACACTAAAAAAATTCAATGTTTGAAGGATACCTTAAATAACAATAACCAATCTATTTGTTTAAATTGAAAGATAAAAGTGACAACACCAACATGCCAAAGTTGAAGTAAAATACACCTAAGAGCCAACCATCTTAACTCACAAGACTATCACGACATATTTTGTCTCAACAGAAGTATGCTTTGGAAAATTTGGAAATTGCTAACATGCTTAACTGCAAGACTGCTTGCAACCCTATTTATATTATTGTCAAGATCGATAGTTCAGGGCTACAAATTAAGGATCTGTCCGTATACCTCAACCTTGAATCCTTGATGTGGCTATTAAAAATCTTACTTTCACATAATTATAGAGAGATAGAAAGTGTGTCTGTATGTGTGTGTTATTGAATGATATGAGAATCTTCATAAGAAATAATATGATTACTAATTGGGTTGCATAATGTTTATACATTGTTCACAAAATAATAGAAAAATAGGATTATAATATCAAAGTAATTTGGATAGTTTTAGGGATCGTGTACCAAAACACTTTCTAAAATCTATAATATCAACAATATTGCATGGGATATCACGAAATTTGAGTTTTGTATAATCCAAGAAAACACAATATGAATTTCAAAAAAAATCTAAGATCAAATGCATAATACATTGTTTTCGCTTTTTGTTATTTGTGATATAATTTATGGAGAGTAACTATTTTGAAGAAGAAGAAGAGGCTTCCAAGAACCGAAAAATCAAGAATATATACAACCAAAAGTAGTTATTTTATGTTAACTTTTGTAGGGAAAATTACATATCCTTCTCAACAGTTGCGATGGTTGGTTTTTGGCAAGATCGCCGCCAAGGGAGCTTCCCATTGGACTTGCTAAGGGCAATGCCTTTGGAACCCCACTAGGGGCACTTCTCTCAAACCACTCATGTTCCCACGTTCACACTTTAGCTTATCTTATCATGCATTCCGCACCTTCAAATTCATATTATAGCTAAAGATAAATTCGTTCTATCTCGAGTCAATCCGAATTAAACAAAATGGTTTAATGAAACTAAATCACTAACATATACCACCAATTTGATGAACCCTATTTGACCCTGATAACACATATTTTATACATATATTTTCGGCGTTATCTTATCATTTTATGCTATGTTTTAACAATATTTGGAACAAAAGGTGCTTTTAAAGTTTTCAATTATTATTTTACAGATATAATATGTTGCTGGAGAAAAAAGGAAGCAAAAAGGCTGAATAACGTAGCTGGATCAAAAAAGCTGGAAATATGTTGGATTTTGTTGAACGTGGATTCCCCATAATATACAATCCAAAACATCTTGGTTGACACGAAACCTCCAGAACGCTGTTTGAAGGTATAGAAGGCAGTCAGAGTGCCGTTAAGCTGATATGGAACAAAGATCTAAAGGATTTGAGAGTCGATTCATGATGAAAATCATCCAGTTTGCTTTTCTGATCACGATTAGTATTCTGATTGTTTTTCCTACTATTTTTACTTTATGATTTAGGGCTTTAAACCTTTTTTCTTTGTGTTTAAATTAGATGAATCATTGAGATTATGGATTAATTTGCTATTTGGATTATTTATTATGATTTAATTTGTTGTGTCAAGTTTGATTGAAGATCTATATGTGTTAAAGATCGTTACTTTTTTACTTATTGTTGAGTCTATGTGATTAGAAGACCAATCTAATTATATTTTATTGAATCATAGTTGTTTTATTATCGTGAAATAATTGTGACTAGTGTTGGATCAAAACCTAGGGTTAGGACAGGATAACTGATACACCAGAGGTGCGTCCTTACCGGTTCTCTCGTACTAGGGAAAGTTCCTCTCACTGCTCTAACGCCCACATCAGATATGGACCGAACTGTCTCACAGCTTTCTGAACCCAACTCACGTACCATTTTAATGGGCGAACAACCCAACCCGTGGAATATAATACAACCCTAGGTGGCGAAGATCCAACATCGAGGTGCCAAAACATCCCTTCGATGGGAGATCTTGGGGAGGATGAACTTGTTATCCCTAGAGTAACTTTTATTCGTTAAGCGGCGACCCTTCTACTCGACACCGTCAGATCACTAAGGCCGACTTTTATCCCTTCTCGACTGGTGGGTCTTGCAGTCAAGCTCCCTTCTGCCTTAGCACTCGAGGTCCAATCTCCGTATACTCCTAGGAAACCTTTGCTCGCCTCCGTTACCTTTTGGGATTGTCCATTGTCCCGCACATCCTGACATAAGGTTAGAATTATAGATCTTCCAGAGTGGTATCTCAACGATAGATCAACCCCCCCCCCCCCCCCCCCCCCGCAAGGAGGCCTTCTTCGCCTTCCACCTAAGTTGCGCAGGAAAAGCCCAAAGCCATTCCCAGGGAACAAGGAAGCTTCATAGGGTCTTTCTGTCCAGGTTTAGGTAGTCTCTGTCTTCACATACATGTCTATTTCACCGAGCCTCTCTCCAAGACAATGCCCATATCGTTACGTCTTTTGTATGGGTCGGAACTTACCCAATAAGGAATTTCGCTACCTTATGTCACACCCCCAAACCAGACGACGGAAACGTCCGGGGGTGGATGACTTCATTTGTAGTATCACAACACATGCATTATAGTAATCAAAGTACAAACAACCATTGCATTAATAAGTATAAGTTTTTACATGTGTTCAATCATTATATATTGACACCAAAAATAGCTATAGCAAAAGATAGAAGACATGACTCAAAACAGCTCCGTCTTCGCAAAAGCTCGGGGAGTACCTGTCTACTGATTCCCTGAGAATACAAGTAATTTGAAAAGAGAGTATCAACATAAAGTTGAGTAAGTGCATAAGTATTTAAGTTTGAAAGCTTGTTTTCTGTTCTTTGAATATGTAAACTGTTCCAGAAAATCCTATATTTTCTGATGTATATGAAAAGTAGTTTTAATCTCATAAAACCATTCTGTTTGTAAGCCAGTGTTCTGTATTTGTATTCTTTTGTAAAACCTGTAAAAGTGAGTGTGCCTGGCTTCACCAGCTGTTATTGTAAACTGAAATGTAATACTGTAAATTGTATCTTGGTAAACTAGTACTTTGAAAATGTACTCATGTTTAGTTAATTATACACTAACCGTATTGTTAATATCTTTTTAATGAGTTATTATAACCATACTATTACTAGATGGCCTAAAACAACGTTTTGAAGGTGTCAAACTGTTGATAACAATTGTCACTCGTAGGCGTGTATGCCCGACTGTAGCTAGCAGTCTGAGCGCGGGGTTGTCAATCCCATATAGATCTATACACACTTGTTTCGATCCCCGACCGGAGATTCTGGTTATAATGTCAGGACTTTAACTATGTTGTTTAAATGAATAAACAACCTGAATCTACTGACTCATAAAAAGCATATAGATGTTATGTGTATAATAGCAGTAAAAACCCAATCATTCTTAAATAAATGATTGATAGTATGCTCCTGATTTAGTATTCTTGAAATGTATTTGTAAAATGTATACTCTTGATAAGTTTTGAATCAAAACCTTGTTCTTGTAAAAATAGTGTACTCTAGTATACTTGAATTGTGAGTTAGTGTTCTTTGAGTCATAAATTATACCTATTATAATTTATATGTACTTTCTGAATTGATACTAATTGTTCATGAATGTAACCCCTTGCTCGACATGTTACAAAGGGTATTGAAACTGAATGAAATAACCTTTATATTTATATACATATACAAATATATATAACTAAAATTTAAACGACATTCGGACAAATAACCGATACCCTAAGCCCACATCCAAACAAGGAAAAGGAAATAAGGTGAGTTATTAGTCCTAAGCCCTTTAAATATTATTTATATAAATATATATAAATAAATATGATTTTTGGGGAAAAACATAAGTTTATAAAATAATTAAAAAAGTTTAACATTTTGAAATACTTTTGATAACTTGATGTCATTTTAACACAATTTGAAACCATTTGATTTAAAGATAATTGAAATCCATTTTGGTGAGATATTTTTGAAACCATTTGTTACAACACAAAATCCTTGTGCTAGACTTGTATTCCCCCCTAAAAACTGTAAAAACTATGAAAATACGGGGGTATGAACTCACCTTTTAAAGGGTGATTCGATTGATGAATTGATATAGGACGTTTATTTCCACAAGTGAAATCCCATAGTAAAACAAGTCCTATAAATCATTTTATATAGCATATATGCAACCAATTAGCTAATATAATCATAGGAATGATTGAAAATTGGACTAATTTGTAAGTATAACTTACAAATAGGAGTGTTAGAAGCTAAAATGGAGGCTGAATTGAGTTCACGGCCAGGAGGGTTCACGGCCCATGAGGTGTTCACAGCCATGATGGTGTTCACGGTCCTGTTTTCTTGATGAATAAAGAACACTTGAAGATCCTCAACAAGTTTCTAAGAAGATTCAAAGGTTTTTAGATGGGTGTTCTTCGTGTTCTTCGCGTGTTCTTCGTGAAAACTAGTGAAATTAACGGATTTCAGCCTAGTATATGAAGATTGAAGGATGTTCTTGAAGTGATAACAAGATAAAGAAATGATACTTGTTAGATCTTATGAAGAACTAGTGATTATCACGAAATATGATGAGAAGGGATGAATTTGGCATGTTCTTGAGGAGAGAGGTTGTTCTTGGCTGATGATACTTGTAATGCCTGTGTTTCTAGCCTAGGCATTAATATTGATGTGATAGTCTAAATTAACCTTTGTAACTCATTTTGAAGAAATGAAAATGAATTATTTGAATATTATGTGAATTATGTGTTTTATGCTTAATTATTAGGGTTTAATTAATTAAGAATAAAAATGAGCGTCGAAAATAAATATTAGATAAAGCCGATATCTATTAACAAACTTGTAGTGGGAGTGACAAGGATTACGGATATATAAAGAATACCGAAATCCGAGTTATAACGAAGAAGTTATGACCTGTCGAAGTTTTGCGACAAAACCGGCACGGTGCCGAATGTCGTAAAAAATGAGTTTTTGATAAACTACTTTTTAGCCTTAGTGATCTAAACGAAACTCGTAGTGTTCGTTAAACCGAGAGTAGGTATAAAAAGAACGCCCAAATATGACTTCGCATGAGGAAGTTATGATTTTTCGAAGTTTCAGCTTAGCAGTAGACAGCTTAAAACTCGAATTTTAGATCGAGTGATTTTTAGCCGACACGACCTAAATGAGAATCGAAGGTCTCGTCAATAGTAGCACAACGGTAAAAAGACATACAAAAACGGACGTCGGATGAAGAAGTTATGAATTTTTAACGGATTTTCTGTCCCGGTCTGTTAAAAATAATAATATAAAAATTAAAGTCAAAATTAGCCGACGAAGTCTAAACGAAAGTTGTAGAGCGTAACTTTACCTACGCGTGCATATAAAGAACGTCAAAAACGGAGCTCGTATGCGAAAGCTATGGATTTTAGAAGTTTTGGCGCGAAAATCGAGAAATAATGTCAAAACCGGGAATTTTCACATACGTGGACTTCGGCCACGTGTCCTCGCCTCGCATCCGACGCGTGTCCGATCTCGTGAGTCATCCGAACCGGAGAGCTATCCGAAGTGGTCCACTAGGAGTCCGACGCGTGTCCCTTATCACGTGTCCGAGCCTCGCACCAGGTGCCACGTCCGAAGCCTCGGACTAGACCGCGGTCCAATCAGGAGGCGACACCGAGCCCCTCGCATGCGCAGACCATGTGCGATCCACCTGCGCACCCTCGCCCAGCTGCTGCCACGTGTCTCACCTGCTGACTCCTCTCTTCTAAGCCGACTTCGGACCCCTATAAATAGAAGGCTTGCGAGCCTTCTCGGATACTTTTGAAATTTTGTCACTTTTAGCCCCTTTTTTCATATTTCCTTCATATTAACATCCCCCAAAGCCCCGGTATCGATTATAACCCCCGGAATACGCCACGAAGTGCCCGAGAAGCCCGGAAAATTTATCTTTTCGGTTTCGAAGCCCGACCCTTGCAGAACCCGATTTCTCAATAAAACTCCCGGTTTTATTAGAAACGAACGTTTTAGGAAACGAATTGCTGCCCGATTTTCATCAAATCAAGTGAGTGAATAGTCACCTTCATCTTACACCTAGATATGAAGTATTTTGTATAAAATACGTGCTAGGTGTAACTATATTAATTGTTTAATTGAGGTGACTGTTGAATAGATGTTTTATACAAGTTTTAAACTGTATATGTATTTTTATCTACAAATATGTTGGGTAAAACATGGATAGATAGTTGGTGTGTGATGAAATAAAGTGATGAGAGGCCTCGATGTGATTTGTGATCCAGTCATCTAGCGGAGTTTAGATGACGACCACAGACTTTCTAGACAGTCCAGTGGAACGCTAGAAGGCCCGCAACCTGTAGGTGTTAATGAACTTGGGTGTTCATTCGCTGTACTCCACCCCCCCCCCCCCTCATGGTTGCCTTTAGGACATGTGTGGCTGAGGAAACCCTTTAGCAGTAGTGTCCATCCCGATGATATTCTTTAGGCTAGGTCCCTTGTGATAAGTGTTTAGGGACGTAAAGTGAGGATAACGGGAAATGGGTAATCAGGGTTATTGTTGATTGATGAACTTAATAAGTTTATTATTACTGTGGGTTGAAAACCCTATATGCTCACCAGGCTCCCAAGCCTGACCCACTCAGCTTTTTATGTTACAGGTAGTTGACCCCGAGCATAGTCGGAGGACGATGAGAGATTTTTGGATTATAGGCCAGTAGTTGTAAATAAATGTTGAAAGGCTTATAATGTCTTGTTTATGCTTTTGATCTGTATCGGAACATGACATCCCGAGGTTTTGATATGAAATGAAATTATATATTTCTTAAAGAAAGGTTTTGACAAACTTTTATCATATTTTGTATTGGGGACCAATTCCGCAACATCTTTTAAAAAGATTTCTCTGATTTTATTTTAAAAAGCATAAATTAAATCGGTCTTTTCTGGCCGAGAAATTAGGGGATGTCACAGTTGGTATCAGAGCATTAGTTTAAGAGAACTAAGAAATTGAAGAATTTCTAGACTTAAACTTAGAATGCTAAGTGATGATTGTGAGATGAGTGTACCATATTTTAGACACGAGCACTAGTTTATTTTAGGAAAGATGCCTAAAATGCTTTTATGTGCTAAATGTTATATGTTTGCCATATATGCCATTATTTGTTCGGATCTATGGTCTGTTGCCGACCGGATCTAGAAACCTTATGTGTGTAGGATTCTAAGCGTATGATTACGAGATTAGAACTAACATGTAAACGTTTCGGAGTAATAAGGGAATTTAAATACCTATCGAGGATAAAGACCTAAATTCGCCTTACTCGGTATATAGATTGTAATGGCAAGAACTCGTAGTGGAGTTGCAAATGCAAACGGAAACAAGGATCAACAACCTCAACCTCAAGTAGTTGAGCAAGTACCTGTTGTAGGAGCTGCACCTGAGCCAATGACGATGGTTGGGGTACAAGCAATGATGCAGATGATGTTAGATCGCCAGATGGAGGAGACAAGGCGATTACTACAACAACATAGGGAAGAAACTACGATACCTGTTGAACAGCCCGAATTGAATGAAGGCCAATCAGTAGGAGGGAACTACAGTGGGACTCTTGGTCAAGCCAACCCACCGATAGTTAGACAAAACAACCAGGATGGAGGAGTTGATGGACGCGGATGCAAATACAAAGATTTCATGGCATCTAAACCACCGTGTCTATCTGGAAGTCCGACACCGATGTAAGTCATGAATTGGATCTCCGAAATGGAGACGATGTTTGAAAGTTGTGAGTGCAGAAACAAACAAAAGACCGCACTTGCAATTCCTCTGTTAAAGTCTGGTGTATTGAGCTGGTGGAAGTTACTAGCTGATTCGATGCCCAAGGGAGAAGCTAGCAAGATGTCTTGGGAAGATTTTGTGGTACAACTAAAATTGCAATACTGCTCTGAGCAGGATCTTCTGGAAATTAATAATGTGTTCCAGAATTTAAAGAAGGGAAGATGAGCGTTACTGAATACGCTGCTAGTTTTACGGAAAAGATGAAGCTCGTTCCTCATCTAGTTCCAACTGAACTCTCTAAGGTCAACAAGTTTGCCCCCGGATTACCAGCGGACTTTGGTCCGATGGTTAAGCAAACAACCACTTTGAAAGCCGCCATCTGGGCTGCTAAGAATGTTGAGATTCAGATCAAAGAGAAGGGTCTGGAGAGGGCAGAAGTTGGCGAAAAGAGAAAATTTGAAGGAACTTCATGTTCCAATAAAAAGAACAAGTTCTCGAAGACTGGTTCGAGAAAATTCGGAGGAGGAGCCGAAGTGAAATGGTGTGAGAAGTGCAAGAAAAAGCACTCTGGGAAATGTAGTGAGGGGGTGACTTGCTACAAATGTGGAAAGACTGGGCATTATGCCAACGTGTGTCCGTCCGACAAGAGGGTATGTTTTGAGTGCCATGAAGAAGTGCATATTTTTAAAGACTGTCCAAAGAGGAAGGATGCAGCAAAGCCCAATCTACCACCAAAGCCGAAGGCGAGAGCCTTTCAGATGACACTTGAGGCTGCAAAAGAAGAAGTCAATGTCGCTTCAGGTACCTTTCTCGGAAACGAATTGCCTGCCTAAATTTTGTTTGATTCTGGAGCCAATTACTCCTTTATTTCGCATGAATTTGGTAGAAAACTAGCTTTGCCTGTAGATAGACTAGTTAATGCTATAATAGTCGAGATTGCTAGTGATAAGTTTGTACCTGTTAGCCATTGTATGAAAAACGTCCTCATTGACTTGGATGGGAATAAGTTCCACGAGGAACTATTGCCTATCGAGTTAAATGGTTTCGACATAGTTTTAGGAATCGATTGGCTTAGCGCAAATGATGCTGAAATATTGTGTAGGAAGAAGATAGTAAAAGTAAACCTGCCAGGGAAAGAGTCGTTTATGGTGTATGGAGACAAACGCAGAGTAAACTCTGGAATCATTTCCCTAATGAAAGCCAGAAAGTGTTTGGCCAAGGGATGTACATCATATCTAGCGTTCGTGATCGATGCTCAGAAGGAAAAGAAGGAGGTGCAGAATATTCCGGTGGTGTGTGATTATCCGAAAGTCTTTCCCGAAGATCTTCCTGGATTTCCCCCTGATCGACAAGTAGAATTTCGTATCGACTTGTTACCAGGAACGATGCCGATAGCAAAAGCACCGTATCGATTAGCACCAACAGAGATGAAAGAACTTATGACACAACTTCAGGAGTTATTGGACAAAGGTTTCATTCGACCTAGTTCATCACCCTGGGGAGCCCATGTGTTGTTTGTAAAGAAGAAAGACGGGAGCATGAGAATGTGCATCGATTACAGAGAGCTGAATAAAGCGACGATAAAGAACAAGTATCCGTTGCCGAGGATCGGTGACCTGTTCGACCAATTGCAAGGTTCGAGCTATTTCTCGAAGATCGATCTTAGGTCGGGATACCATCAACTAAAGGTGAGAGAGCAGGATATCGAAAAGACTGCGTTCAGAACAAGATATGGACACTATGAATTTTTGGTTATGTCGTTTGGACTAACCAATGCCCCAACAGCTTTCATGGATTTGATGAACAGGGTTTGTAAACCACACCTTGATAAATCCGTGATAGTATTCATAGACGATATCATGATCTATTCGAAAAGCAAACAGGAGCACGAAAATCATTTGCGTGAGGTGCTAGAAGTTTTGAAAAAGGAGAAGCTGTATGTAAAGTTCTCCAAATGTGAATTTTGGATTCAAGAAGTCCAATTTTTAGGTCATGTGGTTAACCAAGAAGGAATAATGGTTGACCCAACAAAGATTGAAGCTGTGATGAAGTGGAAACAACCAAAAAGTCCTACGGAGATTCGAAGCTTTTTAGGATTAGCCGGATATTATCGCCTATTTATCCAAGGCTTTTCTTCGATCGCTACTCCATTAACAACTATGACCCACAAAGGAGCTACTTATGCTTGGAATGAGAAGCATAAGGAAGCCTTTGAGAAGTTAAAGAAGAGATTGTGTGAAGCACCGATTCTTTCGTTACCTAAAGGAGTTGATGACTTCGCAGTTTATAGTGATGCCTCTGGAGTTGGGTTAGGATGTGTTCTGACCCAAAGGGATAAAGTGATAGCGTATGCATCGAGGCAATTGAAAGAGCATGAAAAGAACTACCCCACTCATGATCTGGAGTTGGCAGCGTTAGTATTCGCCTTAAAGATATGGAGGCACTATCTTTATGGTACTAAATGCAAACTTTTCACTGATCATAAGAGTCTTCAATATCTCTTTAATCAGAAGGAATTGAACATGAGGCAACGACGCTGGCTAGAATTACTCAAAGAATACGACTGTGAGATACTTTACCACCCTGGTAAAGCAAATGTTGTTGCTGATGCTCTCAGTCGGAAGGTGAATCTTGAAAAGAAAAGGCCAAGAGCGTTGAGAATTGAAGTTGTCTCGACAATTATGGAAAGTATAAAGAAAGCTCAGGAGGAAGCTTTAGAGAAAAATGACCGAAAGGAGGAACGTTTGGGTAAAACGTTGGTGTTTGATACAAACGGTCAAGGACTGAAGGTATTCAAAGATAGGATTTGGGTACCTAAGACGGGAGGAGTAAGAGATCTTCTGATGGAAGAAGCTCACAAAACCATGTACTCGATTCATCCCGGCAGTACGAAAATGTATAGGGATTTAAAACCCTATTACTGGTGGCCGACGATGAATCTCGATGTTGCTAAGTATGTGGCCGAGTGTGTAACATGTGCTAGGGTTAAGGCACAACATCAGAAACCGTATGGGAGTTTAGAACCTTTACATGTACCCATGGGTAAATGGGAAGATATTACCATGGATTTTGTGACTAAACTGCCCAGAACAAGGAACGGTCACGACATGATTTGGGTGGTTGTTGATCGCTTCACTAAGAGTGCGCATTTCATAGCCGCTAACGAGAAATGGTCTATAGATAAACTTGCGAATTCTTACGTGAAGGAAATTGTGAGGCTTCACGGTGTTCCGTTAACGATTGTATCCGATCGTGACAGTCGTTTTACCTCAAGGTTTTGGAGAAGTCTACAAGAGGAATTGGGTACTAAGTTGTGTTTGAGTACAACTTACCATCCCCCAAAGCCCCAGTATAGATTATAACCCCCGGAATACGCCACGAAGTGCCCGAGAAGCCCGGAAAATTTATCTTTTCGGTTTCGAAGCCCGACCCTCGCAGAGCCCAGTTTCTCAATAAAACTCCCGGTTTTATTAGAAACGAACGTTTTAGGAAACGAATTGCTGCCCGATTTTCATCAAATCAAGTGAGTGTATAGTCACCTTCATCTTACACCTAGATATGAAGTATTTTATATAAAATACGTGCTACGTGTAACTATATTAATTGTTTAATTGAGGTGACTGTTGAATAGATGTTTTATACAAGTTTTAAACTGTATATGTATTTTTATCTACAAATATGTTGGGTAAAACATGGGTAGATAGTTGGTGTGTGATGAAATAAAGTGATGAGAGGCCTCGATGTGATTTGTGATCTAGTCATCTAGCGGAGTTTAGATGACGACCACAGACTTTCTAGACAGTCCAGTGGAACGCTAGCAGGCCCGCAACCTGTAGGTGTTAATGAACTTGGGTGTTCATTCGCTGTACTCCACCCCCCCCCCCCCTCATGGTTGCCTTTAGGACATGTGTGGCTGAGGAAACCCTTTAGCAGTAGTGTCCATCCCGATGATATTCTTTAGGCTAGGTCCCTTGTGATAAGTGTTTAGGGACGTAAAGTGAGGATAAAGGGAAATGGGTAATCAGGGTTATTGTTGATTGATGAACTTAATAAGTTTATTATTACTGTGGGTTGAAAACCCTATATGCTCACCAGGCTCCCAAGCCTGACCCACTCAGCTTTTTATGTTACAGGTAGTTGACCCCGAGCATAGTCGGAGGACGATGAGAGATTTTTGGATTATAGGCCAGTAGTTGTAAATAAATGTTGAAAGGCTTATAATGTCTTGTTTATGCTTTTGATCTGTATCGGAACATGACATCCCGAGGTTTTGATATGAAATGAAATTATATATTTCTTAAAGAAAGGTTTTGACAAACTTTTATCATATTTTGTATTGGGGACCAATTTCGCAACATCTTTTAAAAAGATTTCTCTGATTTTATTTTGAAAATCATAAATTAAATCGGTCTTTTCTGGCCAAGAAATTAGGGGATGTCACAATACTTGAGAGAAAAAGGTTGGAATTTCGTTTGAAGGTGTAGAAATGAAGTAAAATTCAGTTGAAACATATATATATATATATATATATATATATATATATATATATATATATATATATATATATATATATGCGAGGGTTCACGGTCCGAAGGGTTCACGACCCGAAGGCTGATCACGGCCGAAGCCTGATCACGACCTCGTTCACGGTCTGAAGTTCTCGGTTTTGTTCAGGGCTGCGAGGTTGCGGTCCGAAGGGAAATAAAAAAGAAAGATGATGCGAATGCTCTCGGATCCCACTTATTCCCTTCTTAACACCTAATAATCTTAGGGTTTTAACATGCAAAGGTTATTATTCTAACCTTAATAAAAATCCAAACAATAAAGAGGACTTTAGTTGACCCATGTTTGAGTTTACAAGTAGAAAAATAACGGGTTGTTACATTATCCCCCCGTTAGAGAGAAATTCGTCCCGAAATTAGGACTATAGCGTTACAGAAAGACTAGGGAAAAAGATGTGGATATTTCTGTTGCATTTGATCCTCCTGCTCCCAAGTGAATTTAGGTCCCCGCTTTGCATTCCAGCGAACCTTCACTATCGGGATACGACTTTGTTTGGTCCTCTTGACTTCCTTGTCTAGAATTTCAACGGGTTCTTCTACGAAGTTGAGGCTCTCGTTTATCTCGATCTCATCGAGTGGGATAACAAGAGTCTCATCGGACAAACACTTCTTGAGATTTGAGACATGAAAGACGGGATGGATGTTACTGAGTTCATGCGGTAGATTGAGTTTGTAAGTAACAGGACCAATTCTAGCAATGATTTGGAATGGTCCAATGTACCTTGGGTTCAATTTTCCACGTTTACCAAAACGTATTATTCCTTTCCAGGGAGATACCTTCAACATAACGTGATCGCCGACCTGGAATTCCAAGGGTTTTCATCTCTTATCCGCATAACTCTTTTGTCTATCTCAAGAAGCTTTCAACCATTCCCGGATTTGGACAATCTTTTCTGTGGTTTCACAAATGATTTCCGGACCAGTGAGAGTAATGTTTGGAACTTGACCTATAGCTTGTTGCGTGCCACCCACTTCACCCCAACACAGTGGTGATCTGCAATTGCGGCAATAGAGGGCTTCGAATGGAGCAGCCTTTATGCTAGTGTGATAACTGTTGTTGTAAGAGAATTCGACAAGGGGTAAATGTGTATCCCATGCCTTTCTAAAGTCTATCACGCAGGCTCGCAACATATCTTCTAGAGTTTGAATCGTCCTCTCACTTTGTCCATCTGTTTGTGGATGGTAGGCTGTACTCTTGTCCAGCCTAGTTCCTAGAGATTTTTGTAAAGACTGTCAGAAATGAGAGGTGAATCTACTATCTCGATCTGAGATAATAGATATTGGCACACCGTGCAGTCTAACTATCTCCCTAAGGTATGTTCTCATTAGCTTCTCCATTTTGTCGGTTTCTTTTATTGGCAAGAAGTGTGCGAATTTGGTCAATCTATTAACGATTACCCAAATAGTATCATAACCACCCGTTGTCTTGGGTAACTTAGTTATGAAATCCATCGTAATCCGCTCCCACTTCCATTCAGGGATTTCAGGTTGTTGTAATAGACCTGAAGGCTTCTGGTACTCTACCTTGACTTTGGCACAAGTAACGCATTTTCCCACAAAGGTAGCAATGTCGACCTTCATGTTAGGCCACCAGTACAGTTTCTTGAGGTCCAGACACATCTTGTCTGAACTTGGTTGAATGAAGTATCAGGTTTTGTGTGCTTCATTCATAACCACATCTCTGTAATCACTGGACTTTGGTGTCCAGATCGGGTTCATGAAACAACAGACTCCATCATCCCTGATTTCGAAGTTCTTATCCATTCCTCTCAGGGTTTCACCCGCCACGTTTTCGGGTTTTAAGGCCTCGAGTTGAGCCTCTTTGATCTGTGTGGACAGATGTGAATGGATTGTCATGGTCAACGACTTTACTCGGCGCCCCGAGTATTCTTTTCTGCTAAGGGCGTCAGCTACTACATTGGCCTTACCAGGGTGATAACGAATCTCGCATTCGTAATCGTTCAGTAGCTCCACCCACCATCGTTGTCTGATGTTCAGCTCCTTCTGGTCGAAGATATGCTGAAGACTTTTATGGTATGTGAATACAGTGCACTTTGTGCCATATAAGTAATGTCTCCAGATTTTCAGAGCAAATACCACTGCTCCCAGTTCAAGGTCATGTGTTGTATAGTTGACCTCATGTGTCTTTAGCTGTCTCGAGGCGTAGGATATAACCTTTCCTCGTGGCATAAGAACACATCCAAGCCCTTGATTAGAAGCATCACAGTACACTACAAAGTCCTCTGTCCCTTCAGGAAGAGACAACATCGGTGCACTACACAGGGCTCGCTTCAGCGTTTGGAACGCTGTTTCTTGTTTCTCTCCCCAGCTAAAAGTTACACCCTTTTGTGTCAGGGTGGTAAGTGGTTTAGCAGGTCGGGAGAAATTCTGGATGAATCTGCGATAGTAGCCAGCAAGACCTAAGAATTGACAGATTTCTGTAGGCGTTTTGGGTGCTGGCCAGTTCTCGATTGCCTTTATTTTGGAAGGGTCTACGTGATGGGTTTTGAGCATTCTAACACTTCCTAAGTGTACATACAACCCTAATAACCTTGGATCTATGTTTTTCTAATAATCATGCAAAGTTGAATTCCAAGGTTATATTCCTATCTAGCATACATGGGGAACATTTTTAACTTGAATGAAAGATAGAATAACTTACCTTGTTGTTGATTATGATCCTTGAAACCTTGTGAGCCTAGCACCCCAAGTGTGATGCCTCAAATGCTTCACACAACACCAAATGCAAAGGAGTAAACTTTGAGAGAATCTTATGTGTAGCCAATTTTGGTGGAGAATGAGTTTCTTATATAGTGTTGACACATCTAGGGTTACACCATGTAAACCCTAATGTGTCATGACTCTTCATTTCCATGACCCATGGATTTGTAACTCCCATGGAGCATCCATGGAGCATCCTATGGGTGGAACCCAACTTGATAATCCATGGAGCCTCTTAGCCCACTATATAATATATGGAAGATTTACATAATCTACCCATATATTTAATTAGTTATCTTTTGATCACTTAATTAATTCTAAATTAATTCTTGATCAAACTAATTAAATAATATTATTAATATATTAGAACTTATAATATATTAATAAACCATAAGTGTTATTTCTCTCATTTTAGTTTATCCAATTGCATGGTGCCATGCAACCCAAATGGACCATGCCGGGTCGGGTCAAGTACATACCAGAAATAGTTATGGACTTAGACACCTTATCCAACAGTCTCCCACTTGGATAAGTCTAATAACTATAACAGCAATACTTCAGGAACCGATCGGCAATCGTAGGTCTTTCAAGGTCTCTCGGAACTGAGAAGATGATGATACGCCATTTAAGATAAGTGATCATATAATCCTCTGTTCTAGATATCAGCCGGACAAATACATGGAACAATGTCTTACTTATTGTCCAGCAGTTTGTTTCCCGATTTCCGATTTGTTTGACAAAGAACTTAATTGAACACATCAACTTAGTTCTGACCGGGCCCGATACATAGGTCAAAACAAAATCATCGAGGGGCCCAGATATCAGCTTCTAATCCAAGAAGGAACAGATAAACTTCGACTCATATGTTTGTTCTACCACTCATTGAATTATACACAAAAGCACGTTTTATAACATCGAGTTACCAATGTGTTAACGTACAATCAATGCATAACCAACTCATAAGTAAGAAATCATATCTCTAGGTTTGAAGACTTATATGATATTACCGTCTCATGATCACTCGAGATAAATTCCATGAAGTGATTCCAGTGAGCGTGGGTTGAGTCCAATGCTCAGAACTTATGAGCACTCATGAGTGTTGTAGCCATGTCCAACAACTTAGACCTCTGCAACCAATCATGACAGTCTTGATTCATACCTACTTCCGACATATGACCGACTGTGGAGGTTCGAATAATATGATATACCAAACATAATTATTCTGGAAGTCAAAACATGCAAAAGAAATATAGTAAACGATCGACAAAAGATAGCAACACTTTACTCATAAATAAAACATCTTTTATTCATCATCTAATGTCAATTACACTTTACAAATTTCAAGGTTATCTAACTACTAAATCTAATATCATCCTTCAGCCCTATGCTCCGAGCATGCTGGAGATGCTTAACCCGAGTCAGTCCTTTCGTGAGGGGATCTGCTGGATTCTCATCCGATGATACCCTCTTTGCCACGAGGAGTCCTTCTTCTATTCGATGTCTGATGAAATGGTATTTTCTATCGATGTGTCTGGATCTCCCGTGATCCCTTGGTTCCTTGGCTAAGGCAACTGCACTTTCACTATCACAGAAAATTTCCATTGGCTCTTTAATAGCTGGTACAACTCCAAGGTCTCCAATGAAGTTCTTCAGCCATATCGCCTCCTTTGCTGCCTCGCTAGCTGCTATATACTCTGATTCGCAAGTTGAATCAGCCACTGTCTCTTGCTTGGAACTCTTCCAAGAAATTGCTCCTCCGTTTAACGTAAAGACCCAGCCTGACTGAGAGTGGAAATTATCCCTATCAGTCTGAAAGCTAGCATCACTATACCCTACAACTCTCAAGTCTTCACTCCCACCGAGGGTAAGGACCCAGTCCTTAGTCCTCCGTAGGTACTTGAGGATATTCTTTACCGCAGTCCAGTGTGCCTTGCCAGGGTTCCCCTGATACCTGCTAACCATGCTCAAAGAAAAGGCTACATCAGGTCGAGTACACTTCATAGCATACATGATCGATCCTATAGCCGAAGCATAAGGTATTCGACTCATTTCTGCTATCTCAGCCTCAGTACTAGGGCTTTGTGTCTTACTCAATCTGGCGTTACTCTGGATGGGTAACTCTCCTTTCTTGGAGTCCTGCATGCCGAATCTCTTCAGCACCTTATCCAAGTAGGTACTCTGACTAAGTCCAATTAGTCTTTTACTCTGGTCTCTCAAGATCCTTATCCCTAGAATATAGGCAGCTTCTCCTAGGTCCTTCATAGAGAAACACTTCCCAAGCCAGGACTTAACTTCCTGCAGAGTTGGGATGTCATTTCCTATGAGTAGTATGTCATCCACATACAATACCAAAAAGCTAACTATACTCCCACTAGCCTTGACATATACACAAGATTCATCTTCACTCCTAGAAAAGCCAAATTCCTTGACTTTCTCATCAAAGCAAAGATTCCATCTGCGAGGTGCTTGCTTTAACCCATAAATGGATTTCTCAAGCTTACACACTCTATTAGGGTACTATGTGTTGACAAAACCCTCTGGCGGACTCATGTAAACATCCTCAGCCAACTTTCCATTAAGGAAAGCGGTTTTGACATCCATTTGCCATATTTCATAGTCATGAAATGCGGCTATGGCTAACAGAACCCTAATAGACTTAATCTTGGCCACTGGAGAAAAGGTCTCATCATAATCAACTCCCGGAGTTTGTGAGAAACCCTTTGCAACCAGTCGTGCCTTATAAGTGTGTACATTACCATCCATGTCGGTCTTCTTCTTGAAGATCCATTTGCACCCTACAGTCTTACGACCTGGTACATTCTCAACCAAGTTCCAAACTTGATTGTCATACATGGACTGTATCTCGCTGTCCATTGCCTCTTTCCACTTGGCTGACTCAGGGCCTGCCATGGCTTCTGCGTAACTGTTAGGTTCATCCAGACCTATCAGTGTCTCATCACTGATAAGTGTATCACCTTCCGCAGTAATATGGAATCCATAGTAATGCTCAGGTGCATTCCTAACCCTTGTGGAACGCCTCAGAGGTACAGACTTGTCAATTGGCTCAACATGAGTTTCCTCCTCAAGTTGAGTGCTAGGGTTTTAAGTTCCTTCACCACTTGACTCTTGAATTTCTTCAAGGTCAACTTGCCTCCCACTGTCTCCTTGGCTTATGAACTCTCTCTCTCGAAAGAAAGCCCTCCTAGCTACAAAGACCACATTCTCACTAGGTCTGTAGAAGAGGTAACCAAAGGATTTCTGTGGGTAGCCGATGAAAATACACCTCTCACTTCGAGGTTCGAGCTTATCATGAGTCTCGCGTCTCACGAAAGCCTCGCAACCCCAAATCTTAATGTGGTCTAGTTTGGGTACTTTACCAGTCCACATCTCATGAGGAGTTTTGGCAACTTTCTTTGTGGGAACTTGATTAAGGATATGGGCGGCAATCTCTAAGGCATACCCCCAAAATGAGATTGGTAGCGAAGCTCGACTCATCATGGAACGAACCATATCCAACAAGGTTCGATTACGCCTCTCAGCTACACTATTCAACTGCGGTGTCCTGGGAGGTGTCAATTGTGAGACAATCCCACATTCCCTAAGATAGTCGAGGAACTCTGAACTAAGATACTCACCACCTCGATCGGATCGAAGCATCTTAATGTTCCTGCCCAATTGATTCTCGACTTCCTGTTTAAACTCTTTAAACCTCTCAAAAGTCTCTGACTTATGCTTGATTAAGTAGACATATCCATATCTACTGTAATCATCAGTAAAAGTCAAATAATAACGATTAGCATCCCTTGTGGCATGTTTGAAGGGCCCACACACATCCGTGTGTATAAGATCCAACAAACCTTCACCCCTCTCACAAGAACCTGTGAAGGGTGACTTTGTCATTTTTCTAAGTAAGCATGATTCGCAACTATCATCTGACTTTAGGTCAAATGACTCCAATACTCCATCCTTTTGGAGTTGGCCTATGCGTTTCTTGCTTATATGTCCAAGACGACAATGCCATAATTATGCTTTATCCAAGTTATTATCATTAACAGAATCAATACACAATACATTATTTCCTAAGTTATCAACCACAGATACAGTTTCATACACACCATCACAAGGTAATGCTTTAAAATAAAGAACATTATTAAAGAAAGCATTAATCGAACCAACTTCATTATCAAATGAAAAGGTGAAACCTTGTTTATACAATGCATGAAAGGAAATAATATTTCTTGCCATTTCTGGCGAATAACAACATTTATTCAAATCTAAACTAAACCCACTACTTAGCGATAAAGTATAAACTCCAATCTTGGTGACAGGTAAAGCTTTCCTATTCCCCATGATTAAGTTTATTCTTCCATGCTCCACATTCTCACTTCTTCTTAGTCCCTGCAAATTAGAACAGATATGAATACCACAACCGGTATCAAGGACCCAAGAGTTAGAATGGGGTGAGTTATTAGATAAGATAGTGTAAATACCTGCATGGTTGGGTTTAACTTTCCCATCCTTCACATCTTGCTGGTACTTTGGGCAGTTCCGCTTCCAATGTGACTTTTCATGGCAATAGAAGCATTCAGCCTCTTTAGGGTTAGAAGAAGGAGTGACAAAACCTTTCTTGGTTCCACTTGAAGAAGAGCCATCAAGGGTCCTAGCCTTGGTACCCTTCGAAGAGCTCTTCCTCTTCTTCCCTCTACCTTTCCCGATTGCCAAAACCGGGGCGGAGTTTGGAGTAGGAGTGTTAACAACCGACTTACCCTTAAGACCTGTTTCTGCGGTCTTGAGGAGTCCCTGAAGTTTGCTGAGTGTGACCTCTTCCTTATTCATGTGATATGTCATGCGGAATTGATCATAGCACGATGGTAAGGAGTGCAAAATGATATCTATTGCAAGCTCCTCAGGGAAGTTCACATTAAGCTTCAGCAACCGATCCACATACCTTTGCATTTTCTGCATGTGGCTCGTGACGGATTCCCCGTCCTTCATCATGGTTGTTATGATAGAGCATATGATTTCATACCTCTCTTGTCGTGCACTTTGATGGTATCTTTCCATCAGATCTTGGTACATTTCAAAAGGGTAGAAGTCCTCATAGGACTTTTGGAGTTCCGCTGTCATGGTGGCCAACATGATGCATGCCACTTTTGTAGCATCCCTTTCATGTGCCCGGAAGTCAGCGATCTCCTGGGGAGTTGCAGTGGTCTCATCAATCTCCTTAAGCTCCTTGTCAAGGACATATTCTTTGTCCTCGTAGCGGGTAATCATCCTGATGTTTCTGATCCATTCATTGAAGTTGGATCCATTAAAAGTGACTTTCCCACACAAGTTCATAAGAGTAAATGAGCCATTAGGATTAGAGCCAGAAGCAGCATTGTTTGAAGACATCTGAAAGAAGAGAACAAGATTAGTTTAGATATTAAGAGAGTCCTTAATAAAACACCCAAATGTAATATTAAGGCTAGGATCCAATCACAATATATTATAACTTAGAAGAGGTATGCCGTAATCCAAGCTATAACATATTTGAAAGGTAGGTGAATGACGATTCACCAATTTCCACCATGAAAAACGAAATATAAATATTAGGTTTTTAATTGGTTCTTAGAAATTCCTAGATTCTTTTGAGATTCAATGAACTTTTCAAAGGCATGTTTCCATCTCGAGTGTGCCCTCCAAGTTTTGTGACTGGGATACCGAGGATCACAAAACGAGGTGTGAAGTAACCATGCAAATCACTTGGTACCCTCAAGGTTTATCACTCAATCGATGTGCCGGTAAACCACACACGCTCCACCGATGCTATGGTAAACCTTAAGTCACCCTTTACCTACCTTGTTAAGTCCAAGTTAGTGTGCCGGTTAACCACACACGCTCCACCAACGACTTAAACAAAGTGTAAAGTGTAATTTCATGGATTAGCACCTTATTCACATTTTCCTAAAGTAACTAAGATTGGGAATTTAATAAAAGCATTTAGTTACTTTATAATATTCATCATACTTTTAATGAGAATTTATAAGTCCTTGTCTTACCCGTTCGGCTAACGACCCTCCACCGATCAAGGAAGCGGTGGGTGAGAGTGGACACCCATTAAGTTGCCATTTTATAGGCAACAACCTTATACCCCCCTTATAGACCGGCTTCGTGAATGAGGCGTACTAGCGGTAAGACGACTTGACGTTATACATATATATATTAGTAACTTATAATATTATAAAGTATAAGGGTTGAATTTTAACTTTTAAAATTCTAAGGGTTGGAACTAAAGTTTTAATCAAGACTTTACATGTTCCAAAACTTGAGGGCAAGTTTTGTAAACTTCCAAAAATTTTCATTTCTTATAACTTATGAATTAATTGAGTAATAAAAATGAAGACTCTTCATTTTTATAACTCTTGTGTTCTTTTAATGGCTTTAATAAAAGTGAGACTTTTGGTTTTCCATAACTTGAGGACAAGTTATGGACTCCATTAAAACACATTATGATCATGAATTAAACTACCATGAAGGTTACAAACAATTCCTATGATCATCTAATCTTCATAAGTTCAAGAACATGAATATGAACACTTTCAAGAATCAAAAATTACACTTAAAAAAAACTTGTTGTTTTAATAATTGCCATTGTAAATGGATTAGCATAAACATTACACCATCTAAAACAAGCTTTAAAACATCAAAAGAGTTTAGGGTAATGTTTCTAGTCCATTTCCAGCAACAAATGTGCAAACTTTCATACGAGCAGAAAACAGAAAAACGATTTTTTTTTCAAGCTGTTTGCACAAAAAAAAAAACAAACGAACCTGGCTCTGATACCACTGATGGGTTTTGAGCATTCTAACACTTCCTAAGTGTACATACAACCCTAATAACCTTGGATCTATGTTTGTCTAATAATCATGCAAAGTTGAATTCCAAGGTTATATTCCTATCTAGCATACATGGGGAACATTTTTAACTTGAATGAAAGATAGAATAACTTACCTTGTTGTTGATTATGATCCTTGAAACCTTGTGAGCCTAGCACCCCAAGTGTGATGCCTCAAATGCTTCACACAACACCAAATGCAAAGGAGTAAACTTTGAGAGAATCTTATGTGTAGCCAATTTTGGTGGAGAATGGGTTTCTTATATAGTGTTGACACATCTAGGGTTACACCATGTAAACCCTAATGTGTCATGACTCTTCATTTCCATGACCCATGGGTTTGTAACTCCCATGGAGCATCCTATGGGTGGAACCCAACTTGATAATCCATGGAGCCTCTTAGCCCACTATATAAGATATGGAAGATTTACATAATCTACCCATATATTTAATTAGTTATCTTTTGATCACTTAATTAATTCTAAATTAATTCTTGATCAAACTAATTAAATAATATTATTAATATATTAGAACTTATAATATATTAATAAACCATAAGTGTTATTTCTCTCATTTTAGTTTATCCAATTGCATGGTGCCATGCAACCCAAATGGACCATGCCGGGTCGGGTCAAGTACATACCAGAAATAGTTATGGACTTAGACACCTTATCCAACACTACGTGTATTCCTTCTAAACTGACCACATGACCTAGGAAATCAACTCTCCTAATCCAAAACTCGCACTTTGAGAACTTCACATATAACTTCTCTGTTCTCAGTGTTTGCAAGACTTGTTGGAGATGTTGGCCATGCTCCTCCTTGCTTCTTGAGTAGATAAGAATGCCATCAATGAAGACTATTACGAATTTGTCCAGGTACGGATGACACACTCTGTTCATTAAGTCCATGAACACATCAGGTGCATTTGTCAATCCGAAAGACATCACTACAAACTCGTAATGACCATAACGAGTTCTGAACGCTGTTTTGGGAACATCCTTCTCCAGAATTCATAATTGGTGATACTAGGATCTTAAGTCTATTTTTGAGAAGTAGCTCGCACGTTGAAGTTGGTCGAACAGATCGTCAATGCGAGGTGTAGGATATCGATTCTTGATGGTAAGTTTATTCAGCTCGCGATAGTCTATGAACATACGGAATGATCCATCCTTCTTCTTCAAGAACAAAACCAGTGCTCCCTATGGTGAGAAGCTTGGTATTATGTATTTATAGTCATAGCTCCCAGCCCCAATGTATTTATAGTTTGTATATATTCTATGAATTGATATACTGAGTTCACAATAAACATTGCTCTGATACCAATCTGTCACACCCCACAAACCAGACGGCGGAAACGTCCGGGGTGGATGACTTCATTTGTAGTATCACAACACATGCATTATAGTAATCAAAGTACAAACAACCATTGCATTAATAAGTATAAGTTTTTACATGTGTTCAATCATTATATATTGACACCAAAAATAGTTATAGCAAAAGATAGAAGACATGACTCAAAACAGCTCCGTCTTCGCAAAAGCTCGGGGAGTACCTATCTATTGATTCCCTAAGAATACAAGTAATTTGAAAAGAGAGTATCAACATAAAGTTGAGTAAGTGCATAAGTATTTAAGTTTGAAAGCTTGTTTTCTGTTCTTTGAATATGTAAACTGTTCCAGAAAATCCTATATTTTCTAATGTATATGAAAAGTAGTTTTAATCTCATAAAACCATTCTGTTTGTAAGCCAGTGTTCTGTATTTGTATTCTTTTGTAAAACCTGTAAAAGTGAGTGTGCCTGGCTTCACCAGCTGTTATTGTAAACTGAAATGTAATACTGTAAATTGTATCTTGGTAAACTAGTACTTTGAAAATGTACTCATGTTTAGTTAATTATACACTAACCGTATTGTTAATATCTTTTTAATGAGTTATTATAACCATACTATTACTAGATGGCCTAAAACAACGTTTTGAAGGTGTCAAACTGTTGATAACAATTGTCACTCGTAGGCGTGTATGCCCGACTGTAGCTAGCAGTCTGAGCGCGGGGTTGTCAATCCCATATAGATCTATACACACTTGTTTCGATCCCCGACCGGAGATTCTGGTTATAATGTCAGGACTTTAACTATGTTGTTTAAATGAATAAACAACCTGAATCTACTGACTCATAAAAAGCATATAGATGTTATGTGTATAATAGCAGTAAAAACCCAATCATTCTTAAATAAATGATTGATAGTATGCTCCTGATTTAGTATTCTTGAAATGTATTTGTAAAATGTATACTCTTGATAAGTTTTGAATCAAAACCTTGTTCTTGTAAAAATAGTGTACTCTAGTATACTTGAATTGTGAGTTAGTGTTCTTTGAGTCATAAATTATACCTATTATAATTTATATGTACTTTCTGAATTGATACTAATTGTTCATGAATGTAACCCCTTGCTCGACATGTTACAAAGGGTATTGAAACTGAATGAAATAACCTTTATATTTATATACATATACAAATATATATAACTAAAATTTAAACGACATTCGGACAAATAACCGATACCCTAAGCCCACATCCAAACAAGGAAAAGGAAATAAGGTGAGTTATTAGTCCTAAGCCCTTTAAATCTTATTTATATAAATATATATAAATAAATATGATTTTTGGGGAAAAACATAAGTTTATAAAATAATTAAAAAAGTTTAACATTTTGAAATACTTTTGATAACTTGATGTCATTTTAACACAATTTGAAACCATTTGATTTAAAGATAATTGAAATCCATTTTGGTGAGATATTTTTGAAACCATTTGTTACAACACAAAATCCTTGTGCTAGACTTGTATTCCCCCCTAAAAACTGTAAAAACTATGAAAATACGGGGGTATGAACTCACCTTTTAAAGGGTGATTCGATTGATGAATTGATATAGGACGTTTATTTCCACAAGTGAAATCCCATAGTAAAACAAGTCCTATAAAGCATTTTATATAGCATATATGCAACCAATTAGCTAATATAATCATAGGAATGATTGGAAATTGGACTAATTTGTAAGTATAACTTACAAATAGGAGTGTTAGAAGCTAAAATGGAGGCTGAATTGAGTTCACGGCCAGGAGGGTTCACGACCCATTAGGTGTTCACGGCCCTGATGGTGTTCACGGTCCTGTGTTCTTGATGAATAAAGAACACCTGAAGATCCTTAACAAGTTTCTAAGAAGATTCAAAGGTTTTTAGATGGGTGTTCTTCGTGTTCTTCGCGTGTTCTTCGTGAAAACTAGTGAAATTAACGGATTTCAGCCTAGTATATAAAGATTTTAGGATGTTCTTGAAGTGATAACAATATAAGGAAATGATACCTATTAGATCTTATGAAGAACTAGTGATTATCACGAAATATGATGAGAAGGGATGAATTTGGCATGTTCTTGAGGAGAGAGGTTGTTCTTGGCTGATGATACTTGAGAGAAAAAGGTTGGAATTTCGTTTGAAAGTGTGGAAATGAAGTAAAACTCAGTTGAAACATATATATATGCGAGGGTTCACAGTCCGAAGGGTTCACGACCGTGAACCTCGTACACGACCCAAAGCCTGATCACGGCCGAAGCCTGATCACGGCCTCGTTCACGGTCCAAAGTTCTCGGTTTTGTTCACGGCTGCGAGGTTGCGGTCCGAAGGGAAAGAAAGAAGAAAGATGATGCGAATGCTCTCGGATCCCACTTATTCCCTTCTTAACACCTAATAATCTTAGGGTTTTAACATGCAAAGGTTATTATTCCAACCTTAATAAAAATCCAAATAATAAAGAGGACTTTACTTGACCCATGTTTGACTTTACAAGTAGAAAAACAACGGGTTGTTACACCTTAGGGCCTTTATAGTCACGACTGCCATTCACTGGGGCTTCGGTCGCCGACGCTCTTGTCATCAAGTCAGCAACTTCCATGACCTTCCAGCATTGGGCAAGCGTCAGCCCCATACATGGTCTTACGACTTTACGGAGACCTATATTTTTGGTAAATGGTCGCCCGAACCATGTTATTGTGACCCCCTTTGTAAGGATTTATGAGGAGGCATCCTTCTCCCGAAGTTACAGGGACATTTTTTTGAACTCCTTAGAGAGAGTTGTCTCGTGCCCTAGGTATTCTCTACCTACCCACCTATATCAGTTTCAGGTACATGTACCCTTTTGTTGAAGGTCGTTCGAGCTTTCATAGGAGTATTCCATCAATTACTTCAACGATGTAGTGCCTGGTACTCGAACATTGGCTCGATACATTTTCTCTACCCCTTCTTACCCTAAAAAAGCAGGGTCACCTTACGTTCTTGAACCGATAACCATCTTTTGGCTAACCTAGCTTCCTCCGTCCCTCGGGACCAATAAGGAGTACTACAAGCATATTCACCTTGTTGTCCATCGACTATTCCTTTCAGCCCGATCTTAGGCCCTGAATCAACCTTCGTGGATGAACCTTGCAGAGGAACCCTTTGGGTTTCGGGGTATTAGATTCTCACCAATGTTTGCGTTACTCAAGTTACCACTTGGCTACGCCCCATTGGATTATTAAAGATCAAATGTTGCATGATACGAGTTGAACAATGAATTTAGGGATAGTTTGTAGCATGCAGATGAAATTAAAAGTCCTTAGAGTAATTGGTATTCGTGTAAGGACCAAATACACAAATCAATTTAGGGATCGGTGAATAATGAGTAAATACTCATTGTACTTAGTAATTAACCATGATTTTGAGATGTAATTCAATCTGAACCAATGTACCTAAATTGATCCGTTTCTAATCAGTTTTTCTTGTTAGTTTAGCTCTTGATTTATTTGAGTTATTATAATCAAAACCCCATTTTTTATTGCTTTCGTCTATTAGTATAACTTATAATAAAAAGATCTAATGTTAATTCACTACCTTTCCTCAAGTGTTCGACACATTTTTTTGCCATAACTATATTATTTCATAATTAGGTACACTACCTAGTGTGTACTAATTGAAATAAAATCAAATTTATAAATTTAAAATTAGTGAATAAAATACACATCAGAACCCAAACCGAGCCATATCGAGTTCTCAATCTCATAGTTCATATCACGATTTAACCAATAATATAAACTTTATAAAAAAGCCCTCACAGTTTAAGAATAAAATACTTAGCCCCTTATTTTTTCCGACTTTCAACATCTTACAATTCTAACCCATATTTCATTTTCTACACACTTTCTAGTTCGTGTATTACATATTGTATATAGTTCATCAATATTTTTTTTGTCTCCATTAATGGTTATATTTGTTATTTTTTGTCTAATATAGTATTTTTTTCTGAGATATTTAATACAAATGTTTGTCCATTCTAATTTTATGTATAAAACATTATTAATAATGTTAGTATTCTTTGATTGATCATTAGTTTAAGAGATAATGACTTGAGAGGTAATATAGTTTAGCTTTTGATCACATTTGGTCACTAAACTTTTTTTCCGTGCTTTATTAACCCTTAAACCTGTTGAAAAATGTAAATGTTATCCTTATCGCCAGATTTAACCGGTTTCACAGGTTTGAACTTTAATACCCATTAAAGGAGTATTAGGTGGAAATGGTGTGGACTGCCCCCTCATTAAAGTAGAATTCGAAATCACATTTGTTCCTTAAAATCAATTAGGGCATGAATTATTCGTCTCCTTCTATCGTCTCTGAAGAATGCCATCGTCATCAACTCCCAATGATCGAAACTTCATTAAAGTGGATTTCCACTACAATGGGACGTTTGTACCAAATCTGTTAGTCTACTTTGATCGTGACAGAGCATCTGTTCGAGATGTTGACTTCAGTGGGTTTGACTATGAAGAGTTCATTGATTTCCTACAGAAGCTCACCAGAACGAAAAGCAAAGATGTGTACTTCTGCCTTCCACAAGAATCGTTAAGCTAGGGCATTCATACACTGGTCAACGATGGTGACTACAAAGAATTTTTGGATATGGCATACACTAATGAGAAGAGAATGAATGTGTATTTCGACCCCCAAAATGAACCTATCTTCGACTGGATTGAGGATGAGCTAAGTGAAGATGAACATGACAATTGCGAAGAAGATGAATATTCAGTCTTTTTAAAGGCATGTTATGTTGACCATGAAGAAGATGATGCTTCTTCTCCATTTCCAGCCAAGAAAACCGTACATGAAATTTTTTGTACATTCTTTGTCAAGATACAATGAATGAAGATACAGTGAATAAAGATGAAGAGGATGAAGATGTTCTACCCCAATACATTGTGCATAATGAGAGACAGCCATGGGATTAGATGAAACCAATGATAGGTATGTGATTTGCTAACCTTACTGATCTTAAATATATGTAAAGCAACTAGGCATTTGCTAATGGGTATGATCTTTGGTTTGAAAAAAATGACTCTGAAAGATTGTTAGTTAAATGTTGCAAAAAGAACAAGTCACCATCTTGCCCCTTTAGACTTTGGGCCTCCTGGATGAACATAATTGTTGTAGAGTGTTTAAGTTTGGGTCAATAGTTACTTGTAAATGGTTAGGCAATCATTTTATGAGTATATAGAGAAGCCAAAAATAAGTGCAAGGAAGATGAAAGCTAAAGTGTCCACAAAAATTCAACATGAATGTGAGTGTGGGACAATGTAGAAATGCAAAGAAGTTTGTATTACAAGAGATTGAAGGAAAACTCATTGAACATTATGGGAGATTGTTTTCATATGGTCAGGAAATTTTGAGGACAAATACTGGATCTACTGTGAGTATGGATGTAGACATCATGCCAGATTCCACAACTTTGTTTTTCCAAAATATATGTGTGTTTTAAAGATGTAAGGGATGGTTGGGTAGAAGGGTACAGGCCTGTAATTGGCCTTGATGGTTGTTTTTTAAATGGTTTAGTTAGAGGAGAAGTTCTATCAGCTATTGGGAGGGATGCAAACAACCATATCTACCCTATAGCATGGGATGTGGTATGTATGGAGAACAAGGACACCTGAAAGTGATTCATATATCTACTTGTGGAGGAAATTGATGGTGCTCTTAGTACAGACATTACCCTTCTTTTTGATGGACACAAGGTTAATTTTTGTTGCCTTTTTCACTCATTATGTTGTTGTTATTTGTAGGGGTTTTTAGAAGCAGTTAAGGAAAGATGTCCAGAAGCTGAACACAGACAATGTACCAGACACATCTTGGCTAATTTTAGTAAAAGATTTGTTGGTTAATATTTCAGCAAGTTGTTTTGGAGGGCTGTCAGAGTTAGTACTGTGGAGAAGTTCAAATGTATAACGGAGAGGATTAAATCTATAGATACTCATTCCTATGATTACCTTATAGATAGAGATCCTACTAGGATAGTTAAAACATGTGAAACCGACTAAAAGCAGTCATAAGGGTAACATTTACACGTTTGAACAAGTTTAAGGGTTAATACAACACGAAAAAAAAATTAGTGACCAAATGTGACCAAAAACTAAAATATATTACCTCTCAAGTCATCATCCCTTAGTTTAACTAGTCCCTTTTATAGATCTTTCAAATTATTTTGAAACGATATATTGGACAACTAAGAGCTTTCTATCAAGTACAATAATTGAAATTATTATTCCCTCTTTTGCTATGGAAAATGACAAAGATATTTCTTATTTTAAATGGAATTCCTAGAAATTCTAACTTACAAAGAGACTTTAAAAGATTCATGCATTTATTTGGTAACACACGTGGTATGTTATGAAATATATATCACCAACAAAAAATTTGCCCAATGGTACGTCGTACATTCAGTAACAAAGTTTTTACGATGGATCAAATCATCATTAATTATTAGGGTTTCAGATAAACACATAACACATAATAAGGATGCAAATAAGAAAATACATAACATAATATTTAACAGTAATCATGTTAGATTCACAGGAAAACTATATCTTTTTATTATTTTTAAAATATTGTAGTTTACAAGATATATTGGAATCTCCAAATATTTAGAAAATGAGCCTAAACATGTACATATAGAGAAACTCACATATTTCTTATCGTTCTCTGGTAAACCCACGAGATGTTAGCCACCATAGACCTCTCGAGGCTTCCGACTCTCTTTGTCTTTGGACTATATCTCTGGTTTGAAATCTCAATATAAAATATGCATAATAGTACATACCCAAAAAAATATATTTGAGGACACTGCATATGATAAGACTCCACAACTCAAAACAGGGCCGACATGTCAGGAGCAAGGTTCTAAAATGCATGAGTCGTGACGTAGCGGTAAGGTCAAGCCTCGAACTTTACGAGTCATGTCGTTTTTCAAGACGTGATGTAAGGCGACAATTTTGTATTAATTTATAACTATTTTACCACACAAATATATATATTTATATCAAATATAACCGGATTTTAGAAGTGTTATATCAACAACTAATAACAAATTAAAAGTTAAAAAAAAAAAACACAGTACTTGTACGCCCGATAAGAAAAGGCATAACAAAAAGAAAAAAACCATGCCTCCAACGAAAAAACTCGCACCATAACATGCCATGACATGTCATATTGTCACACGTCACGCCTAACAGCAACATCATAAGACTTTTCGTAACGGTGAAGTTGCGCCTCATGCCAAGGCGCGTCATGGCGCGCGCCTTTTAAAACACAGTTAGGAGTACCCATGCCCAAATGGTTGTGCATATTAAATATCAATTTTGCTTTTGTTTTGATGTACGATAAATACATTTTTTTGATAAATATCTCTGTACACGCCATTAATTGATTACTAGTTTGTAGTCACATGCAAAAGTACTTTCTAGAACGTATTGGATTCGTACTCATAACTGGTTAAAATTTTAAATTACTTTAATGATGATATGATATGAGTCTACTTTGTGCTTAAAAACATCTATCGATATAAGCATCTGCATCACAATTTATGTTTTTGAGCTACACAAACCCTAAGCTCGTTATTTGTGTACTTAGTTACAACAAGTTTAGCGTTAAAATTCATAAACATGTTAGAGTGTCATATTTGAGGATTTTAATGTTAGACTTGCAAACTTAGAGACAACATGTCGCGACAAAAACATCAACTTTCAAAGGGGAAATTAATGAATAAAGTTTGAATTCGACGGAGAACGAAACATGAAAAGAAAGGGAAGCACGGGTGACATATTGTCAAAAAAAAGCACGTGACATGCACATGAAGGAGAAACAGGTGAATAGCTCTTCAATTTGACGAAATAATACTTGAAGAAATGACTACACAAGGTGACAGATTATCAAAAAGATCTTGTCATGCAGGAAAGAGAAACAGATAAAATCATGTTTACATTCAATAGGGTAGAATTAAGAAACAAAAGCATATGGTTACAAAGATTATGAGAAAGAAAAAAAAAACATCTTTAGTTACTTGGATTTTTTAGGTATTAACGCCAATTTGCAGCATATATGCTAGAACGGAAGAAAAAAGTCATGCTCAAAATCACTAAAAAAAATGAAAATATATATATATATATATATATATATATATATATATATATATATATATATATATATATAAGTTGACAGATAATTCAAAGACTTTGTGATTCGTTGTCATTTCTAAGCATAATTTATGAGTTACATCTTTTATATTATAAAACAAATGCGAAGTATTCTATCTTCTTAGAGTGATAGGAGTGGGCAACGCCCACAGGCGTTATTAGCAGAAAAAGCCAAAAAAAAAAACAGGAAACGCCGTTACCAAATGTTGTGGTGGTAACGAGAAGTAACGAGAATACCTTTAACATGCAATAACTATAGAGGGGGGCGGTGTTCATTGACGTTATTAGCCGTTATTAAGCACAATAACGGGAGTGGGCGTTGCCCACTCCTAGTAGCCTTAAACAAATGATAATTATAATTAAAAAAATGACAATTATAATATCCTCCAAATCAACCAATCTTTTAAATTATGAAAGGAATCATATATAGACAATAGTTATTTCAAAATACCTGATGTTCAAGATGTTAAAACAAAGAAAATAAACAATTTATTTTTGTTATTATTCTTCTACTTTGTAGCTCCATTTTGTTTCGAATAAATAAGATAGTTTGTTGTAATTTAGCGTTTGGTAAAAACACAAAAATAGTTTATCGTACTTTATAAGCTAGCTTCAGATAACTTATTAATAAGCTAGCTTATAAGTTAAAAGTTAGTTTTTCAGCTAAGGCGCCAAACATACGTCTTTAGCCGAATAACACTAAGGGTGGTGGGTTTACTAAACTCTTACTTCCATTGATGCGATATCAGTGTCTTCTCCCTCTTCCTTTCTTTTTTCCTTCTCTCTTTTCCATAAGACTATGAGATGTCGTACTACACCTCCTCTCATTCTTTGAGCGTAGCGTAGCGCCATGTCACTCCTCCTTATTCTCCCTTGCTCCCCCTTTCACCCGGGAGAGGAGGGGGGGTTGATGTTCACTGCAGCCACATCAGCTGTAACGTTCGTTTCCCGAAGAAGGTTGGCTAAAGACTTAAGGAATCAAAAATAGGGTTTTTGGAGAAAACCCTCTGCCACGACGTGGTGCATGGATGACCACGACGTGGCGTGAGCTAAATGAAACGCGTGTTTTTGGAATACACCACTACGTGACATGAAGATGGCCACACTGTGTCAGCCGCTGCAGGCCAAACCCAAGATTTTTAGGGTTTCCCTCATATATAAACATCTTAACTCCCATTCTAGGTCATCTTCTTCAGCCTCCTCCTCCCCATCTCGAAACCCTAGTCTCCTTTCCATGATGTTGAGCTTGGTGGCTTGATCTTGAGGTTGTTTCCTTGATTTGGTGAAGCTTATGAAGGAAGGAAGTCCATCTTAGTGCAAGAAGCAAAAGAGCAAGCCTAGATCCATCATCTTCTTTAAGTTTATGGACCTTTGGAGGTAGAAAGCTTGCACCTTGACCTTGTTCTTTTGAGATTCATGTTGTTGATCATTATTAGTTGGTTTTTGGTCCCATTCTTGGATGCTCTTGGAGTTTGAGGAACTTCAGAGCTTAATATGATATTCTTATTGTCACGAACTTCTGTTAATGGAGAAAAAGGTCTTAGCTTGAGTGTTCTTGGTCCCATGTTCAAGTTTTGGTCATATGAAGAGCTTAAAGGACTTAGGGTTGCAGATATTGCCTTGGTGTAAGGTCCTAATGGATAAAGTTGGAAACTTTATCCATTAAGTCATTGAGAGGATTTAGATCTGGAGTTTTGGGCTTAGATCTGTAAGGATTAATTGCTTAATGAAGAAAATGGAACTTCAAATATTTCCCACGATGTGGCCAAGGAAGGCCCACACCGTGGTTGAGTCAAAAGTTGTGACTGTTTTATCCTAACATTACCACGACGTTGTTGGATTAGGTGTCTAAGCCCATAACTATAATTGGTATGTACTTGAATTGATAGCAGCACAGTCCTTTTGGGTTGCCCTCAACCTAGCAACTGGACAAGGAAATTATGAAAGGAGAGATATTAATTTATAAGATTAATAAATTAATATATATATATAAATGATTTATTAATATGTTAATGGATTAATATATTAATTAGAAATCATTATGTTTAATTAATTGTTAACCAGAAATTAATCAGAATTGATTTTGGGGTTAAAAGAATTAATTATAAGGTGCAGGGACTAGTTTGCAATTATCTAATAGTTGAGTGGAAGGCTCTAGAACCCCCTTGGAAGAGGGTGGACGAAATCTTTAGGGGAAACCCTAATAATTTCGTCCATAGGGGCTTGGATAAGGCCCTTGGGTTTGCTTAGGCCCTAAGCAAAGGATAACTAGGGTTTCCCTTAAACCCTAGATCCCTCAGCTATATAAGGAGCCTCCTGGTTCATGTTTTTGGTCACTCTTTCTTTTGAAGAAACCCTAAGGCCGAGATTTTGCATACTCCCTCTCCCCTCTCTCTTCTACTTTCCTTCTTGCTAGTCATTGGGTGTGATTCCATTAGAGGCATTACACTTGTGGTGCTAAAGCTTCCAAGAAGATCAAGATCAAGATCAAGGGAATATCAATTGTTTGCTATAACAATTGAAAGGTATGTAAACCCTAAACCCTAGTTTGTTAATTTCGAAATTAGCCTCTCTCCTCTAGGGTTCTAGTTTTGCAATTCAAAGTTGTATGTTCAATAGTTAAAACATAGATCCAAAGTAGGTTGCATGTGAACTTAGGAATTGTTTTCTAGTTTATTTGTTGTACCTAAAACCCATCAGTGGTATCAGAGCCATTGTTGTTTTAAATTGAATTGCTACAATTGTTGAATTGCAAATTAGGGTTTATAGCTATTAAACCCTAAAGGCCAATTTTTCGATTTCTAGGGTTTTGGATCAAAGGGTTTTTTTTCGAAAACCCTAGCCTCCAAAGAACCCTAATCGAAATTAGGGTTAGGGTTTTGAAAACCCTAGCCTCCTCCCTTATGAATTTCGAAATATGCTAAGAGGATAACTAGGGTTTCTTGTTTTTGGATAATTGTTACTTAATTAGATTAATTGGATAATTATCCTTACCCTATTTTTCGAAATTAGAGGGATAAGGATTAGGATTAAATTAATTGATTAATTTAATTAGATAATCCTTACAAGATTTAATAATTTGATTAATAGTTAATTAAAAGATAAATATTAAATCTAGTTAATTGGTTTATTTAAATTTAAATTTAATAGCTTAAATTTCGAAATTTATAAACCCTTGAAGTTTTAAAATGTTTTAAAACACACCTTATATATATATTATAATTAAAAGTTTAATATTATATATGTATAAGAACATGGTCAGTCAAATCGCTAGTATGCCTCATTCACGAAGCTAATCTATAAGGGGGGTATAAGGAAACTGCCTATAAAATGGTAGTTGAATGGGTGTCCACTCTCACCCACCGCTTCCTTGATTAGTGGAGGGTCGTTAGCAGAACGGATTTGATAGGACAACTACTTCTCATTAAAAGTATAATGATATTAAAGAAAGTACTAGAACATTATTTTCAAAATCCCAACTCTAGTTACTTTAGGAAAAATGTGAAAAGTATGCTAATCCATGAAATTGCACATTATGCTTTATTGGTCGTTAGTGGAGCGTGTGTGGTTAACCAGCACACTAAAAGGCACTAATAAAGAGTAGTAATGGGTATCTCATAATTGTCATTTTGATGGAGCGTGTGTGGTTTACCAGCACATCAATAGTTAATGATAAAGACAATGAGGTTACCAAGCACATTTGCATGGTTATTCACATCTTGTTTGTGATCCTCGGCATCCCAGTCACAAATAGAAGAGCATAATCTGAGATTAAAACATGCCATTGAATAGTTTCAATGTATCTCAAAAGAATTAGGAATTTCACTTCGTTTGTTTCGTCTAATGGTGGAATTGGTGAATCGTCATTCGCCTACCTTTATGAAATTTGCACTTGGATCTCGGCATCCCATTTCTGAGTTGTGAATCTTCATAGTTGGATCCTAACCTTGATATTATATCTTTGGGTTACTCTATTAAGGTATCTTGAAATCTAACTAAAACTTCCTTTCTTTTCAGATGTCTACTCATGGAAACACTTCTACTTCATCCTCCTCCAACCAGAACTTCTCCTTGCTCAATATATGCTCCAAAGTCGTTATGGATGGCTCAAACTATAACGATTGGATGCGCAACATCAAGATGGCTCTTCGTTTCGAGAACAAAGAATATGTTCTTGAAAAGGAGCTCAAAGAGCTTGATGAGAATGAAGCTACTCCTGAAGATCTTGCTGCCTACAAGAAACATTACGATGATGCTACCAAAGTGGCATGCATCATGGTGGCAACTATGTCCCCAGAACTGCAGAGGTACTATGAGGACTACTGGCCTTTCGAGATGAACAAGGACCTTATGGAAAAGTACCATAAGCGAGCTCGTCAAGAAAAGTTCGAAGTAGTCAAGTCACTCATGGCTTGCAAGATGAAAGATGGGGAGTCGGTTGTGTCACATGTGCAAAGAATGCAACGCTACATAGAGCGTTTGGTCAAGCTCAATATTCACTTTGATGAGGAATTGGCCATTGACATGGTCTTGAACTCACTTCCTGAATGTTATGGTCAGTTTATTCTAACTTACCATTTGAACAATACTGAGCAGACCTTGGCCCAATTGCACAACTTGTTGCAGACAGCTGAGGCAGGGATGAAGGGTAAAAGTATACCCTCCACACCTACGAGTGCCCCTGTTTTGGCTATTGGACAGGGAAAGGGGAAAAAGAGGAAAGGTCCTCCCAAGCAAAACTGGAAGAGCAAGGCTCAAGCTGGGTCATCTAGTAATGGCCCAAAGGCTAAGCCCAATGGTTCCACTCCCCATGTTTCTGATCCAAAAGAGGCAGTTTGCTTTTACTGCAACCAAAAGGGGCATTGGAAGAGATCTTGCCCACAATATCTGCAAGATATCAAGGATGGCAAAGTGAAGCCATCTTCGGCAGGTATTTACACTATTTCTGCTAATAACTCATTATCTTCTCGTTCATGGGTCCTTGATACAGGATGTGGTTTTCATATCTGTTCTGATTTGCAGGGTCTAAAGGAAAGTGAGGAGATAGAGCGAGGAAGGATAAACCTGATCATGGGAAACAGAAAGTCTTCACCAGTAACCAAGATCGGAGTTTATCAGCTTCTGCTTAGTAATGATGTTAGATTAGATTTAATAAATTGTTGCTATTCGTCTGAGATGACGAGAAACATTATTTCATTTCATGCATTGTTCAGACAAGGTTTTACATATTCTTTTAATGATTTGAATGGTTCAATTTCTGTTTATAAGAATGGTGTTTTTATGTTTGAAGCTTTGCCTTGTAATGGTGTGTATGAAACAGTGACTTGTGTTGATAGCCTAGGAAATAGTGTACTTAATATTGACTTGTCTAATAGTGTAGACAAGGCATGCTTGTGGCATTGTCGTCTTGGACACATTAACAAGAAACGCATAGCCCAACTCCAAAAGGATGGAGTGTTGGAATCATTTGACCTAAAATCAAATGATATGTGTGAATCTTGTCTTTTGGGAAAGATGACAAAATCACCATTCACAGGGTCTTGTGAAAGAGGTGAAGGTCTGTTGGATCTCATACACACGGATGTGTGTGGGCCCTTCAGATCAACTACAAGAGATGCTAATCGATTCTATGTGACTTTCACTGACGATTATAGCAGATATGGATATATCTACTTGATCAAGCATAAGTCAGAAACTTTTGAAAAGTTCAAAGAGTTTAAGCATGAAGTCGAAAATCAATTGGGCAGAAAGATAAAGATACTTAGATCCGATAGAGGCGGGGAGTATCTTAGTATCGAGTTTAACGACTATCTGAAAGAATGTGGGATAGTCTCACAATTGACTCCTCCTAGGACACCACAGTTAAATGGTGTAGCTGAGAGGCGCAATCGAACCTTGTTAGACATGGTTCGTTCTATGATGAGTCGGGCTTCGCTTCCTATTCACTTCTGGGGGTATGCCTTAGAGACAGCCGCCCACATCCTCAATCTTGTCCCTACAAAGAAGGTTGCCAAAACACCTCACGAAATGTGGACAGGGAAAGTTCCCTCGTTAGCGCATATTAAAGTCTGGGGTTGTGAAGCTTTCGTAAGACGAGAGACTCACGACAAGCTAGCAGCTAGAAGTGAGAAATGTGTTTTCATTGGTTACCCAAAGCAGTCTTTTGGATATTTGTTCTACAGGCCTAGTGAGAACGTGGTCTTTGTAGCACGAAGAGGAGTCTTTCTTGAAAGAGAGCTCATATTCAAAGAGGACAGTGGGAGCACTATTGACCTTGAAGAAATTCAAGAGTCAGCCAATGAGGGAACCTTAGATGACACTAGCACTCAACCAGAGGAAACAGTTCCTGTTGAACCAATTGATAACTCATTACCTCTTAGAAGATCCACTAGGGTGAGTGTGCCACCTGAGTTGTATGGTTTTCATATTACTTCAGATGGTGACACATTCATAAGTGACAGAACACTGGTAAACTTAGATGAACCAGTCACTTATAAGGAAGCAATGGCAGGCCCAGAGGCTTCCAAGTGGAAAGAGGCAATGGACAGCGATATTAAGTCCATGTATGACAACCAAGTTTGGAATTTGGTTGATAGTGCACCAGGTCGCAAGACAGTTGGGTGCAAATGGATCTTCAAGAAGAAGACAGACATGGATGGAAATGTGCACACATTCAAGGCTCGACTGGTTGCAAAAGGTTTCACTCAAACCCCAGGGGTTGACTATGATGAGACCTTCTCACCAGTAGCTAAGATTAAATCTATTAGGATATTGCTCGCCATAGCTGCCTTTCATGATTATGAAATCTGGAAAATGGATGTCAAAACTGCTTTCCTTAATGGGAAGTTGGTTGAAGATGTTTACATGAGTCAGCCAGAGGGTTTTGTTGATGCAAAGTTCCCCAATAGAGTGTGCAAGCTTGAGAAATCCATTTATGGATTGAAACAAGCATCTCGCAGCTGGAATCTTTGCTTCCATGAGAAAGTCAAAGAGTTTGGTTTCTCTAGAAGTGAAGATGAGTTTTGTGTGTATATCAAGGCTAGTGGGAGTATAGTAACTTTTCTGGTGTTATATGTCGATGACATATTACTCATTGGTAACGATGTTCCAACCTTGAAAGAAGTTAAGTCTTGGCTTGGAAAGTGTTTTGCCATGAAAGACCTTGGAGAAGCTGCCTATATTCTTGGGATTAGAATATTGAGAGATAGAAAGAAGAGACTAATTGGACTTAGTCAGAGCACATACTTGGATAAGGTACTAAAGAGGTTTAGTATGGAAAACTCCAAGAAGGGAGAGCTACCTATCCAGAGCAATACCAAATTGAGTAAGACTCAATGCCCGAGTACAGATGTTGAAATAGATGACATGAGTCGTGTACCTTATGCTTCCGCTGTCGGATCGATCATGTACGCTATGACATGTACTCGCCCTGATGTGGCATTTGCTTTGAGCATGGTCAGTCGCTATCAGGGAAACCCAGGTAGAGCTCATTGGGTAGCAGTTAAGAATATACTCAAGTATTTGCGAAGGACAAAGGACTGGGTCCTTGTGCTTGGTGGCAGTGATACTTTGAGAGTAGATGGTTACAGTGATGCCAGCTTTCAGACGGATAGAGATAACTTCCGTTCTCAGTCAGGCTGGGTGTTTTTACTGAATGGAGGAGCAGTTACTTGGAAGAGTTCCAAGCAAAATACGGTGGCTGATTCTACTTGTGAATCAGAGTACATAGCAGCAAGTGAAGCGTCGAAAGAAGCAGCTTGGTTGAGGAACTTCATCGGGGATCTCAGAGTTGTTCCAACCATCCAGGAGCCTATGGAACTGTTCTGCGATAATGAAGGAGCGGTTGCCTTGACAAAGGAACCAAGAGATCATGGTAAGACCAGACATATCGACAGAAAGTACCATTTCATCAGACATAGAGTAGAAGAAGGCCATCTTATAGTAAAGAGGGTGTCATCTGAAGATAACCCAGCAGATCCTCTCACAAAGGGTCTGAGTAGGGCTAAGCATATTCAGCATGCTCGGAGCATAGGACTGAAAGATGATATTAGTTTTAGTAGTTAGATTAGTTTTTGAAACTTGTAACAAAGTAAATGTAATTGACTTTTGGTGATTAAATAATAAAGTATTATTTATAAGTTTGGCTACTACCTTTTGTCGATTGTTTATTATTGTGTTTCATTTTTGCATGTTTTACTTCCTGAATAATGAGATTATTCAAACTCCACAGTCGCTCGTACTCTTGGAAGTAAGTAGTGAATTAAGACTGTCATGAATTGGATTGCAGATTGTCTAAGGATAGACATGGGAATAGAATTGCTGCAACGTTCATGAGTACTCAGAAATTGAGATTTGAGTATTGGATAAACCCTCGCTCAGAGTATTACTTCATGGAATTCATCACGAGTAATACTGAGACGATAATATCTTATAATCTTGAAACGAAGATATATGAGTTGTAATTTACAAGTCGGTTGTGCATTGGTGATACGAAAACGCATCAGTAACTTGGTGTTATAAAACGTATTGTCATGCATAATTTGATGAGTAAAAGATACAAGCATATGAGTCAACGTTTATTCGTTCCTTTTGCCCTAACAGGAAAAGCGATATATGTGGGCCCCTCGATGATTTGGTGTTGACTTATGTGCTGGGCCCAGCCAGGACTAAATTGATGTGTTCGATTAGAAGTCCTACATCATCACAAATCAGGAATCGGGAAACATAGATTCTGGACAAACAGATTGATTACATTCCATGTCTTTTGTCTGGGGATATCAAGCAGAACGAAGGGTTATATGATCACTTATCTTAGGACACGTAACTGACTGGGTCAGAGTTCGGCAGCAGCTTTTTGGAAGCTACAATTTGCTGGTCAAATTTAGAAGGCATACTAGCAATTATAGTTACAGACTTATCCAAGTGGGAGACTGTTGGATTAGGTGTCTAAGCCCATAACTATAATTGGTATGTACTTGAATTGATAGCAGCACAGTCCTTTTGGGTTGCCCTCAACCTAGCAACTGGACAAGGAAATTATTAAAGGAGAGATATTAATTTATAAGATTAATAAATTAATATATATATATATAAATGATTTATTAATATGTTAATGGATTAATATATTAATTAGAAATCATTATGTTTAATTAATTGTTAGCCAGAAATTAATCATAATTGATTTTGGGGTTAAAAGAATTAATTATAAGGTGCAGGGACTAGTTTGCAATTATCTAATAGTTGAGTGGAAGGCTCTAGAACCCCCTTGGAAGAGGGTGGACGAAATCTTTAGGGGAAACCCTAATAATTTCGTCCATAGGGGCTTGGATAAGGCCCTTGGGTTTGCTTAGGCCCTAAGCAAAGGATAACTAGGGTTTCCCTTAAACCCTAGATCCCTCAGCTATATAAGGAGCCTCCTGGTTCATGTTTTTGGTCACTCTTTCTTTTGAAGAAACCCTAAGGCCGAGATTTTGCATACTCCCTCTCCCCTCTCTCTTCTACTTTCCTTCTTGCTAGTCATTGGGTGTGATTCCATTAGAGGCATTACACTTGTGGTGCTAAAGCTTCCAAGAAGATCAAGATCAAGATCAAGGGAATATCAATTGTTTGCTATAACAATTGAAAGGTATGTAAACCCTAAACCCTAGTTTGTTAATTTCGAAATTAGCCTCTCTCCTCTAGGGTTCTAGTTTTGCAATTCAAAGTTGTATGTTCAATAGTTAAAACATAGATCCAAAGTAGGTTGCATGTGAACTTAGGAATTGTTTTCTAGTTTATTTGTTGTACCTAAAACCCATCAGACGTGTCAAAGGAGGGCCTACGACGTGGCAATGTCCTGAATGTTGACTTTTGACCTTGGTGTTAGTCGGATCGCGTGACTGAGCAGTGCAAGGTATGAGAGTGTTGTTGCCCATCTTCGGTTCTATAGTTCAAGTGAGTTTCTCACTATACCACGTATCCCATTGTATATCCTTTTCATGGTAGGATAGAGATACTATTAGAGTACAAGTGTGCTAGTGGCTTAGAGGGAGCTCTTATTGTGCCTTGCAGTTAGAGCACTTGATGCTTTTGTATGCTAGACTCGTAGGGTCTTGACTGTTGATCGTTTGATTCTGTTTGGAGGCATATTTGGCAGAGTAACCAGGGAAGGCTAGTTGCCAAGGGAAGGTATTATGTTATTTATGCATGTATGTATGCTATATGGTTATGTGGTAGTGATAGAGTGGGTCTTATGTGGTCTGAGTTGGATAACTTGAGAACTCTTGGTCTAATGCTTGCTTGTGATGTTCTTGTCTGATTGTTCGCTCTTGGGTGGATCATCTGTTCGACTATCTACATGATGCCTGACTACATACGACTTTATGTTTTGTATGGAGGACCAGGAGGTCGCTCCTCGCAGTGGGGGTTGGGTTGGGCCTGTTTACTCCTTTGGTTGCGGCCGTTATGTATAGTTGGGCTGGGCTCGTTTGTACATTGGGTTGGGTCCGTTTATACGTTGAGATGGGCCCGTTTGTATGTTGGGTTGGGCCCGTTGTTATGCTGGCCTGGGCCCGTTATATGAATTGGGTTGGGCCCATGAACTCTTGGTTTGGGCCCGTTGCGTATGTTGCATATATATGGATAAGAGACTTTTTGCTCGACGCTAGAGTCAAGATCTTGTGTGGATGCATTGTATGTATGATGGAATATGTGGTATATTGGGGAACTCACTAAGCTTTATGCTTACAGTTGTAGATTAAATATTTTATAGGTCGTTCGTGAGAAGAGCTCGGTGGGAATGTACTCAAGCATCGAATGTATGATTCAAATCAATCAAATGGTGCTCAATGGTTTTTAAAGCAAATGTTTAATTGGTGAATATATTTTAAATTCGAAAAATCTCTTTGAAATTTTTGAGACGTTACCATTTGGTATCAGAACCTTGGTTTTGAGAGATTCTGGCGCACCTTGCGGTGTGTCTGAACTCAAATTGAGGACTGAAGGATTTTCTAAAATAAGTTTTTGGAAGAAAATGCTTTTATTCAAAGTGTAACAACCCAAATTTTCAAACAAAATTTTCATTTTTAATTACTCAAAACATTTCCATAAAACATGAATTCCAAATGCCAATTGTTTTAAAAATCCATAACATCAACATTTCATTGATCAAATCAGAGTGTCCCCAAATAAGTGGTCGGAGAGTGCATGCCGCACCATCAAGCCTTGCCCTTGCCCTTAGGCTGAGAAGTACCTAAAACAAATCAACAAACTGTAAGCTAATTCTTAGTGAGTTCCCAGAGCATACCCCACACAATCCACATAATCACATAATCCATATTAGCTATAAAAGCCACATAAACCATACATACAACATATAAGGATTCCATGGAAACCCTCCAAGGTCTTATACCTAGTGCCACTGGAACCCCCACATGGTCTTAACTACCTGCCATGGGAACCCCCACATGGTCTTCCTGGCATGGGAAGCCCCACATGGTCTTCACTACCAAGAAAATATCATACAAGCTAAACATGCAAATATACTAGGATGCCATGGAAACCCTCCAAGGTCTTACACCAGATGCCATAGGAACCCCCACATGGTCTCAATCTACTGCCACGGGAACCCTTGGGGTCTTCCATGCAAATTTCATACCAACATAACGCATAATCAATCAACAATCCACATATCATAAAATGGGCCGGCCTTGGTGCCTTAGACCCATTGGTATGGTGAAAAGACTCACCTCTCAAGTATGCTGAAGTGATAAGATATGATAAGTCCCAACCAACAGCTCCAACTCAACTGCCTACAACCATCATGTGACTAACTTGTCAAAATCCCGAAATACGAAGAATACCCTCAAAGTAAAACTTGGTCAACCATGGTCAAAGTCAAGGTCAACAGTCCATGTTGACCCAACTCGTCGAGTGCATCTAGCAACTCGTCGAGTTCCTTCAGTGTTCAGAAAGCCGAGAAAAACCCTAACCAACTCGCCGAGTTTACTCGTCAGACCGAAAACGAGAAAACCCACTCTAACTCGTCGAGTTATCTTATCAACTCGTCGAGTTTACTCTACACACCGAAAATGGGAATACCCGATCCAACTCGTCGAGTTGTCAGGGTAACTCGTCGCGTTTTCCCTTGTCTTAACATATTTAGTCCATTCAGTCGAATCCAAAGCCCCAAACTACAGATCGAGGTCCTTAGGACTGAAATACCACGTAAGGTCGCAAACTTTACGTGCATGCAAGGCCTCAAGAGGCTAAAACACTAAATCTAAGTCCCATACAAGGTTTAGGGAATGGAGAAGAGCCTAGACTAGATAAAGTGAGCAACTTTATGTCCATGGAGGCCTAGAGGTGTCCAAATCTGAAACCATATCCTCATGATAAGTACAAATCTGAGAATGACACCATTATGCACCAAAAGTGACCATATACTTTCATAAGATGAGATCTAAGAAAATAAAGGTCAATATACCAACTTTATACCTCAAGATGGTTGCCAAAGCAGAGTAGATGTCAGATCTACTGCCTCTCTCTTTACTCCAACCTCTTCAAGCTCCAAATCCCTTCACACCCACACCAAAATAACTCTCCAAAGCTCTCTCACACACTCAAGATGGTATAAGGATCTAACTAGGGTTTCTATGGGCTGTAAGGACGATGAGGGTGGCTACAAATAAGCCATAAGTTCTTTAAATAGGGTACAATTGAAGGGTTTTAGTATACTACAACATCCTATGGTGCACATACAACCCTAAATGCTTTGGATCTATGTTTTCTCTAATTAAACATGTAATATTGTTTCCAAAGCATTAAGCCTACAACTAGCATGCAATTGACATAAACAACATGGAAATGAGTTATAGAATTACCTCTTTGTTGTAGCTTGTAGTTTTGGCCTTTAAGAACTTAGCACCAATAGTGTGAATGCCTCAAATGGAATCACAACAAACCTTTGGACAAAAGATGACTTTTGAGAGAGTATGGTGTACAAAAATCGGCTCAATGATCTCCACGAACACTAGTGTGTCTAGTCACCAATTTTGGATGCTAATGGGCTTTTTATATAGTGTGGCAAGATTAGGGTTACACCATGTAAACCCTAATGTGCATGACCTTCCATATTCCTTAGGCTCCATGGGTTCAAACCTCCATGGATCATCCATGGATTCTCACATGGGTTTAGCCCAACCTAAAGAATCATGGATCATTGGCCCACACCATAAGAATGAATGATTTACCAAATCAACCCCTTATATTTAATTAGTCTCTTTTGATCACAAAATTAATTCCAAACTAATTCTTGATCAATACTAATTAAATAATATGATTTCATATTAATATATTAGAACTTATAATATATTAATAAATCATAAATAACCTCTTCTCAAAAGTCCATCCTATCAAATTGTCCTGGTGATATGCAACCCAAATGGATCATGCTACTCTCAAGTCAAGTACATACCAATAATAGTTATGGGCTTAGACACCTAATCCAACAACATTCACCTGAAAATTAGGGTTTTCCTTTACAGTGTCTACTCGTCAAGTTGGGGTCTTCCAACTCGTCAAGTAGACCCTAATTCCCGTGTCAAAATTGATCTCTACTCGTCGAGTTGGGGCTCCCCAACTCGTCGAGTCCTAGTACAAAACCCTAAAAATTTGAGAAATAAATGATAGCTGGAACAAGCGTTACACAAAGAAAATGATTTTCTAAAAACGGATTTGCAACAAATTAAGAATGTGATGCGTACAGTCGGTCGGAGTTTAGGAGGTAAGTAATCCTAAATGTACCCATTTGATATTGTATTTGTGCTATGAATTGCTATGCATGCTAGAATGTAGGTTGTAGATCCGCTCATGAATTGTATGACAGAATTGTGTGACATTTGTGATGCCTTATAGCCTAGAGAACTGTTTCTTAGTGGTTGCCTAAAGTCTTGATTGGTAATGTTATTTGCTAGGTGTATGTTTTAGAGTTGTATACGATCAGGATGCATAGCCTTAGAATGATTGACTTAGCCTTATTTCATGTTCCTTGTCTGGTTATGGGCTTAGGGTAGAATCACTTATTCAACAGCCTATCTGATCCTGTATTGTGTATAACTTGCATGCATGAGGCAACCAGAGGTGTTGATAGGGGTTCTAGCAGTGCGGAAGCAAGTGAGAAGAGGATCCTAGACGGAGAGTCTTGGAAGTGTGGTATTATGCATATAGCTAGACATATTCAAGCACGTGAGGAGTTTGATAGAGTGATGTGAAGTGACTTAGGGGTCTTGGAATAGTGCTTAGTGTTGGATTTGGTGTCTAAGCCCATAACTATAACTGGTATGTACTTGACCCGATTGCAGCATGGTCCTTTTGGGTTGTCTTCACCAGTGCAATTTGATAGGATGAATTTTGAGAATAAGGTTATTTGTGGTTTATTAATATATTACAAGTATAATATATTAATACGAAATTATTTAACTAATATTGATCAAGAATTAATTTGGAATTATTTTTGTGGTTAAAAGAGACTAATTAAATATATGGGGATTGATTATGTAAATCAATAATTCTTGTAGTGTGGGCCAATGATCCATGATCCATGATTATGTAGATAGGATAAACTAATCCATGGATAGTCCATGGAGGTTAAACCCATGGAGCATGAGAATGTGGAAAGTCATGGGTTATTAGGGTTTACCAAGTGTAACCCTAGCATGTGCAACAATATAAATAGAACCCTCCATGAGCCAAAATCGGTTGCACCATCTCTTTGAAACAAGTAACTTATTCTCTTAAATCATCCTCTTGCATCTTGGTCTTTGTGAACCATTAGAGGCATCAGACTTGAGGTGCTCAAGCTTTCAAAGGTCAAGAACTACAAGTCCTTCTAAAAGGTATGTCATCTAACTAGATGTTTTATTCATTTGGCAATTTGTATGCTAGTTAGGACAATGCTTTGGAAAAATTGAAAATATGCATGTATAATAGAGAAAACATAGATCCAAAGCATTTAGGGTTGCATGTGCACCATAGAAGTGTTATAGTGCTCAAAACCCAACAATGATATCAGAGCTTAGGATTGTTTTCTATTATATTTGATGCTTACTAGTTTTTCAAAGCTGAAAAAGTCAAAATTTTGTCCTCTGACTGGTGAACTCGCTGAGTACATGAACAGACTCGACAATTCCACTCAGTAACAGAGCAACTCACCAAGTCCAGTTCATGTACTCGACGAGTAGAAGGCTCTGTTTGCAGAATTTCGAGTTTCTTGGCCTGGTTTGGATTGGGAACACTACCACAAACTGTTTTGGATCATTGGAAATGTTTTTTTATGATATGGTAGTGCTTGTACTCATCCAACCACAAGATAATTTTCAAAGTTTTAAATAATTGTTGTTTTTTTATATGATAAACAAAATTGCTTTCAAATTGTTGACTAGAAATTATTTTGATTATGAGTTTAATTAGATCATAGATTATGTGATAATTTTAGTTATTAGAAAAATGGTCTAAATGAATTTTTAATGACTTCCATAACTTGTCCTCAAGTTATGGAAAATGAAAGGTCTCATACATTAAAATCCAATTAAACTCATAAGTTATGAATGTGTAGAGTTTTGACAAGTTTCAAAACTTGACCTCAAGTTTTGGAATATGTAAAGTCACACTAATGAAACTTTAATTCCAAACCCTAGAGTTTTAAAAGTTAAAATACAACCCTTATACTTTATAATATTATAAGTTTAATATATATATATATATATATATATATATATATATATATATAAGACAAAGTCGGTCTTACCATTAGTAGGCCTCATTCACGAAGCCAGTCTATAAGGGGGTATAAGGTTACTGCCTATAAAATGGTAGTTTAATGGGTGTCCACTCTCACCCACCGCTTCCTTGACTGGTGGAGGGTCGTTAGTCGAACGGGTAGGATAGGACATTAATTATCCCTCATTAAAAGTATAATGATAAAAAAATATAAAGTAACTAAACTTTTATTAAAATTCTAAATCTTAGTTACTTTAGGAAAAATGTGAAAAGGTGCTAATCCATGAAATTACACTTTGCACCTTGTTAAGTCGTTAGTGGAGCGTGTGTGGTTAACCGGCACACTAATCTGGGACTGACAATGTGTAGAAAAGGGTAACTTGGTGTTAATCATAGATCAATAGACCGTGTGTGTTTAACCGGAAAATTGATTAGATGATTTGTAATATTGGGTGTACTAAGCTAATTTGCATGGTTATTCACTCCTTGTTTGTGATCCTCGGCATCCCAGTCACAAACATGAAGGGCACAATCGAGATTTAAACATTCCATTAAAAAAGTTCAATGAATCTCAAAGATATAGGAATTTCAATCCAATTAAAACTTAATAACCTATTTCGTTTTTCATGGTGGAAATTGGTAAATCGTCATTTACCTACCTTCAAATATTTTACAATTGGATTATGACATCCCTTTTCGCAATTGTAGAATATTGTGTTGGGTCCTAGCCTTAATATTTCATTTGGGTGTAATATTAAGGATTATCATCTAATCTAAACTTTGTTCTTCTTATTTTACAGATGTCTATCCCAAACAATGCTTCCAACCCAATCCCTTTGGGCTCTTTCTCCCTCATGAACCTATGTAGGACGGTCATTTTCGATGGCTCGAACTTCAATGACTGGATTCGAAACATCAAGATGGCTATTCGCTATGAGGACAAAGAATATGTCCTAGATAAAGTGCTCAAAGAGATTGATATCACCACTGCTACTCCCGAACAAATCACTGAACACACTACTCATGAGAGGGATGCGAGAAAGGTGTCGTGTCTTATGATTACAACCATGACTGCTGAGCTGCAGAAGTCCTATGAGGACTACTATCCTTATGAAATGTATCATGATTTGATGGAAAGATACCATCAAAGTGCTTGGCAGAAGCGGTATGAGATCATTGCCTCCATGATCACAACCAAAATGAAGGATGGTGAACCCATCACGACCCACTTGCAGAAGATGCAGATATTTGTGGACCGCTTGCTTAAATTGAATGTCAATTTTGATGAAGAGTTGGCCATAGATATCATTCTACACTCTTTACCTTCTTGTTATGATTAGTTTCGTATGACTTATCATATGAACAAGGAGGAGGTCACTCTTAGCAAGCTTCAAGGCCTTCATAGGATTACAGAAAACAACCTGAAAGGCAAGTCGGTTGTGCCTACTCCTACTACTACTTCTGCCCCTGTTCTGGAAATCAGACATGGGAAGGGAAAGAAGAGGAAGGCTCTCTACAAGAGCCGCAAGCAAAATTCTCTTGATGGATCTTCTTCAAGTGGCACCAAAGTTGGTACTGGTAATCCCTCTTCCAATCCGAAGGAAGCAGAGTGCTTCCACTGTCATGATAAAGGGCACTGGAAACGAAGCTGCCCCAAGTACTTGCAGGACATAAAGGATGGCAAGATCAAGCCCTCCTTTGCAGGTATTTACACTATTCAATCTAATAACTCATCACATGCTAATTCTTGGGTCCTTGATACAGGTTGTGGTATTCACATTTGTTCTGATTTGCAGGGACTAAAAAGAAGTAGGGATGTGGAGCATGGGAAGATAAACTTAATCATGGGAAATAGGAAAGTGTAGCCTGTGACCAAGATTGGAGTTTATTCTTTATTGCTTAGTAATGGTTTAAATTTAGATTTGAATAATTGTTGTTACTCAGCCGATATGGCGAGAAATGTTATTTCCTTTCACAGTTTGTATAAACAAGGTTTTACCTTTTCCTTTAATAATGAAAATGGTGGTATTTATGCTTATTGTAATGGTGTTTTTTATTTTGAAGCATTACCTTGCAATGGTATATATGAAACTGTGATGGTTGTAGATAACTTAGGAAATAATGTGTTGAATATTGATTCTTCCAATGATTTGGATAAGGCATGCTTGTGGAATTGTCGTCTTGGACATGTCAATAAGAAACACATAGCCCAACTCCAAAAAGATGGAGTTTTGGATTCATTCGACCTAAAGTCGGATGACACTTGCGAATCTTGTTTACTTGGAAAGATGACCAAGTCACCCTTCACTGGTACTTGTTAAAGGGGTGAAGGTTTGTTAGATCTCAAACACACTGATGTGTGTGGACCATTCAGAATCGCCACAAGGGATGCTAACCGCTTCTATGTGACTTTTACTGATGATTATAGTAGATATGGGTATATTTACTTAATCAAGCATAAGTCGGAAACTTTTGAAAAGTTCAAGGAGTTTAAGCAGGAAGTGGAGAATCAATTGGGCAGGAAGATAAAGATGCTACGATGCGATCGTGGAGGAGAGTATCTTAGTATCGAGTTCCTTGACAATCTTAAGGAATGTGGAATTGTTTCACAATTGATGCTACCTAGGACACCACAGCTTAATGGTGTAGCTGAGAGGCATAATAGAACCTTGCTAGACATGGTTCGTTCCGTGATGAGTCGAGCTTCATTACCTATCTCATTCTGGAGGTATGCCTTAGATGTTGGATTAATGTCTAAGTCCATAACTATATTTGGTATGTACTTGACCCGACCCGACATGGACCATTTGGGTTGCACTTCACCGACACAATTTATATGGATAGTCTTTTGAGAATAGTATATTTATGATTTATATTAATATATTATAAGTTCTAATATATTAATATGGAATCATATTATTTAATTAGTATTGATCAAGAATTAATTTAGAATTAATTAAGTGATCAAAAAGAACTAATTAAATATGGACTCTTATATATATGGAATGGGCCAAGTTCATTTAGGTTGGGCTAAGCTTTCATGGATGGTCCATGGAGCTTTTAACCCATGGATCCTATGTAAATGAAAGGTCATGGGTATTAGGGTTTACATGGATGTAACCCTAATCCTCCATAATATATAAAGGGGTCCTTGGCTCACAAAATTGGCACAAGTGTGTGAAAATAAGAGTGGGCCGATTTTAGTGTGCATACATATTCTCTCAAGTTCTTCCAAGGTGTTTTGGTGATTTGTGATTCCATTTGAGGCTTCCACACTATTGGGGCTAAGCTCTTAAAGCTTGAAGACATCAAGCTACATCAAAAGGTATGTCATCTAACTAGAACTTTGTAGTATAGGTGCTTCATAATATGCTAGTTAGGATGAAACCTTGGAATAGTTAATATTTGCATGTATAATAGAGAAAACATAGATCCAATGTTTATAGGGTTGCATGTACACCATAGGCGTGTTAGAATGCTCAAAACCCAACATTAGAGACTGCCGCCCATAACCTTAATCTAGTCCCTACCAAAATGATTTCCAAAACACCTCACGAGATGTGGACAGGGAAAGTTCCCACATTAGACCACATCAAAGTTTGGGGTTGCGAGGCTTTTCTGAGAAAAGAAACTCACGACAAGCTCGAACCTCAGAGTGAGCGATGTATTTTCATCGGCTACCCATAGAAATCCTTTGGATATCTCTTCTACAGACTGAGTGACAATGTTGTCTTCGTTGCGAGGAGAGGAGTCTTTCGAAAGAGAGAACTCATAGGCCAAGGAAATAGTGGGAGGCAAATTGACCTTGAAGAGCTTCAAGAGTCAAGCGGTGAAGGAACCTCAAACACTAGCAATCAACCTGAGGATGAAACTCCAGTTGATCCAATTGACGATTCCTTACCTCTGATGCATTCTAGTAGAGTTAGAAATACACCTGAGTTTTATGGTTTCCATATTACTACTGAAGGTGATACATTTATCAGTAGAGTTAGAAATACCCCTAGTCTGCAAAATGGAAAGAGGCTATGGACAGCGAGATTCAGTCCATGTATGACAATCAAGTTTGGAACTTGGTTGACAATGTACCGGGTCGTAATACAGTCGGGTGCAAATGGATCTTCAAGAAGAAGACCAACATGGATGGGAAAGTACACACATATAAAGCACGACTGGTTGCGAAGGGCTTTACTCAAACTCCGGGAGTTGACTATGATGAGAACTTCTCACCAGTAGCGAAGATTAAATCTATAAGGGTTATGTTGGCCATAGCTACATTTCATGATTATGAAATATGGCAAATGGATGTCAAAACCGCTTTCCTTAATGGAAAGTTGGCTGAAGATGTTTACATGAGTCAGCCAGAGGGTTTTGTCAATGCAAAGTACCCTAATAGAGTGTGTAAGCTTGAGAAATCCATTTATGGTTTGAAACAAGCATCTCGCAGATGGAATCTTTGTTTTGATGAGAAAGTCAAAGAGTTTGGATTTTCGAGAAGCGAGGATGAGTCATGTGTATATGTCAAAGCTAGTGGGAGTATAGTGAGCTTTCTGGTATTGTATGTAGATGACACACTGCTCATAGGAAACGACATCCCAACCTTGCAGGAGGTTAAGTCCTGGCTTGGGAAGTGTTTCTCAATGAAGGACCTTGGAGAAGCTGCTTATATCCTAGGGATAAGGGTATTGAGAGACAGGAGTAAAAGACTAATAGGACTTAGTCAAAGTATCTACTTAGACAAGGTGTTGAAGCGTTTCAACATGGAGAACTCCAAGAAAGGTGACTTACCTATCCAAGGCAATGCCAAACTTAGTAAGACTCAAAGTCCGAGTACAGAGGCTAAAATAGCATAAATGAGTCATATACCATATGCTTCCGCAGTTGGTTCGATCATGTATTCTATGACTTGTACTCGCCCTGATGTGGCCTTTGCTTTGAGCATGGTCGGCAGATGTCAATGGAATCCTGGTAAAGCTCATTGGACTGCGGTTAAGAACATTCTTAAGTACCTGCGGAGGACTAAGGACTGGGTCCTTACCCTCGGTGGGAATGATGACTTGAGAGTGACAGGGTATAGTGGCGCCAGCTTTCAAACCGACATAGATAATTTCCGCTCTCAGTCGGGCTGGGTGTTTACCCTGAATGGAGGAGCAGTGGCATGGAAAATTTCCAAACAGGAGACTGTATCTGATTCAACGTGTGAATCAGAGTACATAGCAGCAAGCGAAGCATCGAAGGAGGCGATATGGTTGAAAAACTTCATCGGAGACCTTGGAATCATTCCATCCATAAAGGAGCCTATGGAGATTTTATGCGATAATGAAGGGGCGGTTTCCTTAACCAAGGAACCGAGAGATCATGGTACATCTAGGCATATCGACAGAAAGTACCACTTCATAAGACATCAAGTAGAAGAAGGGCACCTCGTGGTAAAGGGGATATCATCGGAGGACAACCCAGCAGATCCTCTTATAAAGGGACTGACTAGGGTTAAGCACTTGCAGCATGCGAGGGGCATTGGGCTAAAGGACGATATTAGTTTTAGTAATTAGATAAATAGAAATTGTATTAGCTAAATTTTAATTGACATTTGATGATTAAATAAAATGAGTTTTATTTATAAGTAAAGTTACTGTCTTGTGTCAATTATTTACTATTGTTTTACTTTGCATGTTTTGACTTCCAGAATAATTATTATTATTATTCAAACTATCCACAATCGATCATACGTTGGATGTAATTATGAAATAAGACTGTCAAGAGTTGGCTTGTAGATTGTCTAAGGAGTTAGACATAGCAAAAGTGTGCTACACCATTCATGAGTGCTCCTGAAATAAGATTTGAGTATTGGATTCAACCCGCGCTCACCTGAATTACTTCATGGAATTTATCACGAGTAATTGTGAGACGATCATATCATATAATCTTCAAACCAAGATATATGAGTTGTTGACTACGAGTTGGTTGTGCATTGATGGCATGAAAACGCATTAGTAACTAGATGTTATAAAACGTGTCGTTGTGCATGATTTGATGAGTAGTTAGTACAAGCATATAATGTCGAAGTTTATCTGTTCCTTTTATCCTAAGAGGATTAAAAGCGATATCTTGGGCCCCTCGATGATTCTGTTTTCACTTATGTGTCGGGCCCGGTCAGAACTAAATTGATGTGTTCAGTTATGTTCTATGTCAGACGAATCGGAAATCGGGAAACAAATTGTAGGACAATAAGTATGACTATGTTCCATGTGTTTGTCCGCATAGATATCTTGAGGACAGAGGAGTATTTAATCCCTTATCTGAAGGACGCGTCACTGACTAGGTCAGAGTTCGACAACGGATTTTGAAAGCTTACGATTGCTAAGTCGGATCCTGAAGTGCATTAGTATTGATCAAGAATTAATTTGGAATTAATTTTGTGGTCAAAAGAGACTAATTAAATATATGGGGATTGATTATGTAATCAATAATTCTTGTAGTGTGGGCCAATGATCCATGATCCAGGATTTTGTATATAGGCTAAACTAATCCATGGATAGTCCATGGAGGTTAAACCCATGGAGCATGAGAATGTGGAAAGTCATGGGTTATTAGGGTTTACCAAGTGTAACCCTAGCATGTGCAACACTATAAATAGAACCCTCCATGATCTAAAATCGGTTGCACCATCTCTTGCCTCTTGGTGTTTGTGAACCATTAGAGGCATCACACTTGAGGTGCTCAAGCTTTCAAAGGTCAAGAACTACAAGTTCTTCTAAAAGGTATGTCATCTAACTAGATGTTTTATTTATTTGGCAATTTGTATGCTAGTTAGGACAATGCTTTGGAAAAATTGAAAATATGCATGGATAGGTGCGGAAGGTAGTATTTAGGGTTGCATGTGCACCATAAGAGTGTTATAGTCCTCAAAACCCAACACTTAGAACGAGTATGGATAGGTTCGGAAGGTAGGATTGGTCCCGTACTACTGAAAGCACATGATCCATACTTGGGTCAAGGAGTGTTTCAGGATTTCCCTGGAACTTGTAGGTGAGTATGCATAGTGTGGGTTGCATTGTGCATTGATGTTGATGCATTTTTATTATCTTTCAGATTCTGGACGGAAATCTTCCGTATTGGTGAATAGAGCTGAGTGAGGAGGTTGTGCGTGACTTCATATCTGTAGAGATTTCGAGGTTCATGAGAAAGGATTTGCCTGATTTGATCATCCCACTCAAGGATGAGTTAATTCAGTGATGGATGAGCAATTCAGGGTTATTCAGGCTGAGATAGAGATCGGTCGTATCATGGCTTAGGAGATTTCATTTAGGGAGTTTGATGTTTGTGGAGCCCCATATTTATTTGGGAGTAGGGAGGCGATCATCAATATGAGTTGGGTTGCCTATGTGGAGAGTACCTTTCATGCCAGCTTCTGTCCAGCAGAGGCCAAGGTCAGATTCGTGTCATGTATTATGCGCGACAGAGTTAGGGATTGGTGGTGCGAGGTGGTCCAAAACCTCAAACCATACCCAATCGATTCCATGTCATGAAAGGATTTTGTCACCAGGTTCAAGAGGGAGTTCGTGCCATGTATTAAGGTTCAGCAGTTAGCACAAGAGTTTTTGGCACTTGAGCAGACTACATAGTCAGTAGCTAGTATCACCGCCAAGTTTATAAAGAGAGCGATGTTTTGCCCTCAGTATGCGGCTTTAGAGGAGATGAGGATGAATCGCTACCATGACATGTTAAGAACGGAGATCTGGGAGCATGTGAGTATCTCGAGTTGTAAGACTCTTCCCAGTTTGGTGGAGGCAGTTAGGGAGAGAGAGCTGGAGTTGGAGACTTAGCAACGAAATAGAATGCAGGATCAGGTTCATGCATTTGCAATGTCAGCCAAGAAGGCTCGGGTGGTGGGCTTTCGGGCAAGAGATCGAGAGACCCAAGGTTCTGCTAGGAGTGTGGTCAGATTCAGTGAGGTACTGTCGCACCCCCAAACCAGAACGGCGGAAACGTTTGGGGGCGGAGGACTTTAGGTAAGTATCACAACACATGCAATATAGTAATCAAAGTACAAACAACCATTGCATTAATAAGTATAAGTTTTACATAAGTGTTTAAACATTACATATTCAAACACTAAAGTAGGTACAGTAGAAGACAAGAGTCGCGGTACGGTACTAGGTAGTTTTCTCAAAAGCTTCGGGAGTGTACCTGTCTACTGGATTCTTGAGAATACAAGTTATTTGGAAAGAGTAGATCAGCATTTAAGCTGGTGAGTTCATAAGTATTTTAGTTATGTTAAGTATACGCTAAGTTCTTTGAATAAGTTCACTGGTTTCTCCAGGAAATCCTATATTTCCTGAGGTGATTAACAGATAACCTCAATAGTTTCCCTCTATAATTACTTAGTTTATACTGATTATATATAAGCTAATATCGAATGGACAGTCAAATGGGTGTATCTGCCCTAAGCCCACAACCAAACAAGGAACAGGAAGTAAGGCGGAAGTCACACATTTCACTGTCAATCGGACATTACTTATGTATAACTCTGATGTAATAACTAAGGAATTATAGAATTAACCACTAAAGGTCTTTTATGTTATACTAGTTTACAAAGATTGAATGACTAAGTTTCATTTGATAAGTGGTTTACTCCCATAAACCGTTTCTTTTGTATAAGTGGTTTAATCCCATAAACCGTTTCATTTGTAAAAGTGTTCTTAGTTATATCTGTTCTATAGTAAAAACCTTAGTATTAATCCTGGAAAATATTGTATTATCCATAATACTGCCTTGTGGTTTTAAATGTTCAAACCAGAAGTACAATACTTGATTTCATGATACGTAGCTTTTACTGTAAGTAAAAACTACTGATGGTATATTTGGTCGGGATGTAATTATCTTTTCTTACTGTTTTAAGAAAAGTATATTACTTGGTAATTCACTCGTTGTTTTATCCATGTGAGTTCTATTAACCATACTAATATGACTGAAATGCCTGCTGCGACGTTCTTCAGGCGTCAGAATGAATATGATATTTGACACCCTAGGCCTGCCGGCCAAACTGTAGCGAACAGTAGAGGTGCGGGATTGTCAGTCCCATATAGATCTATACACAAATTCACGCTCTCCCTACAAGAGATTCTGGTTAACAGTTCAGGACTAAAAGGTCGTACTTAGATAAGTACACCGTGAAAGGTCTCACAAATTTATTGTTTCAACGAGATTTACGATGTATTATTATTACCATGTGATTGCTAACTCTGGTACTTTGTATCGTACCCTTGGTTAATGCAAACCCGGTATGATTATTATTACCTCGTGTTTGCTAACTCTGGTACTCTGTATAGTACCATTGCTAATGCAAACCCGGAATGATGTATTATTACCTCATGTTTGCTAACTCTAGTACTCTGTATAGTACCATTGCTAATGCAAACCCAGAATAATGTATTATTACCTCGTGTTTGCTAACTCTGGTACTATGTATAGTACCATTGCTAATGCAAACCCGGAATGATGTATTATTACCTTGTGTTTGCTAACTCTGGTACTCTGTATAGTACCTTTGCTAATGCAAACCCGGTATGATGTATCTTTACTTCTTTAATATGTTGTTCGTATATTAAAGGTATTATACATATCTTGGTATAGTTGAATGAATTTTGGTAATTTCCTTGGAAAGTATACAGTCGTGAATCATACTTGTATATTTAGTTTTGAATCATAAATTATACCTATTATAATTTATATGTTCTATCTGATTAGCATGATATCTCATGGATGACCACCTTTGCTCAGCCTGATACAAAGGTAATGATACCAAAAGGAGTAACCTTTTATACTCATATATATATATATATATATATATATATATATATATATATATAATTAAGAAGGAAACGACCTTCGAACAAATAATACAACCTTAATTCCACATCCAAACAAGGAAGAGGAAATAAGATAATTCATTAGTCCTAAGCCCTCCAAATCTTATTTATATATTTATACATATATAAACATGATTTTGGCTTTTATACTTTGAAATAGCTTACAAAACATTTTTCAAAGAATTTAACAGAGTTTACGTGACTTTCAAGATTTAACATGGCTTTAAGTCATTTTGGAAGTATTTGGTAATTTTTAAAAGCATACGGAAATTCTTTGTGTGATTATTATTACATACAGTTATTAACACAATTTACTATTGTGTTAAACTTGTATTCCCCCCCTAAAAAGCAAATAAAACTATTTAAAAAGGTATATTATAGGGGTATGAACTCACTTTGATAAGCGGTGATTCGGGCAGCGTTTTGTTTCCCCGAAAGAGTTTATTTGACGAGAAACCGGCTCAAATCGGGCAGAGTTTCGACTGGAGAGAGGATAACTTCTCGAGAATTTCGGGGCTCCGGGGCTTGCTTCGGGCTTTAGTCACGATACCGGGGCCTTGGGGGGTCGTGAGAAAGTCGAGGGGGTGAAAATGTGAAATTTGGGGAATTTAGGGATGAAAAATCCCTTCCATCCGAGAAGGCTCGCACCCTTTATATAGGGGTGCGAGGGTGAGGTCCGAAGGGTGAGTCAGCAGCCACCTAGCGAGGCGAGGAGGTGAGTCAGCAGCTACGTGGTAGCTCCTGCGAAGGCCACGTGCGAAGTCTAAGGCGGTGCAGATTTCGGACCCGGTGCGAGGCACGTGCTTCGGACAGGTAGGGTCTTCTAAGTGGACCGGACTTCGGTCCAATGGGGAAAGAGGATGATGACTTCGAACCAATCAGGAGATGCCACGCGAGGCTGCGGTCCAATGAGAAGCGAACACGTGGAGGCTGCATGCGAAGGGTGACGTGTCCGAAGCCAGTTATGCGAATTTGCCCGGTTTTCAAGATTTTCTTGATTTTCGTGCCAAAAACTTGCGAAAATCATAACTTTCGCATACGAGCTCCGTTTTTGGCGTTCTTTATATGCACGCGTAGGTAAATTATACTCTACGACTTTCATTTAGACTTCGTCGACTGGTTTTGATTTTATTTTTAATATTATTATTTTTAACAGACCGGGACAGGAAATCCGTTAAAAATTCATAACTTCTTCATCTGACGTCCGTTTTCGTCTGTCTTTTTACCGTTGTGCTACTTTTGACGAGACCTTCGATTCTCGTTTAAGTTGCGTCGACTAAATATCGATCGATTTATATTTCGAATTTTTAGCTGTCTACTGCTAAACCGAAACTTCGAAAAATCATAACTTCCTCATACGAAGTCAGATTTTTACGTTCTTTTTATGAACGTTCTCGGTTTAACATATTCTACAACTTTCATTTAGATTATTAAGGCTAAAAAGCCTTTTATCAAAAATTCGCTTTTTACACTGAATAGTGTTTTGCCGGTTTTATCGCGGATTTTCAATTGGTCATAACTTCTTCGTTATAACTCGGATTTCAGTGTTCTTTATGTTTTTGGAAACCTTGTTACAAACTCTACCACTTGGTTCATCCCAATTACGATTATTGATCAATTTATTTTTGACCAAAATTTGACTGGTGTCACAGGTACTTGTTGTGCGCCAGTCTCGAGATGTTTTAGATGCGGTCAGGAGGGTCACTACAGCCGGAACTGTATTTAGAGAGATTCAAGGGCGTGTTTCAATTGCAGTCAGCCAGTCCATATTAAGACCAAATGTCCTGTGAGATCGGATGGAGTGGTTTTAGATCCAGTCGCTTTATCTTGGCAGCTACCGGATAGGCGACATGGGACAGTTGGACTCCCAAGGGCCAGGATTTAAGTTATAAGCTTTCGTTAGGACGGTCAGTTTCAGCGTCGGTTGAAATTATCAGTATCTTGTTGTTTATAATTTCCTTATTTCAGTTGTAATCATCGATGGTCCGTTGAATGATATTGTATTAATCGACTTTGGTTCTTTTTTGGCTAATTACTCAAGTTCAGATTGTTTGTCTGGTTGTGGGGTTGCGCATATGTGTTAGAACTCTTTGGTTTGTTTGGAAGATTCAGATTCTCGTATGCCTTTGGATGACAATAGTGGTTGTTAAGAATCAAGCGGTGAGGTTATTGGATTGGCTTGGAAGTCTTGAAGTGTCTCGAAGTCATCGGAGTCTTGCCAACTCCGAGTGTGGAAGAACCGCTTTATCAGTTGGAAGGATTTTTTGAAGTGCAGGTTATCTAAAAAAATATTATTCAATTATTTCATGTTCAGATCATTGTCAGGATTGGAGCTTTTCCAAGGTATGTTGTTTGTCAGTTAGTGGAGACCAAGGAAGCGGATGCTGAAGGTTTAAGATTATCTCGTCTGGAAGGTTTGAAGCATCGGTTGCGGCGTTGAGTAGAGCTAGTGATTAGGTTTAGGTCGAGGGTTGTTTGAGGGCCTCTCTTCCTGTTCTTGTCTGATGAAGGATTTGGGGTTCGGAGCACAACCCAAACACCTGATGGGTTCTAGTAACTTAGGGGTTTATCTCGTGTCAGCCTTCCTCACTATCCTTGTTGATTTGTTGGTGACACCATGGGGGAGCCCATGACAGTTGCAGGAGTGTTGTCAGACTACGATTTGGCTGTAGCATTCACTTGGCTGAAATACACCGTTGCAGGAGTGTTGTGAGACTGTGGAAGGAACCATAGCATTCACTTGGGATGAGTCAGACCTGATGTTTAGTTACTCCATGTTTAGGCGTGAGTACTGTTAGATCCATGTTGAGATATGGGCTTGTTTAGCCTTGTTAAATGGGTGAGTCCCGTGGGCGAGGAATACAATGCGAAATCTCGAATCATAAAATTGTTGATGCGTAATCCATAATTAAAAATCAGAGTTATAATTAAAGGATCTCGAATCATAAGACAATACGGAATCCCGAATCATAAAACTATTGCATTCAAGTCAAACCAATTATTCGTAATCCATAATTAAAAATCAGAGTTATAAGGAAGACAATGCGGAATATCGAATCATAAAACTGTTGATGCGTGTGTACATTCCCGCCTTTGCAATTTTATTAGTACCTGAATAAAATTTAATCCACAACTATAAGCACAAAGCTTACTGTGTTCTCCAAAATATCACATCAACAAAACATAAATAAACAATTATGGGTTATCAACAACCTTGGGGACTATCAACACTCCCAATGGGTAACAGCACACCCGATGGGCTAACAGCATGCCCTATGGGCTAACAGTACGCCTGGTGGGTTATCAACAACCATGTGAACTATCAGCAGTCCCTATGGGCTAACATCACGTCCTGGAGCTATTAGCAGCTCAATAACACAAAAAGCAGCAATAAATAAGACCCAATTGCTCAGCATGCACATACACTATGGAATAAGTAATATAGGGAGAATACTCACCTGAATGAAGAGCTGAAATCTGCTACTCAAAGTCCCACAAAATCAGCTACACGAACCTCCTAAACCCTACACAAGCTAAACCTTAGACTATAGCTTAACACCCCTAAAGTTTGACGAAAAGTAAACCAGGTAAAAGTCAACGGTCAACGACCAAAGTCAACCCCAAACGAATCCCATGTCATGACCACTCATTGGTCACGTCGTGGCATCTTCACGACAAAGCAGTCGCGATGGCACCAATCGTCACGTCGTGGCAAGAAGATTGCCACACCGTGATAGCTGAACTCTCACAACTTAATGGGTTAAGCTCTTAATCCTTCAAGCCACCCATTCATACTTTCCAGAAGGCTTTCTTACTTATATTCCAACATAAAAATCATAACTTTACAAACATGCATGCCCAATACAAGTCTATATCTCAAACTAGGTCAAAATGGGGAAACAAGACCAAAATCTCATGCATGGAGTTCAATAGACAAACAAACTTCAGATCGAAAAGATATAGGGGCCAATGTGAGTTATAAATCTGCAAACTTTAACTCATCTAACCAACCTAAAATCGAAAAATGAGCCAAAAAATGCCATAAATTCTAGATCTATGGAGTGAGAACCAAAAAGGTGGAAGCTTTGTACCTTCCCAAGCTTCACAAGATGCAGGAGATGCAAGACCTGGAGTGATACACTCTTCCTGTGAGAACAAGATTGATCTGATGCGCAGGGACAAGGTTTGAGAACTCAAACCTTGAGTGAATGCTTAAGATCAATGTCTGCTTGCTAATAAATGTTCAAGTCAAGTCTGGAAAGACCAGTCAAGTCTTAGATAATATATTCAACAAATGATCAATTCATTAAATGAAGAATGAGAATGAATGATCAAGGTAATGCTAATAAATGAAGAACAAGAAGAATGTTTTTAAATAAACTCAGTGAAATGCCAAAAGTTGAGTGAAAGAACCGTAGTTGACTTGTATTGAATACTCCTATAAATAGGAGTGAAGGTTACAGCGAATTAACTAGAATACTTGCATAGGACTGGACAATAGAAATGTTCCTGACATTCTGATTGTCTAAATACAACAAAAGACTAAGTCCTATGAAATGTCACATCAATACAAAGACAAACTAAATAAATGCACAAAGACAAAATAGTGTAACTCCGGATCAGCATCCATTCCGGACATGAGAGTCATTCTGGAATGCCTTCAGCTTCGTTTCTTCTTCTCATCTGGTCCGGACAGATTCCGAACCACTCTTCACCATTGACTCCGGAACATCTACTACGGAACGCAAGTACTTCGGAACTTGGACTTAGGATTTCTAGAGGTTCACTTCCAGGTTCCAACAATCTCCCCCTAAGTGAACTTAGCAATCCATCCATTTACACTGCTTCTTCCTTGATGAATGAGTAAGCCCGGAACAACCATTCTCTGACTTCAATGTACCAAGTCAGTTGACTCACAAACTTTGCTTTGATCTGTTACGGAGCTTTAGACTTTGATGCACGAGAGATGAACTTCCGGAGTGCTTTGGTCGGAACTAGGTGTTTGTCAAGGACACGGAAAAAGTCCTTCTTGTTTGTCTTCCTGGTTGTGTAGACAAACCCTAGAACCGGGTCATCGATTGGACCATCTTCAAGTAGTTCAGCTTCCGGAAGAACATAGGTAATTTTAGCAACGTAGTCTTCAGTTCCGTAGAGATGTTCCAGCTCATAGTCGCATCTACAAAATTCCACGACATAATCTTTGAGGAAGCTAAGAGCAGCATGGAAAGAACCCATGCCGATATCGTTGTTTTGCATTCCTCGAAAGTGAGCGGCCAGAGTCAGAATGTCGTTCAGATTCATGGAAGGGAAGTCAGCATCAGTAATGGTTCGGTAGTTGGGCTTGTTCCGGAAGACGTGAAATCGAAATAATGGGCAATTGAGTTTGCATTTCACAAGGATTTTTATTGCAAATCCATGGACTTTGGTGATTCTTTTTCTAGTCCATACTTCCTTGAGTGGTTGAGCATTCTTGGAGTAGAATGTTTCAAGCCTTTCTCTTTCAGTCCGGAGGATCACTTCCAGATCATCATTTGGGTGAAGAGGAGCAAATTTGATGTATTACTTGCTGTAAGGAGAGAGAGAGGAAGATCCAGTTGTTCGAGATCGTTGGTGGGAACATCGTAGTAGAAGCACGAAACGATTTCATGATCCTGGAGAATGCGTTCACGACAAAGAGGAGAGATGTCACGCATCGGATCAGGATTATCCTTAAGAGCTTGGATCCGGATGCTGTCCTCTAATGCCTTGTTGATTTCCTCCTGAGACCATGCTTGTTTTTTCTTGAGAGGAGGTCCGGAGTGGAAGGCTTGTTGTTCAGCAGTCATTGGCATTTTGCCTTTGTTTCTTTTCAGAGCGTCCATGACGAGCTTCATGTTCTCATCCACCATAGATTTCGGAGTGGGATTCGGAAGAGGATCTTCCGGAATGTCATCAGGGATCCGGAGTGGAGAGCCCTGGTCTATTGGAGAAATTTTTGGAGCCGAAATTAGTAGGAGCATAGAAGGAGTGGTTCGGAAGGCTTCAGCTGTGAGGAGAGATTTGGCCTTAGCCATTTGAATGGCTTTTTGAAGAGCATTTGTTAAAGAGGATGGCCAAGAGGTTGCGGACCATATCCTCTTCTCTTCCTCAGTCAGCTTCTTTGGAAATAGCTTTTTCGGAGCCTCGAAACCAAGAACTCCTTTGGTGACATATTCTTCTTCACCGTCTTCTTCTTCATCAGATGGATTTCCTAGAAGTCCGGACATAACTTGGACTTCATCATCGGAATTCAAGTCTTCATCTTGGAGTGTGAACTCCGAGGCAGGTTTCCATGGCTGGCTAGGACCTTCTCCCCCTCTTGCATCGGTGGATCTTGGAACTGGTGCAAATCGTAAAGAGTCCTTTAGATCATCAAATTTGGAGAAGACTTTCTGAAGGGCCGTGTTGAGTTGAAGAGTGAGGGTATCGTATGCTTCGGACGTGGGAGCTTGGGCAGCAAGGTGATCGAACAGATGACTAAGAATAGCTATCATCTCATCAAACTTCCGATTCGGAACATCAACGATGTTCCAAGTGGAGCGAAGAAGCTTGATGAGGACTTGTTGAATGATCAGGTTCATTTCATCCTTCTTCTTGATCTCCTTCTCCATCCTTTGGATCTGTTTATCATGACGAATATGGGTCTGCTTAATCAGATCGTTGGTAGCAGACACCAAGTCGGCATGGACTTTGAGCATGGAGGTAATGGTGTTGAGATAGTGATCAACCAAAATATCATATTTGGTTTTAACCTCCTCGATGGAGTGCTTGAGTGTGACAACCTGAAATTTTTTTCCGTATAAGTCAAGCCAATCAACCTTAAGTAAGACTCACTCCTGCTATCATTTATCACTGTTTAGAGTCTGTTTGAGTGTTCTGAGCCCAATACATTCAAGGAATGAGTGTTAAGAAGTATCTGCTAGAGCCACTGTACAAAGATCAAGCCATAAACTCATTCAAGAGGAGTTTATGGCCAAGACACCAAGAGTTTACGGCTGTAAACTCAAGGTGGCCGTAAACTCACCCCTATATAAGTAACACTTAGCCATTTTTCTCATTCTTTTCCTTCCTTGGCCGAAAACTCTTCAAATTCTCTCAAGTATCATCGATTTCTTCATCTGGATTTTCACATATGTAAGTGATTCCTTCCATCTATGTGTTAATACATCTCTTATTCTTGAATCTCCTTTGAATTCACCCATGAATTCCATCTTTTGGGTCTAGATCTTCAAGATCCTCAAGAACACCAAGAACACCCTAGTGTTTTTCGGCCGAAATCAACCCTTTTAAGCTTCAATATCGTGAGTACTCCTTCCTTAACATGTTGTATGCTAGAAGCTCTTAATTCTAGCCTTGAAATCAAGCTTTTCCCAAGAACATGAGGTGTTTACGGCCAAGAGCATCTCCCTTGGCCGTAAACCCTAGTTTGTAGTGCACTTGGACCTTAAACACTTCCTAAGGCTTAGACATGAATCTAGAACCTTTCCTCAATGCTTTAAGACCCAAAATAAGACCATTTGGTGAGTTTACGGCCATACACTTTATGGTGTGGCCGTAAACACCTCAACACCTTCCATAAAGTTGGTTTTTCTCATCCTTGTGTAGAGCAATAGTCCCTCAAGCTTCCCAAGCCTTCAAATACCCTCTTTTACATATTTTACCATGAGTTTACGGCCATAAGCTCCATGGCCGTAAACCCATGGCCGTAAACACCTAATGGTGGCCGTGAACACTCCTTTGATCAATCACATGTGATTCAACACTTCGTTCCAAGTGTTTCCTAGTCCCGTAAGGTGTTTCCTTGCATTTGGTTGCTTCTAAACACTATATTTATGTCAATATATGCCATTATATGTCATTTAGGACTCGTTAAGTCTTGTGACTTCATTCGTGGAACTTCTTATCCTTACGTACATATTCGTTTGAATCACCCACTTAAGGTGAGTTCATACCCCTATAATCAATCTTTTAAATGTTTTAAATGCTTTTAAGGGGGGGAATACAAGTTGAACACAATGATAATTATGTAAATGTTTTGTTATAAACATCATTTTATAAGATTACTTATGTATAAGGAGTAATCAAAACATTTCAAAAACTCTTTTAAAGTTATGTTACTTTATAGTTTAACCAAACTCTGTTTTTAAAGCACAGGCATAACTTAGTAGTAAAATGAGTCTTTATTTCAAGGTTGTAACAATACAAACAAACATACTAGTAAACTATAATAGGTATAGTTTAAAGATTCAGTCCATACTATAACAATAACATATAGAACATACTCAGGAAGGAAGATACAATACAATAACATATAGAACATACTCAGGAAGGAAGATACAATACAATAACATATAGAACATACTCAGGAAGGAAGATACAATACACGATAACATAGAAAACATATTCAGAAGGAAGATACAATAACTATAACAGAAGGAACATACTATAACTATAACAGAAGGAATATACTATAACTATAACAGAAGAACAAATCATGAAATTACACGGGAATACCGTATTTGCATAAACCAAAGTACGAACACCACGTACATGGGTTAGCAAACACTAAGTACAACGTTATACCGGATTTCAATAACAAAGGTACAAATACAACGTACCAGGGTTAGCAAACTTGAAGAATGACACTAACGTCATACCGGGTTTCAATAACAAAGGTACAAATACAACGTACCAGGGTTAGCAAACTTGAAGAATGACACTTACATCATACCGCGTTTCAATAACAAAGGTACGAATACCATGTACCAAGGTTAGCAAACACGAAGCATGATACAAGAAACATATAAACATAGGTAAAATTCATGTTAACAAATACGAAGTAATAACATATCATTCTGGGTTTGCACACGAACAACGGTACAAATACAACGTACCAGGGTTAGCAAACAACGTCATACCGGGTTTCAATAATAAAGGTACAAATACAACGTACCAGGGTTAGCAAACTTGAAGAATGACACTTACGTCATACCGCGTTTCAATAACAAAGGTACAAATACAACGTACCAGGGTTAGCAAACACGATGTATGATACAAGAAAAACATTCAATATAAGTAAAACATGTAACATAAACATTCAGTTAGAAGGTGACTTATAATGCTAACTTTATAATTTCTCGGTAAATACATTTAGGAGATATATATATATATTAATTGAGTCCAGTAGATAGTAGAATGTGTGCTTTCCGCTTCATTCCCTGTTCCTTGTTTGGTTGTGGGTTTAGAGCAGATGCACTCAGTCTACTATCTATTCGATCTTGACTATATATATATATATATTTCGTATACACCAAGTAATCATAAGGAGTATCAGGTATAGGTCAGGTCATAATATACAAATTCAATACATTGTTTTCTAGTACAAAAACATATTTCAGATAGAACATTGAGTAAACTAAACTAGAAACTTAACAAAGAAAGGTTTAATCCATTCTATTAAACCAATACAACCCAAAGGACCTTAAGTGGTTAATTCTATAATACTTTAGTTTATACATCTGGGTTATATATATATGTATATATATATATATATATATATATATATATATATATATATATATATATATAATATCCGACAGGTAGTTAGATGTGTGTTTTCTGCTTCATTCCCTGTTCCTTGTTTGGTTGTGGGCTTAGGGCAGATTCACACAGTTAACTATGTGTTCGATATTAGATCATATATAACTAGTGTAAACTAAGTGATTAGTAAAGGAACTATTGTGGTTACTATTTTTACTAAAAGAACTGTTACAGTTAACTCCGTGAGTATCAAATGAATGGACCAGAGTTATATACAATGAAGGTCTAACAAACAATGGGATGTGTGACTTCCGCTTCATTCCTTGTTCCTTGTTTGGTTGTGGGCTTAGGGCAGATTCACACAATCGATTGTTTGTTTGATCTGTATTCTATATAATTTATATTCATTTAATACTCATAGAAAGGACTGTAGAGTCATTTTTACTTATCTTTCATCAAAAGCAAGAAATATAGGATTTTCTGGAGGAACAGGCAAACTTTTCTAAACAAGAACTTACTACAACTTACTACAACTTTCTACAAACTTTCTTACTACTTACTACATCACTAAAATCTTATGAACTCACCAGCTTAAATGCTGATCTATTCTTTCAAAATAACTTGTATTCTTAGGTAACTAGTAGACAGGTACACATGCTGAAATTCAGAAGATGGAGCATAGTAGCTTCATGTCTTGTTTTGTCGTTTACTTATGTAATCTATTTTATGTGAAACACATACTTTGTAAACGTTTTTCTTTCTAATGAAATGGTTATTTATTACTTTGATTACTATGATGCATGTCTTGTGATACTAAACATGACGTCCTCCACCCCAGAACGTTTCCGTCGTTCCGGTTTTGGGGTGTGACGGATTGGTATCAGAGCATTGTTTATAGTGAACCAAGTATATCAACCTATAAAAGATATACAACTATAAATACAATGGGGCCAAAGTGCTCTGGATAATAATATATTTTAAAGGTATAGCAATACCTTATAAAAGTATACATACATGCTTATACATACTAGAACAAGTATCACAAGAAGAACAGAACAAAAGTATTTAAAGGTTGAACATTACAGTCAAACCTGGACAGTTATGTAATCACATCTGGAATCAATATAGCCTGATCAACTATATTCATTTGATATGTGACCGACATGAGTTTGGGAGTGATGTGGTGTTGCAACAGCCTTAAAACTTACCTAACTCTATTCAAGAGATTTCTAGATCAGAACATAAAGTTAAAATACTATGGGAGTATTTTATGATACTATAAGACAACAACAAGTATAAAACATATCAAGTTCAATACATTAAAATACTATAGGAGTATTTTAGGCACTATAAACATCTTATGAGAGAACTTAAAAGACCCGTCTGGTAAGTCTATGATTCCGGAGTATATACTTCCAAAGTTTTATATAATTGAGATTTTATAGACTTAGAATTTGTGATCTATGCTCCACTTCCTGTTCCTTGTTTGGTTATGGTTTTGGAGTAAGATCACTTATTCGAAGGTCTATTTAATCTTAACTTGTATACATTGCGCAATTATAGGAGAACCTGGAAAGGATCACCCCATAATGTTACACTTAAGCTCCCGATTGGCATCGTCTGTAGGAGGAACATACAGAAGATTGCTTTGATGAGCTCTGTTGTACATTGAAGTGAGAGTGGCCTCCACTTGAGCTCTGGTCAGATTCGGACGTCTCGAAACAACCATGTTAACATAATCTTCCCATTGAGGATCGTTAGCACCTGGTCGTCCTGTACACCTTCCGGGTATCATACCAGTTGGGGCATCCGGAGTCGGAGGGACTTCTCCAGCTCCAGAAAGCATAGGGTCCGGAACAGGGGTTCCGGAGTTTGTGCTTGTGAGAGAAACGATAGGGATATCAAATGAGACTCGTGGGTGTGTTTCAGGGGGCTTCAAGGAACTATTGTCAACACCGGCATCACCTTTTTGAGAAGGTGAGGGTGGATTATGTGGAGACTCCCCGTGAGTGTGTGCACGTGATGTTGAAACATTGAGGGTTACCTCAGATGAGTGGGCAGGAGGGGTGTTCGGACGGCCAGAGTCAGCCGGAATGTCATGAGCATCTTCCTTTGGAGAGGAAGAGTTGACATTGGTTCTCTTTTTAGGCTTTGGCTTGGTGGGAGAACTCTTTCGTTTGGCAGATTTCTTAACCTTAGGTCCGGACGTGGTAAGATTGGCCTCTTCCGAAGTGGGCTCAACTGAGACTGGGGCAGGTTGTGTTGCGTCAAACACAACTGAAGTCTCTAAGTGTTGTTTTAGATAAATGGAATCGGAATGAATTAAGGCCAACATGTGGTCCGGAAGTCGTCTAACCGGACCAAAAGAGGATTGGTCCGGAATTCTATAGGCCTTGACAACTTTGAATGAAACACATGCCTCCGGAGGAATTATGGAGACTGGAATTGGTTCGGAAAGCTCGTTGAAGATTTGTTGAATCGTCAGTGCCCAAAATCTACGGCTCAAAATTTCATTGTCCTTCCTCTTGATGGCAATCTTGCAGAAATCTTGCCATAGGACCTCCGGAAGATCAACCGCGTTGTCACGTCCGGAATAAATGTTGTAGACAACATGAAGCCAGTCCTTGCTTAGTGTATCAGTTCTGTAACACCGTAATTTTTCAAACAAAATTTTCATTTTAAAATCGCATACTTTTCGTAACATACTATATAGAAATCTCGTTTATTCAATTTACAAAACACAACTCCATTAATAAGCCAGGATCCTCAAAACATGACTCTTTCTCTGGTGTGTACAATCAAGCCGGTGCCTTCCCGCGATCCTCTGAGATACCTGAAACACATAACACATAACACGGTAAGCACGAAGCTTAGTGAGTTCCCCAAAATACCACATAGAACACATATTAGCCACTCGAGGCTATAACTCTATGGACCCTCTGGTCCTAACTCTGTGGACCCTCTGGTCCTAACTCTGTGAACCTTCCGGTTCCAACTCTATAAACTCTGGAACATACACAACATAAATCACATAGAAATAATGCAGTGCATCACAATCACATAAATAGCATACAAGATACTCTGCCATATAACTCTAATTACCACTCTAGGTAAAGTATAGTGAGAAGACTCACCTGACCAGCGGTAAGTAAAGACCCCGCTCCCGGATCTCGAACTAGCCTCCACCTAACACAAGGGATGAATATCTCTAAGTGATACTCTAATCACAACTCTAATGACCGAAGGCTATTCTTCCTCTCTTTAACTCTTTGAAGTGGATAAAAGACCATTTTACCCCTCCATGGTCTCTACTACTTATGTTGATCAAAGCCCCAAAGTCAACAGAAGTCAAACTCGAGTCAACAGTCCATGTTTGACCCGACTCGCCGAGTGCACCCTTGCGACTCGTCGAGTCCACTTACTTTCCTCAGAAATCTCGTGACAGTCCAGCTCAGCTCGTCGAGTTGACCCCCAACTCGTCGAGCTATCGCATGCTCTAGCTCATCGGGACAAACCCTCACTGACTCGTCGAGTCAACTCATGGACTCGACGAGTCCCCTCGGTCTGATTCCTCATTCAGACGTCCAAAGTCAGATCTCTCATTCCAAATCCTAGATCTAGCCCTTTAAGACACCAGAGACACATAAAGTCTCGACCTTTACGTTCATGCATGGCATAAATGCCTCAAAATGCCAAAACAAGTCCTTCTTAAGGTGTTAATCATAACAACCCTCGTTTGGATGAATAAAGTTGGGACCTTTGGACTCTAGGGACCTCACAAGGTCCAGATCTGAGGACTAGGCTTCTAGCTAATCCATTTCAATCAAAGTCCCAAACCAAAGGTGGTAAAAGCCCTAGAACTCCAAACACATGAGATCTAACCAAAATAATGAGAAAGGTGCAGACTTTTACCTTCCTCAGAAGCTCTGGACGATCTATCACTGGATCCAACTTTCCCCCTCTTGATCCTTGCTTGATCTCCTTCTCTTCTTCTCAAATGATGCACTAAAAATCCCAAGATAGCTTCTCTCTCACTTTCTAGCTCAAATGACCTTTAGGGTTTGCTTCCAGGGAAAGGGTGGCCGCAAATGAGGCTATAAGTGCCTTTAAATAGGTCCCAAACCCCGGAAATTAGGGTTTCTCTAATCAGCGCCTACTTGGCGAGTCCCTCCTCGGACTCGTCGAGTCCACTCATTAAGTCCACGGGAAAACCCGGCTCGACTCGGCGAGTTGGACCCTCAACTCGTCGAGTCTCTTCTTTAATCACAAGATCAAACTACACGATAATATCCCTAAAAATCCGGATGTTACAGTTCTCCCCCACTTGAATTATATTTCGCCCTCGAAATCACTCCTTAACCACTCACATAACGAAATCATCAACCCAAAAGGCACCACCGAAAGGATCTCATACTACACCGATATCTTTCTCTATGGACACCTGAAACCACACAAAAACTCCCAAGACCAGAACTGAACCAACTCTTCTGTCGCTAATATACTCCTTCCCGCTATCCGGAAGCTCTAGTGGCCTGACCCGCCACCAGACCGCCTACTCAAGCGATCACCATGATATTCGCTCCTCGAATATCAAACCCTGATAACTCACTGATCCTCTGATTCTCACAAGACCAAATCCAACAATCGGCTACCGCTCACTCATATCAACATGCTAATGATCCAAATCACGCCCCAAGAAACGGAAGGGTCCACACCCCACCAGGGATCATACACTAAACTGCTATCAGAACCCATCCGAACAAAGAATCCTCAACACTTTGCCCTTCAGACACAAGAGAATAACCAGACTCGCTCAGAAGTGTCCTCAGACATCACAATCACAAGTCCCAGCTTCGTTCCTCATACCCCTTTTTTAATACTGAGCACTAGGTCAACTTCTGACTCCACAGTTGAACCTCCAAAGGTCACCCATAACATATCCTGAAATGTCTTACTGACTTCCTTCTCATAACAACTATCTCGGCCCAGTGACACCCAAGTCACAAAGTTCTCTTTACCCCAATGGATTCCACAATCCCACAAAATTGTTTCACCCTCGACCCCCGACGAACACTACTCCCTAGATATGAGCGCCTCGCGGTACCTCCCGTACCAACGAACTGACCCACTCCGGTCCAAAACATCTGATGACAAACAATATTCCTCAAAATGGAACCCATCTCAGAATCCGGAGTCTAATTTCGCCTTCTCAATGCACCACTAGAATCAAACTCAATATCGAGAGTCTGGTCCGATCCAAAATTGGAACCACTCGTCCCAATGAAGCACTCAACTCATGACTCATGACCCGCAACTCATACGTTCCTCACTTATCCACTTCCCTTTGGTTGCGACAACCATTACTCATTTTCAGAATATAACGACTCCCGACAAATATGGAGACCCCAGTCTCGCCCCTGGTTTGACCACCAGGCTCCCACAAAATCAAATATTAGGGATACCCAAGCCCAAAACTCTTCTGCGCCATGCTCTGATCAGAGAGCACTTCGTCACAACATTCTCTTGCTGACTAGCGGGTACCATGGCTCCCCGCAGTATTACAACTACCTCTCACTGAATAGTGAGTACTACGGCTCCCCGCAGCATCACCACAACCCCTTACTGAATAGTGGGTACTACGGCTCCCCGTAGCATCACCGCAACCTCTCACTAAATAGTGAGTACTACGGCTCCCCGTAGCATCACCGCAACCTCTCACTGAATAGTGAGTACTACGGCTCCCTGTAGCATCACCGCAACCTCTCACTGAATAGTGAGTACTACGGCTCCCCGTAGCTTCACCGCAACCTCTCACTGAATAGTGAGTACTACGGCTCCCCGCAGTATCACAACACCCTCTCGCTGACTGGCAATTACTGCGGCTTCCCGCAGTATCACCGCACTCTCTCGTACTAACTCATGGATTCTATAGCTCTCTGTAGTCTTACCGTGCTTTCTCTTACCACTCCACGATCTCATCCTCAAGTTGACGCCATCCTGCGTTCACTCACTCATGCTCCACGGCCGAGCATAGATAGGTACACACACCCATCCAGGCTAAGCATCACTACTTCGGACGACCATAGTCGTGAAAAAACCTCTTTTTCTCGCTGCAATTCACATTCTCAAATAAATCCATTTGATGTCAAATAGTTGAAGGGCCCCCACCGGAACCATAGACACTTGGTACACCACTCGTCATCTCAAACTCAAACTCAAAATAATCTGAAACTTATAACATTAAACTCGGATACCCCGGAATACCATCACAACGCCTCGCAGTGTCGTGACTCTACCACTGATCTCATACTCATGGCATCATACTCAGATACCGCATTGCTTCCTCGGAACCTTGCAACCGGTCTTTCTCTCGTGTCTCTTATAACCCCGGAATACTCCATCTCCTAAATTAAAACACGGAGAAATTGCCAACGACTCAGAACACGAGGATGACAATCCGAAACTTCCTCCTCTATTGCTCAAAACTCATGCAAGAATACTCATAACGACCCTGAATTTGGTTGCCCAATCAACTTCTTCCCTTCCCATACTGCATATAATAGCCCATACTCTGAACCAGAAATTCTCAACCGCCGAACTAACCTCACAAGCCAACCACCTCGAATTCACCATTTTAACCTTGAAGGATTCCTAACCACCACAAGGTCTCCGACCAACGGCCACTTGCCGTGGAGACACTCATCCTTTCTCAAACACGTGCCTCATGCATTATTTCACTCTGCACCTCTCCTTGACCACCAAAAACTCTGGTCTTAGGAATCCGCACCGCATGCCTCTCTATCCAGTTCTCTAATCGCTCTTGAACAAATCTCGGATCTCCTCAAAAGTACCCGGTTCTCCCCCACTCAGGGTTCGAACCATCACCAATTGGTTCGCCAACAATCTAACCCACAGACTGTTTTTACCAATAACATCGCACCTACTCTTGGAAGGTGATACGCAATGCTCGATGATCTCCCCGATGGGGATCGAGTAATTCCAAATACCCCAAAATCTCCGATGAAATCCTCAGAAACCTCTCATCATGACTACCTCTAGTCATTCTGAATCCCGTACCATCCCACTACCGGACATCTCAACTGTCCAGTCGTAACCCTGACTCTCAGTCTGAAAATAACGAACTAACATATTCCTCATCCTCGACTCTTCAACCAACGTTCCATCATGTGGGTTGTAATAAGAGTGGAGTTCTCGTTACCACACTCGATACTCATCATAGACAATAAGAGCCACCGCCCCAATATCCTCTTCTTGATCGTCTGCCGCTGCAGCTAATACATGCCCTACTATGCTCAAATAGGGTGTATCCTTGTCCTTAACCATCTCAGTCCCCGCTGACAACCTGCTCATGCTCTAACATTACCTCTCGGCAGACATACTGCCCAAATACTCTGATGGAAGGTCGCCATCAAGGCTAACCCGCAGGGTTCTACCCCCAAGCTCGGAAACCGAATTCTCAACACCTCTTATGTTTCCCACAGGAAACGGAAATAATACCATCCATGTCACAGAAGGTGACATCTCCACTATCGGCTGATTTCTCAACTAATGTCGCAATCCTCCATAACTGCCATCTCTACTCATCCTTGAGCCTTGCGACTTCATCTGCCATCTTACCAAAAATCCCTCGGAGCTAACTCAATTTCCCTCTCAAGGGATGCTCCACTAAAACTCGTTCATCATGGCCCTCAGGCCCCATACTCTTTCACCTCTGATCTCGGTCTAACCAATCATCACGGAATAACTGGTAGAACCAATAACACCAACTGTCACGGGTCATGGTACTCGAACCATGTGCCCACCTCTCAATCTGATAGGAATCATGGTACCCGAACCATGTTATCTCTTCTCAATCCGCTACAAATCATGGTACTCGAACCATGACATCACCTCTCGATCTGCTGCAAATCATGGTACTTGAACCATGACATCACCTCTCAATCTGCTACCTAGAACCCTCCGGAATACTCCCTGCATCGAGTATGGGTCCTCTGCTTTCAGTAGTACGGACCCATACTACCTACCACATCTACCCATACTCTCTACACGGACCATCCCAGATTCCTTAAGTAGCTGCTCGACCTTCTCCATCACCAACCCTGTCATGCGTGTTCACTCCTCTTGCGAAATATCCAACTCTGTCAGCATACTCATCTGACTAGGGTCACCCTTTCCTAGGCTCTTCCTAGGTTCTCACACTTCTCCGCCATCAGCTGCTGAAGAACTCCTTATGATGCCAGCCATCTACCTCCTGAATATCGTCATATTCACTTAGTAGCTAACTCTCGTCATCAAGAGTTCCACAAAGCACGAAGCAAGCAGCATTCGGGCATCGAATAATCTCTACCAATGTGTAAAACCACTCTAGGTTATTACCCACTTGCTCTCCTCATACTCAAAGGATACCACCGAACTCAAGCAACTCTACCCCTCGCGGGTATCTAGTTACTCTCTCGATTAGGCTCCACACTGCTCATCTAGGCATCTCTCCTAGATTACTCCTCTACTCAAATCCTTCTCTACAAGGATTCCCGCTGGACACTCCTACTCAGTACATACTCGAAGGTGCATCACAGATAACAGCAATTTCCTAGGCTAAGGCATCACAAATCAGGCCACTCTAGTCCTAAATTATGAATTACCTAGCCTATCTCTAGCATGCATAATATCTCATAAAATATCTCATAACACAAAAGTACAGGTATTTTGGGAAATCACCGTTCGGGCTCTGGCTAATTGTACACACTTTCTCTTTCTCGTTTTGTCTTAGAAACTCTTGCTCGTTTTTAGAAAAATCATTTCTTTTGAAAATTCTCTCTCAAATCCTCAGTTTGAGTCCAGATTTACCCGAAGGTGCATCCGAATCCCTCAAACCAAGGCTCTGATACCAACTTGTAACACCGTAATTTTTCAAACAAAATTTTCATTTTAAAATCGCATACTTTTCGTGACATATTGTATAGAAATCTCGTTTATTCAATTTACAAAACACAACTCCATTAATAAGCCAGGATCCTCAAAACATGACTCTTTCTCTGGTGTGTACAATCAAGCCGGTGCCTTCCCGCGATCCTCTGAGATACCTGAAACACATAACACATAACACGGTAAGCACGAAGCTTAGTGAGTTCCCCAAAATACCATATAGAACACATATTAGCCACTCGAGGCTATAACTCTGTGGACCCTCTGGTCCTAACTCTGTGGACCCTCTGGTCCTAACTCTGTGAACCTTCCGGTTCCAACTCTATAAACTCTGGAACATACACAACATAAATCACATAGAAATAATGCAGTGCATCACAATCACATAAATAGCATACAAGATACTCTGCCATATAACTCTAATTACCACTCTAGGTAAAGTATAGTGAGAAGACTCACCTGACCAGCGGTAAGTAAAGACCCCGCTCCCGGATCTCGAACTAGCCTCCACCTAACACAAGGGATGAATATCTCTAAGTGATACTCTAATCACAACTCTAATGACCGAAGGCTATTCTTCCTCTCTTTAACTCTTTGAAGTGGATAAAAGACCATTTTACCCCTCCATGGTCTCTACTACTTATGTTGATCAAAGCCCCAAAGTCAACAGAAGTCAAACTCGAGTCAACAGTCCATGTTTGACCCGACTCGCCGAGTGCACCCTTGCGACTCGTCGAGTCCACTTACTTTCCTCAGAAATCTCGTGACAGTCCAGCTCAGCTCGTCGAGTTGACCCCCAACTCGTCGAGCTATCGCATGCTCAAGCTCATCGGGACAAACCCTCACTGACTCGTCGAGTCAACTCATGGACTCGACGAGTCCCCTCGGTCTGATTCCTCATTCAGACGTCCAAAGTCAGATCTCTCATTCCAAACCCTAGATCTAGCCCTTTAAGACACCAGAGACACATAAAGTCTCGACCTTTACGTTCATGCATGGCATAAATGCCTCAAAATGCCAAAACAAGTCCTTCTTAAGGTGTTAAGCACAACAACCCTCATTTGGATGAATAAAGTTGGGACCTTTGGACTCTAGGGACCTCACAAGGTCCAGATCTGAGGACTAGGCTTCTAGCTAATCCATTTTAATCAAAGTCCCAAACTAAAGGTGGTAAAAGCCCTAGAACTCCAAAAACATGAGATCTAACCAAAATAATAAGAAAGGTGCAGACTTTTACCTTCCTCAGAAGCTCTGGACGATCTATCACTGGATCCAACTTTCCCCCTCTTGATCCTTGCTTGATCTCCTTCTCTTCTTCTCAAATGATGCACTAAAAATCCCAAGATAGCTTCTCTCTCACTTTCTAGCTCAAATGACCTTTAGGGTTTGCTTCCAGGGAAAGGGTGGCCGCAAATGAGGCTATAAGTGCCTTTAAATAGGTCCCAAACCCTAGAAATTAGGGTTTCTCTAATCAACGCCTACTCGGCGAGTCCCTGCTCGGACTCGTCGAGTCCACTCATTAAGTCCACGGGAAAACCCGGCTCGACTCGGTGAGTTGGACCCTCAACTCGTCGAGTCTCTTCTTTAATCACAAGATCAAACTACACGATAATATCCCTGAAAATCCGGATGTTACAAGTTCCTCCGTGCTTGCCCGATAGCCCTCGAATGATAAAGTGCATCAGTACCGTCCATAGTGCGGAGATGGCTGATTTCTTGAAGTCTTTGGCTCTGTAATCTTGATTCTAGCCAATGTGATTCAAAAAGGTTTGAAACTCTTCAGGGGTTGGTTCTTGGACTGTGAAATCCTTGGGGTTTGGTTTGACATCGATTGCTTTTAAGAATGTGGATTTGTATATTGGAATGATTCGATCGCCAATGATCCTTGTCTCAAACACGCCATCGACTTCCTTGATTCTGGTGAAAGCTCTGTGAGATGGTGAAGTGGAAGAGGTGGTTCTGGAATTTTATTGAGTGGGATGGAGATGGGGTGATTTGCGATGAACTCCACCATAACACGAACTGATTCGTCATAATCTTCTGGGTTTAGGGAAAACAATTGAGTAGTGTCCCTTAGAAACAGTTCAGGGGAGGTTGAGGAAGATGAACCCTTTGATCGTTTCTTCTTGGCAATGGATTTCTTGGGAGTTGAAGCGGTTGGAGAAGTTTTTGGTGGTGAAGGAGGGGAAGCCATTGTTGCAGAATGATAAATGCTTGAAGAACACGAAGAACACAGAGAGAAATCAAGGGTTTAGGATGTATTGGGCGCGTAAAGAGGTAAAAGGGGGTTTTGATTGGTATTTATAGGTAAGGGAAGTGGGTCGGGTTAGTAGGGTAATGATGAGGATCCGAACAAGAAACGGGTCGCATTAAATGAGAAAATGGTTTAGGGGGCTGAGTTGACCTGGGAGGTGAAAGGTGAGGTTGTTTGTGGCTAAAAATGGAAATACCAAACCGGCGATTCGATGGCTACTTTATGGGGGCGTGCACTCGTGTCACGAAAATCGAGGAAGATAGGATAGGATCTTCAAGAAAAGTAACCGTTGAAACAAAAAAACGTTTCACCTAATTAACCTTTGGAATTCCGGATGAGCGGTTCCGGACAGAGTATGATCCGGAGGATAAGGAGTTGTGTTCCGGAACATGCTTGTTTTGAAAAGAGGTCCGGAATGAGAAATAATCCGGGGAGAGTTTCGATTCCGGAGTCAAAAATTCAGTGTCATTTAAAAAAAAGATGTGAGATTCCGGAACAGAAATTCAGTTTGATTTGAAAAGGTTGGTGATTCCGGAGCAGAAATTCTGGAATAGAAATTCAAGAATTTTCCGGAGTGAATTTGAAAGAGTTTCTGGAACATGATTGGGAAAGCATTTCGGAGTGAGATTTTAAGTACAATTCCGGAGTAAGATTTGTAAAGCATTCCGGGGTGAGATTTGAAAAATCTTTCGGAGTGAATTTTGAAATTCCGAAGTGTAGAATGCACTACCTTTTCCGGAGTGGAATTCCGGGATGCCAATATGAAGTATATTCCGAGATGAAAATTTGAGCACTATGACAACGTGGACTTTAAATAGCAAACAATCAGGACGAACTGTACAGCTTAAAACTCAATTGATGGTCAGAAATAAAGACAAGTAAAATGATCCTATGTATTTAGAGAGAAAGTAGTTCCGAGATGAAAATTTTAGATCGGAACTAATTTTCTTTCGAATACGTCTATCAAAGAGAACAGGTCTCTTGAAAGAACTGAGGATCTGGTATCATCATACCCATTTTGTTCAGAAAACCGTTGAATTTGGTTTCGTCTAATGTCTTGGTAAAGACATCAGCAATCTCATCGTCAGATGGAACAAAAATGAGTTCAATGTTACCATTTAGAACATGATCTTTTATGAAATGGTACCTTATATCAATGTGCTTAGTCATTGAGTGCTGAATTGGATTGTGGGAAATCACAATGGCACCTGAGATGTACAGCTGGCAGCAGCGATGTATTCGGCTTCAGCTGTAGAGAGTGCAATGCAGTTGTGTTTCTTGGATGACCAACTGACCAAACGACCACCTAAGAATTGACAGCCACCTGAAATGCTTTTTCTATCAAGTTGAAGACCACCATAGTTTGAATTTGAATAAGCTTGAAGTAGGAAGCTCTCATTTGCTGGGTACCATATTCCGAGACTCTTTGTGCCTTTAAGGTATCGGAAGATTTGTTTCACAGCCAAGAGATGAGACTTCTTTGGGTTGACTTGAAATCTGGCACATAATAATGTTGAAAACATGATATCCGGATGACTTGCTGTGAGATAGAGCAGGGATCCAATCATTCCACGGTATTTCTTTTCATCAACAGAAACACCTGAAGGGTCGGCAAAGATCTTGTGTCTGAAGCCCATTGGTACATTGGCTGAGGCACAGGTGTCCATTGGGTATTTCTTGAGGAGTTCCGAAATGTACTTCTCTTGGTGTATGAAGATTCCTCTGTTAGTCTGTTTGACTTGAAGGCCAAGAAAGAAGCTTAACTCCCGATTCATGCTCATTTGGAATCAATTGATCATAAGTTTAGCAAAGTCAGCAACCATAGATGAATCCGTAGATCCAAAAATGATGTCGTCCACATAAATTTGTACCAGCATGAGATGGTTTCCATTTGATCTTCAGAATAGGGTAGGATCTAGAATTCCTCTTTGGAAACCGGAGCGTTTGAGAAAATCGGTGAGGGTCTCGTACCATGCCCGAGGAGCCTGATTGAGTCCGTAGACAGCCTTCCGAAGTTTGTAACAGTAGTTCGGAAAGGAGAGATTAATGAAACCGGGGGGCTGTTGAAGCCTTTGTGAGCAGCAGAAGCAAGAAAAGTTCTGATGGCTTCAAGACGTGCAATAGGAGCAAAGGTCTCATCGTAGTCGAGTCCTTCGATCTGTGTAAATCCTTTTGCCACCAATCTAGCTTTATTTCGAATGATAATTCCTGCGTCATCTAGCTTGTTGCGAAATACCCATCTCGTACCTAATGGGATGATTCTGAGGAGGTGGCACGAGAGTCCAAACTTCATTTCGGTCAAATTCTGCCAGTTCTTCTTGCATGGATGTAATCCAGTCAGCATGCTCCAATGTGTCCTTAATGGATTTGGGTTCAACCATGGATATAAATGCTGAGAAATGGCATTCATTTTGGATACTTGTAGCAGAACGAGTCTGTACACCAGCATTGAGGTTTCCGATTACTTGGTTCGGAGGATGATCCTTTGTCCAAACATGTAATCTTGGGAGTTCTTGTGCAGCCGTCGATCCGATATCAACAGTGGAATTGATTTGCTCCCCCTGAATGGTTTGAATGTGAGGATGATGCTCCCCCTGAACTTCTGAACCAGAGAGATTGATATCATCATCAGAAGGGAACTCAAAGAAGTTTTCATTTTCATCAATGTTGAGATGATTGGAATCATCGAAATCAGCAGTTTCATCTTGGAAGCCATCCAGATTTGATTCAAGAGAGGGATGAGCATTCTCCCCCTCTACCTGAGAAGGTTGAAATGGTTCGGAATCAAATGGAGGGAGGCTTGGGATCGGACCGGAGACGTTATGCGAGACAGGGGCTTCCGAAGTAGGGATTGGAATGAGAGTTGGTCTTGATCGAGATTCAGAATCAAGAGCGGTTTCGGAAGGACCAAAGAGAGTTTCAAAATTAAATTCAAGAATTTGTTGGGGGTTCGGACATCCTGGCAGAGGAGCATCGGACTCTATAATGTGAGTTGTAATGTGAGTTAGGCCAGAATTCCGAAAGAAGTTGTCATCGAAAGTAATGTCAAAGCTTTCTTCCAGAACACGAGTTCTTCGGTTAAGAACTCTGTAATCTTTTGATTTTGAGGAGTACCCAAGGAAAATGGCTTCATCAGCTTTAGGCTGGAACTTGGTAAGCTGGTCACGGTTGTTCTTGATGAAGCACCTGCATCCGAAAACATGCAAGAACGAGATTGTGGGCTTCCGACCATTCATTGCTTCGTACGGTGTCATGTTGAGGCGTCGATTGATGATACTCCAATTTTGAGTGAAGCAGACGATGGATACGGCTTCAGCCCAAAGATAGAGTGGTAGATTTGCGAAGTTCAGCATGGATCGAGCAGCTTCAACGAGAGTTCTATTGCGTCTTTCGACTATACCGTTTTGTTGTGGAGTATAAGGAGCGGAGAAATTGTGGTCGATTCCTTTTTCAGTGAGAAATTTCTCAATGGTGGAATTAGTGAATTCCGATCCATTATCACTTCGGATTCTCCTAACTGGGAGTTTGATAAGAACTTCTATTCCTTTGATAAAATTGAAGCTCTGAGGCTGTTTTGGATTTCAGTCTTAGGAAGAAGACCCAAGTGAACCGTGTAAAATCATCAACAATCACAAGAATGTATTTCTTATGATGAAGACTTTCTACTGTGGATGGTCCACAAAGATCAATGTGTAGAAGCTCCAATGGTTCCAGAATGGACTTTTCGATGATAACAACATGACCCTTCTTCGATTGCTTACCACACTCACAAGCAGCACACAAATGATCATTTTCGAATTTGAGAAGAAGTAAACCTCTCACCATTTCGCCAGATATGAGATCATTCATGTACCGAAAGTTTAGATGAGCGAGCCTTCGGTGCCATAACCAACTGACATCAGGAACATCTTTGGTGAGAAGGCAGAGTTGCGGTTTGCCAACAATCATGTTGATGTCGAGCGGGTACATGTTCTTGTTGCGAAGTGACTTGACTAAACACTCTTTCCGGTCTTCAGTCATTACGTAGTTGTACTTTTTGCAAAATTCCACACAACGATTTGAATCAGTGAGCTGAGCAACACTTATCAAATTATGTTTTAGATCAGCTACATAAGCCACATGTGAGTTAAAGAAGTTTCCATTGGTGAGAATCCCATAACCACGTATTTGTGAGTTAGAGAAGTTGCCATATGTCACGTAACCAGCGTTTGGAGAAAGCTTTAGATCTCGTAGAAAGTCTTTCTGCCCCGTCATGTGCATGGAGCAAGCACTATCAATATACCATATTGTTTCTTGCTCCGAAGCACAAAATGCCTGCAAAATTAGTGAGTAATGGAGTTTTTAGGCTCCGAATTAGACTTTGGGACATATGCACGGGCTTTGACTTTGATCGTGACTTAGGAACAACTTTGTGTTTCTGGGTGGTATTCTTTGAATTCTTTGGAAACAGACAGAAGACCAATGTCTTTTCATCTATCCAGTAGTCATATTCAATGACTTGAAGGTTCCGAACGGTCTTCTTCGGACCTTTGTCTTCCGGAGTGTTGGTAACATTTGTAACCTCCAGAATTGTTGTTTCATCAATAGGAGTTTTGACTTTCCACACAAGATTTTTCTTTGAAGATTTTGAAAAAGATGTTTTCTTTGCATTTGTGGATTTGCTTGATGCCACATTGGTTTTTGAAAGATTGGGTTTAAGAATTGTGCCATCAGATTTTGCAATAAAAACAGATGAAACAGTCCGAGGAGAAGTGTTTTGGACTGTTGTGGCATTCACACGAGATTTAGGCTGAGTAGAACTGTCTACTTTCTTGGGTTCTACACGACTAGGAGATTCAGAAGGTCTTTTGAGGATCTTAGTAGGATCAAAGGAGTTTTGACTATGGGTTGATGCATGAGAATTCCGGGATAAACTTGGTTTGGAGTTTGCAATGAACCTGGAATTTTGTCTAGCCTTAACTTCCTTTTTATGTGCATTTCGAGCTTCTACTTTGGGATCTACAATATCCTTCCTATTCAACATTGGTTTTCTCTTAGGATGAGACGAAGATTTTGAGGTTTGTCCTCGGGATGGATTCCTAAACTCAGGAGTAATGGGAACCAATTTAGTTTTTGAGATAACTAAGGAATCCGATTCGCAAGAATCAGAGGACACACAACTTGAGACTTCAACTTTATCATCTAAGGATGCCCCTACAAACTCAGAGGCAGTAGTTTCAGTTGTCACAGGAATGATTTCTTCAATCACGTAATTGTTCACGTGATTACTTCTAGGAACATAATCTACGCAATTTGTAAGACTGTGATGAAAATTCGTGGTCCGATTCAGGTCCAGGTTTATCAGAGGCGGAAGTGGCATGGAATCAGGACACTTGACAACAATTGGTTTGAACTCAGGAATTAGGGACTCAAAATTGTCTGTATTCTCAGGAAGTGGAGACAAGGGAGAAACAGGGGTGTCCGAATGTTTGATGTTCAGAACCTCTCCCATGAATGTCAAATTTTGCAATTCCTTCAGGGGACTAACAATTGGTTTCGGAAACTCGCTTCCGAGACCAGGTGCTTTAGACCATGGATGAAGAAAATTATGAGTCATCCGAATTTCCGCTTCATGCATGTCTACATAATTATGCAAAGCATCTATCTTTGCATTGAGACGTTTGTTATCGTAAATTAAAACATTTCGTTCAGAATAGGTGATTTCACCTTTATCTTTCAAAATGATACATTCATCGTTTGACATTACAAGCTCATGCTCTAAGGACTCGATTTTCAATTTTTTATCCTCAAAACGTAACCTAAGACGATTTAGTTCACAGTCCTTCTTCTCACTGGCTTCTATGGCGGACTCATAGGCTTCATAAATGGTGCTCATATCTGTTTGGATTTGGGTCAGATAAGGTTCACAAAGAGACAAATCAAAATTATTATTAGAGATCATAGATTTTACCTGCCGAATGATGCTTCGACCGGGTGGATCATTGATGGCCATGTAGCAGTAGTGAGGTTCAGCAACATCATCTTCATCTTCCAACCCAGAAGACCAATATCCTTCATCACATTGAACCGTTTGTCTTGCCATCAGACACATGTTCCTTCCAGTTACCATATCATCATCATCCCCGGATGACCAATATCCTTCAACATCTCTTGTAACCGTAGTTAAAATGGTTTGCATGTCCACATTTATGACACACAATTTTTGGTTTGTCCGATTTGGAACTCTGAGTGGGTTCCAAAGTAGAGTTTGGTTTAATGATGTTTGGTTTGTATGCAAGAGGATTTTCCGAAGTTGGTTTAGGTTCCGGAGCTAAGTATGGTTGCGGATTGTTCTGGTGAGGAGCATGGAATCGGTTTTGGTATGGTTTGTAAGAAGGATTGAAAGGACGTTTGTACTTCATTGAGAGTAGAGCGTACTCCTGTTGGAAACGGAGTTCAGAGTCCATGGCTTCGGAATCATCAACATGATAGATTTATGTGGGTAAGATAGGTGCGGATGTTTGAACAGATGGAACTATAGGCTTAAAGGGATCTGAGGAAGAAGAGTTCGGAATGGTTGATTCGAAAGAACTGACAAGGGCAAGAGGACCTCCAGAGAGTTCCCTTATGGTTTGAGCAACATTTGACTCATGTCCTTGAAGTTCATCAAAAAGTTGATAGAGCTTCAACTTTTTCAAGGAACCATTGCTTTGGAGACAAGATTTTACATTTCCCCATCCTTTGCCGAGACTGTTTATGATTTGAGATTGTACTCCAAAGGAGTTCGGACAATCCCATGAGCAGTCATGTTGTTGACCACGATACGGTAACGGTTGGAGGCTGGAGCCACTGATTCACCAGGAGTGGTAGTGAAAGTATCGAAGTCGTTGACAACTGAGGTGAGGCGCTTGTCTTTCATATTTTCCGAACCTTCAATCAGGTCCTGAAGAGTATCCCAAATCTCTTTGGCTGATTTGCACAACTTGATGTGCTCGAAGAGTGAAGGAGGAACACCAAACACCATTTCTGAGAAAGCAACTTGATCAGCATGCAGCTTCTCGATATCATCTGCAGTTAGAGGAGCTGGGCGAGTTTCATCTTCTCGCATGAGCTGAGCAGCTGCATCTCTTACAACTGTTCTTACAGGAACATGAGGACCTTCTTTGACGGATCTCTAGATTTCTTCACCTTTATCTTTGGCAAGTAAAAATCTTTCCATTCTAACTTTCCAGTGGTCATATTCTTCCACAACTAGTAATGGGGCACGTGTAGGGCCACCCACACTATTTGCGATTTGCATTAAAATCATTTGCTGAGGATTAGAAGCAGCCATTGAAGTTAAGATATCTTCAAGCTAAAGTGGTATATAGAAGAACTTTTATCCTTAACACAGAAATGGTTGAAATACCAAGGTAATTTCAAACCAACTATAATCTGATCTTATGGATTCAAAGGACAACCACTCAAGCTCTGATACCAATTATGAGAACAAGATCGATCTGATGCGTAGGGACAAGGTTTGAGAACTCAAACCTTGAGTGAATGCTTAAGATCAATGTCTGCTAGCTAATAAATGTTCAAGTCAAGTCTGGAAAGACCAGTCAAGTCTTAGATAATATATTCAACAAATGATCAAGTCATTAAATGAAGAATGAGAATGAATGATCAAGGTAAAGCTAATAAATGAAGAACAAGAAGAATGTTTTTAAATAAACTCAGTGAAATGCCAAAAGTTGAGTGAAAGATTCGTAGTTGACTTGTATTGAATACTCCTATAAATAGGAGTGAAGGTTACAGCGAATTAACTAGAATACTTGCATAGGACTGGACAATAGAAATGTTCCTGACATTCTGATTATCTAAATACAACAAATGACTAAGTCCTATGAAATGTCACATCAATACAAAGACAAACTAAATAAATGCACAAAGACAAAATAGTGTAACTCCGGATCAGCATCCATTCCGGACATGAGAGTCATTCCGGAATGCCTTCAGCTTCGTATCTTCTTCTCATCTGGTCCGGACAGATTCCGGACCACTCTTCACCATTGACTTCAGAACTTGGACTTAGGATTGCTAGAGGTTCACTTTCAGGTTCCAACACTTCCAACCAGCAAGCATGCCATCTCCTTCTTCTTCAAGGGCTAAAATTATCACAAAGAGCTCACATGGTCAAATAGAAGGCTAGAGTTTCATGGAGGGTGAAAGGAGGCGATCAAGGTTGAGGGTGTGCAAACCATAACCCAAACTTCCCTTAAATAGGGGCGCAAATCCCAGAATTAGGGTTAAGCATCCAGACAATCGTCACATCGTGACACACAAAGTTGATGTGCGCTAATATAGTTATTGCCACGCCGGGGTAACCCATGTCCCACATCGTGGCACATGGTTTTTCCTAAAAACCTCATCTTTGACCCCATTAAGTCTTTAGCTGATCCATTAAGGAAAACGGGTGTTACACACTCGTTGTTTGGTTTTGAGTTAGAGTTTTACTCTTATGTCTGTATGCAATGTTTTCGACGGCGGCGATCGACCGTGTATTCAAAAATCCAGTTTATCTGTAGGACAGCGCAGGCAGGAAGATCTCGGACCAGATAAAATCTGTAAATTCTTGGTTCGCATGATGGTTGTATAGAATCTAGTTACTCGGCAATTTGTCAGGCCCAACCTCTGAGTCCTCAAAGTTTTGGATAGGGAAATTGTTTCTCTCAAGGTTGGTTTGTTGTGAAATGTGAGTTATCATCCCTTCCTTGGATCGAAGTCGCGAGTTTTTAGTCAGTATGATTAAGATTCGGGTAGCTCTGTCTGTCTAGAAGTCATCTATGGTCTTGAAGTTTTCGACTTATGGATAAGGGGTGGTCCTACCCGATGTTAGTTAATGGTTACGGTTTGGCATTCGTTTTTTTGTTGGGTCGCGTGTTTATCATTGTGATTAGATTCAACATTTGGTGTTGGTAAAATTTTGTGTGGTTAAGGTTTTGTTCCAATGTTTCAGGGATGTGGTCTCGACCTTTGGAAGTTTCTCCTCGTATAAGGTTTATGCGCTTCGTTTTGGAAATCCTAATGATAGTTGTCGCAGTTTCGGTCATTCAGAGTGGTGTATGCTTGTGCGGGATAGGAGTGGAATTGGAGAAACGAAAAGGGGTTTGAAGGGTGTTTATGGAGTAAGTTGTAAGGACAAATTTCGAGGACAAAATCTAATTTAAGTGGGGGAGAGTTGTAACGCCTGTTTACCGAAGAAGGTTGGCTAAAGATTTAAGGAATCAAAAATAGGGTTTTTGGAGAAAACCCTCTGCCATGATGTGGTGCATGGATACCCAAAATGTGGCGTGAGCTAAATGAAATGCGTATTTTTGAAATACACCATGACGTGGCATGAAGATGGCCACGTTGTGGCAGCCGCTGCAGCTCAAACCCAATATTTTTAGGGTTTCCCTCATATATAAACACCTTAACTCCTATTCTAGGTCATCTTCTTCATCCTCTACCTCCCCATCTCAAAACCCTAGCCTCCTTTCCATGATGTTAAGCATGGTGTCTTGATCTTGAGGTTGTTTCCTTGATTTGGTGAAGCTTGTGAAGGAAGGAAGTCCATCTTGGTGTAAGAAGCAAAAGAGCAAGCCTAGATCCATAATCCTTTTCAAGTTTCTGGACATTTGGAGGTAAAAAGCTTACACCTTTACCTTGTTCTTTTGAGATTCTTGTTGTTTATCATTATTAGTTGGTTTTGGTCCCATTCTTGGATGCTCTTGGCGTTTGAGGAATTCCAGAGCTTAATATGACCTTCTTATTGTCATGAACTTTTGTTAATGGAGAAAAAGGTCTTAGCTTGAGTGTTCTTGGTCCCATGTTCAAGTTTTTGTCATATTAAGAGCTTAAAGGACTTAGGGTTGTAGATCTTGCCTTGGTATGAGGTCCTAATCGATAAAGTTGGAAACTTTATCCATTAAGTGATTAAGAGGATTTAGATATGATGTTTTGGGCTTAGATCTGTAAGGATTTAGGGCATCATGAAGAAAATGACACTTCATATAGTTCCCATGACGTGGCCAAGGAAGCCCCACGTCGTGGCTGAGTCCAAATTCATGAATGTTTTATCCTAATATTACCACGACGTAGCCAAGAAGGGCCCACGACGTGGCAATGTCCTGAATGTTGACTTTTAACCTTGCGTTCCCACGACGTGGCCAATGAGGGCCCACGACATGGCGTTGAATTTGACCAAGTTGACTAGTTTGACTTGGAGTCAAACTTGGAGGATTTGGGTTGTTGATGAAGGATTTATATGTCTTGGTGATAGTCGATTCGTGGGATTGAGCAGTGCAAGGTGTGAGAGTGTTGTTGCGCATCTTCGGTTCTACAACTTAGGCGGGTTTCTCACTATACCACATATCCCATTGTATATCCTTTGCATCGTAGGATAGATATACTGTTAGAGTACAAGTGTGATAGTGGCCTAGGGGGAGCTCGTTAAACCTTGCAGTTAAAGGACTTGATTCTTTTGTATGCTAGACTTGTAGGGTCTTGACTGTTGATCGTATGATTCTGTTTAGAGGCATGTTTGACATATAACTAGGGAAGGCTAGGTTCCAAGGGAATGTATTATGTTAGTTATGCATGTGTGTATGCTATATGGTTATGTGGTAGTGATAGAGTGGGTCCTATGTGGTCTGAGTTGGATAGCTTGTGAACTCTTGGTCTAATGCGTGCTTGTGATGTTCTTGTCTGATTGTTCGCTCTCAGGTGGATCATCTATTTGACTGTCTGTCTGATCCCTAACTATATACGACTTTATGTATTGTATGGAGGACCAGGAGGTGGGTCGTGGCAGTAGGGGTTGTGTTGGGCCCGTTTACTCCTTGGGTTGGGTCCGTTACGAACAGTTGGGATGGGCTCATTTGTACGTTGGTTTGGGCCCGTTTGTATATTGGGTTGGGTCCGTTTGTATGTTGGTTTGGCTCGTTGGTATGTTGGGTTGGGCCCGTTATATGAGTTAGGTTGTGCCCGTTGCGTATATTGCATATATATGGATAGAAGACTTGTTGCTCGACCCTAGAATCGAGATCTTGTGTGGATACATTGTATGTATGATGGAATATGTCATATACTGGGGAACTCATTTAGCTTTATACTTACTGTTGTGGATTAAACATTTTGCACGTCGTTCGTGAGAAGAGCTCGGCGGGACTGTACTCACCCATCGATGATGTTCATTTCCGCGTTTTGTAAATTTTAACTCTGATAATGTATAGTTCAAATGAATCAAATGTTACTCAATGGTTTTTGAAGCAAAGTTTTAATTGGTGAATATATTTTAAATTTTAAAAATCTCTTGGAAATTTTTAAGACGTTACATCAGCCTCACCGTTTCTTACATACACCACCACTCAAGTAACATTGCCACAATCATGGGCACACCCTAGCCTTCCCCAGGGTAACCGTGACCAACCTTCGCAAGGCCCTAAAATTCACCGATGAGCGAGTTCCTTGCGACAAGATCACATCTACTCCGTCTAAAATCTGCAGTCTTGAGGTTCCCACTAGAAAACATAATCACTTACCCAATTATCCTTGCAGATCACTTATACTTGGTCAAGGCTCAGATAATCCCGCTGTGAGTGACTTAGCATTACTCAGCAATCTGCTACCCATCGATACCTGAAATCATAAAATGCTAATACAGCCAAGCATATCGGGGTGCTGGCCTCCCCTTTGGTCCATTTCAATCGGGTACTATCCGGAATACTGGAACTGCCTGAAACACTGAACTGTCTGAAACAGTCTGTTGTGCCCTGGCTGCCTTCCAAAATCTACCAAGACCTCCCTGGTCTAAATTCGTTCACCAGTCATCTGAAATACCGGGTTTCGGCCTGGTTGTGGAGCCAAATGACTCCCACGTGGTCGCCCCATACGATTTCCGAACGAAACCCTTGTCTGTCAATAGTTGCCATTAGTTATCTTGCCACTATGGCTCTAACAACCTCCTGATCCAACCGATCGGGTCCATACGTCGAGTCCTGACGTTACCAAATCCAAGGCTAAGAGTGATTGCTACATGACCAATGGTAGCCTTATACCATAAATGACCTAAAGCAATCCATTTCTTCCTTGATCTCATAGCTGTAGTGGCATTCCTACGATCCCATCACTAGCTCAACCAGGTCTAATTCATCTGGGGAAATTCGTAAAGCACTACGTGGACTTGCCACGTCATCACTATTGTACTTGAACTGGTGGTTACTCCTGTTCCTTCCGCGTTCCAACATACCCCCATACTATCTACTAACCTAGTGAATGCTACAACTACACCCACAGACTTACAACACTTCCCACACTATCTGCTAACCTTGTGAATGCTACGGCTACACCCGCAGACTTACAACACTTCCCACACTATCTGCTAACCTTGTGAATGCTACGACTACACCCGCAGACTTACAACACTTCCCACACTATCTGCTAACCTTGTGAATGCTACGGCTACACCTGCAGACTTACAACACTTCCCACACTATCTGCTAACCTTGTGAATGCTACGGCTACACCCGCAGACTTACAACACTTTCTCACACTATCTGGCTGCTAGTGAATACAACGGCTATCCCGCAGTCTTACAACACTTCCCATAATGGGTCGAATACACGCTTGACCTAACACTAAACTGAACTCATATCCTGACTGGAATCCCCAACCTGATTCCCTAAGGCCTGATATCTCGTGACCCAGCTGCATCCGTACCGCACCCATGCATGTGATCGAAGCGTCACAGTAAACCATGAAATCATCTACACCTTCTGGCATGGTGAGAATCAGTGCCTCGCACAACCGCTTTCTGAGAGTCTCGAAGGCTGCCTGCTGCTCAAGCCCCCAGCGTAAGGCCACCGACTTCTTGGTCAGTCGGGTCAAAGGAACTGCAATCTTGGAGAAGTCCCAAATAAATCTTCGGTAATAATCTGCTAGACCCAGGAAACTCTGAATCTCAGTTGGAGACCTCGGAATCTCCCACTGCATCATGGCCTCTATCTTGGCCGGATCGACTAGTATACCCTTCTGGTTGACAAGGTGCCCTAAAAATTGCACCTCGCGCAACCAAAACTCACATTCGGAGAACCTTGCAGAAAGTCTCTCCCTCCTCAGAGTATCTAGCACCTCCCTCGGGTGCTCCTTGTGCTGCTCCTCAGTCTTGGAATAAACCAAGATGACATTGTACTCTCTCAAACCCTCAATTAGGAAAATGATCTTTTGCTATCCGCTAATAATTCTCAGTATGCAGTTGGCATATGACATCTCTTGAAAATATAATTCAACCACAAACAGAGGATAACCTAGAGTTACACTTACTCAAACCCTTGGAACGAAATGCTCCCTCGTGCAGTTTCCCGCAAGTGTTGCACCGAATCTGGCCCTGCTGGCCTCTCAAAAGCTAATCCTAAATCTTGGGTCTCCTCCCGAGACCCTTCAGTATAAGCAACTGATCTGATTCCCTCTTACCAATGTGCTCCAAGTCCATATCCCATTCTCGAGCTCTAGAAGTCATATCATTCAGGGTCTTGAACCCTGAGATACTCACAATCTTCCTGCTATCATTCTGCAGTATTTCATGATACCTTACCTTCTTCGTTTCCTCATCTGCTGCATACTGCGGTACCAAACAAGCTCCCACCCGAGACTTGGCAGTGATCTCTGCCACAGTCTCAATATTCTAGCGGAGATTTACTAACACTTGTGCCAACTGTTGCGCCTCAGACATCTGGTCAAACTCTGCCCGGACTCTGGTCGAAAAGTCATCCCATGACATAGCATCGACCGCATCATCACCCAACTCACTACCAACCTCTTCCCATCAATCACATGCCCTGTCCTTCAGGAGGCAGAAAGCAAGTCGGTCCTTGTCCCCTTTCGAGACTACGGCTGGTACGAAAATATTGGCGACATCTGCCAATCACCTGCTGCTAGTGATGGGGTCCATTGCCCCATGATAATCTGGAGCTTCACAAGCTCTGAACTCCCGAGTCATCAGCGTACGCATCCCTATCATGGCTGTCATCTCAGTGTAGAATGCACTCAGCCTCTCATCACAAATCTCTAAAATGCCCTCCTTGATCATACTGAATATCACAGGAGTCTGGTCAATGATATTACACGTAATCTCAGATGGAATGAACTCCCTCATCTGATCAACGAGCCGCCCGACTCCAGAGTCCGAGCCTGATCCCTCGCCGGCACCAGAACTACCATCTGGTCAACCACGTAGCGTCACTATACTCGGTGATATACCATCACCAACATCATAATACTCATCATAACTCGGTGGATCTCACACACTACAAGTTTCCTGGATTCATCTCAGCTTTCCTTGATTCGAGTACGGATCCTCTAGTTTCAGTAGTACGGGCCTATACTACCTTCCACATCTATCCGTACTTTCCTCAAGATTTGCCTCAACTCCACCAAGTCCCTTCTACTACTACTGTTGATCTCATGCTAACTTCATCCTAGGCTTGCCCGAGGGTAATCACCAACCCACTCTCCGCTATCAGTTGCATAAGAAGTTCCTGCTACCTCCCCCTAACTAGCTCGTGAATACTATTACATATTACTTAGACTAGATAATTCTTCGAATGAGAGATCCTACCCTACAACGGTTGGACTCAAAAAGGAGTTACGCAATAGAGCTAGACCTAACCTTCTGAAATTATTTAATCCTCGCAATATGTAACTTAACATATTCACTTACTAGTTAGTAAGAGATAACTAGAACTCCTAAAAGCACAAAGCAAGCATCATTCGAGCATCGAGTACACATAATCAAGCATATCACATTCAGGCCATCACTGACTAATATGTACTAGCATGTGGTTCATAAAGCTAAAATACATATGACAGGCACATAAGGCATCCTTCCTAGATCCTTAGTCCTAAACTAGCATGCAATTCTCATGAAGATGATACACATATAATAGGCACATAAGGCATCCTTCCTAGATCCTTAGTCCTAATGTAGCATGCAATTCTCATAAACATATCATAACATAACTTGTATGGGTAATTTGGGAGTACTTACTTGAGCTCGGCTGATTGCATGCACCACACCCTTTTATCTTTTTCAAAGTTTTGTTCTCTTTTCAAAATTCTTTTTGTAAAAATACTTTTCTTTTGAAAATTTTCATACTAAGTCCTTAGTTTGAGTTCAAACACACCCGAGAGTGTGCCCGAATCCCTCAAACCAAGGTTCTGATACAAACTTGAAACATCCCAAAAATACAGTCCAAAAATTTCGTTTTTAAATCATTAATAAAACCATAAATATCCTCATCATATAAAAATCATAAGTCATGTATCAAGGTCACATGTCAAAATATATTAGAGTATAAACATCCCAGGCTAAACAAATGGTGTGTGCATTGCAATCATCCCGAGCTCCTCTTTTGAAACCGAAGTACCTGAAACCAAAACTGAAAACTGTAAGCATGAAGCTTAGTGAGTCTCCCCAAACTACCACATACCATACACATAATCACATAACTTGGGCCTAGCCCACTGCATCGGGCCCCGCCCGGCATCGGAACGTAATCCGGTACACATATAAACATATCAACAATGCATATAACGTAAACACATAACATAAACATATACATAACATTGGGACTTCGCCCAGCTGCATCGGGACACACCCGGCATCGGGCTCCGCCCTACATCCGACCGCATCGGGCATCAGACCCCGTCCGACATCGGGCTTGCCCCGACATACATACAACATATCTTAACAATAACATAAGCATATAACAAGAGCATATAAACATTCATCGAGCTTGCCCCAACATTAGACCGGAGTCCGGAACACATAACACATAACGTATAGGCTAACATACATCAGGCTTGCCCTGACATCGGACCGAAGCCCGGAACACATAACACATATCATATAAGCTAACATGCATCGGGCTTACCCTGGCATCGGACCGAAGCCCGGAACACATAACACATAACATGCATGAATCACAAAGACATCAAGCATACATATACACTTCTCGGGACCGCCCTGGCATCGAACCGTAGTCTGGAACTACTAATCGTCTAAACAGGCCGGCATTGTGGCCTTAGACCCATTCCTATTGGAAGAGGACTCACCTCACACTGCTTTAGTCCCGCTGACAAAACCCTAGCTGCTGGATGACAGAATCCTGAATCTGTCAATCATCAAAATAACACCCAATTAACCATTTGGGTTTCCAATGCATAACTCTAAAATACACACTTGGGGTAAAAGGACCATTTACCCCTAACATAGCTTGGTCCAAGACCAAGGCCCAACTCATACTCTGAAAGCCCAAAAAGTCCAACAATCAACCAAGGCCCAACTATGGCCTAATTTTCCAAATTGGGCCCAAACCTCTACATGGTCTTGCCTTAAGGCCCAACCATTTATTCTTGGTCCAACACTTGGAATTCTGATGGTCCAATATCTCATAATCATCAATGCCCAGTTATGGCCCATCTATGGCCCAAATTTCCAAATTGGGCCCAAGCCTGTCCAATGGGCCTTATCCTAAAGCCCCAATCCAATTATTTAAGTCCACACTTGTTCTTGGATGGCCCATCAATAGTCCAAACATCTAGGCCCAACAGAAAAAGCCCAACTCAAAACCCAATACAATTAGGGTTTTCACATGAAATGATTATTAGGGTTAAGTGTTCTCACTTAACCCATTAAGTCCATTATTCCACTAAGCCATCATACAATGGAATCAACATAGGTCATAACTTCAGTCCACTGGTCCACACGCGGGTCCCGATAGGTCCAAACCAACATTTTCTAAAATTAGGGTTTCTCTAAACCCTAATTAGGGTTTTCAAGCCCAAAAATGAACCAGCCCAGTCCAAGGTTAAGTGTTTAGGTCCATTAGGGTTCCACTAGGCCGGGCACCACCCACTGCCACCTCGGGCGGTGGTGATCGGCGGCGGCTCATGGCGGCAGGCGGCGGCAGCCACCATTTCCAATGGTGGTGGTGGTTCCTGTCCAAAAAATCACACATAATAACCACACACACACACACAGCCACCTCCTATGGTGGCTGGTGGCGGCAAAGGGTGACAGAAATGGTGGCAGCCGACACCATGAGGTGGTGGCGTGGGTTTCCAGCTAGCTAAGGCACATATAACCCTCACAAAAACAACAGTCGATATGTACACTCGATAATACAACATACAGCCAACGCCTAGGCGACAGGCGTCGCCGGAAAAACACACCAGCGGCCCCTCATGGCCACCGGCGGTGGCAGTGACGATTCTGGTGTCACACCCACAAAAGAACGAAAGAGAAAGAGGAAGGATAGGTTGAGGGATACTTATTGTGCATTCTCGGTGGCTCACGACATGAACAACGACGACACAGTGGGTTTTTCCCCGGAACTCGACGGTTCTTCGGCTGCCCAAGACGTCTCCGGCAGCAGCGTAGTGGTGGCGCTCCTCGGCGGGCAGCTTCGTCTGATCGGAATAGCGGGAAGAGGGGCGACGGCTAAGAAGGCTCACATGAGGTGGTTGCGGCTGTTTTGAATGCTAGGGTTAGGGCTTCACGATGCAACGAGAGGGATGAACGGGTTTAATCCCGTATCTGTTTCAACTTATGCTCTATTATTCACTTCTGGTCCCTCCCCATTATTTCTTTTTCAAATGAAATCCAATAGTTACCATACAACCCTCCACTTTGAGAATTATTTGCAAGACTAGTCCGAAAATTACCTTTTAACCCCCATGATCTCAATTCTTGACACATTCAGTCCTCCCTTCTCTAATCCTTACCATCTAAATCCCCATTTTACTCTTTAGTCCTTGTTTCCCACACTTCCCTTCATAATAAGTCCTAATAATTACCAAGCATACCCTCACTTCTAAAAACATTACAAAATAAATCCCAGAATTACACTTTAACCCCCGGAAACCCAATTTATATCATTTGGTTCCCCGAAACCAACATCCTGCTAAATATTATGGACTTGAGGACTAGTATTCATTTATTTATCTTTATCTATTTCTTTATTTAATAAACGGGACGTTACAACTCTCCCCCACTTGAATTAGATTTCGTCCTCGAAATCATTCATTACCATTTCTTACATAACAAACTACTCAAGTAACATTGACACAATCATGGGCACACCCTAGCCTTCCCCAGGGTAACCGTGACCAACCTTCGCAAAGCCCTAAAATCCACCGATGAGCGAGTTCCTTGCAACAAGATCACATCTACTGTCACATCCCGATCCTTGTCGGAATCGATCGAGGCGTGATATATTGTTCAAAGTCTCATGACAACTATGTTATAATATGATTAGATTCAATTAAGTACTAAGTATGCAAACAAGATCCACAACATACAAATACAAATCCAAATATGAACAACATTTATTACATCAAATTTAAATAGTCTTGTGGATTTCTAAGGCACAACCTATTTTTCATCAACTTCATTCTTCAAATCTGCATCATGGGTAAAAACAGGTCAACTACGAGAGTTGGTGAGTAATCTAATTTTAGTAGAGAAAATTGTGAAGTTGAAACCTTTATAATTGGAAATTTGTTTTCTTTTGAAGTCGGCAAACAATTGTATTTGAGATAACGGTTTATAAATCAAAAATTGATTAACAAATGATAACAACAACAATAAGTCCTCACCCTATATATACATATGTATATATATATATATATATATATATATATATATATATATATATATATATATATATATATATAAATATATATAGGATGGAGCATCTAATCGTCATACACACTTAACCACGTGCGATCAATCACCTTAGCGTCCCAAGGCGGGGTGGTCAACCCAATAGCGCTATTATTGTCCATAACGTACCTCAAGAATACGGGCATAGTCATGGAGATTAGACTAAAAATGATAATGCACTACAAGTACATGTAGCGTAAACGAACAATAGTTATACAATTAATGACTCACGTATAAATGTCCCAACAATGTCTTAATTGTGATAAAACAATAAAATGAAGTTGGAACATATTAGAACCACATGATACACCCCAAAAGTATTGAAAATTATAAAATATGGGGTAGATTACTCACATTAGTCCCAAAACGAAACGCGTGTGTCGTACGATAGACGATTCGGGTCAAAATGGCGTAGAACCTAATATAATTAATAGTTTTGGTTTAGGAACTGCTAAACGAGAATGGAGTATTAATACAAATAATTAGACACATATTCTTATATTAGATGAATTAACAATAATTCATTTTGATTATAATATTAAGGTATTTATTTGTTAAATGAATTTTAAATTGAATTACTTACTTTGCATAATTAATTTATATTTTCAATTTAGGCCAGATTTTAATAATTTCTTATTAAAATAATAACTTGCCCAATTATAATTATTTACAGATTTTAACAATTATTTATATGAAATAATCATTAAAATGCATTTATACATGCTTAAATACTTAGGAAAATAGTTTTAAATAGTAAACAGTATTGAAAAATTATGAAATTATTAGGAAATCATTATTTCATACAATATGAATTACTGTAAAATTTGTATATTTTTCTGAACTGTTTTAGTATTTATTTAATATTTTAATGATTAAACAACACTAAATTCGGGAAAAATAGTAAATGATTCTCAAAAAATCTGTAAAATTAACCATAGTTTTATAACATGATGTAGAGCTCAGTGTATAAGTTTCAGATATTTGTGACTATGGGAAGTATTTTTTATATATTTCATTATTAATTAATCAATAAAATCATAAATAATAGTAAAAAGTAATATAAATGCATGAAACTTCATATATCATGTTTAATCAGTATACAGGTCATCCCAGACTTTTCTCAGAATTTATTGAATGCAAAAAGTATTTTATGTGAATTATTGCCCTACTTTATTGCAATATTTATAGTAATTCAATAAAAATAAATTATTTTCTGAAAATTTCCAGAACTTCTTATTTTATTGATGGGATTCTGAGAAAAATCAGGTTTATGCATAAAATGAGTTTTAGATATTTTGGTGGATTTAATTTGTTTCTTGTATGAATATGAAACTTTTAACAACATACCTTGATGAATGCTTCAAGAGGGATGAATATTTGAGTATAATATATTGTTATTGGATGGAATATGAGTATTCTTGGAGGAAATTTCGAGATTGAGAGTGAGAGAAAGAATAGAGAAGGTTTAAGTGGTGAAGAGAATAATGTGTTAGGAGAAAAAGGAAAGGAAAGTGGATGGGAGGTGTGAGTGGGAGACCATGGGAATAATCTTTTTGCTTTTGGTGGTCTTCATAATTTCCCACTAACACAAGCATCTTTTACATAATTAATATAAGAGTTTTATAAAATTTAATGTAAAGTTTATAAAAATAGAGTTTTATAAAATTTAATGTAAAGTTTATAAAAATGGAGTTTTATAAAAGATGAGTTATTATTTGATTATAACAATCTACTTTGATTTGAAGTTTAATTATAGCATTCAAGTTTGATTCTTTTAAATTTAATTAGAGCATTATACTTTGATTTGATTTTAATATGGTATCATAATTTAATTTGATTATAGTTATAACGTTGTACTATACTATGTTGCTATTAACGTCAATTTATATCGTAGTGTATGAGTTTCGATCCTATTAGCGTCAAGTAATCTTGAGTAGGGTTTGAATGAGATTGCGAGAGGTTTCGTTTGTGATCTTTTTGAGTGTCCGGCTTCGCAACGCAAGGTCCATAGACCCCGTTAAGCCATGATTTAGTGTCCTACACAATCCCGATGATTGTGCAATAGTGTTTTATCGCTTTGGTTCATTGTTTAGCACTGTTAAGGCTAAGGAAAATCAAACACATGAACTTTCCAAATGATGTTTTCTCATTAAAATAGCGAATTGTACAGTGATTACATAACGTAAACCCTATCATACAAGGGTTAATGGAGTTGACCGGTTTGACTAGTTGACTTTGTTTGACTTTGACTTGACCGAAATTTGATGGTTGTCACATCATCCCCCCGTTAGAGGGAATTTCGTCCCGAAATTTGCATTTTGATTGGGACTTCAAGAGTTTGGAAAAAGATGTGGAAAACTTTTCGTAGTACAAGAAATTGATTATGGTGAGGAACAACCCTCCTGATGTCACATGATGACCTTGGAAATTTCTTATTGTAACTTGAACTGAGTCAATTTAAAAGGAGTTTATTGTTTTGGGATGATAGAGTATTCTATGTGTGCTTTTATACTCCCTGTTTTATCCTTGGTATTACCACTATGAATATTTTATAACGTAGTTAGCGAGTTCCATCATTACGAATGTTTCAACAAATTTTGACGAAATTTGCATTATAAGTCCTACAAGTTCTTTTATAGTCGATTGACGTAAACTAGTCGTATATCATTAAGATTGCAAGGGCATTTTGGATGGGTGACCCCGCCTTAAGCCCACAACCAAACAAGGAACAGGGAATGAGGCGGAATCACACATTCTAAGTCCATAGAATCTTAATGATATATGACCATAATGTTTACACTAGCCCTCATAGATTCCAGGGGCGTAGTATTATTGGGCTAGAAGTAGGAATTGTAGTTCAAAATAAAATAGTTATAAGCCTGCTATCTTCAAACTTGGGCTTTGGCCCCTCCCGATTCCTAATCAGAATGGTCCAATACTCCCAATTCTCCAAGCGACCAAGCGTTATCAAGAAATCAAAATCGATTCATCCCCATTTTCCCAATTCGCTGCCTATCTCGCCTGCTGTTCGTTTGTCGCTGTCTCGCCAAGTCAGTCGCCTGGTCTCACTCTCGCCAATCGCCATCGCCAAGTGCCCAAGTCCCCATTCTCACTTCACAGAAATCAGGTATGTAATTCCGAGACCCAAATCCTGTTCAGATGTTCTTTCTTTTCTGATTGTAAGATTGTTGATTGTTGGTGTTGGCGTATTGCACTGCTGCTGCTGTTTTCTGTCAATTTGTTGCCTATTTATGCGTTACTACTGTCTTACTGAGTTTCCTTTTAATTTGGCTGTCATTTGCGATTTGGCGATTTGCCAATTTGATTTATAAGTTATGAATTTACAGATTTGGTTATTGATTTGGTTATGCTTAACAGCTTGTCAGCTTCAAACAAAACTGAAAAGTGACAACAAAGATTGATTTGGTTATTGTTAAATGAGTTATTGGTTATTGTTCTAATTTTGAATTTGATTTTGTTTTGATTGGATCAATTGTTCCTTCATTTTGATTTTTCTAGATATAATCATGGGAAAGATGAAAACATTGAAAGAGAAATTGTTGTCTGCTTACTAATATATCATTCATAATCTGTTTTTAAAGACATTAAAGGTTGTCGGGCTGAGTTGTAATTCTTTTTCTAGGTGTTTTTGGTGTTTATTTGTAGAAAACAATATGTTTTTTTTTTATTTTAATTTCAGTTTATAATATTTTCGCCCCCCCCCCCCAAGTTAATTGTTCAAGCTCCACCACTGATAGATTTACTAGTAAAAACCTTGAGTTTTTTTTTTTACATAGATGATAAGACTTATTTGGGTTTTGCCGTGTTCTCAAGATTCATGGTTTATATACTTGAATCGATGCTAGTTTTAGTAATAAAAAGAAATTTTGAATTTAAACGTCGAGGTTAGAAGCTTGTACTGATATTTAAGGGGTTAAAAAATAAAATTTTATTAGTTACCTATAGCAACACACAAGTCATAATTTGCATGTGTGAAGACTTGGAGTACTTTCTAATTGGTTCGTGTGTGAAGACTTGGAGTACTTTCTAACTGGTTCATGTGTGAAGACTTGGAGTACTTTCTAATGAAAAGTGTGCTACTGGGGAAATTTGAAACTGGTACGTAGCTTCAAAGTCAAGAATATGCGGTAGGCATGTGATGTATTAAATGCATGAGGCACATAAGTCATAATTTGCGGCAACATATACGTATATGTGTGTGAATTGAAGAATAAGGTTATAGTTCAAAGACCATATATATTCATTTCCTCTTTATTTGTTATTAATTACTTCTCCCACTTCACTTATATAAATCATCACATTCTTACCGCAACTTTTAACTTCTCCCTCACAAATGGATCCACCTGCAGATCATCAAAACCCCATAGATGACCTCGATTGGTTTCAGTACTTTGATCATCAAGATCTTTTCAGGTATATATAAACGTCACTCATTACCCCATCTTTCGCACAGAAAAGTGATTTTGTCTATATTGATCAAAACATGGTTTGGATTTGTAGTGATCAAAAAGAGTCTTTCATCGTGTTGGATTTGATTATCTTGAGTTTTTTTTTTTTTTGGATTTTTGCAGTGGTGACATGCTCGACCATCATGATTACGAGTTGTCGGAAAAATTGCATGAAGGGCTCGATCAGAACGTTTCCACAGTACTTAACAAAGACCAAAACATCATTTCTAGAAATGAGTTTCACGATTTGGATCCCCTTAAAGACATAAGCTTATGGGATTGTTGGGAGGATGGTAATTTACCATTGGTTAGTTTCAGTGAAGACTGTAAATCCGGTGGTGAGGCTACAGGTAGTTCTAGTGCTGCCACCACTGATCACGGTGGCCGGAAGGTGGCAAATAGATTGAGACCATTGGAGTTTGAAGAGATAGCGAAGTACTTTGAGATGCCGATAATCATGGCAGCAAAGGAACTAGGGATAGGGTTAACATTGTTGAAGAAAAGATGCAGAGAGCTAAACATAAACAGATGGCCTCATAGAAAACTTAAGAGCCTTCAATCCCTCATTCAAAATGCCAAGGTAAACTACGATAATAACCTTCTATACATTACTCATGCATGTATGCATCCACTTGGTAACCAAAGTAGTTTTGGTATTTTCTAAAATTTTAATTATTAGTTTCTTTATAACATAAACATAGGCCCTAGGCATATGCCACATCGAATCAATTGTTTTACTACGATTTCTGATTTATATTTACATAAACTTAACTCATTGTAAATTTTATGAACTCACACAAAAAATATATTGCATCTACCTAAAAAAAACTAGGAGTTGGGATTAAAGGAGGAGGTAGAGACGTTAGCAGGGCACAAGAAGATGATGGAGAAATTGTCAGGTATGGAATTGACAGAAAGAACAAAGAAGCTTAGGCAAGCTTGCTTCAAAGCTATTTATAAGAAGAGAGGACTTAACAATCCTTAGTCCTTACCTTTTCTTTTAGCCATTTTGTTATAATTAGTGGATTTTAATCTACATTGTATGTGTTTTTCTCTTGATAGATTGATACCCTTTTTAGTTTCATTGTGTTTGTCTATTGATTTTTTTATGCAGAAAATTTTGTATAATTTGGGTATTATAGTTTGTATTATGTATTTAGCTATATTCTAGATTGCCGACACGACTACGCTGACGACTCTATACCAGAGGTCTATATAAATAGACTTATGAATTTAGTAGGAATAACTTGATTATAATCTTGTGATTTGTTCCATGTCTGATCCACTCCTAAGATTCACTCGACATGGCCCCAGTTATGTGTAATTAAAATTTTATTAGACTGTTGATCCTAATGAGTCTACCCTAAGTCCACAACCAAACAAGGAACATGTCAACTATGAGAAACACGCATATGGACTTGTGAGTTATTTGTAAATTGATTAGGGAAATAAAGTTTTTTTTAGACATTGTTGGGTAAAATAATTGTAAAACACTTGTTGGGCCATGGTTAGGAGTGTTGGGCACCTTTTAGGCTTTCCATGGTTACTAAATGTGAAACATGTAGCACTTGCGTGGGCCCCCACAATACTAAGTTTTCACATTTCTTTCCCACTTCTAGGCCCATTAGGGAACTTAATAGTCCAATGAGTTGGCCATTTTGGAGTATATCCTTTCGGATACGTTTGATAAGGTCGAGTATTTTGATGGCTCAAAAGTAATGTGAATGACGCGCTTTGGCCTATAGGTTTGGGAACTCTCGCCTTTGGTCCCCAGATAAGCAAACTGGTCCCTCGGTTGATTGGGATGTATACGAATGCTTACCTAGTCAGGACTTTCGGGCTACCGGAACCTCCCCCTTCCAGTTACTACGCGTCCATTACTATGATCCTACCTAACTAGAGTGGATGACTTTGAATTTCCTATGAGCTCTAAGGAATACATATATGTATATACATTTTGTTAAACAACTTGAGTATGTGTGTGATTTTCAGAGAAAGTGGAGAATATTCACAAGTGTATGCATACATATAAGTGTCAGGAGTAATACGTATGCACATAAGGGAGCAATTAACACACAAAGGTATTCCTAGGATTTTCTAAGTGCGAATTGCATGCAGTTGTGTGTGCATTTTATAAACTAGCATACGAGAGGACCCTAGAGGCTATAGACTAGGTCAAGGCAATTAACCTAATTCCCTATAGTCAAGGGCTCTGATACCAATCTGTCACACCCCGATCCTTGTCGGAATCGATCGAGGCGTGATATATTGTTCAAAGTCTCATGACAACTATGTTATAATATGATTAGATTCAATTAAGTACTAAGTATGCAAACAAGATCCACAACATACAAATACAAATCCAAATATGAACAACATTTATTACATCAAATTTAAATAGTCTTGTGGATTTCTAAGGCACAACCTATTTTTCATCAACTTCATTCTTCAAATCTGCATCATGGGTAAAAACAGGTCAACTACGAGAGTTGGTGAGTAATCTAATTTTAGTAGAGAAAATTGTGAAGTTGAAACCTTTATAATTGGAAATTTGTTTTCTTTTGAAGTCGGCAAACAATTGTATTTGAGATAACGGTTTATAAATCAAAAATTGATTAACAAATAATAACAACAACAATAAGTCCTCACCCTATATATACATATGTATATATATATATAAATATATATAGGATGGAGCATCTAATCGTCATACACACTCAACCACGTGCGATCAATCACCTTAGCGTCCCAAGGCGGGGTGGTCAACCCAATAGCGCTATTATTGTCCATAACGTACCTCAAGAATACGGGCATAGTCATGGAGATTAGACTAAAAATGATAATGCACTACAAGTACATGTAGCGTAAACGAACAATAGTTATACAATTAATGACTCACGTATAAATGTCCCAACAATGTCTCAATTGTGATAAAACAATAAAATGAAGTTGGAACATATTAGAACCACATGATACACCCCAAAAGTATTGAAAATTATAAAATATGGGGTAGATTACTCACATTAGTCCCAAAACGAAACGCGTGTGTCGTACGATAGACGATGCGGGTCAAAATGGCGTAGAACCTAATATAATTAATAGTTTTGGTTTAGGAACTGCTAAACGAGAATGGAGTATTAATACAAATAATTAGACACATATTCTTATATTAGATGAATTAACAATAATTCATTTTGATTATAATATTAAGGTATTTATTTGTTAAATGAATTTTAAATTGAATTACTTACTTTGCATAATTAATTTATATTTTCAATTTAGGCCAGATTTTAATAATTTCTTATTAAAATAATAACTTGCCCAATTATAATTATTTACAGATTTTAACAATTATTTATATGAAATAATCATTAAAATGCATTTTTACATGCTTAAATACTTAGGAAAATAGTTTTAAATAGTAAACAGTATTGAAAAATTATGAAATTATTAGGAAATCATTATTTCATACAATATGAATTACTGTAAAATTTGTATATTTTTCTGAACTGTTTTAGTATTTATTTAATATTTTAATGATTAAACAACACTAAATTCGGGAAAAATAGTAAATGATTCTCAAAAAATCTGTAAAATTAACCATAGTTTTATAACATGATGTAGAGCTCAGTGTATAAGTTTCAGATATTTGTGACTATGGGAAGTATTTTTTATATATTTCATTATTAATTAATCAATAAAATCATAAATAATAGTAAAAAGTAATATAAATGCATGAAACTTCATATATCATGTTTAATCAGTATACAGGTCATCCCAGACTTTTCTCAGAATTTATTGAATGCAAAAAGTATTTTATGTGAATTATTGCCCTACTTTATTGCAATATTTATAGTAATTCAATAAAAATAAATTATTTTCTGAAAATTTCCAGAACTTCTTATTTTATTGATGGGATTATGAGAAAAATCAGGTTTATGCATAAAATGAGTTTTAGATATTTTGGTGGATTTAATTTGTTTCTTGTATGAATATGAAACTTTTAACAACATACCTTGATGAATGCTTCAAGAGGGATGAAGATTTGAGTATAATAGATTGTTCTTGGATGGAATATGAGTATTCTTGGAGGAAATTTCGAGATTGAGAGTGAGAGAAAGAATAGAAAAGGTTTAAGTGGTGAAGAGAATAATGTGTTGGGAGAAAAAGGAAAGGAAAGTGGATGGGAGGTGTGAGTGGGAGACCATGAGAATAATCTTTTTGCTTTTGGTGGTCTTCATAATTTCCCACTAACACAAGCATCTTTTACATAATTAATATAAGAGTTTTATAAAATTTAATGTAAAGTTTATAAAAATAGAGTTTTATAAAATTTAATGTAAAGTTTATAAAAATGGAGTTTTATAAAAGATGAGTTATTATTTGATTATAACAATCTACTTTGATTTGAAGTTTAATTATAGCATTCAAGTTTGATTCTTTTAAATTTAATTAGAGCATTATACTTTGATTTGATTTTAATATGGTATCATAATTTAATTTGATTATAGTTATAACGTTGTACTATACTATGTTGCTATTAACGTCAATTTATATCGTAGTGTATGAGTTTCGATCCTATTAGCGTCAAGTAATCTTGAGTAGGGTTTGAATGAGATTGCGAGAGGTTTCGTTTGTGATCTTTTTGAGTGTCCGGCTTCGCAACGCAAGGTCCATAGACCCCGTTAAGCCATGATTTAGTGTCCTACACAATCCCGATGATTGTGCAATAGTGTTTTATCGCTTTGGTTCATTGTTTAGCACTGTTAAGGCTAAGGAAAATCAAACACATGAACTTTCCAAATGATGTTTTCTCATTAAAATAGCGAATTGTACAGTGATTACATAACGTAAACCCTATCATACAAGGGTTAATGGAGTTGACCGGTTTGACTAGTTGACTTCATTTTAACCCCCATGATCTCAATTCTTGACACATTCAGTCCTCCCTTCTCGAATCCTTACCATCTAAATCCCCATTTTACTCTTTAGTCCTTGTTTCCCACACTTCCCTTCATAATAAGTCCTACTAATTACCAAGCATACCCTCACTTCTAAAAATCTTTACAAAATAAATCCCGGAATTACACTTTAACCCCCGGAAACCCAATTTATATCATTTGGCTCCCTGAAACCAACATCCCGCTAAATATTATGGACTTGAGGACTACTATTCATTTATTAATCTTTATCTATTTATTTATTTAATAAATGGGACGTTACACCTGGAGTGATACACTCTTCCAACCAACAAGCACACCATCTTCTTCTTCTTCAAGGGCTAAAACCATCACAAAGAGCTCACTTGGTCAAAATGAAGGCTTGGTTTTCATGGAGGGTGAAATGAGGTGATGGAGGCTGAGGGTGTGCAAACCATAGCCCAAACTTCCCTTAAATAGGGGCGCACATCCCAGAATTAGGGTTAAACACCGAGACAACTGTCACGTCGTGACGCACAAAGTTGATGCGTGCTAATATAGTTATTGCCACGTCGTGGTAACCCATGTCCCACATCGTGGCACATGGTTTTTCCTAAAAACCTCATATTTGACCCCATTAAGTATTTAGTTGATCCATTAAGGCAAACGGGTGTTACACACTCGATGTAATTTTTTTCATTGGCCTCATCTTTGTTACAACTGCCAAATTCGGATAATTTTGTTGCAATTTTTTGCATGAATGATTCTCTTTTCGTTGAAGTCTTTGCGACTCTTGGAAGTAAAACTCCTCGTCATCTACATTAATGTCCCCGGGAAATTGAGCGTCTGAAGAGGTTGTGTATATGTTTGAGTCGGATGTCTTTGTCCTTTTTGATGATTGGAGATCATCATTCATGTAGATAGCTTTCCATATCATATGATTTTTCACAGCTTCCCATGTCGACACATGACCGGAAGGGTGTCATATAAAAGTTTTTATATTCATTTTGTGCCGACTTAAATATGCTTTTGATTGAACGCTTCGTTGATCATTGATCTTCTTATTGAAAATACAGTTGAATTTGGTGATCCTCGGATGCGTGCCCCACATTTTGAGTTCAATTGATGGTAAGTACGATCAAAACCACCGATTTCTTGAGTAAAGCTTTCAAGCACTCAATTCCAAAAAGACTAAACATGTTGGTGATTCATTCTTTCTATGTCTTCTAAAGTATTGATTCATGCCCTTGCCAATGATAGTTCTTCTTTTTATGTCCATGTTTTGTCTTGCTTCTCCTCATTTCCATTTGCTAACTAGTTTTCATGGAATTTCATGTTGGGGCTTGTAAGGGCAGTTTCTTCTGGTGAATCAGTGGTTTCTTGTTCGACTTTGTGTTGGGGGGGCTATGTTTTGTCGTTGTCAACATTGAAATCATGGTTTGGGGTTTAGCATTACCGTATATGTGGGTTTTTGGGTTTGTAGCCCTTTACGTTTTCGGTATTGTGGTGTCATTCGACCCCTTTTCCTTCATCTTTTTTTGGTGTTATCTGTGTGGTTGTTTGTATCCTTGTAATTCTTATATTGTTTAGAAGCTTCACAATGGGTTTTCTATGCTTTATGTATACATATAAGTTTTGTCATTAAAAAAAATACAAATCGTACCTACACCCTCACACACCCACTCGTACACGTTTAGTTTAATTTGAAATCCACACCCACACACCCAAATACCACCCCATCCTACCCACCTACACACCACCCTATCCTACCCACCCTATACCCTTTCACATCCAACAACAATAACCCCACACACCTAACACTACCTACACCCTTACACTCCCTTCCCCTACCCACCCATCTATACCGACCTCACCCACACCTACACTCCCATACACAACCACCCACCTACACCCACACCTGACACCCCGCACAACCACCCACATCATCCTTATCTCCACCCACATACATGTTTCCTAATTTTTTATAAATAGAAAATGAAAACTTAGATATGTTCAAATATGTTAAATATTGTATTATTTGAAATAAGAAAAAAAAAACTTAAAATGAAAACCGGTATAAAATACACATTCAAACATGTTTTCTAATTTTCTAAATAGAAAATGATAACTTAAGCGGTTTTAACGAGTCTCATTTTCTAAATATTCTACAGAAAACTGAAAATGATTACATATTTCATTTTTTTGAAAACAAAAAATCAGTTTTTTGTAACTAAATGGAGCTTTAACGTTTGTATATAAAAACTAGATGCGCAAAGATATAGAGAGCAATTCAAGAGGTCTTTAAGGTTTTTATCAGTCACTCACCAAAATGCGGGTAAACTTATGATGGTGTATGAAAAATGATTTTATTCGTTTCGGGTGCAAGGAATGATAGAAAGAATTCAACCACTCGAGCTTGCTTCAGGTTGAACATTAATTAAACTATAACATCAGATAGAACTCAAAAGTTAGAGAATCGACTAAGACTAGAGGGAGTGGGGTGCGGCCACTGCCGCACTTTGGTGCCACATGTGCAAGAACACCCCCCCCCCCCCCCCCGCCGCGGTAGGGAGTGCACTGCGGCCTTGGAAGGGAGGACTCCTTGGGTGATTGTGATTGGATGACTTTCTTACCTTTGGAACACAACCAATGAAAAATTTTATTTATTAAAAAAAACCTCAAGTGTGGCACCACTCTTTGGGTGTGGTATGAAACCACACTTTTGTGGTAAATGGTGAGGTGACGTCTACGTGACAGTGAAGAGAGTGCAACGTTTGTGGCACCACTCCCTCCGGCCTAAAGATTTTTAAACTAAATACCCGAATAATTCATACTATAGAAAAAGAAATCTAACTAAAAATTCAATACTCATAACAAATTCGGAATGGTCTAACCGTCTAAGAAACAAAAACAACTATTGTTGTTAATTTGTCTAGTTTTAAGGGATTAACTTAGTGGTTAATTATATATAATATTTTATTCTTCTTATTTTTTCTTTATTTTATTTAGTTTTACTTGATTATTTTACTAATCGGTTATATTAACAAGAGAAAAGGATAATGACATTTTAGTTTCGATTTAAATATGATAAATCAGAATCAAGATCAAAATCTATGCATATTGTCATTTTCAAAAGAAAATGTTCATCTACAAGTTGCTTACAATAATATCCCGAACATAAAATTCTCAACTTGCTACAATTTTTTATGTGATCTACAAATCATATCAATGATATTGCTTTAATATTTTAGATGTTAATTCTTGAGAACTGTAGACTGCGATTTTGTATTTTGGTTTTGGACTCTATACCTTGTTTCTGTTAGAAGTGAGAATATGTTGCATCACTTGATAACAAAAAATAAGAAGAAAAATAACTTTTGGGACCAATGTAGCTTTCTTCAAATTGCAATTGTTATGTACGCTTTCGAAGTCCAGTCAAATATGTTAAATGGTCGATTTAACTTAAGTAGGATTGTTTTAAGTAAAACAAACATATAATATAGTATTAATTTTATGCATGATAGGTATATATGGGGTTTTAAAATCAATAAATAAATTCGAATGCGGAATAAGTAAAGGTAATAAGTGATACCGGTTAATTTGGCTGTAATATATGGTCCATTTTAACGGCTTCGTCTTGACATAGAATGATATCACAGATCGACTTGGTGTTTTGAATTCCATTCTTAATTTTTTTTTTCAAGTAAATAATCAATCCAAGTTCACATCTTATTAGACGAATACAATAATCAATTATTGTAAGATTATATTTTATGAAAAGCAAAGATTTTGATAATGTTATTGAGCACATTTGTTGGACATGACAATTTTCTTACTGCATAAGTGTTTGTGATGCTGTGGAAGCGAGCTTCAATTCAAGGCAAAGTGCACTGAATGTGCATATTGTCCTAGCTTTTGTACGTTTATGTTATAATAATACATTTATTCATGATAAACACTTTGTTAAAGTAAACTGTATGAAGTCATGGCATTGTTGTAATAGGATACAAATAATGTTGTTTGGCTTATGAGAAGAGCAGCTGATTTCTGCTCGGAAGAAACATATGATACGTACCCTTGTTAGTGGATGGTCTCAACTTAAGTCATGGTACTATAAAGAAGTTGGAGGCACATGTTCCGCGTAATATTGTTAATTGTACATTTGTACACATGCAAAAAGTAACAAAAATCTGAAAAAAGTTATATGTGATAAACAACGTTACAAAGGTTGCTCAAACATGAAGTCAGAAAGTTTAGACTTGAGTAAAAGTGAATTGCAAAAGTTGAGGGCCATTACATTTGAAAATATAAAACCATAAACAACGTTACAAAGGTTGCTCAAAATCAAAACCAGAAAGTTTAGACTTGGGTAAAAGTGAATTGCAAAAGTTGAGGGCCATTACATTTGAAAATATAAAACCATAAGAACGTACCATTCAAGAACAATTACAATTGAGCTTTTTATTTCCTCCAAACCACAGCAATTTCTGTTGTTCACATTAATACTAAATTACTAATTAACTAAGCATGTAAAAAATTGACAGATCACATACACTTTGAAACTTTAGATCTAATCTAGATATCTAAAAAACTAAATAATATATATTATATATCAATAATAAAATTTTCAAACTAAAAATATGATAAACTACCGTAATCACCTTTTTGAAGTTAACTATATACAAAAAAAATCCAATACTATTACATAATTATACATATTTGATTGAATACATTAAACTTTAAAATAAAAAGAACATACTAATAACAATAGGCATGTTTCATGTAAACGTATTGTTGTTGATTTTTTTTTCATGAGACTCAATGTAAAAAATAATAATAATACAATTTAAGATTTAATGAGAGACACTTTTAATCAATTTGTAATTATTAAATAGGGTTTGAAAATTATATTATTAAAATATTACTTCAGTCCATTTGACATATATAATTTTTATCTTTTAAATAAAAAATAATGAATTGCATATTGAAATTTTAGTAGAGTTAATATAAAAATCTAGAAAGTTACAACATATAACCAAAATCTTAAAAAAGGAAAAAAAAAAATAACTAATAAGTATCTAATAAAATATAATTTAATTTTTTGTGTAGTTTGTTTTTTTATGAAAATATATGAATATGTTTTTAACAAATTTATTATTTGTAGAAATTTATTTCCAATTAGTTCCATATTTTTATTATTTTCTCTTTGTAAAAAGTAGTTTTCCTCATAATATTTTATCTCTTTATTTTTTTCATTAGTAAAAAATAATATATTTTTATGGGGTATATATATATATATATATATATATATATATATATATATATATATATATATATATATATACTTTAAACCACATTAATTAATATAATAAAACTAGGGAAATTGTCAAAAAAAGTCCCACTATTTACGGAAAAGTTACACTTTAGTCTCAAGATTATTTTTTTGATCGAAAAAGTCCTGAAAACCAACAAAAATTTGCAGTTTGACCCTTTTTGACCGGTTGAAACCGGTACCAAATTAATTTGGGACTATTTCGTAAACTAACCCAAAATATTGAGACTTTTCTGTAAACAAAAATATTATGTAACACCCGGTTTTGAAAGTACTCAGTTGTGGCTAGGAGCGTAGGGCTTCCCGCCACCTTTTCGTGGATATAAAGTTCGTTGGAATCGGACTTTGGACAAAGAAGTTATAGCACCTTGAAGTTATTGTCACTTTTGGCCCTTAATGGGAATGTTTGGCAGATAAGCCCCATGCATGCAAGGGGTGCATGCACGTGTCCGGCTGGGAACGCTTAGCGTAGGCTGGGTTACGCCCAGCGTATAAGGCTAAAAGGGGCGCGAGTGGTTCTTGAGTACGCCGAGCGTACAGAGAGGTACGCGGGGCGTACTCCATTTAGACCAAAACCCTAATTTTTAGGGTTTGACACTACATAAAGAACATAATGCTTCAAGGATCAGCCCCCCTCTCACCCTAAAGCAACTACCACGAAACCCTAATCCTCCATTGGGTGTTCTTGGTGCTTAGAAGGCCATTAGAGAGCATTTTGGTGTTATGAAGCCATTTTCCAAGCAAGTGAAGAGCATAGCAAGGTGATGGATCAAAGGAGAAACAGTAGATCTGAGGTTGTGGTTCCATTTCAGATCACCTTGAGGTATAGAGCCTTGAACTTTCCTCAAGTATGCTTAGATCTTGTATAGTGTGGTTTTGGAGTCATTTTGGTCTCAAGTATAGAGCTTTATGGTTCAAATCCGACTCCTAGGCTTAGAGTTGCCACTCTCAGTGCTAAATGAGTCCCTAAGGCAGAAAGTTGTCATCTTGGATGTCCTAATGGGTTCATGCATGAGTTAAGATCATTTTTATTAGAATAGAATGCTATTTTGGAGTTTGGGCTTATTAGGGTCATGTAAAGTCACCAAGTTAGTGACTTTTTTGATTAATACGTTGAAGAGGACTTGGATCTGTGTTTATAGCCGTTGGAATAGAGTATAAATTGCTTAATGGAAAAGTGACTTAACAGTAGAGTACGCTAGGCGTAAATGCATGTACGCGCAGCGTACACACCATTCAGCCAGTACGCTTAGCGTACAGAGGAGTATGCCCCGCGTACTCACTAAATATGGGCTTGGCGTGTTTTGGGCCTCGTGTTGTGCCATGCATTGGATTTTAGTTCTTTGGGCCTTAGTGGGCCATCAGAAGTTAGATAATTTGGGCCAAGAATATGTTTGGGCTTAGGGTAAATCCCATTAGAGGGATTGGGCTCAATTTAGCAAATTGGGCCATTAGTGGGCCATTAGTGTACTTAATAAGATTAGATGGAATTGGGCCTTAGATATGGTCCAAATTAGAGCAGGGGTAAAATGGTCATTTTACCCTTAGAAGGATTCTCAGTTTTCTGACTAAGCATTTCTGTATAGAGTTAGCCGGGGAGTCGTGGGAGCAGCCAGCAGAGATTCCTCACGCACGAGTTCAGCATCCAGTTTGAGAGGTGAGTTCTCTTCCAGTAGGAACGGGTCTAAGGCCACAATGCCGGCCCGTTTAGTTGTTAGTAGTTTCGAACTACGGTTCGATGTCGGGGCGGTCCCGAGAAGAGTATATGTATGCTTGATGTCTTTGTGATTCATGCATGTTATGTGCTATGTGTTTAGGGGTAAGCCCGATGTATGTTAGCGTATATGTTATGTGTTATGTGTCTGGGGTAAGCCTGATGCCGGGGCAAGCCCGATGTGTGTTAGCTTATATGTTATGTGTTATGTGTTCCGGGCTTTGGTCCGTTTCCGGGGTAAGCCCAATGTATGTTATATGCTTATGTTATATGTTTATGATATATGTTATGTTGTGTATATGTCGGGGTAAGCCCGATGCAGGGGGAAGCCCGATGTCGGGGTGAGCCCGATGCCAGACGTGGTCTGATGCCGGGATGAGCTCGATGTCGGGCAGGAGTCCGATGTCGGGTAAGCTGATGTCGGGTTCGTCCCGATGCAGCTGGGCGGTGTCCCAAAGTTTATGTTAAATGTTATATGTTATGTGTATGATATGTGGTAGTTTGGGGAGACTCACTAAGCTTCGTGCTTATAGTTTTCAGTTTGGTTTCAGGTACTTCAGCTAGCAAAGGGAATGGCTCGGGATGATCGCATGGCACACTCCATAGTTTTCTAGCCTGGGAGATTGACTCTGATATTTTAACATGATTCTGATACAGTATTCGATACGATGTTTTTGAGATACACGATTTATGGTTTTTTTCTATATGATGATGGTTGAATTATGGTTTTATTAATGAATTTAAAAAGAAATTTTTGGACCGTATTTTTGGGATGTTTCAAGTTGGTATCAGAGCCTTGGTCTGAGGGATTCAGGCACACTCTCGGGTGTGTCTGAACTCAAACTAAGGAAATGGTATGAATATTTTCTAAAGAAATTTATTTTTATAAAAGAACTTTGAAAAGAAAAAAGGATTTTGAAAAGAGAAAAGAATTTTGAAAAGAGAAAAGAATTTTGAAAAGAGAGAAGGGTGTGGTGCATGCAATCAGCCGAGTTCAAGTATGTTCTCCCAAATTACCCATACAGATTATGTTATGATATGCTTATGAGGACTGCATCCTAGATTAGGGATAATGATCTAGGAAGGATGCCTTATATGCCTCTTGTATGTGCTTGTATACCTGCATGATAGTATTGATTAGACAGCTGTAGGATAGTATGTTTAGGCTATGCCTGATTGTATGAGCTCAGAATTGCATGCTAGTACAGATTCTTGATATGTAGATAGAATTGCTTGATTTATGTGTCTGGTTAGATTTTCCGTTGGTCTGAATGTTGCTTGCTTTGTGCTTGGTGGAACTTTGAGTGATGGGAGTTAACTACTAGGTGAATACGTTAAGTCACATGTGACCGGGGTTGAATAATCTCATAGTGTTGGATTTGACCCTATTGCGCAGCTCTCGTCTAAGTCTAACCGTTATAGGGATGAGTCCTTTACTCGAAGGATTATCTGAGCCTCGTTACATGTGATGGTATCCATGTAGTGGTTAAGTGGCATTATGAAGAGTCTTTCGGCAGCTGAGGACTAGGTTTGGGGTTGAAGATTTCCCTAGGGTAAGCCTTGGATGAGATTAGTGTTAGGAGCAATAGTAGTAGTGAAAGGGACTTGGTGGAGTCGAGGCAATTCTTGAGGAAAGTATGGATAGATGTGGAAAGTAGTAGGGGCCCATACTACTGAAAGTAGAGGATCCGTACTCGAGTCAAGGAGGGCTGAGATAAAACCAGGAAACTTGTAGTGAGTGTGTGATTCCTCGATAGTAATGAGTATTTTGATGGATCTATGATATGTTGCAGTATGGTGACGCTACGGGGTAGACTAGTGGGCAACTCAGGTACCAGTGAGGGATCAGGCTCGGGCTCTGGAGCCCGGCAGCTCGATGAGCAGATGAGAGAGTTTATTTTAGCAGAGATTACGTGCAGTATTTTGGACCAGACTCCCTTGATCTTCGGTACAGTCAAGGAGGGGATTTTGGAGCTTTTGGATAGCCGCCTCGAGGCCTTTCGGGCCGAGATCGCTACGGGGTAGCTAGGGGCTCCTATGGGGCCCAATGTTTATGGATCACTGGGATCCCTCGGAAGGGAGGATCTCGTTATTAGCTCTTGTCATTAAGGATTGGAGGTGGGTTACGCACCTTGTCTTCAGGAGAGTCCACTACATGATTGGATCATTGCGGAGGTTACGCGAGCCATATGCGAGGGTTTACCCGACATTATTAAGTGTGTTACTGACAGATTGACTGTTAAATTAGAGGATCAAGCTGCACTCTCACGTGCAGCTGATGGGGATGGTAGTGAAGGAAATGTGAGCTTGGAAGCGCGACTTGGAAAAAGGAAGCGAACACCAACATCAGGACGATTGAGAGAAGGTGGAGGGTCTGACTCAGCTGACTTGGGTGTTGGAAGTCAGGGAGATCTTGAGGTGTGTGGCAAGTGTAGGGGAACACATGGGTTTGCTTGTCATAAGTTTAGGTGTTTCAAGTGTGGGGAAAGAGGGCATGTGCACCGGGAAGAAGGATCATATATGTTTTCATTGTCACCAGCCAGGTCATTTCAAGTCCCGTTGTCCTATTTTGGAGGCGGAGAGAGTTCAGGTTCCAACGCCCATCGTTCTACAGGAAGTCATGATCGAGTCGCAATAGATCGCTAGTATGTAATTCAAATGCTCCTTTCTGTAATGATTTTATTGTTATGGTACTGCATCAATGTTAGTAAATGTATTTTGGAATTACATTTCTCTTCGTGTTCAGATTATATGCCATCTGCATACCATGGAATTTAGAGTAGTAGTTAGTGTAAGTCATTTCTTTTTTGCTGGTTCGGAAGCGTACAGTATTATTTTGGTTACGGTCGAGATCGGTTTAGGGGCATTACGTGATGTTCTGCGGTCAGGGTTCAGTAGGATGGTTATCCACCATCATCAGGATTTGATGAGGTTCGGTCTTTATGCTAGGGTTAGTCTTTGGAAGCATCAAGAGAAGCAGTTTATCACTAAATAAGTTGCTCTGAGCATCGGCTAATTGTACTTTAAGGTTGAGTGAGACATCAGACTAAGCATTTGGAGCCATCAGTATTAGGATTTCGGAAAGCATTCATCTAGTCTTCAGTGATTGTGCGATCTTTGGAGTGGGCTGGTAATGGATCGCTAGCAAGGTTAGGCATTGGTAGTTAGTGTGTCTATCGTGTAAGGAAGGAAGGAATAGGAATCCTCCAATGCTCGCATACCGTGAAGACTTAGTCGAATCTAAGTGGGGGAGGAACCATCATGTATACAGAAGCAGGAGTGGTTTTGAAGCTGGGATGGGTTTCACATCCTTGTCAGGAAGAAAGGCGGCCCAAGCGACTATATGGATTAGGGGTAGTGTAAGTTGGAAGTTCGTAAAACTTGCCAACTTCGAGATCGCATTCTCGAGATGGGTGATGGTAGGCCTTAAGAAATCAGGTTGGGGATTCCAGTCAGGACATGAGTTCAGTTGAGTGTTAGGTCAAGCGCGTGTTCGACCCAGTATGGAAAATGTTGTAAGACTACGGGATAGCCGTAGCATTCACTAGCAGCCAGATAGTGTGAGAAAGTGTTGTGAGTCTGCGGGTGTAGCTGTAGCATTCACTAGCAGCCAGATAGTGTGAGAAAGTGTTGTAAGTCTGCGGGTGTAGCCGTAGCATTCACAAGGTTGACAGATAGTGTTAGAGTGTTGTAAGTCTGCGGGTGTAGCCGTAGCATTCACAAGGTTGATAGGTAGTGTTAGAGTGTTGTAAGTTTGCGGGTGTAGCCGTAGCACTCACTAGTAGCCAGTCAGCGTGGGAAGTGTTGAAAGACTGTGTGATAGCCGTAGCATTCAATAGCAGCCAGATAGTGTTAGAGTGTTTTAAGTCTGCGTGTGTAGCCGTAGCATTCACAAGGTTGACAGATAGTCTTAGAGTGTTGTAAGTCTGTGTGTGTAGGCGTAGCATTCACTAGTTAGCAGATAGTGTTGAAGTGTCGTAAGACTATGGGGTCGCCCGTAGCATTCGTTAGTAGCCATTAGTATATTGGTATAGTAAGACTGCGAGGTGGCCCGTAGCATTCGTTAGCTATCCGTTAGTATATTGGTATATTAAGACTGCGGGGTGGCCTGTAGCATTCATTAGTGATCGGTTAGTATGGGAGTATCAGGTTGCGGGGTGACCCGTAGCATTCGTCGGTCTTTACTCGGTAGTGAGAATGTATCGGATGCGTGATTCGCTGGTGGATTTCTTCGGATGGGTTAGACCAGGGCAGTATAGTCCGCACAGATGTGAGCAGGCCACGGTATGATTGGATTCGGAAAGCGGTAGGTCATTGGAGACCAGGAGTGATGTATGACTACAATGGTTCTGGTAGCATGCACCTTTTGTAGTAGATTCGGTAACGACAGGCAGTCGAACAGTACGATCGGGAGGATCAACAAGAATAATGGAGTCATGGGTGGCAATATGGTTAGGGCAGACTCCGATAGCCGAAGTTTTCTTCGGAAGTCGCTGAGAGCAACTGAGAGATTGTTCTTGGGTTCAGTAACTGGTGAGAGTTCGGCATTTCAGATGATGACAGATTAGTTGGGACTAGGGTGGTCTCGGATCATCCGCAAAGCGGATAAGGGACAGCAGGATCTACGGACAGGTAGTAATAAGAGAATTCTTGTGTGGAGCAGCTAGTTGATTGAGAGGTGCTAAGGCACTCACATAATGATTAAATAATCTCATAGGGGAGGATTTGACTCTGTTGCGCAGCCTCGTCCGAGTCTAACCGTTTCAGGGATGAATTTTCTACTCGAAGGATTATCTGAGCCTTCTGTCAAGTGTAAGTAATCTACAGCAGGTTAGGACATGGATTTTGTTTCTGAGAGTAGCATCAAGATAATCAGAATTGGAAGTGTGTGGTCGGTTATTCGATAAGGTTCTCGTATGGTAGTTTTGGAAGCGTAGGCGGTCCATCAGGGAGACAGGCCATTAAAGATTACATATCTCGTAAAGACAGAATGAGTTCTCCGTATTACAGTAAGGATTTATCCCTCATCAGGTTTGGAAGGTCTTGGTAGTTGGGTTCAATTGCCTTGAGAAGACCATTGGATGCTTAGTGTGATGGTAGCATTCCTCAGATCGCTTGTTGGAACATGGGTGTTAGTAGGGAGTGATTTCGAGGACAAAATCTAATTTAAGTGGGGGAGAGTTGTAACACCCGGTTTTGAAAGTACTCAGTTGTGGCTAGGGGCGTAGGTCTTCCCGCCACCTTTTTGTGGATATAAATTTCGTTGGAAACGGACTTTGGACAAAGAAGTTATAGCACTTTGAAGTTATTGTCACTTTTGGCCCTTAATGGGAATGTTTGGCAGATAAGCCCCATGCATGCAAGCGGTGCATGCACGTGTCCGGCTGGGAACACTTAGCATAGGCTGGGTTACGACCAGTGTATAAGGCTAAAAGGGGCGCGAGTGGTTCTTGAGTACGTCGGGCGTACAGGGAGGTACGCGGGGCGTACTCCATTCAGACCAAAACCCTAAATTTTAGGGTTAGACACTATATAAAGAACATAATTCTTCAAGGATCAGCCTCCCTCTCACCCTAAAGCAACTACCACGAAACCCTAATCCTCCATTGAGTGTTCTTGGTGCTTAGAAGGCCATTAGAGAGCATTTTGGTGTTGTGAAACCATTTTCCAAGCAAGTGAAGAGCATAGCAAGGTGATGGATCAAAGGAGAAGCAGCAGATCTGAGGTTGTTGTTCCATTTTGAGATCACCTTGATGTATAAAGCCATGAACTTTCCTCAAGTATGCTTAGATCTAGTGTAGTGTGGTTTTGGAGTCATTTTGGTCTCAAGTATAGAGCTTTATGGTTCAAATCCGACTCTTAGGCTTAGAGTTTGAAACGTCCCAAAAATATGACCCAAAAATTTCGTTTTCTGTTGGGTCAAAATTATGGTTTATACTTTACTTTTCTATGAAAATGTATTTTTCAGTGTTTACGGTTTTGTTTACGGTCAGGGTGTTTACGGTCTGTTGTGACCGTAAACCTGTTTACGGTTTTCCTGACCGTAATCAGGTTTACGGTCCGTCTTCCTATAAATATAGGTGTAAGGGGTGAGGAGTGGAGTGAATGCATGAGTGGAGGGGAGCTTAAGTGTGTGTATTCTAAGGTGTGAGAGAAAGAAGAGAGAAGAGCTAGTGTGTGAACTATGTGTATGGAGCATCATTCTATTCACTGAATACATCATAGATTCAAGTTATTCTTCTTCTTCTTCTCTTCTATTTTGATCTAGCATCATCCGTTTGATTGGGATTCCGCACCATCAAACGGATCTGATTGATACACAAGCAGATTGGGGGCTTACAATTTGTATCAGAGCAAGGATTGTATCAATCATTTTTGTCAGATCTGGAGCTTATTTGATCTTATTTTTGAAGGATTCCTGCGTTTTTGGATAGATCTTGGCAAAATAATGGGGGTTTGTTCTTCGTGGTTTCATAAAAACGAGTTTTGGAGCAAAAATGGTGAAAAACGCTGTTTTTGGTCGTAACCATCGAGGGGGTGGCGGCGTGTACGGTCAGCAGCTAGGGTTTCCGAAGTTTACGGCCCGGAGTTTACGGCCTCGGAGTTTACGGTCCGAGATTACGGCCCTCGGTTTGCGGTCCGAGGTTTACGGTCAATCTCGCACGTGTACGGTCAGCGTTTCCGGTTCGCACCTTGTTCTCAATTTTTGGTTCGGCCTCAGTCAGCAGCGGTAGTCGTCCTCGCACCTCGCACCTGTTCAGCAACCTTCATCCTCGCATAAGCTTCATATAAAAAAAAGGGGTAAATTGGGGCTGCCGGGTTTCGAACACGGGTCTCTAGTTTCAGCAAACACGCCTCTTACCAGTTGATCTACCAAGGAACTCGTTAAACATCTCGCTCCTTTTAAACTTATTGTCTTCGCAACAGAAAATAAATCAAAAGAAATTCGAGGGTTGCAAGTTTCGAACCCGGGTCTCCTCCAATCTGCATCTTACCAGTTGAAGCACCTTACATCACGTTCCTATCCTTCGAAATTTAATTCCAAAACAGTTCTTCTCGGTTCCCATTTTCACAAATTTTACATTTTTAACCCAAAAATCAATTTCCTTTATTTTCAAAATCCATTTTCAACCAAAATTTTAGATTTTAATTTTTTGACCTTTTACTTAAAATTTTGACTTTGACTTTCAAGTTTGACCTTTGACTTTAAACTTTGACCTTCTCGTTTAACCTTCAAATTTTCAAATTTAGATTTTCGGTTTGACTTTTAAGTTTGACTTTTAAGTTTAATTTTTTTTAATTTGACTTTTAAGGTCGACTTTTGAGTTTTTAGTCAAAGGGCATTTTTGGTAAACAATGAGTTCCTCAAACATTCTGGTTAGTGAAAATGGTTGTTCTCAATATTGCATTAAAACTGTCAAATTTTTGCGTGATCAAATCGAGTTGATTAAGAGAGAAAATGAGGATCTAAAATATGAAAGGTACACTATTAGGAAAGAACAAAAACCTTTAAAAGAAAAATTAGAAGCCAAAACTAAGGACTTCAGGAAATTGCAAGAAGATTACAGCAACAAGTGTGAGAATTATGATCACATCAAAAACAAACTTGCTGCTGTAACCAAAGAACTTGACACTTTGAAAATTAAGTGTGGAAAACAGATGTTAATTTCAAAAATTATATTGCGTCAAGTAAGACAGTCGAGTCCTTAGTAGAAAAACAATTGAGTTTTAAAGATAATCAAACCAAAGGTCTAGGATATGAGAGTGTCCCTCCTCCATTTAACCATTCGTATTATGTTAATCCCTTGACTCAGGAAGAGATTGATAGAGAACCATCTATGGTATATGGTAAACCAGCTGCTGAACAGGCAACTGAGGGTGTTGAGATGAAAGATACTAATGATGGGTTTGAGCCATAAGAACTTTCCTATGTGCACATGCAAACCCTAATTGCTTGGATCTAGGTTTCTCTAATTGAACATGCATTGAATCCAAGACTTGCAATACTAGATCTAATGTAATATATTGAATCTAATCATATGAAATCAGATCTGAAAGAATACCTTGAATTACTTGCTTGATACTTCTTCTTCTTGGAGCTTAGAGTCACAATTGTCACTCCTCTAATGGCTTACAAACACCAAATAGCAAGAAGATGATCTTGAGAGAGAGGGAGGAGGGATAGAAATCGGCCCTAGGGTTCCTTGGCTTGCAAGAGTGTCAATTTCTCCATCCCAAGGGTCCTATTTATACTATGAACTATTAGGGTTTCTCCTTTAACCCTAATTGAATGACTTAGGCCCTAAGCAATCCAAGATCCTTCTAGATACAAGGCTTGGACGAAATTAAGGTTCCCAAGCCCCTAAATTTCGTTCACCCTAATATCCATAAGGATACATAGCCCAAAATACAACTATCACACATTTGACAGTTTATGCCCATTTATTCAATTAACCTCTTTAAGTCACCAAATTAATTCTCAATTAATATATGACTTATAATATTATTATTTCCTCAATATATTATTCTCATAATATATTAATAATATTTCTTCTCTCTTAACAAATCATCCTGTCAAGTTGCTATGGTGAAGGCAACCCAAAAGGACCATGCATAACCGGGTCAAGTACTTACCAAATATAGTTACAGCCTTAGACACTAATCCAACAGTCTCCCACTTGGATAAGTCTAGTAACTATATATGCAAATATAATCCGATTAGCAATCGTAGCTCTCAAAGACGCTGTCAACTCTGATCTTATCAGTATCCTGTCCTTTAGATAAGGGATCGTATAATCCTCTGTTCTAGATATCGTGCGGACAATTACATGGAACATGGTCATACTTATTGTCCTGCAATTTGTTTCTCGATCTCAGATTCATTTGACATGGAACTTAATTGAACACATCAATTCAGTCCTGACCGGGCCCGGCACATAAGTCAAATCAAATCATCGAGGGGCCCTGATATCGCTTTTACCCTCTTAGGATAAAAGGAACAGATAAACTTCGACTTATATGCATTTATTATCCACTAATCAATTTACACACAACAATACGTTTTATAACATCAAGTTACTGATGCGTTTGCGTATTATCAATGCATAACCAATTAACAAACAATAAACCATATATCTAGGTTTTAAGACTATATGATATTACCATCTTGTGATCACTCGTGATAAATTCCATGAAGTGATTCCAACAAGTGCGGGTTTATTCCAATGCTCAAATCAAGTTCATAAGCACTCATGAACGTTGTAGCAAACCTTTGCTATGTCTAATACACTTTAGACAATCTACACACCAATTCATGACAGTCTTCATTCATATCTACTTCCAACATATGAACGACTGTGGACTATTCGAATAATTCGATTATTATCAAATAATTAATTACTCAGGAAGTCAAAACATGCAAAATGAAACAATAGTTAAACAATTAACATAAGACAGTAGCTTTACTTATAAATAATACTCCTTTATTTAATCATCAAATGTCAATTACATTTATCTATTACACGTTTCCAAACTATCTAATCTAAAGCAATATCGTCCTTTAGCCCAATGCTCCTAGCGTGCTGCAAATGCTTAACCCTGCTAAGTCCCTTCGTAAGCGGATCTGCTGGGTTATCCTCTGACGATACCCTCTTTACCACGAGGTGTCCTTCTTCTACTCGATGTCTAATAAAATGATATTTTCTGTCAATATGTCGAGATCTACCATGATCCCTCGGTTCCTTGGTCATGGCAACCGCGCCTTCATTATCACAGAAAATTTCCATAGGCTCCTTTATGGTAGGCACAACTCCAAGATCACCAATGAAGTTCTTCAACCACATAGCCTCCTTTGACGCTTCGCTCGCTGCAATGTACTCTGATTCGCACGTTGAATCAGCTACTGTTTCTTGCTTGGAACTTTTCCAAGTCACCGCTCCCCCATTAAAGGTAAAGACCCAGCCCGACTGCGAACGGTAGTTGTCCCTGTCGGTCTGAAAACTGGCATCACTATACCCTCGCACCTTTAAGTCATCACTCCCTCCGAGGACTAAAAACCATTCCTTGGTCCTCCGAAGGTACTTAAGTATATTCTTAACCGCAATCCAATGAGCTCTGCCCGGGTTCCCTTGATATCTACTGACCATGCTCAAAGCAAAGGCCACATCAGGGCGAGTACAAGTCATAGCGTACATGATTGAGCCAACTACGGAAGCATAGGGTATTCGGCTCATCTCAGCTATCTCGGCTTCTGTACTCGGTCTTTGAGTCTTACTGAATTTGGCATTACTCTGTATCGTTAGTTCTCCCTTTTTCGAGTTTTCCATACTAAAACGTTTTAGTACCTTATCCAAGTAAGTATTCTGACTAAGTCCTATTAGTCTCTTACTTCGTTCTCTCACTATCCTTATTCCTAAAATATAGGAAGCCTCTCCGAGGTCCTTCATAGCGAAACACTTCCCGAGCCAGGACTTAACCTCTTGCAGAGTCGGGACGTTGTTTCCTATGAGCAGTATGTCATCGACATACAAAACGAGAAAGCTAACTATACTCCCACTGGCCTTGACATATACACATGATTCATCTTCACTTCGTACAAATCCAAACTCTTTGACTTTCTCATCGAAGCAAAGATTCCATCTGCGAGATGCTTGCTTAAGCCCATAAATGGACTTTTCAAGCTTACACACTCTATTGGGATGCTTTGGATCGACAAAACCCTCTGGCTGAGCCATGTAAACATCCTCAGCCAACTTCCCATTAAGGAAAGCGGTTTTTACATCCATTTGCCATATTTCATAGTCATGAAATGCAGCAATGGCTAGCATCACCCTAATAGACTTTATCTTCGCAACTGGTGAGAAGGTTTCGTCGTAGTCAACTCCAAGAGTCTGAGTGAAACCCTTCGCAACCAATCGCGCCTTATAAGTGTGCACGTTCCCATCCACGTCGGTCTTCTTCTTGAAGATCCACTTGCACCCGACCGTCTTACGACCTGGTACATTGTCAACCAAATTCCAAACTTGGTTGTCATACATGGACTGAATCTCGCTGTCCATCGCCTCTTTCCATTTTACAGACTTTGGGCCTGCCATGGCTTCCTTATAGCTATTAGGTTCATCTAGATTTATTAGTGTACCATCACTAATATACGTGTCCCCTTCGGTAGTAATATGAAAACCATAAAACTGGGGATGAACTCTAACTCTTTCGGAACGTCTAAGAGGTAAGGACTCGTCAATTGGTTCAACCGGAGTTTCCTCCTCGGGTTGAGCGCCAGTGTTAGAGGTTCCTTCATCGCTAGATTCTTGAATCTCTTCAAGATCGACTTGCCTCCCACTGTCTCCTTGGCTTATGAGTTCTCGCTCTCGGAAAACCCCTCTCCTCGCAACGAAGACAACATTGTCACTCGGTCTATAGAAGAGATATCCAAAGGATTTATGTGGGTAGCCAATGAATATACATCGCTCACTACAAGGTTCGAGCTTGTCGTGAGTTTCTCGTCTTACGAAAACTTCACAGCCCCAAACCTTGATATGTGCCAACGAGGGAGCTTTCCCTGTCCACATCTCGTGAGGTGTTTTGGCAACCTTCTTTGTGGGTACTAAATTAAGGATATGGGCGGCAGTCTCTAAGGCATACCCCCAGAATGAGATAGGTAGTGAAGCACGACTCATCATGGAACGAACCATGTCTAGCAAGGTTCGATTACGCCTCTCAGCTACACTATTCAATTGTGGTGTCCTAGGTGGCGTCAATTGTGAAACTATTCCACATTCCTTGAGGTAGTCGTGGAATTCAAGACTTAGGTACTCTCCACCTCGATCAGATCGAAGCATCTTGATTTTCCTGCCCAATTGATTCTCCACTTCTTGTTTAAACTCTTTGAACTTTTCAAAGGTTTCTGACTTGTGCTTGATTAAGTAGATATACCCATATCTGCTATAATCATCTGTGAAAGTCACATAGAAGCGATTTGCATCCCTTGTGGTGGATCTAAAGGGTCCACATACATCTGTATGTATGAGATCCAATAAACCCTCACCCCTCGCACAAGTGCCAGTGAAGGGTGACTTGGTCATCTTTCCAAGTAAACAAGATTCGCACGTGTCATCTTCCCTAAGGTCGAACGACTCCAACACTCCATCCTTTTGGAGTTGGGCTATGCGCTTCTTGTTGACATGTCCAAGACGACAATGCCACAAGGATGCTTCATCCATACCATTGGAAGAATCCATACACAACACATCATTTCCTAGGTTATCTACAACCATAACAGTTTCATAAATTCCATTACAAGGCATTGCTTCAAAATATAAAACACTATTTAGATAAGCATAAATCGAACCATTCTCATTATTAAACGAATATCTAAATCCTTGTCTAAATAAACCATGAAAAGAAATGATGTTTCTTGCCATATCTGGCGAGTAGCAACAATTGTTTAATTCTAAATTCAAACCATTCCTAAGCTCTAAAGAATACACTCCAATCTTGGTGACAGGCGACGTTCTTCTGTTTCCCATGATCAGATTTATTCTTCCTAGCTCCACATCCCTATTTCTTCCTAGTCCCTGCAAATCAGAACAAATGTGGTAACCACACCCTGTATCAAGAACCCAAGAAATAGCATGAGATGAATCATTAGAACAAATTGTGTAAATACCTGCGAAAGATGGCTTGATCTTCCCATCCTTGATGGCTTGCAGATATTCCGGGCAGCTTCTCTTCCAATGCCCTATTTTGTGGCAATGGTGGCACTCTGCCTCCTTTGGGTTTTGGTTGGGCTTAGCAGGATCAACCTTGGTCCCACTAGAAGAGGAACCATTTTGGGACTTTCCTTTGTGGTGGTTCTTTGAAAAAGCCTTCCTCTTCTTGCCCCTTCCCTGTCCAATAGCCAAAACAGGAGCAACGGGTGGATTGGGAGTTGGTGCAACAGACTTGTCCTTGAGGTTGCTCTCAGCAGTCCTCAGAAGCCCTTGGAGTTTGCTTAGGGTGACCTCTTCCTTGTTCATGTGGTAGGTCATCCTAAATTGGTTGTAGCATGAGGGCAAAGAGTGAAGAACAATGTCGATAGCCAAATCTTCCCCAAAGTTGACATTCAACTTGCGAAGACGATCAACATACCTTTGCATCTTTTACAAGTGCACAGTAAGAGACTCTCCACTTCCCATTTTAGCAGTAATCATATTCGTTATGATTTCATAGCGCTCTTGCCTCGCGCTTTGGTGATACCTCTCCATCAAGTCTAGATGCATCTCATAAGGATACATGTCCTCATAGGACTTTTGGAATTCTGAGTTCATTGTGGCTATCATGATGCAATGGACCTTCGTTGCATCACGCTCATGGTTCTCAAAGACAGCCATTTCTTCAGGAGTAGCAGTTTCTGGATTGATCTTTTCGAGCTTCTCATCGAGAACATACTCTTTGTCCTCGTAACGCGCGATTGTGCGAATGTATCTTATCCATTCGCTAAAGTTCGTTCCATCGAATGTCACTTTTTGACAAAGGCTCATTAGAGGAAATGAGCTAGCAGCTGTGTTGTTTGCGTTAGACATCTACAAATAGAAAGAACAAAGTTTGATTAGATTAAGTCCCTAATTAACACCCAAAATGAAAAATTAGGGCTAGGACCCAACAACGTTATTTACACATTAGAAAAGGGATGCCGTAATCCAATATGCAAATAATTTGGAGGTAAGTGAATGACGATTCACTAATTCTTCACCATGAAAAACATAAGCTATAAGTTTTAAATGTATTGAGAATTCCTAGATTTCATTGAGATTCATTGAACCTTTCAATGACATGTTTAAATCTCGATATGCCCCTCTCGTTTGTGACTGGGATGCCGAGGATCACAAAGTGGGTGTGAATAACCATGCAAATGTACAAGGTGCCCCCACTGTTACAGTTACCTATTCAATGTGCTGGTTAACCACACACGCTCCATTGAACTATAACAAACAATGAGTCACCCTTTGCCACCTTTGCTTAGAACCCAATTAATGTGCCGGTTAACCACACACGCTCCATTAATGTCTTAGCAAGGGTACAAAGTGTAATTTCATGGGATTGCATCAATTCACTTTTCCTAAAGTAACTAAGATTGGGAATTTTATAAAACATGTTTAGTTACTTTATATAGATTCATTATACTTATTGATGAGAGGAGGTTTGCCCTATCCTACCCGTTCGGCTAACGACCCTCCACCAGTCAAGCAAGCGGTGGGTGTGAATGTACACCCATTAAGCGCCATTTTATAGGCAGCAACCTTATACCCACCTTATAGACCGGCTTCGTGAATGAGGCCTACTAACGGTAAGACTAGCATTTTAATTATATATATATATATATATATATATATATATATATATATATATATATATATATTAAGCTTGTAATAATATCATAGTATAGAGTTGAATTTTAAACTTGTAAAATTCCAGGGATTGAAATTTAAATTATTCAAATTAAACATTTAATCACAAAATATAAATTTCAAAACTTGAGGACAAGTTTTGAACTTTTCAAAACATAAGGATCAAATAGCAAATAATATAAATCAACAAATTAGATTATCTCAATTTGATCTTATTTAACATTACTTGCATGACAATTTACCAATTCAATTCAAATAATCAATTATAATCATATAAGGAAATTATTATTCAACTAATTGACAATTATCTTTTATTTGGTCAAGAATATACTCATATATATGATTAAAATCGGATTTTAATGACCCAAAACAGTTAAGGCAAGTATCCTCAAGTAAAACAGCAAGAAATCCCGAAACTTCCTCCTTCTGACGCTCGAACTCACCGAGTACCTCTATGGACTCGCCGAGTTGGAGCTACTCGCCGAGTCCACAGTGGAACTCGCCGAGTACAGCAGTCAGAATCAGAAAAATCGAATTTTGTAAGCAACAAGCAATCAACCAATGCATCAATTCAATAGAAATCAATCAAAGCTCTGATACCACTGATGGGTTTGAGCCATAAGAACTTTCCTATGTGCACATGCAAACACTAATTGCTTGGATCTAGGTTTCTCTAATTAAACATGCATTGAATCCAAGACTTGCAATACTAGATCTAATGTAATATATTGAATCTAATCATATGAAATCAGATCTGAAAGAATACCTTGAATTACTTGCTTGATACTTCTTCTTCTTGGAGCTTAGAGTCACAATTGTCACTCCTCTAATGGCTTACAAACACCAAATAGCAAGAAGATGATCTTGAGAGAGAGGGAGGAGGGATAGAAATCGGCCCTAGGGTTCCTTGGCTTGCAAGAGTGTCAATTTCTCCATCCCAAGGGTCCTATTTATACTATGAGCTATTAGGGTTGCTCCTTTAACCCTAATTGAATGACTTAGGCCCTAAGCAATCCAAGATCCTTCTAGATACAAGGCTTGGACAAAATTAAGGTTCCCAAGCCCCTAAATTTCGTTCACCCTAATATCCATAAGGATACATAGCCCAAAATACAACTATCACACATTTGACAGTTTATGCCCCTTTATTCAATTAACCTCTTTAAGTCACCAAATTAATTCTAAATTAATATATGACTTATAATATTATTATTTCCTCAATATATTATTCTCATAATATATTAATAATATTTCTTCTCTCTTAACAAATCATCCTGTCAAGTTGCTATGGTGAAGGCAACCCAAAAGGACCATGCATAACCGGGTCAAGTACTTACCAAATATAGTTACAGCCTTAGACACTAATCCAACAACTAATGAGTCTACTTCCTGTGCAGGTAAAGCAGTAGAGGATGAGAACAAGGAGAAAACTATTGAACAATCCAATGACTCCTTGAACTCTGATTCTGTTGCTTCTAATTTTGTTACTCCTAACAAGCCTACTGTTGAGAAATACAGGCCACCAACACAAGTTAAACAGAATGCCTATTGTAACTGTGCGTGTGGGAAAAGCAAGATACAAGGCAAGGATACGCCACCAGGGGCAGGAAGAAACAACTTCCCAGTGAAGAAAAAGACATGTTTTCACTGTGGAACACCTGGACACATTGCCAGAAATTGTCCTAATCGTGCATACGTTCCCTACTACGCACAAGGCTGGCAGAACACGCCAAGAGGGAGATCTTACAAAAGAAACCCTTTGAGGCCACGTTCGGACAATGGCGACTGGAACGCGCAAAAGTCCAAGAATCAAAATCCCAAGGGCAAGAAGGGAATGCCGGCCCAGAAGCCAATTTCAAGAAATGCTCCAACAAAACCAAAATCGGCTAGGTCAAAGTCATCTCGACAACAGACCTCAAGTTCAAAAGCAAGTACCGAGGCACCCATCCGCTCGAAAAAGAAATGGGTTAAACCCAACTACAGATGGGTACCAAAGGTTCAATCTCCCAAATCTTCTAATGATTCTAATATTTCTACATCTTCTGTTTGTGATAAACAGGACATGTCATGGGAGAGGGTATCGTGCAAGGATGACAAAGGTCAACCCAGTTTCAAAATGGACTGGGTTCCAAAGGCCAACTGATCCTTCTCTGTGTCGGAGCAGCTATGGAGGCATATCATCAGACTTCGGCTTGTTGATAGTGGCTGTTCCAGGCACATGATAGGAGGCATCTCTCAACTGTACAACATTCAGAACTTTGCTTGAGAGTATGTGTCCTTTGCGGGAAAGGAAGAAAGGAAGGGATCACTCATAGGGTTTCTGCTTAACGACATGAAGAATTTTTGGATCTGTTCTGAGATTATACGTGCTGTTCTCAGACCTTCTGGATGCAGATTGAATCGGTGACTTACGGTTTGATTTTTCTTCTCGATACTCCTGAGTTTATCTTACATTGCTTCATTTCAAAGACAATTTTCTTTAATTTCCTTATATGTCTTTCTTTAGTGGGTATTGTTTTGGGAAGTGATATAAAGTCTAGTGCTAAAGGGCAATCCGAAATTCGTCTAATGCACGAAAGCCGAATTGTCTAGACTCTGTATTCAATGTGCTGGTAGGCACAAAGGATTTAAAAGGACTAGACATTGATTGACCATGAAAGGACTAGACAAAATAGACTTAGATAGTTTTAGATAGTTTCATTTGTACTGACAATACGACGCTCGGGTAGATTGAGCAGCGAGATAAACATGGGAACCTGCGAGATACACTAAAAGTTAATTATCTAGAACTGTGTCTCAACATTTCCTTGATGTACGGACTTATGTCCTTAATTCTGGTTCTGATAGGGCGACCGGGGGGTTCTGATAAAGTAGGTCTGTAGGAAATTATTTTCTTGCTTTCTATCTGTCAGTCATATGTTGCTTCCTCTGCGTGATTGGAAGAGATCCGACCTGGATTCCAACATATGCAACTCTAATTCTACGCACCTCCTTATCTATGAAATTCTTTCTATCTGTTAGTCATATGATGTCTCGTCTGCGTGATTGAAATGATCCGACCTGGAACACAGCATATGCAACATTCTAGTTCTCTAAACCCCTATCTATGTTAGTCATATGTTGTTCCCTCTGTGTGATTAGAAGACATCCGACCTGGGATACAACATATGCACTTTTATATCTCACTTCTTTCTTAATGATTGAATACTCACCTAAAGTAAGGAGTTCTTTGGAAGTTCTTGATTACCGGGGTATATCGGGAAGTGGGAAACACGTTCTAGTACATCTAAAATTCAACCATTTAATAGGTTGTATGTAGATCTTGCTGCTTAATTTAAGTGGACAACAATATCCTTGGTCGTCGTCAGCTAAATGTCCATTTAGGAATATATATCACAATGACTTGTCACTTATAATCTGTCCAATTTGTCAACATCCTTTGTGTTTAAGTGGACCACAATACCGGTGATTGACCAGATCTAGACATGCAGGCATGTGCTGATAAACGATATTGGATTGCTTGACAACTTTGATCCCAAATATTTTTGTTTTTGTTAAATTTGTTCATAGTTTTCCTCTATGCACAAATTTAGGGGGAGAATTAAAAAAATTCAAAAATCAAACAAAAATCAGAAAATCCAAAAATCCAAATATATTTTTGTTTCTGTTTTATTTTTCAGAAAATATGAAAAACCCAAAAATATTGTGTGCTAAAGTTTTCTTTTAGTTTTGTTTTGTCTTGAAAAATGAATTCAGATGTAGATGAGACTCATGGAGTCTGTATCGAGATTTCTGAGCCGAAGCTTCATCTGTGATCATCGAAGAATTCTCATTCGAAGGAGCAAGAAATGAAGATTATTCTTTCAACATTCAATCCTTCAACCCCAGAAGCAAGGTGAAGCAAACTTGAAGATTATGTGACAGATTGCATTGAAGCCTCCTCAATCAATTTGCTGCTATCTATAAACTTGCTGAAGTGATCCAGAAGATTTGTTCTCTCTGATGTTCTCTCTGAAGATTCTCAAGCTGAAAGCGCCATCTTTCAAGAATTTCTACAAGAAGCCTCCTCACCCAATGTGCGTTCAGAGTCAAATTTTGAAGACAAGGCCAACTGCTCAAGATGAAGTCATTCGTTGAAGATTCATCAAGTTCATCTTGAAGTTGTGAAGAATTTGAAGATTAATGCTGAAGCCAAGCTCTCGATCAAGATTGACAAGAAAAGCCAGCTACTTTTTAGGGGGAGCTTGTTAGGTCAATTAATAAAAGAAAGCTATAAACCAAGGGGGAGATTGTTGGGTCAAAATTTTGGTTTATACTTTACTTTTCTAAGAAAATGTATTTTTCAGTGTTTACGGTTTCGTTTACGGTCAGGGTGTTTACGGTCTGTTGTGACCGTAAACCTGTTTACGGTCTGCCTGACCGTAATCAGGTTTACAGTCTGTCTTCCTATAAATATAGGTGTAAGGGGTGAGGAGTGGAGTGAATGCATGAGTGGAGGGGAGCTTAAGTGTGTGTATTCTAAGGTGTGAGAGAAAGAAGAGAGAAGAGCTAGTGTGTGAACTATGTGTATGGAGCATCATTCTATTCACTAAATACTTCATAGATTCAAGTTATTCTTCTTCTTCTTCTCTTCTATTTTGATCCGGCATCATCCGTTTGATTGAGATTCCGCACCATCAAACGGATCTGATTGATACACAAGCAGATTGGGGGCTTACATTTTCAAATCATTATTAAAATCATAAATCATCCAAAGTCATAAGAAAAATCATAAATCATGTATCATAAAACATCATAGCATCTGTCTCAATTCAAAATCACATAACAAATCATCAGAGTAAACCCCAGGCTGTGACTGTGGTGTGTGCCATGCGATCAACCCGAGCCCTTCCCTTTGCTAGTGGAAGTACCTGAAACCAAAACTGAAAGTTGTAAGCACGAAGCTTAGTGAGATCCCCCAAACTACCACATACCATACAATAACACATATAACACATACTGGGCCTTGCCCACTGCATCGGGCCCCGCCCGGCATCAGACCGAAAGTCTGGCATAAATTAGGCCCCACCCACTGCATTGGGCCCCGCCCGGCATTGGACCGAAGTCCGGAATAACTTATAACATAATCACATAAGCATGAACATATAACATAATCACATATACTACATCGGGCATGCCCCGCATCGGACCGCAGTCCGGAAACTTATAGACATATCATAAACGTGCATGAATCACGAAGACATCAAGCATACATAACCACTTCTCGAGACCACCCCGACATCAGACCGAAGTCCGGAACTACTATCATCTAAACGGGTCGGCATTGTGGCCGTAGACCCGTTCCTACTGGAAGGAAACTCACCTCGTGTGACTGACTGTTGTAACTCTGGGTGAGGAATCTCTATATGCTGCTCCGGCGACTCTCTGGCTATAAATTTCCATAAAGTACTTAGTCAAAAACTGATAATTGCTCTTAGGGTAAAATAACCATTTTACCCCTGGCTAAAGTCAACATCCTGGTCAAAGTCAACACCCAATTGACCTGACTCGCCGAGTTGATTCATCAACCCGTCGAGTCCCTATTCTTTCATCTGTTCCCAACCCCGACTCTACTCGTTGATTCTAGCAAGAACTCGAAGAGTTCTCCTTCAAGCATAACATCGGGACTATCTTCATCTGGCTCGCCGAGTTCGTCCTTGAACTCGTCGAGTTCATCTTCACCGTATGAGTGTGACTAGTCTGTGACTCGCTGAGTTGTATGCACAACTCGTCGAGTCCGTCTTCATGGGTTGGGAGATTGCCTTGGACTCGCCGAGTGTGTTCATACACTCGCCGAGTCCCATGGTTTCCAGGTCCATAACTACGTCTATTTCGTTGAGTCCTTCTTCTGGACTCATCTAGATCCCTTCTACACTTAACTGGATCCCTTCAAATCATAGAAGATTGGAGAACCAAACCCCCTCCCCCCCGACTCGCCGAGTCCCAAGAGCGTCTCGTCGAGTTGCTTATGTCCAAGTCCATAACTCGATTTCTGTTGTGCAAAGCTCATCCAAAAGGTAGATCTGGGCTCTTAAGGCCGATATAACACGTAAAGTCACGAACTTTACGTGCATGCATGGGACTTTTAAGCTTAAGGGACCAAAAATGGGGCTTATTACATGCATGGGGTTCTCTTGGCGATAGAGATGGCACCTTTATGCCATGAGGGCCCTCGAAGGATCCAGATCTGAAACTTCTACCCCACATTACACCCTAGAATTCGAAGTGACATGGAAATGCCCCCAAAGATGCCAAGGTTCAATCCCCAAATTAGATCTAACACATATGAGGTCAAGATAGGGGCTATTTACCTCAAATACACTAGAAAAGCAACCAAACTCAGAATCCACTGACTTGCTCCTTGATTCACCAAACTTACCTCCCTTCTTCTAGCTTCAAACCAAGATGCAAAGGCACAATATAACTCAAAGATGCTCACAACTGATTAGGGTTTTGAGGACAGGACTTGGGGGTGATGGAGGTTGGGGTGGAAGCCTCATAAGTTGTTTAAATAGGGTGAAAACCCTCCAATTTAGGGTTTTACTCGGATAGCTCCTACTCGCCGAGTCGGTATTCCGACTCGTCGAGTAGGTCACTTAATCCCCCGACCCGGAGTCGATCCTACTCGACGAGTTGGGCCTCCAACTCGCCGAGTCCAAGGGTAAAATATGAAGTTGGCTCGAATTTAAATGCGTACCTGAGACCGGGTGTTACAATTCTCCCCCACGTATCTTAGACTTCGTCCTTGAAGTCTGCTGTCTCTGAAAACAAATCTGGGTAATGCTTCCTCATTTCCTCCTCAGACTCCCACATCCACTCTGAATCCTTGCGGTGTTGCCACTGCACCTTCACTAACTCTACCCTCTTGTTTCCCAGCTCCTTCGTCTTGCGATCTAAAATCGCCACGGGTCTCTCGATGTAGTTCAGGCTATCATCAACCTGAATGTCCTCAAGGGGTACCACTACTGAATCATCCACTAGGCACTTCCGCAACTAAGAAACATGGAACGTGTTGTGGATCTGGCTGAGCTCTGCTGGAAGATCTAACCGATAGGCAACCCGACCCACCCGGACCAAAACCCTAAACGGACCAATGAACCGGGGGCCCAGCTTGCCCCACTTCCGAAACCTGATAACACCCGTCCAAGGTGACACTTTCAGGAGGACCATATCGCCCACCTGAAACTCCAAATCCGAACGCCGCTTATCGGCATAACTCTTCTGCCGACTCTAAGCAGTCTGGAGCCTGCTCCAGACTTGCTGAATCCGCTCCGTGGTCTTGAGTACTACCTCTGTACTCCCCATGACTCTCTGACCGACCTCACCCCAACAAATTGGGGTCCTACACTTCCTCCCATAGAGCATCTCAAAGGGAGGTCGGTCTATGCTGGCATGGTAACTGTTGTTATACGAAAATTCCGCTAATGGAAGATACGTATCCCAACTACCACCAAAATCTAATGTCCTCGAGATTCTGAATCGTCCTCTTGCTCTGACAGTCCTTCTGAGGGTGGAAAGCGGTGCTGAAATGGAGACGAGTACCCATCTCGTCGTGAAACCGCTTCCAAAACCTGGAAGTAAACCGGACATCTTCGTTTGACACCACCGAGACAGGCACGCCATGACGTGCCACTACCTCTCGCACATAAATCTCGGCCAACTTCTCGGCCGAGATGCTCTCCTGGATCAGTATAAAATGGGCGCTCTTGGTCAACCGATCCACGATGACCCATATCGAATCAACCCCATGTGCAGTCCTGGGAAGCTTAGTAATGAAGTCCATCGTGATATCCTCCCATTTCCACACGTGAATGTCTAACGGCTGCATCTTGCCGTGAGGCCTCTGCTGCTCTGCCTTGACCTTCCTGCAGGTCAGACATCTCTCTACATACCAGGCTACGTCCCGCTTCATGCAGGGCCACCAGTAATCGGGTCGAAGATCTTTGTACATCTTCGTAGAACCTGGATGGATGGAGAACCGAGACTTGTGGGCCTTATCCATTAACACATGCCGTACTCCGCCCCAGTACGGTACCCAGACCCTCCCATGCAGGCTCAGCAATCCTCGGCTATCGTAGTCAAACGAAGCTACTCCTTCAGGCCCTCAACCTGCGCCTCCCTAATCTGCTCCAGCAATAGGGTAATCATTGTCATCCTCAGACAGATATCTCGGATCGGATCCGCTACCGCCTTGCGGCTCAGGGTGTCGGCCACTACGTTGGCCTTGCCCGGGTGGTAAAGGATCTCACAGTCGTAATCCTTTACCACATCCAACCACCGACGCTGCCTCATGTTCAGATTTGGCTGATCCATGAGGTACCTCAAACTCTTGTGGTCCGTGTAGATAGTACACCGGACCCCGTAGAGGTAATGCCGCCAAATCTTAAGGGCAAACACCACCGCCCCCAGCTCCAAATCATGTGTCGGGTAGTTAGCCTCGTGAGGCTTCAACTGTCTCGAGGCATAAGCTATCACATGCCCCGGCTACATCAACACTGCTCCCATACCTGTGATCGAAGCGTCACAGTAGACTACAAAGTCATCTACTCCCTCTGGCAGGGTAAGAATCGGCGCCTCGCACAGTCGCTACCTGAGCGTCTCAAAGGCTGTCTACTGCTCAGGACCCCAGCAAAACACCACCGACTTCTTGGTCAATCGGGTCAGCGGAACTGCTATCTTGGAGAAATCCTGGATGAATCTCCTGTAATATCCTGCCAATCCCATGAAGCTCCGAATCTCGGATGGAGACTTCGGGACCTCCCACTGCATCACGGCCTCTATCTTGGCCGGATCGACTAGTATACCCTTCTGGTTGACGAGGTGTCCCAGAAACTGCACCTCGCGCAACCAGAACTCGCACTTGGAGAACTTCACGAAAAGTCTCTCCCTCCTCAAGGTCTCTAGCACCTCTCTCAGGTGCTCCTCGTGCTGCTCCTGAGTCTTGGAATAAACCAAGATGTCGTCAATGAATACTATCATAGACCGATCCAGCATCGGTCTGCACACGTGGTTCATGAGATCCATGAACGCGGCTGGAGTATTGGTGAGCCCAAACGGTATCACCACAAACTCATAGAGACCATAGCGGGTCCTAAAAGCAGTCTGATGCACATCATCATTACTAACCCGCATCTGGTGATATCCGAACCGTAGATCAATCTTGTAAAACCAAGACGCTCCCTGAAGCTGGTCAAACAAGTCATCTATCCTCGGGAGTGGGTAACGGTTCTTCACTGTTACCTTATTCAGCTCCCGATAATCTATGCACATACGGTGTGACCCGTCATTCTTCTTCACAAATAGGATCGGGGCTCCCCATGGTGAACTGCTCGGCCTAATAAAACCCTTGTCTAGCAGCTTCTGCAGCTGCGTAGACAACTCCTGCATCTCAGGAGGAGCCAACCGATACGGTGCCTTGGCTATTGGAGCCGCACCAGGGACCAGGTCAATCCGGAACTCAACTTGTTTCTCTGGAGGTATCCCAGGCAAATCCTCCGGGAATACGTCCGGGTACTCTCGCACTACTGGTACATCATCGACCGTCGCCTTACCCTTATCCCGGGTATCCATGACATAAGTGACGTATCCTGCGCAACCCTGCTGAAAGTAGCGCCTCGCTCTCGCCGCTGAACAAAGAATCGGTCCGCGATGTGGTCTCTCACCCTGAATCACTAACTCTCCACCACTAGGAGTACGAACCCTCACTAGTTGCTGCTCGCAGTCGATCACTGCCCCGTTAGGGCTCAACCAATCCATACCCACGATGACCTTATTCCCTCGCAGGGGAATAGGAACCAAGTGTTGGGTTTTGAGCATTCTAACACTTCCTAAGTGTACATGCAACCCTATTAAACCTTGGATCTATGTTTGTCTAAGATACATGCAAAATATTAATTTCCAAGGTTTATAACCTATCTAGCATGGCATGGGGTACTTTTAAACATAAAAGAACTAGATGAGTTACATACCTTTTGTTGATTGTTGATTCCTTGGAGTTTGAGAGCCAAGCACCAATAATGTGAATGCCTCAAATGGAAATCACAAATCACCACAAACTTGGAAAATGTATGAGAGAGTATACTAACTCTTGATTTTGGCCACCACACTTACACACACATTAGTCTCTTTTTCATGCAACATAAGCTTGTTTATATAGTGTACATGGTTAGGGTGAAACCCTAATAACCCATGTCTTTTCCTCTTCCAAGGATCCATGGGTTAAAAGCTCCATGGATCATCCATGGACTTCCATATAAGCTTAGCCCATTAACAAATGAGCATTAGCCCACACCATATAAATACAATAGCCCATGATTTAATTAGTCTTCCTTTTAATCACTAAATCAATTCATAATTAATTCAAGATTAAAACTAATTAAATAACATGACTTTATATTAATATATTATAACTTATAATATATTAATAAATCGTAAGTATACAATTCTCATAAAATTATCCATAAACAGTTTGGGTGAAGTGCAACCCAAATGGACCATGCCGGGTCGGGTCAAGTATATACCAAATAAGTTATGGACTTAGACACCTTATCCAACAGTCTCCCACTTGGATAAGTCTAATAACTGTATTTGCGTATGTTACTTCAGGAACCAACCAGCAATCGTAGCTCTCGAAAACTCTGTTGAAGTATGAAGCGCCATTTTAGATAAGTGATCATATAATCCTCTGTTCTCATGATATCAGCCGGACAAATACATGGAACAACGTCGTACTTATTGTCCAGCAGTTTGTTTCCCGATTTCCGATTTGTTTGACAAAGAACTAAATTGAACACATCAATTAGGTTCTGACCGGGCCCGGTACATAGGTCAAAACAAAATCATCGAGGGGCCCAGATATCGCTTATAATCCTCCAAGGACTAGAAGGAACAGATAAATTTCGACTCATATACTTGTTTCTACTACTTGTTGAATAATACACAAAGGCACGTTTTATAACATCAAGTTACTGATGCGTTTACGTGCAATCAATGCACAACCAACTCATAGGTAACAACTCATATCTCTAGGTTTAAAGACTTATATGATATTACCGTCTCACGATCACTCGAGATAAATTCCATGAAGTGATACAAGTGAGCGTGGGTTAATTCCAATACTCATAACTTATGAGTAGTCATGAATGTTGTAGCAACCATTGCTATGTCTAAACACGTTTAGCCATCTACAAACTCGATTCATGACAGTCTTAATTCATACCTACTTCCAACATATGAACGACTGTGGAGTGTTTAAATAACTTAATCATTCGGAAAGAATAACCTAGTTATTATGGAAGTCAAAACATGCAAAGTGAAACACAATAATAATCGAATTCAATATGGTCTCAGAACCCTTTTGAATATAAATAAAACCACCTTTTATTTATCACCATATTGATTACACATTATTCATTGTATAATGTTTCAAATAATCAACTTAATACTTGAACAAAAACAACAGTCGTCCCATGCTCCTAGCATGTACACTTTGTTTTTCTAAACAATAGTTATGCCATACTCCAAGTATGCACACTATGTTTGTCTATGATCTTTACTTTGTGAAATAGATCAATTGAACATGATTCCAATGATGCTCATTTCACAATCCCAAATCCTTATTGTAAATGTAAGAATTCCTAATTCCTACCATTTACCAAAAAATTGTTAGATTTTAAACTTATATGCACTGATCCTCTCGTAATGATTATGCACAAGGTCACCAAAACCTTATCATCAGTCATTACAGAGGATTCCAAAGGAGATCAACTTTATGGAAACGAACTCTCATATTCAAAGTACATTGCTTTGAACATCCTTCTTGCATAAAAGTTTCTAACTTTCTCATAGATTCTTAATATCCAACTCCCAATATGGAAAATTTCCATATTCCTATTTTGATTATCATATCTGAACAAGAGCTACCTCTTTTCAGAATATATCCATATGGTCCTTCCAAAATTTAACACTATACTTCCAACTGTCCCTGAGCAACCAATCTTTGGTGAGCCTTAGATAGTCCTCGACAATTGCTTAATCATTTTAGTCATATCCGGTTCTATTCCTTTTTCCCTCTTAATGCTCTAAGCATTTTGAAAAATTTAGAACGGATAACTATTATAGCACATGTGACCGATCCTATATCCGAAGCATATGGGACACGATTCATGATGTCTCACATAAAGACCTGATACTAGATCAGTCTTTTGCTACAATATTTTTTATTTGCCATGTTTTTCAAAATTGACTATGAAGAGGGATGCCGTAATCATAATCGAATTTGAGAACGCAATATATATAGAATTTCCTTATGTTGAACCATTCCAACATAAAATTCATATATATATCCTTGACTAAAGATGATTAAAAAACTCAATCTAAGCTTTTAGAATTGAAATGAAGTATAATTTCCTCTCCCTTAATTATAGCAAAACAACTTTTTCAACCCCTACAACTTTACGAATTGAAACTTTTGTTTTTCTATAATTAACATTGCTAACTTGCAACACTAAACATAATAATCATGCTCCCACTAACATGATGATTATCAGCATAACACTTATGCTCCCACTAGCTCTGACATATTTCCAGAAATCAGCTGGACTTCTGAAATTTAGATTTGTACACCCTTTCTTAGATAGCTCACATGTGTGTCTAAACAATTTCCAGAACTATGAAAAGGGATGCCGTAATCATAGTCTTAATTGTTTAGACCTTTGCCATTTCTCACAAGTCCATGTTAGTGTGCCGGTTAACCACACACGCTCCACTAACGACTTTGAGAATGCAAACATCACAATTGCTATCTACTTAAAATCTTCTTAGTGAAAGCATTTCCTCACCATCATTTTCATGAATCGGAGAGAAACCTTATGACACTTAGATTTTATGGTGTATGAGTTCCTATCCATGTGAATTTGTCGAAACCATAATCACAAGACAAGGTTAGTAACAAATTCAGCCTTACATGGATTGAACATGTTCAATCTTAATTTCTTGTCATCTGGTAGCACAAGGCCCACCAATGCTTCCAAGCTGTTATGCACACAGTTTAGAACTAACAGAACTCATATCCATAGTCAACTTAATAGGAACAGACACAGAAACAAGAATTATGTCAACTTAATAGGTTGCAAACCTTAAGTCGTGTGCTAGTGATAAAACTCAGGTTTTACTCTTGATATCTTGAAATCCTTTCAGGATCTTAAAGACTCCCACTGTCCTCTTGACATATAAGTTTCCCTAGTCAAGAACCATTACTTGACAAAACAAATATTCAAGGGATAGTGCAGATTCTTATCAAGATAAACACTTCACACAATTGGTCTTAGTTGGTCTTTGTCTTATCCAAGACATCACAACTTACCAATTTCAAATGTACAGGAGTAGAAAACATTTTACACTACATTTGATAAGTGTTTTAAGCCTTACTTTATGTCACTCAATGTTACAATCTTGGATTATGACTCTAAGAGTTGTTTTGGAACGAAGTATGATCCATCTTCTTGATTTTAACCATTTCAACAATTCATGACCCCTCATCTTCGTCATAACAATGCACTAAGATGTCCTTAGAGTATGAATTTGTGATATGGTTTCATAATCATTAAGATGATCATAAAAACATGATACTAAAGTACTCTCCCATCTTTTCAGATTTGAGAAACTTTTTATCTCTCTGCCAAATTTGATTCTTCTCATCCGTTCTGCCATACATTGAAACTTTTCCAATGTTACAGAATTATACTTAACCTTATAAGTATAACCATATTTACTAATCTCTAGTAAATCATGACGAATTGATCTTTGTGGTGGACCTTGACCAGCACACACCTAGTGTACCTAATTCCTTAGTCCTTCAATTGACTCACATATGCATGTGATCAATGAATTAGTCTTAATTTTTACAAAGATGAAAATTCTCATACATCATACAATACAACTTGTATGATTCCAAGTTTCTGTCTAACTGAAGCTTGGGTGATGAGAACCTTTCCTCATTTGGTAAATTCAGACACTACCACATATGAGAGAATCAAACTCATATTTCCAATATTGCTAGAAACATACAAACATCAATTTTCCATAAATGCCATTGTAAGGGGATATAATATAAAATAAACTAAACAAAACTTTTATTTCTTTATTAAAATGCGGAAAAATATTCCTTACAATGCATCTTCAAATGAAAACTATGATATTACATACTTCCTAGCAATCTATCATAACTTTTAAGTAGTAGCTCAAAAAATCCGATCCTCGAACCATGCGATAGAAATCCATCTTCGTGATCAGATTCAGCACACTCTTATTTTAACCTTCCTTTTGCTCGATCCTGCTAAACATCAAGATGCAACCTAGTCACATCATGTAATAAGAATCAACAATTAGGAATTTTAACAAAGTTAGATAGTGGACTTACCTGAAGCCGAGTCAAACATTTTGTCTCTACTTGCTTTCAAACATTTCAGGTATTCAGGGCAGCTTCGCTTCCAGTGTCCCTTCTCATGACAATAAAAACATATAGACTCTTTGGGAATGGTACACGAGACAATCACAGACTTAGCCTTTCCCTTTACCTTTTGGTCAATCGGGTTGACCAAGGCCGATCGCCTTCCATCGGGACGAGAAAGCTTTTCTGTACTTCCAATGTTACCATTGTCCATGTCCATGGAAGTTTGAGAAATAGATTTTCCATCAATATTTGCTTGACCATTGCGCCAAATCATTGCTGATTCAGCAGCAATAAGCAAATAAGAAAGATCTATTAGGGTTATGTCGGGATCTGTCATATGGTAGTCTATAATAAACTCACTATATGACTCAGGAAGTGACTGAAGAACCCAGTCAACAGCGAACTTCCTTGAAATAACAGCACCCAACATTCTCAACCTGTTAATGTGTGACTTCATTCCTAAGACATGAGTACACACAAGTCTTCCATCTTTATGTTTCATTTCTAGTAGAGCTTGAGTGACTTTGAACCTTTCAAGTCTTCGGGCTTGTGGGTCAGGGAGAATAAATGGAGGAGGTGGGGGAGTGAAGCATGATGTTGAGGGACATCATCTTCAAGAGGAAAGCTTGTTTCAAGCGATTTGGGAAGATCATAGTTGTCTGAACTAGACATCTACAATGGGAGAAAATCAAGTTAGTTGATTCAAGTCCTTAATATAACACCCAATATGAAATATTAAGGCTAGGACCCAACACAATATTTTATAACTTGGAAGAGGGATGCCGTAATCCAAGCTATAAAATATTTGAAGGTAGGTGAATGACGATTCACCAATGTCCACCATGAAAAACGAAATAATTTATTAGGTTTTAATTGGATTTGAAACTCCTAGATCTTTTGAGATTCATTGCACTTTTCAATGGCATGTTTCAATCTCGATTGTGCCCTTCAAGCACATGTGACCGATCCTATATCCGAAGCATATGGGACACGATTCATGATGTCTCACATAAAGACCTGATACTAGATCAGTCTTTTGCTACAATATTTTTTTATTTGCCATGTTTTCAAAAATCGACTATGAAGAGGGATGCCGTAATCATAATCGAATTTGAGAACGCAGTATATATAGAATTTCCTTATGTTGAACCATTCCAACATAAAATTCATATATATATATATATCCTTGACTAAAGATGATTAAAAACTCAATCTAAGCTTTTAGAATTGAAATGAAGTATAATTTCCTCTCCCTTAATTATAGCAAAACAACCTTTTCAACCCCTACAACATTACGAATTGAAACTTTTGTTTTTCTATAATTAACATTGCTAACTTGCAACACTAAACATAATAATCATGCTCCCACTAACATGATGATTATCAGCATAACACTTATGCTCCCACTAGCTCTGACATATTTCCAGAAATCAGCTGGACTTCTGAAATTTAGATTCGTACACCCTTTCTTAGATAGCTCACATGTGTGTCTAAACAATTTCCAGAACTATGAAAAGGGATGCCGTAATCATAGTCTTAATTGTTTAGACCTTTGCCATTTCTCACAAGTCCATGTTAGTGTGCCGGTTAACCACACACGCTCCACTAACGACTTTGAGAATGCAAACATCACAATTGCTATCTACTTAAAATCTTCTTAGTGAAAGCATTTCCTCACCATCATTTTCATGAATTGGAGAGAAACCTTATGACACTTGGATTTTATGGTGTATGAGTTCCTATCCATGTGAATTTGTCAAAACCATAATCACAAGACTAGGTTAGTAACAAATTCAGCCTTACATGGATTGAACATGTTCAATCTTAATTTCTTGTCATCTGGTAGCACAAGGCCCACCAATGCTTCCAAGCTGTTATGCACACAGTTTAGAACTAACAGAACTCATATCCATAGTCAACTTAATAGGAACAGACACAGAAACAAGAATTATGTTAACTTAATAGGTTTCAAACCTTAAGTCGTGTGCTAGTGATAAAACTCAGGTTTTACTCTTGATTAAATCTTGAAATCCTTTCAGGATCTTTAAGACTCCCACTGTCCTCTTGACATATAAGTTTCCCTAGTCAAGAACCATTCCTTGACAAAACAAATATTCAAGGGATAGTGCAGATTCTTATCAAGATAAACACTTCACACAATTGGTCTTAGTTGGTCTTTGTCTTATCCAAGACATCACAACTTACCAATTTCAAATGTACAGGAGTAGAAAACATTTTACACTACATTTGGTAAGTGTTTTAAACCTTACTTTATGTCACTCAATGTTACAATCTTGGAGTATGACTCTAAGAGTTGTTTTGGAACGAAGTATGATCCATCTTCTTGATTTTAACCATTCCAACAATTCATGACCCCTTATCTTAGTCATAACAATGCACTAAGATGTCCTTAGAGTATGAATTTGTGATATGGTTTCATAATCATTAAGATGATCATAAAAACATGATACTAAAGTACTCTCCCATCTTTTCAGATTTGAGAAACTTTTATCTTTCTGCCAAATTTGATTCATCTCATCCGTTCTGCCATACATTGAAACTTTTCCAATGTTACAGAATTATACTTAACCTTATAAGTATAACCATATTTACTAATCTCTAGTAAATCATGACGAATTGATCTTTGTGGTGGACCTTGACCAGCACACACCCAGTGTACCTAATCCCTTAGTCCTTCAATTGACTCACATATGCATATGATCAATGAATTAGTCTCAATTTTACAAAGATGAAAATTCTCATTTATCATACAATACAACTTGTATGATTCCAAGTTTCTGTCTAACTGAAGCTTGGGTGATGAGAACCTTTCCTCATTTGGTAAATTCAGACACTACCACAAATGAGAGAATCAAACTCATATTTCCAATATTGCTAGAAACATACAAACATCAATTTTCCATAAATGCCATTGTAAGGGGATATAATATAAAATAAACTAAACAAAACTTTTATTTCTTTATTAAAATGCGGAAAAATATTCCTTACAATGCAACTTTAAATGAAAACTATGCTATTACATATTTCTTAGCAATCTATCATAACTTTTAAGTAGTGGCTTCAAAAATCCGATCCTCGAACCATGCGATAGAAATCCATCTTCGTGATCAGATTCAGCACACTCTTATTTTAACCTTCCTTTTGCTCGATCCTGCTAAACATCAAGATGCAACCTAGTCACATCATGTAATAAGAATCAACAATTAGGAATTTTAACAAAGTTAGATAGTGGACTTACCTGAAGCCGAGTCAAACATTTTGTCTCCACTTGCTTTCAAATATTTCAGGTATTCAGGGCAGCTTCGCTTCCAATGTCCCTTCTCATGACAATAAAAACATATAGACTCTTTGGGAATGGTACACGAGACAATCACAGACTTAGCCTTTCCCTTTACCTTTTGGTCAACCGGGTTGACCAAGGCCGATCCCTTTCCATTGGGACGAGAAAGCTTTTCTGGACTTCCAATGTTACCATTGTCCATGTCCATGGAAGTTTGAGAATTAGACCTTCCATCAATATTTGCTTGACCATTGCGCCAAATCATTGCTGATTCAGTAGCAACAAGCAAATAAGAAAGATCTATTAGGGTCATGTCGTGATCTGTCATATGGTAGTCTTTAACAAACTCACTATATGACTCAGGAAGTGACTGAAGAACCCAGTCAACAGCGAACTTCCTTGAAATAACAGCACCCAACATTCTCAACCTGTCTATGTGTGACTTCATTCCTAAGACATGAGTGCACACAGGTCTTCCATCTTTATGTTTCATTTCTAGTAGAGCTTGACTGACCTTGAACCTTTCAAGTCTTCGGGCTTGTGGGTCAGGGAGAATAAATGGATGAGGTGGGGGGAGTGAAGCATGATGTTGAGGGACATCATCTTCAGGAGGAAAGCTTGTTTCAAGCGATTTAGGAAGATCATAGTTGTCTGAACCAGACATCTACAATGGGAGAAAATCAAGTTAGTTGATTCAAGTCCCTAATATAACACCCAATATGAAATATTAAGGCTAGGACCCAACACAATATTTTATAACTTGGAAGAGGGATGCCGTAATCCAAGCTATAAAATATTTGAAGGTAGGTGAATGACGATTCACCAATTTCCACCATGAAAAACGAAATAATTTATTAGGTTTTAATTGGATTTGAAACTCCTAGATCTTTTGAGATTCATTGAACTTTTCAATGGCATGTTTCAATCTCGATTGTGCCCTTCAGGTTTTGTGACTGGGATGCCGAGGATCACAAAACAAGGTGTGAATAACCATGCAAACTCACTTGGTACCCTTAATATTATCACCTAATCGATGTGCCGGTTAACCACACACGCTCCACCGATCTATGATAAACATTAAGTTACCCTTCGTGATCCTTACTAGTCCAAGTTAGTGTGCCGGTTAACCACACACGCTCCACCAACGACTTGGTAAGGTACAAAGTGTGAATTTCATGGGTTAGCACCATATTCACATTTTCCTAAAGTAACTAAGATTGGGAATTTATAAAAGGTTTAGTTACTTTATAATATTCATTATACTTTTAATGAGAATTTAAAGTCATTGTCCTACCCGTTCGGCTAACGACCCTCCACCGATCAAGGAAGCGGTGGGTGAGAATGGACACCCATTAAGTTGTCATTTTATAGGCAACAACCTTATACCCCCCTTATAGACCGGCTTCGTGAATGAGGCTTAGTAACGGTAAAACGACTTGATCTTATACATATATAATAATTAACCATTAATATTATAAATAGTATAAGGGTTGAATTTTAACTTTTAAAACTCTAAGGGTTTGGAATTAAAGTTTATTAAAGTGTGTGAAACTTTACAAATTCCAAAACTTGAGGGCAAGTTTTGTAACTATCCAAAACTTTTCATTTCATAACTTATGAATTAAAGGTTCATAAAAATGAAGACTCTTCATTTTATGTAACTTATGTGTTTTAAGTGTGTGTTTAAAAGAAGTGACCTTTGGATATCCATAACTTGAGGACAAATTATGGACTCCATTAAAACACATAAATGATCAAGAATTAATCCTAAACAATTCAGCAAATAATTCCTATCATCTTCTAAATTCATAAGAACATGAACATGATCATCAAAGTTTCAAGAATTATATGAACACATACAAAGCATGAAATTTTGATATAAGCTATTGTAAATGGATTAGAACAACCATTACACCAACTAAAACAAGTTTTAAAACACCAAAACAGTTTAGGGTAATGTTTCTAGTCCATTTCCAGCAGCAAAAGTCGAAAAACTGCATTCTGAGGCTCCTACTCGCCGAGTGCACGAACCTACTCGGCGAGTAGGATGAGTTTACACATGAACTCGGCGAGTCCCCCCATGGACCCGACGAGTTCATCAGTCAGACAGCAAAAAATCGACTTTTTATCACTATTTTGCATCAAGTATCAAACAAACAAGCCTAGGCTCTGATACCACTGTTGGGTTTTGAGCATTCTAACACTTCCTAAGTGTACATGCAACCCTATTAAACCTTGGATCTATGTTTGTCTAAGATACATGCAAAATATTATTTTCAAGGTTTATAACCTATCTAGCCTGGCATGGGGTACTTTTAAACATAAAAGAACTAGATGAGTTACACACCTTTTGTTGATTGTTGATTCCTTGGAGTTTGAGAGCCAAGCACCAATAATGTGAATGCCTCAAATGGAAATCACAAATCACCACAAACTTGGAAAATATATGAGAGAGTATACTAACTCTTGATTTTGGCCACCACACTTACACACACACTTAGTGTCTTTTTCATGCAACATAAGCTTGTTTATATAGTGTGCATGGTTAGGGTGAAACCCTAATAACCCATGTCTTTTCCTCTTCCAAGGATCCATGGGTTAAAAGCTCCATGGATCATCCATGGACTTCCATATAAGCTTAGCCCATTAACAAATGAGCATTAGCCCACACCATATAAATACAATAGCCCATGATTTAATTAGTCTTCCTTTTAATCACTAAATCAATTCATAATTAATTCAAGATTAAAACTAATTAAATAACATGACTTTATATTAATATATTATAACTTATAATATATAAATAAATCGTAAGTATACAATTCTCATAAAATTATCCATAAACAGTTTGGGTGAAGTGCAACCCAAATGGACCATGCCGGGTTGGGTCAAGTATATACCAAATAAGTTATGGACTTAGACACCTTATCCAACACCAAGTCCACTGAAAACTGCTCATCAAATAACTGAAGTGCACATCCTCCATGAACTCTTGCGACCCTGACGGTCCTATCATCCGCTATCTCAACGTCAAGTGGGCAATCCAGCTCCCCCGGAGCTCTGCTAAATCGCTTGCTAAGTGCAAGTGACACGAACGATCGGCTAGCCCCCGAATCAAACAATATCATAACTGAAATGCCATTCACTAGGAACGACCCTATAAACAACACATAAACATGAGTAATAATCAAAAGTAATAAAGAGAAGATGGAGAAAATACATACCAGCAACCACATTAGGAGTCGCTCGTGCCTCCTCTGCTGTCAACTGGAAGGCTCTGCTCTTCGCCACTGGCGCCTCAGCACGACCCTGCTGGCCGTCTGTAATCCTCAGTGTGGTAGGAGCGGGTACCACCACCTGTCCTGCTGATGCTAAACTCGGACACTGGGACTTCTTGTGTCCCCTCTGATTGCAATGGAAGCAAATCAGATCAGATGATGCGGTGGTGGTAGTGGTAGTAGCCGTACAATCTCTACTCATATGCCCAGTCCGACCACACTTGAAGCAGCCGGAACTCCCCGCCTTGCACACCCCATTGTGCAACCTGCCACACTTGCCACACCGACTGTGGCTCTGCTGTCCCCTAGACCTGTGATCAGACACCTTGGGCTTCTTGCCCGAACCCGCTACGCCAGACGCCACCTCTAGCTTCCTCTTCCTCTCTATCTCTAGATCAATCTCCCTCTCACGAGCCCTCGCAATCATGTCCTCCAGCGTCCTGCAGCTGGAGCGGCTCACAAACTGACGGATATCACTCCGCAACATCTCATGATATCGGGCCTTTTTCATCTCCTCGTCCGCCACATACTGCGGAACGAGAAGGGCCCTCTCCCTAAACTTGGCGGTAATCTCCGCCACAGTCTCTGTCGTCTGCTGGAGGTCCTGAAAATCCCTAGCAAGCTGCTGCACCTCAATGACAGGTGAAAACTCGGCCCGGAACCTGGTCGTGAAATCACTCCAGGTCATCGCATCCAAAACCGAGTCATCACCAATAGCTCGTCCGATCTCCTGCCACCAATCTCGTGCCCTGTCCTTCAGAAGGCAGGATGCTAATTTGACATTGTCCTCCTCGGGACATCTGCTGGTGCGGAACGCGTGGGCGACATCCGCCAACCATCTGGTACTCGCAATTGGATCCCGAGCCCCATGGTAGTCGGGAGCTCCACAAGCTCTGAACTCCCTGAAAGTCAATGTGCGCGATCCCATCATGGCCGCTATCTCAGTGCGGAAAGTGCTCAGCTTCTCCTCCAGAAGCTCTAAGATACCCTCCTTGACCGATCCAAAGATCACAGGAGTCTGGTCTAGTATGTTGCGTGTGACCTCCGAGGAGATGAACTCCCTGGTCTGCTCATTTAACTGCCTGGCTCCAGAGCCTGAGCCCGATCCCTCTCATCCTTCCTTGATTCGAGTACAGATCCTCTCCTTTCAGTAGTACGGGCCCATACTACCTTCCACATCTACCCGTACTTTCCTCAAGAACTGCCTCGACTCCACCAAGTCCCTTCTACTGCTACTGTTCTCTGCTACTCTCATCCTAGGCTTGCCCTAGGGTAATCATCAACCCACTCTTCGCCATCAGCTGCATAAGAAGTCCCTGCTTTCTTCCCCTAACTAGCTCACGAATACTATTACATATTACTCAGAGTAGATAATTCTTCGAATGAGAGATCCTACCCTACAACGGTTGGACTCAAACAAGAGCTGCACAATAGAGCTAGACCTAACCTTCTGAAATTATTTAATCCTCGCAATATGCAACGTAACATATTCGTTTACTAGTTAGTAAAAGATAACTAAGACTCCTAAAAGCACAAAGCAAGCAGCATTCGAGCATCGAGTACACATAATCAAGCATCTACTACTCTGGCTATCATACTGACTAATCTATACTAGCATGCAGTTCTCATAAAGCTGAACACATATAACAGGCATATAAGGCATCCTTCCTAGATCCTTAGTCCTAATCTAGCATGTTGTTCTAATAAAGCTGATAATCATAACATAGCATAAACTTGTATGAGTAATTTGGGAGTACTTACTTGAGCTCGGCTGATTGCATGCACCACACCCTTTTCTCTTTTCAAAGTTCTTTTCTATTTTCAAAATCTTTTTTGTAAAAATGATTTTCTTTTGAAAATTTCATACCACTTCCATAGTTTGAGTTCAGACACACCCGAAAGTGTGCCCAAATCCCTCAAACCAAGGCTCTGATACCAACTTGAAACGTCCCAAAAATATGACCCAAAAATTTCGTTTTCAAATCATTATTAAAATCATCAATCATCCAAAGTCATAAGAAAAATCCTAAATCATGTATCATAAAACATCATAGTATCTGTCTCAATTCAAAATCTCATAACAAATCATTAGAGTAAACCCCCATGCTGTGACTGTGGTGTGTGCCATGCGATCAACCCGAGCCCTTCCCTTTGCTAGTGGAAGTACCTGAAACCAAAACTGAAAAATGTAAGCACGAAGCTTAGTGAGATCCCCCAAACTACCACATACCATACAATAACACATATAACACATATTGGGCCTTGCCCACCGCATCGGGCCCGCGCCCGGCATCAGACCGAAGTCCAGCATACATCGGGCCCCGCCCGGCATTGGACCGAAGTCTGGAATAACTTGGGCCCCGCCCACTGCATCGGGCCCCGCCCGGCATCGGACCGAAGTCTGTAATAAACTGAACATAACATAAACATGAACATATAACATGATCACATATACTGCATCGGGCTTGCCCCGCATCGGACCGGAGTCCGGAAACTTATAGACATATCATAAACGTGCATGAATCACGAAGACATCAAGCATACATAACTACTCCTCGGGACCACCCCGGCATCGGACCGAAGTCCGAAACTACTATCATCTAAACGGGTCGGCATTGTGGCCGTAGACCCGTTCCTACTGGAAGGAAACTCACCTCGTGTGACTGACTGCTGTAACTCCGGGTGAGGAATCTCTATCTGCTGCTCCGACGACTCTCCGGCTATAAATTTCCATAAAGTACTTAGTCAAAAACTGATAATTGCTCTTAGGGTAAAATGACCATTTTACCCCTAGCTAAAGTCAACATCCTGATCAAAGTCAACACCCAGTTGACCTGACTCGCCGAGTTAATTCATCAACCCGTCGAGTCCATATTCTTTCATCTGTTCCCAACCCCGACTCTACTCGCCGAGTCTAGCAAGAACTCGACGAGTTCTCCTTCAAACATAACATCGGGACTATCTTCATCTGGCTCGCCGAGTTCGTCCTTGAACTCGTCGAGTTCATCTTCACCATATGAGTGTGACTAGTCTATGACTCGCCGAGTTGTATGAACAACTCGTCGAGTCCGTCTTCATGGGTTGGGATATTGCCTTGGACTCGCCGAGTGTGTTCATACACTCGCCGAGTCCCATGGTTTCCAGGTCCATACCTACGTCTATTTCGTTGAGTCCTTCTTCTGGACTCATCTAGATCCCTTCTACACTTAACTGGATCCCTTCAAATCATAGAAGATTGGAGAACCAACCCCCCCCCCCGACTCGCCGAGTCCCAAGAGCGACTCGTCGAGTTGCTTATGTCCAAGTCCATAACTTGATTTCTGTTGTGCAAAGCTCATCCAAAAGGTAGATATGGGCTCCTAAGGCCGATATAACACGTAAAGTCACGAACTTTACATATATGCATGGGACTTTTAAGCTTAAGGGACCAAAAATGGGGTTTATTACATGCATGGGGTTCTCTTGGCCATAGAGATAACACCTTTATGCCATGAGGACCCTCCAAGGATCCAGATCTGAAACTTCTACTCTACATTACACCCTAGAATTAGAAGTGACATGGAAATGCCCCCAAAGATTCCAAGGTTCAATCCCCAAATTAGATCTAACACATAGGAGGTCAAGATAGGGGCTATTTACCTCAAATACACTGAAAATGCAACCAAACTCAGAATCCACTGACTTGCTCCTTGATTCACCAAACTTCCCTCCCTTTTTATAGCTTCAAACCAAGATGCAAAGGCACAATACAGCTCAAAGATGCTCACAACTGATTAGGGTTTCGAGGACAGGACTTGGGGGTGATGGAGGCTGGGGTGGAAGCCTCATAAGTTGTTTAAATAGGGTGCAAACCCTCCAATTTAGGGTTTTACTCGGACAGCTCCTACTCGCTGAGTCGGTCTTCCGACTCGTCGAGTAGGTCACTTAATCACCCGACCCGGATTCGATCCTACTCGACGATTTGGGCCTCCAACTCGCCGAGTCCAAGGGTAAAATATGAAGTTGTCTCGAATTTAAATGTGTACCTGGGACCGGGTGTTACAGAGTTCCCACTCTCAGTGCTAAATGAGTCCCTAAGGCAGAAAGTTGTCATCTTGGATGTCCTAATGTAACATCCCGAAATTCAGGTACAACTATTTAGCCCTTCTTTTATTCAAAGTGTCAAGTTAAGCCCTTAAGAGGAATTGGTAGCAAATGAGTACGCTGGGCGTACTCAAGAGTACGCTGCGCGTACTCATGCGCTTATTTTGGACGCGGACTCGCCTGAGTACGCTAGGCGTACTCAGGGTTACGCTGGGCGTAATGTGTCCAGGTGCAAACCCTAATTTCTGACTTGTGCCCTATATATTGGATGCTAAGGCTCATTTCTCAGCCTCCCTAGCAGTGAGTAAAACCCTAAGAGAGAACTTCCCATCGTCCTTAGTGAGTATGTGTGATTTTGGAGCTAAAAGTGCCTTGGGGTGTTAGTGAAGAAGAAGGAGAGGAGCTTGTGGAGGCTAGAGCTTGAAGTGCAAGTTTGGATCTGAGATCTACAGAGGAAGGAGCTGCTTTTAGATGTATAAAGTTCAAAGCTTTCCTCTTCTTTTGGTTTGTTGTTGCATGGGCCATTTCTAGGGTTAAAAGTCCCAAAGGTGGAGACTTTATGAGTGTAAGGTGCTCCATGGTCCAAGATCTGTCCCCTTTCAGTGATATTTATGTTTTAGATCCATAAAGTTTCTATCTTGGTCGTTGATATGAGGACATGCTAGAGTTTTGAGCTTTCTAGGGCTAGAAGTGGTATATTTTGGGTGTTAGTGACTTGTTCAGCCATGCAAAGGCTTAAAGTTATCGACTTTATGGATTAAGAGGCTTAGAAACGGTCAGATCTAAAAGTTGGACGAGAGTCTTAACTGATTAAGACCTCAAGAGCTAAGGGACTGAAACTGAGAGTTACGCGGGGCGTAATCTCAGTACGCGCAGCGTAAGGGGTCGCGCACCCCGTTTCTGTGAGGACGCCGGGTACGCCCATCGTACGTATTTGGTACGCGCAGCATAACCCGGAGGGTTGACTTTTGTTGACTTTTAGGGTTTGGTCAACTTTAGGGCCTTTGAGCCATGGGAGGGGTAAAATGGTCTTTTACCCTTCTGAGAGTACTAAGAGGAGGAATAGTCTAGCCTTGAGAGATGTATTGATTTAGAGTGTATATTTCATATGATTAGGCGGGGGCTAGACCAGATTTTACAGAGTTCGAGCTTTACCGAGTTACCCGAGGTGAGTCTTCTCACTATACTTTACCTAGAGTGGTAACAGAGTTATGTGACAGAGTTATTGTATGTTATCTATGTGATTTGTGGCACGACATTATTTCTATGTGATTTATGCTGTGTGTATACCAGAGTTAGGACCGGAAGGTCCAAAGAGCTAGGACCAGAGGGTCCACAGAGTTAGGGCCCAAGGGCCCACAGAGTTATAGCCTCGAGTGGCTAATGTGTGTTATGTTCTATAGTTATGTGCCAGTGTATTCGTATGCTATTTATGTGTTGAGATTTATTGTGATATGAGATATGCATGATCCAGAGTTATCAGAGTTAGGACCTTTGGGTCCATAGAGTTAGGGCTAGAGAGCCCACAGAGAGTTGGGACTGGAGGGTCCCACTGAGACACACTGACCAGCGGGTCAGCAGAGTCATAGCCTCGAGTGGCTAATATGTGTTAGAGTGGTATTTTGGGGAACTCACTAAGCATTTATGCTTACAGTGTTGTGTTATGTGTCTCAGGTACCAGCGAGGATCACGGGAAGGCGCCGGCTTGATCAGTACACACACGGGGAGATTTTTATTATGATCTTGGGATATAATGTTATGATTGACTATGTGATACAATGGTGTTTTTATAACGATTATGAATGAAAATGTGTTTTATAAAATGTGAAAAATTGTTTTGAAAATTTGGGTGTTACAAGTTGGTATCAGAGCCTTGGTTTGAGGGATTCGGATACATCTTCGAGCGTATCTGAACTCAAACTGAGGAATTGAGAGATTTTCAAAATAAAATTTGCAAAATTTTTCACAAGAGTAAAGAGTTTTGAGACAAACAGAGCAGAGCCGTGTGTACGATCAGCCAGCGCCCGAACGGTGAATTCCCAAAATACCCTTGCAATTAGTGTTATGAGATATATTATGTTATGATATGCGATGAGTTATGCTATGCATGCTAGAGTAGACTAGGTATTCTTATTAGGACTAGAGTGGCCTGATATGTGATGCCTTAGTCTAGGAGTTTTGCTGCTAGGGATACTTGAGAGTGTTTAGATAGCAGCGAGGAGTTATGAGAGAGCTGCTAGTGAGTAGCATATGGTTAAAGAGAGTAGAGTACTTGGGACTTGGGATCCAAGGAGGAGGACTTAGAGTGAATACTGATGCGGTGTGGACGGTAGTATAGGGCCCGTACTACTGAAGACACCGGAGCAGTGCGCACCCTAAGTAAGAATCCATTGGGTACTCAGGAACAAGTAGGGTTGAGTTATCGAGTGCGAGTATACTCGATCGAGTCTCTGGTATCTTCATATTGTGTTTCAGAGACATCATGGTTGGAACACCGCACACGCCGGAGGGCAACGGTATTAGCAATGAAGAGATTCGCAGTATGATTTTGACGAAATGACCGTGGCGATCCGGAGGATTGTGAGTAGCGGATCGAGGGGTGATGTCATGGTTCGAGTACCATGATTAGTAGCAGATCGAGAGGTGATGTCATGGTTCGAGTACCATGATTGGTGGCAAAATGAGAGGTGATGTCATGGTTCGAGTACCATGATTAGTAGCAGATCGAGAGGTGATGTCATGGTTCGAGTACCATGATTGGCGACAGATCGAGAGGTGATGTCATGGTTGGAGTACCATGATTAGTAGCAGATCGAGAGGTGATGTCATGGTTCGAGTACCATGATTGGTGACAGGTCGAGAAGTGATGTCATGGTTCGGGTACCATGATTGGTAGCAGATCAAGAGGTGATGTCATGGTTCGAGTACCATAATTGGTGGCAGATCGAGGGGTGATTTTGTGGTTCGAGTACCATGATTTGAGGCGGGTTGAGAAGAGAGGACATGGTTCGAGTACCATGAAATGTGGCGGTGAGTGCTTCTGGTTTTGCCGGTTATTCCGCAGCGATTATCTAGACCAAGGTCGGATGTGAAGGAGTATGGGCCCAGAAGGCCAGGGAGAACGAGTTTTAGTGGAGCATCCCTTGATAGGGAAAACGAGTTAGCTCTAAGGGATTTGTTGGTGATATGCTAGTGGAGTCACAAGACTAAGAGATGAGTAGGGACGGTGCATTATGGAGGGGTACGGTCTGAGCTGGAGAGCCGGCCGATAGTAGATATGTCACTTTCCGTGACCCGAGTGGTGCTATTTCCGTTTCTTATGGGAGACGTAAGGGGTGTTGAGATTTCGGTTTCTGAGTTGGGGTGAGCCCTGTGGAATCACACTGATGGTGACTTTTCAATCAGAGTATCCGGCAGCGGGTCCGTCGCAATGGAATGGTATAGCTTGAGCAGGCTGACAGTCGAGACTGAAACGGTCAAGGATCAGGATACACCCTATTTGAGTATAATAGGGCAGGTGTTAGCTGCAGCGTTGGGTGATCAAGAGGGGTATATCAGGGCAGTGACTCCTATTGTTCTTGAGAGGTATAAGGAGTGGAAATGTGGTTTCCGCTCTTATGATAAGGGGGCATGTTGGAACGTTGGGCAAGGAGTCAAGGATGAGGAGTATGATGGTTCATTATTTCCAGATCCAGGGTTAGTGATAACACTGGACAGTTGGGAGGTCCGGTGAGAGTATAGTGTGAGGTCCTGAATGACTAGAGGTAGTCACGATGGTAAGTTCTGAAGGTTGCATACGAGACCTTGGTATATGGAGTTGTTTGATCCTTGTCAGAGAAATCAGCAGGCGTTGCATAGCACCTTGCGGAATTAGGTGCGTTGTTACTGGTGGAGACAGCATGAGGGATAGAGTGTTGGTGCACCAATTGGTTGTGGTTCGAACCCTAAGCGGGGAAGAACCGAGTATTTGAATTGAGGAATCCGCACCTGCTGCTAGAGTTACCGAGGTTCGGCCAGCGAAGGTCGAGGCACCGAAGGCTCGCGGGAGAGCTTTACAGTTGACAACGAAGGAGTTCCGCGCATCGCCCGATGTTGTGGCTGGTACTTTTTGTGGGTTCCGTACCTGTTTTGGTGATAATTGACTCGGGAGCGAGTCGATCATTTGTGTCAATAACGTTTGGTCGGCACATCAGTAGCCGACGAGAGGCGTTGAGTCGACCTCTACGAGTTTCCATAGCGGACGAGCGAGCGGAGTATGTTATGAATGTGAGTCGAGGATGTGTACTCGAGATCTTCGATGTTGAGTCCCCGATAGATCTGGTCCCGATATCGATGGGGGACGTGTGTGTCATAGTGGGCATGGTTGGGTTAAGCCGATTTGGGGCTGTCATAGACTGCGAGCGACAGTTGGTGACGATACGAGACCCCAGTGGGGGAGTACTTACGGTGTACAACGAGGGTAACCGATGTGGGTCGGCGTTTTGTTCAACCGCCAGAGCGAGACAGAGTTTTCAGCAAGGCTGCAGCGGGTATGTGTCCTATGTGATGGACACACGAGAGGCCACTGGGAGGCCAAGTTCGATGGATGACGTTCCGATAGTGCGAGAGTCCCCGGATGTTTCTCCCGAGGGGTTGTCGGGTGTGCCTCCCGAGAGGCAAGTAGAGTTTCGCATCGAGTTGGTTCCGGGGGCAGCGCCTATCGCCAAGGCGCCTTATCGCCTTGCGCCGCCAGAGACGCAGTAGTTATCCTCGCAGCTTCAGGAGCTACTAGGGAAGGGTGTTGTGATGTTACGGGAAGCCGTAGTACTCACTAGTCAGAGAGAGGTTGTTGTGATACTATGGGGAGCCGTAGTACTCACTAGTCAGAGAGAGGTTGTTGTGATACTATGGGGAGCCGTAGTACTCACTAGTCGGAGAGAGGTTGTTGTAATACTATGGGGAGCCGTAGTACTCACTAGTCAGAGAGAGGTTGTTGTGATACTATGGGGAGCCGTAGTACTCACTAGTCAAAGAGAGGTTGTTGTGATACTATGGGGAGCCGTAGTACTCACTAGTCAGAGAGAGGTTGTTGTGATACTATGGGGAGCCGTAGTACTCACTAGTCAGAGAGAGGTTGTTGTGATACTATGGGGAGCCGTAGTACTCACTAGTCAGAGAGAGGTTGTTGTGATACTATGGGGAGCCGTAGTACTCACTAGTCAGAGAGAGGTTGTTGTGATACTATGGGGAGCCGTAGTACTCACTAGTCAGTAGGACGTTGTGGTGATGTTATGGGGAGCCGTAATACGCACTAATTAGCGAGAGGTTGTTATGAGGAAGCCTTCTTGATCTGAGCATGACACAGGAGGGTTTTAGGCTTGAAAAGCCCTACGCATGAGTTTTGGGAGCCTGGTGGTCGGACCAGGGGTGAGACCGGGGTCTCCTCAATGATTGGGAATCATTACATTCTGAGTAAGTGTGGACATCCAATCCGAAGGGATTGGATAAGTAAAGTACGCATGGGTTGCGGGTCCCCAAGCTATGAGTTGAATGAGTCATTGGAACGAGCGATTCCAACTACGGGCGGACCAAACTCTTGAGTTGAGTTGAGTCCTGGTGATGTGTTGTACAGACCGGACCGAAGGGTCCAACGATATAGACCGGACCGAAGGGTCCAACGATGAGTATCATATGATAGAGGTCGGGGTTGAGTCGATCTCCAGTTGGGTACGAGGTTGCATTTCAGTACCGCCTACCACCCACAGACAGACGGGCAGAGCGGGCGGACGATTCGGACGCTCGAGGACATGCTTCGGGCATGTGTATTGGACTTCGGAGGAAGTTGGGACACGTATTTACCCTTGGTTGAGTTTTCCTATAACAACAGCCATCATTTGAGCATCAGTATGCCACCCTTTGAGCTGTTGTATGGGAGGAGGTGCCGGACTCCCATTTGTTGGGGTGAGGTCGGGCAGCGTGTGATGGGTAGTACAGAGATAGTACTTCAGACGACTGAGCAGATTCAGCGGGTCAGACAGAGGTTGTTGAACCACTCAGAGTCGCCAGAAGAGTTATGCGGATAGGCGACGATCCGAGCTTGAGTTCCAGGTTGGTGATTTAGTACTCCTGAAGGTATCTCCTTGGAAGGGGGTGATCCGATTCAGGAAGAGGGGTAAGTTGGGACCTCGGTATATTGGTCCTTTCAGGGTGACTGCCAGGGTGGGCAGGGTAGCGTATCGTTTGGAGCTACCTACGGAGTTGAGCCAGATTCACGATACCTTCCACGTGTCTCAGTTGAGGAAGTGTATCGCTGATGAGTCGGCAGTGGTTCCGTTAGAGGACATTCAGGTGGATGCGAGCCTGAATTATGTTGAGAGACCGGTTGCGATTGTGGATCGAAGGATCAAGACTTTGAGAAACAAGGAGGTGTCATTGGTTCAAGTCCAGTGGCAACATCGGAAGGGTTCTGAAATGACCTGGGAGCCGGAGTTAGAGATGCGCGAGCAGTATCCAGAGTTATTTGTTGAGTGAGACTTCGAGGGCGAAGTCTAGTTCTAGTGGGGGAGAATTGTAACATCCCGAAATTCAGGTACAACTATTTAGCCCTTTTTTTATTCAAAGTGTCAAGTTAAGCCCTTAAGAGGAATTGGTAGCAAATGAGTACGCTGGGCGTACTCAAGAGTACGCTGCGCGTACTCATGCGCTTATTTTGGACGCGGACTTGCCTGAGTACGCTGGGCGTACTCAGGGTTACGCTGGGCGTAATGTGTCCAGGTGCAAACCCTAATTTCTGACTTGTGCCCTATATATTGGATGCTAAGGCTCATTTCTCAGCCTCCCTAGCAGTGAGTAAAACCCTAAGAGAGAACTTCCCATCGTCCTTAGTGAGTATGTGTGATTTTGGAGCTAAAAGTGCCTTGGGGTGTTAGTGAAGAAGAAGGAGAGGAGCTTGTGGAGGCTAGAGCTTGAAGTGCAAGTTTGGATCTGAGATCTACAGAGGAAGGAGCTGCTTTTAGAGGTATAAAGTTCAAAGCTTTCCTCTTCTTTTGGTTTGTTGTTGCATGGGCCATTTCTAGGGTTAAAAGTCCCAAAGGTGGAGACTTTATGAGTGTAAGGTGCTCCATGGTCCAAGATCTGTCCCCTTTCAGTGATATTTATGTTTTAGATCCATAAAGTTTCTATCTTGGTCGTTGATATGAGGACATGCTAGAGTTTTGAGCTTTCTAGGGCTAGAAGTGGTATATTTTGGGTGTTAGTGACTTGTTCAGCCATGCAAAGGCTTAAAGTTATCGACTTTATGGATTAAGAGGCTTAGAAACGGTCAGATCTAAAAGTTGGACGAGAGTCTTAACTGATTAAGACCTCAAGAGCTAAGGGACTGAAACTGAGAGTTACGCGGGGCGTAATCTCAGTACGCGCAGCGTAAGGGGTCGCGCACCCCGTTTCTGTGAGGACGCCGGGTACGCCCATCGTACGTATTTGGTACGCGCAGCATAACCCGGAGGGTTGACTTTTGTTGACTTTTAGGGTTTGGTCAACTTTAGGGCCTTTGAGCCATGGGAGGGGTAAAATGGTCTTTTACCCTTCTGAGAGTACTAAGAGGAGGAATAGTCTAGCCTTGAGAGATGTATTGATTTAGAGTGTATATTTCATATGATTAGGCGGGGGCTAGACCAGATTTTACAGAGTTCGAGCTTTACCGAGTTACCCGAGGTGAGTCTTCTCACTATACTTTACCTAGAGTGGTAACAGAGTTATGTGACAGAGTTATTGTATGCTATCTATGTGATTTGTGGCACGACATTATTTCTATGTGATTTATGCTGTGTGTATACCAGAGTTAGGACCGGAAGGTCCAAAGAGCTAGGACCAGAGGGTCCACAGAGTTAGGGCCCAAGGGCCCACAGAGTTATAGCCTCGAGTGGCTAATGTGTGTTATGTTCTATAGTTATGTGCCAGTGTATTCGTATGCTATTTATGTGTTGAGATTTATTGTGATATGAGATATGCATGATCCAGAGTTATCAGAGTTAGGGCTAGAGAGCCCACAGAGAGTTGGGACTGGAGGGTCCCACTGAGACACACTGACCAGCGGGTCAGCAGAGTCATAGCCTCGAGTGGCTAATATGTGTTAGAGTGGTATTTTGGGGAACTCACTAAGCATTTATGCTTACAGTGTTGTGTTATGTGTCTCAGGTACCAGCGAGGATCGCGGGAAGGCGTCGGCTTGATCAGTACACACACGGGGAGATTTTTATTATGATCTTGGGATATAATGTTATGATTGACTATGTGATACAATGGTGTTTTTATAACGATTATGAATGAAAATGTGTTTTATAAAATGTGAAAAATTGTTTTGAAAATTTGGGTGTTACACCTAATTGGTTCATGCATGAGTTAAGAGCATTTTTATGAGAATAGAATGTCATTTTGGAGTTTGGGCTTATTAGGGTCATGTAAAGTCACCAAGTCAGTGACTTTATTGATTTATACGTTGAAGAGGACTTGGATCTGTGTTTATAGCCGTTGGAATAGAGTATTAATTGCTTAATGGAAAAGTGACTTGACAGTGGAGTACGTTGGGCGTAAATGCATGTACGCGCAGTGTACACACATTCAGCCAGTATGCTTAGCGTACAGAGGAGTACGCCCCGCGTACTCAACGAATATGGGTTTGGCGTGTTTTGGGCCTCGAGTTGGGCCATGCATTGGATTTTAGTTCTTTGGGCCTTAGTGGACCATCAGATGTCAGATAATTTTGGGCCAAGAATATGTTTGGGCTTAGGTTAAGGCCCATTAGAGGGATTGGGCTCAATTTAGCAAATTGGGCCATTAGTGGGCCTTTAGTGGTCCATTAGTGGACTTAGAAAGATTAGATGGAATTGGGCCTTAGATATGGTCCAAATTAGAGCAGGGGTAAAATGGTCATTTTACTCTTAGAAGGATTCTCAGTTTTCTGACTAAGCATTTCTGTATAGAGTTAGTCGGGGAGTCGTGGGAGCAGCCAGCAGAGATTTCTCACGCACGAGTTCAGCATCCAGTTTGAGAGGTGAGTTCTCTTCCAGTAGGAATGGGTCTAAAGCCACAATGCCGGCCCGTTTAGTTGTTAGTAGTTCCGGACTACGGTCCGATGCCGGGGCGGTCCCGAGAAGAGTATATGTATGCTTGATGTCTTTGTGATTCATGCATGTTATGTGCGATGTGTTCCGGGGTAAGCCCGATGTATTTTAGCGTATCTGTTATGTGTTATGTGTTCCGGGGTAAGCCCGATGTCAGGGAAAGCCCGATGCATGTTAGCTTATATGTTATGTGTTATGTGTTCAGGGCTTTGGTCCGATGTCGGGGTAAGCCCGATGTATGTTATATGCTTATGTTATATTTTATGATATATGTTATGTTGTGTATGGTCGGGGTAAGCCCGATGACGGGGCAAGCCCGATGCTGGGGTGAGCCCGATGCCAAACGTGGTCTGATGCTGAGATGAGCCCCATGTCGGGCAGGAGCCCGATGCCAGGTAAGCCGATGTCGGGTTCGTCCCGATGCAGCTGGGCGGTGTCCTAAAGTTTATGTTACATGTTATATGTTATGTGTATGGTATGTGGTAGTTTGGGGAGACTCACTAATCTTCGTGCTTACAGTTTTCAATTTGGTTTCAGGTACTTCAGCTAGCAAAGGAAAAGGCTCGGGATGATCGCATGGCACACACCACAGTTTTCTAGCCTGGGAGATTAACTGTGATATTTTTACATGATTCTGATACAGTATTCGATATGATGTTTTTGAGATACACGATTTATGGTTTTTTTTCTATGTGATGATGGTTGAATTATGGTTTTATTAATGAATTTAAAAAGAAATTTTTGGACCGCATTTTTGGGAAGTTCCATATTATGACTTTTCTGCAAAAAAATCCCTTATTATTATTATTATTATTATTATTATTATTATTATTAAAAATATATATAAGAATACTATTTTTTGAACTTGTATTATTAGTATTGTTACTAATATATATATATATATATATATAAATGTATTTAAATGAAAAAATAATATTAATGACATTGTTTAAGGGTGAAGGTGAATGAGATGGTGATGTTTTAATATTGAAATCATAAATGTCTGCTTGTATATTTTTACTTTGTATATGGTCATTTCACATTTGTTATTATTGTTTTCAATTCAAAATATTAATATTTAACAATTTAAAAGAAGTTGTATATTGGTAAAATTGTTTATAAATAGTTTAAGATAGAAGGATTTCTCCGTTGGTATATAAAATTGCTTAATGTAGAATGATTACTTACCAAATTCAACAGATCCACTACAAACATCTACATGGATAGGCAGCCCGTATCAAAATTTAAAAGTATTAATTACTGTATCTTATTTAATAAAAATTAATAGGATATGTTTTTCGGATTGATACTTTTGAATTGATTAATACTTTTGAATTATTCCTATTACTTTTTATTAAACACAATATTCTGAATTGAATTGAAAACAATAATAACAATAATAAGATGACATTGAATTGGTCTAAACTATTAAGTATTAATATTCTGAATTGAAAACAATAATAACAAATGTGAAATGACCATATAGCAAATAAAAATATACAAGCAGACATTCATGATTTCAATGCTAAAAGCATCATCATCTCCTTCATCTCCACCCTTAAATAATGTCATTAATATTATTTTTTCATTTAAATGCATTTATATGTATTATTAAGAATATTAATAATACAAGTTCAAAAAATAGTATTATTATTTATATTTTTAATAATAATAATAATAATAATAATAATAATAATAATAATAATAATCATAATAATAATGGTTTGTTTGCAGAAAAAGTCATAATATTTTTGTTTACAGAAAGGTCCCAATATTTTGGGTTAGTTTACGAAATAGTCCCAAATTAATTTGGTACCGGTTCAACGGGTCAAAAATGGTCAAACTGCAAATTTTTGCCGGTTTTTAGGACTTTTTCGTTTAAAAAAAATCTTGGGACTAAAGTGTAGTTTTTCCGAAAACATTGAGACTTTTATGAAGATTTTCCATAAAACTATTTAAACTACTGAAACTTTATTTTAATATTTCAAAGTACTCTTCATATTCCAACTAAAGTTGATTAACATTAAATCACTGTAACTCAAAGGTTTTTATACGTATATTGTTACTTATGGTATTTAATTATATAATATTGAAATATTTAAATAGATTTTACTCAATTAAATGAATAATATGAAATACTTAAACGTCTAATAATATATTATATTGTATTCTTTCTCTTATGATAATAAAAACAATAATATGATATTTCCATCCTTTTAAATTTTACATTATAACTTATTTTTGTATGTTTGTTTTAAAGTGAAGTTTTAAACGATATACTCGACATGTGTTTTAGAATAAAATTATCTAATTATCGATAAAAGCTATTTGACAATACATAATTGGTGAGTGTTTAATTTATTTTATTGTAGGAAATGTGTTTATATTTTATTCATTAGTATATATAATAAATCAAATTTTTTTAATATTATATCATTTAAACTAAGCATACAAATAAATGATATGTCAAAACTACAAACTCACTATTAAAAACATAATTATAAACATGTAATATGTTATGTATATTAATTATATAAAAGAAATTATACAAGACTATAAGTTACGATATAAAATATGATTATATAAGTTGTATTGGTAAAGATTTTTAATATTTTATGATTTTTCTATGATATGTATCTGAGTCCAATATGTGGTGATTTCAAATTTTCAATTGTACCAAATTGATAGCTCCCACAACACATGTATTTTCTTTAACTTATCTTTCTGATTTTTTTAATTGCCATTAAATCATTTTGTTATTACTATTTAATGCTCACATGAAATTGCAAATATGGATTTTGATTGAAATTAGTTATATAATCATAGAGCTTTAAGTTGTCTATCTTTTGTTTTGGTTTTTGATTAATTCTAACTTTTATTTTGAGAGTTAAACTTGGATTTGGTTTTGTAATTAAGATTTTAGGTTTTTGAAGATGAAAATGATAAAAATAAAAATAAATTTGTTAATTTACATTAAGTTAATGGCTAAGTATACAAATTAGACAATTTGAAAATAAAAACCATATAAAAGAATTTTTTTAAACATGATTAAAAGAATATAAAGTTTTAAAGACGCTCATGATTGGTTTTATCTATTGTAATTTAAATAATATAGACATGTCATGTTGTTTGTCGTTGAGCGCTTTAGAAACATTTGTGGCGTTTTTCATCGCATCGTTCTCCAAACACCTATTTCTTAATTGTTGTGAGTTACTTAATTTATTAACTTAAAGAATCAAATATTGAACGTTTGATTGATAAAACTCTAAATGTACAACCATAAATTTTTTTCTTGAAGTCTAAAGAAAGTGAAAGGAAAAAGAAGGCATAAACTAAAACAAAGAAAGGAACCCAAATAGCTTATAGCCTTTCAAAATCCAGATCAATCATACCAACCTTTAGTTCTTCTTGACATATTTCATCATTCAACTTTTTTTAGAGATTGTACGACTACCATCGATCTTTTTCTTCACCCACAATCTTGAGATCTTGGATCAATGTATATGTAATAGAATATGTAACATCCTCTTTCTAAGCATGCTTCTTTCAAGTTTAAATCATTAAATCTGTTTTTTTGTAAGGTTTTGGCTTGGCCATGGCATGGTGGTAGAGGGACAATGACATGTCATTACCAATTCAATGGACGTGAATTCGTGTGGCACAAGACTAATTCATATTGAAAAACACATAATGCATGTTAAATGTGTTCTTAAGAGATAGAGAAATTATGATATAGTTTCGAGTATATATGGTTAAAATTGATTAAACCAAAAAATGGCGCCAAAACATGGTAGTTATTTGACACAACCGATGTCTACATCATTATGATGTTATCAGTGGGTTTTTGGCTGGACATTGCATGGTTGGAGTATTGGACACAACTGTCAGGGGCTCTGCTCCTTAGACCCCGTTAGGGGCTCTGCCCCTTGGACCCCGTTAGGGGCGCTGCCCCTAGACCCCCGCCAAGGGGCTGCAGCCCTTTGGAACCCTACACCCAGGGGCATTGTTAGGGGTGAGAAAAAACCGAACCGATAAAAGAAAAACCACAAAAACCGAAACCGACGCAAAAACCGATGGTGTGGATTTTATTTTTTTGAAAAAACGGATTTATTCGTGCGGTGCGGTTTTTATCTAGAAACCGGACCACCAAAACCGAACCGCCGCAAGCTTATTAGAAATAAATTAAATCATTAATTTATACAATTATACATAATATTTAAAAAAACTAATAAATTCTAATTTATACATATATTATATATTGAACTTGGCGGTAATTAGTAATTAGGTATTAGGTTTAATATGTGGGTTTGTCACTTTGTGTTTATGACTTAATGATTATGTGTAAAGTGTAAACACTATGTGGGCTACAACTTGCAAACTTGTAACTTCTAAGCGCAAATTTAATAAAAAAAAATGAGCTTGGGAATATGAGTTGCAAATGAAGTGATCAAGTAAACAACATAAAAACTTCAAAATTACAGCTTCTAAATGTGAGGAAATGAAATGACACCATGTCATACAATCATAAATATTCACATGAACATCATGGTTAAAAAAATTGTAACGATGAACATAAAAAACCGCACCATATGTTTGACTCGGTTTAAAACCGACACCGAACCAGTATAAACCGAAACCGCACTCAAAAACTGCAAAACCGATCCATTGAAAAACCGCACCCAACGGTTTCTAGAATTCAAAAACCGCACCTCGCGGTTTGTGGTTCGGTTTGGCCCTAAAACCGCACCAAATCGCACCATGCTCACCCCTAGGCGCTGTCACCGAACCCTCATATTCTCAAGTTTACAATTATCACACCGAGTGTGCACCCCACACCTCCAAGCTTAGTTAGTAAATGAAACTCGACCGATCTCATTATTAATAATAATTATACAAAAATATGTTGATAACACTAAAATCACCTAACATTTATTGGTATTTGATATATATATATATATATATATATATATATATATATATATATATATATATATATATATATATGTGGTTAGGTTCATGTGAGACCATCATATTTTGTGAGACATGGGGACGCATTCCTATCCATTTATTTTGGAGATAAAAAAAATTATTGCAAAATAAATGAAAATTTTCGAAAAAAAATTAAATAATATTTTTGTCATTTATTTTATCCAAATAAATAAATAAAGAAAAATAAAAAAAATACCATTTTTTTCAAAATATGCGGGAAATATTCTAATAGAATATTATACTGTAAATATTGAAATCGGATTTTTAGAATGTTAGAATATTCTACTAAAATATTAAACTATAAATATTCCAAAAATTCTAATAGAATTTTTAAATATTCTAACAAATTTAATAATTCAACTAGAATATTAGAATATTTTAATATATGTACCAATTTTAATAGAATATTAGAATATTCTAACATTTTAAAAATTCGATTTGATTATTTACATTGTAATATTCTATTAGAATATTTCAATTATATTTCGAAAAAAACGGTGACTTTTTTTTATTATTTTATTTTATTTATTTATTTGTTATTATTTTATTTTTTTAGATAAATTAAATAACGAAAATAATATTTAAAAAAAGAATTTTTGGATTTTTCCTTTTATTTTGCAATTTATATTTTTTATTTTATTTTTTTGATCTTCAAGATGAGTGGCTAAGATCGCGTCCACATGTCTCACAAAATTAACATGGTTTCAAACAAACCTATATATATATATATATATATATATATATATATATATATATATATATATATATATATATATATATATGTGTGTGTGTGTGTGTGTGTGTGTGTGTGAAGGTTCAAATGAGTACCACTAAAAGTTAAGAACCCTAAGAACCATTTTTTAACTTATAATTAAGCATATTTATTATTTCTTAAATATATGTTTTTGAAGCTTGAAATAGTATTTTTGTCAATAAATGTTTATAACACATTTCATCAGATATCTATTTTACACATTATCACTAATTTTTTATAAGACACAAATTTTCCTTCATTTTCTCTCTCTCTCTCTCTCGTCTACTACCGTTATTTGCACTACCACCATTACCGACAACCTTCTCTTCCAGAAAAACTGTCGCCGCTAGTAGACCACCACCATCAGATCTGGAACCTTCAACCTTCAGATTTGTCATCATCGTCGAGCCACCACCTGTTGTCACCGTTTTCGATCTCTCCACCTTCATATGACGTCTGAAAAAAGCCAATTTGCTTCACCGGAAGCACCACACTCCAGATCTTCGACGTTTGAATCTGACAGAGCACTAGAAAATCTTTCTGATCTGCTTCACTAGAACAGATCTGATAGAGCATGAAGTTTTTCATCGTCTTTAGATGATCCACAATGTCCAGATCTGTTTTTTTCTTCAAACGACCTCATGTAGATCTACGATTTAATTATCTACGACGACATATGAGTAGATATGTGTCAGATCTGATGTATTAGAGATCTAAACGGACGAACACCACCACCACCCTCAACCGCCACCATAGTTGCAGCCTCTTTGCTCTGGTGAAACATGAAGAGCTTGTCTACGCCTCTTTCGCTGTGATCTCAGGTGAAAAACAAGTAAATGTACATCAGATCTAACGTGTTTTTGAGCTCTAACACCGAGAACACCACTGACGCCTTCAATCTCCACTACCTCTGTCGCTTGTCATTCCGGTGAAACTCCGTCAGGTAGCCTTCAACTCTTATTTATGATATTCAGTGATGTACCACCAGATTTGCATCAGATCTGATGTGTTTGATGTATTTTAGATGTAGATCTAGTGGTTATTATGCACTTCAAAGTGGCCACATATCAGATTTGTTGTACCTTCTCCTTCTCTTCTATTCTTTGTGTATTTTTTCTTTGGTTGGATCTCTGATAATGATGTTGAAACATCCCAAAAATATAGCCCAAAAATTTCATTAATAAAAACCATAAATATCATCCATCATATATGAGTCATAAATCGTGTATCACAAAAATATCATAACATCTGTCAATGTATCAAAATCATATGTAAAACATCAGAGTGAATCCTCCCACGCTAAAAACTGTTGTGTGTGACATGAAGTCATCCCGAGCTCTTCCCCTTACTAGCGGAAGTACTTGAAACCAAAACTAAAAACTATAAGCACGAAGCTTAGTGAGTCTCCCCAAACTACCACATACCATACACATAATCACATAATCGCATACATTGGGCCCCGCCCTGCTACATCGGGCACTGCCTGACATCGGCTTGTCTGGCATCGAGCCCCGCCCGGCATCAGACCGCATCTGGCATCGGGCCTCACCCGGCATCGAGCAAAGCTCAGCATACATATGAGCGTAACTAATAATACACATAACATAAGCATAACCACTTAACTATAGACATATAGACATTCCTCGGGCCTCGCCTGGCATCAGACCGAAATCCGGAAACATACAAACGTTCCTCGGGAACCGCCCCGGCATCGAACCGTCCGGAAACACACAAACGCATCTACATGCAAGAATCACAGAGACATCAAGCATACTAACATCCTTCGGGTACCGTCCCGGCATCGGATCGAAATCCAGAAAAACATATAAACCTACATCGGGCCCCTGCCCGGCATCAGATCTTAATCTGGAATATACTAACATACATAAACGGGCCGGCCTTGGTGCCTTAGACCCGTTCCTACTAGAGGAAAACTCACCTCTCAAGCTGGCTGCTGAAATCTCGTGTGAGGAATCTCTAATGGCTGCTCCAACGACTCCCCAGCTATCAGTATCACAATAATCACTTAGTCAAAAACTGATAATCCTTCTAAGGGCAAAATGACCATTTTACCCCTGGTCAAAGTCATCATTTTGGTCAAAGTCAACTTTATGGTTGACTCAGCTCGTCGAGTTCTATAACTCAAAAATCCTGGAAATCGTGATCCAACTCGCCGAGTTCTATCTGGTACAGAATCGGGACAACACGACTCAACTCGTCGAGTTCCTCTATGGACTCGACGAGTTCTTCAGTCTGTATAGGCCTTCTTAAAGGTTTAAGCCCCTAATCTTCAAATTTAAGCTTCTTATTCCTCATACACCCTGTAAATGTCCTTTTAAGGGTAAAGTTTCCAACTTTACCCGTTAATATCCCTTCTTCATGGGTTTAGCTCAAACCCTAGTTCTCTAGGACATGGATCTTGGTCCAAAAGCCATAATACTCCAAACTAAAGCATACTAACACGCCTTAGACATCATTTGGACACGTAAAGCTCCTAACTTTCCTTCCATGCATGGCCTTTTGGGGCTTAAAATGCCAAAATAACACCTTAGAGCTTACATGGGGCTCTAATGGCATAAAGTTTGCACCTTTATGCCATAACAACCCTTAATGATTCCAGATCTGAAGGGATCCTTGCTTGGGACGTCCATATCCCAAGGGTCAAGCTTCTTGGACCCAAAAACCCAATAAAGTGAAAATAAGGAGATCTAAGAAACTACTAGACAAGTTAGAGGCTTGATTACCAGAAAATGAAGAGGATGAGATGTTGTTTCTGGATCTACAATCTTCTTCTAGAATCCTCTAGCTTCTTCTTCTTCTACAAGCTTCAAATCACACAAAGTTCACTAAAAAATGGCTCACAAACTCACACAAAGCTCTAGGGTTTCATGGATTAGGGTTTGGGACTTGGAGGCTGGAAATGAGGCCATAAAGTGGGGATTAAGATGCTTAAATAGTGTACAAAACCCCGAAATTAGGGTTTCATCCTGGCAGCCCTACTCATCGAGTCTAGGCTCTCAACTCGTCGAGTAAGCGACTTAAATCCCGCGTCTCATCTCGTTTCTACTCGACGAGTCTAGGGCTCCCAACTCGTCGAGTAGCTCTTCAAAAATGAATAAATTATAATTAAATGCGTATCATGAACCAGGCGTTACAGATGTTTAGATTGAAAAGTTCTTAAATCAAATGCACAAAAGGTGTTTGATGAAATGCCTTAATGAAAAGAAGTATCTTTTAAGTTGTGAATGAGTATTTGAACTAGTATATTAAGTTGTGAATAGATTTATGAACTAGTCTTTTTAAGTTATGAATGAGTATCTGAACTATTATTTTAAATTGTGAATTATAATCAAATTAGTATATTATATCGTGCATTTTGATTATTTTTTTTAAATCTAAATATGATTATTGGAGTGTAACACCCGATTCCTGAGACGTATTTAAATTCAAGAAATGTTGCAATTCACTCTAGGACTCGGTGAGTTGGAGGCCCAACTCGTCGAGTAGACTCGACTTTTGATTGGGGGTTTAAGCGACCTACTCGACGAGTCGGGAGACCGACTCGACGAGTAGGAGCTGTCTGGACAAAACCCTAATATTTAGGGTTTGCACCTTATTTAAACAACTTATCTCCTCCCATATCAGCCTCCATCGTCCCTCACACTTCCAGAAGACCTTAAACTGAAACCATAGCCTTGTTTGAGTGCTCTCAAGCCATCTTTGTGCATTTTGTGTGTGTTTGAAGTTGGAGAAGAGAAGGAAGCCTGAGAGTTCAAGTAGAAGCAAGGAGATCCAGAAGTTTTACTTCATTCTCAGCTCATTTCAGGTAAAAAGCTGGAACCTTGACCATTTATCTCTTAGCTTTTGAGTTGGGGCCATTTCCACCCTTTTTATGAGTATAGAGAAGCAAAAATTAGATTTTGTGGATATGCTTAGAGTTACACTTCAGATCTGGAACCATTGAGGGTTCCCATGGCATAAAGGTACCAACTTTATGGCCATAGGAGACCCATGCATCATATAAACCCCTTTTCATGGCTTTTTGAGCCAAAGGCCCCATGCATGTACATCAAGTTTGAAGCTTTACGTATAAAATGGACCCTAGGAGGCCAAATCTATGGTTTTGACGCGTTAAGAACCATTATAATCGACTGTACAATTTTGGACAAAGAGGGACTCGGCGAGTCACTTGGGTGACTCGGCGAGTCGGGACGCTTTTTCCCCCAAAACGACTTTTGGAAATGGTTTTGGTTAAGTGGAAGGAACACTCAGCCTGCTAGGGGTTTGTTTTGGAGCTAGAAATCATAGGACTCGGCGAGTGTATGAACAGACTCGGCGAGTCCAAGGCAATCTCCCAACTCATGAAGACGGACTCGACGAGTTGTTCATAGAACTCGGCGAGTCATAGACTGGACATATTCATAAGACGAAGATGAACTCGACGAGTTCAAGGATGAACTCGGCGAGTCGGTTGAAGATGGTCCCGATGCTATGGTTGAAGGTGAACTCGTCGAGTTCTTGCTAGACTCGATGAGTAGAGTCGGGGTTGTATCATTTTGAAAGGATAGGGACTCAAAAAGTTGGTGGACCAACTCGGCGATTCGAGTCAACTGGATGTTGACTTTGACCAGGGTTTGACCTTGACTTTGACTTGGATTTGGATTAACCCTTGTAAGGGTTATGAGTATGCAATAGTAATCAAAAAAGGTTGTTGTATAGGGATTGGGGAGTAGAGACGAGTCGATTCCCGTGCTGAGGACGGTGCAGATACTACACGACATCGAGGTGAGTTACCTTCCGGTAGCGGTGGGTCTACGGCCACAATGCCGGCCCACTAGTAGGAGTTGTATGTTAGGTGATTGTCTTTGTGATATTCATCTAGGTTTGCTGCTACCTGATATGTTTATGTGCTAGCATGATATGTGATATGTAATAGTGGTAGTAGGGAGGGAATAGTCCCAAAGTTCGGTTGTTAGGACCGAAGGGTAGGTCGGGCACCCCAAATATGCCTGTCAGTATGTTATGTTAGGATATATGTGGTAGTAGTAGTAGGGGGTGAGATAGTCCCTAGGGTTCAATTGTTAGGACCGATGGGTAGGTCAGCACCCCAGAACGGCTTGACATGGGTAGGTCGGCACCCCAGAATGGCTTGACACGGGTAGGTCAGCACCCCAGAATGGCTTGACATGGGTAGGTCGGCGCCCCAGAATGGTCGAACGGGTAGGTCGGGCACCCCATAATTGCCCGGCAGTATGTTTTGTTATGAGATCGTATAGTATGTGGTATGATGGGGGAACTCACTAAACTTCGTGCTTACAGTTTTCAGTTTTGTTTCAGGTACCTCTTCAGTGAAGGGGACGGAGTCGGCACGGTAGAAGCACATCACATACACACAGGATTTCCGCACTATGAGATTTCTTGGGATTGTACTCTGACATTGTTACTATTTTTATGATATGACTTTGAAACATGAGATGGTGGTTTTAGGAAATGATATGACTCAATTATGTTTTCTTATAAATGTTATCTAAATTGTAAAATCAAAAATGAAATTTTTGGTCTTGAAATTTGGGATGTTACAAGTTTGTATCAGAGCCTTAGTTTGAGGGATTCGGATACACTCTCGGGTATGTCTGAACTCAAACTGAGGACTTGGTATGAACTTTTTCAAAAGGAAAATCATTTTTATGAAAAGAGGTTGAAAAGAGAGAAGAACTTTGAAAAAGAACAAGATGTGTGATGTGCGCGACTGGCCGAGCTCAAGTAAGTTTTCCCCAAGATACCCATACATGTTATGTTACGATATGATTTGTATATGGAATTGCATGCTAGATTAGGGCTAAGGATCTAGGAATGATGCCTTATATGCCTATTGTTGTACATGAGAACTTCATGCTAGATTAGGGTTGAGGATCTAGGAAGATGCCTGATATGCATGTGATATGTGTTTATTGAGCTGCAAGATAATACTGATTAGTCAGTTATAAGATAGCTTGGATAGAGTAAGTTTGATTGGATTACTTAACGCCCGAATGTTGCGTGCTTTGTGCTAATAGGAGTTCTAGTTATATTTACTTAACTAATAAAAGAATACGTTACATTACATATCCTGAGGATTAAATAATTTCAGAACGTTAGGTTTAGCCCTATTTCACAGCTCTTGTTTGAGTCCAACCGTTGTAGGGCAAAACCTCTCATTCGAAGAATTATCTAGTCTTAGTGATATGTGATGGTATTTTCAAGTTAGTTAGGTGAAGGTAGCAGGGACTTCTTATGCAGCTGATGGCGGAGGGTGGGTTGGAGAGTTACCCTAGGGTAAGCCTAGAATGAGAATAGTGCAGAGAACAATAGTAGTAGAAGGGACTTGGTGAAGTCGAGGCAATCCTCGAGGAAAGTACGGATAGATGTGGAAGGTAGTATGGGCCCGTACTACTGAAAGCAGAGGATCCGTACTCGAGTCAAGGAGGGCTAAGATGGAACCAGGGAACTGCAGAGTGTATGAGACTTCCCGAGAGTTATGTATGATTCTGATGATTATGTGTTCTGTTTCATAATGGTGATAATCACACGTCATGGAGGGGGAGGTTCAGGATCAACATCCAGTTCAGGATCAGGTTCGGGTGCAGGTTCCGAGCTAGTGGATGAGGGACTATGCGAGTTCATCGCGTCTGAGATCATGAGAGGTATCCTTGAGTCGACCCCGGTGATTTTCGGGTCGATCAAGGAAGGGATCATAGAGCTGATGGAGGATCGTCTCAGGGCATTCAGGAGCGATATGGCCTTCAGTCAGTCAGGATCGCGCACACTGTCCTTCAATGACTTCATGGGCAGTGGTGCGCCGGATTTCCATGGGGCCAAGGACCCCATCGCAGTCAGGATATGGATTGCAGACATTGAGTCTGCACAGTTGACGAGCTTCTGCCCTGAGAGGTCGAAGGTGCGATACGCCACATGTTGTTTGAGAGATAGGGCCAGGGATTGGTGGGAGTCGGTTGGTGACTCGTTGGGAGCCTCGGCTATTGAGGCTATGAATTGGTCGGACTTTGTGACCTGGTTCAGGGCTGAGTTTGCGCTAGTTGTGGAGCTTCAGCAGTTAGCCAGAGATTTCCTTGATATGAGGCAGACGACAGAGACAGTGGCGGAGATTACCGCCAAGTTCCGGGAGAGGGCCTTATTAGTGCCCCAGTATACAGGAGATGAGGAGATGCGGAGGACCCGCTACCATGACATGTTGAGAGCTGATATCCGGGAGCATGTCAACTTCTCAGCTTGCCTGACCCTGGATTCCATGATTTCCAGGGCGAGGGAGAGGGAGATTGATTTGGAGCACATCCAGAAGAGGAAGGCAGAGGAGGGACGGATGACTGGGGCTTCGGGGAAGAAGCCCGAGGGAGCAGACACTAGGCTGAAGGGCCAGGGCCGCTACAGGAAATACGGCAGGCCACATGAGGGAGCTTGTAGATTAGGAGCGTCTGGCTGCTACAAGTGCGGCAAGACGGGGCACTTCATCAGGAATTGTACCGCCCCCGCGCCCACTTTCCATACATCATAGTTGTTGTATTTCCACTGCAACCAGCGAGGCCATAAAAAGGCCAATTGCCCTCAGTTGACAACAACAACGCCAGTGAAGGCGCCAACTCCAGCGACCCTGCGGATTACTGATGGCCGGCAGGGCAAGACAGAGGCTCCAGTGGTGAGGAGCCGAGCCTTCCAGTTGACTACCGAGGAGGCACACGCCGCACCCGATGTGGTGACGGGTATGATTTTTTCTCCCTAGCTTTTATTTTATGTGGCTTATGATATTGATGTGCCAGGTGATATGTCTTGTTTAGGATCGTTCCATATGAACGGTATCCCAGTTCAGGTGTTGTTTGATTCGGGCGCTACTCGATCATTTGTCTCTCTTGCGCTTAGCAAGAGGTTCCCTGAGTCTTCGGGCATGTTGGATTGCCCCTAGAGGTCGAGATTGCGGACGATCGATCGGTGCGAGCATCATAGGTTTTCAGGGATTGTGTTCTGAGGCTATTCGAGGAGCGCTACCTGGTAGACTTGGTTCCCATTCCGTTGCGTGGGAACAAGGTGATTATAGGCATGGATTGGTTGAGCTCCAACGGGGAAATGATCGACTGCGCGCAGCAGTTGGTTCGGATCAGGACCCCGAGTGGGGAAGAGCTGGTGATTCAGGGCGAGAGGGCACAGCGTGGACCAGCGCTATGTTCAGCATCGAGGGCTAGGCACTATCTTCAGCAGGGTTGCACTGGGTATGTCGCCTATGTTATAGATACCCGGGAGGCGGGTAAGGCGACGATGAGCGATGTCCCGGTGGTGCGAGATTACGCAGATGTATTCCCAGAGGAGCTGCCTGGGATACCTCCAGAGCGACAGGTGGAGTTCAGGATTGACCTAGTCCCTGGTGCGACTCCGATAGCCAAGGCACCATATCAGTTGGCTCCTCCCGAGATGCAGGAGTTGTCTACGCAGCTGCAGGAGCTGTTAGACAAGGGATTTATCAGGCCGAGTAGTTCGCCTTGGGGAGCCCCGATCCTGTTTGTCAAGAAGAAGGACGGCTCGCATCGCATGTGCATAGATTACCGGGAGCTGAACAAGGTAACGGTGAAGAACCGTTACCCGCTCCTGAGGATAGATGACTTGTTTGATCTGTTGGATAAGGTGTCTAAGTCCATAACTTATTTGGTATATACTTGACCCGACCCGGCATGGTCCATTTGGGTTGCACTTCACCCAAACTGTTTATGGATAATTTTATGAGAATTGTATACTTACGATTTATTAATATATTATAAGTTATAATATATTAATATAAAGTCATGTTATTTAATTAGTTTTAATCTTGAATTAATTATGAATTGATTTAGTGATTAAAAGGAAGACTAATTAAATCATGGGCTATTGTATTTATATGGTGTGGGCTAATGCTCATTTGTTAATGGGCTAAGCTTATATGGAAGTCCATGGATGATCCATGGAGCTTTTAACCCATGGATCCTTGGAAGAGGAAAAGACATGGGTTATTAGGGTTTCACCCTAACCATGCACACTATATAAACAAGCTTATGTTGCATGAAAAAGACACTAAGTGTGTGTGTAAGTGTGGTGGCCAAAATCAAGAGTTAGTATACTCTCTCATACATTTTCCAAGTTTGTGGTGATTTGTGATTTCCATTTGAGGCATTCACATTATTGGTGCTTGGCTCTCAAACTCCAAGGAATCAACAATCAACAAAAGGTGTGTAACTCATCTAGTTCTTTTATGTTTAAAAGTACCCCATGCCATGCTAGATAGGTTATAAACCTTGAAAATAATATTTTGCATGTATCTTAGACAAACATAGATCCAAGGTTTAATAGGGTGGCATGTACACTTAGGAAGTGTTAGAATGCTCAAAACCCAACAGTGGTATCAGAGCCTAGGCTTGTTTGTTTGATACTTGATGCAAAATAGTGATAAAAAGTCGATTTTTTGCTGTCTGACTGATGAACTCGCCGGGTCCATGGGGGGACTCGCCGAGTTCATGTGTAAACTCATCCTACTCGCCGAGTAGGTTCGTGCACTCAGCGAGTAGGAGCCTCAGAATGCAGATTTTCGACTTTTGCTGCTGGAAATGGACTAGAAACATTACCCTAAACTGTTTTGGTGTTTTAAAACTTGTTTTAGTTGGTGTAATGGTTGTTCTAATCCATTTACAATAGCTTATATCAAAATTTCATGCTTTGTATGTGTTCATATAATTCTGGAAACTTTGATGATCATGTTCATGTTCTTATGAATTTAGAAGATGATAGGAATTATTTGTTGAATTGTTTAGGATTAATTCTTGATCATTTATGTGTTTTAATGGAGTCCATAATTTGTCCTCAAGTTATGGATATCCAAAGGTCACTTCTTTTAAACACACACTTAAAACACATAAGTTACATAAAATGAAGAGTCTTCATTTTTATGAACCTTTAATTCATAAGTTATGAAATAAAAAGTTATGGAGAGTTACTAAACTTGCCCTCAAGTTTTGGAATTTGTAAAGTTTCACACACTTTAATAAACTTTAATTCCAACCCTTAGAGTTTTAATAGTTAAAATTCAACACTTATACTATTTATAACATTAATGGTTAATTATTATATATATGTATAAGAATAAGTCGTTCTACCGTTAGTAGGCCTCATTCACGAAGCCGGTCTATAAGGGGGGTATAAGGTTGTTGCCTATAAAATGGCAACTTAATGGGTGTCCATTCTCACCCACCGCTTCCTTGATCGGTGGAGGGTCGTTAGCCGAACGGGTAGGACAATGACTTTAAATTCTCATTAAAAGTATAATGAATATTATAAAGTAACTAAACCTTTTATAAATTCCCAATCCTAGTTACTTTAGGAAAATGTGAATATGGTGCTAACCCATGAAATTCACACTTTGTACCTTACCAAGTCGTTGGTGGAGCGTGTGTGGTTAACCGGCACACTAACTTGGACTAGTAAGGATCACGAAGGGTAACTTAATGTTTATCATAGATCGGTGGAGCGTGTGTGGTTAACCGGCACATCGATTAGGTGATAATATTAAGGGTACCAAGTGAGTTTGCATGGTTATTCACACCTTGTTTTGTGATCCTCGGCATCCCAGTCACAAAACCTGAAGGGCACAATCGAGATTGAAACATGCCATTGAAAAGTTCAATGAATCTCAAAAGATCTAGGAGTTTCAAATCCAATTAAAACCTAATAAATTATTTCGTTTTTCATGGTGGAAATTGGTGAATCGTCATTCACCTACCTTCAAATATTTTATAGCTTGGATTACGGCATCCCTCTTCCAAGTTATAAAATATTGTGTTGGGTCCTAGCCTTAATATTTCATATTGGGTGTTATATTAGGGACTTGAATCAACTAACTTGATTTTCTCCCATTGTAGATGTCTGGTTCAGACAACTATGATCTTCCTAAATCGCTTGAAACAAGCTTTCCTCCTGAAGATGATGTCCCTCAACATCATGCTTCACTCCCCCCACCTCATCCATTTATTCTCCCTGACCCACAAGCCCGAAGACTTGAAAGGTTCAAGGTCAGTCAAGCTCTACTAGAAATGAAACATAAAGATGGAAGACCTGTGTGCACTCATGTCTTAGGAATGAAGTCACACATAGACAGGTTGAGAATGTTGGGTGCTGTTATTTCAAGGAAGTTCGCTGTTGACTGGGTTCTTCAGTCACTTCCTGAGTCATATAGTGAGTTTGTTAAAGACTACCATATGACAGATCACGACATGACCCTAATAGATCTTTCTTATTTGCTTGTTGCTACTGAATCAGCAATGATTTGGCGCAATGGTCAAGCAAATATTGATGGAAGGTCTAATTCTCAAACTTCCATGGACATGGACAATGGTAACATTGGAAGTCCAGAAAAGCTTTCTCGTCCCAATGGAAAGGGATCGGCCTTGGTCAACCCGGTTGACCAAAAGGTAAAGGGAAAGGCTAAGTCTGTGATTGTCTCGTGTACCATTCCCAAAGAGTCTATATGTTTTTATTGTCATGAGAAGGGACATTGGAAGTGAAGCTGCCCTGAATACCTGAAATATTTGAAAGCAAGTGGAGACAAAATGTTTGACTCGGCTTCAGGTAAGTCCACTATCTAACTTTGTTAAAATTCCTAATTGTTGATTCTTATTACATGATGTGACTAGGTTGCATCTTGATGTTTAGCAGGATCGAGCAAAAGGAAGGTTAAAATAAGAGTGTGCTGAATCTGATCACGAAGATGGATTTCTATCGCATGGTTCGAGGATCGGATTTTTGAAGCCACTACTTAAAAGTTATGATAGATTGCTAAGAAATATGTAATAGCATAGTTTTCATTTAAAGTTGCATTGTAAGGAATATTTTTCCGCATTTTAATAAAGAAATAAAAGTTTTGTTTAGTTTATTTTATATTATATCCCCTTACAATGGCATTTATGGAAAATTGATGTTTGTATGTTTCTAGCAATATTGGAAATATGAGTTTGATTCTCTCATTTGTGGTAGTGTCTGAATTTACCAAATGAGGAAAGGTTCTCATCACCCAAGCTTCAGTTAGACAGAAACTTGGAATCATACAAGTTGTATTGTATGATAAATGAGAATTTTCATCTTTGTAAAATTGAGACTAATTCATTGATCATATGCATATGTGAGTCAATTGAAGGACTAAGGGATTAGGTACACTGGGTGTGTGCTGGTCAAGGTCCACCACAAAGATCAATTCGTCATGATTTACTAGAGATTAGTAAATATGGTTATACTTATAAGGTTAAGTATAATTCTGTAACATTGGAAAAGTTTCAATGTATGGCAGAACGGATGAGATGAATCAAATTTGGCAGAAAGATAAAAGTTTCTCAAATCTGAAAAGATGGGAGAGTACTTTAGTATCATGTTTTTATGATCATCTTAATGATTATGAAACCATATCACAAATTCATACTCTAAGGACATCTTAGTGCATTGTTATGACTAAGATAAGGGGTCATGAATTGTTGGAATGGTTAAAATCAAGAAGATGGATCATACTTCGTTCCAAAACAACTCTTAGAGTCATACTCCAAGATTGTAACATTGAGTGACATAAAGTAAGGTTTAAAACACTTACCAAATGTAGTGTAAAATGTTTTCTACTCCTGTACATTTGAAATTGGTAAGTTGTGATGTCTTGGATAAGACAAAGACCAACTAAGACCAATTGTGTGAAGTGTTTATCTTGATAAGAATCTGCACTATCCCTTGAATATTTGTTTTGTCAAGGAATGGTTCTTGACTAGGGAAACTTATATGTCAAGAGGACAGTGGGAGTCTTAAAGATCCTGAAAGGATTTCAAGATTTAATCAAGAGTAAAACCTGAGTTTTATCACTAGCACACGACTTAAGGTTTGAAACCTATTAAGTTGACATAATTCTTGTTTCTGTGTTTGTTCCTATTAAGTTGACTATGCATATGAGTTCTGTTAGTTCTAAACTGTGTGCATAACAGCTTGGAAGCATTGGTGGGCCTTGTGCTACCAGATGACAAGAAATTAAGATTGAACATGTTCAATCCATGTAAGGCTGAATTTGTTACTAACCTAGTCTTGTGATTATGGTTTTGACAAATTCACATGGATAGGAACTCATACACCATAAAATCCAAGTGTCATAAGGTTTCTCTCCAATTCATGAAAATGATGGTGAGGAAATGCTTTCACTAAGAAGATTTTAAGTAGATAGCAATTGTGATGTTTGCATTCTCAAAGTCGTTAGTGGAGCGTGTGTGGTTAACCGGCACACTAACATGGACTTGTGAGAAATGGCAAAGGTCTAAACAATTAAGACTATGATTACGGCATCCCTTTTCATAGTTCTGGAAATTGTTTAGACACACATGTGAGCTATCTAAGAAAGGGTGTACGAATCTAAATTTCAGAAGTCCAACTGATTTCTGGAAATATGTCAGAGCTAGTGGGAGCATAAGTGTTATGCTGATAATCATCATGTTAGTGGGAGCATGATTATTATGTTTAGTGTTGCAAGTTAGCAATGTTAATTATAGAAAAACAAAAGTTTCAATTCGTAATGTTGTAGGGGTTGAAAAGGTTGTTTTGCTATAATTAAGGGAGAGGAAATTATACTTCATTTCAATTCTAAAAGCTTAGATTGAGTTTTTAATCATCTTTAGTCAAGGATATATATATATATATGAATTTTATGTTGGAATGGTTCAACATAAGGAAATTCTATATATACTGCGTTCTCAAATTCGATTATGATTACGGCATCCCTCTTCATAGTCGATTTTTGAAAACATGGCAAATAAAAAAATATTGTAGCAAAAGACTGATCTAGTATCAGGTCTTTATGTGAGACATCATGAATCGTGTCCCATATGCTTCAGATATAGGATCGGTCACATGTGCTATAATATTTATCCGTTCTAAATTTTTCAAAATGCTTAGAGCATTTAGAGGGAAAAAGGAATAGAACCGGATATGACTAAAATGATTAAGCAATTGTCGAGGACTATCTAAGGCTCACCAAAGATTGGTTGCTCAGGGACAGTTGGAAGTATAGTGTTAAATTTTGGAAGGACCATATGGATATATTCTGAAAAGAGGTAGCTCTTGTTCAGATATGATAATCAAAATAGGAATATGGAAATTTTCCATATTGGGAGTTGGATATTAAGAATCTATGAGAAAGTTAGAAACTTTTATGCAAGAAGGATGTTCAAAGCAATGTACTTTGAATATGAGAGTTCGTTTCCATAGAGTTGATCTCCTTTGGAATCCTCTGTAATGACTGATGACAAGGTTTTGGTGACCTTGTGCATAACCATTACGAGAGGATCAGTGCATAAAAGTTTAAAATCTAACAGTTTTTTGGTAAATGGTAGGAATTAGGAATTCTTACATTTACAATAAGGATTTGGGATTGTGAAATGAGCATCATTGGAATCATGTTCAATTGATCTATTTCACAAAGTAAAGATCATAGACAAACATAGTGTGCATACTTGGAGTATGGCATAACTATTGTTTAGAAAAACAAAGTGTACATGCTAGGAGCATGGGACGACTGTTGTTTTTGTTCAAGTATTAAGTTGATTATTTGAAACATTATGCAATGAATAATGTGTAATCAATATGGTGATAAATAAAAGGTGGTTTTATTTATATTCAAAAGGGTTCTGAGACCATATTGGATTCGATTATTATTGTGTTTCACTTTGCATGTTTTGACTTCCATAATAACTAGGTTATTCTTTCCGAATGATTAAGTTATTCAAACCATCCACAGTCGGTCATATGTTGGAAGTAGATATGAATCAAGACTGTCATGAGTTGGTTGTAGAGGTCTAAGATGTTGGACATGGCTACAACACTCATGAGTGCTCATAAGTTATGAGTATTGGATTCAACCCACACTCACTTGCATCACTTCATGGAATTTATCTCGAGTGATCGTGAGACGGTAATATCATATAAGTCTTCAAACCTAGAGATATGAGTTGTTACCTATGAGTTGGTTGTGCATTGATTGCACGTAAATGCATCAGTAACTTGATGTTATAAAACGTGCCTTTGTGTATAATTCAACAAGTACTAGAAACAAGTATATGAGTCAAAGTTTATCTGTTCCTTCTAGTCCTTGGAGGATTAGAAGCGATATCTGGGCCCCTCGATGATTTTGTTTTGACCTATGTACCGGGCCCGGTCAGAACCTAATTGATGTGTTCAATTTAGTTCTTTGTCAAACAAATCGGAAATCGGGAAACAAACTGCTGGACAATAAGTACGACGTTGTTCCATGTATTTGTCCGGCTGATATCATGAGAACAGAGGATTATATGATCACTTATCTAAAATGACGCTTCATAGTTCAACAAAGTTTTCGAGAGCTACGATTGTTGGTTGGTTCCTGAAGTAACATACGCAAATACAGTTATTAGACTTATCCAAGTGGGAGACTGTTGGATAAGGTGTCTAAGTCCATAACTTATTTGGTATATACTTGACCCGACCCGGCATGGTCCATTTGGGTTGCACTTCACCCAAACTGTTTATGGATAATTTTATGAGAATTGTATACTTACGATTTATTAATATATTATAAGTTATAATATATTAATATAAAGTCATGTTATTTAATTAGTTTTAATCTTGAATTAATTATGAATTGATTTAGTGATTAAAAGGAAGACTAAATTAAATCATGGGCTATTGTATTTATATGGTGTGGGCTAATGCTCATTTGTTAATGGGCTAAGCTTATATGGAAGTCCATGGATGATCCATGGAGCTTTTAACCCATGGATCCTTGGAAGAGGAAAAGACATGGGTTATTAGGGTTTCACCCTAACCATGCACACTATATAAACAAGCTTATGTTGCATGAAAAAGACACTAAGTGTGTGTGTAAGTGTGGTGGCCAAAATCAAGAGTTAGTATACTCTCTCATACATTTTCCAAGTTTGTGGTGATTTGTGATTTCCATTTGAGGCATTCACATTATTGGTGCTTGGCTCTCAAACTCCAAGGAATCAACAATCAACAAAAGGTGTGTAACTCATCTAGTTCTTTTATGTTTAAAAGTACCCCATGCCATGCTAGATAGGTTATAAACGTTGAAAATAATATTTTGCATGTATCTTAGACAAACATAGATCCAAGGTTTAATAGGGTTGCATGTACACTTAGGAAGTGTTAGAATGCTCAAAACCCAACATGATCAGCTTCAGGGAGCATCTTGGTTATCCAAGATTGATCTACGGTCAAGATACCACCAGATGAGGGTTAGATAAGAGGATGTACAGCAAACTGCTTTTCGAACTCAGTAAGGCCATTACGAGTTCGTGGTGATACCCATCGGGCTCACCAATGCTCCTGCCGCGTTCATGGATCTCATGAACCGCGTGTGCAGGCCGATGTTGGATCGATTCGTGATAGTTTTCATTGACGACATCTTGGTTTACTCCAAGACGTGGGAGCAGCATGAGGAGCACTTGCGAGAGGTGTTAGATACCCTGAGAAGGGAGAGCTTGTATGCCAAGTTCTCCAAGTGCGAGTTCTGGTTGCGCGAGGTGCAGTTTCTTAGGCACCTGTCAACCAGAGCGGGATATTGGTTGACCCGACCAAGGTGGAGGCGATGATGAGATGGGAGGTTCCGAAGTCTCCATTTAAGATTCGGAGTTTTCTCGGATTGGCGGGATATTACCGGAGATTCATTCAGGACTTCTCCAAGATAGTCGTACCTTTGACCCGGCTGACGAAGAAAGCCGTTGTCTTTTGTTGGGGGCCTGAGCAGCAGGCGACATTCGAGATACTGAGACAGAGACTATGCAAGGCGCCGATCCTCACCCTGCCCGAGGGTGTGGAGGATTTTGTGGTATATTGTGATGCGTCCATTTCGGGTTTGGGCGCAGTTTTGATGCAGAGAGGGCATGTCATCGTCTACGCCTCGAGGCAGCTGAAGCATCACGAGGCGAACTACCCGACGCATGATTTGGAGTTGGGGGCGGTCGTTTTCGCCCTCAAGATTTGGCGTCATTACCTCTATGGGGTCCGCTGTACCATTTACACGAACCACAAGAGTTTGAGGTACCTCATGGATCAACTGAATCTGAACATGAGGCAGCGTCGATGGCTGGATGTGGTGAAGGATTACGATTGTGAGATCCTCTACCACCCAGGGAAGGCCAATGTCGTGGCCGATGCGCTTAGCCGCAAGGCGGCACCGATCCGAGACATCTGCATGAGGATGACCGTGGTGACTCCGTTGTTGGAATGGATTCGAGAGGCCCATCAGGAGGCTATGAAGGAGGAACATCGTAAGAGTGAGCGTATTGTGGGCCAGGTTTCCTCCTTCGATTACGACAGTCGAGGGTTATTGAAACTACACCGCAGGGTGTGGGTTCCATACCACAGGGGTGTGCGTCAGGCTCTGATGGAGGAGGCGCACAAATCCCGATTTTCCATTCACCCCAGGGCGACAAAGATGTACAGAGATCTTCGTCCTGATTACCGGTGGCCCTACATGAAGCGGGATGTAGCCTGGTATGTCGAGAGATGCCTGACCTGTAAGAAGGTCAAGGACGAGCACCAGAGGCCTCACGGAAAGATGCAGCCGCTAGACATTCCCATGTGGAAATGGGAATATATTACTATGGATTTCATCACCAAGCTTCCCAGGACTGCACGGGGAGTGGATTCGATTTAGGTCATTGTGGATCGGTTGACCAAGAGTGCCCACTTCATACCGATCCAGGAGAGCATCTCGGCCGAGAAGTTGGCTGATATCTACATCCGAGAGGTAGTAGCTCGACACAGAGTGCCAGTCTCCGTGATTTCAGACAAAGATGTTCGGTTCACTTCCAGATTTTGGAAGAAATTCCATGACGAGTTGGGTACTCGTCTGCACTTTAGAACCGCTTTTCACCCGCAGACGGATGGTCAGAGCGAGAGGACCATCCAAACCTTAGAGGATATGATGCGGGCATGTGTTCTAGACTTCGGTGGTAGCTGGGATACCTATCTTCCATTAGCGTAGTTCTCCTACAACAACAACTATCATGCGAGTATCGATCGTTCTCCTTTTGAGATGTTGTATGAAAGGAAGTGCAGGATCCCGATATGTTGGGGTGAAGTCGGACAGAGGGTCATAGGGAGCACCGAAGTGGTGCTCAAGACGACAGAGAGGATTCAGCAGGTTAGGAGTAGGCTTCAGACTGCTCAGAGTTGGCAGAAAAGTTATACCGACAAGCGTCGTTCGGACTTGGAGTTCCAGGTCGAGGATATGGTCCTCCTGAAGGTGTCGCCTTGGAAAGGCGTTATTCGATTCAGGAAGTGGGGCAAGTTGGGCACCAGGTACATTGGACCTTTCAGGGTTGTCGCCCGGGTGGGCAAGGTGGCGTATAGGCTGGACCTGCCAGCCGAACTCAGTCAGATTCATAGTACTTTTCACGTCTCCCAGTTACGGAAGTGTGTGGTGGACGACTCGGCAGTGGTGCCTTTGGAGGATATTCAGGTGGATGACAGCCTGAATTACATCGAGCGACCAGTAGCTATCATCGACCGGAAGTCGAAGGATCTGAAGAACAAGAAGGTGGAGTTGGTGAAGGTGCAATGGCAGCACCGCAAGGGGTCGGAATGGACTTGGGAGCCGGAGGAAGAGATAAGGGAGCATTACCCCGAGCTTTTTCCAGATTCAGCAGCAGACTTCGAGGACGAAGTCTAAAATAAGTGGGGGAGATTTGTAGCACCCGATTCCTGGTACGTATTTAAATTCAAGAAATGCTGCAATTCACTCTGGGACTCGGCGAGTTGGAGGCCCAACTCGTCGAGTAGACTCGACTTTTGATCGGGGGTTTAAGCGACCTACTCGACGAGTCGGGAGACCGACTCGACGAGTAGAAGCTGTCTGGACAAAACCCTAATATTTAGGGTTTGCACCCTATTTAAACAACTTATCTCCTCCCATATCAGCCTCCATCGTCCCTCACACTTCCAGAAGACCTTAAACTGAAACCCTAGCCTTGTTTGAGTGCTCTCAAGCCATCTTTGTGAATTTTTGTGTGTCTTTGAAGTTGGAGAAGAGAAGGAAGCTTGGGAGTTCAAGTAGAAGCAAGGAGATCCAGAAGTTTTACTTCATTCTCAGCTTATTTCAGGTAAAAAGCTGGAACCTTGACCATTTATCTCTTAGCTTTTGAGTTGGGGCCATTTCCACCCTTTTTATGAGTATAGAGAAGCAAAAATTAGATTTTGTGGATATGCTTTGAGTTACACTTCAGATCTGGAACCATTGAGGGTTCCCATGGCATAAAGGTGCCAACTTTATGGCCATAGGAGACTCATGCATCATATAAACCCCTTTTCATGGCTTTTTGAGCCAAAGGCCCCATACATGTACATCAAGTTTGAAGCTTTACGTATAAAATGGACCCTAGGAGGCCAAATCTATGGTTTTGATGCGTTAAGACCCATTATAATCGACTGTACAGTTTTGGACAAAGAGGGACTCGGCGAGTTACTTGGGTGACTCGGGGAGTCGGGACGCTTTTTCCCCCAAAACGACTTCTGGAAATGGTTTTGGTTGAGTGGAAGGAACACTCAGCCTGCTAGGGGTTTGTTTTGGAGCTAGAAATTATAGGACTCGGCGAGTGTATGAACAGACTCGGCGAGTCAAAGTCAATCTCCCAACTCATGAAGACGGACTCGACGAGTTGTTCATAAAACTCGGCGAGTCAAAAACTGGACATATTCATAAGACGAAGATGAACTCGACGAGTTCAAGGATGAACTCGACGAGTTCAAGGATGAACTCGACGAGTTCAAGGATGAACTCGGCGATTCGGTTGAAGATGGTCCCGATGCTATGGTTGAAGGTGAACTCGTCGAGTTCTTGCTAGACTCGACGTGTAGAGTCAGGGGTTGTATCATTTTGAAAGGATAGGGACTCGACGAGTTGGTGGACCAACTCGGCGAGTCAAGTCAACTGGATGTTGACTTTGACCAGGGTTTGACCTTGACTTTGAGTTGGATTTAGATTGACCCTTGTAAGGTTATGAGTATGAAATAGTAATTGGAAAAGGTTGTTGTGTAGGGATTGGGGAGTAGAGACGAGTCGATTCCCGTGGCGAGGACCGTGCAGATACTACACGACATCGAGGTGAGTTACCTTCCAGTAGCCGTGGTCTACGGCCACAATGCCGACCCACTAGTAGGAGTTGTATGTTAGTTGATTGTCTTTGTGATATTCATCTAGGTTTGTTGTCACCTGATATGTTTATGTGCTAGCATGATATGCGATATGTGCTAGTGGTAGTAGGGAGGGAATAGTCCCCAAGTTCGGTTGTTAGGACCGAAGGGTAGGTCGGGCACCCCAGATATGTCTGTCAGTATGTTATGTTATGATATATGTGGTAGTAGTAGTAGGGGGTGAGATAGTCCCCAGGGTTCGGTTGTTAGGACTGATGGGTAGGTCAGCACCCCAGAACGGCTTGACATGGGTAGGTTAGCACCCCAAAATGGCTTGACACGGGTAGGTCAGCACCCCAGAATGGCTTGACATGGGTAGGTCGGCGCCCCAAAATGGTCGGACCGGGTAGGTTGGGCACCCCGGAATTGCCCGGCAGTATGTTTTGTTATGAGCTCGTATGGTATGTGGTATGATGGGGGAACTCACTAAGCTTTGTGCTTACAGTTTTCAGTTTTGCTTCAGGTACCTCTTCAGCGAAGGGGAAGGAGCTGGCGCGGTAGCAGCACATCACACACACGCAGGATTTTCGCATTATGATATTTCTTGGGATTGTACTCTGACATTGTTACTATTTTTATGATATGACTTTGAAACATGAGATGGTGGTTTTATGAAATGATATGACTCAATTATGTTTTCTTATAAATGTTATCTAAATTGTCAAATCAAAAATGAAATTTTTGGTCTTGAAATTTGGGATGTTACAAGTTTGTATCAGAGCCTTAGTTTGAGGGATTCGGATACACTCTCGGGTATGTCTGAACTCAAACTGAGGACTTGGTATTGATTTATATAGTGAATTAACTGTTAATTTTTAAAAACAATTGTGTTAAATTATGAATGATTTATATATGAATGTTTGTATTGATTTATTATGAGTATATTTATTTTTTTGTTAGTATAAATATTTAACAAAAGTAGTAGTTTTTATAATTATTTTATATTAACCTCTGAATAAGTTAATTAATTAGTTTATTAAATTGTGAATATAATGTTTAAGCTATCAATCAATGTTTTTATGTACAGATTTGATTAGGAAGGAATGATGATTGTGACGATGACACGGGTGGTTGGTGGTGACGTGTGGTAGTCGGTCATGATGGTGGTGGGAGAGTTTTAGTTTGACTTCCTTTAAATATGTGAATTAATATATAATGGATTGTATTATGTTATCTTGTGAATTTTATGTATCAAACTTAAAATGGACTGTATTAAATTGTATATTTTATATAATTTGTGTGTTAAAATATGAATGAAGGTATACATGAAAATATTAAATTGTGTATTAGTAAAATATCATGTTTATTAAACTGTGAATATTGTATTTCAGACTGTGAATATTTCTTATACATGATATATATATTTTTAAAAAAATCTAAAAAAACAAATTTTAAAAAGAGAGAAAATTGATTTTTTCAAGCATAATTCTATTTTTTACTAAAATTTTGTATCTTTTGGCTAAAAAAAATAAAAAGTATTACCAAAGAAATATGAACTATAATGTTTTTTCTATTAAGATGTGAATACGGTCAGAAAAATGCTACTAAATTTAATATTAGTCCGACGGCGGTCCAACAACGGTCTCATGGTGGTCCGACGATGGTCCGATGCTGGTCTGACAACAATTGCCAAGTAGTTTCTAAAATAAGGAATGAAAAAGTTTGTTTAACACAATATAAATGATGGATTTGTCCACAATGCCCTCAATGAAAACATTTAAAAAATGGTTCTTAGGGTTCTTAACATTTTTTGGTTCTCATTTAAACCACTCCCTATATTAGGAAAAATTCAATAGAGAACCATTATTAATCAAGGAACCAAGGAACCAATCCAAAGTGTCGATATTTAAAGCGATCAACGACAAAAGGAAGAGTTGTAGATTTTTACAATGGACGCACATGCACCGGATTATAACAAAACCTACTTCTTTTTTTTCGTTTAAAATTTTTTTTAGGCCATGGTTTTTATCGAAAAAAAAACCGAATATACCGTTGTTCACGATTTTTCGTCATCTTTCCATAGAGATCCATGATGATATATATAAAAAACGAACTTTTTTTTTTCGAAAAAAAACTCACTTCATTTTCTTTGTTGAAAAGTTAAGGTCTATTTTTTTATAGAAAAAAATTAATAAATATATCAAAATTCATACTTTTTGGTACTTTTTAAACATACATTCATATTCATGTTAAATAAAAAAAACGATATTTCAGTTCAGATTCATATTGTGAACCTGTTCAGATTCATATTGTGAACCTGTTCAGATTCACATTGTGAACCTTCTTAGATTCACAGGATGCATAATAGTAAGTCAGATTCACAATGTGAATCTGAACTGATTGAGCTTTTTTCACATTGTGAATGTTAAAAATTGAAATATTTACAGTTTAGATTCATAGTGTGAATCTACACTGATCGATGTTTTTTTTTTAGTCGGAGTTGATGTTTATTAATAGAGTACAAAAAATTAATTTTTTTGGTATAATTAGTTTTTTTTTGATAAAAATAAACTTAAATATTGAAAAATCTAACAAAATGAAGTGAGTTTTTTTGAAAAAAAAATTTTGTTTTTTATATATCAATATGAATCTCTATAGAAAGAGGACGGAAAATCGAGAACAACGGTATATTCGGTTTTTTTCGATAAAAATGTGGCCTAAAAAAATTTAAACGAAAAAAATAGGTGAGTTTTTTGGTATAATCTGATGTGTATGTCCAATTTACAAGTGTACATCTATTTTGTTGGCCGTTGATCATTATGATTTCCGACGATCACGATTGATTCATTGGTTCATTGTTAATTATGGTTATCTATTGAACATCAATATATATATATATATATATATATATATATATATATATATATATATATATATATATATATACACTATAATTTTCATTTCATATAGTTTGCCGGTTATTACAAAAAAGACTAAACTGCACAAATGGTCCCCGTGGTTAGCTCAAAATTGTCACTTTGGTCCAAAAAGGTTTGGACTAGCACCACAGGTCCAAACTTTTCATTTTGTTGCGGGTTTGGTCTAATTTGCTTTAAACTTTTTTCAAATGATGATTTTGCCCCTATTTTTTTATTTTTCAGATTTTTATTATTTTTATTAATTTCTTTTTCCATTTTCTTATTTATTTTTCTAATTTTCAGATTAAAAAAAAACCCACCCATACTACTACACCCACCCACTATCTCTTTAACATACATACTACCTATCTCTCTCACTCCACTATGTCGTTGGAAACCATCGCCATCAGACGGAAAACATCACCACCTGCATGAAACAAAAAACGTCACCCACCATAAACCGCCGCCACCTGCTGGAAATCATCACCACAGTCACCACTCCCGGTGCCACCCTCTTTCTCTTTTTTCTGGTGCTTCGATCACCTTCTCTATACAACCATCAGAGCAGTCAAAATGCTCGTCGGAAAGAGTGAGGGTTTCAAATCTATCGTCAGAAAACCCTAAATGGCTGGTGGTGATGGTTCTATTTACAGATCTGGGCAACAGAGAAGACGAAGAACTCCCATTCTCTCTCTCCCCCTCCGTCGTTCTTGACAGCGCCATCGTCTTCGAATCAGACCTGTTCGTCTCCGAAGACGGTGGGGAGTTGGAGCTCAGAAGAAGATGGTCGTGTTACAGATCTTCGGTGTTCCAGATCTACGACGAAAAGATCTTCAAACAAGATCGGCGAGAAAGGGTTTCACAGCAAAACTCCAACAAAATCAGAAAGAGATGTTTTAACGTCGAGTAGGCAACGCCGGAGAAGGAGAGAGACGGTGGAGAGAAAGAGAGACGGAGTGAAGAGAGAACAATGGTTGTGGTGGCGGTTTCAGGGTGGTGTTGGTGGTTCAGGTCGCGTTCCGGTGAGAAGAGGGAGATCCGGCGAGAAGGGCGATGGTCCGACAGTTCAACCTTTGTCGGAGTCGGAGGTTCGGTGATGTGCAGGATTAGAGTTTCAGTGTTCTTCATATGTAATGTAGAAAGAGAGAGAATGAATGGGGTGGGGGATAAACACTCAATATTTTTTTATTAGTTGTTGTTATATAAAAAAATGGAAAAAAATTAATAAAAATAATAGAAAAACTGAAAATTAAAAAAATAGGGGCAAAATTGTCATTTGAATAAAGTTTAAAGCAAATTGGACCAAACTCGCAACAAAATGAAAAGTTTGGACCTGTGGTGCTAGTCCAAACCTTTTTGGACCTTTTGAGCTAACAGAGGGACCATTTGCTCATTTTAGTCTAAAAAAAATAAGAGTCAACTTTTGGAAAGACTACAAAAGAGAAAACAAAATTTAGGCCATCCACCTAGACGTAGGTCCTAGGGGATGAACCCCACACCCCACAAGTATTCATAATAGGTGAAGATAATTCTTGCTGTGACTTGAAGATAACTAAAATTTGGTAGACCCAGAGATACAGTTAGTTTGCACATTTCATCCTCCTTTATTTTTTGTCTTTGCAGGAAAATACACGCATTTAACCTTACATTCCCTTCTCTTCTTTCATCTATCGCGTGATAGAGTGAGCCCCCCCACCTCCACTCCCTCCTTGTTGCTATCACACTCTGGAGTAGATTGGCATCTTCTTCTTGGTCCTTATATTGCTCTCATTTTCGTTTTCTTGAAATAAAGGTACAACCTTTTTCTTCCCACCCACCTTCGTATGTTCTTATCACAAGTACTTTTCGATTTTGATTTGTATAAAGTATTTATTGGTAGAATTTAATCCCCATTCCCCCCTCCATATTTTAGGTATTCAAACTTAAACCTCAAGAAATCCAAGAAAATACGTGGGATTGTTCCAATTCAAACAAAGATGTCAACTTTTTACCAAGATACTGTGGATTAAAATATAGGGTTTTCACATTTTTCACATATTACCTTTTCATTCAAGAAAAAAGATTTTTAGTCCAATCATTAATCTCCACATATAGTGCTCTGAAGAAGTTTCGTTGAATCGATTCACTTATGGGTCCTTTTACTTTTTATAATGAGAAATTCTATGGTCATCTTATGTGTTTTCTGTGTGATCACACCGGCCTGCCTGCCTGCCAAATAACATACAGCTAAGCAATTTGATATGCTTTATGAACACCCAATTGACTTGAGATTGCTATGATGATAGATGATTATCTGCTGTACGCATCTGTGCCTTTTTTTTTTTTTTTTTGCCTAACTATGCCTTTTTTATCAAGTGGGGTCTTTAAAAATCTTTACTCTCAATGTGGTTTGCAATATTTTAATTGATTTTAGTACTATTTATAGTTTTATACTAATTATGTCTTTATCAAATGTGTTTTACTCTGATTGATTGGATTTTTTATAATATATGTCTAGATATTCCGGTGAAACAAACCTAATTTTAGTTGTTGTGTGACTGATGAGCTGACATAAGCTTCGACTGGGGACCGTGTTGAAGATATATTTAACTAATCCTTAATTGGTAACTAGCTATCATAAAATAAGCAATTAGATTGCAAGATTTAGGAGGTCAAAATTTCAATTATTATAATTACTTAAAGTCAAATGATTTGTGTGGCTTGATGCACTCTTGTCGAAAGTTAAGGGTGTGTTTTCCATCAAAATCCAACTGTGCTACTGTATATTAGTTGTAGTGAAAGCGATGTCTAGTTTTTTAACGGGACTTGTGGGTTGCCTTCATCACTGTATTCAACAAGATTATGTTTTCTTATTTATTTTTTTGCAGAAAAAGATTAGGTGTGACCGTGTGACCAAGTAGAGAAGGTCAAATTTGACTTTTCATCCTAGTTGAGTTATGGGTGTTTGCAAAATTGACCATAACTTGTATGTTTATTTCAATTTGGCTTCACTTCCATAACTACTCTCATTATTGTCCTTTTGAAACACAACTTAATTGCAAACGATAGTTTTTTTTTTTGTCATTTTCAAAAGAAGGATGGCTAATTTGCTAATTGCTATGAAAAGTCATGCATTGTGGTTCAAAAAGTCAATTAGTATCTATTAAACCATCTTTGCAATCTATTCATTAAGAAAACAACATTGAACATCCTTTCAAAAACCGTGGATGGTCAAAGTTTCCAAGGATTCAGTTCAGGGCTAGTATGGTCTTTTTGAAAATTTAATATATAATATATGGCCAAGTTGTGCATGTGTAGAGTATTTTTATAATATTTATACGCATTAGAACGAGCGTTCTACGATGCATTGGAACAAATAGTGGGCCCTCCTTATAACATTGTTTATTGAGAATCTCCCATAATATACATATATATACGCACTACACGTTTCCAGTGCTCGCAAAATCTACAACAATTTTTTTTTTTAAGATTTATTTTCTTCTGAAACAATGAAAACCCGAAGAGGAAAGCGCTCTGAGGTAGGTTTTGACTAATCTAGTAATCTTTATTACTTCTGAAGGCCAAAAATGGTGAAAAGTTGTGATCTTTTTTATTATTTGTAGGCATTCTGGCCATCAATGGTGATGAAGAAGTGGTTAAACATTCAGCCACAGAATAATGATTTTAGTGAAGATGAAGTTGATACAGAGACTGAAAGTGAAGATGATGGTATATACAGACCTAAAAAAACATCACTTTTACACTCTTTTGATTCCTTCTAATCGTTATTGTTTCTTATTGATTCCCAGTTTACTCTCTTAAAAACGAAAGAAATCATTTTGATAAGAAATGTGTTCGAAGAACACAGAGAAATATGTCTTCGTGTACAAGTCATACCTTAGATGGTAACCATCTCTTTTTCACTGTTCTTGTTTTTTTTTTTTTTGGACTTTTTTCCATCGTGGGTATGTCACAAGAACTGCCGCATTTTCCTTTTCTGGAAAATCCCTGGAGTAAAATTACCTATAAGCCCGCCATACCAATCTCTTACAAGACTCGTTTTGGTTCAGTTTGATGCAGAAACATAAGGGTTTTTGGTCTTTTGATCCCTTTGAAAAAGATGGTCTTATGTGTTTTTATGTCGTCTAATAATTTGATGTTTCTATAAATTCAGGCATGCCTGGAAAAGGGGTGATAAAACATAAGAGGGGGAAATCAGAGACATTACGCGTTCATTATATTAAACCAAAAGATGTGAGGTTTGGCTCTTGAATCTAGACATCAAAAATCGTCTGTTTTTGCCTTTCTTTTCTTCTTTTTCTTTCATATAAATAAAAGAGATCGATTTTTGAATTAACGTGTCACCTGTTGTTAAGCAGGATGACAATTGGCACATGGAATGTTGCTGGAAGGCTCCCTAACGAAGATCTTGAGATCGATGAGTGGCTCTGTATGGATCAACCATCTGATATATACATTCTTGGGTAATAATCCAATCCATAAAATCATAAATTCGTAAAGCATAAAGTTTGACTTTTGAAGTCAAACGCTTAAGATTTCAACTCCTGAATTGATGCGAATTCTTTAAGCTTTTACGCTGTATTCGCGTACTAACCTTAAAGTTACAGCATGTACTAAAAAGGGCAGAAGTTGTTTATTAAATCCGTATATAGTATTCACATGAATCTCTGTGAATCTTGAAAGTAATCGGTTTGACTTTGATTAATTTACAGTTTTCAAGAAGTTGTCCCTTTGAGTGCTGGGAATGTACTGGGAGCTGAAACACGAAGGCCGATATCAAAATGGGAGGCAATTATTCGTAAAGCTTTGAACAAATCACCAGAGCCAATCGCCATACCTAAAAGCTTCAGTGCTCCAAATTCACCAATCTCAAACGACAATGGCGAATTAAGCTCCATCAAGATAAATCTCCCCGAAACAAAAGTTATCAATAAACTTGACTGGCCTGAAAAAGCTTTAGACCTAAAACCAAAAGTTCTTTCAGCTGGTGCAAAGCTACGAAGGGTTTTAAGCAGCAATGCAAGAGTCTGTAGTTCTGATTGGTTAGCACCTCAAGATAACACCTTCACCGGAGGGTTAAAAAGGGTGCACCATAGCTCAGGCGACCTGGGTATGCTCTGGAATGAGCAGGAAGAAAGAACAGACATGGTCGACTCGCTTGATGATGTGTCAGAACAAGTTTTGGAAGAGGAAGATGACTTTTTTGGAGACACAACGGAATTGGAGCATGAGAATTCGCCTTTAGATGATCAAGTAAACTCGCATCATAGGTAAAACTAAACACACTTTTTTCATTTTCTTTTTGGTTCTTCAAGAATCAAAGTGGCTAACAAGTAACACCCTTCTTAACATATCAGGTATGTACGAATTGTTAGCAAGCAGATGGTGGGCATATACATCTCGGTTTGGGTTCGTAAAAGTCTACGAAGACATATAAACAACTTAAAAGTGTCACCAGTAGGCGTTGGGCTTATGGGTTACATGGGTAATAAGGTAATTTCACTAATTAATTTCGTCGCTAAGATTTTTACTTTTTTGATTTTTCTCACTGCTTCCTTAAAAAGTAAAAACTAAATACTGGTTTACGAATTAGGGGTCGGTTTCTGTAAGCATGTCTCTGTATCAAACAAGGCTATGTTTTGTTTGTTCTCATTTGACATCGGGACACAAGGATGGGGATGAAGAGAGACGGAATTCGAACGTATCTGAGATCTTGAAAAGGACTCGTTTTTCGTCTGTTATAGATCCCGATCAACCTCAAACAATTCCATGTCATGAGTAAGTAAACTTTTTGAAATAAATACGATACTTTTTTTTATAAAATCATTCGTGGGATTATTTGTAACGTTTGTCGGTTTCACAACACAGTCAGATATTCTGGTTTGGAGACTTGAATTATCGTATCAATAAGCAGGATGCAGAGGTCAGAAAGCTCGTTGCCATGAAACAGTGGGATGAACTGCTCTATAGCGATCAGGTACTCAAGATTTTGGTTCTTTTTTTTTCCATTAATATCTGAAAAGATTAAGTCATGTCCTTATTAAGTTTATTAAGTGAAAGTAAGGACTATCTTAGTTTATGGTTAAGTGGGATTTTTATGGTTTGTAGCTTTGCAAAGAACTGAGAAGGGGGCATGTTTTCCATGGATGGAATGAAGGAGCTATTGACTTTGCACCAACATACAAGTATGAAATGAATTCAGATAAATATGTGGGTGAAAATCCAAAAGAAGGAGAGAAGAGGAGAACACCTGCATGGTAAGTAGTTACATATACTCTCTTTGTTATGAGATTCCTACTAAAAAGTAGTTATTTTGACCTCAAAAGTCAAAGTTTATGTACTGAATCAACCCAAATATGCAGGTGTGATCGCATATTATGGTTGGGAAAAGGCATAAAACAGCTTTGCTATAATCGAGCAGAAATGAAGATGTCAGATCATCGACCAGTGAGTTCAGTTTTTGTGATTGAAGTTGAAGTGTTTGACCCACGAAAGCTACGAAGAGCCCTAAATTTGACTAGTGCTGCAGTGCATCCCGAGATCATATTAGATGAAGGGCTGGAACTATAGCTCTAGTAGCATCATGAACATTATTAGTTTATAATTACTATACATTTTTGATCCTGAATTTTGGTAGGATTAACATGATATAGATTGGGAGATGGTCTTTTTTTTTTTTTTTTTTTTTGCAAAATTCTAAGAAAACAAAATCCACCAGTTAAGGAATAAGGTGGAATACAGTGTGTATAGAATTTGAATGAATTGTATTTGTTTATATGGATATTGAATGGAAATCATATATGGTTTCTGGATTTGTGCATACATCTTGAATAAGTTATTGTCGTTTGGATTTGTCTTTTTTTATGTAGATTCATCTTATGACATTACAAATGATTAAATCGACAATTTTATATGATGTTTGTCTCTCCGGCACTAGTCGATAGCTTTGTACTATGTCTATGGATGCTATGAATTATTATGATTATAAAAAGACACCAATTGGTAGAAGAACATTGATTGTTTAGATAATTTATATTTATATAACTATATATGTATAACAAATCAGATCTTGTATAGGCACCGGCTTCGCTTATAAATATAAACAACCGACATTGATTGCTTAATAGATAATTATATCACATATCCAATTTCAATTTGGCTGATGTGGTACCTTAATATTGTTTTCTACTAGTAAATTTTTTAACAAATTGAAAGATAAGAATACTACAGTCATAATCGGTGAAGCTATTATTTTTTTATGTAATTATTACGGTAGTATCAAACACATTCCATACACACACAAAATAAAAATAAAATCTAGGAGATAGATTTTTGGTCGAAAAGGTATTAAGGAAGAAGTAAGGAACATTTTTAATTAATTTTTTTAAAAAAAAGTTTTAACGAAAATTAAAAAATAAATACCATGAACTCATAAAATAGCATTATGATGGAGAAAACATTTTTATTTATTTTTGGAATATAAAAAAATAATTTAGTTGAATTTGAAAATTTTCTGAAAATATTAATGTTTTCACATATTATATAAAGGAAAATAAAATCTATATATATATATATATATATATATATATATATATATATATATCATATAAAGCTAGCATTTTTCCTTAAATCCTATGCATTTGATACTTCCCAGACTATTCAACTTATATAATTTAATTTATGATTAATTGAAATGTTGTGATTTGTAACTTCCAAAACTCTTCAAATCATGTTATTTAATTGATGAGTTAAATGAAATAGGTAGCATATATAAGAACATTGTAGCTTGCATATTGCATGTATGTCAATTTCAAAAGAATAGATTTATTGGTAGAGTTTGAATATTTATGTGAGTGGTTCTATGGATGTAAGAGAGCAATTGCAACTTTTCCAAATGTAAATGCAAGTAAATGCAAATTTGGGGCATTTAAAGTTTTATATATTAACCAAGCTTCAAATTTGGGTATGTGTGTAAAGGTATACTTGAGAAAAAAAAATTATTTTATGTGTTACGGATCTTTTTATAATCACAAGATGATGAAGTGAGACTGATAATTACTTATCATGAGCTTTTGGTAAATCAACCTTTAAGCTATTTATTAGTTAGAACAATTAACTTTGTCAACATGTATGTATTTTTATGTCATCTTTCTTTTTTATGTTAAGACAATCCATTTTTCTATCCAAGAGAACATTATTCAACATGTATTTTATGTTATTAGTTACATACTATGTTAGTTTTTATCGTTTATTTTGTTGTAAATAACATTGATGGAACTTTTGATAATTGATTTTGTTAAATATGATATGGCTTTATTGTTGTAACACCCATAAAGTTCAAGCCAATTTTAAACTTTTTAATACATTTAAAAACCATTAAGTGATTATAGTTTGTTTTCAAAATAGTTTAAAACATCAGAGTATTCCCAGCATCCAATCATAAAACCATGAAATATGAGGAGCTGTACGATCACGCATTTGCCTTCCTGTGATCATCTGATGTATCTGAAACAATAAACTGAAACTGTAAGCCCGAGGCTTAGTGAGTTCCCCTAAAATACCGATACACCTACCATCCGCATAACAATAACAATAATACCATAACATAACAAAACAGAACAGCATGCAACGGGTCCACAACTTTACAGACTGGATTACCCCTCTAGGCCCTCAGTGAGATTCTGGATTGCCTTACGGGCCCACAGCTCACATCTGGATTGCCATTGAACCCCCAGTACGAGTCTCCCTCAGCTCGTAACTGGAATGCTCCCGAGCCCACAGTACGAGTCTCCCTCAGCTCATATCTGGAATGCTCCCAGGTTTGTTGGTTACCGCACGGAGCAGTGTCACCTCAACCCATCCCACATAATATATCAACATACATCATAACTAATGTGCATACAAATAATCACATAACAACACAGGTAGTCCTACAGATCTACCTAACTGGCATAGCAACTAGCATGCAACACTAACTCATACTCAACATATCAATAACTACCCGGATATCAATCCGGAGGGACCGATCTACTGTCGTAGACCCTGTCAGTATAGTGAGGAGAACTCACCTGACACTGCTGAAGTCCCGCGGATAAAACCCAGCTGCTGGTTGACAAATTCCTGAACTGTCAACATCAAACAACACCCAATTAATAATTGGGTTCCAAGCCCAAGGTCCAAGTCACACTACAACAATCCAATAGTCAAGTAATGGGCCAAAGCCCAACATATGGCCCAATTTTCCAAATTGGGCCCAGACCTCTTCATGGTCTTTCCTTAAGGCCCATGATATTATTCCAATCCAATTCCCATGGCTCATTATCACATAATCATAAAGGCCCAATTATGGCCCATCTATGGCCCAATTTTCCAAATTGGGCCCAAGTCCTCACATGGGCTTTATCCTAAAGCTCATCTAATTACTTTGGTCCATTAACTTGTTCTTGGATGGCCCATCAGTAGTCCAATCGCCAAAACCCAATAAGAAGGCCCAAACAAGGCCCAAGTGAAATTAGGGTTTTCACATGAAATGACGATTAGGGTTAAGTGCTCCTACTTCACCCATTAAGGACTTAATCTATAAATGACTTAATCTATTAAGTCCATCATTGCCTTAGGTTGATTTACAGATGATTATAATTTATTATTTTAAGTTTATTAAATAATTCTCGTGTGTGTCCCGATCAATCCCCAAAAATTAGGGTTTTAAGCCATTAGGGTTTTCCAAACCCTAATTAGGGTTTCCTACCCAATATTAGCCCATTAATCAATTGGTTGGGCGTTTAGGTCACTTTGGGCTTCTTTGAGCCCATTAGGGTTCCATTGGGCCCACTAGGGTTTCATTGGGCTCATTCTTGTCCAATCATCCCAAACGAGGTCCAAACGTAATCAAAGCACACCGCCACCCGACGCGGCAGCCGGTGGCGGCAGGAGGCGGTAACCACCACCCTACGGTGGTGGTTTAGACTTTTATTTCATTATTCCCACGCTATTAAAACTTACAACAATACTCAACACACACACTCACATAAAACTAACACCCACACTAATTACACACACACACAGCCGCACCATGGCAACAGGCGGTGGTAGAGGGTGGCAGCCACCACCTCACGGTGGTGGTGGTGACCCTTTTGATTCCATATTACACAACCCACACATAACACGCCCTAAAAACGGAGACACGCCCAAAAACACTTCTGTTTGCGAGATAAATCCAGCCACCCACCTGGTGGCTCACGGCGGTGACAGCACGGATCTAGGATGACAGCAGCAACACAAGCGGCAACACGGAGGCTGACGGTAGCGGTCGGGATCTGTGACATCCAGAAAGAATGGAGAAGAGAGAGAGAGAGAGAGAGAGAGAGAGAGTGTGTGTGTGTGTGTGTGTGTCTGTGTGTGTGTGTATTTGTAACAGCTACACACGCACATGAAGCATACATCACGTAGTCACTAACTCACGACGGCATACGCTAGTCGGAGTAAACTGGTCCGCCACTTGGAGCGGAGGTGATGAGAGACAACGAAGCAGAAGAAGGAGAGTACAGCGAGGAGGTGGTGGCGACGACTGTAGGACAGTCTAACAGGAAAACGGCGACAACAACACACAAAACTTTGCTTCCCGGTAGTCCTCGTTGTCGCCGGCAGCTGTGGATGCGACTTCGACAGAAGAGGAAGCTGCGACGCCGGAGATCAGAGGAAGAAGGGGGTAATGGCGGCTGGAGGGACAAGGGTGGAGAGGGTGGTGACGGCTGGAGTTGTATTAGGGCTAGGGTTTAGATGCAATAGAACAATTATACCCGCTTCATTTAACTAGGATCCATATTTGTCAAAAGTGATCCCTCCTTCTCCTTTTCCTTTCAAATTAAGTCCAAAAATTACCATTTATCCCCTGACTCCATAGAATCCTTTCAATATAAGTCCAACAGATACCCATTACACCCTGCCTTCTAAAACCCTTACAAAATAAGTCCCGATTTTATACTTTAACCCCCGAACTAACATCCTGATAATTATTATTTGATTTTTAGGCTACAATAATATAAAATAATAATAAAATTACTCCTCGGGGTCCCGGGTTTATTATTTAATTATTTTATTTTAAACGGGGTGTTACAATTGTTGATACCCAAGGATTATTTATATGTTATAAAAATACCTTCATGATGTTCTCGTAAAATTAATATGTATGTATCCGTTTTTTAAATGTTTTATAGTTATAAAAATGAGTACTCTGTTATATCTTATTACATTAGTCAGTTTCCTTTTTCTTATGCGTTGTTCACCGTAAAGTTAAAGTGAAAATAAAGAAAATATTAATACCTTTCTAAGAAAATATAAGTGATAAAAGTATACTTCATGTCTAACACTCCTTACTCCCTAATCCACTCTTAACATTTTTTTTTAATTGGTTTTAATACTTAACAAATGTTATAGCTTTGAATTTCAAATCATTATTTTACTTAGATTCCCTTCCAATATTTCATAGTTTCTAAGGACAAAAGTAAAAAGTATAATACTAAAGTAAAATAACTTTTTTTTAAATATAATAATGAAATTTTTCCAAACAAATAATTTTTAATTAAGTAAAAATAATAATAGTTTGAAATAAAGTAAAACTACAAAATAGATTATATTATATTAAAAAATGATTGTTATTTGAAATAATAATAATAATAATAAATGAAATAAATATACTTAAATAAACTATTTCGAAATCATTTAAAATTAATTATAATTATTATTAAATTAAAAACTTTATTTAATTTAATTCAAACATAACTTATTCTATCTATATTATCATATACTTAAAATAGTTATAAAATTAGTTACAACTTAGTGTAAAAATCATTATTTTAATGATAAATTTCAATAATATTGTTATTATAACACATAATTGTTAATATTTATACTACATTATTGCATACAACTCAAGTGTTTGAAACTCCTATTACAACTCAAGAGCTTTTTATTTTAAATGTAGTTTTGCTTCCAAATTTAATGAAATTAGTCATGCCTTTTTATTTTTCATTACATTCAAGAGTTTTTTTTTTAAGTTATGATTATTAATGTTCAATGCTTTTTTATTTTCCACATATTTATACACGCTATAGCTATATTTGGACTATATAAATAAGTTTTGATCAAAATATGTTTGAAAATATTTGTGATTCAAATATGAAAAAAGTTGAAAAAATGAGTTTTCCCGCATCAATGGTTATTTCAACGCGATTTTTTTTATAACAATGTTTCTATATATCAAATGTATGCTGATTTCTAAATATTCCTTTTAAATGATTTATAAGTGATTAATAAGTTTTGTTTGATGTAAATGTTATATTAAATGTTGTAATGTTTTTATGTTGTTAAAAGTTGTAGTATTTTTCCATATTGTTTCTTATTTGTTTTATATACAAATCAACATATGTTTTATATATAATTATACAACTTAAAATTGTCTATAAAATCATCAGAAGTTATAGTATTTTATTTTTTTCACACTACTTTGTTATTTGTATATATATATATATATATATATATATATATATATATATATATCAACATACGTTTGATATACAATTTACACAACAAAAAACGATCTATAAAATCATCAATTAATAATAAAAATAACCAATGATATAAACTTATTATAGTTAATAAAACTAATAGGTTAACTATATGTTTTATTTTGCTACTGACATTGGTTTTTGCATGTATAAATACTAAATCATAATTTGTAAAATTTTATTATTTTAATTAAATAATTATATTCGCACGCAACGGGCAAGGATTCGTCTAGTCATACTATACTTATAAAGGAGACATTTTTCCTTGAACCTCATTCATTTGAAACCCCCACAAAAATTTGCAAACACCTCATGCATTTGAAACCTCCTATTTTAATGAATATCACTCAAAAGTCTCTTAATAATGATTAACAATTTAAAGGTTTTATAACTTATATAATATGTTTAATAAACAATTAATGAATAGTCTACTATAAAAAAAGTCAATATCTTTGAGTAGACACACAAATACAAATCACATACAAAATTCACAAAGAAAACAAGTTTAAAGGTTTTTGTGTTGGTTTGAGGGCTTTGGACCATTTTTTGAGCCATATTATTATGTTAAATTTTTTAATTTGTAAGTTTGTTATATACTAATTCTTTTTTATATTTTCTTGATTTAAGTATTCTTTTAAGAATATCATTGTATGTTGTGGTTGAAATTTTAATGTAAATTGGATTAGATTCATGTTATTGATCATATGTTATGGAATGTGATATATATAATATTTAATTAACTATCGTATACATGTTTGTATGTTCGTGTTGCTTCAAAGCAATAATTAATTAAAAATCTTAGATATGCAATATTATCCATATTATCCATGTAAGTCTATTTTAAAATACAAATTGTCTATCTTATCACTTTATATTTTAATATATGTTTAACATTTTAATTATAATAATAAGTGCTTTCTAAAAATTTCTTTCACTTATTAATAATAATAAGTGGTTTTAAAATTAATGAACAATAATTATAAATAATAAAATCAAGTTATAAAAATCATGGATATGTCATATTATCCATGCAAGTCTCTTTTGAAATGAAAATTGTCTATCTTATCACTTTATTATTTAGTGTATTTTTACATTTTAATAATAATATTAAGTGTTTCTTAAAAGTCTTCTTTAACTTATTATTAATAATAAGTGACTTAAAATTAATGAATAATAGTTTTAATTGATAATAACATCAAATTATAAATTACATTTAGCTACAAATAAATTGTATTTTAAATGAACATCATTATTAAAATCAGAAAATGATCGCATAAGTAAAAAATATAATTAATCAATCATAATAATTGCTAAAAGCAATACTAAATAGATAATTATATTTAATTTTATTAATGAGGAAGGTGGGTTGATGTCAATGAATATTATTGTTCAACATAATTGAAATTTTATATATATAAATTAATGTAAAAATATTATCTCAAAGTTAATGTCAATAACATAACTATTTTAAACATATCTATATCTATATCTATCTATATCATACTATACTTATAAAGAATACATTTTTCCTTGAACCTCATGCATTTGAAACCCCCACAAAAATTTACAAACACCTCATGCATTTGAAACCTCCTATTTTAATGAATACCACTCAAAAAGTCTCTTAATAATGATTAACAATTCAAAGGTTTTATAACTTATATAATATATTTAATAAACAATTAATGGATAGTCTACTATGAAAAGCCCAATCTCTTTGAGTAGACACACAAATACAAATCACATACAAAATTCACAAAGAAAACAAGTTTATAGTTTTTTGTGTTGGTTTGAGGCCTTTGGACCATTTTTCGAGCCATATTATTATGTTGAATTTTTTAATTTGTAAGTTTGTTATATACCATTTTTTTTATATTTTCTTGGTATAAGTATTCTTTTAAGAATATCATTGTATGTTGTGGTTGAAATTTTAATGTAATTAGATTAGATTCATGTTATCGATCATATGTTATGAAAAGTGATATATATATATATATATATATATATATATATATAATATTTAATTAACTATTGTATACATGTTTGTATGTTCGTGTTTCTTCAAAGCAATAATTAATTAAAAATCATGGATGTGTCATATTATCCATATTATCCATGTAAGTCTCCTTTAAAAAGCAAATTATTTATATTATCACTTTATATTTTAGTATATGTTTAATATTTTAATTATAACAATAATTGCTTTTTAAAAGTTTATTTCACTTTTTAATAATAAGAAGTGGTTTTAAAACTAATAAACAATAATTATAAATAATAAAATCAAATTATAAAAATTATGAAAATGTCATATTATCCACGCACGTCTCTTTTTAAATTCAAAATGTCTATCTTATCACTTTATTATTTAGTGTATATTTCACATTTTAATAATAATATTAAGTGTTTCTTAAAAGTCTTCTTTAACTTATTATTAATAATGAGTGGTTTAAAATTAATGAATAATAATTTTAATTGATAAAAACTCAAATTATAAATTATATTTTGCAACAAATAAATTGTATTCTAAATGAACATCATTATTGAAATTAGAAAATGATCGCATAAGTAAAAATATAATTAATCAATCATAACAATTGTTAAACATAATACTAAATAGATAATTATATTTAATTCTATTAATGAGGAATGTGGGTTGATGTCAATGAATATTATTGTTCAAAATAATTGAGATTATATATATATATATATATATATATATATATATATAAATTAGTGTAAAAATATTATCTCAAAGTTAATGTCAATAACATAACCATTTTGAACATATATTTTTCAATATTTTAACAATATATTTTAATATATGTTTTTTTAAATATAACAATAACGTTGTTGTTAAATTTAATATAATAATTCGTATACTAAATTGATATAATATATTGATTATTTTGAGTTATATGATAATATATATATACATCTATTATAACTGCATAATCTCAATCGTTTGAATGACTTCTACCCGCAAGTTACACATAAATAAATATAAATATAATATATGGTTTAATGTTATTTATATTTGTTGTTATTGTTAATTAATTTTTTAAAATTTTGTTGCTTAATGTTTTAATTTCTATCATTATAATTATTTAAAACATCAAACATTGTTTTTTTATTTTAAAGGTAACAATATAATCAGTTATACAGAGTTATCTTTAATTATTGTTATTGTAAGTTATTTTAAGCTACTTATTTGAAAATTTTTAACGATTATAAAAATATATTTAGGAAATATTTTAGTTAAATTGAGATTACAATTTAGTTTTTGCATTTATCACTTCAATTTATCACTTTAACTATTACAAAATATTCTTTGGTTTTTTAAGTGGAACTGAAATTTATATTTAAGTTGACACAAAAGAGACATTTTTACTTGCATCACATGCATTTGAAACCTCCATGTCTTTTCAATTTTTTCTAATAATTATTATAAATTGGTTAATAAGATTAAATTAATACAAAAACTAAATTCTAATCTTAAATTAACTAAACTACAATACTAAAATATCATATTTTACTCCTATTTATAAAATTATGGCCTTAACTTTTTAACATAATATACTTAATTTATTAGTTTATATATGTTGTCATATGTGAGTAATTGTCATTTTAAAGTTACAACTTTTGAATAATTTATGATTTTATGCAAAATAGTTAAATTATTAATTTCAATATAATGTTAAATGGTTAACTTAAATCAAAATTTCAATTAAACTTGAAAAAAGTACTATTTTATAAATAGTTAAAAGTTATAAATTATGGTGTTAAACCTACATTGTAATCCTAAATTAACAAAAAAAACATGAAACTATTTTTTATAATCATTAAGAATTTTCAAATAAGTAGCTTAAAAATAACTTGTAATAAGAATAGTTAAAAGTAATATTATATAAAAATTTATAATGTTATATTTAAAAACAAAAACAATGTTTATTGTTTTAAATAATTACAATCAAAGAAACTAACAATATTCATCAAATAAATTTTAAAAAAGTTAAACTTTTTAAATCAAATTAAAATAATTAAGAGTTTTCACATACATTATTTTAAAAAACTTACAACAACAATAGTTGAAAGTAAGATTATATACACAAATTATATTGTTAACTTCAAAAACAAAAACCATGTTTGATTTTTTAAATAATTACAGTGATAGAAATTAAAATCTTAAGCAAATAAGCTTTTTAAAATTAATTAATCATAAAATAACTATAAATATCATTAAACCATATATTATATTTAATTTTATTTATGAGTAACCTGTAGGTAGATGTCGTTGAGACAATTTGGATTATAGAATTTTAAAAGATGTCTACATTATCATATAATTTAAAACAAATAATGTGTATACCAACTTATTATAAGATTTATTATATAAGAGCTAACAATGTCATTGATATATTAAGAAACATGTATTTGTACAGCTTTCAAATATATTGTTGTATTCTACGCAACGCGTGGATATTCGCTAGTATACTTATAAATGAATCATTTTTCCTTTCACCACATTCATTTGAAACTTCCATGCATTTTTCCTTTCACCACATTCATTTGAAACTCCCATGACTTTTCAATTTCTTTCTAATAATAATTATAAGTTGGTTAATAAGGTTAAATAAATATCAAACCTAAAGTGTAATCATATAGAAACTAAATTTACATATTAAAATAATATATTTACCTCTACTTATAAAGTTATGTTTTTTAACTTTTAACATAGTATACTTAATTTTTTAGTTTTAATATATTGTTGGATGTAAACAATTATCATTTTAAAGATATAATTTTGGAACAATTTGTATAAAATACTTAAATTATTAATTTAAATATAACATTACAGGGTAAACTAAAATATAAAAACAACCCAAAAAATATTTTGTAAATAGTTAAAAGTGATAAATTGTAGTGTCTTTCTAATGATGATTATAGGTTGGTTAATAAGGTTAAATAAATATCAAACCTGAAGTGTAATCATAAATAAACTAAATTTCAATTTTAAAATAATATCTTTACTTCTACTTATAAAGTTATATCTATAACTTTTAACATATTATACTTAATTTATTAAATTTAAAATGTTGTTGTATGTAAATAAATATCAGTTTAAAGCTACAACTTTTGAACAGTTTGGACAAAATACTTAAATTGTTAATTTAAATATAACATTACGGTGCCAACTTAAATATAAATTCCAGTGTCACTTAAAAAACCAAAGAATATTTTGTAAATAGTTAAAAATAATAAATTATAGTGATAAATGCAAAAACTAAATTGTAATCTCAATTTAACTAAAATATTTCCTAAAGATATTTTTATAATCATTAAAAGTTTTCAAATAAGTAGCTTAAAGTAACTTACACACTCTACAAATAATGATTCATTCAATTCATTACATTTTGACCAATACTCAATTCCATATTCGATTAATGTATATTGAATACTACTTAATATTAATCAAATTTTTATAAGTTCGGGCTTCTGGCTCAACGGTATCAGGTGGTTTCCTCCATATCTGAAGTCGAGGGTTCAAGTCCCGTCGTGTATTAGGTAGAATTAAATGTTGTTAGCTTAAGAGTAGATTATATTTGTCAGTTAAAAAAAAACTATGAACCATATGATTATCGTTATTTTTATAAAATATATTTGAATTAACAAAAATATTGTAAATCATATTGTTAGCAGGACATTATAAAATTGAAAAATCAATACAAATTATGTAAAAATGAAAATTATCCTTTCAAAATGGAATGGAAATATTAAAAAAATAATGTTATTTCCCATATCCTTTCACTTTCCCATCTTAGAATACCAAAGAACATAGTTTTTTTTATGATATCTCTACAAAAAAAAGAACTCGATAGCATATTGTCAATCATTCAACCCTATGCTATATTTGTTTAAAGATATACTTTCAATAAAATTTTAGATGACTTGTTGCTAAAAATTAATATATTTTGAACTCCATAGAATATATTGGGATAGCAAAAGTCGATTATTATGCTTGTTTACAGTTGAACATATCTACAAGGTCATGCGGAGTACCGATCACGGAGCTTCGTGGTTGTTCGGGTGGCACCCACCACGAAGGTGAACACCGCCCCGGTGGTCCATGGTGGGTCATGGTCGTGGTTGAATGTGTTGGAGAGGACGAACGACAACGACCAATGAGAATGTGAGGGTGCTTTGACTTGTTGACCAACCGGCCAAATGTATTTTTTTTTAATAATTTTTTTACCTATAAATATAACCTCATACAACCATATCTTTCACATTGTTCTTCTCTTTTATGCTTTCTAACATCACATAGATGTTTTTTTTTTTTATAAATATTGATTTGGATGATGATAACGAATTAATCGTAACAAATTTTAATGTTGTGCAAAACATAGCCGATCAAGATTGTACATATGCTACTAATACAAGAGTGGTTCTTAATCAAGATTGACAAGTCGCACATGAAATTTTGGTGCGTGATTATTTTGCCGATAATTGTTTTTATAATGATGAAACATTCGAACGTCGTTTCGGTATTAATAGGGCATTATTTTTATGTATCAGTATTGCTTTGAAGGCATGATATGAATATTTTCAACAAAATCCAGATGTTGGAGGTAGAATGGGCTTTAATACAATACAAAAATATGTGGTTGCACATAGGTATTTAGGATATAGCTTTTGATGCATCAAATGAGTACTTGAAAGTGTTTGAGAGGACCGCACTTGAGTGTGTAGATCATTTTCGCTCATGTGTTTGTGAGGTTTTTCACAAAAAGTATTTGCGCAAACCTATTGCAAGTGATATTGAGAGATTGTATTTAGCACATGAAGAGAGACATGTATTACCAAGAATAATCGATAGCCTTGATTGTACCTATTAGGCGTGGGAAAAATGCCCAAATGTGTGGTGCGGTCAATTTAAAGGTGATATAGGTGAGCCGACTATGATACAGGAAGTTGTTGTATCTTAGGATTTGTGGATGCAACATTCGTTCTTTGGGGTTGTAGAGTCTAACGATGACCGTAATATTCTTGGCCAATCCCCAATTTTTAACGATATATGGACCGGTAAAGCACTTGATACCTTTATGATAAAATATACCCATATTACTCCACCATTGTGAATGCATACACGATACCTCGAATTGAAAAAAAAAACAAAGATGTTCACAAAAAAAGGAATTTGCTAGAGATGATATAGAGAGAGCATTTGGAGTCCTAAAACATACATGACATATAATGAAACAATTGCACGACTTTGGGATATGGAAATTTTAAAAAGAATAATATATGCATGTATATTATAATGCATAATATGATTACTGAACATGATGAAAGTATAGCATAAACGAAGACTAGTAATATATTTGAATTATGTTTTAATGGAACTTTTTTTAATTTTTTATTATATTTTTTATTTAATTTTAAAAAAATATACATATGATGTGTAGTAGTGGGCTATTGGCTTTTGTATTCTGTTTTTTGGGCTGGAATTAAATTACTTGGGCTGTAAACAAAATTACTTGGGCTGTTATATTTTTCTTATTCTTAACAGTTGTTCATGAGGCCCAAACATACATACTTCGTTCAAATATACTCTTTACTTTACCGTTCAGATTTGAGATCAAAGGTTAAAAACACCTATTAAATTTGAGCTTACAGACTATATTATCCTTCAATCCAGTCTCTTAATGATATATAAAAGTGAACCTAACACAAGTTTATTTTGGTTCAAAGCTGACATATTAAACATTTAAACAAACCATTAATAATTAATAATGGATTTACATGTTAATTTCACTACATAACAAAATTAACTAACAATTAACAAAAAGATTTTGATAAACAACTAACTATTTGGAAAAAAAATACCACCTAAAATAACAAATTGACAATTAAAAAAGATTATATATATATATATATATATATATATATATATATATATATATATATATATATATATATATATATATATATATAACAACTTAACCAAAATACGGTAACAATTTAATGAATTAACATTCATCGTATGTAAGTAATGATTACAGATATTTAAACAAAAAAGATTAATAATATTAACACTAATTAATTATAAAATCGAAAGTGCAAATATCACTATTTTATTGGATAATTAAACACAAATAATAAATATTACACTAGCTATTACAATTCACAGACATTGAATGACCTAGAAATAGTTATGCACATTAAGTCATTGAGATTTGAGACATTGACAACACATTATCACTGCCAAAAAAATGTTCTTGGCATTCACGAACAATAACACACTATCATATGAGTCTTTAACAAAGTCAGGGATTCAAGGCAAGAGAAAGATAAATATAAAAATGGTGATATTGCTGAAGAAAGTGAACGAAGAGATATACGAAAGCAGCACATGCCAAGTTACCATCAAAGGAGTGTGATAGAAAGTGGCAGATCAATTTGTCGATGGCCAAAGTCATTCATAAGCAGTTACCAACAAGGTTGCTAAAAAATAAAAATCCGAAAAGCCAATGCAAAATTATCAGAAATTTCGCATATCTGTTTTTTTGGATTCAAATTCGGATAGTTTTCAAAATTTTCGGATATTTCAGATATTCGAAATCTAAAATATCTATATTTGGTATTATTTATTTTATTACAAAATGGAATATATGACGATGAAGGCTTGTTTTATTAACTTTAGTCTTTATGCTATCTCGTCTCTTCATGTCTATTTTATTTTTGGGTTTTATTCTTTTCCCAAAATCCACTCACTTGATAAAAGTGCTTGCTTCGAAATTTTGGTAGAACTTCGCCTTGGTACCGTATATTTTCCTCTTACGTGACCTAGGTTCACATTACTAACTCTTAATCTTATATTCTTGGCGACTAACGATAGTCTAAATCTCTAAATATTATTAAAAGATAACCTTTAATTCTAAATTGAAGAAATCAGGGTCATTGATTGCATTTCAATCCTATATTTTCCACATTTGGATTATTTGCTGACATCATCTTTGTCAACCCTTTTATTTTTGTCCACAAATTTTATAAAACATATATTACGTTTTAAATTAGGAAGTCTATTGATGACAATTAAATCTCACCTGAATTAAATTAGAAATTATATTAATAACAATTCAATATCACCAAAAATAAAATGAATTAAATTAGGAATTCTATTCATGACAATTAAATCTCACTAAAAATAAAATGAAAAAATGCTCCGCCTCATCCCTCATTACCAGTACCCCTACCCTCTCTCCCTTTTTCTTTACATAATTTATCTAACCTAAGTTTTGTAGAGGGGAGGAAAATAGGGAAAGAAGAAATAGAATATATGTGGGCTTCGATCTGTGCAGACTAGTCTTGTGTTCGATCATCATGAAAGAATGAGGAATGATATAGAGATAAATTTCTTTGGATTCTAATTTAATTTGGTCGTAGTTTAGATCGACTTTGGGTACGTTTTAGATTATGTTTCTTTTATTCTGTTTCAACTATAAAGTTCCAATCCATAAAACCTTCGATTTAAGTTTAAATCCATAATTGTTACATTTTCTGAATTTGCTTTGATTTTTGTTCTTATAATCTGTATTGTTGATTTTGATTTTTTAAGTTATAGATATCTGGAAAACAAAATGATGGACACAGCAGCACCGCTACCTCTCATCCATTGTTTCGATTTGGAAGATATGTCAACTAGGTAGTGAATTTGTATATGTCGGTTTTCTTTTTTATTTTTACATTTTTGTATATTCATTTAGTCAATGATTTTTTTGTGGCTTACCAGGTCGTGAATGGAAGATTTACTCGAGTCAATATCTATAATGTTTTACCCATTTAATCCCTTCCTGGATTTGGAGATGGAATTTAAACCCTTATACCATTGAGTGATCCACATATTCTACAACTCATCAAAACCTAGTAGTGATATGTGTTTTGATTTATTGTAAAAAAAACATCTTTAAAAATACAAATTAGGCTCTCAGAAATAAGTTATTCACTTATCCTTTTTTAATATTATAAAAAAACATATTTTAGACTCAATAGCAAAGAAAAGACAAAGTTTTAGTATACCATGTAAACAGATTACATCGATAAATCTTATTGGAAAATGTTTGGGATTGATTAATTTTGGTAATTAGCAGGGTTTTTTTGGTTAACTTGTGTTGTCTGGGCATGCCGAGAAGCATAGTAAGAACCTTGCACAATCTTATTCTTTCGTTTAACTGGTTTGAATCTTTTTACTGAGTTTACTTTCTCAAGATAAATGGGTACACCCTACACTCTTGAAAATAGGGCTGGTAACATTGTGAGTATCAAGGTTTTCTCAGCAATAAAAGAAGATATTTGTATAAAAGTTGCAATATAAACCATTTTTAATTACATAATAATAACTAAACAAAGATATGTGAAGAATTATCTTTATAATTTAAATTGTAATATATAACATAAAAATCGTATGAAATTTTCATTGTTCCATTCCATGCCTCACAAACATGTTTCTAGAATGGAATTACTTATTCTATTATCTTGCTTTTACGATTACCTATCCATTCCATTTCTTTGTTGTTCCATTCTTTGCAACCTCACATATCTCAAAAAAGTAATTCAGAAATCCATCATACAATAGAAAATGTTTTATAAACTCCTATAAGGGAAGAAGAAAGATAAGACGAAATGAGTGTATAGTGTTAATCTAATTATGATGTTCTTTTGTCTCTATTTGCATGTTTCTAGCTTGTTTGTAGTATTGTCTATAAAACATTGTTGTTATATTTGAAAGTTCATTTTACCCTTTTCATCTTTTTGTGTGTATATTTTAATCTTTCAGGTTTTTTTAAAGTATTTTAGGGAGCGTTTCTGCTTGGGAGCGGGGTGAAGTCAAGGGCCCTAAAACTGGAGGGTTGTTGTATTTAGAGCCACTTAAATATTGAAGATTTTTGTTGACATTAATTTCAATAATCATATATACCCTAGAAGATATATAATAACCATAGTTTATTTTTTATAATGTTTTTTTTGTATATTTATTAAATGTTGTACATGTGATGTCTACAAGGTGTTGGTATTTTTTTGTTGGCAAGATATTACGCTATCTAACACCCCAATAATCTATAATATTTGTATAAGATGGTGACACTTATTATTTTTTATTGCAGCTTCTCTTCATATTGATTATCCAATGTGGTTTGAGTTATGGAATGCTGTCACTGAGAGGATTCCACATTGTGGGGCGTTGGAATTAATTACAGAATGAGGCATGATTTATATGCATTTTTGGGTATTCATGGAAATGTTTATTTTTTGCTCATATAGACCGATAATTATTTTACAATATGCTCTTTTAACCTTATATTAGGACATTTTCTAGAAAAAATTGTTTTTAGTATTGAACTTTGAAAAAAAAGTTCATATATAGCATCGTACTCTTAAAAAATGACTTTTTTGGATTATTTTTAGTTGATATGGAAAGTTACATTTTTTGTATATTGAAGATCATTTATAGGATTGTCTTCTGGAAAAAAATATTCATTAATAGCATTAAACTTTGCAAAAAAGTTCATTAATAACATCGTACTTTCTAAAAAGGACTTTTTCATATTCTTTTTGGCTAATCTAGAAAAGTTTTATTTTTATGTACATTAGAGCTCATTAATAGGATTTTTTTGAAAACATTGTGTTAATGGAAAGTACATTTTTATTTTCTTTCGCATATAGACTATGTATGTAAAAAAAAACATTTCAAATATGGACCATTTATGTATTTTTGTTCACAAGTGAACCATTTTGTAACATCCCAAATTTCAAGACCAAAAATTTCATTTTTGATATAACAATTTAGAAAACATTTATAAGAAAACATAATTGAGTCATATCATTTCATAAAACCATAATCTCATGTCTCAAAATCATATCGTAAAAACAGTAACAATGTCAGAGTACAATCCCAAGAAATCTCATAGTGCGGAAATCCTACGTGTGTGTGATGTGCCGCTACCGCGCCGACTCCTTCCCCTTCGCTGAAGAGGTACCTGAAACAAAAATGAAAACTGTAAGCACGAAGCTTAGTGAGTTCCCCCGTCATACCACATACCACATAATGCCTATTCCTCGGTATCTTTCAACTGGTATCTGTCTGGCATAATTAGGAGCTGGGCTCCCCTTCGGTATCTTTAAACCGGTAACCGGGAACTAACCTCCCCTTCAGTATCTTTCAACCGGTAACCGAGAGCTAACCTCCCCTTCGGTATCTTCCAACCGGTAACCGGGGACTATTTCACCCCTACCACTATCACATAATAACATATCATAAGCATACTGATCGCATTATAACATATCATGATCATACTGCTAGGCATGCATGAGTACTATCTACCCCTTCGGTATCTTTCAACCGGTAACTAGGGCTATATCACCCCTACCACTACTAACACATATGTCATAGCATCCTAGCACCTAAAGCATATTAGATAACCACATCAGATAATTGTCACAAAGACAATTATCTAACAAACAAATCCTACTAGTGGGTCGGCATTGTGGTCGTAGACCCACTCCTACTGGAAGGTAACTCACCTCGATGTCGTGTAGTATCTGCACGGTCCTCGGCACGGGAATCGACTCGTCTCTACTCCCCAATCCCTACACAACAACCTTTTCCTATTACTAATGCATACTCATAACTCTTACAAGGGTCAATCCAAATCCAAGTCAAAGTCAACATCCAGTTGACATGACTCGCCGAGTTGGTCCACCAACTCGTCGAGTCCCTATCCTTTCAAAATGATATAACCCCCGACTCTACTCGTCGAGTCTAGCAAGAACTCAACGAGTTCACCTTCAACCATAGCATCAGGACCATCTTCAACCGACTCGCCGAGTTCATCCTTGAACTCGTTGAGTTCATCTTCGTCTTATGAATATGTCCAGTCTACGACTCGCCGAGTTCTATGAACAACTCGTCGAGTCCATCTTCATGAGTTGGGAGATTGCCTTAGACCCGCCGAGTCTGCTCATACACTCGCCGAGTCCTATGATTTCCAGTTCCAAAACAAACCCCTAGCAGGCTGAGTGTTCCCTCCACTTAACCAAAACTATTTCCAGAAGTCGTTTTGGGGAAAAAGCGTCCCGACTCACCGAGTCACCCAAGTGACTCGCCGAGTCCCTCTTTGTCCAAAACTATACAGTCGATTATAATGGGTCTTAACGCGTCAAAACCATAGATCTGGCCTCCTAGGGTCCATTTTATACGTAAAGCTTCAAACTTGATGTACATGCATGGGGCCTTTGGCTCAAAAAGCCATGAGAAGGGGTTTATATGATGCATGGGTCTCCCATGGCCATAAAGTTGGCACCTTTATGCCATGGGAACCCTCAATGGTTCCAGATCTGAAGTGCAACTCTAAGCATATCCACAAAATCTGCTTTTTGCTTCTCTATACTCATAAAAAGGGTAGAAATGGCCCCAACTCAAAATCTAAGTGATAAATGGTCAAGGTTCCAGCTTTTTACCTTAAATGAGCTGAGAATGAAGTAAAACTTCTGGATCTCCTTGCTTCTACTTGAACTCCCAAGCTTCCTTCTCTTCTCCAACTTCAAACACACACAAAATGCACAAAAATGGCTTGAGAGCACTTAAACAAGGCTAAGGTTTCAGTTTAAGGTCTTTTGGAAGTGTAAGGGACGATGGAGGCTGGTTTGGGACGAGTTAAGTTGTTTAAATAGGGTGCAAACCCTAAATATTAGGGTTTTGTCCAGACAGCTCCTACTCGTCGATTCGGTCTTCCGACTCGTCGAGTAGGTCACTTAAACCCCCGATCAACAGTCGAGTCTACTCGACGAGTTGGGCCCCCAACTCGCCGAGTCCCAGAGTAAATTGCAATATTTCTTGAATTTAAATACGTACCAGGAATCGGGTTCTACACATTTATGTAATATATAAATTTAAATGTTAATTAGTAGGTCATTAATATGACAATTTTCTAGGGAAAATTTGTTTTTAGTATTGAAATTTGCAAAAAAAAAAAAAGGTTCATTAACGGCATTGTACTTTAAAAAAATATCATTTTGGAATATTTTTAGATGATATTGAAATGTTTCATGTTTTCCAACATTGAAGCTCATTTGTAGGATAGTGTTCTGGAAGCGAATTTCATTAATAGCGTTGAACTTTGCAAAAAAAAAAATCATTAATAGCATCGTACTTTTAAAAAATAAATTTTTTTGGAATTCTGTAACTACAGGTAGATTCATTGAATGCCTACCTTGATGAACATATGTGGAGAAATCTTTTTGGAAAAGGATAAAATCCTGATATGACAACCCCAACAAGAAAAAGAAAAACCCAGTTTTGACTAACCCAATTTATTCAAAATCTTTATTCATTTTAGTAGCTTACACACCATTTAGATGCTCTCAAAATAGCATATGAAATAACTTCGAGATGTAATGAAGCTAAAATGTTATTTGACATGTTTTGTACTTTCTAATGATCATTACCATGAAATATTTGAAGGATTTATTTACCAGAAAGAATGTGATCAATACACAAAACAATGTTGCATATTCAGAACCTAATGTTCTTAAGTTACTGTAATAAGGTATTCTTGTAATAGTTGATTGGCCCTACCCAACTATCACATGCAAGTTAATGGATTTATGTTGTTCTAAATGTATTAAAATGCTTCACTTAGGTGTTACTCAACACATGGTCTGCGGACTATCCACATTGATTTCATGATTGAGAAGAACACATCACATCGACCAAGATCAGACCATCAACCATATTAGTGACCCTCATTGAGATTAGCAATGTAATTTGAGTAATCATCCAAAACAGACAATGAACTTTGAACTGTAGTAAATCTAAAATCAATTCCTAAACTGTACATCAAACTTCCAACATTAAACCTTGAACATTTTCAATTAATGTTATCGAGTTGATATGCATTCGATTATAGAGGTATATCGTAAATTGTTTAGCTTCCCCTATTGAATTATGGCGTGAATGTAAAGTTTTACGTTTAACCATAAACATGAGGCTTTAGTTTGGTTGTCCAACTAATGATTTGGATGAGACAAAAGCATTTGATGAGTGGATTCTTAAAATTAGTGAAGGTAATACTGATGGCCCTGATGATGGTGAAGTTGAAGTTGAATTTGCAGAAGACGTTGTTGTTCGCTCTACAGGTGACCATATTCATTCAATTGTATCCACCATTTATCCATCATTTGAAAACCATCTTGATGATCCATCATATTTTCAAGATAAAGCTATTTTGGTACCTACAAATGAAGAATTTGATGCTACCAATGACTACATTTTAGGATTGATGAAAGATGAAGGGAAAACATATATGAGTTCAAACTCTTTATTTGAGATAGAGTTACCAGATTTTTTTGAGGAATCAATCTACTCTTCAGTTGTGTTGAATGGTTTTAAGGCGTCTAGAATTTCCAACCATAAACTTACACTAAAAATAGGTGTTCTGGTCATGTTACTTCGTAATATCAAACAAACCAAAGGACTATGCAATGGTACTAGGTTACATATTGTTAGGATTGGATATGTAAGGATTGGAAGACACGTCATTGAAGCCTGAATCATATATGCTAGATTCTTCAACGAGACTACTTATATACCTTGCATGAAGTTAACTCCGTCTAATAAAAGAATCTCATTCCGTTTTTAGCGGAGACAATTCCCCATAGTTGTTTATTTTGTTATGGCCATTAACAAAAGTCAATGACAATAATTATCAAATGTTGGATTAGACTTGCGTAGGCTCGTCTTCACTCAATGTCAGTTATATGTTTTTTTTGTTTCTCGTGTCACAAGTGAAAAATGATTGAAAGTACTCATATATGACGAGGAAGGTCGTCCAACTAATAAAGCAAAAAGTTATGTTTACAAAGGGATTCTTCAACGATTATAGATATTAAGGTGTTTCATTTTTTTTTTCAGACATTTCAATGTTACTAATAATAGTAAATCTGTTTCTGTTACTTTATTTTTTTATAGTGCCAACTTTTTTATACCTTTATATGTATACCTTTATATGTTCTCCGCGTTTTACGTGGGTCATAATCTAGTTCATCACTAATCCCAATGTCTACATCAAGATCTATCAAGTAAGGAACAACCAAGTATGATCATATCGGATGTATGATTCGTTTGGTATATAGAGTATACTGTTTGGAAATCTCACTTTAAACACCTCACTAAATCCAACCTAGAAATTATCTCTGTAAATAGATCAACCAATATAATGACTTGAAATTATTGATAAATCTTATTTATAGGTTCATAATAATGAATATGAACATAAATAAAAGTTACACTTGAAATAAATAAGTGTAACTTAACTTACAGAGATTTTAGCGAAAACCGGGAAATTGTGTAGACAGAATCCTGACTCGAATACTCCTTTTAGCCGGGCTTCTAAACTCCTCAGAGCCTCACTAAAATATCCTGAGAAACCCGGAAAGTTGGATTCGAGAATTCAGAAGAAATTCCAGAGGAAATGGTTTTGAAATTGTGAGAAAACGAATGAAATCGGAAGGGTATATATAGAGTTCCAGTAGGCGCACCGTACACCACCCATAGGAGCTCCGTGCCCTTCCTTTGACGTTGCTCTAGATTGCTTCGGCTGTCTTTATATTGATGGACTCCTTATCACGATGGACTCCTTATCACAAGATATTTAATTATCTTTTAGATTGTTTCGGCTAAAAATCGACCGATCAAAAATTCGTTTTTTGTGTTAACACAACTGCGCTGAAACTTGAAAAATCATAACTTCTTCTCACGAAGTCAGATTTCGACGTTCTCTATATGCATACTATCGGTTTAATGACTACTACGACTTTTGTTTAGATCACTTAGGCTAAAAAGTAATTTATCAAAATTTCACTTTTTACGATATGCAGAGTCGTGCCAGTTTAATCGCGAAACTTCGAAGAAGCACAACTTCTTCATACGCAGTCAGATTTCAGAGTTCTTTATATGTACGAAATCCTTGTCACATATACTATAACTTTGGTTAGTATTATTTATCCTAAATAATATTCTATTAAAAAGTCGTTTTATCACTTAATATATCTTAACTGCCTAGCCCGAAGTTGCGGGTGTTACAATGTCATTGGTTACACTATTTTGCGTAATAAAATGAATGATGTTTTTTTGAATGATGTTTTGATTTATAGTATAATAAAGAAGCACTTACGAATATTAAGATTGAACATGTGATTAGTCTCTTTCCGAAAATGAAATGATGAAAATATCAACTTTAAAATGTAATCTCTAGATTAGTTTGACACTTTGTCAATTTATCATATTTAATAAAATCGTAATTACTATTTTTTGTTATCTTATTATACATGGATAATGATTTGTAAGGGCAATCAACTTTATGTTTTGTACATATTTAGTAACTAACCTTTTTTTTTTGTGTATGTGTGTGTTCGGTATACCATTAACTTGTTGAAATAGTTCAAAAAGTACAAATACGACCACTAATAGAGGGGTTGTAACACTAGCGAAAATCACGACAATTTTAAACTTTTCAAACCAACCCACAATTATAAAAATGTTTACAAAACCATTGTTTCAAAATGCTTATATAATATCAGAGTATCCCAAAATAATAAAAAAAAACCCATAGACAAGAGAATGTACACGGTCATGTCTTCGCCTTTCCACGGTCATCCGAAGTACCTGAAACAATAAACTAAAACTGTAAGGCAAAGCTTAGTGAGTTACCCAAAATACCACCACAAAACAAGCACATACACAAACACTCATGCCTGACCTAATCAACCTTGGGCTGGAATACCAGGCGTGTCCACGATGGGTCCAGTATCCTCGGGATGGAATGCCCTCGTATTATAAACATGTTGGCTCAATCAGCCTCGGGTTGGAATACCAACATGTCGGGTCCAATCATCCTCGGGCTGGAATACCCCGGTCTGTTGACTGACGCACAAAGCAGTCCAGTCTCACCATACACCATAGCATGTCAACATGTGTATAACAAATAAACAAATAATCAGGTAACAGGTAAACATATAACAAATCCACATATCACTACTACATGCTAACACCTTACATATCAGGATACATAACAAAAGGGGTCGACATTGGTCCATTCGACCCACGAATACAGTGAGGAAAACTCACCTCGGACTGAACACTAGCTGCTGAGGTACTAACTCCGAATCTCAACTCAATCCGACACCTAATCATCACAATGACCGATTCTTAGTCATAATCCAAAATACCCAAAATACCCTTAAGGTCAAACCTGGTCAACTAAGTCAATGTCAAAGTCAAACTAGTCAAACCACTGAGTCAGCTGAGTCAACCCAACGGAGTCAACTCAGCCGAGGCGACCCATAACGAGTACGCGGGGTGTACTCTGGAGGTACGCTGGGCGACTGGGCGTACTCCTCCTTGACCGCGTACGCGGGGCGTACTCCCAAGTACGCGGGGCGTAACATAAATCATGATTCCTTCATTAAGAGCTTATTGTAACGACTTAATGAACCCAAATGCAAATCCAAGGTCCAAATGCCATAAAGAGTCATAAAGTTGGAAACTTTATGACCTTGCATGCGCACAAAGTGCTTAATCCCTAAAGACCCAACACTTTAAAACCTTAAGACTCCCATTAACATGCATGGGACAAAACTAGCCATTACAACTCCATTTTTATGACTTAACCCCACTACTAGAGTCTGTAAATACAACTTAATGAGTCAAGAACATGCCATGTTCGAGATTTAACAATTTGGGCCAAAAAGGGACATAAAATCAACACACAAGCAAGATATAGTGAACCAACCATCAAGGTTTGAACTTTATACCTTCTAATGATGGAAAAGGATGCAAAACTCCCAAATCCAAGCTTGCTTTTAGCTTCCAAGCTTCACCACCGCCTTCCTCTTCCTTTGGAACACACAAAAAATCACACTAAATCTTCCAAGTGCTCAAATGAGGCTAGGGTTTGCACGAGAACACGAGTATGCTGATGGAGGCTGGAAATGAGGCTTAATGTAGCTTAAATATGTGCAAAACCCTCAAAACTAGGGTTTGGGATCTGGCCACGTACGCCCAACATACTAGGGCGCACCCTAGTACGCCCAACGTACTCACGTACGCATGGCATACTCCCATACCCTCAAAATTACAGAAGTGCCACTATGGCTTAATTAAACATTCATGCCCTTAGGGTCCAATTTACATAATAATGAAATCATAAGGGTTAAAATTAGAAGTACCTTATCGACGGGATGTTACAAGGGTTTTCCGGTTTCCAGCTTCTTTTCTGGCTAACATGAGTTTTCCGACAATCTTTGAATTTTTTTCATCATCTTCTCCGGCAAACTTTGAATTTCCCGACGATCTTGTTTCATAATTCGTGAAAAAAAACATTGAATATGAAATCATATTCTTGAAAACCACAAATAAAACCCTTGAAATCGAGATTGTTCGAATGGGATTAACATGTTCCTGAAATCATAATCGTTTTTCCATAATCATTTGAGGGTTTTCCAGAAATACAAAATCATTCTTTAACCTAGAACAAGAACAATTTTTGATCGTTTCCATGAACCATATTTGCATTGGATTTCGACTTTGAGTTTAAAGAACCATAGAATCAATTTGCATCATATTTTATGTTCGAGTTTGAGTCTGAAAACCTAAACCAATGAAGAACCGGCAAAAAACATGGTATCTGGAACGTGGAATTTGAAATCAACTTTAAAATAAGATGCATAACGACTCGAGTTTGAACCTACAAATCAACTATGAAATCAGACTTTGAGTGTCAGTTCGAGTTTGAACCTGAAAATCCGCTTTGAACCTGCAAATCGGCTCTAAAATCTAGAGTTTGTTGAAAGCCTTTGAATTTTTGTTCATGACATCTTTGTTCGTGTATGTACTTTCACCCCCCGACTTCTTGAAACTGAATTGCAAGTTGTATGTTTGATGATGAATCGTTTTTCAGGTTGTGTCAAAACCGAATCGTTTTTCAGGTTGCGTCAAAAAATGAAGAACAAGGTGTAGCTAGTCAGAAAATTCAAAATTGGCTAAAAATTAAAAAATGAGCAGAAAACTCATGTTTGGTAGGAAAAGACGTTGGAAACCGGCAAAACCAACTATTACTGACCATATTGGTACTTTTTAAACAATTTCAATAAATTTAATGGTATATTGAACACAAAAATAAGTTTAATGACTAAATATATACAAACTTAAAATTAGTTATCCTTACAAGTTATAAGTTATCATCATTATTATATATTACAAATAAATTTATTTATAGAACCCTGAACTTTTTATTTTCTAAATCCGCACCAAATTGTAGATATTTTATTAAAGTCCTAAAATTGTATTTTATTAAGAAAAATTAAATATTCTTATATTTTTTTTTCTTTCTATCTATCCCCTAACACTTTTAAATGATGACAAATATGAAAATAATTATTAATTTTATTAAATATGACCAATATCATAATTTTAAGTGTGCAGGAAGATAATATGAAGAAAAAAAAAATATTTAATTTCTCATTTTTTAAAGTCCTAAAAAATGTTTTTGCAATAACATATTACCTTTTTATATGGGATTGTAGTGAATAACACAACTATACATCTCATATATTTATTTTGCAAAAATATAACGGGCATTGCTAGGTAAAAGAAATAATACAAGGACCACATATGCAACTACCAAAAATATATGCAGTCCCAACTCCCAAAAACCTAATCAAAGAAAAAGTGTTTCCTGCCCGTATGCCCTATTATCTGATTACTTCTTCGTACGAACATTCATCCTTCATATAACTACAAATCTCTTGACAACCTCCTTGTTAGGTCATTCCTTGTCGCAAATAGCACCTTGGATCTTGTATTTTGCGTTTGAATCTACAATTTTCGTCAATTTGTTCGATTCTACACAGTCGTAATCGTCTATCTGCTACACGATGCATTCGAAGCAATTAACCTGAATTGGTGTTTCTAGATCGAAGATATAAACAAAATCGGGCGATCGAATTAAGCGTCTGCAGCGTAAGAATCGTGAGCTTATGCCTATAGTTTTATCGATTCCTAATAGAATAACGGAGTATCAAGGGTTTGCAGGTGTTTGCAAATATTGTAGGGTGTTTTTCTTGGTAAAATTTGATGTTGTTTTGTAGTGGAACAGGAATTTACCAGGTGTATGCAAGATACCCATTGGCATGGACTTTAATCGCTCTGTTCATAGCTACCCACTAATAAATTTTAATTTTTTTATTTTCTCCTGTTGCGAATTATTAAAAAGTAAACGCTGAATCAATATAAAAAAAAGTTTGAGTCATGGAACCGAGTAATCGTTTTTGAAGGGATACGCGATTGTTGAGTTGGGATTGGGATTGGGATTGGGTTGTGACCAGAGACTAGAGTCTGATATATTAATTATCTTTTCAATGTAACCTTTTGCGGTTGTGATTTAATTACTGAAGCGTAAGGAATCATTGTGGATCTCATGGTAATTGTTGCCCGTATAGGACTTTGGGGTTTAAAATATTGATTAGCTTGTACTCTTGAAAAATGTTAGCGTGTTTAGCTTCAATTTCTGGTTCTTGTGCTTTAAGTATGATAAGCCTGAAGTTGGGCAATTGGAAATACATAATCTTTAAGTTACTTGTAAGATTTGCATTTAGTTACATGTTGGTTAACGTCAGTTTAGCGGATTAGTTGGGACATTGTTACTATGTTTATCTTTAAACCTGAGATAAACTACAATTCTTTGTTTGTCATTGGTACTATGTTTATCTTTAAACCTGAGATAAACTACAATTCTTTGTTTGTCATTGGTACTATGTTTATCTTTAAACCTGAGATAAATTTGTAAACTTGTTTGCTGCTGGTTTCTTCTTCTTCTTCAAGAGCCTTAATTTTCTGTATTATAAGAAATTGAAGATGGATATATGTGGGAAGAATTAGATTTTTGAAGAGTTGAGTCCAGTAAAATGGGAGGCCAAGTCATGACGATTATTACTCAAATTCACTGTAGCATGACTGTCTGTTTGTGCATCCATTACAGGAAAAAAAAAGGTTTAATAAAGAGTGGTGTTGCTCCTGAAACCTGTAAGCATTCAATCATCAAGAGGAGGGGTAACATTGGAAATGGATCCTGGTCGCTATGGTCTTCAGCCTGGATGGGAAAATAACAGCGTAATTGTGGTTTCCTTTTTAAAAAAAATGACATATATGGGATGATATACAAATACAATCAAGATATTAGGGCTTGCTTTTGTGACTCTCATCTCATCCTTAAGCCATGGGACAAAATGAGGATATGGAATTCTAGTTCCATGCTTATAACTTGCTGACATACCTTATTCTCTTGAATCCACAGGCCCTCGATCGATATGCTGCAGTCCATGAACCAAATTTTCGGTGAGTTTTTCTTCATACCATCAGTCAAAATAAAGTATACTTCTTGAACTTTTTAAAGTTAACAAGTAATTCATATTCATGTTTTTTTGTTATACCACTGTTTCTCTGTTTTGCATCTGCCTTATGTTCAATTAACAGGGCGGATGATTCATACGATGATAGGAGGTATTTAGATGACCGTTTTCCAAGAGATGAAATCTATTCAAGAAACACCTTCCCACGTGATGTATTGGAGAGGGAGACCTTTCCTCCTCCACAGGAACCAGTGGGAGCTTGGCCTCAAACTCAAACAAGAAGGCGAAGCTATGAAGATGAATATCCACTTGATAGAGATTCAAGGCGACATGATAATAATCCATACCCTGAAATCGACACTGTCAAATATCGTGATGTTGATTCATATCACTATGATGATCATGGATACGAAAGGCCTCCAAGATATAGTGGACGTGAACGTGAACGTGATGATTATGGATATGATGATTATGATTATAATAGAGGTCGTGTGTCACAAAGCAGAGAGGATAGCCGTGAGAGAGATTATGAATATGGAAGTGGAAGGCATAGCTATGATTCTGATTATGAAAGAGGTGGTAGGAGAGAGGGTAGTTGGAGAAGGCGTGGGTCCCGTGATAGAAAAGGTTTGAGTAGAGAAAGGGATCAAAGTCCATACAGAAGGCATGAACGTTCTAGATCACGTGGACATGATGACCGTGTTAGGTCGAGATCTCCAAGAAGTCGTAGTCATGGCAGAAGTCATCGTGAGGACAGCTATGATGATGACAGGGACAGAGACAGAGACAGAGACAGACATGACAGGTCAGATAGAAGAAGAGATCGCGATGAATATCGTCACCATGAACATTATTCAGTGGTATGTGTAAATCATAATGCACTATTTAAAAAAAGTTCACATTCGATAGGTTTTTTCTTTCTTTCTTAGTTGGATGACTTGATTATCATTGTGTAGGTTCCATCTGCTACTGTTGTTGTGAAGGGTCTTTCCCAAAAGACAACTGAAGAAGATTTATATCAAATGCTTGTACTCTTTCTTCTCTCACTCATCTCTTTGCCATTGTTTCAATCATATTTGTTTAGTTTCTTATATCATACTTTTGTCACCATTTAGGCTGAATGGGGACCTCTTCGCCATGTTCGTGTCATTAAAGAACGAAACTCTGGTGTTTCTCGTGGATTTGCATTTATTGATTTCCCTACAACGGTATAAATTTAGGGTTTTTTTTTTTTTTTTTTTTTTTTTTTTGAATTTTTTGGTGCATAAATGTTGTGGCTTGTGAGTAGCATACTTATGAACTTATTGTTGGCTGCAAATCAAAATCAGGGATCTGCACGTTCGATGATGGATAAGATTGGAGATGAGGGTCTTGTTGTGGATGGTAGGAAGCTATTCTTTGAGTACAGGTAAATGCATGTCTGATGCTTAGTTTTATTTTAGAATATTTAGTTTCATTGTTACTTATCTGTTGTTTGTGTTGCAGTAGTAAACCAACTGGAGGAGCTGGTGGATCTGGGTTTGGGTCAGATGGTTCATCAAGGTCAGGGCACATGAACCACAGAAGCACAATGGTTCTTTCTGATTGGATGTGCACAATATGTGGTTGTGTTAATTTTGCACGGAGGACATCTTGCTTTCAGGTGTTCTATTATTTATAATTCAAAACATGTTGTCTTTTTCATTTTCTTGACCTTTTCAACTGAGTGTTGACCTTTGTTGAAATCAGTGTAATGAACCTAGAACAGACGATGCTCCTCTAGCAGATATGTCATCATCAAATACTAATTCATTTGGTAAGAAAGGGGAGACAGGTTAGTTTATCAACAGCTTAAAACTATCATGCCTGATTGAAGCATTTTTTTTTTTTAAACATGTTGTACTTTCAGGTCCCACACATGTTTTGGTTGTGAGAGGTTTGGATGAAAATGCTGATGAGGAAATGCTTCGTTATGAATTTTCTAAACACGCTCCAATTAAGGTACACATCATTTTTTGTGCTATAAGTAATGTATAATTTTTTATTTTTTGAATGATATATAATTGTGTTTACAGGATCTTCGACTTGTGAGAGACAAATTTACTCACGTCTCAAGAGGATTTGCATTTGTACATTTTCATTCGGTAAGTTTATATACACTTGTCACTTGTGGAACATTTTAGTATTTGATTATTCTTATCTGGATGTATTTTGAATCTCAGGTTGAAGATGCCACAAAAGCCCTTGAGGCAACAAATGGGACAACACTTGAGAAAAATGGCCAAATTTTGAGAGTTGCATATGCAAAAAGCATACTTGGACCAGGAACAGGGGCGTCCTCTTCTCACTCAAGTAGCCTTGCTGCTGCAGCAATTGAGGCTGCTGCATTTGCTCAGCAGGTAATGGAATAATTTGTTTTTTTTTATAAAATATATAAAATTCATATTAAAATGTTTTGTGTGGTTTGTAGTATGATGCTGTTGGATGGGCGCCAAAAGAGTATAATCCAGATGAGAAACAATCTAAGGGGCAACAAGAGCAGGGTGGAAATCCAAAAGATGCTTCGGCTCCTCAGTCTGGTTTTGTTTGGGATGAAGCATCTGGTTATTACTATGATGCTGCTTCTGGATTCTATTATGATGGAAATACAGGTTCTTTTTTCTTGATAAAGATAATTACAATATGGAATTATGGATGTATATGATCACTGATGTATTCCATACATACATTACAGGTCTATACTACGATGGTAACAATGGAATTTGGTATTCGTATGATCACCAGAGTCAACAATACGTCCCTTGTAATAATGATCAAAACGATAACAAAAAAGAAAAGGATGGTCCCAATACCAGAAAAGTAGTGATATCTGCAGCGGCTGCCACCACAACGACCGCTAGTTCGTTGGCGGATGCTGTTCAGGCGGCGGCAATAGCAGCAGAGAAAAAGGAGAAAGAGAAGATGAAAGAAATAAAACTTGCTTCAAAAAGTAGTATTTTGGCTAGCAAGAAGAAAATGAGCAACGTGCTTTCCATGTGGAAGCAGAGAAGCCACGAGAGTCAAGCACCACGAGATGCCAATCAGTCATCTTCATTAACAGAAGAAAAATCCAGCACTGTATCTGTATCTGTAACTGGTGGTGCTGGAAAGTTAAAAAATGAGGCAGCAGTTTCTTCTGTTAACACATCGGTCCAGTCAGCGAGCTTATCACATGCACAAGATGCACCAAAGGCTGTGGGAGTGGGAACTTTGAGAGGTGTGATAAGGGGGTCTGGTAGAGGGGTGGTGAAATCAGATACTACATATGTGGGGTCAGGGTCATCTGCAATTACAAATAATGTTGCATCAACAACCACAACAAGCATGGAAGTGCATAATTCTTGTGCAGTGCCATTTAGGACGGATGCATCTGCTTTAGGCTCTTACACACCGCCAGCAGCTACAGTGAGTGGTAGAAGACGGTTTTCAGAGGCGCCTGTACATGTACATGGACAGTCAGCAATGTCTGGTAAAGAACAACAGCAGCAGCAGCAGTATAGTGGTTATAGGGATCGAGCTGCTGAAAGGAGGAGTTTATATGGTTCGTCGTCCTTTGGGGATGATGTTGGCGTTGGGGATCCAAGTAAGCATTTGTGAATATAATTGTTTCAGTAGTCTTGTTATATTCATCTTATTAATTAATTAATGCTTTAAATATGAAAAAAGAGGAGGAGATGGATATGTCCTATGTAAAAGGACAGAGAATCTGTTTGATGATGGATAGGGATACTAGTATTATTATTGATTGTTTATTATGTATTGACTGTTTATTTATTTATTTAATATAATGGGTGGGCTTGTTTTTAAAAGATGGAGATTCGGGTATGAAAAGGGATTCAATGCCTTTTCCGCCTGGTGTTGGTGGGACACGTGGAGGTGGAGGTGGAGGTGGAGAGGCGGCAGGTGGGGGTAGTGGAAGTGGAAGTAGCTATGAGGTGATTACAGCTGAGAAGGCGATTGATGAGAGTAATGTTGGCAACCGGATGCTTCGAAACATGGGGTGGCAACAAGGCTTGGTAACTTTTCCAACTCTTTCCTTTTAATCAATCAGAAGAAATACAAACCATTATTTTTACAAAGTTTTGAGAGTTTGAATTGAATTGCAGGGGTTGGGGAAAGACGGGAGTGGGATGGTGGAGCCCGTGCAGGCACAAGCCACAGAAAAGAGAGCGGGACTCGGGAGTCAACCCAAGAAGGCGGTGGACCCTACCCTGGAGGTGCAAGCAGGTGATAGCTACCGGACTCTCATTCAAAAGAAAGCACTTGCCAGATTCCGAGAGATGTCATAGACCACATTTTGGATTGGATTGGATGAATCACATTATACTATCTTTTTTTGTCGTAAATGAGTAGAGGGTTTGGAAGCTTTAAGGTTTATGGTAACACTGCTTCCATTTTTATGTGATGAATTTAAGTGTGCTGCCTGCTGTTTACATTTCACTCTCTTGGAGTTTGATATAAAATTGTTTATAGGATTTAGGTTAGCTTTTGATGTTGATGATGGTGGGAATCACTTGGGGTTATTGATTTCTAAACCAAATGGATGTTCAAACTATATTGATGTTCCTATGTGCTAAAGAATGTTGAACATGATATTTTGGAATGCCATGAATCACGTAGACACTAACTATGAAGACAAAATACTACTTACATCCACACATCAATCAAGTTCCACATATGTCTCATAGTTACATCATATATTGTGGATTTTAAGCAATAGCTCTTTGTATCGGTCTTCTTGAAGATGCATGGCCTTCTGTTTGATATCAGTTAATTGAAGAGTTATGTCGTCATGTTTGATAATGTGTTCGGGTTCACAACTCCTTGAATTCTGACTTGGATAAAACTCAACTGCTTCATCATTGGATGCTTATGCGTGAAATGGTTTCCTAATTGTTTCAATGTATAATGTGATATCACATGTTTTGAGCATGCATGTAGTATAACAAACCTACACTTTAGTCTAGTCCTCCACCATGGTATCAACATGTTTCTATTGCAACCGGACATGTTAATATTAATCGCTAGGTTAAACAGTCAAAGTGGCATAACAAACTAGCATTAACAGGACAATGCCTACTATTAAGCAAATGCGGACTCACTTCAGATGTGCAAATGCAGCGGCTACTCCATATAGAGGTTGAATCGACACTTACACTATGATTTTGCTTTGCAATCATATTATATAAACTATTTGGACTGAATGCTAAATTGATATGGAATCAATTATATATGATTTTTATTACAGTATGCTCTACGTTCATTAATAAAATATATTAAAAAAAAACAACAAAACTGTTATTTAAAAATAAATAATCCTATAAAAAAGTATGATAAATGATAAAAATTCTATTTGTTTCTCCTTGGTAATTATTGCAAAGTTTGAGGACATTGTTTATGTTTATCTTTCTTTTTTAAGAAATTTATTATGTGTAACATATTGCATTTTCTACTAATTATATATGTAGCGATTGATAATTTATGCAACATAATGATCACTAATTAAAACAAAATATGAAAGATGATTTTTAAAATTTGTCATAATGAAAATAAGAGATATTTGCAAAAATGACATGAAGAATCTTACTTTATCACATTATATGACTATGTGATTCATACTTTCAAATCATAAACACACATATTCATACTTTCAAATAATTAAATACATGAAAAATCTTACTTTATCACGTTATATAACTCCGTATCGATTCATACTTTCAAATCATATACACATATATTCATATATTTAGAAACCTATATTCTCATATCTCAATTACCTTAGAAGAGATTTTTATATCTTGTATCTCTATATATATATATATATATATATATATATATATATATATATATATATATATAATGATTGAGTCACATAATCAATTTTCAAACCGGCCAAGTATGTACTTTTGCTGGATATAGTTATAATATATTCATAGTTATTATATGTTATATTTTTGCTTTGCATACATTATATTTGTAGGTTTTTATATGTTATACAATAGGATAAAAATTAACGGTAAATTTAATTAGACAAAATTGCAAAAATGGTCCCTGTGGTATGATTTTTTTGGGTTTTTAGTCCAAACCTCGACTTTTTTGGTTTTGTGGTCATTTTGAACTAGTTTTGTTGTGTTTTTAGTCCTCTGAATAGTCATTTGAAATGACTGTAATAACTTGGGGTATTTATTTTTCATTTCTTCTTAAATCTATTACTAATTTATTTATTTTAGTAATTAAAAAAAAATAAGAAGGACCCACCTTCTCTCTCGTCTTCTTCCTAAAAAGAACACACACAGTTTGAAATTGGTTTTGTAATTCAAGAACTCAAGACCAAAAGCATCAGATGCACACCTATATTTGTTTTTGAAATCGATTTTGTATTTCATTTATGAAACCGATTTTGTATTTCGTTTCTGGAACTTGATTTCAAAAATTAAAACACACACACAAACAAATTAGTTTTGGGGGATGAAGTCGTATGCACAAATCGATTTCCAGAATCGATTTTTGTTTTTTTTTTGTTTCAGAAATGATTTGAAAAACAAATGATTCATATTCGATATTGTTCCACCTGTTACTTGTGATTTCATCGCCCTTGACCCAATTACCACCGCCAGCTGCACTCTGTGATTCCCCCCACCCACCGCTGCTGGCAATCCGTAGCCACCACTGAACGCCTTCGTTCTCCATTTCCACTGGCATGTAACAGATCTGCAGCATCAGGAGGAGCAACTGTAGCCGATTACTGTTACCGGTGTTTACACCTCTTAAACCACTATCGCTACGAAAGGGGTGAACGGAACCCTCGCCGATGCCGATCGGAGATCCAAAACCGCGAAATTCGCAGTGGAGATTCTCGGGGAGGAGCTTCGAGCTGTGGAGGTGAGTGGTGGGGGAGATATTGAGAGAAGAGAGCACACTACATACATCTTCATCCACATCGATTGAAGGAGGAAAAGAGCTTGCTATCTGATCCCGATCGTACCCCGACAAAACACCGGAATCGGTGAGAGCCCCCGACGAAAATGACTGAAAAGTACCTTCGTTCTTGAGGAAGAAGACGAAGAGGAAGAGTTACTCCTTATTTCTTGGTTTTTTCTTAAACAACACACGCTCCAAATTTTCAGATTTGTTCTTGAGGAAGAAGACGATCAGAGAGAGGGCGGGGCCCAATGTTTATTAATAATAAAACATTAAATTAAATAGAAAAAATATAAAAAAATATGGCATTTTAGTCCTTTCAGTTTTTCGGGGATCAAAACCACATAAATTAGGCCAAAAGGACTACCAATCCAAAAAAACCGTGGTTTAACACAATTTTTGCAATTTTGTCATTTAATTATTAAATGGTTTTAAATTTCAAAACTTTAAAAGCTGAGGATGGATGTGATTGGAGGGTAATCAACTCAAAACACACGATGGCTGCTGGTAAGATCGTGAAACTCCCCCAACCCATTGAAAAATTTCGAGAAATTCATAAGAATCTCTCCCTCAGGTCCTCACCCAAGCTTTGGCATGATCACGAGAACGAGGATGCAGGCGAACCCATTTTACGCCTAAACCATCACATCTTGAGCAAATTAGAGTCATGTTCAACCGTTACACTCAGAGAATTCAACCAAGTACACGCACAGCTCATTCTTTCAGGTCTCTTTCAACATTCCCTTGCATCGGGTAGGGTGATGAAGAAGCTCTGTTCTTCTCCATCTACTGTGTTTCACGCTGTTAATCTTTTTCATGGGGTAGATGAACCCGATTCCTTCTTATGTAACACTATTATGAGAGGCTTTGTGAATGCGACCGAACCGCTTAGAGCTTTGGAATTTTACCGTCGAGAAATGATTGCGAAGTTCATCCCTGCCAACCATTACACATTTCCTTTGCTGGTGAAGATTTGCGCTGAATTGGGGTTGGTTAGAGAAGGGGAAAAGGCTCACACCCGGGTCTTAAAAGAAGGTTTTGAGTTGGATTTATATGTGCGCAATGCATTGATTCATATGTACGCGGTTTGCGGGAGAATAAGGGATGCACAGATGGTGTTTGATTTGAGTTGGGAGTCGGATATGGTGACTTGGAATTCAATGATTGATGGGTATGTGAAGAATGGAATGGTTGGCCATGCACGCAATCTGTTCGATGAAATGCCTGAGAGGGATGTATTTAGTTGGAACTCCATGATTGCTGGTTATGTTTGGATTGGGGACATGGTGGCAGCACAAGAGTTGTTTGATAGGATGCCATGCAGAGACATTGTTTCTTGGAATTGTCTGATTGATGGGTATGCTAAAATTGGAGATATCGTGTTTGCACGTAAATTTTTTGATTGGATGCCATGCAGGAACGTAGTTTCATGGAATACCTTGTTAGCTCTTTACACTCGCTCCAAAAATCACAACGAGTGTTTGAATCTTTTTGATGATATGTTGGAGGAACAGGATGTGAAGGCAAACGAAGCAACTCTGATGAGTGTCTTAACTGCATGTGGACACTTGGGAAGGCTGGATAGGGGTGAACAGCTCCATTTGTATATGAAGAACAACAAGAACATCATAGTGGATGCGTTACTTTCAACTGCTTTGTTGACAATGTATGCGAAATGTGGATCAATGGACCTTGCTCAACAGGTGTTTGATGAAATGCCAGAGAGAACAGTAGTTTCATGGAATTCAATGATAAGTGGATATGGAATGCACGGACATGGAGAAAAGGCTTTACAAATGTTCCAAGACTTGGAGAAAAGTGACTTGGTGCCAAATGATGCTACTTTTGTGTGTGTTCTTAGTGCGTGTTCACATGCAGGAATGGTTTTGGAGGGATGGTGGTATTTTGACCTGATGCAACGAGTTTACATGATTGAACCAAAAGTTGAGCACTATGGTTGTATGGTTGATCTCCTTTCACGAGCTGGTTTGATGAAAGATTCTGAAGATATGATCAAGAACATGTCCATGGCTAAAGGACCTGCTTTATGGGGAGCCTTACTATCAGCTTGCAGGACTCACTCAAATCTAGAACTTGGAGAAATGGTGGCAAAGAGGCTTATTGAATTGGAACCTAATGATGTTGGGCCATATGTGTTGTTATCAAATATATATGCTGCTGGAGAGAGATGGGATGATGTTGAAAATGTGAGAGAGATGATGATGAAGAAAGGGTTACATAAATTGGCTGGATCAAGCCTGGTTCAATTTGGAAATTCTGATGTTGAATCAAATGGAGGTCATTTAGTTCATAAGAGGAGATTAGTTTACTCCATGCTGAGTGATATGGGTGTTCAAATGAAAATGTCATACAAAAATACATGATCATTCTTTAGAGAGTTCATATACACAAGTAAATATTGTTGTTTGTTAAATTTGATATTTCTGTAATAAAGAAAAATTATGTTTTTCCAATAGTTGATTGACAGGTCAAATAGTGCTTGGAGTAGCATCTTGAAACTTGAAAGTACTTCCATTAAAAAATAGTACCCCACTCCTTACTTCAAGGAAATTGCATTTTTTAGAAGCATCACATCATTGCTTTTGCCTTAAAGAAACCATTTTAATTATATCCACAAATCATATTAAAAGATAGGACTTTTATCCGTTAAAACTTTATGCTTAATAAATGGATACACTTTTACAAATGAAAGGATAATGAACTTTGGTACAACTTTTAACAAAATAAAAGAAGAAAATAAATAATCATAACATCAAATATAATAATATCTTATAACTATTCAAAAAAATTTAAACCGACATACTGTAGACAAATTACTCTATGCTTATTCTCGTATATATTTTTGATGGTACGATGAATTAGTTTCTTATTCCACTTGTACCCCTGTGTCATATATGTCTCCCTTCTTCCAATTCTCAGGTATTATATTAACTGGAACAACCCATTTTTCATCTCCATCTTCACCACTAAATAGCATTCTTAAAGACAATGATCCACTCGGTGGAGAGTTTGTTGTGAAAACTGATCCATAGCTTCTATCCAATAGTTTACAAACGAAATTTTTTGTCTACATATGACAAATAGCAAACTAACATGTGAGAAAAATGTAGATAACTAATTTTGTTACATTTTTTATATATATGATTTTGAATTATTACCTCACATAGTTGCACAGCAGTAATGTCGTTTTGGCCTTGTTGGTACCATATGACAAAAGCAAGGTAATACGGGTAGTCACTGCTCTCATCTATCTTGATGGTGATGTTATTCTTCGGGTAACTGCATGAAACCCTGTGGAGGAGGTGGAGATTTTTTAATATTTTCTGACACAAAATAAATAAATATATAAATATGTTGATCATACTTAATCATCATGTTACCTTCTATATTCAATATCTACAACTCCTTGTGATAGTAAAGATGTTTCTGCATTTGTAGATTGAGCCATCTTCCGGAAGGCTTTCTTGCTCATAATGAAGTCTGTTCCATGACTGGATCCTTGGTCAGTTATAACAACATTCACTCCTTCATCTGAACAATCATTACTGTTGGTGCACCTTACCTGATCATTAATATATATGAAAAAAGTAATTAAATAATTTGTTATATATAATATATATAGCCTTGTTTAAATATATATATATATATATATATATATATATATATATATATATATATATATATATATATATATATATATATATGGGAAAAGGGAATATACATTACAGCCCCACCTAAGCTTAGGTACTAAACCTCTTGAAAATACATTGTTTTACTATATAAAGATTATGGTTAATGGATTCACGATTAATATTTCAAGATGTAAATTCAAGATCGACACAATAGCGTTTAGGGTTTAGGGTTTAGGGTTTAGGTTTAGGGTTTAGGGTTTAGGGTTTAGGTTTAGGGTTTAGGGTTTAGGGTTTAGGGTTTAGGTTTAGGGTTTAGGGTTTAGGGTTTGGATTTAGGGTTTAGGGTTTAGGTTTAGGGTTTAGGGTTTAAATTTAGGGTTTAGGGTTTAGGTTTAGGGTTTAGTAATGTTCACTTGGGTGAAGTAATAAACGATAATTGAGGAAAGAAAACAGAGATGGTAAAACGATAATGAAAGAAATAAATGTTATGGAGGATGATATATTTACCAAGTGAAACCAAACCGGGTATATTTAGCATGTTAAAACGACATATTTTAGAGGTTAGTACCTAAGCTTAGGTGGAGCTGTAATGTATATTCCCTATCCCCATATATATATATATATATATATATATATATATATATATATATATATATATATATATATATATATATATATATATATATATATATATATATATATAGAGAGAGAGAGAGAGAGAGAAAGAGAAAAGAGAATATACATTACAGCCCCACCTAAGCTTAGCTACTAAACCTCTTGAAAATACATTGTTTTACTAGATAAAGATTACGGTTAATGGATTCACGATTAATACTTCAAGATGTAAATTCAAGATCGACACAATAGGGTTTAGGGTTTAGATTTAGGGTTTAGGGTTTAGGTTTAGGGTTAGGGTTTAGGGTTTAGGGTTTAGATTTAGGGTTTAGTGTTTAGGTTTAGGGTTTAGGGTTTAGGGTTTAGATTTAAGGTTTAGGGTTTAGATTTAGGGTTTAGGGTTTAGGTTTAGGGTTTATGGTTTAAGTTTAAGGTTTAGTAATGTTCACTTGGGTGAAATAATAAACGATAATTGAGGAAAGAAAACAGAGATGGTAAAACGATAATGAAAGAAAGAAATGTTATGGAGGATGATATATTTACCAAGTGAAACCAAATCGGGTATATTTAGCATGTTAAAACGACATATTTTAGAAGTTTAGTACCTAAGCTTAGGTGGGGTTGTAATGTATATTCCCTATCCCCTATATATATATATATATATATATATATATATATATATATATATATATATATATATATATATATATATATATATATATATATATATATATATATATATATATATATATATATATTGTGTTGTGTTTATGACCTGGTAGCAAGCACCACAGCCTACACCATCTCTGTAAAGATCAGATGCAGCTGCTACATATCCATTATTAATCGTTGCTCCCAATGAGCCATATCCACATCTCCCAGCTGCAAAAAATCATCAAAGATTCGAATCATTACAAATTAAGTTACAATCATATATATACGTATGCATGTTTATATATATATATATATATATATATATATATATATATATATATATATGTTTGAGTTCTCACTTTCCGATCCTTTGTCATCAGAATCTGGGTAGTATGCTGCTCGAGAATGGATGAAAGGGTCATCTGATGCGCTTTGTGCAGGATTTATCACAGAAAAGATCAAAGCCGAAACTATGAAGAGAATATGAAGTGACAATGTCATTTTGGGAATCAAGATTGTTATAACTTATACAGAAGAAGCAAATGGATATCAATGGAGAGAAGATTGGTTTTGTATTGAAGCAAACAATTTAATGTTTGTAGTATTTATAGTGAATGAAATGAGTATGTGGTTGGTAGTATTTTCTATGCTTTGACACTTTGTGTTGAATTTCGTTTGTTCCTCTCATCAACTTGCTTGGATATGGAAACTACTTGGAAACACTTTGATAACTTGAATTCTCCTCCATATTTTACTATTTTACTTTTTTCATATTGAAACCAGTGGCTGAAATTTCAATTACAAATAAGTGCTTGTCATTTTCATATATGGATGAAGTATATATAGGTATATTAGTCATATATTTGATGTATAATATCAGGGACCATTTTTTTTTATTGGTTACACGATTTGAAAACTTGGACCTGAGCTTGGCAAACAAGACTGAGATTGATAATATTTTGTGCATTGGACAAAGAAAGAGGGCTGCTAAAGAATTCTTATTTTGAAAACAAAAAAGAATTTTTTGAAATGGAAGTAAAACAGTGAGGGGAAGTTAGGTGCTTTAGCACTAAATATGTATATTCAACTTAAGCCTATGCTCATGTTCCCATTTGTGCTAATAATCACAGTAGGCCCTAATTAGCTTCCTGGATGAGGAAATATAAAATATTATATATATGTTTTTTGCCTTTTTGTTCAAAGTATCGAAAGGTTTCAACTACATGGCAAATGAAATATCCATATTATAAGGGTGTTCAAAGATATAAAAACGTTTTTTTCAATTCCAAAAGAAGACTAACTATATATTAATGTTGAAATTTACTTTTTAATCAAGGTGTCTAATGTAAACTCATTCATTTGAAAATATGCTGTTTTAAAAAATGCATAAAGAAGAGGTGCTGGTATGTTGTTATCTTGAAGCCACTATTTGTTGAGTTTCCCTTTTCACTGTTGAATTTTGCTATTTTTTTTTAAATAAAATATCGGATGCTTAATTTCATAAAAATAAATCTTAGTTACTGTTGAATTTTGCTAAGGAACATGATTTTTAAACTAGGGCTACTAAGACATAAAAGCCACTCAACAACATCAATCGTGACCACTTTGGGGCTAGTTAGGTTTTACTTTTAGTCTATTATTCGTAATAATATTTTGTATATATTGGTAATCAATTCCTTGGTCCAAGTTAACCGCATATTTGGATGTTGATGTTCACTAAATTTTCGACACACTTCTAGTTTCACTATCTCAGCTTTGGAAGAATGTAGGTTTATGGACATGATTGACAAATGTTGATAATAACTAGGGTTTTTGAAATAAGTCCTTAAGTTTGTTAAATTTATCGGTTTTATCATGTGATAATTTTTTGTTTGTTAATGTCCAAAGTTTGTCATTTTTTTTCAATTTTGTCATTGTTACACGTAATAGTAGGTTTTCACGGACAAAACCGACAAAATTTGACAAACTTAAGGACTTTCATGTCAAATTTGGAAAATATACTTGGAGTAAAAACATAAAAGATTTGTAAACCTAAGTTTTTTTTTTTTTTTTTTTTTTTTTTTTGGCAATTTTGATTTCATACTTAAGGTTTTCTTTTGCAAGTTTAGGGCAAAAATAAAAAAAACTTGGCAAACTTGCAACGCCCCATTCCTGGTACGTATTTAGTCCATTAATTGCTCATTTTATAAGAGCTACTCGACGAGTTGGAAGCCCTAACTCGTCGAGTAGATGCCAGCTTGATCGCGGGGTTAAGTGGACTACTCGACGAGTCGGGAATAGACTCGGCGAGTAGGTCCATCAGGAGGAAACCCTAATCCTTAGGGTTTGCACCCTATTTAATCAACATTATGGGTCTCCACCCCAGCCTCCATCACCTCCACAACCCATTCTCGAAACCCTACTTAGTTTTGGTGAAGTATTGAGCTAGTTCTTGCCATTTTGTGATCTTAAGCTTGAAGAAGGAAGAAAAAGCTTGGAGTTGCAGAAGGAAGGTTGGAGATCCAGAGCTAAGGATTCATTGTTGTCTTCATAAAGGTATAAAGCTTATACCTTGGCTATTATTCAATTAGATCTCTCCTCTAGCTTGAATATTGTGAGTTTTGGGGCCATTTCCAAGGCTATTCCGAGATTTGAACTCTTGGGGATGTAGAAACTTCAGATCTGGGCTCTATTGAGCTCTAGAGGCTCAAAGTTGCCACCTTTATGCAACCATAGTCTATGTAATGACTTAGATCTCCATTTCTAGCTTGAAATGAGTGTTTTGGTCTTATATCTTCATACATACACGTAAAGTTAGCAACTTTACGTGTTAAGTTAGCCTTAGGAGCCCAGATCTATGAGTTAGAAGCATTGGAATCATTTAGAATCGACTGTATAGTTTTAGCATGCAAGGAACTCGCCGAGTTGTTCTTATGACTCGGCGAGCCGGGTCGAGTTTCCCAAACCTTTTCTGGTTGTGAGTGAGACCATGGAGTGGGGGGGGTGACTCAGTGAGTTGGACAAGATTAGGACTCGGGAGCTAAAGGACTCGACGAGTCCAAGGAGGGACTCGGCGAGTAGAGTCGAGATGTCTCGATTATTATGACAGAAAGAACTCGACGGGTCAGAAGAAGGACTCGACGAGTTGACTCAGGGGACCACGAGTTGGGATGACTGGGGTTGACCTTGACTTGACTTTGGCCAGGACGTTGACTTTGACCAAGGGTAAAACGGTCATTTTACCCTAAGAAGGATTATCAGTTTTTGATTAAAGTGTTGTTATGGAATTTATAGCCGGAGAGTCGCCGGAGCAGCAGACAGGGATCCCTCACCCAGTTTTTTCAGCAGTCAGTCATACGATGTGAGTTTCCTTCCAGTAGGAACGGGTCTACGACCACAATGCCGGCCCGTTTAGATGATAGTAGTTCCGGACTTCGGTCCGATGCCGGGGTGGTCACGAGAAGTAGCTATGTATGCTTGATGTCTTCGTGATTCATGCATGTTTATGTTATGTGTATATGTTCCGGACTCCGGTCCGATGCCGGGCAAGCCCGATGCAGTATATGTGATTATGTTATATGTTCATGTTTATGTTATGTTTAGTTTATTCCGGACTTTGGTCCGATGCCGGGCAGGGCCCGATGCAGTGGGCGGGGCCCAATTTATGCCGGACTTCGGTCCGATGCCGGGCGGGGCCCGATGCAGTGGGCAATGCCCAATATTTGTTATATGTGTTATTGTATGGTATGTGGTAGTTCGGGGGAGCTCACTAAGATTCGTGCTTACAGTTTCAGTTTTGGTTTCAGGTACTTCAACTAGCAAGGGAAAGGGCTCGGGATGATGGCATGGCACACACCACCGTTTTCTTAGCCTGGGAGTTTACTCTGATATTTTATATGAGATTGTGTTATGATGACAGATTTTATGAGATTTTGAGATACATGTTTTATGATCTTATACTATGGCAATGATATTCATGTTTGTTAAATGATTTTGAAAACGAAATTTTTGGGTTGTATTTTTGGGATGTTTCAAGTTGGTATCAGAGCCTTGGTTTGAGGGATTCGGGCACGCTTTCGGGTGTGTCTGAACTCAAACTAAGGAATTGGTATAGAAATTTTCAAAAAGAAAATCAATTTTCGCAAAAGAAAAGAGTTTTAGAAAAAGCAAAAAGAATTTCTAGAAAGAAAAGAACTTTGAAAAGAGAAAAGGGTGTGGTGCATGCAATCAGCCGAGCTCAAGTAAGTAATCCCAAATTGCCCATACAAGTTTATACTATGTTATGATTATCAGCTTTATTAGAACAACATGCTAGATTAGGACTAAGGATCTAGGAAGGATGCCTTATGTGCCTGTTATATGTGTTTCAGCTCTACGAGAACCGCATGCTAGTATAGATTTTTCTGTATGATAGCTAGAGTAGTATATGCTTGACTATGTGTACTTGATGCTCGAATGCTGCTTGCTTCGTGCTTTTAGGAGTCGTAGTTATCTTTTACTAGCTAGTAAATGAATATGTTACGTTACATATTGCGAGGATTAAATAATTTCAGAAGGTTAGGTCTAGCTCTATTGCGCAACTCTTGTTTGAGTCCAACCGTTGTAGGGTAGGATCTCTCATTCGAAGAATTATCTAGTCTTAGTGATATGTAATAGTATTCACGAGCTAGTTAGAGGAAGGTAGCAGGGACTTCTTATGCAGCTGATAGCGGAGAGTGGGTTGGTGATTACCCTAGGGCTAGCCTAGGAGGAGTTAGCATGAGATCAGCAGCAGTAGTAGTAGAAGGGACTTGGTGGAGTCAAGGCAGCTCTTGAGGAAAGTACGGATAGATGTGGAAGGTAGTATGGGCCCGTACTACTGAAAGCAGAGGATCCGTACTCGAATCAAGGAAGGCTGGGATGAGACCAGGGAACTTGTAGTGTATGTGATCCCTCCAGTTATATTAGTATTCCGACGTTTATTATGATGTGTTTTCAGAATGGTGGTTTTACGCTCTAGAACAGCAGTGGGTAGCTCAGGTGCAGGAGAGGGATCGGGCTCAGGCTCTGGACCCGGGCAGATAGATGAGCAGACCAGGGAGTTCATCTCCTCGGAGGTCACACGCAGCATACTAGACTAGACTCCTGTGATTTTTGGATCAGTCAAGGAGGGTATCTTAGAGCTTCTGGATGAGAAGCCGAGCGCGTTCCGTACTGAGATAGCGACTATGATGGGATCGCGCACATTGACTTTCAGGGAGTTCAGAGCTTGTGGAGCTCCCGACTACCATGGAGCTCGGGACCCCATTGCGAGTACCAGATGGTTGACAGATGGTGCCAACGCGTTCCGTACCAGCAGATGTCCCGAGGGGGACAAGGTCAGATTAGCATCCTGTCTTCTGAAGGACAGGGCACGAGATTGGTGGGAGGAGGTCGGGAGAGCCATTGGAGATGATACTGTGTTGGATGCGATGACCTGGAGTGATTTCACCACCAGGTTCAGGGCCGAGTTTGCACCTGTCATTGAGGTGCAACAACTTGCTAGGGAGTTTCAGGACCTCCAGCAGACGACAGAGACTGTGGCGGAGATTACCGCCAAGTTTAGGGAGAGGGCCCTTCTCGTTCCGCAGTATGTGGCGGACGAGGAGATGAAGAAGGCCCGATATCATGAGATGTTGCGGAGTGATATCTGCCAGTTTGTGAGCCACTCCAGTTGCAAGATGCTGGAGGACATGATTGCGAGGGCTCGTGAGAGGGAGATTGATCTAGAGATGGAGAGGAAGAGGAAGCCAGAGGTGGCGTCTGGCGCAGCGGGTTCGGGCAAGAAGCCCAAGGTGGTTGATCACAGGTCTAGGGGACAGCAGAGCCACAGTCGGAGTGGCAAGTGTGGCAGGTTGCACGATGGGGTGTGCACGGCGGGGAGTTCCGGCTGCTTCAAGTGCAGTCGGACTGGGCATATGAGTAGAGATTGTACAACTACTACCACTACCACCACAACATCATCCGATCTGATTTGCTTCCATTGCAATCAGAGGGGACACAAGAAGTCCCAGTGTCCAAGTTTAGCATCAGCAGGACAGGTGGTGGTACCCGCTCCTACCACACTGAGGATTACAGACGGGCGACAGGGTCGTGCTGAGGCGCCAGTGGCGAAGAGCAGAGCCTTCTAGTTGACAGCAGAGGAGGCACGAGCGACTCCTGATGTGGTTGCTGGTATGTATTTTTCTCCATCTTCTCTTTATTACTTTTGATTATTACTCATGTTGATGCGTTGTTTATAGGGTCGTTCCTAGTGAACGACATTTCAGCTATGGTATTGTTTGATTCGGGGGCTAGCCGATCGTTTGTGTCGCTTGCACTTAGCAAGCGATTTAGCAGAGCTCCGGGGGAGCTGGATTGCCCACTTGATGTTGAGATAGCGGATGATAGGACCGTCAGGGTCGCCGGAATTCATAGAGGATGTACACTTCGGTTATTTGATGAGCGGTTTTCAGTGGACTTGGTTCCTATTCCCCTACGAGGGAATAAGGTTATCGTGGGGATGGATTGGTTGAGCCCCAATGGGGCGGTTATAGATTGTGAGCAGCAGTTGGTGAGGGTTCACACTCCTAGTGGGGGAGAGTTAGTGATTCAGGGTGAGAGACCACAACGCGGACCGATTCTCTGCTCAGCAGCGAGAGCGAGACGTTACTTTCAGCAGGGTTGCGCGGGATATGTTGCTTACGTCATGGATACCCGGGATAAGGGTAAGACAACGGTCGATGATGTACCAGTAGTGCGAGAGTACCCGGAGGATTTGCTTGGGATACCTCCAGAGAGACAGGTTGAGTTCCCAATTGACCTGGTCCCTGGTGCGACTCCGATAGCCAAGGCACCATATCGGTTGGCTCCTCCCGAGATGCAGGAGTTGTCTACGCAGTTGCAGGAGCTTCTAGACAAGGTTTTTATCAGGCCGAGCAGTTCACCATGGGGAGCACCGATCCTGTTTGTGAAGAAGAAGGACGGGTCGCACCGTATGTGCATTGATTACCGGGAGCTGAATAAGGTAACAGTGAAGAACCGTTACCCACTCCCGAGGATAGATGATTTGTTCGACCAGCTTCAGGGAGCATCTTGGTTTTCCAAGATCGATCTACGGTCCGGATATCACCAGATGCGGGTCAGAGATGATGATGTGCAGAAGACCGCTTTTAGGACCCGCTATGGTCATTATGAGTTTGTGGTGATGCCATTTGGCTCACCAATGCTCCAGCCGCGTTCATGGATCTCATGAACCGCGTGTGCAGACCGATGCTGGATCGGTCTGTGATAGTATTCATTGATGATATCTTGGTTTATTCCAAGACTGAGGAGCAGCACGAGGAACACCTGAGGGAGGTGCTTGAGACCTGGAGGAGGGAGAGACTTTTCGCAAAGTTCTCCAAGTGCGAGTTCTGGTTGCGCGAGGTGCAGTTTCTGGGGCACCTTGTCAACTAGAAGGGTATATTAGTAGATACAGCCAAGATTGAGGCCGTGATGCAGTGGGAGGTCCCGAGGTCTCCATCCGAGATTCGGAGCTTCCTGGGATTGGCAGGGTACTACAGGAGATTCATCCAGGATTTCTCCAAGATAGCAGTTCCGCTGACCCGACTGACCAAGAAGTCGGTGGTGTTTCGTTGGGGTCCTGAGCAGCAGACAACCTTTGAGACGCTCATGCAGTGACTGTGCGAGGCGCCGATTCTCACCCTGCCAGAGGGAGTAGATGACTTTGTAGTATACTGTGACGCTTCGATCACAGGTATGGGAGCAGTGTTGATGCAGCGGGGGCATGTGATAGCTTATGCATCGAGACAGTTGAAGCCTCACGAGGCTAACTACCCGACACATGATTTGGAGCTGGGGGTGGTGGTGTTCGCCCTCAAGATTTGGCGGCATTACCTTTATGGAGTCCGGTGTGCTATCTACACGGACCACAAGAGCTTGAGGTACCTTATGGATCAGCCGAATCTGAATATGAGGCAGCGTCGGTGGTTAGACGTGGTAAAGGATTACGACTGTAAGATCCTTTATCACCCGGGCAAGGCCAACGTAGTGGCCGACGCCCTGAGCCGCAAGGCGGTGGCGGCTCCGATCCGAGATATGTATCTGAGGATGACAGTGATCACTCCACTGCTGGAGCAGATTAGGGAGGCGCAGGTTGAGGGTCTGAAGGAGGAGCGCCGGAAGTGCGAGAGGATAGTGGGCCAAGTAGCTTCATTTGATTACGATAGTCAAGGATTGTTGACCTTACATGGGAGGGTCTGGGTACCATAATGGGGCGGAGTACAGCAGGTGTTGATGGATGAGGCCCATAAGTCTCGGTTCTCCATCCACCTAGGGGTGACGAAGATGTACATAGATCTTCGCCCCGATTACTGGTGGCCCTGCATGAAGCGGGACGTAGCGTGGTATGTGGAGAGATGCCTGACCTGCAGGAAGGTCAAGGCAGAGCACCAGAGGCCTCACGACAAGATGCAGCCGTTAGACATTCCCTTGTGGAAATGGGAGGATATCACGATGGACTTCATTACTAAGCTTCCCAGGACCGCGCGTGGGGTTGATTCGATATGGGTCATCGTGGATCGGTTGACCAAGAGCGCCCATTTTATACCGATCCAGGAGAGCATCTCGACCGAGAAGTTGGCCGAGATTTATGTGCGAGAGGTAGTGGCACGTCATGGAGTGCCTGTATCGGTGGTGTCAGACCGAGATGTCCGGTTTACTTCCAGGTTTTGGAAGCGGTTTCACGACGAGATGGGTACTCGTCTCCATTTGAACACCGCTTTCCACCCCCAGATGGACGGGCAGAGCGAGAGGACGATTCAGACCCTCGAGGACATGCTTCGGGCGTGTGTGCTAGATTTCGATGGCTGTTGGGATACGTATCTTCCGTTAGCGGAATTTTCGTATAACAACAACTATCACTCCAGTATAGACCGGCCTCCCTTCGAGATGCTCTACGGGAGGAAGTGTAGGACCCCAATCTGTTGGGGTGAGGTCGGTCAGAGAGTCATGGGGAGTACGGAGGTAGTACTCAAGACCACGGAGCGGATTCAACAAGTCCGGAGCAGGCTCCAGACTGCTCAGAGTCGGCAGAAGAGTTACGCCGACAAGCGGCGTTCGGACTTGGAATTTCAGGTGGGCGATATGGTCCTCCTGAAAGTGTCACCCTGGAAGGGTGTTATCAGATTTTGGAAGTGGGGCAAGCTTGGTCCCCGGTTCATTGGTCCATTTAGGGTTTTGGCCCGGGTGGGTCGGGTTGCCTATCGGTTAGATCTTCCAACAGAGCTCAGCCAGATCCACAACACGTTCCATGTTTCTCAGTTGCAGAAGTGCTTACTGGATGATTCAGCAGTGGTACCCCTGGAGGACATTCAGGTTGACGATAGCCTGAACTACATCGAGAGACCCGTGACGATTTTAGATCGCAAGACGAAGGAGCTGAAAAAATAGAGGGTAGAGTTAGTGAAGGTGCAGTGGCAGCACCGCAAGGGTTCGGAGTAGACGTGGGAGCCCGATGAGGAAATGAGGGAGCATTACCCGGAGTTGTTTTCAGATTCAGCAGACTTCGAGGACGACGTCTAAGACAAGTGGGGGAGAATTGTAACGCCCCGTTCCTGGTACGTATTTAGTCCATTAATTGCTCATTTTATAAGAGCTACTCGACGAGTTGGTAGCCCTAACTCGTCGAGTAGATGCCAGCTTGATCGCGGGGTTAAGTGGACTATTCGACGAGTCGGGAATAGACTCGGAGAGTAGGTCCATCAGGAGGAAACCCTAATCATTAGGGTTTTCACCCTATTTAATCAACATTATGGGTCTCCACCCCAGCCTCCATCACCTCCACAGCCCATTCTCGAAACCCTACTTAGTTTTGGTGAAGTATTGAGCTAGTTCTTGCCATTTTGTGATCTTAAGCTTGAAGAAGGAAGCAAAAGCTTGGAGTTGCAGAAGGAAGGTTGGAGATCCAGAGCTAAGGATTCATTGTTGTCTTCATAAAGGTATAAAGCTTATACCTTGGCTATTATTCAATTATATATCTCCTTTAGCTTGAATGTTGTGAGTTTTGGGGCCATTTCCAAGGCTATTCCGAGATTTGAACTCTTGGGGATGTAGAGACTTCAGATCTGGGCTCTATTGAGCTCTATAGGTTCAAAGTTGCCACCTTTATGCAACCATAGTCTATGTAATGACTTAGATCTCCATTTCTAGCTTGAAATGAGTGTTTTGGTCTTATATCTTCATACATACACGTAAAGTTAGCAACTTTACGTGTTAAGTTAGCCTTAGGAGCCCAGATCTATGAGTTAGAAGCATTGTAATCATTTAGAATCGACTGTATAGTTTTAGCATGCAAGGAACTCGCCGAGTTGTTCTTATGACTCGGCGAGCCGGGTCGAGTTTCCCAAACCTTTTCTGGTTGTGAGTGAGACCATGGAGTGGGGGGGGGGGTGACTCAGTGAGTTGGACAAGATTAGGACTCGGGAGCTAAAGGACTCGACGAGTCCAAGGAGGGACTCGGCGAGTAGAGTTGAGATGTCTCGATTATTATGACAGAAAGAACTCGACGGGTCAGAAGAAGGACTCGACGAGTTGACTCATGGGACCACGAGTTGGGATGACTGGGGTTGACCTTGACTTGACTTTGGCCAGGACGTCGACTTTGACCAGGGGTAAAACGGTCATTTTAACCTAAGAAGGATTATCAGTTTTTGATTAAAGTGTTGTTATGGAATTTATAGCCGGAGAGTCGCCGGAGCAGCAGACAGGGATCCCTCACCCAGTTTTTTCAACAGTCAGTCATATGATGAGACAATGAATCAAGTATTGAACGAATTAGAGTGTAAATTCAAAGTAGAATTGAAAGATTTGAACACCGATGTAAATATGATATGTTTGGCTCTATTACGCTTTTGCAAATTTTACAGAGTACAATGAAGAGAAAAGCGTACAAAAAATATACTAAGGACTAAACATGAAGCTTCGAATATTATGCCCTAGTAAAATACATTACAAAAATGTTCGAAGACCCTAAATACAAACTTCGATTATTACAACATTTCGACCCTAACAATCTCCCCCTTTGTAATCAAAGTCGAAGTCTTCAGTTTGTAAGTAGAGTAATGGAGTACAGCAAAACTCTTCGAACCTCAGTATACCAAGAAATAATTTTCTTCAATTCCTTCTTGTCTCTTTCATTGTTCTTTTTGCAGTGGTTCATACGAACAATCAAGTTCGTATATTGAGATGTAGAATATCTCTCCACTTCGCTAGCTTGGAACAAAAACCACTTCGCTTTTCCAGCTTTATCCTTTCCAGCAAAAACTATTCCAAATGGCTTTAAACATATTTCTCCATCAGCATATTTCTTTAACTCAGTCTGAGTCAACGAAGGAGCCATTTGAACTTTTACTTCCATTCCCTTTGCAGTAGCCAACTCCACATCAGTCAGTGCTAGGCACTCATAATAATTCTCAATGAAGATTTTGATGTGAGCAACTCCAAGTTTGAATTCCTCTGGATCTGTGTTTTGCAGAAAAGAAAAGGATTTGTCTTTCAGAAGCAATGCCACTTGTATAAGGTCATACAAGTTCATCAGAGGAAAATCTGCAATAGTGAATTCGCATGTTTTTCCATTTGCCCTGGCCACAACATATTTAACATTTTGAACAATGTTTTCAAAGAACACATCCTTTTTCATGCTTATCACCTTCTTGATCTTGATCAGTGACCAAACATCCTCAGGGGCTTTGCCAAGTACTGCATGAAAACGAATTTTCATATGAGTCCCTTCATCTTTTTCTTTGAAATTCCCTTCAGCTTTGAACTGAGGCATGATGAACATCATCTCATTTATAGGGAAATCCAACTGGCATGCATCAGTGTTTGTAACCACATAACTCTGTTTTGGCTTCTTATCAAATGAGTACATGTGATTAAAGGCAACCAAGGCTTCGATTGTTTCATAGTTGTAATGTTTTGCTGGATCACCTTTATTCATGCCCTTCGGATCACCAGCCCTCTGAGTCATGATGCTTTGAATAAGCCTCATTTTCTCGAGTTCAGCTTCAGCTTCAACCTTCTTTTCTTCTTTAGATTTTTCAACCAGAATTGATTTTCCTTTGTCTTTCGAAGCAGATTTTTCAGTTACGTCTTTTAGCTTCGAACCACTTCCACCAGATTCCAAAGGTTTACCAATTACAATTCCTTTCAAAATTGTTCTTGTAATTGGTAATGTTGTTACGATTGTTGAGGTCACTGGTTGAGCAGACACAATTACTGGTTTTGTTGAAGGGATGCTAGATGAAAATACCTTGCCCACCACTTTCGCTTCTTCTTCTGTTGACTTCCTTTCTCCCCCTTGCACCCCTGTGAAAACAGGAGGGGCAGTAGTTGTGGGAAGAAGACTGGATATGCAAAATAGTGGAGCAAGTTGCTTGTTAAGTATGGCTTCGAACTGCACAAACTTCTGGGATAAAAATTCTGGAGTAATCAACGGTGACGAAACCGGTTTCGTTGAGATCTCCTTCAACTCCTTTAACAACTTGATCACACCTTTAAAATTTTCACTTTCAGACTTGGAGATTTGAGTTATTTGAGGACTCAAACCTTCGTATAGATTGACAAATCGAGTGACAGCATCACAAATGATATCGACCTTCTGATTCAAGGACGCATAATCATGTTGAACAGATAGAATTTACTTTTTCATGTCTTCACGAAGTTCGTGAATTTGGGAATTAACATCCTCCCTCACTTTCTTGACTTCCTGAACAAAAAGAACATGTCGTTCTTTTGTTATGCTTCACAGATCCTTAACTTCTCCCATAAAATCAGATTTGAGAGTTTTAACACGAAGCTCAGAATTCTGATCTGTGTAATCAACCTTTTCTAAAATAACAGACTCTGAGGCTTTCATCATTCCAGAAACTTTGTTGATTACTCTTGATTCAAACATCTTGAGCATAGAATCAACCTCCAAACTTGAAATAGATGAACCTCCGCCAAGATCAGCTTGGGATTGAATGATGGAGTTCAACTTTTGATTAAGAATTTTGTATTGCTTCATTGTCATTAACATATGATCAGGAAATTCTTCTTCTTCATCATGAAACTCTAGGTCTTCGAATGTTCCACCAAACCCTTCATTATCAGTTTCAGTGGGTGAAGATGGTTTGGGTGTATCAGTGGATTGAGAGTAAAAAATGGAAGTAATTGGTTGATTGATGATATGTTCAAAGGTTGGTGAAACAGTGGTTGATGTGAGAGGAATAGTAGATGTTGGTGTAACAGAAACCAATGATTCGAAAGGAGTAGAGATAATTGGACCTTGATCTGCATCTTTCGAACCACCTTCACCCATGTTGACATTTGCATCCGTATCAGATACGTGTGCAGGGATGCCTGAAGTTCGAACCTCCTCAAAAATCGACTTGGCAATCGAAACTTCGGGTGGTATGATAACAGTCTTCTCAGGAATGGAACTTGTAATGATAGAAGTGAACTCTGGAGTTTCTGGTTATCGTTCATCCTCTTCTGTAGACTCAGTAGATAAAACAATCTTTCGAGTCTTCTTCGTCTTCTTCTTTTTCGGTTGTGACAAGTGTTTTGCCATATCTTCTGCTGCTCTTTTCTTGGATCCGGGAGAAACAGGAACAGGTACCTCACGAATTAAAACTCCTTGGTGAGTAATTTGAGGCTTGCGAATCAACTTCTGTGATGGTGACTTTCGTTTGTGAGTGGATTTCATCTTGATTCTTTGAAACATCCCTGTTTTCAAAGGAATAATCACGTTCTCTTGAGTCTCTTCCACTATTGGCTCAATCACTTGTGTTGCTTCAACTGTCACTGCAACATTTTCTGTCTTCTTCTTTGGAGATTTAGAGGATGTTGAACCCTTCGTTTCTTTTCAGGTGAAGCAGGATCAGCTTTCTTCGACTTTTTGGTCTTCTTTTCGTCGCGTAGCAACAAAATTCCCGTAGGAATAGAAGAATCGAATGTTTTCAGATATGCAATCAAAACAGGATTCGTAGGATCCACCCTTTTAAGCATCGCGTCTGGAATCCGAGCAACGTTTGGAAATTCATCATCATTGTCAACAACTTCCTTCGAAAAGTGATAAGATTGAAAAGTAACCTTCTCTTCTTCATTTGAAACCAAGATGCCTTCCTTGTTCTAAAAATGTTGCAGAATTAGACTCCAGTACCTAGCACACGAAATTCCATGAACAACATTCGTATGTTCTACTCCTTTTTGGAATTCCTTCCATAGCTGTGTAGAGTAGTCTGCTGGAAGATCATAGTATAAACCAGCCACCATGGCATAAACCTCCATCCTTCCTTTATCTAATCCAACTGTTCTTCCGGTTAAACAATGCAAAAATATCCCAAACAAAAAATTCCATACTTTTGGAAGACCAGACTTCTTAAAGTCACTTATCTTTGACAATGGGGGCTGATATCCCATTTCATTAAACATATGAATTATTTGGGAGAATTGAAATTCAACAAAAGGAGGTGTATTTGGAATGTCAAGAATCTGACAAAACAGTTTCTTGGAAAGCCTAACCTTTTTGTCATTGATTAGGTGAAAAGTAATCGAATCAGAGGCTTTGTTGTATGTGGCAGTAGATCCTGCTTGAGAAAGCCAGGATACCGGAACAGAAAAGGAATTGAACATTGCTTTGGACAAAACAGAGTGTTTTAAAGAAACAATAAGCATCTTGAATTCTTCTGGACATTGAGAAATTTCACCATCCACATAATAATTGGTAGATTGAATCTTCATAACTGGTGCAGAAGAAGTATCTTCAGTAGAAGGATCGACATGAGCAGTAGTCGCCATTGTTAGGGTTTGAAAAAGATGAAGAACAGAGAATTTGGGAAGTTTTGAGTTTTGATCGCATAAACGTATAAAGTACTCTTGAACCCCCTTTTATATGTAACCCTAAATGATTTGAATTTGAAGCGGGATGCATTTAATGAGATCCGACGTGGCACCTTGAAAATCGGACTTGTACAACGGAAAGGTAGCCATGCGTCAAAAAGTGTCTGTCACATCACCTAGAAAACCGGGCAGAATACCATACGTCACGTATACACAGCCTGTCATTATCCCCTTAATAGAATTGTAACCGTTAGAACCCTTCGAATGGAGGCAAGACTCTTTCACTTTTGGGATAAAAAGCGAAGTCATTTGCCAGATGTTCGAAATCATCAGCCTGAGTTGGTATTACTCAGAACCTCAAGGATTTTGTGTGTGTGTAGTGTGCCAAAGAAAGTTTAGACAAGAAACAACAATTTTTTTTTATTTTTTAATTTTGTGATGTCAAAAATTTAATTTGACACGAAGGCAGTTAAACCCCGGGCAAAGGTTGCTTCGTTAATCATCAAGAGAGATGAGCAACAGCTTGTGTATGTTCCCGTGAATTACAATCGAATACTTTTTGATAAGTATCAAAGGGCTTCTTTTAAGAATGCTTCGTGGGTAGGTTCAAAATTTCGTTACATGTCAACCTAAACATAAGGTGATAAAGTGTAACAGAAATTACTTGTATGACTAGTGTAGTCAGTGACAAGTCGGCTTTGAAAAATTTTAACATGACTAGGACATTCGAATGAAACTCACACGGAAATCATATTCATAAAAAAAATTTGTATACTGGATCTTGTTGGGTAACAAACATCGTGGGTTTCGAATGCTTGATCAAGACCACTCATTCGAAATGAATATGATTTGGAGTTTCGAACATTGGTACAGAAACAAAAGTTTCGTATATATCTGGAACAATGTTCCCCGTCAATTCCTTAATTTGTAAGATTTTTGTGTTTCACTTCCATCACGGACTCATGATGTCAGATCATAAACACAGAGTTTTTATATATCTAAGTCTCGATGGGTTTGATCAGAGACCTCTCGGATATACGTCTTTGTGTGTGATCGTGTAAGAATGTTTTGGATGAAAAAGATTGGTGTAAGACACGAAAAGTACCTCTGTTATGTTTTGGACCAAACAGGAAACTCTTAACTCATTGTGAGAAGAGTAAGGTAGCTCAGAGACTAATGTGAATATAAGCCTTATTGGGAAGAAATTTTCGTATGAAACATTTCATTAAGGCTTTCGTACACACACATTGAATCATGGAGGCTTTGGACGACATGCAGCAGCATGCTTCTAGGGACAACCTAACTAATTCAAATAATGAGAAACATATCAATTCATACGAAAAATTTTACCTGACCCTAAAACTGCCTGCATTGTCCCCTCTGAATCATCATCATAATCTGCAACAAAAGTCTAAAAATAAAAATATTTTTGTTGTTTTGAATTTTTTTTTTTAAAATAAAGACCGAACGCACGAAAATCTTTTTGGATTTTTGATTTTTCGAAAATTTAAGGACAAAACAAAAGAAAATCTTTTTGAAATTTTGATTTTTCGAAAAATTAAAGACAAAACAAAAGAAAATCTTTTTGAATTTGTTGCAAACAGACGAATATTTGGCATTCCTTGAAGAGTGACAAATGTACGAATTCGAAGCGTTCGAAGCGTTGACTATGAACAGTAACCATTAACTCAACGCTGAAAATAAGTGACAATCATGCGGATTCGAAGCGGTCGAAGCGTTGACTATGAACAATAACCACTAACTCAACACTGAAAATAAGTGACAATCATGCGAATTCGAAGCGGTCGAAGCGTTGACTATGAACAGTAACCTCTGAATGCTGAATGACTTTGTGTTATCTTTTATTCAGCGCCTCTGATTCATTCTTTTTCGCCTATCATTCTTCTTTTTCGCATGGAACAGAATTGCCATCGATCATTCCAAGACCTTATATTATTCGCATTAGAGATTTTTCATCCAAAGCTTTTGTGAATATATCAGCTAACTGATCAGTTGTTTTCACGAAATGTACTTCAATGTTTCCATCCTCCACGTGATCTTTAATGAAATGATAACGAAGAGCTATGTGTTTAGTCTTCGAATGCTGCACAGGATTATGACAAATTCTTATTGCACTTTGAGAATCACAATATAATGGAATCTTTTTCATATTAATTGTATAATCACGCAATTGACTTTGGATCCATATTATTTGCGAAGTGCAAGCAGCAGCAGCCACATATTCTGCTTCAGATGTGGAAATTGACACACACGTTTGCTTTTTCGACTGCCAGCTGACTAATTTGCCATCAAGAAATTGACATCCTCCACTTGTGCTTTTTCGATCAAGATTACAACCACCCAAGTCTGCATCTGAGTATGCTTGAACGAAGAATCCAGTTTTCGAAGGATAACACAATCCTAACGAAATTGTGCCTTTAAGGTAACGAAAAATATTCTTCACTGCAGTAAGATGTGGTTCGCGTGGATTAGACTGATACCTAGCACAATTACACACAGAAAACATGATATCAGGTCTACTTGCTGTTAGATAAAGTAATGAACCAATCGTGCTCCTATACAACGTTATATCAACAGCAGGTTTGTCCAACGATGGTGTTAGCTTTATGCCTGTTGCCATTGGTACACGAAGCTTTGTGCTATTCGTCAATCCAAACTTTTCTAACAGATTTTTCGTATATTTTTCCTGATTAATGAAAATCCCTTCTCTGTTTTGACGAATATTCAATCCAAGGAAATTATTGATTTTTCCCATCATGCTCATTTCAAATTTGCTTTTCATCAATTCTTCGAATTCTCTAGACAAAGCAGGGTCAGTCGAGCCAAAAATAATATCATCAACATAAATTTGAACAAGCATTAGATGATTCCCCACTTTCTTTCGAAATAATGTGGGATCAACTGATCCTTGTTTAAATTTAGATTGTTTCAAAAATGATGTAAGTGTTGCATACCATGCTCTTGGTGCTTGTTTCAGACCATAAACTACCTTATCTAAAATATAAACATGATTAGGATATTCTTCGTTAATAAAACCTGGGGGTTGTTCCACATAAACTGTTTCTTCAAGCTCTCCATTGAGAAATGCACATTTCACGTCCATTTGATAAACATCAAAATCTTTGTGAGCTGCATAAGCCAAAAATATTCGAACCGCCTCGAGTCTTGCGACAGGGGCAAAAGTTTCTTTATAGTCGATTCCTTCTTGTTGTGAATATCCTTTTACAACAAGTTTGGCTTTATTTCGAGTAATGTTTCCATCTTTGTCGGTTTTATTTTTAAAAATCCATTTTAACCCGACAATCGAAACATTTTCAGGTTTAGGAATTAATCTCCAAACCTTGTTTCGTTCGAATTCAGACAACTCCGATTGCATTGCAACAACCCAATCTGAGTGTTCCATTGCATTCTTAATTGTTTTTGGTTCAATTTTAGAGATGAAAACATTAAACATGCAAAATTCTTGATGAGTATTCAATACCTCATTTTTTGCACGAATTTGAGCTCTTGTCAGAACTCCCTCTTGTGGATTCCCAATAACTTGATCCTTCAGATGATCTCTTGTCCATTTTTCCATGGGTGGATATGCTGGATCAAATTCCAAAGGGGCATCTTCGTATATTTCATCATTTTCTGAGTCTGCATTCGAACAAGCATCATCAACATTATGCTCCCCCTCAACAACATGCTCCCCCTCAATTTCAGCATTCAATTGTTCTTTCTCCCCCTCGAAAGAATGCTCTTCATCATCTAAAGTATTCGAATCCAATTGCTCCCCCTCCAGTGGACTATCACTCATAGTTTCGCCTTCTTGAGGAGTCGATGGTGAATCATCTGTAAGTTTTGAAAATTCTGGTATGTGATTATCAGGAGCATGAACTTCAGCATCAACTGCATGATCTGAAATTCCAAAAATCAAATCATAATCAGTATCATCCATTTGTATAGATTCAGTTTCAACTTGTGTTTCTTGTAAAATTGGATGATTCGTAAATCTATGCTCATTTGATTTAACATAATAATCATCGAATGTGAGATTGAACGTTTCTTCCACTTTTCGTGTTCGCTTATTTAACACTCGATATGCCACTGAATTGTGCGAATATCCAAGAAAAATTCCTTCATCAGCTTTTGCTTGAAACTTCGAAAGATGATCCTTGAGATTCATAATAAAACACCTACATCCGAAAACATGAAAAAACTTCACATTAGGTTTACGATTATTCAGAATTTCGTATGGTGTAATATTAAATCGATGATGAATGAACAATCTGTTTTGAGTAAAACATGCAGTTGAAACAGCTTCAGCCCATAGATATTGAGGTAAATTCGCATATGCCAACATGGTTCTTGCTGCTTCGCATAATGAGCGATTCCTTCGTTCTACAACACCATTTTGATGTGGTGTATATGGAGATGAAAAATTATGCGAAATTCCTTTGTCCACCAAAAATGAATCAAGAACTTTGTTCTTAAATTCAGTTCCATGATCACTCTTGATTTTTCTAACAGTCTTCTTCAACGTGGTTTCCATCTTTTTGATAAAGTCAATCATAATTTGTGCAACTTCGGATTTGAGCCTGAGAAAATAAACCCACGTAAATCTGGAAAAATCGTCAACAATAACTAAAATGTACCGTTTATTGTTGAGAGTTGAAACAGTCGAAGGACCACACAAATCAATATGTATCAACTCAAGAGGTGCAACAATTTTCGAATCAATTGTGATTGGATGACCTTGTTTATGTTGCTTGCCAACTTCACAAGCTGCACATAAAGAATCATTGTCAAATTTAAGTACAGGTAAACCTCTTACCAGATCTTGTACCACAAGTTTATTTATGTTTCGAAAGTTGATATGTGAAAGTCTTCGATGCCATAACCAGCTTAAATCAGATGTAGCTTTCGAAAGAAGACATACTGCTGGTTTGCCTATAATTGGATTGATGTCCAAAGTGAACATGTCACCTTTCCTTTTAGATTTCAGTAATATTTCGTTTGTGTTAACATTCGAAATAACACTTCCTTCTTCGTTGAAAAGAACTTGATTGCCAGTGCCCACAACAAGTTGAGAAACACTAATCAAGTTATGTTGAAGACCTTCAACATATGCAACACGATTCACTGTGAATTGTCCATTTGTGATTTTTCCATATCCCATGACTTGACACTTTTGATTGTTCCCAAACTTTACTACTCCAGCATTTTTGAGACTTCGAAAATCTCTTAAATTCTCCTTCTTTCCAGTCATGTGACGAGAGCAACCACTATCAATGTACCATTTGTTATCATATTGCTCGTCACACAATACCTGCAATCAATGAAAATTTTTAGGTACCCAAGGCTTTTTGGGTCCTTGGAAATTAGATTTCAATTTCGAATGAAATGAAGAACTTTTAACCCAATCACAAACTTTGGTTTTGAGACTATCAATTAAGTTCACTTCATCATCTAAAGGAACTGAAACATAAGTGTTTGATAGTTTCGAATGTTCACTGACTTTTCCCTTCGCATCTTGAGTTTGTGATTGAACAGTCTTCGCTTTTGTGACAGGTCTCCATGTTTTGACTGAGATATTCGAATCCTTAGATGATGAGCTGCCATTCGAAGAAGTATTGACATACTTTTCGTATGCTTCATGAATTTGCTCTTTTGAATATTTATTTGACTGATACATTTTTCCTCTTCCGTCAAGCCAATGATCAATGTTCTTCCTTGAAGTCATTCCTTTTTCCTATGACGTCCTCATAGTTTCTTTCTTTGTGTAATTAGGAAAATTTGGCTTTTGAGGTACAAAATCAACTTTGGGTTTGGTAACATAAGAGTAAGCATAGGATGTATCAATTTTTGATTTAAAATGTTGACGTTGAAAAACTTTTTGTTTTGAATTGGATCTTTCTGAAAAATCTCTTGTTTTGTTAGTTTCAGAAACTTTCGAAAACTTTGTTTGCTTATGTACGTCAGACCTTGTTTGATTTGATTGAGATGATTGTTGAGTTTTTGAAAAAGAATCATTTTTAACGTTGAAAACCTTTTTGATGGATTGTGATTCAGACATCTTTTGAGACTTAATATTTTGCCAAAATATTTTCTTTCGTGCTTGTCTTTTTGAAATGTTGTTTTCCTTCGAAAATTTGTCAATTTGATCTTTAAATTCCTTAGAGTTTAATTTGACAACTTTTTCATTTTCCTTTTCAACACGAATTACTTTCTCTTTTTCAACTTTTGATTTTTCAACCCATTGTTTTTGTGGTTTTTGTCGTTGAAAAATATATGAATTCTTTGTTAAGTTGTTTTCAACTGTGTTTTGATTTGCGAAAAAACCTTCCTCAGTTGTTTTTGAATTATCCTCCTCAACCATCTTCTTGAACTCTGGTTTGATATTCTCAACATTTCCGGTAGTTACGAAAACTTGATTTGGAAAAATGACATCATCTGTGCATTTGAAATTTGGAAAAACCACCGTGTTTGTTTCAAGATAATGTTCACCTTTTTCATTCATCACTTTTTCGAACTTTTGTGTATCACCATACACTTGGTCAACAACTATTCGTGGAATTACTTCTTTCTTTGAAGATTTCTTTTCTTTCGAAACTTTCTCTACATCTTCATCATCACTATCATCAGTTTGGTAATCTTTGAGATCCACGAAGTTCATTTCACTAACTTTCGAAGTTGAGGGAATATCAGTTTCTTTCTCAACTATCAAATCCTTAACTTTTTCTTTCCCTTTAGAATTCGAAGCAACATTAACAATAGACAACTGAGAACAATCAACATCTTCAAGTTCACTAATTTCACTAATATTGTCAGAATTATCTTCAATATCAGCAAAATTAGATTGAGAATCAGATGATGAATTCTCAGTCTTTTTCAAAATGTGAATTTGTTCAGATTTAGTCAAAGTATCATTTATAATGTTAACTAAATCATTCGAATCAAGACATTCATCAACTTTGACAATTCCATATCTATACTTGTCATTCAGAACTTTGTCAAAATCAGCTATTTCTTTTTCACAGTCATACGAAATGTTATCTACCTTAGCTCTTTCATAAGCTAAAAATGGCAACAATTTTCTATGTTGTTCTTTACTGATTTCACATGAATGATGAAGTTCAGTTATTTTCCCATATAATCTTTTAGCAGCATTACAGTAAATGTTTCTTTGTGCTAACAACAGTTTATTATCACTAGATAAATTGTCCCTATCAACCAAGATATTCGTTATTTGAAGTTCTAGACAATCTATCTTAGTGATTTTCGAATCTAATTTCTTCTGTGTCTCTAGCAATTGCATTGACAGCTTCTTAGCCTCATTGCTAGCAGATACCACAATCGAATCAAAATAAGTAACAGTTTCATCAAAAGATACTAATTCAGAATTATAAGCATGTACTGGAATATTAAAAGATTCAAGAATGTTTCGTACCTTTGTGGTCATTGGTGAGTTGTCAGCAGCTTTTGATACGAAGCATCTTCCATGCACTTCGTATGTTTCCTCCTCTGATTCTTCCTCCATTTTTGCAAACATAGCTCCATGGGTTGGATTTCGCATTTCCTCATCATCTGATCCAGATGACCAGATTTGATAAGTACCATCTTCATCCTCATTCGCACCCTTTGCAACCAGAGACAAATTCTTGGCTTTCGCACGAACCTCCTCCAACTTTTCAGCATAGTATGCCTCATCCTTGACCTTATTCTTTCTCTCATCCTTCTTTCGAAGCATACAATCATTAGCAAGGTGATTAGCACCATTGCAATAATGACAATCAATCCCAGCATCTCCCTTTAGCTTCTTCTCAGACTTTCCCTCAACAGGCTTCGAATCTTTCATCTCATCTTTCTTTTTCTCTTCCCCAACACTTTTACTCAGAAAGTTCCATTTTGTCTCAGACGACTTTGCCTTCGGATTGAAAGGCTTTTTGAAGAACTTTTTCACACGATTGTTTGAATAAAAGGCAACTGCCTCATCATCTAAGTTCATGATGAACCCTTCATCTTCATCCGAAGCATCTTTCTCAACATCTTTTTCAGAGATCTTCGAAACCAAAGCTAGTGGACCTCCCAACATAGCCTTCGATTCTTCAGCTATTTCGTTCACTTCGTTTTCATGAGTCTTAAGTTGGTTGTACAAGTCATTCAATGTTGACGTATCAAAGCTCTGTTGATTCTTTACCATCATGCTCACACTACACCATTCCTTTCGAAGTCCCATAACAAATATCAGATTGAATTCCATGGCTGATATGGTGATACCATATCGATTGCATCGATATATCAATTCATTAAGACGATCGTAATAAACTTCAATTGTTTCACCATCTTTCTGTCTGAAGTCCTTCAGCTCCACTAAACATTGCTTCACAGAATTAACTTTCGTCTTCTCACTTCCCTGAAATTTTTCCTTGAGATTGTTCCAGATTTCCTTTGCAGTTGTACAACTCCTCACGTAGTTGTAAACAACTGGAGGCAAAGCTCCTCTTAGCTCTCTTACACACCTTTTCTCCAGCTTTTTCAGACGATCAGATTGATTTTCAACTTCAGAGTTTCCAGAGGAAGAACCAATTGGTTGAACATTCGATGGTGGATTGAGATTGCCAGAAATGCAATTCCACAGTTCTTCATCCAATCCATTGAGATAATCCTGCATACGATCAGCCCACTGATCGTAATACTCAGGGATGAGCATAGGAATTTTGGTGGATGATCCTAGAAGATGAGAAAATGAAGTCATGGAATTCAGATTGAATGACGCCATTGTTGTACGGAATAGATCCTTGAGAATTTTTAAGAGAAACTTTGAGAATTTGACAACAAACTGTATGATTCAAATCACAATCACTCATAGAACACTCGATTCAATGAATTAAGTGCAGAATCGAATCACAGACTTAGATCTAAACAATTTTTCACTTTCAAAAAGTGCGGAAACTTTTGAATCAAAAAGTTGACTCAAAAACCTTTTGAACAAAGTGAAAATCAGATCAGAGATATGATTCCTGCTCTGATACCAATTGATGAGACAATGAATCAAGTATTGAACGAATTAGAGTGTAAATTCAAAGTAGAATTGAAAGATTTGAACACCGATGTAAATATGATCTGTTTGGCTCTATTACGCTTTTGCAAATTTTACAGAGTACAATGAATATTCTGTAAAGACTTCGTTACCAAGACACTAGTAACCACTCCTATTTATAGAAGAGAAAAGCGTACAAAAAATATACTAAGGACTAAACATGAAGCTTCGAATATTATGCCCTAGTAAAATACATTACAAAAATGTTCGAAGACCCTAAATACAAACTTCGACTATTACAACATTTCGACCCTAACATCATACGAGGTGAGTTTTCTTCCAGTAGGAACGGGTCTACGGCCACAATGCAGGCCCGTTTAGATGATAGTAGTTCCGGACTTCGGTCCGATGTCGGGGTGGTCCCGAGAAGTAGCTATGTATGCTTGATGTCTTCGTGATTCATGCATGTTTATGTTATGTGTATATGTTCCGGACTCCGGTCCGATGCCGGGCAAACCCGATGCAATATATGTGATTATGTTATATGTTCATGTTTATGTTATGTTTAGTTTATTCCGGACTTCGGTCCGATGCCGGGCGGGTCCCGATGCAGTGGGCGGGGCCCAATTTATGCCGGACTTCGGTCCGATGCCGGGCGGGGCCCGATGCAGTGGGCAAGGCCCAGTATTTGTTATATGTGTTATTGTATGGTATGTGGTAGTTTGGGGGAGCTCACTAAGCTTCGTGCTTACAGTTTCAGTTTTGGTTTCAGGTACTTCAGCTAGCAAGGGAAAGGGCTCGGGATGATGGCATGACACACACCACAGTTTTCTTAGCCTGGGAGTTTACTCTGATATTTTATATAAGATTGTGTTATGATAACAGATTTTATGAGATTTTGAGATACATGTTTTATGATCTTATACTATGGCGATAATATTCATGTTTGTTAAATGATTTTGAAAACGAATTTTTTGGGTTGTATTTTTGGGATGTTACAAAACTTCAGACATTAACACACCTAAAATGATCGCGGGAACAAAAACAATCATATCTTGAAAAACTTAAAGACTTTTATGTCTAAAGCCCTAATAACTAATGAGTAAAGAACAATAAACACTTTGCCAATAACAAAGTTTACCAAAGAATGATAAACTAGGTCAAAATGAAATTATCTAAATGATCCAAATTCTTCAAATGACTTGATAATACACAATAACACCTCCAATCAAAGGTAAATCACTTATATATAGACTTGAATCAACAATAATCAGTAAAACAATAAAAAATAGGGATAAGCACACGAAGATTTACATGGAATACCCAAATCGGGAAAAACCACAATGGAGGAGGCCATCGAGAGATCCACTAGTGATAATAAAATTTACAATGCGAAGGAATAGGAGAAAATACAAGAATGTGGGGCTAATCTTGTGGTGATTTAAGAGGAAAATGGAGAAAATATGAACTAGGGTTCATATTTTGTACAACCTCTCTACACTCTCTATGTTAAAAGAACCAAATAAGTCACTAAAACCGTCAAGGTTCGAAGAGGTTTCGTTTAATTCTTGTTAGAATTAGTTGAAGTCGCTCGGATCCATAAGTGTTGCTCATCGTCCAAGCGGTTTCGTAGCTAGCTCGCGAGAATTTGTTCAAGTGGCTTGGATCATCATGTGTGAGTTTTTAGTAGGGGTGACAATCCTCGACCAACCCGTAACCCGACACGAAAATAAATGAGTTTAGGTTGAGATTTATGACCCGCCAACTCGTTTATTTCATGAGTTGGGTTACTTATTTGGGTTCACTGGTTAACCTGCCAATCCGACTATATATATTATACTTTAAAAAAATAAAAAAATTATTTATGAATCAATGAAATATACGACATAATTGCATTTTGTATGAATGTTTTCAATTTCTTTTGGATGTTTGCGAGTTTATGACTTTATGACTTTACTTTGGAAACTTTTTTTTTTCTTCAAGTTGTTGCTTATTAAGTTATTATGTTATATTTGTATTTGGTTGTTTATTTCATTCTAGTAAATGTCAAATGTTAATTGTTAATTAATTTAGAAACATGTATAATTCGTATAAGTTTAACGTGTGAAAAATTACCCGAAAATAACCTACTGACCCGCAAACCCGCAAACTCATATACTTAAACGGGTTACGTGGATTGCGTTGATGTTTCCAACCCGCCAATCTATATATTATATGAGTTGGGTTGGGTCAATCTATTATGACCCGCTAACCCGCCAACTCAAACCCTACTCAATTGCTAAGCCTAAAAATAGGTCATTTTTTAACATCAAATGATGCTTGGAGTACGTAACATCTTGAAACCACTTCCGTTAAAGACCACTCCGCCAGAATCATATGGTAGCCCGGTGGTGACATTTGGGATTCAAGCACTCCACTCCAAATGGGGTTTGCCCAGCTTCGAATTCCACTAACTTTAGCCGTGAGGTGGCATGCCGTTCTAAAAACTAAATAAAAAAAGACTACCTCGATCGCTCCTTAGCCCAGGGATATTGCATTTGAGAAGCATCACATCAGTGCTTTTGCCTTAAAGAGAACTTTTTGTATCCACAACTCATATTAAAAGATAAGATTTTTATCCGTTAAAATAACCTTTTTCTAATCCCCCACTTATTTCCAGACAATGATTTCTTTATTTCATTATGTTTTATCTGAAGGCAACCAAACATGTACACCTGTCACATGCTTAAAATAAATGGATACACTTTTACTGTAGCTTGGTCAATTCTTACAGAGGACAGGATAACGAATTAAATTGGTACAACTTTTAAACAAAAAAAGAAGAGAATAAATAACGACAACATCAATATATATATGATAATCTCTTAACACTATCCTACAATTCAATCCAATAACAAACTTCTGCTATTTTGATGGTATGATGAATTAGTTTCTTATTCCACTTGTACCCCTGTGTCATATATGTCCCCTTTCTTCCAATTCTCAGGTATTATATTAACTGGAACAACCCATTTTTCGTCTCCATCTTCACCACTAAATAGCATTCTTAAAGACAATGATCCACTAGGTGGAGAGGTTGTTGTAAACACTGATCCATAGCTTCTATCCAATAGTTTACAAACGAAATTTTTTGTCTACATACAACAAATAGCAAACTAACATGTGAGAAATATGTAGATAAATAATTTTGTTACATTTTTTATATATATGATTTTGAATTATTACCTCACATAGTTGCACAGCAGTAATGTCGTTTTGGCCTTGTTGGTACCATATGACAAAAGCAAGGTAATACGGGTAGTCACTACTCTCATCTATCTTGATGGTGATGTTATTCTTCGGGTAATTGCATGAAACCCTGTGGAGGAAATGAGGAGATTTTTTGATATATTTTTTTACACAAAATAAACAAGATAAATAAATAAGTTTATCACTTGATTATCATGTTACCTTCTATATTCAATATCTACAATTCCTTGTGATAGTAAAGATGTTTCTGCATTTGTAGATTGAGCCATCTTCCGGAAGGCTTTCTTGCTCATAATGAAGTCTGTTCGATCACTTGAACCTTGGTCAGTTATAACAACATTCACTCCTTCATCTGAGCAAACCTTACTATTGGTGCACCTCACCTGATGATTTATAAAAAAAAAATTAAATAATTTGTTATATAAAATATAACTTGGTTTACATATATACTGTGTTGTGTTTATGACCTGGTAGCAAGCACCACAGCCTACACCATCTCTGTAAAGATCAGATGCAGCTGCCACATATCCATTATTAATCGTTGCTCCAAATGAGCCATATCCACATCTCCCAGCTGCAAAACATCATCAAAGATTCGAATCATTACAAATTAGGTTACAATCATATATATACACGTATGTATTTTATATAATGTTTGAGTTCTCACTTTCTGATCCTTTGTCATCAGAATTTGGGTAGTATGCTGCTCTAGAATGGATGAAAAGGCCATCTGATGTGGCACTTTCTGCAGGATTTATCACAGAAAAGATCAAAGCCGAAACTATGAAGAGAATATGAAGTGAAGAAAATGCCATTTTGGGAAGATGAAGGAGAGAAGTTGGTTTTGTATGGAAGGAAGCAATGGCTTGTACTTATTTATAGTGAATGAAAGGAGTCTGTGGTTGGTAGTATATATTCAATGCTTTGACATTTTTATGTTGAATGAAAGAAATTCTATCAAGTTTGTTCCTCTTCTTAGATATGGAAACCCTTTGATAACTAATTTCACCTGCATATTTTACTATTTTACTTTTTTCATATGAAAACCGATGGCTGATATGAAACTTCCCACAATTCTTGATTTGAATATAAAAAAAGGGTTGCTTGGAATAGAAGTAAAATACTGAGGGGGAGTTAGGTGGTTTAGCACTAAATCAGTATATTCAATTTAAGCCTATCGTCATGTTCTCACTTGCGCTAATAATCACAGTAGGCCCTGTAAGTTAGCTTCCTGAATGAGGAAAGATTATCTTTTAATTTCCCCCTTTTTGTTCAAAGTACTGAAAGGTTTTCAACTTTCAACTACAAGAAATTTGAAATAACCATAATCTGAAGGTGTTCAATGGTTGAACTTCTAACTATAACATGTTTTTTCAATTCCAAAAGAAGACTAACTATTCATGTGAATTTACTTTTTCTTGTCTGTTTTAGTTTAACGATATAAACTCATTCATCTGAGAATAATATCCTGTTATTGAAAATTATATAATTTTGTTTTTCCTGCATTATATAGTCCAGCCGTCGGTGGAAATGCATAAAAAAACTGCTGGTATGTAATCTTGAAACCACTTTCTTGTTGAGATTTTTCTTTTTTACTGTGGAATTTGGTTAAAAAATGGGAATTTTAAAATGAGGTGCTGAGGAAGATAAAGACATAAAGCAAATCCACTTAACAACATCAATTGTCTTGAGAGACCATTATATTCAATTGACCCTACCATGCCTGCATATGACATCAAAATTATGTGTAAACAAAATATCCATATCTACAAATTTCTTTGAATTTATAAGGATTGAGGGTATTTAATTACGTAATTTTCCCATTGACTCATCCAAGTTGTTGATTCTGGTTTGTGAAAAGTTTCAATCTTTCATACCTGCCTCACTGTCTGCCAAGTTTGATTTTTTCTTCAAAACTAAAAAGATTAAAAGATTTCTTCTTTAAAAAATCTCTGCCTTTGTTATGACAGAAGAAGCAAGTTAATAATAAGAAGTTTTAGCCTCCTTTTTAGGCTGTAATAATGGTTCTTGATTAATTATATATGAGTTATTCATTTGTCTCAGATTTCTCCAACAAGCTTGTAGCTTTACCCAAAAAAAGAGTATGTTTGCAGCCAATGGATCATGATGATAGAGGTGAAAAGTGCATTTGTTTTAATGATTGTGGAATAACATAATATATATGTCATCACTTTATCTCCTTTTTAAACTGAAAAACAAAAATTGTCCGAGTTTTATATTAGAGTAAATTTCCGACATGGTCCTTAGTTGTTGAAAAATTGCATGCACTCCCGATCCAACTTTTTATCTTCTAACCATACGGTCCTCAAACATGGCAGTTGATGCGGTTTTTGTCCCTATGGTTTCACCTTTTTATGAATTCAACCTAAAAAGACTATTTTATCCTTAACTTTTTTTTTTGATTTAATTTATATATATTTATTATTATATATAGTTTAATTTTGAAGCAATACCTTGATCTTATTGGTTGAATTTTTGACTTTTTATTTTATTTTTATTTTCTGCTTTGGTTTTTGTTATTTATTTGTTTTCACTGATGGCTACGTGTACTGTGTAACCCAATAAGAATGAAATTGCTGTCACGTGTTACCTTCTCATTGTCAGACAACCCACCGACTTCATTCCTTGGAACTATACGAAACCCACCAGTTATCACCTGGTTCCATCTCATTTTCCTATCCGCTATACTTCCCGATCATTCACCGCTCACGTTATCTTCCCTCCTGCTCCACCGTCTCTGCTGATGCTCACCCCCGCCACTTCTATCGCCGAATTCCAGCCACCATCTCCACCAAGCGAATCAATCCAACCGCTCCACAAACCCTACTATGCAATCCGTCATGTAAGCCCTACATCGATTGACGGAGAATCTGTGTCAATTTTGCCCTCCGCCTTCTCCACTACTGGTACATATTTTCTACAGATATATACACGTGGCTTTCCCTTGAAGGAGCCCTTAATCTTCTCCCAAAATAAAATACAGGTTAGACCGCCACCAAGATCACCCTCAACCTAAAACTTCACCGTAATTTCTAAAGCCTAGGTATTTTTCTATTATTTATTTTTCATTGAATTTGACAGTCAGAATCGGTGGTGTTGTATTTCCCGTATATGTGTTCATATTTCTATAGCCCTTATTTGTCAAATTCTGAACTATGATGCATTGATTATGTTTATACAGTTCAGTTCGTTGCCTATCGTTTGGGCTACTGAGTTATCTGTTTTTGCCTCTCATGGTTTTAATCTAAAGGTACATAGTTCCAACTCTTCAATTAAGAAAAAGCTTAGATGTTGGTTTAAGATTTGGATATGTTTTGGATATCTTCATTGTTCATGCTAAATAAGGTTCTAAAGGATTTTGTTGTTGTTATTGATACTTCCTCATCTTTACACCAAAATCAAGTTTTGATTTCCTTTTATGCTATAGGTCTATCATGATTAAAGTAAATACTTAAAGTTCAATTTTCTTGGAGTATTTGGAGGCTTGTGAAGTTCAAGGTTCCTACTACAAAGTGTTATCATGGTTACTGTTCTAAGTCCTTTTCAGGCTTTTGTACTTTCTATAAGACTCATAGTTCTATCTTTTTTTGTCACTTTGGTATATGTTATGAAGCCTTTTTAGTGATTTGCCAATATTAAATTTGACGAAATGTAAAAATTTATAAGTTTGTGTAAAAATGCCAGGTTTGACATTTCAAAATGCCAAGATTGACACACTTTCATGTTTCAGTTTGGCAGAAGCTTGAAGAAGGAAATCAATATTTTTTCAAAGCTTATCACCTGAGATTGATAGTAAAAGATCAAATAATGAAATTCAATAAATTACTACATACACAAGCTAACCTCATGCATTAAATGTCAACTTCAGTTCCTGTCTCTAATGGATCTCATGTTCTTCTATGTAAGTTTTTTCCTTTTTTCAAGTTTAGATTTAATGATATAATTTAATGCTACACAAACACAACAAGCTATGAAGCTATTCACAGCTGCTAGATTTTCATATTTTATATTTGTAAGTTTAGTGTTGTCATAGATCAATGATGTATGTGCATACTTGCCATGCATTTTGGTCTTTCTATATTTCTGATATTTAACTTCCAGATTCCAACAATCCTTTGATCTTTTGACTTTAATAACGAATTCAATTTATGTTTCTTATCTGCAAGGTGAAATTTGTTGAACTGCAAAACAATTAGCACATAATTTTATTAATAATTTTTTTATTCAGGTGCTTTGAATTCAAAAACAATGGAAGAGAACGAAAATGTAATGTATTTTTTTTTTGACTTTTTTGTAGGATATATCAAGTAATCTGGTTGGGGAAAATCGGTTTGGGCATGTAAAGATTGGGAAGGTATATCCAATTACCTCCGGAATCATTGATTCCAACTTTCTACTTTTCTAGAGAGGGATTACTAAAGTAATTGTGTATACCAGAATCTTAATTCATTTGGCATTGGTGCGAGAATTTGTTAGAACAGTAATGTTTGGTGCGAGAATTTGTTAGAACAGTAATGTTTCAACATGTAAGAAGGGTATTTTGGTCTTTCAGTAAAAAAGAAAGAATGAAATAGAACTATGTTTGTCTTTTCACATCTTTTATATATCCAATATGAATCTTTTAACTTTTTTTATTTATTTATAAGTTCTTTCAATTGCTTAACATTATAAAGTCTCCATATTATTACTATTGGTGGTGTTAGTTACAATGTATTAACTTCTGTTTTGTTTCTTTTTTTTGAAGTGTAATGTTTGAACCAAATTTCTGTGGTACACAGACAAAGAAGGTTGATGTTATTGTTTCCTACTAAACCTGACAATTCGTGTATTCGTGTCATGAAAACGTGTCAGCCACGAATTTGACACGATATGATTAAACGATGAGAAATAAGCTTTATCTCAATTTTTAAGATGTATTCGTGTCGTGTCTCTCACTGATTCGTGTATTCGTGTCTGAAATTGCCAGGTCTATTTCCTACCAAGGGCAAAATTATCCAATCAAGAAGGATTTGCAATGTAAAACAGACAAGTTAACACATTTTTACACTTTTGTCCCTAGGCCTGATGCAAGTTATAGTATTTTAATAGATGGTAGGGAAAGAGATTCTGGAAGCATGGAAACTGCCTTGGTTGTGATTAAACGTGGTAATCAATCGCTTTGTTGGTCATTAAAAATGTGATAATAGATTTATTGTTACAGAGGTTGGTATGAATAAAAGGGTAAATTCATCTCCGGGTCACCAAAAAATCACACAAACAAACTTTTGCTCATACGGAACCTTCTCTGAAATTGCTCATTAGTATAGGTTGAATCATCCGCAAAGTAATGTCGGATCAGTAGTTGATCAGCCTCTAACCAATCTCTTTGGATTCTGTGTCTCCTTTGAATGTTGCTTGAACTAACATTATTCTGTTGCAGAAGTTGTGCAGTATGAGACAATATCGATAACAAATTATTGTTGATAAGCTCATCATCAGACGATGAACTATCGTCGTTACCTTCCATTACTATTTTTTCGAAAGTTTTGATTCATTAGAGAAAATGAAACAAGCATATATATATATATATATATAAACTTGAGAACATTTGAGAACAAATTTATAGATTTATAGATATGTGTTGAATGAAAAAAATGCTCATATATGTTTTAATTAAGAGAGGGGTTGATTTTTAATTTAAAATATTTATTCCCTTTTCTTTGCTTATTCACGCACGCACAAAACGAGCGACAACCCATTCCGATCATGCCCAACGCCCAACACCGCCTCCTCCCGTTAGTCGCATAAACACCGTTAATCCGTCTCTTCTCTCCGACGAAAAGGTTTTGAGATCGACTTTGAGGTTAGTTCCTAAATTCAATCCCTCTCTCTCTCCTCTATCTTCAACTTCCTCCGCCCTATCTCCGCAGCCTATTTTTTAGCTTCATCGGAAAACGAATGGTCACCGGCGTAACTTATCTGTGTACGATAATGAAATAGCGTGGGATAATAAATAATTTTGAATCAATGACTCTTATTACTTCTAGCTCTTCAGCTTTAATCGATCAATCGATCATCAATCATCGTTCTAGCTCTCGTTCTGTTGGTTCCTCCGAAAGAAGTCGAGTAGAAGATGATAACAAGGATCGAAAGCTACTAATAATTGCTGCAACTTCAACCATATCGGCGACATTTTGGTATTTTTCTCATTGTTTTTGCTAGTACAAAACGAGTGTGATCTAGAGGATTTGACTCTCCAACCTCGTCGGAGATGAAAGCTTCGTCGGAGAAGGGAGCCATCGGAGAGGAAAATCTTGCAGGCAGAGTAAGCGAACCTCCTGAAACCTGTTTCATTATGTTGTTGATGAAGAGTTTAAACTGAGTCGAGTTGACCCGGTGACAAGAGCTTGGATATTAGAACGAGAGCACATCTGATAAAGGGGTGGCGTACTAAATTGGTGGTCAGGTGGTGTCTTAGGTCAGATCAATGCTAAAAGGAAAAGAAAAAGTCACTTTACCCTGACGTATGACAAATGTACAAGACTAATAAAAAGGTTTGTTTAAACTTCTATGGATAATTATAACCACTTTATTTTATTAGTTATGATAATTTTAAAAACAACTAGCTTTAAAAATTGATTCGTCTTTTTAGTTTAATTTGTTTTAAAATTTTAGGTTTAGATTTTTGGTTGATTACGCATAGATCATGTTCAAAAATTGATTAGTCTTATAAATCATTTTTTTAAATTAATTAAAGATTTTAAAAATATCAAAATAACCACAATTTTTATAGCAACAAAAATCTCGATACACCTATGATTATTTTAACATTTAAACAACGTCGTTTAATCACATATGATTTAATGTGATTAAATCATATGTGATTGATAAATATGATTATATAAATTTAATCACATATGATTTATATAGAGAATATTGGTTTTTTGCATATAAATCATATGTGATTAGATACATATAATCATATGTGATTAAATGTATTAAATCACAACTGATTAAAATGGACAAAGAACAACTATTGAATCAAGAGTTCAAAAATGAATATTGTCTACATAAATCATATGTGATTATATACATATAACCACATGTGACTATATACACGATAACAAACATTGAATCAAGAACGAGAAAAACAAATCTTTATCCACGTTCAACATATGTGATTGAATACAACTAATCACATGTGATTATCTAGATCTAATCACATATGATTTATGTGGACACAATACATTTTCGCTTTATCGGTTCAATAGTTGTTCTCATGTATTTTATCACATGTAATTATATGTATAATCACATGTGATTAACTACAGGAGCACAACTATTGAATTGAGAAGTCAAAAATAAATCTTGTCCACCTCAAATCATATGTGATTATATAGAAATATAATTACATGTGATTAAATACACATAATCAATTATTTAATCGAAACCACAAAAATAAATATTGTTTACATAAATCATATATGATTAAATATACATAATCACATGTGATTATATGTATCTAATCACATATGATTTATATGGATAAGATTCATTATCACATTCTCGATTTAGTAATTGTACTTTGTCAACTTTAATCATAAGTGATTAAACACATCTAATCACATGTGATTATATGTATCTAATCACATATGATTTATATGGACAAAAAAGAATGATGCCAATAAAAATCATATGTGATTAGATACATATAATCACATATGATTATATACACGAAAACAACTATTGAATCGAGAACACAAAGATAAATATTGTCCACATATATCATATGTGATTAAATACATATAATCACATGTGATTATATGTATCTAATCTCATAGAATTTATATGGAAAATATTCATTTTCGCTTTCTCGATTCAGTTGTTGTTCTTGTGTATTTCATTACATGAGATTGTATGTATCTAACCAGATATGATTTATATGGACAATATTCGTTTTCAGAATATCGTTAAATAGTTGTTCTTTTACATTTAGTCACATATGATTTATGTACACAAGATTCATTTTTGTGTTTTATATTCAATAGTTTTTCTTTTTCCACATTAATCATATGTGATTAAATAAATCTAATCATGTGTGATTATATAAATCTAATCACATATGATCTATGTGGACATAATTCATTTTTGCTTTGTCGATTCAATAGTTGTTCTCATGTATTTTATCACATGTGATTATATGTATAATTGTATGTGATAAAGTACATGAGCACAACTATTGAATCGAGAAGGCAAAACTGAATCTTGTCCACCTCAAATCATATGTGATTATATGCATATAATCAATTGTGATTAAATACATAAAATCAATTATTCAATCGAAACCGCAAAAATAAATATTGTCTACATAAATCATATCTGATTAAATACATATAATCACATGTGATTAAATGTATCTAATTATATATGAATTATGTGGATAACATTCATTGTCACATTCTCGATTCAGTAATTGTTCTTTGTCAATTGTAATCATATGTGATTAAATACATATAATGACATGTTATTATATGTATCTAACCACATATGACTTATATGGACAAAAAATAATGAAGTCTATATAAATCATATGTGATTAGATACATATAATCACATATGATTATATACACGAGAACAACTATTGAATCGAGAACACAAAAATAAATATTGTCCACATATATCATATGTGATTAAATGCATATAATCACATGTGATTATATCTATCTAATCACATAGAATTTATGGGGAAAATATTCATTTTCTCGTTCTCGATTCGGTTGTTGTTCTTGTGTATTTTATTACATGAGATTATATGTATCTAATAAGATATGATTTATATAGACAATATTCATTATCACATTCTCGTTCAATAGTTGTACATTTAGTCACATATGTATCTAATAAGATATGATTTATATAGACAATATTTATTTTCGCGTTTTTGATTCAACAGTTTTTCTTTTTCCACATTAATCATATGTGATTAAATACATACAATCACATACGAAAAATTATTGAATCAAAAATACAAAAACAAATATTATCAATATAAATCATATGTGATTTATATTTGTTCTCGTGCATTTCACATGTAATTATATGTACTCAATCCCATGTGATTTATATTGACAAGATTCGTTTTCGCGTTCTCAATTTAATAATTGTTCTTTTTCCACATTAATCATATGTGATTAAATACATATAATCACATGTGATTATATATATGAGAACAATTGTTGAATCAAGCACTCGAAAAGAAATCCTTTTCACATACATCATATGTGATTAGATATATATAATCACATGTGATTACATATAAGAGAACAACTAATGAATCGACAACGCGACAATGCATATTATTCACATAAATCATATGTGATTAAACCATAGAATCACATGTGATTATATATGTCTAATCACATGTGATTTATGTGGATAAAATACATTTGTGTATTTAATCATATGTGATTATAGGTATCTAATCACATATGATTTATTTAGACAAAAATCAATCTTATCCATATACATCATATGTATACATATAATCACACGTAGTGGTGGTGGGGGTGTTGGACAAAGTTCACGAAAATAAATACTTTCCACATAAATCATATGTGATTAAATACATTAATTACATGTGATTATATGTATCTAATCACATATATTTATATGGACAATATTCATTTTCGCGTTCTTGATTCAATAGTTTTTTTAGTAACTCTAATCACATGTGATTAAATACACGAGAACAACTATCGAATCGAGAACACGAAAATGAATATTGTCCACATAAATCATATGCGATTAGATACATATAATAACATGTGATTGTATGTATCTAATCACATATGATTTATGTGGCTAAGATTGATTTCCGCGTTCTCGATTCAATAATTGTTTTTTTTCCACTTTAATCATATGTGATTAATACATTTAATCGGATGTGATTATATGTTTATAATCACATATGATTTTATTTGGAAAAAACGAATATTGTCTGTAAAAATCATATGTAATTATATACATACAATCACATGTGATTATATATACGATAACAAATATTGAACCAAGAACACGAAAAAAAAATCTTTATCCAAATTAATCATATGTGGTTAAATATATCTAATCACGTGTGATTATAAGAATCTAATCACATATGATTTATGTGGACACAATTCATTTTTGCTTTTTCGATTCAATAGTTGTTCTCATTTATTTTATCACATTTGATTATATGTATAATCGTATGTGATTAAGTACATGAGCACAACTATTGAATCGAGAATGCAAAAATGAATCTTGTCCACCTCAAATCATATGTGATTATATACATATAATCACATGTGATTATATGTATCCAATTACTTATGATTTATGTGGACAAGATTCGTTATCATGTTGTCGATTCAATTATTGTTTTTTCTCAACTTTAATCATATGTGATTAAATATATCTAATCATATGTGATTATATGTATCTAATCACATATGATTTAGATGGACAAAAAAGAATTTTGTCCATATAAATCATATGTGATTAGATACAAATAATCACATGTGATTCTATACACGAGAACAAATATTGAATCATATGTGATTAAATACATATAATCATATATTAATAAATACAAGAGAAAATTTATTGAATAGAAAATACAAAAACGAATCTCGTCCATAAAAATCATTTGTGATTAGATACATATAATCATATATGATTAAGTACACAAGTGCGGATATATAATTGAGTGCACAGATTTTGTCCACATAAGTTATATGTGATTATATACATATAATCGTATGTTATTATATGTATCTAATTGCGTGGTTGGTGGGTGGTAGGTGGTGGTGCTGTTGATGGGTAGGTGGTGGTGTTGTGGATGGTTAGGTGGTGGCGCTGGTGGTGGTGATGGGTAGTGGTGCGTGTGGTGATGTTTGGTGGTGGTGGTGGATGGTGGTGGTTTTTGTAGGTGGGGGTGAGGGTGGTGTTGGTGGGTGGTGATGGTAGTGACGAATGGTAGTTGGTGGTGGTGGTGGGTGGTAGTTGTGGTGGGTGGGTGGTGGTGGTGGTGGTGGCGGCGGGTGGTGGTGGGTGGTGAATAGTGATGAGTGGTGGGTGATGGGTGGTGGTGGTGGGTAGTGATGGGTGGTGGTGGTGGTGGTGATGGGTGATAGGTAGTGGTTGTGGGTAGTGGTGGCGGGTGGTGGTGATGGGTGGTGGAGGTGGGTGGTGGAGGTTGGTTGGTGATGGCGATGGCGGGTGGTGGTGGTGGCGGTTGGTGGTTGGTAGTGGCAGGTGGTGGTGGTGGTGGCGGGGGGTGGTGGGTAGTGATGGGTGGTGGTAATAGGTGGTAGGTAGTGGTGGCCGGTGGTGGTTGCGGGTGGTGTTGATGGTAGTGGTGGCGGGTGGTGGTGATGGGTGGTGGTGGTTGGGTGGTGGTGGCGGGTGGTGGTTGGTGGCGGTGGTGGCAGGTGGTGGTGGGTGGTGGGTGGTGGTTGGTGGTTGGTGGTGGTGGTGGGTGGTGGTGATGGGTGGTAGGGGTGGTGGTGATGGGTGGTGGTGATGGGTGATGGGTGGTGGAGGTGGGTGGTGGTGGTGGTGGGTGGTGATGGTGGTGGCGGGTGGTGTTTGGTGGTGTTTGGTGGTGATTAGTGGTGGTGGTGGTGGTGGTGATGGTGGCGGGTGGTGGTGGATGGTGGATGGTGGGTCGTGGTGGTGGGTGGTGGGTGGTGGCGGTTAGTGATGGGTGTTGGTTGTGGTGGGTGGTGGTGATGGGTGGTAGGTAGTGGTGGCGGGTGGTGTTGGTTGGGTGGTGAGTGGTGTTAGTTAGTGGGGTTTTTAATTGTTTGTAACTATTTTTTGATTTATATGAGTATTATTTTATAATTTTAATTAAGAAAATTGTGTGGTCCAAAATAGTTTCTCAAATGTTTTCGCGATAAGAAATGTTCTCGATTGAACGCTCCCCTATATATATATATATATATATATATATATATATATATATATATATATATATATATATATATATATATATATATATATATATATACGACATCTCCATTTTCACGGCCAGAAAATACCGATTTGTTTATGCTTCATTTTTAGAATCAGAGTATACTTTTATAGAAAAGTGTTGCGAAATTTTGTCCCCAGAAAACATGATAAGTATGTTTTCAAAACATTTTCCGAAAAAAAAATGTATTTTATTCATTTTAAAACTTTGGGATGTCAACATCAATACAGAAACATAAGCATAAACAGAACTTACATTCATTTACACTAGTGATCTACATCTCTTTAATCTCTCAGTGTAGTGTAGCTTAGTATCGACACCTGTGATACAATAAACTGAGTGGGTCAGGTTGGGAAACCTGGTGACTACATAGGGATTTCAATCCCACAATGTTATATCATATATATATATATATATATATATATATATATATATATATATATATATATATATATATATATATATTAGAACTCACAAAATATACAATTTCACCATATATATAAGCAACTTTACCCCACCCTGACGATCCTCACAACGAAACGATCCATACTCTAAAGTTAACCTCTTTACCTAATCCATACTCCGAGATCCAAAATTTATCTCTTTACCTAATCCATACTCCCGGATCTAAAAGTTACCTCTTTACCTAATCCATACTCTCGAATCTAAAAGTTACCTCTTTACCTAATCCATACTCCCGAATCTAAAAGTTACCTCTTTACCTAATCTATACTCTCAGATCGGGTATGTCTGATCCTTAGTCCCGAATCTAAAATTTACCTCTTTACCTAATCCATGCTCCCGGATCGGGTATTTCTGATCCATACTCTCGGATCTAAAAACACATAACTATGTCCTAACCATACTCCCGGACTAAGGACAACTGACTAAGTGTAATCCATACTCTCAGATAGATGACAAGTTTTAAAGTTATTCCCTCCGTGTATATTTCATTTGTACTCACAAGGAGATACTACCCAATATCCCTCTTAATTTATTTAGGCCTACTCTGTATCCTAAATCATCATATATTTATCAGATATGCCTTAACACGTATTCCAGGCAGTATCAAAACCAACTATTTCATCTACCCATGTTCTATCCAACATATTCGTAGATATAAAATACATATACAGTTCAGATATGAAGGAAAAAGTTTAGATTTGAAAAGAAATTACATATACGGTCAGATCTGAAGGAAAAGGACTAGATTTGAAAAACAAAATACATCTACAGCCTAGATCTGAACAAAAAGGTTCAGATCTGAAAACAAAATACATCTACAGTTTAGATCTGAAAAAAACAGAGAAGTTTAAATCTTTCATCTAGCACTTATCTCAAGTAAACAGATAATATGCACACATAAACTCTTTAACAAATAATTAATTCTTTAACAGATATTAATACTTTAATTAATACTTGTATTAAAATCATGTTCATGAAAGAGACTATGCACTCACCTGATAAGGTGGTGATTCGGACAACACTTCGCTTCTCAAAATAATCTTCTTTGACGAAACCGGGAGGTTTCCTTGAAAACCGTACTCTACGCGGGCAGAGTTTCAAACCGAAAAACTCTTTTTCTCGGAGACTCTGGGCACTCCGGGGCTTTCTTCAAGTCCTAGGGAAGTTCCTTAGGCTTTTGAGGATGTTTTGGGAGGTTTGGAGAGTAAGTAGAGAGGGAAAGAAAGGGTAAAAAGTGTGAGAAACGAAGGGGCTCTTTGGTGGTATTTATAGGCTGGAAAAAGCTCAAACTCGTCGAGTTTCTGACCCCCAACTTGTCGAGTTACTGGTCCAACTCGTCGAGTTGGTGCCACGTTTCGTCATCAGATTGCGCCACGTCAGCCATTTCGCTGCACCACCCTGCCGACTTCTAAACCCCGTAACTTTCTCATACGAGCTCCGTTTTCGACGTTCTTTATATCCACGCGTAGGTGGGAACATGTTTAACAACTTTATTTTAGACTCCATCGGCTAATTCTTGACCAATTTGAAATTTAACAGTATGAGAAGATTACACTGCTAAACGACCGTGTAGAATTCATAACTTCTACATACGGACTCCGTTTTCGAATGTCTTTTTATCGTTGAGCTTCTATTAATGAGATATTCAATTCTCATTTAGGTTGTATCGGCTAAAAATTGCTCGATCTAAAATTCGAACTCCGGGCTACACACTGCTGTGCCGAAACTTGGAAAAATCATAACTTCTTCATACGAAGTCAGATTTGGACGTTCTTTTTACGCAGCTCTCGGTTTAGCGAACACTACGACTTCCGTTTAGATCGCTAAGGCTAAAAAAGCACTTTATCGTAAACTCACCTTTTACGTCACGCAGTGTCGTGCCAGTTATGTCGCAAAACTTCAACAGGTCATAACTTCTTCGTTATAACTCGGATTTCGACATTCTTTATATCTCCGGAACCCTTGAGACATGTACTATTTCTTGGTTAAGATTATTTACTCTAAATAACCTTCTATCAAAAAGTCATATTTAATGCTCATTGTCTTTAAATTGACTAGCTGAAATCTGCGGGTGTTACAATTATCTCCCCCTTAGGATGATTACGTCCCGGAATCATCAAAAAAACAGGGTTGTATAATGACTCCATACGTTATCTCCTCATCCTAGGTAATAATCGTAACTTCTATGTTTCCTTTGAATGAGTATCTAACTCCTGGTTTTCTTGACTGCAGGCGGTGGTTGATCTTGCACCCGCACTCTGTCTCACATTAGGCTTTCAATCATGACCTTCCTGTCATAATCTCGGCCCTTATTGGAGACTCCTTCTTCTTATTAAGGAACTTAAGATAAATTCTCTGATTACTACAATGGACCGATGTGTCATATTCTAATGACCTATCATCGTGTGATGCAACGTTTAGACTCAGGTCTCTTAGAGTCAAATTCCATAATGGAATATACCTTCCTTCATGTTCTAATGTGATATAATCACCTTTTAGCATGTAGCATTTCTAGCTACAAGTTTCTCACAATCGCTTTGATTATCTTTCACTTCAATCTTCTGGCTTAAGTCGGATGTTGCATCAAACTTGGTTCTCTGAACCACGTAACATACTCATCTTAGTCGGACTCGATATGATATGACCACTAGGGTCGAAATAAAAATCATCTTCTTAGTCATCACCGAAACAATGGTAACGACATACATGAACAAAACGGAATCAATTACTGGCTTTTTGGTAACCTTGTGACTTTCCTTGATCCAAGCGTGAGTCCTGTGCTTCCGGTAGCATAGGCCTCTACTACCATTCACACCTACTCATACTCGTCCCAAGTATCGTCTCGCAGGACCTCCTATAGCTTCCCGGGACCATCTAGACTGCCTAGGACCGCTCAGGACCTCCTATAGCTTCCCGGGACCGACTTCGCCTAACTCGACCGACTAGCATTAATCGTAGACGGTAAGAGGCCACCTGATGCCTAGGCTGATTTTTACAACATTGATATATATATATATATATATATATATATATATATATATATATATATATATATATAATGAAACAAGCATACATATAAAGAATTTTAATAAAAAGAAAAAGAAAAAAGAAAAAGAATAATAAAGAAAAAGAATAATAAAAAAGAAAAAGATTCTCCATGCAAATGATTTCAGGTTCTATAACTCCCAACCATATTTAGTTGCAAATTTTCGTTTCCTTTACAGCACCGTGTGCAGAATACCTCCAGCCAAATGATTATGTGGTTGGAGAAAATACTGCATATCTTGGTTTTCTATATTCCACTACAACAATTGGGCTTTATTTGTTCATTGGCTTGGAAAACACATAATTTTTCTTCTCGTTACCGTTGTCTCTATTCTGCCTTTGAAGCTTTGATGCCGGCAATTTAGTTAACGAGATCAAACATTTCATTTGTGTTGACGATGACGATGCCGTTTTCTTTCCTTTTATTTTTCTCAGTGAGTCTTCAATATTAAATGGTTGTTGTTGTTGGGGGAATCCGGGAGGATACTGTTCATTAGAAGATATTGTGTGGGCGTTGGATGAAGATGTTTTGGTTCGTTTTGAAGAAGGAGGTGGGAAGTCTTCATCAACTTTTGTAACCAACGCCCATTTTGCGTGGTCTTTCAACCACTCCCAAGATTTTTTCATGAAGAAAAGCTTTCTGATTAATAGTCATCCGATACTCGCTTTATGAAGCTTTTAAAACATCGGCCTTAGATCTCCCGCTAGCCACATTGTTTGTCCTATGATGCAGTTGAAAGCGTTACATTTCTTTTGCATGTCTTTCCATTTTGAGTTTACTTGGTGTCGTGATCGAGCCGAACCTCCCATTTGAGCATTAAAATGCTCTAGAACCCAATCCCAAAATGCATCAAACCTTTGTTTATTTTTGCGTTCTTTATCTTGAGAAACATCGACATATGCCCTAGCCAAATCCAACTCTTAACGTTCCACCCATTTCTTTGACTTTTTGGCGGTTTGTATGGTTGCGTTTTTTGTCTTAACAACAAGTTGCAACTCCTCGCTAACTTCTTCTTCGTTTCTTTCGGGAATCGGGTTGTCACTAGAGCTATCAGATTCTACATTTTGAGAATCACGGAGCTAGAAATGCTCAGGTTGAGAAGATTGGAATTGGGTTTCTGGAACCCTTTGAAAAAACTGATTACATGGATTATAACTTGGATTTTCCTCTGAAAGCCAAAATATGTTGTAAGATTGTTGCACCGGGTAATATTGTTGTGGATAGTTTTGGTTTTGTTGGTAGTTTTGGTATTGCTCATAGTTTGAGTTTTGAAATCCTAGAGAAGAAAATGAAATATCTTGACTTGAACCGCCTTGCGTGGATTTACGTATTTAGCTAGAACAGTCTTGTTTAGCTTTGCTCGGGAATCCATTGAAGGTAACCGAAGGAATTGCGCGAAGTATAAAATTTCACAGAGAAAACATACTAGAATTGAGTGAAGTGTGGAGTATTCATGCTCATAGACTTATACAAAGTTATATTAAAACAAAAACAAAAAAGAAAAAAGAAAGACTAAACTGCACAAATGGTCCCTGTGGTTTGCTTAAAATTGCCACTTTGGTCCAAAAAGATTTGGACTAGCACCAGAAGTCCAAACTTTTCATTTTGTTGCGAGTTTGGTCCAATTTGCTTTGAACTTTTTTATATTGACGATTTTACCCTTACTTTTTCTTTTTCTAGTATTTTTAATTTATTTAAATACTTTTCTAATTAAAAGAAAAATAAAAAAAGAAAATTTATCCTTTCTATTTTATTTTTATAAATTTTTATAATAGAAAAAAATACCTCTCTCTCTCTCTCTCAGATCTTGTATGAATGGATGAATGAAAAGCTGTTGATTTCGGAAGATAATCAACATTTTGAATGAACTTCTCAAAATTGGACTTCGGTTTAAGCATACTAAAAGGATGTAAACTCAGGTCTTCGATTTCAATAGATGGGAGAAAAGGATGAAAGGGTGTTCGTATTTCAAACTCAACAGGAAGACCCAAGAACCCATTGAACCGATCGAAGGTAACATGCAAGAAGATCTTGCTTCTTTTCTGTAGCTGTGGTCTTGCAAGAAGCAGGAACCCAGAAAGATTTCCTGAATAGGGTAAAAAAAAGTGCCAATAACGACAGCTGTTGATTATCCCTTTCTCTTCGAACATTCAATTCATCGTTTTTGTCATCATCTTCTTGGCAATCGGTAACCCTAGAAACCCTTTCTCCAGATTCTTCCGATTCTTGATTTACATACTGAAACAATGCAGTGTCATGGTGGGTTTGCAAAGAAGAAGAAGATGAAGATGGAGAATGGAGGACCTCTGTCATGGTTGTAGAAAACAAGAAGGTGGATTTTGTCTGTTTGGATGTGTAGAGATTTTTGAGTAAAATAATATTGGTTGAGATTTGGCCTTTGGTGGTGGGATTAACGAAATGATTGGAGGGCATATTTTGATTTGGGGGAAATGGAAATTTGGGAGGGAATTGTGGATAGATTAATAGAACGTGAGCGTCCTCTTAGTATGCTTAAAGTCGACAAAAAGATCTCCGGATCCTCAGTCGAAACCTGATGTCGCTGCCTTTCTCGTTTTCGTTTTTTTGCTTTAAGTTGTCGATTAGGGATTTTGTTCAAGAAAACGCGAAGGGAAAGGGTAAGGCGGATCGGAGATAGAACAACAATAGGTGGGGGCATTTGGGTTGCTATGAAGCAGACGATAAGCACAAGGAAAACGAGAGGGGGTTGTTGCCCTCTTGACAGCCGAAAAACCCCACCTCCGGTGGAGGTTTTCTCGATTAAAACTGAAGAAGAAGAAGGGTTTTCCAGAGAGAGAGAGAGAAAGAGAGAGAGATTTATTTTTATTTTTATTTTTATTTTTATTTTTATTTTTTTTAATTTGAAAATCAGAAAAATAAATGAGAGAGAGAGAGAGATTTATTTTATTTTTATTTTATTTTTTATTTTTTAAATCTGAAAATCAGAAAAAAAAAGAAAATCATATTAACAGGGGTAAATTCATCATTTTGAAAAAAATCAAAAAAGATTGGACCAAACAAGCAACAAAATGAAAACTTTGGACCTCTGGTGCTAGTCCAAACCTTTTTGGACCAAAGTGGCAATTTTGAGCAAACCACAATGACCATTTGTGCAGTTTAGTCAAAAAGAAAAGAAAGAAAAGGACGGATAATGCATTAAAGGTGGCAGAGAATCAACTCTTCTGCATGAATATTGAATTGTCTTGAGTAGTAAAAATCATATTTATCACATGCATGTACAATAACTCACGGGTTCACCAACCCGTTGCCATTAATCTATCCAATCTGCCGTTGAAAGGGCCATGACCCGGCGGTATCACTGGTACACCCTAAACTGCTCAGTCCTCCCTTACAAATACTTTAAGACAAAATTGCAAGAATGATCCCTGTGGTTAAGTGGAAATTACCACTTTGGGCCAAAAAGGTTTGGACTAGCACTCATGGTCCAAAGGTTTTCATTTTCTTGTCACTTTGGTCCAATTTACTTTAATTTTTTTTATAATGACGATTTGGCCCTTGGTTTTTATTTTTTCAGTTTTTTTTCTTTATTTAAATACTTTAATAATTAAAAGAAAAAGAAACAAAATACATTTCTCTCTCTTCTTTCTTTCTTTCTCTCTCTCTCTCTCTCTTAAAAGTCGTCTTGCACCTCTGTGTTCTACTGTTCTTCGTGTTTTCCTTAAACCCAAAAATTGAAACCTCAATTTCTTCAAGAATCGACCCCCTAATCACATTGTAGGTAATCTCCCGTCCTTTCCTCAACCATCCAACCCCATTGATGGTGGCAAGAACGAGTTTTTCTGATTAAGAAAGAGGGAGCGATTTCTAAGGTAGAGGTGACCTAATCTTGTGCTTCCATGGAAAATCGAATGTCTGAGGTATTCCTTTTCGATCTTGTCGTCAGCTTCAGTGTTATTCCTTTTTTGATTAAACGATGAAGTGGGTGGAGGAAGAGGGAACATCGATGGGTTGAGGAACTCCAAATTTAACATCACAGCTTTTCTCCCCCTTTTCGTTATCCCGATCTGATCAAGATTAGGTTATCTCCAACCATGAAATCGTTGTTTGCCATGGAGGTTTATCTTCGATCTGACTTGGTAGCTGCAGTGATGGTGGTTGTATAAGAGATGAGTCGGTGATGGTCGGATCTGTGAAAAAAACCCAAAATCAAAATTCGAGATTTTGGAGTTATGAAGACTTTTCTGAAGATTTCAAGTTAAGTTCATCAAGAATCCAAAGATTTCAGGTTAAGTTCTAGGGTTTGCTTATCGGTGGTCATTTTTGGAACACAAGAACCAAAATGACAATAATTTTGATTTGCTTCACTATGAATAAGATTTCAGATCTTACATTTTGGGCTTCTATTTGTTCATACCAAGAACACAAGAACACAATCATCTTAAGTTTTGTGTTGATATTTATTCGAGTTCTGGAGAACCTCCCATCTGCAAATCATTATTCCTAAAACGGGAGTTTGAAACCCACTCACCCACTTGCAATTTTTTCTCGCTGGAATCAAATTCGAGAACCTCCCACCTGCAAAAGGACATTGGAGTTTGAAGGTGTATGAAGAGAGAGAGAGAGAGAGAGAGAGAGAGAGAGATTGAGATTTTCTTGAGAGAGAGAGAGAGATTGAGATTTTCTTTTTCTTTTAATCATTATAAAAGTATTTTCATAAATAAAAAACCTGAAAAAAAAAAAACAAAGGTAAAATCGTCATTACAATAAAGTTTAAAGTAAATTTGACCAAAATGGCAAGAAAATAAAAACTTTTGAACCATGAGTACTAGCCTAAACCTTTTTGGCCTAAAATATCAATTTCGACCTAACCACAACAACCACAATGACCATTTTTGCAATTTTGTCATACTTTAAAAGTCTAGTTTTAAAAACATCCCAAGCGACTTCATGGGCCTTATTGGACCCTGCTGGACATCGATAATAGTATAAGTGTATAACACAATAACACATAATCTCACATAAATTTAACATAACTAATGAATAACAACCAGCCAACTATTCCGTGTGTTGAAATTTTGGTATTGAAACTATTTGCATTTTGCACTATATCATTAGTTGGAACTGTTTAAATGTCAAGTAAAACTAATATTTAAAATATTTAACATTTTAAAATTCTAGGACAGCAAATATAAAAGTATTATTAATTTACTTTTTAAATTACACAAAAATAAAAGTTAACTCATGTTTGTAATGTTTCCCTGATCCAGCCTCCAAGGCATCTCTAAACCAGAGCTAAAATCATGGACAGATTCTTCATTCCTGCCATGGAAACACTACAATCTTCACATCAAAAACTTCATTCTCCCTCATAATCAAACATTACAAACTTCATACATATTGCTTTTCAAATCCAAACTTCAGACACCACTCGTGACCTTTAAAGGGACTACAGGATCCAGCAACTTCTTCACATGAAGCTCAACCTTCTTTCTTAGGTCAGCAGTTGGAAACCTGTCTATAACTTCAGCACCAAAGGAGACAATGAGCGACTTCCTGGCTGTTTGTCTATCAATACCCCTTGCCTGAAGATAAAACAGTTGGTCCTCTTCCAAATCACAGATTGAAGCTCCATGAGAACACTTCACATCATCAGCAATTATCTGAAGATTCGGTTTCACATTAACCGTTGCACGTGGCTCAAGAATCAGACTCCTTGTCAGTTGTCCTGCATCTGTCTGTTGCGCGTATCTGACAGCTTTCTAACATCAGTTATCCAGACAACACTTTATCCATACACATAGATAAAAAGAAAAAGAAAAGGTACCTGTTGACCTTTATGTTCCCATCAAATACAACTTGTCCAAGTGAATGAGCTACAATGCACTTGTGAAGTTGTCTAGAAAACCCTCGTGGATGATCCAACACTATTTTACTATGTAGATCTTGTGTTTGATCATTACCTGATAAATGAAATGTTGATAATCCTGTTATCGTGTCTGATCCAACTTGTTGCACGTGGACATTGTGTCTGCTTAACTTTCCACCTGTGCTTACTTCTACTAGCTCGTATGTACTTGATTTTTCCTACAATAATCAATTTCAAGAATGTTTTCAAGAATATTTTCAATGATTTACTGAATCATATTTGGAATGAAGCAATTACCTGACGAATGGAGGTCCATTTGATATGAGCAGAGTTCAAAGATTGAGTCTGGATGTATGAATGGCTAACTTTAGCTTCTTCCCCGATTGCAATTTCCATGACTGAATTTGTCCAATAACTCAAATCCCCATCACCACCTATAAATTCTTCGAGTATTCCAATCTCTCCTCCTTTCTCAACCACCACTAAAACCCTTGGATTCGAGACTGGAAGCTTCTTTGACACCTTATCACTACCTTCATTACTAATGTACCTCAAACGCAATGGACCCTCAACTTTACACCCTTCTTGAACATAAACCACAACCAAATCAGGTGACCCAACACCATTAAGTGACCAAAACAAGTCTCCTGGTTCAGAACTAGGTAAAAATTCGAGTACCCTATTTGTTATTTCGTTCGAACTTAGGCTAGATAAGCTTCCAACAAACACCCCATCTGGTAACCCTGATAATTGAGATAAAGAATCAATGATGTATCCATCGATTATAGTCAAATTGAGCGATTGTGTATCCTCGAATGCACTTATATGGTTAGAAGATTCAGGTGATGTTGGAGATGAAGCCGGTATGATCTCTGATTGCTTGATGAAAGATGTGTCTGTGAACCTAAAAGGCTCGTCTTTTCTAGATGGCCATGGAGTGGAGAGAAGAGATTCTGAAGCAAAATCTCTCAGCTTTTGAAGACCTGATGAAGAAGAAGATGGAAGAGAGTCTTCCAATGTTTCTGCAATTTCGAGAACAAACGGGTCGGAGAGGGCAGCAATCGGGGGTAAATATCGTCGCTGGGTCAAAACCCCAGGTTTGACTTTTCTTGTTCTTATAAAGTTCGATTGGTATTGCGATGTAGATAGTGTGAAAGATGGAGATGGGGATGCACGGATGATGGGCGTGAAGGCCGAAACAGCCATTGCCGGCCGGAGGTGGAGGTGAGGAGTGGAGGGATTTTGACTGAATCAAGAAACTGGAACCACACCTGCGTGACCTTTCGAGGGGATCAAAGTTTTGGTAATATTTTCAGTTAGACTCCCTAGACTATTAGTTTAATGATAATTTATCCCCTGATCAGCTTTGTCATCTCTTGAAAAAGTTGCCCTTTATATGTTGTCTTTCTTGGTGAAAAGCAAATACAATCCACCAAAAAAAAAAACCTGGATAGAACTGTTTCTCTTCTAAAGATTTCTTTTGTTATATGAAAATTACAATCTTTCTTTTGTTTTATGTTTGATTGCAACAAATCTTTAATTTTACTCAAAGTTAATCTATCAATCAATCAATCTATGTTATTTGCCCAAGAGTTATGAGATAATTTATATTGTTTGCTTTCTAACTCGTATCATTTTAGACGAAATAAGTCCAAGTGGGCTTGATTATTATAATTTTTATGGAACGATAAATTATACAAGGTCGAAGTCATAATTGAAATTCAATGATATCATTTACAACTTTTCTTTGTGTCCCAAGTATTTGTTTTTATGCCTCAATGAAACAAATAGATACTGATGTTGCATTTTTGTTCACCCCCACTTGTACCAACACCGAGCAAATCATAATGACATTGGGCTAACGAATTTACAAAATTAATAAGGGACAAACATCTAAAGCATAGGTACAACCATATAAAGGCATTAAAAGCACATCCTTTTAGTATAGGCTTGCAATTTGAGGACTACAAAAAACTAGCACTTCTTCAAGAGAAGCCCTAGATTCATCTCCAAACAAAGACTCTTTCCCATCTTCCCTTTTGGCATAAGACAAACCCAATCTCGACTTCGCTTGTCTCAAATCTCCAACACCAGAGTTTGTATCGGGCCCTGCAAACCCGCCCATGACAGGTGCAAGTGGTGGCCCGATTAAGAGCCCATCGGCCCCAAACTGGGGCCCACCTCGGGCATAATCAAAAAGAGCAGCACCACTACCTCCTACTTTAGGCAACACAATAGGGTAATTTTTCTCTTCATCCGGCCAATAAAAGAGGAACGCGTCAAAAGTCTCGTAGTAATCATCAGTGCTTCGGTAACCTTCAGGATTGAATGCACCAAACTTGAAAGAGTTGTCTGTGTAGCCGATTATCACACACGGGCCCTTGAAATCACTGCATACATGAAATGAAGTCGCACTAAATCCATCCAAGGTGGCCTTGTAACAACATTTTAATTCTTTCCCTGTTCAAGATCATTAAAAACATAAACACAACCATAATCCATAATCGGATAATTGAAATTTCAAAGTTGGACTGTATTGTGGGGTTGTAACTGTATAATTACAACCCCACAAACATTAAAGTGTTATAACTTTTAGCAAGAAAAAAGATGATTACCATTGAGGAAAGTTTTGTTGAGTAGAAAAGATGGAAAAGGAAGATCAAGATTATGGTAATTGGGCTGAGGTTTGTCATTGGCTTTGTTTTTGCCGACGTTCCAACCAAAGAGGCAGACACTTTTTAGTATGCAAGAAGCCATACCAAAAAATGCATTTCAAAATTGAGCAAAAAAGTATGGAACAAATCACAAACTTGAGCCTAAGTTTTATCCACTCATTTACATCTTATCCTCAACAAATAGGATCTTTCAGTTATGGAATACCCTATAGATTTTTATGTTCGTAACTGGGGCCTGGGCACTTTGGGAATAACCCAAGTTAGCTAGATTTTATTTAACGTTTAATTTTGTATATAGTATATAACTTTTAAAAATAATAATCAATTAGGAATTAAGTATTTAGCAAGTTTTTTATTATAGCAAAAAAAGGTTTACATACAAAATTACAAATACCGTGTTATGATAACTAATCAGTATGTTAATCATACTGAACTATTTTTGTTACCACAAAAAAATTAGTTATTAATTTGGATCCACAAGTTATTTATCTATTTGTTTTTATTGGCATGTATTATTGATATTTGACACATTGTCAATTTTTTTTTATCTGAATTTAAAATAAAATTAAAATACATGAAATGTTTTTTTAATAATTCCAGTGAGTAATATCACATTCAAATTTCGATGGACAAAAAATTTATTTATTTTTTTATATTAGAACATAAATTGCCAATTTTATTTTGGTACAAAGAGCAGTAATAGTTAAAAAAATCCTACCGACAAAATTTCTATAAAGTATTATATATTTGACTGCTGACATCACAAGTGGGTCCTTAGCTCAGTGGTAGAGCATTTGACTGCAGATGAAGAGGTCACCGGTTCGAACCCGGTAGGGCCCTATTTTTTTGTTCTTTTAGTGCTTTTGTTTTTTTATATTGAAAATCCTCCAAACAATTGGTGAATTATTAACTAATTAAATAGATACAAATGTCAAATCAGTTGTTTATAATTTTCTGTTACTTGCATGCCTTCTTTGACCAACAATTTTTATGAGGTTTGATATTTAGCCAACTAAGTTTATATGCCCCAAGTTCATCCCTCTATATGTTAATGTTGGACAAAATTTTCTTTTGTACAAATATTTATATAGTCTATATGATAGAATATAAAACTTACGTACTTGACTAATTATAAAATTTATTAATTCATATCCACATAGAAACTTAACACAAACACAAATGCGAATAAATCTTTATATCAAATTGTCTACGGAACCAATCCACCCAAAAATGATCAAAACTACATTTTCTTACTACCTTGGTGGTCTCGAACACTCAACATTCTTATTATACCCATACAAAAATTATTAATAACCATTATACTCTTCAATTCACTCCCCCGTAGCAAAGCTAGAAACGTTAATCTCCGTTTTCGTTCTCCTCTCAACATCCACAACCACATCACCACCATGTTTAAACTCTTTAAAACAAGCCACCCTTCCCAACTCTTCAACTTCCTCAATCACAAGATCAAGTCTAGCCACCAATTCAACCAACAAGGCCAAAAAAGCCGCAATCGGAAGTGCTTCAGAAAACTCCAAGCTCGTGATCGCAAGCTTGCTTAAAGTTGGCCTTAAAACCCTCTTTTCGGTCTCAGAAACCCCCTTCGGTTTCCTCTCACTCGGTGAGTCTGTGTTCATGTTTGATAAATGATGTTCAAACTTTTGCCTTGCGGTCGTTGTAAGCATGGCTAGCATTTTGGGTGTATTATAAGGGCTGTTTGGGCCAAGAAAGAGCCTTGGTTGGGACTTTAATGCGGTGTCGAGGTCTTGCAGTGCTTGGTGGATTTGTTCTGTGATATTTTCTGGCGAGCATTGGCGCCGGTTTCTTATGCTTCCAGCGAGTTCCATTAGGGCTTTTGTTACTTCCGAAGCAAGGCGAATGCATGGATCCTTGAATAGCAGTCGAATTGATCTTGGAGTCTAAAAATTTGAACAAAAAGAACACAATACTTAGGAACTAGAAATGTAGTGAAATTCCAATTTCAGGGCGATTAATAAAAAAAATCAAACTATTGAATGTATTTATATATGTATTGGCAACTATTATAATAAGGTGATACCTTTTTGATCTGGATCACTAGTGTCGCAAATATTTAAATAACGAAAATCAGCCTTACCATTAATGGAGTTCTTTTTTGTTCGCATTTCAATTACAAGTCTAAAGATCTGACATGTTTGGAAAAGAATCTTCCCTCATGAACATTATATTATTAGATCTCAACAAAAAATATTTTTTTTAGCAAGTTGTACTTAAAAATTATCGATATACTAAAATTTAGTACATAAATATTTAATATTTTAAAGATACTTTTTTAATGATTAAATTGTGTCTTCTATAATTAACCCGATAGAAATGTGATGGATGTCGAACATCTTTTGAACTATCCTAACGAGACTAGCTGATACAACTATAAAATCACATATAAACAAAAATAATGACTCAATTGAATTTATCGATTGTTAATCACATAATCCATCATGTTTTCTTTCTTAAGAAATGTGACATACACACTCTAATATACTTATAATTTGAATCACTATATTCGAATCTTCAACCACTTAAGCTGAAGGACATCATGTCAACACTAGATAACACTTGGCTATAACTAGCCTTTTGGTATATAGAGTCAATAATCATCACATAATAATGGCGTATAAAAACATACCCGTATTTCGGTTTGTAGACTTCCATGAAGAGCGACTACCCCATACCCAAAATGACGAAGAACACCTCCTAATTTGACATATTGTTGACACGGGAATTTGTGGCAGTGCCCTGAGTGTCTCGGCTCCCAACTTGCATGAAGCGCCTGCTCGTATCAATATTCAACATTCGTAACATCTGTGGTTAGCTCATGAGATAATTAATAACATACAAATTAATTATTTGTGTTAAGTTTCAATTATTAAGAAATAAAAAAGCTTACAAGGGTTTCATCCGTCGATTTCGAGTCCAAAACTGCCTTATAATTTTCATAAATCGGATCCTCCATCGTCTCGTCTATTTCTAAAGTTGGTTCTTCCACATTGAAGTATTTAGTGACACAAGCTACATTTTGTTTACAAACAATCTACAAATAAGTAATCTTTTTAAACACACGAAAGCAAATATTTTCAAATTTATTGTCTATACATATATATACCTTCGATTGATTTTGCTAAACCTTCGACTTTGGTAATGGTATTATTATGGAGATCTTCTCCAGACCAATTCGGGAAGATGAAAAGACTCATCAGAATGCAAATCCCGGAACCGATCCCGATCATATATGTCCTCCCTTTGGCTAGTTTCAGAATATCATCCACTCGATAACTTGATACAGTGATCAAGTTAAATGTCAACAGGAATATTACTACACCATAATCATAATTCTTTTTTATTTTAGGGAAAAATCTCAAGAATGTAGTCGACGTACCTGTGAAAATTAAATGTAATAGTTTAAAAAAATTCCATATTTTACTATAAAACTACCAAGAAAAGATTATAGTTTGATTCTTGTTATTTGTATTACCAATCAAGAAAATCGAAGCTCCGATAAAAACAGCACGAAAAACCTTCCCGTATTCTCTAGCTATAAACTCGAATATAAAGGCTAACGATGCGGCTAAGAGCGTCCCACATCCTCGATTTAATCCTTTGCATAAGGTTGCCCCTATGAAATTATAGTACGATAAATTATGAATATATAAGTACGTGTGTGTGTAGATATATGTAAATATAACTTACCAACAGTGAATTCAAGCACAACGACGACAGTCATGACAGCCCAAATCGCATTTTGACCGACCCCTTTGAACAATGGCTCCATTAGGTATAACAAAGAGACTAAAGTTAATGAAAACCCGACTTTGAGAGCGTGGATTGCCCTTCTCGGATCATCTCGACCCACTTTCCATATTTTACGGCATATGAAGCCTGGAGATCTCTTCGTCTTCTCCATGAAAGCACGAGCTTTCTTGTTGAAACTATCCATCGGCATATCGTGCTTCACATTCAAGATTTCTTGATCAACAACTTCAAGATTTCTTGATGGAAAACTTATTGATGTCGACAAAGGAGAAATATTTTAAGCAGCATATGACACCATCTGCTTTTGTTGTATATATAGGTGTTTTGTGTGGAAGACAGAGATGATATATGTGTCTGTTCACATGTTCTCCATTGAAAGTGATAGAATTTAAGGAGATGTATAAAAGTCAATTATTGTTGAATAAGAAAATGTGAGTCACAACATAAAAAAATTAGTTACTTTTTTAAGAATTAATGATTGCTTATGAGATAACAACTATGTAGAATATGTGGTTTTTTAATAGTGATACAACACATAATTGATTTGGATGGTTTTCACTTTCCATATCAAAATATGCATATTTTTTAGAAATTAAAAAAAAAAATACCAAAATAAAACTTTACTACAAAAAAATGAAAAAATAAAGAGAATTTCCAAAACTAACCATCTAGTCCACATAGGGGTTTTTGCGGAGTAACATGCCTTTGCGGACTCGTCATGCGCTTGAACATTAAGGATTTTTTTGATTATTTATTTATTTTACTTTTTTTTTTTTTTTTTTTTTGTAATTTTGCTTTAGTGTGTTACATGAGTCTGAAAAACCCTCAAAGCCGACTGTGTATGTTTGAGATTACTTTTTAAGGTTAAAAGTCGTTTTTATAAAATGACTTTTTGATTAGTAACTTTTTTTTCAAAAGAAAAATTTTAAAATGTGTTTGTATTTGTTTTTAGGATAAAAGTCAAATTTTCAGTTAAAAAGCCTCAAAAGTTACAAAAATACAGGATTTGTGACTTTTGAAAACCCAACTTTTCTTTCTACACGAAAAGTCATTTTAAAAGATCTTTTTCATTAGCTAAACATCTTTTGATAATTTTTTTGACTTTTTGAAAAAAGTTAAAAATCAAAAATTGTTTTAAAAGCAATCCCAAACACCTTCTGAGTGTCATTGGAAAATCAATATCTTATATTAACAAATTTCATGTTTTCTTAGGTTGTTGTCTTTGAAAAGGTAACAACTTAACGAATATCTTGGCAACGAGACAAAGCTAGCGATGAAAGCTTACTTGCTTTTCAGTAGATTCTTGTTTGGAATTTATGTTGTAAATTTTTATTTATAAATAGGATTGATAAAAAATGTAAAGCTACAATGATTATGTATCTCTTGATTTGTTAACATGTCAATTGAAAATTTGTCTGAGACTGATGTTTCACGTGAAAATAATAAAATCAATGTTTACATCTTGTATATATTTTAGCCAATGTTTACATATCGTGTGTGTATATATATATATATATATATATATATATATATATATATATATATATATATATATATATATACACTTTAACTAATGTTTACATATTGCATACAAACTGTAAATAAAAGGTTAAAAAAACTTAAAAATGAACCTAAAGTATAGTTGCTAACTCGACCATCTTCTTCACAGGTGCAAGTGTTTATCTGTAATGTTTGTTTCCTGGTATGTGCCTTATGGTAAAATGTTGAAATTCAAGATTTTGGCCTTACGTCGCACGTAGGTTGAAGCTACGCAAAACGTAGCTACACCAAGCATAGGTTGAAGCTACGGTGAGCGTAGGTTGAAGCTACACTTTTTGTAGCACTGCATGCAACTCAAAACCCTAGGTCTCGGGCTTTGGGCCCTACTTAAAGGCTCTAACTTCTAGGGTTTCATTCTTATCAACCTCCATCCTCTCTAAGCCTCCATCCTCTCTAGAAAACTCTAAAGTAGCCTCTTTCCATCATTGTTGTGTTTTTGGTGTTCTTTGGTGTTATTTGAAGAAGAAGGTGGTGGTTTTGGTGCAAGTGAAGTTAGATCTAGCTAAGTTTCCACACCCTGAACATTTTTTGGACTTTAGGAAGGTATAAAGTTTCAACCTTTATGCTTATATTTTGCTAGATATAAGTTTAAAGCTTCATTTGGTCCGTTTTGGTCTTGTTTCTTTGGAGTTTGAAAACTCCAGATCCCAAAGGATGATTTGCATTGCTTTTTGGACCTTTTGAGCTAATATGAGTGTATGTTTGTGTCCCTTTGAGCCATACATGGAGGTTGTCACACTTTTGGAGTTATCTTGGGTCTAGGGTTAGAGAATTGTAAGTTAGAGGCTTATTAATGGACAAAGTTGGAAACTTTATCAATCAAGTGCTTGCTTTGAAGGATTATGGAAAGAATCAACCATTGTCTTTATGGTTTAAGCACTCAACAACATAGATGAAGTGATCAGTGCTATATCGTGCGTATCGTAGAGGGGCCCGACAATAATGTCTTTTAGTGTTATGTCGAGCGTAGCTATGCCGAGCTTAGGTTATGATCTACGTCGTACGTAGGGCGTTAACCATTGACTTCTTGACCAGTTTGAGTTTTAGTCGGACTTTAATGGATTTGAGTGTTTTACTGAGGTTTTGGTCCCGGTTTGGTATTAGGTGGTTTGTGTTAGCTGTTTCGGTTGCTGAGATTCTACTGTTGAGTTTCTACTATTTAGCTCAGGTGAGTTATCTCACTATAATATATGTTACATTATGTATCATTTGTATGATATGATGTAATGATACTTCTTTTTTCCATTGATTGTTTGATTGATTGATTGTATGATATGTCAACATATTATGTTTGAGAAGTTGATGGTGGATCGACACTTGAACCGAAAGCCTAAATTACTCGTGTCAGTGTTAGACATGCACTAGAGTCATTAAGTGCTGTGATGACTAGACATAGACTAGAGTTGTTAGCCGCCGTTATGAGTAGATGTGCACTAAAGCCATTAGTCACTGTTTGTTTAGATGGATCGAAACTAGAGCAAAAAACCTTTGTCTGTATACGTTGTATGTGTATTATAGTATGTGGTATTTTAGGGAACTCATAAGATTTATGCTTAGAGTTGTGAATTTAATGTTTTTCATATAGTTCCTCTGATCCGGGAAAGGCGGGAAAGGTGCCAACTTGACTGTACGACATGCGCATCACTATCGATTTGTTATAGACTTCTGCTTTTATGATGATTTGATACATTTTATAAATAAAAGAATTAAAGAAGTACGGTAAATTATAGGAGCCTTCACAACTCGACCATCTTCGTAGATTAAGTTGGTTCTACCTAAATCTCACCTTTTCTTGTTTAAGAAAAATTTAATTGGTAATATACACGTCATAATTCGTATGGAATTTGGAATCTATTTGGAAATGAATGAGAATTTGTATCTTACCATTGGCCCATTTTATAAAAAAGTATAAAATCTATACTACGAACTTGACTTTTGTACTGTGAACCTGGCATACTTACAGCGAACCTAACATCCGTACTACGAACCTGACATACAGACTTTGTTTTGACCTAATTTTTTTCATTGCTATCTTTATACCAGGGGCTATGCATGGACATATCACACCTAATACTCCATTTACCGATATGTTCAACCATCTATATAAATTAGACAAAACTGCAAAATTGGTCCCTGTGGTATGCATTTTTTCCAACGTTTATGTGACATTCCCAATTTCACGACCAGAAAAGACCGATTTGTTTATGTTTATTTAAAAATCAGAGTTTCCTTTTTGAGGAATAACATTGCGGAATTTGTTCCCAGAAAACATGATAATGATATTATCAAAACATTTCTGAAGAAATGTATTTTTATTTATATTAAGACATTGAGATATCATCGTCAATACATAAACATAAAAATAAAGAAAATATTACAAGCCTTACAGTAATTAAACTAGTGGCCTAATTCTCCTTGAATCTCTCAGCAGAATGTATCTTTAATATCGCTACTTGTGATACAATAAACTGAGTGGGTCAGGTTGATAAACCTGGTGAGTAGATAGGGTTTTCAACCCACAATGATATAATTAATATGTTTAATCATCAAACAATTAACCCAATTTCCCATCCCCATTATCTTCTTTATTCTTAAGGATCTAACCTAAGGATCATTTATGCTAACAGTACTGGTTCAGGGATTCCTCCATGATACTTGTCAGTAGGTATTCTTCAATATTTATTCCTAAGGATTTGTCCTAAGGAATAGGAACGAAGTCCATCACTGCCAGGGTTTATCTAATAGGCACTAAGTCCATAGCTGCCAATGTTATCTGTTAGGCACTAAGTCCATAGCTGCCAATGTTCATCTATAGGGAACTAAGTCCATAGCTACCAATGTTCATCTATTGGGAACTAAGTCCATAACTGCCAATGTTCATCTATCAGGCAGTAAGTCCATAGCTGCCAGGGTTTATCTCCTTTATTGACAATATTATTTTAGGGAGTCCACCCACAATACATGTCAATGGGATTTAGAGTACATCTGGTGAACACTTAGTTCAAAAGCACACATAGGTTGCGATCCTCCTAGCGTTCCACTGGACTGTCTAGAATAGTCCGGGGTTATCATATATATACTATACTAGATGACTTGATTAGCTTTAAACTCAAGGCTTCTCATCATATTTCATCTCTCATCATCTATATCATCTTTCATCTCTCATCATTCATCTACCCATCTTTACCCAATATATTTATAGGTATAAAAATACATATACAGTTTAAATCATGTAAAACATGTATAAATCGTTCATCTAGCATAGATATCAGGAACACAGGTAATAAGCACATATAACATGTATTAATATTGAATACTTCATATCTATGTGTAAGATGAAACTAACTATGCACTCACTTATAAAAGTGACGACTCGAAATTCGGACAACGCTTCGCTTCTAGCAACTGTCTTTTCCTTTGACGTAACCTAGTATCATTATTACTAAGTCTTAGTCAAATATTTATTGCGACTAATTATTAGTCTAGATTCATCATTAATTCAAAGTGTACTGATCTATAGCTAATAAGAGACAACCAGGTAGGATCATATCGGAGATAGAGTCCGTTTGGTATACAAAGTATACTGTTTGGAAATCCCACTTTAAACACCTCACTAAATCCAGCCTAGACATCATCCCCGTAAGTAGATTAATCAATATAACGACTTGGAATCATTGATAAATCTTGTTTATAGGTTCATAATAACGATAATGAATTTAAACATAAGTTACACTTAAAGCGTAATAGGTGTAGCTCAACTTACAGGGTTTCTAGCGAAAACTTAGAACTCCGTGGTCAAAACTTTGTCGCTAAATCTTTTTTCTAAAAAGATTCTTGTAGCGCTTCAACGCTTACCTTACTATACAAAAACTGCAGAAAGAGAAGTTGAATCACGAGGGACCGAAATGATCGGGGGATAAGAAGAGAAAGACTCTTGAGTCAAGAGAATGGTGCAAGAAATATGAGAGCCTAAAGCCTCATATTTATAGTAATTGAATTTTAAAAAACTACTATTTATAGTTACTTAAACGACCTTATAGTTATTTAAACGAAGAAACATTTCTTTATCATACTATTTTAAATAGAATTTATTGATATTTGTACTAAACTAATGTCGAAAGTATTCAATATTAGCCTTATAATGACCGCATTGTCAATAGCTTTCTAATGATATATAAATATGTATATATATATATATATACATATATATATATATATATATATATATATATAATTTATACTTTATTTTAATACGTAAATATGCTATTATAAATTATAATTTGTTCATACGAACTCCGTTTTTGACGTTCTTTATTTGCACACGTAGTTATTAAAGAGATCTACAACTTTTGTTTAGACTCCGTCGACTAATTTTGATATTATTTTTTCATCCATATTTTTATAAAATTAAATGATTATGCTAAAATCATAACTCTCTCGTACGGACTCCGTTTTTGGCATTCTTTTTTCTAAAAATTCTTATTTTAAATAATACTACGATTTTCTTTTTGGTGGCTTTAGCTAAAAGTCAATCATTCTCTTCGTAGCTTTTTACATCATACATTCGTTGTACGCGGCTGACTTTTATATCTTATAAAATTCATATCTAATTCATACGGAATCGGATTCCTACGAAATTTATATTTTTTGGGATCGGGAAGATGCGTACTTTCTAAATATTATATATATATATATATATATATATATATATATATATATATATATATATATATATATATATATATGTGTGTGTGTGTGTGTGTGTGTTTTGAAGCACTTATTTTTACGATTTACGAACAATTCGACTGATTTTTCCTATTATATTATATTATAATAATCATAATATTTATATAATTCTTCTTTATTACGTCAAATAGGTTACAATTGTGGACCCTAAATATTACTTTGGTTAAGATTATTTATCCTAGATTATATTCTATAAAAAAATCATTTTTAACGTTTATTATATCTTAATTGACTAGCCCGAATCTGCGGGTGTTACAATTATCTCCCCCTTAGGATGATTACGTCCCAGAATCATCAACAAAACAGGGCTTGTATAATGAGTCTGTATGTTTCCTTTCCATCCTATGTGTTAATCGTAACTCTTATATCCTTTCAAATGAGTATCTAACTCTAGGACTCATTGACTGCTGGCGGTGCGCAATCTCACCCACTCTTTATCCTATGTTAGACTTTCAATCGTAACCTTCGAGTTTCAAAATCGGTCCTTATTGGAGACTCCTTCTTCTTCTTAAACATATTTAACTTAAGATATGGTCTTTACTTCGATTACCGTAACAGACGGATGGGCCATGTTCTAATGACCTCTCATTGTATGATGCAACGCTTAGACTCGGGTCTTTTTAAGTCATATTCCGGAATAGAAGATACCTTCCTTCATGTTCTAATGTGATATAATCACATTCTAGAATGTAGCACTTCTAGCTACAAGCTTCTTACTTTAACGACGATCGCGATACTTTTATTGATCGCTTCGATTATCTTTTATTTAAATCTTCTGGCTTATGTCGGATGCTACATCGAACTTGGTTCTCTGAACCATGTACAATGCATATCTTAGCCGAACTCGATTTTATATAACCACTAGGGTCGGAATATCAATAATCTTCTTGGTCATTACCGAAACGATGGTAATGACATACATGAACAAAACATAATCACTTACTAGCGCCTTGGTAACCTTGTGACTTTCCCTGATCCAAGTGCGAGTCGTGTGCTTCCGATAGTATATGCCTCTACTACCTTTCACACCTACTCATACTCGTCCCAAGAATTGCCTCGCGATCCCCAAGTTCTTATTTCCTAAAATCACAAAACGATTTAACACATATGAATGTGTCCAAATAATCTTAAAATTTTCCCTAGACTCTACTAGGACTTCTTTCATGCGTATCTTGTAACACCCATAAAAATCATGCCAATTTAAAACTTTTTAAAACATATAAAAACCATTAATCATTATAAATTTGTTTTCAAAATAGTATCATGTCAGAGTATCCTCAAAATCAAATCATAAAAACGTAAGGAGATCATGTCAGAGTATACTCAAAATCAAATCATAAAAACATAAGGAGGTGCATGATCACGCATTCGTCTTCCCGCGATCATCCGAAGTACCTGAAACATAATCAACAACTGTAAGCTCGAAGCTTAGTGAGTTCCCCCAAAATACCAACGCCATACAATATAACCTTATCATATAAACAAACAGCATGCATAATGAGCCATCAGCCTGACTGGACCGCCTCACAGGCCATCAGCCTATCTGGACCGCTCTTCGAGCCATCAGCAAGTCTGGACCACCTCTCAGGGCCTTCAGCCTATCCGGATCGCTCGTCGGGCCTTCGGCCTGACTAGTACGCCCTAACCGGGTCTGCAGTCTATCCGGTCCGCCCTGGGTATGTTGGCACAAGCACAAAGCATGACCAGCTCAACCCAACCCCCAATCAAACAAACATGTGCACATAAATATCATACGCTAGCTAGCATGTACAAATAGTCATACAGATCTAACAGATCACTAACATAGCATAATCCTATAACTAGTATACCGATCTAACATATCACTAACATAACAACCATCCTATAACCAGGATACCGATCTAACAAATCACTAACATAGCAACCATTCTATAACCAGGATACCGATCTAATAGATCACTAACATAGCAACCATCCTATAACCATGATACAAATCATAAAGGGCCGACCTTGGTGTCGTAGACCCTGTTGATATAGTGAGAAGAACTCACCTCACGATGTCGAACTGTAGTGATAAGATGAAAATCCTGAATCACAGCCACGAACTCAACCACCTATACCCACCATAGGACCAAGTCCATCAAAACCCCAAATTACCAAAATACCCTTAGAAGTCCAACTGGTCAACCATTGGTCAAAGTCAGAGTCAACGGTCAAGGTCAACAGTCCATGTTGACCCAACTCGTCGAGTGTGGCTTATGTTGGATTAGATGTCTAAGCCCATAACTATTATTGGTATGTACTTAACCCGAGAGTAGCATGGTCCATTTGGGTTGCATATCATCAGGACAATTTGTTAGGATGGATTCTTGAGAGAAGGTTATATATGATTTATTAATATATTATAAGTTATAATATATTAATATGAAATCATATGTTTTAACTAATATTGATCAAGAATTAATTTGGAATTAATTTAGTGATCAAAGGAGACTAATTAAATCTATGGGGACTAATTATGGTAATTAGTTATATTTATATGTGTTGGACTTATGATCCATTTTGGACCAAGTTTATGTATGGATACATAAAGAGTTGGGCCACATGAACCATGGATCATAACACCCATGGGTATGGATTTGGGTTATACACATGACCTTGGAATCCTACATATAAATATGTCCATTCATACCTAAAAACGCCTAGACTTAGACTTGGAGTACATGGAGGTGTTTTTGGTGCATGAAGATTCTCTCTCAAGATCCACCTTTGTTCATGATGTGTTGTGACTTCATTTGAGGCTTCCACACTATTGGGGCTAAGCTCTTAAGGCCAAATACATCAAGACTTGAAGCTACACAAAAGGTATGTTACCCTAACTAGTATCTTGTATGGTATATAACAATTGCATGCTAGTTATAGGCTTAATACCTTGGAAACATCATTGCATGTATAATTAGTATAGATCCAAGGTATTTAGGGTTGTATGTGCACCATAGGATGTTGTAGTATACAAAAACCCAACAGTGGTATCAGAGCCATGGGTTTTTTTTCAAATTATACTTGATGCTACTTGCTGAAAAAAATTGAAAAAATCGAATTTTTTGCTGTCTGGACAAGGGACTCGACGAGTCCATGTGTAAACTCATCCAACTCGTCGAGTTGGTTCTTGCACTCGGCGAGTTGGAGCCCCTGACAGCATATATTCGAGTTTTTTTGGCCTGTTTTGGATTAGAATCATTACCACAAAGTGTTTTTGTTCATAAAATTTTATTTTGATGTTATGGTAAATAATATTCTCATCCAAATAAATGATAATTGTCAAAGTTTCAAGATTTGTATTAGTTTATGTTTATGCTAATTTCTTGAAGATTGATGATGTGAATTATCTTGTTCTTATGAGTTAGTTTAGATTAATAGAAAAATTATGTGATAATTGGTTTTCGATTCAAATTGATCTAAAAGTTGTTCATAATATGAGTTTTTGTAACTTGTCCTCAAGTTATATGAAAAGTCTCATTTATGAATGTTAAAACTCATAAAATTTCCATAAGTTATGAAAATGAAGAGTCTCATTTTTTAAATGTTTTTAAAGTCTTCCATAACTTGTCCTCAAGTTATGGAACTTGAAGATTTTTTTCATTAAACTACTTTAAAATCATAAGTTATGGAAACCAAAAGTTTTTGAATTGTTCAAAACTCGCCCTCAAGTTTTGGAATTTGTAAAGTTACCCCCCATGATTACTTTAATTCCAAACCCTAGAATTTTAAAATTCAAACCTTATGGACTTTATTAAATTAATTAAAGTGTCAAATTAAAGGAAAGTTAATAACTCAATAATGACATGGTTTAAGTTTAATTAAATTAAGAGTATAGTTTAATTAATAGATTAAACCACCAAGTATTTTAAATGTGTAAAATAAACCCTTGTACTATTATAATATGAAAAGTTAATACTTATATATATGTATAAGACAAGTCAGTCTTACCATTAGTAGGCCTCATTCACGAAGTCGGTCTATAAGGGGGGTATAAGGTTACTGCCTATAAAATGGCAGTTTAATGGGTCTCCACTCTCACCCACCGCTTCCTTGACTGGTGGAGGGTTGTTAGCCGAACGGGTTTGACAGGACATTTAAATTCCCATTAAAAGAATAATGAAATACTAAGTAACTAAACACTTATAAATTCCCAATCTTAGTTACTTAGGAAAATGTGAATTTGATGCTAACCCATGAAATTGCACTTTACACCTTGTTAAGTCGTTAGTGGAGCATGTGTGGTTAACCGGCACACTAATCTGGGACTGACAATGTGTGGCAAAGGGTAGCTAGATGTTAATCATAGATCAATGGAGCGTGTGTGGTTAACCGGAACATTGATTAGGTGGTTGTAACATTAAGTGTACCAAGTTAATTTGCATGGTTATTCACTCCTTGTTTATGATCCTCGGCATCCCAGTCACAAACTTGAAGGGCACAATCGAGATTTAAACATGCCATTTAATAGTTCAATGAATCTCAAAAGATCTAGGAGTTTCAATTCATTTAAAACCTAATGTTAAATTTTGTTTTTCATGGTGGAAATTGGTAAATCGTCATTTACCTACCTTCAAATATTTTGTAGCTTGGATTACGGCATCCCTCTTCCAAGTTATAAAATATTGTGTTGGTTCCCTAGCCTTAATTTTTCATATTGGGTGTTATACTAAGGACTCAAATCAACTAAACTTGAATTTCTCCCTCATAGATGTCTAGTTATGACAACTATGGTCTTCCTTATCCTTTTGGATAAAGCTATCCTAATGAAGATGATATCCCAAATGGCGATCAATGTGAAAGATTAATCCCTTTGTTGTGCATTAATGTGACTGGAAATCATACTTCACCTCCTCCACCTCCTCTAATTATTCTCCCTAACCCACAAGTTCTTGAAAAGTGCAAGGTCACTCAATCCCTATTGGCAAGTAATGTCCATATGTGCTCACATCTTGGAGATGAAGTCACGTATTGACAAGTTGGGAGAGTTGGGTGTCGAAGTCACAAGGAAGTTGACTGTTGACTGGGTTCTTCAATCACTTTCCGAGTCATATAGTGAGTTCATTAAGGACTACTATGTGACAGACCACGACATGACCCTTAATGATCTTACCTATTTGCTTGTTGCTGCTGAATCAGCGATGATTTGGGGCACTGGTAGAACAAATTTGATTGGAAGATCTACTTCCCAAACTTACATGGACATTGACAATGGAAACATTGGAATTCCAGAAAAGTCTTCTCTTCCCAATGGAAAGGGATCGGCCATAGTCAATCCGGTTGACCAAATGGTAAAGAGAAAGGCTAAGTCTGAGATAGTCCCATGTACCATTACTAAAGAGTCCATAAGTTTCTATTGCTAAAAGAAGGGGCATTGGTTGCGAAGCTGCCTTATTTACCTGAAAGTTCACTAGGATGGTAAAAGTCAAAAAATTTGACTATGCTTCAGGTAAAGTCCACTATCTAACTCTATTAAGTTCCTATTTGGAGATTCTTATTACATGATGTGACTAGGTCGCATTTTGATGTTTTGTAGAATCGAAAAAAGGAGAGGAAACTTAGAAGAAAAGTATGCCGAATCTGATCGCGAAGATGGATTTCGATCGCATGATTCGAAGATCAGAATTTTGAGCTGCTGCTTAAGAGTTATGATAGATTGCTTAGAAATAGATAACAACATAATTTTCATATGTATTTTCATTGTAAGGATAAGTTTTTTCAGCAATTTTAAAATAAAAGGAAAATTTTTTGATTTTATTTATTTTAAGTATCCTTACAATGGGATTTGTGAAAATTGTTGTTTATATGATTCCGTTGATGAAAATATTGGAAAATGGATTTGATTCTTTCGTTTATGGTAGTGTCATAATTTACCAAATAAGGAAAGATTCTCATCACCCAAGTTTCAGTTGGATAGAAACTTGGGATCATGCAACTTGTATTGTATGATGAATGAGAATTTTCATCTTTGGGAAATTAAGACTAATTCCTTGTTCACATGTATATGTGAGTCAAGTGAAGGACTAGGAGATCGGGAACACTTGGTTGTGCGCTGATCAGGTCCACCACATAGAATGATAAGGCTATTCGTCATGATTTACTAAAGTTTAGTAAATATGGTTGTGCTTACAAGTTTAAGTATAATTCTGAAACATTGGAAAAGTTTCAATGTATAGCAGGACGAATGAGAAGAATCAAATTATACAGAAAGATAAACGTTTCTCCAATTTGTAAAGATGGGAGAGTACTTCAGTATCATGTGTTATGATCATCTTAATGATTATGAATAACCATATCACAATTGATCATCTAAGGACATCTTAGTGCATTTGTTTGACTAAGAAGAGGAATCGTGAATTGTTGAACTGGTTAAATCAAGAAGATGAGTCATACTTCATTCCAAAACGAGTCTTAGAGTCATACTCCAAGATTGTAACTCGAGTGACATAATCTTAAGAAAGGTTTATAACACTTATAAAATGTAGAGTAAAATGTTTTCTACTCTTGTACATTTGAAATTGGTGAGTTGTGATGTTTTTGTTGGGTTTTGAGAATTCTAACACTCCTCTGGTGTACATGAAACCCTAGAAACCTTGGATCTATGTTTTCTCTATTATACATGCAGATATTGGTTTTTCCAAGGTTTCATCCTATCTAGCTTATCATGAGGTGTATGTAATAGAAAACTAGTAGAATGACATACCTTTTATTGTTGCTTGATTCCTTAAGACCTTGTGAGCCTAACACCCCAAGTGTGATGCCTCAAATGCTTCACACAACACCAAAACTCTTGGAATAACTTGAGAATAGAACACTTATATCACAAATTCGGCTAGCCCTCTCCTTTTTAGTCTAAGTGCCGATTTTGCTCCATATGAGGCTCCTTATATAGTGTCATGCAATTAGGGTTACACCATGCAAACCCTAAGGTGCATGACCTTTCACTTACTCCATGATCCATGGGTTTTAACCTCCATGGAGCATCCATGGAGCACCCTATAGGTTTTAGCCCAATCTAATGAACCATGGATCATAAGCCCATTATATAAGAATGAATGATTTACACAATAAATCCTCATACATTTAAATAGTCTCCTTTTGATCACAAAATTAATTCCAAATTAATTCTTGATCAATACTAATTAAATAATATGATTTCATATTAATATATTAGAACTTATAATATATTAATAAATCATAAGTGTCCTTATTTCTCATTTTGTCTATCCAATTGTTATGATGCCATGCAACCCAAATGGACCATGCCAAGTCGGGTCAAGTACATACCAAATATAGTTATGGACTTAGACACTTTATCCAACAGTCTCGCACTTGGATAAGTCTAATAACTATTGTTACAGGTATGACTTCAGGATCCGACCAGCAATCGTAGCTTTTTCAAAGTCTCGCAGAACTAGGATGATGCGCCATTTAAGATAAGTATTCATACAATCCTCTATTCTCAAGGTATCAGCTGGACAAATACATGGAACACCGTCGTATTTATCGTCTAGCAGTTTGTTTCCCGATTTCCGATTTGTTTGACATAGAACGTAATCGAACACATCAATTTAGTTCTGACCGGGCCCGACACATAAGTCAAAACAAAATCATTGAGGGGCCCAAGATATCACTTCTAATCCTCCAAGGACTAGAAGGAACAGATAAGCTTCGACTCATATGCTTGTAGTAACTATTCATCAAATTGTACACAACACCACGTTTTATAGCATCAAGTTACTGATGCGTTTTCGTACTATCAATGTACAACCAACTCACAGTTCAACAACTCATATCTCTTGGCTTGAAGACTCATATGATATTACCGTATCACGATCAATCGAGATGAATTCCATGAAGTGATACAAATGAGTGTGGGTTGAATCCAATACTCAGACCTTATGTGCACTCATAAATGTTGCAGCAACCATTGCTATGTCTAATACAATTTAGACAAATCTACAAACCCAATTCATGACAGTCTTATTTCAATACCTACTTCCAAAGTATGATCGACTGTGGATAGTTTGAATAATAAAATTATTCTGGAAGTCAAAACATGCAAAATGAAACAATAGTGAATGATTGAAACAAGACAGTACCATACTAGTAAACAAAAACACCTTTTATTTAAACATCAAATGTCAATTATATTTCAACTATTACAAGTTTCGAAAGCTATCTAACTACTAAAACTAATATCATCCTTCAGCCCGATGTGCCTCGCATCCTGTATATGCTTAACCCTACTCAGTCCCTTCGTGAGGGGATATGCTGGGTTCTCATTTGATGATACCCTCTTTGCCACGAGGAGTCCTTCTTCTATTCGATGTCTAATGAAATGGTATTTTCTGTCGATGTGTCGTGATCCCTTGGTTCCTTGGCTAAGGCAACTGCACTCTTGCTATCAAAGAAAATCTCCATGGGCTTCTTTATAGCTGGTACAACTCCAAGGTCTCCAATGAAGTTCCTCAGCCATATCGCCTCCTTTTCCGCCTCGCTTGCTGCTATGTACTCTGATTCGCAAGTAGAATCAGCTACTGTCTCCTGCTTGGAACTTTTCCAAGTAATTGCTCCTCCATTCATGGTAAAGACCCAGCACGATTGAGATCGGAAATTATCCCTATCAGTCTAAAAGCTGGCGTCGCTATACCCCACCACTCTCAAGTCATCACTCCCACCTAGTGTAAGGACCCAATCCTTAGTCCTCCGCAGGTACTTGAGAATGTTCTTCACCGCAGTCCAGTGAGCCTTGCCAGGGTTCCCTTGATATCTGCTGACCATGCTCAAGGAAAAGGCCAAATCAGGGCGAGTACAAGTCATAGCATACATGATTGAGCCCACAGCGGAAGCATATGGTACATGACTCATCTCAGCTATCTCAGCCTCTGTGCTCGAACTCTGAGTCTTACTCAGTTTGGCGTTACTCTGGATCGGTAAGTCTCCTTTCTTGGAATCCTGCATGCTGAACCTTTCCAGCACCTTATCCAAGTAGGTACTCTGACTAAGTCCAATTAGTCTCTTACTCCTCTCTCTCAATATCCTTATCCCTAGGATATAGGTAGCTTCTCCAAGGTCCTTCATAGCGAAACACTTCCCAAGGCAGGACTTTACCTCCTGCAAGGTTGGGATGTCATATCCTATGAGTAGTATGTCATCCACATACAATACCAAGAAGCTAACTATGCTCCCACTAGCTTTGACATATACATAGGACTCATCTTCGCTTCTCGAAAAGCCAAACTCTTTGACTTTCTCATCGAAACAAAGATTCCATCGACGAGATGCTTGTTTCAATTCATATATGGATTTCTCAAGCTTACACACTCTATCAGGGTACTTGGCATCGACAAAACCCTCTGGCTGATTCATGTAAACATCCTCAGCCAACTTTCCATTAAGGAAAGCGGTTTTGACATCCATTTGCCATATATCATAGTCATGAAATGCAACTATGGCTAGCAGAACCCTAATAGACTTAATCTTTTCTATTGGTGAGAAGGTCTCATCATAGTTAACTCCCGGAGTTTGAGTAAAGCCCTTTGCAACCAGTCGTGCTTTGTAGGTGTGTACCTTCCCATCCATGTCGGTCTTCTTCTTGAAGATCCATTTGCACCCGACTGTCTTACGACCCGGTACATTGTCAACCAAGTTCCAAACTTGATTGTCATACATGGATTGGATCTCGTTGTCCATAGCCTCTTTCCATATAGCAGACTCGGGGCCTGCCATGGCTTCCCTATAGTTGTTAGGTTCATCCAGATTTACCAGTGTACTATCACTGATAAATGTATCACCTTCCGCAGTAATATGGAAACCATAATAATGCTTAGGTGCATTCCTAACTCTAGTGGAACGTCTTAGAGGTACGGGCTCGTCAGTTGATTCAACAGGAGTTTCCTCCTCAGGTTGATTGCTAGGGTTTGAGGTTCCTTCACCACTTGACTCTTGAAGCTCTTCAAGGTCAATTTGCCTCCCACTGTTTCCTTGCTTATGAACTCTCTCTTACGAAAGACTCCTCTCCTTGCCACAAAGACCACATTATCATTGGGTTTGTAGAAGAGGTAACCAAAGGATTTTTGTGGGTAGCCGATGAAAATACACCTCTCACTTCGAGGTTCGAGCTTGTCGTGAGACTCGCGCCTCACGAAAGCCTCGCAACCCCAAATATTGATGTGGTCCAAAGTGGGAACTTTCCCAGTCCACATCTCGTGAGGTGTTTTGGCAACCTTTTTAGTAGGGAATAGATTAAGGATATGGGCGGCAGTCTCTAAGGCATACCACCATAATGAGATTGGTAATGGAGCTCGACTCATCATGGAACGAACCATTTCCAACAAGGTTCGATTGCGCCTATGAGCCACACCATTCAGTTGTGGTGTCCTAGGAGGTGTCAATTGTGAAACAATTCCACATTCCTTAAGATAGTCAAGGAACTCGATGCTAAGATACTCACCACCCCGATCGGATCGGAGCATCTTGATCTTCCTGCCCAGCTGATTCTCCACTTCCTGCTTAAACTCTTTGAACTCAAAGGTTTCTGACTTATGCTTGATTAAGTAGATATAACCATATCTGTTGTAATCATCAGTAAAAGCACATAGAAGCGGTTAGCATCTCTTGTGGCAGTTCTTAAGGGTCCACACACATCAGTGTGTATGAGGTCCAACAAACCTTCACCCCTAGCACAAGTACCAGTGAAGGGTGACTTTGTTATTTTTACAAGTAAACAAGATTCGTAACTATCATCGGATTTTAGGTCAAATGATTCCAAAACTCCAGCCTTTTGGAGTTGGCCTATGCGCTTCTTGTTAACATGTCCAAGACGACAATGCAACAAGGATGTTTTATCCAAACTAATGGAAGAACCAATATGTAATACATTATTTCCTAAGTTGTCTACAATCGACACAGTTTCATATACACCATCACAAGGTAATGCTTTAAAATAGAATACACCATTATAAAAAGCATCAATAGCACCAATCTTATTATCAAATGAAAAGGTAAATCCTTGCTTGTACAAACTATGAAAGGAAATAATATTTTTCGCCATTTCAGACGAGTAACAACATTTATTCAAATCTAATGTTAACCCATTACTAAACAGTAAAGAATAAACTCCAATCTTGGTAACAAGTGATGCTTTCCTATTTCCCATGATTAATTTTATGTTCCCGTGCTCCACTTCTTCACTTCCTCTTAGGCCCTGCAAATCAGTACACATGTGAATACCACAACCTGTATCAAGAACCCAAGAATTAGTATGCGATGAGTTATTAGACAATATAGTGTAAATACCTACATGGGTGGGTTTTACTTTCCCATCCCTAAAATCCTGCAAGTATTTGGGGCAGCTTCGCTTCCAGTGCCCTTTTTCCTGACAGTAGAAGCATTGTGCTTTCTTTGGGTTTGAAGAAGGAGTGATGGGACCACCTTTGGTTCCACTTGAAGAGGAGCCATCAAGAGACTTTCTCTTGGTACCATTTAAAGGGGTTTTCCTCTTCTTCCCCTTACCTTGCCCGATTGCCAGAACAGGGGTAGTAGTAGGAGTAGAAGTAACAACCGATTTACCTTTGAGACCACTTTCAGCGGTCCTCAAAAGTCCTTGAAGTTTGATAAGTGTGACCTCCTCCTTGTTCAGATGATAAGTCATGCGAAACTGATCATAACTTGGAGGTAAGGAGTGTAGAATGATATCAATAGCCATCTCCTCAGGAAAGTCCACATTTAGCTTCAGCAGCCGGTCCACGAACCTTTGCATTTTCTGCAAGTGGCCGGTGATGGGTTCACCATCCTTCATCTTGGCTGTTATCATGGAAGAGATGATTTCATACCTCTCTTGACGAGCACTCTGATGGTACCTTTCCATCAGGTCTTGGTGCATCTCAAAAGGGTAGAAATCTTCATAGGATTTCTGGAGTTCTGCTGACATGGTAGCCAACATGATGTAAGACACCTTAGTGGCATCTTTTTCATGGGTAGTGTACTCAGCAATCTCCTCAGGAGTAGCAGAAGACTCATCAATAACCTTCAGTTCCTTATCAAGGACATACTCCTTGCCCTCATAGCGAATAATCATCCTGATGTTCCTAATCCAGTCATTAAAATTAGTTCCATCAAAAGTGACTTTCCTACACAAGTTCATGAGGGAAAAGGAGCCTGTAGGGTTTGAGCCAGTGGCAGTGTTGGAAGACATCTGAAAAGAAAGAAAGACAAGTTTAGATTAGATAAAGAATCCTTAATAAGTTACCCAAATGAAATATTAAGGCTAGGACCCAACACAATATCTTATAACTTGGAAGAGGGATGCCGTAATCCAAGCTACAAAATATTTGAAGGTAGGTAAATGACGATTTACCAATTTCCACCATGAAAAACAGAATAAATTATTAAGTTTTAATTGGATTGAAACTCCTAGATCTTTTGAGATTCATTGAACGATTCAATGGCATGTTTAAATATCGATTGTGCCCTTCAAGTTTGTGACTTGGATGCCGAGGATCACAAAACAAGGTGTGAATAACCATGCAAATTAACTTGGTATTCTTAATTTTATCACCTAATCGATGTGCCGGTTAGCCACACATGCTCCATCGATCTATGATAAACCTTAAGCCACCCTTTGCTACCCTTGTTAAGCCCAAGTTAGTGTGCCGGCTAACCACACACGCTCCACTAACGACTTAGCAAGGTGCAAAGTCTAATTTCATGGGTTAGCACCTATTTCACATTTTCCTAAAGTAACTAAGATTGGGAATTAATAAAGGTTTAGTTACTTTATATTTATCATTATACTTTTAATGATAATTATAGTCTTTGTCCTACCCGTTCGGCTGACGACCCTCCACCAGTCAAGGAAGCGGTGGGTGAGAGTGGACACACATTAAGCTTCCATTTTATAGGCAACAACCTTATACCCCCCCTTATAGACCGACTTCGTGAATGAGGCCTACTAACGGTAAGAATGACTTGATCTTATATATATATATATATATATATATATATATATATATATTATTAACTTATAATATTATAAAGTATAAGGGTTGAATTTTAACCTTTTAAAATTCTAGGGATTTGGAAATAAAGTTTTCTAAGTGGCTTTACAAATTCCAAAACTTGAGGGCAAGTTTTGAAACTATTCAAAACATTTCATTTCTATAACTTATGAGTTTAATGGCTCATAAAATGAAGACTCTTCATTTTATAACCTATGAGTTTAATTTAATGGCTCTTTAAAGGAAAAAGACTTTTGGTTATCCATAACTTGAGGACAAGTTATGGACTCTATTAAAACATATGCATCATGGATTTAAGTAATCATAATAATCAAACAAGTAAGCATGATCATAATCAAACTCATAGAAGGAAGACAATTCATATCATCAAAGTTCAAGACATTAGCAAAATTATATTAATCTAATTCTTGAAATTATGAAAATTACCTTGTAATTAGATTAGGATAATCATTACCATATCATAAAAACAGTTTAAATGATTGAAAACAGTTACAGGTAATGATCCTAACCCAATTTTGGCCAAAAAACTCGAACAACATGTTGTCTGTTCATCAGACTCGCCGAGTGCAAGAACAGACTCGTCGAGTCCATGAATAAAACCATCAACTCGTCGAGTCTGTTCATGGACTCGGCGAGTTGATCTGTCAGACATCATTCCAGCTTTGTAAAATCACATATAAACAGCAATATAACAGAAAACAAGTCTAGGCTCTGATACCACTGTTGGGTTTTGAGCATTCTAACACTCTTATGGTGTACATGCAACCCTATAAACCTTGGATCTATGTTTTCTCTATTATACATGCAGATATTGGTTTTTCCAAGGTTTCATCCTATCTAGCTTATCATGAAATGGCAATACACCTGAATAGACAAAATCACTAGCTAATTTAGGGAAAATGCCTAACATGCTTTTATGTGCTAAATGATTTATGATGCTAAATGTATGATCGGATCTATGGTCTGTTGCCGACCGGATATGGAAACTTTATGTGTTCAGATTTCTAAACGTTTAAATACGGTATTAGAACTGGCATGTAACTTTTTGGAGTGATGGGGAGGTTTACACGTCGATCGTAAATAAAATCTTTCCTATCTTAATTCTCGTCATTTCACACCAAATGCCTAATTTGGTGAATAGGATCGAAATGGGAAGAACCCGAAGCGGAGCCGGAAAAGCGAATGGAAACAGGAATCAACCCCCAGTGATTGAGCAAATACCTGTTGTGGGAGCCGCTCCTGAGCCAATCACTATGGCCGGAGTACAAGCGATGATCCAAATGATGTTGGATCGTCAAACGGAGGAGACCAGACACTTACTTGAACAAAACTAAGAGGAAGCTACAATACCGATCGTACAACCTGAACTGGTCCCCGATCAATAGGAGGAAGGGAACTACACCCGCCATGTGAGTCAAGCTGGGACTAAAGGAAAACGAAGAAATGCCCAGAGAGGGGAAACGACAAGGATGGGCGAATGTATAAGAACTTCTTGAGTGCAAAACCACCGAGTCTCTCAGGAAGCCCGAAGCCTGTAGAGATTATGGACTGGATCTCCGAAATGGAGATGGTGTTTGAGAGCTGTGACTGTAGCAACAAGCAGAAAACCATCTTTGCGGTCAGACAACTGAAGACCGGAGTCTTGAGCTGGTGGAAGTTATTGGTAGATACGATGCCCAAAGGAGAAACAAGCAAGATGTCTTGGGAAGATTTCCTAGTGCAACTAAAAATGCAGTACTGCTCTGAGCAGGATCTACTAGAGATCAACAACGAGTTTCAGAACCTAAAGAAAGGAAGAATGAGCGTTACCGAGTACGCTGCAAGTTTTACGGAGAAAATGAAGCTTGTTCCTTACTTAGTTCCAACTGAACTCTCCAAGGTCAACAAGTTCGCCCATCGATTACCAGTGGACTTTGGTCCAATGGTCAAGCAAGCAACCACTTTGAAATCCGCCATCTGGGCAGCCAAAAATGTTGAGACCCAAATAAGGGAAAAGGGTCTTGAAAAAGCTGAAGTTAGCGAGAAGAGGAAGCTTGAAGAATCCTCAAGACCTGATAAGAAAGGAAAGTTCCCGAAGTCTAACCCGGATAACCAAAGTTATGGAGCCAAGTGGTGTGAAAAGTGTAAGAAGAAGCACTTCGGAAGATGCGATGGAGAAGTAACCCGTTACAAGTGTGGGAGGATCGGTCACTATTCCAAGGATTGTACACAAAATGATAAGGTATGCTACGGATGCGGAAGCAAGGGGCACATGTCTAGAGACTGCCCAAAGAAAAATGAAGCAGCAAGGCCAGAGGCACCGCCAAAGCCAAGGGCATTCCACATGATCCTCGACGAAGCAGAAAACAATGCAAGGAATCGAGGATGAGGAATTCATACCCGAAGATCGAGTTATGAAGTAGCCAAGGGGTTAGAATCATATGATGTAGCCTATTAGAGGCATAGTCTACGGTGAACTTGAACACCTATGTAATAGTTTCAAGAAACAATAATAAAACCTTCGTTTTGTTATCTGGTGTGTTAAACTGTTATGTGATTTTCTTGTATGGTGACTTGGAAAACTGCGAGACAATACTTGGGACGAGTATGAGTAGGTGTGAATGGTAGTAGAGGCCTATACTACTGGAAGCACAGGACTCACACTTGGATCAGTGAAAGTCACAAGGTTACCAAGAAGCTAGTAATTGATTCTATTTTGTTCAAAGTATGTCATTACCATCGTTTCGGTAATAACTAAGAAGATTGTTGTTATTCCGACCCTAGTGGTCATATCAGATCGAGTCCGACTAAGAAAAATATGTTACGTGGTTCAGAGAACTATGTTTGATGTAGCGTCCGACTTAAACTAGAAGATTGAAATCAAAGCGATCAATAGAAGTATCGTGCTCGTTGTTAAAGAATTTGGTAGCTAGAAATGCTACATGTTAAAATGTGATTATATCACATTAGAACATGAAGGAAAGTATATCCAATTCCGGAATTTAACTCTAAAAGACCTGAGTCTCAGCGTTGCAACATATGATGAAAGTTCATTAGAACGTGACCCATCGGTCTATCATGGAAATCAAATAAACTTATCATATGTTTGTTAAGAAGAAGAAGGAGTCTCTGATAAAGAGCGAGTTTGTGACATGAAGGTCATGATTGAAAGTGTAACAAGACATAGAGAACGGGTGCAAGATCAAGCACCGCTTGCAGTCAAGAAGACCAGGAGTTAGATACGCATTCAAAGAAACATAGAAGTTACGATTATTATCTAGGATGAAGAGATAACATATGGAGTCATTATACAGCCCTGTTTCGTTGATGATCTCGGGACGTAATCATCCTAAGGGGGAGATAATTGTAACGCCCACAGATTCGGGCTAGTCAATTTAGAGACAATAAGCATCAAAAATGAGTTTTTATGGAATATTATTTAGAAGGATTAATCTTAACCAAATGGTAGTATGTGTTAGAAGGGTTCCGTACATATAAAGAACGCCGAAATCCGAGTTATAACGAAAAAGTTATGGCCCGTCGAAGTTTTTCGGCAAAACCGGCATGACACCGGGAGATGTAAATAGTGAATTTACGACGGAGGACTTTTTAGCCTTAGAAATCTAAGCAAAATTTGTAGTATACGTTAAACCGAGAACATACAAAAAAATAACGCCCAAATCTGACTTCGTATGAGGAAGTTATGAATTTTCTAAGATTTGGCATAGCAGTGCACGACCCGAAACTCGAATTTTAGATGGAGCGGTTTTTGGCCTATGCGACCTAAATGAGAATTGAACATCTCATTAATAGGAACTCAACGGTAAAAAGGCAGACGAAAACGGAGTCCGTATGTAGAAGTTATGAATTTTACGCGGACATTTAACAGTATAATCTCCTCGTGCTGTTAAATTTAAGATCGGTCGAGAATTAGCCGACGGAGTCAAAATGAAAGTTGTAGATCTTATTTTTACCTACGCGTGGATATAAAGAACGTCGAAAATGGAGCTTGTATGCGAAAGTTACTGGGTTTAGAAGTCGGCAGGGTGCTGCTGCAAAAGGGGTGACGTGGCACAATCTTGGCCATTACTTTCTCCCCAAGGCTTGCCACTAGATGGTGACATGTGGTACTAATTTCAGCCATATTTCACCCTATAAATACAACCCCTTTCACCCTCATTTCTTCACACCTCCACCCTTCTCTCTCTACTCTCTCTCTCTAAACCTCCCAAAACTCCCCTAGCACTAGAAGAAAGCCCCGGAGCGCTCGATGACTCCGAGAAGAAGAGCTTTCGGCTCGGAAGTTCTGCCCATGCAGAGCGCGACTTCTATCCAAACCCCCTCGTAGGTAAGATACGCCTACCTAATTTTTAATATAGCTTTTATTTAAATATAGTAACGTTATTAGGACCTTATAATAATTATTTGACCTATTATTACGGGTTATATAAGTGTCGTTATAATATCTTTTTAACCACTCGCGGTACGGGGAATCCGGATTGAAGGGCCGCCTGGGTTGTTGGATTTCAGAAGTGCTATACGCCAAAATGATCCTGCCCTCGAGTGTTTCATGTCTGGCCCCTGTCTGTACATAGTGGGTGAAGAGTATTGTTTAACGCTTATATAATAGTAATAATAGTTAGACTATTAATTAGTCTCGTTGAACATTAGACTAAACTCTAGTGGAAATGATACTAGGTTTTGTCAACGGAAATTCGTTTTAAAGTAAACGAAGTGCTGTCCGAGTACCGAGTCACCACCATTACAGGTGAGTGCATAGTTACTTTCATCTTACACATAGATATGAAGTATTTTATATAAATTACGTGGTATGTGTGCATATTGTTTGAACACTTGCTTTCTATGCTGGATGAACAATTTTATACATGTTTTAAATAATTTAAAATGTATATGTATTTTATATCTACGAATATGTTGGGTAAAACATGGGTAGATGAATGATGAGAGATGAAAGATGATATGAGTCAACATTGGCAGCTATAGACTTAGTGCCTAACAAATAACATCGGCAGCTATGGACTTAGTGCCTATAGAATAAACATTGGTAGCTATGGACTTAGTACCTGTTAAATAAACGTTGGTAGCTATGGATTTAGTACCTATTAGCTGAACACCGGTAGCTATGGATTTAGCACCCGATGAATGAACTTTAGCAGCTATGGAATTAGTGCTTTACGAACAAGCATTGGCAGCTATGGACTTAGTGCCTATCATATAAACCCTGGAAGCAATGGGCTTCGAAATGAACGAATGCAGGATAGATGATTCTTAGGGTAGATCCTTAAGAGTAAGGAAGATAATGGGGATGGGTAATTGGGTTGATTGTTTGATGTTTAAACATAATAATTAAATTATTGTGGGTTGAAAACCCTATGTACTCACCAGGTTTCCCAACCTGACCCACTCAAGCTTATTTGTATCACAGGTGTCGATATGAAGCTACTTTACACTGGGGGATTTAAAAGAGATGTAGATCACTAATGTAAATGAATGTAAGTTCTGTTTATGCTTATGTTTCTGTATTGACGATGACATCCCAAATATTTTAAAATGGATAAAAATACATTTCTTCGGAAATGCTTTGATAACGTATTTATCATGTTTTTCTGGGAACAAATTCCGCAACATTTTTATTAAAGGAGGTACTCTGATTTTTATAAAGCATAAAGAAAATCGGTCTTTTCTGGCCGTGAAAAATGGGGATGTCACAGTTGGTATCAGAGTATTAGTTTAAGCAAACTAGGAATATGGATTTATTTCTAGACTTAAACTTATAATGCTAAGCGATGATCATGAGGAGTGTGTCTCATAAAATTTAGGCAATACACCTGAATAGACACAATCACTAGCTAATTTAGAGAAAATGCCTAACATGCTTTTATGTGCTAAATGATTTATGATGCATTATGATGCTAAATGCATGATCGGATCTATGGTCTGTTGCCGACCGGATCTGGAAACTTTATGTGTACAGATTTCTAAACGTTTAAATACGGTATTAGAACTGGCTTGTAACTTTTTGGAGTGATGGGGAGGTTTACACGTCGATCGTAAATAAAATCTTTCCTATCTTAATTCTCGTCATTTCACACCAAATGCCTAATTTGGTGAATAAGATCGAAATGGGAAGAACCCGAAGCGGAGCCGGAAACGCGAACGAAAACAGGAATCAACCCCCAGTGATTGAGCAAATACCTGTTGTGGTAGCCGCTCCTGAGCCAATCACTATGGCCGGAGTACAAGCGATGATCAAAATGCTGTTGGATCGTCAAATAGAGGAGACCAGACGCTTACTTCAACAGAACTGAGAGGAAGCTACAATACCGATCGTACAACCTGAACTGGTCCCTAAACAATAGGAGGAAGGGAACTACACCCGCCATGTGAGTCAAGCTGGGACTAAAGGAGAACGAAGAAATGGCCCAGAGAGGGGAAGCGACAAGGATGGGCGAATGTATAAGAATTTCTTGAGTGCAAAACCACCGAGTCTCTCAGGAAGCCGAAGCCTATAGAGATTATGGACTGGATCTTCGAAATGGAGATGGTGTTTGAGAGATGCGACTGTAGCAACAAGCAGCAAACCGTCTTTGCGGTCAGACAACTGAAGACCAGAGTCTTGAGCTGGTGGAAGTTATTGGTAGATACGATGCCCAAAGGAGAAGCAAGCAAGATGTCTTGGGAAGATTTCCTAGTGCAACTAAAAATGCAGTACTGCTCTGAGCAGGATCTACTAGAGATCAACAACGAGTTTCAGAACCTAAAGAAAGGAAGAATGAGCGTTACCGAGTACGCTGCAAGTTTTACGAAGAAAATGAAGCTTGTTCCTTACTTAGTTCCAACTGAACTCTCCAAGGTCAACAAGTTCGCCCATGGATTACCAGCGGACTTTGGTCCAATAGTCAAGAAAGCAACCACTTTGAAAGCCGCCATCTGGGCAGCCAAGAATGTTGAGACCCAAATAAGGGAAAAGGGTCTTGAAAAAGCTGAAGTTGGCGAGAAGAGGAAGCTTGAAGAATCCTCAAGACCTGATAAGAAAGGAAAGTTCCCGAAGTCTAACCCAGATAACCAAAGTTATGGAGCCAAGTGGTGTGAAAAGTGTAAGAAGAAGCACTTTGGAAGATGCAATGGAGGAGTAACCTGTTACAAGTGTGGGAGGATCGGTCACTATTCCAAGGATTATACACAAAATGATAAGGTATGCTACGGATGCGGAAGCAAGGGGCACATGTCTAGAGACTGCCCAAAGAAAAATGAAGCAGCAAGGCCAGAGGCACCGCCAAAGCCAAGGGCATTCCACATGATCCTCGACGAAGCAGAAAACAGTGCAAGGAATCGAGGATAAAGAAGAGCTTTCGACTCGGAAGTTCTGCCCCTGCAGAGCGCGGCTTCTATCCAAACCCCCTCGTAGGTAAGATACGCCTACCTAATTTTTAATATAGCTTTTATTTAAATGTAGTAACGTTATTAGGACCTTATAATAATTATTTGAGCTATTATTACGGGTTATATAAGTGTCGTTATAATATCTTTTTAACCACTCGCGGTACGGGGAATCCGGTTTGAAGGGCCGCCTGGGTTGTTGGATTTCAGAAGTGCTATACGCCAAAATGATCCTGCCCTCGGGTGTTTCATGTCTGGCCCCTGTCTGTACACAGTGGGTGAAGAGTATTGTTTAACGCTTATATAATAGTAATAATAGTTAGACTATTAATTAGTCTCGTTGAACATTAGACTAAACTCTAGTGGAAATGATACTAGGTTTTGTCAACGGAAATTCGTTTTAAAGTAAATGAAGTGCTGTCCGAGTACCGAGTCACCACCATTGCAAGTGAGTGCATAGTTACTTTCATCTTACACATAGATATGAAGTATTTTATAGAAAGTACGTGGTATGTGTGCATATTATTTGAACACTTGCTTTCTATGCTGGATGAACGATTTTATACATGTTTTAAATAATTTAAAATGTATATGTATTTTATATCTATAATATGTTGGGTAAAACATGGGTAGATTAATGATGAGAGATGAAAGATGATATGAGTGAACATTGGCAGCTATAGACTTAGTGCCTAACAAATAACATCGGCAGATATGGACTTAGTGCCTATAGAATAAACATTGGTATCTATGGACTTAGTACCTATTAAATAAACGTTGGTAGCTATGGATTTAGTACCTATTAGCTGAACACCGGTAGCTATGGATTTAGCACCCGATGAATGAACTTTAGTAGCTATGGAATTAGTGCTTTACGAACAAGCATTGGCAGCTATGGACTTAGTGCCTATCATATAAACCCTGGAAGCAATGGGCTTCGAAATGAACGAATGCAGGATAGATGATTCTTAGGGTAGATCCTTAAGAGTAAGGAAGATAAAGGGGATGGGCAATTGGGTTGATTGTTTGATCTTTAAACATAATAATTAAATTATTGTGGGTTGAAAACCCTATGTACTCACCAGGTTTCCCAACCTGACCCACTCAAGCTTATTTGTATCACAGGTGTCGATATGAAGCTACTTTACACTGAGGGATTTAAAAGAGATGTAGATCACTAGTGTAAATGAATGTAAGTTCTGTTTATGCTTATGTTTCTGTATTGACGATGACATCCCAAATGTTTTAAAATGGATAAAAATACATTTCTTCGGAAATGCTTTGATAACGTATTTATCATGTTTTTCTGGGAACAAATTCCGCAACATTTTTATTAAAAGAGGTACTCTGATTTTTATAAAGCATAAACAAAATCGGTCTTTTCTGGCCGTGAAAAATGGGGATGTCACACTTTACGTGCATGCAAGGTCTTAAAGGCCAAAACTAAGCTAAGGAAGAAGTTTTAGGTAAGGAGAAGGCCATAACTTGCTAAAGACTAGAACTTTATGACTATAAGGGGCTAGAGGAGTCCAGATCTGAAGTTACAACTTCAAATCATGTCCAAAACCAGAGATAACTCCATAACCAACTAGAAATAGCCCTAAAACTTTGGATGAAGAGATATAGCTAGAGAGAAGTCAAGGTAACGACTTGTTACCTTCAAGATGATGCTAAGATGAAGTAGAAATCAGATCTACCAGCTTCTCCTTTCTCCAAGCTCCTTAGACTTCAAGCTCTCTTCACAAAATCCACCTTCCAAGCTTCTTAACACACAAAAATGGAGAGTAGGCGTGATTAGGGTTTTCTGAGCTAAAGGGGGACGGTAAGGGAGGCAGAGGGAGGCTAATGATCCTTTAAATAGGGTGTAAAACCCTGGAAATTAGGGTTTCATTTTGCAGCTCCTACTCGTCGAGTTGGGGTCCTCCAACTCGTCGAGTAGACCTCATAAATCACGCGGCCTGATCCGCTTCTACATGACGAGTTGGGGCATCCAACTCATCAAGTAGGTCTAAGAATGTGAACATAAGCTTTAAATTTTTATACCTGGGAGTCGGGGTGTTACAATTCTCCCCCACTTGAACTAGACTTCGTCCTCGAAGTCTGATGCGGTGAACAACTCCGGATAATGCTCCCGCATCTCAGCCTCCGGTTCCCACGTCCACTCAGATCCCCTCCGATGCTCCCATTATACCTTTACTTCCGTAGAACCTTCACCTTCCTCTCCAGAATACCCACTGGTCTCTTCATGTAATTCAGACGCTCATCGACCTGAATGTCATCTAATGACACCACTGCCTCCTCATCCAATATGCACTTCCGCAACTATGAAACATGGAAAATGCTATTAATCTGACTAAGCTCCTCAGGGAGATCTAGTCTATACGCCACCTTGCCAACCCTGGAAATGATCCTGAATGGCCTGATGTATCGGGGACCCAATTTCCCCCTCTTCTTGAAGCGAATCACACCCTTCCAGAGTGAGACCTTCTGGAGTACCATGTCACCGACCTGAAACTCCAACTCAGATCGGCGCCGGTCGGCGTAACTCTTCTACAGACTCTGTGCCGTCTGCAACCGCTGTCTGATCTGCTGAATCATCTCGATAGTCTACAGGATTACCTCGGTCCGACCCATCACCCTGTGACCAACCTCGCCCCAACAGACTGGGGTGCGACATCTCTGTCCATACAACAACTGATAAGGTGGAGCACCAATGTTGGAGTGATAGATGTTGTTGTAAGAAAACTCTGCAAGGGGTAGGTAGGAGTCCCAGCTCCCACTGAAGTCAATAACGTAGGCTCTCAGCATATCCTCGAGAGTCTGTATGCTCTGCTCACTCTGGTCGTCTATATGCGGATGGTAGGCTGTACTGAAATGCAGCCGTGTGTCCAGTTCCTCGTGGAACTTCTGCCAGGAACGGGAGGTGAACCGAACATCACCGTCTGAAACGATAGAGACCGGAACCCCATGGCGAGCGACAATCTCGCGTATATACACATCGGCCAGCTTCTCGGCCGATGTGCTCTCCCGAATGGGCAGAAAATGGGCACTCTTGGTCAATCGATCCACGATGACCCATATAGCGTCGAACCCTTTGCCGTTCTCGGCAATTTGGTGATGAAGTCCGTCGTGATCTGCTCCCGTTTCCACATGGGAATCTTTAGAGGCTGCAGCTTGCCATGCGGCCTCTGTTACTCAGCCTTGACCATCCTGCAGGTCAAGCACCTCTCCACGTACCAAGCGATTTTTCGCTTCATGCACGGCCACCAGTAACTCAAATGCAAATCCCGATACATTTTGGTGGCCCCCGGGTGAATAGAGAAGCGAGACTTATGAGCCTCCTCCAGAACAATCTGTCTGACCCCACCAGACATCGGAACCCAGACTTGACTGCAACGGGTCAACAATCCCCGACTATCCTGCACATACCGTGTGTTCTTACCCCTAATCCTCTCAAGCTTCCAATTCTCCTGTCATATACCCTCAGCCTGAGCTTCCCTGGTCAAGCTCACAAGTGGAGAATCTACTGATATCCTCATACACAACACTTGAGTAGAAGATCCAGCTGACTTGTGGCTCAGAGCGTCCACAACCACGTTCGCTTTACCAGGATGGTAAAGGATCTCGCAGTCATAATCCTTGACTACATCCAGCCACCTACGATGCCTCATGTTCAGGTTCGGCTGGTCCATGATGTGCCTCAGACTCTTGTGGTCCGTGTAAATGGTACAACGGACCCCGTAGAGATAATGTCTCCAAATCTTGAGAGCAAATACCACCACTCCCAACTCCAAATCGTGTGTGGGGTACCTCGTCTCATGCATTTCAACTGCCACGACGCGTAGGCTATCACCCATCCTCTCTACATGAGGACCGCTCCCAGTCCCGTGATGGATGCATCACAGAACACTACAAAATCCTCAACTCCCTCTGGAAGAGTCAAGACCGGAACCTCGCAAAGTCGCTATCTGAGGGTCTCAAATGCACTCTGCTGCTCAGAGCCCCACCGGAAATCCACCCCTTCCTCTTCAGAGGAGTGAGGGGTACTGCAATCTTAGAGAAATCCTGTATGAATCTCCAGTAGTACCCATCTTATACCAAGAAGCTCCTGATATCCAAGGGAGATTTCGGAACCTCCCACTGCATAAACGCCTCGATCTTGGCCGGATCGACCAAAATCCCCTCCTAGTTAACGAGATGTCCAAGGAACTGAACCTCTCGTAACCAAAACTCGCACTTCGAGAACTTGGCATAAATCCGTTCTCGCCTCAAGACTCCCAATAGCTCCCGAAGATGCTCCTCGTGCTGCTCTCTAGTCTTGGAGTACACCAAAATATCGTCTATGAACACGATGACCGAGTGATCGAGCATCAGTCTGCAAACCCGATTCATCAAATCCATAAACACTGCTGGCGCGTTGGTGAGCCCAAACGGCATCACCAGGAACTCGTAATGTCCATAAAGAGTCCGAAACGCGGTCTTCTCTATGTCCTCCTCCCTAACCCTGACCTGATGGTACCCGGACCTCAGGTCTATCTTGGAGAACCAAGATGCTCCCTGCAACTGATCGAAAATATCATCTATCCTCAAGAGTCGATAACGGTTCTTCACCGTGAACTTTTCAACTCCCGGTAGTCAATGCACATCCGGTGTGAACCATCCTTCTTCCTAACAAAGAGAATCGGCGCTCCCCACGGGGAACTGCTCGGACGAATGAACTACTTTCCCAACAGTTCCTGTACCTGTGATGCCAACTCCTGCATCTCTGGTGGTGCCAATCGGTACGACACCTTGGCGATAGGGGCCACACCTGGCACAAGGTCGATCCTGAACTCGACCTGCCTCTCCGGAGGCACTCCGGGTAACTCCTCCGGAAACACGTCAGCGAACTCCCTGACTACTGGAACCTCTGAAACCGAGGTCTGATCCCTGACCCACGTATCCACCACATACGCTAAGTAACCCGCACACCCATGTTGAATGTACTGCCGAGCCATGGCAGCTGAGCAAAACCCTAATCCCAATCTGGTGCCCTCGCCGACGATAACCAGTTCTCCCCCACTTGGGGTTCGAACTACCACCCGCTGACCCTCGCAGTCGATCATGGCACCGAAGCGATTAAGCCAGTTCATACCCACAATCACACATACAACCCCCATGGGAATCAGAATCAGGTTTATCGGGAAAGATACCCCAAAGATCTCCACCACGCAACCCCGATAGACCGAAGAAGCAGAAATCTCGTGTTTGTTGGCGATAGAGACTCGCAACGAACACTCTAGCTCTCCAAACCGAACTCCCTACTGAATGACTGAGAGACAATAGACCGACTCGCCCCCGCGTCAAATTGTAACGCCCCGATTCTCAGGTATTGTTTACATAAGAATTTAATTGGTTTCAAGGCCTACTCGACGAGTTGGTTGCCCTACTCGTCGAGTAGCAGCGGGTTGGTTCGCGTATTTAGTGGCCTACTCGCCGAGTCCATGAAGGGATTCGACGAGTAGGAGCTGACAGATGAAACCCTAAATCCCGGGGTTGTGCACCCTATTTAAGGAAGCATAAGCCTCTTTTGGCCTCTTTGCAGTCCTTTGAGAGCTCAGAAAACCCTAATTCGTGTGGTGCTTCATTCTTGTGTGTCTAAAGCTTTGGAGAGGAGATCTTTTGAGAAGAAGAGCTTGGAGAACAAAAGGCTAGGAGCAAGGAAGTGTGGGAAATCTGAAATCTACCTCAGATAGCATCATTTGGAGGTATCAAGTCGTCACCTTTTCTTCTTTTTCCTTCTAGACCTCTTTTGGTTGAGATCTAGGGTTTTTATGGTTTGGTTGAGATGGTAATGTGGGATATGAGCTAGATCTGAAGTTGTAACTTCAGATCTGTACCCTTCTTGGGTTCTAGAGTCATAAAGCTCCGAATTTGGTCATGTATGAAGCCCCTTTGAGTATGAAACCCCCATTGTGAGCTTGGATTTGAAATTAAGGCCCTTTTTAGCTATGCATGCACGTAAAGTTTGCAACTTTACGCGAAAAGCATGCCTTAGAAGCTTGGATCTGTAGTTTGGAGCCGCTGCATGGCTCAAATGAGTCTGTATGGCAAAAAGGACTGAAGGGACTCGGCGAGTCGCATGGTCGACTCGGCGAGTCATATGAAGATAGGCATGAACTCGGCGAGTTGGAAGAACAACTCGGCGAGTCCGATGAAGATTGTCGTAGACTCGACGAGTGGATGAACAACTCGGCGAGTCGGTTGAGGTTTCCCCAATTTATGTATGCGCGTGTAACCGTCGAGTTGCAAGAAGGAAGCTCGACGAGTGACCTTAGGGTCTCGATCATAAACCGAAGGAACTCGACGGGTCACTCAGGTGACTCGGCAAGTGGGTTAGTACTTCATGGAACTCGGCGAGTAGCCGATGGTACTCGGCGAGTCAAGGTCAACATGGACTGTTGACCTTGACTGTTGACTTTGACTTTGACCAAGGGTCGACTAGTAGGTTTATGGAGTACCTTGTAAGGTTGAGGACTTATGGGTATATTCATACTATGGAAATAGGTGGTGGAGTTTGTGGCAGTGATCCGAGGGTTGAAGTTTATCTACCGAGTCGACTTCTGCAAGGTGAGTTATCCTCACTATATTGATAGGGTCTAAGGCACCAAGGCCGGCCCTTTAGTTGTTATTGTTATGGTATGCTACATGTGGATATGATCTGTTAGATCGGAATCAGGATAGACAGTATGTTATGCTATTATGATCCGTAGGGATTGATATGTTAGTGACCTGCTAGGTCAGTGCTCTAGATATGAGAGATTGCTATGTTTAGTGGTCCGTGAGATAGATATGTTTGATGTTTGTATATGCCAGTATATGTTAGTTATGCGCACATGGTTATTTGTTTGTTGCTTGGGTTGAGGCGGTCCTGCTTTGTGCTGAAGGCCAACATACCCTATGAGCGGTCCGGGGAGACTGTAGGCCCACGTGGCAGTCCAGTTATGCCGAAGGCTCGGGACAGATTCAGATTCATATAGACTGTAGGCCCTGCAGGGCGGTCCAGTCAGGCCGATGGCCCAGTATGCATGTTGTTGATTGTTTATTACTGATATGATATTATCAGTGGGGTATTGGTATTTTGGGGGTAGCTCACTAAGCCCTCGGGCTTACAGTTTTCAGTTTATTGTTTCAGGTACTTCAGGACATCATGGCAAGGCGAAGGCGTGACCGTACCGCTCCTCATCCTTATGATCTGGTTATTGGGACACTCTGATGAACAATGATTGAAAACATTTTGTAAACAAATACTATTTGGTTTTATTTATGATTGAAAAAGTTTAAATTTGGCGTAAAATTTTTGGATGTTACAAGTTGGTATCAGAGCCTTGGTTTGAGTGAATTGGGGGAAACACGCGTGTGAACCCAGTCTCAAATCAAGGAAATTTTTGGAATAAATTCTAAAATGGTTTTCAAAATAAAGGATGGAGGATGCAGAGGGTACGATCAGCCGGAGCCTGTAAGTAAACCCCAAAATACCATACAGTTATTGATATTATGATATGTTAGAACAGGATGCTAGTGCTAGGCTAGGGATCTTCAGGAATCGCATGATAGACTTGCCTGATTATATGATGCCTACTAGCCTAGGGTTTCTTGTATATGGAATTGACATCATTACTGTAGTCGTTAGTGTAGGCATCACGGTTGCGCGTAATCAAGATCTTATAGCTTGAGAATGTTTGATTCAGTCTTCGGATAGGATTGGATATTCGAAAGTCTATTGGGTCCAGTGCTATGTGCGACTAGCTTGCACTAGCACTGCAGGGGTTGATGAAAGTTTCATGGATGTGTGAGTTGTGGAAGCTGTGAGACCAATGTCGAGATAGTCGATATTCCTCTAGGAGTGAGGTCTGAGCGCATATTATGTTGATGATAGTTTTAGGGCGTTGTGGTGATACTTGAGACAAATATGGGTAGGTGCGGAAGGTAGTATGGGCCCGTACTACTGAAAGCACAGGACCCATACGCGTAGCAAGGAAGTCACAACCCCTAGGGTGGTGGGAATTGGTCTCCCGGTATATGTTGCTTATATGATATCTTGGTTATATTTTCAGTATGGTGGTGACGAGACGTTTTACTACTGGATCCAGGTCAGGATCAGGATCAGGATCGGGAGACGGAGGGTCGGAGGTGCCGATAGCACCTGAACCCATGGTACTTCAGGAGATCATGGCAAGGCGAAGGCGTGACCGTACCGCTCCTCATTCTTATGATCTGGTTATTGGGACACTCTGATGAATAATGATTGAAAACATTTTGTAAACAAATACTATTTGGTTTTATTTATGATTGAAAAAGTTTAAATTTGGCGTAAAATTTTTGGATGTTACACAAATAATACCAAAGCAGGTAAGAAGTTCACTAAGAACGTACCTAATCATAGGTACCACATATAAGCATAAATCAGATATAATCAATAAGAAAAGGGTAGAAACATACCAGAAACCACATTCGGTGTTGTCCTGGTCTCCTCGGCTATAAGCTGGAAGGCATGTCCCCGAGCCTTCGGAGGCTCTGCTCTACCCTGACCCCCGTCAGTAATCCTCAGTGTAGCCGGCGATGGAGCATGCGTCGGCCTGGCAGCGAGCTGTGGACATTTGGTCTTCATGTGACCAACCTGATGGCAATGGTAGAATATCCTCATATCCTGAACCATGGCTGGTTGGCGGCAGTCCCGCTCAAAGTGCCCCTCCTTGCCGCATTTGCGGCACGCGCTACCATATGTACAAACCCCAGAGTGACCTTTCCCGCACTTGCCACAAGTGCGGCCATGCTGGCCTCCTGACCTTGAATCGGCGGTCTTAGACCGCTTTGGCACCGGCTGTGACTGTGTCGGGGCCTGACGCTGCTCCCTCAACTGCAGCGCAATCTCTAACTCACGCCGACTAGCGGTCTCCTATAATTCCAAAAGTGTATCGCAACGCTGGGTAGCAACAAACTGACGGATGTCCGTCTTGAGCAAGCTTAGATAACGTGTCATCTGAGCTTGATCAGAAGCAAACTCCGGGCAAAACATCGCCCTCTCAGTGAACATACGGGTGATCTCCGTCACCGACTCTGCATCCTGTCTCAAATCCAGAAACTCTGAGCTAGTCGCTCTCGCTCGACCCGTGGAATGTAGCGAGCGCGAAACATATCCCTGAACTGCTCCCAAGTAACCACAGCTCTCTGATCATCTGTATACGACCCCGTCATCAACCTCCACCAGTCCTTCGCCCCAGACCTCAGCAGGTTCAGGGCACATCTGACCTTCTGGTCAGTAGGACATGAGCATGTGAAGAAACATCCCTCCACATCTGACAGCCACCTCATGGCTATAATCGGGTCCTGAGTCCCATAAAAAGTCGGGGGCTTCTTGTTATCGTAGTCCCGGTACTGGAATACCCGACTGGATCCTCCCCCTGTCGTCGTTGCAACTACTGAAGCTATTGTGGCAGCCGTCTCATTGAGGTCTACATAGCGCTCATCGAAATACTCCATCATGGCGGTCTTGATAGACCCAAACATCTCCGGAAACTGAGCCCGGAACATCGCATCAACCTCATCATGCAGGATCTCCCGAATCCTGGAGTCCATCTCATCTGGCCCCATATGGCCGATAGTCTCGGGCACTGTTGGTGCCTCCTGTCCGCCATCTCCTGATCCTGACCCGGATCCAGTCACAAATCGTCTAGTAACCACCATGCTGAAAATATACCAGGAAGATATCAGATATTCCATATAATAATCCGGGAACCAACTCCCAATAAAACCCTAGGGGTTGTGACTTCCTTGCTACGTGTATGGGTCCTGAGCTTTCAATAGTACGGGCCCATACTACCTTCCACACCTACCCATATTTGTATCAAGTATCATCACAATGCCCTAACGCTATACGTAAGCATGACGTGCGCTCAATCCTCACTCCTAGAGGAAGGCTACATATCTCATAACTGCCGGACTGATCCCAAACACTCACCCATGAAAACTTCGACCAACCTTGCAGCACTAGTTTATGCTAACCATACATAACGTTGGACCCTATAGACTTTCGAATACCTGATCCTAACCTAAGCCCTTCATCAATTAAGAACAAGAAATAAGGCCAAACCAAACATTCTCATGCTATAAGGTCTTAATTATGTACAGCCGTGACGTATACACTAAGCAACTACAGTAATGATGTCAATTTCATACAAGGAAAATCCTAGGCTATTAGGCATCATATAATTAGACAATTCCATCATGCAATTCCTGAAGATCCCTAGCCTAGTACTAGCATGATGTTCTAACATATCACAAAAGTCAAATAATCCGTAAGGTATTTTGGGGTCTACTTACTGGCTCCGGCTGATCGTACACTTGCATCCTCCTTTAGTATTTTGAAAACCATTTGAAAATCATTTTAAAAATCTTGTCCTCAGTTTGAGATTGGATAAACACGAGTGTTTCATCCAATTCACTCAAACCAAGGCTCTGACACCAACTTGTAACACCCATAAAAATCATGCCAATTCAAAACTTCTTAAAACATTTAAAAACCGTTGATCATTACAAATTTGTTTTCAAAATAGTATCATGTCATACTATCCCCAACATCAAATCATAAAAACATAAGGAGGTGCACGATCACGCCATCGCCTTCCCACGATCATCAGAAGTACCTGAAACATAATAAAAAACTGTAAGCCTGAAGCTTAGTGAGTTCCCCCAAAATACCAATGTCATACAATATAACCATATCATATAAACAAACAACATGCATAATGAGCCATCAGCCTATCTGGACCGCTCTCCGATCCATCGGCACGTCTGGACCGCCTCTCAGGGACTTCAGCCTATCCGGACCGGTCGTCGGGCCTTCGGCCTGACTAGTACGCCCTAACCGGGTCTGCGGTCTATCCAGTCCGCCCTGGGTATGTTGGCACAAGCACAAAGTCTGACCACCTCCACCCAACCCCCAATCAAACAAACATGTGCACATAAATATCATACGCTAGCTATCATGTACAGATAGTCATACAGATCTAACAGATCACTAACATAGCATAATCCTATAACCAGGATACCGATCTAACAGATCACTAACATAGCAACCATCCTATAACCAAGATACTGATTTAACAGATCACTAACATAGCAACCATCCTATAACCAGGATACCGATCTAACAGATCACTAACATAGCAACCATCTTATAACCAGGATACAAATCATAAAGGGTCGGCCTTGGTGCCGTAGACCCTATTGATATAGTGAGAAGAACTCACCTCACGATGTCGAACTGTAGTGATAAGATCAAACTCTCGAATCACAGCCACGAACTCAACCCCCTATACCCACCATAGGACCAAATCCATCAAAACACTAAATTACCAAAATACCCTTAGAAGTCCAACTGGTCAATCCTTGGTCAAAGTCAGAGTCAACGGTAAAGGTCAACAGTCCATTTTGACCCAACTCGTCGAGTGTATCTTACTGACTCGTCGAGTTCTTCCAGAACTCGAGAAATCGTGAAAACCCTATTTGACTCGCCGAGTTTCCAGACAACTCGTCGAGTTCATGCAGTGTCCAAATATCGGGAAAACCCTAACTAACTCGTCGAGTCATCTTACTGACTCGCCGAGTCCATGCAGAAACCAAAAATGGCCAATATTCATCTGATTCGTCGAGTTAACCATGCAACTCGTCGAGTCCCTTCAGTCCATTTCTCATTCAGACGTTTTTAAGCTACACCAAATATCCAAATTGTAGATCTAGCCTCCTAGGGCATAGTTACCACGTAAAGTTGCAAACTTTACGTGAATGCAAGGTCTTAAAGGCCAAAACCAAGCTAAGGAAGAAGTTTTAGGTAAGGAGATGGCCATAACTTGCTAAAGACTAGAACTTTATGACTATAAGGGGCTAGAGGAGTCCAGATCTGAATTTACAACTTCAGATCATGCCCAAAACCAGAGATAACTCGATAACCAACTAAAAATAGCCCTAAACCTTTGCTTGAAGAGATCTAGCTAGAGAGAAGTCAAGGTAATGATTTGTTACCTTCAAGATGATGCTAAAAAGAAGTAGAAATCAGATCTACCGGCTTCTCCTTGCTCCAAGCTCCTTAGACTTCAAGCTCTCTTCACAAAATCCACCTTCCAAGCTTCTTAACACACAAAAATGGAGAGTAGGCGCGATTAGGGTTTTCTGAGTTCAAGGGGGACGGTAAGGGAGGCAGAGGGAGGATAATGATCCTTTAAATAGGGTGTAAAACCCTGGAAATTAGGGTTTCATTTTCCAGCTCGTACTCGTCGAGTTGGGGTCCTCCAACTCGTCGAGTAGACCTCATAAATCATGTGGTCTGATCCGCTTCTACATGACGAGTTGGGGCATCCAACTCGTCGAGTAGGTCTAACATGTGAACATAAGCTTTAAATTTTTATACCTGGGAGTCGAGGTGTTACATATCTTCAACAACAATTCTGCTTCAACTTGGTTGGTGGTTGAAACGCCAGATGATGGGACGACTAAAGGAATTACACCAAAAGTTTTATCATCGATATCTTTCGATAGGTATCATTCACTATTGTAAGCTTCCTTATTTCCTCCATTTGTGCAGTCTAACATCGTTCATATCATTTCATGAACTTCTACCATGATGATAGGTTCAACTACTGGCGCAACTTCTGGTTCACGCTCGATTGCAAGTCGAGGTTCAAGTTGTTGGTTTCCATTGCCATTTCCTAATCCGCTTTTTGTCCTCACCATGACGTTCTATACATTGAAGCATGCGTTCAATGTCCCGGGACGATAATATTATGATAGGGAAAGCTTTATTTACGATCGACGTATTGTAACATCCGGATTTCCAGGTATCATAATTTAAGTATTTATTTTGAGTTAAGAAGAGGGACTCGACGAGTTGACGCCTAAACTCGTCGAGTAGGATCACGACTGATGACTCGGATTAATGAATGGACTCGACGAGCCGGTGAGTCGACTCGACGAGTCCGCGCTGTGGACAAAAACCCTAAATCTTTGGGTATGTGCCCTATTTAAGGGTCCTTATGGCCTTCATTGACCCTAACGAACCAGAGAGCATAGAGAGTGAGGGAAGGAGCTAATTGCACCACCATAGTGCATTCTTGCAAGGAAGGAAGGGAGATTCAAGCTAGGCTGCTTACAGGGGGCTCAGAACTTCTTCTATTTCATCAAAGGCTTCTGTTTGAGGTAAGAATCCATGCCTATTTTCGTGTATATAGTAGATTTCTGGAATCTAGGATTTCTTTACCCCTTTTTGTTGAGATTATGGAGCATGGGGAGTCCCATTGAGGCATATGACATTAGATCTGGACCTTGAGAGGTCCAGAGAGTCCCAATCATCCATCTTTATGCAGTCCCATTGGAGTTTTGAGTCTAGGTTGTCATTTTAAGGTCTATTTCTTCAAATAGGGCTTGATGTGTGGTGCATGGACATAAAGATTGAACCTTTACGTGACTTTTGGGTGCTGGAAGGCCAGATATATAAGTTAGAGAAACAGATCTGACCTCAGAAGGTCAAATGAGTGTTGCCATGGAGGAAACTCGTCGAGTCCATAAGAGGACTCGACGAGTCGGATCGGGTTGCCCCGCGATTTGTGATCAGTGGTAACCCGTCGAGTGAAAGGTTAACTCGACGAGTCGAGTGAGGCCTTAGGAGGATTCAGAGGACACGCATGGACTCGCCGAGTCACCCGAGTGCACTCGACGAGTTTGGTTAAAGTTGGACCGTTGACTGGAGTTGACATCAGTTGACCTTGGGGGTTTAGTCAAACTGATTCATGAGAGGCCATGGAAGGGTAGAATGGTCTTCTACCCATTCTTTAGATATGAGAACATGAGGAGAGTATTGATTAGAGATATTATCATTTTGATAGGTGGAGGCTAGGTCGGGGATATCGAGCACGAGAGTTTACTAGACATCGTACGAGGTGAGTCTTCTCACTATACATTACCTAGAGTGGTATCTATGTGCAGACCGGAGGGTCTTATGTGTTATGTGTATGTTTGAGATTATGTGCATTGTGATATATGTATGTTATGTGTTATATAGACCGGACCGGAGGGTCCAACGACTTACGAGGCCAGAGGGTCCTCGAGTAGACCGGACTGGAGGGTCCAACGATTTAGACCGGACCGGAGGGTCCAACGAGCTAGACCAGACAGGAGGGTCCAACGAGCTACGGGACTGGAGGGTCCCGCTGAGACACATTGACCGGAGGGTCATACCGAGTTATAGCCTCGAGTGGCTTATGTGCTGTATGTGGTATTTTGGGGAACTCACTAAGCATTTATGCTTACCGTGTTATGTGATATGTGTTTCAGGTATTAGCGAGGATCGCGGGAAGGCGCCGACATGATTTGTACACACTGACAGAGGATTTTGTATTTGAGATTCTGGGATATGTTTTACCGTGATAACATTTGATACACTTGAGTTTTGAGATGATTTATATGAGATATGTTATGTTTGAAAAAGGAAAAATTGTTTGAAAATTTACGTCGTTACAAGTTGGTATCAGAGCCTTGGTTTGAGGGATTCGGATGCACCTTCGGGCGTATCTGAACTCAAACTGAGGATTTGAGAAAAATCTTCATAAAAGAAACAATTTTTCTAAAAAGAGTAAAAGATTTTCGAGAAAAGCAGAACGGAGCAGTGTGTACGATCAGCCAGCGCCCGAACGGTGATTTCCCAAAATACTCTTACATTATGTGTTATGAGATATTATGTGATATGCTATGCATGCTAGAGTAGGCTAGGTATTCATATATAGGACTAGGGTGGCCTGATTTGTGATGCCTTAGCCTAGGAGATTACTGCTACTCTGAGTTACTTCGAGAGTGAGTAGGTAGCAGCGAGGAGCTTATGAGTGGTCTACTGGAGGGTAGCCTGTGTTCAGCGAGATATAGTGTACTTGTGATCTGGGATCCTAGGAGGAGGACTTGGGGTGAATACTAATGTGGTGTGGAATGTATTATAGGGACCGTACTATGTCAACATCCCCAATTTCACGGCCATAAAAGACCGATTTATTTATGCTTATCAAAAAAGCACAGTTTCCTTTTTGAGGAATAACATTGCGGAATTTGTTTCCAGAAAACATGATAATGATATTATCAAAGCACTTCCGAAGAAATGTATTTTTATTTATATTAAGACATTGGGATGTCATCGTCAATACAGAAACATAAGCATAACGAAATATTACAAGCCTTACAGTAATTAAACTAGTGGCCTAATTCTCCTTGAATTTCTCAGCAGAATGTTTGTTGAATATCGCTACCTGTGATACAATAAACTGAGCGGGTCAGGTTGGGAAACCTGGTGAGTACATAGGGTTTTCAACCCATAATGATATAATTAATATGTTTAATCATCAAACAATTAACCCAATTTCCCATCCCCATTATGTTCTTTATTCTTAAGGATCTACCCTAAGCATCATTTATGCTGACAGTACAAGTTCATGGATTCCTCCATGATACTTGTCAGTAGGTATTCTTCAATATTTATTCCTTAGGATTTGTCCTAAGGAATAGGCACGAAGTCCATCGCTGCCAGGGTTTATCTAATAGGCACTAAGTCGACAGCTGCCAATGTTATCTATTAGGCACTAAGTCCATAGCTGTCAATGTTCATCTATAGGGCACTAAGTCCATAGCTGCAAATGTTCATCTATCAGGAACTAAGTCCATAGATGTCAATGTTCATCTATCGGGCACTAAGTCCTAGCTGTCATAGTTTATCTCCTTTATTGACAATATTATTTTAGGGAGTCCACCCACAATACATGTCAATGTCAGAACAAGGATCTTGTTGCGCAGGGACAAGGATTGAAAATTCAAACCTTGAGTTAATGCTTAAGATAATAGTATTAAATATGATCAAGTAAAGACAATAAATGAACACAAAGAATGTATGAAAGATAGATTAGAGAGAAAGGTGCAAGTGAAGTAAATGTGAAAATGTCTATCTTTGGTGAAGCAATCTGTCATTTGTAATTGTCATTGAATGCTGCTTATATAGGAGAATAAGGTACATAGTACAAACCATAAACATACATAGGACCGGATAATAGAGTTACTCCTGACACTCTGATTATCTAAGTTAACAAAAAGACTAAGTCTTATGATACGTTACATCAAACAAAATGACAAAGTTAATTAATACAAACAGAAAAGTACATTCGGACAACACCACTTCAAAACATCAACTCCGGAACATAAACTTTGTTCCGGACACTAATTTGACTCCTGAACACTGATTGACTCCTGAACATCTTCTGACTTCGGAACACCATCTTACTCCTGAGCTGGCTTACATCGGAACACCATCTTACTCCTGAGCTGGCTTACATCGGAACATACAAGGACAAAGATTGCTAGAGGTTCACTTTCAGGTTCCAAAAATCTCCCCTAAGTGAACTTAGCAATCTGGTAAGTTTAGCTTGAATCTTCCTTGATGAAAACGTATGCCGTGTACAACCATTCTCTAACCACAATGTACCATTGAAGCTGGCTTATGAACTTAGCCTTCACATGCTCTAGAGCTTCGGACTTGGATGCTCGACTGATGAACTTCTGAAGAGCCTTAATGGGAACCAGGTGCTTGTCTTGAACTCGGAAAAAGTCCTTCTGATTTGTTTTTCTTTGAAGGTAGAAAAAGCCTAACACCGGTTCATCGATGGGTCCTTTTTCCAGGATTTCAGCTTCGGGCAGTTTGAAGTCGATTTTGGCCAGATATTTATCTGTTCCGAACAGATGGGCCAATTCATAGTCGCATCTATAGAACTCAACAACGTAATCCTTAAGAAAGCTTAAGACAGCATGGTAAGCTCCCATATTGAGATCATTTGACTGAATGCTTCGGAAGTGAGCAGCAATAGTCAAGATATCATTTGGATTAAGAGCACGGAAATCAGCATCAGCAATGGTCTTTCAAGTTAGTTTGTTCCGGAAGATGTGAAACCGGAATATAATGCAGTTGAGTTCAAATTTTGTTAGAATTTTCCTTCCGAATCCGGAAATCTTAGTGATCCTTTTCTGAGACCATACTATTTTGAGAGGAAGTGTGTTCTTGGCATAAAAGGTCTTTAGTCTTTAACGTTCAGTCCGAATGATCGTTTGAGGATCATCCTCCGGATGGAGAGGAGAAAATTTGGTGTAGAACTTACTGAAGGGAGAAATAGGGAGATCAAGTTGTTCCGAATCATTATTGGGGATGTCATAGTACATGAAAGGCACTATGTCAACATCCTTTAGGACTCCTTCTCGGCAAAGTGGAGTGATCCCTCGCATCGGATGGGGATTGTCATCCTTAAAAGATTGGATCCGGATGCTCTTTTTAAGGGCTTGAAGGATCTCTTCTTGACACCAGCCACTTCGTTCAGACAAGTGAGGAGCGGTGTATGGGTGGTCTGAAATAGGCTTCTTGCCTTTATCTTTTTGCTTCTAAAGAGTGGAGAGGATGTGTTGCATATTTTCATCGATTGTAAACTTTGGAGAAGAGGAAGGCAGAGGCTGTTCCAGAATGTCATCTGGCTTCCGGAGTGGAGAGCCTTCATCGATTGGAGCAATTTTTGGAGCCGGAATAGGAGGCAGCATCGAGGTAGTGGCTCGGAAGGCATCAGCAGTCAGTTCACTTTTGGCCTTAGCCATTTCAATGCTTTTGTGAAGGACTTCAGCCATAGTGGATGGCCATGATATTGCTAACCATATTCTTTGTTCTTCCTCCGTAAGGATCTTGGCAGGAAACTTCCTTGGAGCTTGCAATCCTAACACTCCATTCTTTACAAACACATATTCTTCTTCATTATTATCATCATTGTTATCATCATCATCACCAAGGGAACCTGAAAGGATTTGCAATGACTCATCAGATTCATCTCAGAGTCTAAACTTCGAGACAGGTTTCCATTGGTGAGATCTGGTACTTGGTCCTTCTCCCCCTCTTGCAACGGATGTCCCAGCAACCGGTGAAAGCAAAGCAAACTCCTTCAAGTCCGAAAATTTATCAAACACCTTTTGGAAACTGGTGTTGATCTGAAGAGTGAGAGCATTGTAGGCTTCAGCAGTGCGAGTTTGAGCTTTGAGGTGATCGAATAGTTGGGAGAGAATGGAGAGCATCTCATCGAACTTGTGGTTCGGAACATCCACGGTGTTCCAACATGCTCTAAGAAGTTTCATGAGGACCTGTTGCATAATGAGATTCATCTCATCCTTCTTCCGGATCTCTTTCTCCAAACGTTGGATCTGCTTCTCATGACGAATATGAGTTTGCTTAATGAGTTCGTTGGAAGCATTCAACATATCGTCATGGACCTTCAACATCTTGGTAATAGTGTCAAGGTAGTGATCAACACTTTCATCGTATTTCTTCTCAACTTCCTCAATGGTGTGCTTGAGTCGTATGGAAATGAGTTGATCCAGCTGGGCTTCTCATTCCGCAGTGGTGGGTCCGGACATGTTGGTTGCGGACAAGGAGTTCAGGATTGCATCCAGTTTGGAATCCAATCCGGAAACCTTGACTACAAGTCTGGTGTTGAGTCCAGCCACTGAAGCTTCTATTGCGTTCACCTTCTTCATAGTATCATAAACATAGTCTCAGATTTCAAGGAGGGCAAACAGATCAACGTAGTTTCCTGCGGAAGATCTGGCGTCCGAAGTGGAATCACGGGACTTGTTCTTGCAGCTTCTTGATTAGGTTGCTGTTGAGGAGAGTCAGGAGGAGTGGGAACAACGTTGATGTTATTGGGGGTGGACTCAGTTTCACCTCCAGGAATGGCTTGGACATGATCCTCCATATTGTGTTGTTCATCAGCAGGTTCCGAAGAAGAGGAGGAGAGTCCGAAATCCAAATCTGGCCTAGATGAGGAAGGTTTGGAAGGAAATGGAAATGAGGAAAACATATTGGGAGCAGGGATTGAGGCTCCTTCATCGTCAAACATCACTTCATCAGATAGCTCTTCATTGGGATTGGAATGCATGACATTATGAAGTGGATTTGTGGGAGTTTCTCCGGAAGCAAATTCCAAGTCATTTACGTCATCAGTAGGGACAAGGAAGGGCATGTTGCTTTGGATTGCCCTATTCCTCATGGAGACGAGGGTTGCTTACACCTGGGATCTTGTGAGTTTCGGATGTCGAGATTTGACCCTGTCAACAAAATCTTCCCATAGTGGGTCGTTAACGCCTGGTCGTCCTGTACTCCTTTCGGGTATCAGACCAGTTGAGGCATCGGAAGCAGGAGGGATAGCTCCCGCTTCGGAATGCTTGGGGTCCGGAACAGGGTTTTCGGACCGTGCGTGTGTAGAAGAAATTGGGATATCAAAAGTGACACGTGGTTTTGTTCCAGTGGGGGCAAGGAACTTTTTTCAACACCAACATCGCCTTGTTGGGAAGGTGAGGGTGGATTATTAGGAGACTCCGCGTGAGTGTGTGCAGGTGATTTTGAAGCTCCGAGGGGTACCTCTGAAGAGTGGGAAGGTGGGGTAGAAGGATGGCCAGAGTCAGCCGGAGTGTCATGGGCTCCTTCCTTTTGAGAGGAGGAACCGACTTTGGTTCTCTTTTTAGCTTTTGGCTTTGAGGGTGAAGTCTTTCTTTTAGCGGACTTATTTTTCTTGCCTTCAGAAGGAACTGCTTTGCCCTCGTCCGAGATGGGCTCAACAGAGACATGGGTAGATTGCGTAGGGCAATACACAATCGAAGTCTCTAAGTGTTGTTTCAAGTAAATGGATTTGGACGGAATTAGGGCCAGCATGTGTTCTGGTAAACGTCTAATAGGTCCGAACGACCTTTGGTCCAGAAGGCGATAGGACTTGATAGTTTTAAATGAGAGAAATACCGCTTCCGGAATTGTAGCCACTGGAATTCCTTGTACAATTGTTGAATGTTTAGAGCCCAAAATCTAGGGCTTGAAATCTCATGAGGCTTCTGATTGATGGAAAACTTCCGAAAGTCTTGCCATAGCACTTTGGTAAAATCAACCACATTTGTTCTTCCGAAGTAGATGATGTAGACCACGTACAACCAATCCTTGCTCAGTGAGTCTGTACCGCCATGTTTGCCCGATAAACCTCGAACAATAAAGTGCATCAAAACTGTCCATAACCCTGATACTGCCGATTTCTTGAAGTTCTTGGCTTTGTACTCTTCGCTATACCCAATATGATTCAGAAATGACTGAACTCTTCAGCCGTGGGTTCTTGAACAGTGAAGTTTGGTGGGTTTTCTTCAACCCCAATTGCCTTCAAGAACGTTGATTTGTGAATGGGTACAATTCGATCTCCAGTAATGTGTGTTTCAAGAACTCCATCTTCGATCTTGATGCGAACGAAGGCTAAGTGCAGTAGAGAAAGAGGAATGGGAGTTTATATAGGTGATGGAAACGGGTCGGGCTAAGAAAGGTAATGATGAAATCCGGAATTGGAAACGGGTTGCATTTAATGTTTTGTCATTTTGAGGGTGAGTTGACCTGTGATGACAAAAGTTCTTATTGGCTCAAGGCAAAAATTAGGAACCGTCGTTGGAGTGATGTGATGTTTGCTTTTCGGAGACGTGCAATCATGGAGCGAATTTCGAGGAGAAATGATAGGTATCGACAAAAGTAACCGTTGGAAAAACGTTTCACCTTAAAAACCTTTGGACTTCAACATGTTTGATTTCGGAACCTGTGAGTTTCGGACGGTATGAAGCATGTTCCGGAGTGAAGTGAGTTTGAAAAACAAATCCGAAAGACTTGAAAAATTCCGGAACAAGATTTTGAAAAGATTATGGAACACAAGTTTCAAAGGAGTCCGGAATAAAATTTTGAGATGAAATTCCGGAATGAGATTGTAGAAATTCCGGAGCGATACCTTGAAATTCCGGAGCAAGATTTTAGAAATTCCGGAGCAAAAATTTTAGAGATTCCGGAGCAAGATTTTGACATTCTGGAACAAAAAATCTTAGAGATTCCGGAATGATCATTGAGATGTTCCGGGGGGAAACTTGAAAGAATTTACGGAGCATAATTTGAAAAACTTCCGGAGTGAGATTTGAAAATTTTCTGAAGTTTAGAATACAATACATTTCCGGATCTGAATTCTGGGATGACCTTGTGAAGTAAGTTCCGAGGTGAAATATGTACCAATGTAAGTATATGGGCTATGGAGTTCATATGACAGGATGAACTGTACAACTTAGAGATCAAGTGGAGGTTAGAGATAAAGACAAGTAAAATGATCCTATATATTCCGAGAGACAGTAGTTCCGAGATGAAAAATAATTTTGGATTCAGAACTAATTTACTTTCTGATGTTTCCATCAGAGAGTGCAAGTCTCTTGAAAGAACTGAGGATCAGAAATCATCATACCCATTTTGTTCAGAAAACCATTAAATTTGGTTTCGTCTAATGCCTTAGTAAAGACATCAACAATTTCATCGTCAGATGGAACAAAAATAAGTACGATGTTACCATTTAGAACATGATCTTTAATGAAATGGTACCGTATGTCAATGTGCTTCGTCATTGAGTGCTGAATTGGATTGTGCGAAATCGCAATGGCACTTTGAGAATCACTATAACGCCCGTGTTTCTGGGCTAAGCATTAATGATGATATAATAGTCTAGGTCAACCATTGGAACTCGTTTTGAAGTAATAAGAATGAATTATATGCTTTAAACTTAATTATTATAATTAAGGATAAAAATAAGCATCGAAAATAAATATTAGATAAAGCCGATATCTATGAAAAAAGTTGTAGTGGTTGAAACAAGGATTCCGGAGATATAAAGAATACCGAAATTCGAGTTATAACGAAGAAGTTATGACATGTCGAAGTTTCGCGACAGAACCGGTACGACACTGCGTGACGTAAATAGTGAATTTACGATAGAATGATTTTTAGCCTTAGTGATCTAAACGAAAGTCATAGAGTTCGTTAAACCGAGAGCGTGCATAAAAAGAACGCCCAAATCTGACTGCGTATGAGGAAGTTATGATTTTTTTCTAAGTTTCGGCTTAACAGTATGCAGCCCGAAACTCGAATTTTAGATCAAGTGATTTTTAGCCGAAAAAACCTAAACGAGAGTCGAAGATCTTGTTGATAGTAGTTCAACGGTAAAAAGACAGACGAAAACGGACGTCGGATGAAGAAGTTATGAAATTTTAACGGACTTTTCCTGTCCCGGCTTGTTAAAAATATAACTTTAAAAATGAAGTCAAAATTAGCCGACGGAGTATAAATGAAAGTTGTAGAGTATAATCTCACCTACGCATGGATATAAATAACGTCAAAAACGGAGCTCGTATGCAAAAGATATGAATTTTTGAAGTTCTGGGCACAAACTTCGAAGCTTATCCGAAGGCAACGCGCTGCGTTCGGAGGGAACGCCCCGCGTTCGCATGCAGTGACACGTATATCGTATCTTGACACGTCCGAAGCCACGCACCCGCCGGAACACGCTGCGTTCGTATGAACGCGCTGTGTTCGGCCTGGCCAGCCTACTATAAATAGAAAGCGAAGGCTCCGGTTTTTGTTTACTAATTTCACTCTCTTTCACTCCCTAGCCTCTCTTTTAGCCTATCCTACACCCCCGAAGTCCCGGTATCATCCCTAATACCCGAAGCAAGTCTCGAAGCTCCGAAGATCCCGTGAAAAATAGTTTTCGAGTCGAAACTCTGTCCACGTGAAGCCCGGTTTTTGAGAAAATATCCCGGTTTCATCGAAGAATATTGTTTTAAAGGACGAAGTGTTGTCCAATCGCCGTCTTATCAAGTGAGTGTATAGTTACTTTCATCTTACACATAGATATGAAGTATTTTATATAAAATACGTGCTATATGAATATATATTGTTTGTTTATTTGAGATGGATGTTGAATGAATGATTTATACATGTTTTAAATGATTTAAACTGTATATGTATTTTATATCTACAAAAATGTTGGGTAAAACATGGGTAGATGAAAGAATGTTTTATACAGATTTTAAATTGTATATGTATTTTATATCTACAAATATGTTCGGTAAAACATGGGTAGATAAAGAATGAGGGATGAAAGACAGTATAGATGTACGTCGGTAGCTATGGATTTAGTACCGTATAGGTGTACGTTGGTAGCTATGGATTTAGTACCGTATAGATGAACCTTGGCAGCTATGGAGTTAGTGCTTGTTGTATAAATCTCAGGCAGCGATGGACTTCGTGCCTATTCCTTTGCTTACCTTGGCAGCTATGGACTTAGTGCCTATTGTATAAATCTCGGGAAGCGATGGACTTCGTGCCTATTCCTTAGGATAATCCTTAGGAATGAATGAATGGAGGACAGATGATTCTTAAGATCTTTAAGAATAAAGAAGATAATGTGGATGGGAAATTTGGTTGATTGTTTGAAGTTTAAACATAATAAATTTATTTATTGTGGGTTGAAAACCCTATATGCTCACCAGGCTCCCAAGCCTGACCCACTCAGCCTTTTATATTATTACAGGTAGTGGAACAAGAGCATAGTTGGACGATGACGAGGGATTTTGGATTATAGGCCAATAGTTGTAAATAACTGTTGTAAGTCTTATAATATACTGTTTATGCTTTTGGTCTATATCGGAACATGACATCCCGAGGTTTTGTTATGAAATGGAAAATATATTTCTTTAAGAAATGATTTGATAAATTTTATCATATTTTGTTTTGGGGAAAAATTCCGCAACATCTTTTAAAAGATTACTCTGATTTTATTTTAAAAGCATAAACTAAATCGATCTTTCTGGCCGAAAAATTTGGGGATGTCATAATCACAATAGATCGGAATGCGTTGAAAGCGGTAACCATAATCCAAAAGTTGAGATTTCATCCAGAGAACTTGAGATGTACAGCTGGTAGCATCAATGTATTTTGCTTCGTCTGTAGAGAGTGCAATGGAGTTCTGCTTCTTGGAGGACCAACTAACCAATCGACCACCTAAAAATTTGCAGCCACCAGGTGTGCTTTTTCTGTCCAATTGCAGACCACCATAGTTTGAATCTGAATATGCTTAAAGTAGGAAACTCTCATTTGCTGGGTACCAGATTCCGAGATTCTTTGTACCTTTGAGGTATCAGAATATTTGCTTAATTGCCAAAAGATGGGACATCTTTGGATTGACTTGAAATCTGGCACACAAACATGTTGAAAACATGATGTCCGGACGACTTGCTGTGAGATAGAGTAGGGATCCAATCATTTATCTGTACTTCTTTTCATTAACTGCCACAGTTGAAGGGTCCGAAAAGATCTTGTCTGAAACCCATCGGTACCTTGGTTGAGGCACAGGTGTCCTTTGAGTACTTTTTGAGGAGTTCCAAGATATACTTCTCTTGGTGAATGAAAATTCCTTTGTTAGTCTGTTTGACTTTGAGGCCAAGAATGAAGCTTAATTCCCGATTCATACTCATTTGAAATCTACTAACCATTAACTTAGCAAAGTCAGCAACCATTGAAGAATCGGTGGATCCGAAAATGATGTCGTCAACATAAATTTGGACCAGCATGAGATGTTTTCCATTTGACCTTTGGAACAGAGTAGGATCTAGAGTTCCTCTTTGAAAGCCTGAACGCTTGAGAAAGTCGGTGAGGGTCTCGTACCATGCGCGAGGAGCTTGCTTAAGGCCATAGACAGCTTTCCGGAGTTTGTAGCAGCAGTTCGGATATGCTAGATTAACAAAACCGGGAGGCTGTTGAAGATATACTTCAGTATCAAGTTCACCATTTAGAAAAGCACTTTTGACATCCATCTGGTAAACCTTGAAGCCTTTATGAGCAACATAAGCAAGAAAGATTCAGATAGCTTCAAGACGTGCAACAGGAGCAAAGGTCTCATCGTAGTCAAGCCCTTCAATCTGTGTAAATCCTTTAGCCACCAATCTTGCTTTGTTTCGAATGATAACTCCTGCATCATCTAATTTGTTCCGAAACACCCATCTAGTGCCAACAATTGGATGATTCTGAGGAGGAGGGACGAGAGTCCAAACTTCATTTCTGTCAAATTATGCCAATTCTTCTTGCATGGATGTAATCCAATCAACATGTTCAAGTGCTTCTTTGATGGATTTGGGTTCAAGCATTGAGATAAATGCCGAAAAATGACATTCATTTTTAAGACTTGTGGTAGAGCGAGTTTGTACGCCAGCGTTTGGGTTTCCAATAACTTGGTTCGGAGGATGATCCTTGGTCCAAACATGTAATCTCGGAAGTTCTTGTGCAGCAGATGATCCAATATCAACAATGGGGTTATGTTGCTCCCCCTGAATAGTTTGAACGTGTGGATGATGCTCCCCCTGAACTTCTGAACCGGATATGTTGACGTCATCTTCAGGTGGGAATTCAAAGAAATTTGCATCATCATCGATGTTGATAGGATTGGAATCGAATTCAGCAGCTGCATCTTGAAATCCATCCACATTTGATTCAAGGGAAGAGTGACCATTCTCCTCCTCAACCTGAGAAGGTTGAAACGGTTCGGAATCAAATGGAGGAAGACTAGGAGTTGGACCGGAGACGTTTTGGGAGACCGGAGCTTCGGATGTGGTTGGTCTTGTTCGAGATTCCGAATCAAGAGCCGTTTCTGAGGGTCCGAATAATGTCTCAAAGTCAACTTCAAAGATTGTTTGCTGGTTCGGACATCCTGGCGCTGGCGCATCAGACTCCATGATGTGAGTTGTAACGTGGGTTGGGCCAGAATTACGAACGAAATTTCCATCAAAGGTAACGTCAAAACTTTCTTCCAGAACACGGGGTCTCCGATTAAGAACTCGATAAGCCTTTGATTTAGCTTAATATCCAAGGAAGATGGCTTCATCAGCTTTGGGTTGGAACTTGGTAAGCTGATCACGGTTGTTCTTGATGAAGCATCTGCATCCGCAAACATGAAGAAACGAGATAGTTGGCTTCCGACCATTCATGGCTTCATACGGTGTTTTGTTGAGGCGTCGATTGATGATACTTCTATTCTAAGTAAAGCATGTTGTAGAAACAGCTTCAGCCCAAGATAGAGTGGAAGATTTGCAAAGTTGAGCATGGATCGAGCAACTTCAACAAGTGTTTTGTTTCGCTGTTCGACTACACCGTTTTGTTGAGGAGTGTATGGAGTAGAAAAATTATGGTCGATACCCTTCTCGGTAAGGAAGTTTTCAATGGTGGAATTAGTGAATTCCGAACCATTGTCACTTCGGATTCTTCTTATAGGGAGTTTGATGAGAACTTCTGTTCCTTTGATAAAGTTGATGAGCTCGGAGGCTATTTCGGATTTGAGCCTTAGGAAGAAGACCCAGGTGAACCTAGTAAAGTCATCCACAATCACAAGAATGTATTTTTTGTGATGCAAACTCTCTACTGTTGATGATCCATACAGATCAATGTATATAAGTTCTAATGGTTTCGAGATTGATTTTTCAATGATGACGGGATGACCCTTATTTGACTGCTTTCCACACTCACATGCAGCACATAAATGATCATTTTCGAACTTGAGGAGTGGCAGACCTCTAACCATTTCACCCGAAACAAGATCATTCATATATCTAAAGTTCAAGTGAGCAAGTCATACTATGCCATAACCAACTGACGTCAGGAACAACTTTTGAGAGTAAGCAGAGTTGGGGCGTGCCAATGATCATGTTGATATCAAAAAGATACATGTTCTTGTTGTGATTTGACTTGATCAAGCATTCCTTTCGATCTTCGGACATGACGTAGTTGTGTTTCTTGTAGAATTCAACTCGACGATTTGCATCTGTGAGTTGAGCCACACTTATCAAATTATGCTTCAAGTAAGCTACATATGCCACGTTTGAAATTGAGAAGTTGCCATTTGTAAGGATGCCATAACCTCGGATCTAAGAATTGGAGTTGTTGCCATACGTCACATAGCCATCATTTGGTGCAAGTTTGAGATCTCGCAGAAAGTCCTTCTGCCCCGTCATGTGCATAGAGCAAGCACTATCAACATACCATATTGTCTCTTGCTTCGAAGCACAGAGTGCCTGAAAAATTAGTGAGTTGTAGAGTTTTTAGGCTCCGAGTTAGGTTTTGGGATGAAGGCACGAGTCTTAGGCTTCGGTTGTGACTTTTGAGCAACAGATGGTTTGGAAGGTTTGTTCCGAGATTCCTTAGGAAAAAAACAGAAGGCGATGGTTCTTTCATCTATCCAGTAGTCATACCAAATGACATGATAGTTCGAAATAGCTTTCTTCAAACATTCAACTTCCGGAGTAGTGGGAACTACTGTGTCTTCCGGAGTTGTTGTTTCATCATTGAGTGTTTTAACTTTCCAAACAAGGTTTTGTTGTGAAGATTTTGAAGAGTTTGTTTTCTTAACATATTTTACTTTGGTTGATGACACATTTGATTTTGAAAGTTGTGGTTTAAAAATTATACCATCAGCTTTGGCAATGAAAACGGATGAAACAGTCCGAGGAGAGTTGTTTCAGACAGATTTGGTGCTTACACTTGACTTTTTCGGAGTGGGACTGACCACTTTCTTTTGTTCTACAAGACTGGGATGATTGGAAGGCCTCTTGAGGATGTTAGTGGGTGTGAAGGTGTTTTGACTATGAGTTGATGAATGAGAATTCCGAGATACACTCTTTTTGGAGTTCTCAAGGAATCTTGAATTTTGTCTTGTCTTAACTTCCTTTTTGTGAGCATTTCGAGCTTCTACCTTAGGATCTACAATATCTTTCCTATTAAACATTGGCTTTCTTTTGGAATGATACGAAGATTTGGAAGTTTGTCCTACTGAGGGATTGTTGAACACAGGCTTAATGGGAACTAGATTTGTTTTGGAAATCAGTTGAGGTTCAGAATCACATGAGATTGACTCATCAACATCACTATCTAAAGATGCCCAAACACACTCTGAAGATTCAGGTCCAGTTGATTCCAGAAAAATTTCCTCAACAACACAGTTGTTAGGAGGGTTGTGGTTCAGATTTTGAGCAACAAAATTTGGAGTACTAGAGTTTAGTTTCGAGGTCCGATTCAGGTCCAGGTTTGTCAGAGGCGAAAATTGCGTGGAATCGGGACTCTTGAAAACTATAGGCTTAAATTCAGGAATCAAGGATGCAAAATGGTCAGGAGTCTCATGAAGGGGTGACAAGTAGGGGTGTTCAAAACCGGATATCCGAAAATTCGGATATCCGAATTTCGGATATCCGAAATTTCAGATAGTGGATTTTTGGTATCCGAATCAGTATTCGAAAATATACAATATTTTACATCCAACTAATTAAAACACAATTAAAATTAACTATATGAGATGTAATATGTAACAAGATAAACAATTAAAAAACTTAATTTTTATGAATTTGTGATAACGTCTAAGTGACAGTAACATTTAAAAGATAGTGTATATATGTAAAGCATACAAAATTAGAATCTCTATTAGCAAAAGAACAACTAGAGTCAAAATGGAACTCTAAATACCATATTTTTGTAAATGATGAATTTTGTTTTCCTTCTTGGATAACTCTTAATATTCGACAATAAAAGTAATAATGAAAGAATAAAATGACCGAAGTCATTTCAATAAAGAAAAATACTAAAGGCTTAAAACAGCACAAAGCATTGATCAAAGAAAAATATATAACTAATTATGCTCTTACAAAACATATTTAGCATTGACGCATAAGTATGGATTGATAAAACACATTAAAAATAGTTTAATATTTTATATTCTTCGGATATCGGATATTCGAAATATCCAAAAATTTATAAAAACGACTATCCGAATCCGAATCTGAAAAGTCGGATATCCGAAAATTCGGGTATCCGAAATTTCGGATAATTTCGGATCGGATTTTCGGATTTTTTTGCTTCCATTTATCAGATACGAATATTTTTGAACACCCCTAGTGACAAGGGAGAAACAGGTGTGTCTGGATGTTTAATGTTCGGAACATCTCCCATAAAATTCAGATTTTGTAACTCATTCAAGGGACGAACAACTGGTTTTGGAAACTCACTTTCAAGACCAGGAGCTTTTGACCAAGGATGACGAAAATTGTGAGTCATTCGTTCATTTGCTTCAAGAATGTCTATGGCATGGTGCATGACATCAATCTTAGCATTAAGACGTTTGTTATCAGAAATTAAAACATTTCTTTCAGAATAAGTGATTTCACATTTGTCTTTAAGAATGATACATTCATCTTTTGACATTACAAGTTCATGTTCTAGAGACTCTATTTTTAACTTCTTATCCTCGAAACGTAACCTAAGACGACTCAATTCACTGTCCTTCTTCTCACTGATTTCTATGGCTGACTCATAGGCTTTGTAAATGATGTTCATATCTGATTGGATCTGGGTTAGATACAGTTCACAAAGAGACAATTCAAAATTATTATTAGTAATCATAGATTTTACCTGTTGAACGATGCTTCTGCCAGGCGGATCATTGGTAGCCATGTAACAGTAGTTTGACTCAGCATCTTCATCATCTCTTTCGGACCCAGACGACCAGTAGCCTTCATCACATTCAATTTTTTGTCGAGCCATAAGACACATGTTTCTGCCAGTGGTTACGTCATCATCATCTCCAGACGACCAATACCCTTCCACATCCCTTGATACATTAGTAACAAAAGCCTTTTCACTTTCAGCCAATTCTTGAGCTCGGCGTGCATAGTAAGCAGAGTCCTTGATCTTCGATTTTGGGACTTCGGCTAAGCAATCCTTGAAAAAGTGGTTTGCATGTCCACATTTATGACACGCAATTTTGGGTTTTTCAGTCTTCGGAATCTGTGGAGGTTCCGAGGTGTGATTCGTAGTAGGAAGATTAGGCTTGTAGGATGGAGGGTTTTTGGAAGGTTTGTTAAATGGTTGATGATTATTTTGGTGAGGAGCTTGAAAGCGGTTGTTTTGGTGAGGAGTTTGGAAACGGTTGTTGTGAGGCTTGTTGAAAGGACGGTTGTATTTCATGGAAAGTAGAGCAAAATCTTGTTGAAAACGTAGTTCGGAGTCCATTTCATCAGGGTTAAAAGTTTCCACAGATTGATAGTTGGAGTTTGTAAGAACAAGAACGGTTGGAGGTGAGGGTTGAACAGGAGGAATGTAGGGAACAACAGCTGTGAGAGGGTCCGAAACGATTGGGTTTGAGATTTATGGATCATAGGAAATGACTAGAGCTAAAGGACCTCCAGTGAGTTCGCGTAGAGTTTGAGCAACATTTGACTCATGACCTTGAAGCTCATCAAAAAGTTGATAGAGCTTAAGCTTCTTCAGAGACCCATTGCTCTGAAGACATGATTTCACGTTTCCCCATCCCTTTCTGAGATTGTTAATGAACTTGAGATTGTACTTAAGTGGAGTTCGGACTATCCCATGAGCTGTCATGTTGTTGACAACAATTCGATATCTATTTGAGGCCGAGGCAACAGATTCACCAGGTGTTGTAGTGAAAATGTCGAACTCATTGACAACCGAAGTCAGGCGCTTATCCTTCTTATTCTCTGACCCTTCAAACAAATCTTGAAGTGTGTCCCAAATCTCTTTTGCGGACTTGCACAGTTTGATGTGCTCAAAGAGAGAGGGTGGAACACCAAACACCATTTCCGAAAAGGCAACTTGATCAGCATGCAACTTTTCAAGATCATCAGCAGTGAGAGGTGCTTGTCGTTGTTGATCCTGTCCCAAGAGAGTTGCAACAACATCTCTAACAATGGTTCGAACTGGAACATGAGGACCTTCTTTAACGGATCTCCAGATAGATTCACCTTTTTATTTTCCAAGTAAAAATCTTTCCATTCTGACTTTCCAGTGATCATATTCTTCAACAACTAGCAGTGGGGCACGTGTAGGGCAACCCACACTATTTGCTATTTGCATTGAGTACATTTGTTGAGTATTAGGAGCAGCAATTGAAGTTAAGATATCTTGAGCAAAAGTGGTATATAGAAGAACTTTTATCCTGAACACAGAAATGATCGAAATACCAAGGTAATCTCGAATCAACTATAATCTGTTCTTATGGATTCAAAGGACAACCATTCAAGCTCTGATACCAATTGTGAGAACAAGGATCTGGTTGCGCAGGGACAAGGATTGAAAATTCAAACCTTGAGTTAATGCTTAAGATCAATGTATGCTACTAACTTAATAGAGAATCAACAAAGTAATTCAAGTATTAAATATAAGACAATGAATATGATCAAGTGAAGACAATAAATGAACACAAAGAATGTTTGAAAGATAGATTAGAGAGAAAGGTGCAAGTGAAGTAAATGTGAAAATGTCTATCTTTGGTGAAGCAATCCGTCATTTGTAATTGTCATTGAATGCTCCTTATATAGGAGAATAAGGTACATAGTACAAACCATAAACATACATAGGACCGGATAATAGAGTTACTCCTCACACTCTGATTATTTAAGTTGACAAAAAGACTAAGTCCTATGATACGTTACATCAAACAAAATGACAAAGTTAATTAATACAGAAAAAAAGTACATTCGGACAACACAACTTCAAAACATCAACTCCTGAACATAAACTTTGTTCTGGACACCAATTTCACTCCTGAACATGGATTGACTCCTAAACATCTTCTGACTTCGGAACACTATCTTACTCCTGAACTGGCTTACATCGGAACATACAAGGACAGAGATTGCTAGAGGTTCACTTTCAGGTTCCAATAGTCAATGGGTTTTTAGAGTACATCTGGTGAACACTTAGTTCAAAAGCACTTATTGGTTATGAGCCTGCTAGCGTTCCACTGGACTGTCTAGAATAGTCTGTGGTTATCATCTATCGTTCCTCTAGCATAGATATCAGGAACACAGATAATAAGCACATATATAATGTATTAATATTAAATACTTCATATCTATGTGTAAGACGAAAGTAACTATGCACTCACTTGTTAAAGTGACGACTCGAAATTCGGACAGCGCTTCGCTTCTAGCAACTGTCTTTTCCTTTGACGTAACCTAGTATCATTATCACTAAGTCTTAGTCAAATATTTATTGCGACTACTTATTAGTCTAGATTCATCATTAATTCAAAGTCTACTGATCTATAGCTGATAAGAGACAACCAGGTAGGGTCATATCGGAGGTAGGGTCTGTTTGGTATACAAAGTATACTGTTTAGAAATCGCACTTTAAACAACTCACTAAATCCAGCCTAGACATCATCTCCGTAAGTAGATCAATCAGTATAACGACTTGGAATCACTGATAAATCTTGTTTATAGGTTCATAATAACGATAATGTATTTAAACATAAGTTACACTTAAAGCGTAATAGGTGTAGCTCAACTTACAGGGTTTTAGCGAAAACTTAGAACTCCGTGGTCAGAACTTCGTCGCTGGATCTTTTTTCCTAAAAGATTCTTGTAGCGCTTCAGCACTCACATTACTATACTAAAACTACAGAAAGAGAAGTCGAATCACGAGGGGCCTAAATGTTCGGGGGATAAAAAGAGAAAGACTCTTGAATCATGAGAATGGTGCAAGAAATATGAGAGCCTAGAGCCTCATATTTATAGTAATTGAATTTTCAAAAACTACCCTTTATAGTTACTTAAATGACCTTATAGTTATTTAAACGACCAAACGCCCCTTGATAATACTATTTTTAATAGATTTAACGATATTTGTACTAAACTAATGTCGAAAGTATTCAATATTAGCCTTATAATGACCGCATTGTCGATAGTTTTCGAATAAGATATATATATATATATATATATATATATATATATATATATATATATATATATATATATATATATATATATATATATATATATATATATATATATATGGGGATAGGGAATATACATTACAACCCCACCTAAGCTTAGGTACTAAACCTCTAAAATATGTCGTTTTAACATGCTAAATATACCCGGTTTGGTTTCACTTGGTAAATATATCATCCTCCATAACATTTCTTTCTTTCATTATCATTTTACCATCTCTGTTTTCTTTCCTCAATTATCGTTTATTACTTCACCCAAGTGAACATTACTAAACCCTAAACCTAAACCCTAAACTCTAAATTTAAACCCTAAACCCTAAACCTTAAACCTAAACCCTAAACCCTAAATCTAAACCCTAAACCCTAAACCCTAACCCTAAACCCTAAACCCTAAACCCTAAATCTAAACCCTAAACCCTAAACCTAAACCCTAAACCTAAACCCTAAATCCTAAACCCTATTGTGTCGATCTTGAATTTACATCTTGAAGTATTAATCGTGAATCCATTAACCATAATCTTTATATAGTAAAACAATGTATTTTCAAAAGGTTTAGTACCTAAGCTTAGGTGGGGCTGTAATGTATATTCCCTTTTCCCTATATATATATATATATATATATATATGTGTGTGTGTGTGTGTGTGTGTGTGTGTGTGTACATATATATGATTTATACTTTATTTTAATACGTAAATATACTATTATAAATTATAACTTGTTCATACGAACTTCGTTTTTGACGTTCTTTATTTCCACGCGTAGTTATCAAAGAGATCTACAACTTTCATTTAGACTCTATCGGCTAATTTTGGCTTTATTTTTTCGTCCATATTTTTATAATATTAAATGATTATGTTAAAATCATAACTCTCTCGTACGCACTCCGTTTTTAGCATTCTTTTTCTCAAAATTCTTATTTTAAAGAGTACTACGATTTTCTTTTTGGTGGCTTTAGTTAAAAGTCAATCATTCTCTTTATAGCTTTTTACGTCATACATTTGTTGTGCGCAGCTGACTTTTATATCTTATAAAAATCATATTTAATTCATACGGAGTCGGATTCCTATGAAATTTATATTTTTTGGGTTCGGAAAGACGCGTACTTTCTATATATATATATATATATATATATATATATATATATATATATATATATATATATATATATATATGTGTGTGTGTGTGTGTGTGTGTGTGTGTGTTTGCGCACTTATTTTTACGATTTACAAACGATTCGACTAATTTTTCATATTTTATTATATTATAATAATCATAATATTCATATAATTCTTCTTTATTACGTCAAATAAGTTACAATTGTTGACCCTAACTATTACTTTGGTTAAAATTATTTATCGTAGATAATATTCTGTAAAAAAATCATTTTTAACGCTTATTATATCTTAATTGACTAGCCCGAATCTGTGGGTGTTACAGTTTAGTCCAAACCTCGACTTTTTTGGCTTCGTGGTCCTTTTGATCTAGTTTGGTTGCAAATTTGGTACCTCTGTAAACTGAAATGAGTGTAATACCATCGGGGTATTTATTTTCTATTTTTCTTTCATTTTTTCTAAAATTCCAATACTTATTTATTTATTTATTTAAATAAGTCAAAACTACAAAAATGGTCCCTGTGGTATGTATTTTTCAGAGGTTTAGTCCAAACCTCGACTTTTTTGGCTTCATGGTCCTTTTGGCCTAGTTTTTACGTGGAAATGGTCCCCGACTTAACTTCCGTTAAGTTGTTGCTGTTAACCTCCTAACGTGTCTACCACATGAGGGTAAATTTGTCTTTTCACCTTTTAGGGACCATTTTTGCACCTGAAAAAAAAATATCCCCTTTCTTTTTAAAAAAATTTAATACATATTGATTTATTTTAATAATTAAATAATAAAAGAGGTCTCTCTCTCTGTGTGTGTGTGTATATATATATATATATATATATATATATATATATATATATATATATAAGAAAAAGTAAAACAAACACCCCTAATCCATCTTGTACTGCTAAAGAAGCCTCTACAGCTTACGAAGTCAAAAATCTGGAGTTTGTAGCCATGTCGAAAGCTTCAAAGGGTGAATCTAACAATGTAAAATACACCACCACCAACACTACTAAAGCTTCGTCGTCCACCGCCGTTTCTCAACCTCCAAAACCAACCATCTCCGGGGAATCAATAGGTGTAATTTCTCACATTTCACCACCTTCAGTTATCGAGACTGAATCATCCTCCATTTCAAGTAAGATAATATCTTCCACCGGAGCTTTTGAAACCTGCAAAGCTAAAAGCAAACTCGCAAACAAATAAATGATGCCTCACTCTCCGATTATTCCTCAGGTGCGAGTTCTACACCCACATCGATTCAGTCACGGTGGATGCTTATCATTTTACCGATTCAAGTTTGCTATTGGTTGCAAATTCAACAATCACAACTATGCTCAAGGATCTCTTTAATCCGGTACACACAAGAGAGAGGTAGAGAGCTGAGTTCTTTGGAAACTGATTAAATCACCTCTTCGATGACATCCTAACGCTAAAGCTTCATCTCCATTAAAGTGAGTAATCTCATGACGCCATGAAAATCAGATCTCCAGGAAGCGTTGATTTTGTGGTGAGTTATTTCACCCATCTTCTTCATCCATGACCTTTCCCTGTTTTGGAAGCCATTAGGTTCTGATTGCCTCACAAAAGAAACCCATGAAAAGGTAGAGAGACGATGGTTTGGGTGTGGATTGAAATCAATTTGTTCCAGATTTGTGGGTCAAAATCGATTTTTTTCCAGATTCTTGAACACATTCACATTGAAGAAATCCCTTCGGATAATGTGAAGAAATCGATTTAGGGTTCTAGATTAAGAGGAAAGAATCGACTCTGTTCGTTATTCTTCAACAGACATACACACACGTGTATTCAAAGCGCGCGCGCGCGCGCGAGAGAGAGAGAGAGAGAGAGAGAGAGAGAGAGAGAGAGAGAGAGAGAGAGAGAGAGAGAGAGAGAGAGAGAGAAAGAAACCTGTTTTATTTTTTAATTATTAAAATAAATAAATAGGTATTAATTTTTAAAAAAAGAAAAGAGATATCTTTTTTTCAAGTATAAAAATGGTCCCTAAAAGGTGAAAAGACAAATATACCCTAATGTGGGAGGTACATGAGAGGGTTAACGACAACAACTTAACAGAAGTTATGTAGGGGGACCATTTCTACGTACCAACTAGGCCAAAAGGACCATGAAGCCAAAAAAGTCGATGTTTGAACTAAAACTTGGAAAAATGCATACTATAGGGGCAATTTTTGCAATTTTGTGTTTAAATAATTAAAAAACATGAAGGGCCTCTCTCTTACACACACGCAAAAACCCAGTGGCTTTTTAAATGTCTGCAACACTTCGACGCATTATTGCATTTGAGGGTTGTTCCTTGTGTTCAACAATACAAACCCACAAGAACAAAAAGAGATTTTTAATCTAAATTTCCTTCTATTTTCTCTGTTTTTGTTTTCGCTGATGGATTTTCAAGGAATCATCCCATTTTATCGTTCGATGAAGGGTACTCACACTTATTTGGGGATATTAATCTAATCGTCTTAAAAGATGGAAAATATGTGCACTTATCTCTGGATGCATGAAAGAACAGGTTCATTCATATACTAAAACATTAAATCTCCTTTCATTTTTATACATATAATCTTATGTTTTTTGTGTTTAATGTGTTTTTAGGGTCTGGATTTGAGTCTCAAGACTTCTACTTCCATGGATTCTTGGGTTTTGTTAGGGCCTGAAATAGATTTTGGGTTTATTAGGGTCGGAAAGTGTTGATTTCAAAAGCTTCTCCATGGATGAACAAAGTGAACACACACACGTACACCTTCAAATTGATTCTGGAGTGTGTGTGTTCTCCCAAAATCTTGCCTGAAAACCCATTCCCACTCAAGTTCGGACTGATATCGCTTTCAGATTTCCAATACACACCGGAATATCCTGTAAGATTGCTCATCTTTCCCAACTCCCCCACACGCATGGATGATTTCAGAACAAAATCATACAACTACAGTGATCGTGAAATGCAATTAAAGGAAAATCCAATGGTGGATTTGGATAAAAATGCCCGATTTCGAACACCACCGACCCCGCGATTTCAGATCTTACAACGTTTCATATGCCTCTTCCTACAAAATGCCACAAACGAACATGAATATTTTTGTTTTCGGCGCTGGGATGATTTTAAGTTGAAGAAAGGGAAATCCACAAATGGATCCGCCAAAAAATCATGGAGTTTTAGTAATCCTGAGTTTCAGAGGAAGAAGAGGGTTACGTGATACAAAGTCTACTTGTTGAAGGAAAACTCAAAGGGTCCTTTAGGAAGAGCTTCAGATGGCTTAAAGATAAGTATACAATTGTTGTTTATGGGTAATGTTTTTCTTCCATTCTTTGTTAATTTGAGATACATCTCCATGAATACTGGTTCTTCTCGATGTGAACTTTATAAGTTTTCAACTTTTCATGTAGAGAGAGAGAGAGAGAGAGAGAGAGAGAGAGAGAGAGAGAGAGAGAGAGAGAGAGAGAGAGAGAGAGAGAGAGAGAGAGAGAGAGAGAGAGAGAGAGAGTTTTTATTTTTTATTTTTAATTATTAAAATAAATAAATAAGTATTAGATTTAAAAAAAAAAAATAGAAAATAAATAACCAAGAGTATTACAGTCGTTTCAATTTACTGATGGACCAAATCTGCAATCAAACTAGCTCAAAAATACCATGAAGCCAAAAAAATCGAGGTTTTGACTAAAACTCAGTAAAAATGCATACCACAAGGATCATTTTTACAGTTTTGTCTATAAATTATATAAAATCAAGCAAATGAAAATTTGTGATTGTGGAAGTTCTTCGATTAAATCCAACACATGACAATATGTAATTATGGAAGTTTAGCGATTCTAAGGGCCTCGAGGACCAAAAGTAACCCATGAGGATAATTTTATGTTTGTCAAAAAATGGTATGTTAGCTTTTCAATTTTCTATCTTCTACTAGTTAGCCCTAAATAATTGTTTCTTAATTTCACAGGGATCTCAGTGAGTATTTATTTGTTTGGTTGATGATGAAAAAGGTTATAAAAATTCTCGATTGGTTAAGTCGATGAAAGATCTTGAAAGACAAAATGGAAACTTGAATATATGCTTAATTAGTAGTTGGGTTTTCTTTCTTGGCTGTAATCATTTACAAGTTATAATATTGATTTTTGTTGTGTTTTTGATGTAGGGATTATTCTTTAGGGTATTTGGTTGTTATTATGGAAAGCTAATTTATTATATATTTTAAAGAGTGTGTAGGAAACTAATAATTAAAATGTATCTGACAATCTATTTTGTTAGATAACTTAAGTTAAAATGTAGAGTGTGTTGGACAGTAATAGTAAAATTTAATTAGCAAAATCTAGTTGAGGGTTATTGGGTGTATTCAGATCTTTTGCATGTTTTTTCGGTATGGTGTTGAGCACTCAGGAATGAGGATTCAGATTCTGGTTCCGACTCAGGAGCAGGTACTGAGCCGATCGATGCGCGGTCGCGGGAGTTCATATCATTGGAGATTACTCACGGTGTTTTGGAATGGACCTCGGTCGTCTTAGGTTCAGCCAATGAAGGGATTTTGGAGCTCTTTGATGGTCATCTCGAGGCCTTTTGGGTCGGGATTGTGGTTAGGCAGTTGGGGGCTCATCCGGATCCCAAGGCTTGTGGGATCCCTAGAACCCTTCAGGAAGGGGGATCATATTGTTAGTTCTTGTCATTTGGGATCGGATGGGAGTTCAGTATCATGTTCTCAGAATGGTCGGGGTAAATCAGGAGGAGGAGGTCAGGATTTCCTTAGATGCTTTTGCGGGTATGTATCTTCCGTTTTCTTCTGGGTTGTTATCAAGAATTTGTATTGCGTTGGAATCTTGCTTGGGTTTGGGTAAGTTATATCTCGGGTTGGTTCTCTGCTTTTGTCTGGGTTATCGAGGATTGTGAGATGCCATTCTGCATGCCGAAAGTCTTCAATAAATCAGTAGGGGGTCGTATCTTGTTGAGTGGGTTTCAGCGTGTTCAGCTGTTGATCCGGGACTTTGTCGGGATCAATTTATGGGTGTTGCTTGGAGGATCTTTGGTCAGGGTAGTGGGTTAGTTCTCCAGTGAAGTTAGGGTTCAGTGGTTTTGTCATCTGTTCTGGTATGATCGGCGGTCGCCTATGGACGAACTTTTGGGTTCAAGCACTACCGTTATTAGGAGAGGAACGCTAGCAGGAAGATAGTGGTGTCAGTTGCATGAGTTGTTGGTTCATTGGATGTGTCAGGGGAGTTGTATATTCGCATGGGTTGTATGCAGTTAGAGTTCTGTGATTCTTTGAGAATGGAAGTTGGGGTGAAGATTTGTCCTTTCGGATAAAGGTAATGGTTGCTAGTCGCCAACATAGGAACTCAAGGAATTGGTATGGTATCATGAGAGGTGAATTGGAGTATCAGACTGATTAAGATCTCAAGAGTTTTCTTCCGGATTTCAGGAGTTGGGCGATCATTGAGCTGGCTAGCAATGGAACGCTAGTAGTGATTAGTGCAGGTCATAGGTGATTCAAGCTATATGAGGTTGATGGGTTGGGAATCCATCGGGATTTAAGAGATGAGAGAGCTTCGTCGAACCCAAGTGCGAGAGAATCGATCATAATTTCCGGAAGTTTGAAAGGGCGTGGGACTAGGTCAAGTTTCACATCCTGGTTAGGAAGAGAGACGACCCAAGTGACCGTCTGGATTAAAGTTGTGTAAGTTGGAAGTCCAGGAAACTTCCAACGGCTAGTCGACGCCTTATTTGTTATGCATAGAAGTCTTGTGGATGGATCTAGGTCAAGGGTTGTGTTAGAGCCTCGCTGCCTATTCTTGTCTGATTAAGGCCTTGAGGTTCGAAGCATGACCCGAACACCTGATTGGATGCAGTTGGATGCAGGTTTCGGCTCAGGATGTGTGGGGCTGTGATGGTTTGGGTGTGGTAAGGTCATGGGTGGTAACCATGGTTGGTTATGAGTGTTGTAAGGATGCGATGGGATCATAGCATTCATCAGTTTGTGCCTTGGGAACGCCAGTCAGGATTGTCAAGGAGTATTGCTCTGTCTTAGGTTGAGGACCATTGGGGTCCGAGGCGGAGTCGGGCCTGTGTAGCTCCTGATGGGTGGGATCCGTGGGCGAGGCCGATCTGTGGTATAGTTGGGTGGGACCCATGGGCGAGGCATGTGTGATTATGGTAATACAGGTGGGACTTGGTAGAGACCGTTGGGTCAAAGGTTTGGATCTTGGGTTTCGCGATTGAGTGTGTAGTTAGTATATGACGCAGAGGGGTTTATAGGCTGGGTAGCCTTGTTATTTGGACACTTGAGAAACTGGTGGTTGGACCAGGTGCGAGGTTGGTAGTCTCAGTGCTGGGTTGGGAACCTATTACCTTCCGGTCTAGGGAGGGGTGTCTTGAATCAGAGGACTTTTGGTGAACTGCAAGTGTAGATCTTTGGTCTCGAATTATGAGTTGGGTACCGAGTTGGTTCTAAGTGGGAACTCGCGTTGGGAATCGCGGGTGTCTATGTGTAAGACTTTCTGTTCTGTAGGTTTTGAAATAAGGTATCAATATGCCGATGACATTTACGGAAGGGTTCAGGGTGATGAATGGTTTCATTTTGTTGGCAGAACGGGGTCTTGTGTTGAGGTGTGGTTCTATCTGTGTGAGGGTCAGTAAAGTATGGGGTTTCGGAATTTCAGATGGATTTCATTATATATTTGGTCATGGATTTCTTCAGGGGATTAGACCAGGATGGGTCAGTTTGTAAGGTTGTGGGAAGACCACAACATGCATGGAACCAGGAAGTGGTAGGTCGTTGGAGGCCGGTTGTGATATAAGACTACAGTTGGTCTTGTAGCATTCACTTTTAGCATCTGATTTGGTGGCGTCAGGTTTGTCGGGCTGTTATAATCGGTTGGAGCCTTAAGTGGCGTGATAGCTTGGGAAATTATTGCCAGAAGAGGCTTCATTCGAAAGTCACGTGGGGCGATTGTGTGTGTCTTTTGTCTCAGCAACCGGGCGGGAATCCGGTGTTTTAGTTAATGGCAAACAAGTTGGGACCAGGGAGGTCTCGGTTGCTTTTGGAAAGCAGCCAGGGGGCATCGAGAGGAGTCAAGTCAGTGTTAGTGATTTGGGACTCGTGTGTGGAGTCGATTGTAATTCGGAGGATGTGTAGGTCGCTTGCAGTTTGGAGTAGATAATCTCAGAGTAGTGATTTGACCCGGTTGTGTAGCTCTCGTTTGAGTTTAACCGTTGCAGGGATGAATATACTACTAGAAGGATTATCTGAGCCTTCTGTCAAGCATAAGTGTTCTTCAACAGTTCATGGTCAGTGATTTTGTTCCCACGGAAGCATCAAGATAATCAAGGGTTGGAAGCTTTTTGTTGGTCTGGAATTCAATGAGGTTTTGGCATGGTAGTTATTCAGTATGGGCGGTCTGTCGGGGAGTCAGACCAAATTGACACTTTAGAATTTGGGTTTCAGGTAAAGTAGATATGGTTTTCTGTAAGGGATTAAGGATTCATTCATCATCGGATTGGGAGAGTTCTGCTAAGAATGGGTTCGGTACCCTTGGAAAGGCCATTGTATGCTCGGGGTTGTGGTTGCATTCTTCAGGCTGTCTAGCGTGCCTGGGGATGGTAAGGAATTATTTCGAGGTCGAAAGCTAATTTAAGTGGGGGAGAGTTGTAACACTCGGAATCTTGAGAAGAATTGTTTGGAGTAAAGCCCCTTTTAGGTTTGGACACGACGTGTTGGAGGAACCAACACAACGTGTATAGATTTGAAGAAACGCGAAGATTAATGGACCAACACGACATGTTGTGGTATCCTAACACGACGTGTTGGCAGCTGGGAAGGAAACCCTAATTTTAGGGTGTTTCACCCCTATTTAAAGGCCTTAAGTCCTCATGGATGGCCTCCTTACCAGCCTCCATTGCCACTCAAACCCTAATTCGTTCCTTAAGCTTTCTTGGTGGTGTTCTTGAGCATTGAGTGGATTCTTGTGGTTATTTTGCTCATTTCTAAAGGAAGCTTTGAAGATTGAAGGTGTTTAGCTTGGAAGGAAGATCATAGATCCAGAATCTCTCCACTTCTTGCAGTCTCTTTGAGGTATCAAGTTTGCATCTTGACTTGTGTTTGATTAGATCTCTTCATGGCTAGTTATTATGATTTTGGTCTCCTTTTCGGGTCTATGGGTGAGTTGGGTTGTTTAAGGGATTGTTCTTTCAGACCTGAGTTTGTTTTGGTATCCTTGAGCATAAAGGTGCAAGCTTTATGTGAAGAATGGTGTTATGCATGCTTCAAGCCCTCTAATAAGTACCTTGTTAGCTTAGGAGCTTCATTTAGTCATGTAGGGACGTAAACTTGGTAATTTTACGTGATAATCCCGCTCAAGGAGGCCGGATCTATGTTTTGGGGCCATGCCTTTATGGATTAAGTGCTTAATGGTTGATCTGTTGAATCTCGGGCTAACACGACGTGTTTGCAAGCCAACACGGTGTGTTGGCTAGGTACTTCCGATTATCTGGATGATGGAAGAACACGACGTGTTTAAGGGGTAACACGGCGTGTTTCGTCAACATGGGTGTTGACTTTGACTTTGACCAGGAGTTTGATCAGGGTTGACCATGAGTTATGTTGGGCTATGTTTGGTCATTAGGGTAAGGGCCATGTAAGGGGTTTTGGCCCAATTTGGAAAATTAGGCCAAGTATGGGCCTTGAGTGATTAATTGGTTTTGGGCCTTTTGGATTTCGAGTTTGGGCCTCAGTCTTGGACCAAGCTAGGTTAGGGGTAAAGTGGTCTTTTTACCCCAAGTATCGATTTTTGGATTATAGATTGGAACCCAATTGTTAATTGGGTGTTGTTTTGATGTTGACAGTTCGGGGATCTATCAGCCAGCAGTCAGGGATCGTCTGTGTGATTCGGCAGTGCGAGGTGAGTATCCTCACTAATTTTAGCGGGTCGAAGGCACCAATGTCGGCCTATGGTTTGCTATGTAGAGCGCTAGATGTCTGCGTGACTCTTGCTTGTGTATGTGTTTGTATGCTTACTGGGTGGGGCCCGATGGTTATTCTGTATGCTAGTTTCAGGTTATGCATATATGATCTGTATGTGGGTAGGTCCCGATGATTGTGCAATATGCTACTATCTTTGTGATCTTCGCATGTGTTTGAATGTTATATGATTATATGGTTATATGAGTGTGGGCGGGGCCCATATCTCAGTGGGTGGGGACCGTTATGCGAGTGTGGGTGGGGCCCGTTATGTGTTATGTTATGTATGGTATGTGGTATCTTGGGAACTCAGTAAGCTTTGTGCTTACGGTTTTCAGTTTATGTTTCAGGTACTTTTGTTTTCAAAAAGGAAGAGTTCAGGTTGACTGCATGGCACATACACCTTATGTTCCGTATTTGACTTTTGTTTTGGGATTTATACTCAGATTGTAATGTATCGGTTTTGAAACAAGTAATTGATGATACTTCTTTTATAATTAAAATGAAATTTTATGTCAATATTTTGGGGATGTTTCATTATGCTATGAGTCGTATCATGGTCTTTACTTGCCAGGTCGGGGGCCAAACCCTGGGTCTCACAGACAAGTGCCAAGAGCCACCTCCTGGTCTTCCATGCACGTATCACAAAGACAATTAGCATACTACACATAACTGCCAAGGTCCAAACCCTGATCTTGTATATAATTGATGGGTTTTAAGCACTATAACATCTTTATGGTGCACATACAACCCTAATGCTTTGGATCTAAGTTTTCTCTAATTATACATGCAATTTTCTTTTTTCCAAAGCATGAAGCCTAACTAGCATGCAACTTGATATTTGAATCATAAAAAACTAGTTAGAATAATACCTTTTGTTGTAGCTTGTTGAAGTTGGCCTTTCAAGAGCTTAGCACCCCAAGTGTGATGCCTCAAATGGTTCACAAAACACCAAGAGCAAATGGAGGAACTTGAGAGAGGTTAGGAGCACACAAAAATCGGCTATACTCTTGTTGTATCACATGTGTATCCGACATTGGGGCCTAAGGGGTTATATATATAGTGTAGAATTCCAAGAGTCATATGTAAACCCTAATTCTTACACTTAGGCTTATGATCCATAACCATTTGATAACTCTTTGGACTAACTTATTCCATCATCAATCAATCATGGATCATTAGCTCAAACTATATGTATCATTGATTTACATAATCAGCCCCTGTAAATTTAATTAGTCTCTTTTGATCAATACCAATTAAATAATATGATTCCTCAATTAATATATTATACTTATAATATATTAATAAATCACAATAACATCTTTCTCAAAATCCATCCTATCAAATTGCTTTGGAGAATGCAACCCATAATGGACCATGCTACTATCGGGTCAAGTACATACCAATTATAGTTATGGGTTTAGACACCTAATCCAACAGTCTCCCACTTGGATAAGTCTAATAACTATAATTGTAAGCACGACTTCAAAATCTGATTATCAATCGTAGCTCTCAAAAGCCATTGTCGAGCTCTGACGCGTCCTTTAAGATAAGGGATCATATAATCATCTGTTCTTCAAGATATCATGCGGACAAATACATGGAACATAGTCATACTTATTGTCCAGCAGTTTGTTTCCCGATTTCTAATTTGTTTGACATAGAAATTAATTGAACACATCAATTGAGTCCTGACTGGGCCCGACACATAAGTCAAAACAAAATCATCGAGGGGCCCAATATATCGCTTTTAGTCCTCTTAGGATAAAAGGATAGATAAACTTCGACTTATATGCTTGTACTAATTACTTGTTAAGTCATACACAACAACACGTTTTATAACATCGAGTTACTGATGCGTTTTCGCATAATCAATGTACAACCAACTCGTAATCAACAACTCATATATCTTGGTTTGAAGACTATACGATATTATCGTCTCACAATCACCCGTGATAAATTCCATGAAGCGATTCATATGAGCGTGGGTTTAATCCAATACTCAAATCTTATTTCAAGAGCACTCATGAATGTTGCAGCAAACCTTTTCTATGTCTAAACACTTTAGACAATCTACAAGCCAATTCATGACAGTCTAATCTCATAGCCTACTTCTAAAGTATGATCGACTGTGGATTGTTTGAATAATCTTATCATTCTGGAAGTCAAAATATGCAAAAAAATGAAACAATAGTAAACGAATGACACAAGATAGTAACTTTACTCATAAATAAAACACCTTTTATTTAATCATCAAATGTCAATTACATTTTATCTATTACAAGTTTCTAAACACTATCTAATCATTAAAACTAATATCGTCCTTCAACCCAATACTCCTAACATGTTGTAAGAGCTTAACCATTGTTAGTCCCTTCGTAAGGGGATCTGGTGGGTTCTCCTATGACGATACCCTCTTTACTACGAGGAGTCCTTCTACTACTTGATGTCTTATGAAGTGATATTTTCTTTCGATGTGTCTGGATCTGCCATGATCCCTCGGTTCCTTGGCTAAGGCTACCACACTCTCGCTGTCATAGAAAATATCAATAGGCTCCTTTACAGCTGGTACAACTCCAAGGTATCCAATGAAGTTCTTCATCTATATTGCCTCCTTCGACGCTTCGCTTGCTGCTATGTACTCTGATTCGCACGTTGAATCAGCTACAGTTTCCTGTTTAGAACTTTTCCAAGTTATTGCTCTTCCATTCAGGGTAAATACCCAGTCCGACTGAGAGCGTAAATTATCTCTGTCTGTTAGTCCCCAATCTGCTTGTGTATCAATCAGATCCGTTTGATGGTGCGGAATCCCAATCAAACGGATGATGCCATATCAAAATAGAAGAGAAGGAGAAGAAGAATAACTTGAATCTTGAATGTATTGAAGATATGAATGATGCTCCTTACACAAGATTCTTTCACACACACTATTTTTCTCTCTAGTTTCTCTCTCTAGAAAATGCTCCTCCTCTCTAGCCTTACACTCCTCTACACACTCCTCACCCTATATATATGAGATATGGGATGTACACGGGTGTACGGCCGTACACCCGTGTACGGCCGTACACACAAACCGCAAACACATACAACATTACATAAAAATATATTTTCCTAGAAAAGCAAAGTATAAACCAATATTTAGACCCAACACTGTCGGTCTGAACGCTGGCGTCACTATACCCTGTCACTCTCAAGTCATCACTCCCACTGAGGGTAAGAACCCAATCCTTAGTCCTCCGCAGGTACTTTAGAATGTTCTTTACCGCAGTCCAGTGAGCTTTACCAGGATTCCCTTGATATCTACTGACCATGCTCAAAGCAAAGGCCACATCAGGGCGAGTACATGTCATAGCGTACATGATCGAGCCGACTGCAAAAGCATATGGTACTCGACTCATTTCTGCTATCTCGACATCGATACTCGGGCTTTGATTCTTACTCAATTTGGTATTGCTCGGGATTAGCAATTATCCTTTCTTGGAATCCTCCATGTTGAAACGTTTCAACGCCTTGTCGAAGTAGGTACTTTGACTAAGTCCTATTAGTCTTTTACTCCTATTTCTTAATATCCTTATCCCTAGAATGTAAGCAGCTTCCCTAAGGTCCTTCATAGTGAAACACTTTCCAAGCCAGGACTTAACTTCCTGCAAGGTTGGAATGTCGTTTCCTATGAGAAGAATGTCATCTACATACAACACTAGAAAGCTAACTATACTCCCACTAGCTTTGACATATACGCAGGACTCATCCTCGCTTCTCAAAAAACCAAACTCTTTGACTTTCTCATTGAAACAAATATTCCATCTACGAGATGCTTGTTTCAATCCATAAATGGATTTCTCAATTACACACTCTATTAGGGTACTTTGCATTGATAAAACCCTTTGGCTGACTCATGTAAACATCTTCAGCCAACTTCCCATCAAGGAAAGCGGTTTTGACATCCATTTGCCATATTTCATAATCATGAAATGCAGCTATGGCTAGCATAACCCTTATAGATTTATTCTTCGCTACTGGTGAGAAGGTATCGTCATAGTCAACTCCATGAGTTTGAGTAAAGCCCTTCGCAACCAATCGCGCTTTATATGTGTGTACTTTCCCATCCATATCAGTCTTCTTCTTGAAGATCCATTTGCACACGACCGTCTTATTACCTGTTACATTGTCAACCAGGTTTCAAACTTGATTGTCATACATGGACTGAATCTCGCTGTCCATCACCTCTTTCCATTTTGTAGACTCGGGGCCTGCCATGGCTTCCTTGTAGTTGTTAGGTTCATCCAAATTTACCAGTGTACTATCACTGATAAATGTATCACCATCTGTAGTAATATGAAAACCATAAAACTCAGGTGGAACTCTAACTCTACTAGAACGTCTCAGAGGTAAGGACTCGTCAATTGGTTCAACAGGAGTTTCCTCCTCGGGTTGAGTGCTAGTGTTTGAGGTTCCTTCATCACTTAACTCTTGAAGCTCTTCATGGTCAATTTGCCTCCCACTGTCCTCTTGGCATATGAGTTCTCTCTCTCGGAAAACCCTCGTCCTCGCAACGAAGACAACATTGTCACTCAGTCTGTAGAAGAGATATCCAAAGGATTTTTGTGGGTAGCCGATGAAAATACAACGCTCACTGCGAGGTTCGAGCTTGTCGTGAGTCTCTCGTCTTACGAAAGCCTCGCAACCCCAAACCTTGATATGTGCTAATGAGGGAACCTTCCCTGTCCACATCTCGTGAGGTGTTTTGGCAACCTTCTTAGTAGGGACTAGATTAAGGATATGGGCGGCAATCTCTAAGGCATACCCCCAAAATGAGATAGGTAACGAAGCTCGACTCATCATGGAATGAACCATATCCAAAAAGGTTCGATTGCGCCTCTTAGCCACACCATTAAGCTGCGGTGTCCTAGGTGACGTTAATTGTGAAACAATTCCACATTCCTTAAGATAGTCGTGGAACTCGATACTAAGATACTCCCCACCCCGATCGGACCGAAGCATCTTTATCTTCCTGTCCAGCTGATTCTCCTCTTCTTTTTTAAACTCCTTGAACTTTTCAAAGGTTTCTGACTTATGCTTGATTAAGTAAATATACCCATATCTACTATAATCATCAGTAAAAGTCACATAGAAGCGGTTAGCATCCCTTGTGGAAGATCTGAAGGGTCCACAAACATCGGTGTGTATGAGATCCAACAAACCCTCACCCCTTTCACAAGTACCAATGAAGGGTGACTTGGTCATCTTTCCAAGCAAACAAGATTCACATGTGTCATCCGACTTTAAGTCAAATGAATCCAACACTCCATCCTTTTGGAGTTGGGCTATGCGCTTCTTGTTGACATGTCCAAGACGACAATGCCATAAGCATGCTTTTTCCAAACCATTGGACGAATCGATATACAACACATTATTTCCTAAGTTGTCTACAACCATCACAGTTTCATATATACCATTACAAGGCAATGCTTCAAAATAAAGAGTACCATTATAAAAAACATTAATAGAACCAATTTCATTATTAAACGAAAATCTAAAACGTTTTTTATACAAACCATGAAAGGAAATAATAGTCTTCGCCATATCAGACAAGTAGCAACAATTATTCAAATCTAACTCTAATCCATTATTAAGCAATAAAGAATAAACTCCAATCTTGGTGACAGGAGACGCTTTCCTATTCCCCATGATCAGGTTCATCTTCCCGTGCTCCACATCCCTACTTCTTCTTAGACCCTGCAAATCAGAACAAATGTGAAAACCACATCCTGTATCAAGGACCCAAGAACTAGCATGTGATGAATTATTAGATAGAATAGTGTAAATACCTGCAAAGGTGGGCTTTATCTTCCCATCCTTGATGTCCTGCAAGTATTTGGGGCTGCTTCATTTCCAGTGCCCTTTATCACGACAATAGAAGCACTCTGCTTCTTTCAGATTAGAAGAGGGAGTATTAGAACCACCTTTGGTCCCACTAGAAGAGGAACCATCACGGGACTTTCCCTTGTGGCTCTTAGAAGGAGCATTCCTCTTTTTCCCTTTCCTATGTCTAATTGTCAGGACTGGGGCACCAACAGTAGGAGTGGGTACAACAAATTTTCCTTTCAAACTACTTTCAGCAGTTCTTAGAAGGCCTTGAAGCTTGCTTAGAGTGACCTCCTCCTTGTTCATATGATAAGTCATACGAAATTGATCATAACAAGGAGGCAAAGAGTGTAGGATAATGTCAATGGCCAACTCTTCATCAAAGTTAACATTCAACTTTAGCAAGCGGTCCATAAACCTTTGCATATTTTGCAAGTGGGCCGTGATAGACTCTCCATCCCTCATTTTTGTTGTAATCATGGAGGAAATGATTTCATACCTTTTCTGTCGAGCACTTTGATGGTACCTTTCCATCAAGTCTTGGTGCATCTCGTAAGGCCAGAAGTCCTCATATGACTTCTGAAGCTCAGGAGTCATAGTGACTATCATGATGCACGACGCCTTTGTCGTGTCCTTTTCATGAGCCCTATACTCAGCTATATGTTCAGGAGTGGCAGTAGATTCATCAATCTCCTTAAGCTCTTTGTCTAGGATATATTCTTTTTCTTCGTAACGAATGGCCATGCGGATGTTTCAAATTCAGTCATTGAAATTCGACCCATCAAAAATGACCCTCCCACACAAGTTCATGAGGGAGAAAGAGCCAGAAGGGTTTGAGCCGGAAGCGGTGTTGGAAGACATCTGAAAAGAAAGACAAAGTTTAGATTAGATGAGAATCCTTAATATAACACCCAAATGAAATATTAAGGCTAGGACCCAACATAATATTCAACAATTCGGAAGAGGGATTCCGTAATCCAATTGCAAAATATTTGAAGGTAGGTAAATGACGATTTACCAATTTCCACCATGAAAAACGAAATTGAAGATTAAGTTTTAAATGAATTGAAATTCCTAGATTCTTTTGAGATTCATTGAGCTTTTCAATGGCATGTTTAAATCTCGATTATGCCCTTCAAGTTTGTGACTGGGATACCGAGGATCACAAACAAGGTGTGAATAACCATGCAAATTGATGGGTTTTGAGCATTCTAACACTTCCTAAGTGTACATGCAACCCTAATAACCTTGGATCTATGTTTGTCTAATAATCATGGAAAGTTGAATTCCAAGGTTATATTCCTATCTAGCATACATGGGGAATATTTTTAACTTGAATGAAAGATAGAATAACTTACCTTGTTGTTGATTATGATCCTTGAAACCTTGTGAGCCTAGCACCCCAAGTGTGATGCCTCAAATGCTTCACACAACACCAAATGCAAAGGAGTAAACTTTGAGAGAATCTTACACTTGCAAAATCGGCTCTAGCCCTCTTGTTTCTTAGTGTCGCCAATTTTGGTGGAGAACATGTTGCTTATATAGTGTGTCACATCTAGGGTTACACCATGTAAACCCTAATGTGGCATGACTCTTCATTTCCATGACCCATGGGTTTGTAACTCCCATGGAGCCTCCATGGAGCATCCTATGGGTGGAACCCAACTTGATAATCCATGGAGCCTCTTAGCCCACTATATAAGATATGGAAGATTTACATAATCTACCCATATATTTAATTAGTTATCTTTTGATCACTTAATTAATTCTAAATTAATTCTTGATCAAACTAATTAAATAATATTATTAATATATTAGAACTTATAATATATTACTAAACCATAAGTGTTATTTCTCTCATTTTAGTTTATCCAATTGCATGGTGCCATGCAACCCAAATGGACCATGCCGGGTCGGGTCAAGTACATACCATAAATAGTTATGGACTTATACACCTTATCCAACAGTCTCCCACTTGGATAAGTCTAATAACTATAACTGCAATACTTCAGGAACCGATCGGCAATCGTAGCTCTTTCAAGGTCTCTCGGAACTGAGAAGATGATGATACGCCATTTAAGATAAGTGATCATATAATCCTCTGTTCTAGATATCAGCCGGACAAATACATGGAACAATGTCTTACTTATTGTCCAGCAGTTTGTTTCCCGATTTCCGATTTGTTTGACAAAGAACTTAATTGAACACATCAACTTAGTTCTGACCGGGCCCGGTACATAGGTCAAAACAAAATCATCGAGGGGCCCAGATATCAGCTTCTAATCCAAGAAGGAACAGATAAACTTCGACTCATATGTTTGTTCTACCACTCATTGAATTATACACAAAAGCACGTTTTATAACATCGAGTTACCAATGCGTTAACGTACAATCAATGCATAACCAACTCATAAGTAACAAATCATATCTCTAGGTTTGAAGACTTATATGATATTACCGTCTCACGATCACTCGAGATAAATTCCATGAAGTGATTCCAGTGAGCGTGGGTTGAGTCCAATGCTCAGAACTTATGAGCACTCATGAGTGTTGTAGCCATGTCCAACAACTTAGACCTCTGCAACCAATCATGACAGTCTTGATTCATACCTACTTCCGACATATGACCGACTGTGGAGGTTCGAATAATATGATATACCAAACATAATTATTCTGGAAGTCAAAACATGCAAAAGAAATATAGTAAACGATCGACAAGAGATAGCAACACTTTACTCATAAATAAAACACCTTTTATTCATCATCTAATGTCAATTACACTTTACAAATTTCAAGGTTATCTAACTACTAAATCTAATATCATCCTTCAGCCCTATGCTCCGAGCATGCTGGAGATGCTTAACCCGAGTCAGTCCCTTCATGAGGGGATCTGCTGGATTCTCATCCGATGATATCCTCTTTGCCACGAGGAGTCCTTCTTCTATTCGATGTCTGATGAAATGGTATTTTCTGTCGATGTGTCTGGATCTCCTGTGATCCCTTGGTTCCTTGGCTAAGGCAACTGCACTTTCACTATCATAGAAAATTTCCATTGGCTCTTTAATAGCTGGTACAACTCCAAGGTCTCCAATGAAGTTCTTCAGCCATATCGCCTCCTTTGCTGCATCACTAGTTGCTATATACTCTGATTCGCAAGTTGAATCAGCCACTGTCTCTTGCTTGGAACTCTTCCAAGAAATTGCTCCTCCATTTAAGGTAAAGACCCAGCCCGACTGAGAGCGGAAATTATCCCTATCAGTCTGAAAGCTAGCCTCACTATACCCTACAACTCTCAAGTCTTCACTCCCACCGAGGGTAAGGACCCAGTCCTTAGTCCTCCGTAGGTACTTAAGGATATTCTTTACCGCAGTCCAGTGTGCCTTGTCAGGGTTCCCCTGATACCTGCTAACCATGCTCAAAGTAAAGGCTACATCAGGTCGAGTACACGTCATAGCATACATGATCGATCCTACAGCCGAAGCATAAGGTATTCGACTCATTTCTGCTATCTCAGCCTCAGTACTAGGGCTTTGTGTCTTACTCAATCTGGCATTACTCTGGATGGGTAGCTCTCCTTTCTTGGAGTCCTGCATGCTGAATCTCTTCAACACCTTATCCAAGTAAGTACTCTGACTAAGTCCAATTAGTCTTTTACTCCGGTCTCTCAAGATCCTTATCCCTAGAATATAGGCACCTTCTCCTAGGTCCTTCATAGAGAAACACTTCCCAAGCCAGGACTTAACTTCCTGCAGAGTTGGGATGTCATTTCCTATGAGTAGTATGTCATCCACATACAATACCAAAAAACTAACTATACTCCCACTAGCCTTGACATATACACAAGATTCATCTTCACTCCTAGAAAAGCCAAATTCCTTGACTTTCTCATCAAAGCAAAGATTCCATCTGCGAGGTGCTTGCTTTAACCCATAAATGGATTTCTCAAGCTTACACACTCTATTAGGGTACTCTGTGTTGACAAAACCCTCTGGCTGACTCATGTAAACATCCTCAGCCAACTTTCCATTAAGGAAAGCGGTTTTGACATCCATTTGCCATATTTCATAGTCATGAAATGCGGCTATGGCTAACAGAACCCTAATAGACTTAATCTTGGCCACTGGAGAAAAGGTCTCATCATAATCAACTCCCGGAGTTTGTGAGAAATCCTTTGCAACCAGTCGTGCCTTATAAGTGTGTACATTACCGTCCATGTCGGTCTTCTTCTTGAAGATCCATTTGCACCCTGCAGTCTTACGACCTGGTACATTCTCAACCAAGTTCCAAACTTGATTGTCATACATGGACTGTATCTCGCTGTCCATTGCCTCTTTCCACTTGGCTGACTCAGGGCCTGCCATGGCTTCCGCGTAACTGTTAGGTTCATCCAGACCTATCAGTGTCTCATCACTGATAAGTGTATCACCTTCCGCAGTAATATGGAATCCATAGTAATGCTCAGGTGCATTTCTAACCCTTGTGGAACGCCTCATAGGTACAGACTTGTCAATTGGCTCAACAGAAGTTTCCTCCTCAAGTTGAGTGCTAGGGTTTGAAGTTCCTTCACCACTTGACTCTTGAATTTCTTCAAGGTCAACTTGCCTCCCACTGTCTCCTTGGCTTATGAACTCTCTCTCTCGAAAGAAAGCCCTCCTAGCTACAAAGACCACATTCTCACTAGGTCTGTAGAAGAGGTAACCAAAGGATTTCTGTGGGTAGCCGATGAAAATACACCTCTCACTTCGAGGTTCGAGCTTATCATGAGTCTCGCGTCTCACGAAATCCTCGCAACCCCAAATCTTAATGTGGTCTAGTTTGGGTACTTTACCAGTCCACATCTCATGAGGAGTTTTGGCAACTTTCTTTGTGGGAACTAGATTAAGGATATGGGCGGCAGTCTCTAAGGCATACCCCCAAAATGAGATTGGTAGCGAAGCTCGACTCATCATGGAACGAACCATATCCAACAAGGTTCGATTACGCCTCTCAGCTACACCATTCAACTGCGGTGTCCTGGGAGGTGTCAATTGTGAGACAATCCCACATTCCCTAAGATAGTCGAGGAACTCTGAACTAAGATACTCACCACCTCGATCGGATCGAAGCATCTTAATGTTCCTGCCCAATTGATTCTCGACTTCCTGTTTAAACTCTTTAAACCTCTCAAAAGTCTCTGACTTATGCTTGATTAAGTAGACATATCCATATCTACTGTAATCATCAGTAAAAGTCAAATAATAACGATTAGCATCCCTTGTTGCATGTTTGAAGGGCCCACACACATCCGTGTGTATAAGATCCAACAAACCTTCACCCCTCTCACAAGAACCTGTGAAGGGTGACTTTGTCATTTTTCCAAGTAAGCATGATTCGCAACTATCATCTAACTTTAGGTCAAATGACTCCAATACTCCATCCTTTTGGAGTTGGCCTATGCGTTTCTTGCTTATATATCCAAGACGACAATGCCTTAATGATGCTTTATCCAAGTTATTATCATTAACAGAATCAATACACAATACATTATTTCCTAAGTTATCAACCACAGATACAGTTTCATACACACCATCACAAGGTAATGCTTTAAAATAAAGAACATTATTAAAGAAAGCATTAATCGAACCAACTTCATTATCAAATGAAAAGGTGAAACCTTGTTTATACAATGCATGAAAGGAAATAATATTTCTTGCCATTTCTGGCGAATAACAACATTTATTCAAATCTAAACTAAACCCACTACTTAGCGATAAAGTATAAACTCCAATCTTGGTGATAGGTAAAGCTTTCCTATTCCCCATGATTAAGTTTATTCTTCCATGCTCCACATTCTCACTTCTTCTTAGTCCCTGCAAATCAGAACAGATATGAATACCACAACCGGTATCAAGGACCCAAGAGTTAGAATGGGGTGAGTTATTAGATAAGATAGTGTAAATACTTGCATGGTTGGGTTTAACTTTCCCATCCTTCACATCTTGCTGGTACTTTGGGCAGTTCCGCTTCCAATGTGACTTTTCATGGCAATAGAAGCATTCAGCCTCTTTAGGGTCAGAAGAAGGAGTGACAAAACCTTTCTTGGTTCCACTTGAAGAAGAGCCATCAAGGGTCCTAGCCTTGGTACCCTTCGAAGAGCTCTTCCTCTTCTTCCATCTACCTTTCCCGATTGCCAAAACCGGGGCGGAGTTTGGAGTAGGAGTGTTAACAACCGACTTACCCTTAAGACCTGTTTCTGCGGTCTTGAGGAGTCCCTGAAGTTTGCTGAGTGTGACCTCTTCCTTATTCATGTGATATGTCATGCGGTATTGATCATAGCACGATGGTAAGGAGTGCAAAATGACATCTATTGCAAGCTCTTCAGGGAAGTTCACATTAAGCTTCAGCAACCGATCCACATACCTTTGCATTTTCTGCATGTGGCTCGTGACGGATTCCCCGTCCTTCATCATGGTTGTTATGATAGAGCATATGATTTCATACCTCTCTTGTCGTGCACTTTGATGGTATCTTTCCATCAGATCTTGGTGCATTTCAAAAGGGTAGAAGTCCTCATAGGACTTTTGGAGTTCCGCTGTCATGGTGGCCAACATGATGCATGCCACTTTTGTAGCATCCCTTTCATGTGCTCGGAAGTCAGCGATCTCCTGGGGAGTTGCAGTGGTCTCATCAATCTCCTTAAGCTCCTTGTCAAGGACATATTCTTTGTCCTCGTAGCGGGTAATCATCCTGATGTTTCTGATCCATTCATTGAAGTTGGATCCATCAAAAGTGACTTTCCCACACAAGTTCATAAGGGTAAAGGAGCCATTAGGATTAGAGCCAGAAGCAGCATTGTTTGAAGACATCTGAAAGAAGAGAACAAGATTAGTTTAGATATTAAGAGAGTCCTTAATAAAACACCCAAATGTAATATTAAGGCTAGAATCCAATCACAATATATTATAACTTAGAAGAGGTATGTCGTAATCCAAGCTATAACATATTTGAAAGGTAGGTGAATGACGATTCACCAATTTCCACCATGAAAAACGAAATATAAATATTAGGTTTTTAATTGGTTCTTAGAAATTCCTAGATTCTTTTGAGATTCAATGAACTTTTCAAAGGCATGTTTCAATCTCGAGTGTGCCCTCCAAGTTTTGTGACTGGGATACCGAGGATCACAAAACGAGGTGTGAAGTAACCATGCAAATCACTTGGTACCCTCAAGGTTTATCACTCAATCGATGTGCCGGTAAACCACACACGCTCCACCGATGCTATGGTAAACCTTAAGTCACCCTTTACCTACCTTGTTAAGTCCAAGTTAGTGTGCCGGTTAACCACACACGCTCCACCAACGACTTAAACAAAGTGTAAAGTGTAATTTGATGGATTAGCACCTTATTCACATTTTCCTAAAGTAACTAAGATTGGGAATTTAATAAAAGCATTTAGTTACTTTATAATATTCATCATACTTTTAATGAGAATTTATAAGTCCTTGTCTTACCCGTTCGGCTAACGACCCTCCACCGATCAAGGAAGCGGTGGGTGAGAGTGGACACCCATTAAGTTGCCATTTTATAGGCAACAACCTTATACCCCCCTTATAGACCGGCTTCGTGAATGAGGCGTACTAGCGGTAAGACGACTTGACGTTATACATATATATTAGTAACTTATAATATTATAAAGTATAAGGGTTGAATTTTAACTTTTAAAAATCTAAGGGTTGGAACTAAAGTTTTAATCAAGACTTTACATGTTCCAAAACTTGAGGGCAAGTTTTGTAAACTTCCAAAACTTTTCATTTCTTATAACTTATGAATTAATTGAGTAATAAAAATGAAGACTCTTCATTTTTATAACTCTTGTGTTCTTTTTATGGCTTTAATAAAAGTGAGACTTTTGGTATTCCATAACTTGAGGACAAGTTATGGACTCCATTAAAACACATTATGATCATGAATTAAACTAGCATGAAGGTTACAAACAATTCCTATGATCATCTAATCTTCATAAGTTCAAGAACATGAATATGAACACTTTCAAGAATCAAAAATTACACTTAAAAAAAACTTGTAATTTTAATAATTGCCATTGTAAATGGATTAGCATAAACATTACACCATCTAAAACAAGCTTTAAAACATCAAAACAGTTTAGGGTAATGTTTCTAGTCCATTTCCAGCAACAAATGTGCAAACTTTCATACGAGCAGAAAACAAAAAAACGATTTTTTTTCAAGCTGTTTGCACACAAAAAAAAACATCAAACAAACCTAGGCTCTGATACCACTGATGGGTTTTGAGCATTCTAACACTTCCTAAGTGTACATGCAACCCTAATAACCTTGGATCTATGTTTGTCTAATAATCATGGAAAGTTGAATTCCAAGGTTATATTCCTATCTAGCATACATGGGGAACATTTTTAACTTGAATGAAAGATAGAATAACTTACCTTGTTGTTGATTATGATCCTTGAAACCTTGTGAGCCTAGCACCCCAAGTGTGATGCCTCAAATGCTTCACACAACACCAAATGCAAAGGAGTAAACTTTGAGAGAATCTTACACTTGCAAAATCGGCTCTAGCCCTCTTGTTTCTTAGTGTCGCCGATTTTGGTGGAGAACATGTTGCTTATATAGTGTGTCACATCTAGGGTTCCACCATGTAAACCCTAATGTGGCATGACTCTTCATTTCCATGACCCATGGGTTTGTAACTCCCATGGAGCCTCCATGGAGCATCCTATGGGTGGAACCCAACTTGATAATCCATGGAGCCTCTTAGCCCACTATATAAGATATGGAAGATTTACATAATCTACCCATATATTTAATTAGTTATCTTTTGATCACTTAATTAATTCTAAATTAATTTTTGATCAAACTAATTAAATAATATTATTAATATATTAGAACTTATAATATATTAATAAACCATAAGTGTTATTTCTCTCATTTTAGTTTATCCAATTGCATGGTGCCATGCAACCCAAATGGACCATGCCGGGTCGGGTCAAGTACATACCAGAAATAGTTATGGACTTATACACCTTATCCAACACAAATATGCTTGGTATTCTTGATGTCATTTATCACCTAACCAATGTGTCGGTAAACCACACACGCTCCATTGATCTATGACAAACATCAAGCTACCCTTTGCCACCCTTGCTAGTCCCAAATTAGTGTGTCGGTTAACCACACACGCTCCACTAACGACTTGGCAAGGTGTAATGTGCAATTTCTTGGAATAGCACCATTTTCACATTTTCCTAAAGTAACTAAGATTGAGAATTTATAAAAACATTTAGTTACTTTTATAATTATCATTATACTTTTTAATGAGAATCAATGTCCTATCATACCCGGTCGGCTAACGACCCTCCACTAGTCAAGAGTGCGGTGGGTAAGAGTAGATACCCAATGACGGTCATTTTATAGGCCGCTTCCTTAAACACCCCTTATAGACTAGCTTCGTGAATGAGGCCTACTAACGGTAAGACTGACTTGTCTTATACATATATATATATATATATATATATATATATATATATATATATATATAAGTATTAAACTTTTAATGTTTTAATAGTATAAGGGTTGAATTTTAAACTTTTAAAATTCTAGGGTTTAAAGTTAAAGTTTCATAAATGAGACTTTTCAAGTTCCAAAACTTGAGGGCAAGTTTTGTAACTCTTTAAAACCTTTTGAGTTCCATAACTTATGGAGTTAATGTTTCATGAATGAGACTTTTCAAGTTCCATAACTTGAGGACAAGTTATGAAACTCTTCACGAACCATTTTAGATCAAATTTAACTAATAAAATTATCATATAATTTTTCATTTACTAACTTGACCTAATTAACTCACATAGCAAGACAATTCCAATAAATAATACAAATAATCAACTTATTATCTTAAAATTTGATAATTTTATTTTAATTGGATGAGGATAATCATCACCATATCAAGAAAAACAAATTTTTTTGACACAAATCAGTTTGTGGTAATGATCTTAATCCAATTCTGGCCAAAAAACTCGAAAAACTGCAAACAAGGGATCCAATTCGTCGAGTTCATGGCATGGACTCGACGAGTTCATCTCATACGATCCAACTCGTCGAGTTCCCTTATGGGACTCGACGAGTCCAACAGTCAGTGGCCAGAAATGTCATTTTTTAGCTTTGAAAATCAAACAACTGCATCAATATAATAGAAAACACCCTAAGCTCTGATACCACTGATGGGTTTTAAGCAATATAACATCCCTATGGTGCACCTACAACCCTAATGATTTGGATCTAAGTTCTCTCTAATTATACATGCAATTTTCTTTTTTCCAAAGCATGAAGCCTAACTAGCATGCAACTTGATATTTGAATCACAAAAAACTAGTTAGAATAATACCTTTTGTTGTAGCTTGTTGAAGTTGGCCTTTCAAGAGCTTAGCACCCCAAGTGTGATGCCTCAAATGGTTTACAAAGCACCAAGAGCAAATGGAGGAACTTGAGAGAGGTTAGGGCACACAAAAATCGGCTATACTCTTGTTGTATCACATGTGAACACACCAAGAGCAATTTTCTTTTTTCCATAGCATGAAGCCTAACTAACCGAAACACACACGCGCTGCTGCTACCGGGTTCCTCACACTGAACAATCCAAATTATCCTTAATTAATATTTAGGACAATTTCCCATAATTCAAGGTCCAATTCATATCTCCGCATAACAATGGGTAAAAGACTATTTTACCATCCTATACTTGGCCCAACAAAGCAAGGCCCAAACCCAAAATGACTCAAGGCCCAAAAATGGCCCAAAAGCCATTCAGGTGCGTATGCCCAGCGTACGACACTGAAGCCAAAATTCATCCCCAAACCTCTTAATTCCTTAAGACAACATATATAACTTCCAGATACTATTCTTATGGGACGTCCTAACCCATAAAGTTCCCGACTTTATGAGTATGCATGGCTTAATGGAGTTTGATAAATTTATAAAATCTCAATTTTAAACTTATATAACTTTAATCATTAAAATTTATCGTTGGCTACCGGTAGCTAGTTTTAAATGATAAAACTTATTTTATTTTTAAAACTATTTTTACCATCTTATATTAGAAGGTAAATTTTATTAAAATCAAACTCTTTGCGATGTTATTTATGTTCAAAATATTTTATACATGTGAAATCTAATTTAACAATAATAACACAATACCAACATAAATTTAAACAACACAAGCATGAAAAACATATGTGCATTCACCAACTATCTAGTGACATTTTTTTGAGCCATTGCAAAAATACCAAGTCCTTCCTAAGGTACATAAAGGGACCAAAAATCTTGTAAAAGTCTTCATTCTACCACTTGCTTCAACACCTTGTAGCAAGTTTACAAAAATAATTTTATAAAGTTTGAGAAACTTTAATAAAATTATGTTTATAAACTTTTGATCTTCAAAATGACCTCCATCTTCATTCGTGTTACATTTTTATAAAAATAAACTATTTGTAAAACTAATCTATTACTTACAAAAATAATAAAATGAAAACTATATATTTAATTATTACATATCATACGAATAAATAAATATTACAACCATTTTAACAAATCAACACAAACACATTAACAAGAGGTCTATGACTAGTTTATGCACATCACACACACACACACACACAAACACACACACACACACACACACACATATATATATATATATATATATATATATATATATATATATATATATATATATATATACACACACACACACCTACACAATCAAAATTATATAAAACAACACTTTGTTTTTCTAAGGCAACCTTTGGTGACAAAAATGCATGTAAACTTTTGTCACTAAAAAATAACAATTATAAAGTTGTCATAGAAAATATGTACGGATTTTATTACAAAAAAAGAAAACCATCAATGTTTTCCTAAAACAAAGATAATAACATATTATCAAAAAAATCTTACCAAGCTTCCAAAAATGGCTTTGATACAATTGTTGGGTTTTATTAAAAAAAATAGTCTAAAAAATAGTCAAAACTATGAGTTTAGCAACAGAAGCAATTTTGCATTTGAATAAAGTTAAACCATTTTACCCACCAATGATCATTTTGTAAAGCTTAGAAAGATTAAAACAACCATAGAAAGGAAAATATTTACAACCTTTGAAGACTTTGATTCCTTTTGACAATTAGGAAGTTGATGAAAATGGTTAGAAACTCCAAAGAAAAAGCTCTCTACATGTATCCACTAAGCAAGAGTAAACCATCACACCTCCATGAGGTGGACCATGCTTCTAACAAAGTCAAAGTATGGTACATTCAAGAGGTATGGCAAGGAAGAGGATGAACACAACACTCAAACCATCACACCTCTATGAGGTGGACGGTTTTAAGGACAAAGAAGTCAACCTTGTATGCCATTCACTCCATATTATAAACTAACATATATTTATACATCTCTTTTATATAAAAACTAACTTATATATAAATAAATTCTAACCAGTTCAATAAAATGTACACATCTTATAAAATCATGCCTTATGATTTACAAGTTGTTATTTCTCTAAAAATATTATTTCCATAAATAATAACTTCCCAATTAGTCGTTAAAATTTTATTTCATGAAATAATAATTTTCCAATTAAATACAAAGTGTTGATTTTATTTATTAATAATCAAATTAATAATAAATAACCAGTTAGTAGTAACTTTCTATAAGGTGTGACTCTATAGGATCATATGTCATTAACAATATCATTCTATAATGACTCTTGGGGATAAAGATCTTTCAAGTTCTTCATGGTTATGAAGTGATTTGGAATTTTGGTTCTGAAGTGGTTTTATGGCAAGTTTGGTTTCATGTTTATCTTTGGGATTACTGTAGGAGATGAAGGTCGAATATCCATTTGAAGCTCTTTGGGTTGAGGTTGATACTACCTTTGGTGCTTGGTTTTGCATTCTTGTAACCTAGAACTCGTTTTGAAGACTATTGAAAAATCGAGATTCGTGGATTTCTTTGATATTCCTTTTCATGATTACACTTCATATTTACTAGATGCTCGTTTTGGAAGTTGAAGCCTTGTCATATATTCCAAACTTTTAGGGGAGAATGTTAGATGCAAAGTTCTACAAGGATGATGCTAATGAGCCTTTTATAACATGTGGGTTATTTGTCTTGTGACTAGATAATGAGACTTATACTTGTACCTTTATATATAGTGAATGTCATATCATTTGTAGAGTGTACTTGAGAGATGTAGTTCATTGAGAGTTGTGAGTTGATTTAATTATTTATACTAGATCTAGTTCCTTTTTGTAACTCCTCATTATGATCAAATATATCTTTTAGCACCCAAACTATCGTGTCGATTGTGTTCTTATCATTTATGCATGTCAAATCTGGGTTTCTTGTCCCAACATAGATGTTAGGATTGTAAGAGATCATAATTTTAGCAAACTTGTATAGTCCTACTCCTACGTATTACCAAAGAGAGAAAAAGCAATGAAAGAGAACATGGTGTAGTGGTGGAGCCAACACATTGAATTGCAAGGCTTTCATGATGTAAAAGATCAAAGCTTATATGGATTGCAAACCACACTTGCAATTCAAGTTGAAACACCGTTATGGATAACCTAAGTTTATACGTCCCAAGTTCATCTTTATATATTAATTTTTGATAAAATTCTCTTTTGTAGAACATTGATACCATCTAGATGTTAGAATATAAATTTCTTACTTGATTAGAATTATATATTTTTATTAATCGATATCCATACATCAATAAAAACACTGATACAAACCTATATTTATATCAAATCCATCTACACATTGAAGCCACCAAAACGATCAAAATTGTATTTTCTTTACCACCTTGGTGGTATCAAACATTCAAGATTCTTATTGTATGATATATGTGGAGTTTTTGATTTACCCTCCAAAAGAGCCTTTAAGGAGAGAGTGGAACTCCAACACATATAAATATTTATGTGATCGTGTCGTGTCGATATGGGATACTTTAACACTTATATTTATACCAAAAATTCAATAGACCATTAGGCCCATCAACTCACTCCGCCGAGGCAAAACTAGTAAGATTTATCTCCGTTGATTTTCTCCTATCAACATCTAAAATCACATCATCTCCATGTTTAAACTCTTTAAAACAAGCCACCCTTCCTAATTCTTCAACTTCCTCAATTACAAGATCAAGTCTTGCAACCAACTCGACCAACAAGGATACAAAAGCAGCAATTGGAAGCGCTTCGGAAAACTCCAAGCTTGTGATCGCAAACTTACTTAATGATGGCCTTAAAAATTTCCCTGCGCCATCCGGAACCCCCTTCGGTTTCCTATCAATAGAGGTAGGTGGGTCCGCGTTTATGCTTGAAAAATGGTGTTCATACTTTTGTCTTGCTGTCGATGTAAGCATGGCTAACATTTTGGGTGTGTTTTGAGCTGTATTTGGCCCGAGAAAGAGCCGTGGTTGTGACTTTAATGCAACGTCAAGGTCTTGCAGTGCTTGTTGAAGCGGCTCGGTGAGGAGTTCCGGCGAGCAGTGCCGTCGGTTTCTTATGCTATAGGCAAGCTCCATTAGGGATTTTGTTACTTCCGATGCAAGGTGAATGCATGGATCCTTGAATAGCAATCTAACTGATCTTGGAGTCTGAAAAAATAAACCAAAATACATTATCATATTGAAAACATTTAGATCAACATCATCAAAGCAACCCATGAATAAAATAATAACATTTAAATATAAATTCTAGATTTTTCTTCAAAAAAGTCATAAAGACAAATGACAGACCCCCAACATATATGTCTAGGTGAATGAGATTGTGCTAAACTCCAACGAAAACAACTATAAATGACTTGATAACTATTGTTAGTTCCTTATACTAAAAAGTTAATCTACTCTCCAGTCACCACAAATCACCCTATTAAGAAAAGTAATAACAATGAGGAACTACAATAATATGATTCCCTTTTGACACTAGTGTCGCCATGGTTCTAAAGAGCTCTATATCATCATATTTAAAAAATGAAATCACCTTTGTCATTATGCAGTGTTTTGATAGACTTATTAATAAATGTGCCGTGTCATGTTGAAAGAGTTTGATTATTTACTCATTTAATTTTCGTATCGTATATCAAACTGTTTTCTTTAACAGGTTAATCTCTTTAACTCAAACTTGTTTATTTCGTGTTGTTTTATTAGGTTTGGGGTTTAGATCTTATAAACGTGTCGTGTCGGGTTGAAAGAGTTTAACCATAATCTTAAATATTTAATTTTACTGTCGTGTTTTAAAATCGAAATTGATTACTCAAACCTGTTTATTTCGTATCGAGTTAGCATGCCAAGTGAGTTTTTGTCAGCTCTAGTGTTTGTTCGTATTTCAAAAATATATGCTGAAATTAAAGATCTAATAGCATGTTCTTGAACTAATTTCTTTTAAAAAAAGAACCTAACCTCATGCAAATTATATTATTAGATCTTAACAGAAATAACTTATTTAGCAAGCTGTAAATAAAAGGCTAGGTTGATTCCCTTGAGATCGGAAAAGAATATTCATTTAGCAGACTTATTTATTTATTGATAAATGAATAAATTATTCTTAGTAAATAGATATTTATTCTTTTAGAGATAGCTTTTCAGTGGTTAGATAATGCATGTCATCTATAATCTACGCCATACAAAATAAGAAATTATTCATTCGGTTTTTAATTTATCCATCACATAATAATGTACTCACTCGTATTTCGGTTTGTAAACTTCCACGAAGAGCAACAACTCCGTACCCAAAATGACGAAGAACGCTTCCTATTTTCACGTATTGTTGCCCCGGAAATTTGTGGCACTGCCACGTGTATCTAGGCTCCCAACTTGCATGGTGCGCCTGTTCGTACGTATGTATAACAACATTAATAATTAATAACATCTTCGACTATTACCTCATTAAATAAAAGGAATCTTTAATTAAATTGTTCTTAAAATTTTTGTTTTTAAGAAATACTAATAAAATAAGAAAACTTACGAGCGTTTCATCGGTCGATTTAGAGTCCAAAACCGCCTTATAATTCTCATAAATCTGATCCTCCGATATCATCTCATCTCTTTCTACATCCCGTTCATCTTCACTGAAGTATGTAGTGACACAAGCTACATTTCGTTTACACATTTGAAAACACGAATAAGTAAATTTTTTAAACAAACGAAAGCAAATATTTTGAAGTATATTGATGTATACCTTCGATTGATTTTGCAAGTCCTTCAATTTTGGAAACTGTGTGATTATGGAGATCTTCTCCGGACCAATTTGGGAAGATGAAGAGACTCATCAGAATGCAAATCCCAGAACCAATGCCGATCATATATGTCCGCCCTTTGGCTAGTTTCATAACATCATCCACTCGATAACTCGATACAGTAATCAAGTTAAACGTCAACAGAAATACTAATACACCGTAGTCATAGTTCTTTTTTACTTTGGGGAAAAATCTCAAAAATGTAGTCGATGTGCCTGTGAAAAATAAAAAATGAAACAAAATAGTTTCACCACTCCATATTTGTGGCATTAAATTAAACTACAAATACGAAACGATTCTTGTTTATTTGTATTACCAATCAAGAAAATCGAAGCTCCAATGAAACCAGCACGAAAAACCTTTCCATATTCTCGAGCTATAAACTCGAATAAGAAAGCCAACGATGCTGCTAACATCGTCCCAAACCCTCGATTGAATCCTTTGCATAAAGTTGCCCCTATCATATCAAATTATAGTACAATAAGTATATATACATTATGATTATACTGTATATAAGTACCTGTATGTACGTGTATATATATATATATATATATATATATATATATATATATATATATATATATATATAACTTACCAGCAGTGAATTCGAGAACAACGACAACAGTCATGACTGCCCAAATCGCATTTTCTCCGACTCCTTTGAACAATGGCTCCATTAGGTACAACAAAGAGACTGCAGTTACAGAAAACCCGACTTTAAGAGCGTGGATTACCCTTCTCGGATCATCTCTACCCACTTTCCATATTTTACCACATAAGGAACCCAGAAATCCTTTCGTCTTCTGCATGAAAGTACTAGGTTTCTGTTTTAAAGACTCGATCGTCATGTCCTACTTTGCATTCAAGGTTTCTTGATAAACAACTTCTGGGTTTCTTGATAAAGGAGATATACTTTAAGCACTAAGCAGCATATGATACCCTGAAGCTTTTGTTGTATTTATAGGTGTTTTGTGTCATTGTGTGGAAGACGGATGATTTTTGTGCGTCCACATGTTCTTCCGTTTGAAAGTGAGAGAATTTAAGGACATGTACATATTTAAAAATCATTTATTGTGTTGAATATACATATATATGTGAATGACAATATACCGATTTATTTAGTTTCTTTAAGAATTAATGATTGCCTATGAGATAACAACAACCACGTATATTTTTTTTTGGGTTTATGATAACGATAGTGATTTGAGACATTACTTATAGCATGATTTCAGTTTGCTTTTTTTAATAGAAACTCTATATATTTCATATGTTTAAAAATACGTATAAAAGTTAAAAATGAACTCTTTGGTCTGTATGTGTTGATATGTGATTGGGTAGGTTGCATTTTGTCATCGGGTGTAGTGTAGGGGAATTTCAAATGCGACAAAAGTAAACATTTACGAGTTAGAAGGTAAAGAGAATAAAAAATATGTTTGTCAATATTTCGGTTTAATTTTTAATGGTTGACCTAACACTGACATTTAAGCTAAAGTTGTAATTAATTTAATTGTTATAGTAACAGGCTAGCAAATGTCCCTTTCAGTTTCTTTCTCATTTGGTAACTACCTGTTATAATATTTTTGCACTATAAAAGGTGTTGAAAGAATAGAACCATAAAAGCTATTAACAGAATCGAGCCAAATCAGTTTTATCTTAGTATGATTTGGTTTAACAAAGTTTGAGTGGTTATGCAACAATTCAACAAACATATAATTTTTGAACATGAAATGTCATTATTATTATTATTATTATTATTATTAATTTTTGAAAGGCGGGATTAGTGGTTAGCAGTTAGTATCACGAGATTGTTCATGCCAGGGTTAGAGACTCGAGACCACTAATCTAAAAGGCAAAGCCTTATTGAGCTAGGATATTAGTTCAAACTTTAGATCGCAATCTTATGAATGTGACTTGCGTATAGAAAAAAATATTCTCTTATCTATCTATATGTATATAATAATATCTTCAGACCCACTAATTAGTTTATGTCGATCGATGCTCATTGTAGAAATTAAAAAGAAATTCAATAATCAAAAGGAACAAGTTAAAAAGATATTCATTCAATAATCGAAAGTAACGTATCAAGCTCTCTCACCAGTCAATTGCCCATCGTGACCCATCTAAATTATTTGGTACAGCAATGTCAGCAAACACCAAAGGGCAAAGGCCCTTTGATCATGACATGGTGCCTCTCAAATCGAAACTGTTGTGTATGTTAACCAGGGTATAACTATTTATATTGTTATAGGTTAGAAATTTAAATTCAAGATTTATAAATTACATGTTTTAGTTTCTCCTTGACATCACTAAAACTAATATTATTTATTATATGATAGGGCTGGACTGGATTGAACAAACTTTTGGATAACAAACTTTTCGATAAGTACTATTTTCAATAATGATATGATGATAACAAGTGCATTTAAGTCTTTTGCAAATGGATATTTGTTCTATTTTTTGGTGCAACAAATTATTACAGCTGGCTTCTACTCAAAAGAAAAAAGGATTCTTTTTATCATGTGAAATGCACTACAAAGTGCAAAAAAGCTTATGAGCTTATTTATAAACACGGTAATGTTGTTTTAACCACAGCTTGATTCAACACCACATGAAAAAAAATACCAATAGTGCGTTCTGTATATACATCACCACCTTAATAAACTACTCTTCAAATTATAAATTTATAATCAGTTGGCTTAAGAGTTAAGAGGTGGCCCCAAAAACACGAATCTCTGTTCAATAGCGACCCTGAAGATTGGACATGTGGCCTTGGCCATCCGTTTTGTTCCATATTCATCATTGCAAGTCGCACAAAGAACCTGATGAGCACAAGGCAAGAATACCACAGAAAGCTCATCTTTCAAACCGATTATGCAATCGCGATGGATCATGGTTTCTTTTTCATCAGAAATCATCAAGATTGTCGAGTTCATGGAGCATTCTTGCAATGGTTGGGTGGGACCCATTTGGGGTGTGTGGGGTATAGATAGATTAGTGGTTGAGTCTTGTTTGTCTGAGTTGGTTGACATGGTTTTGAGACGTGGTGAGAGTTCTTGTTCGAGTCTTTGGAGGTTATCTTTGTGGCGTTGAAAGTCGAGCTCTATCTTTGACAGGAGAGCTTCGTGCTTTTTTTGTTGTTGGCATCTGTTGCTTTTTTCAGTTGCCTTTCTTCCTCCACTTGTGCAAAAACTAGCACTAAATAAAAGGAGGGTTCTTAGAAAACATATCCAGGTGAAGTATTTTCATTAATTTTAATAGAATATACAATGTAGAGTAATTACTAATTGGATGAGTATGATATGAAATCAGAAAATAAAAACAGATAAACAAGCTTTACTAACTTAATTAATACTCAAAATAACACACAAAATAAACAAGAACCATAATGATTTGCTAGAGAGAGGTTAGACTATCGAGAGCCTAGCCACACCTCAAGGTATCAATACCAGATTTCACAAAAGATGATATTCTCCTCTTCCACTATTAGCTAAATAGTATTCACATAACAAACAACCACAGGACAAAAATTACAAACTTACCCTTCTACCTGAAATAAAACCTAAATTGTCCAAATTACCTTTCCACTAAAAGATGCTATTTATTCTTGTTGATAAAATTATTCAATCTTGCTTCTTTATCAAGAGTTTTTTTTTAATCAAGTTCCTTATGTAAAAACTCATAAACTTCTTGACATCAACAAATCTCTTTTGTTAATGATACGACCCACTTGGTTTTCATTTACTTACAAATCACACTCACTCTCGAAAACCTAGCTAATAACCTAATGAAATTGGTATAAAACCCTAATTCTCTAAGAGAAGCAAACAAGAGAACTAGCTAGAGAGAATATGTGAGAATGTGTGAAAGTAAGGGGAGTTGAAATGACCTCAGTTGCTCTCCGTTTACCTTCATATAGTCGGGTCACCTGATGACCTATGGGTTATTAGCATCCGCGTGTTTATTCTTGCAAAGCTACCAATAAACAAGCCCCAATCCAAGTCTTTCCCATAATAACAGTATTGACCCTGTAACCATAAACAATAAAAAACCAATGATTCCAAATCGACAAAATCTACCTTGCAAACAAATAAACCACAACAACTACCAAAAATACAACTAAATTTTAAGATTGCATAATAAACCTTACATATTTCAACATTCCCCCTCAACGTAAATGTTTTATTTTAAGTCTTTTTATGAAACACATCAATTAAGTCAATTCTTTCGGTCAATTTTAACTACCTTCAAAATTACTTTCGTTATTTTTTCCCTTACAAAATGTAAATCAACTTCTAAGGGTAGTTTCTTCATGAAGTATTGGATTTAAATCAAGCTTAATTGCAAAATCATTGTCGAAAAATACATTAACCGGAGTTAATTCCTTTATTCCAAGTTCAAACAAAGTTTTTGAAATCCAAATAATTTCACAAGTTATAGATCCTAAGTTGAATACCTCGAAATAGTAGGTTGTTTCTTACTTTTCCATGAAGCCAAAGAAGTACTAATACAAACCATATAACTAGTAACCGACCTTCTAGTTGACAAACACTTTGCCAAATCAACTCATTATGTTAAACTATTCTGACTTTGTTATAGAAACACCTTTACCGGGACTACTTTTAAGATATCTTAACAGACCGAAAGTAACATTTAAATGTGAATTTCTAGGCTTATGCATGTATTGACTCAGAATTTGAACACTATATGATATACCTGGTCTAGTAACCTAGATATAGATTAACTTTCCTATGAGTTTCTGAAACTCGGTAATATTAACTAACAAATCATCATTATTATGCAGACCATTAGGTTTTATTACAAAATTAGCCTCTAAAAGTGTTTTTACTAGCTTACGCCCAAGCATACTAATAAGGTATATGTTGGATCGGCCATGTAACCTCTACATGGTTCGGCAAGACCGAACCGTGAATACGCTTATCGAACAGGCCGAACCCTTCATTGAGCAAATATTATGCCGAGCTGAGGAGCGAATAGTCAGGCTATTAGAAAGTAATAATGATCGCGTATGCAAACCGGCAAGACTAAGACAGATAAACATCAATATCACCAACAAACATGCTGTAAACTACCATTGAAAATCGTAACAATACACATGTTCTATCGAAAGTGACTAATGAATTTTTCTAAATGCAACCATTTGTACCTTCGTCAAGAAGAGCATTAATGACGACTAGACTGGGGCTTGTTCGGTCCAGCTAATGAGAACACTTCCTGATAAAATAAGTATAAAGATTGACCAAGACGAGATACACAGGTACACAATAACAAACACGTTTAAGGAATTACATAGATTTAATATTTGTTAGTTATCTGACTTAACCATCAGTAAGGCCAGTCCTGAAAAATTAAATATTCTCAAAGGCCCAGGACGAACAAGAAAAAAGGGCCCTTATATTTATTATAATTTTTTATTTTTAAATAAAAATATATAATGAATAAAATTGGGCCCTGTGCAGCTGCCCACTTTGCCCCTCGTCAACGCACCCATGACCATCAAAACGTTCTCCAATGACCTTCTCGTGGTGAGCGCCTAACAAGTTGTGGTGCTTTTTAAGTTCGAAACATCAACTCTCTGTGAGATAGTCACACCCGGATCTATCTCAAAGGCAGGAAAACTTGAGTTGCATCAAGTGGCGCCATCTGTAGGACCACACAACAAATGGTCACCAATATTGATCCAATCGTCGACTCAAATCCAATCCCGAGAATGCAAATTTTAGAAGCTCCCGCATACATGCCCCAAGTAACTACGGTGGCAAGAAATAGGAACGTAGTGACACCTCTTGGTCCAGAAGCTCAACCCATAGGGAACGTGGAAGTATCTATGACCGAAGAACAAGAAATAGAGCAATTCGAGGCTTTCAAGAAATATAAGGTTAAGAAAAAGCGACAAGCAGAAAAAGTAAAACAAAAACACATACCAAGAAGGATTGGGATCGTGTGTCCGTACATATGTATGATTCCAGTGATTCCAAAAGTAAAGTGGTGAAGGATCGGCAAAATCACGACAAAGATGAAGCTGTAGAGAAAGATGAAACAAGCGACGAGGATTCCACGAGGCTCTATAAAAGTCAAGGAATATAACAAATCTTTCTATAACCTCAATATTAGATCTTCGTTCATAGACGATATAAACGAAACACTAAATCCTAGTGGGCTCAAGGGACCTAGAGTACAGCTATACGACGGTACTAGAGACTCAGATGATCATGTTTCGAAATTTCAATGGGCAATCATGGATCCCAAGCTGTGGAGTCTCTATTTCGTTGGGATACTTGATGGATTGGCATGAGATTGGCTAGCCAGTCTCCTAATAAAAAAAATTGAAAGTTTCGAAGAGTTATGTACAAAGTTTTGTAATAGACTAATAGAACAATGGAGGTTTCGGCGACAATCACATGTTTTATTTGCTTGTCGACAAAAGGAAGGTTAATCGAATAGAGCGTACTTCAAACGATTCTATAAAATAAGTAGGAAGACGCCTACCCGTGATAACCCCATGATTATAGAAGCTTTTACATACAAATTATTGGAAGGAGAGTTATCTAGAAAGTTAGTGTGAAGAAAGTGGAACAATGTCGAGGAAATGATAAGGAAAGTTAACAAGTTCCTTAAGGAAGTGGCTGAAAGTGCCAAAAATGTAACATCAAGTTTCAGGTAAATATTGTGACATCCCCAAATTCACGGTCATTTTAAAAATTTTATTTATGCTTATTTTAAAATCAGAGTAACCTTTTAAAGAAAAGTGTTGCGGAATTTGTTCCCAGAAAAACATGATAAATATGTTATCAAAGCATTTCCGAAGAAATGTATGTTATTCATTTTAAAACTTTGGGATGTCATCGTCAATACAGAAACATAAGCATAAACAGAACTTACATTCATTTACACTAGTGATCTACACCTCTTTAATCTCTCAGTGTAGTGCAGCTTTATATCGATACCTATGATACAAATAAACTGAGTGGGTCAGGTTGGGAAACCTGGTGAGTACATAGGGTTTTCAACCGACAATAATATAATTATGTTTAATCATTAAACAATCAACCCAATTACTCATCCCCATTATCTTCTTTATTTCTTAAGGATCTACCCTAAGAATCATTTATCATTCACTCATTCAGTCCTAAGGATTGTCCTAAGGAGTAGGCACGAAGTCCATCGTTGCCAATGACACAGCTGTCAATATTATCTAATAAGCACAGCTGCCAATATTATCATTTAGGCGCAGCTGCAAGAATTGTGACATTCTCTATTAGGCGCAGCTGCCAGGGTTATGATGTTCTCTATTAGGCGCAGCTGCCGATACTATCCTTAGAGCGCAACTGCTAGGATGTTTAGAGTACATCGTGTCACACCCCAAAACCGGAACGACGGAAACGTTCTGGGGTGGAGGACGTCATGTACAGTATCATAACAATGCATAATAGTAAAGACAAGCAACAACATCCATTGCATTAATATAATAATTTTAATACAAGCGTGTTCTGTAGTATGTAAGACACCAAAATGAATGATCAAAATAAAAGATGAGTCTTGAATGTGCTCCATCTTCTCAAAAGCCTGGCATCGGTACCTGTCTACTGATGACCTGAGAATACAAGTTATTTTGAAAGAGTTTATCAGCATAACGCTGGTGAGTTCATAAGTATTTAGTGTCATTGCCTGTATAAAAATGTTTGTAACAACGTAGTGTAAATGTTCATAATTGTTTGTAAATGTTTGTAAATAGTTGAACACTCTAGAAAATCCTATATTTTCTACTGAAATGTAGTCTTCTACCGAGACCCGACTGTTTGTATGTTTGCTCTTTTGTAAATGCAAGAGTTTCCCCCAATAAAACTATCATTATGAAAAATATAGTTTACTTAAATGTGTATGTGACAGAATCACAAAGTAAATGTCATAGGAAAATAATGTTTTTCCTCAGCAGTGACACTGTTGGTCATAAAGTGATGAAATACAGACTCCAGGTAGTACTAAATGTACAGTACACCTCGGGGAGTCTAAAGTAATAAAAATGTAGGCTCCAGGTGGTATTAAATGAACAATACGCCTCGGAGAGTCTATTTTGCCTTTAATTCTTAATTGGTTAATTAAAGGTTTGAATGTGAACTCGTATGTAACCATGCTGATCGACGGCTGAATAACTGATGACCCTCCGGTGTCATATGTAGTGAGGTAACATTCTGTCACCCCTTGGCCTTATAGGCTGGGACTGTAGCTAGTAGTCGGGGTGTGGGAGTGTCTGTCCCGTATAGATCTATACACACAATGCCCGCTCTCCCTCCAGGAGACTCTGGTTACAAAGTGATACCACAATGAAGTGGCGTATCGAGAAGTAGTATGTCACATTCTGTTTATCGTATTCAAATGTTTGTATAGTATGTCATAGTGTAGTGATGTTTTCTCTGTACTAGTATATAGTATATTCTCTTGTATAGTATATAGTGTGTTCTCTTGTATGGTATATAGTGTGTATTGACTCATAACTGTACTGACTCTTGTATGTGTCGATGTAATAGTAGTAGTGAGTAATAAACCCTTAACTATACCTATTATAGTTAAATAGTAATGTTGTTTGTATGCCTTCGTTACACGAAGGTACTGAACTGAAGTGAAAGCTTTTATATCCAACACATATATATATGATATATAACTAAGATTTCAACGACATTCGGACAAATAACAGGATACCCTAAGTCCACAACCAAACAAGGAATAGGAAATAAGGTATCAGTCCTAAGTCCTTCAAGTCTTACTTATATAAATAAATTGGTGTAGATATGGGTTTGAAAATAATGTAAGTTTAAAAGAGTTTGGAAACAGTTATATCATCTAAAAGAGTTTAATAAAAGGTTTTGAAGTGTTTGAAATCCATAAGTTTGATAGCAATTTGAAAGTAATAGTAAATCTTTATGTTTGTTCTAGTTATTAATCACATGTGATTAAAGCAATAACTAGAATGTTTCAACTTGTATCCCCCCCCCCATAAAAGCATTTAAAATCATTTCAAAGGTTGATTAAGGGGTATGAACTCACCTGAAATGAGTGATGCGAATGTAAGATCGGAAAAAGGATGCTAAGTGTCAAGTGAAGACTTGAGCACACACGGATCCTATTTAGCATATAAAGACACATATATGCATACAATTAGTGCTTATACAACTAATTAAGAAGGATAACACCCTTATAGTCTAGGAAACACTTATATGGAAGTGTTACAATCACAAAGGATTGCATAAAAGGAGTGTATGGTCACCCAATGGAGCTTTCGGTCCAAGTGGTATTTTCCTAGGAGCTTTCGGTCCTAATGGTATTTTCGGTCCAAATGGTTCTCGGTCCAATGTTTTTCGGTCCAATGACCTTTCGGTCATGGAGTTCTCGGTCTAAGGAGATTCAACCGAAAACTCATCAAATCTTGTAAACATGATGTTTTTCAAGGGTTATGCTCAATGGGATCGGTTTCTAGGGTTCATGCTTTGTCTTAGGAAGGTTTAAGGCTATAAGAACCCCTTAATGAGGGTTGTCGGTCTAAGGAGATGCACTAGACCGAAAACACTTATTGTTCTTGGATAAATGACGATTTCAAAGCCCTAAATCAAGTATCCTTACTAGATATCAAGTATAGGAGATAGATACTTACAATATGGAAGAAAAGAAGGGTGTTTTCGGCCCAAAACACTAGTGTGTGTTCTTGGTGTTCTTGGTGTTTTGAAGAACACTTGAAGATCTAAGAAAAAGAGAAGATTTCATGGATGAAATCATGTATAACTACTAGATGAAGTGTTGTATCAACAAATCAAGAGAAGAAACACTTACATTTTTGGAAGATTTGGAAGAAGCTCTTATGATACTTGAGAGAGAATGTGGGTGTTCTTGAGTTTGGAAGTAAGAAATGAGGAAGGAAGGAGTAAACTCATGCCTTAAGTTTTCGGCCCAAACCCCTCATGTTTGGTCGTAAACACCTCATTAAGGTGTTATTTGTTTTATTTGTTCCCCATTAATCCTAGAAAATACTTCATTTCGATTTTTTTTTCGAAGAATTAATATTAAAAACACCCAACCGGACTTTAAACCGAGCTAAAAATTAGCATAAATGAATTTGACTTTTAATTGAAGTGTTTGACTGTAGAGTTCGTACAAATGAAAATTTCGGGTTGTCACATCATCCCCCCGTTAGAGGGAATTTCGTCCCGAAATTAGAGTTCAAGCAACTAAGTTATTACAAATAACTAAGTAAAAAGATGAGGATATTTAAGTTTCGTTTGATCCTCGCGCTCCCAAGTGAACTCCGGTCCTCGCTTGGCGTTCCAGCGAACCTTCACGATTGGGATACGACTTTGTTTCGTTCGTTTGACCTCTCGGTCCATGATCTCTACAGGTTCTTCCACGAAGTTGAGGCTCTCGTTGATCTCGATCTCGTCAAGTGGGATTACAAGAGTCTCGTCGGATAGGCACTTTTTCAAGTTCGAGACATGGAAGGTAGGATGTACGTTACTAAGCTCGCAGGGTAAGTTGAGTTTGTAAGCTACGGGGCCGATTCTAGCGAGAATCTCGAAAGGCCCTATGTATCTTGGATTTAGCTTTCCACGCTTTCCGAAGCGTATCAAGCCCTTCCAGGGTGAGACTTTCAAAAGGACTCGGTCTCCCACCTGGAATTTCAAAGGTTTCCTCCGTTTGTCTGCATAGCTTTTTTGTCGGTCTCTACAGGCTTTCAATCGTTCACGAATCTGAACGATCTTCTCTGTCGTTTCCCGAATGATTTCCGGACCGGTGAGAGTGCTGTCAGGAACTCGTCCTTTAGCTAACTGGGTGTCACCCACCTCAGCCCAGCACAGAGGGGATCTGCACTTTCGGCCATAGAGGGCTTCAAATGGAGCAGCCTTTATGCTCGTGTGATAACTGTTGTTGTAAGAGAATTCGACAAGGGGTAAGTGGGTATCCCATGCCTTCCCAAAGTCGATCACACAGGTTCGCAACATATCTTCCAAGGTTTGGATAGTTCTCTCACTTTGTCCGTCAGTCTGTGGATGGTAGGTTGTACTCATGTCCAGCCTCGTTCCTAAGGAGCTTTGTAGTGACTGCCAGTACCTCGAAGTGAATCTACTATCTCTATCGGAGATAATAGTTATAGGAACACCATGCAGTCGTACGATCTCCCTAATGTATGTTCTTGTGAGCTTCTCCATTTTGTCAGTTTCCTTGATGGGCAGGAAGTGTGCGAATTTGGTCAATCTGTCGACGATGACCCAAATGGTATCAAGTCCATCCGTTGTCTTGGGCAACTTGGTTATGAAGTCCATAGTGATCCGCTCCCACTTCCACTCAGGTATCTCCGGTTGCTGAAGTAGACCTGATGGTTTCTGGTATTCGACCTTAACCTTTGCGCAAGTAAGGCATTTACTCACGAAGGTAGCAATCTCTGCTTTCATGTTAGGCCACCAGTATAGCTTTTTAAGATCCAGATACATCTTATCTGAACCCGGGTGGACGGAATATCGAGTGTTGTGCGCTTCCTTCATGACCAAGTCTCTGAAGCCACCGTGTCTCGGTGTCCAGATCCGGTCCATGAGATATAAGGCTCCGTCACCCTTGACTTCCAAGTTCTTATCCATTCCACGTAGGGATTCTCCCGCCACATTTTCAGGTTTTAAGGTTTCGGACTGAGCCTCCTTAATTTGTGCGGATAGATGCGAATGGATAGTCATAGTTAATGACTTGACTCTTCGTCCAGAATATTCTTTTCGACTTAGGGCGTCTGCTACCACGTTGGCTTTACCCGGATGATAACGAATTTCGCATTCGTAGTCGTTGAGTAGCTCGACCCACCGTCGTTGTCTCATATTAAGCTCCTTCTGGTTGAATATGTGATGTAGGCTTTTGTGGTCTGTAAAGATAGTGCTCTTCGTACCATACAGGTAGTGTCTCCAGATCTTCAGGGCGAACACAACCGCTCCTAATTCGAGATCGTGTGTGGTGTAGTTGACCTCGTGTGTCTTCAGCTGTCTTGAGGCGTAGGCGATGACCTTACCTCGTTGCATCAGAACACAGCCGAGCCCCTGGTTGGATGCAGCGCAGTATACCACGAAGTCGTCTATCCCTTCGGGGAGGGATAGTATCGGTGCGGTGCATAAGGCTCGCTTCAGCGTTTGGAACGCCTTCTCTTGTTTCTCTTCCCAGTCAAAGGTCACGCCTTTCTAGGTCAATGTCGTAAGGGGTTTCACAATTCGAGAGAAGTTCTGTATGAATCTGCGGTAGTAGCCAGTGAGGCCTAGAAATTGATGAATTTCGGTAGGCGTCTTTGGTGCTGACCAGTTCTCAATAGCTTTAATTTTGGATGGGTCCACGTGGATGCCTTCTTCGCTAACCACGTGTCCTAAGAATTCGACTCTTCGGATCCAAATTTCGCATTTAGAGAACTTCGCATAGAGTTTCTCTGATCGTAAGGTTCCTAGGACTTGTCGCAGATGATCACTATGCTCCTTCTTACTTCGAGAGTAGATAAGTATATCATCGATGAAGACAATGACGAACTGATCTAAGTAAGGACGGCATACCTTATTCATCAAGTCCATAAATACTGCGGGCGCATTAGTCAATCCGAACGGCATCACTACGAACTCGTAGTGTCTGTAACGATTTCGGAAGGCTGTCTTCGAAACGTCCTCCTCAAGCACTCGTAACTGGTGATACCCGGATCTTAGATCAATCTTAGAAAAGTAGCTCGCCCCTTGCAGCTGGTCAAATAAATCGTCTATGCGAGGAAGAGGGTAACGATTCTTGACTGTAAGCTTGTTGAGTTCCCTGTAATCGATGCACATACGGAACGATCCGTCTTTCTTCTTCACGAATAAGACTGGTGCTCCCCAGGGTGAGAAGCTTGGTCTTATAAAGCCCTTGCTTAGCAGTTCGTTAAGTTGACCGGACAGTTCTTGCATCTCAGCAGGTGCCAGACGATAGGGCGATTTGGCTACGGGGGTAGCCCCTGGAACTAAGTCGATCCTGAATTCGACTTGACGTTGGGGAGGTAAACCCGGTAGCTCTTCCGGAAAGACGTCGGGGAAGTCACGTACAACGGGGAGGTCTTTCAGGTCTTTTGTTTTCTGGCTCGCATCGACAACGTGTGCAAGGAACGCGCGATATTCCTTACGTAAGTATTTCTGGGCTTGAATACTTGAGATGATACGAAGGCTCGTACTGGGTTTGTCTCCGTAGATCAATAAGGTTTCGTTATTTGGTAGGTTTAGACGGACTGCTTTCTCGAAACATAGGATATCGACGCGATAAAGACTCAACCAGTCCATGCCTATAATGACATCGAAACTCTTGATAGCCACTGGTATAAGGTCGATTGGGAATGAATGGCTATCTAGCATGAGGGAACAACCTATGTAAATCTCGTTAGAATTCTCTGTTTTTCCGTTAGCCATTTCTATGACGAAGGTTTCTTTTAGTGCTTGCGGTGCTTGATTAAGTAAGTGTTTAAATTTTTGGTTTACGAAGCTCCTCTCTGCCCCACTATCAAATAGGGTACAAGCATAAGAGTTATCGAGAAGGAACGTACCCGTGACTACCGTGGGGTCTGCCACGACTTCATTGTGGCCAATAGCAAGTAGTCTTCCTGCTTCTCCCGCATTCCCAGCTTTCAGACAGTTTCTTTTGAAGTGCCCTATCTCGCCGCACCCGTAGCAGGCCTGGCTCACTCCTGCACCGGGAACATGGGTGATGGGTTTGGGTGGTGTTCTGCAAAACCGGGCGGTATGGCCCTTCCGGTCGCAATTAGTGCAGTGCATTTCCCGGCAGGGGCCGTTATGATGGAAGGAGCACTTGGTGCACTTGGGTAGGCTCCCTGCATATGGTTTGGCTGGTACAGGGGCAGCAGGAGTAGTGGCAGCATGGAAAGCCACCGTCTGTTGGTTCTTGGAAGAGGGTGGAGCTGATTTGCCCTTCTTTCGGTCCCAACGCTTCCTCTTGTTGTCAGCTGTTTTGGTTGGTGCGGGGGCAGTCATTATAGTTGTTGTTGGAGTAGAAGGAACCTCGTGATCGATGAGCCTTTGGGCCAATTCCTTGGCACTATCAAAGGTCGCAGGGTGTGATGCTAGAACATTCCCTCGATATGGGGGTACCAGACCCCAGATGTATCTTTCGATTTTCTTGCTTTCGGTGGGGACCATGTTGGGACATAGAGTCACCAGGTCGCAGAACCTGGCTGTATAAGCCACTATGTCGGAACCCTTCATTTTGAGGTTCCACAGTTCCTCCTCGAGCTTCTAAATTTCGCCCCTCGGGCAGTACTCCCTTGTCATTAGGTCCATCAGTGTATCCCAGCCCATGGCGTTAGCTGCTACCAGTGAGAGCGATTTGACATGGTCATTCCACCACGTCAGGGCCCTTTCAGTGAAGGTGCAAGAAGCGAACTTTATCTTGCTTCCTTCAGGGCATGAGCACATCTCGAAGATTGCTTCTGTTCTCTCGATCCATTGGGACAGTGCAATGATCCTTCCGGTTCCGTTGAAGTACGTTGGTTTGCAGCTGATGAAATCTTTATAGGTACACTCCCGTGTACATGGGTGGATTTCACCATGGCTAGAGTTTGTGCCCGTTCCAGCTCCTCTTGCACCACCAGAGTTTACTTGGGCCATGGCTGCGGTCATAGCTGCGGTCACCGCTGCTTGAAACATCACCGCATCGAACGGCGGAGGGGGTGGTGGTGGTGGAGTTTGATTCACAGGCGTGTTTCTGGTTGGACGCTTTCGAGGCGGCATCTTTTACTGAAAGTTTATAAAGATGATGATAATAGTAAGAATCAATTGCAAGTATGATGAGAGTGTTTCATGGACTAAATCGTCATAGTCCAACTATTAGATAGAGGCATAACAATAGAGTAGGGAAACACAAGAGTAAGGACTTTCCAATAGATTAGATAACTGCCAATATTACTGGTATTAATGATGTAAAATGAGTTCGGGAAAAGTGACCTAACAATAGGTCTTACATCAAACCATAAGGAAAAAAATGTTGGCAGCTTAGAAGTCTAGTTAGAGTACTTTAAAAGTTAGGAATGTTTTACAGACAAGTGCTCCATAGAGCGCAGAAAAGAAAGGCAATTCCTTAACCAAAAGAGAAAGATGAGTCGACATCTTCTACCGGCGGCGGGTATCCCTCAGGCGAACCCTCAGGTCTGCCAGTTGGCGTACAACTTCCTGAAGATGTCGCTCATGCGCCCTCTGACATACTCGGAGTTCCATGACTTCGGCTCGGGATGCAGCTAGTTGTTGCTGCAGAGCCTTGTTGGTCCTCCTAGTTCTTTCCATAGCCTCTTCGAGTTGGCGAATGCGGACCGTATTAATTCCAGAGTTGGCATCTACTTCCATCACTCGGTCGATGGCTGCTCGACCTTGTTCTTCATTCCGAGCAATCCTGCGGACCATAATGGGCAGGATTCGGTCAGCTGATCCTCCCTCGCTTAGATTGTAAAAACTCTGGTCCCCATTGTAAGGTAAGGGCTGACCCTACTCATCACTCCAACGATTCAAGGTTGTTGCCCACAAGGGAGTGGGACCTTGAAATGTCGGACGGGGGTTGAGGTTTGGGACTTGACCTTCTTGGGGTAGGTTGTTGACCTCTGGTTCGGAGTCGGAGCCATCTGAAAAGCCTTCTGTGAGGTGATCATCCAAAGGGATTGGGTGATCATCTTCTGGCTCGTCATCAAGCCATCCACCAATGCCTTGGTTGGGATAATACGGATCGCCGGGGAGATGGAAGCCAGCCATGTTATCTACGCGAGAGTGGGGAAAAGAATAGTTAATAGACGTACTAATGAAGGTCCTTTTTAGTTTGCACAAAGTAATTATAGTAACACAAAATACTCCTATAGTATTTTAGGTTTAAGTTATGTTCTAATGTTCTTGTTGTAGTAGTGTTGGTAAGTTTTTAGACTTGTTGCAACACTACAATCATTCTTAGGCACATGCTAGTCACTCCTCGGAAAATATAGTTGATCAGGCTATATCCCCCTAGGTTTGATTATATGTCTCAAAGTCTAATTGCGTTGTTCAACAATCGTAATACTTTTGTTCTGATCTAGTATGATACTGACTCTGGTATGAATAGATGTGTATATACTTAGTTAAATATTTTATTATTTAAAAGTATATATTCTTGGTCAGAGTGTTTTAATCCCGATGCGTTTATAGTTTGTATATCTTTTATGGGTTGATATACTCGATTCACTATAAACAATGCTCTGATACCAATCTGTCACACCCCACAACCGGAACGGCGGAAACGTTCTGGGGTGGAGGACGTCATGTACAATATCATAACAATGCATAATAGTAAAGACAAGCAACAACATCTATTGCATTAATATAATAATTTTAATACAAGCGTGTTCTGTAGTATGTAAGACACCAAAATGAATGATCAAAATAAAAGATGAGTCTTGAATGTGCTCCATCTTCTCAAAAGCCTGGCATCGGTACCTGTCTACTGATGACCTGAGAATACAAGTTATTTTGAAAGAGTTTATCAGCATAACGTTGGTGAGTTCATAAGTATTTAGTGTCATTTCCTGTATAAAAATGTTTGTAACAACGTAGTGTAAATGTTCATAATTGTTTGTAAATGTTTTTAAATAGTTGAACACTCTAGAAAATCCTATATTTTCTACTGAAATGTAGTCTTCTACCGAGACCCGACTGTTTGTATGTTTGCTCTTTTGTAAATGCAAGAGTTTTACCCAATAAAACTATCATTATGAAAAATATAGTTTACTTAAATGTGTATGTGACAGAATCACAAAGTAAATGTCATAGGAAAATAATGTTTTTCCTCAGCAGTAACACTGTTGGTCATAAAGTGATGAAATACAGACTCCAGGTAGTACTAAATGTACAGTACACCTCGGGGAGTCTAAAGTAATAAAAATGTAGACTCCAGGTGGTATTAAATGAACAATACGCCTCGGAGAGTCTATTTTGCCTTTAATTCTTAATTGGTTAATTAAAGGTTTGAATGTGAACTCGTATGTAACCATGCTGATCGACGACTGAATAACTGATGACCCTCCGGTGTCATATGTAGTGAGGTAACATTCTGTCACCCCTTGGCCTTATAGGCTGGGACTGTAGCTAGCAGTCGGGGTGTGGGAGTGTCTGTCCCGTATAGATCTATACACACAATGCCCGCTCTCCCTCCAGGAGACTTTGGTTACAAATTGATACCACAATGAAGTGTCGTATCGAGAAATAGTATGTCACATTCTGTTTATCGTATTCAAATGTTTGTATAGTATGTCATAGTGTAGTGATGTTTTCTCTGTACTAGTATATAGTATATTCTCTTGTATAGTATATAGTGTGTTCTCTTGTATGGTATATAGTGTGTATTGACTCATAACTGTACTGACTCTTGTATGTGTCGATGTAATAGTAGTAGTGAGTAATAAACCCTTAACTATACCTATTATAGTTAAATAGTAATGTTGTTTGTATGCCTTCGTTACACGAAGGTACTGAACTAAAGTGAAAGCTTTTATATCCAACACACATATATATATGATATATAACTAAGATTTCAACGACATTCGGACAAATAACAGGATACCCTAAGTCCACAACCAAACAAGGAACAGGAAATAAGGTGAGATATCAGTCCTAAGTCCTTCAAGTCTTACTTATATAAATATATTGGTGTAGATATGAGTTTGAAAATAATGTAAGTTTAAAAGAGTTTGGAAACAGTTTTATCATCTAAAAGAGTTTAATAAAAGGTTTTGAAGTGTTTGAAATCCATAAGTTTGATAGCAATTTGAAAGTAATAGTAAATCTTTCTGTTTGTTCTAGTTATTAATCACATGTGATTAAAGCAATAACTAGAATGTTTCAACTAGTATCCCCCCCCCCCGCCCATAAAAGCATTTAAAATCATTTCAAAGGTTGATTAAGGGGTATGAACTCACCTGAAATGAGTGATGCGAATGTAAGATCGGAAAAGGATGGTAAGTGTCAAGTGAAGACTTGAGCACACACGGATCCTATTTAGCATATAAAGACACATATATGCATGCAATTAGTGCTTATACAACTAATTAAGAAGGATAACACCCTTATAGTCTAGGAAACACTTATATGGAAGTGTTACAATCACAAAGGATTGCATAAAAGGAGTGTATGGTCACCCAATGGAGCTTTCGGTCCAAGTGGTATGTTCCTAGGAGCTTTCGGTCCTAATGGTATTTTCGGTCCAAATGGTTCTCGGTCCAATGTTTTTCGGTCCAATGACCTTTCGGTCATGGAGTTCTCGGTCTAAGGAGATTCAACCGAAAGCTCATCAAATCTTGTAAACATGATGTTTTTCAAGGGTTATGCTCAATGGGATCGGTTTCTAGGGTTCATGCTTTGTCTTAGGAAGGTTTAAGGCTATAAGAACCCCTTAATGAGGGTTTTCGGTCTAAGGAGATGCACTAGACCGAAAACACTTATTGTTCTTGGATAAATGACGATTTCAAAGCTCTAAATCAAGTATCCTTACTAGATATCAAGTATAGGAGATAGATACTTACAATATGGAAGCAAAGAAGGGTGTTTTCGGCCCAAAATACTAGTGTGTGTTCTTGGTGTTTTGAAGAACACTTGAAGATCTAAGAAAAAGAGAAGATTTCATGGATGAAATCATGTATAACTACTAGATGAAGTGTTGTATCGACAAATCAAGAGAAGAAACACTTACATTTTTTAAAGATTTGGAAGAAGCTCTTATGATACTTGAGAGAGAATGTGGGTGTTCTTGAGTTTGGAAGTAAGAAATGAGGAAGGAAGGAGTAAACTCATGCCTTAAGCATGAGTTCTCGGTCAAAGGGGGTTTTCGGCCCAAACCCCTCATGTTTGGCCGTAAACACCTCATTAAGGTGTTATTTGTTTTATTTGTTGCCCATTAATCCTAGAAAATACTTCATTTCGATTTTTTTTTCGAAGAATTAATATTAAAAACACCCAACCGGACTTTAAACCGAGCTAAAAATTAGCAGAAATGAATTTGACTTTTAATTGAAGTGTTTGACTGTAGAGTTCGTACAAATGAAAATTTCGGGTTGTCACACATCGTAGATCAAAAACATCTACATGTTGTGGTGCAGCTACCAATGCTCATCTATAGGGTAGTAGGTTCATTGCTGCCAATGTTCACCTATAAGGCACTATGTCCATACTGCCAATGTTCCTCTATATCAGCTTTCATCCCTCATCATTCGTCTACCCATGTTTTACCGAACATATTTTGTAGATATAAAATACATATATAGTTTAAATCATTTAAAACATGTATAAAAATGTTCATCCAGCATAGATAGCAAGTATATAGATAATATGCACACATAGCACGTAATTTATATAAAATACTTCATATCTATGTGTAACATGAAAGTAACTATGCACTCACTTGTTAAGGCGGTGATTCCGAACTCAGACAACGCTTCGCTTCTATTAATTTACTTTCCTCTGACGAAATCTAGTTTCATTACCACTAGATTTTAGTCTAATATTTACCATGACTAATTATTATTCTTAGTATTATTATTATTATATAAGCGTTAAACAATACTTTCCAACCACTATGTACAGACAGGGGCCAGACATGAAACACCGGAATTTTAGCATTTAAGCCGTTCTGAAATCCAACAACCCTATGCGGCCTTTCAAACCAGATTCCTCGTACCGCGAGTAGTTAAAAAGATATTATAACGACACTTATATAAGTCATAATACTAGCCCAAATATTTATTATAAGTTCATAATAAAAATACTAATTTTAAATATAAGCTATACTTAAAGTAGAGTAAGCATATCTTACTTACAATGGGGTTTGGCTAGGAGTCGGGCTCTGCAGGGGCAGAACTTCGCCGTTGAATCTTTTTAAAAAAGATTATTGCAGCGCTTCAACACTCACCTTACTATACTAAAACTACAGAAAGAGAAGTCGAATCACGAGGGACCGAAATGCTCGGGGGATAAAAAGAGAAAGACTCTTAAATCAAGAGAATGGTGCATGAAATATGAGAGCCTAGAGGCTCTTATTTATAGTAATTGAATTTTCAAAAACTATCATCTATAGCTACTTAATGACCTTATAGTTATATAAATGACTAAACACCCCTTTATAATATTATTTTACATAGATTTGACGATATTTGTACTAAACTAATGTCGAAAGTACTCAACACTAGTCTTATAATGATCGCATCGTCGATACCTTTCTAATTGATATATACATATGTATATATATAGATGTATACGTATATATGATTTACACTTTATTTTAATACGTAAATGTGCTATTAAAAATTATAACTCGTTTATAGGAACTCCGTTTTTTACGTTATTTATATCCACGCGTAGCTATTGACGAGATCTACAACTTCTTTTTAGACTCCGTCGGCTAATTTTGAATTTATATTTTTGTCCATATTTTTATAAAATTAAATGATTTTGCTAAAATTATAACTCTCTCGTACGGACTCTGTTTTTGACATTCTTTTTCTCAAAGTTCCTATTTTAAGGAGTACTACGATTTTCTTTTTGGTCGCATTACCTAAAAGTCAACCATTCTCTTCGTAGCTTCTTACGTCATACATTCGTTGTGCGCGGCTAACTTTTATATCTTATAAAAATCATATCTAATTCATACGGATTCGGATTTCGACGAAATTTATATTTTCGGGATCGAGACGACGTGTACTTCCTATATATATATATATATATATATATATATATATATATATATATATATATATATATATGTGTGTGTGTGTGTGTGTGTGTGTGTATGTATGTATGTATGTTTTGGCACACTTATTTTTACGATTTACAGACGATTCGACTGATTTTTCCTATTTTATTATATTATAATAATCATCAAACATATAATATTCAAATAATTCTTCTTTATTACGTCAAATAGGTTATAATTGTTAACCCTAACTATTACTTTGGTTAAGATTATTTGTCATAGATAATCTTCTATAAAAAAAAATCATTATTAACAATTATTATATCTTAATTGACTAGTCTGAATCTACGGGTGTTACAAATATCATTTATGAGCTTTGGAAATTTAAGTCTCAAATAATACGTTTTATGGTGACCACGACGTGGCAAAGGATGCACCACAACGTGGTCAATGTCAGTTGCTTTGCGCATTCATTTTGGTCCTTATAACATGACATGATGTTATCCATGACGTGGCGATGGCCAAGACGCAAAACCCTAATTTTTCCGGCCTTAAGTCCTATTTAAGGGATGTGATGGTTAGGGTTTTCACATCCTCAGCCTCCATCACCTCCCTTTCGACCTAGAAGCACCTTTAGCCTCCATTGTTGAGTTTGTGACAGTTTATGGTGATTTTTGGTAAGAAAAAGAAGAGGAAGAAGAAGAAGAAGAAGAAGGCATCCATTGTATGAAGATACAACAAGAAAACCCCTCATCCACTTTCTAACTCATCTTTTGGACCATTATGAGTCTTCAAGTTCCAACCTTTATGCTTCATGTTTCTAGATCTAGTTTTCTTTGCCTTGTTCTTCATGTTTGGGTTAGTTGGTGTGGTTGGAATCAATAAAGTTGGCAACTTTATGGATCATTGAGGTCCTCTTATGATTATATGTCTTAAATCTAAAGAATGGTTGAATTTTGAATCCTTGCATAAGGTCTTGACCTCATTTTTTTTTATTTTTGACCTAGCTAGAGTTTAAGAAATGCATTAGACATGCATGTCTATAATGCATCGACTTTTATGATCCATTGGGTATGAGAAAGCCTTTTGGAAAATATAGATGGGTGGCCTTTGTGGTTTAGAGCTTAATGCATTGAGTTGGCCAATACAGTTCCCACGACGTAGAGGATTAGCCTCCACGACGTGGCGGCAGACAGTCTTCGCGATTGTTTTGTCCTGAGGCCACCACGACGTAGCAAAAACTTGGCCACGACAAGGCAGCTGGCTGTGAGACTTTTGATTGTTGACTTTGACTTTGATCATTGATTGTTTAACCAAGTTTGACTTAGGGTCAATATGAGGGTTTTGGACTGTAGTTTAAGAATTGGTCTCTGATTGTTGTATATGAGACATGTAGTACCAGTTTTGGATTGCGAGAGCTGTGTTGTTATCTACTAGACTACAATTTGAGTTTTCTTACTATACTTTGTACTGTAGTATGTATCCTTGTGTGTAGGATGTTGGTATGTTGTAGTGATCGGTTTGATTGGTAGATATTTTATGATCATGTATTGTTGGTTGTTCTCTGTTTGTTTGTTTATATGCATATGTTGACATGTTATGGTTGGGTTAAGGCGGTCCTGCTTCGTACTGTAGGCTAAGATACCCCGGCGGTCCACTGTAATGTAGGCCCCGTGAGGCGGTCCAGTCAGACTGTAGGCCCAAGGGAGCGGTCCAGCTATTGTAGGCCTTTCGAGGCATTCCAATAGACTGTAGGCTCAGTAGAGCGGTCCAGGCATCATGTAGGCCTTGCGAGGCGGTCCAAGTAGACTGTAGACTTATGTGTGCATGCATTGTATGTGTATTGTTGTGTGGGGTATTTTGGGGGAACTCACTAAGTTTTGGCTTATAGTTGTAGACTTAAATGTTTCAGGTACTTCAAATGATCGGGGCAAGGCGAAGGTATGATCATACACATCCTCCCACTGATTTATGTTTTGAGAAACAATATTGATACTCTGATTCTTATGGTTTTGTTTTGGAAACAATATTTGATCATTCAATGGATTTTATGAAGATGTCTTTTGAAAATGAAAAATTTTACCATGGTTTTCGGGATGTATGTATGTCACTTTTCCCCCTTTTACAGACAACACAAGAAGCATATATCTTTTCTTCTCCTTATTTTCTTTTTCTGATTAACATTTGGTTTGTTTAAGGTTAAATAAATTGGTTGATCGGAAATATGTAGGAGATGGTAGTGCTTGGATGGTTCTCGGCAAAGGCACGACATTTGTGGCCGGTGTTCACGGTGGTTAGTGGTGGAGATGGCAGGTACGCAGATAAACTAATTTCTATTCTTCTTCCTTTTTTCTTTTACCGATTTATGTTTGGTTTGTTTAAGGTGGAATAAGGGTGATGGATCAGAAATATGTAGGAGATGGTGGTGCGTGGATGGTTCCCCGCAAAGGCAGGGGCTCTATTGACGGTGTTCTCGGTAGTTCTTGGTGGAGATGGCAGGTGGTATAAGGGTGGTCCCAGGTGGCGTGATGTTTAACTAGAAGAGAAGCAGACTCATGAAGATTTAGGAGTTTTTTTCAATAAGTGAAGATGGTAAGGGCTGTAAAAAACGATGGTAACTGGGGATGTTGGCTGTTCTTCGTGGCTGTAATGGTGGTTTCCGACTAAGGTAAGGCAGATGGCGATGGTGTCAACCGGTGGTGGTTTATGCTCGGTTGTAAAAGAGGTCAATGTATAGATGCTCGACGGTATTTGTGACATCCCTAAAATCACGGCCAGAAAAGACCGGTTTCATTTATGTTTTTAAAATAATTTCAGAGTAAATCCATTGACTTAAAAGAGTTGCGGAATTTGTCCCCAAAAACATTACATGATAAAATAAGGTTTATCAAAACATTTCTTAAAGAAATGTATTTTCATTATATATCAAAACTCGGGATGTCATGTTCCGATACAGACACAAAAGCATAAACAATAAAACATAGACCTTACACAGTTTATAAAACTACTGGTCTATAAACAAAAACATATTCACAAGTTCTCCAACTTATGCTCTCGCGCCACTACCTGTAATACAAAGAAACAGAGTGGATCAGGCTTGGGAGCCTGATGAGCATATAGGGTTTTCAACCCACAATAAATAATTATATTTAATTCCACCAACCAACAATAACCCGATTACCCATTCCCGTTATCCTCACTTTACGTCCCTAAAACAACAACTATCACAAGGGACCTAATCTAGGATTTTCATCGGGACGGACAATACTGCAAAGGGTTTTCCTCAGCAATGAATGTCCTAAGGCAACCATGAGGGGGATAGAATACAGCAAATGAACACCCAAGTTCACCAACACCTACAGGTTATGAGCCTGCCAGCATTCCACAGGACAGTCTAGAAAGAGTCTGTGGTCGTCATCCATATTCTGCTGAATGACTAGATCACAATCACATCGAGGCCTCTCATCAGTTTATCACACATCAACTATCTACCCAAGTTCTACCCAACATTTTTGTAGATAAAAACATACACATGCATTCAAATGCAACTTAAAAACTAATACGATACTCATTCAATACTCGTTCCAAGTAAACATATAACATACATATACATGTATATTTATACACACAAAACACGTATTCTATAGGAGATACTTCATATCTATGTGTTAGAAGAAAAGGAATATACACTCACTTGATCAGAAGATGATCGGACAGTACCTCGTCTATTAAAATAATCTTTTCCGATAAAACCGGGATGCTTTCTTGAAAACCGGGCTTCTCACGGGCAGAGTTTCGGCTCGGAAACTTTACTTCTCGGGATCTTCGGGGCTTCGGGACTTGGTTCGGGTCTCGGTAATTTTACCGGGGCTTCGGGATATTTCTTGCACGCAAAACGAGGTAAAAACGCGAGAGAAGGAAAGAAAATGAGCAAAGAAACTCGGCGGCCTCGACTTCCTTTTATAGGGGCTGGAACCTCCGATTACGCTGGGCGTAATCCTAGGTACGCTGAGCGTACGCAACGTCACTGCATACGTATGGTACTCGAGTGAAGTCAGGTGACGTAGCTGAGGCGGTTCCGGGTACGCTGGGCATACTCCATTACGCTCGGCGTAACTCGATTAAGCAAACTTCAAACTTGCGTAACTTTCACATACGAGCTCCGTTTTCGACGTTCTTTATATCCACGCGTAGGTGAGACTATACTCTACAACTTTCATTTAGACTCCGTAGGCTAATTTTGAATTTATTTTTAGTAGGCCGGGACAGGAAAACTCCGTTAGAAAATCATAACTCCTTCGTCTGACGTCCGTTTTCGTCTGTCTTTCCGTCGTTGCACTACTATCGATGAGATCTTCGATTCTCATTTAGAAAGTTTTGGCTAAATATCGCTCGATCCCATATTCGAACTTCGGGCTGTACACCGCTAAGTCGAAACTTCGGAAAATCATAACTTCCTCATACGAAGTCAGATTTGGGCGTTCTTTTCATGCACGCTCTCGGTTTAACGTAATCTACGACTTTCGTTTAGATCACTAAGGCTAAATATCGCTCTATCGATATTTCACTATTTACGTCACGTAGTGTCGTACCGGTTCTGTCGCGAAACTTCGACAGATCATAACTTCTTCGTTATAACTCGGATTTCAGCATTCTTTATATATTCAGAAACCTCGTCACGACCACTACGTCTTCATGCATCGATATTGGGTTTATCTAAAATTTCATTTTCACGCTTATTTTTATTCTTAATTCATTTAAGCCACACAATTAAGCAATTTAGCATAAAACACATAATACTCAAATAATACATTTCTATTATTTCAAAATGGGTTACAAAGGTTAACCTAGACTATTACATTGCTATTAATGACAAGCCCATAAACACGGGCGTTACAATTCTCTCCACCTTAGGATGATTCCGTCCCCGGAATCACACATCAACAAACAAATGCGGATAGCTACTCATCATGTCACTCTCCGTCTCCCAGGTGAGATTTGGCCCATTCGTATGTTTCCAACGGACAAGCACTAACTCGACCATCTTGCGTCACAACTTCTTAGTCTTTCGGTCAACGATTGCCTCTGGTTCTTCAATTAACCTCTTGTTCTCATCAATTCTCAATTCCGAAAGTGGAATCATATCGGGAACTTCTCCCATGAATTTCATCAGATAACACACATGAAAAGTTTTGTGAATACCATTCAGTTCTTCTGGTAATTCCAGCTTGTAAGCTTGGTTCCCAATTCTCTGAAGAACTTTAAACGGTCCAATAAACCTTGGACTCAACTTTCCCCTTTTACCAAATCTTATAAGTCCCTTCCACGGCGAGACTTTAAGTAAAACCGAATCTCCAACTTCAAAAGTCATCGGTCTTCTTTTCTTGTCAGCATAGCTCTTTTGACGATCCTGAGCTGCTAACATTCTTTCCCTGATTATTTTCAGTTTTTCAGCAGTTTGATGGACTATCTCTGGTCCCATAAACTGCTTTTCCCCAGCCTCAAGCCAATAAGACGGCGTACGACACTTCTGTCCGTACAAAGCTTGATAAGGTGCCATCTTTATGCTCGAGTGGAAACTATTATTGTAGGAAAATTCTACCAAAGGAAAATGTTCATCCCAGTTGCCTTGGAATTCCAGGGTACATGCTCTCAGCATATCTTCAAGTGTTTGTAACGTTCACTCGCTCTGACCAGTTGCCTTGGAATTCCTCTTGTAGACTTTTCCAAAATCTTGAGGTGAAACGGCTGTCACGATCCGATACAATCGTTAACGGAACACCGTGAAGCCTCACAATTTCCTTCACGTAAGAATTCTCAAGCTTATCCATAGACCATTTCTCATTGTCTGCTATAAAATGCGCACTCTTAATGAAGCGATCAACGACCACCCAAATCATGTGGTGACCATTCTTTGTTCTGGGCAGTTTAGTGACAAAATCCATAGCAATGTCTTCCCATTTACCCATAGGCACAGGTAAAGGTTCTAAACTCCCGTATGGTTTCTGATGTTGTGCCTTGACCCGCGCACATGTCACACACTCCGCCACGTACTTTGCAATATCAAGCTTCATCATCGGCCACCAGTAATAGGGTTTCAGGTCCCTATACATTTTAGTGCTACCGGGATGAATTGACTACATGGTTTTGTGAGCTTCTTCCATCAGAAGATCTCTTATTCCTCCTGACTTAGGTACCCAAATACGATCTTGGAATACCTTCAGTCCATGATCGTTTGTACCAAACACCAACGTTTTTTCCAAACGTTCCTCCTTCCGGTCATTCTTTTCAGAAGCTTCCTCTTGAGCTTTCTTTATACTTTCCACAATGGTCGAGACAACTTCTATTCTCAATGCTCTTGGCCTTTTTCTTTCAAGATTGACTTTCCGACTAAGAGCATCCGCAACAACATTTGCTTTACCGGGGTGGTAAAGTATCTCACAGTCGTAGTCCTTGAGTAACTCTAGCCAGCGTCGTTGCCTCATATTTAATTCTTTCTGATTAAAAAGATATTTGAGACTCTTATGATCAGTGAAAAGTTTGCACTTCGTGCCATAGAGGTAATGCCTCCATATTTTTAGAGCGAAAACTACCGCTGCCAGCTCCAAATCGTGAGTGGGGTTGTTCTTCTCATGCTCTTTCAGCTGTCGAGACGCATATGCTATCACCCTTTCTCTTTGGGTCAAAACACAACCCAACCCAACACTAGACGCATCGCTATAGACAACGAAGTCTTCAACTCCATCGGGTAGAGAAAGAATCGGAGCTTCACATAGCTTCTTCTTTAACAACTCGAATGCTTCTTTGTGCTTATCACTCCAAGCATAAGTAGCTCCTTTGTGAGTCAAAGCTGTTAATGGAGTAGCGATCGAAGAAAAGCTTTGGATAAACCTTCGGTAATATCCGGCTAATCCTAAAAAGCTTCGGATCTCCGTGGGACTTTTCGGTTGTTCCCACTTCATCACAGCTTCAATCTTTGTTGGATCAACCATTATCCCTTCTTGGTTGACCACGTGACCCAAGAATTGGACTTCTCGAATCCAAAAATCACATTTGGAGAACTTAGCATACATCTTCTCCTTCTTCAAGACTTCTAACACTTCTCGCAAGTGTCTGACATGCTCCTCTTGGCTTTTTGAATAAATCAGAATGTCATCTATGAACACTATCACAGATTTATCAAGGAACGGATTACAAACCCTGTTCATTAAATCCATGAATGTTGCTGGAGCATTGGTTAGTCCAAACGACATAACCAAGAACTCGTAGTGTCCATATCGTGTTCTGAATGCAGTCTTCTCTATATCCTGTTCTCTTACTTTCAGCTGATGATATCCTGACCTCAGGTCGATCTTTAAAAAATAACTTGAACCTTGTAGTTGATCGAACAGGTCATCAATCCTCGGCAATGGATATCTATTCTTTATTGTTGCCTTGTTCAGCTCTCTGTAATCGATGCACATTCTCATACTCCCGTCTTTCTTTTTCACGAATAACACCGGAGCTCCCCAGGGTAATGAACTAGGTCTTATGAAACCTTTGTCCAATAACTCCTGAAGTTGCATCATTAGCTCCTTCATCTCCGTCGGTGCTAGTCGGTAAGGTGCTTTTGCTATTGGTGTCGTCCCTGGTAACAAGTCTATTCTGAACTCCACTTGTCTATCAGGCGGTAATCCGGGAAGATCTTCGGGAAATACTTCCGGATAATCACACACCACCGGAATGTTCTGCACCTCCTTTTTCTCCTTCTTTGCGTCAATCACGAATTCCAAATATGATGTACATCCTTTGGCCAAACACTTTCTGGCTTTCATTAGAGAAATGATTCCAGAATTTACCCTGCGTTTGTCCCCATACACCATAAATGACTCTTTCCCTGGCGGGTTTACTTTGACTATCTTCTTTCTGCACAATATCTCGGCGTCATTGGCGCTAAGCCAATCCATTCCCAACACGATGTCGAAACCGTTAAGTTCGATAGACAATAATTCATCGTGGAACTTATTCCCATTCAGGTCGATTAGAATGTTTTTCATACGATGGCTAACAGGTACAAACTTGCCACTAGCAACTTCGACTAATAAAGTATTATCTAGTCTATCAACAGGAAAAGCTAGTTTTCTACCAAATTCATGCGAAATAAACGAGTAGTTGGCTCCAGAATCAAATAAAATTTGGGCAGGCAAATTGTTTACAAGAAAGGTACCTGAAGCGACATCAGCTTCATCTTTCGCAGCTTCCAGTGTCGTCTGGAAAGCTCTTGCTTTAGGCTTTGGGGGAATATTGGGTTTTGCTGCCTCCTTCTTTCTCGGACAGTCTTTCAAAATGAGCCCCTCTTCATTACACCCAAAGCACACTCTTTTATTGGACGAACACTCATTGGCATAATGCCCCGTCTTTCCACACTTGTAGCAGGTCACATCCTCGCTACATTTCCTAGAGTGCTTTTTCTTGCACTTCTCACACCATTTCGATTCGCCTCCTTTTCCTCCTCCAAACTTTTTTGAATCAGACTTCGAAAATTTGCTTTTCTTGCTGGAACCTGAAGTTCCTTCAAACTTTCTCTTATCACCAACTTCAACTTTGCTGGCGGTTCTTCCCTTGATGATGTCCTCAACAGACTTGGCAGCCCAAATAGCTTCCTCTAGAGTAGGTGCCTGGCGTACTGGCACTGCGTACTCCCATGGAAGTCCCTTTGCGTATCGGTCTACCTTTGTCAGCTCATCTGGGACGATGTGCAAAGCAAACTCCATTTTGTCTGTGAAGGCGTTTGTGTAATCGCCAACTGACATGCTGCCTTTCGTCAATGTCAGGAACTTGTTCTCCAACTCCAACAGATTTTGGGCCGAGCAGAACTTGCGCTTGAACTGCACCAAGAATTCTGCCCATGTCAATTGCAGTGGTTCATTAGGGCTTAGGGTCTTCCCCAGAGTGTTCCACCAACGAACAGCCCCACCCCTAAACTGTCGTACTGCAAACGTGGTCTGCAGCTTGCCCTTGCAACCACACGTCATGAAGGCCAGCTCCATTTCAGAGATCCAATCCATGACTCCGATCGGATCCTCCTTTCCAGTGAAGGTCGATGGTTTGCAAGTCAAAAAGTCCTTGTACTTGCATCCCAGTCCATTATTCCCTCCATCTTGGTTGTTTTGTCGAACTATCGGTGGTTTGTCTTGACCAATAATCCCACTAAAGTTCTCTCCTTCAGACTGCCCTCCATTAACTTCGGGCTCTTCCATCTGAATTGACAGTTCTTCACGATTCTGTCGAAGCAGACGCCTCGTTTCTTCCATTTGACGATCCAACATAGTTTGAATCATCACTTGCACTCCAGCCATAGTCATTGGCTCAGGTGCTGCTGCTGCAACAACTACTTGTTCGATCACAGGTATTTGATTCCTGTTTTCGTCAGCATTCCCAACTCCACTTCTTGTCCTCACCATTGTTGCTCTATACACCGAATAAGGTGAAATTAGATCCTCATTCACGATAGATATTCAAATCATCCTTATTACTCCAAACGATTACATGCTAGTTCTAATACCGTCGTTATACGCTTAGAATCCTAAACACATAAGGTTTCCAGATCCGGTTGGCAACAAACCATATATCCGAACAAATAATATCATATATGGCAACATTTAACATTTAGCACATAAAATCATTTTACGCAACTTTCCTAAAATAAAAAAAAGTGCTCGTGTCTAAAATATGACAGTCACTCATCTCATAATCTTCACTTAGCATTCTAAGTTTAAGTCTAGAAATCCTACAAATTCCTAGTTCGCTTAAACTAATGCTCTGATACCAACTGTGACATCCCCAAAATCACGGCCAGAAAATACCGGTTTCATTTATGCTTTTAAAATAATTTCAGAGTAAATCCATTGACTTAAAAGAGTTGCAGAATTTGTCCCCAAAAACATTACATGATAAAATAAGGTTTATCAAAGCATTTCTTAAAGAAATGTATTTTCATTATATATCAAAACTCGGGATGTCATGTTCCGATACAGACACAAAAGCATAAACAATAAAACATAGACCTTACACAGTTTATAAAACTACTGGTCTATAAACAAAAACATCTTCACAAGTTCTCCAACTTATGCTCTCGCGCCACTACCTGTAATACAAAGAAACTGAGTGGGTCAGGCTTGGGAGTCTAGTGAGCATATACGGTTTTCAACCCACAATAAATAATTATATTTAATTCCACCAACCAACAATAACCTGATTACCCATTCCCGTTATCCTCACTTTACGTCCCTAAAACAACAACTATCACAAGGGACCAAATCTAGGATTTTCATCGGGACGGACAATACTGCAAAGGGGTTTCCTCAGCAATGAATGTCCTAAGGCAACCATGAGGGGGATAGAATACAGCAAATGAACACCCAAGTTCACCAACACCTACAGGTTATGAGCCTGCCAGCATTCCACAGGACAGTCTAGAAAGAGTCTATGGTCGTCATCCATATTCTGCTGAATGACTAGATCACAATCACATCGAGGCCTCTCATCAGTTTATCACACATCAACTATCTACGCAAGTTCTACCCAACATTTTTGTAGATAAAAACATACACATGCATTCAAATGCAACTTAAAAACTGATACGATACTCATTCAATACTCGTTCCAAGTAAACAGATAACATACATATACACGTATATTTATACACACATATCACGTATTCTATAGGAGATACTTCATATCTATGTGTTAGAAGAAAATGAATATACACTCACTTGATCAGAAGATGATCGGACAGCACCTCGTCTATTAAAATAATCTTTTCCGATAAAACCGGGATGCTTTCTTGAAAACCGGGCTTCTCACGGGCAGAGTTTCGGCTCGGAAACTTTACTTCTCGAGATCTTCGGGGCTTCGGGACTTGCTTCGGGTCTCGGGAATGATACCGGGGCTTCGGGATATTTCTTGCACGCAAAACAAGGTAAAAACGCGAGAGAAGGAAAGAAAATGAGCAAAGAAACTCGGCAGCCTCGACTTCCTTTTATAGGGGCTGGAACCTCCGATTACGTTGGGCGTAATCCTAGGTACGTTGGGCGTACGTGACGTCACTGCATGCGTATGGTACTCGAGTGAGGTCAGGTGACGTAGCTGAGGCGGTTCCAGGTACGCTGGGCGTACTCCATTACGCTCGGCGTAACTCGATTAAGCAAACTTCAAACTTGCGTAACTTTCGCATACGAGCTCCGTTTTCGACGTTCTTTATATCCACGCGTAGGTGAGACTATACTCTACAACTTACATTTAGGCTCAGTCGGCTAATTTTGAATTTATTTTTATTATTTATTTTTAGTAGGCCGGGACAGGAAAACTCTGTTAGAAAATCATAACTCCTTCGTCTGACGTCCGTTTTCGTCTGTCTTTCCGTCGTTGCACTACTATCGATGAGATCTTCGATTCTCATTTAGAAAGTTTGGCTAAATATCGCTCGATCCCATATTCGAACTTCGGGCTGTACACCGCTAAGTCGAAACTACGGAAAATCATAACTTCCTCATACGAAGTCAGATTTGGGCATTCTTTTCATGCACGCTCTCGGCTTAACGTAATCTACGACTTTCGTTTAGATCACTAAGGCTAAATATCGCTCTATCGATATTTCACTATTTACGTCACGTAGTGTCGTACCGGTTCTGTCGCGAAACTTCGACAAATCATAACTTCTTCGTTATAACTCGGATTTCAGCATTCTTTATATATTCAGAAACCTCGTCACGACCACTACGTCTTCATGCATCGATATTGGGTTTATCTAAAATTTCATTTTCACGCTTATTTTTATTCTTAATTCATTTAAGCCACACAATTAAACAATTAAGCATAAAACACATAATACTCAAATAATACATTTCTATTATTTCAAAATGGGTTACAAAGGTTAACCTAGACTATTACATTGCTATTAATGACAAGCCCAGAAACACGGGCGTTACAGTGGTTAATAGCGATAAAAGTGGTGTGGCTCGATGATTCTTCTGTTCTCAGCAGCAAACAGGTGGTAGAGATGACGGTGGTTTAATGGTGGTTTCCGGTAGGATGGTTTTTCTTTTTGTGTTGTTTGTATTTTTTGGGGCGGTTTTCATCATTTTATAGTGCGATTTGTATTTTTTATGTACTATTTTTTGGTGCGTTTTTGACTATTTTTTGATGCGGTTTTATAACCGCACCATTAAATGAGGGTATTTTTTGATGCGATATTTGTTAGTGCGGTTCAATAACCGCATCAAATAATTATTTTAATTGCATCAACAAATCGTTTCTGTACTAGTGAATGAAAGAAAGTGGGGTAGTGATGGAGTAAATAAACTTAATTGTAAGGCTTTCACCCTGTGAACGTTGAAAGGTAATGTGGCTTGCAACCCAAGTTCAATGTATATATTAAAGAGTAAATTATACGAATCCCCCTTATGGTTTAGGGAAATTTGCGTATTTGGTTCCTAACTTATTTTTTTAATTCGGAAGGTCCTTTGTGTTTGTTTTTGTTACGCGCTTGGTCCATGTCTTACCTAAAAAGACTATTTTTCCCTTGAGTTTTTAATTTATTTAAATAAACACACCCCCAACCCCACCCCTCACCTTACCTTACCTACCCTACTATTTTTCCCTATTTAAATAATAGTCTTTTTAGATAAGACAGAGACCAAAGGTCTAACAAAAACAAATAGGAGTGACCAAGCGCGTAACAAAAACAAACATTAGGGACCTTCCAAGTTAAAAAAATAAATTAGGAACCAAACGCGTAAATTACCCCAAACCATAGGGACCATTCGTGTAATTTACTCTATATTAAATTAATGTTAGGCAAAATTTACTTTTGTAGAATATTGACCGGGGATCATATAACATCTAGATGCAATAATATAAACTTTCTTACTTGATTAGATTGTATAATTTAATTAATTCATATTCGCACAACAATAAAAACATCGAAGCCACCCAATTTTATTAATTCAAATTCGTCTTTACAATGAAACCACCAAAAGCGATCAAAACTACATTTTCTTTACAGTTTTGGTGGCATCGAACAATCAAGATTATTATTTTAAGATATATGTGGAGTCTTTGATTTTTTTTTCTCTAAAAGAGTATTTATATAAGCCGAGTGAATCCAACATATATAGACATTTATTTATAGGATTGTGTCCTACCGATGTGAGATACACTAACACTCGTATTCATACCAACAATTCAAATGACCATTATGCCCTTCAACTCACTCCGTAGAGGCAAAATTAGGAAGATTAATCTCCCTTTTCGCTCTCGTGTCAATATCTAAAATCACATTGTCACCATGTTTAAACTCTTTAAAACAAGCCACCCTCCCCAATTCTTCAACTTCCTCAATCACAAGATCAAGTCTAGCGACTAACTCAACCAATAAGGCCACAAAAGCAGCAATTGGTAGCGCTTCAGAAAAGTCCAAGCTTGTGATCGCAAACTTACTTAATGTTGGCCTCAAAACCCTCCTCTCACCCTCAGAAACCCCCTTGGTTTTCCTATCTATAGAGGTAGGTGCGTCTGTGTTTATGCTTGATAAATGGTTTTCAAACTTATGTCTCTCTGTTGACGCAAGTGTGGATAGCATTTCGGACGTGTTGTAAGGGGTATTTGTACCGACAAAGAGTCTTGGTTGGGACTTTAAAGCTGTGTCGAGGTCTTGCAGTGCTTGGCGAAGCGACTCGGTAAGGAGTTCTGGCGAGCAGTGTTGCCGATTTCTTAAGCTACATGCAAGCTCCATTAGGGATTTTGTTACTTTTGATGCAAGGCAAATGCATGGATCCTTGAATAGGAGTCTAACTGATCTTGGAGTCTGAAAAATTAAACCAAAATACATTATCAAATTATCATCATCGTCAAAGCAACTGATGAATAAAATAATAACATTTAAATTTATGAAATTCTTGATTTTTTTCAAAAGAATCATAAAGACAAATGAGAGACCCCATTACCCCAACATATATACAAAAGTGAATGTGATTGTGTCTAAACTCCAACGATAACAATCATAGATGCCTTGATAAATATTGTTAGTTCTTTATAATAAAAGGTTAATCCATTTGTCGGCCGCCACAAATTGCACTATGAAGAAAAGTAATAGCAATTAGCAACTACAATAACATGATCCCTTTTGATACTGGTGTCGCAATATTTAAATAACAAAAATCACCCTTACCATTCATGGAGTGTTTTGGTAGACCTAGTAAACATGTTGTGTCGTATCGTGTCAAGGCTCAGACCAGGAAGGGGGCATGATGGATGCAGGGGCAGTTTTGTATAAGTGTCTGTAGTGGCACCGACAATGTCTGACTTGTTTGTACGCAATGCAAAACAAAATCGAATTTTTTATCTACTATCACACCATTACTTATATTTCTCGTGTCACCCCTACTATGAAATCATATGTCCACCCGTGGTTGGACGACCGTGCAGGGCTATAAGAACTTAGGCCCCAATTTAATATCAATCGGTATTTAATAATAACTAGGAAAATGTCAGTGCGTTACACGGGTCATTCTTTTTAGAAATAGTTAAAGGGCAGAAGAATAGTATAGACGAAAATGACAAAGAATAAAGAAAATGGGTTGGATTTAGCAACTTTTTAGAAAAATTGTGGCGAACGTCTGAATTTTAAAAGGTTCAGGTTGATAATAGAAGATCAAAAAAGTATTAAAATAGAAGAATGTTGGAAAATGGGAGACTAAACTGTAAATAGATTAAAGACGAATATAACAAAGAATAAAGAAAAGAGGTTGTAAAGAAGTAAAAGTAAAAGTTTAGTGGCAACAATGTAAAAAAATAAAAGTGAAGTGGCAAAATTATGAACATGTGAGAAAAGTCATAAATGAATCTTTTTAGAAAAAAAAATAAAGGAGACGAAAATGATAAAAAAAAAATAAAGAAAAAAAAGTTGTAAAAAACTAAAAGTGAAAGTTTAGTGGCAACAGTATAAAAAAGTAAAAAGTGAAGTGACAAAACTATGAAGGGGTGTTTCGTTTTCCTTTTAAAATGACTTTTGGGCGTTTAACTTTTCCAAAATGTCATAAAAGTCCAAAATATATTTGGCAATGGAAAAGTTCTTTTAAAACAATTTTTTGCCACGAACAAAAAGAAGCATTTTCAAAAGTTATAAAATCTCATTTTTTGTGACTTTTGTCTTTTAACTTTTAAAAGTTTTTAAAGACAAGTCAAACACATTTTATACACATCATTTTAGAAAAAATTGGTTTTACAAAAAGTCCTTTTATAAAAAAGAACTTTTAAGTTTAAAAAGGAATCCCAAACATATCGGAAGTGGGAATGGCTCCTGTTGAAACGTCCCATGACCTTTAATATATATATATATATATATATATATATATATATATATATATATATATATATATATATATATATATATATATATATATAGGTTTAGGTTCTATGGAAAACAAAAAACCCTAAAAATGCATAAAAAAAATACTTAGAGATCACATAACTTTTTTTTGAATTTTTTTTATAAAAAATTGCAGCTTTTTATTAAAATTCGCTGAAAAAAAAATCAATTTTTTTTATATAAAAAAAATTCAAATTTTTTTTTCAGCGAATTTCTTTAAAAACCTGCGATTTTTTCATAAAAAATGTCAAAAAAAAATTTGTGATCTCTAGGTATTTTTTATGCATTTTTATGATTTTTGGGGGTTTTTTTAGGGTTTTTTTGTTTTCCAAAGAACTCTTCCCTATATATATATATATATATATATATATATATATATATATATATATATATATATATATATATATATATATTGTTTAAGCTTTGACATAGAAAAATAATTATAAATTTACGTATTTTACTTTACCTTAATTCACTTGGTAAGAAGTCTTTTTATTTTTATTTTTATTTTTATTATTATTTTTTTTTTGTACAACCCGAGTTCAAGCCTTGCAATTGCTTTTTTTCCCTGTCTTTACTTTGCCTTTTATAATGTATATATTAAAGTTATGTTTTATAAAAAATCAAAGAAATAATAACACATGGTAGGTAGGGGAGATGGTTTAAATGTTTGATTTTATTAGAATGTCATTGATTTGGACATTCTTCTATTTTTATTTAAAATTCATTTGAAATCATTTATATATAAATCTAATTCTCATACAATAATAATAATTTGTAATAGAATACTTTAACTTTTGTTTAGGATTTCGAGTTCGTCTATTGCCAAGGGTCTTCGAAAAAATATTAACTTAGATTTAATTATTATATAAATTTTGGTAATTTAAAGGGGTTTTGTCCCGGGACCCAATTACGTAGGACCGGCCGTGATCGTGACTGGTTTAAAAGGCTTAATTCTAACCTTATGCGTTATCCAACCACATGGATATTAATTATACTGGTATATTTTAGCAGATTTAATTTGTTTAGCAAGGTGTAAATAAAAAGATTGATACATTATTGATAAATGAATAAATTATTCATTATTTAACGCTATACAAAATAAGAAATTATTCATTCGGCTTTTACACATAGCATTTTAATGGAAAGTAAAAACGTACTCACTCGTATTTCGGTTTGTAAACTTCCACGAAGAGCAACAACTCCGTACCCAAAATGACGAAGAACGCTTCCTATTTTCACGTATTGTTGCCCCGGAAATTTGTGGCACTGCCACGTGTATCTCGGTTCCCAACTTGCATGGAGCGCCTGCCCGTATATCAACATTAATAAGTTAATATCTTCACTTACCTCATTAAATAAAACTTTTGCATTAATTTAAAAATTATTTAAGAATTTTTTTTTTAAAAAAAACTTACCAGCGTGTCATCTGTCGATTTGGATTCCAAAACCGCCTTATAATTCTCATAAATCTGATCCTCCGATATCATCTCATCTCTTTCTACATTCCGTTCTTCTTCACTGAAGTACTTAGTGACGCAAGCTACATTTTGTTTACAGATAAAACATGTACAAATAAGTAATTTTTTAAACAAAGGATAGCAAATATTTTGAAATTTATTGCGTGTATATATATATACCTTCGATCGATTTTGCTAGTCCTTCAATTTTGGAAACTGTGTGATTATGGAGATCTTCTCCGGACCAATTTGGGAAGATGAAGAGACTCATCAGAATGCAAATCCCAGAACCGACCCCAATCATATACGTCCGCCCTTCGGCTAGTTTCAGAAGAGACTCATCCACACGATAACTCGATACAGTGATCAAGTTGAACGTCAACAGGAATACTATAACACCGTAATCATAATTCTGTTTTATTTTGGGGAAAAATCTCAAAAATGTAGTCAATGTGCCTGTGAAAAATGAAACGAAATAGTTTCACAACTCCATATTGTGGCATTAAATGAAACTACAAATACGAAGCGATTCTTTGTTTATTTGTATTTTTATTACCAATAAAGAAAATCGAAGCTCCAATGAAAACAGCACGAAAAACATTTCCATTTCCTCGTGCTATAAACTCGAATAAGAAAGCTAACGATGCTGCTAACATCGTCCCAAACCCTCGATTTAATCCTTTGCATAAAGTCGCTCCTATCAAATTAAATATAGTACAATTTAAGTAGATATTATATATATATATATATATATATATATATATATATATATATATATATATATATATATAAGTACGTGTTTGTGTACGTATATATATAACTTACCAGCAGTGAATTCGAGAACAACGATGACAGTTATGACTGCCCAAATCGCGTTTTGGTCGACCCCTTTGAACAATGGCTCCATTAGGTATAATAAGGACACTAAGGTTAAAGAAAACCCGACTTTGAGAGCGTGGATTGCCCTTCTCGGATCATCTCGACCCACTTTCCATATTTCGCCACATAAGGAAACCAGAAATCGTTTCATCTTCTGGATCAAAGTAGGTTTCTCGTTTAAAGTATCCATAGTCATGTCCTACTTCGCATTCAAGATTTCTCGCGATAAAAAACTTACGTCGACTTAGGAGATATATTTTAAGCAGTATATGATACCCTGAAACTGTTGTTGTATTTATAGGCGTTCTGTGTGGAAGACAGATGATTTGTGAACGTTTACATGTTCTTCCCTTGAAAGTGATATAGAATTTAGACAAATTGAAAGTGATATAGAATTTAGACAAAAACTGTAAAAATAGTCCATGTATTTAGTTAAAAAAAATTGTATTTTTTCCAAAAAGATTCCAAACTTTTTATTTTATCGTGGTTTTAGTCCGGTCTTTTTTAAAAGAATATTTAAAATAATGAAGTTATCCTTTACAATTTCATTTTTCATTTTCCTTTTATTATAATAATTAAAAAAAAAAGCGAAATATAAATATTAACACCTCCCATCCTCATTTTCTACCGGATTCTACTATTCATCATATCTTCCTACTTTCATCGTATGATTTGATTTTGAAGTACTTCATCTCTGATCATTTTCACTCATGGACTTATACAAATGGTTTATATCACAAGATCGATTCATTATCTCCTTGAAAATTTCTAAATTACAATCCTTTGTTGATTTCGATATTTAGGGTTTTTGTTCATCATTGTGTTCTTCAATTTATCTACTTTGATCCAAAAATATATGCTGATGATGATGATTTGTGTTTGGCGATTGTGTGGGATATATATGGTCGAATCGATGGTTAATTTCAATCGAATATGATTTCTCGTTAGGTGATGCAAATTTTTTTGATCAAAATGTGTATCAAAGGTTTTCGATGAATTGGGTTTTGATGATGCTTCGATTCAGGCTGATAAGATATCGATTGGAGTATCTTTCGATTCTTTATTGATTCGAAAAAATATGAAGTTGTTTTGAAACAGGTTGTATGGCCAAATTGAATGTATTCAAGTCTGAATGTTCAATCATTTACTGTGTTTTGATGATGAGCATGTTTTGAAGAAATTTCGATCGGGAATTGGTTCAGTTCCCTTGAAAGAGATATAAATGGATCAAATTTGGTTATACGATCAAAGATGTTAAGATTTATGGAGTCTTGAACAAATTGACAAGTTCCTAAGAGTTCAAGGGCCATAAATGTAACTTGACAAATTAAACAATTGAATTGTTTAATATTTGTTTATTGGACGGTGAGTGGACGGCAAAAGTATTAATTGTTTAATGGAATCCATGTGCAATTTTGTTTCGGCCGTAACATGTGAATGGAAGAAAATTCAAATGGTGACTGGTCAAACAAAACGACTCCTCTCTCAGTATATATATGTGCGATGTAACTCTTTGTATTTGTGCCGAGTGATATTACCATTTGTAATCTTATAATGAGTTAATATAAAATCTAGTTGCGCCCGTGGACGTAGGATTTACACCGAATCCGAACCACGTAAAATCCTTGTGTTCCTTCTTGCTTTATTTCCTTCGTGTGTTTGTGTGTGTGATAGTGTTTCCGCTGCGTGTACCCGGTCCGGTTCCTAACAACTGGTATCAGAGCTAGATTAGCGAGGTTTGGAGGGTACGATCGTTTTTTTATCACGCACGAGTGTACCTGATTTGTATCTTGTTTGTCATAATGGCTGAAGACAAGGTGGTAATCGAAAAGTTCAACGGTTCTGCTTTTAGCTGGTGGAAAATGCAATTAGAAGCATTACTATGTCAGAAAGACTTGGACGTGGTACTCGGAGACAAACCGGAGAAAATTGAAAAAGCTGCTGAAGATGCGTGGAACTCAAAGGACAAGAAAGCCAAGGCGGTTATTACATTGTCGTTAACGAAGAGCGTTGCTTTCAACATCATGAATGAAACCACGGCGCGTGGTATGATGGAGGCTCTGTCAAATATGTATGAGAAACCATCGGCGGCTAACAAGGTGTTCTTGATGAAGGAACTGTTCACTACAAGGATGAATGAGGAAGGCTCAGTTACGGTTCACATTAACAATCTAAATTCAATTCTGTCCAGATTATCATCTGTGGGAATTAAATTTGATAATGAGACTCAAGCTTCGCTGCTACTAGCTTCTCTACCTGATAGCTGGTCCGGAACAGTTACTGCTGTTACGAGTTCCGTGGGGACCAATGGTATGACTTTTGAAGGGGTTAGAGATTTGGTTCTTGGCGAAGATATCAGACGCAAGAATCAAGGTGGATCTTCTTCTTCTGAGTTATTAAATATCGGAAGAGGGAGAGGGAATAGCAGGACTAGTGGGAGCAGTGGGAGTCGGGGAAAAAGTTCTTCTAGAACTTTGAAGAATGTGAAATGTTGGAACTGTCAAGAAGTGGGACATGTTAAGAGTCAATGTCAAAAGAAAGAATTGAACATTGCTGGTGCTGAGAGTGTGTCTGAGGATGATGCATTGTTACTCAGTATGGAAAGTTCTGTGGACTCTTGGGTCATGGATTCAGGGGCTTCGTTTCACGCCATGGACAACGGGGAAACGATGGTGAATCTAAAAGAAGGAGATTTTGGAAAGGTACGTTTGGCAAATGACAAGATGCTTCAGGTAACGGGCATGGGAGATATTGATCTAGTTACTTCATTAGGAACTACATGGAGCCTGAAGAATGTCAGGGTTATTCCGGAGCTGAAGAAAAAATTGATTTCTGTTGGTCAGCTGGATAAACAAGGACTGGAAGTAAGGTTTGGTGGTGGTAAATGGATGGTGGTCAATGGTAATTCGGTGATTGCTCAAGGTTTGAAGCGTGGGTCATTATATATGGTTGAGGTACCTGCTGAGGGAAGTATGACCGTCCCTGTTAAGCAAGACAAAATCTGGTTCGCTAAATCTACGGCTAAGAGAGTTCATTTTGCAAACATGAATTCTGGAGCCAAAGAGATGTTAGCTGAACGAGTTCGAAAGTCTAAACCATTCAGGGGATTCTGTGACAGTGGGAGCACGTGACGTGTTTCGGGTACAGTTACAAAGAGCCGTTGGGTTTTGAAGACTAAGACTGAAAAATTCTCTCCTGTTGAATGTTTGCAAAGTTGGGAGAGTGTTAGTGGTCCTCGGTGTATCTCTGGATCCGGTGGAGTGTCCAAACCAGTTGAGACAGAGGATGAGTCGGTGGTGGGATTAGCCACGGCTGAGTTGGAGCTAGTGGGAGCTTCAACTGGCCCTTCTAGTAATTGATGATGAGGGGCGGCTGCAACTAGAGAAATCAGACTAAGTTTTAGCTTGTTCATTGGAACTGGAAGCCTAAAAGGACTTGGTTGTTTTTTAAGATTACTGGAATAATTGAGAGTTGAATGGCGGAGAAAAGCTAAAGTTGTTCAAGCCTCCAAGTGGGAGATTGTTAAGATTTATGGAGTCTTGAACAAATTGACAGGTTCCTAAGAGTTCAAGGGCCATAAATGTAACTTGACAAATTAAACAATTGAATTGTTTAATATTTGTTTATTGGACGGTGAGTGGACGGCAAAAGTATTAATTGTTTAATGGAATCCATGTGCAATTTTGTTTCGGCCGTAACATGTGAATGGAAGAAAATTCAAATGGTGGCTGGTCAAACAAAACGACTCCTCTCTCAGTATATATATGTGCGATGTAACTCTTTGTATTTGTGCCGAGTGATATTACCATTTGTAATCTTATAATGAGTTAATATAAAATCTAGTTGCGCCCGTGGACGTAGGATTTACACCGAATCCGAACCACGTAAAATCCTTGTGTTCCTTCTTGCTTTATTTCCTTCGTGTGTTTGTGTGTGTGATAGTGTTTCCGCTGCGTGTACCCGGTCCGGTTCCTAACAAAAGATTGTTTCAATTTCATTATGATAGAGCCTTGAATCATGCTGGAATGAAGATGGCACGAATCTGAATTAAGTTTTGATGTTTCATAAGATGTGCTAAAAAGATGAATCGAAATGATGTTTTCGTTCGTACTTGTTACTGAACGAAGATGATGGTTTCATTCGTATTTTGATGCGGCGGCGACGACGATTGCGTCTCTCCTTCTCCGACGACAGCGTCAAGCTACAAACGTCGGAGTTCAGTAACATTGTCGTCTTCGTTCATTAGTCTGATCTGAACTCTGATGGTGTTGGAAACTTGAGACCCAGACGGAGTTCAACAACATCGTCCAACCCATCTCGCCGATGAGGTAACATATTTAGGGTTTTGTATGTTAAAAAGTTGTTGTGGAACTTGTGGTGTTGATCGGTGATGAAGAGAGAATGGTGGCAAAAATGACATGGAGGTCGGCTGTCACACCCCCGAACCGGAACGACGGAAACGTCCGGGGTTCGGTGACTTAATCTTGTAATATCATAACAGTGTAAATAATTGAATCAAGACAACATCATCATCACACATACAATAATACAACCGTCATTGTTTACATCAGTGTGTTGGTTTACAAATTACATTCCAAAATATAAGTGTATGATGATAACAAAAATACAACAAAAATCCATGAGTTCTTGAAGACCAACCTGCTTAACGATTCCCTGAGAATACAAGTTATTTTGAAAACGGTCAACATATATAATGTTTGTGAGTTCATAAGCATATTTGTATGAAAAGTTTGTATCACTTTGTAAACACCAGAAAATCCGATATTTTTTGTAAAAATGGTTGAACATTTTGTATCAAATCTTGTATTAAAGCATGTGTGTTTTCTGTTTGAAAATGTGAAAGAAAGTATTATGTGAACATCCAATATTTTATGTTGTAAGTAGAAGGTAATGCGTAATGTAAGTTTCCCAGAAAATCCGATATTCTCTGCGTGTAAAAGTGTTGTAGTCTTAAAACCCTAAGACCGGAAAATAGTGTTTGTATAAGATTGTAACTGCAGATATATATATATATATATATATATATATATATATATATATATATATATATATATATATATATATATATATGTATTCCGTAAATTTTACAGCGGAGTTAATTTCTATGTGAGTCGTTATAACCATGTTTGATATGATTGAGCTGCTTGTCATGACATTTTTCAGGCGTCGCTTGTTTAAGGTAAGACATTTGTCACCCTAGACTGGCCTAGTCTAGCTGTAGCGAACAGCTCAGGTGCAGGGCTGTCAACCCCGTATAGATTTATACACAAACTCTCTCTCTCCCTCCAGGAGACTCTGGTTATAACTACATGACTGAAGGTTGTACACTAGGTAGGTACGAATGAAAGAACGTCTCACAAGAGCCTTAACTATGTTTACGCGAATATTGTAACACATTATTGAATGTTTTAAATAATGTTTCTGTGCATGTATTTAGGTTACAAGGCCCAATGTGTAGCTACATGAATGAATGAGGCCGAATAAGCATGAAATGAGTATACAAGGTCCGTCAAGCATGTAGATGGGTTAACAAGGCCCAATAAACATGTAAGGAGTATACAGGACCTATCAAACATGTAAATGGGTCACTAAGGCCCAATAACATGTAGTCAAAGTATCAGGCCCAATAAGCATGTAGATGGGTCACTAAGGCCCAATAAACATGTAATGAATATATAAGGCCTAATAAGCATGTAAATCGACCACAAAGGCCCAATAACATGAAAATGGGTAAACAAGGCCCAATATAAGTGAGAATGATGTAATTAGCTCGTTTGTTATTATATTGTTTGTTTTAGCCCAATTATTTACCAAAATGACATAAAAGGCCCACTTTTTGTAAAAATGACATTCTTGGCCCATTAAGCCGAAAATTTACCATTAAGGCACATTTTTGGTAAAAATGACACTTTAGGCCCATTTAAGATCGAAAGTTTACTTTTAAGGGCTTATTTGGTATAAAATGACATTTTTGACCCACTTTTTAATAGGAATGATGTTTTTGGCCCAAATTTCAAGGAAATGACATATTCAGCCCATTTAGCCGAAAATTTTCATTTTTTTGGCCCATGTTTGTTTAAAATCACAATTTAGTCCATAAAAAGTCAATGATTACCTTTTTAGGCCCATGAAACCATGAGTTACTAAATAAGACCCATTCTTGTGAAACTTGACATATTTAGCCCATTAAAACCGTGAAGGCCCAAATAGAAGCCCATTTGTGAAAATTTACACTTTTGGACCCTTTAAAACCATGATTATCATAAAGATCCACTTTTATTTAAAAATGACTCTTTTGGTCCTCTCAAAACCGTGAGTTAACATAAGAACCTCACTTTTTTTTGTTTATTTTGTCAAATATGGCCCTTTATACGATTTTATCTAGTTTTCAAACATTTTTAGCATGTTTAATCCTTTCCACTTCATAGTAAGTCGCATAAGATGATTTAGTTTGCAAACATCACCAAGTATGGTAGATTATTTCGAGTTTAGTAGAGATCTAGCATGTTTTCATAACATAATCACAACATATAACATGAAAACACACACATACATGCATAAATACATAGATCTAACACAAAGCAACTTGTATCCTCCCCCGAAACATAGTAAAAACCAAAAACAAGGGGGTATGAACTCACATTGGGAGATGGATTCGGTTTTTGAAGAAGTGAAGAAGATGTTTTCGGCCTACCTTGCTTCTTGGGGAGATTTTCGATTCCTTGAGAGTTCTAGGAGCATGGATCACGAATGGAGTGTTTATGAGTGAAGGATTTATCATAAAATGAAGTTAAACACCTTGATTAGAAAGTAGCTTACCAAGAATGATGATCTTTGATGAAGTGTTCTTGAACACACACACAAGCATACACGAATTTGGAGAGGGAAAAATGAGAATTTTTTGAGAGTTTAGAGAGAATTTTTGTGTGTTTGAAGTTTGAATGGAGAGTGGAGGGTGGAGAGTGGGCCGAGAATAAGGAGAGGGAAGAGAGAAGTGAGAAAATATGTTGTATGGAAGTATGAGATTGTCTAGATAAATGATGTGTATTATGCCTAGTTGTATGGGGGATATTAGTGAGGTGTCAAGCCTTAATCCTTTCATTTGTTTTTCTTTTTTTATAGATATATATAAACCGAGAATGAGAGGGAGAAAAAGATTGGGTATTGGGCTTGAATACAAACCGAGAATATAATAGCCCAAATGAGAATTTTCGGACCATTGGGCCCACATATGTATTTACGGCCCAAATGACAAAAGAAATGGGTTTTCGGCCCATTACAATTAATTATGTAGTTTTCGGCCCAATAAGGCCCATGAAAACAAAGTGAGACATTTTAGGCCCAAATAAGGCCCATGAAAAGTCTTATGGCCCAAATGTTATAGTTTAATGAATATGGGTCCAACTAGGGCCCAAACGAGGTTTCTCAAACCAAAATAATCAAGTTGAGGGTTTATTGGCCCATTAGGCCCAATAAATGATTCCTGGTCCAAAAAGAGTCTGAACCGGGAAAAATAAGGGTTACAACCCAAAGTTGAGTGTATGAAATGTATCGAATTAGGTTTTGGGCTTCACGAGTGAGTTTTGATTTGAATAGTTGTTTTTGAATTGAATAACATGTATAACATCAATCTTAGAGTTACAAGATACATCAAGAGTTGATCATACATAGATAGAATTTCCTAGCCAAAAATGCTAGTTGTGACATCGGCTAGTGGTGGTGGCGAGACGACATGGATGGTAGCCGAAGGTGTTTTTCGGTGAGAATGGCAGGTGGCCAGTGATGGTTTCCTGCAGACATCAAAAGGAGAGAGATGGAGAGTGGTGTGTTAAAGGAAGAGGAGCGTTTTATTTTGATTTTTGTTTAATTATTGCAAAAAAACTGGAAAAAAAAAAGAACAAAATCGTCATTATAAAAAACTTCAAAATAAGTTGGACCAAACTCGCAACAAAATGAATAGTTTGAACATCTAGTGCTAGTCCAAACCTTTTTCGATCAAAGTGACAATTTTCGACATACCACATGGACTATTTTTGTAACAATGTGCGAGCTTTTGATAAATTTCGGAGAATGTTAAATGTTTGGAGGGTTAAATATTAAAATAAAAAAAGACCAAAATCGCTACACCTCATTGGTTTGGGGGGGGGGGGGGGGGGGGGCATTCGTTTCGTTGTTTCAGCTATAACTTTTTTTTTCTTTGAAAAATTATCTAAAAAAAACTAAAATTCTTAAAATTTAATCTATACTAATAAATAAAGAACGATTTTACCACATGTCGTTTTCTTATTCAATTGGATAGTTTTTATTTTATGATTTTTTTTTTCAATTATTTAATATCCACTTGTCATTTTTTGTGTTTTTTTTATTCAAAATTTACCTGCTAAATGTCACCTCATGTTAATTAATTTTATTAATATATTAAGTAATGTATATGAATGTAGATAATAACCTTTCATTTGTAGATTCTTATCTAAATCATATTAAATATTTTTATTAATATATTAATTAATATATATTAATGTAGATATTAACCTTTCATTTTTGAATTTGTATGTTTTCATATATTTACCTATATATATTTTATAAAAAACGAATATTTTATATATTTATAACTGGAATATCTTTGATTTTATATATATATATATATATATATATATATATATATATAATACAATTTGTCACAACTAGCATTTTAGCTAAGAGATTCTATTTTCATGTAATAATCAACTATTGCAAGACTTGTACTCTAAGTGAATATCATGTTATATGCTAAAATGAAATCATCCATTTGAATCCAAACTCATGAGTGAAGTTCAAAACCTAATACAATACATTCCATATATTCAAATATGGGTTGAAAACCCTAAAAATCCCGGTTCAAGCTTATTATGGACTAGGATCCTCTTATTGGGCCTAATGGACCAGTAAACTTTCAATTTGGCTATTTTGGGCCAAGGAACCCTATTTGGGCTCTAATTGGACCCACATCCATGAAACTAAAGTATTTTGGGTCATGTGGGCCTAGAATAATTCATTTTATCCTTAATGGGCCATGATGGGCCGTGAATGGTTTCATAAGCCCTAATGGGTCGTAAACTATATTCATGGGCTTCATTGGGCCGTGAACCCTCATAGGGTCCCAATGGGCCGAAAATCTTCATCTTGGGCCTCATAAATTTGAACTAAATCAAGAAAGGGCCCAAACTCATTCATCCTCTCTCTTCTTTTCCCTTATACTCGGCCCAACAACAAAAAAAAAAACAAATGGGAGGGAAAAGGGGTGACACCTCATTAATACTTGGTGGTTATCCATGCAAGAGTGCATGTATCCATGCATCTCTCACATCATCCTCTTCAAAATTCAACCTTTCTCCTCTCTCTTATCTCTTCTCACTCTCGACCATAGAGCCTTCATCACCACCATCACTTTTCATCTTCAAACTCAAGAATTCTCTCTCTTTTTCCTCTGTAGAACAAAGAACTTTCCCCTTCCATCCTCCTAGTTTTCGAGAATTTCAAGGGCACACCAAGAACATTTCATCAAAGCTCATCATTTTTGGTAAGTTTTTGGTTAGACTCCATAGTTTTAACTTCAAGTTTACACCAAAAATCTCTTCTTAACCCACATCATTTTATGATCTATGCTCTTAGAACATCTTAGGGCTCGAAAATCTCCTCAAGAACACATCTAGGGCCGAGATCTCATCCATTCTTCATCAAAAACCGAAAACATCAAAGCAAAGTGAGTTCATACCCCTTATTTTCAATTTTTACTTTGTTTTAGAGGAGAATACAAGTTGTTTTATGTAGATCTATGTATGTATGCATGATTTGGTGTGTTTTTCTAGTTATATATGTGTTTATGTGTTAAAAACTTCTTGAACTTAAAGATATACTAAAAGATGATATTATTGGTATGACATAACACTTATTTCAACTCATCTTACAAGAAAAAGGTTTTAAATATATCTAGATTACTTGAAGCTAAGAAAAACCTTATCAAAGGGGCTAAAATCGACAAGATGACAAAAATATGAGTTATTTAGGTAACTCACGGCTAGTAAGGGGTTCAAAAGGAAACTTTTGCTAAACAAAGGCTTATCTCGACATTTGAGACTTTTCAAGGACTAAAAATGTAAACATTTTCATAAGTGGGCCTTATTTAGGCTTCTCACGGTTTTGGGCCCAAAAATAGTAATTTTTGATCTTTTGTGGGCTTAAATGTCATTTTCAAGAAAGTTGTGCCAAAAATGTAAATTTTTTATAATAAGGGTTAAAGTTGCGAAAATATAGTAATATGGGCCAAAAAGATAAAATTTTCTATAATTGGCCGAATATGTATATTTTTTTTTTATTTATAAAAATCAAGCCAAAAATGATATTTTTGACAAAAGTGAGTTAAAAATGTTATTTTTACAAAACTAGCCTTAAATACAAGTCTTGTCCAAAGGAGCCAAAAATGTAATTTTTACAAAAATTGGGCCTAAATTGTAAATTTTTGGCTTAATGGGCCAAGAATGTCATTTTTACAAAAAGTGGGCCTTTTATGCCTTTTTGGTGAATAATTAAACTAATACTAGCAATAAAATAACAAACGGACTAATTTTTGCCATTCTCGTATTATTGGGCCTTAGTGGCCCATTAATATGCTTGATAAGTCCTGGATACTATTTATATGTTTATTGGGCCTCATTGACCCATTAACATGCGCGACGGACCTTGGATACTATTGCGTGATATTTGGGCCTGTAAATACCTTACATGTGAAATGGGCCTTAGTTGTCATTTTACATATATTTTGGGCCCATGTTATATAAACTCATTTCTTTCGGGCCTAAAAATGACTTACATGGTTCATTGGGCCTGGAATGAGTTTTATATGTTTTTTTTCTTCGTGTAAATTCGATTAAGGATCTAGTGAGACGTGTCGATTGACACCTATTGAGTGTACGATCGTAGCCTTTAGTTATAACCAGAGTCTCTTGGAGGGAGAGCGGGGATTTGTGTATAGATCTATACGTGGATGACACCCCACACCTGAGCTGTTCGCTACAGTTAGACTACACCAGTCTAGTGTGACGAAAACCTTATTCTATTTTCCGTCGACGTTCACAAACGCCAAGACATGCGAAATTGTCATTATTTAGTATGATTATGACGGCTCACTTAGAGGAATTAACATTACGAAATTTACGGGAGACCATTCTTTTTCTTCTTTACAGGCAACATAGGGTTGTCTGGGGGCATTCTCTTTACATTCTCTTCATTCACTTTTGGCATTCTATTAAACAATAACACACATGCATTAATACTAGATCGGACACAAACACACTACACTATTTTAAGAAAATACAGGATTTTTCTTGTGATTACAAGGTTATACAAATTATTTTCTCAAACATGTTTATGAACTCACCAACATTTTTATGTTGACATTTTTAAATTAACTTGTATTCTCAGGAAACCGCTGAAGCAGGTTGGGATGAACAAACTAATGAATATTTTGTTATATTTCTATTTCATCAGACTTTAATTATTTTGGCATGTAATATTCAAACACAATACTCGATGTAACCAATGCACGTTATTATATTACATGTGTGGTGATGATGATGTTATGTTTCAATTATATACTTTGTGATGATACTCCAAGGATGAAGTCACGCGCAAGCCCCCGGACGTTTCCGTCGTCTGGTTCGGGGGTGTGACACAACTACATACAACCAAAAAAAATATGAAATTGCATTTTATCCTCATGTAAATTACACATTTTAGTTTTTAACATTATTTTTATATATCTACCTATATCGAATTGTTTAATATCTACATTTTACTACTTGACTTGCTAAACAAATTTAACACGTTGATCACTATAGTTTTGTTACATGAATTATGATTGTTTTAACGCTTAAACACAATGGATTCTACCAACCCTAAAGATAGACGAAAACATAAAAAATAAATTTTTGATAAAAAAAATACAATGTTATGTCTGCCATGTCAATTGGTAATTATTTATCTAGAATTCAATTTAATTTGATTGTCATTCATTTTTATTGAACGTATTTTATACAAATATTGTTTTATATCTTCTTAGTTTGTATGTCACATAACCAACACATTTTCTTATTAACCGTTGTTAATATTATATAGCAGATGTAGGTTGCAGTAGAAAATTTTAAAATATTCAAATAAATCTACATATATTGCCGATGACAACGAAAATATTAATCTAAATATATCATGTAGATATGAGCATACAAGTTTTCAATCTACTTCCAATTTTAATATCAGAAGTTCGTTATCTAATTACAAAAGAAAACTTAGAAAATTATATTTAGATAAAAGAAGATTTAATGATATGTCCACCACACCAAACAATATTTCTTTGTCTATCATGCAATTTATTTGACTTTTCATCCTTATTTTGATGTTACAAATTGTTGTTCAGTTTATTAATTAATGTATTATGTCTATTTTTTGTGGTATAACCAATGCATATCTATATTAACTGTCGTTATTATTTCATAGCTAATGTTCGTCATGATCAACATTACTTCTACTATATTTTCAATTTTAATTTAACAAATTCGTTGTATATCATTTCCAATGATATCACTATGTTTTTTTTCTTAATATATATGTTAACTTACAAAAAAAAATTATATATACTATAATTTACATCTAGTTTTTTTTTCCAGTGCTTTCTAATTGTAGTAACAAAATTCAAACACCGTCATCAAGCAAGTGTACATATCTTGTCGGTGGTAATTAAAATGTCAACCCAAATATATCAAGTGGATATCAACATATAAGTTTTCAATCTAATTCCGAATTTAATATCTAAAGTCCATTATCAACCAGCTTTAAATAGAGAAGAATACATAGAAAAATATATTTGTATAATAAAAGATCCAGTGATATGTCCATGATATTATGTTATTTATCATTTAATGGATTAACTTGTATCCATATAATACAATTTTAAATAATTTATAAATATATTGTATTTTGTCCTTTGTATGTTTCTTCTTACATAACTAATACATATATGTATTAAATAATGTTTTCATTTCGTAGGTAATATGGGTCATTTCGTATGTAATATGGGTCATGGTCAGCAATGTTTCGAATCTACTTCCAGTTTTAATATAGAACTTTGTTATCTAACATTTCCAATGGTATGCCTATATTTCGTATAACTTTCTATTATTATCGGTGTTGATTAAAATAATTTTTTGTTCTGAACAACGAGATGTTTTTGATGATATCATGATAATTGTTCAACTAGAAAAAAAAGAGGCATGCTTTTTTGTTTATAGCTTTGGAGGTACCGGAAAAACTTTTCATTGGAATGAATTTTCTGCAGACATAAGATCCGAAGGTGAAATCATTTTGAATGTTTCTTCAAGTGATATTGCTTCATTGTTACTGACAGGTGGTAGGACAACAAATTCTCGCTATATAACTTCTCCAAATCTTATCGAGGATTCTTTTTGTTCTAAAACGTTGAATATTGATGTTGTAGAACTTCTAAAAAAACATCACTAATTATATGAGATGGCATACCTATGATTCATAAGCACTCATTTGAAGCGTTAGATCGATCTTTAAAGGATATATGGAGTTGTGATCTTTGTAGCAACTCAAAATTTCCATTTAGAGGAAAAACAATTTGTTTTTTAGGCGATTTCAGACAGATTCTACATGTTGTTCCTAATGGAAGTAGACAAGACATTGTTAATGCTTAATTAAGTTCCACCTACATTTAGTCAAACTGCAAAGTCTTAAGATTAATGAAAAAACATGACGGTAAGTGTTCGAACATCTTATATTCAAGAAACAATGACATTTTCAAAATGGCTTTTTGTAACACTAGTGTTCTAGGTAATTTCCTTCTTTAGCTTCATGTTTTAAAAATTGGCAAGATTGGCCCTTACGGTGGGCGTAGGGCCTTGCATGTGATTTCAGACTCAACGACGTACGTTGGGTGTACGTGTATGTACGTTGGGCGTACGCAAGCTGGGAACCAACCCTAATATTTACGGTTTGGACCTTATTTAAAGATCATTATGACCTCAAACTTGTCCTTACCTCTAGCCTCCATTCCTCTACACCCTAAGATCGAAAAACCTAGGCTTGGGAGTGAGATTTGAAGCTTTTAAGTGAGTTTTGTGTATTCTTGTTTGTGAAGCAAGATCATAAAAGAAGTGGTTTTGCTCTCAAGTCCTTGGATCCAACATTTTCTCTTCATTGTGCACCTTTTGGAGGTATAAAACTCCAACCTTGATGCATGTATCTTTAGATCTTGGTTAAGCTTAGATTTTCACTCTTTTTGTCCCAAAACCTAGATCTTTGTGAGTATGTAATACTCCAAAGCCTTTACGCTGTCCTTTCAGACATTTTAGGGTATTCTGTGTCATAAAATTGCATGCTTGGATCTTGGTTTGTTTCCATGCAAGAGTTATGGAGTTGTAAATGGTTGAATGAGTTAGGTTTTTGATGTTGAGCACTTTGTAGCCATTCGAAGGCATAAAGGTTGAAACTGTACGGCCTTAGATGTTTTGTTGAGCTTAGATCTAAAGTTTTGACGTTAGGTCTTAAGGCACTAAGACCTTAATAGAAGGTTTTGAACCATGTTGAGTATATAGGGCGTAAATGGAAGAACGTTGCACATACTACACCTCAACCCCGTGTTTCCTTCTGCATCCGACTCTTGTATGCGGGGCGTATAAGGTTTTACGCGGGGCGTACTGCCTAGATTCAACTTTTTGGCCCGTTATGTTGGGCCTTGGACCATTAGGAGTTGGGATTCTTAAGTTGGGTTATGAACGGGAAGGGAAAAATAACCTTTTTACCCTTATTTAGGATATTGGAATATTTGGACTGTTTATTATAGGTTAGAACCTTGTTTATTAATTAGGGTTATTTTTGGAATATGATTAGTGTAAAGAGTCATGTAGTAGCAGCTCGAGTGTGCCGTTCAGTTATCTTCTTTTGGAGGTGAGTCTTCTTGCCACACTAGTGGGTCGAAGGCACCAATGTCGGCCCACCGATTTATATGTGTTATATGTATGTGATTATGTGACTATGTTTGATATGATTGAATGATATATATGGAGCCAATCTAGGCTCAGAGTCATTATGGACTTGGGGGTTGATACGGATCCGACACAGCTATATGTTGTCATATGGGTTGATACGGACCCAACACAACTACATGATGTCATATGGGGTTGATACGAACCTAACATAGCAACGTGTTATATGTATATGTTTATTGTATGTGGTATTTTGGAGAAGCTCACTAAGGTATGTACTTACAATTATGTTTATAGTTTTAGGTACTTCCGGTACAAAAGGGAAGGGTTCGGCATGATCACAACGCATCTACCCATGTTTTTCATATTCTTTATGATTTGGATTTGTACTTTGATGATTATTCTCATTTAACATACTTTGTTTGGGGTTGTTATGAATATTTGATGGTTTTTGGCTAAATTAAAAATGAAAATTTTATCCATGATTTTGAGGTGTTACACTTTTAGATATAGGAGAAGAAAAGGTTGGGGGTTTAAATGATGGTGAGGCAATTATTGATATCTCGGATGATCTTCTCATTATTGATTATTTAATCATATTGGTTCATTAATTGAATTTGCTTATCATTCTATTCTTCACAATGTCAAGAACCTGATGTTTTTCTTTTCAAGAAAGAGCAATCCTTGCACTGAAAAATGAAGTCGTTCAAGAAATAAACGATCGTTTGTTATCATTATTTCCAGGAGCTGAAAAAGATTACTTAACTGCAGATAGTCTTTTTCATTAAGATTTTGTTCATCATAACTTGTTGAAAGTATATACTCGTCTGATATTCTAAATAGTCTTAAACCGCCAGGTTTGCTGATTCATAAGGTGTATTAAAAGTCGGTGTTCCAGTTATGTTACTTAGGCATATTGATCAGAAATATGGTCACGGGTTATAACATTGGGTAAGCATGTCATAGAAGTAAAGATAATTTCCAGAAGTAATATAGGAAACCATACGTTTATTTCAAGAATGTCTTTGACACCTTTGGATAAAATGATTCCTTTCACATTTCAAAGAATACAATTTCCACTGGTTGTATGTTTTGTGATGACAATAAACAAAAGTGGAGGACATTCGTTATCGAAGGTAGGGCTGTTTTTTAGACAACTAGTGTTTACTCATGGGCAGTTGTATGTTATATTATCCAGAGTTAAAAACAAATATAGATTGAAAATATTAATTTTAGACAACGAGGAAAAACTTAGCAATAAGACACGTGTATCTTAAAAATTTTCAAAGAAGTCTTTGGAAAATTGTGATTCATAACACTTATTTAGAATATGTCAAGAGTTTTTTTATTGGTATAGATTCAATTACATACTTTTCATCATTTCATTTGTATTTATTTTGAAAGTTTACTTTAAAAGTGTTTAATGTTTACACCTTAATATTCAGCACACATATTTAAAATATGCTAATAGTTTTTTTTATTAGTATAGATTGAAATACTTACTTATTCATCATTCCATTTATATTTATTTTAAAATTTTACTTTAAAAAATGTTTAATGTTTACACCTTGGTATTTAACTTTTTTTTTAATCAATTTGGGTTTACGGGTCTCGCACCTAGTTCTCTAAAAAATGAGCATAACCATGAAAATTTTGAAAAAAATTATTTTTTTAATTTTTAATTTTTATAAAACAACCCGGAAAAAAATTTCTCCAAAAATCATGAAAATCTAAAAGATATTTTTACTCACTATACTAGTGACTTTGTAGAAAAAAAAATTAAAAAATAAGTTTTTGAAGTGATTAATTTTAAAAAACAGTTGTTTTTATAAAATATAACAGATTTTTTTATTCAAATTCAAAAAACAATAGATAGAGTTATTCGTAATACTATTTTAGTAAGTTTGTAATAGAAAATTTTCAAAAATATTATTGTTCAGTATACAAACGTTTCGTTTAAATGATTCTAACTTTTATAAAAAAAAAATAAGATGTAAAATTTTTCGTTCTCCAAATAAAAAATCCTTTTAAAGGTTTATTATATATTATATATTATGAAGATTTTAAAAAATTAAAAAAAAATAAGGTTGTTTAGATACCAAATTTTATTTTAAGAGATAACATTTTCAAAAAAAAAATAATGTTGAGCATAATATGATTTAAAATGAAATGATTCAAAATATTTATGATTCAAAAAAAAGTATGATTTAACATGTTTATGATTCTTAATTTGTTATGATCCAAAAATATTATGATTCAAATAATTTATCATCATTAATTATATATTTTATAATTCAAAATTAGTTGATTCAAAATATATAATGATTCAAAATTTATTATGGACAAAAGCTTTATTTAGTTGACGTTATTATTGTTACAAAATCGTGTGATTAAAAATGATATAATCTAAAATATTATGATTCAAAATAATTTGATCCGAGTTTTTATGATTAAAAAATAATATGATTCAAAAATAGTATGACCTGAAAATACTATGATGCTTAATATTTTTAGAGTAAATTACAGTTTTGCTCCTTATGGTTTGGTTAGCTTTGCACTTTCAGTCTAACATTTGAAAATTTGACAAGATGCATCATTGTGGTTTAAAGAAATTACACTGCACATCCTTAGTTTATTTAAAAAGACCATTTTACCCTTACTTTTTATATATTTGTTTTTGTTTATATATATATATATATATATATATATATATATATATATATAATTGTTTAATATTTTATATTTTGCAAATTACATTTTATTTTATTTATTTATATTTTTTATGATTTATATTTTTTTGAATTTTATTCGAATATATTTTCTATTTTTTTTATATTTTGTTACATTTTTTTGACGTTTTTTTTGAATAATTTTTCTAGTTTTTATTTTGATGTTTTGTTCGAATATATTTTTTTAATGTTTTTTTATCTTTTTTTTTATACTTTTGTAAAGCTTTTTATAAATATTTTTTGCATAAAAAATATAAAAAAGCGTGTTAAATGTGAATATGATTAACACAAATTAGGTATAAAATTATTTATTTTAATAAGGTTATTGTATAGGCTAACCGGAAGTAAGGGGTAAAATGGTCTTTTTATCTTATAAAAATCAAACACATGTACTTTAGAAATTAAATTTATTAGAAAGATAATAAATTTACATGGGAGGATGTTATGGTAATATAGATTTAAAGGTGATTTTAACAACCGTTTCTCTTTTTTTACGTCATTCACCACTTTTAAATTCAAGTTTCATATTAAAAAAGTAAAAAAAAAAACATGTTTTACTAATATGAAACAATTTCTCATGTATCATCGATTATCATCATGTAGTTCAAAATTTTGATGAATTATTGTCCAAAATATAAGGTTAAGGTGACGTAATCACATAGGTTTTCTTGTTTTCATGTTTACGCAAATTATTTGCATTTTCGCATAATCCTCACTATATATATATATATATATATATATATATATATATATATATATATATATATATATATATATATATATATATATATATATATATATATATATATATATATCTGTGTGTGTGTGTGTTAGTTACAACATACTGGTTTATTTAGTTTCTTGTACGTATTTAGTATTTATGACTGGTTTCTTTAAGTTTTTCTCACGACATCCTATGTGGAACGATCATTAATGAGGTGTTCGAATATGTTGATGTTTATGCAACCGCGACCTCTGTGTTCTGAACGTCGTAACTTCTCCATACGATCTCAAATTTTAACGTTGTTTATATCCATTTGTTCGTTTTTTAGCGTACTACAACTTTTGTTTAGATTACTCCCATTAAGAAGTAATATATTTTTACTTACGATGTTTATATACACGTTTTTATGAATGTATGTATGAACGTTTTTTTTTATAAAATCGTAAGTAAAAATATATTACTTTTTAATGCTAATAATTGGAGTAATCTAAAGTAATACTATTTTTACTTACGATCTTTAATCCACGTGTTATTCATGATTCGTTGGACTGCTAATAAAAAAACGTTCATACAAACATTCATAAAGAACACATGGATATAAAGATCGTAAGTAAAAATATATTATTGTTTAACGGGAGTAATCTAAACGAAAGTTGTAGTAGACTCAAGTACAAACGCATAGATATAAAGATCGTTAAAATTTGAGATTATATGAAGAAGTTACGACGTTCAAAACACAATACCTAAGTCAAACAACTAGACCTAAGCAACAAAGCTGATGAGGTTGCGGTGGTCATAAGCATCAACAACCTCGAACACCACATTAATAGTTGTCGCATGTAGGTTGCCGTGAGCAAAATCTAAAAAAATCAGTTATAAATATTGAATGTGTATAAAAACGAAGACTTATTTTGCAACAAAAAATATAAGGACTAAATGTGTATAAAGTGATAAATATGTTACCATATTAAGTCGTTTTTTTTTTGTTTATCTAAAGTAGCCGATCATAAGGACTAAATGTTTACAGTTTAAACAAGTTGAACGGGTAAAAAAAAATCATTGACCAAATATATATAAATCAAAAAATATATTACCTTAAATGTTTTTTTTTTGTTTTTACAAAGCTCTTAGTCATTAAATGTTTAAAGTACACATAAATGTCAAAACATGAACTCTTTGGTCCTTCCTTGTTGATATCTGATTGGGTAGTCGGCATTTTGTCGTCGGGTTTAGTGTTGTGGAATTTCGAATGCGACAAAACTAAACATTTAGCGAGTTAGAAGGTAAGGAGAGCAAAAATATGTTTGTCATTTTTGGGTTGGGTGTTTATTTTAATGGTTAACCTAAAATTTAAGTTAAAGTTTGTGGTTAATTGTTATAATAACAGCTGTCCCTTTCAGTTTCTTTCTCATTTGGTAACTCCCTATTATAATACTTTTTGCACTATGAAAGGTATTGATTGAATTGAAGCATAACAGTTATCAAAAAAATCGAGCCAAATCAGTTTTATCTTAGTATGATTTGGTTTAACAAAGTTTGTCTAGTTAATAGTGTTATGCAACAATTCAACCTACATCATTTAAGAACATGGAATGTGATTTTAAGTTTTTTAATACGAGTTTTAGAAAACCACAGTTTCAGTTAATCAGCTAAAGAAAAAAGGTGATTGAGCTAGGATATCACTTCAAATTGGAATGTTACAAATTACAGTAGTAGAATACAATCTTATGAATGTGACTTATCTATAGAAAAAAAAAAAATTCTCCTATAACAATATCTTGAGACCCGATAAAGAGTTTATGTCAATCCATGTTCGATATAGAAATTAAAAAGATATTTAATAATGAAAAGGAACAAATTAAAAAGATATTTAATAATGAAAAGGAAGAAATTAAAAAGATATTCAATAATCGAAAGTAACGTATCAAGTTTTCTCACTTGTGACCCATCTAAATTATTTGGTACAGCAAACACCAAATGGCAAAGGCCCTTTGATCATGACACGCTGCATCTCAAGTGGAAACTGTTGTGTGAGTGCGTGTGTTAGGTTGAAATTTATATTCAAGATTTACAGATTATTGTTACATGTTTTAGTATGTCTTTGACATTATTAAAATTTATTTTATTTATTAATGATAGGATTGAAGAAAGTTTGTATGACTATTTTGGATGATGATAAGATGATGAGAAGGGCACACACATATACTATAAGAGATGGAGAGTGGATATTTTTTCCATCTTTTTTGGTGCAACAAAGTAGTACATTACAGCTGGCTTCTACTGAAAAGGGAAAAATCGCTTAAAACATACATTCCATGACATGACAATTGACATGTATTATTTTTATCATGTGAAATGTGAAATGCACTGAAAACAGGCTTATTTATAAACAATGTAACGTTGCTGTTTTAACCACAACAGCTTGAAGCAACCAACACCACATGAACAAAAAACCACCAATCATTCATTCTGTTTTGTATAATAATATCATCACAGCCTTAACAATTTACTCTTGACATTATAAATTTATAACCAACCGGCTTAAGAGTTAAAGAGTTAAGAGGTGGCCCCAAAAACACGAATCCTCTGTTCAATAGGAACCCTGCAGATTGGACACGTGGCCTTGGCCTTCCCTTTTGTCCCATATTCATCATTGCAACTTGCACAAAGAACCTGATGAGCACAAGGCAAAAACACCACAGAAACCTCATCTTTCAAACAGATTATGCAATCGCGATCGATCCCGGTTTCTTTTTCATCAGAATCATCAAGATTATCGAGTTCATGGAGCATTCTGGCAATGGTTGGGTGGGACCCGTTTGGGGTGTGTGGGGTGGATAGATTAGTGGTTGAGTGTTGTTTGTTGTCTGAGTTGGTTGAAGACATGGTTTTGAGACGTGAGAGTTCCTGTTCAAGTCTTTGGAGGTCATCTTTGTGGCGTTGAAAGTCAAGCTCTATCTTTGACCGAAGAGATTCGTGTTTCCTTTTGTTGTTGGCTTCTGTTGCTTCTTTCAGTCGCCTTTCTTCCTCCACCTGTGTTAGGGCATGTTCTTTTGCTTTTTGCTCCTGCTTCCACTTTTCCTGTTATTTATTAACATGTTCAATTTATTTTCCAAAGGTTTCAAAAACTAGCAATAAATAAAAGAGGAGAGTTGTTAGAAAACATGTATGGGTGAAAACTACTAGCTAAATACTGCTCACGTAACAAAAACAAACAACCAAGAGACAAAAACTACTAGCTTACCATTGTAACAGAAATAAAACCTAAATTGCCTAAATTACCCTTCCACTACCAAACATAACTCATATTGTCTTCATCATAACTGAATAATATTTATTTAGTCCATGTTGGATCAATACAAAAGATTTCCTTCTAACTCCCTAAGTAATATTATCAAGCATCCCTTTTCAAGCTTCTTTACCTCAATCAACATAACTTGTTGGACCTAAGAAAATCCAAAGCTTGCATAAAACAAATGTCACACAAAAGAAAATAGAAATTTGCTTTTTACTGAAGTTTGAACTCATTAAAACCAATTAATAACCATGTATTCTTTTTTATAAACTGTAAAAACATATTAGAATCAGGTCTCCACAGCTTATCACTGACATTTACAAAATTTTAGAAACTGCAGTAAGGATGATGAAATTCAAAAATGTATATGAAAAAATCAATATGCATGAGTAATAAAAAATAATATGCAAATAGGAAAAGCATACCTCAGCTGCCTTTTTTGCTACTTCAACTTGGATCATCTCTTCTTGCAACTCACCAATCTTCCTCTTCTCCACTGCAATATCATCCTGCAACTTGGCTCTCTGTTTTTCCCAAGCCAATAACCTTTTAAGATACTTCTTCTCCCTCCTTGCAACTTCCAAACATGTGTTAACAGATTCAGAAGCACTCAACTTTGAAGCCTCCATCTCTGCTCTAATTTCAGCATTCTCAGTTTCAAGGCGTCTAACAGCTGCATTTGCTCTGTCCACTTGTCCACTTGCTTTCCTCAAAGCAGTCTCCATTTCTGAAAGCCTCTTCATGGTTGGATCTTCAGTACCTGGTTTCCCCTGTTTCATACGTTGTGTTTCCTCCCTTTCCATTCTCAACATCTTTAATTCAGTAAGATCATGACTCAGCTTTCTTGCTGCTTGCATTGCTTTCTGATGTGCCCATTCCTTCCTTTCCTTCACTTGTCTCTCAAGATCTTTAATCTGATGCATTAAACTCAAGATCATCTCATCCTTTTGATCCTCGGGAACATATTCCATGTCTCCTTCAAGATTCAGATCACGAAACTTACTCAACATCATGTTAACCACTTCTTGATTCTTCGTGCTCTGTGTCTCCTCGGTTTTTTCAACTTCACCACTTGTGGTTTCAACTACAGCTGATGAATGCCCATTGGATAAAGAACTTGAACCAACCTGTGTGTCTTTAGCAGTTGCTCTGTATCCTGCAGCAAACATTGCTACATTTCTTTTCAAAAGCATCTTCATAGAAGGTGTAAGATTGAACCTCTTTGGACACTCGATCTCCCTCTGCAAACTCATTTCTGAAGCAGCATATGATAGAAACCGGTTTACAGGGAAATCAGATGTTCCCCCATTTCCAAAACCCCACCCACCATGAAACCTGCATAAAGCAGGAGTCACACCAACTGAATCATCATTCACCTTCTCCACATTGTTCACAACAGGACTGCTGGACTCAGTATTGCCATAACCATCCCCATTAGCATTTGAAGCAATAGGGATTTCCATCACACTTGCACGACCTACGTGAAGATCACTCATGAGTAAACACCACATTGCATCTCCTTTACTCAAGTGTGGTTTAATTTGCTGCAACAAACACACCATGCCAGCTAGCGAATATTCTTCCAACTGTCTCAAATCAGCAAAAACCTGTTCGCTTTCATCTGGATCTCCATCATTCACAGTCGTTCCACTGTTTAAAAAAGCCAAGGAATTATGCAAAATGTTAGTCAACACATCCATTCCACCATAGCAATGGCCATTCCTCAGTATAGCCTTTAAAGCAACTTCCTCTTCATACCCTAATGCAACTAGCTTAACGATCGCCTCATTATACAAAAACTCCAAATTCTTCAACAAAATCTCTTCCAACTGTTCCTCCGTACAGTAACCCCAACCACTATCGTCAAAATTAGGGTTTGAATTGGGATTTTGAGCTGATTCATTAAAACCCAATTGGAAATTCATTGGGTTTAAACTAGATTTGTTAGCCACAGCTTTATCCATTGCATCAGAATCCGGTTTCAGAGGTCGAGGCCTTCGATTTGTACGGATGTGCTTTTCTCTAACAGTGCAACCCATTAAATCCTACCTAAAGAAAAAAAAAAGACATCAGCGTCGATTTGACGATTTTATTTTCTATCAACAAGAAGATACAATCAATATGCAGTGATGCATGTAGATATAGAGATTACAGCTTCTGATAACTTACAGATCAAAATTTGGCCTTCTGAATTTCTGATTGTTTGCGATTTTGAGAGAAAGAGAGGTATTCAATTGCTGATCGACCACAGACGAGTACGAAATAGGAAGTTGTATCCGGAATCCGACGCATATGCACTCATAATCTGTGGGTGACCGAGTGAGAAAATCTGAAAATGAAGAGATCATGGGCCGGGTCGTATATGGACTTGCAAGATCCATGGATCAAATTATCAAAATCTATATATGCAGTCTTTGTTTGGTAAACACTTCTAATTTTGTGATCAGCTTATTGGACCGAGTTTCGGCTTTTGAATTCCAGACAATTCTTTTTACATCAAAATCATTATGGACAATTGATCTCAAATACTTACTCTTAAGCAATAATGGCAATGCAATATCATTCTAATTGGGCCTATCTCTTAAACTTATGCAAGAAAAAAAAAAATTGCGTTTAGTTACGGAAAAATAATTTTCATTTTCTGTTTTTCGTTTTCCATTTTCAGTTTTCAGTTTTCATTGGAAAATTTAGAAAACGCGTTTAGATAAAACTTATTCATTTTTCATTTTCAGTTTTAGAAAATTAGAAAACGTGTTTAGATGTATATTTTTCTATCAGTTTTCATTTTCAGAAAACGGTAGTGGTGGTAGGGTGGGCGTGGGAACGGTGGCGGTGGTGGGGGCAGTGGTGATGTCGATGATGGCGACGGTGGTGGTGGTGGCGACGGTGGCAGCGGGGTGGCGACGAAGGTGCTGGTAATGGGTAATTGTGGTGATGATGGTCGGTCGGTGATTGTGGTAGTGGTGTTGGATGGGTGGGTGTGTGTGTTTGTAGGGGTGGGGTTGGGGTGGGTGTGGGTGTGAATTTGACGGTGTGGGTGTGTGTGTGTGTGTGTGTTTGTGGGGGTTGGTGTGTGTGTGTGTGTGTGTGTGTTTGTGGGGGTGTGGTTGGGTGTGTGTGATGGGTTATGAGCACTACAACATTGATATGGTGTACATGCAAACCCTAAAGCTTTGGATCTAGTTTGTCTAATGAACATGCAATAATTATCCAAAGCCATAAACCCTAGATCTAGCATGTGATAATCAAATAACATATGAATTATGGATTAGATATTACCTTGATTGTTATGTAGCAATAACAATCTCAATTCCTTCTTGTAATTTGATTCTGAAAGCTTAGTGTCAGAAGTGTCACACCTCTAATGAAGTCACAAACACCATAAGCAATAAGGATGAAGAAGGAGGAGAGAGAGAACACCAAAAACGTCTAGAAACCCTAAGGAATCAGTTAGCCACGTTTTTGGTGCCCTAGGGGTTCTTAAATAGTGAGGCTATTAGGGTTATGTAACAAGGAAACCTTAATTTGACTGCTTAGGCCCTAAGCAGCCCATGGACTCCTCCTTTAGAGGCCTTGGACCAATTCTAATGGGTTTCCCCATAGATTTCGTCCACTCCATCCTCTATGGAGTCCATTAGCCCAATATCCAACTATCACACAATTGACAGTTCTAGTCCCCTTTATTTAATTAATGTCTTTTAGCCACAAAATTAATTCTGATTAATTCTTGACTAATATTAATTAAACAATATGATTTCTCTTTTAATATATTATTCATATAATATATTAATAAATCATAATTAATCTCTTTCTCTACAAATCATCCTATCAAGTTGCTTTGGTGAAGGCAACCCAAAAGGATCATGCTCGCAATCGGGTCAAGTACATACCAAAATAGTTATGGGCTTAGACACTAATCCAACAGTCTCCCACTTGGATAAGTCTAATAACTATTCTACGTATGACTTCAGATCCTGATCAGCAATCGTAGCTTTCAAAAGCCGCTGTCAACTCTGATCTTATCAGATACGCGTCCTTTAGATAAGGGATCATATATTCCTCCATTTTAGATATCGTGTAGACGTGAGACATGGATTGAAATCATTCTCTCAGTCTATGCGTTGTTTCCCGATTTCTGATTTATGACGACTGACTAATTGAACAAATCAAATCAGTCCTGGCTCGGCCGAGCACTTTATGTTTGCCATCACTAAATCATCGAGGGGCCCACAGATATCGCTTTTATCCTACATTGGGTAAAAGGAATGGATAAACTTTGACTCAATGCTCGCTTGTACTCACTCACCGAATTGCACACAACAATATGTTTTATAACACCAAGTTACTGGTGCGTTTACATATTATCAATGTGTAACCGACTCGCAAGATACAACTCACACATCTCAGTTTCAAGAATATAAGATATTATCGTCTCACCAATCACTCGTGATAAAATCCATGAAGCGATCCAAGTGAGTGTGGGTTTAATCCAATGCTCAAATCATATTCATAAGCACTCATGAACGTTGCAGCAAACCTTTTCTATGTCTAATACACTTTAGACAATCTACAACCAATTCATGACAATCTTCTTTCATACCTACTCCCAAAGTATGAGCGACTGTGGAACGTTCGAATAATCTTATTATTCAGGAAGTCAAAACATGCAAAGTGAAACACAATAATAATCGAATCCAATATGGTCCCAACCTTTAGAGTATAAATAAAACTCCTTTTATTCAATCACCATATTGATTACACATTATTCATTGTATAATGTTTCGGGAAATCAACTTTTACTTGAATTATAACAACAATTGTCTCATGCTCTTAGCATGCACACTTTGTTTCTTATGGTCCTTACTCTGTGAAATAGTATAATTGAATAACATTTTCAATCACACTCATTTCACAATTCCCAATCCTTATCATAAGTGTAAGAATACCAAATTCTTGCCACTTATAGAATATGTTAGATTCTAACACTTTATGCAACGGTCCTTTCGTAATGTCACTGCACAAAAGTCACCAAGACTCAATGAAATTACAAAATGCTCTATTGGAGATTGTTACAAGACAATTCCATAGACACGAAGTCTCACATTCAAAGTACATTCCTTTGAATATCCTTCTTGCATAAAAGTTTCTAATCTAGACATAAATTCTTGACGTCCAACTCCCAATATGGAAACACTTCCATATTATCCATATGACAAATCATTATTAATAGAATCATATGTAATAATAATAATGTCAGTATGGTCCTTCCATTACTATACTTCCAACTGTTCACAAGCGACCAGTCCTTGGCGAACCTTAGATTGTCCTCTTGACAGTTGATTAACCACTTTTAGTCATATATGGTTCCAATCCTTTTTCCCTCTTAATGCCCTAGGCATTTGGAAAATTTTACAACACGCAAATATTATAGCATATGCAATTGATTCTATACTCGAAGCGTACGGAACACGATGCATAATGTCTTACATAAAGATGTGCTACTTTACCAGTCTCTTGCCATAATATTTCTATTTGTCATGTTCTCACGATTCGAACTATGAAGAGGGATGTCGTAATCATAATCGAGTGTGAGAACGCAACAATTATTTTCATATATAGAATTCTCTTACGTTGAATCCTTTCAACATAACATTCATATATCTTTTTGACTAAATTTGATCAAAATTTATCGATCTAAACCTTTAGATTTGAAACGAAGTATAATATTCTCTCCCTTAATTATAGCAAAACAACTTTGCAAAGTGAAACTTTTGTTTTCTATAATTAATATTGCTAACTTGCAATAATAATCATACTCCCACTAACATGATGATTATATCCATACCATCATAACATTTATGCTCCCACTAGCTTTGACACGTATTCAGAAAACAGTTGGGCTTCTACAAGACAATATTTATTGACTTTCCAAAGTTCATATTTCCAATTCGATGTGCTTCGATAAGCCTTTATCTAAGCTTCTCAAATTCACACACCTTTCCTTAAATAGTTCACATGTGTGTCTAAACTAATTCAGAACTTATATTACTAAGTCCTAAATGTTCAGACCAACTGCCAAATCTCACAATTCGAACTATGAAGAGGGATGCCGTAATCATAATCGAATTTGAGAATGTAATCTACATAATCTCTATCTCCTTAAAATCTCTCTTAGTGAAAGCGTTTCCTCACAATCATTTTCATGAAGGAGAGAAACTTTATGACACTTAGATTTTATGGTGCATGTGTTCCTATCCATGCAAATTTGTCATAAGCATAATCGTAAGATAATGTTTGTGACAAATTCAAACTCTTATGGACAAAACTTGTTCATTCTTAATTTCTTGCCATCAAGGGTCCCACCATTACTTCCAAGTTATTGATCATCTCACCCCTATCTTTCAATGTACTTTCCATTGATCAAGGTGCCTTGCCCCTATGCAATCCATTGAGAACTCATAGAACTCACATGCATAGTTGACCAAACTGGAATGGCACAGAAACAAGAATCTGTCAACATGATTGATTACAATCCTCAAGTCGTGTGCTAGTGTTTAATAGGTTTACTTCTTGATTTGTTCTTGAAAATTTTCAAGATCTTTAGACTCCCACTGACCTCTTGACATATAAGATTCTCTTATCAAGAAACATTTCTTGACAAAACAGATATTCAAGAGTCAGTGTGTGTCTTTATCAAGACAAACCTACACACAATTTGGTACTAGCTGGTCTTTGTCTTATTCAAGACATCACAACTTACCAAAATGTGCAAATGTAAGGACATTCCTACTTAAGATTATGTCACTCGAGTCACAATCTTGGAGTTTGACTCTAAGACTTGATTTTGGTACGAAGTACGATTCATCTTATTGACTTAACCATTTCAACAATTCCCATTCCCCTTCCTAGACATACTAATACACCAAGATGTCCTTAGAGGATGAATTGTAATATGGTTCTTATAATCTTTAAGACGATCATAAAACACGATACAAAAGTACTCTCCCTTCTTCTTAGATTGGAGAACCTTTTATCTTTCTGCCTAATTGATTCTTCTTATTCGTACCGCTATTTATTGAAACATTTCCAATGATTCAGAATCATACTTAATCTTTTAAGTATAATTATATTTACTTTTAGTAAATCATGACGAACATTTTATCGTTCTTTGTGGTGGACTTGACTAGTGCACAACATTGTGTACTAGATCTCATAGTCATTCACTTGACTCACATACTTATGTGAACAAGGAGTTAGTCTCAATTTTCCAAATACGAAGGTTCTCATTCATCACACAATACCAGTTGCATGATTCCAAGTTTCTGTCCAATTGAAACTTGGGCGATGAGAATCTTTCCTCATTTGGTAAATTTCTGACATTACCACAAATAACATAACTAAGAATCAAATCCATTCACAATATTGCTAACAATAGAACCATTCAAACACCAATTTTCATAAAATCCATCGCAAGGAAACATAAATAAGATAAATCAAAATTTATTTTATTGCAGAAAAATATTGTCCTTACAATGCGATTACAAATGAAAACTACGTAAATATTACTTAGCAATTTATCCTAACTCTAAAGTAGTAGCTTAAATATCTGATCCTTGAATCATGCGATCAAAATCCATTTCTTCGTGATCAGACTCAGCTTGCTCCTTCCTTAAGCTTCCTTTCCTTTCTTTGATCCTTCAAAACATCGATATGTAATCTTATCACATCATGTATTAAGAATCTCCAAATAGGAACTTAATAGAGTTAGATAGTGGATATTTCCTAAAGTAGAGTCATACATCTTGACTCTCCCATCTCTTAGATCTCTCAGGTAGTCAGGGCAACTTCGTAACTAATGCCCCTTCTTTTGGCAGTAGAAACACATGGATTCTTATGGAATGGTACACAGGACTATCTCAGACTCAGCCTTTCTCTTGCGTAGAGAAAACTTTTCTGGACTTCCAATGTTACCATTGCCCATAGAGGGTTGGGATATTGATTTACCAGACAAATTTGCTGACCAGTGCGCCAAATCTTCTGATTCAGCAGTGATAAGCAAATAAGTCAAATCAATAAGGGTCATGTCGTGGTCCATCATATAGTTGATTGAGTCCTTAATAAAACACCCAAATGAGATATTAAGTCTAGGACCCAACACAATATCCTATAAATTGGAAGAGGGATGCCGTAATCCAACTCGCAGAACATTTGAAGGTAGGTAAATGACGATTTACCAATTTCCACCATGAAAAACGAAAAGAAGGTTAAGTTTTAAATGAATTGAAACTCCTAGATCTTTTGAGATTCATTGAACTTTTCAATGTCATGTTTAATCTCGATTATGCCCTTCATTTGTGACTGGGATGCCGAGGATCACAAATAAGGTGTGCATAACCATGCGAATGTACGTGGTGCCCTCAATGTTACAGTCACCTAATCGACGTGTCGGTTAACCACACACACTCCATCGATCTATGACAAACATCGAGTCACCCTTCGCTACCAATGCCAAACCCAACTTAGTGTGCCGGTTAACCACACACGCTCCACTAATTGTCTTGACAAGGATACAAAGTGTGATTCCATGGAATTGCATCGATTTCACTTTTTCCTAAAGTAACTAATATTTGGGAATTTAGTAAAACATTTAGTTACTTTAACATTCATTATACTTTTAATGAGGAGAGGGTTTGCCATATCCTACTCGTTCGACTAACGACCCTCCACCAATCAAGGAAGCGGTGGGTGAGAGTGGACACCCATTAAACGACCATTTTATAGGCCATAACCTTATACCCCCCCTTATAGATCGGCTTCGTGAATGAGGCCTACTAACGGTAAGACTAGCAGTTTAAGTTATACATATATATAATATTAGACCTTTAATGTTATATATAGCATAAGGGTGTATTTTACACTTTTACAATACTAGGTGGTTTAATTTTATAAATTACACTTTTAATTTAATTAAATATAAACCATATCATTATGGATTTATTAACTCTCTTTTAATTATACTTTTAATTAACTTAATAGAAACATAAGGGTGTAATTTGGACTTTTCAAAACTAGGGTTTCAGAATTTAAAATTTCAAAAAATAAAACTTTTAATCAAAAATTTAAATTCCAAAACTAGAGGGCAATTTTTGAAACATTTCAAAAACATTAGGGTTTGGAATTTAAATATTTCCAAATTAACCTTTTAATCAAAAAATTTTAATTCCAAAACTTGAGGACAAATTTTGAAACTTTTCAAAATATTAGGGTTTAACTATTTAAATTTCAAAACTAAAACTTTTAAGGTTCAAATTTAAACTATAAAACCTAAGGGGTGTAAATTGAAACTTTTCAAACTTACTAGGTCAAATATTTGACTAATAATAATACTATATTATCCATATTTAACCAAATCCATCAATTTTGATGAGGATAACTATTCCAAACTTAAAAATTCGGATTTTGGCAAGAAAAACGAGTTTCGGCAATTATCCTCAACAAAATCTGGCAGAAAATTCAAAAATCCCGGCACCAGAGCCCTGGACTCGTCGAGTCCACAATGGAACTCGTCGAGTAGGACCTACTCGTCGAGTCCATTCATGGACTCGGCGAGTCTGCCAGTCATAACCCAAAAAATTCGATTTTCAAGCAATAAACGATCAAATATGCATCAATTCATCAACAAACAAACCTGGCTCTGATATCACTGATGGGTTATGAGCACTACAACAATCCTATGGTGTACATGTAAACCCTAAAGCTTTGGATCTAGTTTGTCTAATGAACATGTAATAGTTATCCAAAGCCATAAACCCTAGATCTAGCATGTGATAATCAAATAACATATGAATTAGGGATTAGATATTACCTTGATTGTTATGTAGCAATAACAATCTCAATTCCTTCTTGTAATTTGATTATGAAAGCTTAGTGTCACAAGTGTCACACCTCTAATGAAGTCACAAACACCATAAGCAATAAGGATGAAGAAGGAGGAGAGAGAGAACACCAAAAACGTCTAGAAACCCTAAGGAATCAGTTAGCCACGTTTTTGGTGCCCTAGGGGTTCTTAAATAGTGAGGCTATTAGGGTTATCTAACAAGGAAACCTTAATTTGACTGCTTAGGCCCTAAGCAGCCCATGGACTCCTCCTTTAGAGGCATTGGACGAATTCTAATGGGTTTCCCCATAGATTTCGTCCACTCCATCCTCTATGGAGTCCACTAGCCCAATATCCAACTATCACACAATTGACAGTTCTAGTCCCCTTTATTTAATTAATGTCTTTTAGCCACAAAATTAATTCTGATTAATTCTTGACTAATATTAATTAAACAATATGATTTCTCTTTTAATATATTATTCATATAATATATTAATAAATCATAATTAATCTCTTTCTCCACAAATCATCCTATCAAGTTGCTTTGGTGAAGGCAACCCAAAAGGATCATGCTCGCAATCGGGTCAAGTACATACCAAAATAGTTATGGGCTTAGACACTAATCCAACAGTATGTGTGTGTGTGGGGGGGGGGGGGTTGGTATGTGTGTATGTGTTTGTTTGTGGGGGTGGGGGTAGGCTTGGGAGTGAGTGTTGGTAGGTAGGGGTGTGGTGGGTTTGTGTTAAGGCGAGGGTAGGTAGAGGTGGATGAGGTGAAAGTGGGTGTGTATTTATATTTTAGAAAAATTTTGGAATTAGTTTAAATTTAAAGATGATTTAGTTTAAATTTACTTCTCTGTTTTCTAAACTCCAGATTTCTCATTTTTGTTTTGGGCTTACAACATATAGACGACAAGAGACGACAAGAGAATAGCTAACTGCTGGGCAAAGAGTCTCTTTTCACTTTTTTTTTTGTTAATCTGTTTTTTTTTTTTGTTGATTTGTGAGTATATGTGATTGTTGATTTGTTATATGTTAAAAATGCACCCTAAAAATATGTTGGAAGTGAAAAACGAAGAAAAAAAAACAAAAAACTAAACAATCTAATGAATCTCAAAAAGGATCTGAATAAAGATTATAAAAAAATAAATTCTTATAATGTCACATGTGAAATGTAGTAAATGAGAAAATTATATATTTTTTCATTATATATTTTTTTTATTCGTCTCATAATCGATTTATTCATTATATATATTTTTTTATTCAATTAAGTCTCAAATACCGGTAATCGTATTCAATTTAACCCGGTCAACAGGTCATCCAACTTTCGAAAATTACATTTTTGGCCCAGATTTCAAATTTTATTACAAATTTGGTCAAAAATTTACACTTTTGGTCCAGATTTTAAATTTTGTTATAAATTTGGTCCAAACTTTACTCTTTTTGCCCAAATTTTAAAATTTTATTATGAATTCATCCTAACTTTAGTTTTTTATAACTTTTTTTCTCAAAAATTTGTTTCTAATATGTTTTTTCTTTATAAAATCATATTTATACAAAAAAAAAAAATATTTTCACACAAAAATCTTATATTTTCTATATAAAAAAAATTAATTTTTTTTTGTATATGAAATATCTACTTATAAAAATAGGCATTTATTAAGTATATAAATATATACAAATCCGTTTTTATAAAAAAAAATGTATACAAACACGTATTATATAAAAATATATTCAAACACGTTTTTATAAAATGTATACAAACACGATTTCATAAAATGTATATAAACGCGTATTATATAAATAAATTATTCAAACGCGGTTTTATAAAATGTATACAAACACAATTTTATAAAATGTATACAAACACGTATTATATAAAAAAAATATTCAAACACGTTTTTATAAAATGTATACAAACACGATTTTATAAAATGTATACAAACATGTATTATATAAAAACTATTCAAACACGTTTTTATAAAATGTATACAAACACGATTTTATAAAATATATACAAACACGTATTATATAAAAAATTATTCAAACACGTTTTTATAAAAGAAATGTAAACAAACACAATTTTATAAGAAAAATATACATTTTTTTTATAAAAACGGATTTGTATATATTTATATACTTAATAAATACCTATTTTTATAAGTAGATATTTCATATACAAAAAACTTTTTAAAATTTTTTTTATATAGAAAATATAATATTTTTATATGAAAATATGTTTTTTTTGTATAAATATGATTTTATAAAGAAAAAACACATTAGAATCAAAATTTTGAGAAAAAAATTGTAAAAAAAAAAACTAAAGTTAGGATGAATTCATAATAAAATTCTAAAATTTGGGCAAAAAGGGTAATGTTTGGATCAAATTTGTAACAAAATTTAAAATTTGGGCCAAAAGTGTAAAATTTGGACCAAATTTGTAATAAAATTTGAAATCTGGGCCAAAAATGTAATTTTAGAAAGTTGGATGACCTGTTGACCGGGTCAAGGGATTAAACTGAATACGATTACCGGTATTTGGGGCTTAATTGAATGAAAAAAATATATAATGACTAAATCGATTATGAGGTTAATATGTAAAGACTTTATTGCAGTTTTCCCTTTTTTTAATGTTTATGTATTAGGGTTTAGAGCATGTTCTCTATCCTTTTTTTATATTATATTGTTGTTTTTTTTGTTATATATTTAGTTTTTTTTTGTAATGTTTATGCATTCGTGGTTTGTCTCGAAGCCTTTTTTCCATAGGTGGGGAGTCCTTACCCTTCAATTATATATATTTTTTTAATTAATAAAATTTTATGGAGGTGTTGTCCTCCTTTACAAAAGAAAATTTAAAAGGGCCCTAATTTTTTATTTTGCCCCGGGCCTCATATTGTTTAGGACCGGCACTAGGCGTTACTTTAGTTATCCATATTAGCAATAAAAAGAACATGATTGCGGGTATTTGAAGTAGTATGACAAACAACTACATAAAGACAATTTTTTTGAGATGTAGAAGCAATTGACTAAGTTGATATAGTAGGATACTAGTGATTCAAGGATGCAAAAACCAAATGAAGCAAACAATCAGTATTATGGTGATTTTTTTTATTTTGGGTGGTTTTCATGGGTTTTAGTGTTTTGGTCTTTGATCTTATTTAAGACTATGTAAGAGTATTGGGAATGGATCCAATATTATAACATCCAAATTTATCACATCACATGTCAGCATAACAATAACTAGAAATAGGGGTGGTGCAATGGCGTAGTCAAGATTTTATTTTAAGGTGGACTAAATAATTTACAAAATATAAAAGCGTGACAAAATTCTTCAAACGATAACAAAATATAACTATATATAAATTATAAACTAAATTGTTTATTTAAGTTGCACACGATGTTGTTTTATATCATTAAAATAATCTAAAATGAAGTCTAATTGACATAGACAACAATGTTTTGCCTCCTACTAAATTCCAAATTTTGAATGGGATATACAATATCACAACTCTAATTCCTTTTATTTAAGATATATATATATATATATATATATATATATATATATATATATATATATATATCCCTTAATCTAATAAATAAGTACATTTTTGCCACGTGGCATTCTCTTAGCCCTCCCCCCTCGATTTTTCCCGCTCCTATCATCTAAGTGATTTTCCCAAATTGCCCATGCTTCCTTTTTTACCCTTCCTTCTTGAACTCCTCTGATTCCGCATCCATTTGAAACCAAATCAATGAAATTAAAAGATGAATATCTCCGCTTATCGCCATCGCTGCTCCTACTCCACTACAACTCATCTTCTCTCCACGAATACCGGTGTCATCATCGTTCCTTAAATCTCGATCCTTTATCTTTCTTTGTTATTTCCTCTTTTAAACCCTAATCCTCTTTTTTCCAGTCTACCAATAGCTGTGTTGCGAGGAACCTGTGACGTCTCTCCAAATAAATGTCACCCAACTGGGATCGAAAAAGAGGAAGAATACGATTTGCAAATCTCCTTTATTCTGATTTGAAATCACACATAGTTGTATCCGCACTGAGTATTGGTCGTTCACAAAAATAATTTGTATGTACAATTGAAGGGTGCTTTTGGAAAGGTATTTTATTGGTATATTTATTCTACAAAGAGGAACCGATGGTAAGAAGTCTTTTCTTATGGAACTATTATTGAAGGAGAAACACCCCAACGAATGGTGGATTTTTAAACTTCAGTTCTTTTAAGGAAAACTATCAACATCTAAAATTTCCCCTGGTTCATGTTATATATGAAGTTTTTTCAGAAATTTCTTAAATTCAGTCTTTATCGTTTATTTTGTATGGTTATATGGTTTTATCTACGTCCATCGAATATATTTGTTATTTTTTTTGTTTCATCTTATTTACTGTAGGTCTGTAGCTATGGAGTTCTATCCATGTGCCTATAAGGTGTTTGTAAAACTTCCTCAACGAAGTCAACAATATACTACTTGATACATTCCACATTAATACAGGTAACTCCTATAAATTTTTCTATAATCTGAATTTCATACACAAGGTCTGCTGCTAGAAAGATGAATAGATGGATGGTCAGAGTGAGAAAGTGTATAAGAGCAATTGAATTTTCACAGAAGTCTTTCCTTAACAGATCATGCCATAATGCCTGAAAATGAGTTGGAAGTTATAAAAATGTATTTGATTTCTAATATGAGAATCTCATGAGCTCTTTTTGTTTCCTAGGATAAAGTATATGAGGGGTTTTTTATATTTATCTATTAAAAAACTTACTCATGGATGGGCTCTTACTTTGACTTCTATAAGTTTACATTTTACTCTTTGCACTTGAGACTGCTTTGAAAAAGAGAAGATGAAAGAGATGTTTGTTAAATTGTTGTTTGGTGAATTCATCTCATAGAATGACAAAGGGGTTGAATATGAAACCATGTCTAGGTCTTCCCACAAATTTGACTTATAATCGGGTTATATTCTCTTTTAAAATATCTTATTCCATCTATAATTAGTGACCAAAACTTTTATTTTCCTCACTTTTTGTCATAACCAGACAATTTTAATTTTCCTATCTAGACTATAAACAATTTAAGATGAACATTGACTTCTTGTGCACTTCGATCATCTAAGAATGTCATATGTTTATGACAGAAAACATATAGCAGCCAAACGTGGATATGAGGTAACTATTGTTTTACTATACAATATGTGTCGACCTAAGCCATATTTTTATACGTTTATGACCAAGGTTTTTATTATGATTTTTGGACTAAAAATAACATTTTATAGCATCTTACTTTACAGAAAAATAGCTTTTTTGTTGCAGCCTACTAGAAAAGCATTATACTTCATTTTTTACTATTCTTGGACTGTAAAACACAATTCTTTTTTCATCTTCAAACATCATGAACACTTGCTTTTGAGATATTGGAAGACCTTGAATCATCGAGATTTCTATCAGGTAGATACTTTTTTATTACTACTTTAAATTACTGGTTTTACTTTTTTTTTTTATTACTCCTTTAAAATCATGGTTTTAGTATTCCTTTTAAATGATATTTTTAAGGGAGACCGATAAGCAGCCAACACTCATTAAGGGAACCAAGGGCAAAAATGTCAAGAGCCCAAATTCAAGATACCCCCAATTGAAGATTTATTAACATTTTTAATATGTTTATTATTTGACGATGTGTTTTTTTGAATATCTTAGTGGAAAAAACTTGGCAGGTCTTAATCTGTTTAAAATTTATAATTTAAACAGCTTTAAGGTAATTATATTTGGATCTTATTTGTGTTTGTTAGTTTTTTCATTTGAAATGGTCAGCTCTGACCTAAAAACACTTTTAAAAAAGAAGAGATTTTGACTTTGACTTTTGAGGTCAAAGAAGAACCCTTAATTTTTATTTGATATATTATCCAACACATCCATTTTGGTTGCTATATTTTAAAATATTTCTTTTATATATTGGTTTATTATTGCATTATATCTTCAATCTTCTTACTGCTACAACATGTACATTCGTTATTATGTGTATTATCATTACAAAATTACCAAGCACTAAAAGAGGCTTCTTTTTCAAATGCATCATTTTTTTACATCTTAATATTTTTTAAAAGAATCATTTACCCTTAGATCAACTATGAAAATTCTAATGTACAACAAATATTGTTTATGTAATTTGATTAAGATGAACAAAATCTATTTTTTTCTGAACGGTTTGTTAAAATTTAATTTTGTTGCTTTAATGTTTTAAATAATATTTTAAACAAAACATATATCTTATTAATTTAATGAAAAATTATAAATCTTTGATTTTTTATTGTCATTTTTAATTATCAATATTATTTTCTTTCTAGAATCCTACAATAAATGACCTCCTTATTGATATCTAATATGTTGCATTGTGCAATAAGAAAAATGACAAATTTTAGAGATCATAAGCACATTCGAAATTGAAGAACATCGTTGAAGAAGTATTTGAAGATAAAAGTGTGGAATCAACATTTAATCATTCAATTTCTTTGTGTAATATGTAAAATGTTGAAATTTTATTTGATTGTTGCCACATGAAGGCCTGTTGGTGTTAGAAAGATTACTAGAAGTACATTGCTATATTGGAATGGTCAACTGATGTTTGTTACCATTTTTCTAATTTCAAGTACAAATTAGAATCGCTTGCTGAAAGACAGGAGAAGCAAAGTTTTAATCTCATCATAACGGTTGTGTTTTATTTTGCTGCTACTGTTCACACTGCTGTTGACAAATGTATTATTACTTTTAAGATTTATTAATTTTCAAAGTTATTTTATGTTGTCCCGTGTAGTACACGGGTTATAACCTAGTATATATATATATATATATATATATATATATATATATATATATAACTTAAAATTTGTGTGGGTGGGGCAAGGCCTACTCTTGCACCTATACAGCTACACCTTTGGGGTGGTGTGCATATGTTATAACATGTTGAGAGAGAGAGAGAGAAAAGAATAAGAAGAAGAATAAAGAAAAAAGATTTGATTGGTTGAATTCTCCGTTGTAGCTCGTTGTCATTACCACGATATTTGCCTTAACAAGATTTGGGGATGGTGTTTTTGATGTTATCACACGGTTATAGGCATGTCACATCAGCTTTAACGACGTTGTGGTGACCCATACCACATGGTCTAAGGCATTATCCTAGTTAGTTGGATGATGTAGTAAATTTATAAGGTCTTTATATTGTTTTAGCGAACTAATAACAAAAGAAAATTATATGTTATTGTTCAAAATACATTAGCTAATGTCTTATCTATCATAAAGTAAAATCTACAAAAAAAAAAAAAGTTTTTCTATTTTGACTCTATTGATTTTGTAATATTTTTATTTTTTTGCAATTTAACCACTGAAACCAGTAAAAAATTGCAAAATAATATTTGTAACCGGTTAGTATTGGATTTAAGGGTTCGAATGCAGAAAAAAAATGGATAACCTTTTTGTTAATAAAATTAAAGTTTAAGAACTTTTTGGAAGATTTTTTTTTATATATACCAAATTTATTTGAAAAAAACCTATATTTATTTATTAAAAACTCAAAATAAAGATAATTTTTTTAATTAAAAAACACAATAATGATAATTTATATATCATTTTTGGAGTTCTTTTTTTTATATTCTCTTTAATAAATATCATTACTACAATCCTAAAGATATCATCTATATTTTATATAACTTAAAAAGACTTTGTTGATTTGTCGCAAGAAATACATTTCTAGGCCAAATGACACTTCATTGTTGAATTTTTAGGTCTTTGGCGTAAAACGTTTACTATAAAACAAAAATTTACCGAAGTTCCTTTCACAATCGAACGACATATCAGAAAATAAAAGTTTATTAGAGGTTGTTATTCCTAAATAGAGTTCTATTATACACACTATATACCCTAGAAACGCATTTCCTACGACAACTCAACAAAAGTCCGTTTTGGTGTTCATTAGTGCCTTATATTTGTCAAAAAAAATCATTTTAACCTTTTATCAGGTTTTTCACCCTCTTAGCCGGTCACCATTGTTATAAAAATCCTCGTATTTACACCTCACCACCACTACACTCTATCACCACCACCACCCCTTGCCACCAAAACGCCATCTTCACCAAAAAAATATTGGTAGCCCCCATCAGCACCATCTTCGACCCTTTTCTGCATTCTTTACCTCCGACCCACCATCATCCACCTACTATTCTTTTTCTTCGCAACCTGATAAAAATCCCAAAATGACAAAACTTACCTAAATATGAGACATTAATGAACACGGTTTTGGACGTAGGATATAACCACACATTTCATGTAAGTAAGTATGAGGGCTTTTATAGAAATAATCCTAATATAAATGCTACAATAATTATAAAAACACATGCTAAATATAATTAATAAGACCTTTGTTGATTTGTCGTAAAAAATGTATTTCTAGGCAACATATATATCATATAGCTCTATTTAGGAATTGTATTTAGATGGTATCTTTATGATTGTAGTACACGATATTACTAAAGAGAATAACAAAAAAATCCCAAAAATGATATATATATATATATTATCATTATTGTGTTTTTAATAAAAAATATGAGTTTTTTTTAGTGAAAGGGATGCAATTCATATCTTTATTTTATGTTTTTTAATAAATAAATAAAAATTTTCTTCAAATAAATTTAGTATATAAAAAAAAATCTTTAGAAAATTTTTTATACTTTAACCTTATTAACGAAAAAGTCATCTATTATTTTTTTATTCATTATATATATATATATATATATATATATATATATATATATATATATATATATATATATATATACTAGTCGTCACCCGCGCAAAGCGGCGGCAGACAAATAATTTTTTTCGGGTTTTGACCATATATTTAATGAAAAGATTAGTTATGAAAAGCAAGAATCTAAGAAACGACATGGACCATTATATAATTTGCCTAAAACTTATTAAGATTTTCGATAACAAATTTATTAACTTTTAATCATCATATATTATAATAACTACAAAACGACAAACACAAAACAACATACATGTAATTACTAATGGTTGAGTTTATAGTATTAACCATGCACCACTTTTTTATACACCACGATTGAGGTATAAACTTCGTCGTCTTTGAACTTGTTTTTAGGATTCAATAATACATTTGTGTTGCCAAGTGATGTCCCTCAGGACAATGCAATATAAAGTTGCCCATGCGATAATACTGATTCAGGTAGATATACACTTACATTCATAATTTATTTAACAACTATTATAGCATTATGTTGTTTTTAACAATGTTGAGGCCGGTTCTCGGTCTTGTCCAGATGTCTAAATGCTCACCCATAATTATACCATGATCCAATTTTAAGGTTTAACTGCCTTTTAATTTTCTCGCGCAAAGCGGAGGCGACAAATAATTCTTTCACCAATTATTTTCATGCGGAAACATGTTATATTTCAAGAAATACAAGACATACACATATTGTTATCGATCAGATTTTGCGGCAACGAATAGTTATAATTTCGTAATGCATAAGAAAAATAAAATTTTACTATGCACAAGTTACACTTATTTATGTAGTTATTTATTTCAAATAAATCTTATTTAATTAAATCAAAAAAATTACAACAAGCCATGGTAACAAATACAAAAACCATAAAAATACAACATGAAAACTTAGGTTTGAAAATAAAATGTATATTAATACATGGTTGATCATAAAAACTTATATTTTATTAGTGTTCTTTTACTTATTTTTTTTAAGTTTGTAGCTTTTTGTTTAATTTAAATGTTGATTAGTGGTGATATATTCAAATTGTAACACCCCAAAAATTCAAGCCAATTTAAAACTTTTTAAAACGTTTAAAACCATTAAGTCATTACAGTTTACTTTCAAAATAAATTAAACATCAGAGTATCCCCAGAATCAATCATGAAAATGTAAGGAGGTGCACGATCACGTCTTTGCCTTCCCGCGATCATCCAAATACCTGAAACAATAATTGATAAATGTAAGCTCGAAGGCTTAGTGAGTTACCCCCAAAATACCAACCCATACTAACAAGAACAAATATCATATCAATACAATTACAAAACAACATGCACAATGAGCCTTCAGCCTGACCGGACCGCCTCGCAGGCCTTCAGTCTATCTGGACCGCTCTCCGAGCCTTCGGCACATCTGGACCGCCTCGTAGGGCCTTCAGCCTATCCGGACCGCTCGCCGGGCCTTCGGTCTGACTATCATACCCTCCTGGGTCTGTAGTCTATCCGGACCGCCCTGGGTATATTGGCCTTTAGCACAAAGCAGGACCGCCTCAACCCAAACCCCCAATCAAACAAGCATGTGTATATACGTATCATACGCTAGCATATATAACAGTCAACCGATCTAACATATCAAATAGCATAACATCATCCTATGTCCAGGATACTGACCTAACCAGGTCACTAACATATGTACAGATAATCATACGGATCCAACAGATCACATAGCATAGCAACATCCTATAACCAGGATACCGACCTAACCAGGTCACTAACATATATACAGATAATCATACGAATCTAACAGATCACATAGCATAACAACATCCTATAACCAGGATACCGACCTAACCATGTCACTAACATATATACAGATAATCATACGGATCCAACAGATCACATAGCATAGCAACATCCTAAACCAGGATGCAATCATAAAGGGCCGACCTTGGTGCCGTAGACCCTGTTGATATAGTGAGGAGAACTCACCTGGCACTGCTGAAGTCCCGCAGGTACACTCCAGCTGCTGATTGACAAATTCCTGAACTGTCAACATCAAACAATACCCAATTAATAATTGGGTTCCAAGCTCAAAGTCCAACTCACACTCCAAAAGCCCAAAAGTCAAGTAATGGGCCAAGGCCCAACATATGGCCCAATTTTACAAATTGGGCCCAGACCTCTACATGGTCTTTCCTTAAGGCCCATCCAATTATTCCAGTCCAATTCCCATGGCCGAATATCACATAATCATAAAGGTCCAATTATGGCCCATCAATGGTCCAATTTTCCAAATTGGGCCCAGACCTTCACATGGGCCTTACCCTAAAGCCCAACAACACAGTCTAGTCCATCTGATCATTCTTGGATGGCCCATTAATGACCCAATTACCAAAGCCCAATGGAAGGCCCAACCCAAAGCCCAATTGAAATTAGGGTTTTCACATGAAATAACGGCTAGGGTTAAGTGTTCCTACTTAACCCATTAAGGACTTAATCCCCTAAGGACTTAATTCATTAAGTCCAATATTGCCTTAGGTTAATTTGCCAATAATTATTATTTAATATTTCAAGTTATTAAATAATCTCGTGTGTGCCGATTAATTCTCAAGAATTAGGGTTTTATGCAATTAGGGTTTTCCAAACCCTAATTAGGGTTTCCTACCCAATACTAGCCCATTAGTCAATTGGTTGGGTTTTTAGGTCAATTAGCGCTTTATTGGACCTATTAGGCCCACTAGAATATCATTAAGCCCATTAGGGTTTTATTTGGGTCGATTAGGGTCCATTAGAGCTTACAAGGCCCATTAGGGTTTCAAGCACCCTAAATGAATCGAACTCAACGAGGCAAGCACACCGCCACCCGACACGGCGGCCGGTGGCAGCAGGAGGCGGCAGCCACCACCATACGGTAGTGGTTAGGATTTCTTTTCATTACTCCTCTTTTAGATACATTTTACAATGCTTCAACCCTAAATAATCACACACACACACACACACACTAATACAAACACACATTCATAGCAACCTAGTGGCGGCCGGTGGTGGTGCATGGCAGCAGCCCCAGCTCGGAAAATGAACCCAAAACCCACCTGAGGTGGGCAGCAGCGGCAACAGCATAATCAGCGGCAACAGCAGCAACTTTGACATCGATGGCGGCATAAAACCATCCCTGATTCTCGACTGATGGAACCCACAACGTCACAAGCAGCGGCTGTGGCGTTTGGGGTAGCAAAATAACAGCGACAATGTGAACGTGAGACGGTGGCGCCGATCTTCGGTGGTCATACGGCTTCCAACAGCGGCGGCGAGGGTGGGCAACCCCCACCGGTTACGAAGCAAATGTCCACGAACAAAAGAAGGGTGAAGAAGACGTGGATACGACGAGGAAGGAGGCAGCGACCTTGTCGTCGTCGGCGAAGGGTGATACGGCAGCAACGTCCTTACCGACATCACGGTTGCGGCGGTGGCTTCGGTGGTCGCTGTGGCGTTTGGATGGCGAGGCAGCGGCGGTAGTCGGCTAGACTCGCCGGATCGAAACACGAATGAAGGGCGTTGGCTGGAGGTTGATGAACGGCGGTAGGAAAGTCCGGAGATGGCGGCGCCGGTGAGGGAGGTATAAGGGTGGGGGAGGTGGCGGCTGTAGATGGCTTCCTTAGGGTTAGGGTATGGACGGTAGTGTTAGGGTTATATACCCCGATCCTTGAAACTTATGGCCATAATAACAAGAATGGTCCATGCCTTCCCATTTTCCTTCAAAGCAAGGCCAAAATTTACACTCCAGCCCCCTGACTCTAATATTCCTTTCAACACAAGTCCAAAGAAGTTGCCAAACATCCCCTAGCATCAGATTTCTATTCATAATTGGTCCGGAAATTACATTTTAACCCCCATTTCCAGATTTTAATACATTTGAGTCCCGATAACAACCACTCATATCAACTTAATATCACTTAAAAGCTAAATTAAAATAATATAAAATACATCTCGGGGTTTTACGGCCATTATTATTTAATTTTGGACAATAATAACATAATATCAAATAGTAATATAATTACTTCTTGGCGTTCCGGATTTATCATTAATTATTCTATTTTAAACGGGATGTTACAACTCTCCCCCACTTAAATTTGATTTCGTCCTCGAAATCGCTTCGTATCATTCCTTACACACCCAACCACTCTAGTAACATGGTCACCATCCTGGGCACACCCTAGCCTTCCCAGGGTAGTCACGACCAGTCTTCGCAAAAGCCCTAAAAACCGCAGGTGAGCGAACTCCTTGCAACAAGATAACATCTACTCGGTCTACAATCTGTTGTCTCGAGATGGTCTGAACCCGTGACAGATCATTCATACTGAATCGTTATCATTGAATCCAGTCCGTTTATCCCTCAACAGGCTACTCAACTTCTGATAGCTCGAGGTTCCCACTATAAAACAGGTTCACATACCTAATTCTCCCTGCAAATCACTTACAATTGGCCAAGGCTCGGCTAATCCTGCCGTAAGTGACTTGTCACTCCCCAATCAACCAGTTATTCCGCCCGTACTAGCAACCTAAAACACAAATACCAATACTGCCCAAAAGCGAAAACCGCCTGCACACTGATCTGCCTGAAGCATTATGTTGCCACATGACTGCTTTCTAAAATCCACCGAGGCTTGCCTGGCCTCATCTCGTTCACCAATCATCTGAAATACCGAATCCCGACCCGGTCACTGAGCTAAAAGGGCTCCCACATAGTTGCCTCACACGACTTCCGAATGAAATCCTTCCCTGGAACTAGTTTCCACTAGTTAACATGCCTCTGCGACTCTAACAACCTCCTGATCCAACCTTTCAGATCTAAGCGTCACATCCTGACGTCACCAAATCCAAGGCTAAAAGTGATTGCTACCTGACCAACGGTAGACTTATATCACAAACGACCTTAAGCAATTCCTCGCTTCCTTGATCTCTAAACTGTAGTGGCGTTCCTACAGTCTTATCGCTGGCGTAACCCTGTCTAATCCCTCTAGGGAAACCCCTAAACCCATCCGTGGATTTCCATATCCTCACTGCTACACCCGAACTGGTGGGTACTACTGTTCCTTCTTCGTCCTAGAAACACGCTCATACTATTTACCGACCTAGCGAATGCTACGGCTACACCCACCGACTTACATCACTTTCCATACGACCCGATCGCTAGTGAATGTTACGGCTACCCCCGCAGTCTTACAAAACTTTCCATACTAACTGATCGTTAGTGAATGCTACGGCTACCCCCGCAGCCTTACAACACTTTCCACACTAACTGATCGTTAGTGAATGTTACGGCTACCCCCGCAGTCTTACAACACTTTCCATACCGGTCGAACACGCACTCGACCTAACACACAACTGAACTTAATTCATGGCTAGAATCCCAACCTGATTTCCCAAATTCTGCTATCAAGCACCGAGAAGACGTAATTCACATGCTGGGGAGTTTTACCGAACTCCCAACTCACACAACTCTCAAACCAAGCAGCCATTAGGGTTGTCTTCCTTCCCGAAAATGATGTGTAACTTATCCCAGTTTCAAAACCGACCCTGCTTCCGCATTCCGGGACGATTCTCCCCCACTTAGATTCAACTAAGTCTTCACAATACATGAAAATTTGAAATTCTCAATCCTTCTCACTTTCCAATGATCGATCTGATGACAACCAGACCTTTCCAACTAGTACTACTTTACTAGCCAACCACAAGTGATCACACACTTCTAAGAACTAGCTGAACACTTCCGGAATCCCAGTGAAACTGACAGTCCCTAATTCTTGAATGATCCCACACTCAAATCTTGAAGTCCAAAATATAGATGCTCCAACTAACATCTCAACAATGAGCTACTTCCCTTGGCGTTTTCCTCCGCTAACCAATAATGGTTACTGAACTACTGAATCCTGACAATTGTGAATAACCATCCTGTGGGATCCTGTCCGCAGACCTCCCACATAATACCCTTCTTCCGAAAGTGTTCCAACAATCCTCCCGCTCTCGACTCTAGAACTCATATCATTCAGGGCCTCGCACCCTGACTCACTCACCAGCTCAATCATCCACAACTGAACTGCAGTAGCTGAAACAACCTTTTCCCTAAACCAGGCTACAACCACTCCCAAGACATAGTCTACAATCCCGAAAGTGCAATAGGTCGCACAATCAATCTTTACCGTCCGATACAAGAGATCAAAAGCGAAATGGACCTCCAAAATACTTATGCCACATCGACCCACCCACGCTTACCAGCGCTAAACTACTGTCGCCAATCCCGACGACCAACTAAACCAGAGCTAGAATACAACCTGATCCTAGGGTCACAAGCCTGCTCAATCCTTCGTGCTCGAAAACTGAAAGGGCACATTCCTTGCCCTAGAAAACAACATTTCAATCCTATCAATTAACCATTCTAATTCCAGCCGCATAACTCCAGTTGAACATAATCATTACTCCTTTTCGGAGTCCCTGCGACTCACACTCCGGCCTCGAACAAAACCCCCGAAGCCTCAAGTCCAGAAACTAATGTACTAGCCTCTCCCGCTCAACCGCATAATGTAACGAGTACAGAACATTCCCTGATCCCAAGTGACTGCAACCCTCTGCTCATCAGAATATGTCCCAGTAACAAGTCCCGGTACTGGAAAGCTCGACCAGCTCCTCCCCTTGTCGTCGTTACAGCTGATATAGCTTCCGCGACAACCGTCTCGACAATGGTTGCATAGCGCTCGCCAAAATACCCAACCATAGCGGTCTTAATAGACCCAAACATCTCCGAAATCTAACCCCGGACAATCTCCCTGATACGATCCTCTTACAATACTGGCCTATCCTGGCTGCCAGCTCCCGATCCTGATCAGGATCCGGTCGCGAAACATCTCGTAATCATCATTCTGATAATACATAAGAAAGATCTCTGGTAAACCTATATGATGACAGGAAACCAACTCCCAACTAAACCCCAGGGGTTGTGACTTCCTTGCTACGCGTATGGGTCTTGTGCTTTCAGTAGTATGGGCCCCTACTACCTTCCACACCTACCCATATTTGTCTCAAGTATCACCACAACACCTTGACAATATACATAAACATAGCGAGCACTCAATCCTCACTCCTAGAGGAATGCTGAATATATCAAAACTGGCCTCCCGACCTCTCACTACTCACCCATCAATGAAACTTCCACCAACCCTGCAGCACTAGTGTATGCTAGCCATACATAACGCTGGACCCTATAGACTTTCAAATATCTAATCCTACCCTAAGCTCCCAATCAAACAAGAACAGAACATAAGGCCAAATCAAACATTCTCCGGCTATAAGATCTTAATTATGTACAACCGTGATACACACACTAAGCAACTACAGTAATGATGTCAATCTCATATAAAGGAAACCCTAGGCTAACATGCATCATGTAATCAGTCAATTCTATCATGCAATTCCTGAAGATCCCTAGCCTAGTACTAGCATGCTGTTCTAACATATCACATAATCAGATAACTGTATGGTATTTTGCGATCTACTTACTGGCTCCGGCTAATCGTACACCCTGCATCCTCCTTTACTTATTTTGAAAACCATTTTAAAATTATTTTGAAATCCTTCCTTGATTTGATATTGGATTCACACGAATGTTCATCCAATTCACTCAAACCAAGGCTCTGATACCAACTTGTAACACCCCAAAAATTCAAGCCAATTTAAAACTTTTTAAAACGTTTAAAACCATTAAGTCATTACGGTTTACTTTCAAAATAATTTAAATATCAGAGTATCCCCAGAATCAATCATGAAAATGTAAGGAGGTGCACGATCACGCCTTTGCCTTCCCGCGATCATCCGAGTAACTGAAACAATAATTGATAAATGTAAGCTCGAAGACTTAGTGAGTTACCCCCAAAATACCAACCCATACTAACCAGAACAAATATCATATCAATACAATTACAGAACAACATGCATAATGAGCCTTCAGCCTGACCGGACCGCCTCGCAGGCCTTCAGTCTATCTGGACCGCTCTTCGAGCCTTCGGCACATCTAGACCGCCTCGTAGGGCCTTCAGCCTATCCGGACCGCTCGCCGGGCCTTCGGTCTGACTATCATACCCTCCTGGGTCTGTAGTCTATCCGGACCGCCCTGGGTATATTGGCCTTTGGCACAAAGCAGGACCGCCTCAACCCAAACCCCCAATCAAACAAGCATGTGTATATACGTATCATACGCTAGCATATATAACAGTCAACCGATCTAACATATCAAATAACATAACATCATCCTATGTCCAGGATACTGACCTAACCAGGTCACTAACATATGTACAGATAATCATACGGATCCAACAGATCACATAGCATAGCAACATCCTATAACCAGGATACCGACCTAACCATGTCACTAACATATATACAGATAATCATACGAATCTAACAGATCACATAGCATAACAACATCCTATAACCAGGATACCGACCTAACCATGTCACTAACATATATACAGATAATCATACGGATCCAACAGATCACATAGCATAGCAACATCCTAAACTAGGATGCAATCATAAAGGGCCGACCTTGATGCCGTAGACCCTGTTGATATAGTGAGGAGAACTCACCTGGCACTGCTAAAGTCCCGCAGGTACACTCCAGCTGCTGATTGACAGATTCCCGAACTGTCAACATCAAACAATACCCAATTAATAATTGGGTTCCAAGCTCAAAGTCTAACTCACACTCCAAAAGCCCAAAAGTCAAGTAATGGGCCAAGGCCCAACATATGGCCCAATTTTCCAAATTGGGCCCAGACCTCTACATGGTCTTTCCTTAAGGCCCATCCAATTATTCCAGTCCAATTCCCATGGCCGAATATCACATAATCATAAAGGTCCAATTATGGCCCATCAATGGTCCAATTTTCCAAATTGGGCCCAGACCTTCACATGGGCCTTACCCTAAAGCCCAACAACACAGTCTAGTCCATATGACCATTCTTGGATGGCCCATTAATGACCCAATTACCAAAGCCCAATGGAAGGCCCAACCCAAAGCCCAAGTGAAATTAGGGTTTTCACATGAAATAACGGCTAGGGTTAAGTGTTCCTACTTAACCCATTAAGGACTTAATCCCCTAAGGACTTAATTCATTAAGTCCAATATTGCCTTAGGTTAATTTGCCAATAATTATTATTTAATATTTCAAGTTATTAAATAATCTCGTGTGTGCCGATTAATTCTCAAGAATTAGGGTTTTATGCAATTAGGGTTTTCCAAACCCTAATTAGGGTTTCCTACCCAATACTAGCCCATTAGTCAATTGGTTGGGTTTTTAGGTCAATTAGCGCTTTATTGGACCTATTAGGCCCACTAGAATATCATTAAGCCCATTAGGGTTTTATTTGGGTCGATTAGGGTTCATTAGAGCTTACAAGGCCCATTAGGGTTTCAAGCACCCTAAACGAATCGAACTCAACGAGGCAAACACACCGTCACCCGACACGGCGGCCGATGGCGGCAGCCACCACCATACGGTGGTGGTTAGGATTTCTTTTCATTACTCCTCTTTTAGATACATTTTACAATGCTTAAACCCTAAATAATCACACACACACACACACACTAATACAAACACACATTCATAGCAACCTAGTGGCGGCCGGTGGTCGTGCTTGGCAGCAGCCCCAACTCGGAAAATGAACCCAAAACCCACCTGAGGTGGGCAGCGGCGGCAGCAGCATAATCGGCGGCAACAACAACAGCTTTGACATCGATGACGGCATAAAACCATCCCCGATTCTCGACTGATGGAACCCACAACGTCACAAGCAGCGACTGTGGCATTTGGGGTAGTAAAATAACAGCGACAATGTGAACGTGAGACGGTGGCGCCGATCTTCGGTGGTCATACGGCTTCCAACAGCGGCGGCGAGGGTGGGCAACCCCCACCGGTTACGAAGCAAATGTCCACGAACAAAAGAAGGGTGAGGAAGACGTGGATACGATGAGGAAGGAGGCAGCGGCCTTGTCGTCGTCGGCGAAGGGTGATACGGCAGCAACGTCCTTACCGACATCACGGTTGCGGCGGTGGCTTCGGTGGTCGCTGTGGCGTTTGGATGGCGAGGCAGCGGCGGCAGTCGGCTGGACTCGCCGGATCGAAACACGAATGAAGGGCGTTGGCTGGAGGTTGATGAAAGGCGGTAGGAAAGTCCGGAGATGGCGGTGCCGGTGAGGGAGGTATAAGGGTGGGGGAGGTGGCGGCTGTAGATGGCTTCCTTAGGGTTAGGGTATGGACGGTAGTGTTAGGGTTATATACCCCGATCCTTGAAACTTATGGCCATAATAACAAGAATGGTCCTTGCCTTCCCATTTTCCTTCAAAGCAAGGACAAAATTTACACTCCAGCCCCCTGACTCTAATATTCCATTCAACACAAGTCCAAAGAAATTGCCAAACATCCCCTAGCATCAGATTTCTATTCATAATTGGTCCGGAAATTACATTTTAACCCCCATTTCCAAATTTTAATACATTCGAGTTCCGATAACAACCACTCATATCAACTTAATATCACTTAAAAGCTAAATTAAAATAATATAAAATACATCTCGGGGTTTTACGGCCATTATTATTTAATTTTGGACAATAATAACATAATATCAAATAGTAATAAAATTACTTCTTGGCGTTCCGGATTTATCATTAATTATTCTATTTTAAACGGGATGTTACACAAATGTTGATTAACGACCAAAGGAACACATTAGAGATGTGGTGTGATGGTTACAATTAAAAATGTTGATTATTGGCTAAAGAATCATAATCATATCATAATCATATCAACGATGTGGGATATGGAGAGTTTATGAAATAAAACCTATATATGGCTTTTTTGTGGATGAAATTTCCAAAAACAAAATGTTTTCATTTTGTCTTATACCCATATAATCTTCAACAATGCATGGTAAATTTTCATTTGACAAGTACCCGACTACAAAAATATAGATCGTTTTTAAAAAACTCTTACCGCTTTGAGATGCCCTAAGCACATGATATCTTCTTGTACCCTTGGGATGACAACGAATCATGCCAAAAAAAAGGTAAGAACGGAGTATGTAGTTTTCTAGAAGTAAATTAAACATTTCTATATTTTTTTTCTAGCACCAGATATTGTATTTATATCATATCGATTACAAACTTATTAGATATGAAAGTGAGATTATTATGTATGGAAAGTATTTTTAAAATAATTTAATCAATAGTACTTACTCAAATCCAAGGAATTATAACCTTAAGGGATTAGAGATTATTTCCATTCCAATTTTCACAATATAAACACACCATTAACATCGTAACTCTACAAAATCGCGTTCTTTCAAGAATGATCGATCTTATTCAATCCAACAAAAAAATATTTTCTTTTTAATTACAATGAAGTGAAAAATTCATCACTTTCCTTATTATGATCCAACATAATTTCTTGGAATTCTCAAATCCAAAGGCTCCATGATTGTTTTTAACTATCAACACAGATGATGACTTCAAACAACCATCCAAGTTCCACTGTTCAGACACGTCAGCATCCTAGACCAACACCAACAAAGCATCAAAAAATTAACAATAATGACTACAAATGGGTAAAGATAAAGAGTAAAGGAAACACATAAATATTGATTTGGAAGGTTATCCTGTTATCATAATCTTTTCTAGTTAGTACTTCAAGTTTAATTGACGTAGGCCAAAACCACTCAACCGTATCTATGCAGCTTTGTGTGTGTATGAGTGAATCCGTTCGTCTGTGTATGGCAAGTAATTTAAATAAATTTGACAAAAAATGAAAGAACATTGTTATCTTTTTTCATTTATTACAGCATTGTACTTTCTTACTTACTTGCACAATGTACTAATAAGAAAATCTATAAAAGTACAATGCTATAGTTGGGTGAAATTACAACAAATTACCAAGAAAGGAAAGCGTTCTGAAACATCCCAAAAATACAGTCTGAAAATTTCGTTTTAAATTAGTAATAAAACCATATTCATCAAACGTCATATAAGAATCATAAACAATGTATCTCAAAATATCATAAGAACTGTCAAATATATCAGAGTATAAACATCCCAGGCTGAACAAATGGTGTGTGCGCTGCAATCTTCCCGAGCTCCTCTTTTGAAAACTGAGTACCTGAAACCAAAACTGAAAACCGTAAGCACGAAGCTTAGTGAGCTCCCCCAAACTACCACATACCATACAAAAACATATAAAGCACATACTGGGCCTTGCCCACTGCATCGGACCAAAGTCCGAACTAACTGGGGCCTTGCCCCCTGCATCGGACCGAAGTCCGGACTAACTGAACATAGCATAGCATAATCATAACTACTAGCATAAACACATATTCTGCATACTACATCAGACCGAAGTCCAGAACACATAACACAAGAACATGCTTGAATCACAAAGACATCAAGCACACTGAACTACTGCATCGGACCGAAGTCCGGAACTACTGCTAACTAAACGGGCCGGTATTGTGGCCGTAGACCCGTTCCTACTGGAAGGAAACTCACCTCACACTGCTGAAGTCCCGTAGACACAATCCCACACTGCTGAAGTCCCGCAGACTCAACCCCAGCTGCTGGATGACAGATTCCCGAACTTTCAACACCAGAATAACACCCAATTACTAATTGGGTTCTAACACATAACTATAAATGCATACTTTGGATAATTACTACATTACCCCTAGCTTGGCTTACCCAAGCCCAAGGCCCAATCCATAAGCCCAAAGTCAACTAGGGTTAAAAGCCCAACATATGGCCCAGTTTTCCAAATTGGGCCCAAGCCTCTACATGGACTTCCCTTAAGGCCCAAATGATCAGTCCAGTCCAACATGTCTCATTCTAGGGGTCCAATATCATACAACCATCTAGGCCCCAACTATGGCCCATCTATGGCCCAATTTTCCGAATTGGGCCCACACCCTCCTATGGGCCTTACCCTAAAGCCCATTAAATTATTCTACTCCATTTGCTTGTTCTTGGATGGCCCAACACAAAGCCCAAGTGAAATTAGGGTTTCACATAAAATGATAACTAGGGTTAAGTGTTTCTTACTTAACCTATTAAGGACTTAATTCATTAAGTCCTTTACTCTACTAGGTAAGTGATATGGAGTGATTTGGGCTTAATACACAATCCAATCCCAATGGCCCAAAGATGGGTCCAATAAGTCTAAGGCCCAATTACTCACAATTAGGGTTTTCTAAACCCTAATTAGGGTTTCCTCTCAAACATGGCCCAATAGGCCCAAAATTAATCTTTAAGCCCATTAGGGTTTTGCTAGGTCAATTAGGGTTTGCTTGAGGGGCACCACCCACTACCACCTCGGGTAGTGGTGGTCAATGGCGGCTCACGGCGGCGGCCACCACCTTACGGTGGTGGTGACTATTATTATTTCCATTATTCCATGCAATTACAATTACAAGGCTTTTATCCAAAATACACACACTAACTAATACATACACACTAACTAACACACACACAGCCACACCATGGTGGCCGGCGGTGGCGCTTGGCGGCAGCCACCATGGCAGCCATGGCGGTTTCTCCTTGAGTTTCTCTGTTCAGCAATAACACACGTTCACGCTCCTGGAACACCACATCACCAGGCTGTGCACTCAATCAGCAAACTTGTAGCGGCACATGGTGGTTGGAGATGACACCCACCACCTTACGGTGGTGGTGGTGGCGGGTTTTCTTCCTTCCCTGCCCAAAATAACGCACATACTACTTCACATATTAATAAACACACACACACACAGCCACCTCTTACGGTGGCTGGTGGTGGCAAAGGTGGCAAAAACGATGGCAGCCACCACCATAAGGTGGTGGCGGTGGGTTTCTAGTCAAATAACTTCCATAGCTACACATTCGACCCGTGGTAGCAGCCTTATGCACAAAAACGACACGAAACCAAGCTCCTAACCACCGACTAGGAGGTTGTGGTCGTCAGAATGAGCAGAAACGGCGATTCAAGGGCTGCCGATACCCACAGCCGGCAAGCACGACGTCAAAACACAAAAAGGACGAAGGGGAAGGGAAGAAGAAGCGATAGATGGCCTTACCGGGAGCTCCCCTTTCGCTCATGATCTTCACATCGACGTATCCCGCTCCCGTAATTGTTCTCGGTGGTTCATCCGGCTGTCCTGACGTCTCCGACAGCAAGGTAGTAGCGGTGGCACTTCAATGGCGGGGGTGGCTGCTTGGCGGCTTATTTGATCGGGAAATCAAATGAAGGAGAAGATATTTGGCGGCTGGGGAGTCACAAGGTGGTGGCGGCTGCTAAGGATTAGGTTTAGGGTTTCGCTTGGGTGATGTTCTCATACAAGGGAGGAATGACGGGTCTTCACCCGTGTTCTTCCTTTAAACTTTTAATTGTTTTAACAAGTTTAGTCCTCCTCACCAGATTCTTTTTCAAACATAGCCCTTAATTTACCATTTCAACCCTGCCCCCTGAAATTCCTTTCAAATCAAGCCCAAGACTTACACTTTAAACCCTGAATATTAGAACCAATTACAACTTAGGTATGAAATTTACCAAACAACCCCTAGGCCTCTAAAATCTCTTCAATGAAGTCCCAATAATTTCCATTTAGTCCCTGCCTTCATAAATACTTACAAAACTAACCTGGAACTCACACTTTTATCCCCCAACTTCTAATATTGTAACAATTAACTCCTCGAGACCAACTCTTATTATTAAGTTATTGATTTTAGGGCTACTATCCGTTCATCAACTTTATCTATTTATTCATTTAATAAACGGGGTGTTACACGTTCGTTGGCAAGCTTCCGAACCACCAAAAACCCACCATTAGTACTTGAAAAATAAATAACAAATAAACAACTAACACTTACCAAAATCGATTATCTAATAGTGGACTCGGTTAAAATAGTATATGAATATGTCGCACACACACCTTGTAAATATATAAAAAAAATTAACCACAAGAAACAATATCATATTTTCATACATTTAAATATGGTTAAATGTATGAAATATCATTTTTCTTTCATTCATTTTAAAGTGCAATGTCACACACATCAATGAACCATTATTATAACAATTTAGTGCCTAAATCTATCATTATTTAGTGAAAATTACATAAAAATAAAAGTTAAGTTACTAAATAACAACTTACGTTAGTCATTCACCCATAATTGTAACAATTATAAAACAATAATGGTTTAGTGAGATCACACTTACCTAGCAGTGAAAATGGAACAAGAGCATTCCCATCAAACTCATCATCTGTAACTCCATTTCCGACAAGGCACCCCTGTATTTTAAAGAACACATAAGGCATAAATTCATACACCAAAAATAACAACAAATCAAGACATAGAATCTATATACCAAACCCCAGCTTCCATACTTGCTTCTTCCTGGTTCGTCCATAAGCATGTTACGTTCTGTTTCACTTTAACTCAAATTGAGGGAAGACATGCAAAGACTAAACCAGAATTCTCATTTTTGGTAGCTATTTTTCAACATTTGAAATGAAAATCATCACCACACATGCACAACAAAATAAAAATTAATGGAGAGATGCTTACCAGTTCATCAAATCACTATCGCCTCCTCATCTTTAATACCATCTTCGATTCAAAACCGGAGGGGAAGAACTTATTGACAAATGATTCAGCCATTTTATGGGCAACTGCTGCCATTAGACTTGGTTGTCTGATTTTAGTTACCCCATTTCAGATAGTCGATTCCACTGGACTTTGTTCAATCATGTTAGCATATTTGGCCATTACGACCTACACCAAAACACGTGTTCACCACCATATATCATGAATGTTAATAAGAATTACATGGTTTAGGTAGTTCCTGCTTAGTTATTTCAAATGACAATTCAATGTAAGCTACACCTTATTAAAGAATCATTAAAAAAATGGAAAAAAAGCACAAAGTTATGTATTAAGCACTGGGAAAAAATCGATCTATACCCTTTGTCTTTATCTTCCATCTTCGGCAAACAGGGTAATCCAAGCTTTATAAAAAGCCTAGATCTTCTTCTTCGTCAGAGTTAATCATTGGGAAAAAGGTTAATTGAACCATTAATAAATGAAACCTAGAAATCAAAAACATTAACTGATTAGATAAAAGAATGTGATGTACTTACTTTCAGATATATATATAAACCAGATGAATCACACAGGAAGAGAGCACATACAGAAATGAAATCCTGAAACCGAAAAAATAAAGCATCAATTACCTTCATTTTTACATTACCTATTGAGATATTGGTGTTTTGTAGAAGAAATCAGTTTGAATTTATCAAATACCGCCTCATTTTCCATAAATCTCAAGTAGAAAACCAAAATCCCTAATTTATGCTCAATAAAAAGAGCCTTTATATTGAAATCAGATGTGAGAGAGAGAGAGAATTTTAGATTTACCTTTTTGCATTCACGATGAAATCAAAAGACCACACATCAGTTGTCTTCCATAGTATCGATTGGTGATAAAGGGCAGGGTTGGCGGAGGACGAAGTTGGAGCGGGGTTCACTGGGCGGAGTGGCAGGGGCGGGGCTAGAGTGGGTGTTGCTGATTTGGTGCCGGCACGCTTAGTGGTCATGGTAACGGCGATTGGGGTGCTCTATATGTGGTGTGGAGATGCACGCCTTGATCACCGCCAACCACCATCATCCACCACTGAAAATTGCAACCCATTACAACCTCTTTAAACCACCGAGACCACCTCCACAAGCCTCCCTATTCCAGCCGACGAACACCTCATCACCATCGAGAAACAAAACCACAACCTTCATCAGACCAAGAAGGAAGAAAAGAAGAGGAAGTGATGGTGCTCTTAGTGTATCGTGGTTGTGAGGGGGTATAGGAACAATGGCAGATTAGTGAATTGTGAATCGAATGTGAATGCTTGAATTGATCGGAGACTGAAATCAATCACAAAGATGAAGTCTTTAATGAGTCGGAATGATTCGACGACAAATAATATATGTTTGCACGGTGGTTTTTTTTTTAGAGATGATTGCATCGGTGGTTCATGGGTTTTCCCATCAGCTGCAACGGTGGTGAAGTGAGCAGATATGGTGATGGTGGTGTGGGTGTGGCGTTAGGCATTTGGGGTGATAAAGTTGGATGAAAGCAGTGATGGTAATAGACGGAAGAGATGGTGAGGATTATGATATGTAAGGGCGATGGACGATGATACATAGTGAGCTGGTGGAGACGATGGCTGCAACATATATATTCTGGGCTAGTGTTTCATTAGGGTTTTAGATAGAGAAAGGGGAACTGTGAAATGATCTGATATGGGAGAGCATGTTTAAAGGAAGAGGGAGAGTCTTCAAATGAGATTCGAATTCAGAGGATTTTGAAATTTGAATTGCCTCCTTATTTGGAGTGCATGTTGACCCGGGAAGATAGGCCAGAATCGAGTTTACATCTTATCTTTCCTAAAGATAGAGATGTGGATAGAAATGAAAATAAAATCCCTTATATATTGCATTGGGTACTTGTATATATTGCATTATTATTTGAACATTAAAATTAAAATATTATTATATTGAGTCTTTTTTGTACTTTAAGCTTAAACATTTGGACGTCTTAAATCTATTTTTAGAAATAGTAAGGTTTGTATAATAATATAGTAATATATATATATATATATATATATATATATATATATATATTAAAACCGGCACTAACCGGATACAATGGTTGTTTTGCAAGTGTTCAATGGATTCAATGATTAAATTACAAAAGAAATAATAAATAAATAAATAAATGGATGATATTTTGTCCATAAAACCAAAATATAAGTATTTTTTTTTGTTTCAGATTTCTCTATCATAAAATACATCAAATATCTTAATACATCAAACATATTACATAATTCAACGATGAACTTTTGGAACTTCTAGCACATTAGCCTCATAGTGAACATCAATAAAAGACGATTAATAAAAGACGTAACTTTTTTCTTTATCTAGGATTCATAAGACTAGAAATTTTGCGATGTATATTAAGCATTCATGATGTCTCCTTTCTAAAATCATAACCATTTAATAGTGTCCCTTTCTTATATCCGTAATTGCATATTAACTTGTATTAATAGTCATAGATTATACGCAAATTCGTAGTACATTACAAGGATTTATGCCCAACGATTTTTTGTAGGTTTCGTGGTCCAAAAATGATCGCTCAATGTCAGCATGAGAATGGGATTTGGAATTTACTTGTTGTGCTTAGATAAGGAGATTAGATTGTGTTAAGGATGAGGTTGAAATTTTGCTTTTAATTATTGGCCAATCAGGCGATAGTAAATACAATATTGCGGTGGAAACGGTAGTGTTGATTATATGTTGGGTGATTTGGAGATTTAGAAATAAGATGTGTTTTAAATCTAATCGGAAAGCACTATGATTTTATTTATGATTTGGTTTCCGAGTTCTTATTTTTATAGTAAAAGAATAGGAATAGAAAAGCTAGTATTTTGTGAGTTAGTTGTCTTAATAACATTTTGAACTTTTTATAATTTCTAGCTTTTTACTAACTTCTTTTTAATTTAATCATTCAATTGTTTAAAAAAAAAATAATAAATTATATTTTATTTCGTATTAACTAAATATCATATTTCATATAAAATTTATTGTTAGTAATTTGAAAATTAAAAACCATATAAATTTTAGTTTTAGAATGATTTGTTATTTTAAAAATATGGATAATATTTTTTTTAAATGAGTTATATATGTATCCACTACGAGTGGCGGAGGCAGTATATAACAAGTGGGGTGCATGGCCCCACTTGATGGTGGGACCATCCTAATTTTTAATAGAAAAGTATATTTTTTTTATGGAATTACATAGTGACACTCCACTTAAAAAACCGAGACACCATTGTTTTTGCTTAAAAAACCTTAACAAGACTTTAAATTTCAGATTTTTTTTCTTATCTTTCTTATTTTCAATATTTTTATCATTATGGACCCCGGTTAATGTTTGCTCTGGATCCGCCACTGTCCACTACTCTACAATCTCTACGTTTAAATCTACTTATTCCGTCAACACTTATATTCTCAATTCTAAATTAAAAAATATTCAGCAACTTTTGATACCACTAAATCAAATGTCAAGTTATAGTAAGTTACAATGATCCTTCGTATGATTATTGTTGGACTTTGTGGATACATATTCAAATCACAAAAATAATGAATTGATTATTACGTGATTTTTTAAGAATATACTTCAACGGTAGTCCAATAATAAATATTTAAAATTAAATAAAATAACCGAGAGAAAAGCCAAAATACAACAAAAGGCATGAAATATCTCATATACACAATCTTTATTTTACGTCTTATTTTTTAAGATATCAATAATAGATTATATTATGGAGTTTAATGATTTTTTACATTATTATTTTATATTGAAAAACTGCAATAAAGTCCTTACATATTTGTCTCATAATCGATTTAGTCTATATATATATTTTTTTATTCATTTAAGTTTCAAATACCGGTAATCTTATTCAATTTTAACCCTTTGACCCAGTCAACAGGTCATCCAACTTTCAAAAATTACATTTTTGGCCCAGATTTCAAAATTTATTACAAATTTGGTCCAAAATTTACACTTTTGGCCTAGATTTTAAATTTTGTTACAAATTTGATCCAAATTTTACCCTTTTTACCCAAATTTTAGAATTTTATTATGAATTCATCCTAACTTTAGTATTTTTTACAACTTTTTTTTCTCAAAAATTTGTTTCTAATATGTTTTTTCTTTATAAAATCATATTTATACAAAAAAAACGTATTTTCACATAAAAATCTTATATTTTCTATATAAAAAGTTTTTTGTATATGAAATATCTAGTTATAAAATAGGTATTTATTAAATATATAAACATGTACAAATCCGTTTTTATAAAAAAATGTATACAAAAGCGTATTTTACAAAAAAAAATGTATACAAACACCTTTCACCTTTATACTTTGAAATTTTATTTATGTTTGGACCGATTTATATAGTATAATCTTTAGTTAATGTATTTAATTTTTTTGATTTAAATAAGTAACCCAAGTTTAACTTATTTATTTAATAGGTTGAATTGAGAACTACATAAATGGGTCAATCTAGCGGCAACCCATTTATCTATAAGGTTGGGTTGGGTCGGAAATATCAACCCATTTAAATAAACAGGTTGGGTTGGGTTGATATTTTCAATCTAATTAATAAATGAGTTGAACCCGAACCCAATCCAGGTCAACCCATTTCCAGCTCTAATTGAATGACAACTAAATTTGCTATTATATTCAACTCTTTCATTGCACTCTCCATTATGGATACTCTTGGTGCTAAATTGATAATATACAAATATCATCAAAATGTATAATTGGTAAAAAAAAAATGAAAAAGAAGAAAGTCACTATATTACCATACAATTTTTATTTTGACACCGAGTTAGTTTTTTTTTCTTAAGACAAAATTGCAAAAAAATGGTCCATATGGTATGCATTTTTTCGAGGTTTAGTCCAAACCTCAATTTTTGTGGCTTCATGGTCCTTTTGAGCTAGTTTCGTTGCATTTTTGGTCCCTCAGAAAACTGAAAAGACTAAAATGCCATTCTGATACATTTTTTATGGTTTTTCTATTTAATTTAAAGTTTTATTAATAAAAATTATGGGGCCCACCTCCCTCCCCCTCTCTCTCTCTCTCTCTCTCTCTCTCTCTCTCTCTCTCTCTCTCTCTCTCTCTCTCTCTCTCTCTCTCTCTCTCTCTCTCTCTCTCTCTCTAAGATTAAATGTATAACCTGATCATCTAAACTTCCCCCATAGTCACTATCACTGAATCCTTTCAAGAGTCTTTAACTTGAGTATACATGAGCTTCTTGTTATTTCCTCTCTCCCTTTCTTCTTCATCTTTCAGATTCAGAAATGAAAATTGATCTTCAGCCAATGCTCGATGAAAGGTTTTGTGTTCATCCCCAAAATAAGGATTATTTCAAAAATGAAAGAGAAGATGAAAGGGAGAGGATTAAAATGAAGAAGAAATGGAGGGATGACGATTGTAGGGGCGATGTTGGGGTTCCAGTGCTCATCTGAACCGTTTCACTTCCTTTCTTCATACTTCTTCATCCTTTCACCAGACGAACAAAAAAATCCAGATGTTTTGCTGCGATTTTGGAGAGCAAAAAAGGAATGCATCCCCTGTGTATGCATGTGTGTTAAATCCAATCACTTAATTGATTTATCCCCTAATCAGAAGGTACCTATAGTCTATTTATCCCCTTTCCAATTTGTGATCTTCAGATTTATGTTTTATATTTTTTACAGAGGTATTTCTACCTCTCCTTCCTCCTTCCCTCTCTCGATATTGTCGTAACCCCAAATGAACGTTGAATGGCTACCAAACAAAGCGGCGACACCACTTCATCTTATGCGTAAGCAGAATCGGGAATCCACCATTTCAGCATCTGGATCCACCACTTCCTCTGTGTTTTTCTGTACATCTTCCATTTGAGAGGAATTTGTGTTTTCTAGGTTTTGAGGTTAAACATCAATGAACATACATTCAAAAAGATTGAATTTTGTACAAAATTGGATTTAATTCGTTTGAGTTTTCTGTTGTACCTTTTGCCTTTCATTGAATGGTCGGATTTGTTTAAAGTTAGGTTTAATTTAATTAGAGGAAATGTAACAAGTTGATATGTTCAAATCTGGATTTCTTAGTTTAATTTCATTTTTTGTTCATGATCATCTTTAACCTTCATCTTCGTTAATACCCAGATTTCCAACATCTATTTTTCTTCGAAGATTTCAATTTTTTTCTGCCATCGATGACTAGATCACCATTTGTTTTGGTTAATTTGAATTTTATATTGATTTGACTAATTTGTTTGGAGCTGGATTTAAATTTGATAGATGAATTTGGATCTTCATTTGTTCAAGGATGACATCTTACACACACACACACAGAGGGCCCTCTCTTTATTTATTAATTATTAATATATATATATATATATATATATATATATATATATATATATATATATATATAAAATTAAAAAAAATGAAAGAAAAATGAAAAATAAATACATGAGGGGCATTACAGTCATTTCAGTTTACCGAGGGACCAAATACGCATCGAAACTCGGCTAAAAGGACCACCAATCCAAAAAAGTCGAGGTTTGGACGAAACCTCAGAAAAATGCATACCACAGAGACCATTTTTGCAGTTTTGTCTTTTCTTAATTATGTCGCTATATTTACAATTTTGTTTCAATATTAACCAAATGACCGTTCTCCATGTTCTGTTAGTAACCACTTTCCCCGAACTGAAATAAAGTCACTAAATTTACCAAAATTTCGATTTTGACACCAAGTTTCAAATTGCAAAAAAAAGTCACTATATTACCCAAAATTTCGATTTTGACACCGAGTTTTTTTTCTCTCAATTATGTCATTACATTTACAATTTTGTTGCAATGTCAACCAATTGACTTATTCAAGAGATGTTATTATGGTTTAGAATCACGATTTATATAAAAATAAAAAAATGAATGTCGGTTTAATGGTTCAAACTCACTTACAAGTCATCACAAAGGGAGTAGTCACCATTTCAGGAGATGTTATTGTGGTTTAGAAGCTCGATTTTTGCAACAAGTAAATGAAGACCCCTACAAGGTCGATTTGTACAACAAATAAATGAATACCCCTAAAAGGTCGATTTATTTGTACAACAAATAAATGAAGATCCATACAAACTCACTTCTAAACTAATTGACCGGTTACCATTAATCTAGCAGGTTACCAAAAAAATGATATGACAATATTATGATGTGGAAGCCATGTAAGATCTTATGTGGTAGGATTGAGTTTCAAAGTCACTTAAAAAAGCTAGCAAAAAGGGTGTATTCACCATTTTAGGTGACACTTTTTATTATAATTGTTTAATGTTTAATTCTCGTCAGAATGTTTCCTCATAAATGACATCTGAAGGTCAATCTAGTGGTTCAAACTCACTTAACAGTAAGTGAAAAGGTCCTACTCATCCTTTCCTGAGATGATATTGTGGTTTAGAAGCTCGATTGTACAAGAAGTAAATGAAGACCCTACAAGGTCGATCCAGGAGATGTTTAGTGAGTTTGAACCACTAAATCGACCTTGTAAGGGGTCTTTATTTACTTGTTGTACAAATCGAGCTTCTAAACCACAATAACATCTCCTAAAAGGGTGACTATATCCTTTTCACTGACTTGTAAATGACTTTAAACCATTGGATTGACCTTCATTTATTTGTTATACAAATTGATCTTCTAAACCATAATAACATCTCTTGAATTGGTCAATTAGTTGACATTGCAACAAAGTTGTAAATGTAATGACATAATTAAAAGAAAAAAAAATCGGTGTCAAAATCAAAATTTTGGGTAATATAGTGACTTTTTTTTTGCAATTTGAAACTCGGTGTCAAAATCGAAATTTTACTAAACTTAGTGACTTTATTGCAATTCGGGAAAAATGGTTAGCGGGTAACAGGGAAAACCGGTCATTTGGTTGATATTACAAACAAAACTGTAAATATAGTGACATAATTCAGAAAAAAAGGGAAAATGACACATAAAGCCTACAAACTTTTTATGGTTTACCCTTTTAGTCACTAAATTTTTTTATGGCTTTATGAGGGAACTAAGTTGTGGGTAACCTGTTCTTTTAGTCCCCTTTACTTGTTTTAGCTAGTTTAGGAGACACATAGACAAAACTTGGGGCCTACCTCTCTCTCTCTCTCTCTCTCTCTCTCTCTCTCTCTCTCTCTTTCTCTCTCCAATGACCATACAAGCTCCAACAAAAGCCAACACAAGCAAAAACTTCTGCAAAACTACATGTTTTCCAAAGTAGATTTAAGTCTTGACCCAAAAGAACTCACGGCTAAAATAGTATTTCCTTTTTGTAGTTTGAAAGTTCTTCATCAGCTAATTGACAATTAGGCAATGAACTCACTCTAAAAAGTCTACAAAGCAACGAATACAGAGCAAATGTGCCTCTTTCACCATTATCATCAGCTTTGAGCACAATGAACACGTATTACAACAAAGGGACTAAAGTAAGAGTCCAGAAAATGAAAGAAAGGGTCCCAAATATTTCTTCATTAGTTTCTGAGTGCTTAATATCTTCTGCAAAAGTGCTTTTTGTTGGATTAATGTCTAAGTCCATAACTATAATTGGTAAGACTTGACCCGACACGGCATGGTCCATTTGGGTTGCATGGCATCATGCATTTGGATAGACTATAATGAGAGAAATAACACTTAAGGTTGGTTAATATATTATAAGTTCTAATATATTAATAAGGTTATTTAATTAGTATTGATCAAGAATTAATTTGGAATTAACTAAGTGATCAAAAGGAGACTAATTAAATATATGAGTTGATTGTGTAAATCATTCATTCTTATATATGTGGGCTTGTGATCCAAGATTCCTTATGTTGGACTAAGTCCATGGGGTGACCCATGGATACTCCATGGAGGTTAAAATCCATGGAGCATAAGGAATGGGTAAAGTTATGAGTTACATGGTGTAACCCTAATAGCCACCATATAAAAGAATCCCATGGCTCAAGAAATCGTGCACTAATGTGTGAGTGTGAGGGCTAGACGATTTCAAGGAGTGTTCAAGTTTCTCTCAAGTTATTCCAAGTGTATTTGGTGTTGTGTGAACCATTTGAGGTGTCACACTTGGGGCACTAGGCACTCAAGCTTCATGAAGACATTCTACATCGAAGAGGTATGTATTCTATCTTGTTATATTTATTATTTTGTATGCTAGATTAGGATAATACCTTGGATGTTCATAATTGTATGTATAATAGAGAAAACATAGATCCAAGGTATTTAGGGTTGCATGTACACTTAGGAGTGTTAGAATGCTCATAACCCAACAGTGGTATCAGAGACTGGTTTTTTTTTCTTGTTATACTTGCAAAAGTAGCTGAAAAATCGAGTTGGATGCATATATTCGATTGTTTTGGCTGGAATTGGACTAGGAACATTACCCTAAGATGTTTTTGGACTTATAAACTTGTTTTTGATGTGGTAATGTTCATGCTAATCCAATTTCTAAGATAATTGTCATAATTTCAAGATTTGTATTAGTTTGTATGTTCATGCTAATTTCTTGAAGATTGATGATTTGAATTATCTTGTTCTTATGAGGTTCTTAGATTAATAGAAAAGTTGTGTGAAATAGTTGTTTTCAATCCATTTTAATCTAAGAGTTGATTCCAAAGTGTGTTTTTGTAACTTGTCCTCAAGTTATATGAAAAGTCACATTTAAGAATCATAAAACTCATAAAAGTTGTGTGAAATAGTTGTTTTCAATCCATTTTAATCTAATTAAATGGTTTTATGACTCCATAACTTGTCCTCAAGTTATGGAGGTTCAAGAGTCTCTTCATTAAATTAAAAAAAAAGTGTAACCTTAATTAGTTCCATAAGTTACAATAAAAAAAAGTTATTTTTTTATTAATTAGTTTAAAGTCTTCCATAACTTGTCCTCAAGTTATGGAACTTGAAGAGTTTTTTTTTTTAATTAAAACTACTTTAAACTCATAAGTTATGGAATTAATTAGTTTTGAATAGTTTCAAAACTTGCCCTCAAGTTTTGGAATTTGAAAAGTTTTCACTTATGAATACTTTAATTCCAAGTTAGCCCTTAGAATTTTAAAAGTTAAAATTCAACCCTTATACTTTATAATATTATAAGTTAATAATATTTATATATATGTATAAGAGTAAAGTCAGTCTTACCGTTAGTAGGCCTCATTCACGAAGCCGGTCTATAAGGGGGGTATAAGGTTACTGCCTATAAAATGGCAGTTTAATGGGTGTCCACTCTCACCCACCGCTTCCTTGACTGGTGGAGGGTCGTTAGCCGAACGGGTAGGACAAGGACTATAATTCTCCTTTCATTAAAAGTATTAATGATAAATACTAAGTAACTAAACTCTTATTAACCCAATCTTAGTTACTTAGGAAAATGTGAATTTGGTGCTAACCCATGAAATTACACTTTACACTTTGCTTAAGTCGTTAGTGGAGCGTGTGTGGTTAACCGGCATACTAACCTGGACTTAACAAGGTAGGCAAAGGGTAACTTAATATTTATCATAGTATCGGTGGAGCGTGTGTGGTTAACCGGCACACTGATTAAGGGGTAAATATTAAGGGTACCAAGTATATTTGCATGGTTATTCACACCTTGTTTTGTGATCCTCGGCATCCCAGTCACAAAACCTGAAGGGCACACTCGAGATTGAAACATGCCTTTGAACAGTTCAATGAATCTCAAAGATCTAGGACTTTCAAATCCAAATAAAACCTAATAAATTATTTCGTTTTTCATGGTGGAAATTGGTGAATCGTCATTCACCTACCTTCAAATATTTTATAGCTTGGATTACGACATCCCTCTTCTAAGTTATAAAATAGTTTGTTGGGTCCTAGCCTTAATATTTCATATTGGGTGTCATATTAAGGACTTTAAATCAACTATCTTGAATATCTCCCAAAAAGATGTCTGGTCTAGACATTTATGATCTTCCCAAATCTCTTGAAACAAGCTTTCCTAAATGAAGATGATGTCCCATGGATATCATACTTCTTTCACCTCCTCCAATTATTCTCCCTAACCCACAAGTTCCTAAAAAGTTTAAGGTCACTCAAGCCCTATTGGCAAGGCAAGGTCTAGGTGTGATCACATCTTGGAGATGTAGTCACATATTGACAAGGCGGGAGAGTTGGGTGTCAAAGTCTTGAGAAAGTTGGTGGCTCAACTACTTTCTAAGTCACATAGTGAGTTCTTTTGGGAATCCTATGAAACAGACTAAGACAAGACCCTTAATGATCTTATCTATTTGCTAAGATCAACTTCCTAAAACACTATGGACATTGACAATGATGACATTGGATATCCAGTAAAGCTCTCTCTTCCCAATGGAAAGGGATCGGCCATAGTCAACTCGGTTGACCCAATGGTAAAGAGAGAGGCGAAGTCTGAGATAGTCCCATTATCAAGGGTCTATAGGTAACTATTGCCAAAGGAAGGGGCATTGGTTACGAAGCTGCCAAATTTACCTAAGGATGTTAAAGTCAATAAGTTTGGCTCTACTTCAGGTAAAGTCCATTGTCTAACTCTATTAAGTACATGCTGATTCTGATCGCGAAGATGGATTTCAATCGCATGGTTCGGTGATCAGAATTTTGGGCTATTACTTAAGAGTTATGATATTTATATTGCTTAGGAATAGATAACAACAAGGTTTTCATATGGATTGTAAGGATAAGTTTTTCCCGCAAAGTTTTAAAATAAAAGAAAAAGGTTTTGATTTTATTTATTTTAAGTATCCTTACAATGGCATTTGTGAAAAGTTGTTGCTTATAAGATTCCATTGATAGCAATATTGGAAAAATGGATTTGATTCTTTCGGTTGTGGTAGTGTCTAATATTACCAAATAAGGAAAGATTCTCATCACCCAAGGTTCAATTGGACCGAAACTTGGAATCATGCAAGTTGTATAGTATGATGAATGAGAACTTTCAGCTTGGAAAATTAAGACTAACTCCTTATGTGAATAAGGAAAGGACTAAGGGATCGAGTACACATTCTTGTGCACTGGTCAAGTCCACCACAAAAGATCAAGAAGACTATTCGTCATGATTTACTTAAGTTCAGTAAATATGGTTATACTTATAAGTTTAAGTATAAGTCTGTAGCATTGGAGAAGTTTCAATGTGAGACAGAACAAATAAGAAGAATCAAAGTATGGCAGAAAGATAAAAGTTTCTCAAATCTGAAAAGATGGGAGAGTACTTTAGTATCATGTTTATGATCATCTTAATGATTAAGATACCATATCACAATTGGTCCTCTAAAGTCATCTTAGTGCATTCTTATGACTAAGAAGAGGAGTCATGAATTTTTGAAATGGTTAAATCAAAAAGATGAGTCATACTTCGTTCCAAAACAATTCTTAGAGTCATACTCCAAGATTGTAACTTGAGTGACATATCTTAAAGAGGGTTTGTTAACACTAGTCAAATGTAAGAGTAAAAGGTTATCTACTCTTGTACATTTGAAATTGGTAAGTTGTGATGTTTTGGATAAAACAGAGACCAACTTAGGCCAATTGTGTAAAGTGTTAGTCTTGATAAAGAATCCGCACTATCTCTTGAATATTTGACAAGGGAGTCTTATATGTCAAGAGGACAGTGGGAGTCTTAAAGCTCTTGAAAGTTTCAAGACTTAATCAAGAATAAAACCTAAAGTCCTTCACTAGCACACGACTTGAGGTTTATAACCTATCGTGTTGAAATTTTTGTGCCTATTCAAGTTGGCTTTGCATAGGAGTTCTGAGAGTTCTCAATTGGTTGCACAACTACTTGGAAGCAATGGCAGGCACCTGAGCTGCCAAATGGCAAGAATTTAAGATTGCACAAGTTTAATCAATATGAGTTTGGATTTGTCACTAACCTTGTCTTGTGATTATGGTTTTGACAAATTCACATGGATAAGAACACATACACTATTAAATCTAAGTGTCATAAGGTTTCTCTCCGATTCATGAAAATGATGGTGAGGAAACACTTTCACTAAGTAGATTTTAGCTAGATAGCAATTGTGATATTTGCATTCTCAAAGTCGTTAGTGGAGCGTGTGTGGTTTACCGGCACACTAACATGGACTTGTGAGAAGTGGCAAAGGTCTAAACAATTGAGACTATGATTACGGCATCCCTTTTCATAGTTCTAAAATTGTTTAGACACACATGTGAGCTATCTAAGAGAGGTGTATGATTTTGATAAAGTTTTATCAAAACAATCTAGTATCAGAAATCTGAACTTTGGTAAGAAAGTCAGCTGATTTCTGAGTACATGTCAAAGCTAGTGGGAGCATAAGTGTTATGCTAATAATCATCATGTTAGTGGGAGCATGATAATTATGACAAAGGTTGCAAGTTAGCAATGTTAATTATAGAAAACAAAAGTTTCAATTCGTGAGGTTGCAGGGGTTGAAAAAGTTGTTTTGCTATAATTAAGGGAGAAGAAATTATACTTCATTTCAATTCTAAAAAGCTTAGATTGAGATTTTAATCGTATTTAATCAAGGATATATATATGAATTTCATGTTGGAATGGCTAAACATAAGGAAATTCTATATATGGGTCCATTATTTGCGTTCTAAAATTCGATTATGATTACGGCATCCCTTTTCATAATCTGAATTTTGAGAACTTGGCAAATTGAAATGGAAATATTATAGCAAAAGACTGGTTTAGTCTTTATGTGAGACATCATGAATCGTGTCCCATATGCTTCGGATATAGGATTGATTACATGTGCTATATTCATCCTTTCTAAAATTTTCCAAATGCCTGGGGCATTATGATGGGAAAAGGTCTAGAATTGGATATGACTAAAATGATTAAGCAATTGTCGAGGACAATCTAAGGTTTACCAAAGATTGGTTGCTCAAGGATAGTTGGAAGTATAATGTTAATTCTGGAAGGACCATATTGACATAATCTGTAAGGAGGCAACTCTTGTTCAGAAGTGATAGTCAAAATGGAATATGGAAATGTTTCAAAGTTAGAAATTATTCAATCTGTGTAAGATTAGGAAACTTAATGAAAGAAGGATGTTTCCAAGGAGCTGATCTCCTTTGGAATGCTCTGTAATGATTGTTGTCAAGTCTTTCTGACTTTGTGCATAATCATTAAGAGGATCAATGCATATAAGTTTAGAATCTAACAGATTTCAGTAAATGGCATGAATTTGGAATTCTTGCATTTGCAGTAAGGATTTGAGACTGTGAAAAGAGGATCATTGGAGTGATGTTCAATTGATCTATTTTACAAAGTAAAGATCATAGACAAACATAGTATGCATACTTGGTGTATGGCATGACTAGTGTTTAGAAAACATAGTGTACATGCTTGGAGCATGGGACAACTATTGTTTTAAATTCAAGTATAAAGTTGATAAAACCGAAACAATGAATAATGAGTAATCAGTATGGTGATAAATAAAAGTGTTTATTTATATTCATAGGGTTTGATACCATATTTGATTCATTTATTCTTGTATTTCACTTTGCATGTTTTGACTTCCAGAATAACTAAGTCGCTCTTCCTAAATGATTAAGTTATTCAAACCATCCACAGTCGGTCATATGTTGGAAGTAGATATGAATCAAGACTGTCATGGGTTGGTTTGTAGAGGTCCAAGTTGGTGGACAAAGTGGTGCTACAACACTCATGAGTGCTCATAAGTTCTGAGTATTGGATTCAACCCGCGCTCATTTGAATCACTTCATGGATTTTATCACGAGTGATCATGAGACGATAATATCTTATATTCTTCAAACCTAGAGATATGAGTTGTTACTATGAGTTGGTTATACATTGATTGCACGAAAACGCATTGGTAACTCGATGTTATAAAACGTGCCTTTGTGTATGATTCAACAAGTAGTAGAACAAGCCATATGAGTCGAAGTTTATCCATTCCTTTTACCTTCGGGATAAAAGCGATATATGTGGGCCCTCGATGATTTAAAGATGATACATGTGAGTGCTTGGCCAAGCCAGGACTGATTTGATTTGTTCAATCAGTCAGTCATCATGAATCGGAAATCGGGAAACAACAAATGGACAGAGAGAATGATTGATAATCCATGTCTCAGTCCATATGATATCTAGAATGGAGGAATATATGATCCCTTATCTAATGGACAAGTCATTGACAAAGGTCAGAGTTCATCGACAAGGTCAGAGTTCGACATAAGCTTTTGAGAGCTACGATTGTTGATCGGTTCCTGAAGTCATACGCAATAATAGTTTTAGACTTATCCAAGTGGGAGACTGTTGGATTAATGTCTAAGTCCATAACTATAATTGGTAAGACTTGACCCGACCGGGCATGGTCCATTTGGGTTGCATGGCATCATGCATTTGGATAGACTATAATGAGAGAAATAACACTTAAGGTTGGTTACTATATTATAAGTTCTAATATATTAATAAGGTTATTTAATTAGTATTGATCAAGAATTAATTTGGAATTAATTAAGTGATCAAAAGGAGACTAATTAAATATATGAGTTGATTGTGTAAATCATTCATTCTTATATATGTGGGCTTGTGATCCAAGATTCCTTATGTTGGACTAAGTCCATGGGGTGACCCATGGATACTCCATGGAGGTTAAAATCCATGGAGCATAAGGAATGGGTAAAGTTATGAGTTACATGGTGTAACCCTAATAGCCACCATATAAAAGAATCCCATGGCTCAAGAAATCGTGCACTAATGTGTGAGTGTGAGGGCTAGACGATTTCAAGGAGTGTTCAAGTTTCTCTCAAGTTATTCCAAGTGTATTTGGTGTTGTGTGAACCATTTGAGGTGTCACACTTGGGGCACTAGGCACTAGGCACTAGACATTCTATCTTGTTATATTTATTATTTTGTATGCTAGATTAGGATAATACCTTGGATGTTCATAATTGTATGTATAATAGAGAAAACATAGATCCAAGGTATTTAGGGTTGCATGTACACTTAGGAGTGTTAGAATGCTCATAACCCAACACTTTTAACACATATAATGGTGATGTGCTTAAATCTCCACAAACAACACCCAAACTTTGATACACCAATGTCAAAACTGCCCTCCATGACTGTTTCTGTAAAAATCAAAAGAAGAAAACAACACAAAAATTCAAATGTATTCGAAGAACCCCTAAATCAACAAATTGTAGCATATAAACATACTGATCTTACCCTTATATGATTTTGACGAGACTCAATTTCCAGATCCATGATAAGTAGCTTCAAATCGCCAACGATGCCGGTTTTAATTTGATAAGACGAAGACCCATTTAGGAAAAAGTAATCAATTTTGATAAGACGAAGACCCAATCGAAGAAAAGCAGCAACAACAGTTATCGATCAAGGAGTACACCATTGATGCTTTGGTTGCTCGAGGAAGGAAGAAAATGAAAGCGACAGTAGGGCTATCGTCGATTGCTTTGGTAGCGAGGGCTGCTCTGGCAGCTCTTGGTTGTCTCTCTTCTATCCAGCAGAAAACGCGAAGAATAAGGGAGGTTGAAGCATATCGAAAATAGCATAGCATGTGGGGTGTTTGGTTTTTGAGCCTCGACAAGAAGAGAACTCGTGGTGATTATCGAAAAACAACACCTTCCACCATGAGAGAGAGAGAGAGAGAGAGAGATGTGGGTCTAAGAGTATGGGAAAATTCAAAGTCAATATAGGAAAATTGGTCAACAAATGTCAATGTGTCAAAGAGGTAACCGGGTGACCCCTTCACTTTGGCCAAAAGGATGTAATCGACCCGAGAAAAACGACTTCGTTCCCTCATAAGGCCACAAAAATTGTTTAGGGACTAAAAGGATAAACCCTAGAAAGTTCATAGGGCATTCGTGTCATTTTCCCGAAAAAATAACTCAGTATCAAAATCGAAATTTTATGGAAATATAGTGATTTTTTACAATTTTCCCTTTTAAGAATCTAAAAAAAATATTTCAGCGGAAAAGTATATTGATGATTAGTTCCTAAAAATAAATTAATTAAAAACATACAAATGAAAACTTTGATGATCGAACTTCGAAGCTAGAATAATAATAAAAAAAAGAAAAAAAAAAGGAAATCTAAAAAGAATCAATATGAGCAATGGAAGGGGGACACCGTCGCCTTGTGGCTGCTAATAGAAAGGGATATTTCATTTGATTTGTTGTGTACAAACATTAAATGCAAGAAATTGATTCTCAAATTAAAACTTTAACTTTTGTAAGAACATCTCAATTTTATAGGGTTTAATTTTAGTAGCAAAAGGTAAAATAACCGTTTCATGTTATGGATAATGTGGTGGAGATGATATTAATTTAAAATTTTAGTTTGATTTTCGTCAATGTTTTATAGATTTGAACTCTGTAAATGTTTCTATGGCCTTGTTATAATACTAAGTATAGCTTATAGCTTATATAGGTTTATATATGTAAAATTTTGTCTTGAACTCTTGATAAAAACAAGTTTGGATACAAAAGTCCGAAAAAAAACATTAAAATATAAAATTATATGACCAATCAATTTGTTATAATTGACGTCTAGTTGCTATCCCAATTCGTTAAAAATGGGGTGTGACCATTAATGGACTATGCCCATGCTCTTTGCCGTTCATACACTTTCCATTTTGGCCACCAATTCTCATATTTTTGCAAATTTCCACCACTGATTTTGTAACATTTTCTCCTGCTCACAATTTCAAGCAAAAATTCAATAATAAGAATACATTTTTAGAATATTAAGTCGTCCAACAAAATATAAACTGTAACCTGATCAAGTTCTCAAAAACAATACAGTAACTATACGAAATGTCTTATAGTCAAATCGTTGTGACTACAAGGCAACTTTATTTTTATAGAACGTCAAAAAATTGTATATTAAACAATTAATAAGAAGCTAGAGTAAAACATTACAAGGACAAGGCCATGCTAATAAATTATGTATATACTCATGATTTTCTTTCGGAAAAATGACTTAAAGACCAATGAAGTTTCCAAATCGTTCACATTACCCCAATTATGTTTTAATCGTTCAAGAAACACCAATAAAATTAATGTTTTGTATAAAAAAGTCAAATGAAGTTACCTATTTGTTCAATTCATAATAAGAGTGACCGGCATCTGTGGGTTAAAGTTGTTTGTTTACCGGTTTATGGAAGTGATCAAATGAAAAATGTGACATGGCTTATCAAAAATAATTACATGGAATTATTAATGCCAGAAGGGTGAAATCATTTCACCAAACTTACCCAACGAAGGTGAAAACCGAACAGAAGTCGATCTAGGGTTCTCAGACAAGGGTGAAATCTATATCTAGGGTTCTTACACAAGGGTGAAATCTACAGAAGGTGAAGGTGAGATTGTTTTTACAGAAGGTGAAGGAGAGTTCGATGAGTGTGCAGCAAGCATGTCTGGTGACTCCCTTAACATTGATGTCCACCACAAAGGTGTTTTTTCTCCTAATCCCTTCGTTTACTTCTGTAACATCCCGATTTTTAAGTATTTACCTTTTAACCCCTTAGTATGAGAAGTGATTGCATTTTGGTCTCTTGTGGCATTTTGGTCATTTTGGACAGACTTAATACGTTGGACGTACTAGGGAGGACCTTAGTACGCTGGGCGTACACCGCGTATGCAGGGCGTACGTGATAGATCCTCAAACCCTAATTTTTAGGGTTTGGTCCATATATAAGCATCATTATCACCTCATTTCTCATTCCCTCACCAACCTCCACCTAAGAAAACGTCCCTCTTGCTAACCCTAAGTGAGAATAGTGTATATTGAGCTCATCTTTGTGTTTTGGTGTCATTCTTGAAGAAGAAGAAGGTGGTGGGAAGACCTTGAAGCTTGGAAGCAACTTAGATCTGGGATTTTCTCCTTGCTAGCAACCTCCAGGAGGTAAAAAGCTCCTTGCTTGATCATCCTATCTTGTAGATCTATCCATTTCTTCATTTAGGGCATTTTTGGTCCCAACCAGAAGGGTGAAATCATTTCACCAAACTTACCCAACGAAGGTGAAAACCGAACAGAAGTCGATCTAGGGTTCTCAGACAAGGGTGAAATCTATAACTAGGGTTCTTACACAAGGGTGAAATCTACAGAAGGTGAAGGAGAGTTCGATGAGTGTGCAACAAGCATGTCTGGTGACTCCCTTAACATTGATGTCCACCACAAAGGCGTTTTTTCTCCTAATCCCTTCGTTTACTTCTGTAACATCCCGATTTTTAAGTATTTACCTTTTAACCCCTTAGTATGAGAAGTGATTGCATTTTGGTCTCTTGTGGCATTTTGGTAATTTTGGCCAAACTTAATACGTTGGACGTACTAGGGCAGACCTTAGTACGCTGGGCGTACACCGCGTACGCAGGGCGTACGTGATAGATCCTCAAACCCTAATTTTTAGGGTTTGGTCCATATATAAGCATCATTATCACCTCATTTTTCATTCCCTCACCAACCTCCACCTAAGAAAACGTCCCTCTTGCTAACCCTAAGTGAGAATAGTGTATATTGAGCTCATCTTTGTGTTTTGGTGTCATTCTTGAAGAAGAAGAAGGTGGTGGGAAGACCTTGAAGCTTGGAAGCAACTTAGATCTGGGATTCTCTCCTTGCTAGCAACCTCCAGGAGGTAAAAAGCTCCTTGCTTGATCATCCTATCTTGTAGATCTATCCATTTCTTCATTTAGGGCATTTTTGGTCCCAACTATGATGATTCTTGAGCATGGCATGCTCTTAATCGGATAAGTCGTCCTTTCAGACCTAATGAGGGGTCTTGAGTCATAAAAATGTGGTCTTGATGATTAATTTTTCCCCATGCATGCTCTAGATGGTCTTAAAGTGTTAAGAAATTGGGAATTTGTGTATTAAGCACTTAATGGGCATGCAAAGTCATAAAGTTGGAAACTTTATGACTCTTAGTGGTATTTTGGCATTGGATCTGAAATTGGGACGTGAGAGCTTAATGCATTAAGCTCTTATTGAAGAAAAAGGAAGTCTGAGCGTACGTCGTGCGTAACGTGGAGTATGCAGTGCGTATGGGGCGACCGCCCGACTCCGGTCAAAGCGTGTGTACGCCCAACATAGGAGATAAGTACGCCCCGCATACTTAGCAGAGTGGACCGATTTGACCTGTTGACCTTGATCGTTGACTTTGACTTTGACCAAGGTTGACCAAGTTTGACTTAAGGGTGTTTTGGGTATTTTGAGCTATCGTTGATTCTTGGTCTCTGTCTGTTGAATAAGTGATTTGTAGAGCCGGTATTCGGAGCAGTGTATTGTCCAACTATAGTCAGACTGTGAGGTGATTTTTCCTCACTGTACCTGTGGGTCGAAGGCAACAATGTCGACCCACTAGATTATTTATCATGGTCAGGATAGTGATATGATAGTTGTAGCTGTTCAGTAGATCCGTATAATTATCTGTATTTGTTGGCTCTGTGTTTATGTTTGTTTGTTGCATACGTCGACATGTTGTGTTGGGTTGAGGCAGTCCCGCTCTGTGATGTAGGCCAAGATACTCGGGGACGACCAGATAGGCTGTAGGCCCTGCGAGGCGGTCCAGTCAGGTCGACGGCCCGTGGAGCGGTCCGGAAAGGTTGTAGGCCATGCGAGACGGTCCAATCATGCCGAAGGCTCGTAGAACGGTCCAGATAGGCTGTAGGCCCTGCGAGGCGGTCCAATAAGGCTGTTTGTTCATATTGTACGCTTGTTTGTTGTGGTGTGTTAGTACTTTGGGGGAACTCACTAAGCTTTGGCTTATTGTTTTAGTTTATGGTTTCAGGTACTTCCGAGGATCATGGGAAGACGAAGGCGTGATCGTACACAGCTTCCTGTTTTTATGTCTGCGGGTCTTGGGAAAACTCTGATTTGAAATAATGCTTTTGAAACAATGACTATTTTTGCAAACAATGTTGATTAATGGTTGCTTTTGAAAATTTTAAATTTACTATGATTCTGGAGCGTTACAACTTCCATCCTCATAAAGTATCTGTTACGAGGCTAGATGTACATAACATGGATTTCAAGGTATTCAAGACCTATCTCCAAAAATTGATCAACAATAGATTTCGGGATGTGTATTATTGTCTTAAAAATCGGTCCCTCGTAGATGGGTTGAGGGAGCTCAGGGATGAAGATGACTACGTTAGGTTCCTTGATGTTGGGTTTGATGATGACAATAATCAAATCAGCATCTACATTGATGACTATCACGAGCCCATACTAGATTGAATTGAAGAAGAGATGATCTATCGGTGGACCATGAAGATGATGATGAGGAAATTTAGTGGCCGGAATATGTTGATCCTTTTTTGTCCTAGACGAATCTTATTCCAGAAAGAGGCATAGAGGACAAAGTTGTTGATAAGGTAAAAAAACATCCTATTCACGATCCTAACCAAAAATGGGACACTATGAGGTCTGAGTTAGGTATGAGATTCTCTAATCGAGACGAACTGAAACACATGTTAACAAATTATGTTGTGTCTAAGGGTTATGCATTATGGTATAAAAAAATGAGTCAATTAAATTGTTAGTGAGGTGCAGTAAAAATGAAAAAGGGAATCCATCTTGCCCTTTTAGACTATGGGCTAGTCCCATGAACAAGGAAAATTCATTCATATCATGTCACTAATTGATGAACATAATTGTGCTAGACAACAAAATTTGGGGTGTCTTGTCACGTATAAGTGGATTTGCAAAATGTTAATACCTGACATTTTGGAAATGCCTCGGTTTAGCTACAGGAAAATGGTAGAAGTAGTTAGGAAAGACTATGGTCTGAAGGCAAGTCTTAGGTGGTGTAGAAATGCCAAGTACTTTGCACTAGATGAGATTTCAGGCAGTTTGGTAAGCCATTATGAGAAACTATGGAGTTATGGTGCTGAGTTATTGAGGGCCAATCTTTGTTTAGTAGTCACAACTAAGACAAATCATATGCTTGATGTTACACACTACTTCAAAAGGATGTATGTTTGCCTGAAGTCTGTCAAGGATGGTTGGATTGAAGGATGTAGAAGGGTAATCAGTGTTGATGGTTTTTTAAGGGTATTTGCAGAGGTGAGTTGTTAACAGCTGTTGGTAGGGATGCAAACAACCAAATGTACCCTCTGGCATGGGATGTTGTGCTAGTAGAAAACAAGGAAACTTGGAAGTGGTTCATAGATCTTCTACTTGAGGACATTAAGATGGGAGATGGTACGGGCCTTACAATTATTTTGGACCAGCACAAGGTGTGTTTTAGTTTACTTTTACTTAGGAATTTATATGTTTTTTTAATGTAACTTACAACTTAAATTTGTTATCACCTTGTAGGGTTTGATGGAGGCAATTAAGGAAAGGACACCATCATGTGAGCATAGGAATTGTGCCCGACACATCTTCTCCAACTTTAAGAAGAAGGGGTTCACGGGTGTCGAGTTTAGGAAGTTATTTTGAAGAGATTCAAAGGATACAAGTAACTCCACTTTTCGCTCTTACATGAGGGAAATTTGTATAATTTCCACAGAAGCTTATGACAACCTGATAGAAAGAGACCCGAATACATGGTGTAGGGCATTCTTTGAACCTGAGAGTTGTTGTGATGTCGTAGAGAACGATATATCTGAATATTTCAATGCAGCAATCGTAGAGGCCCGGAAGAAACCCATGATAACAAAAATGGAAGAAATCAGGGTGTACGTGATAGAGAGGATGTACAATCAAAAGCTTAAGGGGCAAAAGTGGGACTTGGAAATCTGCCCCTTTATTAGAAAGAGGGTTGAGAAGACGAAAGAACAACAAAGGTATATTCTTGAATCACAAGTGATTTAATATGAAATAACTTACCTTCTTAATATGATTTCATAACAGCTATTAGGATGTTGTTCCAAGTGGTGAGCAATAATATGAAGTGAAATTAGCCCATGAAGTTTACGCATTTCACCTTGAACATAAAACATGTGGTTGCAGAGCCTGGCAACTTAGTGGTATCCCTTGTATGCATGTCATTGCTGCAATATTGTACCTGAATGGAAATTCAGAGGACTGTGTAGCTGTGTGGTTTAAAACAAGCATGTTTGGAAGTTGCTATAAATATCTATTCAAACCAATTAATGGAGCTAACATGTGGCCTGATGTTCCATGTGATCCTATATTACCACCTAGGCGTAGGAGAATGCCAAGAAGGCCCAAAGTAAACAGAAGGAAATGTCCTACAGATAATGAAGGAAGGCATACAATTAACAAGAAATGGATGTCTATCTCAAGATGTGGTAATTGTCATCAAAAAGGACACAACAATAGGCGATGTCCGTTGCCCACAGAAGGTTGATTTTTATTTTCATTGTTCATTCATCTACATTTGTATAATAATAAGCTTATTTGTTTTAAAAATGCACCAGATAATATGCACAATGAGGAACTAACTGTTGGTGAAGAAGGTGATGTTTATGGTGAATTTGATGCTGAAGTTGATGGTGAAGTTGACCACCATGAAGCTGATGTTGAAGACCACCAAGAAGCTGATGTTGAAGTTGACCACCATGAAGCTGCTTTTCAAGATGAAGCTATTTTTTATCAGCATGAACCTGTTTTTTATGAGTATTTTGTTGCCAACAAGAGACGATTACCTTATGATAGGATCATAAAACTGAAGTTAAGGAATAAGGTGGTAACAAAAGATGGAAGTGTGGAAAGTCATGAAAATCCAGTTACTTTAAACTAGGATAGGTGTTTTTATTAGGATTATGTTAAACACTATGAAATGACACATCTTTTGGTGCTTAGTGCACATCTTTTGGTGCTTAGGCTTGTCTTTTGGTGCTTAGGCTTTCCTTTTGGTGTTGTGCACATTTTCCAACATTTAGTGTCATGTGCACATGCTTGATTATGTGGTTTAATTATGCTTAATATGTAGTTTAAATGGTTTATTATGTACTTTTTATGCATATTCTAAAAGTTTACCATTTTGCTCCTGCTGTTAAAATTGGTAAAACAGTTTTGTGGGGCTTGTTGTGTGGGTTTGTTTAAAACAGTTTTGTGGGGCTTGTTGTGTGGGTTTTTATTTGGTTGTATAACTTTTATGTTTCTTTCGTTGTAGTGACGTGACAAACGATCATGACTATGAAAACTTTCGACTAGAATTATTTCAGTCCACTACATGGGAATGGAGGGACCTTGGTAATATTCGGTTACCATATTTTGTTCATCTGGTATCGGACGAAGCAATCATAAGTAAAGGTGTAGTTTACATCTTATTATCAAACTATAAAATTTTGCAGTTTGATGCATATTCTGAAGAATATGTAATCATATTCTCACCTTCTACAAATATAAATTACATGTCGTATACATCGAGGCTAATAAAATTTGAAGGAAAGTTGGGATTTTTTTGTCTGAATGGAGATCGTATGTGGGGTATTTGGGTTCTCATTCGTAATCAGTGGGTTGAAGTTGATGTTCTTAGCATCAATGCAGATGCACATGAATGGTGGGATTATCGAAACAATGAACTTTCTTTTTTTACAGGAAAAAGAATTGAGTGTGTTGTTCCGGTTCATCGTTGTCATGAAGTCTTTTCATTTTGTTCCGATTATGAGACGATAACTATGCCAAGAAGATTTATTTGATTGTATTTATTTGACATTGAATTGATTAACCGTTGTTTATTTGTTGGGTTTTATATTTTAAATATTTTGTTTTCATTTTATACTTTGTTTTTATTGTAATTTATAATTTCAATCATCAAATTATGTTGTTTTATGTTATATGATCTGAAATTATTTGTTTATATATGTGTTGAAGAAGGAAACCAATTATTTCCATTTTTAGGTTGTAATGACTAATTTTGTTTGAATATATCTTTCAATTGCGGTTTAATTGTAGTCACAACAATAACCTATATTTATGTATGTTATTATTGACAACTTGGGGACTACATTTATGAAAGTAAAAAAATTTGTCTTTAATGTTAATGTTTGTTTTACATGCAAGAAGTAACAAGCTACTTTAAAGTTAAATTTATTTTTACTTAGGTATTTTACTTTGCAAATTATTGTTTCATTTATATGTTTAATATACCATAAATTTTATTCTAATTTATGAGTAACTACACTTTAGTTAATTTTCCCGATCATTAATTTTGCTTTCAAATTTGTACATGACCTAATGAGGGTCAACCCTAACCCATATGAATTAAAAAAATTAATTTTATATATTTATTATAAATTTATATATAAATTTATTTTTTTGTATGCTAATAAAAAAAAGCTACTATGGATATTACATTTAATTAATATTATAGATATTGATGTAAATACTATATTAATTTATAATACAAAACGGGTAATCATTGTCGTAACCGTCGTTCAAAATCTACGTCCCCTGTAGCCTGCAATTAATCGGAGAAGTGATGGCCTCAGTCGACGTCCCTTCACCTCCGAACTATGATCCTTTTAAACCCTTCCCTTATGTCAATTTCGTCATTCTCACATATTCATTACGTTACGATAACTTCGATTTCTTGCTCTTCCTCTTTGAAAAAAACTTCCACGATCAATTTAATCGACGATGAATGTTGATTCGTGGTCACGTCCGAACTTCCAACTATGGAGTGTAAGCGCCGAACCACCAACAATCAAACCATTTGTAGAATACGGGAAGGCAAACGAGAAGAGATTCACGATTCGTGTTGTTCATGGTGGGTTCTTTACAGACTACCCAGGTAAGGCGTATCAGCAGACAAAGGTTCACTTTATTTCTCATGTCAACATCGATTTAATGAAAATTGAGATGCTTGGTCATTTTTCTAAAAGCCTTGGGTATACAAGTTTGGGGAACTGGTATTATATGCCAACCGAAGAAAACAATGGGTTGTCAATGATTGTAATTCTAAATGATGAATGTTTGGGACCCTTCAAGTCGATAGTTAGGGCACACAAATTCAGAGAGATTGAACATCTCTATGTTGAACACAGGACTGTGTTTGTTCCAATCAATTTCCCACACGTTTTGATGTACTCACCATCCAAACGTGTTGAGAAGCTTATTCACATGTTTGTCACAGAACATCCAATGGCAACGGTTGATGATGGAATAGCATACATCAACCATATGCTAAACATCACCATTCCAAGACAAAAAATGGAGGATGCTATGGACATGGCCAAAGAGAATGTCATAGCATGGAAAAACATATTGTAGGTGAACTATGTTGAATGCCTTTTTGTGTTTAATACAGAGTAAACATGATACTCTTTTTTGTTGTAATTAGTATGAAACTCTTTTATGTTATGTAATGTTATATATTATGTATTTATGTGATGTTGTTTTGATTATATATTATGTCTATATTTAATGAGTTGTATGTTTTTTTTTTAATTATAGGGAAATTATAGATGATTTTGTTGTTTATGACCAATTCCATTTGGAGATATTTCATTCTGTTACATTTGCATGCATGGATATTGGTAATATACTATTACCATGTTCTGTCTGTCCTGTTTCTAATGAAGCAATCGTATGTGGAGGTGTGGTTGACATTTTATTATCAAATGGTGACATTTTGTGGATTGATGCATATTTGGAAGAATTTTTAAAAATTTATCCACCATACTGTAAATTATAGCATCATACTTTACATTGTAATTCTTATTTACAATAAAAAGGTATGTTTTTTTTTGTTATTGTAACATATTCGTTATTCGTTATAATGATTTTGGACGGTTTTACCCCTCCTGCATCTTTTCTGAAATTGGACCGTTTTACCCCTCCCCCATTTGTATTGAAATGATTAAGGGTTGTCAAATAAAACATGAATAAAAAAATATCATAACTTTTTTTTATAAATGTTGCTACGTTTGAAAGTATGTTGCTTAAATACTTAAATCTTTTAACTTTATTTACAATACATTTGTTGGATATGTACAATTGTTTTATACTGTAAATTATAGCATCATACTTTACATTGTAATTCTTATTTACAATAAAAATGTATGTTTTTTTGTTATTGTAACATATTCGTTGTTCGTTATAATGATTTTGGACGGTTTTACCCCTCCTGCATCTTTTCTGAAATTTGACCGTTTTACCCCTCCTGCATCTTTTCTGAAATTGGACCGTTTTACCCGTTCCCCCATTTGTATTGAAATGATTAAGGGTTGTCAAATAAAACATGAATAAAAAAATAACATAACTTTTTTTTAAAAATGATGCTATATTTGAAAGTATGTTGCTTAAATACTTAAATCTTTTAACTTTATTTACAATACATTTGTTAGAGATGTACAATTGTTTTATATTGTAAATTATAGCATCATACTTTACATTGTAATTCTTATTTACAATAAAAAGGTATGTGTTTTTTTGTTATTGTAACATATTCGTTATTTGTTATAATGATTTTGGATGGTTTTACCATCCTGCATCTTTTCTGAAATTGGACCGTTTTACCCCTCCCCCATTTGTATTGAAATGATTAAGGGTTGTCATAGCATAATGGTTATATGCAAGAAATAACAATGTTCTTTCATTGCTTTGTTTATCATAGCATCCCACTTTCATTCTTCCTATTAAATCTTTTTTACTTTGAAAATCTACCAATCATATAATGTCATTCAAATAGAAATGAATTTTCATTAACAGATTGATAATTGGTTTTAATGATATTGGACCATTTTTTCCCTCATGCATTGTTAATGATTTTAATCGTTTTACCCCTGCTTGTATTATCAATGTTTTATGTTACAGGTCATTTAGAGTTTTTCTGTAAAAAAACAAATAATAAAAAAGTAATTATGTTATTTATTTATTATTTAAGCATTATAGTTTAAGTTATAGCATCATACTTTAAATTTTAAATTTTTTTTACAATAAAACAAATATGTTTTTTTTTAATGTAACAAATTCCTAATTCGTTTTAATGATTTTGGACCATTTTACCCCTCCTGCATATTTATGATTGTGGACTATTTTACCCCTCCTCCCCGATTTGTATTGAAATGCTTATGGGATGGCAAATAAAATATGAATAAAAAAATAGCATAAATTTATTAAAAATATGATACTATATTTGAAAGTACATTGCTTAAATAGATAAATATTTTAACTTTTTTTACAATATAGATGTGAGTTAACTGTTATTCAACGTTTCTTGGATATTTACAATCGTTTTATATATGTAATTTTCAATATTTCATCATTAGGTGAATGCAGTTAGAAATCTTGAAATCAAAATACATGTAATATTTTTGTACGAATATAATGGATACCTTTTTTGTTTTAAACATTCTGTACCATTTTACTCCTCCTGCCTAATTTTTTTGGGACCGTTTTACCCCTAATTGCAGTTTTAGTGTTTTACCTTATATGTGGTTTTCAATTTTTGTTGAAAAAACACAGATAATAAAAAAAAATTATTTAACCAAAAATTTACTTTGTAATTCGATTAAGCAGGTAGAAAGGTTTGAGATGTAAGATATTTAATGAGTAAAAGTGAAATGATACGTGTTGGTTTTTTCTTGCTGTTTTTCATCTATTATTTGTTAAATTAAAGGTTACTTAAATCAATTAAAAAAACGGTTGAATGCACTAATAGAATTATCATTGTCAAGGTTATTGGAGTGTAGGAACCATGTTATTAAAGTTGAGGGTTAGTGGGTATAACCGTTTCTTATATAACCCATTACACCCGATTTTGCTTTGCATAATGATTCGTACTATTTAAATGTTTTAATGAACTGTGTCCATTTTATGACATCGAAACCTTCTGTGTCTCCAACTCTCCATACGTTTCTTCATTGTGGTTCAATTACTCGGGTTTTCTGAAATTGGAACACATCTAAGGGTGATACAAGGTTTCAAGTTCATATTATGTATTACTTTCTTATTTTTAATGTTTGTTTATATGTTGTTAAGTGTGATATACCACAAAATTTATTTGATTTTGGTGAAATTGGATAAGTTGGATCGTTTACCCATTTAAATATTTTATTGCATTTTCAACTTTATTTAGTATGTTTGTTGCTTTTTTTTGTTTGTCGGTAAATACAACGTGATACAGAAAACAATATTGTATTATTTTGCAACATTTTGTTTGTTCTTGAGTAAAACTGTAGATGTGTTTATGTTATAATTTATTTTGATGTAAGATGTTTTGCTATACAGGTTATCTATTGCTTTATGATATCTGTGAACACAAACAAATTCTATTTTGGTATGTACTTCTCTGAAACAATACATCATCTTAACTTTTCTTTCTTAGTCAATAGTATTAACATGTTTAATAGATTTTATGGTTTAGTTTTTTTTTTTTTTTTTAATTTAGTATCATACTGATATGAAATTTAATAAGTATTGCATTGGGGTTTGCCAAATTAATATGAAAGCTGTTAATCATATCAGCTAATACATTATAAACGTAATAAAGGAAATCTAAATTTATTATAAAATTATTTTTACAATTGTAATTATAAATGTATACATAAATATTTTTAGAGAAAAAAATGGCAGGTTTTGTCCCAGAAGAATTATTTCATTTATATGGTGATCATTTGATGTGATGTCTTTTTTTGTTATCGTGATTTCAAGTAGAAAAATTTCACTTCCATGAATACCCGAGATATTAAAATTACTGTTTCATTTATGGTGATTTAAAGATTATTATCAATGAGAAGACACAACTCACTCCGATAGAGGTGGATGTTGACAATGTATTTCCTTTATATCCATTAGTGTTTCGTATTAAAATAGTTGTGCATGACAGTGTTGTTCGAAACCTTATAATTGGTAAATATAAAACCATACTTATTTTGTGATCATATTAACAATTACATATATTAAATATATATAAATATGTTATTACTTTATGTTTTCATTTTATGTAGATTTTGTTGGAAACATTGTCTCGGGCAAACAGATTAAATTCAAAGATAAGTTTATAATACTTTTGGAAGATTAATTGTAAGATAAATATTTTTATTAAATTTTTTCATAAGTATTTTGTAAGTAAAATGATAGGAAAATCAAATGTTTTATTGAAAAGTATAAATTATTTGTAGGGGACATAGAATTCAAATGAATCTATATGACACAAGTGCTTCGCTTATTGTTCCAACGTATCGTGCAATATCAAGAAAATATATCATTTTTGTGTCTCGGGTCAAGTTGGTTCGCTTACCGTCAACTATGTTATGAATCATATTTTCCTTATTATTATACAATATATTGTGTTTCAAAATATTAAATGAGAGTGTTTTATCTGTAATATATATTACTGTTTTTTTGCAGTGTGTCTTTTGATATCAACAAAATTTGCGCAGCTTGCATTTAAACCATATTAGTAAAGTAGAATTTTACTTTGATTAGCTATTAGTTTTTTTTTGTTAGATTTTTTTAAACCTTTATATGTCTACGGTACTGTTTTATTTTCAAAATTGTTTAATTTATGTTTGTCTTATAATGATATAGAGAAACCAAAAAAATTGCTATTAGGTTATAGTTGAAGTAGTTAACATTTTCTAAAAATAACAATCAAATTTCATATGTATGTTATAACATAAAAACAATAAAGAAAGTCAATTATGCAAAGAATAGATTTTAATTGATAATTGTTTATGTTAAAGCATAACAATATGTTATTTGTCTTTTAAGTAGTGTATAAAACGCTTTCTTTATGGATCTAATGATGTATAATATGTTATCGAAACAGATATATTGTAATGGATAGTCTTGGTAATACGTCCGTTCATTCAAGTGACATTGATTTTCCGTTAACAACCGATGTTTCTACCGCTTTACCTTCTGATACTATTGAAGACGAACAAGTCACGAGACGACGCCGTGGAGGTCGTCCTAGGGTAAGAGGACGACCTCCAGATTATAGCATCGACGATATTACATCCCCAAGGTGTCGTCGTGGGAGACCATCTTTTGTTGTGTCTCCTTACTTTGTTGGTGACAATGCTCATCGGTATTCACAACATGGAAGTATACATGTCAGTGAGAATATTATTACTTCAAATTCGGTACCTAACATGGCATTCTCATCAGGTTTGTATACTTATTTTTGTAAGTAAGTTACTTACATTGAGCAACTATATGTATCATTTAAATTATATAAATTTTTATTAGCCTGTACTGTCAACATCGACGTGACGCGCGCTTCCAATCGGCCATCACCTCATATGATAATTTCTTCAAGTACAACTATTGGTATTGATGGGAATCCAGTTCATTCGACTATAATGAGTAACTTGAATGCTCCAAGTACAAGTAATAACTCAGTTGTACATTAGGTGGTACGAACTTATAGTCTGCATAATGGTAGAAGTTCTATTGTTTTACCTTCTAATACCTTTGATGCCCCAGCAGTCAGGAGACCAAGTCGGGGAGGTCGTCCTCGGGTAAGAGGACGACCTCCAACTTTTAGCATTGACAATATTAGCTCCACATGTCAGAATCGTGGTAGACCCTCTTCTGGTGTGTCTCATTTCTTTGTTGTTGTGTCTCTTACTTACATTGATCAAGGATATGTATCATTTATATTATATATATATATATATATATATATATATATATATATATATATATATATATAGGAGTAGGATCAAATGAGAACATAAAAAAGGTTGAGAACGCGAGAACAAAGTATATTCATGTGTGATTCCATGTATTCATTTGTGGAGAAATGATAAATTTTTACGCCTTTAATTTCAATTGAAGAGAAAAAGCATATTCATGTTGATTGTGCGTAAAAATTTATCATTTCTCCACAAATGAATACATGGAATCACAAATGAATATACTTGTTCTCGCGTTCTCAACCTTTTAGGTGTTCTCATTTGATCATTTCCCTATATATATATATATATATATATATATATATATATATATATATATATATATATATATATATATATATATATATATATATATATATTTGTTAGCCTCTCCTCTCAACAACGAAGAGATGCGCACTTCCGATCGGCCAGCACCTCATAGGATAATTTCTTCACATACAACTTTTGATATTGGTGGGAATTCATTACATTCGACTATAACAGCTAACTCGAATGATCGGATTACAACAAATAACTTTTTTGTACATTCGTACATACCAACTGTGGATAACGCAAGAAGTTCGTCTTCTAATGCATCACAAATTATACAATCTCAACGTAATCCTTGAATATATATTAATCACTTTTCCAACTTTGTAATAGCATGTCATTTCCTTATATTTAATTCCTTTAAATTCATGTTCTTTAGGTCGTATGTTGTCGTATTGGGATTGTGGCGATGCAACTCGCACATGTATACACTGTGAAGCTATATTATGGTATGAGGAGCGGACCATTAAAACGTATTCGCCATCCATTCGAAAATTCTCCATATGTTGTAGTGAAGGGAAGATTAAATTGCCTTTGCTTATGCAACCTCCTCAATTGTTGTGGAACTTACTGGATTACAACGGTGATCGACGTTCAAAAGTTTTTAGAAAACATATTAAGCTTTTAAATCGTATGTTTGCGTTCACGTCAACCGGAGGAAAGATACATACGAGTCGTAATGATGGTAGAGGTCCGTATACATTTCATTTGAATGGTCATAATCACCATAGAATCGGTACTTTGTTACCTACACACGAGGATGGACGTCCTAGATTTGCGCAGTTGTACATTTATGATACTGAAAATGAAATCGATAATCGATTTTATGCGTTACGCAATTGTGTTCCTACAAGATCAGATGTAACTATGCTTCGACTGTTGGTTCAAGAAGTCATGTCTATGCTAGATGAGAATAACTCATTGGTTAAAGCATTTCGTATGGCTAAAGATAGGTTCCATGAGTCATCAACACAGTCGGTTAAGATTCGATTGATTGGTAACCGAACCAAATACGGGAGACAGTATAATCTACCAATTGTATCTGAAGTAGCTGCATTGATTCCAGGTGATGGTAGTCCTATACAGTCTCGTGATGTACTTATTGAGGATTGTGGTGATGGTACTGTGCGAAGGATAAGTGAACTGCATCCATCTTTTATGGCGTTGCAGTATCCGTTACTTTTCCCATATGGAGAAGATGGGTTCCATTTAAATATCCCTTTATCGAGTAATTCTACATCACACAAAAGAAAGAATGTTACCTTGAGGGAATATTATTGTTTTCGTTTGCATTTTCGGTTAATTGAAGGTAAAACTCTACATAAATCTGGTCGTTTGTTTCATACATTCATAGTTGATGCTTACGCTGCAGTGCTTGAACATGATTTAGAATGGTATAAGAGAAACCAAAAGACTATTCGTTCCGAGTTGTATCATGGTTTGACTGATAGTTTATGTAAAGGCGAAACAAGTGCTTCATATGTGGGTCGTTGAGTTATACTACCATCATCATTCAATGGTGGACCGAGGCATAAGATACAACAATATCAGGATGCAATGGCCATATGCCGTTAGGCTGGAACTCCGGATCTATTTGTTACGATGACGTGCAACCATAAATGGCCAGAAATTGAACGTCATATTCAACAAATGGTACCTGGTCAACCAAGTACCGATCGACCTGACATTGTTGCGCGTATGTTTAAGATTAAGCTTGATGAGCTGATGAATGACATAAGGAAAAAACATCATTTTGGTCGTACAAAAGCCGATATGTTTTCTTAATATATTTGTTTTCGTCTTTAATTTTAATGTATGTTCTTTTGCTGTATAATTTTAATTATATGTGTATGTAGTTATTTACACAATTGAGTTCCAAAAACGTGGGTTGCCACATTGTTATTGTCTTGTGTTTCTTCATCCGCCAGATAAAATAACCACATCCCAAAAGATTGATCAATTTGTATCGGCAGAGTTGCCTTCTCAGGAAAATGACCCAGTTGTTTTTGAAGCTGTTCGTAGTCACATGATGCATGGTCCATGTGGCCAGCTTAACACTTTAAGTGCATGTATGCACAATGGAAGTTGTTCTAAAGGGTACCCTAAGGAATATAACGATGAAACTTTCATTAGGCATGATGGTTGGCCCTGTTATAAGAGGTCTAACGATGGTTCGAAAGTTAAAGTTGGTAATGAGGATATCATGCTTGATAACCGATACGTTGTTCCTCATAATGTCGATTTGCTTGTCAGATATGGTTGTCATATAAATGTTGAGTATTGCAACCAAGGAAGTCTGATTAATTATCTTTTTAGTTACATTAATAAAGGCCATGATCGTGCCACTGTTGTTTTGGAAGGTCCAGACAGAACACGATCTTTTATATCGATGTTGCACAACGAGAATGAGATCGAAGAATATATTAATTGTCGTTACATTTCTGTATTAGAAGCATGTTGGAAATTGTTAGGATTTGAGATGCAATATCGCTCGGTTGCAGTAGAAAGACTACCATTTCATGAAGAGGATTGTCAAAGAGTTTACTTTAGAGAAGATGATGATATTGCAGAAGTTCTGGATAGGAGGGTATCTGCGGTGTCTAAGTTTACTGAATGGATGAGAGCAAATCAATTATATGAAGAAGCCCGATTGTTAACTTATTCAGACTTCCCGACGAAGTTTACATGGCATGAAAAAGGGGATGTTAAGGAATGGAGGCCACGTAAAAATGGTTTGGTTATTGGTCGGTTATATTTTGTAAATCCAAATGAAGGAGAAAGGTATTATCTTCGTATGCTACTAAATGTTGTACGTGGACCCTGCAGTTTTAAAGATATTCGCACTGTTGATGGTGTTGAGAATCCGACCTATATGTCTGCTTGCAAAGCGTTGAGGTTACTAGGAGATGATGGTGAATGGGTTGAGTCAATCCGAGAGGCTTCCCAATGGCAGTCAGGAAAGCAACTTCGAGAACTATTTGTAACTATTCTGTTATTTTGTGATGTTGCTGATCAAGAAAAGTTTTTTTGGGATTCTATCCCGTTTTTATCAGAAGATGTTGCATATAATCAACGTAGATTGCTTGATAATGAAGATCTAATGTTATCGCATGATTAGTTGGTAAACTACACTCTGCTTTATATCGATAATATTTTATATGGGAATTGTCGTTCGTTGGTTGATTTCCCCGGTCTACCTCAGTTAAACCATAGTTTGTTAAGTATAGGTTCGAATAGGTTAATTGCTGCTGAGCGGACATACAACGTCGAAGAAGAAATAAGGATTTTCAATGAGCTTTACAGTGGTTTAAATGTGCAACAGAAAGAAGTTTATACTATTATAATTAATGCTGTCAATGAAAAGACAGGTGGCTTTTATTTTGTCTCTGGTTCTGGAGGGACAGGCAAAACATATTTGTGGAGAACAATTATTGCTTCTATTCGATCGCATGGAAAGATTGTTTTATCAGTCGCGTCATCTGGCATTGCATCTTTGTTATTACCTGGTGGTCGTACAACGCATTCCAGGTTTAATATTCCTATTGATATTGATAAAGACTCAACTTGTGGTATCGATGTTGGCTCAGATCTCGCAGAGTTGATTAATATTGCTGAGCTGATTATTTGGGACGAAGCTCCACTACAACATCGTTATTCATTTGAAGTTGTTGATCGTGCATTTCGTGATGTATGTCGTTATTATGTTGCTGGATCTGAAAACAAAGTTTTCAGAGGGAAAGTGGTAGTTCTTGGGGGTGATTTTCGTCAAATTTTGCCTGTTATTCAACATGGATCCCGTTCTGATGTTGTGTCCTCTTGTATAAACAAATCAGAAGGTCTATGGAATTCATGTCGTTTTTTGTTTTGACAATGAACATGCGTTTGTCTGATCAAAACATTACTGGTGATGAACTTATAAAAATGCGTGAATTTAGTAAATGGATTCTTGATATGGGTGTTGGTCGGCTTCCTACGTGTACACTTGAAGGTGAAGACGATGGTACATGGATCACTACACCTGATGATCTTCTTATTCCTGTTGCTGATAATCCTATTGATGCTGTTACATCCATTGTATTCCCAGATATTTTGAGTAGACTTAATGACATGTCTTACATAAAGGAATGATGCATCCTTTGCCAGAAAAACGATGATGTTGACATGATAAATTTACAGATGCCTGGTGACATGCATGAGATGTTAAGTGCTGATGAGATTTGTCGAAGTACTGATAATTTTTCCGAATTGGAAATTATGTATTCTTCAGAATTTCTTAACACGTTGCGGTTCTCAGGAATTCCAAACCATGAGTTAAACTTAAAGGTTGGTGCACCTATCATTTTGTTACGTAACTTAAATTTGCAAAGAGGTTTGTGCAATGGGACTCGGTTGGTCATCACACAAATTAGTCAGAGGGTTTTGGAGGCGGTGATTATTACCGGTACTCATATTGGAGAGAAAGTATTAATTGGGAGGATTGATATGACTGCATCAGACACAACATGGCCTTTTAGATTTAAAAGAAGACAATTTCCTGTCAAAGTTTGCTTCGCTATGACAATCAACAAAAGTCAAGGGCAAACGTTTAATCATGTATGTGCTTTCTTGGTGAAACCTGTTTTTTCACATGGTCAGCTTTACGTGACAGCGTCTCGTGTAACCTCTCGTGTCTTCACTTTTATATTGAAAACAAGGAGAAGTGTGGTAACAATATGACAAAGAATGTTGTTTACAAAGAAGTTTCTATAATTTACCATTACATGGTATAAACAACATTGAATGACTGCATTGCAAGTTCCGATATAGGTATAATCCTATTCATAAATGCATAAGTTCATGAAGAGACTTATTTCTTAACAGGTACAATTTTTTTTTTATTTCAGATAAATAATCATGTAATGTTTGTTCATCCTTATTTTTAATACAAAAATTTCATATATTATATTTGATTTATTAAAAAACTATAATTTTTTAAGGAAATATATATACGCACCATTTACTAACTTCAATCATTCGGTAGTAAGTTAACAACTACAATCCCTTTGATACTTCCATTATGGCTATTAATGTAATTTAGTTATTTATTTATTTATTTATTAATCTTTTTTAATTGATTAGGATTTTTTAACTTAACGTTTTGCCCTACCTGATATCGTCTATCTCCATTGAATATATCCGACTTATCCCTTATTCCTATTTCTTCGCTGTTAACTGCCAACGATCGGTAGCTCCACGTTCTCTTCTTATGTTTCAACTTATTCGATTGTTCAGGGTCTCCAAACTCTTGTCGATCACTATTGTCGTCTGGTACTGTATATTGTGCTTCACGTATCAGTAAACGTACTTGCCTCTTTTTTGATTTCATAGTATACAGAATTTGTGCGTGCAAGGTTAGTCTTAGTTAATTTTTGTTTGTTGAAGAATGTACTAATCGATTAATGATGACACTGATTAATGATCACACTGGTGCTGTTCTAAATCGAATTTCTTGTCAATTTCTTTATTAGTAATTTTGATTTATGTTGGATATCGATCGTTTGATTGCAATTTTGATTTTTGTTGGATATCGATGGTTTGATTGCAATATGTTATGGATATGTATATAGGAAGATATGACGATCAGTTCCAATTATCTGATGATAAGTGATTGGAGGCCTAACATTACTGATAAGTTGCAAGTACATGTGATGGTCTCACGTAAGTGGACAACATACAACCCTTCAACAGATCGTGTTTTCTCTTTAGATCTAATTCTTTGTGATGAAAATGTAAGTTTATTTGATTAAGTATTTTTGACTTTTCATTACGATATGGATTTTGTATGTTATGATATTACTTGCATTTAACAGGGATCTTCTATTCATGCAACCGTTGCAAGTTCATTCATGTGGAAGTTTACTGATGTTGTACAAGAGGGATGTGTTTATAGGATATATAAATTCTCGATTTTACCTTGTCAATCATTATATCGGCCACTTCTTAAGGACATCTTTATTAAATTTCTTGCTGATACATCAATTGCTGCTTCCCACTTGCCATCAACACTCTTTCAACGTTATGTTTTTGACTTATTTCCGTTCAATGAGCTTAGTTCACGTGTTGGTGACGACAAATATCTTACAGGTTAAAATTGTTTTTCTACGTTTGTTATTGGATTGAAAAATCTTAACTAACTTCTTATTAAATTGTAGATGTCATTGGGAATCTTTGTGAGTGGGGTTCTCTTGAGGAAACAGCACGACCATCTAACTCATGTAAAGTTGGATTGCGAAAGATTGTTCTTTTTGATCAAAGGTATATTATATATATATATATATATATATATATATATATATATATATATATATATATATATATATATATATATATATATATACAGAGAGAGAGAGAGAGAGAGAGAGCTAGGTTCATTTGTTTAAACTAAATATTGTGTTATTGTATGCATAAATGTGGGCCAATCAAAATTAAATAAAAAATTAAATAATTAAATAAATAAATAAGGGTAATTTAGTCATTTGTTTAATAACTTCCAAAAATAATCCCTAGAATCATGGTATCTCTCCGGTTTAAATCTCTTTCCCCTCTTTATCTAAAAACCGATTCTTAAAACCCTAAATTGAACAAATCGACACCAGCGACCCTTTGTGGGTTTGCCCTTCATCGTGTTCTTCATAGAGCGGGACATTTCGATCATACACACACCTCTTCTCTTCGATTCCACTTCTCTCTTCCACCTCTTTCTCTTCCGGCTCCGATCTCGTCTGCCTCCGTCCGATCTGCAATGCCACCGCACCGCCGACTTTGCCTTTGTTTGCTTCGACTGTGCCACCTTCGCCTCCGGCATCTTCTACAGGTAAAGGTTTTCTTTTTCTCTTGCTCTGTGATTCGAGTTTAATGCTTGAAAATCGAGTATCATTGTTGTTTCTCCTAAAATTCAAGTATCAGAGCATCATTAGCTTTTTTTTTCATGAAATCAGAGCACCGATTTCTTTTTTTTCTTTTTTTTTGAAATCAGGGAATTGTTTGAAAATCTGATGTTGTCTTCATGTTGAAATCAAATGCTGAAATCATATGTTAATGTTGTCTTCTCCATGGATGACAGTCACCAATTGGGTTTTTTTGTTTGTTTTTGTTAAAAATTAGGATTCCCAACCCCTGTTGTTGAAATCGATTTTCCTTATAAATTGCTTTTGGGATTTTAGGTTTTTTTCAGTGTATATGTGAAAACGAAATTCAAGGAGTGATAAATGATGTTTATGATTTTAGGTGTTTGATCTGAAATTGTTTTTCGGATATTTACATTTTTATTGAAATTCAGGGAGTGGTAAATGATGTTTTTGAAATCTCCTCTTTTTCATAAGAAACATTGAAAAAGCTATTTAGGTTGAAGTCTGTTCTGTTTGTTGGTTGAAGCAGGTTGGGATTATAATCTTGGAGAAATTGATACATGGTTGGTTAAGTTGTAATCAACTTTTGTGAGGATAACTAATGACCAAGTTAAGTTTGCATATAGAGTCCAATGGTCATGGAAGAATACAAGAATCTGAAGGGAATAGTAGCCGAAGTACCTCATGTACAGGTCAAGGTGGCAATTGCATCTTGGATCATGAGAAATCACATGATGATAATGGCATTGTAGAAGTTGGATTTGATATGTTGGAATGGAATATGGATATTTTTCTCAGAATGGATTCACGAATTCCAATTCTGTTGGAACGGAATCACGAATTCCAATTATGTTGGAATGGAATATGGATATTTTTCTCACTGATTTTATGCATTGGATTTGTTTCCACAGAAGCAGCTGATGCTTGAAGAATGGACCATGGAATTGAAAGTGATTCTTAGCAACATTATTCTTTTAGAATGTATTAGTGTCTTTGTTAGATTTTGATGTTTTTTTTCCCGATTTGAAAGTTTTTTTAGTTTTATTCTTTAAAAATAAATGTAATTCTTAGCAAATGTTACATGTATTCTATAAGAATTAATGTAATTTTTGTTTTAATTCTTCAATTGATGGTTCGAGAACTTTGTTATTCTACAAAAAAATTTGTTATTTTTGAACATAATCAAACATATTCTGTCAGAATGTCCGAACTAAAAACCTTATAATTTGTAAAATCGAATTTTTAAAATTAATAGAATCTTTGATCCCTTAAAATATGCAAATTTCCTTTATTAAATCTATGTTAACTGACTAAAATACCCTTCTAGTTAAATTAGATGGTATTTTTCAATTATATTTAATTAAATAATATGTATTAATCACTTTTTTAAAATAAGTAAAATGATTGGCCTACATTTATGCATACAATAACACAATAATTACTTTGAATAGAATAACCTAAGCATATATATATATATATATATATATATATATAATTGCGATAATTTAATATGTTACAACATTGGTTGATGGTTATTACTAAATTTATTTGGTACAGTGATATGAAAGTGAGTATAACATTGTGGGGTAAGTTGGCTATGAAGTACACCGATGAATATATCAAAAGTTTTAAGGAGATGAAAATTGTACTCATTGTAACGGCTTGCAAAGTTGTATTCTTCAAAGGTGTAATTTCATTTTTTTATAAATAAGATGTTAATTATGTTTACATGTAATATATATATATATATATATATATATATATATATATATATATATATATATATAAATTTTATATTTGTTACTATTGTAGGTGTTCCAAGTTTGAGAACTACAGTTGGGTCTGAATTGTATTTTAATCTTCCAATAGACATTGTTGCTACATACAAATCAAAGTAACCGTGTTATTATATTTATTATTTGTTAATTTGTTTTAACACATTTATCAATATACGTTACTTTTTTATGTTGTCGGATTATAGTCAAGCGATGCATGTCTTACTTCAATCGGAGAGGCAAGTTGAACGTCCTTCTGTGACAACCATATAAAATATGTATAGTGATATACAAAAAGGCGTCATTGAGGTAGTATGTTATTACTATGAAATATGAATTGTTATAGTAAATATGTAATTAATTATATCTATATTTCATTTATGAAGGGTACACTGTACACTGTTGTTGGAACAATCATTGACATAGATATGTTTAATGATTGAAAGTTCGTCCAATGTTCAAGATGCTATAAGAAGGCTACTTTCGTTGATAATCGCTATGTTTGTTCTGGATGTTAGAAAAATATAATTAACCCGCGTCAAGTGTATGTTTATATATATATACATATACATATATATATATATATATATATATATATATATTATAATACTTATATGATGTTTCTAAAAACTTTTGTTTAGGTATAAGTTGGTAGTTGAAGTAGCTGATAATGATAAGCAAATGAGTTGTGTTTTCTTTAATGAATATGCTACTCAACTTATTGGCCTTCATGTTGGTGAATTAGTTAATATGAATTTATTGTAGGTACTGTTGTATATATATATATATATATATATATATATATATATATATATATATATATATATATATATATATATATATATATATATATATATATTGAAACACCCACACAAATGCTTACATATAATACTATTTTATTATGTTTTTATAGGGTGGTATTGATCCTAATTGGGTACGTACTTTCCTGTTTGAAAGCTTATGTGGTCTAAGTATTGTTTTTTCAATTAAGATTGACCATTACAATTTGGCACCACAATATATGCGTCGTTTCACGGTTACTAAGTACCATGGTGCAACTTGTAAAATTTCAAACCAAGAAAAGACGTTGCCTACAAATGAGGTCATTTCTCAATTGCAAACAATTGTTGTCGAATCATTGTTGTCTCCATCATCTGCATCAACGGTAAAGTTTATTGGATCTTACATTATAAATTTTTTATTGTGTTGTTTATATATTATTTTACAATATGTATTTTTTTTTGTTTTTGTATTTATTTTTTTGTTTGCTTATCAAGGAGTTTGTGTTTTTCATAAGTGCAATTCTCATGTAAATAATCTTAAATTTACAAATACTGCTACGGATCAAGTTTCGTTTATTAAATGATTTTTACTACATATTTTCTTAAATTATCTTAATTTAATATGTTCATTATTAAATTTTTTTCGTATTAGGATGACTTACGTAATGTCAAAGATTAGGGTTTCAGTGCTTCTATTTCGGAATTAAATCATACGGTATGTAAAGATATAAGTTATAATCTTTTGTTTACCAATTTTATTTCTGTTACATATTGAAATTATTCATTTGTTACTTTCATATTGTTTTTTTTTGTGTGCATACTTAGGATGATGTTGGTTTATTTCCGATTCAAACAAATGTTGTTGAATCAGTGTCACCTAAATCATCAACAACAACAATAATGGTACTGCTTATTGTATTTTTTACTACAAATTATATATATAAGTTATATTCGTTATATCTTATGTTTCTTTATGTATTTCACTTGCACAATTATTAGATCGTTTGTGATAATCATCAGGTTGATGTTTCTGACAGGCTTATTTATAAAGTAAATAATATTGAGTGCAATAATTAATTCATACCATGTTTTCTTTCAATTCAGTTTAAATTGTTATATATTTAGTTCAATTACATTATTTGATATTCTTATTATTTATCTTTTATTTTTTCTTACTAGGATGCTTCTGGTAATATGAAAGATCATGCTGTTGTGGCAGCTATGTTTGAAGTTAGACATGTGAAATATATTTAATAATGTAACTTGTAACTTATGTTTTGTCATATGGTTTTACGTATGTTATTTTCTTATAATTGGGTTGCTTCTAATACTAATGAAAACGATGGTGTTACAAAAAGTGTATCTGATGAAAAGGATGTGGAAGATAGTGACAGATGTGACGATGTATTATTATAATTTTTTATACTATTGTTCTATATTTTTTTTAGGTTTGAAGTTTTCTTATTCTTCTTATTGATCTGTTCAATTAGGTTGGTGGCGATACTATTGAAGATGATATTTCTAAGACACCTATCTCCATATGTGGTTTACAGGATGGTGCAGAAAGTGAAGTAAGTTACAACATATTGTGTATACTTTCTATTTTCCTTACGATATTGAACAAAATTTCAACGATTATTGTCACTTCATTTGATACATTTGAAGTTTTCTTATTCTTCTTATTGATCTATTCAATTAGGTTGGTGATGATACTATTGAAGATGGTATGTCTAAGACACCTATCTCCATATGTGGAATACAAGATGGTGGAGAAAGTGAAGTAAGTTACAATATATTGTGTACAAACTTTTAACTATTATTGACACTTCATTTGATACATTACTTTGTTAGTTATTATTCTTATTTTTATTTTCCATTTTTTTTACAATTAGGATGTTTGTGCTGTTATTGAAGTTGATTCTTCTGAAAAATCGTTTATCGGATCCTCAATAACACCAATGAAGCGTCGACTTCCACGACTGTGTGACGAGTCTTCGGAAGATGATAATGTTGGTTGAATTCATTTTACTTTTTAAGTTTTTTGACATTGTTTTCTAAATTGTCTTTCTCTTCCAATTTTCAAATTTCAGTTTTCATATTATCGTAGTCCTCAGTTTTTTTATAGGTTAATTGAAATTATTAGGTAGATTAAACTTTTTATATTACTTTTTAGACATATTTATTATTCGATATCTTTGAATGTATGGAATGACATGCTACATTCATGTTTTTTTTGTCCTTATGACGATACACATTATTGTTGGGGTGCCATATGCCAAATGATCTTACTAGGTTTTTCCATAAGATATTACTTGGTTTGTCGTTGTGGGTGAGTTTATCTGAACTAATATATAAATGAATGAAAGTAATATGCAGTAAGCTTAAGATAAATCAAAATATTATTCATATATTTGTCAATCCGTCCACCGGACGGGTATGACACTAGTTTTTATATGTTTTTACAATCTAACATGCAGGGAACGAATATATAAGAAAATATTAAGAGTTTGTTTGGCGTACAAGCTAATTTATTTTTTAAGCTTATCTCTATTTGTTATTTGGTAAAATTACTAAAATAGTTTTTCAAATTATTTGAAAAATTATTTGAGATAATTACCGAATAGTTCATAAGAATTTTTTTTTTCAAAAACTCTTTAAGTGTACCTTTTTTATAATAAAATAATTTGGATATGCTTGAATTAGAGACAGAATTACAAAATTTGAGATAAAATGATTTTTTTGTATCGAGTAAAATCTATAACAACTACAATAAAGTCCTTACATATTGACCTCATAATCGATTTAGTCCTTATATATTTTTTTTATTCAATTAAGTCCCAAATACCGGTAATCGTATTCAATTTAACCTCTTGACCCGGTCAATAGGTCATCCAACTTTCAAAAATTATATTTTTGGCCCAGATTTCAAATTTTATTACAAATTTGGTCCAAAATTTACACTTTTGGCCCAGATTTTAAATTTTGTTATAAATTTGGTCCAAACTTTACCTTTTTCGACCAAATTTTAGAATTTTATTATGAATTCATCTTAACTTTAGTTTTTTTATAACTTTTTTTCTCAAAAATTTGTTTCTAATATGTTTTTTCTTTATAAAATCATATTTATACAAAAAAAACATGTTTTCACATAAAAATCTTATATTTTCTATATAAAAACTTTTTTTTAAAAAGTTTTTTGTATATGAAATATCTACTTATAAAAATAGGTATTTGTTAAGTATACAAATATATACAAATCCGTTTTTATAAAAAAAAATGTATACAAACACGTATTTTACAAAAAAAATGTATGCAAACACCTATTTTATTATAAATGTATACAAACACGTATTATATAAAAAAAATATTCAAACACGATTTTATAAAATGTATACAAACACGTATTATATAAAAAATTATTCAAACACGGTTTTATAAAATGTATACAAACACGATTTTATAAAATGTATACAAACACGTATTATATAAAAAAAATATTCAAACACGTTTTTATAAAATGTATACAAACACGATTTTATAAAATGTATACAAAAACGTATTATATAAAAAATTATTCAAACACGTTTTTATAAAATGTATATAAAACACGATTTTATACAATGTATACAAACACATATTATATAAAAAAATATTCAAACACGTTTTTATAAAAGAAATGTAAACAAACACGATTTTATAAAAAAAATATACATTTTTTTATAAAAACGGATTTGTATATATTTATGTACTTAATAAATACCTATTTTTATAAGTAGATATTTCATATACAAAAAACTTTTTAAACTTTTGTTATATAGAAAATATAAGATTTTTATGTGAAAATATGTTTTTTTTTGTATAAATATGATTTTATAAAGAAAAAACACATTAGAAACAAAATTTTGAGAAAAAAAATTGTAAAAAAAACTAAAGTTATGATGAATTCATAATAAAATTCTAAATTTGGGCAAAAAGGGTAAAGTTTGGATCAAATTTGTAGCAAAATTTAAAATTTGGGCCAAAAGTGTAAATTTTGGACCAAATTTGTAATAAAATTTGAAATCTGGGCCAAAAATGTAATTTTCGAAAGTTGGATGACATGTTGACCGGGTCAATAGGTTAAATTGAATACGATTACCGGTATTTGAAACTTAATTGAATAAAAAATATATATAATGACTAAATCGATTATGAGGTCAATATGTAAGGACTTTATTGCAGTTTTCCCTTTGTACAAGTTAATTTTTCTTTATTATTTTATAAAAACAAGTATCTAAAACAAAATGAATTTTTATATGTTTTTACGATCTAACATGCAGGGAACAAATATATAAGAAAATATTAAGAGTTTGTTTATTAAGAGTTTGTTTGGCGTACAAGCTAATATATTTTTTAAGCTTATCGCAATTTGTTATTTGGTAAAATTACTAAAATAGTTTTTAAAATTATTTGAGATAATTACCGAATAGTTCATAAGAATTTTCTTTTTTAAAAACTCTTTAAGTGTACCTTTTTTATAATAAAATAATTTGGATATGCTTGAATTAGAGACAGAATTACAAAATTGGAGATAAAATGATTTTTTTGTATCGAGTAAAATCTATTAACTACTTTTTTAGAACAACATTTTTAAATCATGTAATATCTATTTATTTTTATTCGAGTAGCTTTAATTGTTTTGTTTATCTTATATTTAACTAAATCAAATTGGTATCTCTATCATGAAAAGGCAGAAATAACTAAATTATATATGAAATTGTTATTTTTTTACGCTAAATGGTAAATAAAGTTTACTTAAATTGATTGACAAAATTGTATATGTATGTTAAATGTTAATTACATCTTTTAACTCTTTGTGCATAGCGTACAATCTAGTGTCCAAAAAACATATATTTAATTCTAACACTTATATCCATCTCATTTTCCCCATATGACGTGTTGATACTACGTCTAACTTAGAAAACATAAAGAAAAAACCATAACAACATGTAAAATTTTTAGAATATTGGTTGATGCTTAAAAAGCGTCAACATAATTTATCTATCTCAACATATATAAATATCTCTAAATAATAACACCTGCAATCTGCCATAAACTTACTCAATCATAAAATTTCAATTACCAAGACTGTGAACGTGTTCATATTTTTTGCAATTCTGCATATCCTATGTAAATTGTAAAATACCAAAAAAGCCCATCTGCCGCTTCTGAATTGACATAGATATTCCATGTAACAAGTAATTTAGTCATCGTGATGTCACCTTGACGTACGTTTGAAAAGCAAATCGGAGTGTGTCTGTGTGTGTAGAGATATTAATACTGTGAATTAGAATTTGGAATGGCATCATCATGTCCATCAAGTGATAGTGATATGGGTTTGTTTTGATGCAATATCATGTTGTCTTAAATGTTTTGGGGGTCTAGTTCACATGTGTTTGGCCCCAATTTTGAAAAGTGTTTGCTCATCTTTATATTATTGCTTCGCTTTGGTTTGACCTACTTGTTTTTATATGAAACAAGATTAAGGTTTTCTTTTTAATGTTAAATGTCACTATTTTCCTCTTTGGTTTAAAACTAAAATGAGAATTGAGAAAACCAATGATATATTTATTGGGAGGTCGATTAATTTCAATTAATCAAGGAAAAACCATAACACTTTATAAATATGAAAGAAAAATTGTTTCTCCATATATATGCATATAATATATGTACATATGCAAATATACTATATGCATATGGATACGGAAAAAAAATATTTATATAACATATATATATATATATATATATATATATATATATATATATATATAAATATGTTATGTGCATATGCATATAGAAAAAAGATTCATATATATATATATATATATATATATATATATATATATATATATATATATATATAGGCTTAGGTTATTATATTCAAAATAATTATTATGTTATTGTATGCATAAATGTGGGCCAATCAGTTTACTTATTTAAGAAAATGATTAATACATATTATTGAATGAAATATAATTGAAAAATATCATCTAATTTAACTAGAAGAGTATTTTAGTCAATTAATATATATTTAATAAAGGAAATTTGCATATTCTAAGGGATCATAGATTCTATTAATTTTAAAATTCCGATTTTACGAATTATAAGGTTTTTAATTCGGACATTCTGACAGAATATGTTTGAGTATGTTCAAAAATAAAAATATTCTTGAACCATAAAATAATAAAAATATTCTTGAACATATTTCTTGATCCTGACTTTAAAAATTTCTTGTAGAATAACAAAATTCTCGAACCATCAATTGAAGAATTAAAACAAAAATTACATTAATTCTTATAGAATACATGTAACAATTGCTAAGAATTACATTTATTGTTAAAGAATAAAACTAAAAAAACTTTCAAATCTGAAAAAAAACATCAAAATCTAATAAATACACTAATACATTCTAAAAGAATAATGTTGCTAAGAGGCGTCGTTCAAATTTCGTGGTCCGTTCTTCAAGCATCAGCTTCTGTGGAAACAAATCCAATGAATAAATTAGTGAGAACATATCCATATTCCATTCCAACATAATTGTAATTCGTGATTCCATTCTGATAGAATTGGAATTCATTTACCAATAATTATATTAATTCGGGGAAATCTAACAGAATATGTTCATGATTATCATAAAAAAAACATTCTTTTCTGATAGAATACTATAAACGAAGCATTTTAGCGAGCGCTTGGTGTGCATCAAAATAACTTTCAATTTCTTGTAAAAATTAGACAATTAGAACCAATTCCCAATTCACCAAAAATATTACACCTTGAAAGAATTAGACAATAAACCTAAACACATCCAAAATTTCTCTGATTTCTGTCAAACAATCAACCCAAAACATCCATTCTATATATTGAAATCAAATCAAATTAAAAAAAAAACTCATTTGAAGATTAAACTTCATTGGTTTACAGTAAATCAATCTAAAGTACACCTGCAAACAAGAACACGTTTGTGTTTCCTTTCCTTCCCTGTCAAACACCCAATCCAAACACCCATTGGTTTCTATCAAATGAAACAAACCCAAACACCCCAATGATTTCTATCTAACGGTCAAACAAAAAGAAAAGGGAAGAGAAACATGTTACTGATCGGAGCAACACCCCTCACAACCCCTCTTCTTCTTCCGTCGAGCAAACCCACCGAGGACCCCGACTTCTTCACTTCTGCTGATCGTGACACCCCACCATTTTCCTTCATCCCTTCAACTTCGTGAAACCACGGAGACGACCTCCCTTGTTTCCGATTGAAATCGTTCCTCTTATATTCGCACCTCTGATTTGGAGGAGAAAGAGCGAAATCTCGCTGCCTCATGCCTTCCTTCCTTTGGTTCGCCCAAAAACTAGAGATGGTCACTTAGTTCGATCGATGGTGGTGGTGGCGATCTTCTGTTTTGGGGCTAAGGTTAGGGAGGATCGAATGGGATAGAATATAGTATTGTTGATTGTTTTAAAAAGGGATAAAGGTAGGTCAAAGTAATTACCATAATTATAGGAGTGTATTTGTAGAAATTATTTAGCAAATTACTAAATTACCCTTATTTATTTGTTTGATTATTTATTTATTTTTAAAATTTTGATTGGCCCACATTTATGCATACAATAACACAATAATTACTTTAAACACCTGAACCTATCTCTCTCTCTCTCTCTCTCTCTCTCTCTCTATATATATATATATATATATATATATATATATATATATATATATATATATATATATATATATATATATATATATATATATGGGGAAAAGTTCAATAGAGAACCATAATTATTAGTTCTCCAAGGAACCAAATCTTTTTTTTTTAAGTTCGAGAGTTTATTCTTTATCGAAAAAAAAAACTAAAAATATCTAAATTCATAACTTAACATTGTGAATGTTAAATATATTTTTCGGATTCACCGTGTGAATTTAGATTCACATTGTGAATTTGACGAAATTTTTTTTATCGAATTTGATATCATTGGAAAAGGATAAAAAGTTATAAATTTCTGTATTTTAGTTTTTTTTTGATAAAAAATAAGTACTAAAAGTTGAAAAAAAGATTGGTTCTTTGGTTCATTGGTTAATTATGGTTCTCTATTGAACCTATATATATATATATATATATATATATATATATATATATATATATATATATATATATATATATATATATACTCGCTACTCGGCCCCTTACCGAGGCGAGTTATAGAATCTCGAGTACTCCCTGATCGGCCCCTTACTGAACTGAGCAGTGTTGTAAAACTCGGTCAACTTGGTGATTAATATGTATAATATACTTAATGATTTATTATTTAACACACACATATGTGATTATTACTACATATATATCTTAAATTTTCAGTAATTATTCATAAAATGAGACCATTATGTGTTTTTTTAGTTTTTGTGTATTCACATGTATCTAATTTTGTTATATATTTCATTCAATTTATGATTTTAACTTATGATTTTGACATATATAATTTCCCTAAAAATATTTCTACATGAATTACCAAATCCGAGTACCCCCCGAGTACTCCTGAGTACTCCCGAGTACTCTTGAGTACTCCCGAGTACTCGATACTCGGTAGTCGGTCGAACAGGTACCGAGTAACGAGTTCTACAACCTTGTATATATATATATATATATATATATATATATATATATATATACATATACATGTGTGTACATATGCATATGCATATGAAAAAAGCTTTTTTTTTCATATACATTTAACGCTTATGCATACACACATACGCCATATGCATATAAATATAAAAAATATAATTTTTCCATATACATTTAATGTATGTAAATATGCACATATGTTATATACATATGCATATGATCTTTTTTTTCATATACATATAACATATATGTTGTTAGATGCCATTTTATGCATCTTATAGGGTAGTTTTTATCATCATTTTAGCATCATATTTTGTATATTTGCATGTCATTTAGATAAATAATGTTCAGCTCATGTCTTTCGTTAGAATTCTCGTACTGCTCATGTTTTTATGTCAATTTCAGATAGTTCGAGTGGAGCAGTGCTTTGGGAGCAGTTGCATGCGCGTTTGGAGCTTGAAGTGGAGCTTGGGACTTATGAAGTATGTTGAGGAATGCTTGCAAGATGCTTTGGTCAAGAAACATTCAATTGAATTGATCACACGAAGAAAGAATCTACAATCTAAAGTTAAAGGATGTTGCTGGCAGCTTTGACCCCCTATCAATATTTTGACCATATCTCGAGAACCGTAACTCCGATTGACGCGATTCAAAATAATCTGAAAAGTAGACGAAATTTCGGACGTCTTAGGAAAACCTGCGATCGCAGGTATGCCTTTGCGATCGCAGGTTGGATCGTAGGTTGCCTTCGAGGTTTTGTCGAGCCAGAAAATTCATCCGGAAGTGAAAAATGAAAACCTGCGATAGCAGGTTGTGTACATGCGATCGCAGGTTGTGTACATGCGATCACATGCACGCCGTTTTTGCTGCTGGACGTATTAATAGACCTTATAACCTTCCAGTAACCTAAGTTGGTGATTCCAGAGGTACCAGACGACGAAAATACGATTTTGGAGGCGTTTCTTCTCCGATTTCTGAAGATCTGAAGACTGTGGATCATCTCCTACGTTTAGTTTAGTAAGATTTATTAGTTTAATGTTTCTTTTTATTGTTTTAGATCAGATTTTAGCCATGTCTGGCTAAACCCTAATTTTCAGTTTTGCAAAGACAAGTACTTTTCATGTGATTGATCATTAGATCTGGTTTTTGTTTTGTGTTTCTATCTAGATTCTTCAGTTTTGAGCTTAATGAATGTTTGATTTGAATTCTTGTTAGTCTGATTACCTAGCTAGGGTTTTATCATTCCAGTTAATCAGTTAATAGAATCCGTAATTGTTCTAATTAATTGGTAATAAGTAACAAGTAATAAATCGGTTCCGTGTTTGGGATTTGACTTTATTATAAACTTGAAAAATCATATCTTTATGCTTCTGAGTTTGTGAGAAGTATTGGGTATTGATGGGAATTTACAAAGAACTTAATGCAACTTTTCTGATCTTAATTAAGAGCTTGTTTGATTAGACAGTAAAAGGTAGGGTTAATTGAAGAGCTTGTTTTGGTTAACTAAATAAGATAAAAGAGAAATTACTAGAGCTTGTTAGTTTTTCTCAGTACCAGCTTAGATAGAACGCATCTCAAATAACCAAGTCAATGTTGATTGCATGATTAGGAAAGTCACAGCAGAGCTGAAACCATTTTTATTATTGATTTTCGTTTACTTTATTATCACTGCATTTCTAGTTATTAGTTTTAATCAAAAACCCCCCCTTTTATATTCTGTTTCTTGACTAGATGTGGCTGATGCAAAAGGCATTGACTTTTAGGCTGTGTCCCTGAGGATTCGACCCTGCTTCCCTGTGCTATATTTTTAGTGCAACCAGCAGTGATAAATTTATTTGTTTAATACGTGTGCGACAGCGTGTTAACAAATTGGCGTCGTTGCCGTGGACATGGTACTGCTAATTGTTTTGTGCCAAAATCTTTACGTACAGGTAATCTAGTCTTCAGACATGGTCGAGCCAACGACCTTAAAAAAGGGCGGCTTTCCGAGAGGTAACTCGATGAGTAGTTTTTAGTTTTTATGCTTTCGATAAAGAGATGGTCGCAGTTCCGAGCAAGCTTGGGGAAATCAGAGGATCTTCAAAGTCACTGAAATTCAGATTTTTCGCCACATCTTCGTCAAAATCAGATTTCTGCACTTTTATTAGGTACATTCTTTCCTAGCTGCACATTTTTGTTTTTATTTGCTTTATTGAGATGTTCATTCATCACTAAGCATTGAGGACAATGCATCATTTTAAGCTTGGGGAGGGGGTTAGTATAAAAATTTGCATTTTTGTTAAAAAATTTAGTTTTTCAGTTTTTCATTTAAAGTTTTCAAATTTTATTTTATTTTATTTTATTATTATTTTTTCATTTTATTCTATTGCATTTTCATATAAAAAATCTGAAAAATCAAAAACTATTTTATTTTTTGATTTTATTTTTCTGCATTCATAATAAAAGGCTCAAAAAGATTTTATTTATAGTTATTTTTTTTTTAATTTTCTGCATATCAAAAAAAAAATCAAAAAAAAATAAAAAATTTACATGAGATGAGGATATTTTTTACATTTGATAGCTCTGTTAAGATGAAGTGTGATAGTTACCGAAAATAACAGTCTCATTACACTCAATTTTAAGAATTATTTTTTTTCAAGTGCTTTAAATGTTTTCAATATAAACCAACATATGAGTCAGATAATTTTTTACAATGAAAGTGTGGGATGGAAAAACGAACAGTGTTTTGAAAATAATTTCCTTGAATGCCTTAAAAAGAATCTAGATTAGATAACCCTTATCATTCCTTGAAGTACTGAACCCTATAGTTTCTGCGCCTTTTGAGGTTGGGAGGAAACTCTTGTTATACCCACAAAATAGTTATCATTTTTGAAGTATTGAAGATATGGTGGGCCTTAAAGTAAAATTCGTGCCCAGTCAATATATATGTTATAAATGGTACATCAAGCAACTTGAAGAAATCTGCAAGTCAAAGTCAAATCCAAGTCAAGTTCAAGGTGAAATCAAGAAGCAAGCAAGTTAAATATGAAGAGTTGATCGAGACAAAGAAGATGTGTGGTATAATGAGATTGATCCCTCGATAGTGGAATCATAGGAGTAAGCTTGGATTTTATGTCCATAATGGAGCTTACCGCGTTTACTGGACGAGTTCGGAAAAAAAGGAGGGGTTAGTCAAGCTAAGTTTTTATAAACGAATTTTCGTGAAATTATTTTTAAAAATACACTATTTTCACAAATTTAATTCGGCGTAAATTTATCTGCTCAAGCTTGGTTTAACTTATTAAATATGAAATCTGAATCGTTAATATAAAGTATTGAGACTGTTGTCTAGGTAGTGATTTCATTGGAGCTTCCTCGTTGTGAAATCTGATCATGTGAACAAAAAAATAGTGAAGTGTTTTGATAAAGTCTGAACTTTTAGTTTCCTTAATATTGTTTTAGTTTTAATTCTAATTTTCTTTTTTGGTTATCTACATCTTTCCATTTGTTTATAATGTTATATCTTTTTCTTACTTGAGGGCAAGTAAGGTTTAAGCTTGGGGAGATTTGTTAGATGCCATTTTATGCATCTTATAGGGTAGTTTTTATCATCATTTTAGCATCATATTTTGTACATTTGCATGTCATTTAGATAAATAATGTTCAGCTCATGTCTTTCGTTAGAATTCTCGTACTGCTCATGTTTTTATGTCAATTTCAGATAGTTCGAGTGGAACAGTGCTTTGGGAGCAGTTGCATGCGCGTTTGGAGCTTGAAGTGGAGCTTGGGACTTATGAAGTATGTTGAGGAATGCTTGCAAGATGCTTTGGTCAAGAAACATTCAATTGAATTGATCACACAAAGAAAGAATCTACAATCTAAAGTTAAAGGATGTTGCTGGCAGCTTTGACCCCCTGTCAATATTTTGACCATATCTCGAGAACCGTAACTCCGATTGACGCGATTCAAAATAATCTGAAAAGTAGACGAAATTTCGGACGTCTTAGGAAAACCTGCGATCGCAGGTTGTAACCTTGCGATCGCAGGTTGTAACCTTGCGATCGCAGGTTGGATCGTAGGTTGCCTTCGAGGTTTTGTCGAGCCAGAAAATTCATCCGGAAGTGAAAAATGAAAACCTGCGATCGCAGGTTGTGTACATGCGATCGCAGGTTGGCCAAAAAGTTCCAGAATAGCATCCTACTTCATTAAAATGGCAAGAGACGTGTTTACTTCAAAACCTGCGATCGCAGGTTGTGTACATGCGATCGCATGCACGTCGTTTTTGCTGCTGGACGTATAAATAGACCTTATAACCTTCCAGTAACCTAAGTTGGTGATTCCAGAGGTACCAGACGACGAAAATACGATTTTGGAGGCGTTTCTTCTCCGATTTCAACGATTTCTGAAGATCTGAAGATTGTGGATCATCTCCTACGTTTAGTTTAGTAAGATTTATTAGTTTAATGTTTCTTTTTATTGTTTTAGATCAGATTTTAGCCATGTCTGGCTAAACCCTAATTTTCAGTTTTGCAAAGACAAGTACTTTTCATGTGATTGATCATTAGATCTGGTTTTTGTTTTGTGTTTCTATCTAGATTCTTCAGTTTTGAGCTTAATGAATGTTTGATTTGAATTCTTGTTAGTCTGATCACCTAGCTAGGGTTTTATCATTCCAGATAATCAGTTAATAGAATCTGTAATTGTTCTAATTAATTGGTAATAAGTAACAAGTAATAAATCGGTTCCGTGTTTGGGATTTGACTTTATTATAAACTTGAAAAATCATATATTTATGCTTCCGAGCTTGTGAGAAGTATTGGGTATTGATGGGAATTTACAAAGAACTTAATGCAACTTTTCTGATCTTAATTAAGAGCTTGTTTGATTAGACAGTAAAAGGTTAGGGTTAATTGAAGAGTTTGTTTTGGTTAACTAAATAAGGTAAAAGAGAAATTACTAGAGCTTGTTAGTTTTTCTCAGTACCAGCTTAGATAGAACACATCTCAAATAACCAGGTCAATGTTGATTGCATGATTAGGAAAGTCACAGCAGAGCTGAAACCATTTTTCTTATTGATTTTCGTTTACTTTATTATCACTGCATTTCTAGTTATTAGTTTTAATCAAAAACCCCCCCTTTTATATTTTGTTTCTTGACTAGATGTGCCTGATGCAAAAGGCATTGACTTTCAGGCTGTGTCCCTGAGGATTCGACTCTGCTTCCATGTGCTATATTTTTAGTACAACCAGCAGTGATAAATTTATTTGTTTAATACGTGCGCGACAGCGTGTTAACATATGTATATGCATATAAATAAAAAAAAAAATTTACATTCAATTTTTGTACCAAATTTCATATTTATATTTCGTATAATAATGTAAGAGAATTGCAAAAAAAATATAATTTTTTTCTCTATATATATGAATGCATATTTCTTTTAAAAAAAAACATGCATATGCACAAAAAAATATGAATAAACACAAAAATTTATATATATATATATATATATATATATATATATATATATATATATATATATATATAGATTTAAAATTACTTTTTTAATAATTAATTTCAAAATGTATACTCATAGAACTAAAAAGAAAATATTGACTTCATCAACAATATTCATAGAACTAAAAACAAAATATTTTTTTAAAAACATAATTATTTATTGACTTCATCAAAAATATCATATATATTTTGAAATTAATATTTAAAAAAAGAATTTTTCAAAAACATATATTTTTTATACATATTTATATTTTTTTTATTTATTTATATACTTTTGTTAAATGTGCATATGCACATGAAAAATGTCCTATTTTCCAAAAAAAGAAATGAAATTTCTTAAATTTAGAAAATGATGATTTTTTTTAAAAAATATTAAGTAGAAAAAAAGTTTTCAAATTCCTAGTATTTTGTGGTTCTCACTCTAACTCCATTCTCTCTCTCTCTCTCTCTCTCTATATATATATATATATATATATATATATATATATATATATATATATACAAAAGTTGAAATAAAAACACTAATAATATGAAAACGTAAAAACACTATGTTTATGTTATTATTATGCAATAAATGTTGTATATGTGTATTATTGAAGTAATTTTAATGTGAATATTAACGTTTGATTATTCATATAGTCATTAGAATACTATTATTCTATTAGAAATTTTATGTATATGTGCATTATTATAGTAAATTCTAACATTAGTTTAACGTGTGATTATTCATGTATTCATTGTTGATTAATGACATAAAGTTGTGAAAATAAAATTCATTACAGAATAATAAAAGAAAATTAGTGTTTTCACGTTTTTACTTTAATTATTGTTTTTATTTGAACCATCTCATATATATATATATATATATATATATATATATATATATATATATATATATATATATATATATATATATATATATATATATAAAGTTAAATTATTGCAAAAACATAAAGATTTACGAGAACTCTTAATCCGCTAATCATTTTTCATAATCAAGACCACCATTGGACTCCTAGAGTTACATCTATGAGAGATTAAAAAAAAAGATTTGATGAACTTTTTTTTAATTAAATGTGCATAATATACACATTTAAATGTTCATATATGTGCATGTATACATTAGTGTTTTATTTCAAAAAGTTTCAGAAGCAACACGACAATGGCACTCTAATACAAGCATTTAAGAATGTTGCAACTTGGAAGCAACACAACAATGTGACTCTAATACAAGCGTTTAAGAGAACTGCAACTGAAAACGTCAAAAAAAAAAATACACAAAACATAAATGTACATGCATGCACATTTAGATGTGCATATATACACATTTTCAATAAAAGACAAAACTACAAAAATGGTCCATGTGGTTTACCAAATGTCACAAACTTAATCCATGTTAATGTTTTTTGACGTAGATGGTCCATGTGGTTTGCAAAACTTGCACAGACGGTCCTTGTACTGACTCCGTCAATTTTTAGCCGTTAGGGGCTGAATTCGTAAGGGCATTTTCATCTTTTCAAGTATAAGACGGACTGAATTCGTGACATTTGGTAAACCATAATGACCATTTTTTAAATTAGTCATAAAATAATATAATTGTTGGAAAATGAAGGGAGGAGGATTCAAACTTGGGACCTCCTCCCCCTCTCCCTAATCAGCCAAAACTCTAGCCAATTTGGTTAGAGCCAAACTTGTTTTATATTTCCGAAAACCTATTGATAAAACATATTATACTTTTAGCTTATTGTAAAAAAATATTTTTTACAAACTATTTATATATTTTTGTACGTATTTGTTTTACGTAAAATATATTTTTTTATATATTTTTAAAAATATGTTTTGGTATAATATGTTGTTACATTGCTATGATCCTAAAACATATTTTTACGTTTTCATAAAAAATAAGTTTTATATTTTGCTTTCACGTAGAAAAAAAAGTTTTTTACGTATTTATTTTATGTAAAATATGTTTTTCTTATATATTTAAAAAATACGTTTTCGTATAATATGTTATTACATTCTTATAATCCGAAAATATAATTTTAAATACTTAAAAAAATGTAATAACATATTATACGAAAACGTATTTCTTAAATACATAAAAAATTCGTTTTCGTAAAGTTTCTTATTACATTGTTATGATCCTAAAACATATTTTCACGTTTTCAAAAAAATATATTTTTTAGATACATAAAAAAATATATTTTACATAAAATAAATACGTAAAAGCTTTTTTATGTAATAACAACATAGAAAAAAAGGTTTTTTTATAATATGTATTTGAGAAATACGTTTTTGTATAATATGTTATTACGTTTTTTATATATTTAAAAGAATACTTTTGGATTATAACAATATAATAACATACTATACGAAAACGTATTTTTTAAATATATATAAAAACATATTTTACAGAAAATAAATACGTAAAAAAAAAAAATTTTTACGTAAAAGCAAAAAAAAAACTTATTTTTTTATGAAAACGAAATATGTTTTAGGATCATAGCAATGTAATAACATATTATACGAAAAATATATTTTTAAAAAAAATATTTACATAAAAGTAATACGTAAAAAAACATATAAATTGTTTGTAAAAAAATATATATTTACCGTAGGATAAAAATAAATTTTGTTTTATTAAAAAAAAGTTTTTTTGTAAAAATATGTTTTTTAATTTTTTTATTAATGTATTTTCAATTTTTAAATAATTTTAATAAGTTTTCCAAAATATAAAACAAGTTTGGCTCTAGTCTAATTGGCTAAAGCTTTGACTGAGTATGGGGAGGGGGAGGAGGTTCTAAGTTCGAATCCTCCTCCATTCATTTTCTACCAATTATATTATTTTAAAACAAATTTCAAAAATGGTCCCTATTGTTTACCAAATGTCACGAGTTCAGTCTCTCTTATACTTGAAAAGACGAAAATGCCCTTACGAATTCAGCGCCTAACGGATAAAATTTACGTCGTCAGTAAAAAAGGACCATATGTGCAAGTTTTGCAAACCACATGGACCATCTATGTAACATCCCAAAATTCATGACCAAAAATTTCATTTTTAATATAACTAAAACACATTTGTAACTTGGTTCGCAAATTGAAAAACATTTCAAATAAAACATTTATCAGAGTTCATTCCTAAAAATCACATATTACGAAAAACATAGGTGTATGCGCTGCGATCGTCTCAAGCTCCTTTATTTGAAAACTGGAGGTACCCGAAACCAAAACTGAAAAACGTAAGCACGAAGCTTAGTGAATTCCCCAATTACCACAAACCATACATATCAACTGATCCATACATGCCATACATAACCGTGAGCCATACATATATCATAATCAATAAACGTGTTATGTGTCGCACATAGTCTTGCCATTATGCCACGGGCCGCCACATGATCTTTCTTGCCAAGTCGGGGCCACCCCCTAGGTCTTACATACAAGTGCCAAGAGCCACCTCCTAGTCTTCCATGCAAGCATCACAAAGACAACTAGCATACATACTACTCTACTTAGCTAATTAGTATATAGTGTGCCAGGAGCCACCGCCTGGTCTTTTGTACATAATGCCTAGGGCTAACCCCCGGATCTTCCTACCATACATAATAGCATACAGTGTGTCAGGAGCCACCTCCTGGTCTTTCATACATAATGCCTAGGGCTAACCCCCGGGGCTTCCTATAGTACATAAACCAAATGGGCTGGCATTGGTGCCTTCGACCCATAAAAACAGTGAGGAGACTCACCTCAAATGCTGACGCCCACTTCACGAAATCCTTAGTTGCTGCCCAGACAATTCCTCGAGCTATCAATACCAAGATATCACCCAATTAGCAATTGGGTTATAATCCATTACTATAACTTCATACCCGGGGTAAAAAGACCATTTTACCCCTAACCTTTCCCTGTTCAAACTGTAATCTGAAAGGCCCAAAGGCCCATTAATCAACCAATGGCCCAATTTTCCAAATTAGGCCAAATTCTCTACATGGGTCTTGCCATGAGGCCCAATCTTTCTTTTCAGTCCAAAACACTCTATATTCTGATGTCCCAATAATAATACAAACACTTAAGCCTAAAATGCTAAAAAAACACTTGTGGCCCAAACTATGGCCTAATTTTCCAAATTAGGCCCAAATCCTTCCGGGGGCTTTTCCAACATCACTAACAACCCACAACCTGATGGCGCAACAGGCCCAGATAAATGAAAGAACCCCTTTCTAAACTTTCGTATTTCTGAAAGTCCCAAACTTTCATACTTGACAATTGTTACTCCGAAAAATGCTACATGCATATTCATAAAAACAATATTTTATATTGATAAAGTGATAACAAACTACTGGATACAAACCGACTATGTTTTAATATTTTACATAACTACCCAGGATATTGTAATTTTATACAAACATAAACCGAAATACAAAAGTAATAGTAAAAACTATTCTACATCTTCCGACAGTAATAACCATACTGGTTACTTATCTCCTGCAATTGTTAAACACTGAGAGGGGTAAGCGGTGACGCTTAGTGAGTTCAATAATAGATACAATATAACGTTATGTCATATATATACCTCAATATGGCAGAAGCAAAGAGGAACAAGGAACAACAAAGGCATATGTGAATCATGTGACAAACTTTCCATATCAATCAATGATTTGATTTAAAGATATACGATCAATGAGACATGACAATTTCTATACTTGATATACACCAATAAAGCTTCGGCCCAAATGGCACAGAAGACATACGCTTTCTGATTTAAACATTTTGGTAGATTTCAGGCTTATAGCCCTGTCTAACCATCTGCCAATGCCATAGAATAGAAGTCATTCTCTTACGGAGACATGCATTGGCCTGGATGATTCCTTCCACAAATGCAACATAATGGCGATTGAATAGAAAAAGATTGTGATATATCGCGACCACGAACGGCGCTCTGAGAGTGCTCTCTTGTATTAGAATCAGATTGAACAGATCGGGCTGGTGGAATAGAGGAAACATGAACAGTTTGATCGATACGTGGATGCTTTGGAACAGAAAAAGTGGCACCACGTATCTCTAAGTCATGCTCACGCTTTCGAGCATACTCAACAGCTTTGTCAAAGGACAGAACATCCCGATTAGCTACGAAATCGCGGATCTCATACCACAGTCCATCCAAGAATAACTGAATTTTATCGTCTTCAGTTGGTATATACTTTGCGACAAACCGTGCTCTTTGATTGAATTGAGTTTCATACTCATTCACGGTCATTCCTTCTTGCTTAAGCTCAAGAAACTCTTTCTCCAATATTCTCCTCATGTCTAGAGGACAATACTTCTCTAGCAAACAAGTTTTGAACATCTCCCAGGATAAAATTCTCCTGGTCATACTCGTTGAGAGCTTCATATGTTGCTTCCCACCAGACCAAGGCTTCTCCGACGAGCATAGCAGAAGCATAATTAGCCTTGTCTTCATTATCCACATGAGAAATACGAAACACTTTCTCTGTGTTCTGGATCCAGGCAAGAACAACAATGGGATTAAGAACACCTGAAAACTCTGTAGCACCACTATTCTTGAAATCTTTGAACGAGGGACGCTTCACCTCCCCTTTTGAAGATTCTCCAGTGGCTTTCTCTTTTCCTTTATCACCATTCTTTTTGTGTTCTTCGAAAGTCTTCCGAATAATACCAGTAAGTTTACCCAAGAGCCGTTCCTCTCAAGGGGATACTGGGGTATTTACTTCACCACGTTGAGGACCTCCACCCACCTCAGGGGTATGGCTACCTTCCTGTTCAGCCATTCTTCTGAAAATTTGGAGTAATATAGTATTTTAGAATATTATGATTTATTATTACCTAATACTTTACTTAAGTCTTTCCTATGGTTTGTATCCATATACTCCTAATAAATCCGTTCATATATTGAACTTCTGACGGTTTAAGTCTAAATACCAATCCGTGGAATTTAGTTCACTTAAACCACCGCTATGATACCATGATTGAAAGAACCCCTTTCTAAACTTACATATTTCTGAAAGTCCTAAACTTTCATACTTGACAATTGTTACTCCGAAACATGCTACATGCATATTCATAAAAACAATATTTTATATTGATAAAGTGATAACAAACTACTGGATATAAACCGACTATGTTTTAATATTTTACATAACTACCCAGGATATTGTAATTTTATACAAACATAAACCGAAATACAAAAGTAATAGTAAAAACTATTCTACATCTTCCAACAGTATATAACCATACTGGTTACTTTTCTCCTGCAATTGTTAAACACTGAGAGGGGTAAGCGGTGACGGTTAGTGAGTTCAATAATAGATACAATATAACGTTATGCCATATATATACCTCAATATGGCAGAAGCAAAGAGGAACAAGGAATAACAAAGGCATATGTGAATCATGTGACAAACTTTCCATATCAATCAATGATTCGATTTAAAGATATACGATCAATGAGACATGACAATTTCTATACTTGATATACACCAATAAAGCTTCGGCCCAAATGGCACAGAAGACATACGCTTTCTGATTTAAACATTTCGGTAGATTTCAGGCTTATAGCCCTGTCTAACCATCTGCCAATGCCATAGAATAGAAGTATTCTCTTACGGAGACATGCTCTACATGGCCAGAGGCTACGTACCAGTACCACCGTGAATCTAAGTCCTTTCACTGATCACATGGTCAAAGGTATAGCTTTGCTATCATAAATAACAGAAATAAAAAAATAACACGGCAAAATAACCCGGAATAATAACACTGAAAAGCACATAGCACATAAAACACATAACATAGAATTGTTCATATGTATTGAACTCACCGTGAAATAACCGGGGGTTAAAATAGTGATTTGGGCAGCACTTCGTTACTATAATTAGCTTTCTTCGTTGAAAACCGGGAGTTTTCTTGATAACCGGGCCTTGCGAGGGTTTGGCTTCAAAACCGAAAAGATAAATTTTTCGGGCTTCTCGGGAACTTCGGAGCGTGTTTCGGGCGTTGGAAATAATCCTGGGGCTTCGGGGGAAGTTGAAATAGTAGAAATATAAGTTTAGGGGTGAAAAATAGACATTTTCTCAAAAATACCCGGGAGGTGTCGCAGCCTCCCTTTTATAGGGCCGAGGTTCGGATCCGAAGCGAGAGGTAAGGAGGGCAGATGGTGCGAAGGTCGGACACGCGGCAGGGAGAGCGAGGCTCGGACGAGGCTACACACGCGTCGCTCCTCGGACGCGCCACGGCTTCGGAAGCGAGGAGTCACCGCGACACGCGTCGTACGCTTACTGAACCGAGCTCGGACCCGGGAAGAACGTGAAACGTGGCTGCTGATTCACCGAAATCGGCCTTATCCTTGCGAGATTCCTCGGAAAATGAGCCCAAATCTTCTAAAATCCATAACTTTTGTATACGGGATCCGTTTTTGACGTTCTTTATATTCACGCGTAGGCGAGAATATATTCTACAACTTTCGTTTAGACTTCGTCGGCTAATTTTGACTTTATTTTTAATATTATTATTTTTAACAGACCGGGACTGGTAAATCCGTTAAAAATTCATAACTTCTTCATCCGACGTCCGTTTTCGTCTGTCTTTTTACCGTTGTACTACTAATGACGAGACCTTCAATTCTCGTTTAGGTTATGTCGGCTAAAAATCACTCGATCTAAAATTCGAGTTTTTAGCTGTCTACTGCTAAGCTGAAACTTAGAAAAATCATAACTTCCTCATACGAAGTCAGATTTTGGCGTTCTTTTTATCAAAATTCTCGGTTTAACAAATACTACGACTTTCATTTAGATCACTAAGGCTAAAAAGTAGTTTATCAAAAACTCACTTTTTACGTCATTCGGCGCCGTGCCGGTTTGTCGTGGATCTCCGATTGGTCATAACTTCTTTGTTATAACTCGGATTTCGATGAGGCTTTAGCCTAAAAGTTTCTAACGAGATTCTTTACAACTTTCAATAATAAAATTTTACTTATTTCAAATTTTATATTTTCGTTAAATTTCAATATTTGCCTAATGTTCGGAATCTCATAGGACTTCCAAAACATTCTGGATGATTCTAAACATAGTTTTACTTCATTTCTAGTAAAAACTATCTGCTAGAACTCAATACTCATAATTATATAATATTTCATAATATTATTCACTTTTAAAATTACATAACACGATAACTGAACGTGTATGTTATAATAAACAAGCTCAACATGGCCCATACCGAAGCCCAATAATAAAAACTCCACCTGACTGAGTACGCGGGGCGTACTCAGCTGTACGCCAAGCGTACAGGCTGTTTGGATTGTACGCTGCGCGTACGGGCTTGTACGCCCAATGTACTCTCCTGTTAAGCCAAAATCCCAAAAAGAGCTTAATCTTTTAAGATCTGAAGCCCCAATCACAGATCTGAGTCCATTGGAGGGTCTTAATCCATAAAGTCGATTATTTGGTGGCTTGCATGCCCCCAAATAAGCCAAAACTCCAAAAATGGCATTCTAATTCCATGAAAATGACCTTAACTTATGCATGAACACAACAAGACCTTCAAGATGGCAACGTTCTGTCTTAGGGACTCAAATAGCACTAAGGGTGGCAACTCTAAGCGTAGGAAACGGATTTGAACAATAAAGTTTCATCATTGGGACCAAAAAGGTCCAAAACCTCAACACAAGAGATCTAAGAATTCAAGAGGCAAGTTCAAGACTTTATACCTCAAGAAGATCTGAAATGGAGCAAAAATCTCGGATCTATACCTTCTCCTTTGAACCACCACCTTGCTTCAACCTTCACTTCCTTAGGGAATGGATCAAAACACTAAGAATACTCTTAAAAGGCCTTCCAGGCACAAGAACACAAAAAATATGGATCAGGGTTTCGTGGTTGCTGCTTGAGGGTGGCTGGGCTTTAGGGCATAATGTTCTTTATATAGGGGTTAACCCTAAATTTTAGGGTTTTGGTCTGAAGGGAGTAGGCCCCGCGTACCTCTTGGTACGCCCGGCGTACTCACAAACTACCCGCGACCATTTAGCCATGTATGCTGCGCGTACCCCATCTTACGTTGGGCGTACCCAGCCAAACACGCGCATGCATTCCTTGCATGCGTGGGACTGATATGCCAAATACTTCCATTAGGGACTAATTTTGTCAAAACCTTCAAAGTACCATAACTTCCTCTTCTGAGGTCTGTTTCCAACGAACATTATATCCACAAAAAGGTGGCGAGAAGCCCTACGCTCCTAATAAATCTCCCAATCCTTAAAATCTTCCGAACAAAACCCAAAACCCATAAATGTCACATCCATAAAATTCATGAAAATTTAAAACTTTTTAAAGCATTCAAAAACCATTATTTATTACAAAATGTTTTCAAAATAGTTTCATATAAGAGTATCCCAGAAATCAAAATCATAAAGTGCGAGGAGGTGCACGATCAAGCCTTCACCTTCCCGCGATAATCCAAAGTACCTGAAACAAAATCCAAAACTGTAAGCTCGAAGCTTAGTGAGTTCCCCCAAAATACCAACGCCATACAAACCATAACCATATCATAACAAACAGCATGCATATGGAGTCGAAAGTATGACTGGATCACCCTCATCGGGCCTTCAGTCTATCTATCCCACTCTCAGAACCTTCAGTATGTCTGGTCCGCCCTACTGGTCCTTCAGCCTGTCTGGACCGTTCTCCGGGCCTTTGGCCTAACTGGTATGACCCATTGGGCCTGCAGTCTATCCGAGCCGTCCTGGGTATGTTGGCCTATAGCACAAAGCAGGTCCGCCTCAACCCACCCCCAAGCATACAATCAACACATAAATAACAAATGCTAGCATATAGAAACAGTCAGACCGATCTAACAGATCACTAATCAAAGCATCATCCTATAAACCAGGATACCGACCTAACAGGTCACTAAACATAGCATCATCCTATATACAAGGATACCGACCTAACAAGTCACTAAGCATATCATCATGCGATAACCAGGATAACAATCCAAAAGGGCCGGCATTGGTGCCTTCGACCCTTTTAGTATAGTGAGGAAAACTCACCTCTCAATGTCGAACTGAACTGAAAAGATCAAACTCCCGAAACACGGCACCAAACTCAAACACCTACAACCATCATTGATCCAATCCCATAAATTCCAAATTACCAAAATACCCTCAGAAGTCAAACTGGTCAACCCTTGGTCAAAGTCAAAGTCAACGGTCAAGGTCAACAGTCCATGTTGACCCAACTCGTCAAGTGCAACTTACAGACTCGTCGAGTTCCTTCAGAACTCAGAATACCGCGAAAGCCCCAGTTAACTCGCTGAGTTACCAAACAACTCGTCGAGTCCATGTAGTATCCAGAAGATCGTGGAAACCCTAACCAACTCGTCGAGTTATCTCACTAACTCGCCGAGTTCATTCAGAATCCAGAAAACGGGAAACCCTCATCCAACTCGTCGAGTTAATTATGCAACTCGTCGAGTTCCTTCAACTCTTTTCTCATTCAAACGCTCTTAAGCTAAACCAAGGCTCCAAACTGTAGATCTAGCCTCCTAGGGTGTAGTTACCACGTAAAGTTGCCAACTTTACGTGCATGCAAGGCTTCAAGAAGCTAAAACACTTAAAACTAGTCATAGGAAGAGGTTTAGGGCATGGAGAAGGGCCAAAGCTTCATAAAGCTTGAGTCTTTATATCCATAAGGGCCTAGAGGAGTCCAGATCTAAACTCCTCACTTCAAGACGCTCAATACCAGAAATGTCTCAAGAATAAGCTAGAAATGTCCCTAAACTCTTGAATGAAGAGATCTAACAAGAAACTGATCAAGGTAATTACTTTTTACCTTCAAATGAATGCCAAAACGAAGTAGATGCTGGATCTACAAGCTCTTTCTCGTTCCAAGCTTCTCAATCTTCAAGTTTCTTCAAGAAATGCACCAAACACACACTTTTAGCCTCACACACACTCAAATAGTAGGTTAGCTCGATTAGGGTTTGCTTCTGGACGTGAAAGGTGGTAAGGAGGCTAGAAGGAGGACTTAAGGTCCTTTAAATATATTGGGTGCAAACCCTAAAAATTAGGGTTTTCATGTCCAGCTTCAACTCGTCGAGTTGGGTCCTCCAACTCGTCGAGTAGGTTCTAGAATCCACGCAGATTTATCAGTTTCTACACAACGAGTTGGGACAGCCAACTCGTCGAGTAGGTTTATAATTATGAATATTAAAGCTTTAAAATTTATACCTGGGAGTCGGGATGTTACAATAAAAGACTGAGATATTTGTTTACAACCATACCCTCGGCTTCCGAAGACACAAACGAATACTTAGATCACTTATGTTGTGACACCCACCTCCGAACTGGGCCAATTCCTTCCTTTCCCAAGGCCCTAAACCCTATAAAAAATGATAATTGGGTCACAGCCCCGAGCAACGAAACACTTTCAAAATCGGGTGTTACAACTCTCCCCCACTTAAATTAGATTTTGTCCTCGAAGTCTCTCCTTACTAGCACCTATATCCCAACAAATGATCCGAGGAACGCAATCGATGATTCTAGGCGTAAGACAATCTTCTCCAGACGACTGAAACCCAAATCGAACTTCCATCCCAAAGAAACCAACCCTGAGCCTCTGAAAGAAGCCACTTTACCTTTCTAAAACTGGAAATCCGCATTGGTCTGACTTCGTGACAGACCACCCATGTTGAGCTTTACCATGCTTAATCTTCCTCGAATTACTGACCAAGTGCACAGTTCCAACCTTGATTATCTCGATTCTACAATTAGAAACAAAATCACTGACCATAATCAACTGTAGAGCACTTAGACTTGACAGAAGGCTCAGATAATCCTTCGAGTAGAAGATCCATCCCTGCAACGGTTAGACTCAAACGAGAGCTACGCAACAGGGTCAAATCAATTACTATGAGATTATTTAATCCCGCTGCAAGTGACATTAGCACTTTCGATCATCAAGCTACTCCACACACACGAATCCCCGAATCACTACTACTGTCTGAAGCATCACGTTGCCTCCTATCTGTTTTCCAAGGGTAACCGAGACCTCCCTGGTCCCCAAATTATCTGGAATACTAAATTCCTGCCCGATTACTAAGCTAAGAGTAACCTCATAGTCGCCCCATGCGACTTCCGAAGAGAACTTCGGCTATCGAAATCTACCCTAACCATATTGCCACTCATGGCTCCAATATTCCTTCTGATCTTCCCGATCATAACAGTCTGACTACCTGTCGCCATCGAATCTAATACGAAAAGTGAATGCTACCAGAACCACTGTAGTCATACATCATGTCTGGTCTCCAACGACCTACTGTTTCCCGAATCCGATCATACTGTGGCCTATTCACATTCGCGCGGATGACCCGCCCTGGCCTAAATCATCTGAAGGAATTCGTGAGTGAATCATAAATTTGTCACATTCTCACTTTCTAATAGGGACCGGTGAATGCTACGGGTCATCCCACAGTCTTACAACACTCCCATACTAACTGACCACTAGAGAATGCTACGGGCCACCCCCACAGTCTTACTATACCACTATACCAACGGCTAACTAACGAATGCTACGGGCCACCCCTGCAGTCTTACAACGTTTCTACTCTATCTGCCAACTAGTGAATGCTACGGGCCACCCTGCAATCTTACAACACCTCTACTCTATCTGCCAACTAGTGAATGCTATGGGCCACACCGCTGTCTTACAACACTTCTACACTACCTGCTAACTAGTGCATGTTACGGGCCACCCTGCAGTCTTACAGCACTTCTACACTACCTACTAACTAGTGAATGCTATCGGCCACCCTGCAGTCTTACAACACTTCTACACTACCTGCTAACTAATGTTACGGGCCACCCCACAGTCTTACCACATTCCCCATGCTATCTGACCGCTGGTGAATGCTACGACTATCCCGCAGTATTACAACAACTTCCATGCTAACTGGCTGCTGGTGAATGCTACGGCTATCTCGCAGTCTTAAATCACTTCCCACACTAACTCAACCGCTAACCATGGTCTTACCGCTGATTACCAATCCGAACACACCCAAAGTCGAGCACACACACGGTCTAACATCCCACACTGAACTCTTGTCCTGATTGGGATCCTCAACCTCGTTCCCCATAGTCTGCTACACATCAATCATATGTGGTCCTAAAGTCTGGAAGTTTCCCGAACTTCCATTTCATACTATCCTCCATTTAGGCAGCCACTTGGGTCACCTTTCCTTTCCTGATGGGGATAAGAGCTCATCCTAATTTCACACTTGCTTCTATCCTGGGTACCTGAACAGTTCTCCCCCACTTCAATCCGTCTAAGTCTCCACGTCATACGAGAAATGGAAGGATTTCCGATCCTTCCTACCTTCCATTGATCGATCTGCTGACAACCGACGCTTACTAAAGCTAGCGATCCATTACTAGTCTAACTTAAAAGACCATACAAGCTTTGAAGACTAGATGAACACTTTCTGAATCCTAGCAATACTGATAACTCCAGATACCTTGAAATGATACCGTACCCAGATCTTGAAGTCCAATTAACCGATGCTCAGAGCAAAACTTCGGTAGTAGACCACTTCCCTTGGTGACCCCAGGAGTCAATCTAAGCACAATGACTGAATCCTCTGAATCCTGACGAGGAAGGGTAACCACCCTACTGAACCCTGACCGCAAACCTTCCACATAATTCCCCTGGACCGATCTCGATTACGAGCCGAGATAACGCTGAACACCCCGAACCAACAAAAGGGAAACGACCTTACACTAACCACTAATAATTCACGATATGCAAATGGCATATGACAATACTTGAAGATATAACTCATACACGATAAAGTAAATGAATCGAATATATGCTTTACCCAAACTGATGCAAGATACCAACAACCATAAGCACAGATATAAATAACCTTAAAGAAGGAAAAATATACATACATGCAGAACTCAACTCCTCTCTGTTGGGGCTCCTGCCCTACCATCTTTTCTATCGGTGATCCTCAAAGAAGTAGGAGCAGGTGTGTTCACTGCTCCTCCCCTCAATGTCGGACAGTCGACCTTATTGTGGCCCTCCCGATCGCAGTGAAAGCATTAATGGGTTTTGAGCAAAAGAACATTCATATGTGCACATGCAAAACCCTAAAGCTTTGGATCTAGGTTTCTCTATTGTACATGCAATATATCCAAAGCTTGTAAACCCTAAATCTAGCATATCAAAATCGAAATAACATATAAAACAGATTTAGATGTTTTCCTTTTGATTGTTGCAAGAATCTTCAAGCTTTGAGAGCCTAGTATCACAAGTGTAATACCTCTAATGGCTTACAAACACCAAGGCAAGAAGATGATCTAGACGAGAGGGAATGGATGCTTAATTTCGGCTCTTAGAACTCTAGGGTTTCTTCTGGTAGCCGAAATATGAAGCCCTAGGGGTCCTTAAATAGATGTGCTACTAGGGTTTCAGTTAAAACCCTAATTGGATGACTTAGGCCTTAAGCAGTCCAATGGAACATTTTGGAATGAGGCTTGGACGATTTCGAGGTGGGCTTCCACCCTAAATTCATCCACCCCCTTAATCCACAAGATCCACAACCCAAAATTAATTATCTTATAATTGGCAATACCAATCCCCTTTATTTAATTAATCTCTTTTAGCTACAAAATAAATTCTTAATTAATTATTGACCAATATTAATTAAACAATATGATTTCTCTTTTAATATATTATTCTTATAATATATTAATAAACGATAATATCCTCTCTCTCCATAAATCATCCAGTCCAGTTGCTTTGGTGAAGGCAACCCAAAAGGACCATGCTACAATCGGGTCAAGTACATACCAAATATAGTTATGGACTTAGAAACTAATCCAACAAGCATAACAGACTTGCTCCCTGAGGACGGTCCTTGCTGATGTGGCCAACCCGGCCACACTTGTAGCATCCCAAACCCCTAGAACGACAAGCCCCATCGTGCAGTTTCCCGCACGTGCTGCACTAACTCCGGTCCTGCTGGCCTCTCAAATAGTGGTCAGAAGTCTTGGGACTCTTCCCGGGACCCTCCAAAGTATGCACCTGATCTGACCTCCTCTTCTCAATGTGCTCTAAATCAATCTCCCGCTCTCGGGCTCTAGAGATCATATCATTTAGGGTCTCTCACCCTGAAATGCTCATGAATTTCCTGATGTCATCCTGCAGCATATCGTGATACCTCACTTTCTTCATCTCATCGTCGACTACATATTGCGGTACCAATAAAGCCCTCTCCCGGAACTTGGCAGTGATCTCTGCCACCATCTTAGTAGTCTGAGATCCTGGAACTCTCGCGCCAACTACTGCACCTCAATCGTCGGTGCAAACTCAGCTCAGAACCTGGTCGAGAAGTCATCCCATGACATAGCATCGACTGCATCATCACCCTGTTGGATTAGGTGTCTAAGCCCATAATTATTTTTGGTATGTACTTGATTTGATTATGAGCATGGTCCTTTTGGGTTGCCTTCACTCATGCAACTTGATAGGATGATAAATGGAGAAAGAGTAGGATTTATTATATGAATAATAAATTGGTACTCAGAATGGTTTTATTAATACATTAATAGATTAATATATTATTTGGAAATCATATTATTAATTAGTAATTGATCAGAAATTAATTTGATATTAATTTAGGGATTAAAGGAACTGATTAATAATGGAGGGACTGATTATGTAAATCAGGAATAGTTGTAGTTTGGGCTAATGGGCCTTATTGATAAGAGGTGGACGAAAATCTATGGAAAGCCCATAGAATTTTCGTCCAAGGGCTTTTCACATGGGGGTCCATGGATTGCTTAAGGTTTAACCAAGGAAATTAGGGTTTCCACCTTAAAAACCCTAATAAGCATAAACTATAAATATACTTTCTACATAGGATTTTCGGCCCCCATGAGTTTTTGTTAGAAACCCTAGCCGAAATCCTTCCCTCTCCAAGTCATCCTTTGAAAGAGTGTCTGTGACTCCATTAGAGGTGCAACAATTGGGGCACTAAGCTTTCAAAGGTCAAGGAGTTCTTGTTATTTCTACATAACAAGTGAGGTAATGTTCCAAACCCTATTTTACATATGAATTTCGAAATTGTGTATGCTAGTCTTAGGGTTTATGCTTTGGATGATTATTTTCATGTATAACTTGAGAAAAACCTAGATCCAAAGCATTAGGGTTGCATGTACACAATAGGAATGTTATAGTGCTCAAAACCCATCACACCCAACTCACTACCTATCTCCTCCTACCAATCACGTGCCCGATCCTTCAACAGGAAGGAAGCATATCTGACATTCGCCTCCTCAGGGCAGAAACTCGTCCTGAACGCGTTAGCCATATCTGCTAACCACCTCCTACTGACAATGAGGTCCATCTCCCTATAGAACGCAGGAGCTCCACAAGCACGGAACTCCCGGAAAGTCAGTGTACGAGCTCCAACGATAGCCTTAATCTCTGCACGGAATGCGCCCAAGCGCTCGTCCACTATCTTCGAAACACAGCGAGAGATCTCCGATGAAATGAACTCCCATAACTGCTCGCTAATCGGCTCAGCACCTGCACCTGAACCAGAACCCAAACCTGAACCATCTCCTTGAGGGCTCATCTCCAAACTCGAATACAATCAAACCAACAATCAGAATTCGCCCAAGGATCAACCTCTCATAAGCTTCTTAGATTCTCTAAGACTTTCACCAATTCGAGTATCGATCCTGTGCTTTCAATAGTACGGGCCCAATACTACCTTCCACACCTATCCATACTTTCCTCAGCAATCCTCCTGAATCCTCTAAGTCACTTCTTCAAACCATTATGCCAGTACTCACTAAACCATACACCTAACCCACTGCATCATATCCTAGGCTCTCCTAGGTTCCCAAACCCACCCAGTCCTCAGCCACTGAAGGATTCCCATTAATGGCAACTAGCTACCTCATGAATATAGCCACATGCAATAGAGATCAGATAATCCTTCATGTAAAAGACTCAATCCTACAACGGTTGGACTCAAACGAGAGCTGCACAATAGGGTCAAGTCCATCACTCTGAGATTATCCAGCCTGTGCCACATGTGACTTAGCATATTCACTTAGTAGCTAGCTCACATTGCTAAGAGTCCCACAAAGCACAAAGCAAGCAGCATTCAGACAATGGAAAATATAACCAACATACTCCAATCAAACCATTCTATCCTCTAATCAGGAATATGTACTAGCATGTAATTCGAAGGATCATACAATCAGGCATAACCTAAACAGGCCATCCTACCACTGGATGATCAGTTCTAGCATGCAAATCTACAAGCTCATATAAGCATACAAAGGCATCTCTCATAGATCCTTAGCTCTAATCTAGCATGCAAATCACATAATCATATCATATCACATAACAAACATGTATTGGTATTTTGGGAACCACTTACTTGAGCTCGGCCGATTGCACGCATCACACCCCTTTCTTCTATTAGAATTTCATTTTCGATTTACTATTTATTTTGTAAAAAATTTCACCAAACCCTCAGTTTGAGTTCAGGCACACCCGAGAGTATGCCTGAATCCCTCAAACCAAGGCTCTGATACCAACTTGTAACATCCCAAAATTCATCACCAAAACTTTCATTTTTAATATAACTAAAACACATTTGTAACTTGGTTCACACATTGAAAAGCATTTCAAATAAAACATTTATCAGAGTTCATTCCTAGAAATCACATATTGCGGAAAACATAGGTGTATGCGATGCGATCGTCCCAAGCTCCTGTATTTGAAAACTGGAGGTACCTGAAACCAAAACTGAAAACAGTAAGACGAAGCGTAGTGAGTTCCCCAATTACCACATACCATACATATCAGTTGATCCATACATGCCATACATAATCGTGAGCCATACATATATCATAATCAATAAATGTGCTATGTGTCGCACATAGTCTTGCCATTATGCCACGGGCCGCCATGTGGTCTTTCTTGCCAAGCCGAGGGCCACCCCCTAGGTCTTACAGACAAGTGCCGAGAGCCACCTCCTGGTCTTCCATGCAAGCATCACAAAGACAACTAGCATACATACTACTCTACTTAGCTGACTAGCATACAGTGTGCCAGGAGCCACCTCCTGGTCTTTCATACATAATGCCTAGGGCTAACCCCCGGGTCTTCCTACCATACATAATAGCATACAGTGTGCCAGGACCACCTCCTGGTCTTTCATACATAATGCCTAGGGCTAATCCCCGGGTCTTCCTACAGTACATAAACCAAATGGGCCGACATTGGTGCCTTCGACCCATACAAACAGTGAGGAGACTCACCTCGAATGCTGAAGCTCACTACACGAAATCCTTAGCTGCTGCCCTGACAATTCCTCGAGTTATTATGTAACATACACGTTATTAACCATGTATAATTATCGTGTTTTGGAAGCTTGATAGCTTAAAAGTGAATATTATTAAATAATATATGATTTTGAGTGTTGAGTTCTAACAATATAGTTTTGCGAGAATTGAAGTAAAAGTATGTTTAGAATCATTCGGGAAGTATTGGAAGTCTTATGAGATTCCAATCAAAAGTCAAATATTGAAACTAACGAAAATATAAAATTGGAAATAAGTAAAAATAATGTTATTTAAAGTTGTAGATTATCTCGTTAAAAACATTTAGGCGAATACTTCATCGAAATCCGAGTTATAATGAAGAAGTTATGACCAATCGAAGATCCGCGACAAAGCCGGCAAAACACTATTTAGTGTAAAAAGTGAATTTTCAATAAACTACTTTTTAGCTTTAGTGATCTAAATAAAAGTCGTAGTATTTGTTAAACCGAGAATTTTCATAAAAAGAACGTCAAAATCTGACTTCGTATGAGGAAGTTATGATTTTTCTAAGTTTCAGTATAGCAGTATACAGCTAAAAACTCTATATAAAGATCGAGTGATTTTTAGCCGACACAACCTAAACGAGAATCGAAGGTCTCGTCAATAGTAGTACAACGGTAAAAAGACAGACGGAAACGGACGACGGATGAAGAAGTTATGAATTTTTAACGGATTTTCCTGTCCCGGTCTGTTAAAAATAATAATATTAAAAATAAAATCAAAATTAGCCAACAGAATCTAAACGAAAGTTGTAGAGTATAATCTCGCCTACGCGTGCATATAAAGAACGTCGAAAACGGGGCTCGTATGTGAAAGTTATGAATTTTTGAAGATTTGGGCACAAAATTCGAGAAGCTTCGCATACTAGGCTCGGACTCGGCCACGTACAAGCCTCGCATGCGTGACGCATGTCCGACTCATCGCGCGTCTGAAGCTCCGAAGAGAGCCACCTCGCTTGCGCATCCGATGCGTTCCTCGCCCTCGCATCCGACGCTTGGCCCCTTGCATGCGAGCCACGTGCCCCTCCCCCTCGCCCTCGCTGCTGTCGCGTGTCCTCCCTTCCCCCTTCGGTCCGAAGCCTCGCCCTATATAAAGGGAGGTGCGACCCTCCCGGTTTTGGTTGGATTTTTGCACACTTTTTCACCTTAAACCTTCTTTCAAGCTATTTTTAACTCCCCGAAGCCCCGGGAACCTACCTAACACCCGAAGAACGTCCCAAAGTGCCCGAAGACCCCGAGAAATTTATCTTTTCGATTTGAAAATCAACCCTCGCAAGGCCCGGTTTTTCATAAATCTCCCGGTTTTCATCAAAGAAAGTTATTTATAGAAACGAAGTGTTGCCCACATTACCATTTTATCATTCGATTATTTCACGGTGAGTTCAATATATGGACAATTATATGTTATGTGTTATATGTTCAATGTGCTTTCCTGTGTTATTCTGGTTTTATGCCTTTGGCCATGTAGAGCATGTCTCGTATCACTTCTGGTATTGGCTTTGTGCCTTTGGCCATGTAGAGAATGACTCGTATCACTTTTGGTATTGGCATCGAGCTAGGTTGGGCTGAAAGCCTGTATATTGTAGCAAAATGATAATCAGAAATTGTTTATTTTCTGTGCCACTTGGATTGAAGTCTTATTGTTGTATATCATGTTCAAATTGTTGTACCACATTGATTGTAAATCTTTGAAACAAATCATTGGTTGATATGGAAAGCTTGTCATATGATTCATATATGCTTTTGTTGTTCTTTGTCCCTCCTTGCTCCTGTCATATTGATATATATATATATATATATATATATATATATATATATATATATATATATGACATAGCGTTATATTGTAACTGTTATTGAACTCACTAAGCGCCACCCGCTTATCCCTCTCAATGTTTAACTATTGCAGGTGATAAGCATCCACTATAGTTATGTACTGTAAGAAGATGTAGAATAGTTAATATTATCACTTTTGTATTTAGTGTATAAACTCCTGGGAAATTATGTAATATATAAAATTCTGTAAAAATTCTTAATAGTTGGTTTGTATCCAGTCTTTTAGTAAATATCGAGACTTTTGTAAATTATATTATGAATATGCATGTAGCATGTTTGGAGTAATAATATTGTAAAGTTTAGAGAAAGGGGTTCTTTCAATCATGGTATCAGAGCAGTAGTTTAAGTGAACTAAATACAACAGATTGGTATTTAGACTTAAACCGCCAGAAGTTCAATATATGAACGGATTCATTGTAAGTATATGGATACAAACCATAGGAAAGACTTAAGTAAAGTATTAGGTAATAATAAATCCTAATATTCTAAAATACTATGTTACTCCAAATTTTCAGAACAATGGCTGAACAGGAGGGTAGCCATACACCAAAAGTGGGTGGAGAACTTCGTCCTGATGAAGTAAATACTCCAGTATCCCCTCGTGAGGAACGACTCTTGGGTAAAATTACTGGTGTTATTTGGAAGACTCTCGAGGAACACAAAAATAATGGTGATAAAGGCAAAGAGAAAGCCATCGAAGAATCTTCAAAAGGGGGGCAAAAAGTCCCTCATTTAAAACTTTCAAGAGTAGTGGTGCTACGGAGTTTTCAGGTGCCCTTAATCCCATTGTTGTTCTTTCCTGGATCCAGAACACGGAAAAAGTATTTCGTATCTCTCATGTGATTAATGAAGACAAAGTTAATTATGCTTCCGCAATGTTCAACGGAGATGCCTTGGTCTGGTGGGAAGCAACATTTGAAGCTCCCAAAGAGTATGACCAGGAGAATTTATCTTGGGGTATGTTCAAAACTCGCTTGCTAGAAAAATATTGTCCTCTAGACATGAGGAGAAGATTGGAGAAAGAATTCCTCGAACTTAAGGAAAGAGGAATGACTGTGAATGAATATGAAACTCAATTCAATCAAAAAGCACGGTTTGCTACAAAGTATATTCCAACTGAAGACGATAAAATTCAGTTATTCTTAGAGGGATTACGATATGAAATCCACGATTTCGTGAGCAATCGGGATGTTCTATCATTTGATGAAGCTGTTGAGTATGCCCGAAAGCGTGAGCATGACTTAGAAATACGTTGTGCCACTTTTTCTGTTCCGAAGCATCCACGTATTGATCGAACTGTTCCTGTTTCCTCAATTCCACCAACTCAATCTATTCGAACTGATCCTGGTAAAAAAGTGCAATCTCATAATACCTCTCGTGGCCGCGGTAGGTCACAATCTTTTTATCTTTAGTCACCATCGTGCAAAAAATATGGAAAGAATCACCAGGTCCAATGCAGAACAGAAAAAGAATCGGTGATCTGTTATGGATGTGGAGAAATGGGCCACATGAAGCCCGTTTGCCCGATGAAGAATGCTACATGCTTTGCTTGTGGTGTTAATGGCCACAAGAAGCGCTTCTGTCCTACTCTTACTAGCCAAATGGCGGGAGGTCAAGCTTCTGTTCAACAACCGGCGAGGAGTCAAGTTTCTGTTCAACAACCAAAGAGTACTCCAACTAAAAAGGAGGAGGTTCCAAAAGCTAAAGGCCGTGCATTCCAAATTACCACAGAGGAGGCACGCGAAGACCCGAATGTTGTGGCTGGTACATTTCTCGTCAATTGTAGACCTGCTCACATCTTATTTGATTCTGGTGCATCAGATTCTTTTGTGTCTCATAAAAATTTGCGCATTCTTTTCAAATTGCTTGCTATGCACTCGCTCAACCATTTCATGTAGACCCATCAGGAAGTATATCATTACTTGCTGATAAAGTCTATAGAGATTGTGTCATAGAAATTGAAGGTTATAATTTTCTTGCTAACCTGATTCCTATCTCCTTGCCCAACTTTGATATTATTCTCGGCATGGATTGGTTGTCAAAGAACCGCGCAAAACTCTTGTGCTATGAAAAGATAGTACGTATTCCCATTGAAGGGGAGAATCCTATTTATGTCTACGGTGAACAAAGACTTAAAATCGTAAAAATAATCTCTTTCCTCAAAGCCCGTAAATTCATATCGAAAGGATGTTCTATCTATTTGGCCTGTACAGTTGATATCTCAAAAGAGGAGAAGAAAATTGTAAATGATGTTCCCATTTTTAATGAATATCATGATGTTTTCCCCGAAGAATTGACTGGACTTCCTCCGGATAGGCAAGTAGAATTCTGAATTGATCTTGTACCTGGTGTTGCTCCAATTGCAAAGACTCCTTATCGTCTTGCGTCAGTTGAGATGAAGGAAACGATGATCCAACTGCAGGAATTACTTGAAAAGGGCTTTATTCGACCGAGTACCTCTCCTTGGGGTGCTCCAGTATTGTTTGTCAAAAAGAATGACGGTTCGATGCGAATGTGTATTGATTACCGTGAGCTAAATAAGGTAAGTATCAAGAACAAGTACCCACTACCTCTCATTGACGATTTATTTGATCAATTTCAGGGTGTTAGCTATTTCTCGAAGATTGATTTGAGATCTGGATATCATCCGTTGAAAGTATACGAGCAGGATGTACCAAAGACTGCTTTCCGTACTCGTTATGGGCATTTTGAATTTCTTGTCATGCCATTCGGTTTGACAAATGCTCCTTCCGTATTCATGGATATGATGAATTGGGTATGCCGTCCAATGCTCGATAAATCTGTCATCGTATTCATTGATGATATTCTAATATATTACAACTCTGAAGCTGATCATGCCATTCATATTCGTGAAATATTAGAACTTCTTCGAAAGGAGAAATTATATGCTAAATTCTCCAAATGTGAATTTTGGCTTCGCCAAATTCAATTTCTCGGCCATGTGATTTCTGGTGACGGTATTTCAGTAGATCCTACCAAAATTGAAGCCATTCAGAATTGGGAAGTGCCCCGTAATGCTTCTGAAATTCGCAGTTTCTTGGGTCTCGCGGGGTATTACCGGAGATTTATTAAAGACTTTTCATTCATAGTTGTACCTCTCACAAGTCTTACACGAAAGGAAGTAAAGTTCGAATGGGGTGAAGCCCAAGAAAAAGCTTTCTCAAATCTAAAAGATCTTTTGACTCATGCTCCGATCTTATCACTTCCAGAAGGTGGTAATGATTTTTCCATGTATAGCGATGCTTCAAGGTTGGGACTCGGTTGTGTATTGATGCAGCATGGTAAAGTAATAGCCTATTCTTCAAGACAACTAAAAGAGTATGAAAAGAATTATCCTACCCATGACCTCGAACTCGCTGCAGTAGTATTTGCCCTAAAACTCTGGAGACATTATCTTTTTGGTACAAAATGTCAATTGTTTACCGACCACAAAAGTCTCAAGTATATATTCAGTCAGCAAACTTTGAATATGAGACAACAGCGAGCCATGGAGCTGATCAAAGACTATGACTGTGAAATCCTGTATCATCCTGGAAAGGCCAATGTAGTTGCCGATGCACTTAGCAGGAAGATTTATCGTAATAGTGTGTGTTATGTTATTACTCACACTACAGTAAAGTTCACTATTCTTGATGAACTAGAGAAATGGCAAGTAGAGGCCTTAAAGCCAGAAAATGTGAAGAAGGAAGGGATGGTGCATTATGCTGACATTTTACTTGATGATCCACGTGGACTGAAAATATTTAAGAATCGGCTATGGATTCCAAAGATTGGTGGATTAAGACATAAGATTTTAGATGAAGCCCATAATTCTAAACTGTCAATACATCCTGGTACAAGTAAAATGCACTATGATGTACGGGCTAATTATTGGTGGCCTGGATTAAAGAGAGACATCGGAAGATACGTGCAGGAATGTTTAGTATGCTTACAAGTCAAAGTAGAGCACTAAAAGCCTTACGGAATTCCAGAAAGTCTTAGTGTTCCTGTGTGGAAATGGGAAGATTTGTCCATGGATTTTATTACCAAATTGCCAAAGACTGCTAGACAGAATGATAGCATTTGGGTAATTGTCAACCTACTGACTAAGAGCGCACATTTTCTTGACATGCGTGAAATGGCTCCAATGGAGAAATATGCACAAGTATACTTGGATGAAATTATTGCGAGACATGGCGTGCGACTAAAGATTATTTCTGATCGTGATACTCGCTTCACTTCTCATTTTTAGGCAAGTATGCAAAGTGAATTGGTATCTCAAATTGCTCTCAGCACAGCTTATCATCCCCAGACAGATGGAAAGACGGAGAGAACAATCAAAACAATAGAAGATATGCTTCGTGCATGCGTCTTGGAGTTCGGTGGTAACTGGGATAAGTACTTACCTCTTGTCGAATTTTCATATAATAACAGTTACCACACTTCAATCAAAATGCCACCATATGAAGCATTATACGGTCATAGATGCCGCACTCCATTATGTTGGCGTGATGTAGGACAGAAAATCCTTGGAGGCCCTGGAATGATTCAAGACACCACTGATAAGATTCAAATTGTACGAGAAAGAATGAAAGCGGCCCAGGATCGACAGAAGTCCTATGCGGAAAAGAGAAGACGACCCATAGAATTCCAGGTAGGTGATTTCGTAATGCTGAAGGTATCCCCATGGAAAGTCATTATGCGATTTGGGAAGAAAGGAAAACTAAGTCCTAGATTTGTTTATCCTTTCAAAAACATCCAGAGAATTGGTAAACAAGCATACCGCTTGGAATTGCCTGAAGATTTGGCAGGTATTCATGATGTGTTTCATGTGAGTTATCTGCATAAATTTTTGAGCATATATGATGAAACGGTCCCGTTATTGTTAGGAACTGGACCGGGTACACGCAGCGGAAACACACTATCACACACACACAAACTCACGAAAATAAAGCAAGAAGAACACAAGGATTTTACGTGGTTCGGATTCGGTGCAAATCCTACATCCACGGGCTGCAACTAGAGAATTTTATTAAAACTCACAAGATTACAATTGGCTTGACACTCTACACTTGATGTTCTCTCAAGTTTTTGCACACAAAATATGCAAAACATACATGCATATATATAGGTGAGAGAGCCGCAATTTGCACATGAAATTGAGTCGTCGTAACAATAGTACTCAAATGTGAAAGCCGCAAATTTTGAGTCGTCGTAACAATAGTACTCAAATGTGAAAGCCGCAAATGTTGACGTTGAATTTCCTTCCATTCACATTAGCCGTCCAACAATTGAATTTGATTCTTTTTATTTCACATGCATAGCCACATGTTTTCAACCTTTCATATTTTACCTAACAATCTCCCACTTGAAAGTTTGAACAACATGGTCCGTCTCTGTCATCCAACTCCAGTAATCTTAAAACAACCAAGTCTTCCAAGCCTCCAGTTCCTAAGAACAAGCTAAACTTAGTCCCATTTCTCTAATTGCAGCCGCCCCTCATCTTCAAGTACTAGAAGGGACAGTTGAAGCTCCCACTAGCTCCAACTCAGTCGTGGCTAATCCCACCACCGACTCATCCTCTGTCTCAACCGGTTTGGACACTCCACCAGATCCAGAGATACACCGAGGACCACTAGCACTCTCCCAACTTTGCAAACTTTCAACAGGAGAGACTTTTTCAGTCTTAGTCTTCAAAACCCAACAGCTCTTTGTAACTGTACCCGAAACACGTCCCGTGCTCCCACTGTCACAGAATCCCCTGAATGGTTTAGACTTTCGAACTCGTTCAGCTAACATCTCTTTGGCTCCAGAATTCATGTTTGCAAAATGAACTCTCTTAGCCGTAGATTTAGCGAACCAGATTTTGTCTTGTTTAACAGGGACGGTCATACTTCCCTCAGCAGATACCTCAACCATATACAATGACCCACACTTCATATCATGAGCAATCACTAGATTATCATTGATCACCCTCCATTTACCACCACCAAACCTTACTTCCAGTCCTTGTTTATCCAGCTGACCAACAGAAATCAATTTCTTCTTCAGCTCCGGAATCACCCTGACATCCTTCAGGCTCCATGTAGTTCCCAATGAAGTAACCAAATCAATATCTCCCATGCCCGTTACCTGAAGCATCTCGTCATTTGCCAAACGTACCTTTCCAAAATCTCCTTCTTTTAGATTCACCATCGTTTCCCCGTTGTCCATGGCGTGAAACGAAGCCCCTGAATCCATGACCCAAGAGTCCACAGAACTTTCCATACTGAGTATCAATGCATCATCCTCAGACACACTCTCAGCACCGGCAATGTTCAATTCTTTCTTTGGACATTGACTCTTAACATGTCCCACCTCCTGGCAGTTCCAGCACTTCACATTCTTCTTAGTTCTAGATGAACTTTTTCCCCGGCTCCCACTGCTCCTGCTATTCCCTCTACCTCTTCCGACATTTAATAAATCAGAAGAAGAAGATCCACCTTGATTCTTGCGTCTGATATCTTCGCAAAGAACCAAATCTCTAACCCCTTCAAAAGTCATACCACTGGTCCCCACGGAACTCGTAACAGCAGTAACTGTTCCGGACCAGCTATCAGGTAGAGAAGCTAGTAGCAGTGATGCTTGAGTCTCGTTATCAAATTTAATTCCTACAGATGATAATCTGGACAAAATTGAATTTAGATTGTTAATGTGAACCGTAACTGAGCCTTCCTCATTCATCCTTGTAGTGAACAACTCCTTCATCAAGAACACCTTGTTAGCCGCCGATGGTTTCTCATACATATTTGACAGAGCCTCCATCATACCACGCGCCGTGGTTTCATTCATGATGTTGAAAGCAACGCTCTTCGTCAATGACAATGTAATAACCGCCTTGGCTTTCTTGTCCTTTAAGTTCCACGCATCTTCAAAAGCTTTTTCCATTTTCTCCGAGTACCATGTCCAAGTCTTTCTGACATAGCAATGCTTCTAATTGCATTTTCCACCAGCTAAAATCAGAACCGTTGAACTTTTCGATTACAACCTTGTCTTCAGCCATTACAACAAACAAGATACAAATCAGGTACACTCGTGCGTGATAAAAAAAAACGATCGTACCCTCCAAACCTCGCTAACCGGGCTCTGATACCAGTTGTTAGGAACTGGACCGGGTACACGCAGCGGAAACACACTATCACACACACACAAACTCACGAAAATAAAGCAAGAAGAACACAAGGATTTTACGTGGTTCGGATTCGGTGCAAATCCTACATCCACGGGCTGCAACTAGAGAATTTTATTAAAACTCACAAGATTACAATTGGCTTGACACTCTACACTTGATGTTCTCTCAAGTTTTTGCACACAAAATATGAAAAACATACATGCATATATATAGGTGAGAGAGCCGCAATTTGCACATGAAATTGAGTCGTCGTAACAATAGTACTCAAATGTGAAAGCCGTAAATGTTGAGTCGTCGTAACAATAGTACTCAAATGTGAAAGCCGCAAATGTTGACGTTGAATTTCCTTCCATTCACATTAGCCGTCCAACAATTGAATTTGATTCTTTTTATTTCACATGCATAGCCACATGTTTTCAACCTTTCATATTTTACCTAACAGTTATCCGAGGTGAAACAGGATAATAAGTTAAGATATGTAGAAGAGCCTAAAGAGATCGTAAACGAAAGAACGACTGAATTGTGTAACAAAAAAGTGGAGTTGGTGCTTGTCAAGTGGAAACACCATAGAGGCCCAAATTATACTTGGGAAAATAAGAATGAGATAAGAGCGAAATATCCCCATTTGTTTAATTCGTTGTAATTTCGGGGACAAAATCCTCAAAAGGGGGATGTATTTGTAACATACACATTATTAACCATGTATAATTATCGTGTTTTGTAAGCTTGATAGCTTAAAAGTGAATATTATTAAATAATATATGATTTTTAGTATTGAGTTCTAACAAGATAGTTTTATGAGAATTGAAGTAAAACTATGTTTAGAATCATTCGGGAAGTATTGGAAGTCTTATGAGATTCCAATCAAAAGTCAAATATTGAAACTAACGAAAATATAAAATTGGAAATAAGTAAAAATAATGTTATTGAAAGTTGTAGATTATCTCGTTAGAAACATTTAGGCGAAAACCTCATCGAAATCCGAGTTATAATGATGAAGTTATGACTAATCGAAGATCCGCGACAAAACCGGTAAAACACTATTTAGCGTAAAAAGTGAATTTTCAATAAACTACTTTTTAGCTTTAGTGATCTAAATAAAAGTCGTAGTATTCGTTAAACCGAGAATTTTCATAAAAAGAACGTCAAAATCTGACTTCGTATGAGGAAGTTATGATTTTTCTAAGTTTCGGTATAGCAATATACAGCTAAAAACTTTATATAAAGATCGAGTGATTTTTAGCCGACACAACCTAAACGAGAATCGAAGGTCTCGTCAAAAGTAGTACAACGGTAAAAAGACATACGGAAACGGACGAAGGATGAAGAAGTTATGAATTTTTAACGGATTTTCATGTCCCGGTCTGTTAAAACTAATAATATTAAAAATAAAGTCAAAATGAGCCAACGGAATCCAAACGAAAGTTGTAGAGTATAATCTCCCCTACCCGTGCATATAAAGAACGTCGAAAACGGAGCTCGTATGCGAAAGTTATGAATTTTTGAAGATTTGGGCACAAAATCTGATACGCTTCACATACTAGGCTCGGACTCGGCCACATACAAGCCTCAAACTATTCTAGGCAGTTAAGGGTTATGAAAGATGAAAATGATGATGAGAGACCATGACTAATATAGTATTATTGTACTAACGATGTAGTCAACTAGCAGAGTATAGATGACGACCACAAACTATTCTAGGCAGTCTAGTGGAACATCGACAGGCTTGCAACCTGTAGGTGTTAATAAACCACGTGTTCATACGATGCAATCTACCCCCCTCATGGTTGCCTTATTAACATATATTGTTAAGGAATCTCCTAAGCGGTATTGTCTACTTGTTGCTTAAAATGATCCTTAGGATAGGTCCCTTGAGATCAGTATTTTAGGATCAGAAAGTGAGAATAACGGGAATGGGTAATCGGGTTAATTGTTTGGTATGAAAAATATAATTAAAGGATTTAATTATTGTGGGTTGAAAATCGTATGTGCTCACCAGACTCCTAAGTCTGATCCACTCAGTTTCTTTATATCACAGTTAGTGATACGAAAGCACAAGGATGATGAGTTTAAATTTACTAAGAGATTTTAGGAGCTTTTAGGCCATTAGTATAATAAATTGTTGTAAAGCTTGTAATGAACAAGTTTATTCTTAAATGACATCCCAAGTTTTTATATATTATGAAACCAATTCTTCGGAAATGCTTTGATATTGATATTATCACACATTAAAATAACGTTTTGGGAACAAATTCCCCAATAAAAAAATACTCTGAATTAAATAAGCATAAAGAAAAAGTTTTTTTTCGGGCCATGAAATTGGGGATGTCACATCATGTTCAATTCTTTCTAACTAAAGAGGTATTGCAGGCTTTTATGATTTGTAAACAATTTTCATTTAACACCATAAAGATAGTGTATCCATATCTTCAAAGCAAAAAACCACCGCCGCTAACTCCAGATCATGTGACAGGTACTTTCGCTCATGAATCTTTAATTGTCTCGAGGCATAAGCCGCAAATTTGTCTCTTATGGTAAGATCACATCCTAACCCAACTCTAGAAGCATCACTGAAGACTGCAAAATCATCAATTCCTTCTGTTAGGACTAGAATTGGTGCTTCGCATAATCACTTCTTCAGTTCACTAAAAGCAACTTCTTGCTTCTAGTTCCATGTGTAGGCAATCCCTTTTCGAGTCAATATTGTCAGTGGAGCAACAATAAAAGAAAAGTATTTGATGAATCTTCGGTAGTAACTAGCCAATGCCAAAAAAACGATGAACTTCGATGGGACTCTTCGGCGTCTCCCATTTCATGAGAGCTTTGATTTTTGTTGGGTCGGCTATATACCTTTCTGGTTAACCACGTGACCAAAGAATTATATTTCTCGAATTCATGTGTAAAGCTTCTCCTTCTTCAGTTTTTTACTGTCCATGTTATTGTTCACCAGAAAGTTGTTCTTTACATTTTGAAATATATTTGTGGCACTCGGTTTTAGAGTCTCTTGTTCTATTCGACGTGTTGTTTAGAGTTGTGTGTCTATTATGATATTGATTGGGATGGTGATCATACTAATCGGAAATCCACTTTTGTTGTGTATATTTTCCTTGGAGATTCACTTATCTCATGGAAAAGTAAGAAATATGATGTTGTCTTTCGATCTTCTATAGAGGTTGAGTATCATGTTATGGTTTGTTTGGTTGCGATGACTTCTTGCATATATGAGTGTTGATGTTTCTCTACTTACCCCCTTACATTGTGGTAATAGAAGTGTCATGCGGAATGCAAAAAATTATGTTTTCATAAGCGAACAAAACATACTGAGATTTGACTGTCATTTCACTCGCCACCATCTACAACTCGAAACCATATTGCTACCATTTGTTCACTCAACTTTGTTGATTGTTGATATCTTCACAAATGCCTAAGCAATCTCTCGGTTTTGTTTCTTAACTAACAAACTGTGAATGTTTATTGCTATGAAATTATAAGTTTGAGAGATGATGTTAGTATAATAAGTTATTGAGCTTATTTTCTTTGTATTTTTATTTAAAGATTTAGCTAGGTTAACATATATATTTTTTCCATTTCTTTATAATTTAATTTTGTCACAATAATTAAATCCTCACCGTTTGAAATTGATTGAAAAACAATTCTTTTTATTATTATTATTATTATCATCATTCAGTTACATAGCAATGAATTTATGACCATTTTAAAGACGGGTAGATAAAACCATTAAATTTTGGACCTTACCCAATGTTGTTTAAAGTGCAGGTAGACAGAGATACAGTTTCCGTAAAAGATAAGGAGCACTTGTACATTTTTTTTCCAATATTAGGTACATAGTAATAAAATTTGGGTTGTGCTATAAGTACCCCCTTAGCTGATTTTACACCCCCCTAACATCAATCTAATCAAACTTTTACATTTGATTTGACATCATTTTTTTTCTTTTTTCTTTTTTTTTTTTGTTTTTTTCCCTTTTGTTTTTTTGTTGTTTTTTCTTTTATTAATAATAATAATAATAATAATAATAATAATAATAATAATCAAACTTTTACTTCGATGTTTAATACGATTTTTTTTACGTTAATGAAAAGTACATGGTTAAAATAAGATAATTTTTAATTTTTTCTAATCGTATATTAAAAAAATCTGTACATACATTAATGGTAGTAAAACTTCCATTTTAATTAGATTAAGTTAGTAAAAATAAGTTAATGTTAGAAAAAATCGAACATAATCTCGTGAAAAAATCTATAATATTAACTTGTTTATTCAGATGTTCATAAAAATACTTGTGGACGTCCACGATTGAGCAAACAAAAGTCCAAAAATGTAGGCCACAACACCCCACCTATACCAAACCCTACCCCTACCAATACTCGTAGACGTAGTTTTTCTACGAATAGAACAGATAATATGGATACTAGTGACCTTGACTTAAATCGGGAACCAGAGAGGCATAGCACGTACTCGTTTCGCGAACATTCAATGTCCAATTCATACTTTAACCAAGATCAACCATCTTATACTTCAATCCCACTTATGAATGAAATTCCACATCAATTTCATCCATATGTCAGGAACATTACAAATGTCGAAGGAGATGGAAATTGTGGATTTCGGTCTATAGCAGTTGCTCTTGGTCGTAGTGAACATGATTGGCTTCAAATTAGGTACGATCTATACAACGAGTTATTATCACACTATCAAGAGTATGCTATGATTTATGATGATGTTCATTTTTTAAACCGCATAAGTCACTCGTTGAATTACTCTGGATCGGGTTTTGCGGTATCGGAGTATTGGTTGATTATGCCAGACACTACTATACTCATTGCTAACAGATACGGTGTTATCGTTATTTATCTAAGCAAACAAGGTTCTTCAACGTGGTTCCCACATCGATATGGCCCGCAAGACATACCAAACCCTGCATATGTCGTTATCGCCCACATTCACCCTAACCATTATGTAATGGTTGATTTACAAGGAGCATATCCAATGCCTGATGTTTTGTCCAGGCTTCTCCGTACATACAGATCAGAACATTCGGCTGCATGAGAAACATTATATAGTGTTCGACTAAATGTTTTCAATCCGTATAATGCACCACGCAATACACAATTGTAATTCCGATTTTATATAGTCGTTCGAATTTATAATGTCCGATTTGTAAAATGTTGTTTGAAGTTTATAATAATAACAGTAATAATATAAATATTAAAATATAAAAAAATATTTAAAAACTGATTTTATATAGCCGTTTGAATTTATAATGTCGTCCGAATTTTAAAATTTTATGCGAAATTTATAACAATTATAATAATAATAATAATAATATATAAATTAAAAAAGAATTAACAAATAAAAATGTCGTCCGAATTTTAAAATTTTATACGAAATTTATAACAATAATAATAATAATAATAATAATAATAATATAAATTAAAAAAGAATTAAAAACAACTAAAAAACAAAATAGGAAAAAAAACCAAAAAAAACAACAAACAGACAAAAAGATCAAATAGGGGGTGGGATTAAAAAAGGAGGGTACTTATAGAAAAACCCTAAAATTTTAGTTTGGGGTGCATAGTGACGTGGATAAATCCTAGTTGTTCGATGTCCCATGAGAAGGGAACCTATGGCTTACGAAATCTCTCACGTGCCAAGTGACTCAGTGGCATGCAATATTAAAATCTTAAATGCATTTTAATTTGAAGACCAGGGACCAATCTAGACAGCGTACCTTATTCTTCTTATTATTATTATTTTAATGTGTATAATTAAAAAAAATAACCATCAGGGAATTTGTTATGACAACACGTATTTCTGTTAGCAATCATGGATCCATCATTGTTCAAGACTGTGAACAAAATGTTTCAAATCATGCATTATCTTTTATATCTTATTTTATATCTCCTACTAATCTGATTGACCTAGATTGATAAGTATAAGGGGATGCTTGAAGATTGTTCTTATTAGGTCTATTTGATATTATAATTAGAAGGCCTCCGATTTGATCTTATAGCCTTTGATATGCTTCTTATCAAGTTTTATAAGAGATTGAGTCTAACTTATTAGATCTCATTCAATCAACAACGATAAAAAAAAAACTCTAACTTAGATTCACAATAATATAGTTTGGTTATGGTAAAAACAATTGTGTATTATGTATATTTTGTTGTTACATCTGAGGAAACCATGTAGTTTATATTTATACTGAAATCTATATTTATCTATAAAAAAATAATTTTAATATTTGGATTTAATTTACAAAATTAACTTGTATCTATTCATCGTATTATACATGTCTAATAAATTATCAGCATAAAAGAATTTTCAACATATACAAACTATACAAAGTACAACTCGTTTAAAATTATAGCAAAAATACAAATCAAATATATTACACATCCATTTATTTTAACTTTTGCATAGTATGTAGTACTATGCAACTTTTGCAATCAATGTAACCCATTAATAGACAAATTATTCACCTATTCATAATATTGTTACATCGTAATATTATTATGATGATTAATAGGACTTTATTTAGAGGCTTTGAGTTCGGTTTCAACTTTTACTACACGATAGTCATTATTAAAAACAATTGTATGATATGCACATGATATTTTGTGCGGGTCCTATACTCCTACCAACATAAATGATAGTAGGGTAGCATAAAACCGGTTGCGCACAATTCTGTGTGCGTATTTACTAGACACTATGTTTGGCATGTTGTAACTAATTTATTTTTTGTGTTTTTTTGAGTTGTCATGTTTTAAAATAAAAAATCAACTTATGAGCTAGTTTTGTAAAAATATATCCAATATAATGTTTCAACTAGGTTATTAAGTTTTTTTTTTATTTCTTTCAAGTATACTCTTTATTAATTATAAAACTAGTTTATGACCCGTGGTTCCCACGGGTTATAAAATTAATTAAACTTTTATAATAAAAATTTATAATTATTAATCAATTATTTTAAATAAATTATTAATTATGATATATATCAAAATTTTAAAGTTATTATAACTTCAAATTTAACATATAATTAGAAAATGTAAATTTGAATTTTGAAATGAATTGTCTAATATATCTACATGATAAATGACATAATATTAATGACGAGTTGTATTAAAGTGATACTTTACAAAAAAATATTAAAATTATTCATTTAGAGATAAAATCTCATTCTTATGTTGAATTTCAACTAAAACATGGTTATATTTATAACTTAATGTTAGTTTTTCATATTAGTTTTTTCATGTTTTTAATTTACGTTTTTTAAGTTTTATTTCAAAAATAGAATAAAATATCAGTATATTCAATATTTATTAAATTCATAAATGTTATCCAATTACTTGATAACATGTCATATGAAGTTTTGTTATAATATTACGAATATTATATGTGACAGAAGAAATATCATTTAGATATAGATAATTAAATAATTATTTTCTAATAAAAACATAATTACATTATATGTATTATATGTGTTACACGAATTTTTTTATAATATTAAAATCATTCTGTTAAATATCATTTTATATTTTCTTATAGACATCAAACTATTAATTAGTTTAACGAAATTTTGAGGACACCCTTTATATTACTAGTGGGTATGGATCCAAGTTATAACATTTATTTTTTGCTTTCTCACTTGCCACAATCATCCTTCAAAATACCATTGTAGGAAATGATCACCACACCACCAAACCATTTTATTATTTTTTTTAAATTAAATCGCTATAAAAAATTAATGAAATTAAATGAAGAAACATGATTGGTCAATTGCCTTATTATTTTTCCTCCGGCTATGTTAACTCATCAACATCTCTTAACATAATATGAAAAAAAGGGGTGGTGTTTCTTAAAGCCTTTTAACACTTAAAGAGGACCCATACATAGTCTAAAAGAACAGTGTTTAAGATTTAAGATGTTAACGTCTTAACTCTTAACAACACCATTTTTATAAATATTTTTTCTTCTATTTTAAAGTAATGAATTCAGATAACTTAAAAATCATATTAAATTTCAAACTTGTTACTTTCAACACCCAAGGTATGCTTCTTTTTATCGCCATCTCTTTCTAACTCTTTGTCCAACTCATTTCTCTCTCTCCTCTGCAAAAACTAGCAAAGGTGTGTGCTTGCCCCACCCCCAACCAGTTCACAACATGGAATGCTGCCAGCAAAAGCTTCATCTTTCCACTAAATTTTGCTTCATGTATGGCTTTTTAATGGCAATATTTCATGTTGGTGTTTCAGATTTTCGCCATTTTTCCTAACCCTTTTTTCTGAATCGACATTAATACTCTGTTTCATTAAACAGTGACTTTATCTTGCTTAACATGTCTTTGCCTGTGTTTTTCTTTTCTTGATTTTCTTAGGTAGATGATGAGAAAGGAATGAAAGGACTTGTACTTCATGCTTCAAGAGTTGTAATCTTCTTGAGATCTTGAAAGTGAAAAGAGTATACTTTTTTTTCACAGATTTACAATGCCAGTTCCTCTAGCTCCATATCCAACTCCTCCTGCGCCACTTACAACTCCTACCGTTGGTATAACTGCACAATTCTTACTAGATTAGCAACAATCCTCATGAGTTCAATAATTTATTTATTGGTTAAATCCTTTTTCTTTTCTTTTTTCTTGTTTAAAGACTGAAAGCATCAAATACGGATTACAACAAGCTAATCTGTTCAAGAAAACAGAAATCGAATCAAAACAAGATTTCGGAAAGAACCCCAAATGTTTTTTCACGATTATATTTATATAACAAAATGATTTGTGAATTTGGTGCACGAAGAAAGCTCGGAACGCCAGAAAAACAGAGCATAGAATGCTCTGTTTCTCGTTCAATCTAATGTTTTTAGATCTGTTTTTGTATGAGATTAATTGTGAAAAGTATTATGAAACAGGATCTCAAAGTCAGCTAGTGTGTTCAGGATGTCGAAATCTTCTCCTTTATCCTGTTGGAGCAACTTCAGTATGCTGTGCAGTTTGCAATGCAGTCACCTCTGTTCCTCCTCCTGGTATCAAACTTTCAGTTTTAATGGCTTCCAAATTGTTCATACTTCAAAGATTATGTTTCTTAAACATAAATTTTCAATGATTTAGGCACTGAAATGGCTCAGTTGGTTTGTGGAGGCTGCCATACATTGCTCATGTACATCCGTGGTGCGACAAGTGTACAGTGTTCTTGCTGTCACACCATCAATTTAGCCTTAGAAGGTAACCAAATTTAACTTCTAAATCATGTAAAAATTCGATAAAAAAAACTTGTTAAATAACAAAAGTTAACAACTTTTCTACAGCAAATCAAGTGGCACATGTGAATTGTGGAAACTGTAGGATGCTTTTGATGTATCAATATGGGGCACGTTCAGTGAAATGTGCAGTTTGTCAATTTATTACGTCTGTTGGGGTTAGTTAATAAAAAACTTTACTTTATTAGTTTTCTGAATTTTTTTATAAATATTAGTATGGATTTATAATAACTTATGGTATATACACAGGCGTCAACAAGTGCTACAGAACAGAAGTTCAATGTGTAACACTTGAAATTTCATATTAAATGGTGACCCAAGAATCTACGTATTATTACATATATGTATAATGTATAGAGTTACATATCTCCTCTTACGTGAGACTATCATCATCTTTTTCATAAATATTATGGTGATCATAAAGAATAAGAGTACGTAGAATTGGATATACAAGAATATATTTGATTATGAGAGGACATTTATTTATATGGCTGTAAGTTGGTGTTTGGTTTTTCAGATAATGAGAAGTTTTATATATATTGTTGATATGTATGTGATTTGGTATTTTGGTGTGAAAGTTGTGTCATTATTTGACAAATTAATTCAGGTATTAAAAGTTGTCATTTCATGTTAGAAATATTATGGTTTAAAGGGTTGAATCTTAGATAGATAATGACTATAGACTATAAAGGATAAGTATAAAGAAAAAAAGGTGTAGGAAGAATCATGTGAGACTTCAAACTTCAAAGTTCAACCCATGATGCCATGATTGAATACCAAAGGAAAAGGGTATCTACGTAATTTCGTAGCGATGAGTAGTGACATCAAGCATGTTATGAATCTACCGGTACACATCTTTGAAGATTTGTGGTATTCAATGGAAGAGTCATGGTAGGAAGAAAATGACCTTTGAGACCATAATGGATAAGTATGAAGACAAAAAGATGTAGGGGAGAATCATGTGAAAAAATAAATAAATAAATAAATTAGAAAAAGAAAGTGAATAGTAACTGATAATGCCATGTAAAAGATTATCGATCACTAAAATTAGTCTTCTTTTTCTGTGGTATACACAAAAACGGTGACCATTACACTTAGCGTATATAATATAAGTCCTGATTTGGAGATAATTAGTCTTCTTAAAATGAATAGTAACATCGTGAATTTTTGGGATCAATATTGTGGACTCGTAAACAATGATTGTGAGGTAAAATTACTTAATTGGCCAATTTAAGTTATGTGATATTTATTTTGGGGGGGGGGGGTGTGTGGATGAGTGCTAATTCCAAATTAACTCGATTCAAGTATTAAATTATGTTACATGCAACTTTAGGTTGATTGAATTTATGATAAAAATAACAAGTTTTCATCCACATTGATGATGATAAACATATCATTACAAGACACAAACCAAGTCATGAAACAACTTGCTTGCATCTACAAAATCAAAGGGTGAAGATTTCATAATCAAAATGTGTTTATATATTCATTAACATCGACCTCATTTGTTCCTCCATCTTAAATCCAGCAACCTCTGCCTCCTTACAAACCTCTTTACAATTACCAATTCTCCCATGAATTGCATAAATTTTTATCACATCCATGTAAATATCAAATCCAGGAGAAAAACCAGCTTCCTTCATCTTTGAAAAATATCTCACAGCTCTCGAAAGGTCATTAAGAGCAACAAAAACTTTTATCACCACACGATATGCTGGAAGATCAAAAAGACAATTTCGCCCTTCCATTTCCCACACCAAAGCCAAAGCCTCTCTATAACAATTACTACAATAACGACTATGTACAACAGTGGTGTACATCACTACACTTGGTTCACAACCCGAGTCTTTAAACCAATTATATAAACCTTCAACAATCTCAAATTTTCCTAACTTTATGCAAACTTTCATGATAGCTGTACAATCTTGCTGTGTTAGATTCAAATCCTGTCTTTCTCCAAGCTCTTCAAGTAAAGCCATAATATGTACATAATTATCTGGGCTTTTTCCTAGTTCCAAAATCAGCTTTGCATAAATACCAGTGTCCACCATTATCTTCCCATTTTTGGCAGCTGAAACGAGTTTGTATGCAAGTTTTAAGCTTCCACTTCTTATGAAACCCTTCACAACTGCTTCATACACATTCTGGCTTGATAGGCTTAGGAATTTTTCTAGCTTGAAAGAGAGTTTTAACTCATGGTTTCTTGCAAGGACTTCAACTGTTGAAGCAAGAAGCGTGTCATCTGGGTATAAATGAGGCTGTTTTTGGACCCAACAGAAGATTTGTAAAGCTCTTTCGGGTAAACCCATGTGCCCTAATTCTCTTACTGTTAATGACAATGAGCTTTTGCGAAGAAATCGAGTGTAATTGTTTAAAACTGTGGAAACGTCTTTTTCAGGAGGAAGGTTTTTGATTTCTTTGGCTAGAGTAATTAAGAATGTTGGATCTTTGTATAGTTTGCTAGATAAAGATTTTCTTGATGAGTTTATGGTTTTTGCAAATTTCTTTGAAGTGGGAAGTCCTAATGGTTGTTGCTTATATGGAAGTGGGAGAGGAAGAGGTCTTTCTCTAGCTTTTTTTCCGGGTTTTTGAGGGATTCTTCCTCTAAATAGTGAGGTGATTGTTTCAATCTCATCTGGGTCCCACTCAGGATTGTCTTCTTCTTTTTCTACTTCATCTTCACCATTTTCATGATCTGTTTCCATAGAGGTTGAATTTGAATCATCAGGGTCATTAAAAGGTTTTGTTCCCTGAGGATCATTGGATTTCTTGAATGGTTTTCTAAGGTAAATCCTGGTTCTTGATGGATCCATCAAACTGAATCTAACTTCATCCTGATGGTTTCTTTTGATTGAAGTCTTCTGTGATTCAGTAAACCGAATAGGAACATGGGTTTCTGAGACTTTACAGAAGAAACAAGAGAGAACTGCACCATCCATGGTGGCTGACTTGAGATATACAAATGTCTTTTGTGGTTAATTTCTAGTTAGATTAATTCTCATTGACCTAGAGGGAAGCTTGATCAACATTAATAGAAATAGTTCATGATTGAAAGAAATATCGGAGCTAAAGAAACATGGGCTTGTCTTCTATTTAGTAACCTCACTGGGAACAGGCATTTTATCAAACAGCAGATAGGCAATTCAAATTGATGAACTTGCAAACACGAACCCTGTAAAATCCAACAATCATATGTAAATTCGCATCAATATACACGTATATTATATCAGCTGCAAAGAATTAAAGGAAAAATGAAAGTAACGGTTTTTTAACAGCCTGGCAAGGATCAAATCATCACATTTAAGCATGCCAAACAAATTCACCATATTTGCAATTTCAGATTTCAGCACGTTTCAAGCATAATTTCAGCATACCAAGCATAATTTCAGGTTTCAAGCAAACGAAGCATAATTTCACATTTCAGCATAACAAGCATAATCTCAGATTTCAAGCATAATTTCGGATTTCAAGCATAACTGTTTAGCAAAGAAAATCAGAACACACAGGGACCTTTTGGCAAAAAAATATCAAGCGATGGATTTAGGAAATTCATAATCAAAGTTCAGCAAACAATCAGAATTATAGAAGAAAGAAATCGATTTCAGGGAAAAGAGAGAAAATCAGAACACACAGGGGATGTTTGGAGAAAGAAATATATTTCAGGGAAGAGAGCCGGACGCTTACCTGTGGCGCTGCTTGCGGAGGAAGGCTTGAGGTGGCGACGCTGGCGGAGAAAACCGGTGGAGTGGCGGAGGTGGGGTTCGCTCAAGTGTGGTTGCCGCAGGTAGAAAGAAAATCAGAAGCAAATAAGATTATCCAAGAGTGAAACAGTGAAGGATATTCAAACAGTGTACAAAAGTTTTTTTTGGAGCCGCAGTCTGAAATAGTGAAGAGAATGAAACACCCCACTTTATCAAAATATATCAGACAAAATTGCAAAAATGGTCCCTGTGGTTTGTCAATTTCTGTGGGTAAGGTCCAAAAAAAAGTTTATTAGCAAAAATGGTCCTTGTGGTTTGTCAATTTCTGTGGTTTGTCAATTCGTATGTTAGCATATGACACCCCCCCTCTCTGATGCAATAGACGAGAGTTTTAGGATGTCTACACGTACTGTCCGAGAAAGTCTTCACGAATTTTGCATATATGTCATGTCTTTGTACGGTCCACGATATTTGCGTCATCCTACTTCTCCTGGCATACAAAAGTTGTATGCTCATCATACCAATGGTCATGGTTTACCTGGGATGTTAGGAAGTTTAAATTGCATGCACTGGAGATGGAATTTGTGTCCAAATGCATATCATGGACAATACATGAAGGCCAATTATCACTATCTTACGGTCGTACTTAAATAGGCAAATATTATTTATTAGAAATAAAAATAATAAATTTAAATTAATAATCCAATAAAAAGAACTAATGCAATAAAAAATTAAAAAAAATTAATTAAATGAAATTAATAATCCAATAAAGTAACACTTACTAATAGACAAATATTATATGCTAAAAATAATATTTGTTAATATATAATAATCCAATAAAAAGAATTAATACAATAAAAAAGAAATTAAAAAATTAATAATAAAAAAGGTAATATTTATTAATATATAAATATAATATAATAAAGATAATATTTATTATTATATAATAATTCAATCAAAAGAATTAACGAAATAAAAAAATTAAAAAAAATAATTAAATAAATTTAATAATCAAATAAAGTAACACTTACTAATAGATAAATATTATATTTTAAAATAATATTTATTAATATATAATAATCCAACAAAAAAGAATTAATGCAATAAAGAATAAATTCAAAAAAAATTAATTAAAAAAAATTAATAATAAAACAAAGTAATATTTATCTATATATAAATATAATATATTAAAAATAATATTTGTTAATGTATAATCCAATAAAAAATAATATAATAAGAAATAAGTTAAAAAGAAATAAGTAATTAAAATAATTAATATATAATAATTCAATAAAATGAAAAAGAAAAATTGCATAATTGGTCCTTGTAGTTTGGTAAAAAGATAAAACTGCAGAAATGGTCCCAGGGGTAAATCCGTTATTTGCCAAAAGTTAACAGCCATACTGTTAAACTTAACGAGGTAGGGACCAAAACCACAACAAAACCATCAAATAGGGACCTTTTTTGGTAATAAACTTTTTTTTGGACCTTACCCACAAAAATTGACAAACCACAGGGACCATTTTTGCAATTTTGTCAATATATTAATTTGAAAGTTTTTTTTTTTTAAATAAGAAACATCATTTGTTGTAAAAAGTTTTAGGGTTAATGTAATTGTGACCATTTTAGTTTTAAAAAGTTTCTCATTATTTTTTAGTAGTTTAAATGTTTCAACTATTATGACCCAACAAACTGTCCATTTTGGTTTTAAAATGTTTCTCATATTATTTTTTAGTAGTTTAAGTGTTTCAATTTGTTAGTATCATTATGACCTAACAATCTGTCTATTTTTCCAATTGACATGTAAATACTAAGGCTGCTGGGAGTGGACTGTGGTTTGGAACCGCATTGATGCCACCTGGACCGCAAACACCGCTCCCTAGGTGTGGTTTCATGCAGTTTTGGCCGCAGTGTGGCTAGAAAAGACCACATGCTGTGATTGGTTGCTCCATCTTTTGATCGTTGAACGGTCCTTGCGTCCGAATTAAAATTTTTTTTTTTACTTTACTCTATATATATACTTACCAGTTTTTACTCCACCTTCAACCAAAATCCTTACACTTTTACTCTCTTTTCCTCCAATTTTTTTGAAAACGTCTTCTTCCAAAAGGCCCAGCAAAGAAAAAACACCCATCAGAAACACCACAACCCCAATACCTTCATTTGATCAACCGATTTTTTCACCTCCGTATTACCATTATGGCGGTATGCTTCCGTATTTTCCACAACGACCAACACAACCACTACCACAAACACTACCACAACCCGACACATATTTTAATCCATTTGATTTTTTGTCTCAACCCGAGTTTGTTCAACAAACACAAACACAACCAGAAACGGTCGTTTCTGATTCCGAACCAGAATTCGTTACAGAAACTCAGCCCATTCGAGCAGCAAATAAAAGAAAATAGAAGGCGGATGCTAAATGTTGGGAGCCCTTGGAAGTGTTAGTGTTGGCACAATCTTGGATCGATATTTTCAGAAGATGCGACGGTTGGAAAAGACCAAAAGCATGACCGCTTTTGGATTCGTGTTTTACATAGGTTCCATAAAGGAATGAACCGTGGAGAATACCGTTCAAAACATCAAGTTTACTCGAAGTGGGGGAAGATGAACAAGGAAATCATGTTGTTTAATGATTTGTATAACAACATGAAACGTCAATGGAAAAGTGGAGAAAGCGATGATGTGATTTTGAGGAAAACGTTGAAAGTGTATCAAAAAGAAAACCTGAAGGCTTTCAAGTTTCTTTGTAACATCCCAAAATTCAAAGCCAAAAATTTCATTTTTAAATAAGTTATTATATAAAACCATCAGTATAAAAACATTCATAATAATATCTCGTGTCAAACCAAAGTGTCAATAATCAAAACATATTATCATAAAACCATATCAGAGTGTAATCCCAAAGATCTCATGTGCGGAAAACTGTGATGCGCTGCGATCAAGCCGGCTCCTTTCCTTTGAAAACGAGTACCTGAAACCAAAACTGTAAACCGTAAGCACGAAGCTTAGTGAGTTCCCCATCATACCACACACCATACAATAACATACTGTCAGGCAATTCTGGGGTGCCTGACTACCCAGGTCAAGCCATTCTGGGGTGCTTGACTTACCCAGGTCAAGTCATTCTTAGGTGCTTGACGAACCCAGGTCAAGCCATTCTGGGGTGCTTGACTTACCCGTCGGTCTATTTCACCCGACTACCGGGGACTATTTCACCCCTACCACTACCATATAACACACATATACTGCCAGGCAATTCTGGGGTGCCTGACTACCCAGGTCAAGCCATTCTGGGGTGCTTGACTTACCCGTCGGTCTATTTCACCCGACATCCGAGGACTATTTCACCTCCTACTACTACCACATAATATTATAGCATGAACATACTGTCAGGCAATTCTGGGGTGCCCGACCTACCCGTCGGTCCTAACGACCGAACTTGGGGACTAATCTCCCCCTACTACCATCATCACATATAACATATCATGCTAGCACATAAACATATCAGGTAGTAGCAAACATAGACAATTATCACAAAGACAATCATCTACAACAACTCCTACTGGTGGGCCGGCATTGTGGCCGTAGACCCACCGCTACTGGAAGGTAACTCACCTCACACTGCTGAAGTCCCGTAAACACAATCCCACACTGCTGAAGTCCCGCAGACTCAACCCCAGCTGCTGGATGACAGATTCCCGAACTGTCAACACCAAAATAACACCCAATTAATAATTGGGTTCCGCTACATAACCATAAGTACGTACTTGGGGTCATTACTACATTACCCCATGCTTGGCTTTATTCAAGCCTAAGGCCCAATCCATAGGCCCAAAAGTCAACTATGAGTTAAAGCCCATCATATGGCCCAAGTTTCCAAATTAGGCTCAGGCCTATACATGGTCTTATTCTAAGGCCCGACATCATATAATCATTAAGGCCCAAACTATGGCCCAATTTTCCAAATTGGGCCCAAACCCCTTACATGGGCCTTACCCTAGGCCCGTTAGATTATTCTAGTCTAATTGCTTGATCGTGTATGACCCATTTAATAACTCAATCATCAAGGCCCAATAGAAAGGCCCAACAATAAACCCAAGTGAAATTAGGGTTTCTCATAAAATGGTGATTAGGGTTAAGTTTCCTACTTAACCCATTAAGGACTTAATCCTCTAAGGACTTAATCCATTAAGTTCAATATCGCTTAGATTAATCTTTACCAATGATTATTATTTAATATCTCAAGTTATTAAATAATTCTCTTGTGTGTGTCCCGATTAATTCTTAAAATTAGGGTTTTATTGGCATTAGGGTTTTCCAACCTCTAATTAGGGTTTCCAACCCAAACACTAGCCCATTTATCAATTTGTTGGACTTGTAGGTCAATTAGGGCTTTATTGGGCCTATTAGGCCCATTAGAATATCATTAAGTCCATTAGGGTTTTATTTGGGTCAATTAGGGTCCATTAGGGCTTACAAGACCCATTAGGGTTTACAAGCACCCTAAACGAATCAAACTCACAAAGCAAGCACACCGCCACCCGACACGACGGCCGGTGGCAGCAGGAGGCGGCAGCCACCACCCTATGGTGGTGGTTTGATTTTTCCTTTCATTATTCCAATTGCTTTACAATTTTCAATGAACTCACAAATAAACACACACACTACACTAATTAAACATGCACAGCCACCCTATGGTGGCCGGCGGCGGCGGATGGTGGCAGCCACCACCTCATGGTGGTGGTGGTGGGTTTCCTTTGTTTTTTCCGGCTGAGCAACGCACAAACACGCCATACAACACCCACAACATCTAATAACGCCACACAATCAGCTTAAACTAACACACACAAACGCTACACACATCCGCACCTAACAATGGTGGTGAGGGGCGGCAGCCAAATGGTTGTCGTCGGTTCTACGCACGGAAGAAGGGGAGGAAGCCGCAGAAAGCACGCCTTATCTGGTGAACGATTGCAACAGCAACACCTCGTCATTTCTTGCTTTGATTTTCCCACTCGTCTTCTCTAATTTCTTGCCGAAAATGACAGCAGCGGCGGAAGCAAGGTGATGGCTTCTCGACGGGATGAAGAAACAGGAGAGCGAAGATGGTGGGAAGGGGTGTGCCTTTACCGGCGAGAGACAGCGGCGGAACAACTCCTGACTTCGTCTTCCAACCTCCATTACAGACGCGACAGAAACAACTCGCTCCTCCGGTATCTGACTGACGCGGCGTTGGCAACAAAGATTCGTCGAATCTTGGCTGATCGGAAAAACACGAAGGTGGGGTGGTGGCGGCTGGAGACGAGATGCGGCGGCTGAAAAATGGTCCTAGGGTTAGGGTTGTTTGAAGTCATGTTTTTAAATGGATGCCAAGAAGAAAGGTGACGGGTCATGACCCCGTCCAATTACAACTTAAGCCCAAAATTCGCTTTTAGTCCCTCCCTCTCAATTTCTTCTCAACTTAGGTCTATAATTTACAACACAGCCCCCAACATTCTAGATTCTTAACAATTCAAGTCCCATAAGTTACAATTTAGTCCATAAATTACCAAACGGCCCCTAATATCTTAATTATGACATAATCAGCCCTTCCACCTCATTTCCTTTTAAATTAAATTCAAATAATTACCACGGAGCCCCCGCCTTCATAAATAATTATAAACTGAGTCACAAACTCACGCTTTTAACCCCCGACTTCTAAAAATGTGGCAATTAACTCCTCGAACCCAACACCCTGCATATATAATTATTTATTTAGGCTACTATTCGTTCATTAATTTATTTATGTAACTAATAAATAGACGGGTGTTACATTCTTGAAGTTTGGAATTTTGTGAAAGATAACAAGAAATGGCAAAGTAGCAAAACATCAGACGAGCATATCGACAGTGGTTCAAAACGCAGCAGAACATCTGAGTCCGACCACACTACATCATATGCTCGTGTTCAATTTGATCTGAACGAAGATGAACCTGTTCCAGTTTCACCACCTTCCCGGCCAATGGGAAGAGACAAAGCAAAAAGAAAAGGCAAAGGCAAAACGTTGGATTCAGATGAGTTGAAAGAAATGGGGGCCGACATGAAGGGTATAAAAGATAGAATGGACAAGATTTTGCAAATTGCTTTTGAAAGAGAGCTTCGGAAACAAAAGGACAGTGACATGCGAGTACTATCGTTGGACACGTCGAATATAATCGGGGACGGGCTTCAAATTGTTTTGGTGATGAAGGAGAAAGTGAAAAAACGTTACGCAAATCGTGGCTAATTTCTAGTTTTTTTTTCAAGTTTTTAATCGTTTGGTGTGTGTTTTTTTTAATAAGTTGTAGGTTTTATGTTTCTAATCTGCTTTTCTAAATTGCTAGATTTTTTTTAAAGTTAAGCAATGTATGGTATTTGTATTTTTAATTAATGAAATATTATCTTTTTAAAATTATGTTTTTTTTATTAAAAAAGAAGTTTTATTAAATTAAAATAGTTAAAAAAAATAAATAAATAAAATAAAAGTGTGGCATCACTCCCTTGGTGTGACAAGAAACCACATTTGTGTGGTAAAAAATGACGTGACACTTATGTGCGGTGAAGGGAGTGCGGTTTCGGTGGCACCACTCCCTCCAGTCTAAGACTATGTTTATTAGTAATCTCTCACAACTCAATTTTATATTAAAAATATATATTTTTTATTTATCAATCTACATACCAACCAATTTTATTTTTTTTATCATTTATCAACAACCTAAAACAATTAAAAATTATATAAAGTTTGTTGATGGTGATTACTACATTCAAACACCCACACTAGGGTTAAATAATGGTGCTATAAAGTTTGTTGATGGTCCACACAATCTCTTTATGTAAAATTAATACTAAAAAACATGTAATGTTTAACAAAATATATTAATTTGTTTTTTTTAATCCGTGTATTACACGGGTCTCACACCTATATATATATATATATATATATATATATATATATATATATATATATATATATATATAAGTTTAAAAAAATATGAATATTATATTCTATTGATAGAAAATTAAAAACCATTAACTTTAATTAAAAAATAAATTTCTTTAATAAATAAATTACATGTTAAATGGCTTTTAAAATTAAATTTAAATAAATAAATAAATGGTGACCACTCATGATTCTCCACGTGTGCAAGTGATGGCCACGATTTCTTAGGCTAAAAGGAGTGGAGTCGCTAAGCTTGCTAAGGGCATTGGAACATCGCCACTTAGCACTCGTTAGGGGCTCACTAGATGAAGCTCGTTACGAGCTTGGTGAGATGAGAGAGGAAATGATGCTTGCATGTGATTGACTAATTTCTTATTCAGTGGATCCAACCATTTTTCCCCTAATTTCATATTTTTTTGAATAATTTCTTTTTTCGATTAAAAAAAAATCTTTATTTATCCAATTTCAAAATTTCAAATTTCAACTCAACCCCTATAACTTAACATTACACTCTCAACATTTCACACACACAAACTCTCATTCTTTCTCTCACAAATTTGGTATTTCCTATATAAAAATGTTGTCTTCGTCATCATCGTCATCTTCATCAAACAATGATTTTGATAGTGTAGTACAGTCGGTCATCTCCATACGTAAATAGGCCATAACAACATCATAACAACCATGAATCGAGCAATGTGCAACGTAAACGAAGAAGATATATCTTAAGACAACGTGTAGTATCCCACCAATGTCTCATGCATGATTATTTTGACGAGCATGCTCTCTTTCAAGGATATTATTTCCGCTGACGGTTCAGGATGCATAAAAATTTGTTTATGCGTATTGTAGAAGGTGTGAGTTTAGTGTCTGAGTATATGCGGCAACGCCTAGACGCAAGGGGTAAGTTAGGCTTTGATCCAATTCAAAAATGTATTGTTGTATTTCGTATGTTAGCATATGACACCCCCCCCCCTCTCTGATGCAATAGACGAGAGTTTTAGGATGTCTACATGTACTGTCCGAGAAAGTCTTCACGAATTTTGCATATCTGTCATGTCTTTGTACGGTCCACGATATTTGCGTCATCCTACTTCTCCTGACATACAAAAGTTGTATGCTCATCATACCAATGGTCATGGTTTACCTGGGATGTTAGGAAGTTTAAATTGCATGCACTGGAGATGGAATTTGTGTCCAAATGCATATCATGGACAATACATGAAGGCCAATTATCACTATCATGGACAATACAGGATTTGTGGTTCTGGCATGCCTATTTCGGCAGTACCAGTTCGATTAATGACGTTAATATTCTCAATAACTCACTAATATGCAACAATGTATATGACAATACTGTCCCAAATTTGTAATTTGTACTCCGATGAACGAAATACAAATTTGGGTACTATCTTGTCGGTGCGATCTATCCTGACCTTTCTGTTTTTGTTAAAACTTTGTTATATCTGGATGACCCTCAAAGGTCCAGATTTAAGAGAGTCCAAGAAAAGGCGAGAAAATATATCGAACTAGCGTTTGGAGCACTTAAAAACGTTGGCAGATAGTTGTTAAAGCATCTTTGTTTCGTGATGTTTCTACTATGACAGAGGTGATGTATATGTGTATCATATTGCATAATATGATACTAGAACATGAAGGAAACGTGATATGTGTATACGACAAGAATGAAGTCACCCCCGAGACACAACCACTTGAATATGGTGGTCAAGAATAGATATAGAGATTGAGGATAGTCAACAATGCAGTAATCCAAACCGATCGTCGCCGCCATTTGACCAATCATCTTAAGACGATGGATAATATTGATCTTAATATGCCTCCGGAAGACGAGTTGGAAGGCCATTTTTTGGAGGTAGACTCATTGCTTTAGTGTGTTTTTTATGAAGTGTGTTTTAGTTATGAAGTGTTTTTTTATGTATTAAGTCGTGTTTCTAGGTATTGAATCATTTTTGACGTGGTTTGAAATATTAACTCGTGTTTTTAGATATTTTAAGTTTTAATTTATTGTAACTTTTTAATTTAATATGAAATGTTTGTGTTTTAAAAAAATATAATTTATTTGAAATTAATTGTTTGTGGTTTAAAAAAATAAATTTTATTTAATATTAATTGTTTATGTTTTAAAAAAATAATTGTAACATTCTTCAACTAGGTAATTTACATCATTGACCTAATCTGGACCAAATATTAATTGTTTATGTTTTAAATGAGAAACACGAAGTTGTGTGTACGTTAGGCTTATGTGGTTGATGTTTAAACCCTAATTTTTAGGGTTTGAGCCCTATTTAAACATCATTAACTCCCAATAGCTTCTCCCTCATCAACCTCCATTGCCCACTTCGTCCCTTACAAACCCTAATCTCCATTTGTGGTGTTTTGAGCTCATTTTTGGTGTTTGGTGTCCACTTTTGAAGGAAGGAAGCCATTGGAAAGCAAGGAAGGAAATCCAAGCTTTGTAGATCTGAGTTTTACACTCCTTGAGTAATCTACAGAAGGTATAAAGTTCTGAACTTTTTGGTTATCTCATTAGATCTTGCTAGATGTGTAGTTTTGTGCTCGTTAGTCCCATAATCTTGGTCTATTTGGGTATGACCTAATTTGGACTAAATGAGTGGTCCTTTTGGACGTTTTAGAGTGTCTTGAGTTATAAAAAATGAGATATTGATCCTCCATGCATCAATTTTGGTGGCTTAGAACCTTAGGATAGGTTACAATTTTGGTTTTGGGCTCTTAATAGCCATGCAAGATCATAAAGTTAGAAACTTTATGATTTAGAACATTATTTGGGTCTAGATATGGGCTTTGGATGAAAGGACTTAATAGATTCAACACTTAATAGAGGAGAAAAAGTGGCAACTTAGTACGATGGGCGTACTTAAGGGTATGTTGCGTGTACCTGGTCAAGACCCTGTAACTTGGCCAAATGAATACACTACGTGGGGCGTAATGGCTGAGTACGTCGGGCATACTCAACCTGAATTGACTCGGTTGACTTTTGACCTTTGACCTTGACCAGGATTTTGACCTAGGGTATTTTGGGTATTTTGAGCTGTGAATTGAGTCTAGGTCGCTGTTTTGTATATAGGTGACTTGTAGAGTTGACAGTTGGAGCAACGTTCTTTTCTGCTATCTTTTCAGACTGTGATGTGAGTTTTTCTCACTGTACTTGTGGGTCGAAGGCACCAGTGTCGGCCTACTAGATTGTGTATTTTGGTTTGGAATGTTGTTATACTTTAGTGAACTGTCAAGATCTACATGATTATCTGGTTGCTATTATGTGTTTATTTGTTTTACATGTCGACATAGTGTGGTTGGGTTGAGACTGTACTGCTTTGTGCTGCCAGTCCACAAACCCGGGCAATCCAACCGAAAGGTTGTGGGCTGGTGGCAATCCAACCATGAGGTTGTGTACCAGAAGGGGGCAAGCCAACCGTAAGGTTGTGGGTTCGGGAAATCCAACCGGAAGGTTGTGAGCTAGGGGTAATCTATCTGGAAGGTTATGGACCCAGTAGGTATTATTTGTATATGTTCTATTGTGTGGTATTTGGGGGAAATCACTAAGAATTGGCTTACAGTTTAAGTTTTATGTTTCATTTACTACAGATGATCAGGGGAAAACAAATGCATGATTGTGCACATTCTTATGATTTTATGATACTTGATTTTGAGATACTCTGATTCGCGATTATTACTTTGGGAACTATGTTTTGTAAACAATTATGGTTTTTGGTTAGATTTTAAAAATAAAAATTTTACCTTGATTTTTGGCATGTTACAAGTTGGTATCAGAGCCCTAGTTTGAGAGAATTAGATGAGCATTCGTGTGACTCCAGACTTAAACTAAGGATTTGTAAGAGTTTTCAAAATTGTTTTCAAAGTAACCAAGGAAGGATGAGATGTGTATGATTAGTCGAAGCAAGAAAGTGTACCTTAAGTTACCCACACTGTTATTTGTTTATGATTTTTATGATAGAACCACATGCTAGTGATACACTAAGGATCTTCAGGAAATTGTAGCACCCGATTCCTGGTACGTATTTAAATTCAAGAAAAAATGCAATTTACTCTGGGACTCGGCGAGTTAGGGGCCCAACCCGTCGAGTAGACTCGACTGTTGGTCAGGGGTTTAAGTGACCTACTCGATGAGTCGGAAGACCGACTCGGCGAGTAGGAGCTGTATGGACAAAACCCTAATATTTAGGGTTTGCACCCTATTTAAACAACTTAACTCGTCCCAAACCAGCCTCCATCGTCCATCTCACTTCCAGAATACCCTAACTCAAAACCCTAGCCTTGTTTGAGTGCTCTCAAGCCATTTTTGTGCATTTTTGTGTGTGTTTGAAGTTGGAGAAGAGAAGGAAGCTTGGGAGTTCAAGTAGAAGCAAGGAGATCCAGAAGTTTTACTTCATTCTCAGCTCATTAAGGTAAAAAGCTGGAACCTTGACCATTTATCTCTTAGATTTTGTTTTGGGGTTATTTCTACCCTTTCAATGAGTATAGAGAAGCAAAAATCGAATTTGGTGGATGTGCTTAGAGTTGCACTTCGGATCTAGGGCTATTGGGGGTCTTTATGGCATAAAGGTGCCAACTTTGTTGTCATAAACACCCCATGCATCTTGTAGACCTCCTTTTATGGCTTTTTGAGCCAAAGACCCCATACATGTGCAACAAGTTTGAAGCTTTATGTATAAAATGGACCCTAGAAGGCCAGATCTATGATTTTGACGCGTTAAGACCCATTATAATCGACTGTGTGGTGTTGGATAAAGAGGGACTCGAAGAGTCACTTGGGTGACTCGGCGAGTCGGGAAGCTTTTTTCCCCAAAATGTCTTCTGGAAATGGTTTAGATTGAGTGGAAGGAACACTTAGCCTGCTAGGGGTTTGTCTTGGACCTGGAAATCATAGGACTCGACGAGTGTATGAACAGACTCGGCGAGTCCAAGACAATCTCCCAACTCACGAAGATGGACTCAACGAGTTATTCATACAACTCGGCGAGTCATAGACTGAACACATTCCTATGAGGGAGATGAACTCGACGAGTTCATAGGGAACTCGGCGAGTCGATTGAAGATGGTCCCGATATTATGGTTGAAGAAGGACCCGTCGAGTTCTTGCTAGACTCGAGGAGTAGAGTCGGGGGTTGTATCATTTTGAAAGGATAGGGACTCGACGAGTTGGTGGACCAACTCGGCGAGTCAAGTCAACTGGATGTTGACTTTAACCAGGGTTTGACCTTGACTTTGACTTTGATTTGGATTGACCCTTGTAAGGGTTATGAGTATGCAATAGTAATTGGAAAAGCTTGTTGTATAGGGATTAGGGAGTAGAGACGAGTCGATTCCCGTGCCGAGGACCGTGCATATACTACACGACATCGAGGTGAGTTATCTTCCAGTAGCGGTGGGTCTATGGCCACAATGCCGGCCCACCAGTAGGAGTTGTATGTTAGATGATTGTCTTTGTGATATTCATCTAGGTTTGCTACTGCCTGATACGTTTATGTGCTAGCATGATATATTATATGTGATAGTAGTAGTAGGGGGTGAAATAGTCCCCGATAGTCGGGCGAAATAGACCGACGGGTAAGTCAAGCACCCCATAATGGCTTGACATGGGTAGTTAGACACCCCAGAATTGCCTGCCAGTATATGTGTGTTATATTATTACTTGGTAGTGGTAGGGGTGAAATAGTCCCCGGTAGTCAGGCAAAATAGTGCGACGGGTAAGTCAAGCACCCCAGAATGGCTTGACCTGGGTAAGTCAAGCACCCCAGAATGGCTTGACCTGGGTAGTCAGGCACCCTAGAATTGCCCGACAGTATGTTATTGTATGGTGTGTGGTATGATGGGGGAACTCACTAAGCTTCGTGCTTACAGTTTTCAGTTTTGTTTCAGGTACCTCTTCGGCGAAGGGAAAGAGCAGGCGCGGTAGCGGTACATCACACTCACACATGATTCCGCATCGCATTTTCTGGGATTGTACTCTGATTTTTATTACTGTTGATGATATGGTTTTGAGACACGTTGTTACAGTTTTATAAATTGATATGACATTGGCAATGTTTTTGGTAAACTATTTTATGAGTTACTTAATTAAAATGAAATTTTTGGCCTTGAAAATTGGGATGTTACAGAAATGCATGATAGAATTGCCTGATATATGATGCCTGATAGCCTAAGAGAACTTCTTGTATGATATATGAAATTGACATCGTTATTGTAGTTGTTTAGTGTGTGCATCATGGTTGTGCATAACTAAGATTTTATAGCTTGAGAATGTTTGGTTTAGCCTTTATTCCATGTTCCTTGTCTAGTCGTGGGCTTAGGGTAGAATCAAGTATTCGATTGTCTATCGAATCCAACGTTATGTATGATTAGCATGCACGAGTAACTACATGGTTGGTGGAAGTTTCATGAGTGAGTATGTGAGTAGCCAGTCAAATGAGGAATGAGTAGCCACTCTCGAGAGAGTGAGTATAGGATGAATGTGTAACCTAGTTGCGGTTTGTTTAAGGGTAGTTTGTGATGATCCTTTGAGACAAATACAAGTAGGTGTGGAAGGTGGTATAGGCCCGTACTACTGGAAACATAGGACCCATACACGTAGCAAGGAAGTCACAAACCCGAGGGTTTAGCCTCTCTGTGATGGTTGAAGATCACCTCATTCCTTGCCATCTAGATGCTCCATAGTAAGCAAAAAAAGATTGAGTTAATGATTTTATTTTTTTGGGACAATTACCCCATGTGGCTGCAAGCCTGCAAGGTCCAGGAACTCCATGGCAATATTGGGCTCTTTATTATTTATTCCAATCTATTTAATAATCCATTCTCGCACTGCTTTCGTGAACTCACAATTCACCAATATGTGGTCAACAGTTTCGGTTTCCTTTTCACACAGGGGGCATAAAGGACTATTGACAATAATGCCCTTGGAACGAAGTGTATCTGCCACCGGTATCATCCCCATAGATACCCGCCAAACCCAACAACGTAACTTTAATGGGATAATATTTGACCAACAAATCTGTTTCCCCCTGACTTGTATCATTTTGGAGTCGAGTAAGCCACACATTTTCTTCACTGAATAACTGCCATCAATTGTCAATCTGAAGCGAAAACCAAACTTTGATCTTGATACATTCTCCAGCTCAACAACGATACACATATATAGTTGTAACAATTCGTGAAGTGATTCCACATCACTAGGCATATGTTTCCAACCCCACTTAAATCCCTCATGGGATATACGATCCAATACGAAACATCTTTTGACAGTTTCCATGAAGTACATCAAAGGGAACCTGGAAAGGACTTCCCCACACCAAGTGTCATTCCAAAACAGAACCAGTGTGACATTGCCTGGGACTAGCTTGAAAATCTGATTATGATCAATTTGTAAGTCCTTTATATTTTTTACTGCTTTAGCAATGTTGTTCAAAACACCAGAAGATAGTTTCCTGGCGATGTAAGTGGCTGGTTTACTTATAAGATTATGAATGTTGACTATCACCTTATTCCATAAACTGTTCGAGTCAATTAGTTTCCACCACCATTTGGTAAGTAAAACAAGATTTTGAGCTTTAAGAGAACCGACACCTAGGCCACCTTTCTTTTATTGGAGCTGTCACTCTAGCCCAGTTGATCCAGTGGATCTTAGATTTGTCATCACTTCCTCCCCAAATAAATTTTTGCATTATCTTTTGGAGAGTGTCTATGATGCCTTGTGGGAAGGAAGGCTCTTTAAGACAAACTTGACCAAAATGAGGTGCCCCAAAACGATAATACTTTTGCTTTCCATCATATTCTATTTTTTTTGAATCATATTTTATTTTGGTTAAAACCTCACAAATTTGTAGTTTATTATTTTCTCCAAAATTATTAAATGAATATTAACGGAAAGAAATTGGTCAATGTTAAATACAAGAAGGAATACACACATACGACTGATAGGAGCAAGGTTAAAACTTAAAACATAAGCGATTGTATTCAACGGAGACTACCCCAATTCGTCCGTTTACTGGCCTCGACCTGCTCCGAGAAACTGTTGGAAGAAATCTGAAACCCCAATTCTGGTAAAAAGATTCTAGATCTGATCTGCCCTGATCGTCGTCTCTGTCTCTGTGTGGTTCAAAATTTCTGAACTCAACATCTCACTGCACCGGCTTAAGAGATGCCGGTGGCTGCTTCCGCTATCTACTTCCTAAATCTTCGTGGCGATGTCCTCATCAATCGTCTTTATCGTGATGACGTCGGGTCAGCTCTCTCCCTCTGTAACCATGTATTCACTGATTCACATACATGGAAATGTGTTATGCATCTAAAAAGACGATTTTTCCCCTAAAGCTTTTAGTTTGCTGATAACAACGAGAACTTAAGTAAACGAATTTAACTTTTGTGCTTTATTCTCCAGCCTGTTCATCTTGTAGTTATTATTAAACGCCATTCCATATAAAAGATGGGGTTTCCGTTTCTTGTTTGTGAAGCCTATACCCCTCATGCCTTCGATAGAAGATAATAACGTATAGAATTCTTCAATGTAAAACCTAAAATTTTGCTGTTTGAAGATCGACACACATTTTGTTGGGATTATCACCAACAGTTTTTGGTTTATTGATCTTGTTAAAGTTTCTTGTATATTGGGTACTAGGAAAGTTTAGAATCAGGATCATTTTTGAATTTGTAAACTATACGACTTGTTTCTAATTGCATTATTTCCTTCAGGGAGCTTTTCAATTGCTGCAAAAGCAGAAAATATATATGTTCAGCTATCTTACTATATCTATTTCTTCTTTATTCTATCATCTTTTAGGGGAAATATGGTGGATGCCTTTAGAATGCACATAATGCAAACAAAGGAACTAGGGACATGTCCTGTGAGACAGATTGGGGGTTGCTCTTTCTTCTATATGAGAATTAGCAATGTCTATATTGTGATTGTTGTCAGCAGCAATGCCAATGTAGCATGTGCCTTCAAGTTTGTTGTTGAGGTAATCCTCTAAGCATCAATGTATATCATTTACCACAATTTTTGTCCTACGACTTGTTGTTTATTAATTATTTTTCATATAATTCAGGCAGTTGCTTTATTTAAATCATATTTTGGTGGAGCTTTCGATGAGGATGCTATTCGCAACAACTTTGTTTTGATATACGAGTTATTAGATGGTACTATAAATTATCCTTACCTTTAATTTTATCGTACATTTGTTTTTTAGTTTTTGTGTTATATCATATGCTTTATTTGCAGAAATTATGGACTTTGGTTATCCACAAAATCTGTCACCAGAAATATTAAAGCTGTACATTACTCAAGAAGGTGTTCGCTCACCATTCTCTTCCAAGGTATTATTATTATTTTTTGATTATCTCTGAAACATGAAATATATAAATATTTTCTAATTTATAATTTCAATACAACAGCCTACAGATAAACCTGTTCCCAATGCTACATTACAAGTAACTGGTGCAGTTGGTTGGCGTAGAGAAGGTCTTGCTTATAAAAAGAACGAGGTGTTTTTAGACATTGTAGAAAGTGTTAATCTTTTAATGTCTTCAAAAGGTACAAATTTAAATCCTGTTTCACATTTTTATATATATATTTTACCTTTTATGTCCTTATAAAACAATTTATTGTTAAACAGGTAGTGTTCTACGTTGTGATGTAACTGGCAAGATTCTCATGAAATGTTTCCTTTCTGGAATGCCCGATTTGAAGCTAGGATTAAATGACAAAATCGGCCTCGAGAAAGAGTCTGAAATTAAATCACGCCCTACTAAAAGGTAATTTACAAAGAAAGTTACACCCTTGTTTGTTTTGTTTTGTTGACCAAACTTTGACTTAAGTATATAATGCAGTGGGAAAACTATTGAGCTTGATGATGTTACTTTCCATCAATGTGTAAACTTGACTAGATTTAATTCAGAAAAAACTGTTAGCTTTGTGCCACCAGATGGTGAATTCGAGCTAATGAAGTAAGCTCACTATTTATAATTTTTTTTAAAAAAAAAACTTATAGCAAAACAACACTTTGTAGCATTTATTATTTTATTTTATTTATAGATATCGTATCACAGAGGGTGTAAATCTTCCATTTCGGGTATTGCCCACAATCAAGGAATTAGGCAGGACGCGGATGGAAGTTAATGTCAAGGTTTGTAAACAGCTAAAATTATGTATAAATTTATTGTGTAATTAATTAATTATATTAATATTTAATATTATATTAGTTGTTAACATTATTTGTTTTCAGGTAAAGAGTGTATTTGGTGCAAAAATGTTTGCACTTGGAGTTGTGGTGAAGATTCCAGTACCCAAACAAACAGCAAAAACGAGTCTTCAAGTGACATCAGGAAGGGCAAAGTACAATGCTTCTATGGACTGTTTGATGTGGAAGTGAGTATCTAATAATTGTGTCTTAACCGATTAAGCCCATTAAGTGAAAAAAAGAAACAACCCTATGAATGTAATTCTTAAACTATATTTTTAATTTTTTATAAATATAATATAATATAATAAATTGCAGGATAAGGAAATTTCCTGGTCAAACGGAGTCAACTTTGAGTGCGGAAGTGGAGTTGATTTCAACGATTGCAGAAAAGAAGTCATGGACTAGACCACCAATACAGATGGAGTTTCAGGTGCTTACTTATTTTATTCTGCTATAAAATATTTTGAATTTAGAAAATAATAATCCATCTTTTTTTTTTTTTTTTTGTAGGTTCCTATGTTTACAGCATCCGGATTAAGAGTCAGATTTCTCAAGGTACATATTGTGATTTTATTACACCATGTGTTGTATTTGAATTAAGGTAAATATTTGAGGGTTAAAATTGTCTTTTTGTAGGTATGGGAGAAGAGTGGTTACAATACAGTGGAATGGGTGAGGTATATTACGAAAGCGGGTTCATATGAGATCAGATGCTAAGATCAAATCAAACCGTGTTTTTTTGGACATTTTTTTTTGTGTGGTTGTGTTGATTAGCTGCTTGTTTTTGACTTTGAAGGTCAAATATGTTGTATTTTGACTTTAAAAGTGCTTTATTTGAATTATTTGATAGTACAATCAACAATGGGGGTGGTTTTTTGGAAAGAATAAGTTTGCTTTTGAAAGTCGGATTATATATGATGAGTGGTCATGTCCTTGTTTGGAAAATGACTAGCGTTTGATGCGGGCTTTCATGTGGTCCATCTGTCGACTGTTGTACTTAAAAAGATCATTTCAGAGTTCAGACTTTTTATTTTATTTTATTTATTATCATAAATTGTATTAAACGGATCATCAAGCTAAAAATCTGAGTAAATTTTATATATATATATATTTTTTCAATTCATTACGAGCCAATTTATTCTTAAAAACGACAGTGTTGGATTTTCATGAGATAAGAACATTGTACTTCATAAATAATATTGGATAAACATTCTTCTCGACAAAAATAGAAATTGTGGATTTATTATAAATTCAATTTGTAGTTCACGTAGTTGTGCTTGTGCACCCTTTGACGATATATGCTGACGTTGCACTACCTAATTTAGGATAGCAACCAACAAACTTATGAAGATAGAGAAATTGAAAGGTTGTATATAAATCTTTTTTGAAGGCGAATAAAAAACATAATATATGTAAAATAAATAAAAATGTAGGGGGGATGAATTTGAGAAGAACAAATTTAATTAGCAAAGATGGATGATATGACCCATTAATTACCTACCAAATTGATTTTAATGTTACTAATGTACTTTAGTTCTAGTGCTAACTTTTGATTATGGACGCGTTTGACACGTATAACGTTTGTGGGCTTTTAATTTTTAGTTTTTAACAAAAAAATCCGACTTAAACAAAAAACTCTGTTTGGGAGTTTGAGCATTTAACCTTTAATCTAAACTATTTTAAACATTTTTTTTTCTAGTTTTAGTATTTTACATATTTTAAAAGTTTCTAATTACTTTTACCAAACATTAATATAACAAATAAATGACGTGTTCGGCAAAACTAGCTGGTAGCGGATAACGGGTAGCTATATGAAGTAGCATTTGGATTTGGAGCGTTTTGATTAAACTAAACGCTAGAAGCTTGTAGTGCCAAACGAGACTTTTTGTTTTAAACGGAGCGTTTTGTTAAACGCTAGAAGCTAGAAGCTCTCAACCGCTCCAAAACTCTCCGTGCCGAACACGCTCAAAATCTATAACAACTGAAAACTTGTAACTGCAAAAGAATAATTAATTTATTTGACAATTAAAACTTATACTAATTATAGAAGAATAATTAAAATATTTGACAATTATGAAAACTTTATTAATAATAAATTATTTGGGATTTGTTAATTTCGGGTATAGATAGATAAGAAGCTTGAGAGGAGATGTAGGCAAGTTTGACACAAAGGTGTCAAAAGCTCAAACGTATCTCCAGCACAAGCACAAGTAGTAGATGCACTCAATAAATGACCTAGCAAACCAAAAATTTCATCTTAAAAACCCTAATTCCCTTCTTTTCTCTCTTTCTTTAAACCCCTTAATCGCATCTTTCGCCTCCCCAATCTTTTCGATTCAATTGGTTTCAAGTTTAGTAGGTGCCAAGTAGATTCTCAAAATTGATTTGCGGCACTACAAGATCTATACCTGCATTTGAAGATCAGAGAGCATCCAACAGAAGATCAAGGAAACACACAATTAATTCTGTTGAATTTTGTTCAAAATGGATTCACGAGAATCATTAGCACCACCGCCTTCACTACAGCAACACCACGCCCATCACCAACAGCAGCAGCAGCCACCGCCCGGTATGAACATGATGATGCCACCAAACTCTTTCCCTACCCACCACCACCTATCCAACAACTCAAACACCGCTTCAGCCAACAACAATAAAAATGCCAACATGATGAGTCCCAATTCGATGCAACAGCGCTTCCCCTTTAATTCTCCTTCTAACCAATACGGTGACGGATCGTCTCCGTCCGGTGGGTTTAGGGCGGATGGATACAGCATAGAACCCGTCAGGAAGAAGAGGGGTCGACCGAGGAAGTATTCACCGTCTCCTGATGGCAACATTGCCCTCGGTTTGGCCCCTGCTCCGATCGCTGCTATTCCTACTTCTGCTGCTGGTGGTGGGAATTTGGATTCTTCAAACGATGGCAGCGGTGGAACCCCAAATGCGGATTCATCTGCTAAGAAAAACAGAGGAAGGCCAGCGGGTTCTGGGAAGAGGCAATTGGATGCTTTAGGTAATTGGTCTTATCTAATTTAATGTGTCTTTTGTTGAATTTCATGTTGATCATCTATAAGAAGCATCTGAATGCTTTAGGCTATGTTTAAGTTCATATTTTTGTTGAATATTACAGGTGCACCTGGTGTTGGGTTTACGCCTCATGTCATTATTGTTAAAGCAGGAGAGGTAATTCTCCCAATTTCACATATGGATGTCACTATACAGTATGTGTCTTTATTTATTTAAATTTAAAAAATACAGTAGAATTTCCCATAAAAGAATAGCTTCAATAATGTGCGATTAATAGGTAAGTGGTGATTGTTTGACATTTGCATGATCAATAGTTGTTTACACAAAGTCTATTGTGTTACATTTGGAGTCCAATATTTGCAAAAGTGAACATTTGGAAATGCACTGTCTAAGGAATAAGCACTTTAACTTTTTCTAAAAATAAAAAGCAATCCCTTTTGTATAAACTTGCAAGAAATATCCTTCTGAATAAACTATAATTTATTACATGTTTTTAAGAGAAGATGCAAGTAATATGGTATTTAAGATTCAAATATTTTGTTAGAACTCATAAATCAATCATACAATTGAAGTACCATAGATGATAAGATGACAAACATGGTGATTAAGGAAAGCTCGATTCTTCTCATTGTTCTTTGCTAATTAAGTATCTAATAATAACATTCATTACCACATCAATAATTGAGTATCTAATAATAGCATCGTTATTCTTCTTTCCTAATTAAGTATCTAATAATAGCATTCATTGTTTTTCTTTGCTAATCAAGTATCTAATAATAGCATCCATTAACAGATCAATATCTTGCTGATGTAAGCACCTTCCGTGTTGCACATATGTAAATTCCCCTTAAAGGTTAATATGGTAAATCAGCATAGAAACACAAAATTTTAGTAAAGAGATTCTAAATACTACTACAGTTGTAGATAATTTTGCAGTGTCTCTTGAAAAACTATTGTATTACCGATTACTTGATCTTGATGCTCTTAAATTATTTCCTCTATATGGAAGATACTTAAATTGTGTTAATTTATTTAACAGGATATAGCCTCAACAATTATGGCATTTTCACAACAAGGGCCCCGCACTGTTTGTATTCTTTCTGCCAATGGTGCCATTGGTAATGTCACTCTTCGCCAGCCTGCAACCTCTGGTGGCACTGTAACTTATGAGGTTGCTTAATATTTTTTTATTTTTCCTTTTTTAATAATAAACTTTTTCTATAATTAATAAATCTTTATGTTTTCATAAATATTTCAGGGCAGATTTGAGATAATATCTTTATCAGGCTCCTTCTTACACTCAGAGAGCAATGGCAACAACAGCAAACCTAGCGGATTGAGTGTTTCTCTTGCTGGTTCAGATGGACGGGTTTTGGGTGGTGGTGTGGCGGGGATGCTGGTGGCTGCCTCACCCGTACAGGTCCCTCTCTCTCTCTCTCTCTCTCTCACACACACACACACACACACACACGTAGATAATACAAAGCAGCAGGCTAACAATGGTGTGTGTGTCTACCAGGTTATTGTTGGTAGCTTTATTGCGGATGCAAAGAAATTAAAATCTAGCGGTGGTCCATCACCGGCAGCGGCACCACCAAACATGTTGACATTTGGTGGTGGTGGTGGTGGGGCGGTGCCTGGTATAAGTCCTCCATCTGAAGGCCCGTCAAGTGAATCGTCTGACGAGAGTGGAAGCAGCCCTCTTCAACGGATCCCTGGCTCCTACAACAATTCTTCCCACCACCAGCACCAGCAACAGCAGCAGCAGCACCACCAGCCGCCGCCACAGCAGCAGCAGCAGCAACAGCAACAGCAACAACAGCCGATGCAGAATCTGCCCATGTATACAAACATGGGGTGGCCAAGCTCCACCATGAACATGCTTCCCAATCGATGATAAATGATAAATGATAAATGGTAAATTCTCAACAAGAAATCTGACATAAAATGATGATGGCAAACAATTCCATCTCTTTTTCAAAATTTCAAACTTCTTTTTTTCTTCCTTCTTTGTGTTCTTGAATTGGTGATTGAACAGAACATGGTGGATGGGTAGTTGTTGATTAGCTTGAAAGCAGCGGAACATCTTAGGATATGATAAGATATGAGATTGATCTATTATCTGTTAGTGAAGTATGAGTGAAACTTTGAATTTAGGAATGAAGATTGAATGTACTTGTAGAATCAATCTGTGTCTGTCTGTGGTTATTCTTGTTTCAATGTTTTACTTGAGTTTATGTTCGGTTGACACATAGTTATGTATAATACAACAATAATTAGAGCTTCGTATTTGACATAAGGGTTTATATTGGAAAATTCTTATATTGGCTGTTAAAATTTCCGATACCTTTTGTTTGATATGAACCCGTGTATTAATCTGTCAGTTAGAAACTACAAAATTTGATTTTTTTTATCCAGATCTTATTTTTGGAGCTTGCTAGGGCAAGAAAAGATCCCATAGGTATCGAACATAACTGGTATCGAACCGTCACCGCTTATGTTAACATGGGACGCTACTCGATACTCTAAAATCACAAAACTCGGGATTCAGTATAGTGGGTATCAGTGGTAGTACTGAAAACTGTTAATGGTACCTTTGGATGTCAAAACCCCCGTAGGACCTTTTTTTTGTATGGGAGGGGACGGGGGAAATTATTTTCGCCCCTGTTTGGTATCGGTACCATTAACTTCAGTTTGGTTTAATACTCGTCACTGTTTTTTCACCTATTTCGATACTCGATATTCTCGAGTGGTACCGATTCAATATCAATTCGATACCATGCTTAACCATAGAGCTTGTTGGAGGTTAAGAGATCTAGATCTAAGGTGGGAAGAGGAAGGATAATGCCGATGTGTTGCAGGTGGTAGGTGGTGGCAATGGTTGGTTGCAACATATGGTAGTTGACGATGGTGGTGGTAGAGTTTGGGGTTGAGTTCTATTAAAAATAAATTAGTATATTAAACTATGAATTGGTATCAAAATGATTGCATTAAACTGTGAATGGATGTATGAATGAATATACTACTAGACTATGAAAATGACGATTTTTCTCTTTATCATAAAAAATGACAAAAAACGTAAGGGAAAATGACACTGTAGCATATTAAAGTTTTGGCAATTGTCTGATTTGGTCACTAGAGTTTTTTTTGGCACATTAGACCATTAAACTCTTATTTGACCTGTTAATTTAGTCATTTTCCCCGATTTTAAACGGTTTTCCGATTGACATTGTATATGTGTCAATTAATATTTATTTTTTGGTTAATCCGATGACACATGAGGTATGCCACGGTAATAAATGATATACGATGCTTAAAACCTATCATATGCACCTGTCGACCTTCATTCTTCATTTTTCAATGCAAACGAAATTGAGCTAGGTTTTGTGAAGCATTTTTATGATCGAGTTGAAGTACCAAAACTGAGCTGCGAAAACCATGTTCAATGATGTTGACTTTTCTTCTATGACTTATTCTGAGTGTGTGACATTCAAACGTTTCATGCATGAAGATTGTAAAAAGTTATACTACTGTGAACCAGATATTTCCCTGATGGAAGGGCTTAATCCCATTTCAGATGATGTGAAATATGCTGCTTTTATTTTTGATGCTTATGGAATAGATAGTATAATTTTTGTTTATGTGGATCATATAAATCAAAGTATCAAATAAATTTAAATATATTTAAAGACTATTTTTTTATACATATTTTAAAAGGTTTAAATGTATTAAATATAAAACCTAAATCGGCATCTCAAGTTAATTAAAAATTATCCAAAACTATTTTAATAATTTAAAGTTATATATATTTTTACACACACACACACACACACATATATATATATATATATATATATATATATATATAATGGTTTTTAAATTATAACAATAATGATATACGATGCTTAAAACCTATCATCTTCACATGTCGACCTTCATTCTTTATTTTTCACTGTAAACGAAACTGAGCTAGGGTTTGTGAAGCATTTTTGTGATCAAGCTGAAGTACCAAAACTGAGCCGCAATGGCACAATCGGAACCTAATGGACTGTTTGCGATGGTGGAACTCAACTACCAAGGGGTATTTACTCATAATCATTTCTCTTACACTCGTGGTGTGAAAACCATGTTCAATGGTTGTTGACTTTTCTTCTATGACTTATTCTGAGTGTGTGACCTTCTTCGAACGTTTCATGCATGAAGTTTGTAAAAAGTCATACTATTGTGAACCAGGTATTTCCTGATGGAAGGGCTTAATCCCATTTCAAATGATGTGGAGTATGCTGCTTTTATTTTTGATGCTTATGGAACAAACAGATGGTACAGTTTCTGTTTATGTGGATCAGCATATAAATCAAAGTATCAAATAAACTTAAATATATTGAAAGATTATTTTTTTAAAAATATTTGAAAAAATTTAAATGTATTAAATATAAAACCTAAATCGATATCTCAAATGAATTAAAAAGTATCCAAAACTATTTTTATAATAATGTAAAGTTTTATAAATAAATGGTTTTTAAATTATAACAATAATAATAGTTAAAAAGAACATAAAATTTTAGATTACATTACGTTGTCTTACAAAAAATATGAAATAAGTAATTCGTAAATCAATTAATTATAACGTTAAAAGTAATACTAAATCGAAAATCATATTTAGTTTTATTTACACGTCAACCGCGAGTAGCAACTATTAAATGATATGATTTTAATAAATGTTATAATATGATTCAAAATCATTATAATTTTATATAACAAATTAGTGTAAGAAATTATTATTTCACAATAATATATCAATAACACAATTGTTTTCAACATGCTTTTTTGCCAAAGTTAATTATATAAATTTATTTTGAGTAACGCGTGAATATCCGTCTAATAATCTAGGATAGGTATTCGTCTAAATCCATCCAGATATGCCCATTTCTTTTGGATGCTAAAAGAGGCCGTCTCTAAAAACAATTTGTCGATAAATAGTTGTCACCAATCCGTGACAAATCTGTGGCTATTTGGTTGGTTTCAAAGTTTCTGGTAAACAAAATGTATAAGATTATGGACGGTTTCTTAAAGTTTTGTCAAGTTGTTTTATGCGACAAACTTGGATCCGGAACTAAAACCCATCACACATGGATTAGTGACGTATTAGATCGTCACTTACACCATGATCTGTGGTGGCGATTTGCCTGTTTCTTCAACTTTAAATATCACAGTAAATTTATCTAATATTAATGTTTTTTTTTTTATCACAAATTAGTATGGACTTGAAATTACAATAACAATGCAAACCAAACATCATCTTAAAGGTGGAATGAGCTTCTAACTTCATAAGAATGTGCATGTACTTTGAGAATATTGTAGTTGAAAATATTTTCAAATGACTAGACGACATTTGGTTGTTAAATCCTACTAGAATAAACCATATTAGTTTCGACGAAACATAAGTAAATGCACACTCATCTATGTTAACTTTCACATAATTAGATTCCAAAATTCTTCATATACCTTTTGGAGGACTAATCAAAGATAAAAGGCGGGATTATCACGACACAAGGGATCTAATAGAACCAATAGTTTTTGAAACATAAATAGTTACTCTTATTTTATATTATCTTTCATTATATAGTGAATTGGTTGAAATTCAGGCATGTCCATAGATCGTGCTTATAAATTGTTTATTGTTGGAAAACCATTATCCTAACAAAGCTTGTTGGAAGCAAATGAGTCACAAGATTTCATCATTTAAAAGACTGAGATTTTACATACAAATTATCAGTGACAAAACATACATATTAGGTGTTTGAAGCAGAACCAAAGCATCAACCAAGATCACTACCATTACAGATTCACAAAAGGGGGATTTGACAACTTTTAACACCCATATTACACTCACCCAGAACAAATATAAATTCCAAATACTAGCATAAATAAGCACAATAACATTATTAAACAGGAAAAAATCGTTGATACTATATATATATATATATATATATATATATATATATATATATATATATATATATATATATATATATATATATATATATATATATATATATATATATATATATATAAAAGAAATACTTGCATTCCAAAGGATCTACACAACTTCTCTTCCTCTCTTCATTTTGGCAATTCCTACCACGACTGCAACGTATATCTTGTCCATGGTTTCCTCAACAAACATGAAAAGCTTCTGTCTCCACTGCTTCTTGAACAACAAAACTCCAATAATACCCCAAAATCCTGTTGCAAAACCATACATTATGTCCAGGAAGAACAACCATACGTTCCTCGGTTCATCACCTGCTTTGTCTTGATGGATCTTCATCGGCTCATCAATTATTGGGTCTTGATGATTTGAGCCATTTTTTGGCAATGGATCTCCATATAGATCTTTGTTCCCAGCATATATGGATGGATCAACAAGAGTCTGCAGTTGATTTCCTGTTGGAATTCGTCCCGACAAATTGTTGTGTGACAAATTCAAATGGCTCAAAAAGTTCAAACCCGCCATGCTTGGAGGGATCCTCCCGGTCAACTCGTTTCTAGATAAATCCAGAGAAAACAATTGTGCCATGTTCCCAATGTCGTCTGGAATTCCCCCACTTAGATGATTATTAGACAAATTGAGACCCATCAACATATGAAGCGCAGTTAGCTGGACTGGTATTTCTCCCACAAGTTTATTGCTTGAAAGGTCCATATTATAAACTTGATCCCAAGTTGTTGTATATTCAAGATCAACACCTTTCATGGCCTGAATCACATTCTCATCGTAATCAACACTGCCAGAATGCGAAAATAATGGATTACCCTCGGCCATGACATTCAACTCTCCTAGACAATGAGGTATGGTACCCGTTAACTTGTTGTATGCAACATCCAAAATTTGAAGATGTGAAGATTTGCATAAAGAAAGAGGAATTCTACCCGTGAAGTTATTCCTGTGTAACCTTAAAACCATCAAAGATGTAAGGTTTTCTCCGATCCATTCGGGCATACTTCCGGAGAATTTATTGTCACCCAAATCTAATACAGTTAAACGTCCTAAACTCCCCAATTCTCGTGGAAGTTCACCAATGAAGCTATTGTCATTCAAACTTAATCGAACCAAAGATGTAAGAGCTATACAGCTTGGAATGACACCAGACAACTTATTTGAGCTAAGTATCATGGTAGTTAGACGTTCTTGATTCCAAAGACACTTGGGAATTTTCCCAGTCAACCTATTTCTAGAAAGATCGAGATAATCCAAATCTTTCCTTGTGCACAATGAGCTTGGAATCGACCCATTGAAAAGGTTATTTTCCAGAAGTAACGGACTAAGCCCACCAAAATATCCTCTATTCGGAAGGTTTGTCAAAGGTCCGCTAAGTGTGTTGTGAGAGAGATCTAAGAACGGAATGATGTTCATCTTCTGCAACCATGTGGGGAGAGGTCCTGAAATTGAAGCATTGGACAATACTAACTTTTCAAGTTTCCTTTGATTATGAAGCCACTGTGGAAATTCATTTCCGACATTGCAAGAACTGAGTTGAAGTTGTACCAATTGGAATGGAGGGACCCACTCACGTGAAACATTGAATGTCAACTTAGTGTTAGAAGAAGTATCCAATTCCTTCAACATCGAAAGGCTGGCAAAATGGGCTTGAGACACTACTCCTTCTAAAGAATTGTTAGCGATGCGTAGAGAATCGAGTTTCGCAAGTTGCCCAATTGAAACTGGAATAGGCCCATTTAAGAAATTTGAATACGCCCAAAATGTTCGTAAAGAACCAAGTCTTCCTAGAGATGATGGTATGGGGCCCGTTAACCGATTGAATTCTAGATACACATCTATTAAAGCTGCTAACTTTCCAAAAGATTTTGGAATCGGACCTGTTATCTGGTTATCAGATTGATCTAATACTTCTAGAAATCTTAATCTTCCTAGAGATTCGGGGATCGGTCCTGTTAATCCACTACTCGATAGATCTATGCCTCTTAAATTCGATAGTCTTCCATGTGGTTCTAGAAATGTACCATACAAACCCTCATGTAAATCCAAAGCATTTTGGGAGCATTGAGATAAATTTTTTGGTGAGTCAATAATTTCTGCATCAAAATGATTGTTTGAGGCACTTAAAACTTTCAGGTGACACCATCTCCAGATTCCAACGTGCTCAATCCGCTTGAACTCGTTATAAGAAATATCGAGTTCTAGAAGGTTAGGCATAACAGGAACCGATGAATGTAGCCGGTTTCTTGATAGGTCAAGGACTCTTAGGGAACTCATGTTTGTTACAACAGACGGAAATATGCCTTTAATTGAATTGTCGCTAAGATCAAGGTGTTGGATTTTAGAAAGTGTAGTGATATTAAGATTAGGGCTAGATAAAAACATTTTATCAACCCCACAACATGACAAATGCAGCTCCGATAAAAAAGGGATCATGTTTAGCAAGTACACAAAGTTTGATGCCAAACTAATATTAGAGTATGAAAGATCCAGAAATGTTAGGGATGTCATGTTTTTTAAGAAGCCAGGGAGTGGACCTTCGAAATAATTTTTGCTAAGATCTAGGTGTTGGATTTTGGGAAGTATTCTACTCGAATTAAGAAAAGGTCGAATATCAGCATTGGAAAGTTGACAATTTGACAAATATAACTTTTTTAGCGAAGGAAGCATGTAAAGCAGCGTGTCCAAGTTTTGTGTTCTACTAAGATCAAACAAACTCAAATCGAGATGCTCAAGTGATGAAAGACGAAAAGTCCATGCCACATCATTTGTCACCAGCCCATAGTTTGAACTTAGATCAAGAACCTTTAAATTAGAAAGATTTCCAATGTGAGGAGGCACATTTCCATAAACAAGAGCATTAGAGAGATTGAGGTACCTCAGTTGTTTCAAGGATCCAATGAACTCAGGGATCTTACTTAGATTAAAATAATTCTCGCTTAAGTCCAAGTATTTGAGATGCCTCAACTCAGCGAATGAAGAGCTCAAATCATTACCATATAAGTTGCGTTTATCATAACTTCCTCTGAGATGAAGGCTTTCGACATTTCCAGTGACAGCGTCACACTGGATTCTTCCCCATCTGCAACAGTCACTGCCAACCCATGATGACAACATTCCAGAGTAATCTTTGACACTTTGTTTGAACTTGAGAAGAGCAAATCTCTCATGCTCTAAGCAAACCACACTCATATTTCCAATACCCAAACATGTATATGCGGTTGCAAGCAACAAAATACTTATGAAAATGAGATGGAGCCCCAAACCCCTCTGATTCCCCATTATCAACCCTAAGCTTAACTCAATCTGATTTAGAAAAAAAAAATTGAATTGGATAGATGAAATGTTATGATTAAGTTGAACTGATGGGTTTCTTTGATCCAGAAACTAATTCTTTTATAGAGCCATAACGAAAAAAGAAAAATATTGCCATGGAAGCCTTAGAAGTCAACGGAAAAGCTGCATCCACAAACATGGTCTTCTGGTCGTCGACCATATTTCTTATATCTTGATCAATTATGTGGTTTTGGATTAGTTTATAGTTTATTCTCCATGCCAAACATGACTAATTTTATCCACAGGTTGAATAAGTTTTCATACGACTGATGTCATAATGTTTCATATAAACATGTAAAAATATGCATATCAAGGAGTATAAACAGAAACTCATAAAACATACAATCAATCATATCAGTGCATGTTATCGTATGAAACTAATGACAATTTTCACAATAAATATGAACAGCTCCGCCATCTTCCAGTTTGTTAATTGTTATGCAAGAGGGCTACACCAACAAATATGTTTTGTGATTTTGTGTGTGTAATAACTAAGAAATGTAAACCAATTCACCCAAATTAGGGAAGTAGTGAATCCTCTACCTCTTTCATTGATTCCTATCACACACAACACCAAAAGCAACATGGTTTTCATCCATCGTCTCCCCATAATTCATCACTCTATTTGTCGAACACTTGGTGTGCAATTTTGGGGCGGCGTGGCCCGAATTGCAAGTCGTGAGGGCATTTCATGTCTGATATCGTTGTCTTCCAGCTTCACTATGATGTATTTCATCCTACAATCGGTGCAAAATGGTCGTAAGCGCCTTTTGCCGTTCTTGAGTTTTGTTGTTGTTGATGCTGTATTTCATCCTACAATCGGTGCAAAATAATCTTGGTTTTTGATTTAGGTTCCCCATGAAATCCAAAGATTTGAAACGTAACTATAAAAGGGTATTTGGCTTTAAAAAAAAAAGTTTTTTTGAAGTTTATAAGTTAAAATGAATGTTTGGACATATTATTTTCTAACTTATAAAATACAACGGTGTGGAGGCGGAGATAAAGTAATTTTTTTTATAAGTTACTAAATTCTAACTTATCAAAACTCTTTATAACTTATAAGTGTCCAACATCTCTACCAAACAGCTTTTGGTCATTTTGCTAAACACAAAAAATGATTTATCAACTTATAGCGCTTTGACTCCAGATAAGTTAATCAAAACATTTTTTTAAAAACTCCATTTGACACTGTTATAAACTAATAAACTATAAGTTAAAAAATATTTGTCATTTTAAATAAGCATACCTAAACACGCTCTAAGATTTATGATTATAATCCAAAAGATTGATTTCAAATGTGATATTTTTAGCAACAGGAGACGATGTTGTTGGCTGGCATCGATGGAGAAAGCGATGGAAGCAGAGGTGAGTCGATGGAGGTTGTACAGCCGTTTAAGCTAAAAACGAGGGTATTATTGTCTATTTCACTCCAAGAAGGCGAGAAATCATAAAGTTATTTTCACTAAAAGCACTCCAAGTCTACCAACATATAAAATCTTTATAATTTTTATGAAAATACGTATAAAAATGTATAAAACTATATACATATAGACTAATTTATATGATTTTGTATGTATTTTTTAAGAATATTAATGATAATGAATATTAAAAACAAAATATGTATAGATATGTTTAATTGAAAATTATGTATAAATATTAATAATATTAGCAATGATGAATATTGATAAAAAATAATTTAAAAAGTAATTTAAAAAGTAATTTATTTATTTAGGTTTTTAATAGCAATAGCAATAGCAATAGCAATAATAATAACAATAACAATAATAATAACAATAACAATAACTAGTGAAGTATCTCCGTTTTGCGGGAGTCGGATATGCATTCATTTCAAGTAACCCCAAAGAACTGCAGTATGGTAGAAGGAATAGAAAAAATTGCAAATCCTACAAGGGTACGTTGCAATAAATTTGTCACTTGTTGCTCATTGACGGTAACAGGTAAATAAGCATCTATATGCTTTTCGGGGTCAAACTTTTCCTTTGACTCTCCTCTATCATCACGCTTCATTACAACTTCATTTTAGTTCTCCAACACCTTGTCCACAACACTCTGCAACAAATACCAAACTACTTCATTTATTTGCGTATTATAGCATTCTACTTTGGTAAAGGTAAAGGTAAAGGTATGTAAAAAAATAAAGTATGTTGCCCTTAGTAGTAGGAAAATGCAAGTATGTTGTTATGTTAAGTCAAAAGTTTAAAATGACCATCTAGTATGAAAGGAATTACATAAAGGGCTTCCTGAAGAGAAGCTGCACTTTGAAGATTGACTTTGTGAATAGATGGTTGACCCTTTGTAAGTTTAGGAAGCAGTTGGAACTCCTATAATAACAATCATATGGAAAAAACATTTCAGTGATAAATCAATAAAGTTATGAAAGTATGTTGTTGTTGTTGTATTTTTTTTTTTTGGTATTTCACCCTTATTCGAAGAAAAAAAACAAATACATCTAGAGATGCACTTTCAAGAAGAACACCCTTCAATTTACCTATAAAGTAGCAAAAACATATTAATCCTCATTCACTTCTCAACAATGACATAATATTATTGTTGTAGTTAATATAAAGAGTTAATTACATTTTTGGTTCCTGAGGCCTCTGTATAGCTGAGTTTTTCAAATTTGGTCTCAAATAGGAACCAAAATTACAGGAATTTTTTTAGCCAATGTCTTGAAAAAATAATCTAAACTCATGGACCAAAACTGTAATTTACTCTAATATATAAGATGCACGCAAGAGGGGAGAAAAGATTACTAGAATCCAACGAAAATGTAGCAAGTTTTGGATCAAAATTCGCAAAATGAATTGCCTCTCCAACTGTTCAACAAAAGATACCAAATTTAATCTGAAATTTCAAATCATAAACAAAGTTTACCTCAAATAAATTTATCACAAAGATTATTTACCATTAGCCCCAAAAAGTTGCCACCATACTTTACTTGAACTTCCTTTTTGTTCAAAAAACATCGAATAGAAATAAGGAAGATAATCATAATTGTGAGTTTGTGCAAACTTTTATCTTATAATCGTTAACAGTAATGAATAAAATTAAATTCTTACCATTGGTAAACCCACTTAGAATAGAATGTGTCCTCTTTACAACTGCAACAAGCAACACAAATTCAAATTCAAATGAGTAAATTACACGAATGGTCCCTATGGTTTGGGATAATTTGCGCGCTTGGTCCCTAAGTTATTTTTTTTAACTCGGAAAGTCCCTACTGTTTGTTTCCTGCTTCTTCAACGGAGGCTGTGGCAGAGGCGGTGTCGGCCAAACCTAAATCGGAGTCCGATCGATGGTCATCTTCATCGTCGCTCTATTCCTATCGTGACTGACAGATATTGGAGAAGACGAATAAAAGGGTAGGTAGCAGTGAAAAAAATGGAGTTGAAGTTGACATTGTTAATTTTAGTCTCTTTTTTTATTTTATATATTTCTCGTTTATTTTTATCTAGTAGTTAATTGTAATATTTAATATTTGTTATATATTAAATTATATTAATTGATCATAAATATAAAAGTTTATATTTATGTATCAAATTCATATAAAAATTAAATACATACTAAGAATTTGAGACACGGTAACATATTTTATAAAAGCTTATAAATGAAATATATCTTACATATACGATAATATATTCTAATAAAACATACGAGGCTACATGACATAATATGACTACATGAATTATTTTACATAATATAATAATCGTGGATTAACACGATTTTGACGCACTAATTGACTTTGCAATAGAAGTGACACCGATAGAGGTCGAAACGACAATAGATGAAAACTATTAATACATACAATTTCTTGCTCGATATAAACACATTAAAGATAAAGAAGCTCATTTCAGTCTACAAAATACATTACTTGATCATTTATAGGAAATTTATTCCAATGCATAAATATGTATTTTTTTTTAAATGCATGTGTAATATCTCTATAAAATGTATGTATAATATTTATGTAAAAGTATGTTATAAATAAAATCTTATTTATTTAATATTGTTTTCAATAAATTAATAATTAATTCAAATTCATTATATGCGAACAATTTATTTTGTTATAATTTTATGATAACATAATTTATAATATTGTTGTAATGGAAAAAGATAGAATATATATTTGTTAAAATTTAATTAGCAAAAGGATAGGTTTGACTATATATGTAAGTTACAAAAATGAAATATACTAGGAATATACTTTTCGAGGTAAAAATAGAGTAAAGTTAGAGATGAAACACTATTATGTTGGATGTTATTCAAAAATTGTTTCAAAAGCACAAGATTAGCAACATGAGTGTTAAATGTGACTCGAGCATTTGGATCATGTTCATGGAGTATTTGGATCTTGTTCATGGAGCATTTGGAGCACTTGGGACTCAATGGAGCACTTGGGGTTCAGGGAGCATGTGACAAAGGAACGGATCATCTGAGAAGGGAATGGATCGTCTGACAAAGGAATGGATCAAGTTCCAAAGGAACGGATCATATAAAACGAGGTTTGGAGCACTTGGAAGAGGTTTGGAGCACATGGGAGTGATATGGAGCAACAAGGGAACCTTGTCGCGCAATCTATTGAAGGGTTGGGCCAAAAAGGATGTTGTTGCACCAAGGGCATTCCTTCTTGCGCCAAGCATATCCCTCTTGAGCCATGGAGAGTCCCTTTTGCACCATGAAGAAGTCTTGTTGTGCCAAGTAGGTTCTTGTTGTGCTAAGCATGTACTTGTTGTGCCAAGATGGTCCTTGTTGCTCCAATGAAATTGATGTTTCTCCTACCTAGAAGTTCTTGCGCCACACTTGAAGCCTGTTGCGCCATCCTTACACATGTTGCACCATAATGGTGCAAGATTGGCCATTTTGGTTCCTTGATGAGCAATGGTATCCCTGATGAGCCAAGTATGCTATGATGTCCTCTATGATACTCACGATCGTTCAAGGATGATCAGAAGTTGGTATTGCTCAGGGATTACACCATGTTGTGCCACCATGATGGATGTTGGGTCATTAATGTTCATGATGCACCACTTTAACATCATGATGCTCCACTATGGCACAAGGTGCTCCACCATGTGTGTTGCTGATGCTCATGGGTTGTATGAATTGGAAGAATGTTCCAGAAGATGTTGCATGGCGGGATATGATTGGTTATGACCATTCATGGGCCTATGGGCCAATGGGCTTGGCTCATTAGGGTTTTAGGTCTGATCCCTCATGTATAAATAGGGATGCATGCAGATTCATTTGAGGTGTCTTGTATCTTGTATCTTGTATCCTTAGTGAGTAGGACAAATCTCTGGTGAATTGTACTTGTAACCTATGTTTGAGAACTCTAAAATAAAGAATACTCCCCTCCTGCCCGTGGACGTAGGTGAGCTTGACCGAACCATGTAAATATTATGTCTTGTGTGCTTATAGTTTTTCTTGTTATGCGCATTACTTACAAACAAGGGTCATCAGAACTTGGCAAGTGGCATCATATTTGTTCTGAGTGTTGACAAGTATCATCTATTTTCCTTAACAAGTGGTATCAGAGCTGCGGTTGGTGTTCTGTTGATTGAATATGGCATCTCACAAGTTCGATTTAGAGAAGTTCAATGGTTCAAATGATTTCACTTTGTGGAAGGTGAAGATGAAGGCTCTTCTGGTTCAACAAGGATGTGCAGCAACACTGGAAGGAGAAGCAAAACTTCCAAAGGACATGGCAGCTAAAAGAAAGGTGGATATTCTTTCAAGAGCGCATAATGCTATTCTGTTGAGTTTGACAGACGAAGTATTGAGAGAGGCTGTGGATCAAACGAGTGCTGATGAGCTTTGGGAGAAATTGTGTGACAAGTATCAGAATAATTCTCTGATGAACAGGCTATACCAGAAGCAATGTTTGTATACTCTTAGGATGTCAGAAAGCACCCAAGTGAAGGATCATATGGAAAACTTCAATAGGATCATATTGGATCTACAAGGTGTGAATGTAAAGATTGAAGATGAAGGTCAAGCACTTATCCTCTTATGTTCACTGTCGAATTCTTATGAGAATTTCGTTGATACCATGTTGTATGGTAGAACAACGATCACTGTGAATGATGTGAAGGATTCTTTGATGTCCAAGGAACTGAAAAGAAACGTTTCAGTCGGAGAAGAAGTTTCTAGTTCTGGTTTGTTCGTAGGCAGAGGAAGAACATCGGATAGAGGTGGAGGTAACAGAGGGAAGTCAAGTTCTGAACCTAAAGCCAACATTAAATGTTATAACTACAAGGAAAAGGGGCACTTCAGAAGGGAATGTCCATTACTGAAGAAAGAGAATAATGGTGTTGGACCAAGCAACAACAATGTTGCTGTGGTTCAAGGAAATTCTGATGAAGGGGATGATGGTGAAGTTTTGACAGTTTGTACATCTAGTTCTATTGATGCTTGGGTATTAGACTCTGGAGAATCCTATCATATGACATGAAATCGTGACTGGTTCAACTCCTTCAAAGAGTGGAATGGCACAATCAAGATGAGTGATGATTGGGTGAGCAATATCAAGGGAAGTGGCACGGTGCAGATCAAGATGCATAATGGTATGGTCAGGAAACTGGAATGTTGGTTCGTCCCGAAACTTCGAAAGAATTTGATTTCTCTTGGCAATTTGTTAAAGGATGGGTTGAAATATTCTAGAGAGGGTGACTGGTTAAGAGTCTCCAAAGGTGCTTTTGTAGTTATGAAGGGAAGGATGAATCCTCATGGAATTTATATTCTGGATGGTTGTACCATTGGGGGAACGGTAACTGTATCCCAATCCTTGGATCAGTATGATGATGAAAAAAAGTTGTGGAATCATAAGTTGGGGTATGTGATCAAGAAGGGGTTGTTTGGTGGAGATGCAACTGGAAAAGTTGAATCTGGTGAAGCTTGTGTTCTAGAGATACAAAGCAAGGTGAAGTTCAGTTCGGTTCAATAGTCAAGCTAGGAGATTCTCGAGTGTGTTCACTCAGATCTATGGGGTCCCTCTCATGTGAAGTCTCATGGTGGATGTCAATACTTTGTGACTTTTATCTATGATTACTCAAGGAAGACCTATGTGTATTTTATGAAGACAAAGGATGAAGGTGAAGTGTTTGGGCGGTTCAAGGAGTGGAAGAAGATGGTTGAGAAATAGACCGGGAACCATGTCAGGTCACTCAAAACAGAAAATGGGTTGGAGTTATACAAGGCTTCATTTGACAACTTCTTAAAAACAGAAGATACAGTGAGGCCTTGCACTGTACGACTAACACCACAACAAATCGGAGTGGCAGAACGGATGAACCAAAAAATGGTGAAGCATGCTCAGTGCATGTGATTATCTGTTGATTTACCGGAGCAATTCTAGGCGGAAGCAGTCAACACTGCTTGCTATCTGGTGAATAGATCTCCATCAACTGCAATTAATTGTAAGACTCCTCAAGAGGCGTTATCTGGGAAACCCTCTGAGAATACTGGTTTACGAATGTTTGGATGCTCTGCTTATGCTCATGTGAATGATGGTAAACTAGAGCACAGAGAAATGAAGTACATATTTCTAGGATATGCTTCGGGTATGAGATCGATTGTATATGCTGTAATATTCAATCGTTATAATTTTCCAAATGCCTAGGGCATTAAGAGGGAAAAAGGACCAGAACCGTATATGACTAAAATCATTAAACAACTGTCAAAGACAATCTAAGGTTCGCCAAGGATTGGTCCTTGTGGGCAGTTGGAAGTATAGTAATGGATGGACCATATTGACATTATTATGAATAGATAGGATTCTATTAAGAATGAGTTGCATATGGCAAATATGGAAATGTTTCCACAATGGGAGTTGGATATTAATAATCTATGTGTAGGTTAGAAACTTTTATGCAAGAAGGATGTTCAAAGGAATGTACTTTGAATGTGAGACTTCATGTCTGTGGAATTATCTTGTAACAATCTCCAATAGAGCGCTTTGTAATTTCATTGGCAAAGTCTTGGTGACTTTGGTGCTATGACATTACGAAAGGATCATTGCTTAAAATGTTAGAATCTAACATATTCTAATAGTGGCAAGAATTTGGTATTCTTACACTTGTGATAAGGATTGGAAATTATGAAATGAGTGTCATTGGAAATGTTTTCAATTGATCTATTTCACAAAAGTAATGACCATAGGTAAACATAGTGTGCATGCTTGGAGCATGCGAAAACTGTTGTTTTCATTCAAGTAGTAAGTTGATTATCCGAAACATTATACAATGAATAATGTGTAATCAATATGGTGATTAAATAAAAGGTGTTTTATTTATACTCAAAAGTTTTGGGGCCATATAGGATTAGTATTATTCTTGTGTTTCACTTTGCATTTTTTGACTTCCCGAATAACTAGGTTATTCAAACATCCACAGTCGATCATACGTTGGAAGTAGGTATTGAGGAAAGACTGTCATGAATCCGACTGTATATTGTCTAAGTGTTTAGACATAGCAAAAGTCTACTGCAGTGTTCATGAGTGCTCCTGAAATAAGATTTGAGTATTGGATTAAACCCACGCTCATCTAATCGCTTCATGGATTTAATCACGAGTGATTAGTGAGACGATAATATCTTATACTCTTGAAACGGAGAGATATGAGTTGTAGTTTACAAGTCGGTTGCACATTGATAATACATAAACACACCAGTAACTTGGTGTTATAAAACGTATTGTTGTGTGTCCTTTTAACCTAAGGGGATAAAAGTGATATCTGTGGTCCCCTCGATGACTTAGTGATGACACCCTAAGCGCTTGGCCAAGCATGGACTAATTTGATGTGTTTAATTGTAGTCTGTTGTCACTCTTCATAAATCGGAAATCGGGAAACAACACATAGACATAGAGAATGATTATAATCCATGTCTCAGTTTATACGATATCTTGAGAATGGAGGAATATATGATCCCTTATCTAAAGGACGTGTTACTGATAAGATCAGAGTTCGACAGTGGTTTTTGAAAGCTACGATTGCTAATCAGATTCTGAAGTCGTACTTGCAATAATAGTTATTAGACTTATCCAAGTGGGAGACTGTTGGATTAGGTGTCTAAGCCCATAACTATTTTTGGTATGTACTTGATTTGATTATGAGCATGGCCCTTTTGGGTTGCCTTCACTCATGCAACTTGATAGGATGACAAGAGGAGAGAGAGTAGAATTTATTATATGAATAATAAATCGTACTCAAAATGGTTTTATTAATATATTACAAGATTAATATATTATTTGGAAATCAAATTATTTAATTAGTATTGATCAGAAATTATTTTGGAATTAATTTAATGGTCAAAAGAGACTGATTAAATAATTGAGGGACTGTTATGCAAATCATTGATAGTTGCATAAATGGGCTGGTGGACTCCATAGACTGGAGTGGACGAATTTCTATAAGGAAGCCTTATAGAATTCGTCCATAGGCTCTAAGGAAGGAGTTCATGGGCTACTTGTTGCTTAAGTAAGGTATTAGGGTTTCCACCTAAAACCCTAGCAGCCCACACAACTATATAAGGACTCCTTTGCTAGTGGAATTCGCCCCTATGAGTTTCTAGGAAGCCCTGGCCGATTTCACCTCTCTCCTAAGTCATCTTGTTGTATTGAGTGTTTGTGATTCCATTAGAGGTGCAACACATGGGGCACTAGGCTTTCAGAAGTCAAGATCAAGAAGGATTGTGATTGTTATTGCTACATAACAATCAATGTAATGTTTCTAAACCTAATCATATGTGATTTTCGAATTATATGCTAGTTCATAGGGTTATTGCTTTGGTATTCATAGTTGTATGTTCAAATTAGAAAAATCTAGATCCAAAGCAATTAGGGTTGCATGTACACCATAGGAATGTTGTTATGCTAATAACGCAACAGTGGTATCAGAGCCTAAGTCGTTTTTCTATTGAATAGATGCAAAAGTGAACTGCCAAAAGGATCAAAAGTCAAAAAATCTTGCTGTCTGACTGGCAGACTCGCCCAATCCATGTATGGACTCGACGTGTTGCATGAACTCGTCGAGTTCCATAGTGAACTCGACGAGTCCAGGGCTCTGGTGCCGGGATTTTCGATTTTTTGGCCAGTTTTTGATGAGGATAATTACCAAAACTCGTTTTTCTTGCCAAAATTCGATTTTTAAGATTGGTATGGATATCCTTATCAAAATTGGTAGATTTGGTTAAATTTGGAAAAGTTTCAAATTACACCCCTTAGGTTTTATAGTTTAAATTTGAACTTAAAAGTTTTAGTTTTTGAAATTTAAATAGTTAAACCCTAATATTTTGAAAAGTTTCAAAATTTGTCCTCAAGTTTTGGAATTTATAATATAATTAAAATGTAACACCTTGTTCTGAAAATATTCGTTTATGGACTTCAGAGGCCAATGCTAGGGCGTTTTGGTCTTTTATGGGTCTTGAAGTTTTATTCGAAGGGTTTTTGGGCCGGGGTGTGTCGCTAGAAGCGTAGGGCTTCTTGCCACCTTTTCGTGGATGTAAAGTTCGTTGGAAACGGACCTCGGATAAGGAAGATATGACACTTGGAAGTTATTGGCATTTATGGTCCCTAATGGAAAAAAGTTGTCAAGGAAGGACCATGCATTCAAAGTGAAAGGCGCGTGGGTACGCCCAACGTAAGCTGGGTTACGCCCAACGTATAAAGGGAAATGGTCGCGGGTGCCTTAGGCGTACGCCCAACATACATACAGTGTCTAGAAACCCTAATTTTAGGGCCAACCACTATATAAAGAACATAATGGCTCAAACCCTAGCCTCCTTATCAGCCTCCCCAACCTCAGAGAAACCCTAGAACTCCTCATATCTTCATCCTTGGGTGATTTTGACTTCAAGAAGCTCATTTTGGTGGTGCAAGCTTCGAAGAAGAAAAGAAGAAGTTGGCAAGGAAGAACTTTGGAAGTTGGAGCTCATAGATCTGGAATAACATCATCATTTGGAACTCTTTAGAGGTATAAAGTTCATAACTTTACTTAAGGGTGCTTAGATCTAGTGAGGTTTAGTGTTGAAGTAATTTTGGTCCAAAAGGTGGAAGCTTTATAGCCCAAATCCGATTTCCAAGCCAAGGGTTGCCACCCTTGGTGCTAAATGATTCTCTAGGTCAGAAAGTTGACACCTTGATGGTCTTAATGAATTCATGTAAGAGATAAGACCATCTTCATGGAAGTAATACATCATTTTGGAGTTTGAGCTTGTTTGGGCCAAGTAAAGTCACCATGTCAGTGACTTTATGGATTAGGATGTGGAAAAGGACCAGGATATGTGATTGTAACTTCTGAAGTGAAGTATTAAGCACTTAATGGGAAAAGGACTTATCAGGAGGTTTACGCTGAGCGTACGTGCAAGTACGTCCAACGTAGGTACTACTTAGCTAGTACACTTAGCGTACGTGAATGTACGCCCCGTGTACTCTGTCAGTGTGGGCTTTGCATTATTGGGCCTCGATTTGGGCCATGCTTGGGTATTTGGGCTTTAATGGGCCACCAGGAGTCAGTTAATATGGGCCAAGAATATGTTTCGGGCTTAGGGTAAGGCCCATTAAGGGATTTGGCCCAATGTAGCAAATTGGGCCATTAGTGGGCCACTAGTGGGCTTAGGAAGCTTACCTAGTGTTGGGCCTTTTATACTATGGTTTGGGTCTTGGATATGGACCGGGATAGACTAGGGGGTAAAATGGTCATTTTACCCTAAAGAGAATTATTGGTTTTGGTCTAAGTGTTATCTTGGTATTGGTAGCTCGGGGAGCCGAAGGATCAGCAGTTCGAGAATTGACAGATAGCAGCCAGAGGGATATCAGCAGGGCTTCAGCAGTGCAAGGTGAGTCTCCTTACTGTGTGCATGGGTCTACGGCCACAATGCCGACCCATTATGTTTGTGTATAGTAGGAATACCCGGGGGTTAGCCCTATGCATTTTTATGATATATGTTTCGGATTACGACCCGATGCCGGGCGAGGCCCGAGGTATGTTAGTATGCTAGAGGTCTTTGTGATTCTTGCATGTGTAGGTGGTATGTTTCCGGACTAGGGTCCGATGCTGGGGTAAGCCCGAGGAATGTTATATGTTGCATAGTAGAGTATACTTGTTGTCTTTGTGATACATGTATGTGCCTGGTAGGGAGGTGAGTGTGGGCGAGGTCCCGTATCTCACCACTAGCCGAGTGTGGACGGGGTTCCACGACTCATCAGTAGCAGAACATGGGCGATGCCCAACATAGGCGAGGCCTTAGGGCGGGAGTTTAGTATAGTATGTTTATTTATGTGCGAGTATGTTATATGTTGTATGTGTATAGCGGGCGAGGCCCAGAGACAGGCGAGGCCTACGAGAGACATATCTGTATACCGAGCACGGCTCGATGCCAGGCGGGGCCTGATGCCGAAGCGAGTCCGATGCCGGGCAAGTCCCGATGCAGCAGGCGGGGCCCAGTATGTGGTTATATGTATGGTATGGGGTAGTATGGGGAACTCACTAAGCTTCGTGCTTACAGTTTTCAGTTTTGGTTTCAAGTACTTCCGGTAGCGGAGGAAAGAGCTCGGGATGACTGCATGACACACACCAAGAAGTTTAGCCTGGGATGTTTACTCAGATAAAAAGAATATGTTTTTGAGATGATACTCTGATTTAATATAACTGTTTTGTTTATGAATGACATGGTTGGTAATTATGGTTTCATTAATGTTTTTAAAACGAAATTTTTGGTCTGGATTTTTGAGGATGTTACATAAAAGGTATTAATTTTGAAATATTAAATTCTAAAACCCTAGTATTTTGAATAGTTCAAATTACACCCTTATGGTTTTATTAAATTAATTATGTGACTAATTAAAAGAGAGAATTAATAAATCCATAATGACATGGTTTACATTTAATTAAATTAAAAGTATAATTTATCATTAGATTAAACCGCCTAGTATTTTAAAAGTGTAAAATACACCCTTATACTACATAAAATTAAAAGTTTAATATATTATATATGTATAAGTACAAGGCCAGTCTTACCGTTAGTAGGCCTCATTCATGAAGCTGGTCTATAAGGGGTGTTTAAGGAAGCGGCCTATAAAATGACCGCCATTGGGTATCCACTCTTACCCACCGCACCCTTGACTAGTGGAGGGTCATTAGCCGAACGGGTAGGATAGGACACAACCTTCCATTATAAGTATAATGAAATACGAAGTAACTAATGTAAGGGTCGAATTGTTGTAATTAGTCGAAATGTATTTTGAACTCTTCGAATGTTATGTAATGTATTTTACTAGGGCGCTTTTATTCGAAGCTTAAGTGTCTATGCCTTAGTATATTTTTTGAACGCTTTCTGTTCCCTATAAATAGGGTTATTTACTAGAGTTAGATAAGAGTTTTTACAGACTTGTCTATTATACTCTGTAAACATTCGAAAGCGTAATAGAGCTGAAACAAGATCATATTTACATCCGGTGTTCAATCTCGCATTCTTACTTGAATTCATACTCTGATGATAGCTGATTTTGACAAAGTTCCTGATGATAGATATAAATATGGAATTGTCAAAATTGATGAATATCTTGATGCGAATGAATTAGTTAACATCGTGAATGATACTTTGACTAAATCTGAACAAATTCAAATTTTGAAAAAGACTGAGAATTCAACATCTGATTTTCAATCTAATTTTGCTGATATTGAAGATAATTCTGACAATATTAGTGAAATTAGTGAACTTGAAGATGTTGATTGTTCTCAGTTGTCTGTTGTTAATGTTGCATCAACATCTAAAGGGAAAGAAAAAGTTAAGGATTTGATGGTTGAAAATGAAACTGATATACCTTCAACTTCGAAAGTTTGTGATATGAACTTCGTGGATCTCAAAGACAGTCAAACTGAAGATAGTGATGATGAAGATAAAGAGAAAATTTCGAAGGAAAAGAAATCTTCAAAGGAAGAAGAAACTCCTCGAATAGTGGTTGATCAAGTGTATGGTGATACACAAAAGTTCGAAAAAGTAATGAATGAAAAAGGTGAACACTATCTTGAAACGAATACAATGGTTTATCCAAATTTCAAATGTACAGATGATGTCATTTTTCCAAATCAAGTTTTCGTAACTACTGGAAATGTTGAGAATATCAAACCAGAATTAAAGAAGTTAGTCGAGGAGGATAATTCAAAAACAACTGATGAAGGTTTTTTCGCAAATCAAAGCACAGTTGAAAACAACTTAACAAAGAATTCGTATGTGTTCTAACGTCAAAAACCACAAAGAAAATGGGTTGAAAAATCAAAAATTGAAAAAGAGAATTCAAAACAAGTTGAAAAGGAAAATGAAAAAGTTGTCAAACTAAACTCTAAGGAATTTAAAGATCAAATTGACAAATTTTCGAAGGAACACAACATTTCAAAAAGACAAGCTAGGAAGAAAATATTTTGGCAGAATATTGAGTCTAAAAAGATGTCTGAATCACAATCACCCAAAAAAATTTTCAAAGCTAAAAATTCCTCTTTTTCAACAAATAATCAACGTTCATCACAATCAAATCATTCAAGGTCTGAAGTGAATAAACAACCAAGGTTTTCGAAAGTTTCAGAAGCTAACAAATCAAGGACATTTTCAAATAAATCAAATCGAAATAAAAAATTCTTTCAACGTCAACATTTTAAATCAACAGTTGATACATCATATGCTCAATCTTTTCTAACAAATCCAAAAGTTGATTTTGTTCCTCAAAAGCCAAATTTTCCTAATCATACGAAGAAAGAAACTATGAAAACTTCACGTGAAAAAGGAATGACTTCAAGGAAGAACATTGATCATTGGCTTGAAGGTAAAGGAAAGATGTATCAGTCGAATACATTTTCAAAGGAGCAAATTCACGAAGCATATGAGAAGTATGTGAATACTTCATCAAATGGCAGTTCATCTTCTAAGGATTCGAACATTTCAGTCAAAGCTTGGAAACCAGTAATAAAAGCAATGAATGTTCATTCACAAACTCAGAATTCGAAGGGTAATGTCAGTGAACATTCGAAACCATCAAAAACTTATGTTTCGGTTCCTTTAAATGAAGATGTAAACTTAATTGATAGTCTCAAAACCAAAGTTTGTGATTGGGTTAAAAGTTCTTCATTACATTCGAAATTAAAATCTAATTTCCAAGGACCCAAAAAGCCTTGGGTACCTAAAATTTTCCATTGATTGTAGGTACTATGTGACGAGAAATATGATAATAAATGGTACATTGATAGTGGTTGCTCTCGTCACATGACTGGAAAGAAAGAAAATTTACGTGATTTTCGTAGTCTCAAAAATGCTGGAGTAGTGAAGTTTGGGAACAATCAAAAATGTCAAGTCAAAGGATATGGGAAGATCACGAATGGACAATTCACAGTGAATCGTGTTGCATATGTTGAAGGTCTTCAACATAACTTGATAAGTGTTTCTCAACTTGTTGTGGGCACTGACAATCAAGTTCTTTTTAATGAAGAAGGCAGTGTTATTTCGAATGTCAACACAAAAGAAGTGTTACTGAAATCCAAAAGGAAAGGTGACATGTTCACTTTGGATATCAATCCGATAGTAGGGAAGCCTGCTATATGTCTTCTTTCGAAAGCAACAGCAGACTTAAGTTGGCTATGGCATCGAAGACTTTATCATCTCAATTTTCGAAACATCAATAAACTTGTGGTACAAGATCTGGTAAGAGGTTTACCTGTACTTAAATTTGATAATGATTCTTTATGTGTAGCTTGTGAAGTTGGCAAGCAACATAAACAAGGTCATCCAATTACGATTGATTCGAAAATCGTCGCACCTTTGGAGCTCTTACATATTGATTTGTGTGGTCCTTCAATTGTTTCAACTCTTTACAAGAAAAGGTACATTCTAGTTATTGTTGATGAATTTTCAAGATTTATGTGGGTTTATTTTCTCAGGCTTAAATCCGAAGTTGCACAAATCATGATTGACTTTATCAAAAAGATGGAAACAACATTGAAGAAGATTGTTCGAAAAATTAAGAGTGATCATGGAACTGAATTTAAGAACAATGTCCTTGATTCATTTTTGGTGGACAAAGGAATTTCGCATAACTTTTCATCTCCATACACACCACAACAAAATGGTGTTGTTGAACGAAGAAATAGATCTCTATGCGAAGCGGCAAGGACTATGTTGGCATATGCGAATCTTCCACAATACCTTTGGGCTGAAGCAGTATCCACCGCATGTTTCACTCAAAACAGATCTTTCATTCATCGTCGTTTTAACATTACTCCATATGAAATTCTCAACAATCGAAAACCTAACGTCAAATTTTTTCATGTTTTCGGATGTAGGTGCTTCATTATGAATCTCAAGGATAATCTTACGAAATTTCAAGCTAAAGCAGATGAAGGGATTTTCTTGGGATATTCGCATAATTCAGTCGCATATCGTGTGTTGAATAAAAGAACACGAAAAGTTGAAGAAACTTTTAATCTTACATTTGATGATTACTACATTAAACAAACTACCTCATAGTTTGAAAATCATCCTATTTTGAAAAACATACAAGATGAATCTGAATCCTCACAAACCTTAGATATTGATTATGATTTAATTTTTGGAATTTCAGATCATGCTATTGATGCTGAAATAAATGCAAATGATAATCATCTCTCTGAACTAACGAAGCTTACTGATGATTCAACATCAAATTCTCCAGAGAAAGGCGAAAGTATGCAAAACAATCCAGTGGAGGGGCAACAATTGGATTCAAATACTCTAGTTGAGGAAGAGCATTCTTTCGAGGGGGAGAATGGAAGATTGAATGCTGATGTTGAGGGGGAGCATTTAGAAAACATTGAGAATAATAATGATTTTGATGATGTTTGTTCGATTGCAGGTTCAGAGAATGATGATATGTACGAAGATGCACATTTGGAATTTGATCCAGCATATCCGCCAATGGAAAAGTGGACAAGAGATCATCCGAAGGATCAAGTAATTGGGAATCCACAAGAGGGAGTTTTAACAAGAGCTCAAATTCGTGCAAAGAATGAGGTATTGAATACTCATCAATAATTTTGCATGTTCAATGTTTTCATCTCTAAAATTGAACCAAAAACAATTAAGGTTGCAATGGAACACTCAGATTGGGTTGTTGCAATGCAATCTGAATTGTCTGAATTTGAACGAAACAAGGTTTGGAGATTAATTCCTAAACCTGAAAATGTTTCGATTGTCGGGTTAAAATGGATTTTCAAAAATAAAACCGACAAAGATGGAAACATTGTTCGAAATAAAGCCAGACTTGTTGTTAAAGGATATTCACAACTAGAAGGAATCGAATATGAAGAAACTTTTGCCCCTGTCGCAAGACTCGAGGCTGTTCGTATATTTCTGGCTTATGCAGCTCACAAAGATTTTGATGTTTATCAAATGGACGTGAAGTGTGCATTTTTAAATGGAGAGCTTGAAGAAACTGTTTATGTGGAACAACCCCCAAGTTTTATTAACGAAGAATATCCAAATCATGTTTATATTTTAGATAAGGCAGTTTATGGTTTGAAACAAGCACCACGAGCATGGTATGCAACTCTTACCTCATTTTTGAAACAATCTAAATTTAAACAAGGATCTGTTGACCCCACATTGTTTCGAAAGAAAGTTGGGAATCATCTAATGCTTGTTCAAATTTATGTTGATGATATTATTTTTGGCTCAACTGACCCTGCCTTGTCTAGAGAATTCGAAGATCTGATGAAAAGCAAGTTTGAAATGAGCATGATGGGAAAAATCAATAATTTTCTTGGACTGAATATTCGTCAAAACAGAGAAGGGATTTTTATTAATCAGGAAAAATATACGAAAAATCTTCTAGAGATGTTTGGATTGACGAATAGTACAAAGTTACGAGTTCCTATGGCAACTGGCATAAAGTTGACACCTTCGTTAGATAAACCTGCAGTTGACCTAACTCTTTACATGAGCATGATTGGTTCATTACTTTATCTTACAGCAAGTAGACCTGATATCATGTTTTCTGTATGTAATTGTGCTAGGTATCAGTCAAATCCACGAGAACCACATCTCACTGCTGTGAAGAATATATTTCGTTATCTTAAAGGAACAATTTCGTTAGGATTGTGGTATCCTTCGAACACTGGGTTCTTTGTACAAGCATATTCGGATGCAGACTTGGGTGGTTGTAATCTTGATAGGAAAAGCACAAGTGGTGGATGTCAATTTATCGATGGCAAATTGGTGAGCTGGCAGTCGAAAAAGCAAACATGTATCTCAATCTCAACAGCTGAAGCTGAATATGTGGCTGCTGCTGCTTGCACTTCACAAATTATATGGATTCAAAGTCAATTGCATGATTATGCAATAAATATGAAAAAGATTCCATTATATTGTGATTCTCAAAGTGCAATAAGAATTTGTCATAATCCTGTGCAGCATTCGAATACTAAACATATTGCACTTCGTTATCATTTCATCAAGGATCACGTGGAGGATGGAAATATTGAAGTACATTTCGTGAAAACAACTGATCAATTAGCTGATATTTTCACGAAACCTTTAGATGAAAAATCCCTTGTGAAAATTATAGAAGGGCTTGGAATGATCGATGGAAATTCTGTTCCATGCGAAAAAGGAGAATGATGGTTGACAAGGAATGAATCAGAGGCGCTGAATAAAAGACAATGCAAAGTCATTGAGCATTCAGAGGTTACTGTTCATAGTCAACGCTTTGACCCCTTCGAATTCGTAAATTTGTTACTTATTTTAAGGGTTGATTCAGAGGTTACTGTTCATAGTCAACGCTTCGACCCCTTCAAATTCGTACATTTGTCACTTATCAGAGGATGATAAAATTTGGTGTTTTTGCAACAAGTACAGTATATTTTCATTTTCGAAAAAATTAAAAATCCAAAAGATTTTCTTTTGTTTTGTCATTTCATTTTCGAAAATACAAAAATCCAAAAAGATTTTCGTTTGTTTTGTCATTTCATTTTCGAAAATACAAAAATCCAAAAAGATTTTCATTTGTTTTGTCATTTAATTTTCGAAAATTCAAAAATCCAAAAAGATTTTCGTTTGTTTTGTCATTTATTTTTCGAAAATTCAAAAATCCAAAAAGATTTTCGTTTGTTCTGTCTTTACTTTCGAAAAATTAAAACAACAAAAATATTTTGATTTTTATTTATTTTTAGTATTTTGTTGCAGATAATCTTGACGATACAGAGTGGATTATGCTAGCAGTTCTAGGGTCAGGTACATTTTTCGTATGAATCGATAAATTTTTCATCATTTGAACTAGTTAAGATGTCCCTAGAAGCATGCTGCTGCATGTTGTCCAAAAGCCTCCAATGACTCAATGTGTGTGTACGAAAGCCTTAATGAAATTATTCATACAAAAATTTCTTCCTAATCAGGCTTATATTCACATTAGTCTCTGAGCTACCCGACTCTTCTCAAAATGAGTTAAGAGTTTACTGTTTGGTCCAAAAATAACAGAGGTACTTTTCGTGTCTTACATCCATCTTTTTCATCTATAAAGTTCTTACACGATCACACACGAAGACATATGTCCGAGAGGTCTCTGATCACACCCATCGAGACTTAGACATATCAAAAATATGTGTTTATGATCTGACATCATGAGACCGTGATGAAAGTGAAACCCAATTTTCACTACACTTTTAAGAAATTGACGGGGAACAATGTTCCAGATTTTCATGAAATTTTTGTTTCTGTACCAAAATTCGAAACTCCAAATCATATTCATTTCGAATGAGTGGTCTTGATCAAACATTCGAAACCCATGATGTTTGTTACCCAACAAGATCCATCACAAATTTTTGTTCTTGAATATGATTTCAGTGTGAGTTTCATTCGAATGTCAAAGTCATTTCAAATTTATCAATGCAAACTTGTCACCGACTACACTGGTCAAACAAGTAATTTCGGTTACAATTTATCACCTTATGTTTAGGTTGACATGTAACGAAATTTTTGACCTACCCACGAAGCTTAATAAAAGAAGCCCTTCGATACTTATCAACAAGTATTCGATTGTAATTCACGGGAACCTACACAAGTTATTGATCATTTCTCTTAATGATTAATGAAGTAATCTTTGCCCGGGATTTCATCTGCTTTTGTGTCAATTGTTTGACATCACAATATCCCAAAATTTTCTTATATTTGTTTCTCGTCTACATTCTTTGGAACACTGCACTCACGAAATCCTTGAGGCTCTGAGTAATACCAACTCAGGCTAATGATTTCAAACTTCTGGCGTATGACTTAGCTTTTCATCCGAAAAGTGAAAGAGCCTTGCTTCCATTCGAAGGGTTCTGACGGTTACAATATTCTTGGGGATAACAAGACAGGCTGTTTATAAATGACGTATGGTATTCTGTCCGTTTTTCAAGGCGATGTGACTGCTACTTTTTGACGCATGGCTACTTTTACGCAGTAATGGTCCGATTTTCAAGGTGCCACGTCGGATATCATTAAATACCTATCCCGCTTCAAATTCAAACTTCAGGGTTACATATAAAAGGGGATTCAAGGGTTCATTATCAGTTTACGCGATCAAAAAGAAAAATTCCCAAATTCTCTGATCATCAAAATCTTCAAACCCTAACAATGGCGACTTCTGTTCATGTTGATTCTCATACCACTGAAGATGCCTCTTCATTACCAATAATGAAGATTCAAGCAACAAAATATCACTTGGAGGGTGATGTTTCTCAATACCTGGAAGAATTGAAGATGCTAATCGTTGCTTTGAAGAACTCTATTTTGTCAAATGCGATGTTCAGTTCATTCTCTGTTCCAATGTCATGGCTGTCTCAAGCAGGATCTACTGCTACTTACAACAAAGTTTCTGATACGATTACTTTTCATCTGGTGAATGACAAAAAGGTCAGGCTAACCAAGAAACTCTTTTGTCAAATTCTTGAAATTCCGAATTCACCTCCATATGTTGCTTTCACATTCCCTCAAATCGTTAACATGTTTAATGAGATGGGATATCAGCCTCCATTGTCTAAGATCAGTGATTTTAAGAAATCTGGTCTTCCACGACTATGGAATTTCTTATTTGGAATCTTTCTACGATGTTTAACTGGGAGAACAGTTGGTCTTGATAAGGGAAGAATGGAGGTTTATGCAACGGTTGCTGGAATCTATTATGATCTTCAAGTCAATTATTCTACACAATTATGGAAGGAATTTCAAAAGGGTGTAGAACACACGAATGCTATTCATGGTATTTCGTGTGCAAGATATTGGAGCTTGATTTTGCAGTAATTTTACAACAAGGAAGGGATTTTGGTACCCAATGATGAAGAAAAAGCCGTTTTTCAGTCGTACCACTATCCGAAGGATGTCACAGACAGTGCTGATGTTTTTCCATCAGTTGCTCGTATTCCCGATGCAATGCTTAAAAGAGTTGATCCTTCGAATTCTGTTTTGGTAGCTTATTTGAAGACCATTGATTCTACAATCGAAACTGGCATACTATTGGGAAGAGATGATAAGAAATCCAAGAAGACGAAGAAGAATGAAACTGAGTCAAAATCTTTGAAATCTCCAAAGAAGAAGCCTGAAACAATTGAAATATCTGTTGCTGAGACTCAAGTGATTGAGCCTATTATTGAAGAAACACAAGAGCATGTCGTCATTCCTTCGAAGACTGGTATGTTTCGAAGAATCAAAATGAAGTCAACCCATAAAATCAAGTCTCCTACACATAAAGTGGTTCGAAAACCTCAAATCACTCATCAAGGTGTGTTAATTAGAGAAGTGCCAGCACCTGTTTCTCCGGTGTCCAAGAAACGAAGGGCTGAGGATATGGCAAAACATTTGTCAAAGAAGAAGAAGAAGAAGACCCGAAAACTCGTGATTTCTACTGAGTCAATAGAAGATGATGATGAAACAATTCCAGAAACCCCAGAGTTAAATCCTAACGCAGGAAGTTCAACTCCTGAGCAGACAGTCATCATACCACCCGAAGATTCGGTTGCCAAATCAGTTTCTGAGGCGGTACGAACTTCAGGCATCCCTACAAACGTATCTGATACGGATGCACATGTCCATATGGGTGATGGAGGTTCGAAAAATGATGATCAAGATCAATCTACTTCTGCTCCTTTCGAAAGTATTGTTTCTTTATCACAATCCACTATTCCCATTACATCAACCACCGATTCCCCTACATTCGAACACATTATCAATCAACCATTCACTTCTATTTTTTTCTTCTCAATCCACTGACACACCTAAACCGACTTCGAATGTTCAAGAAACCATTTTTATGGAGACAGAAACTGATACTGAGGGGTTTGGAGGCACGTTTGAAGAATTGGAATTTCATGAAGAAGAAGAGCAGTTTCCAGATCATATGCTGATGACCATGAAGCAATTTAAAATTCTGAATCAGAAGTTGAATTCGATAATTCAATCTCAAGCTGATCTGGGGGGTGGTTCATTTATTTCAAGTTTGGAGGTTGATACTATGTTGAAGATGTTCGAAGCCAGAGTTGTGAGCAAAGTATCTGGAATGATTACTGACTCTGAATCTCGAATTTTGGAGAAGGCTGATTATAATGATCAAAATAATGAACTTCAGATCAAATCTCAAAATTCAATGTTTACCAGTGATGTGAAAAATTTGAAGAATGTCACAAAGGAAAGGCATGTTCTTTTTGTTCAAGAAGTGAAGAAAGTCAGGGAGGATGTAAATTTGCAAATTCACGAACTTCGTGAAGACATGCAAAAAGAAGTTGCTACTGTTCAACAAGATTATGCATCCTTGAATCAGAAGGTTGATATCATTTGTGACGCAGTCACACGATTTGTTAAATTGTATTAAAATTTGAGTCCACAAATAACTCAACTTTCAACATCCGAAAGTGCAAACTTTAAGGAAGTGATTACTTTGCTCAAGGAGTTAAAATAAATTTCTGACATGCCGGTTTCTTCTTCCCTGATTACTCCTGAATTTTTATCACAGAAGTTTATCCAATTCGAAGCCATTCTCAACAAGCAACTTGCTCCTCTCTTTCGCATATCAAGCCTTCTTCCAACAACAAATGCCCCACCTGTTTTCACAGGGGTGCAAGGGGGAGAAAGAAAACCTAGTGAGTCGAAGGCTAGTGGTGAAGATGCGAAAGTTGTAGGAAAGATTTTTTCTTCGAAGATCCCAACAACAAAGCCGGTTATAGTTTCTGCTGGGATGGTTACTTCAACAGTTGTCACAACGTTACCTATTACAAGACCTATTTCGAAAGGAATTGTGATTGGTAAATCCACAGAGACTGGTGAGAGTGGTTCGAAACCAAAAGAGGCAATTGACAATCCAGCTTTGAAAGATAAAGGGAAATCGATTGTAGTGGAAAAGTCAAAAGAAGAAAAGAAGGCTGCAGCAGAAGCTGAAATCGAAAAACTGAGGTTGATTCAAAGCATTATGGCTCAGCGTGCTGGTGATCCGAAGGGAATGGACAAAGGTGATCCATCCAAACACTACAATTACGAAACAATTGAGGCCAAGGTAGCGTATAATCACATGTATTCGTTTGAAAAGAAACCAAAACAAAGTTATTTGGTTACGAATACTGATGCAAGCCAGCTGGATTTTCCGATAAACGAAATGATGTTCATCATGCCTCAGTTCAAAGCTGAAGGAAATTTTAAAGAAAAGGATGAAGGTACTCACATGAAAATTCGTTTTCATGCTGTTCTTGCAAAAGCCCATGAGGAAGTGTGGTCATTGGTTAAAATCAAGAAAGTGATTAGTATGAAAAAGGATGTGGTATTCGAAAACACAGTCCAGAACGTTAAGTATGTGGTTTCTAGGGCAAATGGAAATATTTGTGAATTTACGATTGCTGATTTTCCATTAATGAACTTGTATGATCTTATACAAGTTGCATTGCTTTTGAAAGATAAATCATTTTCGTTCCTTCAAAACACTGAACCAGATGAATTCAAGCTTGGGGTTGCTCACATGAAGATTTTCATAGAAAATTACTATGAGTGCTTGGCTCTTACTGATGTGGAGTTAGCTATGGCTAAAGGTATGGAAATTAAAACTCCGATGGCTCCAACGAAGACTCAAGCAGAATTGAAAAAGTATGCTGATGGTGAAATCTGCTTGAAGCCTTTTGGAATGGTATTCGCAGGAAAAGACAAAGCTGGAAAAGCTAAACTGTTCTTATTCCAGGCATGCGAAGTGGAGAGATATTCAACGTCTCAATATACGAACTTAATTGTTCGTATGAATCATTGCAAGAAGAACAATGAAGGAGATAAGAAAGAGCTGAAGAAGATTATCTCCTGGTACACGGAGATTCGAAGAGTGTTACTGTATTCCATCACGCTTCTTACAAATTAAGGATTTCGACTATGATTACAAAAGGGGAGATTGTAAGGGTCGAATTGTTGTAATTAGTCGAAATGTATTTTGAACTCTTTGAATGTTATGTAATGTATTTTACTAGGGCGCTTTTATTCGAAGCTTAAGTGTCTATGCCTTAGTATATTTTTTGTACGCTTTATGTTCCCTATAAATAGGGTTATTTACTAGAGTTAGATAAGTGTTTTTACAGACTTGTCTATTGTACTCTGTAAACATTCGAAAGCGTAATAGAGCTGAAACAAGATCATATTTACATCCGGTGTTCAATCTCGCATTCTTACTTGAATTCATACTCTGATTAAATCAATACTCGATTCTTTGATTCATCAACTAAACGTTTGACAAATTCCCAAATCTTAGTTACTTTAGGAAAAATGTGAATTTGGTGCTAATCCATGAAATTGCACATTGCACCTTGTTGGTCGTTAGTGGAGCGTGTGTGGTTAACCGACACACTAATATGGGACCAATGAAGGATGGCAATGGGTTTCTCGTAAGATTATCATTGATTAATGGAGCGTGTGTGGTTAACCGACACATTGATTGGGTGGTGATCGACATCGAGAGCTATTTTGCATGGTTATTCACACCTTGTTTGTGATCCTCGGCATCCCAGTCACAAACTTGAAGATCATTATCAAGATTAAACATGCCATTGAAAAGTTCAATGAATCTCAAAAGATCTAGGAGCTTCAATTCATTTAAAACTTAATTTTCCTTTTTCGTTTTTCATGGTGGAATTGGTAAATCGTCATTTGCCTACCAACAAATAGTTTGCAATTGGATTACGACATCCCTCTTTTGAATTGTAAATTATTGTGTTAGGTCCTATCCTTAATATTTCATTTGGGTGTTATATTAAGGATTGAATCAACTAACTTGAATTTCTCCCGTTTTGTAGATGTCAAATTCTAACAACTATGGTCTCCCCAAACCCTTTGGAAAAAGCTTTCCACGTGAAGGTGATGTTCCACGATTAGATTGTGGAAATGAAAATCATTCTTTGTTTCCTCCACCTCCTCCAATAATTCTCCCAGACCCACGTGTTCGAAGACTTGAAAAGTTCAAAATCACTCAAGCCCTATTGGCAAAAAGACATGAAGATGGAAAGTCTGTGTGTGCACACGTCTTGGAGATGAAATCACACATTGACAAGTTGGAAATGTTGGGTGTTGTTTTCCCGAGGAAGTTGGCTGGTTACTGGGTTCTTCAATCACTTCATGACTCATATAGTGAGTTCATTAGAGAGTACTATATGATGGACCACGACGTGACCCTCATTGATCTTACCTATTTGCTTATGGCTGCTGAATCAACAATGATTTGGCGCACTGGTAAGGCGAATTTGACTGGAAAATCATTCTCCCATTCTTCCATGGACATTGATAATGGCTACATTGGAAGTCCAGAAAAGTCTTCTCTACGCAAGAGAAAGGCTAAGTCTAAGATAGTCCCATGTGCCATTCCAAAAGAGTCTGTTTGCTTCTATTGCCAAGAGAAGGGGCATTGGTTACGAAGCTGCCGTATCTACCTGAAGGATCACGAAGATGGGAGAGTCAAGATGTATGAATCTACCTCAGGTAAAATCCACTATCTCTATTAAGTTTTTGTTTGTAGATTCTTAATACATGATGTGATAAGATTGGATTTTGATGTTTTGTAGGATCGAAGATAAGAGAGGAAGCTTAAAGGAAGAGCGAGCTGAGTCTGATCGCGAAGAAATAGATTTCCATCGCATGGTTCGATGATCGGATTTTTTGAGCTGCTGCTTGGAGTTACGATAGATTGCTTAGAAATATTTAGTAACATAGTTTTCATTTGTAATTGCATTGTAAGGACAAGTTTTCCGCATTTTATAAATAAAAGAAAATTTTGATTTTTGTCTTATTTCCTTGCAATGGCATTTGTGAAAATTAATGTTTGTATGTTTATACTGTTAGCAAATTGAAAATGGATGTGATTCCTAGTTAAGTTATTTGTGGTAGTGTCGAAAATTTACCAAATAAGAAAAGATACTCATCACCCAAATTTCAATTGGACAGAAATTTGGAATCGTGCAACTTGTATTGTATGATGAGTGAGAATCTTCATCTTTGGAAAATTAAGACTAATTCCTTGAGAAAGAGTCAAGTGAAGGACTAGGAGATCTAGTGCACATTGTTGTGTATTGGTCAGGTCCACCACAAATAACGATGAAGGCTATTCGTCATGTTTTACTAAAGGCTTAGTAAATATGGTTATGCTTACAAGATTAAGTGTAATTCTGAAACAATGGAAAAGTTTCAATGAATGGCTGAACGAATAATAAGAATCAATTAGGCAGAAATATAAGAGTTTCTCCAATCTGAAAAGAAGGGAGAGTACTTTTGTATCGTGTTTTATGATCGTCTTAGTGATTATAAGGAGAGTACTTTTGTACTTTTGATCCTCTAAGGACACCTTAATACACTAGTATGGCTAAGAAGAGGAATCGGGAATTGTTGAAATGGTTAAGTCAAAAGTGAATCATACTTCGTTCCAAAATCAAGTCTTAGAGTCATACTCCAAGATTGTGACTTGAGTGACATTGTCTTAAGAAGGTTTATAACACTCATTGTGACAACTGTCAATTTCTGGTCAAGTCAAAGTCAAATAAAGTCAACAAGTCAATCCGATCAACTCAACTAACCCTTGTATATTAGGGTTTACATTATGTTTACTATTGTACAACTCACTATCTCAATGCAAAGTATCACTTAGAGTTCTCACATGTTCGGAAAATCTAAACCCTAATCAGGGTAAGTGATGTAACTACTCGATAAAATACTATTACATACCCTTCGGGGGCGTATAACACTCATAACGAGGCATAACGGGATTTACAAACCTTGCAATAAGAGGCAAACCACTAACAAAGGTCGCAAACAAAGTCTCTCTCAATCTCTCTCGTTCTCTCTCTCTCTCTCTCTCTCTCTCTCTCTCTCTCTCCCCCAAATCTCTTCCGAATCTCTCTCAAAACATTTTTCAACTTTTTATAATCACCCGGGGCATCCCGACCCTTAACATAGTCAAAAACCACTCGAAACTGGAAGTTTATTGGTAAAACATCCATATAGGGCCGAAGTCCCTCTTTAGGACCGAAGCCCCATAAGACCGAACCCTTTAGGACCGAAACTCCCTAAGACCGAAACCTCTTCATAACCGAAACTCCTCAAGAACCGAAGCCACCTTCGGTTCGACCCCCATCACTTCGGTTCGTCTCCATGCAGTCTCGGTTCGGATCCATGCACTTTCGGGTCATCTCGCCTCGGTTCGGGTCAAACCATTTCGGACCGAACCGCCCTTCGGTTCTCAACCGGTCTTGTACCGAACCTTCGGTTTTGACCCCCAGAACTTCGCAAGTTCGCTTCTCCTTCTCGGTTTTCGACCACTTTCGCTTCTTAGGCTCGTTTTTGATGGGGAATTTTCACCGAAACCCATATTTTAACATATTAAACCCCATAAATCCATATTTTAATCATATTTTGGGGAAATCTTTAACTATGGATAATATCTTTCATACAAGATATTGTCTATGAGTGTTAACCTTTCCAAGAAGCTATGACACCAACCACTCCCATACCCACCCTATGACAACTTTATGTCACTATTCCCATTGTACCTAGTCAAATCAAGATCTTTTCCCCAAACACTCCATCAGATTTCCCTATCCTAAATCCACTCATTAGATCTTCAGCCTTCACCTATATAACCCCACTCATATCCTCCAAAAGCACACTTTTTATCCCTCCCATTTTCTCTTTGGAACTCGAAGATCTCCAAGAAGTTCTCAACTTTTACTTCACTCTTGGATCTTCAAATCCTCAAGCATCCTCTAAGTGTTCTTGACTTGGAAACCTCTTTTCTTCCACAATCCATCTCATAAAATCACTCAAGGAGAGTTCATACCCCTACATTTTCATGTTTTTCTTCAAGTTTTAGGGGGGAATACAAGTTAAATCACCTTAACATAACTTCAACTCATACTTCAGCTCTTCACATTGAAGTTGAGTTCTATTCACGGACTGTTGTGACCATCTTGGACATAATATTTTTGAAAACTGTTTAATATGAAAATAGTTCAGGTTTATACCTTTCAAATGAATACTTGCACATCTTCACACGATATTTCTACAATTTATGGCAATTTTTACAAAACTGCCTATTATTTCAGAAACATTTTCGGACCAGTCTGTGAATATGGACCTTTTCACACAAGTTAGAGGTTACCAAAAATCATAATAAAAATTATGAACAAACTAGACACACTTTATAAACTCTCATAGTTTACGGATTCTGATTTGGACTTTCATTGATTTTTCTATAATTTTTCTAAAAACAGGAACATAAAAGTTAAAATTAGAAAAATAGTTAATACTTTCATTTACACCTTGTAACTTGCTGAGCAAGGTGTGTGCTATTATATAAATACATGCTGTGTATATTTCATATAATTTATTTTAGTAAGAAGGTGTACTTCACATACAAAAGGATTACTACCACTACAAAACATTTTGATAAACTATAATAGGTATAGTTTATGGTTCATTTACACTACAAACACACTATGAACGAGTTTCATTTACATTACAAAAAGGGACTTTCATTTCACTTCACCTAAATCTGTTAATGAATAAATTTGTGAGACATTCGCTTCACGCTACTTATAAGGTAGTGCATTTAAGTCCTGTATTGTAACCAGAGTCTCTTATAGGGAGATTAATTAAACTTAGGGGACTGGAATTGTAATTATAGGATAATTGCAATTGGGCTATGGATCACCTTGGAATAATAGGTTGGACGAATTCTATGGGGAAGCCCATTAGAAATCGTCTAAGGCATGTTCCAGAAGGGGTCCATGGGTTGCTTAGGGCTTAAGCAGTCAAATTAGGGTTTCCTTGTTGGATAACTCTAATAGCCTAAGTATATAAGGAACCCTTGGGCACCAAAAACGTGGCTAACACTTGGATTAGGGTTTCCAGCCGTTTTTGGTGCCTTCCCTCTCTTTTCTCCCTCATCCAATTGCTTAGTGGTGTTTGTGACTCCATTAGAGGTGCAACACTTGAGGCACTAAGCTTTTGAAAGCCAATCAAAGCAAGGAATTGATTGTTATTACTATATAACAATCAAAGGTAATTACTAAACCCTTATTTCAGTTCTTATATGATAGATCTAGGGTTTACAACTTTGGATATTCAATTGCATGTTCATTAGACAAACTAGATCCAAAAGCTATTAGGGTTTGCATGTACACCATATGAATGATGTATTGCTCGAAACCCATCAGTGGTATCAGAGCCTAGGGCGGTTTGTTTGATGTATTTGATGCTATAGTTGACTATTCATGCTTAAAATCGAAAATTTTTGGTTTCTGGGGGCTGGACTCACCGAGTCCATAGCTGAACTCGCCGAGTCCACTGGGTACTCGACGAGTCAGCGAGTCTGCCAGCTGATTTTCATGATTTTCGTGCTATTTTGGCTTAGGATTATTACCAAAAACATTTTTGATAAATAAGATACGATTTTTATTGATTTTGGGTGAATATCCTTACCAAAATAGAAGATAATTACCAATTAATCAAATATTTGTTGCCTTATAAGATAATGTTTAATTATTTGAGTTATTTGATGAATTATCTTGCAAGTAATTAGACTAGGTCAAAATTAGATAATCACCAATTAATTGTTAATTGCTTTATTTGAATTTGTGATCTAGAATATTCCTGATAATGTTTTGAAAAGTTTCAAAACTTGCCCTCAAGTTTTGGAATTTAAATTTTTGATTAAAAGTTAACTTTGAAATATTTAAATTCTATTCCCAAATGTTTTGAAAAGTTTCAAAACTTGCCCTCAAGTTTTGGAATTCAAAAGTTGATTAAAAGTTTAATTTTGAAATGTTAAATTCTAAAACCCTCGTAATTTTTGAAAAAGTTCAAATTACACCCTTATGATTTTATTTATTAATTAAGGTGTATAATTAAAGGAGATTTAATAAACCCATAAAGTTTTGGTTTACATTTAATTAAATTAAAAGTATAATTTATTAAATTAGACCACCTAGTATTTTAAAAGTGTAAAATACACCCTATACTATGTATAACATTAAAAGTCTAATATTATATATATGTATGAGTAAACAGTCAGTCTTACCGTTAGTAGGCCTCATTCACGAAGCTGGTCTATAAGGGGTGTTTAAGGAAATTGCCTATAAAATGGCAATTGAATGGTTATCCATTCTTACCCACCGCACTCTTGACTAGTGGAGGGTCGTTAGCCGAACGGGTAGGATAGGACAAAACCTTCCATTATAAGTATAATGAAGTACAAAGTAACTACATGCTTTTATAAATTCCCAAATCATAGTTACTTTAGGCAAAATGTGAAATTGTATGCTAATCCATCGAATTACACTTCACACCCTTGCCAAACGTTAGTGGAGCGTGCGTGGTTAACCGGCTCACTAATTTGGGGTTGACATTGGTAGTGAAGGGTGGCTCGATGTTTATCATAGATCAATGGAGCGTGTGTGGTTAACCGGCACATTGATTAGGTGATAGTATCATTGAGTGCATCACGTAGATTCGTATGGTTATTCACACCTTGTTTGTGATCCTCGGCATCCCAGTCGCAAATTTGAAGGGCATAATCGAGATTAAACATGCCATTGAAAAGTTCAATGAATCTCAAAAGATCTAGGAGTTTCAATTCATTTAAAACTTAAACCTTCGTTTTCGTTTTTCATGGTGGAAAATGGTAAATCGTCATTTACCTACCTTCAAATATTCTGCAACTAGATTACGGCATCCCTCTTCTAGGTTGTAGATTATTGTGTTGGATCCTAGCCTTGATGTTTCATTTGGGTGTTACATCAAGGATTCTTATCAATTAACTTGAATTTTCTCCCGTTTTGTAGATGTCTAAATCTTACAATGGTCTTCCCAAGTCCCTTGGAACAAGATTTCCAAATGAAGATGACGTTCCACGATACGATCAAGGAAATGAGAGTCATGCTTCACTTCCTCCACTGTGACAACCCGAAATTTCTATTCTGTACAACCATTCACTTCAATAGAAGTCAGAACAGTTTCTGCTAACTTCTGAGCTGTGTAGAGTCAGTTTGAGTGTTCTAAAGCCTAGTACTTCAGGATATAACAGGAGAGAGGATGCCCTAAGGTTTATTGTGCAACAATAAAGTCCCAAAACTCCAAGAGTTTAGAGTTTACGGCCTAAACATGGAGTTTACGGCCGTAAACTGTTGGATTAATGTCTAAGTCCATAACTATAATTGGTAAGACTTGACCCGACCTGGCATGGTCCATTTGGGTTGCATGACATCATGCATTTGGATAGACTATAATGAGAGAAATAACACTTAAGGTTGGTTAATATATTATAAGTTCTAATATATTAATAAGGTTATTTAATTAGTATTGATCAAGAATTAATTTGGAATTATTTAAGTGATCAAAAGGAGACTAATTAAATATATGGGTTGATTGTGTAAATCATTCATTCTTATATATGTGGGCTTGTGATCCAAGATTCCTTATGTTGGACTAAGTCCATGGGGTGACCCATGGATACTCCATGGAGGTTAAAATCCATGGAGCATAAGGAATGGGTAAAGTTATGAGTTACATGGTGTAATCCTAATAGCCACCATATAAAAGAATCCCATGGCTCAAGAAATCATGCACTAATGTGTGAGTGTGAGGGCTAGACGATTTCAAGGAGTGTTCAAGTTTCTCTCAAGTTATTCCAAGTGTATTTGGTGTTGTGTGAACCATTTGAGGTGTCACACTTGGGGCACTAGGCACTCAAGCTTCATGAAGACATTCTACATCAAAGAGGTATGTATTCTATCTTGTTATATTTATTATTTTGTATGCTAGATTAGGATAATACCTTGGATGTTCATAATTGTATGTATAATAGAGAAAACATAGATCCAAGGTATTTAGGGTTGCATGTACACTTAGGAGTGTTAGAATGCGCAAAACTCATCAGTGGTATCAGAGCCAAGGCTTGTTTTCTTGTTATACTTGCAAAATTAGCTGAAAAATCGAATTGTATTAGTTTAAAAGTTATGCTAATTACTTGAAAAAAAATTTGATGTGAATTATCTTTGTTCATATGAGTTTATTAGATTAATAGAAAAGTTAATTGATTATGTGTTTTCAATCCATTTTAATCTAAGAGTTGATTCTAAAATGTGTTTTTGTAACTTGTCCTCAAGTTATATGAAAAGTCACATTTAAGTTTCATAAAACTCATAAAAAGTTGGCAATGGTTACAAAAATAAAGAGTCTTGTCCTCATTAAATGGTTTTATGACTCCATAACTTGTCCTCAAGTTATGGAGGTTCAAGAGTCACTTTATTAAATGATAAAATGTGTAACCTTAATTAGTTCCATAAGTTACAAAAATAAAGAAAAGTTACATTCTTTTATTAGTTTAAAGTCTTCCATAACTTGTCCTCAAGTTATGGAACTTGAAGAGTTTTTTTTTAATTAAAACTACTTTAAACACATAAGTTATGGAATTAATTAGTTTTGAATATTTTCAAAACTTGCCCTCAAGTTTTGGAATTTGTAAAGTTTTCCCCATGAATACTTTAATTCCAAGTTAGCCCTTAGAATTTTAAAAGTTAAAATTCAACCCTTATACTTTATAGTATTATAAGTTAATAATAAATATATGTATAAGAGCAAGTCAGTCTTACCGTTAGTAGGCCTCGTTCACGAAGTCGGTCTATAAGGGGGGTATAAGGTTACTGCCTATAAAATGACAGTTTAATGGGTGTCTACTCTCACCCACCGCTTCCTTGACTGGTGGAGGGTCGTTAGCCGAACGGGTAGGACAAGGACTATAATTCTCCCTTCATTAAAAGTATTAATGAGAAATACTAAGTAACTAAACTTTTTATAAATTCCCAATCTTAGTTACTTAGGAAAATGTGAATAAGGTGCTAATCCATGAAATTACACTTTGCACTTTGTTTAAACCGTTAGTGGAGCGTGTGTGGTTAACCGGCACACTAACCTGGATTTAACAAAGTAGGCAAAGGGTAACTTAATATTTATCATAGTATCGGTGGAGCTCGTGTGGTTAACCGGCACATCGATTGAGGGGTAAATATTAAGGGTACCAAGTATATTTGCATGGTTACTTCACACCTTGTTTTGTGATCCTCGGCATCCCAGTCACAAAACCTGAAGGGCACACTCGAGATTGAAACATGCCATTGAAAAGTTCAATGAATCTCAAAAGATCTAGGAGTTTAAAATCCAATTAAAAACCTAATTACATTATTTCGTTTTTCATGGTGGAAATTGGTAAATCGTCATTTACCTACCTTCAACTATTTTATAACTCGGATTACGGCATCCCTCTTCCAGTTATAAATAGGTTGTTGGATCCTAGCCTTAATATTTCATATTGGGTGTTATATTAAGGACTTTAGATCAACTATCTTGAATATCTCCCAAAAGATGTCTAGTTCAGACATCTATGATCTTCCCAAATCTCTTGGAACTTTACTTCCTCCACCTCCTCCAATTATTCTCCCTAACCCACAAGTTCAAGGTCACTCAAGCCCTAATGGCAAGCAAGGTCTATGTGTGATCACATCTTAGAGATGAAGTCACATATTGACAAGCTGGGAGAGTTGGGTGTCAAAGTCTTGAGAAAGTTGGATGTTCAATCACTTTCTAAGTCACATAGTGAGTTCCTTTGGGACTACTATGAAACAGACTATGACATGAACCTTAATGATCATATCTATTTGCTTGGTGGTGCTGCTGAATCAGCAATGATTTGGAACGATAGTAAAGCAAATTTGATTAGAAGATCAACTTCCCAAAAACTTTATGGACAGTGACAATGGTGACACTGGAAATCCAGAAAAAACATTCTCTTCCCAATGGAAAGGGATTGGCCATAGTCAACCTGGTTGACCAAATGGTAAAGAGAAAGGCTAAGTCTAAGATAGTCCCATTACCAAAGGGTCCATATGTTTATTTTGCCAAAGGAAGGGGCGTTGATTGCAAAGCTGCCAAATTTACCTAAGGATGTTAAAGTCAATAAGTTTGACTCTACATTAGGTAGAGCCCATTATCTAACTCTGTTAAGTTCTATTCTGAGATCCTCATTACATGATGTGACTGGGTCACATGTTGATGTTTTAAGAATCAAAGAATAGAGAGAACTCTTAAAGGAAGTATATGTTGATTCTGATCGCGAAGGTGGATTTCGATCGCATCAGAATTTTGAGCAGTTGCTTAAGAAGTTATGATATATTGCTAAGGAATAGATAACAACAATTTTCCATGTGGATTGTAAGGATAAGTTTTTCCGCAAAGTTTTAAAATAAAAGAAAATTGTTTAATTTTATTTATTTGAAGTATCCTTACAATGGCATTTGTGGAAAATTGTTGCTTATATGATTCCACTGACAACAATATTGGAAAATGGATTTGATTCTTTCATTTATGGTAGTGTCTAAATTTACCAAATCAGGAAAGTTCCTCATCGCCCAAGTTTCAATTGGACCGAAACTTGGAATCATGCAAGTTGAATAGTATGATGAATGAGAACTTTCAAGCATTGGAAAATCAAGACTAAGTACTTGTTCACATGGATGTGTGAGTCAAGTGAAGGACTAAAGGGATCGAGTACACATTCTTGTGCACTGGTCATGTCCACCACAAAAGATCGATAAGACTATTCGTCATGATTTACTAAAGCTTAGTAAATATGGTTATACTTACAAGTTTAAGTATAATTCTGAAACACTGGAAAAGATTCAATGTATGTCAGAACGAATGAGAAGAATCAAATTAGGCAGAAAGATAAAAGTTTCTCAAATCTGAAAAGATGGGAGAGTACTTTAGTATCATGTTTTGTGATCATCTTAATGATTAAGAAACTATATCACAATTAGTCCTCTAAGGTCATCTTAGTGCATTCTAATGGCTAAGAAGAGGAGTCTTGAATTGTTGAAGTGGTTAAATCAAGGAGATGAGTCATACTTCGTTCCAAAACAAGTCTTAGAGTCATACTCCAAGATTGTAACTTGAGTGACACGCCTTAAAGAAGGTTTATAACACTAGTCAAATGTAAGAGTAGATTATGTTCTACTCTTGTATATTTGAAATTGGTAAGTTGTGATGTTTTGGATAAATCAGAGACCAACTAAGGCTAATTGTGTGAAATGTTTGTCTTGATAAAGAATCCGAACTATCTCTTGAATATTTGACAAGAGAGTCTTATATGTTAAGAGGACAGTGGGAGTCCTATAGGTATTGAAAGTCTCAAGAGCTAATCAAGGATAAAAACTTGAAGTTCATCACTAGCACACGACTTGAGGTTTATAACCTATCGTGTTGACATTTCTGTGCCTATTCCAGTTAAAGTTGGCTTTGCATATGAGTTCTGAAAGTTCTCAATTGGTTGCATAACAACTTGGAAGCAATGGCAGGCCCTTGTACTGCCAGGTGGCAAGAATTTAAGATTGCACAAGTTCAATCAATATGAGTTTGGATTTGTCACTAACCTTGTATTGTGATTATGGTTTTGACAAATTCACATGGATAAGAACACATACACTATTAAATCTAAGTGTCATAAGGTTTCTCTCCGATTCATGAAAATGATGGTGAGGAAACACTTTCACTAAGTAGATTTTAGCTAGATAGCAATTGTGATATTTGCATTCTCAAACTCGTTAGTGGAGCGTGTGTGGTTTACCGACACACTAACATGGACTTGTGAGAAGTGGCAAAGGTCTAAACAATTGAGACTATGATTACAGCATCCCTTTTCATAGTTCTAAAATTGTTTAGACACACATGTGAGCTATCTAAGAGAGGTGTATGATTTTGATAAAGTTTTATCAAAACAATCTAGTATCAGAAATCTGAACTTTGGTAAGAAAGTCAGCTGATTTCTGAGTACATGTCAAAGCTAGTGGGAGCATAAGTGTTATGCTAATAATCATCATGTTAGTGGGAGCATGATAATTATGACAATGGTTGCAAGTTAGCAATGTTAATTATAGAAAACAAAAGTTTCAATTCATGAGGTTGCAGGGGTTGAAAAAGTTGTTTTGCTATAATTAAGGGAGAGGAAATTATACTTCATTTCAATTCTAAAAGCATTAGATTGAGATTTTAATCGTATTTAATCAAGGATATATATATATATATATATATATATATATATATATATATATATGAATTTCATGTTGGAATGGCTCAACATAAGGAAATTCTATATATGGGTCCATTATTTGCGTTCTAAAATTCGATTATGATTACGGCATCCCTTTTCATAATCTGAATTTTGAGAACTTGGCAAATTGAAATGGAAATATTATAGCAAAAGACTGGTTTAGTCTTTATGTGAGACATCATGAATCGTGTCCCATATGCTTCGGATATAGGATCGATTACATGTGCTATATTCATCCTTTCTAAAATTTTCCAAATGCCTGGGGCATTATGAAGGGAAAAGGTCTAGAATTGGATATGACTAAAATGATTAAGCAATTGTCGAGGACAATCTGAGGTTTACCAAATATTGGTTGCTTAGGGACAGTTGGAAGTATAGTGCTAATTTTGGAAGGACCATATTGACATATTCTGAAAAGAGGCATCTCTTATTCAGAAGTGATAGTCAAAATGAGAATATGGAGTTGTCTCCATAGGTGGAAGTTATCTGTGTAAGATTAGAAAACTTAATGCAAGAAGCATGTCCAAAGCAATGTACTTTGAATATGAGACTTAGTTTCCATGGAGTTGATCTCCATTGGAATACCTTATAATGACTGTTGACAAGTCTTTGTGACTTTGTACATATTCATTACAGGAGGGTCAGTGCATATAAGTTTAAAATCTAAACAGATTTCGATAAATGATTGGAATTTGAAATTCTCACATTTTTCGATAAGGATTTGGGGGTGTGAAATTAGAATCATTGAAATTATGTTCAATTGGTTTATTTCACAAATTAAGGATCATAGACAAACATAGAGTGCATACTTGGTGTATGGCAAAGCTATTGTTTAAGAAAAACATAGTGTACATGCTTGGAGCATGGGACAACTAGTGTTTTTAATTCAAGTATAAAGTTGATAAAACCGAAACAATGAATAATGAGTAATCAATATGGTGATAAATAAAAGTGTTTATTTATATTCATAGGGTTTGATACCATATTTGATTCATTTATTCTTGTGTTTCACTTTGCATGTTTTGACTTCCAGAATAACTAAGTCGCTCTTCCTGAATGATTAAGTTATTCAAACCATCCACAGTCGGTCATATGTTGGAAGTAGATATGAATCAAGACTGTCATGGGTTGGTTTGTAGAGGTCCAAGTTGGTGGACAAAGTGGTGCTACAACACTCATGAGTGCTCATAAGTTCTGAGTATTGGATTCAACCCGCGCCCATTTGAATCACTTCATGGATTTTATCACGAGTGATCATGAGACGATAATATCTTATATTCTTCAAACCTAGAGATATGAGTTGTTACTATGAGTTGGTTATACATTGATTGCACGAAAACGCATAGGTAACTCGATGTTATATGTTGAAAAATGTTTTTATATGTGATCATCACTGAAATAAGACGAATTGGTTTTATATTATCTAACAAATATTATCAGTTATTTCAGGTTGCGTGGATTCGTGCTTAATTATGAAATAGAAAAATATGCAAACGACGAAATACGTAAAGACGGAAAAATAGACGCAATATTTGGTCGTTTGAAGACAAAACAAATCAAGACTAAAATTGTCAAGAATTTAAAAACCTCAAGGGTCAAAAATGGAAATTCAATTCACAATTGGATATATATATATATATATATATATATATATATATATATATATATATATTATATAAATATATATGTATATATATTATATTGTATATATATATATATATATGTATGTATATTGTATATATTGTATATATATATATATATATATATATATATATATATATATATATATATATATTGCAAAGAAATCTTCACAAAAGCAAAAGTACCAAACATCATGTGTGCTTCCAACCTTTACAATCAATCACTTCATTACTTTTCCTTAAACAAACAAGAGTTGCTTGATTCCTTTGCATATATATAGATGCATGTTTACATGAGTTTTTGTGTGTGTTTTGTGTTTCCTTGTAATATATCTCCTATTACTCTCTCATCTCCAGAAGAATAAACACATAGCCAACCTCAAAATACTCTCCAAACACCCTCCAAATACCCTCCTTAAACCTCCTCCAAAAACCCTTTCAAATCACCACAACCATCATCACCTTGCTGATTTTCGACTTCAGAATTTGCAAGTTAAGAAAAAATTCACCGAGCACAACTCAACAAGATAATACGGGAGAGATTTGCAACGCAAATTATTCAGGACCTTACCTACATCCAGGATTTTTCCTCGATTTTTTTGACCACTTCAAACCCCAGAGAGACGCGAGAGAGAATTGGCTATCCAGAGAGATTTACTACGAAAATCTATATTCATAACCACCCAAAGCTCTTTCAACATCACCCTCTTTGTTACCTTATACCACCAAAACTACAACCTTATTCCACCTTCTACCACCCTCCAAATACCCACTTCAACCTCATCAAATCACCTTAAAAAAAACCCATACCCACATACAAAAAACATTACCCGTGTATTTTGTATCGTTTTGTAAACAATTCATTGTTACATAAAAAGAACTTATTGTTACTTACCGGATTGAACTTTGAACAAATAGAAACACAGTCTATTAAGATCCAGTCCAACCCTAAGCCTGTTAGTCATTTATTTGACTAACAACTTGACAAAACAGTCGTTCCACAAGTCCCGTTCTAACACCACCTACTATATATATATTTATATATTTTATTAACGCTTTATGTCATTTAAATACTGTCATTTATTTCATTTATAGCTTTCAGTCATTTATAGCTTTCCAGTATTTATTTATTCCGCACTTCTTATCTTTCCGCATCTAATCTCATTAAATATATATATCTGTCACCCAGTAACTGGTAACCGAGCCTTTTATTCGTGGTAATCAGATCGTATATTTTTAACAATTGGTATCAGAGCTTGTGTGATTTACCTTGAAATTTTTGTCGAAAACTTTTGGTTAGCGTTTATAAACCTTCCATAAGCTTTTCTTTAAAAATTTCATTTTAATATCACTTGTTCAAAATCGTTAAAAAAAATTATTAAAAAAAAAATTAAAAAAAATTTAAAAAAAAAAAAATCTTAAAAAAAAAAATTCAGAGCTTGTGTGATTTACTTTGAAATTTTTGTCGAAAACTTTTGGTTAGCGTTTATAAACCTTCCATAAGTTTTTCTTTAAAAATTTCATTTTAATATCACTTGTTCAAAATCCTTTCAAAAACAAAAATTTTATTATGTCTTCTGCTAATTATTCCAACATGAACTCTGTTTCTATTGCTAACAGCTTGGGATCTGGTTCACGGGCACCCATACTTATTCCCGAAGAGTATAATTCATGGGTTGGCCGTATGAATCTTCATCTCAACTCCATAAATGAAAATGTCTGGAATTGTGTAGAAGGAACATATATTACTCCAGAAAATATGGCTACTCTTGCTACAAATCAAGCCACTCTTGCTGAAACCGAAAAAAGGCTGCAACTCCAAGCCAAAAAGGAACTTGTGTCTGGAATTCCCCACAGTATTCTAAGTCAAATGGATGACATAATACTGTTGACTGCAAATCAAATCTGGGAAAATTTAAAAAACCGTTTTTGTGGAAATCAAAGAATTGTTGGAAACAAAAGAACATCTGTTTTAAATGAATTCGATAATTTCAAGATGCTTTCATCAGAAACCATCCATGATGCTCATGATAGGTTCAATTTTATCATGGTAAAAATGAACAATTTGGGCATCAAAAAGACACAACACGAGATAAATCTCAAGTTTCTAAACAATCTTTACGAAAGCTGGAAGATGGTTAAACTCATCATTCAGGGAAATCCAGCCATTCATACTGAAACTTTATACAATTTGTATGGAGAACTTCAATCGTATGAATCCTCGATTGACCCACCAACCACTACAGCTTTTGGAGGACCACTTGCTCTCGTTTCCACATCTTCTCAAAACCAAACACCTTTTAATGAACAAAACTTCAATCATTTTAATCAGACATCTTTTCAAAACCAACCCTTTTTGAACAATTCTTTTGATCAATCTGATTTAAATGATGAAGCAGACTACCAACAACTGTGTGCTTTGGTAGCAAACACAAACCTCTAGAGATTTATTCCAAATCACGGTCAATCGAATTTCAAACCAAATTTTCAAAACCGACCATCATTTGGACAAAATAATTCTGGATTTCAACCAAGACCTCAACCTGTTCAAAACAACTCAGGTTTTCAACCAAGACCTTATTTTGGACAAAATTTTCAAAGACCTTCCTTCCAAAACAATTCAAACCAAGGTTTTCAAAACCAGGGATTTCAAAACAATCCCAACTCAAGTCATCAAAACAATAACCAAAACAACAGTTTTCAAAACCAAAACAGAGGATTCCAAAATCAAGGTTACACTAATCAAAACAATGGCTTTCAAAACAACCAAAATTTTGGATTCCAACATAACCCTTCCCAATCTTCCCAACAAATCCAAACTCAAGCTCCTGAAAGACTTCCGATTAAAAGTCAAAAGGATGACAGTGATGAAGAAGTGATCATTTGTCACAACTGCAAAGGAACTAATCACTATGCCAGAGAATGCCGAGCCAAAAACAAAACCAAAGTCAAAGACTCAACATACTACGCTCAAAAAGCCGATGAATTAAAGAAACAGGAAAATCAAGATAAGCAAAGAGCATTGATGGCAATCCATGAACCAAACGTGGAATACTGGCCAACTTCTGAAGACGAAGCTGACAATGAACCAACACAATCAAACTTCTGTTTCGTAGTTGGTGTTGATAGACCTTCAAGAGCTCCAAACGTCATAGAACAGGTATGGTCTATGATCTCTGAACTTGGTCTTTCGAAATCAATTTTTGAGTCCCATATAACCAAGATTGAGAAAAGTCTAGAAGCCGATCTCAAAAAATATCATGACACAATGATCAATTCCGATATCTGCAAATCTGAGTTACAAACCTTGCAACTCAAATTTGGAGAATCAACAAGGATAAAGAACAAATTGGAAAGAGACGTTGAAAGAAAATCAGAAGATTATAATCACGTCTTGGAACAATTAAATCAAACCCTAATTCAGAAAAAGGATTTGGAACAAAAAAATCAGTCAGTCATTTCCTCTGAAACAAAAGATGTTTTAGAAAAGGAAATCCTTCAGTTGAAACAAGACTTTCAAGAATCAACTGAAAAATACAAAACTTTAAATGAAAAACTGACTGATTCTTTAAACCAAACCAATTTTCTTGAATCTGAAAACAAAAGATTGATATGGAATATGAATTCTATCAAAATTGCTAGAAAACTAAGTGATGATGTTTTCACCAAAGCAAACACCTTAGGAACTGGCAAAATTGATACGAATTACAGACCAGGAATTGGAAGAGAATCCTTTGAAAATGAACTAGCTAAACAAGAAAACATGACAATTTGTGAAAACTCTGAATCCACTCTTCCAGATCTTTTCACATCTGCTAATGATGAAGATTCAGATGACGAAACAGTTATCAACTGTAGCCCAGATGACACTGCTTTCACTGTTTCCAAAAAGTCTATCAAAAGAGTTGTAAAATCTGAAACAAACTCTGCTAGTTCTTCAACAAACCAAATCAAACATACCAATGAAGCAACCATAACCCCACTTAACAAACCAAAGGCTTTTGAAAACAAACCAAAGAAACCTGTTAAACCATACGTCATACCTCAAAAACAGGTTTCCAAACAAAAACCAAAACCTTTTCAAAAACCTTTTGAAAACCGCTTTCAGGAGATCACCTTTAAAAATTCAATGAACTTTCAAAAACGACCAAATCAGAAAGTTTCAAAACATCATCTTCAAAAAGCCTTTCATAACCGCCAATCACATCCCAGATATGAAGAGAACTTTTCAAAAAAAATTTCACATCTAGGATATCATTCACCAAATCACAGATTTTATCAACCAACGAATTTTCAGAAACAAATCACTTTTTGGGAAAATTTGATAAATAAAATCAAACCTCAACCATTCCATCCTTATAAACCAAACTCTTATAGCAATATGAAGTCAAATGCTACAAGAAGTTCGGTAAACAAAAAACCCAAAATAAAAACAACTAACAAACCAGGACCCATTCAGATTTGGGTACCTAAATCTTCTGTCTAAATTGCAGGTATCTAATGCTGGAGAACCCAAGGATGATACATGGTATATTGATAGTGGCTGCTCCAAGCATATGACAGGAAACCGAAACTACCTTCGTGACTTCAAACCCACCCAAACCAATCAAGACGTTACCTTCGGCAACAACATGACGGCAAAAATCAAGGGTTATGGAAACATAACAAATGGTAACTTCACCATAAAGAAAGTTGCCTATGTCGATGACCTGAAACACAACCTCATCAGTGTTTCTCAACTGTGTGATAACAATCTTGAAGTCCTATTCACCAAACAAAGAAGCTTGATCATGGACGCCAAAACTAAAGAAATCATTGTTGATTCTTACCGTGCCGGAAATATGTATCCACTTGACATGGATCTTATCTATGGTAAACCCGATATATGTCTGCTATCAAAAGCCCCATCAGATATCAGTTGGTTATGGCACCGCCGCCTTTCCCATCTAAACTTTGGGTACATCAACAAACTGATCGGCGATGATCTTGTTAGAGGACTGCCACTTCTGAAGCTTGATAATGAAACTTTGTGTGCTGCATGTGAAAAGGGAAAACTTTCCAAATCCACTCACAAAAGCATCTCAGAATCTAGTGTATCCGAACCACTAGAATTGCTGCACATAGACCTTTGTGGCCCTGCCAAAACCCAAACTATACAAGGGAAGAAGTACATTCTTGTTGTCGTTGATGGTTTCTCGCGCTTTACTTGGGTCTTTTTCTTAAGACTAAAATCAGAAGCACCTGAAGAGATGATCAACTTCATCAAACAAATCGAACTGAAGCTCAAACGACCTGTTCGAAGAATCCGAAGTGATAATGGTTTAGAGTTCAAAAACAAGACTCTAGATTCATTTCTCAAAGACAAAGGAATTGAACATAACTTCTCAGCCCCATACACTCCACAACAGAACGGAGTTGTCGAAAGAAGGAACAGAACTCTATGTGAAGCTGCAAGATCAATGCTTATCTTCGCTGATCTGCCACAATACTTCTGGGCAGAAGCAATAGCCACAACTTGCTACACTCAAAATCGTTCCTTAATCCATAAACATCTTCATAAAACACCATATGAAGTCATTAACAACCGAAAACCAAACATCAAATTTTTCCATATTTTTGGTTGTCGATGCTTCATAAAGAACAATAAAGATCACCTTTCAAAATTTGAATCAAGGTCGGACGAAGGAATTTTCCTTGGTTACTCATTTTCTTCAGCTGCTTATCGAGTACTGAACAAACGTACCAGAGTAATTGAAGAAAGTACCGATGTTCATTTCGATGAATTTTATGTCAGGAAATTGGATTGTGAACATTTTGGTTCAAAAATGATCGATAATATTTTTCAAAATCCAATTCAACAAACACCTTCTCCTGACAGAGATATTGAAATCGATCTCTATTTACTTTTTGAACAACCCAAAACCGCTTACAATTCTGAACTTCTAACTACTTCTATTGATTCTACAGGAACGACCACTGAAGGAACTCCACAAACAAACCGAAATGATGCAGATCAATTCAAGGGGGAACCACCTACACATACTTCTTCATTGGAACAAACACCAAATCCTCCTTTAAATACCCCATCCCCAAATATCCAAAACAATCCCGATGCATCATTTATGGGGGAACCTTCAAACCTATTCCAAGATGAAACTCCCGGAGAAGAACAATGGGAAACTGAAATTCCAATTATTATAGCGGAAGAGAATCGCTTAATAAAATGGACCAGAAACCACCCAACTGACCAAATCATCGGAGATCCAAACTCAGGCATCCAAACTAGAGCCGCAACTTCTAATGATTGTTTATTTGGAGCCTTCTTATCCATGACTGAACCCAAAACCATACATTCTGCTCTCAAAGATCCAGACTGGGTAAAAGCTATGCAAGAAGAGCTAGAAGAATTTGAAAGAAATGACGTATGGAATCTTGTCCCTACCCCACCAGATGTTTCTGTTATAGGTTCAAGATGGGTATTCAGAAACAAAACTGACGATCAAGGAATCGTTTGTCGAAACAAGGCACGTCTCGTAGTCAAAGGATATTCACAACAAGAAGGAATCGACTACGATGAAACATATGCTCCAGTTGCCAGAATTGAAGCAATTCGCATCTTTCTTGCATATGCTGCACATAAGAACTTCAAAGTATTCCAAATGGATGTTAAATGTGCATTCCTACATGGAGAGTTAGATCGCGATGTATACATCCAACAACCACCAGGTTTCGAAGATCCCAAATTTCCTGATCACAGCTTCAAATTGCAGAAAGCCGTCTATGGCTTAAAACAAGCACCCTGAGCCTGGTATGCCACATTGACAACCTTTCTCAAAGAATCAGGTTTTAAAAGAGGTTCAATCGATCAAACCCTCTTTCGTAAAATCTATAATAAACATCTTTTAATCGTACAAATATATGTTGATGACATTATTTTCGGTTCTACTGATGAATCTTTGAGTATTAAGTTTGCAGATCTAATGAAGAGCAAATTTGAAATGAGCATGATTGGGGAGATGACTACTTTTCTCGGACTTCAAATCAAACAGTCAACTGATGGCATTTTCATCAACCAAGAGAATTATGTTAAAAACCTACTCACTCGCTTTTCAATGGACAAATCCAATACCGCAAAAACCCCAATGGCTTTTGGATACAAAATCGATGCAGACTTAAATGGCAAACCTGTTGATCAGAAAAGATATTGTGGAATGATCGGATCACTCTTATACCTCACTGCCAGCAGACCTGACATCATGTTTTCTACATGTGTCTGTGCCAGATACCAAGCAAATCCTATGGAATCCCATGTAGTTGCTGTGAAACGCATCTTCAAATACCTAAAAGGCACTCCCAAACTTGGCCTTTGGTATCCAGCTAAATCCGATTTTCAGCTGAACGCTTTCACCGACTCAGACTATGGAGGATGCAAGTTAGATAGAAAGAGTACATCTGGTAGCTGTCAATTCCTAGGAGGTAGACTAGTGAGTTGGACTTCAAAGAAACAGACTTGTGTATCCACATCAACAGCAGAAGCTGAATACGTCGCTGCCGCCAGCTGTTGTTCGCAAGTCATATGGATGCAAACTCAACTGCGAGACTATGGCTTCAAAATTTCACAAATTCCCATATTTTGTGACTCAACCAGTGCAATTGCCATTTCTCACAATCCCGTTCACCATTCCATGACAAAGCACATCGACATTCGATATCATTTCATCAAAGACAACATTCAAAAGGGTCATATCGAATTGCACTTCATCAACACCGAAGATCAAATTGCCGATGTCTTCACTAAGGCTCTCGATGAAACAAAGTTTCAATACTTCCTAGGCCATCTAGGAATGTTAAATCCAGATAACATCCATCCTTAAACTTTTACTTTTTGTTTGTACAAAAGTGTGTTTACTTTCATTCAAAAGGAAAATTCAAAAACAATTGAAAATTGCTTTCCTTTCAAAAATACCAAAAACATTCAAATAACCAATATTTCCAAAAACATTCAGAAAAACAAATCTTCAAAAAAAAAAAAATAATAAAAGACTTGCCATAATAAGCTTTTATAGAACCTTGTGATTAATCTTCTCTTGACTTAATTTTCAGATGCTTATGCTCGATGAAGATTTTAAGTCATATTGATTCTCAATTGGAGTGAAGGTTCAAATATCCTACTTTTCATAATGTATATAACTTTATTTCCTTCGATTTTATTTCATTATTGACGATTTTAAACAATCAAGGGACATAAGGTTAGGAGGTTCAGATGAAAACAAAAACCCATGTGAGAATTTGTGCCTCGTTGATCTAAATCATTGTGGAAATCATTTCTTGTGAGCTTAGGTGTGTCACTATTGCTTATAAGGTATACCCAATTATACCTTGTCACGGTCTCATTTTTGCTTAGATATCAAAATGACCACGGACGATACATTCATTTCTTACATACTAGACAAACTGTCTTTTATGCCACCTATCCCTACCTAGATAAAAGCCAACCAAAAATGAAGACTTGCGATCCCATGATCCATCAAGCAAACAACGACATATCCTTACAAGAAAACCAAAGGAAAAACAAATATCTATCAACATCCAATCCTCAAAGACAAATCAACAAGAAAACAAATGGATTCAATAAAGATATACCAAACAAAAAAAAAATATATTCTATATTTGGTATTTTCAAACAAACTTTCAACCAAATGGTTATTTCAAAACAAAAATCATAAAATCTCGCGATTTGTTTTAACCATTTTTCACAAAAGAAGATATCTCAATCACTCAAGTCAAATACTCTTAAAAAGGTCTCAAATGTAGCAAATTCTCAATGCTAAAACAAAATATCTTTTTACAATAAATCGATATTGATCAACAAACAGGATACTATCAAAGAAGAAGCTGCAACAACAATGGATTTCCCGGGATACTGTAGCCTTCATCACTGAAGAATCTTAGTTGCAAACTGCACTATGAAAATTGCTAAACCCCTCTACATGTATTTCCCGACGGAGAGAGAGTGAACTTTAATGGCATGAATGAAGAAACCCGCTGAGTAATGCCGAAACCAGTCTTATGTGATTGATTATCTAATAATGCGACTAAGTGACTTTACAGGAAAAGCATAGCTGAACACCTCCGATATGAGTGTGAGTCGTCAGAGAGAGATATCACTCATTTTTAGTGATCATTAACTTGTTCTGCTGCCAGAACAACCAAACACCCAAGTGAAGTGTGAGCTATACCTATGAGCGTTCATCTGAATCGACCTGTTAGACCACTTGTCGTCATTAATAATGCTATAAAATCTAAGGAAATTTCTTTAGATACATATATGACTACCCTTTGATAACCGAACCCGAGACTTTGATTCGGAAACAAATTTCTGAAAATCTTTTACATAAGATATGTTAAACCAAGTCACAAACTTTCAAAACGATTACAATGGTTTTATATATATCTTCTCATTGACAAAACTTTTATCCCAAATCTTCAAGATTAAAACTGTTAATGTGATTATATCTATCCGTATTTCATCAATGATCACATAGGGGGAAATTGTTGAAAAATGTTTTTATATGTGATCATCACTGAAATAAGACGAATTGGTTTATATTATCTAACAAATATTATCAGTTATTTCAGGTTGCATGGATTCGTGCTTAATTATGAAATAGAAAAATATGCAAAAGACGAAATACGCAAAGACGGAAAAATAGACGCAATATTTGGTCGTTTGAAGACAAAACAAATCAAGACTAAAATTGTCAAGAATTTAAAAACCTCAATGGTCAAAAATGGAAATTCAATTCACAATTGGATATATATATATATATATATATATATATATATATATATATTATATAAATATATATGTATATATATTATATTGTATATATATATATATATATATATATATATATATATACATGAATCATTCATGTATATATATATATATATATATATATATATATATATATATATATATGGAAAGAAATCTTCACAAAAGCAAAAGTACCAAACATCATGTGTGCTTCCAACCTTTACAATCAATCACTTCATTACTTTTCCTTAAACAAACAAGAGTTGCTTGATTCCTTTGCATATATATATATATATATATATATATATATATATATATATATATATATATATATATATATATATATATATATATATATAGATGCATGTTTACATGAGTTTTTGTGTGTGTTTTGTGTTTCCTTGTAATATATCTCCTATTACTCTCTCATCTCCAGAAGAATAAACACATAGCCAACCTCAAAATACTCTCCAAACACCCTCCAAATACCCTCCTTAAACCTCCTCCAAAAACCCTTTCAAATCACCACAACCATCATCACCTTGCTGATTTTCGACTTCAGAATTTGCAGGTTAAGAAAAAATTCACCGAGCACAACTCAAAAAGATAATACAGGAGAGATTTGCAACGCAAATTATTCAGGACCTTACCTACATCCAGGATTTTTCCTCGATTTTTTTGACCACTGCAAACCCCAGAGAGACGCGAGAGAGAATTGGCTATCCAGAGAGATTTACTACGAAAATCTATATTCATAACCACCCAAAGCTCTTTCAACATCACCCTCTTTGTTACCTTATACCACCAAAACTACAACCTTATTCCACCTTCTACCACCCTCCAAATACCCACTTCAACCTCATCAAATCACCTTAAAAAAACCCATACCCACATACAAAAAACATTACCCGTGTATTTTGTATCGTTTTGTAAACAATTCATTGTTACATAAAAAGAACTTATTGTTACTTACCGGATTGAACTTTGAACAAATAGAAACACAGTCTATTAAGATCCAGTCCAACCCTAAGTGACTAACAACTTGACAAAACAGTCGTTCCACAAGTCCCGTTCTAACACCACCTACTATATATATATTTATATATTTTATTAACGCTTTATGTCATTTAAATACTGTCATTTATTTCATTTATAGCTTTCAGTCATTTATAGCTTTCCAGTATTTATTTATTCCGCACTTCTTATCTTTCCGCATCTAATCTCATTAAATATATATATCTGTCACCCAGTAACTAGTAACCGAGCCTTTTATTCGTGGTAATCAGATCGTATATTTTTAACATTATAAAACGTGCCTTTGTGTATGATTCAACAAGTAGTAGAACAAGCCATATGAGTCGAAGTTTATCCATTCCTTTTACCTTCGGGATAAAAGCGATATATGTGGGCCCCTCGATGATTTAAAGATGATACATGTGAGTGCTTGGCCAAGCCAGGACTGATTTGATTTGTTCAATCAGTCAGTCATCATGAATCGGAAATCGGGAAACAACAAATGGACAGAGAGAATGATTGATAATCCATGTCTCAGTCCATATGATATCTAGAATGGAGGAATATATGATCCCTTATCTAATGGACAAGTCATTGATAAATGTCAGAGTTTATCGACAAGGTCAGAGTTCGACAGAAGCTTTTGAGAGCTACGATTGCTGATCGGTTCCTGAAGTCATACGCAATAATAGTTTTAGACTTATCCAAGTGGGAGACTGTTGGATTAATGTCTAAGTCCATAACTATAATTGGTAAGACTTGACCCGACCCGGCATGGTCCATTTGGGTTGCATGGCATCATGCATTTGGATAGACTATAATAAGAGAAATAACACTTAAGGTTGGTTAATATATTATAAGTTCTAATATATTAATAAGGTTATTTAATTAGTATTGATCAAGAATTAATTTGGAATTAATTAAGTGATCAAAAGGAGACTAATTAAATATATGGGTTGATTGTGTAAATCATTCATTCTTATATATGTGGGCTTGTGATCCAAGATTCCTTATGTTGGACTAAGTCCATGGGGTGACCCATGGATACTCCATGGAGGTTAAAATCCATGGAGCATAAGGAATGGGTAAAGTTATGAGTTACATGGTGTAACCCTAATAGCCACCATATAAAAGAATCCCATGGCTCAAGAAATCGTGCACTAATGTGTGAGTGTGAGGGCTAGACGATTTCAAGGAGTGTTCAAGTTTCTCTCAAGTTATTCCAAGTGTATTTGGTGTTGTGTGAACCATTTGAGGTGTCACACTTGGGGCACTAGGCACTCAAGCTTCATGAAGACATTCTACATCAAAGAGGTATGTATTCTATCTTGTTATATTTATTATTTTGTATGCTAGATTAGGATAATACCTTGGATGTTCATAATTGTATGTATAATAGAGAAAACATAGATCCAAGGTATTTAGGGTTGCATGTACACTTAGGAGTGTTAGAATGCTCATAACCCAACATAAACCCCAAGAGGTATAAATATGGCACTTAGCCATTTTATTCACTTTTTCACATTTTCAAGAACTAGAAACTCAAATCCTCTCAAGTAGCATCCGAATTTCCTTCTTGATCTTCAACTATGTAAGTGTTTCTTACCCTAATAAGTTGATATCTTACTTAATCTAGTGATCTTACGTGATTCCATCTGTGAAATCATTCCATATGTGTAGATCTTCAAGTTTCACCAAGAACACTAAGAACACACACTAGTGTTCTTGGACTTTTAACACCCTTTCGAGCTTCTACATAGTAAGTACTCTTACCTTGGCTTGTTATAAGGCTTGTTACACTTCTTAATCATCTAGAAAACACTAAGGAACTCAAGATCAAAGGTGTTTACGGTCCAAGATGTTCTTGGACCGTAAACCCTAATGAAGGGGCCAAAGTATGCCCTAGTCCCTTACCAAGCCTTGTATACTAGTCTAGATCCCATCCTTGATGTGCTTAGGACTTAAAACACAAAAAAGACCATAAACCTTATGGGTTTACGGCCATAAACACATGGAGAAATGGTCCATGGGCCGTAAACTCCATAAAGGGGTGAAATGTTGCCCTAATCACTTCCAAAGGCTTAGACTTGAAGTAGGAATGCTTCTTATGACTTTTAAAGCTTCAAATCACAAAATGGTAAAAGTACCATGAGTTTACGGCCGTAAACTCATGGGTTTACGACCGTAAACTCCAAAGGAGTTGGTCACAAAACCGTAAACTCCAAAAGAGTGTCCCCTTGAACCCTAAACTCAAATGCAAGGTCCTACAACCCTTAGATGCAATCCTTAATACTTATAGCACTTAAATCAAGTGTTTTACATGTCTTAGGATGCCTTAACTTGGTTAATTAGTTGTTAAATGACTAATTGAATACATATATGTGTTATTATATGTTAACTAGGATCCTTGTGTGTGTTCAAGTCTTCACTTGACACTTAGCATCCTATAACATCCGTTTATCCAAACCACTCACTACAGGTGAGTTCATACCCCTTAATTAACCTTTTAAATGCTTTAAATGCTTTTATGGGGGGGAAGGATACAAGTTGATCTATTATAGTTATTATATCAATCACATGTGATTAATAACTACTAGCCTAGTGGATTTCTTACTTTTCAAACTGTTTTACAAACTCTTTTACATACCAAATGCTTTTATCAAACTCTTTTACATTTTATCAAACTCTTTTACTTAAACTCTTTTACACTTATATTATGTTAAATGTATATCTTTATAGATATAGTTATATAAGTAGGATTGAAAGGACTTAGGACTGATAACTCACCTTACCTCCTGTTTCTCGTTTGGTTGTGGACTTAGGGTATCGGTTATTTGTCCGAAGGTTGTTTGAATCCTAGTTATATATCATGTATATGTATATAGATATAAAAGTTCCTTCTTTAAGTTCAATACCTTTGGGTAGCAAAGGTATACGCACATGTGCATACATTCAAACAACATTACTAGTAAGCTATAATAGGTATAGTTTAGGGAGATACTAATACTATTACTAGAACAGTGAAACATACAAAGAGTCAGTTCATACATGAGTCAATACTATACCGAGAGAACATAACATACATATAGAGAATACTATGATGAGAAACAAACAATACCATACAGAGAGAACATACATACATGCTAGACAGGGAGAGAACACACAATACATCTAGCACATACATATACTAGAACATTACTACAGTTATGTGAGCCACGTAACGGGGCATGGAACTACCTGTCATGACCGTTTTGTATCCATAATCTCCTTAAGTGGGGAGCGTATGAGTTTGTGTATAGATCTATACTGGATTGACTATCCTACACCTCGCTGCTCGCTACAGTGGGACTTGCAAGTCTACAGGTGCCAAACGTCATTTCTTCCGACATCTTACATTGTCGCGTTCTATAGTCGGTAGCAGGGTACAGGCCGATCACATGGTACTTTAAATAACAATTGGTTTAAAGTAGTTAGTACAGTAGTAGTTACTTAATACAACACTACATTTCTATTTTATTTCCCCATTGCATTCACTTTGTGATCTTCACACAATGAACAGTAATGCAAAAACTATATTTTTGGTTAATGATAGTCAGATTTGGGAAAATACACACTCTTACAAGAGACACACACACAGCTACTAGATGCCTTGGTAGAAGACTACTTTTAGTAGGAAACATAGGGTTCTCTATGAGATTCAAACCTTTTACAAACTTACACATCACATACTTACAAGCACTTTCATACAAATACAGACACTAAAATACTTATGATCTCACCAGCTTTAAAGCTGATACTTTCTTTCAAAATAACTTGTATCTTCAGGTCACTAGTAGACAGGTACCGATGCAGGGTTTAGAGAAGATGGAGCTCATTCAAGACTCATCTTTTATTTTGATTCATATTTTTTGGTGTCTATATAACTTGACAGAACACACTTGTATGAAATTATATTATTAATGCAATGGATGATGTTGTTGCTTGTTTACTACTATACATTGTTGTGATACTGTACATGACGTCCTCCACCCCCAAACGATTCCGTCGTTCCGGTTTTGGGGTGTGACATCCACCTCCTCAAATTATTCTCCCTAACCCACAAGTTCAAAGGCTTGAAAAGTTCAAGCTCAATCAAGCCCTATTGGCAGGTAAACACGAAGATGGGAAACCTGTGTGTGGACACGTCTTGGAGATAAAGTCACACATTGACAAGTTAAGGATGTTGGGTGTCGAGATTTCAGGTGAGTTGGCTGTTGACTGGGTTCTTCAATCGCTTCCTGAATCGTATAGTGAGTTCGTTAGAGAGTAGTATATGATGGACCATAACGTGACCCTCATTGATTTGACCTATTTGCTTATAGCTACTGAATCAGCAATGATTTGGCATGCTGATCAAGCAAATTTGTCTGGTGAATCAAACTCCCAAACTTCAATGGACATTGAAAATGGTGACATTGGGAATCCAGAAAAGGTAAATTCTGAGATAGTTCCTTGTGCCATTCCAAAAGAGTCCATTTGCTTCTATTGCCAAGAGAAGGGGCATTGGAGACGAAGCTGCCCTATTTACCTGAGAGATCTAAGAGATGGGAGAGTCAAGACGTATGGCTATACTTCAGGTAAAATCCACTAACTAACTCTGTAAGTTCCTATTTTTTTGATTCTTGATACATGGTGTGATAAGATTACATTTTGATGTTTTGCAGGATCGAAGAAAAGAGAGGAAGCTTAAGGAAGAAGCGTGCTAAATCTGATCATGAAGAAATGGATTTCGATCGCATGGATTCGAAGATCAGATTTTTGAGCTGCTACTCTAGAGTTAGGATAGATTGATAAGAAATATGTAATAGCATAGTTTTTCAGTTGAATTGCATTGTAAGGACAAATTTTTCTGCATTGTCTTATTTATTTATCCTTGCAATGGTGTGTATGAAAAATTGATGTTTAATTGTTTCTATTATTAGCAATAATGGATTTGATTCTTAATTATGTTATTTGTGGAAATGTCGAGAATTTGCCAAATAAGGGAATATTCTCATCGCCCAAGTTTCAATTGGACAGAAACTTGGAATCATACAACTTGATTGCGTGATGAATGAGAAACTTCATATTTGGAAATTAGACTAATTCTTTGGCAAAGTGTCAAGAGAAGGACTAGGGGATCGAGTACATTAGATTATGCGTTGATCAAGTCCACCACAAGAGTGATAAAGATATTCGTCATGATTTACTAAAGATTAAGTATAATTCTGAGTTGATTGAAAGAGTTTCAATCAATAGCAGAACGAAAAAGAAGAATCAAGTAGGCAGAAAGATAAAAGTTTCTCTATTCTAAGAAGAAGGGATAGTACCTTTTATTGTGTTTTATGATAAGTCTTAATGATTAAGAACTATTTCTCAATTGGTCCTCTTAGTGAGTCTTAGTGCATTTGTATGTCTAAGAAGAGGAATCGAGAATTATGGAAATAATTAAATCAATAAGTCAATCATACTTCGTTCCAATATCAAGTCTTAAAGAGTCATACTCCAAGATTGTGACTTGAGTGACACGTCTTTAGTAGGTTTATAACACTCAACAAATGTGGAATTGGAAAAAGTCTTCTTATTCCTGCACATTTGAGATTGGTAAGTTGTGATGTCTTGGATAAGACAAAGACCAACTAGAACCAATTATGTGAAGTGATAGTCTTGATAAAAACTACACTAACTCTTGAATATTTGTTTTGTCAAGGAATGTTTCTTGACAAGAGAATCTTATATGTCAAGGAGTCAGTGGGAGTCTTAATGGTCTTGAAAGGTTTCAAGAACAAATCAAGAGTTAAACCTAGTTGATCATCACTAGCACACGACTTGAGGTTTAAAGCCTATCGTGGATGACATACTCTTTTTCTGTGCCATTCCAATTGAGTTAATTATGCATGTGAGTTCTATGATTTCTCATTTGAATGCATAAAGACAAAGCACCTTGATCAATGGAAAGTACATTGATATGAAATGGTGAGTTGCTTGGAAGACATGGTGGGCATTCATGTTACCATGAGGCAAGAAATCGAGATTGAGCACGTTCGGTCCATATGAGTTTGGATTTGTCGCAAACTTTGGTTTTGGCAAATTCACATGGATAGAAACACATACACTTTAAAATCTAAGTGTCGTGAGGTTTCCCTACTTCATGAAAATGATTGTAAGGAACTGCTTTCACTAAGAGAGATTTTAAGAAGATTGCAATTGTGAAAATTGTATTCTCAAATTCGATTATGATTACGACATCCCTCTTCATAGTTCGAATTGTGAGATTTGGCAATTAGTCTGAACATTTGGGACTTAGTAACATAAGTTCTGAATTTCTTTAGACACACATGTGAGCTATCTAAGGCAAAGGTGTATGTCTTACAAAGCTTAGATAAAGGCTTATCAAAGCATTAGGTATTAGAAATATGAACTTAAGGAATTCAATAAGCATTGTTTTCTGGAAGTGCAGTTGTTTTCTGAATACATGTCAAAGCTAGTGGGGGCATAAGTGTTATGCTGGTAAGAAAATAATCATCATGTTAGTGGGAGCATGATTATTATGGTAAGTATTGCAAGTTAGCAATATTAATTACAGAAAACAAAGATTCACTTTGCAAAGTTGCAATGGTTGAAAAGTTGTTTTGCTATAATTAAGGGAGAGAATATTATACTTCGTTTCAAAATTCTAAAGCTTAGATCGAGAAATGTTAATAAATTTAGTCAAGGATACATAGTGCATTCTCAAAATTCGATTATGATTACGGCATCCCTCTTCATAGTTCGAATTGTGGGAACAGGGCACATAAAATATTATGGCAGAAGGATGATAAAGTATCACGTCTTTATGTGAGACATTATGCATCGTGTCCAATACGCTTCGGGTATAGGATCGATTGCATATGCTATAATATTTGACCGTTCTAAAATTTTCCAAATGCCTAGGGCATTAAGAAGGAAAAAGGGACTAGAATCGTTTTGACTAAAATAATTAAACAACTATCAAAGGACGATCTGAGGTTCACTGAGGATTTGTCGCTTGTGAGTAGTTGGAAGTATAGTATTGGATGGACTATATTGACATTATTATGAATAGATAAGATTCTATTAAGAATGAGTTGTCATATGGCAAATATGGAAATGTTTCCATTAATGGGAGTTGGATATTAAGAAATATGTCTAGATTAGAGACTTTTATTCGAGAAGGATGTTCAAAGGAATGTACTTTGAATGTGAGACTTCACGTCTATGGAATTGTCTTATAACAATTTCCGATAGAATACCTTGTAATTTCATTAGCCGGGTCTTGGTGACTTTTGTGCTGTGACATTACGAAAGAATCATTGCATAAAATGTTAGAATCTGACATATTCTAAAAGTGGCAAGAATTTGGTATTCTTATAGTAATAATAAGGATTGGGGATTGTGAAATGAGTTTCATTGGAAAAGTTTTTCAATTTCACAAAGTATGGACCATAGGAAACCAAAGTGTGCATGCTTGGAGCATGGGACGATTGTGGTTATAATTCGAGTAATAAGTTGATTTTCTGAAGCAGTAAGCAATGAATAATGAGTAATCAATATGGTGTTTAAATAAAAGTGTTTTTATTTACGCTCAAAAGTTTTGGGGCCATATAGGATTAATATTATTATTGCGTTTCACTTTGCATGTTTTGACTTCCAGAATAACTGGGTTATTCGAACCTTCACAGTCGGTCATACGTTGGAAGTAGGTATGAAGGAAGACTGTCATGAATTTGTCTGTAGATTGTCTAAAGTGTTTAGACATAGCACAAGTTTGCTGCAGAGTTCATGAGTGCTTTGATAAGATTAAAGTATTGGATTAAACCCACGCTCACTTGAATCACTTCATGGATTTATCACAGGTGATTAGTAAGATGATAACATTGTATATTCTTGAAACCGAGACGTGTGAGTTGTTATTTGCTGGTCGGTTGCACATTGATAATAAGTAAACGCACCAGTAACTTGGTGTTATAAAACTTATTGTTGTGTGTGATTCGATTAGTAGGTGCAAGCAAGCATTTGAGTCGAAGTTTATCCATTCCTTTTACCCAAAGTGGGATAAAAACGATATATGTGGGCCCCTTGATGATTTAGTGATGACACCCTAAGCGCTTGGCCAAGCCGGGACTAAGTTGATGTGTTCAATTGTAGTCTGTTGTCAGTCGTCATAAATCAGATGTCGGGAAACAATACATAGACAGAGAGAATGATTTAAATCCACGTCTCATGTCTATACGATATCTTGTAGAATGGAGGAATATATGATCCCTTATCTAAAGGACACACGTATCTGATAAGATCAGAGTTGACAACGGCTTTTGAAAGCTACGATTGCTGATCAGGTTCTGAAGTTATGCAAAATAGTTATTAGACTTATCCAAGTGGGTGACTGTTGGATTAGTGTCTAAGTCCATAACTATTTTGGTATGTACTTGACCCGATTATGAGCATGGTCCTTTTGGGTTGCCTTCACCATAGCAATATGTAGGATAAATTAAGGAGAGAAAGGTTTAATTATGATTTATTAATATATTATGAGATTAATATATTAAAGGAGAAATCATATTGTTTAATTAATATTTGTCAAGAATTAATTAAGAATTAATTTTGTGACTAAAAGAGATTAATTAAACTTAGGGGACTGGAATTGTAATTATAGGATAATTGCAATTGGGCTATGGATCACCTTGTAATAATAGGTTGGACGAATTCTATGGGGAAGCCCATTAGAAATCGTCCAAGGCATGTTCCAGAAGGGGTCCATGGGCTGCTTAGGGCTTAAGCTGTCAAATTAGGGTTTCCTTGTTGGATAACTCTAATAGCCTAAGTATATAAGGAACCCTTGGGGACCAAAAACGTGGCTAACACTTGGATTAGGGTTTCCAGCCGTTTTTGGTGCCTTCCCTCTCTTCTCTCCCTCATCCAATTGCTTAGTGGTGTTTGTGACTCCATTAGAGGTGCAACACTTGAGGCACTAAGCTTTCTGAAGCCAATCAAAGCAAGGAATTGATTGTTATTACTATATAACAATCAAAGGTAATTACTAAACCCTTATTTCAGTTCTTATATGATAGATCTAGGGTTTACAGCTTTGGATATTCAATTGCATGTTCATTAGACAAACTAGATCCAAAAGCTATTAGGGTTTGCATGTACACCATATGAATGATGTATTGCTCGAAACCCATCAGTGGTATCAGAGCCTAGGGCTGTTTGTTTGATGTATTTGATGCTATAGTTGACTATTCATGCTTAAAATCGAATTTTTTTGGTTTCTGGGGGCTGGACTCACCGAGTCCATAGCTGAACTCGCCGAGTCCACTGGGTACTCGACGAGTCCAGTGCTGACTCGACGAGTCAGCGAGTCTGCCAGCTGATTTTCATGATTTTCTTGCTATTTTGGCTTAGGATTATTACCAAAAACGTTTTTGATAAATAAGATACGATTTTTATTGATTTTGGGTGAATATCCTTACCAAAATAGAAGATAATTACCAATTAATCAAATATTTGTTGCCTTATAAGATAATGTTTAATTATTTGAGTTATTTGATGAATTATCTTGCAAGTAATTGGACTAGGTCAAAATTAGATAATCACCAATTAATTGTTAATTGCTTTATTTGAATTTGTGATCTAGAATATTCCTGATAATGTTTTGAAAAGTTTCAAAACTTGCCCTCAAGTTTTGAAATTTAAATTTTTGATTAAAAGTTAACTTTGAAATATTTAAATTCTATTCCCAAATGTTTTGAAAAGTTTCAAAACTTGCCCTCAAGTTTTGGAATTCAAAAGTTGATTAAAAGTTTAATTTTGAAATGTTAAATTCTAAAACCCTCGTAATTTTTGAAAAAGTTTAAATTACACCCTTATGGTTTTATTTATTAATTAAGGTGTATAATTAAAGGAGATTTAATAAACCCATAAAGTTTTGGTTTACATTTAATTAAATTAAAAGTATAATTTATTAAATTAGACCACCTAGTATTTTAAAAGTGTAAAATACACCCTATACTATGTATAACATTAAAAGTCTAATATTATATATATGTATGAGTAAATAGTCAGTCTTACCGTTAGTAGGCCTCATTCACGAAGCTGGTCTATAAGGGGTGTTTAAGGAAATTGCCTATAAAATGGCGATTGAATGGTTATCCACTCTTACCCACCGCACTCTTGACTAGTGGAGGGTCGTTAGCCGAACGGGTAGGATAGGACAAAACCTTCCATTATAATTATAATGAAGTACAAAGTAACTACATGCTTTTATAAATTCCCAAATCATAGTTACTTTAGGCAAAATGTGAAATTGTATGCTAATCCATGGAATTACACTTCACACCCTTGCCAAACGTTAGTGGAGCGTGCGTGGTTAACCGACACACTAATTTGGGGTTGACATTGGTAGTGAAGGGTGGCTCGATGTTTATCATAGATCAATGGAGCATGTGTGGTTAACCGGCACATTGATTAGGTGATAGTATCATTGAGTGCATCACGTAGATTCGTATGGTTATTCACACCTTGTTTGTGATCCTCGGCATCCCAGTCGCAAATTTGAAGGGCATAATCGAGATTAAACATGCCATTGAAAAGTTCAATGAATCTCAAAAGATCTAGGAGTTTCAATTCATTTAAAACTTAAACCTTCTTTTTCGTTTTTCATGGTGGAAAATGGTAAATCGTCATTTACCTACCTTCAAATATTCTGCAACTAGATTACGACATCCCTCTTCTAGGTTGTAGAGTATTGTGTTGGATCCTAGCATTGATGTTTCATTTGGGTGTTACATCAAGGATTCTTATCAATTAACTTGAATTTTCTCCCGTTTTGTAGATGTCTAAATCTTACAATGGTCTTCCCAAGTCCCTTGGAACAAGCTTTCCAAATGAAGATGACGTTCCACGATACGATCAAGGAAATGAGAGTCATGCTTCACTTCCTCCACTGTGACAACCCGAAATTTCTATTCTGTACAACCATTCACTTCAATAGAAGTCAGAACAGTTTCTGCTAACTTCTGAGCTGTGTAGAGTCAGTTTGAGTCTTCTAAAGCCTAGTACTTCAGGTTATAACAGGAGAGAGGATGCCCTAGGGTTTATTGTGCAACAATAAAGTCCCAAAACTCCAAGAGTTTAGAGTTTACGGTCTAAACATGGAGTTTACGGCCGTAAACCCCAAGAGGTATAAATATAGCACTTATCCATTTTATTCACTTTTTCACATTTTCAAGAACTAGAAACTCAAATCCTCTCAAGTAGCATCCGAATTTCCTTCTTGATCTTCAACTATGTAAGTGTTTCTTACCCTAATAAGTTGATATCTTACTTAATCTAGTGATCTTACGTGATTCCATCTGTGAAATCATTCCATATGTGTAGATCTTCAAGTTTCACCAAGAACACCAAGAACACACATTAGTGTTCTTGGACTTTTAACACCCTTTCGAGCTTCTACATAGTAAGTACTCTTACCTTGGCTTGTTATAAGGCTTGTTACACTTCTTAATCATCTAGAAAACACTAAGGAACTCAAGATCAAAGGTGTTTACGGTCCAAGATGTTCTTGGACCGTAAACCCTAATGAAGGGGCCAAAGTATGCCCTAGTCCCTTACCAAGCCTTGTATACTAGTCTAGATCCCATCCTTGATGTGCTTAGGACTTAAAACACCAAAAAGACCATAAACCATATGGGTTTACGGCCGTAAACACATGGAGAAATGGTCCATGGGCCGTAAACTCCATAAAGGGGTGAAATGTTGCCCTAATCACTTCCAAAGGCTTAGACTTGAAGTAGGAATGCTTCTTATGACTTTTAAAGCTTCAAATCACAAAATGGTAAAAGTACCATGAGTTTACGGCCGTAAACTCATGGGTTTACGACCGTAAACTCCAAAGGAGTTGGTCACAAAACCGTAAACTCCAAAAGAGTGTCCCCTTGAACCCTAAACTCAAATGCAAGGTCCTACAACCCTTAGATGCAATCCTTAATACTTATAGCACTTAAATCAAGTGTTTTACATGTCTTAGGATGCCTTAACTTGGTTAATTAGTTGTTAAATGACTAATTGAATACATATATGTGTTATTATATGTTAACTAGGATCCTTGTGTGTGTTCAAGTCTTCACTTGACACTTAGCATCCTATAACATCCGTTTATCCAAACCACTCACTACAGGTGAGTTCATACCCCTTAATTAACCTTTTAAATGCTTTAAATGCTTTTATGGGGGGGGGGAAGGATACAAGTTGATCTATTATAGTTATTATATCAATCACATGTGATTAATAACTACTAGCCTAGTGGATTTCTTACTTTTCAAACTGTTTTACAAACTCTTTTACATACCAAATGCTTTTATCAAACTCTTTTACATTTTATCAAACTCTTTTACTTAAACTCTTTTACACTTATATTCTGTTAAATGTATATCTTTATAGATATAGTTATATAAGTAGGATTAAAAGGACTTAGGACTGATAACTCACCTTACCTCCTGTTTCTCGTTTGGTTGTGGACTTAGGGTATCGGTTATTTGTCCGAAGGTTGTTTGAATCCTAGTTATATATCATGTATATGTATATAGATATAAAAGTTCCTTCTTTAAGTTCAATACCTTTGGGTAGCAAAGGTATACGCACATGTGCATACATTCAAACAACATTACTAGTAAGCTATAATAGGTATAGTTTAGGGAGATACTAATACTATTACTAGAACAGTGAAACATACAAAGAGTCAGTTCATACATGAGTCAATACTATACCGAGAGAACATAACATACATATAGAGAATACTATGATGAGAAACAAACAATACCATACAGAGAGAACATACATACATGCTAGACAGGGAGAGAACACACAATACAGCTAGCACATACATATACTAGAACATTACTACAGTTATGTGAGCCACGTAACGGGGCATGACACTACCTGTCATGACCATTTTGTATCCATAATCTCCTTAAGTGGGGAGCGTATGAGTTTGTGTATAGATCTATACTGGATTGACTATCCTACACCTCGCTGCTCGCTACAGTGGGACTTGCAAGTCTACGGGTGCCAAACGTCATTTCTTCCGACATCTTACATTGTCGCGTTCTATAGTCGGTAGCAGGGTACAGGCCGATCACATGGTACTTTAAATAACAATTGGTTTAAAGTAGTTAGTACAGTAGTAGTTACTTAATACAACACTACATTACTATTTTATTTCCCCATTACATTCACTTTGTGATCTTCACACAATGAACAGTAATGCAAAAACTATATTTTTGGTTAATGATAGTCAGATTTGGGAAAATACACACTCTTACAAGAGACACACACACAGCTACTAGATGCCTTGGTAGAAGACTACTTTTAGTAGGAAACATAGGGTTCTCTAGGAGATTCAAACCTTTTACAAACTTACACATCACATACTTACAAGCACTTTCATACAAATACAGACACTAAAATACTTATGATCTCACCAGCTTTAAAGCTGATACTCTCTTTCAAAATAACTTGTATCTTCAGGTCACTAGTAGACAGGTACCGATGCAGGGTTTAGAGAAGATGGAGCTCGTACAAGACTCATCTTTTATTTTGATTCATATTTTTTGGTGTCTATATAACTTGACAGAACACACTTGTATGAAATTATATTATTAATGCAATGGATGATGTTGTTGCTTGTTTACAACTATGCATTGTTGTGATACTATACATGACGTCCTCCACCCCCGAACGATTCCGTCGTTCCGGTTTTGGGGTGTGACATCCACCTCCTCAAATTATTCTCCCTAACCCACAAGTTCAAAGCCTTGAAAAGTTCAAGCTCAATCAAGCCCTATTGGCAGGTAAACACGAAGATGGGAAACTTGTGTGTGGACACGTCTTGGAGATAAAGTCACACATTGACAAGTTAAGGATGTTGGGTGTCGAGATTTCAGGTGAGTTGGCTGTTGACTGGGTTCTTCAATCGCTTCCTGAATCGTATAGTGAGTTCGTTAGAGAGTAGTATATGATGGACCATGACGTGACCCTCATTGATTTGACCTATTTGCTTATAGCTACTGAATCAGCAATGATTTGGCATGCTAATCAAGCAAATTTGTCTGGTGAATCAAACTCCCAAACTTCAATGGACATTGAAAATGGTGACATTGGGAATCCAGAAAAGGTAAATTCTGAGATAGTTCCTTGTGCCATTCCAAAAGAGTCCATTTGCTTCTATTGCCAAGAGAAGGGGCATTGGAGACGAAGCTGCCCTATTTACCTGAGAGATCTAAGAGATGGGAGAGTCAAGACGTATGGCTATACTTCAGGTAAAATCCACTAACTAACTCTGTAAGTTCCTATTTTTTTTGATTCTTGATACATGGTGTGATAAGATTACATTTTGATGTTTTGCAGGATCGAAGAAAAGAGAGGAAGCTTAAGGAAGAAGCGTGCTAAATCTGATCATGAAGAAATGGATTTCGATCGCATGGATTCGAAGATCAGATTTTTGAGCTGCTACTCTAGAGTTAGGATAGATTGATAAGAAATATGTAATAGCATAGTTTTTCAGTTGAATTGCATTGTAAGGACAAATTTTTCTGCATTGTCTTATTTATTTATCCTTGCAATGGTGTGTATGAAAAATTGATGTTTAATTGTTTCTATTATTAGCAATAATGGATTTGATTCTTAATTATGTTATTTGTGGAAATGTCGAGAATTTGCCAAATAAGGGAAGATTCTCATCGCCCAAGTTTCAATTGGACAGAAACTTAGAATCATACAACTTGATTGCGTGATGAATGAGAAACTTCATATTTGGAAATTAGACTAATTCTTTGGCAAAGTGTCAAGAGAAGGACTAGGGGATCGAGTACATTAGATTATGCGTTGATCAAGTCCACCACAAGAGTGATAAAGATATTCGTCATGATTTACTAAAGATTAAGTATAATTCTGAGTTGATTGAAAGAGTTTCAATCAATAGCAGAACGAAAAAGAAGAATCAAGTAGGCAGAAAGATAAAAGTTTCTCTATTCTAAGAAGAAGGGATAGTACCTTTTATTGTGTTTTATGATAAGTCTTAATGATTAAGAACTATTTCTCAATTGGTCCTCTTAGTGAGTCTTAGTGCATTTGTATGTCTAAGAAGAGGCATCGAGAATTATGGAAATAATTAAATCAATAAGTCAATCATACTTCGTTCCAATATCAAGTCTTAAAGAGTCATACTCCAAGATTGTGACTTGAGTGACACGTCTTTAGTAGGTTTATAACACTCAACAAATGTGGAATTGGAAAAAGTCTTCTTATTCCTGCACATTTGATATTGGTAAGTTGTGATGTCTTGGATAAGACAAAGACCAACTAGAACCAATTATGTGAAGTGATAGTCTTGATAAAAACTACACTAACTCTTGAATATTTGTTTTGTCAAGGAATGTTTCTTGACAAGAGAATCTTATATGTCAAGGAGTCAGTGGGAGTCTTAATGGTCTTGAAAGGTTTCAAGAACAAATCAAGAGTTAAACCTAGTTGATCATCACTAGCACACGAATTGAGGTTTAAAGCCTATCGTGGATGACATACTCTTTTTCTGTGCCATTCCAATTGAGTTAATTATGCATGTGAGTTCTATGATTTCTCATTTGAATGCATAAAGACAAAGCACCTTGATCAATGGAAAGTACATTGATATGAAATGGTGAGTTGCTTGGAAGACATGGTGGGCATTCATGTTACCATGAGGCAAGAAATCGAGATTGAGCACGTTCGGTCCATATGAGTTTGGATTTGTCGCAAACTTTGGTTTTGGCAAATTCACATGGATAGAAACACATACACTTTAAAATCTAAGTGTCATGAGGTTTCCCTCCTTCATGAAAATGATTGTAAGGAAATGCTTTCACTAAGAGAGATTTTAAGAAGATTGCAATTGTGAAAATTGTATTCTCAAATTCGATTATGATTACGACATCCCTCTTCATAGTTCGAATTGTGAGATTTGGCAATTAGTCTGAACATTTGGGACTTAGTAACATAAGTTCTGAATTTCTTTAGACACACATGTGAGCTATCTAAGGCAAAGGTGTATGAGCTTACAAAGCTTAGATAAAGGCTTATCAAAGCATTAGGTATTAGAAATATGAACTTAAGGAATTCAATAAGCATTGTTTTCTGGAAGTTCAATTGTTTTCTGAATACATGTCAAAGCTAGTGGGAGCATAAGTGTTATGCTGGTAAGAAAATAATCATCATGTTAGTGGGAGCATGATTATTATGGTAAGTATTGCAAGTTAGCAATATTAATTATAGAAAACAAAGATTCACTTTGCAAAGTTGCAATGGTTGAAAAGTTGTTTTGCTATAATTAAGGGAGAGAATAGTATACTTCGTTTCAAAATTCTAAAGCTTAGATCGAGAAATGTTAATAAATTTAGTCAAGGATACATAGTGCATTCTCAAAATTCGATTATGATTACGACATCCCTCTTCATAGTTCGAATTGTGGGAACAGGGCACATAAAATATTATGGCAGAAGGATGATAAAGTATCACGTCTTTATGTGAGACATTATGCATCGTGTCCAATACGCTTCGGGTATAGGATCGATTGCATATGCTGTAATATTTGACCATTCTAAAATTTTCCAAATGCCTAGGGCATTAAGAAGGAAAAAGGGACTAGAATCGTTTTGACTAAAATAATTAAACAACTATCAAAGGACGATCTGAGGTTCACTGAGGATTTGTCGCTTGTGAGTAGTTGGAAGTATAGTATTGGATGGACTATATTGACATTATTATGAATAGATAAGATTCTATTAAGAATGAGTTGTCATATGGCAAATATGGAAATGTTTCCATTAATGGGAGTTGGATATTAAGAAATATGTCTAGATTAGAGACTTTTATTCGAGAAGGATGTTCAAAGGAATGTACTTTGAATGTGAGACTTCACGTCTATGGAATTGTCTTATAACAATTTCCGATAGAATACCTTGTAATTTCATTAGCCGGGTCTTGGTGACTTTTGTGCTGTGACATTACGAAAGAATCATTGCATAAAATGTTAGAATCTGACATATTCTAAAAGTGGCAAGAATTTGGTATTCTTATAGTAATAATAAGGATTGGGGATTGTGAAATGAGTTTCATTGGAAAAGTTTTTCAATTTCACAAAGTATGGACCATAGGAAACCAAAGTGTGCATGCTTGGAGCATGGGACGATTGTGGTTATAATTCGAGTAATAAGTTGATTTTCTGAAGCAGTAAGCAATGAATAATGAGTAATCAATATGGTGTTTAAATAAAAGTGTTTTTATTTACGCTCAAAAGTTTTGGGGCCATATAGGATTAATATTATTATTGCGTTTCACTTTGCATGTTTTGACTTCCAGAATAACTGGGTTATTCGAACCTTCACAGTCGGTCATACGTTGGAAGTAGGTATGAAGGAAGACTGTCATGAATTTGTCTGTAGATTGTCTAAAGTGTTTAGACATAGCACAAGTTTGCTGCAGAGTTCATGAGTGCTTTGATAAGATTAAAGTATTGGATTAAACCCACGCTCACTTGAATCACTTCATGGATTTATCACAGGTGATTAGTAAGATGATAACATTGTATATTCTTGAAACCGAGACGTGTGAGTTGTTATTTGCTGGTCGGTTGCACATTGATGATAAGTAAACGCACCAGTAACTTGGTGTTATAAAACTTATTGTTGTGTGTGATTCGATTAGTAAGTGCAAGCAAGCATTTGAGTCGAAGTTTATCCATTCCTTTTACCCAAAGTGGGATAAAAACGATATCTGTGGGCCCCTTGATGATTTAGTGATGACACCCTAAGCGCTTGGCCAAGCCGGGACTAAGTTGATGTGTTCAATTGTAGTCTGTTGTCAGTCGTCATAAATCAGATGTCGGGAAACAATACATAGACAGAGAGAATGATTTAAATCCATGTCTCATGTCTATATGATATTTTGTAGAATGGAGGAATATATGATCCCTTATCTAAAGGACACACGTATCTGGTAAGATCAGAGTTGACAACGGCTTTTGAAAGCTACGATTGCTGATCAGGTTCTGAAGTTATGCAAAATAGTTATTAGACTTATCCAAGTGGGTGACTGTTGGATTAGTGTCTAAGTCCATAACTATTTTGGTATGTACTTGACCCGATTATGAGCATGGTCCTTTTGGGTTGCCTTCACCATAGCAATATGTAGGATAAATTAAGGAGAGAAAGGTTTAATTATGATTTATTAATATATTATGAGAACAATATATTAAAGGAGAAATCATATTGTTTAATTAATATTTGTCAAGAATTAATTAAGAATTAATTTTGTGACTAAAAGAGATTAATTAAACTTAGGGGACTGGAATTGTAATTATAGGATAATTGCAATTGGGCTATGGATCACCTTGTAATAATAGGTTGGACGAATTCTATGGGGAAGCCCATTAGAAATCGTCCAAGGCATGTTCCAGAAGGGGTCCATGGGCTGCTTAGGGCTTAAGCTGTCAAATTAGGGTTTCCTTGTTGGATAACTCTAATAGCCTAAGTATATAAGGAACCCTTGGGGACCAAAAACGTGGCTAACACTTGGATTAGGGTTTCCAGCCGTTTTTGGTGCCTTCCCTCTCTTCTCTCCCTCATCCAATTGCTTAGTGGTGTTTGTGACTCCATTAGAGGTGCAACACTTGAGGCACTAAGCTTTCTGAAGCCAATCAAAGCAAGGAATTGATTGTTATTACTATATAACAATCAAAGGTAATTACTAAACCCTTATTTCAGTTCTTATATGATAGATCTAGGGTTTACAGCTTTGGATATTCAATTGCATGTTCATTAGACAAACTAGATCCAAAAGCTATTAGGGTTTGCATGTACACCATAGGAATGATGTATTGCTCGAAACCCATCAATACCAACTATAAACACATTGGGACTAAAACTCTCTGATTAAACATTTTCATACAACTATACTTTTAGAAATAAAATATATATTTTTTAATGTAAAAGTATAGGTACATGCATGCATGATGGTATAGTGTCACATCTAAGAAAAACATGAAAAATAAAAATAGATGAGTTGTACACTATGATTATGCCTTGGGACATGTAATCAAGTCTGGGAGGAATATAGCCTGATCAACTATATTCGTCCGAGAAGTGACTAGCATATGCCAAGGGATAGTCGTAGTGGGCGACAAGTCTATCAATTTATCAACACCCATACAAGAATTGCTCTAAGAATCAAACAAAACGTTTACAATAGTATAGGAGTATTTATTATTACTTTAGTGCAATATTTCTGGAATCATTATGTGCCTCTTACACCCCTATTCTCGTACAGACGTCATGACAGGATTCCACTTACCTGGAGACCCCTACTTTCCGAACCAGGGAAACGTTGGTTGGTTAGAAGAGGAACCAGAAGAAGATCCCGAGGAAGCATTCGAGGAGGAACCCGAAGAAGCTGAAGAGGATGAACCCGAAGAAGAGGAATGGAGGAAGATGAAGAAGAGAACTCCGAAGAGGAACCCGAGGTTTACGATCCACTCCCTTCTCATGCCCCTGGACGAGACTTCCAGGGCCCGACGCCCCAATGAGGGGTGAATCTGAGATTGTGGAGCCGAGAACAGGGCCAACGCCCTCCTTATGGAATGGACAGGGGTTTCTACAACCTCGACAGAGGAGGCTCGGCAGACAGGGCTCTCCCTGTCATTGTTCACCGCATTGCTCGCCACGATCAGCAGGCCAGGGCATCCACCAACCAGATTTTGGAGGTGAGTGCAACCACGGAGGTCACTGCAGTCCGCCTTCGTCACTTAGACGAGGATCACGACCGCACTAGAGATCACACTGAGGCCCTACAAAGGGAAGTTACCACCGCCCGGAGCGAAATTCTATAATATCGAGAGCGTCAGGACATGATGGAAAGGCGATTGATGGAAGCAGAACGCCAAGCGACTGAGGATAGGGAAGAGGTTAGGGCAATGCGTGCACACATGGCCGCCTTGCAGGGACCAGCTGATGTCACGCGCCTCGAGTTGTGCTTGCACTACTCAAATTTTGTTATAAATTAGGTTTATGAGTATGCGTTGGTGCTACTCTTCTCTACGTGTAGGTTCAATCCTGCGATTAAGTGATTACACTAGTCGAAGGATTTATGTGCTGTCAAAAATCTTATTTGCATTAATATGATGTAGACCTGCTTCAAGGTCAAATTTTCTCAAACACTATGTACTAAATCATATCAATGAAATGGGCATGCATATTATTTCATTGGGGGCACTACCACTACATTCATAACAATGTATATCGTTACTTGGTAAAATATACGATTGTTTAGTGTATACAATAAAGTTATATATAGTTATGAGTCTATCGATTTAGAAATGATGTGTCCGCTTTAGATCCTGTTCCTTGTTTGGTTGTGGGTTTAGGGCAGATCCATTAGATTCAAGGATCTATTAATTCTTAATTGTGTATAACTAAGTATACACCGAGCGATTGTAGTAAGGGCCTAGTATGGATCAAGTCACAAGAATTCGTTTGAAACAGTACTACTAAATCCATAAGTTTATTTTACATAGACTTCGATTATGAATTGCTTGCAAATACTTTAAAGTCGGGACATAATACAGATAATTTAGTGCAAATAACAACAGACTTATCACTACTATTAAGGGCTTACCATCACTTTGTTTTTAAAAACTTGTGGCAGAATTATGCCACCACGGAGAAATCACAGTCGTTCCAGCAACGCACCACCACCACCTCCGCCACCACCACAGTTTGATCCCGCAATGTTCCACGCTGCCGTAACACCAGCTGTGGCAGCCGCAATGTCACACATCGATACAAATGGCGCTGGTGGTTCTGGAAGTGGAGCCACAAACTCTAATCAGGGAGACAGTCAGGGACGCGCAAAAGAATGTTCCTACAAGGATTTTACTAATGGCAAACCCAAATCCTTTGATGGAAGTTGGGGCGTCATCACTCTAATGCAATGGTTCGAGAAGACTGAATCAGTCTTCGAGATTTGTGCCTATCTGGAAGCTAACAAGGTCAAATTCGTAGCTTGTACTTTCACTGACCGAGCCCTTACCTGGTGGAACGGTCGCGTAAAGTCGTTAACTCTGCCAGTGGCGAATGCAATGGGCTGGGAGGATTTGAAGGCCTTAATGCTGACCGAGTACTGCCCGAGGGGCGAGATTCAGAAACTAGAACAGGAACTCTAGGGCCTCAACATGATCGGCTCTGACATCGCATCTTAAACTGCCAGATTCATCGATCTGGCTATACTATGTCCCCGGTTGGTCACCCCGGAAAGTAAGAAGGTGGAGAAATACATCTGGGGACTAGCCCCCCAGATTCAAGGGAGCGTGTTGGCCTCAAGACCAACTACCTTTGACAGTGCCAAGGAGCTGGCGCAACAACTCATTGACCAAAAAGCCAGCCATGGCACTGTGGCGACCACCTCCGATCAAGCCAAAGGGGGAAACAACAAAAGAAAGTTCTGGAACAACAAGAAGAGCCAGCCGGCCCAGGATCCAGCCAAGAAACAACAAATAGTGGCGGTTCGCGCTGCCACTACCCCCACCGCTCCAACACCACTAAGGCAGTATGCTGGGAACCTCCCTAAATGTAACAAGTGTAACTTCCACCATACCGGACCTTACCAAGAGATGCACTACCGCAACTGCAACAAGAAAGGGCACACCGCTCGTTTCTGCAAGTTGCCAACCCAACAAACCACCTCGACCGCCAACGTCGGGGCAAGCCAAGCCTGCTACGGCTGTGGGGAGACCGAACACTTCAAAAGAGATTGCCCAAAGGCAAGGAACACAAATCCAGGCGGTGCCGGAAGGGTCTTGGCCTTAGGGCAAGGGGAAGCTATGGAAGATCCCATGGTGGTTACCAATACGTTTCTCCTCAATAACTCATATGCATGCATATTATTCGATAGTGGAGCGGAGAGGAGTTTTGTTAGCCACCAATTCAAACAATTACTAAAACAAAATCCCCAATAATTAAAAGATGCATACGTCGTAGAAATGGCAAATGCGGAGGTAGAGAGCACTAACAATATATACACAGGGTGTACCCTCACTCTAGATAACCATTCATTCAAAATCGACCTAATGCCTGTCAAAATAAAAAGCTTTGATATCATCGTTGGCATGGATTGGTTAAGTTCAAATCATGCTGACATTTTGTGTTATAAAGGGGCCGTTCGCCTTAATCGGCCAAGTGGCGTAACGCTCGTCATTTATGGCGACAAACCTAGTACAAACCTACAAATCATCTCTTGCGCCAAAGCCCAAAAGTATCTCCGCAAGTAATACCACGCCTTCTTAGCCCATGTAGTAGATAAGAAACAAGAGGTGAAGAACATCAAGGACATTCCGGAGGTCTGTAATTTCCCTAACGTATTCCCAGAAGACCTTCCCGGAGTTCCACCCGCACGACAAGTCGAATTCCGAATCGACCTAATTCCTGGAGCTACCCACATAGCCAAAGCGCCCTACCGCCTAGCGCCAGCCGAGATGCAAGAACTATCCAGCCAACTAAACGGACTGCTAAGCAAAGGGTTCATCAGAACAAGCTTCTCGCCTTGGGGAGCACCAGTTCTGTTTGTGAAAAAGAAGGATGGATCGTTCCGCATGTGCATCGACTACCGTGAGCTAAATAAGCTTACCATCAAAAACCGATACCCTCTACCCCGAATCGACGACCTATTTAACCAAATCCAAGGAGCATATTACTTCTCAAAGATCGATCTGAGGTCGGGATACCATCAACTATGGGTCCAGGAGGAGGATGTTCCTAAAACGGCGTTCAGGACTCGGTACGGTCACTACGAGTTTGTAGTGATGCCCTTCGGGTTAACAAACGCACCCGCGGTGTTCATGGATCTAATGAACCGGGTGTGTCGGCCTTACCTAGACAAGTTCGTGATTGTATTCATAGACGACATTCTGGTCTATTCAAGGAGTGAGGAAGAGCATAGCCAACATCTACGATAGGTATTGGAGACACTAAGGGCAGAGAAATTATATGCAAAATTTTCGAAGTGCGAATTTTGGATCCGAGAAGTAGACTTCCTCGGTCATGTGGTTAGCGAGAAAGGGATACACGTGGATCCCTCCAAAATCAAGGCAATCGAAAAACTGGTCAGCACCAAGGACGCCTACAGAAATCCGTCAATTCTTAGGCCTCGCTGGCTACTACCGGAGGTTCATACAAAACTTCTCCAAGATTGCCAAACCACTTACCATCCTGACTCAGAAGGGTGTAACTTTCAACTAGGGAGAGAAGCAAGAAGCCGCTTTCCAAACACTAAAGCAGGCCCTGTGCAGTGCCCCGATTTTATCCCTACCAGAAGGAACTGAAGACTTTGTGGTCTACTGAGACGTGTCAAACCAGGGTCTTGGATGTGTGTTAATGCAACGAGGAAAGGTCATTGCCTACGCATCGAGGCACTTAAAAATGCATGAGGTCAACTACGCCACACATGACCTCGAATTGGGTGCAGTAGTATTCGCCCTAAAGATCTGGAGGCACTACCTTTACGGAACAAAGTGTACTATCTTTACCGATCACAAAAGCCTTCAGCACATCCTCAATCAAAAAGAGCTCAACATGAGGCAGAGACGATGAGTAGAACTACTGCATGATTATGAGTGTGAGATTCGTTATCACCCAGGTAAGGCCAACATAATAGCTGGCGCCTTAAGTCGAAAGGAATGCTCGGGTCGCCGAGTAAAGTCATTAACCATGACAATCCATTCGCACCTGTCCACACAAATCAAAGAGGCCCAGATGGAAGCTTTGAAACCTGAGAATGTGACAGGTGAGGCATTAAGAGGAATGGATAAGAATCTAGAAGTCAAGGACGATGGAGCTCGTTATCTCATGAACCGAATTTGGACACCGAAGTTCGGTGGGTTCAGGGACGTCGTCATGAACGAAGCACACAAAACTCGATACTCCGTACATCCCGGTTCAGACAAGATGTACCTGGACCTAATGAAACTCTACTGGTGGCCGAACATGAAAGCCGAAATCGCTACCTACGTGAGCAAGTGTCTGACTTGCGCCAAAGTAAAGGTAGAGTACCAAAAGCCTTCGGGTCTACTACAACAACCAGTGATACTCGAATGGAAGTGGGAGCGAATAACCATGGACTTCATAACCAAGTTACCCAAGATGATGGGTGGTCTTGATACCATTTGGGTAATCGTTGATAGATTGAACAAATCCGCGCACTTCCTGCCAATAAAGGAGACGGACAAGATGGAGAAATTTATTAGGACGTACATTAAAGCGATTATACGACTACATGGTGTGCCGATATCCATTATCTCTGACAGAGATAGTAGATTCACTTCACAGTTCTGGCAGTCCCTACAGAAATCTCTAGGGACCAGGCTAGATGTGAGTACAACCTACCACCCACAAACCGACGGACAGAGCGAAAGAACTATTAAAACCTGGTAATATATTCTAAGATCTTGTGTTATTGACTTTGGTAGAGCGTGGGATACCCACTTACCACTCATTGAATTCTCGTACAACAATAACTGTCATACTAGCATCAAGGTCGCGCCATTCGAAGCTCTCTATGGCCGCAAGTGCAGATCACCACTGTGCTGGGCTGAAGTGGGAGATACACAACTAGCAAAAGGGCAAGTCCCTAACAGCACCCTCACTGGCCTTGAAATCATAAGGGAGACTACGGAAAAGATCGTACAAATTCAAGAAAGACTGAAAGCATCTCGAGATCGACAAAAGAGCTACGCAGATAAGCGACGCAAACCCTTGGAATTCCAGGTTGGGGACCGGGTACTACTGAAGGTCTCACCATGGAAAGGAATGAGACGTTTTGGTAAACGTGGGAAACTAAATCCAAGGTACATCGGGCCATTCGAAATCCTTGCCAGGATTGGCCCAGTGACATACAAACTTCGACTACCCCAAGAACTTAATAACGTACACCCGACCTTCCACGTGTCAAACTTAAAGAAGTGTCTGTCCGACGAGATTCTTGTAATACCACTCGATGAAATCGAGGTCAACGAGAGTCTCCACTTCGTAGAAGAACTGGTTGAAATCATGGATCGAGAGATCAAGAGAACGAAACAGAGTCGCATCCCTATTGTGAAGGTCCGTTGGAACGCTAAACGAGGACCCGAGTTCACCTAGGAACGCGAAGATCAGATGAAACAAAAATACCCACATCTCTTCCCCGATGCCTGAAGTCCTAGTCGAAACGCTAATTTCGGGACAAAATTCCCTCTAACGGGGGATGATGTGACAACCGTCAATTTCTGGTCAAGTCAAAGTCAAATAAAGTCAACAAGTCAAACCGATCAACTCAAGTAACCCTTGTATATTAGGGTTTACATTATGTTTACTATTGTACAACTCACTATCTCAATGCAAAGTATCACTTAGAGTTCTCACGTGTTCGGAAAATCTAAACCCTAATCAGGGTAAGTGATGTAACTACTCGATAAAATACTATTACATACCCTTCGGGGGCGTATAACACTCATAACGAGGCATAACGGGATTTACAGACCTTGCAATAAGAGGCAAAATGTCACACCCCGGCCGTCGACGGAAACACCGGGCAGTGTAACGTCATTTCTTGTATCATAGTTATCAACTTCCTGAAAACACATGCATTTTAAAAATACGTCAACATAAAGTTGGTGAGTTCACAGGTTTTGACTCCATATAAAAATAATACTTTTTCTGAGTTCAAAAGTTTAGTTTTGAAAGTATCATTTTGACTCTCAAACATTTAGTATATATGTCCTAGGTATAATGGTTTACTTACCAAATAAGTATATACCTATAAGTCTTATATATATTATATATAAATGTTTGTAATTCCATACAAACTAAGTTGCTACGTATAAATCTTATTTCAATTCTATACGAGTAAAACCGCTACGTATAAATCTATTTCAATTCTATACGAGTAAGTAGAATAGGTATAGTGGTCTACTTAATATACAAGTAATATACCTACCCAATTTTTATACTTAGAGTATAAGTCCTTGGGAAACTTATACTTAACATTTATACTTGTATATCGACAAAGTATAATGCTTCTAAAATTTGCTACCATGAGCCTGTAACCACTGCTTTGACATAATACCTCTGATAAAACACACTCATGATTTCCATGAGAAACAACACACTCATGATTTCCATGAGAAACAACACCGCACGCTTCATCGACGCCGGAACAATAACAAGTAAAAGGATAGTTCGTCACTCGCTTATGGTTGACTGTAGCTAACAATCACAAGTGGGGTTGTCAACCCGTATACTAATTATACACGACTTCCTCGCTCACACAGGATTAACAGTTACAGTTCAGAGGATTTCCGCTAAGATCCCCAATCTTAGTTGATGAATACAATTACTCATGTAGACTCCGACGACTTCCTATACCTCTAACAACAAAAGCATATTCATGTCTAAACCCCTAAGTTATTAGACTATGCCTTTAAACATTACTCCTAAGTTCATATTACTTTAGGCAGTACAACAGCTATAACTTGAGGAAAAATCAGGTTTTATATTAACATTAAACCAACAATAACAATATATAACATACCAAGTTTTATCTTGTCATAAAACTAACAATAACAACATATAGCATACCAAGTTTTATCTTGACATAAGACCAATAATAGCAACATACTTTTTAACATATAGAACTCCCGAATATAACTTCGAAACTATATCGCACACAACATATATATAGAATCCTAAGTATAACTCAAGATCTACATTAATACAAGAACACGCTAACAAGTTGATAATAGTTGTATATATTCAAAATATTATATTTAGAACAACTATATACCGGTTAATATAACTATCTACGTTGATATTAATATACTATCATATAGACATAATAGTAACGTATATACAATATTTAGAATGCGTTTTCCTCCAAAAATATTAGAAAGTGGGGCCGTGAAACTCACTTTAATATCGCGCTTTCATAGAATCTAACTGAAAACAGTCAGCGGTTCGCGATCGTCGGGCTCGGGAAGCGAAACGGCTCCAGCAAACGAGAGAGAGAGAAGAGATTTTAGGTGTACTAAGCCTTGGGGTCGAAATGGCTATTTATAGGCTGATTTTTGACCCTCACGACGTGAGAATGATAGGTTCACGTCGTGAGTTATGGCAAGAGTCATCCCGTAGCCTTAACGCATGTTTTCGAGCCTCGAATAGTGTCCTGCAGCGTCCTCACGTCGTGAGAAAACCTTGATCACGTCGTGAGCTTTTGGGTTATCGTTCCGTAGACTTCTAGCTTTGAAATGTGGCATTTTGACTCCTCACGTCGTGAGTTTGTATGCTCACGTCGTGAGTCCAGTCAGATTAGGGTTTTTGACAGCTGTATCTTCGGAAGGTCGTAACTTTTGCATACGAACTTCGTTGTTGACGTTCTTTATATCCACGCGTAGGTATTGACGAGAACTCAAATCTCTTTTAGACTCCAATAGCTAATTATAATTCTATTTTAAATTTCTCTTATTATAGAGATTTATAGTGTTCGGTTTATCATAACTTCTTCACGCGAAGTCAGATTTAGACGTTCTCTATATTTTTGGAATCGTATGGACGTATACTTTGAGTTGTATCAAAAAGTTCATACTTGTATTAGAATTTATCACGAATTACATAGTAAGTTTTTCAATTTATTAGTTTAACAAAATCACATTACATGATTGGCATAATCACATGTGATTGTTATTGACCTATTTTGACTGGTGTTACACAAAACACTAACAAAGGTTGCAAACAAAGTCTCTCTCAATCTCTCTCGCTCTATCTCTCTTTCTCTCTCTCCCAAATCTCTCTCAAAACCTCTTTCAACTTTTTATAATCACCCGGGGCATCCCGACCCTTAACATAGTCAAAAACCACTTGAAACGGGAAGTTTATTGGTAAACCAACCATATAGGGACGAAGTCCCTCTTTAGGACCGAAGCCCCATAAGACCGCATCCTTTAGGACCGAAACTCCCTAAGACCGAAACCTCTTCAGAACCGAACTCCTCAAGAACTGAAGCCACCTTCGGTTCGGCCCCCAGCACTTCGGTTCAACTCCATGCAGTCTCGTTTCGGATCCATGCACTTTCGGGTCATCTCGCCTCGGTTCGGGTCAAACCATTTCGGACCGAACCACCCTTTGGTTCTCAACCCTTCTTGGACCGAACCTTCGGTTCTGACCCCCAAAACTTTGCAAGTTCGCATCTCCTTCCCGGTTTTCTACCACTTTCGCTTCTTAAGCTCGTTTTTGATGATTTTGACGGGGAATTTTCACCCAAACCCATATTTTAACATATTAAATCCCATAAATCCATATTTTAATCATATTTTGGGGAAATATTTAACTATGGATAATATATTTCGTACAAGATATTGTCTATGAGTGTTGACCTTTCCAAGAAGCTATGACACCAACCACTCCCATACCCACCCTATGACAACTTTATGTCACTATTCCCATTGTACCTAGTCAAATCAAGATCTTTTCCCCAAACACTCCATCATATTTCCCTATCCTAAATCCACTCATTAGATCTTCAGCCTTCACCTATAAAACCCCACTCATATCCTCCAAAAGAACACTTTTTCTCCCTCCCATTTTCTCTCTGGAACTAGAAGATCTCCAAGAAGTTCTCAACTTTTACTTCACTCTTGGATCTTCAAATCCTCAAGCATCCTCTAAGTGTTCTTGACTTGGAAACCTCTTTTCTTCCACAATCCATCTCATAAAATCACTCAAGGAGAGTTCATACCCCTACATTTTCATGTTTTTCTTCAAGTTTTAGGGGGGAATACAAGTTAAATCACCTTAACATAACTTCAACTCATACTTCAGCTCTTCACAGAGAAGTTGAGTTCTATTCACGGACTGTTGTGACCATCTTAAACATAATATTTTTCAAAACTGTTTAATATGAAAATAGTTCAGGTTTATACCTTTCAAATGACTACTTTCACATCTTCACATGATATTTCTAAAATTTATGGCGATTTTTACAAAACTGCCTATCATTTCAGAAACATTTTCAGACCAGTCTGTGAATATGGACCTTTTCACACAAGTTAGAGGTTACTAAAAATCATAATAAAAATTATGAACAAACTAGACACATTTTCTAAACTCTCAGAGTTTACGGATTATGATTTAGACTTTCATTGATTTTTCTATAATTTTTCTAAGAACATGAACAGAAAAGTTAAAATTAGAAAAATTGTTAATACTTTCATTTACACCTTGTAACTTGCTGAGCAAGGTGTGTGCTATTATGTAAATACATGTTGTGTATATTTCATATAATTTATTTTAGTAAGAAGGTGTACTTCACATACAAAAGGATTACTACCACTACAAAACATTTTGATAAACTATAATAGATATAGTTTATGGTTCATTTACACTATAAACACACTATGAACGATTTTCATTTACATTACAAAAAGGGACTTTCATTTCACTTCACGTAAATCTGTTAATGAATAAATTTGTGAGACATTCGCTTCACACTACTTATAAAGTAGTGCATTTAAGTCCTGTATTGTAACCAGAGTCTCTTGTAGGGAGAGCGTGATAGTTGTGTATAGATCTATATTGGGATTGACAATCCCGCACCCAAGCTGCTTGCAACAGCATCGACCGGCAGGCCAGGGGTGACAAATGTCATAACATTTCCGACGCCTGAAGAACGTCGTCACAGGCCAACTAGGTCATAGTATGGTTATAATAACTCACATGGGGTATTAACAAACATAAGATTTACAGGGATTTCTTTCATTTAAATGAGTTTATGTCGATTTAAACTTGCATGAATTACTAAAAGTATGGAAAATACTTGTACACTTTGGTCTTCGGGTTTTTAAGACTACACTCGCTTTTAAGATGAAAATATTGGATTTTCTTGAACAAACACTACTCTTACAAAGAAAGGATTTCAACATTTCATTCAAAAGCTTATGAACTCACCAAATTAAATGTTGACACTCTTTCAAAACGACTTGTATTCTCAGGAAATCAGTGAAACAGGTAATCAACAGCTTTTGAGGATGGAACGCTAAGGCGTCAAACATTTCATTTTGTCACCATAATGTAATTGATTTTGAAACATGTAAACTCATACTATGATGTAACTTTCTCAATTATATTTATGGTGGTTGTATTTGCTTTGGTCACTATTTCCTCCATCCTTGGTTTGGGGGTGTGACACTCATCAAATATGGAGTAGGAAATGTTTTCTTATTCTTGCACATTTGAAATCGGTAAGTTGTGATGTCTTGAATAAGACAAAGACCAACTAAGACCAATTGTGTGTAGTGTTTTGTCTTGATAAGAACCCGCACTAACTCTTGAATATTTGTTTGTCAAGGAGTGTTTATTGACAAGAGAATCTTATATGTCAAGAGGTTAGTGGGAGTCTTAATGATCTTGAAAGGTTTCAAGAGTTAATCAAGAGTAAACCTATTGTTTATCACTAGCACACGACTGGAGGTTCGTAACCTATCGTGTTGACATATTCTTGTTTCTGTGCCATTCCAGTTAAGTTAGCTATGCATGTGAGTTCTATGAGTTCTCATTTGACTGCATATAGGGAAAACCACCTTGATCAATGAAAGTACATTGATCTGTATAGGTGAAGTTGCTGAACAACTTGGAAGCAATGGTGGGCACTTGTGCTACCAAGTGGCAAGAAATTAAGAATAAGCAAGTTCAGTCCATATGAGTTGGGATTTGTCGCAAACATTGTCTTATGATTATGGTTATGACAAATTCACATGGATAGGAACAAATACACCATAAAATCTAAGTGACAAGGTTTCTCTCCATTCATAAAAATGATTGTGAGGAAACGCTTTCGCTAGGAAGTTATTAAGGAGACAACGATTGTGAAAATTGCATTCTCAAATTCGATTATGGTTACGACATCCCTCTTCATAGTTCAAGTTGTGAGATTTGGCAATTAGTCTGAACATTTGGGACTTATTACTATAAGTTCTAGAATTGTTTAGACACACATATGAGTTATCTAAGGAAATGTGTATGAGTTTGAGAAGCTTAGATAAAGTCTTATCAAAGCATCTCGTATCAGAAATATGAACTATGGTAAGAAAGTCAATACGTATTGATTTCTAGAAGTCCAGCTGTCTTCTGAATACATGTCAAAGCTAGTGGGAGCATAAGTGTTATGCTGATAAGGAAATAATTATCATGTTAGTGGGAGCATGATTATTATGTTAAGTATTGCGAGTTAGAAATATTAATTATAGAAAACAAAAGTTTCAATTCGCAAAGTTGAAGAGGTCGAAAAGTTGTTTTGCTATAATTAAGGGAGAGAAATTTATACTTCATTTCAAATCTAAAAGCTTAGATCGAGAAATTTTAATCAAATTTAGTCAAAAGAAATATATAAATGTTATGTTGAAAAGATTCAACATAAGGGAATTCTATATATGGCAATATTATGGATAGAGACTGGTAAAGTATCACGTTTCCATTGCGTATCGTATCCCATACGCTTCGGGTATAAGATCGATTGCATATGCTGTAATATTCAATCGTTCTGATTTTCCAAATGCCTAGGGCATTAAGAGGGAAAAAGGACCAGATCTGGATATGACTAAAATCATTAAACAACTGTCAAATACAATCTAAGGTTCGCCAATGATTGGTCCTTATGGGCAGTTGGAAGTATAGTAATGGATGGACCATATTGACATTATTATGAATAGATAGGATTCTATTAAGAATGAGTTGTCATATGGCAAATATGGAAATGTTTCCATAATGGGAGCTGGATATTAAGAATCTATGTGTAGGTTAGAAACTTTTATGCAAGAAGGATGTTCAAAGGATTGTACTTTGAATGTGAGACTTCATGTCTGTGGAATTATCTTGAAGCAATCTCCAATAGAGCGCTTTGTAATTTCATTAGCAAAGTCTTGGTGACTTTGGTGCTATGACATTACGAAAGGATCATTGTTTAAAATGTTAGAATCTAACATATTCTAATAGTGGAAAGAATTTGGTATTCTTACACTTGTGATAAGGATTGGGAATTGTGAAATGAGTGTCATTGGAAATGTTTTCAATTGATCTATTTCACAAAAGTAAGGACCATAGGTAAACATTGTGTGCATGCTTGGAGCATGGGATAACTGTTGTTTTCATTCAAGTAGTAAGTTGATTATCCAAAACATTATACAATGAATAATGTGTAATTAATATTGTGACACCCCGAAATTTCTATCTTGTAAAGCCAATCAATTCAATCAAAAGTCAGACTTGTTTCTGTTAACCTTTAGCTTTGTTAAAGGGCTGTTTGAGAGTTCTAAGCCTAGTACACTCAAGGATTGTGTGTTAGGAAGTATTAACTTGAGATCATTGAGTTGAAATTGAGTTGGAAACACCTTCACAAGGAGTTCACGGCCGCAAACTAGGGTTCACGGCCGTGAACCCATGTTGGCCGTGAACCCCTCTTCATATACATTGTGTTCCTTCATTTCTTCTTCATTTCTCACATCTTCAAGTCAAGAAATCTCAAAACTCTCTCAAGTATCATCAAGAACACTCTCCTTTCTCTTCAAAATCGTAAGTGTTTCTTCCATATTTACTTGATATCCTTCTTATTCAAGAGAAGCTCTTTGATTTCATCCATGAATTCAACACTTTTGGTTTAGATCTTCAAATCATCATCTTTTCACCAAGAACACACACTTGTTCTTGGGCCGTGAACACCCAAAGAAGCTTCCAAATTGTAAGTAGCTCATTCATCATCTAGTTATCTATTACAAACACTTGATTCCAACCATGAAACAAACACTTATATGGATGATCTTCAAGAGTTCACGGCCGTAAACCCTTCATTGGGCCGTGAACCCTTCACAAGATCATGGTGGCCGTGAACCCTTCAACCCATGGCCGTAAAACCTTCATAGGATCAAGTCTTGGCCGTAAACACTTCATGTGTGGCCGTAAACTCTTCTATGGCCGTAAACACTTATAGTGTGGCCGTGAACACCCTTTCACTCAATCATATGTGATTGTAACACTTCATTTCAAGTGCTTCCTATCACCTAAGGTTGTTCCCTTATATGATTAGTTGTTATATACACTAATTATATACATATATGTGCCATTATATGCTTAATAGGATCCGATTATGCTCGAGACTTCACTTGGCATACTTAGCATCCTATATCGATCTTAAATTCGAATCACTCACTACAGGTGAGTTCTGTTGGATTAGGTGTATAAGCCCATAACTATAATTGGTATGTACTTGAATTGATAGCAGCACAGTCCTTTTGGGTTGCCCTCAACCTAGCAACTGGACAAGGAAATTATGAAAGGAGAGATATTAATTTATAAGATTAATAAATTAATATATATATATATATATAATTGATTTATTAATATGTTAATGGATTAATATATTAATTAGAAATCATTATGTTTAATTAATTGTTAGCCAGAAATTAATCAGAATTGATTTTGGGGTTAAAAGAATTAATTATAAAGTGCAGGGACTAGTTTGCAATTAACTGATAGTTGAATGGAAGGATCCATAACTCCCTTGGAAGGGGGTGGACGAAAACCCTAGGGGAAACCCTAGAGAATTCGTCCAAGGGGTCCAAGATAAGGCCTTGGATCTTGCTTAGGCCCTAAGCAAGGGATAACTAGGGTTTTCCCTAAACCCTAGATCCCTCAGCTATTTAAGGAGCCTCCTGGCTCACATTTGAGGTACTGATTCTTTGGAAGAATACCTTGGCCGAAATTGCATACTCCCTCTCCTCTCTCTTCTTCTACTTCCCTTCTTGCTAGTCATTGGGTGTGATTCCATTACAGGCATTACATTTGTGGTGCTAGGCTTCCAAGAAGATCAAGATCAAGATCAAGAGGATTATCAATTGTTTGCTATAACAATTGAAAGGTATGTAAACCCTAAACCCTAGTTTGTTAATTTCGAAATTAGCCTCTCTCCTCTAGGGTTCTTGTTTTGCAATTCAAAGTTATATGTTCAATAGTTAAAACATAGATCCAAAGTAGGTTGCATGTGAACTTAGGAATTGTTTTCTAGTTTATTTGTTGTACCTAAAACCCATCAAGTTCATACCTCTAAACTTATCTTTTAATGATTTTAAATGCTTTTATTGGGGGGGGGGGGAATACAAGTAGAAAACAATACAGTTATAGTATCAATCACATGTGATTTAGTACTATCAACCAAAAGGATTTCTTAGAATTCAAAACTGTGATCTTTGCTTTACTTCCTGTTCCTTGTTTGGTTGTGGACTTAGAGTTAAGGTCACTTATTCGAAGGTCTATTCTATTTTGGTTACATATGATTGGTATGCACTACGTAAGTACTGAAGTAACTGGTAAGGATCATCCTATAATTATCTTAAGTAATACGTCTATTAACTATTTCTTTTACCCCTATTCTCGCATAGATAACATGGCTGGATTCCATCTCCTCGGCGACCCGTACTTTCCCAACCAAGGAAATGGTGGATGGCTCGATGCAGAGCCATAAGAGATTCATGAAATTCCCTTAGATGACGATTTTGCAGAAAATTTCCCAGAGGATTCTGACTCCGAGCCAGAAGTCAATGATTTACCACTAGTGGCTCCAATCCTAAATCCTAACCCTCGTCCATCTTTTCAAGGCCCGACGCCTTTGTGGGCTGAGAACTTGGGTAGGTGGAGCCGTGAGCAGGGTCAACCCTTACCCTACAACAGAGACCGAAGCTTCTACAACCCAAGTGAGGGAGGATCCGCAGACAGAATTCTTCCCATCTTGGTTCACCGAGTGGCTCGCATTGTTGAACTAGGAATGACAACCATTCAACAAACCGTGGAGCTCGATGCGGACACAAACGCCAATACAGATCGTATTCGCAATCTCGAAGTTGCTCATGGGAGAGCTATGAGAGAAAATGAGGCTCTGCAACAAGAGCTAGCTGCAACTCGAGCTGAAGTCATAGAGCTCCGAGCACGCCAGACAATGTATGAAAGACACCTTCTTGATGTGGAGCGTCAGCTGGCCGAATTAAGGGTTTATCCGAGGGGTGCCCGTCGCCAGTAGGAGATGCTCTACTCATCCTTTCTTTTGGTTTAAGGAATAGTCTTCTTATCTATGCTCTAAGTAGCACTTTTCCCTATAGATATTCCTGTTCTGCAAGTACTGTTTCACTAGGTCTTTATGCTGTCAAAATTTTCTCAATTCTGGTTTGATGTAAGACCTACTTCAAGGTCATTTTTTCGAACTTGTTACATCTTTAATGCCAATGTTATTGACAGCCATCTAATCTCTTGGGAAATTATTTATCCAAATGCTTTCATCCTTCTATTGATAAGATCTCCATTACAATCATACTCTCATCTGTTTGTTGGGCTATGGTGATTTAGTCCATGGATCACTCTCATATTTCTCACTATTGAATGCTTACCAATATCTTCATCTTTGTAAACTTTTAGTTGAAAGATGCCTCCACGTCGATCTCCGAGAAATAATCCTCCGATAACTCCAACTCAACCACCACCTCCTCCACAATACGATCCTGCAGCTCTCCAAGCTGTAGTGGTTGCGGCTGTTACGGCAGCCTTACTCAATTCAGTGCTAGTGGTACTAGCGGGAGTGGAACTGCTGTGAATTCTACTCAAGGTGAAGCTCTCGTACGCTATAGAGAGTGTTCGTATAAAGACTTCACCAACTGCAAACCCAGAACCTTCAATGGCAGCGGTGGGATCATTGCTCTGTCGCAATGGTTCGAAAAGATAGAGTCGGTCTTCGAGATCTGCTCCTGTCCGGAAGGAAGCAAAGTAAAACTTGCTGCCTGCACCTTCGCGGACAGAGCCCTGACATGGTGGAACAGCCATGTCAAGTCACTTACATTGATAGTGGCTAATGCAATGGGCTGGGAAGCTTTGAAAGAGCTCATGATTGAAGAATACTGCCCGAGGGGAGAAGTTTAGAAACTTGAACAAGAACTCTGGAGCCTAACCATGAAGGGATCCGACATATTGGCCTACACCGCCAGGTTCAGCGATATGGTGGCTCTATGTCCGGGAATGGTCCCTACTGAGGGAAAGAAGGTCGAGAGGTACATTTGGGGGCTGGTGCCTCCATTCCAGGGGAATGTCTTAGCTTTAAACCCCACTACCTTCGACAGTGCCAAACGACTGGCACAGCGGCTCATCGATCACGGAGTCCGCACACTGACAACGACAACAACCCTTGCCATCCAAGAACCATCAAAAGCCGCTGACAACAAGCGGAAGTTTTGGGACAAAAAGAAAGGCAACATGGCGCAGAACTCTGCCAAGAAGCAGCAAGTCGTGGCTGTTCATGCCGCGATAGCACCTACTGCCACTACGCCAGTGAAGCAGTATGCGAGAAGCTTGCCCAAGTGCAACAAGTGTGGCTTCCACCACAACGGACCCTATCGGGAAATGCAGTGCGCTAACTGCAACAGGAAGGGGCACACTGCCTGTTTATGCAAATCTCCGGCTAGGCCAATCACCCAGATCCCCGGCGTTGGTGTGGGCCAGGCTTGCTCCGGATGTGGCGAGGTGGGTCACTACAAAAGGAACTGCCCGAAGGCAGGAAACGTTGGCGGAGTGGGAAGGGTTTTGGCTATAGGCGACGAGGAAGCAATAGCAGACCCTACAGTGGTCACTGGTACGTTTCCCCTCGATAACTCTTATGCATGTATACTGTTTGATAGTGGAGCGGAGAAGAGTTTCATGAACCAGAAATTTGCACACTTACTTAAACAAAAACCACGTGCACTGAAGGAACCGTTCACTGTAGAAATGGCTAATGGAAAAACTAAGAGCACTAGCTGTATATACATAGGTTGTACTCGATCTCTAGATAGCCATTCATTTCCAATCGACCTCATGCCTGTCTCAATTAAAAGTTTCGACGTCATTATCGGCATGGATTGGTTGAGTATTCATCGTGCTGACATCATGTGTTATGAAAAGGTCGTTCGTCTTAATCTACCGTCTAACGAAACCTTAGTTATCTATGACGACAAACCCGGCACGAACCTTTGTATCATCTCTAGTATACAAGCTCAGAAGTACTTACGAAAGGAATGTCATGCATTCCTTGCTCATGTAGTCGATATGAGCCAAGAGACGAAAGACATAAAGAACATCCCAGAAGTACGTGACTTTCCCGACATCTTTACAGAAGAACTACCAGGATTACCACCACAACGTCAAGTCGAGTTCAGAATCGACTTAGTTCCATGGGCTACTCCAGTAGCCAAATCGCCCTAACGTCTAGCACCAGCTGAGATGCAGGAGCTATCTGGTCAACTTAACGAACTGCTCAGCAAGGGCTTTATCAGACCAAGCTTCTCACCCTGGGGAGCCCCGGTCTTGTTCGTGAAGAAGAAAGACAGATCGTTCCGTATGTGCATCGACTACAGAGAACTAAACAAGCTTACTGTCAAAAACAGATACCCTCTACTTCACATAGACGACTTGTTCGACCAATTGCAAGGGGCAAATTACTTTTCAAAGATTGATCTGAGATCCGGGTATCACCAGTTACGAGTGTTAGAGGAAGATGTTCCCAAGATAGCTTTCCGAACTTGTTATAGACACTACGAGTTTGTAGTGATGTCATTCGGATTAACCAATGCGCCCGCAGTATTCATGGACTTAATGAATAGGGTGTGCCGTCCTTACTTGGATCAGTTCGTCATTGTATTCATCGATGACATACTCATCTACTCTCGAAGTAAGGAGGAGCATAGTCAACATCTACGTCAGGTCTTAGAAACACTACGATCAGAGAAACTTTATGCGAAGTTCTCTAAGTGCGAATTTTGGATTCGAAGAGTCGAATTCTTGGGTCACGTGGTTAGCAAAAAGGGAATTCACGTGGATCCTGCCAAAATAAAGGCCATTGAGAACTGGTCAGCTCCAAAGACGCCTACTGAAATTCGTCAATTTCTAGGTCTCGCTGGCTACTATCGCAGGTTTATTCAGAACTTCTCTAGGATCGCGAAACCGCTTACTACATTGACCCAGAAAGGCGTGGCCTTTGACTCGGAAGAGAAACAAGAAAAGGCGTTCCAAATGCTGAAGCGAGCCTTATGCAGCGCACCGATACTATCCTTCCCAGAAGGGATAGAAGACTTCGTGGTTTATTGCGATGCATCCAACCAAGGGCCCGGATGTGTTCTTATACAACGAGGAAAGGTCATCGCCTATGCCTTAAGACAGCTAAAGACACACGAAGTCAACTACACCACACATGATCTTGAGTTAGGAGCAGTAGTATTTGCTTTGAAGATCTGGAGACACTACCTGTATCGTACAAAAAACACTATCTTTACAGACCACAAGAGCCTTCAACATATATTCGACCAGAAGGAGCTCAATATGAAACAACGACGGTGGGTCGAGCTACTCAATGACTACGAATGCGAAATTCGTTATCATACGGGTAAAGCCAACGTAGTAGCTGACGCCCTAAGTCGGAAAGAATACTCTGGTCGTGGAGTCAAATCATTGACTATGAGTATCCATTCACATCTGTCCACACAAATTAAGGAGGCTCAGCTAGAAGCCTTGAAACCTGAAATGTGGCGGGTGAATCCCTGAGAGGGATGGATAAAAACTTGGAAGTCAAGGGTGGCGGAGCCTTGTATCTCAAGGATCGGATCTGGACACCGAGGCACGGTGGTTTCAGAGACTTGTTCATGACCGAAGCGCACAATACTCGATATCCTGTCCACCCAGGTTCAGATAAGATATATCTGGATCTCAAAAAGTTATACTGGTGGCCTAACATGAAAGCAGAGATTGCTTCCTTCGTGAGTAAGTGTCTTACTTGCGCCAAGGTTAAGGTCGAATACCAGAAACCCTCAGGTTTACTACAACAACCGGAGATACCGGAATGGAAGTGGGAGCGGATCACAATGGACTTCATAACTAATTTTCCCAAGACAACGGGTGGTTTCGATACCATTTGGGTGATCGTAGACATGTTAACAAAGCCCACACACTTCCTGCCTATCAAAGAAACTGACAAGATGGAGAAACTAACGAGAACCTACATTAGGGAGATTGTATGATTGCATGGTGTTCCCATATCCATTATCTCTGATAGAGATAGTAGATTCACTTCAAGATTCTGGCAGTCGCTACAAAGTTCCCTAGGAACTAGGCTGGACATGAGTACAACCTACCACCCGCAAACCGACGGACAAAGTGAGAGGACTATTCAAACTCTGGAAGATATGTTGCGACCCTGTGTGATAGACTTTAGAAAGGCATGGGATACTCATTTACCCCTTGTCGAGTTATCCTACAATAACAGTTATCACATAAGCATAAAGGCTGCTCCATTTGAAGCCCTCTATGGCCGGAAGTGTAGACCCCCTCTGTGCTGGGCTAAAGTGGGTGAGACAGTTAGATAAAGGACGAGTTCCTAACAGCACTCTCACAGGTCCAGAAATCATTCGGGAAACGACAGAGAAGATTGTTCAAATTCGTGAATGATTGAAAGCCTCTAGAGACCGACAGAAAAGCTACGCTGACAAGAGAAGAAATCCTTTGGAATTCCAGGTTGGTGACCGTGTTCTATTGAAGGTCTCACTCTGGAAGGGCTTGATACGCTTCGAAAAGCGTGGGAAGCTAAATCCAAGATACGTAGGGCCTTTTGAGATTCTTGCAAGAATTGACACTGTAGCTTACAAACTCAAACAAACTCAAGAACTTAGTAACGTACACCCTACTTTCCACGTTTCGAACCTGAAAAAGTGTCTATCCAATGAGATTCTTGTTATCCCACTCGATGAAATCAAGATCAATGAGAGCCTCAACTTCGTGGAAGAGCCAGTAGAGATCATGGATCGTGAGGTCAAGCAAACGAAGCAAAGCCGTATCCCAATAGTGAAGGTTCACTGGAATGCCAAGCGGGGACCTGAATTCACTTGGGAGCGGGATGATCAAATGAAGCTTAAATATCCTCATCTTTTCCCTTAGTTATCTGTATTTGCTTAAACTCTAATTTCGGAATGAAATTCCCTTTAACGGGGGGATGATGTGACACCCCAAAATTTATATCTTGTAAAGCCAATTAATTCAATCAAAAGTCAGACTTGTTTCTGTTAACCTTTAGCTTTGTTAAGGGTCTGTTTGAGAGTTCTAAGCCCAGTACACTCAAGTATTGTGTGTTAGGAAGTATTAACTTGAGGCCATTGAGTTGCAATTGAGCCGGAAACACCTTCACAAGGAGTTCACGGCCGCAAACTAGGGTTCACGACCGTGAACCCGTGTTGGCCGTGAACCCCTCTTCATATACATTCGGTTCCTTAATTTCTTCTTCATTTCTCACATCTTCAAGTTAAGAACTCTCACAACTCTCTCAAGTATCATCAAGAACACTCTCCTTTCTCTTCAAAATCGTAAGTGTTTCTTCCATATTTACTTGATATCCTTCTTATTCAAGAGAAGCTCTTTGATTTCATCCATGAATTCAATACTTTTGGTTTAGATCTTCAAATCATCATCTTTTCACCAAGAACACCAAGAACACACACTTGTTCTTGGGCCGTGAACACCCTAAGAAGCTTCCAAATTGTAAGTAGCTCATTCAGCATCTAGTTATCCATTACAAACACTTGATCCCAACCATGAAACAAACACTTATATGCATGATATTCAAGAGTTCACGGCCGTAAACCCTTATTGGGCCGTGAACCCTTCACAAGATCATGGTGGCCGTGAACCCTTCAACCCATGGCCGTAATCCTTTCATAGGATCAAGTATTGGCCGTAAACACTTCATGTGTGGCCGTAAACTCTTCTATGGCCGTAAACACTAATAGTGTGGCCGTGAACACCCTTTCACTCAATCATATATGATTGTAACACTTCATTTCAAGTGTTTCCTAGCACCTAAGGTTGTTCCCTTACATGATTAGTTGTTATATACACTAATTATATACATACATGTGCCATTATATGCTTAATAGGATCCGTTTGTGCTCGAGACTTCACTTAGCATACTTAACATCCTATATCGATCTTACATTCGAATCACTCACTACAGGTGAGTTCATACCCCTAAACTTATCTTTTAATGATTTTAAATGCTTTTATGGGGGGGGGGGGGGAATACAGGTAGAAAACAATATAGTTATAGTATCAATCACATATGATTTAGTACTATTAAACAAAAGGATTTCTTAGACTTCAAAACTGTGTTATCAAACAAACTATTTCAAATCGTTTTCTAAACTGACATCAAGTCATCAATAACCTTTCAAATGGTTAAAACTCTTTTTATATGATAAAATCTTTATCGTTTACAAAACTCTTTTAAACATTGTCAAAATCATGTCTATATAGATACAAATATATAAATAAGGTTGAAAGGGCTTAGGACTGATAACTCGCTTTATTTCCTGTTCCTTGTTTGGTTGTGGACTTAGGGTATCAGTTGTTTGTCCGAGTGTCGTTTAAATCTTAGTTATATATTATGTATATGTATGTAGATATAAAAGTCCTTCCAATCAGTTCAATACCTTTGGATGGCAAAGGTGTACAAACATGATCAGTCATTCAAACAACAATACTAGTAAACTATAGTAGGTATAGTTTAGAGGATTACTACTTACTATTTCTAGAACATTGAAACTTACAAGAGTTAGTTCATATATAAGTCAGTTCAAACATACTATAACAAGAACAAAAATAACATACTATATAGTAGAATAGAAGGAACATACTATACACTAGAATAGAAGGAACATACTATACACCAGAACAGGAAAGAACATTCATACTAATTCAAGAACAAGATAACATTAATGTGAGCCACTATTTCATGGCATGACAATATACTACTGTGTCACGTTTTGTAACCAGAGTCTCCTGGAGGGAGAGCGTGAGTTTGTGTATAGATCTATACGGGATTGACCATCTTACACCTTGCTGCTAGCTACAGTGGGACCTGCAGGTCTACAGGTGACAAATGTCATACCATTTTGATGTCTTTGGAACGTCGTGTTTTATACTAGTCAATCAAGCATGGTTATAACCTCATCACATTTTACCTTAATTAAACAAGTTGGTTTTAAGGTAGTTAGTACATCAGTAGTTACTTTATACAATACTATTGTACATCCTTATTTTCCCATTACATTCATATAGTGATATTCTCACATAAAAGGTAATGTAAACTATTATTTGGTAATAATAGTCATATACTTGGGAAAACACACACTTTCACAAAAGAACAAACATACAAAACATTTGGGTCTTGGTAGAAGACTACTTTCCAATTTAGTAGAAAATATAGGATTTTCTAGGAAGTATACAAATATTTACATCAAACATTTACAAACTTTTCATCAAAATTATGCAAAAATTTGAAACTAAAATACTTATGAAGTCACCAGCTTAAATGCTGATCTACTCTTTCAAAATAACTTGTATTCTCAGGTCACCAGTAGACAGGTACACTGGACCAGGTTTTGAGAAGACGGAGTACATTCAAGACCCGTCTTTTATTTTGATATATATATTTTTGGTGTCTTACAAATACATTCAGAACACACTTGTATTAACTATATTATCAATGCAATGGATGATGTTGTTACTTGTTTTACTATTGTGCATTGTTATGATACTGAACATGACGTCCTCCGCCCCCGAACGTTTCCGCCATTCTGGTTTGGGGGTGTGACAAATATGGTGATTAAATAAAAGGTATTTTATTTATACTCAAAAGTTTTGGGGCCATATATGATTAGTATTATTCTTGTGTTTCACTTTACATATTTTGACTTCTCGAATAACTAGGTTATTCAAACATCCAAAGTCGATCATACGTTGGAAGTAGGTATTGAGGCAAGACTGTCATGAATCTGACTGTAGATTGTCTTAGTGTTTAGACATAGCAAAAGTCTGTTGCAGTGTTCATGAATGCTCCTGAAATAAGATTTGAGTATTGGATTAAACCCACGCTCATCTAATCGCTTCATGGATTTAATCACGAATGATTAGTGAGACGATAATATCTTATATTCTTGAAACGGGGAGATATGAGTTGCAGTTTACAAGTCGATTGGACATTGATAATACGTAAACGCACCAGTAACTTGGTGTTATAAAACGTATTGTTCTGTGTGATTTGATGAGTAAATAGAACAAGCGTATGAGTCGAAGTTTATCCGTTCCTTTTACCCTAATGGGATAAAAGCGATATATGTGGGCCCCTCGATGATTTAGTGATGACACCCTAAGCGCTTGGCCAAGTCTGGACTAATTTGATGTGTTCAATTGTAGTCTGTTGTCAGTCGTCATAAATCGGAAATCGGGAAACAACACATAGATAGAGAGAAATGAATCTTCAAAAATTTTGAGCGTGAAGTGCCATTAGATCCATTTTGGGAGGTATTCAAATTACTATTATCAACTAGAAGAATTTATGGTTGGCTTAATTGGACTACTACATTGAAGTATCCAGGCTCCGTTTAAAAAAAAACCAAGTGATAATATATCTATTTTATATAATAAAGGATTCCTATTTTTATTTGATTTGAAAGAAATCCTTTTTAGTAAGTAGAAGTTATTTCAAAAATCTTATGTTAATCAATCGAGTAATATGCATGAAGCCGTCAACTATTTTATGGAATGCTTGAATAAAAATAAAAGAAGGCATAAGAAAAAGTAGTGGTAATGGGAGCATTTGTACTATATGTGCAAATCAAAATCGGGCGAATCTTTACCCGAAGTAGAGCATAAACCTAAAAAGATTAAAGAGGCCCATTTAAGAAAAAGAAAATAACATCGTGATTTAGATTGAATCGCGATGAAGAATCCATCAAGGAGAAGTTAATTGGATAAGTTTAATGAATTCTTTTTTGATATTATACGTTAGTAAGGAACGGAAGACAAACTCGTGTTTAGTGAAAAATCTAAGAAAATCCTTTTTTATAAGTTAGAAGTAACTTGCTATGAAAAAATAAAAATTATTGGAATCTACACATTGATTTTATTTTAAACCGTATGCATCAAAAGACGCATGTACGGTTCTGAAGGGATTTGACCCTAATCAACCGACTTTATTGAGAAAGATTACTTATTTTTAGGTTAGGAGGTTGATAGCTAGACCTCGAATCAACTTATTGGTCTTATGATATATCTCAGTATCGATGATGATACCAAAGATCTGTATTTATTTATAGACTTTCCTGGAGGATGGGTAATACTGGGGTGGCTCTTTATGATACTATGCAATTTGAGCAACCAGATGTACATACAATATGCATGGGATCAGCCGCTTAAATGGGATCTTTTATCGTGGTCGGAGGAGAAATTACCAAACGTCTAGCATTCCCTCACGCTTGGCGCCAATCAGGCTTTTATTTGAGAGAAAAAAGAAGAATATGTTTTCGCCATATGAAATATGAATATTAAGTAATAATAACATGACACTTTGAATTCGATATAAGAAATTTTGTTTTCAAAACATTAGATACTGCACCCCCATTGATGATACAAACATATCATGATTGTGATTTACATGATGGATTCGGTGTCTAAGGTCATAACTAAATTTGTATAATTTTATGGAATAAAAGCAAAGTCTTTTTTGGGTTGCCCTCAATAACTAGAAAAATCTATAAATGAATTTTGGAGAATGGGGAAATGATTTTTAATTTATTATATGGTTAATAAGTTTATTAGAAATTCTTTAGAATTAATTTTAGATTAATTAAAATTAATTAAAGGTGCAAGGGTTGAATTGTAATTGTTCGATAATTGAGCAATGAAGGCAATTGTAGAACCTTCTTACGCATAGACGGTTTTTAAGGGATTCTAGAAGCCTCATGGTAGCTGATAAGGATAAGGCCTTGAATAGATTAAATCTGAATATTTAATTATTCAAATTAGGGTTTATCCTGGAGATCCACCAACTATAAATATGTAACATCCCAAAATTCAAGACCAAAAATTTCGTTTTTAATTAAGTTATTATAAAACCAACAGTATAAAAACATCCCTAATATCATCCCATGTCAAAACTCAAAGTGTCAATAATCAAAACATGATATCATAAAACAATATCAGAGTGTAATCCCAAAGATCTCATGTGCGGAAAACATAGTGTGATGCGCTGCGATCGCCGACTCCTTTCCTTTGAAAACGAAGTACCTGAAACCAAAACTGAAAACCGTAAGCACAAAGCTTAGTGAGTTCCCCCATCATACCACATACCATACACATAACATACTGTCAGGCATACCGGGGTGCCCGACCTACCCCTTGCCAGGCATATATGGATGCCCGAACTACCCTGCTGAGCATACCGGGGTGCTCAACCTACCCCACTGTCAGGTATACCGGGGTACCCGACCTACCCCATGTTAGGCATATCTGGGTGCCCAAACTACCCTCCGATATATCTCAATTGGTTACGGGGACTATTTCACCCCTACCACTACCACATAATAATCTATCATAAACATACTGTCAGTCATACCGGGGTGCCCGACCTACCCCTTTGGTCCTTACAAGAGTAACATGGGGACTATTCCCCCTACTACCACTATCACATAACATCATAGCATGCTAGTAAATAAAACATATCAGATACTGGAAAGCCTAGATAATTATCACAAAGACAATCATCTAACAAATAACTCCTACTAGTGGGCCGACATTGTGGTCGTAGACCCACTTCTATTGGAAGGCAACTCACTTCATAATACTGAAGTCCACTGCAAGAGGTCCTTAGCTGATGTCTTGGCAACTCCTCGAGGTATCATTATCCAAAACATCACCCAATTAGCAATTGGGTCTCCAACCATGATGCATAACCCACACCTGGGGTAAAATGACCATTTTACCCCTAGCCCAGAAAGATACATAATTAAGGACCAAATCTAAAACCAATCGAGTCCAAGACTCCAAAATCCATAAAGGCCCACTAATGGCGTGCTATTGGCCCAATTTTCCAAATTGGGCCCAAATCCTTACATGGGACAACCTTCTATAATCCATTTTGTACTTCATAACCTTTCAAGAATCAACCTTGGTCAAAGTCCACATCAAAGTCAACATTATGGTTAAAGTCAACATTATGGTTGACTCAACTCGCCGAGTTGGTCCATTAACTCGTCGAGTTCCATGAATCAGGAACCCTGAATAGCGATCCAACTCGCCGAGTTCTTCCTTAACTCGACGAATTCCTCTTTATAACAGAATCGGGACTTGTCGTTTGAACTCGTCGAGTCCTTCCTTGGACTCGTCGATTCCTCAACTCTTCAAAGCTCAAAACCATGGCCAACTCACTGAGTCATCTCCTAGACTCAACGAGTTTGCTCAGTGACAGAAAAGGTTGGGGGACCACGACACAACTCGTCGAGTCATATAAACAACTCGTCGAGTCCCCCTTGTCTTAATCCATTAAGTTGCTTTCTGTTGAGTCCAACACTCCTAAACCATAGATATGGTCCCCTAAAGCTGGAATACCATGTAAACTTGCTAACTTTACATCCATGCATGGTGTCAAGAAGCTAAAACACCAAAACTAAGCTCCAAAAGAGATTTAAGGCATGGAGAAGGGCCAAGACTCAATAAAGTTGGCAACTTTGAGTCTCCTAAGGCCATGGACGACCAGATCCGAAGTCATAACCCCAAAACATGCTTGCATCCATGAATGGTTCCAAAAATGGCTCCTTAAGGCCCTAAACTACTCCATGAAGAGATCTAGAAAATGAATGGACAAGGTATAGACTTTATACCTCAAATGAACTAGAAATGAAGTTCTTCTTCTGGATCCAAAGCTCCTTCCTTCAACCAAGCACTTCTAGCTTCCCCTTCTTCAAGGAAATACCAAAGAATCACTCCTTTTTCACTCACTCACACACACACACACACACACACTCATAAAGCTCAAAATCACGAATTAGGGTTTACTGGACTAACGGAGGCTGCAAATGAGGCTAACCCTTGGAGGATAAGATGCTTAAATAGTGTGCAAACCCTGAAATTTAGGGTTTCACTATGGCAGCTCTACTCGTCGAGTCGGGTCTCCCTGACTCGTCGAGTAGACTTCGAGTCCCGCTTCCAAAAATCCCATTCCTACTCGACGAGTTTGGGGCCTCCAACTCGTCGAGTCCCTTTGCTAAAACGAATATTTTTTATTTAAAATCCTACCAGGAACCGGGCGTTACAAAATAAGGACCCTTAGCCATGCAAAATCCAATCCTAGAATTCACAAGGCAAGAAATTGAATTTCATTCACCTCCCATCTATTTCCTCTTCGTTCTAGTGTTATAGAGTATTGGGTGTGAGCCATTAGAGACATCCACATTATTGGTGCTTGCTTTCCAAGGTGAAATTGAAGATCCAGGAGTTGCTATATCCGATTATAGTAAAGGTATGCTACCTAACCTGATTTATTATTGCAAATAAGTAGATTAGATCTATTGTTTCATAGCATGTTACTATACTGAGAAAATATCATAGATCTCTAGGTTTCATGTACCCATAAATAGTTTTATGATTTCCATTGCGTTGTTTTATATGTTTTGTAACCTAGAAAACCCATAAGTGGTATTAAATCCTATGATTTTGTTAGGTGCATAAAGTGCACCTTTTTACATGTTCATTTCATGTTTAATTCAAGTTTTGCATAGCATTTACTTTAACTCTACATGCATTTTTCATTTTCGGGACATTTTCGAGGATCAATCTACATTTCACCATTTTTGTGGATGTTTCATGTAACGTCCCAAAAATACTAAGTAAATTTTTTTTGTTTTAAATCAACAAAAACAACCATTCATTCACTCCAAAAGCCTATCAAAGTGCAGAAAAGTATCAAATAATTATCCAAGTACGAAACAATGTAATAAAATGCGGAACACCGGTGGATTTGATGCAATCACGTTGAGCTCTTCCCCTTGGAACCAGAAGTATCCGAAATATAAAAATAAACTGTAAGCACAAAGCTTAGCGAGTTCCCCAAAATACCACATACCATACATGTATTGGGCCCCGCCCAATATTTATCAGGTCCCGCCCAATATTACATAATGGGCCCCGCCCCACATATATACAAACACATGCAAGAGTCACAAAGACAACTAGCATCCTACATACATAATCCATTTAGGTCGGCATTGGTGCCTTCTGATGGATTTTGAGCATAACAAACAATCCTATGTGTGCATGCAACCCTAAATAATTTGATCTATGTTTTCTCTAATTGAACATACAACTATTTAACATCAAATGGGAAACCCTAGGAACCCTATGTTATAATCAAAAATTGCATCTAGGGTTAGTAAACATACCTTTTAGTTATTATAGTAAACAACTAATTAAAACCTTCTTGAAAAACTCTTGGAAGCAAGCACCACAAGTGTCGTGCCTCTAATGGTTCACACCCAAACCCTAGCAACCAAGGAGCTTGAAGAGAGAGAGGAAAAGAGTGGAATTTCGGCCCTAAGCCTCCAAAGGAATGTCTTGGACGAAGTTCTAAGGCCAAGGGTCTTTTATATAGCTGATGTAGCTTGGTGCCAAAGCTAGGGTTTAAAGAGGAAACCCTACTCCCTTTGCTTGGTGACCAAGCAGCCCATTCCCCTCTTTCAAGGGGCTTAAATGAAATTCCTTGGGATTTCCCAAGAGATTTTTGTCCACCTAATCCAACAGTCTCCCACTTGGATAAGTCTAATAACTATAACTGCCAGTATAACTTCCAAACTGATCAACAAATTGTAGCTTCCAAAAGCCGTTGTTGAACTCTGACCCAGTCAGTTACGTGTCCTTAGATAAGTGATCAAATATTCCTCCGTTCTACAATATATCATATAGACATGAGACATGGATTATAATCAATCTTTCTTTCCAAGATTTGTTTCCCGATTTCTGATTTATGACGACTGAAACAGACTACAAATTGAACACATCAATTCGTTCCAGGCTTGGCATTGGCCTCTTGATGTCGACATCAAATCATCGAGGGCCCCACAGATATCGCTTTTCCCGTTAGGGAAAAAGTAACGGATAAACTTCGACTTATATGCTAGCACTATTCACTCATCAAATCACGCATAATAATACGTTTTATAAAATCAAGTTATTGATGCGTTTATGTATTATTAATGCACAACTTACTCGTAAACAACAAATCATATATCTCCGTTTCAAGAATATAAGATATTATCATCTCAAAATTACTCGTGATAAAATCCATGAAGTAATTCTCTGAGCATGGGTTTATCCAATACACAAAATCCCCATTTCCAAGTACTCATGAACATTGCAGCAAAACTATTGCTTTGTCTAAACCCTTAGAGAATCTACAATTCAATTCATGACAGTCTTAATTCGTAACTTACTTCCAAAAGTATGAGCGAATATGGATGTTTGAATAATCCAATTATTCGGGAAGTAAAACATGCGAAGTGAAACACAATAATAACCTAACTAACCATGGTCTCAAACTATTGAATATAAATAAAACTATTATTATTTAATCACCATATTAATTAGAATTTATTCATTGTATAATGTTTCAAGTAATCAACTAAACACTTGAATTACACACAAGTCATGCCATGTTATAAACATGCATACTATGTTTCTATGTGGTCCTTCTTTTATGAACAGATCGATTGGACATCATAACAATGATGCTCATTTCACAATTCCAAATTCTTGTCACTACTAGAACGTGATAGAGTTCAAACTTAGATGCAATGATCTTTAGTAATGTCGAGGCTCCAAAGTCACCGAGACTTAGCCAACGATATTACAAAGTATTCCATTGAAACTTTGTTACTTAAAAAAGTTTCATGGTAACAAAGTCTCAAATTCAAGATATAATTCTTGAACACCTTCGTTGCATTAAAGTTCCTAACTAACATGTAGATTTCAATAACCAACTCCCACTATGGAAACATTTCTATATTCCCATATGACCATCAATTTTGATAAAAAAATTATCCCAATCTAAAACATGTCACAATGGTCCTTCCAAATTTATACTATACTTCCAACAGTCCACAAGCAACCAATCTTCTGGTAAACCTCAGATTGTTCTTGACAGTTGCTTAACAACTTTAGTCACACCATGTTCTAGTCTGTTTTCAATGCCCTAGGCATTTGGAAAAATCAGAACAAGTGAATATCATAGCATATGGGACTTGATTCATAATGTATTACATGAAGACCTGATATCTGATCAGTCTCTTTCTACAATATTTTCATACATAGAATTTCCTATGTTGAACCAATTCAACACGATGTTCATATATGTCCAAGACTAAGTTTTATTAAAACTTCAATCTAAGCTTTTAGATTTGAAATGAAGTATGAGTGCCCTCCCCTAAATCTACCTGTAGCAAAACAATTCCCAAACTCTGCAATTTGCAAATTTGAAATCTTTGTTTCCTACAACTAGTATTGCCAACCTGCAATACTTAGCATAACAACGATGCTCCTACTAGCATAAAAATTATGCTCCCACTAGTGTTGACATGTATTTAGAAATCAACTGGACTTCTAGAAATCAATACTTTTTGACTTCTTACTAAAGTGCAGATTTCTGATACATGATGCTCTGATAAGTCTTCAACGAGACTTCTTAAGCTTATACACCTTTCATTAGATAGCATATGTGTGTGTTCAAATCCTTTTAGAACTTATAGCTATAAGTCTTGAACGTTCAAATAGTTCCTTGTAATTTCTCACAATTCGAACTATGAAAAGGGATGCCGTAATCATATTGCAAATTTTAGAACGCAATTAACACAACCACTAACCATAACGATATTTATCAAATCTTTAAAATCTACCAGCAAAAGTGTTTCCTCATAATCATTTTTCATGAATTAGAGCGAAACCTTTTTCCATCTAGATTTTATGGTGTATGTGTTCCCATCCATGTGAATCTTATAATTGCCAACCTACAATCATAAGATAAGGTTGAGAACAAAACCAAAATCAAATTTAGTTTTCCTTTCATGGACTGAACTTTACTTGTTCTTAGTTTCTTGCCTTTTGGTAGCACAAGAGCTACCAGTGCTTCCAAGTTGTTAAGCAGTTCACCCATATTGATCAATGTACTTTCATTGACCAACATACTCTGCCTTTTGTAGTCAAATAAGAACCATAGAACTCATAAGCATTGCCAACTCAACTGGAATGTGCACAAAAACAAGAATGTGTCAAATTAACACGATAGGTTATCAACCCCAGGTCGTGTGCTAGTGATTACTATAAGTTTATTCTTGATTGACTCCTGAAAATCTTCAAGATTATTAAGACTCCCACTGACCTCTTGACATATAAATTTCTTTCTCAATGATCATTCCTTGACGAGCAAAACAAATATTCAAAAGTTAGTGTGGATTATGACATTTCCACAAACTTCATAATCAACCAACTGAAAAGGAATTCTATCCAATTGAAACTTGGGTGATGAGAATTCCTTTTCTCTTGGTTGATTATGACATTTCCACAAACGACATAATTAAGAATCAAATCCGCTTTTAACATTGCTAATAATAGAAATATAATCACCAATTTTCATAAATGCCATTGCAAGGAAATATAAAGTAAATAAATCAAAATTTCATTTTTATTGATAATAAGCGGAAACATTTGTCCTTACAATGCAAATATATGAAAACTATGTTTTTAGGTATTTCCTAAGCAATCTATTAATCCATCATAACTCCTAAACAACAGCTTCCAAAATCTGATCATCGAACCATGCGACCGAAATCCATATTTCACGATCAGATTCAACTTACTCTTCTTAAGCTTCATTCTTTCTCTTAGATCCTGCAAAACATCAAAATATGACTATCACATAATGTATTAAGAATATATGAATAGGAACTTAATAAAATAATGGAGTTAGATAGTGGATGTACCTGAAATAGAGTCACACGACTTTTACTTTAAGATCTTTCAGGTAGTCCGGGCAGCTTCACATCCAATGCCCCTTCAATTGGCAAAAGAAACATATGGACCTTCAGGAATAGCACATGACACTATCTCAGAACTAGCCTTTCTCTTTACCATATGGTCATATGTTTTGACCTTGGCCGATCCCTTTCCATTGGGAAGAGAAACCTTTTCTGGACTACCATTGTTACCATTATCAATGTCCATGGAAATTTTGGAGACAGATCCTTCAAACACTTTTGCTTGACTTGTGCTTTTAAGCATTTATGCTTCAACAACAATCAACATATATGTTAGATCAATTATGGTCACGTCGTGGTCCTTCACATAGTATGGTAAAATGTGTGGGTAATTTGAAGTATAACAAGCATATGTGTTGAACACAAATTCGTTGTGTATCAGGTTAGTGGGGATATATTGGAAAACACGGATTTCAGAAAACGCTTCAACAAACTAGTATGGAATATATATATATATATATATATATATATATATATATATATATATATATATATATATATATATATATATATATATATATATGGATCTGCTTGAGTTCGAATCATCGTGATGAAGGATTACAATATGCAAGATAAACGATGGTTTAAAGACATGTATCGCAGGAGGACTTCATGGATACCAACTTACTTTAAGGACATGCCAATGCATGGACTGATGAAAACAACTTCCAGGTCTGAAAGTGCGAATTCGTTTTTTAATAAGTACGCGCATCATGGGAATTTCCTTTTGTATTTCATGGTTAACTATGACACAACGATTAGAAAACAACGTAAGACGCAACGTTGTCTTGATAATGAAACTAAGAGAACAAAGCATAAACTTGGGATGAGCACATGATTAGAGCAACATGCAGCAAAAATGTATACAAATACAGTTTTTGCATAAATTCGAAAGGAGATATACAAAGGAGCTTGGAACTGTTCAATTGATAGCGTAGAAAATATTAATGGGTGGCAGGTAGTTATGATTACACATTTGGACAAAAGAAGACAATTGAAGACAAATTGTAAGGTTAGTTCATTAGATTCACCTGAATGTACAAGCAGCCGTAATGTTAATAAGAATGTAAACAAACAAATTTAAAAAAAATGTGTCTAATGTATGAATTAAAATTTTGTTGTAGGTGGAACTGAAGTTGCCAGAAAAGGAATTAAAATGTACATGCGAAATCTTCAAGCGAATGGGTATTTTGTGTCGACATGTGTTTGCAGTTCTGAAGAATAATCATATTGAGGAGATACCGGAGCAATATATTCTGCGGGGGTGGAGAAGTGTAACATACATGTTCAGTTATCGTGTTTTGTAATTTAAAAGTGAATAATATTATGAAATATTATGTGATTTTGATCGTTGAGTTCTAACAAATAATTTTTACTAGAATTGAAGTAAAACTATGTTTAGAATCGTTCAGAAACTGCAGGGAAATCTTATGAGATTCCAATCAAATGTCAGCTATTGAAATTAACAAAAATATAAAGCTAAAAATGAGTAAAATTTTATTATTGAAAGATGTAAAGAATCTCGTTAGAAACATTTAGGCGAAAACCTCATCGAAATCCGAGTTATAACGAAGAAGTTATGACTTATTGAAGTTTCGCGACAGAACCGGCACGACGCCGTATGACGTAAAAAAAAGAGTTTTCGATAAACTACTTTTTAGCCTTTATGATCTAAATGAAAGTCATAGTATTCGTTAAACCGAGGATTTTCATAAAAAGAACGTCCAAATCTAACTTCGTATGAAGAAGTTATGGTTTTTCTAAGATTCGGTATAGTAGTAGACAGCTAAAAACTCGAAATAAAGATCGAGTGATTTTTAGCCGACACAACCTAAACGAGAATCGAAGATCTCGTCAATAGTAGTACAACGGTAAAAAGACAGACGAAAACGGACGTCAGATGAAGAAGTTATGAATTTTTAACGGACTTTTCCTGTCATGGCCTAAAATATAATATTAAAAATGAATTCAAAATTAGCCGACGGAGTCTAAACGAAAGTTGTAGAGCGTAATTTCACCTACGCTTGGATGTAAAGAACGTCAAAAACGGAGTTCGTATGCGAAAGTTACGAATTTTTGAAGTTTTAGGCACAAATTTCGAGGCTGGTCCGAAGGTGTACGCCCAACGTACCGAAGTACGCCCAGTGTACTCGTGTAAGTACTCTGGAGACCATCACCCTACCTACCCCTTCACATGAGTGCCACGTGTCGTAGGCTTGACGCGTCCGATCTGATCCACTTCGTACGCCCAACGAAGAAGTTCGCGAGGCAGTACGCCCCACGTACTAAAGAATTACGCCCAGCGTAATGCTGAGCCTCAGGTACTATAAATAGAAACCGAAGGCTTCCGGGTTTAGGTTACAATTTTGACACTTTCACACCCTCTTTCATCTCTAAATTTACCCTAACACCCCCCGAAGCCTAGGAATCATCCCCGACACCCGAAGCAAGTCCCGACGCACCGAAGACCTGAGAAAATAATCTTTACAAGCTGAAACTCTGACCGTGCAAGGCCCAGTTTTCAACTAAAATCCCCGGTTTCGTCAAAGAAAGTCATATATAGAAACGAAATGCTGCCCAAATCAGCATTTTATCACTCGATTATTTCACGGTGAGTTCAATATATATGAACAATTGTATGTTATGTGTTATATGTGCTAAGTGCTTTTCCGTGTTATTATCCCGTGTTATTGTTTCGTGCTATTATGGTAGCAAAGCTGTACCTTTGACCATGTGATCAGTTAAAGGAATTAGATTCACAGTGGTATTGGTATGTAGCCTCTGGCCTTGTAGAGCATGTCTCGTAAGAGAATGACTTCTACCCTTATGGCATTTGCAGAAGGTTAGATAGGGCTAAAAGCCTGAAATCTACCAAAATGTTTTAATCAGAAAGTGTATGTCTTCTGTGCCATTTGGGCTGAAGCTTTATTGATGTTTATCAAGTATTGAAATTGTTATGTCTCATTGATTGTATATCTTTGAATCAAATCATCGATTGATATGGAAAGCTTGTCACATGATTCACATATGCCTTTGTTGTTCCTCTTTGCTTCTGCCATATTGAAGTATATATATGGCATAACGTTATATTGTATATATTATTGAACTCACTAAGCGTCACCGCTTACCCCTCTCAGTGTTTAACTATTGCAGGTGATAAGCATCCAGTATAGTCATATACTGATAGAAGATTTTGAATAGTTAAAACTATTACTTTTGTATTTAGTACTCATGTATGTATAAAACTATAATATCCTGGGTAGTTATGTAATATATATTACTTTGTAATAGTCTAAATAGTCGGTTTGTATCCATTCTTTTGTAATCACACTATCAATGTAAAATATTATTTATGAATATGCATGTAGCATGTTTTGAAGTAACAATGTTATATATGAAAGTTTGGGTCTTTCAAGAAGGGATATTATTTCTAGCCATTTGTTGGTCAGTAAGAATGGGCTTGCTGAAATGGAAGATGAAACTTTTAAATTGTTAACCGTAGCATATAGTAACATAGAGTACTGTCTGGAGCGTGTTCAGAATGATAAGGAAAACTTAAAAGATTTTGTAAAGAACACACGCACGACGAGGAGGGTTTTTGAGCAAGATCCGGTTAATACTATTGGATTGGATGAAAATGATGAAGCTGTGTTTAGACTATTTGGGGTTAGTATTCCAGACCACATAGAAATTAATGTCCCCCAGTGATACATAATAAAGGGAGTGGTACTAAGAAACAGATGGTTAGTGCAGCGGAGAAGGCATCTGCATCTTCAAAATGTGGTTCACGAAAGTGCACAGGATGCAACTTATATGTGAATCATAATTGGAGGACTTGCAAAGTAAGAATTGCGCGAGAATTCCAATTGTATTTAGGATAAGTGTTAGTTTATTGATGTCTTGTTTATCATTAATAATTTAGTATTTATGGTGTGAATTATGTTTCAGCTTCTGCATTGGATTTTTTTCAGTTGAATAATATAAGTTTGTTTCATTTATGTTGAATTAGTTTTTAGCGCATAAGTTTTGGTTGAATCTATTAGAGATAGTATGATGCTGGTGATGTTTGTGTCGATTGTATACATCCATGATATTTTATGAGATGGTGATGCATGTGTTGATTATGTACGTGTATCATACATGATGATATGGTTTGATCCTTGTAATGTTTGTTTTGATTGGGTATGTGATTTTAGAAAATGTTAAAGCTATTGCTAGTTTAGTGGAGTAAAATAAAAAAGGATAAGGCTATACATGGTACATGTGTAGTGATGTATTAGTTGGTTATGCACATCATTTATGATGTTTTTATGACAAACTTAAGTTGGGTTGTAACTAATTTAATCACAATTTTTAAAAGCGTACCACCCGCTTATCCTATTATGTAAAAGTCTAAAACATTAATCCAACATGTGGTAACATTTTGGGTATGTAATATAAAACCCATCAACAAAACTCTAAGATATCAGTTTCGATTAACAATAACCACAAGATACAATCATTTTAGAATAATAAAAGACATTTTCATATAATATAAAGACAAAAGGAAGGTACATAATCAAAAAGCAAAATAGAGACAGATAAGTTGCATTGTTCCATCTTTATACTAGTCTAAAAGTAAATAAACTATTGATCTTCCCAGAACTTAAACAAAAAAGACTTGTTAATACAACATTCTTTAACCAAATTTAGTCAATCTGTCATGGATCCTGGTTGCAGCATCTTTCAATATTTGTTGTCGGTTAGATGCAGGAAGCTTTTGAAATTCTACGACCTGATGAAGGATTGAATTCTTTAGCAGGTTGTAGTCAGAATTAATTATTTTGCACAAATATATAACCCTTAGTCTAGATAATTGGTTGTCTTGTGCAATCGACTCTAACTTGAATCCAGTTTTGAAATCTCTGATGTTTCCACCCATGAACGTTTCCATGTGACGCATAGTAAAAATACCACAGTCAATGCTATTTTTTACTGTTGCCCAAGATAGTTGGGGGATTTGTCTTGGGACATGTGAAAAGGCTTCAGCATTTGCATGGCGAACAGACAACAAATAGTCACTCATGTATGAATGCTGGAAATGATATAGGATTATATGTTAAAAAGGGATACATTTATATATAAAAATAATAGCGATTTGTATTTGTATCTTACAATGAGATCTGATAGTAGACCATATGTGTCCTGGGTGTCTTCATCTCTTTTTATGTTGTCAATGATCCAATGCAGGTTGTTGAAAGTCGATTACGAAAAGGAAAATATGAAATTCACGGACGACTGGTAGGAATAGCTGAAACAAATATTAAGGATATGGTTAAAAAAAAAAATTAGTGTTGTATTGTTAATGCACTAACTACAGCTTACATCAATATTTCCTAAAGTATTAAAATCACTAAGTAATTATATAAAGAGGATATAGAAGCATACTAATTGAACATCACACAGTGTTGCATCAAAATCGTCAATGGAAAGGCTCAAATTTTCTAAAAATATTTTTTGACGATCTTCCTCTGTCAACGCATTATTTTCGAGATACAAACTCTGTGAAGAAGATATAGAAAGTAAGTACAAAGGTTGTTAATAATGAATATGAGTAGTGTATTAGGAAGATGAATTCAAAGGTATAATATGAAAATGTGGACTCATGAATGTGCAAGCATAAATTATTGTATCATGCCATAATTAATGAATGCTAGGGTTTATTGAGATTGTGCCGTCAACGTGGTAGTGGCAAATAGTCTGCGAGGAGATAGATTGGAACGCAAATCTTTATTGAAATTTAACATATGACTCCAACAATCCCGTATGTTTCCAAACAGTTCACATTTGGGGAAAAAGCTTTCCATGTGAAAGCGTTCAACAGCTACACCAACACATGTCCGAAACAGTTCGTCACTACATAAAAGAACGTGTCAAAAGTTAAATGAACTTTACATAGATAATTTTTTTGTATCAGTTATGTAGAAATTTCTATATACCTTGGATGACCTTGTGTTGAGAAAGCCCATTCAGATAGGTCGTTGTAAGCACGTGATATACGTTTGGTTATATCTACTGCCCGTACAATGAACAGAGAACGTAGTACAGGGGGCTTATTTCTTGGCCTTAACTCTCTTGCATTGGCAGCACCGTCATGACTGTGAATAGGAACAATTGATAATGGAAGAGGACTTGGACATTGGTCTTTCGGGGTTTTCATGATATCTTTCAATGGTGAATTGATAATGATATCAGCAAACTCTTGTGTCATCCCGATGCTCCAGTTTGGAAAGGGTGAATTGTGGAACGATTTAACAGAATGTCCTGCCATTTGACAAGACCTGTTAATTTGTTCTGAGTTGTCTGACCACCATTAGGATAAAGGTTCAATATGGTTGGGATCATTAGAACAACTGCCTGCTTCATATTTCGCGGATGCTTCATTAAAGAATATTCTGATCTTGGCTTTCTATTCGTAGAAATCACAAATAAGAGGATGCTTTTCGCTTGCTTCTAACAGTTTTGAGTCCAGCAAATGATTATCCGCAACTAGCTTGTTGAACATACTTTCAATTGTGGAAGGTATTCCTAAAAACATGATGAAAGATTAGTAATAAATGATGAATATGAAAAAATAATGCGGAAATTTTCTAACCTCAACTGATCCTGTAACACCTGATTCCTGGTATGCCTATTATTCAAGTATTTTGTGTTTTTCTCTGGGACTTGACGAGTTGGAGGTCCAACTCGTCGAGTAGTTTCGTGACCCGCGGACAGTTTAAGTAACCTACTCGACGAGTCGGGGGACTGACTCGGCGAGTAGGTGCTGGTTGAGTGAAACCCTAAATCTGAGGGTTTGCACCCTATTTAAACACCTTATCTCAGCCTCTATCGCCGTTATCACTCCCATAAAGCTGTGTATCGAAACCCTAGCCGTTTTTGTGTGTTCTAAGGCCATTTTGGTACATTTGGTGGTTTGTGAAGCTTGAAGAAGAAGAAAGAAGCTTGAGAGTTCGAGTTGGGGCTTAGAGATTAAGAGATCTAGTTCCATTTTCAACACAATCAAGGTAAAATGCCCCTGTCTTGGTCTTCTATGTGTTTATTCATCTTTAGACTTGTGTTTTGGGCACATTTAGGGCTTTCCAAGCCATATTCGGATTTGTGGAGTGTTATATGAGGTCTTGACTTCAGATCTGAGTCATTGGAAGGGTCTCATGGCATAAAGGTGCCAACTTTATGACCATGAGAGCCCCATGCATCTTGTAGAGCACCTTTTATGGCTTTTTGAGCCAAAGCCCCCATGCATGTGCACCAAGTTTGGAGCTTTACGTATGAAATGGACATTATGGGGCCAGATCTATGGTTTTGAGGTGTTAAGGCTCATCTAAATCGACTGTATAGTGTTGGTCAAGGATGGACATTAAGGGGCCAGATCTATGGTTTTGAGTTGTTCTTGGGACTCGGCGATTCGCGGTGTATTGACCACCAAATCCTTTCTGTGGATGGACCAGTTGTTAGGGAGGAAAGTCCCGTAGATGTTTAGACGCGAAAAGGGACCTGGGAATCATGGGACTCGACAAGTGTATGAGCAGGCTCGGCGAGTCCAAGGCAATCTCCCAATCTTTAAAGATGGACTCGACGAGTTGTTCATACAACTCGGCGAGTCGTAGATCAGACACATTCTTGTGAAGGAGATGAACTCGCCAAGTTCAAGGAAGAACTCGGCGAGTCGGATGAAGATGGTCCCGATGGTTTGAATGAAGGAGAACCCGTCGAGTTCTTTCTAGACTCGACGAGTGAAGTCGGGGTTGGATCGGGTTAGTGGAGCATGGACTCGACGATTTGGTAGAACAACTCGGCGAGTCGGGTCAACTGGGTGTTGACTTTGACCAATGTTGACTTTGGCTGGTTTCGGTATTGACCCTGGTTAGGGTTGTATGTTCTATTTGATGACTTGAAGGTTGTCGTGTAGGGATTGAGGAGTCGAGGAGAGCCGACCTTCACGCCAAGGACAGTTCAGACACTACACGACATCGAGGTGAGTTACCTTCCAGTAGGAGTGGGTCTAAGGCACCAAGGCCGGCCCACTAGTAATTGTTAGTTGGGATGGTTATCTTTGTGATAATTGCCTGGTCTGTTATTGTTGGATATGTGAGTATGCTAGACTACTAGATATGTGAGTATGCTAGTTTGCTAGTTGCCTTGTTATATGAGATAGTATCAGTAGAAGGGGACTAGTCCCCAATTCGGTCGTTAGGACCAATGGGTAGGTCGGACACCCCAGATCTGTCTGACAGCATGATTATGATATGATGTTATGTGTTAGTAGTAGGGGGTGAAATAGTCCCCCTGTTCGGTTGAGATAGACCGGAGGGTAGGTCAGCACCCCAGAATAGCTTGACATGGGTAGGTCAGCACCCCACAATAGCTTGACGCGGGTAGGTCAGCACCCCAGAATGGCTTGACATGGGTAGGTCAGCACCACAGAATGGCTTGACATGGGTAGGACGGGCGCCCCAGAATTGCCCGGTAGTATGTATGCTATGTGATTGTATGGTATGTGATATGATAGGGGAACTCACTAAGCTTCGTGCTTACAGTTTCAGTTTTGGTTTCAGGTACCTCTTCGTCTAAGGGGAAGGAGCCGGCGGTGTAGCAGCGCATCACACATGCACACATATGATTTCCGCTTAGAGTTTTATGGGATTATACTCTGATATTTTGTTATTTCATATGATTTGGTTTTGAGACATGATATTATAGTTTTATGTATTGACATGATTTTGGCAACGTTTGGATGAACCATTTTATAGATCACCTAATCAAAAGTGAAATTTTTGGCCTCAGATTTTGGGATGTTACAGATCCATTCGCCGAATTGACATTTTCCGCATTGTCATCCTGTGGTATGTAAGGTTCCTGAAGATCACCAGTACCAAGTCCACCATTTCTGATTTCATATTCCTCATGTAAACGTATGGTTTCTACATCCCAGAAACATATAGCAGGTCTTCCACGGTCAATCGTAACAGCATCACATGAAACATGTTCAAGGTATACCAACTTAGATGTCATGAAAAAATTATGAATACATCATTAGTGAATAAGTACTTAGTGAATAAGACAATAGTGATAAAGTATTTTTCATCATTAGTGAATAAGTCATTAGTGAATAATTAGAACAAATGTATTAAGTTAGGTTGTAGGATAAGTACCGTCAAGAGGATAATAGGACCAACATAGTAAGATGTATCGTTCATAGGATTCCATGCATGTTTTGTATTTTTCAAACACTCTAGCACATATGAACACCAATCTATGTCGCTTAAATCTAAATCCTCTAAGACCTTTGCAAGCATTGATACATCACATGTGCCCATGCTCTTGGATTGTCCAAGAGTGTTACGAATGAGCACCAAAAAATTGACTTTAAACAATAACCCAACATCTTTTAATATCTTAATCGCCCTTTGTACGCCTTTGGGCCTAATATCATTTTCTGAATTGAACTGTGCAAACCACAAATCAACAGGTTTTTCTTGAGCGGGTGTGAAGTTTAATGAATTGATATTGACATTTCCCAAAGGGAGACCCAACATGTCATGTATCAATTGCCTAGTGATTGGTATCTCACCCCGCTCGATAGTCAAAACCATTCGTTCAGGGTCAAAGTTGTTGACTGCATAATACCCAATTCGTGATGCCGACCCATCTACTTTTATATTTAAAAGGGGACCAAATCCAATTGATGATAGATATTCCTTTTGTACATTGGTCAGACCGTGGAGGTGATTTCCTTTTATTTTGGCTGAGAACTGGATTTGGGTCTTCAAAATCAGATTCGTCATGTGATGGCTGTTGTTTTTGTTTGGACGTAAACAACATTTTTCTAATATCTGTAAATTTTTTAGAAGAAAATACAATACATTAGTCAAAAGTCAGTAAATAAGATAAATGAATTACACTAGCAAGTTAAAAAAGTCAGTTTTAATGAGTTACCTGATTTTGTATAACCATGCACAGATGCTATCCTGAACCTGAAAGAGTATTAAGAGAACACACAAACCGTTTGAGTTAAAAGAGAAAAAAGAAATAGAAAAAACTAAGAATTGAAGATAACCGATAACGTACCTGTCGATAGTCACAGACGGATCAATTCATGGTCAAATCATCTTCAATGGATTTTTATTATGTTGGATAAGATAATGGAGACTCGGAAATCGATTAAATATATTGAAATCGAAGCAGCATCGTCGCCCTGGAACTCTTCAATAAACAGTTGCAGTTGATCGGAACTCATATGGATCCGATCATCAGAGTATTTTCCAAACGCTTCCTTTACATCAGGCGACATATCGACCATTGTATCCCCATGAATTGTCAAAATCGATGAAAATAATAGAACAAATTATAGATTATAGTATTCCATACGCTGAGAGAAGAGAGACGAGACTCAAACCTACAATTTCGAGACCTTAGGGCTCAGAACAGTGTTCCTGTCTTCCCGCGACTTCCGATTTGGTGGTAGTGCTGCGGTGGTAGGTTTGCGATGACCGATGGGTTAGGGTCATTTGTCTACGTGGTCGTTATCCTCCATTGAAGCGACGACGAAACAAGGCGAGGAAGCGCTCACCGATTGATGATCAACGGCCATGAAAACTGAATCAATTGTTGATCCAGATCTGAAACGATGAAGATGTATGTGTGTGTGTGAGAGGGAGAGAGAGAGAGGAAGAGAGTGAGATCTGATGAGGAATGGTGATCAGGAGATGTGTTTATGGAGTTAATTTCTATAACCCTAAAATGCTCTTAATGCCATTTAATCTCGATGCCCCCGTTTCTTGGTTTTTCAACTTATTTACAAAAATGTCATCTTTAATCATGACCTTCAGTTTTTTTAACTAACGCTCCACCTTTAGTTTTCGGGTTCTCAGGAAACTATTAGTTCTCAAATGATCCTCCCCCCTTCTCTCTCTCTCTCTCTCTCTCTCTCTCTATATATATATATATATATATATATATATATATATATATATATATATATATATATATATAATGAAAAATAAAATATCCTTCCAATTTTCGTTTCTACCCATCTTCGTACTCATGTAAAATAATTTCTTTTGGTTTTGATATTTATCTTGATCTAATGAGTAGGAACTAGGAAAATGGATACAAACAAAACATATGTGAATATTTCTCATATATTGTAGGAAACGAATGGTCAACATTTAGTATAGTACATGGGTTTTGAATTTCGGTCAAAGTATTGTTGTTGATGATCAAGACATATTAAGAGTAAAAATGTAAGAACATTTGAAAAAGAAACATGATAAGAAGTAAATATGTGCAATTAACGCCTCTAAAGCAAAAGCAACAAAAAGGAACATCATCACGATGTTGAACTCATAAACTCATGAAATTCTTGCAGCTAGACAATATGCTAAAACATCAAGGGAGTGAACACTCAACAAAAACTCAAAACAACAAGACAGGTCACCAAATGTTCATGGTACTGAAACACCCCCAAACCAAGAACAAAACCATTTACTTCTTTTTCTATATTCAAATGCTTTAAGTTTTCTGTTTATTGATTCCATACTTTGATGCGTCTCATGGTGTTCATGTTGTATCTTGATAACCTCTTGCAGATTTGACAAAATCATTGATTAATTTCGCAATAATCTAATCTGACAACTTATTACTCTTGTATACATACAAAATCTAACAAAATATTTGAAACCTAGGCGCTGTTTATTTTTTGTCTGTAGATCTACGTGACCATTTTTGTCTGCATCGTACAGACTACGCGTAGACATATGCCCTCGTAGACTATTTGTTTTTTGAAAGTGTACCGACCAATAACTTTTTTAAGTTAAAAAAATTGATTTATATAAATTTCAATTTATTTTAAGAGTCTGCAGATGTTAAAAACAAATATTCTTCTTCTTACAGACTGCAGACGTTTGGTCTGAAGATGTGTGCAGATGTGGTCCGGCCTCTGAAAAAACAAACAGCTAACACTTTACAAAACGTTCTTATTACAAATGTATGTGGTACACATTATAAAATCAAAATAGTAGTATAAATAAGAATGAAAACAATATTAAAAAGCAAAGTAATCTTTGATAACATATAACCAAGAATTACTTGCATCCCAATGAATCTATGCAACTTCTCTTCCTCTCTTCATCTTGGCAACTCTTACTGCAACTGCAACATGTATCATGCCGATGGTTTCCTCAGCAAACATAAAAAGCTTCATTCTCCAGTGCTTCTTGAACAACAAAACGCCAATAATACCCCAAAACCCTGCTGCAAAACCACACATAATGTCCAGGTAAAACAACCATACCTTTGTTGACTCGTCACCTGCTTTGTATTGATGGATCTTCGTGGGCTCATCAGTTGTTGGGTCTTGATGATTTGAGCAACTCTTTGGCAATGGAGGTCCACATAGATCTTTGTTCCCATCATAGATGGATGGATCAATAAGAGTCTGTAGTTGACTTCCTGTAGGAATTCGTCCCGAAAAATTGTTGTGTGACAAATTCAAATGGCTCAAAAAGTTCAAACCCGCCATGCTTGGAGGGATCCTCCCGGTCAACTCGTTTCTAGATAAATCCAGAGAAAACAATTGTGCCATGTTCCCAATGTCGTCTGGAATTCCCCCACTTAGATGATTATTAGACAAATTGAGACCCATCAACATATGAAGCGCAGTTAGTTGGACTGGTATTTCTCCCACAAGTTTATTGCTTGAAAGGTCCATATTATAAACTTGATCCCAAGTTTTGGTATATTTAATATCAACACCTTTCATGGCCTGAATCACATACTCGTCATAATTGGTAATGGGATTAGGATGCCAATACATAGGGAGTGGGTAAGTCTCAGCCATCAAATCTCCTAAACAATGAGGGATGGTTCCTGTTAAGGTGTTGCATGCAACATCCAGAATCCGAAGGTATGAAGCTTTGCAAAGAGATTGAGGAATTCTACCGGTAAATTTATTCCCATGTAACCTTAAAACCATCAAAGACGTAAGGTTTTCTCCAATCCATTCTGGTATACTTCCAGAGAATTCATTATCACCTAAATCTAAGATGGTTAAAGCTCCTAAATTACCCAATTCTCGAGGTAGTTCACCAATAAATTTATTATCGTTCAAACTTAACCGAAGTAATGATAAAAAACCCATATCACTTGGAACGACACCGGACAACTGATTTGAGCCAAATCTCATGGCCATCAAATGTTGCAGATTCCCAAGACACTTTGGAATTTCACCGATTAACCTATTCCTAGAAAGATCAAGATATTGCAAATGGTTCAATCTGCACAATGACATTGGAATCGACCCACTCAAAAGGTTATTTTCCATAAATAACTCACTAAAATTCCGCCCAATAGGAAGATTTGTCAAAGGCCCGCTAAGTTTGTTGTGAGAGAGATCTAAGGAAAAAATGAGTTTCATCTTCCATAACCATTTGGGGAGAGGTCCTGAAATTGTAGCATTTGACAACGCTAACAGCTCAAGTTTCCATTGGTTTCGAAGCCACTGTGGAAATCCATTTCCGACATTGCAAGAACTGAGTTGAAGATTTACCAATTGGAATGGAGGGACCCACTCAAGTGAAACATTGAATGTCAATTTAGTGTTAGAAGAAGTATCCAAGTCCTTCAACATCGAAAGGTTAGTAAAATGGGCTTCAGACACTACTCCTTCTAAGGAATTGTTAGCGATGTGTAGAGTATGGAGTTTGGCAAGTTGTCCAATTGAAACCGGAAGAGTCCCATTTAACAAATTTGAACTCACCGAAATTGATGTTAATGAACCAAGTCTTCCTAGAGATGCTGGAACGGGGCCTGTTAACCGGTTGAATTCTAGATTCAAATCCTTTAAAGCTGCTGAGTTTCCAAAGGATTCTGGAATTGAACCATTCAGTTGATTAAAGGAAAGGTCAAGTTTGGAAAGGTTCCCGAGGAATATTGGAATTGGACCGGTTATCTGGTTACCAGAAAGATCTAAGACTTCTAAAAATCTTAATTTTCCTAGAGATTCGGGGATTGGGCCTGTCAATCCGCTATTCGACAGATTTATGCCTCTTAAACTCCCCAGTCTTCCAAGTTCATCTGGAATTGTACCATACAGATTCCTACTTAAATCCAACCTCTCCAAAGCATATTGGGAGCATTCCGATACATTTGTTGGTGAGTCGATCATTTCTATACCAAAAGGATTGTTTGAAGCGATAAACTTTTTCAGGTGACACCATCTCCAGATTCCAACATGCTCAATGTGCTCAAACTGATTAGAAGAAAGATCGAGTTCTAAAAGGCTAGGCATAACAGGAACAGATGAATTTAGCATGTTTCTTGAGAGGTCAAGGACTCTTAGGGAACTCAGGTTTGTTAAAACATATGGAAAAATGAATTCAATTGAATTGTCACTAAGATCCAGGTGTTGGATGTTAGAATGTGTACTGAAATTTAGATGACGGAATGATAGAAACGTCTCATCAAACCAACACCTTGACAAATGCAGCTCTGATAAAGAAGGGATCATGTTTAGCAAGTTTTCAAGGTTCCAAGCCAAACTAATGTCAAAGTTTGAAAGATCTAGGAATTCCAAGGATGTCAGGTTTTGAAAGAAGTGGGGGATTGGACCTTTGAAAGAATTGTCGCTAAGATCAAGGTGTTGGATTTTGGGAAGTATTCTACTTGAATTAAGAAAAGGTCGAATATAAGCATTGGGAAGTTGACAATATGACAAACTTAACTCTTTTAACGAAGGAATCATGAAAAGCAGCATATCCCAGCTTTGTGCTCCACTAAGATCATTAAAACTCAAGTCGAGATGCTCGAGTGAAGAAAGACCAAAAGTCCAAGCCACATCACCTATCATCAGCTCATAGTTTGTACTTAGATCAAGAACTTTTAAATTAGAAAGATTTCCAATGTGATCAGGAACACCACCTTTAAAACCAGCAAAAGAGAGGTTAAGGTACCTCAGTTGTTTTAGGGATCCAATGAACTCAGGGATCTGGCTTCCACTGAAATCATTCCCACTTAAGTCCAAGTATTTGAGATGCCTCAACTTTGCCAATGAAGAGCTTACGTCCTTACCAACTAAGACGCTTGGATAGTAAGAATCACTTGCCCTGTCTCCTCTGACATGAAGGCTTTCGACATTTCCAGTGACAACATCACATTGGATTCTTTCCCACCTGCAACAGTCATTGCCAATCCAGGATGATAATATTTCATAGTCATCTTTGACACTGTGTTTGAACCTGAGAAGAGCAAGTCGCTCTTGCTCAGAGCAAGCTGCACTCCTATTTCCAACACCCAAACAAGTATATGCGATTGCAACCAAACAATAACTTATGAAAATGAGATGGAGCCCCAAACCCCCCAGTTTCCCCATTATCAACCCTAACTCAGTTTTTTTGAAAAATATTGAAATGGTTTTTTTTTTTTTTTTTTTTTTTTTTTTTTTTTATCAAGAAATTAATTCATTTATAAAGCTAGCCATAAATAAACAGGGACTTATTTTCATGGAAGACTTGGAAGTCATGGCAATTTGTATTGTATCCACATTGGTCAAAATAAGTGAACTTTGACTAAGTCCACTTATTGCCATGGAAGAATTAGCACTCAATGGAAAAGCTGCATTCACAAAGGCACAAACATCTTGTTGGTCATGGGATATATTTCTTTTCTCTTCATCGGTTAAATGGTTTTGAATGTTTATTGCAGGCGGGACCAATTTACTCGTTTCCCTGGGTTGTTATTCTAGAAAAAATAAAAATAAAAATTCGTAGCCTCCTAATTCTTTTTCAACCATCAACCAGGCCATAACATCCCTCTCTCATAAACCAACTTATAATTATTTTAAGAACAATTTATTTCATTTTTTTTAGAATGTTTATGTATTTAAAGAGTTCAAGAAAATGGCTCTATCTTCAAGTCTAAAAATACATCCATCACTTTAGTTTAAAGGAAAAATCACAAAGCAAAAATACATCTATATATGTAAAAGATATTGTTCTTAATTAATATTTAAGGTATAAAATGTAAACGATATTTTTTTAAGAGAAATTAAATATCTTCTTACTCTTTGTTCCTATCAATCCTCATACGCATTTAAATAATGACATGTGTCATATTAGTATCCTAAAATATCATTAAATTTCATTAAATGTTACATATGTCACCATTTAATTGGGTATGATGATATGTAAGAACAAAAGGTAGGAGGATATTTAATTTATCTTTTTTTTTTTAATGTTATTGGTTTTTGAGGTTGTATATTTTATCTTATAATAAGATATTTCATATAAATATATATATATATATATATATATATATATATATATATATATATATATATATATATATATATATATATATATATATATATATATTGTAATGTTATTGAAGTAAATTTAAGTCAAAAGTCCCATGGCATTTTTCTTTTTCTCTTGATCTAAATAAGTGGTTTTTGACTAACTCTACTTATTGCCATGGAAGACTTAAAAGTCAATGGAAAAGCTGCATCCAGAAACATCTTCTTTTGGTCATGGGCTAATTTCTTTTCTCTTGATCAATTAAGTCTATTCCCCACAGCACACGTTTAGGAATTTGTCACTAGTCTTTAGAAAAATATGTATTGACTAAAGCACAATATGTGATACACAACCATTACATTTCAAGAAATCAAAGATAGTTTATATAATTTTGTCAACGATAATTCCAAATTACAAACTTGATTTGATGTTTAGGGATATAATTTACAAAACTAACTACGGGAAGGAAGCTGGCTTTTTATTAATTAACTTAACAAGGTTGTGTGTCAAGCTTAATAAAAGATAATTATTATAGCTCCCAATTCAATATTTCATCTTGTCTTTTATGAAGAAAACATGTAGTCTTGTCAAATGCATTACAGTTTTAACAAAGGTGACAGTTTCGACCCCTTTACTTGCAAATTGGTTGCATTCCCTTTCCAACAAGTCTAGCAGGTAAAATCTAAAACCTTGCTAAATACGAAATGATTAGATAAATTGAGCAGGTTAAATTAAAGGTGTAATCTAATGCTTACAAACTTTTTGTTCATATTATTTCTAAAATCTTATTATTATTTTAATATATTAAAGTTCAAGTATCTGTTTTATTATCATGTTTTGACACTACGGTATGAGACCTTGGATTCCCCAAATTACAAGTAACATTCATTTTGTTTGTTTATTTGTTTTATTTCATGTAGGAGACATGGCGATTTCTTAAATTACATAGTTCATGTAAAGTGTCTAATCCACTTGAATCAGACAGAATCAGACAACACTGACCTGTAACATTGTTTGGCTGATAAGAGGAGCCATGGTGATATCTCCATCTCCCTGACTGTTTGCTTGATTCCACCTGAAAATCATACACATTTTTATTGTGTTAAATTAATAGCTCTTATATGTTGGAACTAAGTAAATGATAAGTGAGGCTGATAACTTATGTTTGATGATGCCTAACAAGTTTTTGATGAAGTGCTTAAGATGGAAAAAGAGCTAATTAAGAGCATTCATCTCTTATATTCATGCTCACTACGAACATCACTCCAATTACATTCTCGCGTTAGGTACTTTGATGTCATATGCTCTAACATGTGTTTTATACATGTTCTGTTTAATCCTTAACTATTCTAGAGAAAAATTCTCTGATGCCCTTGTATGTTCAAAATTTAAGTCAGGTTTTCATTAGCTCATCTTGGTTTTAGAGCAATTTCACCATCTCATTCATTCTGGATCAAAATTTCAAAAGTTGCACACACTCAATTGGAGCAAAAGAAACCTTGGACATAATAGCAAAAACACTAGCCATAATGTATCTACACAGAATCCAATATGCATGTTTGAAAGTTTAAATAAAAGCTATTCTATAAGAATGATTGAAATTTTATCAACAGAAAGATCTCATACTTTCACTCTTCCTTGTTGTTAGGCATTTCATCAAACACTTGTTAGGCACCACCATGCATAAGTTATCGACATGTTTTATGATTTACCTAATTTCAGCAAATTAATGCAATTAAGTTATCAAGATGGGACAGCAATCACGAACAATCAGACGGAACTAGTGTCATACCCGTCCGGTGGACAGGTTGACAAAATATGATTGAAATTGTGGATCGGACAACTTTCATGACTAAGTGCTTAATCTATTAAGCATTTAATGGGTTTAAAATATTATTGAAAGTGTGGATCAGACAAGATACAACAACACGAAAACATTTCAATACAAATGGGGGGAGGGGTACAATGGTCCAAAATAAAAAATGATGCAGGAGGGGTAAAATGGTCCAAAATCATTAAAATCAATTAGGAATTTATTATAATTGTAAAAAAAGTAATACATATATTTTGTTTTTTAAAGAACATTGTTGATTATGGTAATAAAAGGATGGGTTATTAAAGATAAATCAAGAACGAATAAAATAAAATGTACTTTTTTTGTTTGTCTGATTAATTTGGCAGGGGGTATAAATCCTCTGTTTTTATTTTCTTATTGCGTTTGGATGAGAAGGGTAAGAATGAATCGGTTATATAAGTACTTTTATAAACCAATGTAGCACATCTGTATTTTAAATAAAGGTAAACAATTAACTATTTAAGCATTGTACTTTCGAATATAGCATCATATTTTCAAAAAAATTATGTTTTTTTCTTATTCATATTTTCTTTGGCGACAGATAAACATTTCAATACAAATGGGGGGAGGAGGGGTAAAATGGTCCAAAATCATAGATGATGCAGGAGGGGTAAAATGGTCCTAAATCATTAAAACGAATTAGGAATATGTTATATTGTACAAAAATAATACATGTATTTTGCTTTTATGGATTCTCACTGGTTTCACCTGAAATTTTATAAATTTTATTAAAAATCGAGTCATGATGAAATATAGAATAAAAGATATATAAAATAATTGTACATCTCCAATAAATGTTCAATAATGTTGAAGACAACCCGGTTGCCCCTGAACCAGACAAATTAACATACAAACCGGTCTCTGGAGAAACCTTAAAAATTACAAACAATTAAAAAATTAAATTAAAATAGAATCCAGTTAAAAAAATTAAAAATTAAAATAGTTTTTTTACTTAATGTGAAAGGGATGCAATTGCTGTCATATAGAGTGATACATCACTCTGGTCTGTATCAAAGCCGCAATAAAGTAAACAAAGGGTAAAACGGTACTTTTCTAACAAAACTTTAATTTAAAGAACCAAAAAATGGAAGTACGTCTCCTTACCTGTAATATAATATAAATTCTCACAACATAACTTCAAATTAATCATGATTTATAAAATATAATATAAATTCTCACAATTTCCCATGATCTTGGATGAAAACCCACTGTGAATCCTTCAAACACTCGTAAACGTGGTTTCTCACATGGAATTGCAAGTTCAACAATAAATTTGCACTCAAATATTATATATAATTAAAAAAAACAAATGATTAGCATGTAGGAGTGAAAAAATTAGTGTCAATGAAAACACGAGTTTTGCTAACAAAACCTGCAAAGCTACTTTTATTAGATATGCAAGTACTTTTATAAATCAATGTATCACATCTGTATTTTAAATATAGGTAAAACAATTAACTATTTAAGCATTGTACTTTCAAATATAGCATCATATTTTCAAAAAAAAATTATGTTTTTTTCTTATTCATATTTTCTTTGGCAACAGATAAGCATTTCAATAAAAATGGGGAGAGGAGGGGTAAAATGGTCCAAAATCATAAATGACGTATGAGGGGTAAAATGATCCAAAATCATTAAAACGAATTAGGAATCTGTTATAATTTTAAATGGTGATTTGTAAAATCTACTTTTTTTGTTTGTCTAATAATATATTTAACATTCATTTCTAAATCTTCATTTTTTTTTTAATTTGTTGTTTTATTTTCTTATTTAACCATTGTACTTTGAAAGTACAATGGTTTAATAAGAAAAAAAACATATATTTTTTTAAATTTGAATTTAAAATTAAAGTATGATGCTATATTTGAAAGTACAATGCTTAAATAAGAAAATAACATAATTGTTTTTTAAAATAACAATTAAAAATTAAAGTATGATGCTATATTTGAAAGTACAATGCTTAAATATGAAAAAGTAACATAATTTTTATTGAAAATAAGTACAATGCTATTATTTCGAACAAACAACTTTCATGACTAAGTGCTTAATCTATTAAGCATTGTAATGGGTTCAAAATCTGATTGAAAGTGTGGAACAAAGCTTTATACCCTACTATATTAGGTTAGGTCGGTATACTGAAATCTCAATCTTTGATTGTGAAACAAAGCTTTATACCCTACATTGTCATCTTCACCGGTAACCATGTAGTAGTTGGCACCAATTAAATGTTTATTTATGTAACAATGTTTCCGTATTCTTTTACCAATTTATGCAACTTATACAAATAATCTTAGATATCGGAATGAGTGTCATTAAAGGATATTAATCAACAATTAAAAATAAATGATTAAAAATTATTATAAAAAGATTTTCACATTCTTTACAAATAACCACGTAATGATTATACAAATTCCTCAAACTTTCAGTTGACACGCTTCTAAGATCTTTCTTAAAAACTAATCATGGCTATACTTAATAGAGAAAAGGTAAAACAAAAACATTATAAGGGTATTATTACCACAAATCCCAGCAACAAAACATCATAATGATACACAAACTTAGATTTTTTTTTACTTTAATTATTTCTATTCTGCCATTTGTGTGACTACGGTGTGATAAAAAAAAGTACAAAACTTCTATCATCACAACTGGTTTCTCAGGTGTAAAAATGTGAATCACTTGATCCTTCACCATATCCTGCAATAACATTGATGTTTAGTTTCTAATAACTGTTCCATAACATTTTTTCCTTTCTGTATGTGTATTTTGCTCATAATAACAATGTGTTAATGTGGAAAAAAAGTGAAAATGCAACGTTATAATAAAAAAAAATGTTATATTAAACATTTGAATGGAGTACCTTGCTATTTCTTGCATGTCTATTCTTCTGCATGTTCAGTTACATTAACCGACTGTATACACCAAATTTCACCAAAAAAAATATGAAAAATAAGACAAATAAACATCATTACTGAACTAAAGCCATATCTAAATTAATTTTGTTTGGTTCTGATGTAACCAGTAGAATATAATATTTTTTTCTCACTTAAAGAAAATTAATTTTAAGATTGAATTCAATTTGTATTTCAAAATTCGAGCACATGGACAAACCCAAAGAAAAAACATGACACTTGATAGACCAAATTGGCAAATAATTAAACACAATTTAAAAGTAAGAAAAATGATTAGTTAACTTAATAGACTTCTGTCTCATCCTTTTATTCCCACCAGATCAGATTCAATGCAACCAAAGTGTCATAAATTCAAAAATAAATAGTAAGAGAAAATAATTAACATAAACTTACATTGCATTGTCATCTTCTTCAAAGTTCAAATGGATGGTGATGGTCTACCCTATTGTAGCTTTTCTGGGGAGACGTGGGCAGCAGCAAATTAACATCATGTGAAAAAACTCCACCTAGTTTTGGTAAAATTCCGAAAATGCCCTTATTCCCCTTGACTTAGGGTAATTTTCCCAGCAAATTTAATGACTTTTATCTACCATTTTGCCTTTTATCTTATTAACATCATGTGAAAAAACCCCACTTAGTTTTGGTAAAATTCCGAAAATGCCCTTATTCCCCTTGACTTAGGGTAATTTTCCCAGCAAATTTAATGACTTTTCTCTACCATTTTGCCATTTATCTTATTAACATCATGTGAAAAAACCCCACCTAGTTTTGGTAAAATTCCGAAAATGCCCTTATTTCCCTTGCCTTAGGGTAATTTTCCCAGCAAATTTAATGACTTTTCTCTACCATTTTCCCTTTTATCTTATTAATTTAATAATATAATCTTAAATTTAGGATGTTACAGTATTGTTGCATTCAGAAAGAGATACTCTCTTCTCAATAATAGCATCTAAAAGAGGTTATGATATTTTCAGAACAATTCCAGTATAAGAAGTCATCATGACAGAATCTTTAGTGCCAAAATCAGATTTATTGCAGGATAAATGGAAAAGTATCATATTATCCCTAAATTTCTCAAATTGTTATCTGATTGTAATTCTTGAAATCAGAATAATTACTTAAGAAAAGAAAATCCAAACACCCCTTTTTATATTTGCTCCAAAAGATATAATGAATACCAACTACTTCCTACTTTGAACTTTGAAGTAGTGTTTGGGATTTGCAAAACATACCTTGAGAAATTTGAGTCTAAATCCAATGGCAACAACTGGAAACGGAGACTTATATCAACAATTTAGGTGAAGAGTCTTCTAAAAGTGGAAGTCATGAAGCTGTAACCATTTCGCCTTAAAAATGCAACCTCATGCCTTGCTTCCACCATGTCCATGCCTCCAAACATTGTATCTTCTCCACCCAACAGATGACACTATGTGCACATACCCTTGAAAGAAAACGCTCATATTCACACTAAATATTAATATCACTTTACTGGAATTTGGCAAAATTAAGTGTGTGATCTTTTATAAGAAGATGTTAAACAAAAAAATTGACAAAAAAGTACAATGAACTTACCTGATATGGTTCTTCCAAGATGGGTTCATTCATCATTTAGGCGTGGAATCAGATGCTTGGATTTTTTGTCGTTCTTTTGTTTATTCAAGTTCATCTTCAGGCTTATTTCCTTCAATTAATTGGTTTCAGCATACCTGCTAACAATTTCTATTCCCAATCTGTAAAGGTCATCAAGATCAATCAACATGAAAAAGACAAAGTATAAAAAATCGACATAATTATTAAAAAGAAAAGCCATTACCTCAATGGGGCAACATGTTCAACTATTTCGAATTCTACAACAACGAAATCAGCAACTTTGATGTTACGGGTGGATATTGATGACAATTTTAATTACTAACCTAAGTTCATACCTTTCAGTTGATATCCACTTCCCATGAATCTATCAAAACATAGCAGAATCACTGGTATACTTTTGGTTTCCAACTTCTTAAGCTACAAATCTAACTACATAGAGCAAATAATTTGTCAAAAGGGGTAATTAGGTTAATAAGCTTCTAGTCGTTACCTTATTGTTCCAAGATATCCATTTCCCTTTCAACATCTTTTGATCTGCACCAATTCTGCCAAATAATAATAATAATAATAATAATAAGGGTGAAGAGGAACATATGATCGATTGAAAAGGAGAGGAGGCGGTATACGAATTCGAAATCCTTGAAACTTACCTGCGATCAATGTGATCGTATCAGAAGAAGAAAGAAAAGGAAAAAAAAAAGAGCGAACCTGGAGCTTGACGCAAAGAAGAAGGAGGGTGCAATTTTGGCTGATTGTGGTTTGTCGATGAAGAACATCGCCTGGTCCATGATTTGTTGAAGCAATAGAACCGATTAACAAAATTACTTCAAAGAGTACTCTTATATAGGCCTCAATAGGCTGATTTGTAGGACTAATGGGTCGATAACTATAAGAACGTGGGAGGAATCGAAGCAGAAGTTACATAACTGCGAAATTCAACTATGATTGAAGCATTTACAGTGAAATTCAACTCTTATATAGACAAGACAGTTAATCAAAACCACCTGATTTCTAGCAATCATGGAATCGTGTGGTGCAGTTCTTGATTAAAACCAATTTGCGGTTTAGGGTAAAAGTCGGAGGCGTGCTGCAGTTTAATGTAGTTTCCAATTGAATTGATTCTTGAGGAGACAACCGGCAATTGTGTAGAACGTGGGTAGAGACGCAATAGTACAGAATCGTGGGGAGAAGAATCAAGAGACGATGAACTGCAAAAAAAACCGCCAAAATCGAGTTTATGCGGCTCAGAAAGAACGTGGAGTTTAGACGGCTGAGATTTGGAGATTTGGAGGATGGCAGTTAGACTCACCGTAGTGAATAGAATAAATAATATCACCAACAGCAAATAAATGGAGATGGTGCAGTGAAGAATCTGAAACCGAGCAAGCTTGACTTTTTAAACACAAACGACGTCGAACGTGGATAATGCTATAAAATGACCTCTAAATTCTAAGGGTGAACCAATGGGTTAAAGAATTCTCTAACCACTGGGTTTCGGTTAATATAAGTTTTGGTTATCGAATTTGGTTGTTGTTTAATCAGTTAACCATTATATATGATTCATTTTGTGTAGGTCCTTATCGTTATGATCAAAATCAATCTATTAAAAAGTAGGGATGCAAAGGTCTCGACTAAAATCTAAAGATGAATAGCATTTTAATAAGATCAACCAACGAGAGTGGCAAGAAAATGATTATAAAATAACAACTCAAATTAGTTCCAACTATTGATGAATGATCCAATATCATATTTTGATCCTTAATTAAAAGCAAACACGAGAAATTGAAAAGGCTATTACAGACTATTATACTAACAATAAATTTAAAATGAAAATGGACTTATTTGGGTTTTGCCTCCAAGTTGCCTAATCGGCAACCAGTAAATTAATTAAATGCATTTAGAATTATTAATACTGTGGACGACGGTGAGTGGAAAACCATCGTCCCAAATCACAGCAGTTCAAACTCCTGCAACTTTTAATCTCAGCCATTTAAACTCCTTATTTACGGTTACAAGACGGTTCCAGCAATCGGTTAATCGGAGATTCAGTCGTCTTTCAGCACGCTTCCTTCTTCTTCTTCTCCCCACGTTCACAGTCGGTTTATCGATCCTTCCAACAATGTTTCAATTATGGCACTTCTCCTTCTTAATCGGTAACTGACCTAACCACGATAGAGAAAAATGTCGTATATAATGATCGGAAGATGTTCAATGTTTCTATGTTTCAAACAATCTCTTGAATTGTTTCATTTGATGTCAACAGTTATGGAAGATGATATTATATCACCATAATTTGTGTGTGGTAATGGAAGATGATATCGAAAGGATATGCCCAATAATGCCTAACGCTTCCATTCATGAATTCAGAAGGACTTCAACAATAGCACAAATTAGGTGACTTACATAGGAAAGTGGTATTCAAGGCTTCGAGTTGTGGGCTTGGAATGAAAAAGAGAAAGCATTTTCCTTCACTAGGGTGTCTTTTCTTCAAGCATATGTTCAAAGCTCAACAATTTGTTTGTCCATTCCATTCAAATCAATCCATGGGGTCAGCTTTCAAGGTACCTACTACTTTTCTTCGTCGTTACGTCTATTGTTGTTGTATACTTCAACTTTAGATTACGTGTATGTAATCGGTCGATTTCCCCTACGTTCACCTTCTGTAAAATTAAGAATTTTTTCAATTTCAATTGGACCTAAGCTAATCAAATGGAAATCCGGGGAGATAAAGAAAGATTTTCAGTTTTATAATGCATTCTATTTTGGGTTTCTGTTCCAATTTCATGTTTTGATCGATTCTTTCAAAAGGTGTGGGATCATTGTCGAGCATTGAGGAGTATTGTAGCACAGCAATCCTGGCAAACCCTAAATATGGTAAGTCTTTATCAATGTACGTTGATTTGATATGGGAGACACAAAAGGATGGAATTCGTACAGATGATTACTTTGATCGCTAAACATCTTCACAACAATTGAAAATTTTTACCTTCCTTTTATGTATCGAATTTTGGTTGTCAAACTAATTTTTGTTCATTTGATCATCACACAGTTATGTAATTGCTTCATATGATCGGTTTCTTTGGGATGCTGATGAAGAAGATATGGAAGAAGTTTCTAATATGAATTTATTATCACCAAGTATCTTCCAGGAAGGTTCACAGAGATTTCCAGTAAGAATGTATCATCACCAAGTATTTTCCTAAATCATAACTTTAGTAAGAGAGATCTTAATTAGTAACTTTCGGACTAAGTCATACAAATCTGTAACAGGTGAGAAGATTATGACTCTAGGTAGCTTTATGGCTTTTAGTTACAACATTGTTCTCACAAGGTCATTTTTCACCTACCAACTGTCATCTAAGTGCACAAATTTGCATTGCAGGGTTTAGATGGAGTCGTGAAACTGCACTTGGGCATAACTGAATTTTACATCTAGAAGAATCCCAGCTAAGAAATAAATTCAAATATTTTTATTTTTATTTTTTTAGATCTATGGCTTTCATTTGATTCCCTTATTCTTATAGTTGTATACCTATACGCAGACTTTTCCTCATCACACAACCATTTTCCTTTGTAATCTGTAATATCCTACTCGAATATCGACATAATAGATCAATTGGCTAATTAGACTTGGTAACAATTTTGATTTAAATTCCCTTTTGACACAAAATGTGATTTTGGGTATTGAAATATGCTTCATCTGAATCTAAGTAAAAATAAATGAAATACTCATTTATATGTGACCTTTAAGAACTTTTATCTTTTTGTTTTGCCAAATTCTTCATTGATCGATGTCCTTTTGATGCATCAAGTTACAAAATCAACAAATTTCAATGAGCTTGTAGAGATGGAACAATGGTTATCTTCATCTGAATTTGGAGAGATGTTAAGGGAAAGGTTAGAACGAAAAAGAAGAAACATGATGAAGATGGACAAAAGGACGTGATGTAGCAATGGAACATGTTGATAATGAAGAGGTATTAGGATTGGAAATCCATACAGATACCATGTTAGGGGATCAAATTTCCGATGGATGATCAACTACTTTCAATGGGTGCAAAATAATAAAATTGCTTTTGGTTGGAATTGTTGTTGGTGGAATTCCTTATTTAGAAAAAATAAGGATGTCTGGAAGTACTGCTCTCCTGTTGCTATCGGAATGTTTAAAAAAAGGAATGAGTTTTCTTGGTAACTAGATAGAATTTGGTTATTTTGATTTGGGTATTATCGATAGTTGGCTCACTTGGTTAACTAAAGATAAGGGCTATGTTTTTGCGATTTTGAATGAAGGGTATTTTCGTCCTTTTTGGAAAATAACAGATTGTTGTGATTTATTTCTGTATTGCTGCAAGAAGAGGATAGGGACTTCATACACAGGGATATCGGTTTGAGTGTAATTCTTCAATTTGTTGGATTCTTAGTTGCTACTTGGTGTTCTTTTGGAAATTGGAATTTGAGTTATGCAACTATATTAGCGAAGGGATTGGCAAAAAGACCAATTGATTGCTTTTATCTTTGGTTGATAATGGGTATTACTCTAATAAATGCTATAAAGGGAATTTTGAATGTTTGGAGCTTAATCACAGTCGAATGTTTATTTTAAGGATGAAGGGGCAATTTGGTCAAAATCTGTTTTGGTTGACTTTCAAACATTTTTTATTTTTTTTCTGAATACTTGGAGATTGAATAGCATGGATATGGCTTGGTCTAGCAATTGCATCTGTAATTGGACCAATTTCTTCCGGAGATGGATAGTGAAATTTTAATTGAAGGGTATTTATGTCATCATGTGAAAATTAAGAAAGGAAAGTTTTTTTTTCTTGGAAGTTGGTATCTCTCTGATTTGATTTTCATTTGCCTACATAATAAGAGAGTTAGTACTCACCTCCTTGATCTTGAAAATTAGCTAGCATGAGCAAGATGAATCATTTCCTTTCCGAGAACCTACAAAAAAATTATAACATTATTTAGCTTGTGTTTGTTTTATTAATCTTATAAAACTTATGTACATATTTCCTAATTTTCTCTTTAATTGTAGTCCTCTGTTTGGGATATGTTTTCTTACCTTTCAACCCATTATTAAATTTTGATAAAATTATATTGTCAATATAAATCATGTGGTTAGATACATATAATCACATGTGATTAGATATATTTAATCTAATGTGATTATATATATATATATATATATATATATATATATATATATATATATATATATATATATATATATATATATATATATTTAATCGCATATGTCATTATCGCGTTCTCGATTCAATAATTATTTTTTGTCAACTTTAATCATATGTGATTAGATACATATAATCACATATGATTGTATGTATTCAATCACGTATGATTTATATGAACGATGTTCATTTTTGAGTTTTCATTTCAATAAATTTTTCTCATATATTTAATCATATGTGATTATAAGTATTTAATCACATATGATTAACGTGGACACAGATTTGTTTTAATGCTCTTGATTCAATAATTGTTCTCATTTATATAGTTACATGTTATTATATATATATATATATATATATATATATATATATATATATATATATATATATATATATATATATATATATATATATAGGGAAGGGTTATTTGGAAAACAAAAAAACTCTAAAAAAACCCTAAAAATCATAAAAAATGCATAAAAAAAATACCTAGACATTACAAAACTTTTTTTTGAATTTTTTTATCAAAAAATCGCAGCCTTTTTGACAATTTCGCTGAAAAAAAAAATCAATTTTTTTTTTTTTTTTGTAAAAAAAAAAATTTTTTCAAAAAAATTTTCAGCGATTATATGTTAAAAGCTGCGATTTTTTGATAAAAAAGTTTTGTGATTTCTAGGTATTTTTTATGCATTTTTCTCGATTCAATAATTTTCTAGTGTATTTAATTAAATGTGTTAAAAGGAAAATGTCACACCACTGATCCCCGTGGTTTGCAAAATTACATGAAAGGTCCTCCTGCCGTTAAATCTAACTTTTCAGCCGTTAGATTTTAATAAAAAAGACTATTTTACCCTTGTACCAAATTTGCAATATACTACAAACCTCAAGGACCATTTGTGTAATTTTGTAAATTTGAAATTTTGTATCTATAAAAATTATAAATATAAATTTGATATAGAATGTATGGTTCTTGATTCAATAACTTTTCTCATGTATTAAAAGATTTTCTCTAATAGTTAACCTTTTCAAAACTTTTTTTTTAAATTAACTAATTTATTCTTATCTATCTTAAATGTTATAAAAATCTCCCTCATATAATGTGTAATCGTTTTAAACATACGTTAATTTTATTTTTTAAATAACATTTGCTGACATTAGTATTTACGTAAATAAATACATAACCATACAATATTATATTACAATAGTTGAAAAGATCTTCCAGACTTGGCCCAAGGAGGTCAATCACCATGATATTGTACTCAATCTCAATTCCAACTACTTAAGACTAGGTACTCCTGCTTTATTAACAAGATAAACAAATTTTTATTTTATTTTTCTATTTCTTTTTGCCGCAATTAGATTTGAGCATTTGAGTGAGAAAGACTTACTTCTTCTCTGGAGAATCATATATACTTTTTGATTTATAATGAAGTTGAGGATGGTTTGTCTTCGTGGGTTCCTGGGAATGAAGAAAAAACAGGCTAGTTAATGGATTAATCAAGCCATCATAACATCCAAAACCAAAGGTAAAAATCAATCAAATACCAGTTTAACGCCCACTTTGAAATATTAACTTTGACAACCATAATAGACTCTCAAACGATAACTAAACCATAACAGACTTTCAAACAAAGGATGGAAAAAAACATAACTTTTCAAGAAACCTATTTTCCACCAACACTGTAAATCAAGGAGCATTCACATCTCCTTTGGCACAAGCTTACCAATCAACTTCAGCATAGGAACATCTAGTGATCAAGCATTGATCAGTCCAAGTAACATTGATAAAGTTGAAGCATCAAGTGAGAAATCTTTTACTTCCATTTCCAATAAAAGCATCTCTAACTGACAAAAACTTACCTAAGCCTCAAGAAACAGAAAATTTAAATTTATAGTAATTCTTTAAAAAAAATATAAAGAAATTTAATTGAAGTTTTGAGTTTTTAAAATGATGTATATAAAAATTGGTTAAGTTACAAATTATCACTCCACTAAAAACACACTTATGCATGGATTGAAAACCAGTGAAACAGACTAGATAAGGAATCCCATTCCTGTGGGAATTGTCAATTCATTCCGTTGGACAAAACCAACATTTTTTTAAGTTCCATTCCTTTGTTGATCCCATCCTACCAATCACTACATTACAGTACCTTGATGTTGATGCCCACATACATACTTTGACACAAGGAATCAACTCTCCCAAAGCATCCAAAATCTGTAAAGCATGAATAGATTAAAAAACAACCATAACTACAAATACATATATCATGATTTATGAGTAGTAGTATCTGTTGAATAAGTAAAATTAATCCATGTTTTTTGTGGTTTGGGGGAATGATATGAAGAGTATGAAAGATATAACAAGTACGTGTGCAAGGGGATTAACTGAGACCTCTAGATTGAAAAATCCAAAAAATAGGGAAGGCCTAAAATCGAATTTGTAATCTTTGAGTTCAAAGGAATATGCAACACCAGCTGGTAGATCATGACTTTTGAGAACTATCACCAGTACCACTACCTATAACATCTGCTTATGGCTTCCCAAGATAGAACATATATATGATTTATAATAGTTTTCACATATGTTGTTGCATACCGGTACTATGACAGAAGGTAAATTACTCAATTTGGTAAAACACTCAACAAAATTAGGGATTGTGTACTTTTACGAACACATAGATTGCTCCCAAATAGAAATTAGAATTGTAGAATGATAATTTAGTCAGACCTGGGAAGGATTTTAGTTGTATAATTGTAGATGAGGAGAATGAAGATGACGATGAAGATGTATCCCAGAGCCTTGGCCATTGATGATTCCTTACTAGCATTACATCATCCTTTTCTCCATATTTGAATGCTTCAGTCTCCATATTTGAACGCTTCAGCAAGAGCTTCAAGGTATATAATTGATTTCTCGGGAATAAAAATGCCAGATTTAACAATGTCCTGCTAGAAAATTTTAGCCTTAGTAATTTCATCTTTCAAATTCGAGCATGTTCTTCTCCGCCTCTTTCAATTTAAGATGTTTAACAATTCTTTCGATCATTAAACCGCAATGAAACAGTTCAAATTTAGAGAAAAAATTTGTCGGAAAAAAGTTCGTCGTCTCATAGATCTGAGAACGAAGTCACGAAAATAGGAACGAACGAGAGAGACAAAAGCTAGAGAGAGAAACTCAATTCGCCGGTTTTTCCTGTCTGGTGGTGTCCGACGGTGGTCCGGTGGTTCTTGGCGGCAATCCATGGAGGTCCAGACAAGGAGAGAGAATGACGTACCGGGATGGATTATTTTTATTTGTATAATAAATAAGTATTTTTCTTTAATTTTAAAAAAACAGTTAGTGGTCAGATTTGTTCTCAAATATGAAAACGTTCTCATTTGAACATACCCCTATATATATATATATATATATATATATATATATATATATATATATATATATATATATATATATATATATATATATATATATATATATATTGTAACACCGTAATTTTTCAAACAGATTTTTCATTTTAAAATCGCATACTTTTCATAACAATTTGTATGGAAATCTCGTTTATTCAAATTACAAAACACAACTCCATTAAAAATCCAGGATCCTCAAAACATAACTCTTTCTCTGGTGTGTACAATCAAGCCGGTGCCTTCCCGCGATTCCTGAGAACAACATGAAACACATAACACATAACACGGTAAGCACGAAGCTTAGTGAGTTCCCCAAATACCACATACAACACATACGCCACTCGAGGCTACAGTGCGACCCTCCGGTCGATGTGTCTCAGCGGAACCCTCCAGTCCCGTAGCTCGTTGGACCCTCTGGTCCGGTCATAGCTCATTGGACCCTTCGGTCCGGTCTGTATCGTTGGACCCTTCGGTCCGGTCTATATCGTTGGACCCTTCGGTCCGGTCTATATCGTTGGACCCTCCGGTCCGGTCTATACAACACATAGCATACATATATCACAATGCACATAATCTCATACATACACATAGCACACAAGACCCTCCGGTCTACATATAGATACCATTTTAGGTAATGTATAGTGAGAAGACTCACCTGGCCAGCAGCAAGTAAAGACCCCGCTCCCGGATCTCGAACTAGCCTCCACCTAACACAAGGGATGAATATCTCTAAGTGATACTCTAATCACAACTCTAACGACCGAAGGCTATTCTTCCTCTCTTTAACTTTTTGAAGTGGATAAAAGACCATTTTACCCCTCCATGGTCTCTACTACTTATGTTGATCAAAGCCCCAAAGTCAACAGAAGTCAAACTCGAGTCAACAGTCCATGTTTGACCCGACTCGCCGAGTGCACCCTTGCAACTCGTCGAGTCCACTTACTTTCCTCAGAAATCTCGTGACAGTCCAGCTCAGCTCGTCGAGTTGACCCCCAACTCGTCGAGCTATCGCATGCTCAAGCTTATCGGGACAAACCCTCACTGACTCGTCGAGTCAACTCATGGACTCGACGAGTCCCCTCGGTCTGATTCCTCATTCAGACGTCCAAAGTCAGATCTCTCATTCCAAACCCTAGATCTAGCCCTTTAAAACACCAGAGGCACATAAAGTCTCGACCTTTACGTTCATGCATGGCATAAATGCCTCAAAATGCCAAAACAAGCCCTTCTTAAGGTGTTAAGCACAACAACCCTTATTTGGACGAATAAAGTTGGGACCTTTGGACTCTAGGGACCTTACAAGGTCCAGATCTGAGGACTAGGCTTCTAGCTAATCCATTTTACTTAAAGTCCCAAACCAAAGGTGGTAAAAGCCCTAGAACTCCAAACACATGAGATCTAACCAAAATAATGAGAAAGTTGCAGACTTTTACCTTCCTCAAAAGCTCTGGACGATCTATCACTGGATCCAACTTTCCCCCTCTTGATCCTTGCTTAATCTCCTTCTCTTCTTCTCAAATGATGCACTAAAAATCCCAAGATAGCTTCTCTCTCACTTTCTAGCTCAAATGACCTTTAGGGTTTGCTTCCAGGGAAAGGGTGGCCGCAAATGAGGCTATAAGTGCCTTTAAATAGGTCCCAAACCCCAGAAATTAGGGTTTCTCTAATCAGCGCCTACTCGGCGAGTCCCTCTCCTCAGACTCGTCGAGTCCACTCATTAAATCCACAGGAGAAACCCGACTCGACTCGGCGAGTTGGACCCTCAACTCGTCGAGTCCCTCCTTTAATCACAAGATTAACCTACACCATAATACCTCTGAAAATCCGGATGTTACAATTCTCCCCCACTTGAATTAGATTTCGCCCTCGAAATCACTCCTTAACCACTCACATAATGAAATCATCAACCCAAAAGGCACCACCGAAAGGATCTCATACTACACCGATATCTTTCTCTATGGACACCCGAAATCACACAAAACTCCCAAGACCAGAACTGAACCAACTCTTCCGTCGCTAATATACTCCTTCCCACTATCCGGAAGCTCTAGTGGCCAGACCCGCCGCCAGACCGCCTACTCAAGCGGTCACCATGATATTCGTTCCTCGAATATCAAACCCTGATAACTCACTAATCCTCTGATTCTCACAAGAGCAAATCCAACCATCGGTTACCGCTCACTCATATCATCATGCTAATGATCCAAATCACGCTCCAAAAAACGGAAGGGTCCACACCCCACCAGGGATCATACACTAAACTGCTATCAGAACCCATCCGAACAAAGGATCCTCAACACTCTGCCCTTCATACACAAGAGAATAACCAGGCTCGCTCAGAAGTGTCCTCAGACATCACAATCACAAGTCCCAGCTTCGTTCTTCATACCTCTTTTTAATACTGAGCACTAGGTCAACTTCTGACTCCAAAGTTGAACCTCCAAAGGTTACCCATTGCACACCTCAACATGTCTCACTAACTTCCTTCCCACACTAGCTATCTCGGCCCAGTGTGACACACAAGTCACGAAGTTCTCTTTTCCTCAAGCGAATACGGAATTCGTTTCACTCTCGACCTCTGTCGTCTACTACTCATTAGTTCCATGCATTTCACGGTTTTCTCACACCAACGAATTGACCCACTCAGGTCTAAGGCACCAGATAGAAGCAATACCCCTTTCCAAATGAAATTTAGCTCTGAATCTGGAATCTCATTCTGCCTACTCAACGCACTACCAGAGCCAAACTCAAACTCGTGAGTTCGATCTAACCCAGAGCTGGAACCACTCGCCCCAACGACCCACTCAGCTCATGACTCGTGACCCGCAACCCATGCGAACCTCACTGATCCACTTCTCTTTGGCCACGAAAACCACTACTCAATTCAGAATATAACGACTTCCGACAAACATGGAGACCCTAGTCTCGCCCCTGGTTCGACCCCAGGCTTCCACAAGTCAAATATTAGGGCTACCCAAGCCTAAAACTCTTTTGCGTCAAGCTCTGATCAGAGAGCACTTCATCACAACATTCTCTCGCTGACTAGTGGGTACTACAGCTCCACGTAGTATCACAATGACCTCTCACTGAGTAGTGAGTACTACGGCTCCCCGAAGCATCACCACACCCCTCACTGAATAGTGAGTACTACGGCTCCCCGTAGCATCACCACAACCTCTCGCTGAATAGTGAGTACTACGGCTCCCCATAGCATCACCACAATCTCTCACTGAATAGTGAGTACTACGGCTTCCCGTATCATCACCATAACCTCTCACTGAATAGTGAGTACTACGGCTCTCCGTAGCATCACCACACCCTCTCACTGAATAGTGAGTACTACGGCTCCCCGTAGTATCACCACACCTCTCTGCACTGACTCATTGAAACTGCAGCTCCCCGCAGTCTTACCGCACTTACTCTTACCACTTCACAATCTCATCCTCAGGTTGACACCATACTGCGATCATTAACTCATGCTCTGCGGCCCAGCATAGATAGGTACACACACACCTATCCGGGCTAAGCATCACTACTTCGGATGACCATCGTCGTGACAACACCTCTCTTTCTCGCTACAATTCACATTCTCAAATAAATCCATTTGATGTCAATTAGCTGAAGGGCCCCCACCGGAACCATAGACACTTGATACTCCACTCGTCATCTCAAACTCAAACTCAAAATAATCCGAGATTTTAGGACATTAAACTCGGATACCCCGGAATACCATCACAACGCCTCACAGTGTCTTGACTCTACCACTGATCTCATACTCATGGCATCATACTCAGATACCATATTGCTTCCTTGGAACCTCGCAACCAGTCTTTCTCTCGTGCCACTTGTAACCCCGGAATACTCCATCTCCCAAACTGAAACACGGAGAAATCGCCAACGGCTCGGAACACGAAAATGACCCTCCGAAACTCTTTCCTCTATTGCTCAAAACCAAGCGAGATTACGCATGCCGACCCGGAAATTGGCTGCCTGATCATCTCTTACCCTTTCCAAAGAGCATAGTATAGTCCATTCATCGAACCAAAATCTCCCAACTACCGAAGTATCCCTATGAACCATCCACCTCGAAAAATTCTTATCTGCCACAAGGCCTCTGACCAACGGCCACCTGCCGTGCAGACACGCATCCTTCCTTGAACGCGGACAACATGCATTAACTCCCTCTGCAACTCACCTCGACCACCGATAACCCTGGTCTCGGGAATTCGCACCGCATGTCTCTATATCAGTCCTCTAACCACTCTTAAACAAATCTCTGATCTCCTCAAAAAAAAAGTACCCGGTTTTCCCCCACTCAGGGTTCGAACCATCACTAATTGGTTCACCAACAATCTATCCCACAGACTGTTTTTACCAGTAAAATCGCACCTACTCTTGGAAGGTGATACGCAATGCTTGATGATCCCCCCGATGGAGGTCAAGCAATTTCAGATACCCCGAATCTCCGATGAAATCCTCAGAAACTTCTCATCATGACTACCTCTAGTCCTTCAGAATCTCGTACCATCCCACTACTGGACATCTCAACTGTCCAGTCGTAGTCCTGACTCTCAGTCTGAAAATAAAGAACTATCATATTCCTCATCCTCGACTCTTCAACCAACGTTCCATCACGTGGGTTGTAATAAAAGTGGAGTTCTCATTGCCACACTCGATACTCGTCATAACAATAAGAGCCACCGCCCCAATATCTTCTTCTTGATCGTCTGCCGCTGCAGCTAATACATGCCCTACTATGCTCAAATAGGGTGTATCCTTGTCCTTAATCATCTCAGTCCCCGCTGACAATCTGCTCATGCTCTAACATTACCTCTCGGCAGACATACTGCCCAAATACTCTGATGAAAGATCCTAACCAAAGCTACCCCACCGGGCTCACCCCCAACCTTGGAAACCGAAAATCTCAATACCTCTCCTGTTTCCCACAGGAACAGAAATAACACCGCTCAGGTCACAGAAAATAACATCTCCACCATCGGCTGATTGCTCAACTCATGCCGTAATCCTCCATAACCGCCATCTCTACTCATTCTTGAGCCTTGCGACTCTAATTGGCATCTCACCAACAATCCCTCGGCTAACTCGATTTCCCTCTCAAGGGATGCTCCACTAAAACTCGTTCATCATGGCCCTCTGGCCCCCATACTCTTTCACATCTGATCTCAGTCTAACCAATTTCAACGGAATAACTGGTAGAACCAGTAACACTAACCGCCACGGGTCATGGTACTCGAACCATGTGGCCACCTCTCGATCTGCTATGAATCATGGTACCCGAACCATGTTATCTCTTCTCAATCCGCTACGAGTCATGGTACTCGACCCATGACATCACCTCTCGATCTGCTACAAATCATGGTACTCGAACCATGAAATCACCTCTCGATCTGCTACAAATCATGGTACTCGAACCATGAAATCACCTCTCGATCTGCTACAATTCATGGTACTCGAACCATGAAACCACCTCTCGATCTGCTACAAATCATGGTACTCGAACCATGAAATCACCTCTCGATCTGCTACAATTCATGGTACTCGAACCATGAAACCACCTCTCGATCTGCTACAAATCATGGTACTCGAACCATGAAATCACCTCTCAATCTGCTACTTAAAACCTCCGGAATGTTCCCTGTATCGAGTATGTGTCATCTGCTTTCAGTAGTACGGGCCCATAATACCTGCCACATCTACCCATACTTTCCACACGAACCATCCCCGAGTCCCTAAGTAGCTACTCGACCTTCTTAATCACCAACCCCGTCATGCGTGTTCGCTCCTCTTGCGAAATATCCAACTCTGTCAGTGTACTCATTTGACTAGAGTCACCCTTTCCTAGGCTCTTCCTAGGTTCTCACACCTCTCCGCCATCAGCTGCTGAAAAACTCCTAATGATGACAGCCATCTACCTCCTGAATATCGTCATATTCACTTGGTAGCTAACTCCCATCATCGAGAGTTACACAAAGCACGAAGCAAGCAGCATTCGGGCATCGAATAACCTCATAAAACCTCTCTAGGCTATTATCCTACTTGCCTCCCTCACACACGTAGGATATCACCGAACTCAAGCAACTTCACCCCACGCGGGCCTATGACTACCCTCTCAGAGGATTCCACGAATGCTCATCTAGGTATCTCTCCTAGATTACTCTTCAACTCAATCCCTCTCTCAAAAGGATTCCCTCTGGATACTCTTACTCAGCACATACTCGAAAGCATATCACAGATAACCGCAACTCCTAGGCTAAGGCATCACAAATCAGGCCACTCTAGTCCTAAAATATGAAATACCTAGCCTATCTCTAGCATGCATAATATCTCATAGAATATCTCATAACACAAAAATAAGGGTATATTGGGAAATCACAGTTCGGGCTCTGGCTGATTGTACACACTGCTCCTTCTCGTTTTCTCTTAGAAACTCTTGTTTGCTTTAGAAAAATCATTTCTTTGAAATTTTTTTCTCAAATCCTCAGTTTGAGTCCAGATTTACCCGAAGGCGCATCCGAATCCCTCAAACCAAGGCTCTGATACCAACTTGTACCACCGTAATTTTTCAAACAGATTTTTCATTTTAAAATCGCATACTTTTCATAACAATTTGTATGGAAATCTCGTTTATTCAAATTACAAAACACAACTCCATTAAAATTCCAGGATCCTCAAAACATAACTCTTTCTCTGGTGTGTACAATCAAGCCGGTGCCTTCCCGCGATTCCTGAGAACAACATGAAACACATAACACATAACACGGTAAGCACGAAGCTTAGTGAGTTCCCAAATACCACATACAACACATACGCCACTCGAGGCTACAATGCGACCCTCCGGTCGATCTGTCTCAGCGGAACCCTCCAGTCCCGTAGCTCGTTGGACCCTCTGGTCCGGTCATAGCTCGTTGGACCCTTCGGTCCGGTCTGTATCGTTGGACCCTTCGGTCCGGTCTATATCGTTGGACCCTCCGGTCCGGTCTATACAACACATAGCATACATATATCACAATGCACATAATCTCATACATACACATAGCACACAAGACCCTCCGGTCTACATATAGATACCACTCTAGGTAATGTATAGTGAGAAGACTCACCTGGCCAGCAGCAAGTAAGGACCCCGCTCCCGGATCTCGAACTAGCCTCCACCTAACACAAGGGATGAATATCTCTAAGTGACACTCTAATCACAACTCTAACGACCGAAGGCTATTCTTCCTCTCTTTAACTTTTTGAAGTGGATAAAAGACCATTTTACCCCTCCATGGTCTCTACTACTTATGTTGATCAAAGCCTCAAAGTCAACATAAGTCAAACTTGAGTCAACAGTCCATGTTTGACCCGACTCGCCGAGTGCACCCTTGCGACTCGTCGAGTCCACTTACTTTCCTCAGAAATCTCGTGACAGTCCAGCTCAGCTCGTCGAGTTGACCCCCAACTCGTCGAGCTATCGTATGCTCAAGCTTATCGGGACAAACCCTCACTGACTCGTCGAGTCAACTCATAGACTCGACGAGTCCCCTCAGTCTGATTCCTCATTCAGACGTCCAAAGTCAGATCTCTCATTCCAAACCCTAGATCTAGCCCTTTAAAACACCAGAGGCACATAAAGTCTCGACCTTTACGTTCATGCATGGCATAAATACCTCAAAATGCCAAAACAAGCCCTTCTTAAGGTGTTAAGCACAACAACCCTTATTTGGACGAATAAAGTTGGGACCTTTGGACTCTAGGGACCTTACAAGGTCCAGATCTGAGGACTAGGCTTCTAGCTAATCCATTTTACTCAAAGTCCCAAACCAAAGGTGGTAAAAGCCCTAGAACTCCAAACACATGAGATCTAACCAAAATAATGAGAAAGGTGCAGACTTTTACCTTCCTCAGAAGCTCTAGACGATCTATCACTGGATCCAACTTTCCCCCTCTTGATCCTTGCTTGATCTCCTTCTCTTCTTCTCAAATAATGCACTAAAAATCCCAAGATAGCTTTTCTCTTACTTTCTAGCTCAAATGACCTTTAGGGTTTGCTTCCAGGGAAAGGGTGGCCGCAAATGAGGCTATAAGTGCCTTTAAATAGGTCCCAAACCCCGGAAATTAGGGTTTCTCTAATCAGCGCCTACTCGGCGAGTCCCTCTCCTCGGACTCGTCGAGTCCACTCATTAAATCCACAGGAGAAACCCGACTCGACTCGGCGAGTTGGACCCTCAACTCGTCGAGTCCCTCCTTTAATCACAAGATTAACCTACACCATAATACCTCTGAAAATCCGGATGTTATATATATATATATATATATATATATATATATATATATATATATATATATATATATATATATATAGGGAGGGTTCACTTGAGATTAAAAAAAAAGTAGAGATCTTGAGATTTAACCTCAGCCATATATTTCTTATTTGACGCTTTAATGCTCCAACGTACCGGCAACAACAGCGTATGTCTAATCATAAATGATTATATGGCAGAGAGGTATAATCATATAGGATTATACATATTTATACGTATATACATAATCATAAATGATTATACATATATATATGTTCACAGATTGAGTAATCATAAATGATTATGACAGTTGGTGGCAGAAGAGGTGGTGGTGGCAGAAGAAGTGGTGGTGACAGAGGTGGCGGTGTATAAGTAATGGAGGTGACTGAGGTGGGGTTGACTGGTGTCAGAGGTGGTGGTAGTGGTGGCGGCGGTGGCGGTTATGGTGGTGGGGATGGTGGCGGAGGAGAAAGGAACGGGCGGCACTGTATAATCATTTATGATTATATCAGGCCTGCCATGCTGGTACGCCGGAGGGTTAGAGTGGCAGATGTGAAATACCTGGCTGAGGTTGAATCTCAAGATCACAATTTTATTTTTAATCTCAACGGAACATACCTCTCTCTCTCTCTCTCTCTCTCTATATATATATATATATATATATATATATATATATATATATATATATATATATATATATATATATATATATAGAAGTAAGTTCAAATAAAAACAGCAAATAGTGTGAGAACGTAAAAACACTATGTTTATGTTATTATTCTGTAATGAATGTTGTATATGTGTATTGTTGAAGTAATTTTAATATGAATATTAACGTTTGATTATTCATATATTCATTAAAATGTTATTATTCTATTATAAATTTATGTATATGCATTTTTATAGTAAATTGTAAAATTAGTTTTAACTTGTGACTATTCATTTATTCATTGTTGAATAATGACATAAAACTGTTGATACAAAATTCATTACAGAATTATAACATAAAAATAATGTTTTTACGTTCTCACACTATTTGCTGTTTTTATTTGAACTATCACCTATATATATATATATATATATATATATATATATATATATATATATATATATATATATATATATATATAGGTTCATGTGAGACGTCCTAATTTTTTGAGACCGTGAAACGCAATCCTAGCCACTCATTTTGTAGATAAAAAACATTTTTAAAATTCAAAATAATTGAAAATTTTCGAAAAAAAAAATTTCAAATATTATTTTCGTCATTTATATTTTCCAAAAAAAATACCAAAAAAATAAAAATAAATAAAAAAATACCATTTTTTTATATATTCTAGTAGAATATTTTACATATCTGACAAATATAGTAGAATACTTTAACGAGAATATTTACAGTGTAATATTCTATTAGAATATTTCACGTATTTTTCAAAAAAAATGGAAATTTTTATTTTAGGTAAAAAATGTGACGAAAATAATATTTAAAAAAAGAATTTTCGGATTTTTCCTTTTATTTTGCATTTTAAAATTATTTTAAAATTGAGTCTCACGGTCTCACAAAATTAGTATGGTGTCAAATGAACCTGAACCTGTAAAAAAATCCCTATAAAACTACAGCCGCAAAGATATATTAAAAGAAATACATGCAAGTAACTCATTTTCGAATCAAAAGTAGCAAAGAGAAGAAATTAAGAACATCATGATGTTGAACTCAGACACTCGTGAAATTCTTGCAGCTTAACAATATGGTCAATGACACATCAAGAGCTAGAACACTGAAAAAAAAAATCAACAAAATAGGTGACCAAATGTCGTACAAATATAAAATCCAAATACTAGTATAAATAATCAAGAAAAAACCATTTGCTTTGGTACAAGTCTGTACTGAGTTGCCTTGATGTTTTTGTTTACTGATTCCATATACTGATCAGTGTTCGTATTTTATTGTAACACGATAACTTCTTGCAGCATTTACAAAATACTTGTTGTTACTCAACATAATTCAATTCCACAAGAATCTAATCTAACACTTGATCTTGTATAAATACCAAATTTAAAAAAAATATATTCGAAATTAACGCTTTTAAATAACACCCGTATTACAAATGCCATACAAATAAAGATTCCAAGTATTAGTACACATAAGCACAATAACGGTAATAGAAAAAGCAAAATAGCCATTTATAACATATAATAGGTAATTACATGCATCTGAAAGGATCTATGCGTCCATCCTTCCTCTCTTCATCTTGGCAACTCTTACCACAACTTCAACATGTATCATGTCAATGGTTTTCTCAACAAACATGAAAAGCTTCATTCTCCACTGCTCCTTAAACAACAAAATTACAATAATACCCAAAAATCCTGTTGCAAAACCACACATTATGTCCAGGTAAAATAACCATACATTCGTCGGCTGATCACCTGCTTTGTATTGATGGATCTTTGTGGGCTCAACAGTTGTTGGGCCTTGATGATTTGAGCAACTCTTTGGCAACGGAGGTCCACATAGATCTTTGTTCCCATCATATATGGATGGATCAATAAGAGTATGTAGTTGACTTCCTGTAGGAATTCGTCCCGACAAATTGTTGTGTGACAAATTCAAATGGCTCAAAAAGCTCAAAGCTGCCATGCTTGAAGGGATCATTCCTGTCAACTCGTTGTTGGAGAAATCCAGAGATTCTAAGTTCTTCATGTTTCCAATGTTGCCTGGAATACTGCCTCTGAGATGATTATTAGACAAATTGAGACCCATCAATGTACAAAGTGCAGTTAGCTCAAGCGGTATTTCTCCGACAAGTTTATTGCTTGAAAGGTCCATGTTATAAACTAATTCCCAATTTGTTGTATATTCAAGATCAGCACCTTTCATGGCTTGAATCACATTCTCATCATAATCGATACTTCCAGAATACCAAGGTAATGGGTTGATTTCAGCCATGGCACTCAACTCTCCTAAACAACGAGGGATAGTACCCGTTAAATTGTTGTGTGAAACATCCAAAATTCGAAGATTTGAAGATATGCATAAAGATTCAGGAATTCTACCGGTGAAGTTATTTCTACGTAACCTTAAACCCATCAATGACGTAAGGTTTTCTCCTATCCACTTGGGTATATTCCCAGTGAATCTATTATCACCCAAATCTAAAACATTTAAACCTCGTAAATTCCCCAATTCTAGAGGAAGTTCACCTGTAAAGTTGTTGTCATTCAAGTTTAACCGACGTAACGATGTAAGGGCTACAGAGCTCGGAATGACACCAGACAGCTGATTTGAGCTAAATATCATTGTAGCCAAAGTTTTCAGATTCTCAAGGCACTTCGGAATTCTCCCAGTTAACCTATTTCTTGAAAGATCAAGAAATTGCAAATTTGTCCTTCTGCACAATGACCTTGGAATTGACTCACTGAAAAGGTTATCTTCTAGAAATAATACACGAGAATTTCCTCCACTAGGAAGGTTTGTCAAAGGTCCGCTAAGTTTATTGTGAGAAAGATCTAAGAAAGAAATGTTCATCTTCTGCAGCCATGTGGGGAGAGGTCCCGAAATCGTAGCATTGGACAACACTAACAGCTCAAGTTTCCTTTGATTTTGAAGCCATTGCGGAAATCCACTTCCGATATTGCAAGAACTGAGTTCAAGACTTTCTAATTGGAATGGAGGGACCCACTCACGTGAAACAATGAATTTCAACTTGTTAGAAGAAGCATACAACTCCTTCAACACCGAAAGGTTAGCAAAATGGGCTTCAGACAATACTCCTTGTAAAGAATTGTTAGCGATATCTAGAGAATGGAGTTTGGAAAGTTGCCCAATTGAAACCGGAATAGTCCCATTTAACAAATTTGAACCAACCCAAAATTTTCGTAATGAACCAAGTCTTCCTAGAGATGCTGGGATGGAGCCAGTTAACCAATTGAATTCTAGATCCAGATCTGTTAAGGTTGCTCACTTTCCAATGGATTCTGGAATTGAACCATTCAATTGATTAAAAGAAAGGTCAAGTTTGTGAAGTTTCCCAAGAAATGTTGGAATCTGACCTTTTATCTGGTTATAGGATAGATCTAATACTTCTAAAAACCTTAATCTTCCTAGAAATTCGGGGATTGGACTTGTCAATCTGCTACACGATAGATCTATATCTATTAGATTTGACAATCTTCCAAGTGCTTCTGGAATTGCACCATACAAACTCTCATGTAAATCCAATCTCTCCAAAGCATATTGAGAACATTCTGATAAATCTTTTGGTGAGTCAATCATTTCTACATCAAAATGATTGTTTGAGGCACTCAGGACTTTCAGGTGACATTGTCTCCAGATTCCAACATGCTCGATCTGCTTAAACTCGTTAAACGAAAGATCGAGTTCTAGAAGGTTAGGCATTAGAGGAACCGATGAATTCAACGTGTTTTTTGAGAGGTCAAGGACTCTTAAGGAACTCATGTTTGTTAAAACTGATGGAAACATGCCTTGGATTGAATTGAAGCTAAGATCCAGATGTTGGATCTTAGAAAGTGCACTGAAATTATGATTAAAGGAAGATAGAAACGTCTTATCGAGCTCACAACTTGACAAATGCAGCTCTGATAAAGATGGGATCATGTTTAGCAAGTACGCAAAGTTCCATGCCAAACTAATATTGAAGTGTGATCAAGGAACGCTAGGGATGTCATATTTTGAAAAAATCCAGGGAGTGGACCTTTGAAATAATTTTTGCTAAGATCCAGGTGTTTGATGTTGGGAAGTATTTTACTCGAATTAAGAAAAGGACGAATATCAGCATTGGAAAGTTGACAAGATGACAAACTTAGCTCTTTCCACGAAGGAATCATGTAAAGCAACATGTCCCAGTTGTGTTCCACTAAGATCAAATGCACTCAAATCGAGATGCTCAAGTGACAAAAGACGAAAAGTCCATGCCACATCATCTGTCATCAGCCTATAGTTTGAACTTAGATCAAGAACTTTTAAATTATAAAGATTTCCAATGTGAGGAGGAACAAGACCACCAAAACCAGCATCAGAGAGATTGAGGTACCTCAGGTGTTTCAAAGATCCAATGAACTCAGGGATCCGACTTCCTCCATACGAATTCGCACTTAAGTCCAAGTATTTGAGACGCCTCAACTCTGCCAATGAAGAGTTCACCTCATTACCAACTAAGTATTGGTAGCCTTGATCACCGTATGAATATGCTTTGTTTCCTCTGAGATTAAGGCTTTCGACTTCTCCAGTGACAGCATCACACTGGATTCTTTCCCACCTGCAACAGTCATTACCAACCCATGATGACAACATTTCATAGTCATCTTTGACACTATGTTTGAACTTGAGAAGAGCAAGTTTCTCTTTCTCAGAGCAAACGACACTCATATTTCCAACACCCAAACAAGTATATGTGGTTGCAACCAAAAAAATACTTATTAAAATGAGATGGAGTCCCCAAATCCTCTGATTCCCCATTATAAACCCTAGCACAGTTTAATACAGAAGAAAATCGAATTGGAAAGATAGGTTATAGTGATGAACTGATGGTTTTTTTTAATTAAGAAACTTGTTCAATTATAGAGCCATAAATGAACAGCAACATATAGCCATGGAAGACTTGTAGTCAATAGAGATTTGTATCTACAAGTTACTTCTTGCGATGGAAGACTTGGCAAGTAATGGATAATCAACCAGTATCCACAAACATCCTCTTCTGGTCCCAGACTATATAATATTTCGTTTATGTGGTGTTTGGCTAAGTTTATTCTTCATGGAAAACTTAATGTAAATATCTTTGTCCACAAGTCTACGAATTATTGCAGCGACTTGAAATTCGATGGAATAAATTTTCATACAACTGAGTCAAAATGTTCATGCTTTCAAGCTCATCTAAACATGTAAAAATATGCATATCAAGCAGTATAACAAAAACTCGTAAAACAAATTTATATATAATGAAGAATGAATGTGTCTCAATTTCAAAGTTCATGAAATTCACATACGTAATTGCTCCCAACTAGATCACAATGATTCCCTCCAAAATTTTATAATCGTCTCTCGAAGAGTCAATCACGCCTCTAGTACTCGTCCAACCAGCAGGCTCACATCAAGTTCTTTAAATCTTAATAACCTTTTTTTATGATTATGTCATGATAAAAAAAATAAATAAATAAAAAGAGAAAAAGGTTATCTCTATGGACGTTATAGTTGTCCTCGGGTGGCTATATACAAGAATAACCGACAATAGCGGCAACGCCTTTAGTGGCGACAACAAAAAAACGCGTTTTTTGTCGCCCCTAAAAGCCTCTGTCGCCGCTAAAGGGTTATGTTGGCGACCTGCGTCATTTCAACGCCATCCGTCGATTTAACCGATGATCCAACGACTAGGAGGACGTAGGAAACCCTGTGTTGTTTTCCCTCCGGTGTGTCGCTGCCAATGAGTATCCGTCGCCGCTAAATGCGTCACTGTTAAAGAGCGTCGACAATAAAACCCTCTCCGTCCTCACTTTCTTTCCTGATCTTTTGTGTTTTCCCTTATTCTCTCTGAACACCACCGTCGACCTCATCGGAATTTCACCGAAATTTTCGCAATTTCACCCCTCTTCTTTTCCGTTTTTTCTCCTTTTCTTTTCCTTTTCTCTTCCCCTTACTAAATTTCCAGCATTGGTGTTGGTTGTCAGGATTTTGAGATCCCCCCATCGTTCTCGCCTAAGTATGCCACCACCACCACTGTTCTCGTTGGAATTTCGATTTTGTAGATGTGTATTTGTATGTGTCTTTTGTGTTTATAGATGTGGATGTGTATTTGTCTGTGCATTTGTATGTATATGTGTATTTTGAATGTACTTTATGTATGTATGAGTTTTTGTATGTGCATTTGTATGTATATGTGTATTTTGTATGTGTATGTCTTTTTGTATGTATATGTATATTTTGTATGTATATTATGTATTTATATGTGTATTTGTATGTATATAGAAATACGTATAAATAGCGGCGGCACCCAGGAGCGTATCCACCATGGGCTTAGGTAGGTCCTAGGACCTACCTAAGTTCTCAATTTAATTTACAATGTATATAGTTGAAAAACTAGGAACTACCTTAGAAAAAATAGAGGACCTACCTTGAGTTTGTTTTTTTTTTAATTTCTTAAAAAACCATTTTAAAAAGAAAAAAATATAAGTTATTAGGGGCAATTTGTTATTTTAAATTATGAGATTGATAACAAAAAGTTAACCACTCTTAATCGGCACTCTCAAAATATTAATAAATAAATAAGTTGCTCTAATAAAAAGAAGTCCACATGCCAAAGACTCTCACTGTCCTTTCGCCGCTTTATCAATGGACTAATAATAAACTAGTGTTTTAACATTTTCGTTAAACCGTACAACTTTTCAGTTATATTTCAATCGGTTTTTAAAAATTTTAATCGGTGGCGCTTGAACCGGTTCAGTTCTTTTAAGGTACATGACCCGACCCGGCCCCCAAAAGTGTTGTTGATTTTTTTATTGACTTCACTTAAATTAGGAACCATGTGATTTTTTGTTTTAGATTCGCCATTGGCGGCACCTTTAGTGGTGAAGGAGAGCATTAGCAGCGACACACTTGTAGCGGTCACGAACCATTAGCAGCGACGGAAGGCAATAGCGGCAACTAATGGAACATTGTCGACGAACCAACAACGATGACCATTTAGCGGCGACATGTCGCCGCCAAGACCTTTAGCGGCGACGCCCGTCGCCACTAAGATATTCTTGTAGAGAATGCCTCCAAATAACTAATATTAAGTCGTTAACAGCTGTTAAAATATCTACTAAAATCTCAAAAAATAAAGTCTTGTTTGTAAAGTAGCTAGGACTTTCTAGAATTTCCCACATAATATTTTTTTTCAAGTTTTTGTTAAATTAGAAATTTCATAAATTTAGAAATCAATAAATCATAAATTGCCTAATATCCAAGTTTTATTAACTGAGAGACCACTTAACAAGTTTTGATACTCTACTTTGCATTATAGAGAAAACTATTTAATTATTCAAAACTATTTTAGTAAATTGTATAAAACACAAATTATTTAAAGTATAACCAATAGTGACTTTTGAATATTTTGGGGTTAGCTAATAATTTAAAAAAAAATACAAAAGTTGAAACGTAGCCAATATATAAATTTCAGTTCTTCAAGGACCTAAATGTAAAATTAATATTCAAAGTAAATAGCCAATAAATTATATAATATATTAAAAGAGAGTAACCTTTGTGAATAGTACTCTCTTTTGATTGGATTGGACCAAAATAATTTTTTTTCTTTATATTTTTTTTTAATCTGCCCACTACCTGTGTAACCAGTAAGAATGCGATTAGTGTGCCCTCCACCGCTTCATTCTTTGGAAGTATTCCACCGTTCCTCCTTACGCCGTCCTTGATCCAATCCAAATAGAACCACCGCTTTTTTTTTTCTACATCCCTTCAAAGCTACCCTTCTCCTTCCACAGTCTCTTCTACAGACTTTCACCACTGCCATGATTTTCATCGTTCAGGGCTTTAGTTAGATATGGACAGAGGTCAACGCTCCACCGATCCACCCTGAACGCTTCTTGCGGATAAGAGATGCAAAAGCCCTAAACTCCATTTACGTCGTCTACGTCTCCATCTCCACTCTCATCTGTAAATCATTTGACCAACGTTAAGCCACCAAATATGATATTTCTTCCCCTTTTTTTCTTTCCTCCCACTGAGATCCCCTCCCCCTTTAATAACAAGGTTTTGGCTTACCTGAGAAGGTGATGCGGTGTAAAGCTTTCAGGAAAACACCTCGATTTTGCGTCGTCTAGACCTTCCTTGGTTGTCCGGGTGTTACAGTCGATGACAAATCCTCGAATTTCCGTCGCCACCAAACTGGTGTAGGTTCGATCTTCAGTTGTGTTTCTTCTTCAACACCTAATGCATACCGACTGATTATCTTAAAGCAAATCCTTCGATTTACAGGTCAATAATCTATTCCTCTCTCTCAAAAGTAGGGGTTTCCGACTGATTTTGTTTCTTCGTCTGCTTCAAGCTTAAGCTTTGTTCAAAACAAGCTCTGATTTGTTATTCATCGCTTGGGTTTTTGTTAACCTTTTTTTGGTTATTTTTTTGTGCAATTTCTATATCTGCTTTCTTCTACCTTTACAGATGATTAAAATCTGATGCGTACTAATCTTGTGATAATGTTTATAGCTTGGTGACTCTTTTATGGGTTTTTGTTAATTTTTTTTGTTATTATTTTGTGCAATTTCTATATCTACTTTCTTCTACCTTTACAGATGATTAAAATTTGATGCTTACCAATCTTGTGATAATGTTCATAGGTTGGTGACTGTTTTAACTGTTTCAGGTTGGAAAAGATTTAAGTGAGAGGTGATAGAATGTTGCATTTGATAAAGATGATGATTTGGATTTAGTTGGCTTTCCTACCAGGATATAAAGAGGGGTACACTTTTTCTTGTGGATTTTCTAGGTTTCTTACACAATCTGGGTTTTTTAATCTGTGGATGTCTTTTGCCTGGTGTTGTGTGGGGGAGGTGTTAATTAATAAGCTTAAATGTTTAACTGGTGAGGGGCTTAATTGGAAATTGTTGATTGAAATGATCACCAATAGTTTTCCTTCGTTTACAGGTGCTTCTTTGAAGAATCTTGAAGAAAGAGGACTTATCATACGTTTTTTCATTGGTATGAGGTTTGTTCTTCTAAATTCTGCATCGAATGCTTTTCGATCAGACGTTTTCAGCTTTTTTTATAAAATAAACAATTTTTCTTAACTGTTCTAGATTTGCAGGTCAAGAAGTCTCTTAACAATTTTTTTTAAACAGGGATTTTCAATAACAGTTGCAGTAAGAAGGACTAATTTCTGGAATCGGACTGAAGTTGTTTGTTCTATTCCATGTTTTCATTGATTTTATATTTAGTTTTCACTATTTGCCTGTTTATATGATGTAGGAGACATTGTCTCAAGAGGAACATGGAGCATAATCTGATTCGCCTAATGAACAAAATAAAACAAAAAAAGTGATTGGTAAGTGACAATGTTTTTAATTTCTATAGGTCAAGGTAAAGAGGGCATGGAAGCGGAAGATGGTCATTTCATTGACAAGGTTCTGAGGCATCAACGAAAGGGCATGGTAGAAAAGGCCTTTCACAAGATCGTTTTCTGAAGTACAAAATGTAAGGGTGCGTTTAGTTGCGGAAAAATGGACCGTTTTCTGGAAAAAATTTCCAAGAAAAATGAGAATTTTGAAAACGCGTTTAGTTCGTCTATTTTTCTAAATTTTTCACGGAAAATGAAAATTTTCCGTTTTCTAAAATTACAAAGAAGTTGGAAATTTTTGGAAAACTGATAATCATTGTTTTCCACATTTTTCTAAATCCAAAATTTTTCTAAAATATAAACACACACCCACTCCCACCCCATCCACCTCTACCTACCCCTACCTTAACACCCCCCCACACACACACACATACATACCCACCCCCACACACACCCACCCGCACCCACACACACACACACCAACCCACAAACACACACACACATACATACCCACCCACTCACACACACACACCCACCTGCAGAAACACACACACCAACCCACAAACACACACACACACATACCCACCCACACACACACCCACCCACAAACACACACATACATACCCACCCACACACACCCACCCATAAACACACACACATACATACCCACCAACGCACCCACACACACACAAACACACTCACACAAATACCCACCCACACCCCCACAAACACACACCCACACACACAAACCCACACCTACCCCCACCCTCACAGACATACACACCCACACACACACACAAACACACACTCGCACCCCCACCCACCCAACACCACCACCACAATCACCGACCTACCATCACCATCACCACCACCACCACCACTAACCCGTCACTAGCACCACCACCACCGCTGCCGCCGCCATCACCACCACTGACACAATTGCCGCCGCCACCACCATCGCCTGTCATCACCACCACCGCCGCCGACCCGCTACTGTCACCGCCCCCACCCACATCCTACCACCGCTACCGTTTTCTAAAAATGAAAACCGATAGAAAAATACACATTTAAACACGTTTTCTAATTTTCTAAAACTGAAAATGAAAAATGAATAAGTTTAACTAAACGCGTTTTCTAAAATTTTCAATGAAAAATGAAAACGGAAAACGAAAATCGAAAAGGGAAAACAAAAAACGGAAAATGAAAATTGTTTTTCCGTAACTAAACGCAACCTAAGTATTTCTATTGTTACTTAACATTGTCAATTTTATGATATTACAATTCCTTTTTAATCATTTTTTTTTGTTTGTGGTCAGCTCAGTGGCTCTAAAAAGGTTGTAATCAACAATAACAAAGTTATGGAGGATATAAGGCACATGAAAATAGCATCTGGAGAGGAGGTAATGGTTATATCTCCCGGTTCTTCCATAACTGTGAACTTGCTGCAGGGATTTAGGTTTTTGTTGTTACTCTCTAATTTCTTATTGAGCACATTTAACACCTACAAATTACTTTTTTTGTATCACAGCTGATTGAAGACCACATTGATTGACAATGGCAACTTTGCTAAACCGAAAGATGGTTTGAAACAAGGTAAAGGTGAGTGGCACATTATAATTTTATTGTAGCTCTATACCAGTTCTTATGACATACATGCTTTACAGTTCGGTTTCTTATTGAACAATATACTTAAAACAATGACGTTACATGAGAATTTCTTTTCTTTACTATTTTGGGTGATTTTGACTAATTAGACTGGAGAAAATGAGAGCATACCTTCCTATAGTAGAGTGGGTCAGCTTCTGATGAAGAGTTTATTGAACACCTATTCATAAATCTCATTATTTTTTGTGTGATGTAGTAACTATAACCGTGACATGTGTTCTCCACATAACAAGTGTAATTCAAATCATGACAGGGTTGATCATCTTTTTTTAGTTTCTTTTTCAATCATATGAAGATCGAATAATGGAATAGCAGATAATGATGAAGCGGAAGGATTCAATGGTTGTGAAAAAATTGATTTCTTTCTAATGAATTTTTCTGCCATTTAAATATATTTTCCCTTATTTCTGGCCTAATGAATCGTTTTTGCATTATATTTTGGTAAGTGTTTACGTTAACCAATGTCTTTATAATTATTGTATAAAATATAGAATCTGTATATTACTATATATACGAACATATGGATAGTTGCTTCAATCATGATCTTAATTATCTGTTTTTGAGATTGCATGCATGAATGGAGAATTACCATTTTAAAAAGACCACCGTGATAATTTCTATAATTATATTACCGTTTTCACCATTTATGAAATTAAGTTCAAATTTAGACCATTTCTGAAAGCATGTTACTATATTGACCCTAAAATACCAATTTTAACATCCTAAAAATAATTTCCTGCTAACAATGAACTTGAAACTCCTGAAAATGAACTTCAAACTGGTATAATTTGTTTCGGTTAGCATACGTCGATTTCCTTTTGGTCGAAAACAAGACATTACATTACTTTTATGATATGGAAGTTAGTACAACAGTCATACAAAAAAAAGGGTAAATACAAGATAAGACAAAATGTTTCTGTTTTGTGCATTCCTTTGGCGTATCCAATCCCGCAAAGCGGGATTCTTCCCTAGTTTAATAGTATTTTTGTAATGAAATGAAGATTATCAATCACTATAAATAAGAAAGTGAATGTAGAAAGGGAAAAGCTTCCGGATTGGCTTCTTTAGCCAACGCTATAATGTCCCATAATCGCATCACAATTACACAACAGTAAGAACATGTCGGGCTAAAGGGCGTCCTTTTCCAATAATCGTTCTTCTAATATATTTGTTATAATGCATCTAATCTCTATTTTGGAATCATACTTCAAATTTTTATCCATTAAGGCATCGTACTTTCAATTTTTTTTCTTCTAATTCAGGTAAGTTCCAATGCCTTTGAATCTTGTATCCATCATGTAATGAGTCACAAAGTCTAAGTTCACCTATTTACATGACACTTTGATTATATTTCCTATTTAAGCATTGTACTTTTACTTTTCTTGATCCCAACACCCATAATCATTTTTCTTATATGTTTCCCTTCCCACTCTAAAGCATATCCATTTTAAGGTCAATTTAAAATTAACAAATACATCATCATAATCAATTTTCTTCTATGTACACAACAAAAAACCTTACCTTTAGCGACGAAAAAAACGTGTAACACCCCGATGTTCAGGTACTTCTAACTCATTCCATTTCATGATAATTGGTCAAGTGGTTGCATCTTGGGGTTTAGATACAACGTGTTGTAGGCACCAAGACATGTCTAGACATTAAAAGCCGCGTGTTTTGATTGGGCAACACGGCGTGCTTTCCATCTGAACACGACATGTTGACCGCTGTGTGTGAAACCCTAATATTCCAGGTTCACCCCCTATTTAAAGGAATATGGGGGCTAGAGTTTGTCCACCCTCGGCCTTCATCTGCCCTGTCAAGCTCAGAATGAAACCCTAACCTTTTTCCTCTCCCATTTGTGAAGATAGTTGGTGTTTTGAAGGAAGGAGGTGGAGAAGGAAGCAAGGATTCAGCTAGCTAGCATCATACTTCAGTGTAGCACTCTCCTGGACCATTGTAAGTGTCCAAGTCCCAATTTTTATCATTTACAACCTTTAGATATTGAGTTATGTCCCCTTTTTACCTTTGTTATGGAGTGATGCATGGAGGGATCTCATAAAGTTTGCAACTTTATGAATCCCCAGGTCAAAGAGATCTTGTAGTGGCTTGGATCTGGTTTCAACCAAAGTCTTGATGCCATGCATGGAAAGTAGGTCATGAATCCCCTTTTTGACCTAATATGGGTTCAAGACATGCATGTATTAAAAAGCACCAATCTTTGGAATGGTTTAGGTGGTTGAACCACTTTTGGAAGGAAGGGACTTTGGATCTTAAGGACTGAGGACTTATTGGTTAAGCTCTTGGATCTTCAAGTCTTGTGGATGAGTTTTTGAACCCTTGGAGTGGTCCCACCGGATAAAGTTGGAAACTTTATCCTTTTTGATAGCATTTAAGCCTAGATCTGAGCCTTGTAGTCCATGGGATCGAAGGAACAGTTGAATGTATTAAGCTCGGGCAAACACGACGTGTTTGCAAGCCAACGCGGCGTGTTAGCTGGGTTTTCCCATCCGCCTGATTTCTTACGAAAACACGACATGTTTGCTAGTACACACGACGTGTTGGGTCAACATGGACTGTTGACCTTGACCGGTGACTTTGACCAGTTGACTTTGAGTTGACCAAGTTTGACTTTGAGGGCATTTTGGGTATTTAGGGATTTTGATGGAAGTGGTCACTTGTTGGATGTAGGTAACGTGTAGAGAACTGAGATTTTGGAGTGGGACTTCTTTAGTTATGTTTAGCTTTTCGAGATGAGTATTTCCTCACTGTACTTACGGGTCGAAGGCACCAAGGCCGGCCCTTTTGGATTGTTATCCTGGTTTATTGTATGTTGCTATGTTGTAGTGATTTGTTAGATTAGATAGGATGTGCTATGTAATAGTAATTAGCTAGATCTGTATGGCTGTCTGTGTATGCTAGCTATGTTTGATTATGCTATATGTGGATATATGATAGTGGGTTGGGTTGAGGCGGTTCTGCTGTATGCAGAAGGCCAACAGACCCGGGGCGACCCGGGTATACTGAAGGCCTGTGAAGCGGACCAGTCAGACCGAAGGCCCGAAGAACGATCCAGACAGGCTGAAGGCCCGATGAGGCGGTCCAGACATGCTGAAGGTTCTGTATGCATGATGTTGTTGTGATATCTATGACTATGTGTTGTGGTGGTATTTTGAGGAAACTCAGTAAGCTTTGAGCTTACAGTTTTGGGTTATGTTTCAGGTACCACATATGATCGCGACAAGGAGAATGCTTGATCGTGCACCTCCTCAAGTTATGAATTGTGGTTTTGGGAAATACTCTGATGATAAAAATGTTTTGAAAATTATGATGTAAACAATTATGATTTTTGTGGGTTTTAAAAGTTTAAATTTTTATGAAATTTTATGAGTGTTACAAAACGTCCCAATTAATGCCTAAAGTCGTCACAAATACCTTTAGCGACGACAGGTCGTCACTATTACCTCGTAGCTAATAGTCAATTATCGTCGCAATTAACGTCGTCTCTAATAGCCGTCGTCTCTATTAGTGTCGTCTCTATTGATATTACGACCACCGGTAGGAGTTTTACGACAAGGCTTCCCGAAAGGCAGGAGTCGTCGTAATTGGTGATTATCGTCCCTAAAGGTGTCGTCTCTATTTATATGTGTATAATCCTTTCTGTTTAGACTTTCATAGATTCAAGATTGGAAGTGGATGGTGTATTATGTGCAGTGACTTTGTAATAAAAGTACAATTAGAGGAATTATTAGTGACATGCCACTAAGAGTGAAAACGATAAGTCCTTAAAAACACAATTATAAGGATTAAATTAAGTTGATTGTACTCTAACTAAAGGAAGAACATGTAAAAAGACTGCAATTATTTGTTGGGGATCATGTTACTAATAAACAAACATGTTGACAGTTACTCCCCTCAAGGCTCAAGATCTCATTTCGACCATTTACTAATTCATGTCGACTAACAAACTCATCCAAAATTTCGATATTTCAAGTCCATACATTAACAATAATCTTCATCTCATGAGCCCCCGATCAACTATAACACAAGCATTTGCATTTTCCAAAGATCACTAGGCCCAAAAAATTACCATCAGCAGATCTGATTTTAACTTGGAAAAAGAAGCTTCTAATCATACTTTTACTTTAAAATAAGGTCATAAAACAGAAAATCACGAGGGTAAGAGTTAGTTGACCATAAACAAACCTAACTTAACCTTACTGGAGTTTCTAATTCACAAGCGCTCAGTGAAGCTGCCAAAAGATGACCACACCTATTCTCAATGAAATTTTGCCTTAATTCTTCATATCTCCCTTCTGCTTCTCTAATAACTCCAAAGAAGGACAAATAGTGATGTGTATTATGTCTGTAAGAACAACAAGAACAAAAAAAAGTTTAAAAAATATGTGCGGAATAACAAAAGTAATAAATTTAAAGGATTTCTTTTTTACATTTCAAGAAGAATATGAGCCAACATCTTATGGACATTAAGCAAATGATTGATGTATGCTTTGGTATGGTTCTGGCATGTGTAGCAGATGCACCCATCAACAATCCGTGATGCATCTTTCCTACACCAAAATAATAAGTTAATATTAATGTTTTTCTATTATATAATAATTAATTAACTATAAATGAGTCATGTCAAGTAATAATAAACCTATAAATGGTTGCTTTTAGATTTGTATTTGTGCCATCACTAGCCATAGAACTTAGCCCAGGGCAAGACACATGTTTACAGTTTCCATCAAGTGGGAAGACAAGCGCAAAGCCTCCAAGGGTAAGATGGTAAATATACCTGTTCAAACACTTGTTTCAGCTTACAGTCAACAAAAGGTCAAAGCAGTTATTGAAACCTACTTATGTGGAGTCAAAGAGGTCAATGCTTGCACCGATACCATGCAATACCTCCTCTACATTCATGGAAGAAATATGCTTTGGTTAATAAAAGAACAAATGTCAGCTATATTACTTTCATGATTCATGAAATATAAAAAATTTCTAAGATATGTAGACAATTAAAATAAAACATAAACTAAAAACTTCAAGTGTGGTAAGAATAATACCTGGAAGTCCAAGGCCACAAAATGGCGGGGACTTTCTTTTGGTAACAAGTCCTTAAAACAACCATTAAATCTCTCGTAACATCAATATTTCTTCCAACAATAACATAAAACTAGTATTAAAAATTAAGAGTGTTAATTTATACTTTTTCCATATAATTATATGGAATATATAAATGAAGGCACCTGTGGTAGTGGTTGTAGAGCTGAAAACAGTGGAGCTGCGGTGGTGATCGTCGTCGGAGATAGGCGACACAGTGGCGGTGATGCGGTGGATTCAATAGCCGGAGATTGGAGGAATCTCCTTAAATCCACCCAAATCAGCAAAATTAGAAAAAGAAAGAAGAGAAACAGAAAGAGAAAGAGAAAAGACAGTGGAAATGAGAAAGGGAAACATACCTTTGCGGGTGGAGAAGTTCGTCGGAGACGGTGGCGAGATGAAGTGCTGATAGTCGCCGGTGGAGCAACTAGAATGCCGGTGAGAAGATGGAAATCCCTCCAGCGGAAGAAGTCGGGTGCGCCGGCGGTTTCCGCAATGGAAAATACGACGTCGTCGAAAAAACGCTTCATCGTTTGTCGCCCGAAAATGAAAGACAAATGGTAATGTAATAAGGTTCTGCAACATGGTAGGGAACAAAAGGTGGAACCCTTCAGGGACGACGCATTTAGCGGAGCCTTTTGATTTTTGGAGACGACGATTTGGAGGGAAATTCACGCGCCCATTTTTCACGACCTTTAGAGGCGACATTGTCGTCACAAATTGCGTCGTCGCTATTGCTACGAACAGTAGCTAATCCCCGCCGTTGAATCGGGATGCAATCGTAGGGGCATAAATTGATCCAGAGGCATTCACACGGATCACCAATCAAAACCTTTAGCGACACCCTTATTAGTGAAGACATTACTCTTTAGCGACGACAAAAATGCATGTTGTCTAGTGTCGTCCATAAAATTGCTTGTCGTCCCTAATGATGTCATCCCTAAAACGTATATTTCTTGTTGTGGTACATGTAGCCTGAATGTACATGTACATGAAAGTACTAAAATAAAAGGAAGTGACATAGAAGATGCACATGATGAACTAACTACGTAAATATTAAACATAGGATAGGACCAAGGTATGTAACTCAAATAAGACCTTTAATCTACACTTAACTATTGTTGTTGATGATCAAGATAAAAAACAAATAATACAAGTAAAAACATTGGAAAAACAAATACACTGAAGAAATAAGTATACACATTCAACTCCCACCTGTCTCTATCAATCTGGAAAATGCTTGAATCAAATCACATGAACCAGAAAAAGGAGAATGTGACAAGAAAATGTTGATACCACCAATAACAGAAAGTGAGGTGATTTATAACAGTCTACACCGATAACTGCAAAAAGAGCAGATTCGCAACTCGAAAATTGGTGCAATGATGTTAAAAATCTAACCTAACAACTTTATACTGTATAAATACCAAATCCAACACAAGTTTTGACCTTTCACCTAATCATCAAAAACAAGAAAACATACAAAAAGTTACAGCAGCATGCCAAGAGCAGGAGTGACACCAACAACAGCAATAGAAGGTTGAGAGCGAGAAAAGGGTACTTCAAGTTGAAGCACCAGTACTCATGGATCATGTAAACTCCAACACACTTCAATTCCAAAGTAATATATTCTAACATCTTGATCTTTTGTATAAATAAAAAATCTAACAAATATTCAGAACTCAACACTTTAAACAACACCTATATTACAAATATCATAGAAATATAATAAAATCCAAATAGTATTATAAATAAACAAAATAACACTCATAAAAAACAATATAACCATTCATAACATATATTTTTGAATTACTTGCATCCCAAAGCAAAAGGATCTACACAACCTTTCTTCATCTTGGAAACTCTTACCATGACTGCAATGTGTATCTTGTCAATAGTTTCCTCAACAAAAATTAAAAGCTTGTGACTCAAATGCTTCTTGAACAACAGAACTCCAATAATACCCTAAAATCCTGTTGCAAAACCACTCATTATGTCCAGACCAAACAACCATACCTTGTCCAGCTCATCAGCTGCTTTGTACTTCTTCGCAGTTGCTTGGTACTTCTTCGTTGGCTCATCAATTGTTGTGTCTTGGTGATTTGAGCAATTCTTTGGCAATGGAGCTCCACATAATTCTCGTGTAACTTCACCAGTAAGGTTGTTGTTATTCAATTTTAATCAATGCAATGTTGATGTAAGAGCTATAAAACTTGGAATGACACCAGACAACCGATTTGAGCTAAATATCATGGTAGTCAGACTTCCCAAATTGCCAAGACACTTTGGAATTAACCTATTTTTAGAAAGATCAAGAAAACACAAACCTGTCCTTCTACACAATGAACTTGGAATCGACCCATTGAAAAAGTTATTTTCCATATATATTCCCTTATGCCAAGAATCATCTCCCCTGTTAGGAAGGTTTGTCAAAGGTCGAATAAGTTGGTTGTAAGAGATATCTAAGAAAGAAATGTTTGTCTTTTGCAACCATGTAGGGAGAGGTCATGAAATCGAAGCATTGGACAATACCAACTTCTCAAAATTCCTTTTATTTTGAAGCCACTTTGGAAATCCATTTATGATATTGCAAGAACTAAGATCAAAGTTTAACAATTGGATTGGAGGGACCCACTCATGAGAAATATTGAATGCCAATTTTTTTTGATTAGGTGTCTAAGCCCATAACTATAATTGGTATATACTTGAATTGATAGTAGCACAGTCCTTTTGGGTTGCCTTCAAACCTAACAATTAGACAAGATGACTTTTGGATAGAGAGATTAATTTATTTTGATATTAATAAATTGAAATAAATAGTTTATTAATATATTATGATAATAATATATTAGTTAGAAAGAGTATTATTTAATTAATAATTAATCAGAAAATAATTGGAATTAATTTTAGGGTTAATGAATTAATTAAAAGTGCAAGGTCTAAAGTGCAATTGTTCAATAGTTGAACAAAAGGCTCCAGAACCTTCCACCAAAGAGGTTGGACGGTTTCTTAAGGGATATTCTACAGTTTCTAGAATATCCCATGTGGATAATTAATGAGTTCGATAATTACCAATTTGAATGTAACACTCATAAAAATCATGCCAAATTCAAACTTTTTAAAGCATTTCAAAACCCATGATTATTAAAAAACTTTTTTTCAAAATAGTATAATGTCAGAGTATCCCAGAATCAAATCATAAAATCATAAGATATGAGGAGTTGTACGATCACGCCTTCGCCTTCCTGCGATCATCTACCTGAAACAATAATCGATAAATGTAAGCTCGATGGCTTAGTGAGTTACCCCTAAAATACCAACGCCATAAAACATATCAATAACATATAAGCAAACAGCATGCATAATGAGCCTTTAGCCTGACTAGACTGCCTCGTAGGACTTCAGCCTATCTAGACCGCTCTCCGAGCCTTCGGCACGTCTGGACCGCCTCGCAGAGCCTACAACCTATCCGGACCGCCCTGGGTATGTTGGCCTGTAGCCTATCCGGACCGCCCTGGGTATGTTGTCCTTCAGCACAAAGCAGGACCGCCTCAACCCAATCCTACAATCAAATAAACATGTGCACATAATATCATACACTAGCATATATAACAGTCAAACCGATCTAACAGATCATCAATCATAATGACATCCTATAACCAGGATACATACCTAACCGGTCACTAACATAGCATCATCCTATATACCAGGATACCGACCTAAACAAGTCACTGAGCATATCACCATCCTAACTACCAGGATGTAAATCAATAAGCATATCATGCAATGAACCCGGATACAAATCCGATAAGGGCCGACATTTGTGCCTTAGACCCTGTTGATATAGTGAGGAGAACTCACCTCACAAGTAGCTCGAATCGATAAAGTCAACTCCACCAAATGTAGCTCCAAAACCAACACCTACATCCACCGATGACTCCCTTCCATAAATTCCCAAATTACCAAAATACCCCCAGAGGTCAAACTGGTCAACCCTTGGTCCAAGTCAAAGTCAACGGTCAAGTTCAACAGTCCATGTTGACCCGACTCGTCGAGTACAATATACTGACTCGTCGAGTTCTCCAGAACTCACAGAGTCATAAAACCCTAGTCGACTCGCCGAGTTTCCAGGCAACTCGTCGAGTTCAAGCGTGTCCAAAAGTCGGGAAAACCCCATCTGACTCGTCGAGTCGTCTCACTGACTCGCCGAGCCCATGTAGAAACCATCCTCATGTAATCTTCATCCGACTCCTCGAGTTGACCATGCAACTCGTCGAGTCCCTTCAGTCCATTACCCATTCAAACGATTTTAAGCCACCCCAAAGCTCCAAATTGTAGATGTAGATTCATAAGGCACAAATTCCACGTAAAGTTGCAAACTTTACGTGCATGCAAGGTCTTAAAGGCTTAGAATCACCAATACCAAGTCTAGAATGAACATAGAATGAACAAGGCTTCAAACCGGTCCCTATTCGACGAGTTAGGGCATCCAACTCGTCGAGTAGATCCTCCAAAATGAACATAAAACTTGTAAAGCTTATACATGGGAGTCGGGGTGTTACATTGAAATATTATTATTATATTCCAATTAGGGTTATCCAGGGCTTCCTTGTACCACTATCTAAAGGACCCTAAGGCCTCCAAATTTTGGCCACTCTATTCCATAGAGAGATAGCCGAAATTTCAAGACTGCCCTCTACTCTCTCCTAATTCATTCTATTGCTATTTTGGGTGTGATTCCATTAGAGACACGACACTTGTGGTGCTTGCATCCAAGAGATATACTTTTTGAAGAATCATTGTTATTTACTACAATAACAATTAAGGTATGTAATACTAAACCGTAATTTGTGTTTTTCGAAATATACCTAGGGTTCTTAGGGTTTCCTATTTGATGTTCATAGTTATAGGTTACATAGTGAAAACATAGATTCCATTTAGGTTGCATGCAAACTTAAGGGTTTTAAGTTTATTTGTTTTACCTAAATCCCATCAATGGTATCAGAGCATTTGATTTGCTTTCAATTGAATTTGCTATAATTGAATTTGATCAATTAGGGTTTATGGAAATTAAACCCTAAAAGGCTTAAAATTTCGGCTAGGGTTAGGGTTTTTCGAAACCCTGGCCCATCGCCTTGAATTTTGAAATTTGGGTCAGGGTTTTGAAACCCTAACCTTCCTCCCCAAGTTTCGAAAATTGCTATTTGTTTAGGGTTTCCTAATTTTTTTTATAATTTTTAGTTTAATTTGATTAAAAGGGATCATTATAAAATTTGATAAATCCTATACCCATTATTTTCGAAAATTTAGAGGGTAAGGATCAGGATTAAATTATTTGATTAATTTAATTAGTTAATCCTTAATTGATTTAATATATTTAATTAAATGTTAGTTAATATATAAATATTAAATCATTTGGTTTATTTTTGAATTTAAATTAATTGTTTATTAATTTTGAAATTTTAATAAATCGTCATTTACCTACCTTTATAAAATTTACAATTAGATTACGACATACCTTTTCTAAGTTGTGAATTATATAGTTGGATTCTAGCCTTAATATTTTATTTTGGGTTACTATATTAAGGATTATTCTTATCTAACTAAAACTACCTTCCTTTTACAGATGTCTACTCCAACTGATGCTTCTGGTTCCTGCTCCTCCAACCACCATAACTTATCCTTGCTCTCTATCTGCTCCAAAGTCATATTGGATGGTTCCAATTATAATGATTGGATGTGAAAAATTAAGACGACCCTTCGATTTTAGACCAAAGAGTATGTTCTCGAAAAGGAACTCATTGAAGTCGAAGAATACACCTCCTACCAAAAGCACTACGATGATGCAATAAAAAGTTCATTGCATCATGGTATCCACCATGACCCCTGAGCAGCAAAGGTTTTATGAGGATTACTGGCCCTATGAGATGAACAAGGACCTTATGGAAAAGTATCATAAGCGAGCTCGTCAAGAAAAGTACGAAGTGGTGAAGTCCCTCATGGCGTGCAAGATGAAGGAGGGAGAATCTGTCTGTGGCCTTGTGCAAAGAATGCAATGTTACATGGAACACCTTGTTAGGCTGAATGTGCATTTTGATGAGGAGTTGGCTATTGACATAGTCCAAAACTCCTTACCTAGTTGTTATGATCAATTCATTCTGACCTATCATCTGAACAACAGTGGACAACCTTGGCTCAATTGTACAACCTTCTGCAGACAACTGAAGCATGAATGAAGGGAAAAAGTATAGCCTCCACTTCTGCTAGTGCTCCTGTCCTAGCCATTTGACAAAGAAAGGGTAAAAAGAGGAAAGGTCCTCCCAAGAAAAACTGGAAGGGAAAGTCTCATGCAAGGTCGTCCAGTAGTGGTCCTAAAGGAAAGTCCAGTTCTGATCATCTACCCTCTTCCGATCCCAAAGAGGCTATTTGTTTTTACTGCAACGACAAGGGGTATTGGAAAAGAAGCTGCCCGAAGTATCTGCAAGATATCAAAAATGGCAAGGTGAAGCCAACTTCTGCAGGTATATACATTATTTCATCTAATAACTCATCATCTTATCATTCTCGGGTCCTTGATACAGGATGTGCATTTCACATTTGTTTTGATTTTTAGGGGCTAAGAAGAAGTGAGGAGGTGGAGCACCGTAAAATGAACTTGATCATGGGGAATAGGCGATCTGCTCCTGTTACCAAGATTGAAGTTTATAGTCTGGTGTTTAGTAATGGTGTTAGGTTAGATTTAATTAACTGTTGCTACTCGTCAGAAATGACAAGAAACATTATCTCTTTTCATGAATTGTTCAGACAAGGGTTTAGATATTCATTTAATGATTTGAATGGTCTATTTCTGCTTATAAAAATGGTGTTTTTTATTTTGAAGCTTTATCTGGTGATGGTGCGTATGAAATTGTGACGTGTGTTGATAATTTAGGAAATAATGTGTTTCATATTGATTCGTCTAATGGTGTAGACAAAGCGTGATTGTGGCATTGTCATCTTGGACACATTAACAAGAAACACATCGCCCAACTCAAAAAGGATGGAGGGTTGGAATCATTTAACCTAAGGTCAGATGATACATGCGAATCTTGTCTTTTGGGAAAGATGAAAAAAATCACCTTTCACTGGATCTTGTGAAAGAGGTGAAGGTTTGTTGGATCTCTACACACATATGTGTGTAGACCCTTTAGATAATCCACAAGGGATGCTAATAGATTCTATGTGACTTTCACAGATGATTATAGCATATATGGTTATATCTACTTAATTAACCATAAGTCAGAAACCTTTGAAAAGTTCAAAGAGTTTAAGCAAGAAGTTGAGAATCAATTGGGCAGGAAGATAAATATGCTTAGATTCGATAGAGGCGGAGAGTATCCTAGTATCGATTTCAACGACTATCTAAAGGAATGTGGAATAGTTTGACAATTGACTCCTCCTAGGACACCACAATTGAATGGTGTGGCTGAGAGGCATAATCGAACCCTGTTACACATCGTTTGTGTAACATCCCGATGTTAAGGTACTTCTAAATTCATCCCTTTAATTCTATTTCATGTCAAATTGGTACCTAAATCCAAGAATTATGCTTTGAAGCCCTAGTGTCAATTTCGTAATTTGGGCAGAAAGAGTAAGCCAAGCGTACATGTGTGTACGATGAGCGTACTGGGGCATAACCTAGTACGTTGGGCGTACAGTTATGCATGTGGGGCGTACTAATGTCAGGAGGAAACCCTAATCTTTAGCGTTTGGGTGGCGTACTAATGTCAACTTGGAGAAAGAAGCACCTTAGATCTGGGATTCATCCTCCATTTGCAAGCCTCTCAAGGTATAAAGCTTGCCCCTTTGTATCTTAATCTTGTAGATCTAGTTATGAGGGTTTTATGTCATCTTTTTGGTCCCAAAAGTCTCATCTTGAGCATGACATGTTCATGATTTTTTGAGTTGTCCTTTCAGACCCTAGGAGGGGTCCTTAGCCATAAAAATGAAGTCCCTTTAGTTGGTTTTGCTCCATGCATCTTGTGGGAAGTCTTAATGGTCTAAGACCTTGTGTTAAGCTCTTATTAGGCGTGGAAAGTCATAAAGTTTGAAACTTTATGACTCTAGGGTAGATTTGGACCATGGATCTTAAGTATGGGCTTGAGTGCTTAAGCCATTAAGCACTTAATGAAGTTTTTGGGGTTGCAAGGTTACGCCTCGAATAAGTGGGAGTATGCCCCAAGTACCCGGTCAGCCACCACGTAAGCCGATCAATGTGAGGCTTCGCATACGCTAAGCATACCTCTGGGGTACGACCCGCATACTCGTATGTGCCAGCTTTGTAAGTTGACTCGGTTGAGTTGACTTGGCCGGGTTGACTCATTTGGCTTTGTAGGTTTGACTAGTGGACCTTGACTTTGAATTTGACCAAGTTTGACCTTGATGGCATTTTGGGTATTTTGGGATTTTGATGGAATTGGTCACTTGGTGGAAATAGGTATTGTATAGAGAGCTGAGATTCGGAGTTGGGCCTCATCAACTATGTTTAGTTTGCAAGGTGAGTTTCCTCACTATACTTACGGGTCGAAGGCACCAAGGTCGGCCCTTTAGATTGCTATCCTAGTTTGTCGCATGCTTGTATGTTGTAGTGATCTGTTAGATCTGTATCCTGGTACTTAGGATGATGCCATGCTTAGTGATATGTTAGATTTGTATGACTTCCTGCGTATGCTAGCTAAGGTTTGATATGGTATATGTTATATATGTGATGGTATGTTGGGTTGAGGCGGTCCTGCTATGTGCTCAAGGCCAAGAGACCCATGGCGTCCCAGATAGACTGCAGGCCAGTAGGGCGTACCAGTCAGGCCGAAGGCCCGCAGAATGTTACGGATAGGCGGAAGCCCCGGTGTAGCATACCACTCATGCTGAAGGTTCTGTGAGCGTACCAGATAAACTGTAGGCTGGTGGGGCATTTAACTCAAACCTCAGGGGTTGACTATGATGAAACCTTCTCACCAGTGGCCAAGACAAAATCTATTCGGATAATGCTCGCCATAGCTTCATTTTATTACTATGAAATTTGACAGATGGATGTCAAAACCGCTTTTCTTAATGGGAAGTTGGCTGAAGATGTTTACATGAGTCAGTCAGAAGGTTTTGTAGATACGAAGTATCTAAATAGAGTGTGCAAGCTTGAGAAATCCATTTATGGATTGAAACAAGCATCTCGCAGTTGGAATCTTTGCTTCCATGAGAAAGTAAAAGAGTTTGGTTTCTCTAGGAGTGAAGAAGAGTCTTGTATGTATGTCAAGGCTAGTGGGAGTATAGTCACTTTTCTGGTATTGTATGTCGATGACATACTTCTCATGGGAAACAACATTCCAACTTTGCAAGAAGTTAAATCTTGGCTTGAAAAGTGTTTTTCCATGAAAGACCTTGGAGAAGTAGCCTATATTCTCGGGATAAGAATCTTAAGAGATAGAAATATGAGACTAATTGGACATAGTCAAAGTACATACTTGGATAAAATACTAAAGATGTTTAGTATGGAAAATTCCAAGAAAGGAGAGATACCTATCCAAATTAATACCAAATTGAGTAAGACTCAAAGCCCTAGTACAGAAGAAGAAATAGTTGATATGAGTCGGGTACTTTACGTTTTGGCTGTAGGGTCGATCATGTACGGTATGACATGTACTCGCCCTGATGTGTCTTTTGCCTTGAGCATGGTCAGTCGTTATCAGGGAAATCTAGGTAAAGCTCTTTGGAAAGTAGTTAAAAGCATTCTCAAGTATCTACAAAGGACGAAGGACATGCTTCTAGTACTTGGTGGTAGTGATACATTAAGAGTAAGTGGATACAGTGAAGCCAACATTCAGACGGATAAAGACAACTTACGTTCTCAGTCAGGATGGATGTTCAATCTAAACGGTGGAACGGTAACTTGGAAGAGTTCCAAGCAGGCCACGGTGGCCGATTCAGCATGTAAATCAAAGTACATAGCTGCAAGTGAAGCATCAAAGGAAGCTGTAATTGGACATGATGACTTTTGGAGAGAGAGATTAATTTATTATGAAATTAATAAATTGAAATAAATAGTTTATTAATATATTATGAGAATAATATATTAATTATCAATAGTATTATTTAATTAATAATTAATCAGAATTTATTGGAATTAATTTTCGGATTAATGGAATTAATTAAAAGTGCAGGGTCTAAAGTGTAATTGTTCAATAGATGAAAAAAAAAGGCTCCAATACCTTCCACCAAAGAGGTTGGACGGTTTCTTAAGTGATATTCTAGGGTTTCTAGATTATCTCATGTGGATAAATAAGTTGGATAATTACCAATTTGAAATATTAGTATTATATTCCAATTAGGGTTATCCATGGCTTCCTTGTACCACTAAATAAAGGACCCTAAGGCCAACAAATTTCGGCCACTCCATTCCATATAGAGATAACCGAAATTTCAAGCCTCCCATCTCCTCTCTCCTAAGTCATTCTCTTGCTAGTTTGGGTGTGATTCGATTAGAGGCACGACACTTGTGGTGCTTGCTTCAAAGAGATCAACTTTTGAAGAATCATTATTATTTACTACAATAACAATTAATGTATGTAATGCTAAACCCTAATTTGTGTTTTTCAAAAATTACCTAGGGTTCTTAGGGTTTCCTATTTAATGTTCATAGTTATAGGTTCAATAGTGAAAACATAGATCTCATTTAGGTTGCATGCAAACTTAAGGGTTTTAAGTTTATTTTTTTTTACCTAAGTACCATCAAACTTAGTTTTAGAAGTATCCAATTCCATCAACTCGGAAAGGTTAGAAAATGGGCTTCACACACTTCTCCTTCTAAAGAATTATAGGAGATATTTAGAGAACGAAGTTTGACAAGTTGCCAAATTGAAACTGGAAGCGGGCCTGCTAACCAATTAAACTCTAGATTTAAATCAGTTAAAGCTGCTAAGTTTCCAAAGGATTCTGGAATTGAACCATTTAGTTGATTATAAGAAAGGTCGAGTTTGGAAAGATTCCCAAAAATGTTGGAAAGGGACCGTTTATCTGGTTATAAGATATATCTAATCCTTCTAAAAACCTTAATCTTCCTAGAGAGTCAGGGACTGGACCTATCAATCCATTACTGGATATATCTATGCCTCTTAGATTTTCCAGTCTTCCAAGTGCTTTTGGAATTGTACCATTCAAACTGCCACGTAAATCCAACCTCTCCAAAGCATATTGGGAGCGTTCTGATACATTTTTTGGTGAGTCGATCATTTCTATACCAGAAGGATTGTTTGACATGCTCAATGCCTTTAAGTAACACCATCTCCAGATTTCAACATGCTCAATGTGCTCAAACTGATTAGAAAAAGATCGATTTCTGAAAGGCTATGCATAATAGGAACAAATGAATTCATCCTGTTTCCTGATATGTCAAATACTCTTAGGGAACTCATGTTGGTTAAAACATACAGAAATATGCCTTCAACTGAATTGGCACTAAGATCTATGTGTTGGATGTTAGAAAATGTACTGAAGTTAAGATGGGAGGAAAATAGAAACAAATTATCAAATATTGACAAATGCATCTCAGATAAAGAAGCGATCATGTTTAGCAAGTTTTCAGAGTTCCAGGCCAAACTAATATTATAGCTTGAAAGATCCAGGAATGCCAAGGATGTCATGTTTTGAAGAAAGCGAGGGGGTGCACTTTTGAAATAATTGAAACTAAGATATAGGAGTTTAATATTGGGAAGTATTCTACTTGAATGAAGAAAAAGACGAATATCAACAATGGAATGTTGACAATATGACAAACTCAACTCTTTTACCGAAGAAATCATGTAAAACACCATGTCCAATTTTTGTTTTCCACTAAGATCAACTGAACTCAAGTCGAGATGTTCGAGTGACGAAAGACAAAAAGTCCATGCCACGTCATCTATCATCAGGTGCACATAGTTTATTCTTAGATCAAGAACCTTTAAATTAGAAAGATTTTTAATGCGATGAGGAACAAAACCATCCAAACCAGCATGAGAGAGATTGAGGTACCTCAGTTGTTTCAAGGATCCAACGAACTAAAGGATCTGACTTTTTCCAAAATCATTACCACTTAATTCCAAGTATTTGAGATGATTCAAATTTTCCGATGAAGAGTGTTAGGTTTGGAAAACTCTTCTATTCAACACGAAAATAGAATTACAATAGGAGGAGCAACTCTTACACTCAACTACTACAAAAAACCAACCCACTTTCACTAACACTCTCACTCTAAGTGATATGCTCTATTTCTGTATGTTTTGGGATGCTTTACAACTGAGGATGAAGCCTCTATTTATAGTAAACCCAACCACTTCTTCATCCTCTGCATTTAATGTGTTCATCATAGGTTAGGAAGAAAATTTGTCACCCTAAGAAGAACATGTTTCCATAAAAATGGTGGGTTTCTAGATGGAGGATGGAAGTTAACAAATATCCCCCTCCAGTCACCTTCCAACAATCCTCATCTCTACAATTTCATCACATAGTTTGTCTTTCTCTTCTGTCACCACCTTGGTCAACATATATGTAGGATTGTCATTTATGTTGATCTTTGATAACTTCATCTATCGTCCTTCGATTTTTTCTCTAAGCCAATGATAACAGCTATCAGTGTATTTTGTGCGGGAATGATACATCCGTATAACCATCCGTATAACCATTCGTATAACCATTCACGATTGGCTTTACTCCCCCATAACATAAACATAGTTTCGAACTACCCTTCAGGTATAGAAGTATCCACTTTAATACTTCCTAATGTTTCTTTCCCAGATTAAATAGATATCTACTCACAACATCGACAACATGAGCAATATCTGGTCTTGTACATACCATTACATACTTCCTACGACTGAGGAATAAAGGACTGTTTTCATATCTTCTCTTTCTTTCTCGAAAGAGGGACAATTTTTCTTACTCAACTTGAAGTGATTAGCCAAGGGCATACCAACGGGCTTGGTATTTTCCACGTTGAACCTTTTGATCACACGTTCAACATACTCCTCCTGTGATAAGAACAATTTTCTTGATTTTTTATCACCGATAATTTTCAGGCACAGTATCTATTATGCTGGACCTAAGTATTTCATATCAAAGAACTAAGATAGATCCATCGTCAAGTTGTCAATCATCATTCCATCTTTACCCACTATTAACATATTATCCACGTAGAGAAAAAGGATGTCAAATTTTCCATCTGGAAACTTCTTCATGTAGACGCACTGGCCTGCAACGGTTCTTTTGTACTCATGAGTTACCATGAATGAGTCAAACTTCTTATACCACTGCCTTGGGGCTTGCTTAAGACTATACAGGCTCTTATTCAATTTACAAATGAGATGCTATTTATTTGGGACTTTTAAGCCGTTGGGCTGCTCCGTGTATATTTCTTCATCCAGATCACCATGGAGAAAAGTTGTTTTCACATCCATCTGCTCAAGTTCAATATCTAGACTAGCAACTAATCCGAGTACAATTTGAATAAAAATAATCTTCACAACCGGCAAAATAATATCATCAAATTTGATTATTTCTTTTTGTTGGAAACCTTTGACAACAAGTGTTGCCTTATACTTCATAGCATTTCCTTTGTCGTCTTTATTCAACTTGAAAATCTATTTGTTTTTCAAGGCTTTCTTTCCTTTGGGTAGTTTCACCAACTCATATGTTTGATTCTTCTGTAAAGAATTCATTTCTTCTTGCATGGACTTCTACTAATTGGCTTTGTCAATATGAGATTGAGCCTCTTGAAAGCTTTGTGGCTCCCCCTCGCTGGTAAGAATGATGTAGTTTGAAGTCGGATATCTTCTTTTTGGGGCACACACTCGTTTGGATCGTCGAACTTGAGTTCCTTCATTTGCAACTTCTGGCAATAGATCTAACTTATCTAGGGGTGGAAGCTCCCCCTGTTCATTGCCTTCTTGATCTGCATCATCAACTTCTTTATCCTTTTCTTTAGTGGAAACATCATCTTTATTTTTAGATATTATTTCTGAAACTTTAGAGTTCTGTTGCTCACTAACCGATGCCTTGAAATCATAATATTGGTTTTCATAGAAAACCGCATCTCTGCTTCGAATAACCTTTTTTAGTTCTGGGTCCCATAGCTTGTACCCGAACTCTTTATCTCCATATCCAATAAAGATGCATGGAGTGGATTTGAGGTCCAACTTCTTCTGCAATTCACTTGATACATGTGCAAACTCCTTACACCCAAATACTCTCAAGTGAGAATATGAGATGTCTTTACCCATCCATATCTTCTCTGAAACTTCAAAATTCAGTGGAACGGAAGGTAATCTATTTATGAGATAGCAAGCTATCAATACAACTTCACCCCATAATGGTTTTGGGAGTTTAGTCATGTTGAGCATGCACCGAACTTTCTCAATAATGGTGTGACTCGTCCATTCTGCTACACCATTGTGTTATGGGGCATGGAAAATTCTTTTCATGTCTGATACCATGTTTCGTGCAGTATGTACAGAACTTACGGGAATAGTACTCGCATCCATTATCTGATTTTAGACATTTCAGATGCTTGCCTATTTGTCTTTCCACCATTTCATGAAAAGCTTTGAAGTGGTCCAATACTTGGTCCTTTGTCTTGATACATTAGGCCCATACCTTTCGTGACACATCATCGATGAATGTCACAAAGTACATGCTTCCACTAAGAGATTCTACTTCAATCGATCCACATACGTCAGATGGACAAGGCTCAACATCTCGGAGCCGTTCTTTCTTGTGGAACTAAAGGAAACTATGTGTTGATTCCCATATAGACAGTATTCACAAGGATCCAGAACAACATCTTTTTCGATTGAAATGGATTCCTTCTTTACAAGATTCGTCAATCCCTTCACGTTCATGTGGCCTAGTCTTCTGTGCCACAAGTTTGGTGATGTCTCTTCTTCAACAACATTGAGACTTGGCTGAAGCATCTTTGCATGGGTTTTATAACGGGTACCATAAAGTCTTCCCGTTGCAATGACCATAAAACATTTTAACAACTTCCAAGTGCCATCTTTGAATTGATTATCATATCCCTAAACGTCAAGAGCTCAAACTAAGATAAGATTCATTCTCAGCTCGGGGACATGTCAAACAACTTTCAACACCAATGTACATCCTACATTGGTCTTTATATGCACATCACCAATACTAGCAATGCTTGAGAAACTAGTGTTTCCCATCTTCAAAGTACCATGGTCCCCGTCTTTATAGGTAGTAAATAAATCCTAGTTTGGAGTCTAATTATATAATGCATCACTATCAATCACCCACTCATCATCATGAGTGCCAACATATAGGCATGTTTCCTCCTCGTATGTAACAAGGGAAATGTATTGTGTTATGGTGACCATGGTTTCACCATTCTCCCTGTTTGAATTTTAGCTTGTCTCGAGCTGCTCTTGTAAGAACCTTTGACAATCACTCTTTTTTTGTCCATAATAATTACAATGATTGCAATAGCCTTAAAACCATGTATTACTAGACTTACCTTGCTCTCGTGATTTCCCTCGATCCTGTGATTTACCTCGATCTTAGGATCTTCCTTTACTTTGTCCATGCTTGCCTCTACCTTTACCTCGACCTCTACCTCGACTTTTTCCTCCGCCTCTTTCTTTGTATTCTGACACGTGGGCAAAAGACTGGTCTGTACCAGCTTCTTTACTTCTAGTTTCCTTGTTCATTAGGGCATATATGACCATCTCCATTGTCACTTTGCTGAGAGTCACAACAAGCATTTCCCAATTATCTGGTAGAGAACTCAGAAGCAATATGGATTGTTCCTTATCTTTAAGAACCCAATCAATAGCACCAAGTTGGTTTACGAGATCCTGAAACTGAATCGTATGCTCGGTTATGGATGTACCACTTCGTAACTTGTGGTTTATAAGAGACCTCAACAGTAAGGTCGTGTTGCATGCTACCTTTTCCTGATACAAATTGTAACATCCCAAAAAGACAGATAAAATTTATGTTTTAAATTTCATTCCATTAATAAGAAACTGATATCAAAGTATTCAAAAGAGTCATAATGTATCATAAGATCAGAGTACAAATCCCAAAATCACTAAGTGTGAAAAAACAATGGAGTGATACGGTACTATCAAGCCGGGCCCTTCCCCTTCGAACTAGAGGTACTTGAAATAGAAACTGAAAAATGTAAGCACACAGCTTAGTAAGTTCCGCCAACACACCACATATAATCAAGTGTACTACACATACATACTAAACAACATAGTGCCAAGCATATCTGGGTGTTGGCCTGCCCTTACGGTCTATTCCAACCGGATACTGCCAAGCATATCTGGGTGCTGGCCTGCCCCTGCGGTCTTTTTCAACCGGATACCTGGTCTATTTCACCCTTACTACTATCACATAATATCATAACAATAATCACCGAGTCATCATACATACACAGACACGACTAACAATTATCACGAAGACAATCATCATGCTATAACATAACTAGTGGGCCAACCTTGGTGCCTTTGACCCACAAGTACTACGAAGGAAGACTCACCTCAAATTGTGGGTGTCAAATGGTACTCAGCGGATAACTCGTGAAATCCTCTCCCTATCGCACCAACATAAAATCCTAGTTAGAAATTAAATCACATTCCAACCCGAAGGTCCAAAACTTAAATCCCGGACTTAAAGGAAGTGGTTCCTTTACCTTGCCTTATTGGGCCTCCTCCGTCCAAGGCCTAAATCCATAACAACCCAAAAGTATCCAAGCCCAACCAAAAAGGTTTCTAAGTCCCAATATGGCCCAAAGTCATCTAGTCATGGACCTAGGGCCAAAATGCATTAATACAACAGGTGGGCTTGAGGCCCAACCTAAACAAATCCCAAAACCCAACAATCCGAGAGCCCAAAATCTCTTTTTGCCCACTGCATACGTACGTGTGGCGTACTCTGCATGTACGCCCAGCGTACGCTAGTTTTGACTCGGAACCAGGATGTTGACACAGTACGTGCAATGTACATGGGAGTAAGCCCCGCATACTGGTTAGCCAAACCAAAGCCACCTTTATGTCTTATTTCATTAAGACCTTACGCCCAAAACTTAGATCCAAGCCCCTAGAAACATCCTAAGCCATAAAGTTGCAAACTTTATGCCTTTTCATGCATGAATGCGGCTCAAAACATGAATCAAGTCCATAAACACACTTGGTTGGTCCCTAACACTTGCATGGTTGATGCTTAACCATCAAGATCCAATTTTTATGACTCATAACACCTCCATGAGCTCAAAAGTACAACTCAAATGGAATGAAGTTCCTTAACTCTAAGAATCCAAACTATGGGACCAAAAGATGACATTTTCCACCCTAAAGCTAGATCTAAGCATATAATGGTCAAGGTTCAAGATTTATACCTTCAAAGAGCTAGAAATGGTGCCAAACTTTTGGATCTACAAGCTCCTTCCTTTCCCTTGCTTCTTTCCAAACTTCCTTCTTCTTCTAAAGCAACAAATATCACCAAAATCACCAAGGTAAGCTCAAGAATGCATGCAAGAGGGTCAGGGTTCGGGTTTATCACTTAAAGGACAAAGGAGGCTGAGAGGGTGAATATTATGAGGGGCTTAAGTTCTTTAAATATGGTGTAAACCCTAAAAATTAGGGTTTTGCTCTTCCATGAGTACGCCATGTGTACACCACGTACGTCCAACATACTTGGTCAATATCCGCGACCAGACTTCAGGCTAGTACGCTAAGCGTACTCAATGAGTATTACCCGCTTACTAACCAGGGGACTAAAATGAAGGGATTTTGCACATGGGACTAAAAGGGAAACTTACAAAATCTTGGATGCTACAATTATCCCCCACTTGAATCAGACTTCGTCCTCGAAGTCCGCTGCTCCAAATAACTCTGGGTAATGCTCCCGCATCTCATCCTTCGGCTCCCATGTCCACTCTGAACCCTTGCCGTGCTGACATTGCACCTTAACTAGCTCAACAACCTTGTTCCTGAAGGTCTTCGTCTTCCTGTCGAGGGTCACTACATGTCTCTCAATATAATTCAGGCGGTCATCCACCTGAATGTCCTCTAATGGAGCTACTGCAGAATCATCAACCAAGCACTTCCGCAGCTACGAGACATGAAAAGTATTGTGAATCTGACGAAGCTCCTTCAGAAGGTCCAGATGATACGCCACCCTGACTACCCAGGCTATAACCCTAAAAGGGCCGATATAACTGGGGCCCAACTTACCCTGCCTCTTGCATCAGATGACACCTTTCCAAGATGACACCTTCAAGAGAACCATATCCCCAACCTGAAACTCCAAGTCTGATCGGCGTTTGTCGGCATAGCTTTTATACCGACTATGAGTTGTCTGAATCCTACCACGAACCTGCTGAATCGGCTCGGTCGTCTTGAGTACCACCTCGGTACTCCCCATAACTCATTGACTGACCTCGCTCCAGCATATCGGGGTCCTGCACTTCCTCCCATAGAGCATCTCAAAAGAGGTTCGATCGATACTGGCATGGTAGATATTGTTATATGATAATTATGCTAACGGGAGCTACATATCCAAGCTACCACCGAAATTCAAAACACACACCCACAACATATCCTCCAATGTCTGGATGGTCCGCTCGCTCTAACCATCCGTCTGTAGGTGAAAGGTCGTGCTGAAATGCAGACGGGTACCCAAATGGTCGTAAAATCTCTTCACCAATCTGGAAGTAAACCGGACATCTCTGTCAGAAACCACAGAAATCGGCACTCCGTTCCGTTCTACGGCCTCCCTGATGTATATCCCAGTCAGCTTCTTCATAGAGATACTCTCCTGTATCGGGATAAAATGCCCACTCTTGGTCAATCGATCCGCGATGAAGCAAATCGAATCCACACCGCGCGCAGTCCTAGGTAGCTTCGTAATGAAGTCCATAGTAATCTTTTCCCATTTCTAAACGGGAATATCCAACAGCTGCACTTTCCGTGAGGTTGCTGATGCTTGGCCTTGATTTTCCTGCAAGTCAAGTATATCTTTACGTACCAAGCTACAACCCACTTTATGCATGGCAACCAATAGTCAGGATGAAGATCCCTATACATCTTCGTCGCCCCGGGATGAATGGAGAATCTCGACTTGTGAGCCTCCTCGATTAGAACCTGGCGCACACCCCCGTACTAAGGAACCCACACTCTCCGATGGAGATCCAATAATCCTCAGCTATCATGATCGAAGGAAGCTACCTACCCCATAATGCACTCACTCTTAGGATGATCTACCTTCATAGCCTCAACCTGCGCCTCCCGGATCCACTCCAGAAGCGGAGTAATCACTGTCATCCTCAGACAGATATCCCTGATCAGAGCCACGACTGCCTTACGGCTAAGAGCATCGGCCACCACATTGGCCTTCCCCGGATGGTAAAGGATCTCGCAATCATAATGATTCACCACATCCAACCATTGATGTTGCCTCATATTCAGATTTGGATGATCCATCAAGTATCTCAGGCTCTTGTGATTCGTGTAAATAGTACAGCGGACCCCATAAAGGTAATGTCACCAAATCTTGAGGGAAAAAACCATAACCCCCCAGCTCCAAATCGTACGTCTGATAGTTTTCCTCATTAGGCTTCAGCTGCCTTGAGGCGTAAGCAATAACTCGACCCCTCTACAGCAAAACCGCGCCCAAACCCGTGATAGACACATCAAAATAGACCAAAAAATCCTCAATACCCTCAGGAATGGTCAAAATCGGCGCCTCGCATAACCTCTGTCTCAGAGTCTCAAAAGCTGCCTGTTGCTCAGGCCCCCAATGAAATGTGACCGTCTTCTTTGTCAACTGAGTCAACGGAACTACTATCTTGGAGAAATCTTGCATGAATCTATGATAGTAACCGGCTAAACCAAGAAAACTCCGAATCTCAGATGGAGACCTCAGAACTTCCCACCTCATCACGGCTTCCACCTTGGCCAGGTCGACCAGAATACCATTCTGGTTGACAAGTTGCCCTAGAAACTACACCTTGCGCAACCAAAACTCACACTTGAAGAACTTCACATACAACCTCTCCCTCCTCAGGGTCTGCAATAACTCCCACAAGTGCTGCTCATGTTGTTCCTGGGTCTTCGAATAGACTAGGATGTCATCGATAAACACAATCACAGACCGATCCATCATCAGTTTGCACATGCGGTTCATGAGGTCCATGAACACGGCTGGAGCATTGATGAGCCCAAAAGGCATCACCATGAACTCGTAATGACCAAATCGAGTCCGAAAAGTCGTCTTCTGCATATCGTCCTCTCTGACCCTCATCTGGTGGTAACCCGAACGTAGATCAACCTTGGAAAACCAAGACGCATCCTGTAGCTGGTCAAACAAATCATCGATCCTCGAGAGGGGATAACGGTTCTTCATCGTTAGCTTGTTTAACTCCCGGTAGTCAGTACACATCCGATGTCACCCATCCTTCTTCTTCACAAATATGATCGGTGCACACCAAGGCGAACTGCTCGGCCGGATAAATCCCTTATCTAACAGCTCTTGCAGCTGTGTAGACAACGCCTGCATCTCTAGTGGAGCTAATCGATATGGTGCTTTGGCTATCGGAGCCGCACCAAGAACCAAGTCAATCCTAAACTCCACCTGCCTCTCTGGAGGCACTCCTGGTAAATCCTCTGGAAATACATCCCATAAATCACGTACAACCGGAATATCATCATACGATGCCCTTTCCCGCTCTCGGGTATCCATAACGTAGGCAAAGAAACCAGAACAACTCTGATGGAGGTAGCGTCTGGCCCTATCGGATGAGAATAGGGCCAGACCGTACTACGCGCCCTCTCCATGGACCACCAACTCTCCCCCACTTGGGGTCCAAAAACGAATCAGTTGGCGCTCATAATTAATTATTGCCCCATTGGGGCTCAACCAATTCATCCCCACGATAACCTTGTTCCCGCGCAGAGGAATGGGAACCAAATCAATCGAATACCGCTCACAATCCATCTCTAAAACACAATCCCGATGAACCCTCGATGCCTGAATGGATCGATCATCCGCAATCGCAACCTCTAATGGATGACCCAACTCACTTGGACACCCGACAAATGTCTTGCTGAGCGCAAGAGATACAAAAGATTGGGTAGCCCCCGAATCAAATAATACCAAAGCAGGGATAACGTTCACAAGGAACGATCCTAAAACAAAAAAGCAAAATATATAGGTAACAAAAACGACATCAATAAAGAGTTAAGGAGAAGAGACATACTCGTCACCACATCTGGTGCAGCACGCGCCTCCTTGGCGTTCAACTAGAAAGCCCAGCTCCTCACCACAGGAGCATCCGCCTTGCCCTGGTGGCCATCCGTGATCCGTAGGGTCGCAGGGGCTGGTTTTTGTTGGGTTTTTGTATACTACAACATCCTATGGTGCACATACAACCCTAAATACCTTGGATCTATGTTTTCACTAATTATACATGCAAAGGTGTTTCCAAGGTATTAAGCCTATAACTAGCATACAATTGACATATACCATACAAGATACTAGTTAGGGTAACATACCTTATCATGTAGCTTGAAATCTTGATGTATTTGGCCTTAAGATCTTATCACCAAAAGTATGACTGCCTCAAATGGCTCACAACTCACCTAGGACAAAGGTGGCTCTTGAGAGAGAATCTCCATGCACCAAAACACCTCATGAACTCCAAGAATATGTGTGTAGGCGTTTTTTGGCTAAGGAGTATGTATTTATATGTAGGATTTCAAGGGTCATGGGTATAACCCAAATCCATACCCATGGGTTTTATGATCCATGGTTCATGTGGCCCAACTCTTTATGTATCCATACATAAACTTGGTCCAACATGGATCATAAGCCCAACACATATAAATATAACTAATTATCATAATTAGTCCCCATAGATTTAATTAGTCTTTTTTGATCACTAAATTAATTCGAAATTAATTCTTGATCAATACTAATTAAAACATATGATTTCATATTAATATATTAGAACTTATAATATATTAATAAATCATATATAACCTTCTCTCAAGAGTCCATCCTAACAAATTGTCCTAGTGTTATGCAACCCAAATGGACCATGCTACTCTCGGGTTGAGTACATACCAATAATAGTTATGGGCTTAGACATCTAATCCAACAGTCTCTCACTTGGATAAGTCTAAAACTATTATTGCAAGTAAGACTTCAAAACCCGAATAGCAAGCATACCTCTTAAAGCTGCTGTCGAACTCTGACCTAGTCAATGCCGTGTCTATTAGATAAGTGATTATATATTCCTCCATTCTAGATACCATATGGACTGAGACATGGATTATAATCATACTCTCTGTCCATCTGTTGTTTCCCGATTTCCGATTTATGACGACTGACTAATTGAACAAATCAAATTAGTCCAGGCCCGACCAAGAACTTACGTTTGTCATCACTAAATCATCGAGGGGCCCACATATATCACTTTTATCCCTCCAAGGGTTAAAGGAATGGATAAACTTCGACTCATATGCTTGCTCTATTTACTCATCAAATCACACACAACAATGCGTTTTATAACACCAAGTTACTGGTGCGTTTTCACGTTATCAATGTGCAACCGACTTGTAGACTGCAACTCATATCTCTCCGTTTGAAGAATATAAGATATTATCGTCTCATGATCACTCGTGATAAAATCCATGAAGTGATTCAAATGAGCGTGGGTTTAATCCAATACTCTAATCTTATTCCAGGAGCACTCATGAATACTGCAGCTATGTCTAGGCCACCTAGACAAACTACAGACCCATTCATGACAGTCTTGCCTCAATACCTACTTCCAAAGTATGATATACTGAGGACAGTTTGAATAACCTAGTTATTCGGGAAGTCAAAACATGCAAAGTGAAACACAAGAATAATACTAATCCTATATGGCTCAAACACTTTTGAGTCATATTGATTACTCATTATTCATTGTATAATGATTCGATTTATCAACTTAATACTTGAATTAAAACAATAGTTATGCCATGCTCCAAGCATGCACACTATGTTTTTCTATGGTCTTTACTTCGTGAAATAGATCAATTGAAAAACATTTCAATGATACTCATTTCACAATTCCAAATCCTTATGATAAATGTAAGAATACAAGATTCTTTGCCATTTACAGAAATCTGTTAGATTCTAAACTTATATGTAATGATCCTCTTGTAATAACTATGCATAAAAGTCACAAAGACTTGGCAACAGACATTACAATGTATTCCAATTGAGAGCAATTCCATGGAAACGAAGTCTCACATTCAAAGTACATTCCTTTGAACATCCTTCTTGCATTAAGTTTTCTAATCTTACACAGATTTAATGAATAACTTCCACCTACGGAAACATTTCCATATTCCCATTTTTTACTATCACTTCTGAACAAGAGTTGCCTCTTTTCAGAATATGTCAATATGGTCCTTCCAAAATTAACCCTATACTTCCAACCGTCAATGAGCAACCAATCTTTAGTAAACCTCATATTGTCCTCGACAATTGCTTAATCATTTTAGTCATATCCAGTTCTAGTCCTTTTCCCTCTTAATGCCCTAGGCATTTGGAAAATTTGGAACGGATGAATATTATAGCACATGTAATCGATCCTATACCCAAAGCATATGGGACACGATTCATGATGTCTCACATAAAGACATGATACTAGACCGGTCTTTTGCTATAATATTTCTATTTCTATTTACCATGTTCTCATAATTCGAATTATGAAAAGGGATGTCGTAATCATAATCGAATTTTAGAACGCAAATAATGTAATCATGACTAAATTTGATTAAAGACTCATAATCTAAGCTTTTAGAATTGGAATGAAGTATAATTTCCTCTCCCTTAATTATAGCAAAACAACTTTTCAAACCCTGCAACTTTGCGAATTGAAACATTTGTTTTCTATAATTAACATTGCTAACTTGCAACACTTAATATAATAATCATGCTCCCCCTAACATGATAATTATATTCTTATCAGCATAACACTTATGCTCCCACTAGCTTTGACATGCATCCAGAAATCAGCTGGACTTCTAGAAATCAATACTTTATTGACTTTCTTACCAAAGTTCAGATTTCTGATACGAGATGCTTTGATAAGACTTTATCAAAACCATACACCTTTCCTTAGATAGCTCACATGTGTGTCTAAACACTTACGAAGAGGGATGTCGTAATCATAATGTTTAGACCTTTTGCCATTCTCACTAGTCCATGTTAGTGTGCCGGTTAACCACACACGCTCCACTAACGACTTTGAGAATGCAAATATCACAATTGCTATCTACTTAAAATCTACTTAGTGAAAGCGTTTCCTCACCATCATTTTCATGAATCAGAGAGAAACCTTATGATACTTAGATTTTTATGGTGTATATGTTCCTATCCATGTAAATTTGTCATAACCATAATCACAAGACAAGGTTAGTGACAAATCCAAACTCATATGGACTGAACTTGTTTAATCTTAGTTTTCTTCCCACCTGGCAGCACAAGGGCCTACCATTGCTTCTAGGTTGTTATGCAAACAATTGAGAACTCATAGAACTCATATGTATAGTCAACTTTAACTGGAATGGGCACAGAAACAAGAATATGTCAACACGATATGTTACAAACCTCAAGTCGCGTGCTAGTGATAAACAACATGTTTTATTCTTGATTAGTTCTTGAAAATTTTCAAGATCTTTAAAACTCCCACTGACCTCTTGACATATATGTTTCTCATGTCAAGAACCATTCCTTGACAAAAAAAATATTCAAGAGTTAGTGTTGATTCTTATCAAGAAAAACACTTCACACAATTGGTCTTAGTTGGTCTTTGTCTTATCCACGACATCATAACTTACCAATTTCAAATGTACAAGAGTAGAAAACGTTTTACTCTACATTTGACAAGTGTTTTAAACCTTTCTTAAGATTATGTCTCTCGAGTTACAATCTTGGAGTATTACTCTAAGACTCAATTTTGGAACGAAGTATGATTCATCTTTTGATTTAACCATTTCAACAATTCATGATTCCTCTTCTTAGTCAAACAATAGCACTAAGATGTCCTTAGAGGATCAATTGTGATATGGTTTTTCCTAATCATTAAGATGATCATAAAACATGATACTGAAGTACTCTCCCATTTTTTCAGATTGGATAAACTTTTATCTTTCTGCCTAATTTGATTCTTCTCATTCGTCCTGCCATACATTGAAACTTTTCCAATGTTTCAGAATTATACTTAAACTTGTAAGCACAACCATATTTACTAAACTCTAGTAAATCATGACGAATAGCCTTATCTTTCTTTGTGGTAGACCTGATCAGCGCACAACCAAGTGTAACCGATCTCCTAGTCCTTCACTTGACTCACATATCCATGCGAACAAGGAATTAGTCTTAATTTACCAAAGATGAAAATTCTCATTCATCATACAATACAGGTTGCATGATTCCAAGTTTCTATCCAACTGAAACTTGGGTGATGAGAATCTTTCCTTATTTTGTAAATTATGACACTACCACAAACGAAAGAGTCAAATCCATTTTCCAATATTGCTATCAATGGAAACATATAAGCAACAATTTTCACAAATGCCATTGTAAGGATACTTAAAATAAATAAAACCAAAAATTTTCCTTTTATTTTAAAATTGCGAAAAAAACTTATCCTTACAATGCAAATACACATGAAAACTATGTTGTTATCCATTCCTAAGCAATCTATCATAACTCTTAGCAACAACTCAACATTCTGATCTTCAGATCATGCGATCGAAATCCATCTCTTTCACGATCAGAATTAGCTTATTCTTCCTTTAAGCTTCCTTTCGATTCTACAAAACATCAAAATGCGACCTAGTCACATCATGTAATAAGAATCTCCAAATAGGAGCTTAATAGAGTTATATAGTGGACTTTACCTGAAGCATAGTCAAATTTATTGACTTTTACCATCCTAGTGAATTTTCAGGTAAACAAAGCAGCTTCGCAACCAATGCCCCTTCTTTTGGCAATAGAAACATATGGACTCTTTAGTAATGGTACATGGGACTATCTCAGACTTAGCCTTTCTCTTTACCATTCAGTTAACCGGGTTGACTATGGCCGATCCCTTTCCATTGGGAAGAGAAGAATTTTCTGTACTTCTAATGTTACCATTGTCAATGTCCATGGAAGTTTTGGAAGTAGATCTTCCAATCAAATTTGCTTTACCAGTGCTCTAAATCATTGTTGATTCAACAGCAACAATAAAATAGGTAAGATCATTAAGGGTCATGTAGTGGTCTGTCACATAGTAGTCCTTAATGAACTCACTATATGACTCGGAAAGCGATTGAAGAACCCAGTCAACAGTCAACTTCCTTGAGACTTCGACACCCAACTCTCCTAGCTTGTCAATATGAGACTTCATCTCCAAGATGTGTGTACATATAGACATTGCTTGCCAATAGGGATTGAGTGACTTTGAACTATTCAAGAACTTGTGGGTTAGGGAGAATAATTGGAGGAGGTGGAAGAAGTGAAGTATGATTTTCAGTCTCATTAATGCACAACAAATGGATTAATCTTTCACCTCGATTGCCATTTGGGATATCATCTTCATTAGGATAGCTTTATCCAAAAATAGAACACCCAATATGAAATATTAAGGCTAGGACCCAACACAATATTTTATAACTTGGAAGAGGGATGCCGTAATCCAAGCTACAAAATATTTGAAGGTAGGTAAATGACGATTTACCAATTTCCACCATGAAAAACGAAATTTAACATTAGGTTTTAAATGGATTGAAACTCCTAGATCTTTTGAGATTCATTGAACTATTCAATGGCATGTTTAAATCTCGATTGTGCCCTTCAAGTTTGTGACTGGGATGCCGAGGATCACAAACAATAAGTGAATAACCATGCAAATTAACTTGGTACACTTAATGTTACAACCACCTAATCAATGTGCCGGTTAACCACACACGCTACAATGATCTATGATTAACATCAAACTACCCTTTGCCACACATTGTCAGTCCCAGATTAGTGTGCTGGTTAACCACAGACGCTCCACTAACTATTTAACAAGGTGCAAAGTGCAATTTCATGGGTTAGCACCAAATTCACATTTTCCTAAGTAACTAAGATTGAGAATTTATAAGTGTTTAGTTACTTAGTATATATCATTATACATTTAATGAAGGGAGAATTAATGGCATGTCCTACCCGTACGGCTAACGACTCTCCACCAGTCAAGGAAGCGGTGGGTGAGAGTGGACACCCATTAAACTGCCATTTTATAGGCAGTAACCTTATACCCCCCCTTATAGACCGGCTTCATGAATGAGGCCTACTAACGGTAAGACTGACTTACTCCTATACATATATAAATATTAAACCTATAATATTATAATAGTATAAGGGTTGAATTTTGAGTAAATTACACGAATGGTCCCTATGGTTTGGGGTAACTTGCACGCTTGATCCCTAACTTATTTTTTTAACTCGGAAGGTCCCTACTTTTTGTCTTTGATACACGCTTGGTCCCTACAATTTGTTTTTGTTACGCGCTTGGTCCCTATCTTACCTAAAAAGACTATTATTTAAATAGGGAAAAATGGTGAGGTAGGTAAGGTAAGGTGAAGGGGTGGGGTTGGGGTCTGTTTATTTAAATAAATTAAAAAAATCAATGGCAAAATAGTCTTTTTAGGTAAGACAGGGACCATGCGCGTAACAAAAAAAAAACAGTAGGGACCTTCCGAGTTAAAAAATTAAGTTAGGGACCAAACGTGCAAATTACCCTAAACCATAGGGACCATTCGTGTAATTTACTCTTGAATTTTAAACTATTAAAATTCTAAGGGTTTAACTTGGAATTAAAGTATTCATGGGGGGAAACTTTACAAATTCCAAAACTTGAGGGCAAGTTTTGAACAATTCAAAAAAACCTTTGGAATCCCTAACATATGAGTTTAATATGACTTTTAATGGCAAGACTCTTGAAAATCCATAACTTGAGGACAAGTTATGGACCTCATAAAACAATTTATGGGAAAAGACTCTGCAAATTGAATAACTTATGACTTTTAAAGACTCATTAACAAGAAAGACTTTTGGTTTTCCATAACTTGAGGACAAGTTATGGAATCCATTAAAGGCCATTTAGATCATCTAATAAACTAACAAACATGTCAAAAATTCTATGATCTAGATTAAACTCATATTAACAAGACAATTCAAATCAAACAATTTTCATGTAATTAGCCTAACTATTAAACCAATACAAAACATGAAACATTTGACAATTATATTTTGAATTGGATTAGAATGATCATTACCACATCAAAAACAGGTTTATAAGTTCAAAAACAGCTTAATGTAATGATTCTAGTCCAATTCTACCCAAAAACCTCGAAAATCTGCATTCTGGAGCACCAACTCGTCGAGTGTATGAACAAACTCGACGAGTTGGTCAGTTTTTGCCTTGGAATCGGCGAGTTCATCAGTGGACTCGGCGAGTCCACGGTCCAGAACAGCAGAAAATCGATTTTTAAGGCATTTCCAAGCAAGTAGCATCAAGTATAATTGAAAACAACCCTAGGCTGTGATACCACTGTTGGGTTTTTGTATACTACAACATCCTATGGTGCACATACAACCCTAAATACCTTGGATCTATGTTTTCACTAATTATACATGCAAAGGTGTTTCCAAGGTATTAAGCCTATAACTAGCATGCAATTGACATATACCATACAAGATACTAGTTAGCGTAACATACCTTATCATGTAGCTTGAAGTCTTGATGTATTTGGCCTTAAGATCTTAGCACCAAAAGTATGAATGCCTCAAATGGCTCACAACTCACCTAGGACAAAGGTGGCTCTTGAGAGAGAATCTTCATGCACCAAAACACCTCATGAACTCCAAGAATATGTGTGTAGGCGTTTTTTGGCTAAGGAGTATGTATTTATATGTAGGATTTCAATGGTTATGGGTATAACCCAAATCCATACCCATGGGTTTTATGATCCATGGTTCATGTGGCCCAACTCTTTATATATCCATACATAAACTTGGTCCAACATGGATCATAAGCCCAACACATATAAATATAACTAATTATCATAATTAGTCCCCATAGATTTAATTAGGCTCTTTTGATCACTAAATTAATTCCAAATTAATTCTTGATCAATACTAACTAAAACATATGATTTCATATTAATATATTAGAACTTATAATATATTAATAAATCATATATAACCTTCTCTCAAGAGTCCATCGTAACAAATTGTCCTAGTGTTATGCAACCCAAATGGACCATGCTACTCTTGGGTCGAGTACATACCAATAATAGTTATCGGCTTTGACATCTAATCCAACAGTTCTACCACTAGTCTACCTGATGCTAAAATCAGGCAGTTGGCCTTCTTGTGGCCACTCTGATTGCAATGAAAGAAAATCAGGTATGATTTCTGAGTAGTGGTGATAGAAGCAATACAATCCTTGCTAAAGTTCCCTGACTTGCCGCACTTATAGCAGCCCGAACCACCCACCCTGCAAACCCCATCATGCGGCCTGCCGCATTTGCCACAGTGGCTCCGACCCTTCTGGCCCTTCGACCTAGAGTTGAAACCCTTGTTTTTCTTTGCTGAAACCCCAACTGTCTGCCCAGGCTCTGCCTTCCTCTTCCCTATGTGCTCTAGATCAATCTCTCGCTCCCATGCCCTGGTTATCATGTCATCCAGTGCCGGGCAGGAAGAAAAAATAACAAACTCCCTGATGGCGGATCTCAGCATATCATGGTATCAGGTCCTCCTCATCTCTTCGTCAGCCACATACTGGGGCACCAACAATGCCCTCTCTCGCCACAGTCTCAGTCGTCTACCTCATATCAAGAAACTCCCTGGCTAGCTGTTGCGCCTCAACAGCCGGTGCAAACTCTGCTCAGAACCTGGTCACAAAGTCTGGCCAGGTCATGGCCCCAATGGGCAGGGCTCCCAAGGCATAATCGACCTCCTCCCACCAATGCCTGACTCGCCCTCTCAAACAACCTGCAGCGAACCTGACCTTCGACCCCTCGAGGAAAAAGCTCATCATCTGAGCACATTCAATGTCGGCTATCCAACGCCTGGCTGTAATGGGGTCCTTCACCCCAAAGAAATTTGGTACCCCACATCCCCGGAAATCCTTGAAGGAGAGTGTGTGGGCCCCCGGCTGGCTAGCGGCCAGATCACCCTCAAGATCCGAAGACAATCCTCCATCAACTCTACAATACCCTCCTTGCTCAACTCGAACATCACAGGGGTCACATCAAGGATTCCTCTCGTAGCCTCAGATTCAATAAACTCTTGCAAACTGTCATCAACTAGTCCGGAGCCTGTGCCCGAACTAGATCCAGATCCCGAACCTCCTGATCCTTGACGTGTCATCACCATAATGAAACATAACCACATAAACAATTAGCAAACACACAAGAAGGTTCACACCCTCGACTTTCCCAGATTCGTCGTGGTCTTCCTAGAACCGGGTATAAATCCTATGCTTTTAGTAGTACGGGCCCAATACTACCTTCTACACCTATATATACCCTCCTCAAGGACTACTCCGACTCCTCCAATTCGCTCTTCCCAACTAACACACTCTTAACTATAAGGCATCATATGCACCAAAATCTCATAGGGACTCCCTAAGACTCTCTTCCTCACACCTCCTTGCTATCAGCTGCAGAAGTAACCTCTACAGGTACTACCTAACTACTGTATGAATACCAGTGTTGCAGAAATCGGCCTTCGCGGCCGATTAATCGTCCGGCGGCCTCGAACCGATTACGATTAGGGTGCTTGGCGGAAATTAATCAAAATCGGTCAAACTCAGGCTTGGCGGTCCTTGGCGGCCTTGGCGGTCATAGGCGGGAAATATTTAAAAAATTCAAAAAAAAATAATTTTCAAATATTACACCAAAATTTTAAAATTTTAAGCTTTCAAATTTTAAAATATTATACTAAAATTTTTAAATTTAAAATTTCCAAACACTTAATTTTTTAGGAAATATTAAATTTTTAAATAATTTTATTAATAATTTAGGGTCCTCGATTAATCGCCGATTAATCCCCGCCGAGTCTGATTAATCGCTTATCGTCATTCAACCACCGAGCTACCGCCGAGCGATTTTTACAACCTTGATGAATACAGTTACTTATTACCAGTACTAGATAATTATTCGAATGACAGGCCCCACCCTACAACGGTTGGACTCAAACAAGAGTCGCGCAATAGAGTTAAACCTATCCTTCTAAAACTATACAGTCGTAGTAATATGTAACCTAATGCATTCCTCATTTGTTAGCTAGTACCAATAGGACTCCCTAAAGCACAAAGCATGAAACATTCAAGCATCAGGCAAATCAGATTAGAACACACCCTATACAGGTCATCCTAACAAGTAACTGGTCTGATACTCGCATGCAAGTCTAAAAGCTCATACAGATAGGCAAATAAAGCCATCTCTCCTAGCATTCTAACATGCAATCCTGAGCAGATCCTTATCCCCTAATCTAGCATGTGATTCATATCATAACATAAAACATATAACCTGTATTGGTATTTTGGGAAAACTTACTTGAGTTCGGCTGATTGCACGCATCATACTCCCTTTCTTTTATAAAAATCCTTAGATTTAAATTTTTCTTTTTGTGAAGAACCTACCAAACCCTCTATTTGAGTCCAAGCACACCCGAGAGTATGCCTGAATCCCTCAAACCAAGGCTCTGATACCAAATTGTAACATCCCAAAAATACATATAAAACTTTTGTTTTTAAATTCATTCCATTCATAAGAAACTGATATCAAAGTATTCAAAAGAGTCAAATGTATCATAATATCATAGTAGAAATCCAAAAATCACTAAGTGTGGAAAAACAATGGAGTTATACGGTGCGATCAAGCCGGGCCCTTCCCCTTCAAACTAGAGGTACCTGAAATAGAAACTGAAAACTATAAACACAAAGCTTAGTGAGTTCCCCCAACACACCACATACAATCAATCATACTACACATACATACTGAACAACATAGTGCCAAGCATATTTGGGTGTTGGCCTGCCCCTTCAGTCTATTCCAACCGGATACTGCCAACCATATCTAGGTGATGGCCCGCCCCTTCGGTCTATTTCAACCAGATATCAGGTCTATTTCACCCCTATTACTACCACATAATATCATAACTATAATCACCAAGACATCATACATATACGGACATGACTGACAATTATCACGAAGACAATCATCACTGACAATAACATAACTAGTGTGCCGACCTTGGTGCCTTTGACCCACGACTACTAAGAAGGAAGACTCACCTCAAATTGTGGGTGCCATCATACTCAGCGGATGACTCGCGAACTCCTATCCCTATCGCACCAGCATAAAATCCTACTTAGCAATTAAATCAAATTCCAACCCGAAGGTCCAAAACCCTAATCCCTTACTTAAGGAAAAAGGTTCCTTTACCTTTCCTTATTGGGCCTCCTCCCTCCAAGGCCCAAATCCATAACAACCCAAAAGTATCCAAGCCCAACCAAAAAGGTTTCTAAGGCCCAATATGGCCCAAAGACAACTAATCATGGCCCTAGGCCCAAAATGCATTGATATAACAGGTGGGCTTGAGCCCAACCTAAACAAATGCCAAAGCCCAACAAACCGAGAGCCAAAAATCTATTTTTGCCCACTGCATGCATACACGCGACATACTTTGCATGTACGCCCAGCATACGCTGGTTTTGACTCAGAACCGGGATGTTGACCCAGTACGCGCAACATACATGGGAGTACGCCCTGCGTACTGGTCAGCCAACCCAAAACCACCTTTATGTCTTATTTTTTTAAGACCTTACGCCCAAAACTTAGATCCAAGCCCCTAGAAATGTCCTAAGCCATAAAGTTGCAAACTTTATGCCTTTTCATGCATGAATGGGGCTCAAAACATGAATCAAGTCCATAAACACACTTGGTTGGTCCCTAACACTTTCATGGTTGATGCTTAACCATCAAGATTTAATTTTTATGACTCACAACACCTCTAAGAGCTCAAATGGATTAAAGTTCCTTAACTCTAAGAATCTAAACTATGGGACCAAAAGATGACATTTTCCACCCTAAAGCTAGATCTAAGCATACAATGGTCAAGGTTCAAGCTTTATACCTTTAGAGAGCTAGAAATGGTGCCAAACTTCTAGATCTACAAGCTCCTTCCTTTACCTTACTTCTTTCCAAAATTCCTTCTTCTTCTAAACCAATAAAAACCACCAAAATCACCAACGTAAGTTCAAGAATACATGTAAGAGGGTTAGGGTTCGAGTATATCACTTAAGGGACAGAGGAGGCTGAGAGGGTGAAGATCATGAGGGACTTAAGTTCTTTAAATAGGGTGCAAACCCTAAAAATTAGGGTTTGCCCCTTCCATGAGTACGACATGCGTACACCACGTACACCCATCGTACATGGTCAATATCCGCGACCAGACTTGAGGCTAGTACGCTAAGCGTATTCAATGAGCACGCCCTGCGTACTAATCAGAGGACTAAAATGAAGGGTTTTGCACAAAGGACTAAAAGGGAAACTTACAAAATCTTGGATGCTACACATATTATCGAGCTTTTCGCAGAGTTTATACGCATCTGTCTCTTAAGAGACATGATAAAAAACATTGTGGTCAGTCCACTGTCGAATTTGTGCCACCGTTCTTGTTTATTCTCGTCCAAACTTCGTCTGTCTTTGTGTCGGGTTTGACGCCTTTATTTTCTAAAGTCTCTTCTAAATCCTTCATATTAAGAAAATCTTCCATCATTGGCTTCCACATGTTTTAATTTGTGGGCGTAAGTCAAACCATCGTAATCGTACTTGTAGATTCCGTCAAAAATACTTGCCAAATTATTTACAAATATTTTGAGGAAAAATTAAATAATGGATTAGGAAGCGTGAAAAATGGTGGGGTACTCTTTTTCGGGGTCAAAATATACTTTCATGAAAAATTAGGGGCTAATTTGTAACTTTTCAAAACTATAGGGACTAAAATGTAATTTTTGTAACTTATAGGGACCAACTGAAATGTTTCCGCCACACAAGTACCTTTCTGAAATTTTTCGGAAGTATTGGGAGCAAAATGGTAACTTTTGGAACAACAGCGACCGAAATGAAGTTTTTTAGAAATAGAGGGACCTATTTGCAACTTTCTGGACCTTCGGTGGCCAAACTGCAATATTATGACAGACTAGTCAACTGTTGACATCATTGCTGATGTCACGCTGATGTCATGCTGACGTCACTTCGTCGATGATGTCATGCTGATGTCATACTAATGTTCGGCGACTAGTTTTTCTGATGACGTTGACTAAGTTTGTTCGCCGATTTAGAGGTCTTTCAGTAGTCAAAAAATTACGAAAAATATATTTTTGAAATCCATGAAACGAGCCCTTTCCAAGGGTGTGCCCACAAATGGATTTTGAGACAAAAACATTTTTGACCAAAAAATAGAGAAATTCATAAAGAATTCCCAAGACAACAAAATAAGTTTTGATACTAGTTGTTAGGTTTGGAAATTTCTTCTATTCAACAAAAAAATAGAATTACAATAGGATGAACAACTCTCACACTCTAACTATTACAAAAAACCAACCCACTTTCACTAACACTCTCACTCTAAGTTTTATGCTCTATTTCTCTGTGTTTTGGGACGCTTTACAACTGAGGATGAAGCCTCTATTTATAGTAAACCCAACCACCTCTTCATCCTCTCCGTTTAATGTGTTCATCATAGGGTAGGAAGAAAAGTTATCACACTAGGAAAAAAATGTTTCCCTGAAAATGGTACAAGAAATTAGGGTGTTTATCCACACATGTTATGTGTTGGTAGAAGCTCCTTATGTGTTGGTAATTACCATTACCTACACATAAAATAAGTGTTAACATGTGTAGGCTCATCACTTTAGATATAGCTTTTTACCTACATATATAATATGTGTGGTTATAGATAGTAGGCTATAACTACACATATATGTGTGGATAAAACTTGTAAATGTGTGTTGGTAGAAGTACTATAGTTTGTTTTTAAAAATGATGTGGACGTTGACATGGACGATAATATGGAATATGAGGTGGAATACATGTATCACATAAGCGATGACATGTCAACCCTTCAAATTTTTGGTAACACGTGTATTTCAATATGTGTGGGTAAAACTATTTTTTATGTGTAAGTGTACATAGGTTTTGTAAATGTAGGTAAAAATATGATTCATGTAGTTAAAAAGTTTCATATGTGTAGGTTTTTTTAATATAAAATCCATAACAATATATTAAAATGCAAAAATTACAAATATGAATATTGATACACGAATTATTATTACGTTAAAAAAGAAATACATAAATCCTTAGCATGAATATTACATCATCTAAGGTTATTGCCTACATTCCTACTTGTTCATAGCAATAATATATTCATAACAATAATGTTGAAAGTACTTTAATGGCTTCATATTGCCATCTTCTCAAAGAATCATATCACTAAGTCACTAACACAAGAACGCTCCATCAAGATCAAGCTTTTCCTGCCACTTCTATGACACGTGCAATGATTAATACATTTTAACCTAAACACCACCACAAATTTGATCAAACTATTGAGGTTAGGCTCTTAATAAAAATTACTGAAGTTTTGTCTTCTATAGAAACCAATAGATATGAGAAAACCGCAGTGCATTTCAATAAAAAACCGCAGTGCATTTACAAAAGGCTGGACGCTCCGAGCAGTGCATCTCAACATGCAACTCTTTCCACCCCTTAACAATCCTAAGATCAACAAAAAGAGTTTAAGCAATTTGAAACAAGGAGAGTCCTCGTCTACATTTGTTTGAAATCCAATTCCTAAAATGAATATAATGTAAAATTAAATTATTTTGTTATCAATCGATGAACAAAACAATATATTTCATACCATGTGCTAACAAAACACTAAATTTCTTGATAGTAATATAGAATAAATTATCTCCTTAAGGATCGAATCATAAAACTAAATTAAAACAAATAAAATGACTTACAGGACGAGGACCGGAAGGATCAGAATGGCGATGAAGTGAAGAGGGAACAGAAGGACGAAGGTCGTGGAAGATGGATTACGATCGAGAGGAACGAGCGAAACATCTTGTACTATTGTTGTGTTTGTGAATACATATTTATAGGGATGTAGGGGAATCAATACCTATAATTTTGGGATATTGGGGAGGAAGTCAAAAATTTTGAATTTTGAAAAGGATATACCAGGGAAATGCTTGGGATTTAATTGGGATGAATATATGTATTTTTAAAAAGGAAAGTATTTATGATGATAATATAAAAGTATATATATATAGTAAAGATCAAATAAGAAGGAAATTTTTGGTAGGAAGGTAAGAAGTTTTTTTTCTACATATTTTTTTCGCGAACAAACAAAATGAATCATTACATGATTTATTTGTAAGATGATTCACAAGAAAATATTCTCAAAAAAACATCTCGATGATTCATTTATACAATAATTTTGTTGTTATTCACTAAAATTGTCATAAAAATAAATTTTTTCTTAATTTACTTAAAAATGAATCATAAAGATGTTTTTTTGGGAATTTTTCTTGTGAATCATCTTACAAATGAATCATCTAGTGATTCATTTATTTTGTTCGTCAAAAAAATATGTAGAAAAAAAACTTCTTACCTTCCTACCAAAAAATATTTCTTACCGGATCTATCTATATATATATATATATATATATATAATTATGGACGAGGTTATCTTTTTGTTTCGATTTCAATTTCAATTTTATTTTAAAACTTTTTTATGTTTCTAATTTACATGTCATTTTTCTATATTTATAACTAGTTTATAACCCGTGGGAACCACGGTTATAAAATTAATTAAACTTTTATAGTAAAAACTCAAAATTATTAATCAATTATTTTAAATAAATTATTAATTAAGAGATATTTTTATTAGTTATGTGAAGTTATAATCGTTGATTCAAATAAATATGTAAAATTAATTTTTAATATATATTAGACATTTTTTATTTGTGAATTAATGAAAACAATAATATAAAATTTAAAATTTAAAATAGAGAATAAGTACATTGACAAATAGCATCACATTAATAAGGATTAATAAGGAGGTCTAATAAATTTAAAATGGAGAACTAATAGATCGACAAATGACAACACATTAATTAAGAAGTCTAATATGGTGACACAGGACAAAAGAATTACTCTTTTATTAGTATAGGGAGAAGAGATTGAAATATTTTTATCTACGTTTATCAATAAATATTATATATATTAAGTAAATACGTTAGAATATGAAATTTTCCATGTTATTTTTAAAAACAAATGAAATTTCTTATTTAATTTAACAGAATATTGTGTATAAGAGTGTATATTAGTAATATATATACCGGTTAAACTTAACGAATTATACATATATACTATCAATTTTGAAATATATGTGAGTATTTAGTTTGCCATGTCATTCTTGGTTTAGTTTATTTAGCTAATATTTATATATAAATATTATGTTATTATAAAACCTAACGAATTACTGACACATATATTCAACTTTTAAATATGTGTAGGTGTCTAACTTGACACGTCATTTTCTAAAAGAATAAAACTCTAAAATTCGTTTACTATATTTAATTACATATTTATATATAAATACTATATGTTGGTAAAATTACAAATTACCTACATATACGTTTAATTTTTATATTTGTGTAGGTAATTTACCCACACATTAATAAAACTTGTCATATGTGTAGGTATAATTAACTTTCCGCCGGATCACTAATTTTGAAGGGAAAATTTTCAGTAAAATATAATGTAAGTAAAAAGTATTACCCATACATATCAATTGTTAACCATTATTAAAAAATATTATTGTTAATTACCTACACATGTAAAAACATGTGTGGTTATTTACCAACACATTTATATAGGTAGGTAATTTATGTGTGGGTAAACACTTATGTGATACTTGAAAACACAGTAAGGTTAATTTTAGGTATATATGGGTGGATAAGGTGGGGTATGTGTGGGCCTATATCTTATTTTTTATATAAACAAAACAAATGAATAAATTTAAAAATAAAATCAAAAAGGTACAATTGTTTTCAAGTTTGACAAGACCAAATTCACATGTTATAAAATAATTATACATTTACAAGTTTGAAAGTAGACTTAAAAGACCATATCCATAATTTTGAATATCATTGGACGGTAAATAAAGAAATTAACAAATTATAGAAACCAAATTTACAATTTTCTGATAATTTTATGAGTGCATTTCACATTTTTAGCAAATAGGGTTTTAGTAGTGAATTCTCATGTATTGGTTATATATATATATATATATATATATATATATATATATATATATATATATATACCAATATATATATTGGTATATATATATATATATATATATATATATATTGGTATATATATATATATATATATATATATATATATATATATATATATATATATATATATATATATATATATATATATATATATATATATACTAGTCGTTACCCGCGCAAAGCGGCGGCGGCGAATAGCCTTTTTCGACAATATATTTCTTTTACAAAAATGTTATGTTCCAAAAGAAAGTACATGTCAAAGACAATTGAATCCAACTTTGACGCTATTTTTGACACGATACATCAAATAACCGATAAAAATAAACGGTTCAAGCCGACACAAAATATAAATTGTGTAAGTCGTGCAAACAAAAATAATAGAATTGTATAAGCATACATCAAATATGGAAATGTCTAAAAACACATAACTGCTAATACATCATTAATCTCGCAACACTTCTTTATATACCACGTTTGTTGTATAGACTCCATCACCTTTGGAATTTTCGTTAGGCTTCACTAACAATTTTGTATTTCCACGTGAGACCCCTCTGGACAATGCAACATAAAGTTGGCCATGCGAGAATACCGGGTCTGGAAGATAAATACCCACATTCGGAATTGTTTGTCTCTGGGCTTTATTGATTGTCATCGCAAAGCATAATCGAATAGGAAATTGTTTCCTCTTCAGCTTGAATGGGAACAAGTCATCATCAGACGGAGATAGTGGAAGCTTTGGCAAAAATATCCTCTTGCCAGCATGTTGACCAACAGCTATTTCTGCATCATATCAATCGAGTGCCATTACACAATCCATTTGCTGGGTCAATATTCCGTAACAGTATGATCGGGCATCCAATTTTCACTCGAAGATAATAAGGGGGTAAACCACTAACAGTGAGCGAGTTCAAGAATTCCAGCGGATAGAATCCATTTTTATCATCTATGGCTTCATCGATACTATAGTAAATTCTCTCTTCTCCATGGAATCGATCGATCAAGTAATCATTAATCTCATCGACACTATCATTTTTTGTGGATAATATTGCCCGCGAGATGATATAATCTGATTCAGACATATTAAATTCTAATGAGGGAAATACTGCATCAATCAAAGCATCCAATGATTTTTTTATCAGTATATGGAATGACCATATCATCAGGGATGCGGATAAAGCTTCCGTCCACTGTTTCTTCAACTCCATCACCGACCCGTAATAGAAAGTTCGAGAACCACGGATCAGTTAGTGCTCTCATATTTATTGTTAACCGCAACTTTATAATCGAAGGCCAAAGAGGTGACATTCGTAGGCTGGAGTCTACAATTTGTGCACGTGTTCCGCGTCTTACAACTGGCAAAACTTGTCTGAAATCGTCTCCTATAACCATTATCTTTCCACCAAAAGGGAGCGCCACTCCAGTGATATCTTGCATTGTCCGATCAACCGCCTCCACCGCATGTCGCTTTATCATCGATGCTTCATCCCATATGATTATTTTTGCAAGCCGAAGTAGTTCAGCGGTACCGCTTTGTTTTTGGATGTTGCAGAATGAGTTATTCTCAGGATTTAGAGGAATTTTTAATCGCGAGTGAGCTGTCCTCCCCCCAGGCATGTTATTAGCTGCAACACCCGATGAAGCTGTAGCGAGTGCAATATGACCAAGTTTGCGGATATTAGCAAGTAAAGCTTTGTATATATATGTTTTCCCCGTTCCACCAGGACCATCTATGAAGAACACTCCTGGACAATCAGTGCACACATGCTTCATGATCTCGTCATACGCATATTTTTGTTCAGGATTCAGAAAATCTTACGCATGCAAATGGTCAGGTTCCACAACAATAGAGCACTCTTCTTGTACCTCGCGAAAAACTCCCGATTGTAAATTCAAGTCTGTATTTATAGCGGGAAGATCAAAATTTTCAAGCTTGTTACTCATAGATTGTAGGAATATGTTGATATCTGTGAGAACCATATTCTGCACTCGTTCAACATTGTCGTATTGTCGCCTATAATCTTCTGAGAGAGCATTGTAGTGGGAATTCCACAACTTTCGAACATCTCCAGGATCACAAAAAACCAATATCGTTGCAAACAGCCTTCTGAGAGAACTGGGAAATTGAAACAGGGATGCCTCTGCAAGACATTCTGATAAACTATCATCGGTTTCTATTAACCCTCTTTCAAGAGCTGCTTTTCGAAATGTGGGATGTCTTACGTCATTGACTGTGTATAGATCTTCAAAACATGTAGGGCCCCTAATATGACATAATAACACACGTAGGTAGTATCGCTCCCCTTCAGCAGGATTAGCAGAAACCAAACGACCTACCGCTGGTGCTTGTTTTCGAGGATTCCATAGACGTGATTGGGTACTCCACGTGAAGTGTTTGGGAAAATCATTGTATAAGTACTTTCTTGCACATAAGTTCTCTTTATTCATCTTGAAAAATGCGGTCAACATTGATCTCTTATCTTTCTCCTTCTCAACAATGGATGTCATTGTATCAGCATCACTAAATCGAACCAGTTGTTGGTTCGGTAGATGCAGTTGCAAAGTGATCACATTAGGGTGGATTTGAGAAATAGCAAAACTAAAAATTCACCATGTTGCTTCCGGAGCAGAGACATAACGTGCATCTTGAAAACATTTTATCTCATTGATAAGAACAGGCTATGTATATGGATCAATATGGATAACCTGTTTGTCATGACCCTTGTAAATATACTTAAAGACATATTTGACGGATGTTATACTCGAGCAAACCTCTACATTTAGATGGCAGTTGAACATCATCAACAACTTTGGGTTATATGGAACAACCCATCTATTATCCATCATAATACCTTGTTTTTTCACCGCAATTCCAGTATCTCTCCTTCGATAAACAGGATATGCATCCTTTCCTTGCGTCGTAGTTTCATTGAATTGTCGAGGGTATCTAAAACGACATGTTGGTGGATCACCTTGCATGCAAGAACATTTTTCGTTTAACGTACCGCAAGGACCATGGATCATGTGTGATTTGACCAGATCGTGTAGTATCGGATACTTTTTCGGGTTTGGAATTTCAGCGCACACATACTTGCATAATGGTCTGCATTGGTAAGCTTCCATTCAGGTGTCATTATCAAGAGAAAATAGGCATGTGGAAAACCACGTTTTTGGAACTCTATTACATAAACATAGGCGCCAACCTCGCCAAGGACGTGCCTCTTGAAGAGTTGTTCCTTAAGATCAAGTAACTTAGCACGAAAAACTCTTGAAACCAGATCCGGTCTATCTTGAGCCGTCTGCGAATGAAGTAACTCATTTTGGATTTCAGGCCAATTTGGATTGCACGTTATTGTAAGGAATATATCAGGTTTCCCGCCATTTTGAACTAAAGCCATAGCATCAAGAAACCGTCCTCGCATGTCACGAGGACCTCCAATGAAACTTGCAGGCAAAACAACACGTCGCCCAACCATACTTGGTTGATCCTCCCCGTCATTGATACAATCCACAACACCTTGGTATAACTCCGCTCTTATTTTGGATTGGTTTTTTTTCTACAAAATTCCAAACGCGAAGTCTCAATCTTGATGTAGATATCTACCACAAATTGTTGGAACAATCTTCCTCCTAACATAATTAAGTTCAAGTTTGAACGAATCTGCAACTTATAACAGTAGTACTCCCGCATACTTACAGTTTTCCTACCGGTTCTTCCATCAGTCTCTACATAATGTTGACGATGAAAAAATTATATCAATGTACATGTTTGTGGAGCAAAAACGAGATTAAAAACTATGGCTATGCGTACCTTCTAGATCTTCCTCGATGATTTCGGTATCATTAACAATCTCATTGATCGAAACTCCTTGTCTTGGTATTTTATAATGCCATCCAGGCTCACCATTTGGGAAGAATAGAGGATAAGACAATGGATCATAACATGCCCAATAAGACTGAATTGTTGATGGTTTTTCAGACATCCCATAAACTATAATACTTCTTTTATACGCGGTTATGTTGTCATTACCTTCAACCCAAATACCAGCAACCTGTGAAAGTATATTATTGAAAAAATATGATTGAAGCTGGCATGTCAAATGCATGGGTATATTTAATACGTGAAATGTTTCATTTCATTAAAAAAAGTGTGTACATAATTAATTTCAAACCTCAGATGTGGTTGGCCGATTGTACACTCTCTGGTCTAGTTCTATCGATGCATTTAAAGTGACTCTGTAATTGTCGAGCGGTCCTAAATCAGCAAGCCTACGAAATGTTGCAACGTATGGGTTTGTAGCAAGAACGTGAGTCAAAATTTCAACAATTGGTTTATCAAGATTTTTCCATTGTAGTCTATGTGACATCTCAGCTTCGGCATCGTAAAAATACAATTGTAAGTACTTAGGTTCATCCTTCTTCCTTGGAACTAACTGATCGATTCTATGGTATATTCCTCCATTCACACAAAAAGTGTATACCCCAGATGTCATGTCAGCCATTGATTTATCCACATCTACACCCATTGATGCAAATGAAAAGTTGGTGTTGTACGCACGTATATTTTTTCTAAACAATTTGCCTAATTCGGTTTCTGCGGTGAAAAGACTGTGCAATTCGTTAGGAATAAAGGAGTCTGCCAACTTTGTCTTCCCATTCATGCAACAAAAACCAGGAGATTCAAACTGCAATCGTTTTGCTCCACAATATTTGCATATGTCATTGAACTTCACCACACGATGTTTTTTACGGATACCGGCAAAAACAAAAGCATATGGATCCTCTGGAACGCCACCATCTTGTACCGATGGAGTGGCATTGCCATGGGTACAACCTTGTGGATCTTTAGACATTTGATTCAAATAAAAAATATAAATATAAGATTAATTCAAGTACATAATAAAAGTATTAAGAATGAAATAAAAATTAACAAATAAATAAATTATAAAGAAATAAATACTAACCTGTTGATGTCGAATTTTGACTTAGCAATTCATCTCGTACTGACGAATTGATATTGCTCTCGGTTCTAGGAGATGCATTCGTAATATCCATTAAACTTCTATCTACGGTAGTCATATTGGTCAAATATGTTGTGTTTTGACTATTTCCTTCTTCGTTAGATATTCGTCTCATTTTGTTTTTCTCTTTTCGTCGTTCGTAACATGCCTTATTATACGCTTTTCTTTTTTCTGCAACAATTTTTTTATATGAAAAATATGTAACGATGAAATACTAATAACGATTGTAAGTACGAAGCATACCTTTTGTATTTTCTGTATCAACTTGAATAACATTATTATGTTTATTTTCTTTACCATCAAACCTCATTGCAAACTGTAAAACCGACAACAAAAAATAATAAATACTTTATTTTTTCATGACAAATTCTATAAAGACTATTATTTATATATGAAATTTATTACTATATTAATTGAGCATAAATAGAATATATGATATTGTACATTTATTATTAAATCTATAATTGGAAAGATAAAATGTAAAATGATTGAATTTGATATTCTGTTAATGACAACAACAACTGAACACATTAGAACAACATATTTATATTCGACACACAAATAGTATAAATGAAACTCCTTAAATAGATAGTATTGACTTCATTTTGTTTTAAAAAAGGAAAAATTATATTGAATCGTAGGTAAACTGAATGTACTTTGCTAGTTATTGCAAGACATAGCCATGTACTTTGAGTTTTGAATAAAAATAAAAATAAATTACAAAAATCATAAACAAACAAGTGTCAGTTAAAAAACAAACATTGGTAGTTATTGCATTATCCAATCAAATGGAAAGCACATTGTGTAATTGATTATTTTAGTTTTTTGGGAATTAAATGTTATTGTTACAATGATAATTGGAATTAGTATCAACCTTATTATTATTATGTTTATTTCCTTCTCATCAAACATCATCGCAAACTCTTCTAATGACAATATAATAATAAGTACATATACTTTTATAACAACTTTTGGTAAAAATTGTCAAACAAAGAAAGTAAAATTTATAATCTTAAAACGCACCAAAAATCCATATCACAAAATCCGCAAACAAATAAATACCAAAAAAACTATAAAAACAAATAAAAACCTTAAATCCCGCAAACAAATAACTACCACATACGACACACACAAATAACTATGGAAAAATTAAATATTTTCCCTATCTCTCATTCGAATCCTATCAGCTTCCGGCATTCTTGGATCTAATGTGACATCGGTTAATGCAGTTGAAACCAAAATATTATCTGTATGGACATGTATTATACAGCTAATAAGATATACTGAAATAATTTATTTATAAATAATTGAAATTATATATAATGTTGCACATAGTTAACTTACAAATATTTTCGTGTACCAACTTGACCCTAGAGACATAAATTATGGATTGATTGACAATTGCAAGATACATTTGTATCATAAGGCTCATCGGTACGTGATTGAACATCAACTTTATTGTATGTCCCCTATTCATTCAAACTAAATTTTGTTAAAAACATAATAATAATAATAATAATCATAATAATTGGTTAATGCATTTAAAGAAAATACATTATATTAGCATACTATTAATATTTTTATATATCTATATCTATATATAATCTTACATCTCATTTTGGATAAATAGTTCAAACGCATAGAATGGCCTCATTCGTCTTCCCCATACGATTTTTCCAATGACATCTATGATGGTTTTTATGCATAAGAAACAATCCTATGTGCTCATACAAACCCTAATGCTTGGATCTAGGTTTCTCTATTGTACATGCTTTGAATCCAAGTCTTGCAAACCCTAATCTAGCATACATATTATCAAAATAACAAACAACATCAGATCTAGATGTTTACCTCTTCAAATAGCTTGAATCTTCTTTGCTTGAGCTTAGAATCACAATTGTAATTCCTCTAATGGATCACAAACACCAAGTAGCAAGAAGGCAATAAGAGAGAGGAGGGAGGATGCTAGAAATCGGCTCTAGGGTTTCTCTTCAAGAAGTGGTAGCCGAAAATCACATGCAGGGGTCTCTATTTATACTTGCAGGCTACTAGGGTTTCAGTCTAAACCCTAATGGACAGCTTAGCCACCAAGCAGCCCAAGGAACCTTCTGGAATAAGGCCCTTGGACGAAAATATGATGGATCCCCATCATAATTTCGTTCCCCCTTAAGTCCATTAGGATTCCTTAACCCAAAATCTAACAATCACACTTTTGACAGTTTATACCCCTTTATTTAATTAATCTCTTTTAGTCACCAAATTAATTCATAATTAATTTATGACTAATACTAATTAAATAAATATGATTTCTCCTTTAATATATTATTCTTATAATATATTAATAAACCATAATATCCTCTCTCTCATATCAAATTACCTTGTCAAGTTGCTTTGGTGAAGGCAACCCAAAAGGACCATGCACAACCGGGTCAAATACATACCAAATATAGTTACGGGCTTAGACACTAATATTTTTATATATCCATATCTATATATAATCTTACATCTCATTTTGGATAAATAGTTCAAATGCATAGAATGGCCTCATTCGTCTTCCCCATACGATTTTTCCAATGACATCTACAATGCACCAAATTTAGTATTATTTAATTTGTCGTATGAAATATATAAAAAAACAATATATATATATATATATATATATATATATATATATATATATATATATATATATATAATCAAATATAGAAATGTACCTATCAACATTCTTCGACGGCTAAAATCTCTTGTGAGACTTGTGATAGAAGAACACAACGGATAAATTGGAAATGAATTGGCGATATCATTTCCCAAGAGAGTAAAAATGGTGTTACTCTTTATCAATATACCCCACTCGCCAAAGAAAATTTTATAATGTTGATATCTTGGGTGGTCTTTGTAAAATTGATCCATTCGGAAATGATTTAAGGAGATAACGCGTCCAACCAAATTCATGTTCAAAATTGACCTCAAAACGCATGGGACAATTGCGATCATTTTGTCTCTCTGAGATATGTAATACAATAACAATATGTGAATTATAAATAGAACATTAAACAAATAATGTCATATTCATTTTATTGTATTAATACTTACGTTGCGATCAAGCAGCCAAATAAGAAGTCTATCATGTTCAACGTCGTCCCACACAAACAAAACTCGAACAGCTAGTATGTTCCACCATACGTGAACGTGTCGTAATGCAGAAAAATCTCGAACAGTTGTATGACCATCCATTACTAAAATTTTCATGTCAGTATGAAATACAAATATGTATTGTTTTGTATAATTTGTTTTAACCATATAAACATTTTTATAAATTATTCTTTTTATGTAATAATAAAAAAAATGATTTTTATTTAAAAGCCTAAATTTTTTTTATGTTTATGTGAAATATTTTAAATATTCACGTTACATTATTATATTTAATTTAATGTAAGAATAAAAAAAAACTTCATATAATACGTATCAAAACTGTTTTTCCCTTAATATATATATTTTAATTATTGTTTCTATACATACGTTAATTTGTGAAGGCGTGAATATTTACCATTCATTATTATTATTTTTTTGATAATAATATAGGGTAATGTTCTTCTACCAAACCCTAAAGCCGACATAACCCTAAATTGCTTTTTCAATTCTTACAGCCGACATAACCATAAATTGCCTTTTCAATTCTTACAGCCGACATTCAGAAAGGGGAATACGAAATGAACCGATTCATGAATTAAACACAACCATTTGAGTCGACGAAACTCTTCGTCTCTCTCTTGCCTCGTTTGTATAAATCAGTGATGCCATAAGACCGTATTTTCTCTATTACTCTCGTTATGCCCTAAATTCATATCTGCAGATCTGGTTATGCTTTCTACAAATTGAGAGATGCATTCATCGATTACATCTCGATTACTCTCGACTGAGGGTTTTATGGCTTTAAGTGTCGGCTTTAATTCATGATTACGAGCGAGATGTCGAGGGATCAGAAGAGGATCATTGGTCGGATAGTTACATGGAGATACAACAAAGGTAACTAAATTTATGAAGTTGTTTAAATGTAAATTTATTGTTCTTTAGCTTTGTGGATTTTATGGTGACTTTGTTTTTATAAATTAAGGTTGGAATTGGAGTATGGATTATTCTATTATATAAAATCATGTTACCAATCATAATACATACATATATATTACGTACATTATGTTTAATATTTCTATTATATATGATTTTTTTCAGGGAGAATCATTAACTTTGTAAGGGTAGAAACTAACTGCAACAAAGCTACGTTTACAAGTAAGTGTTATTTTCATGGTTTCAAAAAGTAAATCCTAAATTTCTTAGTCAATCAGATCTGCTTAATTAACTAATAGTATAATAACAATAATATTGCTTAATCTTTGTGTAACTACTACTTAAACTCAATAGCAATTACAAGCAATTATGCAGTTCTTCGTTGCTAATACATATTACTTTAGTAACATATAATCTAATGGAAAAGAAACATACCTTTTTTTAATGCTTGTAGAATAGATCGTTGTTAAGAAGCCCTGTTGTTTATACATGTGGAACGAAAAACACAGTTAATGAATATTGTGTATACATGAGTAAGTAAAAAATACAGTTTAAGAATATGGAAGACATACGTATGTGCAGACTGTGGAAATGGTGAGGGTGTTCTCTCTTTATCTGAATTACGAAATTTGTTTGTCAATGACAAACTATAATGCATCTACGATATGGATAGTATAAATATACAATCTAATATAATCTGTTAAAAGTTTGTTATGAATAGATAAGATGCAATTCATATATATGTGCATGAATATTCAAATATTGTTTTGAAAATTCATCATCTATTTGGATATACATAATCCTTTTATCTAATAAATAATCAAAATTTCCGTATTAATTTAACAAAAAAATCAATTTTCGTTTTTTTGCTGTTTAACATTGAAATGCATGGTGCTTTCTGAAATAACAATATTGTTTGGTAACAAAAGCTACTTGTAATTAACCTGAAAATATGTTATTTTCATTTTCTAATGACCTACTTACTGTTACACCAACGTCATTTATCTACAACTCAATATGAGTAGAACATCTTATCAATATAACCATTTTAGATATACCAGATGAATTTGACCACTAAATTCTTTTTTGTAAACGCCATTAAAGATAACTCTTTATTGTAGTAATGATTTAATTTGTGTAATATAGCATGGAAATAATATCATACTTTCATTTTTTTCTGTATATAATTTACTTTTAGAAATCACAGAATCCTACTTTCATTTTTTTCTATTACCAAATTCTACTTTCAGTGTTTTATGCAATTAGGCGTCGTCCTTTAAAAAATGTTAATATGTTATATAAAAAATAAAAGTTTGATTCTATAATAAGTTATCATATATCACAACATCCTACTCTAATTTCATCTTGAATAAATATGTTTCCAAACATAGCTGATTATAAGAATTTGAATGTACTTGGCTAGTTATTGCTATAACTAGCAATGTACTTCGGGTTTTAGATAAAAATAAAAAATAATTGCAAAAAACAGATAGAAACAAGTGTCAAATAAAAAAGTACATTGCTAGTTATTGTGTTGTCTTACATTTATTGGATTGTCCTCCCAAATGGTTAGTACAATGCTATTTTGCATCCCTTTATTATGATATCCTAATCATTTTTTTATTGCAGGTGGTACTTGCCAACAAATATGATTACCCATAAATAGTTTTGCCGAGTATTAAGAGGAGATACTTCTTTTATTTGACCAACAAATAACACAAATAAAGATCCATAAATAAAAAGTATAGTTGTTCATTTTGGTTTAAAAAAATATCCAAACAGTTTGTTATTTAATATTTTTTTAAAATAGTAAATGTCATTAAAAAAAGAACCTGCTCCATAACCATTAGAATTCTGAAAAATCAATAAAAAACGACCTAAAACTTAAACAAAAACAATCCTAAGAAAGAAGACCCTAAAATGCGACACTAAGAAGAAAACTCTAATAAATAAAATACTTAGGTGTCCATGACTACATCATCTTCACCCCATAACAACATGATTTTCACTATCTTCCTCGTCATGAAACTGATGAAATCTGTTTCGTTTATGAATTGTGACACGGGGCCTCTTGGTTGGTCGGGTTGATGTTGTTAATGCTGTTGAATCTGCTGTATCAGTTGTTTCCACAGCTTTACCATCCAACTCTTGATCTTCAGAACTTAAAAGATCAACAACCTAATTCCATTTCCAGGTTTCCAACGCTCTCTGTCTTTTCTTTTGTTTTTCGACCTTAAATTGTTGAAGCTTTTTTTGAACAGTTTCTTGTCGTTGCTTCTTGTTATCATTGCTAAAGTTTTGCATTATGGCTGATTGTGTATGATAAAATTAGTCTTAATTACAACAAAACAAATGAAAAAGAAAACAAATATACGAGAACATACCTTCTTGAAAGCTTGACATTTCTCGTCACAATCTACTTTACAGTAGCGTACTTGGCTATTTATTGTAGTAGAATTAGTACCCATGTGTCAATATTTTCCCGCTCAAACTAAATTCTATCCCAAAATATAAGGAACCAACATATATAATCATTTAAAATCGGTATTATCTTTACAGCCATCAATATTTAAAAAAAAGATTAATTGGAAAGATAAAATTTAAAAGGGTTAAATTAAAATTAATAATGTTATTTAAGTCATTATTAAATAGAAAATCTTCCAGGCTGTCAATAATTTCCCGCTAAAAAAATTCTTTTCTGAGAAAAAATAAGTATTTAACTTATTGAGTAAATTACACGAATGGCCCCTGTGGTTTGGGGTAATTTGCACGTTTGGTCCCTAACTTATTTTTTAACTTAAAGGTCCCTACAGTTTGTTTTTATTGCGTGCTTGGTTCCTGTCTCACCTAAAAAGACTATTTTGCCATTAATTTTTTAATTTATTTAAATAAGATGTGGTAGACATAAAATAAAAAATCAAGGGCAAAATAGTATTTTTAGGTGAGACAGGGACCAAGCACGCAACAAAAACAAACAATTGGGACTTTTCGAGTTAAAAAAATAAGTTAGGGACCAAATATGCAAATTACCCCAAACAATAGGGACCATTCGTGTAATTTACTCTAACTTATTTGATATTTTAATAACAGAAATGACTCTACAAATATTAATATGTTAAAAACATAATCTATAATTAGAAAGATAAAATGTAAAATGGTTGAATTCTATATTTTGTTAATCACAACAACAACTGAACACTTTAAAGCAGCATATTGAAATTCATTTTGGTTTTAAAAAGGAAAAATTATATTGAATTGTAGGCAAATTGAATGTACTTTGGTAGTTATTGCAAGACATAGCCATGTACTTTGAGTTTTGGGTAAAAATAAAAATAAATTACAAAAATCAGAAACAAATAAGTGTCAGGTAAAAAACAAACAATAGTAGCTATTCATATTTTTATTGCTGGAGGTATTTGACAACAGAAGTGATTACTTAACTGTAATCACCTGGATATGAAGGAAGGAGATCAGATTTGTTGAGGATTATAAGGAGGTACTGCTTTTATTTGACCAAGACATAACACAAATGAAGTCCCACAAATATATAGTATAGTAGTTCATTTTGGTTATCAGTAAATACAAGATTGATATTTAGGGAAATTGAATGTACGTAGACAGTTGGGTTGACTTTGTTTTTTGGATAAAAAAAATTGCAAAAAACAGAAACAAACAAGTGTCAATGTTAGTAGTAATATATTTTAGTAGCTAATCATTTTTCAATTGCAGGTGATATTTATCAAAAGATATGAGTACTCAACTGTTATGACCCGGATATGAGAGAAGGAGATACAAGGAGGTACTACTCTTTATGCTATATACAACTGCATAATTTTATAATAAAAAATATTACTTTTCTGGACAAATCGATCTTTATCAGCTTAACCATCTTTTGGGCACCTTTTGGATCAAGATTAAAAAATCACTCATAGATTTTTACAAACCAAACATCCCATAAACCAGGAAATGTCAATCTTATTTTAAACAATCTACTGAAATACTAAAATATACAAAATCCCTTCTCTTAGGTGTCTTTAACTGCATCATTCTCAACCCTGAATTTGCTGATTTTTTGGTTTCTCTTAATTGGTGGGGATAATGTTGTTGGTGTTGTTGAATCAACTGTATCAGCTGTTTCTGTAGCTTCATCATCCAATGGTTGATCTTTGGAACTCAAAACATCAATAACTTCATCCCATTTCCAGTTTTCTAATGCTCTCTTTCTTTTCCTCTGTCTCTCCATAATCCATTGATTCAACATGAAGTGAACACATTCCACTTGTTCGTGAACCTCATCATCGGTTTAAACATTCATTCTAGCTGATTTGTATACTAATATTAGAATCAACAGTTATACAACATATATAAAATGAAATGAAAGAAAAATTATTAAGTAATACATTGATAACTGCTGGATTTTGGTATAAAATTTCTCTTTCTACCTCTTATTTTATCTTCTTTATTAGGATCAAACAAATCACTATCAGTGTTTGAAGTACAGTGCTTAATAAAGATAGAAGTACAATGCAATAATCAGGTAGATTTTTGAAGTATAATTCATGTGTTTGCAGCCATGGTGGAATCCCCATCTTTTATTAAAACCCATTTATAGATCTAAGCCTGAAAAAACAATTTTTTATAATAATTTCAAGTAATTGAGTTTAAGTTGTTATGAATGTACCTGTAGATATGATGAACTATGTAAGCTTTTAGTACCAGCCCTAGTAATGTTTTGATCTGCAGGTAAAAGACTTTTCAGGAAATAAAATTAATGTTTGATCGTCATTTTAATATAGATTTTGATTTTTTTTCTGAAAAGATGATTGTAATGATTGTATATGTACCATATGATTCTGCAATCTTGAAGGTTGTTGGCAACTGTTGGTGATGATCGATATTGTCCAGAGAAGAAAGTTGTATCTTTTTGATCTGCTTTTAGTACCAGCCCTAGTAATGTTTTGATCTGCAGGTAAAAGACTTTTCAGGAAATAAAATTAATGTTTGATTGTCATTTTAATATAGATTTTGATTTTTTCTGAAAAGATGATTGTAATGATTGTATATGTACCATATGATTATGCAATCTTGAAGGTTGTTGGCAACTGTTGGTGATGATCGATATTGTCCAGAGAAGAAAGTTGTATCTTTTTGATCTGCTTGTAAAAGTCGTGGGCAGGAACTGTAAAAGTCGTGGGCAGGTTCCTGGTGTTGACGATTGATTTTTTCCACAGAAGAAAGGAAGAAAGCATAGATAACGCCAAGAGGAAACTTGAGCTTTTTTTGCTCTTTTTCACAGTGTACAATTTATAATGCATGATTTGCTTAGATCCAAGAAAAAAGGACTGAAAACTTATCCCTAAAAGGAACTGGTATATGGGCCACGTGACAACTTTTAATTTAGATTTCAAAACTTATGTTGACTCATTCTAGTCAAAAATATGATTTTTTTAAATTTTAAATCCTCTATATTTGGTAAGATAAGATGTATGTTTGAATGTTTCAATATTCATTTTACATTTGTACTTAGTGCATTGTATTTTGTAATTTGTTGATAAATGTTTGTACATTGAGCTTAAAGGTTTGGACGTCTTAAATCTATTTTTAGAAATAGTAAGGTTTGTATAATAAGATAGTATATATATATATATATATATATATATATATATATATATATATATATATAGGGGCGTAGTATGTATGGGGCCAGGAGGGGCAGTGGCCCCCCCTGATTTTTGGGCTAGAAGTAGGAATTGTAGTTCAAAAAAAATTAGTTATAGGCCTTCTATCTTCAAACTTGGGCTTTGGTCCCTCCCGATTCCTAATCAGACATGTCCAATAGTCCAAATTCTCCAAGCGATACCAAGAAATCAGAATCGGTTCATCCCCATTTGCCCAATTCGCCATTCGCTGCCTATCTCGCCTGGACGCCTGCTGTCATTGTGTTGCTGTCTCCGTGTCTCGCTAGTCGCTAGTCGCTTGTGCGACTGTGCCTTGTGTCGTTGTCTCGCCAAATCGCTGGTCTCACTCTCGCCATCGCCATTCGCCAAGTGCCCTAGTCGCCATTCACAAATCACATAAATAGGTATGGATAATGGAATCCCGTCATCCCGAGACCCGAATCATGCTCTTTCTTTTCTGATTATTGATTGTTGGTGTTGCACTGTTGCTGCTATTTTCTGTTGCCTGCGTTACTGAGTTTCTTTTTTAACTTGGCTGTCATTTGCGATTTGCCAATTTGATTTATGAGTTGAGTTGTGAACTTATGATTTGTCAGTTTAGCTCTTCTAGTCTTCTTTCAGTTTTAATTTAATGTAAGCTCTAGGACACCAATTCACCAAACAGGAATAGAAAAAAATTGACTTGGTTAATGGTTATGTTATGCACTTATGCAGTTATGCTGATTTTTGATTTGGTTATTGATTTTCAGTTTTGATTTCTGATTTTTGATTTGGTTATTGATTTGGTTATGCTTCACAGCTTCAAACAAAACTGAAAACAAAGATTGATTTGGTTATTGTTAAATGAGTTATTGGTTATTGTTCTAAATTTGATATTAAATTTTTGATTGAATCAATTGTTTCTTCATTTTGATTTTTCTAGATATAATCATGGGAAAGATGAAAACCTTAGATTATTTTTTCAAAAGAAAGGTAGATGATAAAGAAACTAATCATGAAAGTGAAGAGAGTAAACGTCACAAAGCTTCAACAAGTGAGCCACAAGCGCAAAAAACAGAAAATCAACAAGAGATTGAGCCACAACCGCAAGGAAAGGAAAATCTACAAGAGAATGAGCCACAACCACAAGAAAAGGGAAATCCTAATGAAGTTGATTTGAAGAATCTAGAAAGAGATCCCGCTAAACGCAAGCAAATGTGGGATTATCTGGTCAATTTAAGGGAGCAAGTGAGACGAGCTTATATGAATTTAGGACCTTTCCAAATACTTCTTAAGGAGTATCAAGCTAAAGGTTCAACGAAACATCCTCGTAGATTCCAATATTCTTGGTTCAACATTTTCCCTAATTGGCTAGAGTATTCTCCAACAACACACGCTTCTTATTCTAATATTCTTATTGTTTTATTTGTTATATTCCGGTACACCAATTTTTCACAAACTTAATTTTTACAATTAACGTAATTTGTGCTTCCAGTAAGCGTCATGATGACTTACAAAAGGCAAAGGCAACTGAGATTGAACAATTATTGGAATTAGGTGAAATCGAATCAGGGAAGGGATTGAATCAAGTTGGGACATTAAGAAGAGCTGGTGATACATGTTGGGGTTCTCATTTTCGTTCCGTTTGCAGTTTAATTGACATGTTTGCTTCGTGTTGTTCTCCAAGGAATAATTGATGACGTATCTGCTACTTATTCTCAACGCGGAGATGCTGATGCAGCTTACTGTTATCTGAAATCATTTGAGTTTGTGTTTATTCTTCACCTGATAAAGGAAGTAATGGGAAAGACTGATATACTTTCTCAAGCTCTGCAAAAGAAATCCCAAGATATTCTTAATGCTATGGAGTTAGTTTCAGCAACAAAGGAGGGTCTAAATGATTTCAGAAACAAAGGATGGGAGTCTTTACTTGCACAAGTAAAGTTTTTTTGTGAAAAACATGAAATAAATATGCCAGATATGAATGCTCCTTATACTTCTACTCGATATCGGCCTCGAAAAACAGATAATCATGTTACTTTTGAACATTTTTATCGAGTGGATTTGTTTACAGCCACATTGGACAAACAGCTACATGAGTTGAATAGTAGATTCAATGATCAGGCGATGGAGTTGTTAAGTCTTAGTTCTACTTTAGTTTCTAAAGTGATTAACGTTGATCAAATTTGTCTTCTTGTTGAGAAGTATTATCCTGAAGATTTTACGGAGCAAGAGAGGATTCAATTACGATATCAATTGGAGATTTTTAATATTGATATGACAAAGAATCCAAGGCTAAGTGGTGTATCAACTATTGCTGGCCTTTGCAAGCGTCTTGTGGAAACTCAGAAACACGAGACATATTATTTGCTTGATAGAGTGGTTAGGTTAATCTTGACACTTCCAGTTTCTACTGCAACAACAGAGAGGGGATTTTCAGCAATGAAAATATTCAAGAATCGTCTTCGCAATAAGATGCCGGATGATTTTCTCGCAAACAACTTGGTGATTTACATAAAAAGAGAAATTGCTGAAAACATTGATTCGAAGTCTCTAATTGATGAATTTAAAGACATTAAAGGTCGTCGGGCTGAGTTGTAATTCTTTTTCTAGGTGTTTTTGGTGTTTATTTGTTGAAAACAATCTGTTTTTTTTTTTTAAGAATGTTAATTTCAGTTTATAATATTTTCGGCCCCCCAAGTTGATTGTGCAAGCTCCGCCACTGTATATATATATATATATATATATATATATATATATATATATATACTAGGTGTGATACCCACGTATTACATGAGTTAATTAAAAAAATTAAATATCAAAATGTAAACATTAAGTATTTTTTAAAGTTAAATTTTAAAATAAGAAAGGAAAAAAACATATTTATTGCAATTTATAATCATATTTATTACATTTAATACTTTACTTATATATCTATGTATATTATGTGATTTTTTAATTTTAAAAATTAAAAAACTTAGAAATTAACATGTGGATATTATTTATTTTAAAAATACCACAAAATGACAAGTGTTAACATTTATAAGAGATTGACATGTGGCAAAATGTATTTTCATTTATTGGAGTATATATATATTGTCACACCCCAAAACCGGAACGGCGGAATCGTTCGGGGGTGGAGGACGTCATGTTTAGTATCACGAGATATGTATATGGTAAGCAAGTAATTTACAACCATTTCATTTCGAAAGAAAATGTTTACAATGTGTGTGTTCGCAAAACATAGAATTCATACACAAATAACAAAACAAGACTTGAAGCTATAATGCTCCATCTTCTGAATCCCCAGCTCGAGCACCTGTCTAATAGTCTCCTGAGAATACAAGTTATTTGAAAGAGTTGATCAGTATCACGAGATATGTATATGGTAAGCAAGTAATTTACAACCATTTCATTTCGAAAGAAAATGTTTACAATGTGTGTGTTCGCAAAACATAGAATTCATACACAAATAACAAAACAAGACTTGAAGCTATAATGCTCCATCTTCTGAATCCCCAGCTCGAGCACCTGTCTAATAGTCTCCTGAGAATACAAGTTATTTGAAAGAGTTGATCAGCAATTAAGCTGGTGAGTTCATAAGATTTTAGTGATGTGAGTAAGTTTTAAAGTGTTCTTAAAATGTAGATGTAACATGTAGTTGTAAAATGTAGTAAGTGGTAAGTTCTGTTTTGAAAAGCTCGCCTGTTCCTCTAGAAAATCCTATATTTCATACTTTGATGGAAGTTTAAGTAAAATGACACCACAACCCTTTCTATGGGTACTAAGTGGGTACAAGTTATATAAGACTCAGAGTAAACAAACAATCGATTGTGCGCATCTGCCCTAAGCTCACAACCAAACAAGGAACATAAATTAAGGCGGATAGCACACATCCCATTGGTTGTTAGATCATTGTCATATATAACCCAGGTGTATTCACTTGTTACTCATGGAGTTTATTGTAATGGTTCCTTTATATCTAATGAAAAGTTCTTTAAGAAAGCCCTTATTTCTTATAATAAAATGGTGACCACAATGATTACTTTTATAATAGCTTAGTTTATACTGATATATATAATCTAATATCGGATAGAAAGTTAATTGAGTGAATCTGCCCTAAGCCCACAACCAAACAAGGAACAGGAAGTAAGGCGGAAAGCACACATCCAACTACCTATTGGGTATTAGTTTTATATATAAACATGATGTATAAACTAAGGTATTATAGAGTTACTCACCTAAGGTCCTTTAAATTGTACTGGTTTAATAAAATGGATTAAACCCTTTACTGTGAGGTTTCTAGTTTTGTATACCAAAAGTACTGATTTTGGAAAGTATGTTTTGTATTAGAAAAACTGTGCTTTGACTCTGTGTCCTATAACCTGACCCATACCTGGTACCCTTATGATGACTTGATGTATACTAAGCATACATATATATAGAATCGGGTAGATAATAGATTGGGTGAATTTGTTCCAAGCTCACAACCAAACAAGGAACAGGAAATGAAGCGAAGAGCACACATCCTATTACCTGTCGGACTCTATTGGTATATATATATCCTGTGATGTATACATTAAGGAATCATAAGACTAGCATTATGGTCCTTTCTTTTAAACGTAGCCTTCTACCAAGGCATCTTCTGTTACGTGCTAGACTCGACTGTTCCGTTTGTCGATTGTAAAAATGTATATTTTCCCTAGTTTATAACTATCTTGACTCGAAAATAGTTTGAGTTTGACTTTCAAGTGGTACTGTCACTTTATGAAAGTAATGGGAAATGTAAGTACACAGTTGTCGTTTATAATGACATGCGGATGTACTAATAACCTAAAAACATATTTGTTTTATTACGGTTATAATGTGAAGGCTAGAACCCTTACTATACGCTCTCCCTGTCAGGAGATTAGGGGAACTAAACATGACCTCTTCAAATTCTTGAAAGCCATGTAATTCACATTAAAGTATATGATCATGTATACCCAATATAACTATCACCTTTTGTTTAAAACAATGAGTTAGTGATTCATTGGTATAATTAGATCATGTATGTGTTCTCATGCTATAGCAACCTAACTTGTTTGTTTTGTATTGTATATTGTACGTTCTGTTTGTTTCTCATAATTGTGTGTTCTCCCTGTATGGTATTGTTTGTTTCTGTACTTCATTGTACTAGAAGTAATGAAAAGTATTCTCCTAAACTATACCTATTATAGCTTACTAATGTTCTATTTGGACTGTTGTTGAAAAGACTCATTTATCTACTAAGCTATGCTTGTACTTTAAAAACAGAGTTTTGTCCTACTATAAAGTAACATAACTTTAAAAGAGTTTTGAAATGTTTTGACAACTTATAAATGACATAAGTAACATTTTGAAAGATGTTTATAACAAACATTTACACAATTATCATTGTGTTCAACTTGTATTCCCCCCCTTAATACAGTTAAAACAGTTACAAGATTCATTACGGGGTATGAACTCACCTGATGTGGGTGATTCAAACGGGTATGAGCGTAAGGATGAGAAGTTCCACGAATGAAGTCCCAAGACACAACAAGTCCTAAATGACATATAAGGACACATATTGACATGAATATAGTGTTTATAAACAACTATATGAAGGGAAACACCATCCGGGACTAGGAAACACCTTGATTCAAGTGTTATAAGTACTAAGGATTGCATCTAAGGGTGGTAGGACATTGCTATTGAGTTTCGGGTTCAAGGGTAAACTCCTTTGGAGTTTACGGTTTTATGACCATCGCCCCTTGAGTTTACGGTCGTAAACCCATGGGTTTACGGCCGTAAACTCATGGTACTTTTACCATGTTGTGTTTTGAAGCTTTACAAGTCATTAGAAGCATTTCTACTCCATGCCTAAGTCTTTGGAAGAGATTAGGGCACCATTTCACTCTTTTGTGGAGTTTACGGTCCATGGACCATTTCTCTTTGGGTTTACGGCCGTAAACCCAAATGGTTTATGGTCTTTTTGTTGTTTTAAGTCCATAGCACATCAAGGATGGTATCTAGACTAGTTTCCAAGGCTTTGTAAGGGACTAGGGCACACTTTGGCCCCTTTGTTAGGGTTTACGGTCCAAGAACATCTTGGACCATAAACACCTTTGATCTTGTGTTTCATTGGTGTTTTCTTGATGATTAGAAGTGTAACAAGTCTTATAATACACTAGGGTAGGAGTACTAACTAGGTAGAAGCTTGAAAAGGTGCTAAAAGTCCAAGAACACTAGTGTGTGTTCTTGGTGAAACTTGAAGATCTACACTTTTGGAATGATTTCACGGATGGAATCATGTAAGATCACTAGATTAAGTAAGATATCAACTTTTTAGGGTAAGAAACACTTACATAGTTGAAGATCTAGAAGAAAAGTTGGATGATACTTGAGAGGATTTGAGTTTGGATCTTGCAAAAGTGAAAAAGTGGTAAATAATGACTAAGTGTCATATTTATACCCCCTTTTAGGGTTTACGGCCGTAAACACCTTTGTTTAGGCCGTAAACTCCAAACTCTTGGTGTTTTGGGACATTATTGTTGCACAATAAACCCTAGGGCATCCCCTCTCCTGATATCTCCCGAAGTACTATCTTTAAAACACTCAAACTGATTCCAAAAAGCTTGAAAGTTAGCAGAAACAGTTCTGACTTCTATTGAAGTGAATGGTTGTACAGAATAGAAATTTCGGGTTGTCACATATATATATATATATATATATATATATATATATATATATACAGAGAGAGAGAGGTATGTTCAAATGAGAACAGTTTTATACCACCTATTCGTTAAATGAAGAAAAAAAGGCGCGTCATTTATGTTTTACTTAACGGAAGGGCTTATGTGTAATTTAACATTTATATTCTCCATGCTTTGCTTATTCTCGCACAAAGCAGCGGCACCCCACTCCGATCCTTCCCTCCGCCCAATACCGCCTACTCCCGTTAATCTGAAAGACACCATTAGTCACTAGCGGAGTTTACCACCACTGGAACCGAGAAGCTGATTTTAGATGAAATCAAGAAGATAATTGAAGTATTGGATCGATCGAAAAAGGGAAAGGAGATGTCAATCGCTTAGATCGAAGGAGCTGAAGCCCTTGTTCTCATGGAAAATTTCTGATAATCCATCACCAGGTGAGTACACTTATCGATTTGATTTCACAAGTTACTCCCAATTAATTATGAGAAAGAATCCAATTATCTCTTTTAGATTGGATTCATGGATTGGTCTAGGGCTTAGTGGAATCCTATTATCAACACCTAACTTAACGCTAGTTAAAAAATCGACAAAAATGGGATCCTTATATGGTGAAAGTTAACATTGAGGAAGAGTTTTTGGTGTCACACACAAACTGTTTGATAAAAGTCCTCTTAGAATTTTTCATAGTGGAGTTGGATTCATGGATTGGTCTAGGGCTTAGTGGAATCCTATTATCAACACCTTAACTTTGAGCCCTCATTAAGCCAAACATTAATGCCCTTAGGTTAAATTGAATTTCACATCTCTATAGCCTAATAAGCAACCAACAATCATGTTAAAAGTGATAAACTTAAGGCTTAACCATTAATTCCTTAATAGAACACCAAAAACTATTTAGAAGATATTATGATCAATTTTCCCAAATCTGTCCTCCAACTTCTAAAATCCGTGCAAGTCAATACGAACATCTAAAAATCATGAGACTTAGTTTTCTGGAAATCTTAGTGTGCCTAATTTCTTCAAACTTTGAATCACATTTCGAAATTCCAAATCCTTGAGGGGTAAAATTGGCAATCTTCTCAGGCTGGTCCATGCTGTCACAGATTTCATGCACTGTCTTCAAAAAATCATAATAAATTCATCAGAACTCCAAATGTCAAAATTCCAAAGCCTATAGTTAGATATGGATGTATAGTTTCCAACATATAAAGGTCCTAATGTAATTATTAGTATATTGATACAGTTTATTCAAAGAGTGTTGAGTGGTCCAAAAAATGACAGCTAAAAGTTACCAACTTGTAAATTTAATATAAAATAAGCCAAAAATCATTAGAATGAGATCTTTATATTTCTGAAACGATAAAAGGGGGAACTTTACCAGTATAATTTTATCAAAATTTAAAAATGGGTTGAAAGGTAAGAAAACATATCCCAAACAGTGGACTACAATCAAAGAGAAAATAAGGAAATATGTACATAAGTTTTATAAGATTAATACAACAAACACAAGGTAAATAATGTTATAATTTTTGTGTATGTTCTCGGAAAGGAAATGATCCATCTTGCTCATGCTAGCTAATTTTCAAGATCAAGGAGGTGAGTACTAACTCTCCTATTATGTAGGCATTACTTGTTTTATGTTATTGTTCACATATACCCTAATAACATGTGATTATGTGTATCTAATGACATATGATTTATGTGGCTAAGATACTTTTCGTGTTCTCGATTCAATAATCGTTTTTTTTCCACTTTAATCATATGTGATTAAATACATTTAATCAGATGTGATTATATGTTTCTAATCACATATGATTTTATTTGGAAAAAACAAATCTTGTCTATTTAAATCAAATGTGATTAGATACATACAATCACATTTAATTATATATGAACGCGAAAACAAATGTTTATCCAAATTAATCATATGTGATTAAATACATATAACCATATGTGATTATATGAATCTAATCACATATGATTTAATTTTTGCTTTGTCGATTCATTAGTTGTTCTCATGTATTTTATCACATGTGATTATATGTATAATCGTATGTGATTAAGTACATGAGCACAACTATTTAATCGAGAAGGAAAAAATAAATCTTGTCCACCTCAAATCATATGTGATTACATACATATAGTCACATGTGATTAAATATATTAGAACAATTATTGAATCGACGCAAGAATAAATATTTTCCATACGAATCATATGTGATTAAATAAATATAATCACATGTGATTAAATACACAAGAACAACTATTGAATCAACACGTGAAAACAAATATTGTCCATGTAAATCATATGTGATTAAATACATATAATCACATGTGATTATATGTATCCAATCATATATGATTTATGTGGATGAGATTCATTGTCACATTCTCGATTCAATAATTGTTCTTTGTCCACTGTAATCATATGTGATTAAATACATATAATCATATGTGATTATATGTATCTAGTCACATATGATTTATACGGACAAAAAATAATGATGTCTATATAAATCATATGTGATTAGATACATATAATCACATATGATTATATACACAAGAACAACTATTGAATCAAGAACACAAAGATAAATATTGTCCACATATATCATATGTGATTAAATGCATATAATCACATATGATTATATGTATCTAATAACATATGATTTATCTAGATAAGATTCATTTTCACGTTCTCGATTCAATAATTGTTTTTTTCCACTTTAATCATACGTGATTAAATACATTTAATTAGATGTGATTATATGCTTCTAATCACATATGATTTTATTTGGAAAAAACGAATCTTATCTATATAAATCATATGTGATTAGCTATATACAATCACATGTGATTATATACACGATAACAAATATTGAATCAAGAACGCTAAAACAAATCTTTATCCACATTAATGATATGTGATTAAATACATCAAATCACATGTGATTATATGAATCTAATCACATATGATTTATGTATCTAATCACATATGATTAAATATAATTAAATACTTATAATCATATGATTAAATACTTATAATCACATATGATTAAATATATGAGAAAAATTATTGAAACGAAAACTCAAAAATGAATCGAGAGCGCGATAATGACATATGCGATTAAATATATCTAATCACATTTAATCACATGTGATTATATGTATCTAATCACATATGATTTATGTGGAAAAGATTCATTTTCACGTTCTCAATTCAATAATTATTTTTTGCCCATTTTATTCGTATTTGATTAAATACATTTAATCACTTGTGATTAAATACACGAGGACAACTATTGAATTAAGAACGCGAAAACGAATCATGTCCACATAAATTACATGTGATTAAATACATATAATCACATGTGACTAAATACACATGTGATTATATGTATCTAATCACGTATGATTTATGTAGACATAATTTATTTTTGTATTCTTGATTCAATAGTTGTTCTTTTACAATGTTAACCATATGTGAATATTGTACATATAAATCATATGTGATTAAATACATTTAATCACATATGATGATATGTATCTAATAACATATGATTTATGAGGACATTGTTCGTTTTTGCTTTCTCGATTTAATAGTTGTTCTCATTATTTAATCACAAGTGATTAGATTATATGTATTTAATAACATATAAAAAAGTACATAAAATCACACATGATTTATGTCATTATATGTATTCAATCACATACAATGTTAATGGCTATAGGTAATGGGCGGTGGTGATAGGTGATGGAGGTGGGTTGTGGTGGCGAGTAGTAGTAATAGTGGTTTTGGTGGGTGATGGGTGGTGGTCGTGGTGACGAGCAGTGGTAATGGGTGGTGGAGGTGGGTGGTGGTGATGGATGGTGGTGGTATTGATGGATGGTGGTTGGTGGTTGTGTTGTGTGTTGGTAATGGTGGTGGGTACATATAATCACATAAATCTTGTCCACATAAATCATATGTGATTAAATACATATAATCACATGTGATTAAATATATTAGAATAATTATTGAATCGACGCAAAAATAAATATTTTCCATACGAATCATATGTGATTAAGTATATATAATCACATGTGATTAAATACACAAGAACAACTATTAAATCAACACGTGAAAAAAAAAATATTGTCCATATAAATCATATGTGATTAAATACATATAATCACATGTGATTTAATACACAATGCCAATTATTAAATCAAAAACACGAAAATAAATACGGCCCACGTAAATAATATTTTATTAAATACATATAATCACATGTAGTTATATGTATCTAATCACATATGATTTACGTGGACAATATTCATTTTTGCATTCTCGATTCACTAGTTTTTCACGTGTATTTAATCACATGTGATTATATGTATTTAATAACATATAAATCATATATGATTCGATACAAATAATCATATGTGACTCGATACATATAATCACATGTGATTATATACAAGAGAAAACCTAATGAATCAAAAACACAATAACAAATCTTTGTAGGTGGGGGTGGTGGTGGTTGGTGGTGGTGATGGTTGTGGTGGGTGGGTGGTGGGTGGTGGTGGTGGTGGGTGGTGGATAGTGATGGGTGGTGGGTGGTGGTTATGGTTGTGGTGGGTGGGTGGTGGGTGGTGGTGGTGGTGGTGGGTGGTAGTGGGTGGTGGGTAGTGATGGGTGGTGGGTAGTGGGTGGTGGTTGGTGGTGATGGTGGTGGCGGGTGGTGGGTGGTGGGTAGTGATAGGTGATGGTGGCGGGTGGTGGTGGGTGGTGGGTAGTGATGAGTGGTGGTGGCGGGTGGTGGTGGTGGTTGTGGTGGGTGGGTGGTGGTGGGTGGTGGGTAGTGATGGGTGGTGGGTAGTGGTTGGTGGTGGTGAGTGGTGGCGGGTGGTGGTGGTGGCGGGTGGTGGTGGCGGCGGGTGGTAGTGATGGGTGGTAGGTAGTGGTTGTTGGTGGTGGTGGCGGGCGATGGTGATGGCTGGTGGAGGTGGGTTGTGGTGGCGAGTGGTGGTGGTTAGGTGGTGATGGTGGTGGGTGGTGATGGTGGTGGCGGAGGTGGTTGGTGGTGGTGGTGGGTGGGTGGTTAGTGATGGGTGGTGAGTGGTGGTTGGTGGTGGTGGTTAGTGATGGGTGGTGGTGGTGGGTGGTGGTGGCGGGTGGCGGTGATAGGTGGTAGGTAGTGGTTGTTGGTGGTGGTGGCGAGCGGTAGTGATTGGTGGTGGAGGTGGGTGGTGGTGGCAGGTGGTGCACTACAAGAAATTTGGTCCTTTACCCACACATGTTATGTGTTGGTAAAAGCATAAGATGTGTTGATAGTCAGCACTACCTACACATAAATTAAGTGTAACTATGTGTTGGCTCATGCCTGTTGAAATAGATCATTACCAACACATAGTTTATGTGTAGTTAAAGATTAATCTATACCTACACATGTATGTGTGGTTGGAAGTAGTAAGTATGTGTAGGTAGAGGTATTTTGATATGTTTTTGGATGTTAATGACGAGGCTATTAACATGGAAGTTGACATGGTTGTTGACGTGGTCTACATGGATGGCATCGACTATAGGTGTCATAAAAATATGTGTGGGTAATAGTTTTTCTGTGTGTAGGTAGTATTAATATATGTGTAGGTATTTCCTTTGTTATGTATAGGTAAAAATATATTTATGTGGGTATTAAAGATGATATATATAGAAGTAATAAGTAATAACCTTCAAATATGCACAAAATATACACAAACATATGTATAAATAGAAACATATGCGATCAAAATATCATTATAGATTAAAAATTGTCTAACATAATATTTCAAGCCACAAGAAAATTACAAGTCATAAAACTTGAAATACTTAAACTAACAAAAGACCACAAGACTATCGACTGATATGCAACACTTGGATGTACCACTATGAGTCAAGTCCTTGTGCATAAGTAGTGTTTCCTAAAAAAATAAAATTCCATGAGCAAAGTTAGTATAAAAGTAAGTATAAACATGTGAAAACAAGTAAACATTTGAATCGTTATTAAATATACCAAAAGAATGTGCACCTCTCTTAGCATTCCACCATACTTGAACCTCCTTCTGCTTCTTCCTACCCCTTCTGCATGAAAGCATGTGAATGTAAAACTACTAAAGGTAAACCATTATAGTTGGGTGTTATGATGAACAAATAAGTGAAATTACGTTGCTATTACAAGGAACTTACGTCTTCCAAACATTATTATCTAACATGTAATTTTAGTGTTGATGCCAGGTAATGGTGTGGATTCTCTAGTAATTTTTCTAACCAAAAAGTTTACCTACTTCAACAGTTTTATAAACATCATCTGTGCCCATTGATATCTGTTTATAAACCATAAAATTAGTTCCCAACTTTGACCGGACAAGTTTCTGTAATTATGGTGTCACCCTTTGTCTTTATGAGATCAACAGTCTTAGCAACCTACAAAATATCTAAAAAAAATATCCTTAAGTAATAATGTTTGTATGGACTAATTGACCATTTGAGCAAGAACCTCGAGAAATCAAATGGTACAAGTTTTACTCACATCATAACGATGAGCATCTTGTGATGGTGGTGGTGGTTGGTGGTGGTGTTGGTGGTGGGTGGTGGGTAGTGATGAGTGGTGGGTGGTAGCTAGTTGGTGGTGGTGGTGGTGGCGCGTGGTGAGTGGTGTAGTTAGTAGGTTTTTAATTGTTTGTAATTATTTATTTGATTTATATGAATATTATTTTATAATTTTAATTAAAAAATTGTGTTTTTCAAATTTGTTCTCAAATGTTCTCGCGATAAGAAATGTTCTCGATTGAACGCTCCCCTATATATATATATATATATATATATATATATATATATATATATATATATATATATATATATATATATATATATATATATATATCATAAACAAATTAAAAAAAAAAAGAAGAAGAAGGTGAAAACATACCATATGTATATATCAATCATTTTCATGCAAAATGTCAATGATGTACCTAGAATAATTATTTAGCTTTCATTATTAAGGAATTATTATTAATATTAAAGCATGGCTTTCCTAACAATCGACAATCGTTGTTTTTGCAACATTTGGCATCAAACGTATGGTTTCTAAATTTTAAACATGTGTACGTTTGCGTATCTATATAGTGATGGCTAAAGCATGTAAGACCTATCAAACAATTAATACCAAAGTGCGCTGTCGTTCGTATCATTTAATTACTAGACTTTCGACATGAATGGATCATCGTTTTGAATTAGTCAAACCCTAATTAATTAATTAAAAAAGATAAAGGAATGTGAGAGGTTAATTTATATCCTAAAATGAGTTGGTAGCTTTGCAGTAACCACCCCTTTAATCCAAGGAATCATGTTCGCGTAACCTCTCTTGCAAATGCCACTTCATTGCCAGATTGTAGGCTATGGCTTTTGAATAATTTATATTTTATACGATAAATTAGCACTTAATTATGTCCCAAACAAACTGTGAATATATAATTAAATAAAAATATAAAGGAAACGCTTTTACTTTTTCCCAAGGCTCAAAGCTAACTATATACCACTTCATCGAAACTTATTCTCGTTAACCCTAAAAGCAAGTCAAACTCATCGATCACAAAGATATATATCAAGATTTCTTTTTTAGATCGAGAGTCTTAAACAAGTACCATGTGGTGCACCACAAAACTTAATTAAGCTAAAGATGCCACAGCCCTCGTATATGCTTCATTCAGGAATCTAAAGTTAAAGGATATGTTTTTTTATTAGATAAACCGCACGCCACCTTAAAACAATGGTAAACCGGTACCATCTGAGCACCCCACATAAACCCTCCTCAAGGCGGACTACATGAGAGATCAATCACATAACACATGCCATATTTCGGATGTGTCAGGGTTTCAACCCTAACCTCTATGAAAAATCCGCACCTCAATCACTAGCCTAATCGCAGGGTACAAATACATGTCACTATAAAATTAATGCCTTTTGGACTCGGACAATCGGACCCGTACCAACTCCTTTTGAAGTGCTTGACTTCCAAGTGATCATCACTAAGCAACTTCTTGGTGGTAGCTATGGAGATGTTTGCTAGCACTACAAGAAACTTGGCCTTCAGCGAAGAACCCTTTAGCGTGAACAATCGATCGATAAGGGAACTTGTTGCTTGTTTATTTCAAATTATACATCCGATCAACGGATGTAAATCAATTTGTAGTACATCGTTGTAACATAAAACGTAGTGGAGAAAAAAGCATTCTGAGATTGAACCAGTAGATTTTTTCATGAAGAACAACTAGTATCATATCATTAGTGTTTTCTTATCTACTGGAGAGAGTGAAAGGATCGATTCTGTAAGTAGTACTCAGATGTAAATCTAAGAAGGATTAAATTAATTGTACTGATTATTCCACTTCCTTAATGATTTTAAGTTGTTATTCAAGAGATATGAAAGTTCAACAGAAAATTAAATGACAGTTGTTCCTTGTAATATTTCAAGGGCAGGGATTTGTACACAACACTTTTTAGACATACACAACATTGTATATATTAGATGGTTGTAATGTACAATGATATAAAACATAAATTGTTTGTATGGCTAAAAAGTGTTGTGTACGATCATCACTTATATTTCAAACAACTAAACCCTAGCCGTTGTATAAAACACTAAAAAGAACTAATTTCGACACAATCTTATGCATCGTTTCTGTAATAAATTCGTGTGGAGTGTTTGTCAGATATTAAGTTTCACGGGAACTCTTAGCAGTACTTAAACATCATCAAGTAGTCCATAAATGAACATGTGCATCATGGTCTAATTAAACTATATGACTTCAATTAACTCATCATATGTTACCCACATGGGAGAGATTATTTAATTTAGTCTGAAAACTGCATAAGGTTCGTCATAAAAACAAACATAAATGGAGAATCAAACAGCACTAAAAATATACCAACACCTGCTAAAAGTGAACTAATTTTGGTAACCTTGATTAAGCTGACATTTTTCAGGCCGCGCGGCATTTGGAGCCCACGAATAGACTTTCTATATATCTTTCACTGCATGGAAACTATTCCATGGCTGAAATCGAAATGCTAGCTTGTTTATGTGTGTTAGTGTGTGTGTGTGTGTGTGTGTGAGAGAGAGAGAGAGAGAGAGAGAGAGAGAGAGAGAGAGAGAGAGAGAGAGAGAGAGAGAGAGAGAGAGAGAGAGAGAGAGAGAGAGAGAGAGAGAGAGAGAGAGAGAGAGAGAGAGAGAGAGAATATGACATGGTTTTCAGAAAAAGATTTCCATTTCCAAAAAACTTCGAGGGAGGTGTGCATTTAAATATACAAAAAAAAGATTGAAAATGGTGCATACTGCTTACACTACGTTGAGCAATAAAAACCAACTTAAACAGTAAGAATAATCACGGCTAACTCCAAGTAATCTTTCCCTTAATTACATGATGCCAAAATGCATCCTTGAGTACTGTATTCCAAGACTCGATTAATCTCATCCATACCCACATGAAAATTATTGGAAGTCTGCGAATTAACAAACTCCATCCTACATAAATACAACGATTTTCTTAAACAATTTAATAGGAGTAAAACTTAGTTCAATGATACGTTAGGTTAGTGTCTAAGAAAGACCCTTAAACATTTTTCGATGAATTTGATTGCCGAACTACATCTTTACTAATTATGCCATGTCTTTATTAAGAAAAAACACACATGTACATTAGCTAGAGATCCAAAGCATTCGCATGAGTTCCTTAGAAAATTTTTATACGAATCAAGCAAACACAATTGTAACCTTACGTATCTAAAAATAAATGAGACTTTTGCTTTTGTATAGATTCTTATAAATAAAAAACATGTCAATTTAGTGAGGAGGAAGCAATTTGTTAAAATATCATAAAACATCTCAAATTTCCTGATTAGTTTACACTTTTAAGTATCCGTCAATTTCTGTAGCTATATTTACTGTTCTTACTGAAAACAATGCAACAAAAACAAAACATTCCAGTACCCAAAAACCTTAAGTTCTATCATTAATGCTTGATTCTACGGAAACATCAACTCTTAGTGTCATTATAATTTATACGCAGCAATGATACAGTAATCCTGAAAATCCCAAATCGTAAGTATGATGCCTTGAAGAAAAATTAGGAGAGAGAGAGAGAGAGAGAGAGAGAGAACACAAATTAAGAAACTATTTTCATAGAACATATTAAGTTACAAAAATCCCAGGAAATTAAGAAAAAAGAAGAAAACCCCAAAAGATAACAAGAGAAGAAAGTAGTAGTTTGATGCCGTGATTTTTGCTGAACATTGTTTATGATCCAAAAGAAGCTATCTAATTAACCCGATCCAAACAAATTAAGGGTACCTGTGACCCGATTCCATATTAGAATGGATTGTTGTTATTAGAACGTCCAGCTGAGTTACCTCCTCCTCCTCCGCCTGCTGCCCATCCATCCACCGGTAATTGAACATTTGGTGGCATACTGAGTGGTAAGTTGAAGAATGGTAGCCCGGAAGATGGGTCGGGAAACGGGTTGTTGCTATTTATCCCTCCTCCGCCGCCACCATCTGTTTGAGATGTCGGTTGTTGCATCTGAAGCCCACCACCTTCGGGGTCCTCTTCTTCTAGTGGGAGTCTCTCGTAGGCAACATTAGTGAAGGAGGAAGCGATAACGATGACCGGACCAGCAGCGGTCAACTCCCCCACCACGTTCCCACCAACTACCTGCCCTTGCCCGCCAGCCAAAAATATGGTCAAGCTGGTGGCTCCTGGTGGGGCTGGCGGAGGCAAGAAAGAACCAGAGAGGGAAAGGATCTCAAACCGACCATGGAGAGCCACCACAGACCCCGCTGCGGCTGGTTGCCTGAGGCTTACATTGGTGACGATGCCGCTTCCGGATAGTATGCAGATCCCTCGCTGCCGTCGTCTTGCATAAGTTGCTATGCAGTCAAAGACATCACAACCATTTCCGATCTCCAAGATATGAGCTCTTAGTGTGTTGGCGCTTTCTCTTGTGATGATGACAGGAGGTTTTGGTTTGTTTTTGGATCCGGCAGGACGACCTCTAGGTCGTCTTCCAACGATGTCACCTGATCCACCACCGCCATCACCTGAGTTCGGGGAGACCAAGTCATGACCCTGATCCTCCTCCTCTTGATGCTGATGGTTGTGTAGGGCACCGTCGGAGAAGAGCTGGTGGTGTTGGTTGTTTTCCGGTTGACTACTGTGGAGTTGCAAGTCAGAGAGGTGGAGCTGATGATGAATGTAACGAGAAGCAGTGCCTAAATCTAAACCAGCCATGGATTATACAAACATCAAAAGAAAACACACACAAGCAACAGAAAACAAGAAAATTATAAAATATGGAAGCAAGAAAAAATATATATATAAAAGTAAGGATTTTTTATTAGTGGGAAATTATAGAAAAACAAAGCTCTGGAAGTTGAACCCTAGATTTGAATAGAGATTAGAAAACAAAGGATATGAGTACAGGGAAAGGGGAAGGGATGGGGAAAGAGAGAGAGAGAGTTGAAGGGGTGAGTGAGGGGGACAAACGCAGTCATTCTCACAGCCTAAATATTCAAATATAGGCATAAAAAACCTCTTTCGTAGTTTCGTACAATAAAAATAAATAATTCTAGCTTCGCAACCCAAACACATTAATGATTAATTATTAATTTAATAGTTACCGGTTTTAATAAAAAAAACATTATGTAAATCAATATTATTATTATTATTATCACTTTACAAGATATTATAATATAAAAACAAGTTAAATCAACTTTGCCTATAAATTTTTATTTAAAACAACCTTAAAAGAGAGGTTTGTGCTCATTGCGATACAAAGTGAATAATGAATTAATTTTTTGATAAAAAAATTAAAAAATACTTTCTAAAGTTTAGATTTTTAATCCATTTTACATATGATAAGGACCTAATAATTAACATAAAGGTATGCATAGGCATGTTTCAAGCATTTCAAACGGTACAACTTCTTGTTTTTTTAAGTGTGGATCTTTCACGGGTTAGTTTAATTTTTGTTGATCAACAATGAAATTTTGAGAGTTTTTAAAAATTTTTAGTTTTGAGTTTAGTTTTCTTAACCAAATTAAACAACAACTTTTATTCGACAATTCAAAATGTTAGCTTTTATTTTAAATAAAAAAATCACAATCTAAAAATTACTTTAAATAGTTTTTTGAAACTTATAGTTTATGGTTTTAGGTAATTTTTCATTTTTAAATGTTAGTAACACTTGGGTGAACATTTTTAAACAAATAAGAGTTACAAATTTCAACTTGTACTTATTAGCTTTCAGCTACTAACTAGTTTGACAATGGAAAAAAAAGAAATAGTTATTGTTCATTTATATTTCTTTTTTGGTTAAAATGAGGTTGTTTTAGTGGTTTTATACATAAGTTTAGGTATATAACAATACTATATTCACTAAACCTATATATATATATATATATATATATATATATATATATATATATATATATATATATATATATATATATATATATATATATATATATATATATATATATATATGATCATTGGAGAACTCAAAGTTTCCTGAGAACCCGAGAACTAAACGAGGACCGTTAGATCAAATTAATTGAAGGTTAGGATGCTTTGTGGCATTTTTGTAAATACCTAGTTGAAAAAATACACGGGGGCACCTTTTTGAAATCAAACAGGGGCAATTTTGAGATTACATAATCCATACCCCCTTATCAGATTGAATCATGTCACCCTACCCCCTCTCTCTCTCTCTCTTCATCCCGTCTCTCTCTTCCTTTCATCCCACCTCCGACCATCCACACTCTCTAATCTCTAGCTCGTCGACGATGAATCGAAGAAACAACATATCGAAAATATGATTTGGATCGACAAATTGATTGAAAGTGGACATGTTATCTTTTGTTTGAATAATTTGAATGTTTTCGATATGTTGTGGACATGTTATCTTTTGTTTGAATAATTTGAATGTTTCGAAAGTGGACATGTTATCTTTTGTTTCGTCGACAGATTGATCGAAGAAACAACATATCGAAAAGATAACATGTCCACTTACCCACAGAAGCTGTTGAAATCGATGATAGATCGGAAAGTGTTGTTATGCAATCGAGAGATGATGAAGAAGCTGTTGAAATCGGTGAGTTTTGCACCTGTGTGATTTTTATGAGAATGTGTCACGATCCTGGAGCATTACCTAAATCAATTACATCTGATCTGATGTGGAGGATTACCTAATTCGATCACTCCACGCTCCTTTATTGGATGTGTATCTTCTTCCTTCGGTCGTCGTGCATTCATCACGTAGATCTCTATATCTCTCCTACATCGATCCGATTTGATGACCACTTCTTCTCCTTCCTCCACATCGAATGCATGTAAGAGTTTATCTTAAATTTGTATATGTTTTCAACTTTTCTGTTTCAAATCAGATTTTAGTTACTTTCTTGTATTTTTCTTAGCTAAGGTATTTGTTTATCGATTTCTAATTTCAATTTGTTTTGAGTTTTTGATCTCATTAAGGTATGTGTTCATGAGTCTATTGTAGAATATATTGCGATGTATTAAAGTGTTCCAGAAGTTATTTCTTGACAATATTGTTATTCTAATTTCTAAATCTAATGAACGACTAAAGATGTCAACTATTCAAAATGTGTAATGTAATCAAACTATTTTTGTTTCCTTTTTCAGTTTGTTTTCATCTATAAGGGTAAAAAATCTAGTTAACAATGTCAATGCAACTTCAAATTCCACCTCGGTGGCCAATCTCAAAGACAAATTTCCCAAATTGTGATCCTAGCAATCAGCCACGGCTGCAGGAAACTGTATGAGAAAGCTTGGTTTTGGGAGAACAGCTAGGCTGGCTAGATGATATGTTAGGTGATTGTGAACCAGGTTTAAAATTGAAGTCTCATGTAGGACATCTAGTGATTCTGGAATTGTTTTGGATGGACTTATTGAGTTTGAAAAAGATGATAAAAATGGAAGTCCTTCTTCTTTTTCTTCTTCTTTTGGAGCATCGACATCGACACCCCTGGTGTTGTTGCCCTTATGTTGTTCATATATACTCATAAAAAAACTTTCGTTTACTTTTTTAGGTGTGGTGGTGTCATGGGGAAATATGCAGGAGGGGAACTCAAACCACCTTCTGTGGGTAAGTGGACATGTTATCTTTTGTTTGAATAATTTGAATCGGTTTTTTCAGTTAATAAACTTGAAGAAAGAAAATAAGAGTTATGTTGAACTTTTTTTTGTATGTATTCAATGATGGCTTCTTCTAGGGGATCTGGAAAGCATCCACGACTGATTCCATCAACTCCAAGGTGGGCAGTTGCTAATGGTGCTGGTGTGATATTGAGTGTTTGTAACTGTAGCTGTTGTTCCTGCTCTTTTACTCCCACCTCCAACAACTTCCATGGATGAACACCTTGTTGCAGGTCTTACAGCTTTAGAACCATATGCAAGGTTGTTCCATAGGTATTATGCAATTGCTAGTCCAAGTGCTACCCAAAGGCTTCTTCTTGGACTTCTAGAAGCACCTCCATCATGGGCCCCAGATGCTCTTGATGCTGCTGTTCAACTTGTTGAGCTCCTTAGAGCTGCTGAAGATTATGCATCTGGCATGAGGGTAAGTTCAAAATTCTACACATATTTAACCAAAGTTACATAAATAGAATTTATAGTTTTTTTTGTAATGTTTTGAAGCTTCCAAGAAACTGGATGCATTTGCATTTCTTACGAGCAATTGGAACTGCAATGTCCATGAGAGCTGGGATTGCTACATATGCTTTACTTTTTCAGATACTTTCTCAACCTGCTTTGCTTTTTCCTCCTCTTACACAAACTGAAGGAGTTGAGCTTCAAGATGAACATCTCAATTGTTGAAATTCAAACCCTAAAAAGCAGAGAGAAATGCCAACAACTGAAGCAGCAATAGAAGCAACAACGCAAGGGATTGCTTCAATGCTCTGTGCATATGGACTTGAAGTGGAATGGAGAATCTGTACCATTTGGGAAGCTGCATACGATTTAATCCCATTATGTTCTTCCATAATGAATCTATGACTGTTGTTCTTGAAAGGTTCAAGAACATCGGCATCGACACCCCTGGTGTTGTTGCTTTACTAGGTATACATATCATCGATCATGATCATCATCCATCATGCATCATGCATCATGATACTATTAATGTAGTTCATAAACTAATTAATGGTGGTTTTCTTGAAACAGGTTCTCATAACGTGGGTAGGACACACTGTGTGAAGTTGGTGCACCGTTTGTATCCAGAGGTTGACCCGGTTCTTGACCCGGGTTATGTTGAGCACATGCTCCATAAGTGTCCGGATGGAATCCCCGACCCCAAGGCAGTTTAGTATGTGAGAAATGACTGTGGTACCCCTATGAAACTCGACAACAACTACTATAGAAACATATTGGACAACAAGGGTTTGTTGATTGTGGATCATCAATTAGCTACAGAAAGATGATATGTCTCATCCATTGACCATTCCACAGATCAAAAAATCTAATCGACGCCTGAGTATGTATTCACTTCTTTTCCATCTAATCAATTTCATAGTTTCAGCCGTAGTTTTTAGGGTTGATATGTATTGTATATACAAATAATTAGGAGATGAAACTCCTGTTGCATTTATCACTGTTAATTGGTTTGTTAAAATTTCCTTCTTCTTTAAAATTAATGTTCATCTTAGTTTTTTTCTCTTAAATAATAAATTTTGTTTTTGTTTTTTTCAGACGATTGATGGGGATGATGGATTTCAAAATACCCATGAACCAAAACGATGTGAATCTGCAAAATTTAAGATTGATAAGGTAGCTTTTATATTGGGGAAAGTTCACATAATATGGCAAAAATTCACAAGTGATTCACATATGAATTACATGTGATTCACATGTAAATCACATGTAATTCGCATGTAAATCACAAGTGAATCACATATGAGTTACATGTGATTCATATGTAATTTACATATGAATCACATGTAATTCACAAGTAAATCACAAGTGATTCACATATGAATTACATGTGATTCACATGTAATTCACATGTAAATCACAAGTAAATTCATACGTGATTCACATGTAATTTACATATGAATCACATGTAATTCACAAGTGAATTACATATGAATTACATGTGATTCATTTATAAATCACATGTGATTCACATATAAATCACATGTAATTCACATATGAAACACATGTAATTCACAAGTGAATCACATATGAAATATTAATTACATGTGATTCACATATAAATCACATGTGATTCACATATGAATCACATGTAATTCACATGTGAATCAAATATGAATTACATGTGATTCACATATAAATCAGATGTGATTCACATATAAATCACATGTGATTCACATATAAATCACATATGAATCACATGTAATTCATATGTAAGTCATGAGTGAATCACGTATGAATTATGTCTATATACACACATGCATTTTGTGTGAGTGTTCTTCGTTTTTATTTTCTTGTGAATTTCACATTTGAATCTTAAAAGATACAATCACATGTGAATATCACATTATATCATCGCATGTGAATCTTACATGGTATATACATATGCATTTTTGTGAGTGTTCTTGCATTAATCATTCTTTTTTAATTTTCTTGTAGATTTGAAAGAATTTATGGAAAATTTTGAAGATGAAAAGGTGATAAGTTGAAGAAAATATGGAAATTTTGCTATTAAGAAATGATAACACTGTGATTCTTTGTAGCTTTTTTTACTTTTTATATTTTATTTTGTATCGAATAAAATACTTGTACTATTATGTTTATAGATTGATTAATAAAAATAATATTTTTTTATGATTTACTTACGAATATTATAGTATAAGAAATATGCATATGTACCGATGATTAACAAAATTGGAGTTTTTTTTTGAAAAACAATGCAATTTTTTTTTAAAAAAACAATGCAGTTTTTTTTTTTAAAAAAACAATGCAGTTTTTTTTTTTAAATTGCAGTTTTTTTTTTTGAAAAAATGCAGTTTTTTTACAATAATTGTAGTTTTTTTTTTTCTTTATTTGAAAAAAATACAGTTTTCTTTAAAAAAAATCCAGTTTTTTTATAAAAAAATGCAGTTTTTATTCAAAAAGCAGTTTTTTAAAAAAATTGCAGTTTTTTTTTAAAATATTTTTTTTCAATTTTTTTTAAATTAATGTTTTCTGAAAAAAATAAAAAAATCTCCATTTAAAAAAAAATCAAAAATTATTTAAAAAAAAATATTCGAAATTTGATTTGTTATGTTAATTTGTTCAATAACATAAAAAAATAAACATTAAATGAGATCAGTAAGATTACGATCATGCCCTTAATAAGTTAATTTTGATCTAATAATCCACCTTTAGTTCTTAAGTTCTCGGAAAATTATGAGTTCTCAACCGATCTCACCCCTATATATATATATATATATATATATATATATATATATATATATATATATATATATATATATATATATATATATATAGGGTGGGGTTCAATAGAACCATAATTAACCAAGGAACCAATCCTTTTTTTCAACTTTTAGAACTTATTTTTTATCAAAAAAAAAAAAAAAAACTAATAATACAGAAATTCATAAATTTTTATCATTTTTCCAATGATATCAAATTCGAAAAAAAAAAATTCGTCAAATTCACAATGTAAATCTTTGAAAAATTGATAACGTGAATCTAAATTCACACGGTAAATCCGAAAAATATATTTAACATTCACAATGTTATGTTATGAATTTAGATATTTTTAGTTTTTTTTTTCGATAAAGAATAAGCTCTAGAACTTGAAAAAAAAATCGGTTCCTTGAAGAACCAATAATTATGGTTCTCTATTGAACTTTATCATATATATATATATATATATATATATATATATATATATATATATATATATATATATATATATATATATATATATATATATATATATATATAGGGTGAGGTTCAATAGAGAACCATAATTAACCAAGGAACCAATCTTTTTTTCAACTTTTAGAACTTATTTTTTATCAAAAAAAAAAAAACAAAAAATACAGAAATTCATAACTTTTTATCATTTTTCCAATTATATCAAATTTGAAAAAAAAATCGTCAAATTCACAATGTAAATCTTTGAAAATTCACAATGTGAATCTAAATTCACACGGTGAATCCGAAAAATATATTTAACATTCACAATGTTATGTTATGAATTTAGATATTTTTATTTTTATTTTTTCGATAAAGAATAAGCTCTAGAACTTGAAAAAAAAATTGTTTCCTTGAACAACCAATAATTATGGTTCTTTATTGAACTTTTCCATATATATATATATATATATATATATATATATATATATATATATATATATATATATATATATATATATATATACAGAGAGAGAGAGAGAGAGTTCAATTGAGAAAAAAAAATGTTGAGAATGAGGGAATCATTCTCAACCACACACTTATTTTTCCGCAAAACACTTTGGCGTATCGGCGGAAATTGATAACGAATAAACATGTGTTTTTCAATCAAATATTTTCCTTAAACTATGTTAATCATTACGTTAATATGCACAAAAACATATTTATTTTGTTTTTTTTATTTTTAGAAAGCTATTTTTATCAATAAATTATTTTAAATATATCAAAATTCATAATTTTTTTGTAACATCTCGAACGTCGCCGGTATATTTCGAATCCCTTCTCTTTATTTAATTACCATTGTAGTCCCTGGAGTTAGTTGAGTTGGGCCATGAGGAGTATAAGTACTAAAGTTGCAACTTTATGTCAGGGAGGAGTACGTTGAGCGTTTCAAGAGGAAGGGTACTAAAGGCTTTTGGGACTATATAAACACCCTTATGGATCATTTCCTCTGATTATCCTCAGCCTCCACTGCCTACATTCGTCCTCCCCAAAACCCTAGCTCTTCCTTGTGGGTGAAAGCTTATTTGGTGTGTTTTAGAGTGTTTCAAGAGGAAGGCATTGCATCCAAGTGTTGGAGAAGAAGATCAAGTTCATAGATCTGAAGATAGTTTGTGCTCAAGAAGCTCCAGAAGGTATAAAGTTCCAAACTTTATGCATATATGCTTAGATCTCATCATTTTACTTTATTAGAAGCATTTCTTGTCCCAAAAGCCATAAATTGGTGCATGTTGTGTTGTGGATGAAAAGAGTTGTCCTTCCAGGCTCTTGAAGGTACCTTGAGTGATAAAAATAAGGTCCCATAGGTTGTAGGTGTCCCATGCAAGAGAAATAAGGTCTTAATGGATTAAGACCAAGCATTTAGGAATTTATGGACGTCCAAAGTGATAAAGTTCGTGACTTTATGGACCCTGGGCATGTTAGGCCTCTGGATCTGAGATTAGGACTTAAGTGCTTAAGCCATTAAGCACTTAATAAGGTTTTGGCCAGTTATGGAGTACGCCTAGTGTAAATCCAGTACGCCCAGAGTACTGGGTCAACCACCCCGATGGTGGTCAACATCGGGTCGCGTACGCCCCGCGTACCAGAGGAGTACGCCCCGTGTACGTCCTCTGTTGGGCCATTGACATTTGGGCTTCGAGTATTGGGCTGTTTATGGACTAAAGGGACTTGGGTCTTTGTTGGACTTAGTAAATAAGATGTTATGGGTCAGCTAGTGGTAGTGGATCATGGGTTTAGGCCCAATAAGGAGATTGGGCCCAATTTAGTAAATTGGGCCAATAGTGGACGTATGTATATGGACTTCTAAGTTGAGGGCTTGGTGTGGGACTTTGGCCAACAAAAGGAAATGGACTTAATGAGTTATGAGGACACTTAGTCAAGGGAGTAATGTTGGGTATTAACCTAGTATTTATTATTATGTGACAGTTCGGGATTCCCGGTGAGACAGCAGTCAGATAATTACACTGTTTCAGCACTACTTGCGAGGTGAGTTACCTCACTATACTAAGGGGTCTAAGGCACTAAGGCCGGCCCATTGGATATGTTATCCTAGCAGTGTTAGAATGTTGAGTATGAGTTAGTGTTGCATGCTAGTGGTTATGCCAGTTAGGTAGATCTATAGGACTACATGTGTTGTTATATGATTATCTGCATGCTCAGTAGTTATGTTATATGTTGATATGTTATGTGGGTGGGATGGGTTGAGGATGTACTGCTTCGTGCGGTGACCAACAAACCCTAGGAGCATTCCAGATACGAGCTATGGGCCCGATAGGCAATCCAGACTCGTACTGTGGGCTCGGTGGCAATCCATATGTGAGGTGTGGGCCCGGTAGGCAATCCAGACTCACACTATGGGCCCAGGGGTATTCCAGTCTATAAAGCTGTGGACCCAGTACATGCTGTTATTTGTATATGTATTATGTGAAGTGTATCGGTATTTTGGGGAACTCACTAAGCCTCGGGCTTACAGTTTCAGTTTATTGTTTCAGGTACATCAGGGGATAGCGGCAAGGTGAAGGCGTGATCGTACAGCTCCTCATATTTATGTTTATGTTTCTGGGATACTCTGATATTATACCTTTTGAAAACAAGTTTTGTAATAACTAATGGTTTTTGGATTGTTTAAAAAGTTTTAAATTGGCTTAAATTTTATGGGTGTTACAAGTTGGTATCAGAGCCTTGGTTTGAGTGAATTGGAGGAACACTCGTGTAACTCCAGTCTCAAATCAAGGAAAGGATTTTCAAAATGATTTTTTTCAAAAGGTTTTAAAATAAGTAAAGGAGGATGCAGGGTGTACGATCAGCCGGAGCCAGTAAGTAGATCCCAAAATACCATACAATTATTTGATATTGCAATGTGTTAGAACATCATGCTAGTACTAGGCTAGGGATCTTCAGGAATTGCATGATAGAATTGCCTGATTGTATGATGCCTGATAGCCTAGGGTTTTCCTTATATGAAATTGACATCATTACTGTAGTTGCTTAGTGTATGAATCACGACCGTACATAATTAAGATCTTATAGCCTTAGAATATTTGATTTAGCCTTATGTTCTGTTCTTATTGATTAGGGATTAGGGTAGGATTGGATATTCGAAAGTCTATAGGGTCCAACGTTATGTATGGCTAGCATACATTAGTGATGCAAGGTTGGTGGAAGTTTCATGGATGGGTGAGTTGTGTGAGGCCGGGAGGCCAGTTATGAGATATTCAGTATTGCTCTAGGAGTGAGGATTGAGCGCTTGCCAGATTATGTATGCAGTTAGGGCGTTGTGGTGATACTTGAGACAAATATTGGTAGGTGTGGAAGGTAGTATGGGCCCGTACTACTGAAAGCAGAGGACCCATATGCGTATCAAGGAAGTCACAACCCCTAGGGTTTAGTCGGGAGTTAGTTCCCAGTTCTTATATGGATTATCTGATATCTTGTGGTATGTTTCAGAATGGTGATGAAGAGACGCTTTGTGACTGGATCCGGTTCGGGATCAGGATCAGGAGACAGAGGCCAGGAGGGGCCAACAGCACCGGAGCCTGTGGTGCAGATGGGTACAGAGGACTTGGATGCCAGGATTCGAGAAATCCTGCATGATAAGGTTGCTGCCATGTTCCGGGCACAGCTACCAGAGATGTTTGGGTCTATTAAGACCGCTATGGTTGAGTACTTTGACGAGCGTTACGCAGCCCTTGCAGAGACGGCTGTCGCTGCAGCTGCATCGGCTGTAACAACGGCAGGAAGAGGTGGAGCCAGTCATGGCTTCCAGTACTGAGACTTCGATAAAACGAAGCCCCCGACATTCGATGGTACCCAGGATCCGATTAGAGCTATGAGGTGGTTATCCGACGTGGAGGGTTGTTTCTTCACGTGTTCATGTCCTACTGACCAGAAGGTCAGATGTGCCTTGAACCTGCTGAGGCTCGGGGCCAAGGACTGGTGTAGATTGACGAAAGGGTCGTACACTGATGATCAGAGAGCTGCTGTTACTTGGGAGCAGTTAAGGGATATGTTCCGCGCTCTATACATTCCTCGGGTTGAGCGGGAACGATTGGCTTAGGAGTTTTTGAGTTTGAGACAGGAGGTTTTAGCCAGTTATGGAGTACGCCCAACGTAAATCCAGTACGCCCAGCGTACTGGGTCAACCACCCCGATGGTGGTCAACATCTAGTCGATTCAATCAATGTTAAACTTGTTCTGTTAACTTCTAGCACGGTTTAAGGGTTCATTTAAGTGTTCTAAGATTGGGTACAGTCAAGGTTGAGGTTAGGAATGAGTCAACAAGTCGTATAGTGACAAAACCGGGCCATACACTCCTTTAGGAGGAGTGTACGGCCGTACACATGGGTGTGCAGCCGTACACCCACCTCATGGCAACACACCCACTCTTATATAAAGGGTAGACCCCTTTCCTTTCATTCCTTTCACTCCTTGGCCGCACACTACACCATTCTCTCAAGCTTCTTCAACCGTGAACCCTCCAAACCTTCAAGAAACGTGAGTAATTCATCCTCTAACTTGCAAACCATGAAAGACCACTCTATCTAAGCCTTGGGATTTCAATATTGGTCATGTTCTTCATGTCTAGAAGAGAGTGCGGCTGCACACCCCCATAAGATGGTCGCACACTCCTAAAAGACCCTCCAAAGTGAGAGTTTGACCCCTATCTTCGAGTTGGACATGACCCTAGCCTTGTTGCACCTTAAAGTAGGCCTTTTGGGCATAAACATGAAGGGTGTACGGCCGCACACCCCTATGTACGGCCACACACACCTATGTTTGGCAACACACTCCTTTGTGCGACCACACACATGCACCTTAAGGCCGCAAACCCATTTCTATGACCTTTATTGATCTCAAACTTGCATTACAACTAAGCATGGACCTAGAACACTTCATGGATGCAAGTATGAACCTTGAAAACACCTCAAAGACACCTTCCATCATGAGTGTACGGCCGCACACCTCATGGGCCGCACACCCATGACCGCACACACCTTTAAGTTGGCCGTACACCTTCCTTACTCAACCCTACAAGGTTCTAACACTTAGTGCAAATGGTTCCAAGTCCCTAGGGTGGTTCTCTATCGTATCTAGTAGTGAAATACCTTCATTTGACTCCTATATGTGTTATTACATGATAATTAAGATCCAATTGTGTTCGAGGCTTCACTTGACACTCGACATCTCATACCGGTCTTTCGTGCAAACCACTCACTCAAGGTGAGTTCATACCCCTACATTTTTCTGAGTTTTTAATGTTTTCAGGGGGTAATACAAGCCAAACATAACTGATTTTATGAAAGTTACACAAACGGATTTCAGTAAACTTAAAACGGACGAAATCAGTACAAACATACAGTTTCTACAGTTTTATAAAATATTTTAGATATTTTATCCCTTCTGTATTATGCTGAGCATAAGGGACGTTTTTAACGTACGAACTTAACCACATAGTTTTCAGAACAATACATGATTTACACTTACAAACATACAAACTATAATAGGTATAGTTTGGGAACTCATACCACAGTTTACAAACTCATACTTTATAAACCTTTCAGTTATATACGAAAAGGGTTTTCAGCATTATTACTTGTAAATTTGTTAGTCTAGTTGGAGACACGTTCTTGGTAACACTCACAAACTTAACTGAGTGAAGGACTAGCACTTGTGATCATAATCTCCTCGAGGGAGAGCGTGACTGTTGTGTATAGATCTATACGGGACTGACTATCCCGCACCTTGCTGCTAGCTACAGTAGGAACGACAGGTTTTCGGGTGACAAAGTCATAAAAGATACTGGTGCCCGATTCGCGCCATGTCAAGTCAAAGTATGGTCATGACACTCACAATGTAGATAACATCGATTTACTTACGTAATAATAACACACGAACAATACTTGTTATTACGAGTATGGACAAATACATGGTTTCTCAAGGAAAACTAATACTACTATACGTACTGGTAGTAACCAGGGTTTTCAAACAGAACATTTCATACAACGGTTTTTCATACAATGTTCATTCTACAATACATTTAGAGGTAGTCTAATCATATAACATTTTACTAAAATTCTCTCACTTTTACTAAAGAAAATATTGGATTTTCTTGGAGTCATGCAAACATTTTCAGAGATAACAACCGGTTTTCAATATACAAACAGTGCTTATGAACTCACCAGCTTTATGCTGATACTCTTTCAAAACTGTTTGTATTCTCAGGTAATCAGTAGAAAGGTACTATTGGAGTCTGAGAAGTCGGAGCAACAAAGTCATGTCTTTATATTTACTTATAGCTATGATGTATTTGAATAATATTTAAGCATATGTAAACCTTTTTCATACATGTATTCAATGTTTGGTTGTGTTTACTATGATTGCTATGATACAATTGTTGTGATACTACGCATGACGTCCTCCACCCCAGAACATTTCCGCCGTTCCGGTTTTGGGGTGTTACATATTGGTATCATAGCTCTTGTTTATAGTGAACTAAGTATACCTAATCTTACATGGTATACAACTATAAACACTAAGGGGCTGAAGCGCTCTGAAAACTAAAAGTATATTTTCAAGATATAAAGTATTTTGTAAAAAGTATACGAGTATGCATACATAACAGAACCAGAGTCATAGATAGAACGAAACAAAAGTATTTGGATGTTGGGACACTACGGTTGGGCCTGGGCAGTTATGTAACCATGTCTAGGGTCAATATAGTCTGATCAACTATATTCATTCGAGACATGACCAACATGTGCTTGGGAGTGACTGTGGTGTTACAGCAAGCCTGAAACTTACCAAGAACAAAAACATCCAACATAAAATACTATATGAGTATTTTAACTAGAGCCAAATTCAGTATATAGATTCATTCCAAGTGTTGCTACCTCTTCTTTCTTAAGCGATAACTTACTTGCATTAGTAACCTTTCTGTGCTTATCACTTGGTAGAACACTTTTATTATCATGATGAGATATATCTTGTTTCATATCGACCCCGTCATGTTCCAGGCAGCAGTTACAGCCGCCGTGACTGCAGCAATGGCACAAGTGAACTCTGGTGGGGCGGGAGGTGGAACCGACCCTCAAAGACAAGATGGAAGTCAGGGACATCAAAAGGAGTGTTCCTACAAGGACTTCATGACCGCAAAACCCAAGTCCTTCGACCGAAATGGAGGTGTTATCGCTCTGACTCGATGGTTCGAGAAGATCGAATCCATCTTTGAAATATGCGCCTGTTCCGAAGCAAACAAGGTGAAGTTTGCCGCCTGCACTTTCACCTACAGAGCTTTGACCTGGTGGAATGGTCAAGTCAAATCCCTGACTCTGCCAGTGGCTAATTCCATGGGTTGGGAAAGACTGAAGGAACTCATGCTTGCGAAATACTGCCCGAGGGGCGAGGTGCAAAAGTTGGAGCACGAACTCTGGAACTTGAAGATGAAGGGTTCCGACATCGCTGCCTACACCGCTAGATTCTGTGATCTGGCTCTCCTCTGTTCGGGAATGGTCACCCCGGAAAGCAAAAAGATTGAGAGGTACATCTGGGGACTGACGCCCCCAACCAAAGGAAATGTCTTGGCTGCTACGCCGACTACATTTGATAGCGCCAAGTGCCTGGCGCAGACTCTGATCGATCATGGAGTCGATCTTGATGAGGTGGCAGCCGTCCCCGAGCCACAAAAGGAGAGTGGTGGGAAGAAGAAGAAGTTCGGGAACAAACGGAAGGGCCAGTCTTCGCAGGAGCCCTCCAAGAAACAACAAACAGTGGCAGTCCACGCTGCTACTACTCCTGCTGTAGTCCCCGTTACTCCAACAACCCCCAGTCGCTATGCTGGAAACCTACCACTGTGCAACAAGTGCAACTACCATCATCATGGGCAGTGTCGGGAAATGTTGTGCACCAGTTGTGGTAAAAAGGGACACACAGCTCGAGTCTGCAAGGCACCAGTCCAACCTACCAAACAGGCTCCTGGAGTGGGTGCTGGTCAAGCCTGTTATGGCTGCGGAGAGGTTGGTCACTTGAAAAGGGATTGCCCCAAGGCAACAACAGCTGGCAACACAGGGAGGGTGCTAGCTATGGGCCAGGAGGAAGCAGTCGCTGATCCTACAGTTGTTACGGGTACGTTCCTCCTTGACAACTCTTATGCATGCATTCTTTTCGATTCTGGTGCGGAGAGAAGTTTTGTCAGTCATGCATTCAAACATCTAATCAAATGTAAATCCCAACCTTTAACCGAAACATTCACCGTCGAGATGGCTAACGGAAAGAAAGAGAGCACTAACGACATATTCATAGGCTTTATTCTTACCCTAGACAATCATTCCTTTCCCATCGATCTTATGTCAGTCTCCATAAAAATCTTTGATGTCATAATCGGCATGGATTGGTTGAGCCCAATCGTGCTGATATCCTTTGCTACGAGAAAGCTATCCATCTCAACCTTCCCTCTGGTGAAGCCCTCATGGTTTACGGGGATAACTCAGTTCGAACCTTCGTATCATTTCATGCATCAAGGCTCAGAAGTATCTGCGGAAGGAATGCCATGCATTCCTAGCTCATGTTGTTGATGAAACGCAAAAAGTTAAAGACCTCGAGAGCATCCCCGAAGTCTGCAACTTTCCTGATGTCTTCCCAGAAGACCTTCCAGGAATTCCTCCCGAGCGTCAAGTCGAGTTTCGTATCGACTTAATCCCCGGAGCTACTCCTGTAGCTAAATCTCCCTACCGCCTAGCGCCGACAGAAATGCAAGAGCTATCCAGCCAGCTCAATGAGCTGATCAGCAAAGGATTCATAAGACCGAGTTCCTCACCCTGGGGAGCCCCGATTTTATTCATAAAGAAGAAAGATGGATCCTTCTGGTTGTGCATTGACTACCGAGAGCTGAACAAGTTTACCATCAAGAACCGTTATCCCCTACCCATAATCGACGACCTCTTCGATCAACTTCAGGGAGCCAGTTACTTTTCGAAGATAGATCTAAGGTCAGGGTATCATCAGTGGTGGGTTCATGAGAATGATGTGCCCAAGACAACATTCCGAACTCGCTATGGACACTATGAGTTTGTAGTAATGCCCTTTGGTCTAACCAACGCACCGGCGGTATTCATGGATCTGATGAATCGGGTGTGCCGCCCTTTCCTAGACAAGTTTGTGATCGTGTTCATTAACGACATACTTGTCTATTCGCGAAGCGAAGATGATCATAAACAACACTTGAGACTAGTGCTAGAAACACTATGGGCGGAGAAACTATATGCAAAATTCTCAAAGTGTGAGTTTTGGATCAGGAAGGTAACTTTCCTTGGTCACGTGGTTAGCGAGGAAGGCATACACGTGGACCCTTCCAAAATCAAAGCGATTGAGAATTGGTCAGCACTAAAGACACCCACAAAAATCCGCCAATTCTTGGGTCTCGCTGGCTATTATCGTTGGTTTATCCAAAACTTTTCCAAAATCGCTAAGCCTTTAACCACCCTGACATAGAAAGGTGGAACCTTTAGTTGGGGAGAAAAGCAAGACACTGCGTTTGAAACATTGAAGCAGGCCCTATGCAGCGCACCTATCTTGTCCCTGCCCGAAGGGACGGAAGACTTCGTTGTCTACTGTGATGCATCCAATCAGGGCCTAGGCTGTGTGCTCATGCAGCGAGGAAAGGTTATCGCCTATGCGTCGAGGCAGTTGAAAACACACGAAGTCAATTACACAACTCACGATCTAGAGTTGGGAGCAGTGGTCTTCGCGTTAAAGATCTGGAGACATTATCTTTATGGAACCAAGTGCATTGTATTCACCGACCATAAAAGCCTACAACATATCTTTGATCAGAAAGAGTTAAACATGAGACAACGACGATGGGTAGAACTACTCAGTGATTACGAGTGCGAAATACGCTACCATCCCGGCAAGGCCAATGTGGTAGCAGATGCCCTCAGCCGCAAGGAGTATTCAGGTAATAGAGTGAAGGCTCTGACTATGACCATCCATTCCCGATTATCCACACAAATCCGAGAGGCTCAGCTGGAAGCCTTAAAACCAGAGAAGACGTCGGATGAAGCCTTGTGGGGAATGGATAAGAATTTAGAGGTCAAGGGAGACGGAGTTTACTATTTCATGAACCGGATCTGGACCCCAAAGTACGGCGGGTACAGGGAGGTTGTCATGAACGAAGCTCACAAGACTAGATACTCCATTCACCCAGGTTCAGATAAAATGTATCTGGATCTCAAACAACTTTATTGGTGGCCGGACATGAAAGCAGAAATTGCTACCTTCGTGGGCAAGTGTTTGACTTGCACCAAGGTGAAGGTAGAATACCAAAATCCCTCAGGTTTACTTCAGCAGCCAGAAATACCTGAGTGGAAGTGGGAAAGGATTACAATAGATTTTATCACTAAGTTACCCAGATCTCCGAGTGGGCACGACGCCATCTGGGTAATTGTCGATCGACTGACTACATCCGCCCATTTCCTGCCAATCAAAGAAAACTTCAAAATGGAGAGACTCACACGAATATACCTTCGAGAAATAGTTCGCCTTCATGGGGTACCTATATCAATTATCTCCGATCGAGATAACAGGTTTACCTCGAGATTCTAGCAATCACTACAAAAGGCTCTCGGAACTCAGCTGGATATGAGCACGACATATCATCCACATACAGACGGACAGAGTGAGAGGACAATCCAGACATTGGAAGATATGTTGAGAGCCTGCGTCATCGATTTCGGCACGTCGTGGGACACTCATCTACCCTTGGTCGAATTTTCCTACAACAATAGCTACCATACCAGCATTAAGGCTACGCCGTTTGAAGCTCTATATGGCCATAAGTGCAGATCCCCTCTGTGCTGGGCTGAAGTGGGTGACACGCAGCTAGTCAAGGGTCAAGTTCCCGACAACACTCTCACAGGTCCTGAAATCATCCAAGAGACGACTAAAAAGATCGTACAAATCCGGGAACGACTAAAAGCATCAAGAGATATACAAAAGAGCTACGCCGACAAGAGATGTAAACCCTTGGAATTCCAGGTTGGTGAACGTGTCCTTTTGAAGGTCTCACCCTGGAAAGGCATGATACGCTTCGGAAGGCGTGGAAAGCTAAATCCAAGATACATTTGACCGTTCGAGATCCTTGCTAGGATCGGTCCTGTGGCATACAAACTCCAGTTACCTCGAGAACTTAGCAACGTACATCCCATCTTTCACGTGTCGAACTTAAATAAGTGTCTGTCTGATGAGACACTCGTGATTCCTCTCGAAGAAATCGAACTAGACAAGAGCTTACACTTCGTGGAAGAACCTGTTGAAATCATGGACCGAGAAGTCAAACGAACGAAACAGAGTTGCATCCCGATAGTGAAGGTTCGCTGGAATGCCAAGAGGGGACCTGAATTCACTTGGGAGCGCGAGGATTCGATGAAACAGAAGTACCCTCATCTCTTTCCAAGTTCATGATTTGTACTCTACTCTTGAATTTCGGGACGAAATTCCCTCTAACGGGGGGATGATGTGACAACCCGAAACTTCTTCCTTGTACATCTAGTCGATTCAATCAATGTTAAACTTGTTCTGTTAACTTCTAGCACGGTTTAAGGGTTCATTTAAGTGTTTTAAGCTTGGGTACAGTCAAGGTTGCGGTTAGGAATGAGTCAACAAGTCGTATAGTGACAAAACCGGGCCATACACTCCTTTAGGAGGAGTGTACGGCCGTACACATGGGTGTGCGGCCGTACACCCACCTCATGGCAGTACACCCACTCTTATATAAAGGGTAGACCCATTTCCTTTCATTCCTTTCACTCCTTGGCCGCACACTACACCATTCTCTCAAGCTTCTTCAACCGTGAACCCTCCAAACCTTCAAGAAACGTGAGTAATTCATCCTCTAACTTGCAAACCATGAAAGACCACTCTATCTAAGCCTTGGGATTTCAATATTGGTCATGTTCTTCATGTCTAGAAGAGAGTGCGGCTGCACACCCCCATAAGATGGCCGCACACTCCTAAAAGACCCTCCAAAGTGAGAATTTGACCCCTATCTTCGAGTTGGACATGACCCTAGCCTTGTTGCACCTTAAAGTAGGCATTTTGGGCATAAACATGAAGGGTGTACGACCGCACACCCTTATGTACAGCCGCACACACCTATGTTTGGCAGCACACTCCTTTGTGCGACCACACACACACACCTTAAGGCCGTAAACCCATTTCTATGACCTTTATTGACCTCAAACTTGCATTACATCTAAGCATGGACCTAGAACACTTCATGGATGCAAGTATGAACCTTGAAAACACCTCAAAGACACCTTCCATCATGAGTGTACGGCCGCACACCTCATGAGCCGCACACCCATGACCGCACACACCTTTAAGTTGGCCGTACACCTTCCTTACTCAACCCTAAAAGGTTCTAACAGTTAGTGCAAATGGTTCCATGTCCCTAGGGTGGTTCTCTATCGTATCTAGTAGTGAAATACCTTCATTTGACTCCTATATGTGTTATTACATGATAATTAGGATCCAATTGTGTTCGAGGCTTCACTTGACACTCGACATCTCATACCGGTCTTTCGTGCAAACCACTCACTCAAGGTGAGTTCATACCCCTACATTTTTCCGAGTTTTTAATGTTTTCAGGGGGAATACAAGCCAAACATAACTGATTTTATGAAAGTTACACAAACGGATTTCAGTAAACTTAAAACGGACGAAATCAGTACAAACATACAGTTTCTATAGTTTTATAAAATATTTTAGATATTTTATCCCTTCTGTATTATGTTGAGCATAAGGGTCGTTTTCAACGTACGAAATTAACCACATAGTTTTCAGAACAATACAAGATTTACACTTACAAACATACAAACTATAATAGGTATAGTTTGGGAATTCATACCACAGTTTACAAACTCATACTTTATAAACCTTTCAGTTATATACGAAAAGGGTTTTCAACATTATTACTTGTAAATTTGTTAGTCTAGTTGGAGACACGTCCTTGGTAACACTCACAAACTTAACTGAGTGAAGGACTAGCACTTGTGATCATAATCTCCTCGAGGGAGAGCGTGATTGTTGTGTATAGATCTATACGGGACTGACTATCCCGCACCTTGCTGTTAGCTACAGTAGGACCGACAGGTCTACGGGTGACAAAGTCATAAAAGATACTGGTACCCGATTCGCGCCATATCAAGTCAAAGTATGGTCATGACACTCACAATGTAGATAACATCGATTTACTGACGTAATAATAACACACGAACAATACTTGTTAGTACGAGTACGGACAAATACATGGTTTCTCAAGGAAAACTAATACTACTATACGTACTGGTAGTAACCAGGGTTTTCAAAAAGAACATTTCATACAACGGTTTTTCATACAATGTTCATTCTACAATACATCTAGAGGTAGTCCAATCGTATAACATTTTACTAAAATTCTCTCACTTTTACTAAAGAAAATATTGGATTTTCTTGGAGTCATGCAAAAATTTTCAGAGTTAACAACCGGTTTTCAATATACAAACAATGCTTATGAACTCACCAGCTTTATGCTGATACTCTTTCAAAACTGCTTGTATTCTCAGAAAATCAGTAGACAGGTACTCCTGGAGTCTGAGAAGTCGGAGCAACAAAGTCAGGTCTTTATATTTACTTACAGTTATGATGTATTTGAACAAGACTTAAACATATGTAAACCTTTTTCATACATGTATTCAATGTTTGGTTGTGTTTACTATGATTGTTATGATACAATTGTTGTGATACTACGCATGACGTCCTCCACCCCAGAACATTTCCACCGTTCCGGTTTTGGGGTGTGACAGTCAGTGTCGGAGATCACCCGGGTGTTCACGGAGAGGGCGATGTTCTACCCGTAGTTTGCATTGGAGCAGGCTCAGATGACACGTTATCTGAGCATGCTCAAGACTGACATTCGTCAGTTAGTTGCCACACAACGATGCGATACTCTACTGGAGTTACAGGAGGCCGCTAGGCGGCATGAGTTGGAGATTGAGATGCAGATGAGGGAGCATCGACAGGCCCTGATACAGTCTCAGTCGGCGCCAAAGCGGTGTAAGACCGCTGATTCTAGGGTTGGGAGCCAGCAGAGCCGCACTTGTGGAAAGTGCGGTAAGGGTCATTCTGGGGTTTGTCGAGTTGGTAGTGGGTGCCACAAGTGTGGAAAGGAGGGGAATTATGCGAAGGATTGTCGCCAGCCTGCCCCAGTTCAGAGTATGAGGGTGTGTTATCACTGTGATCAGGTTGGCCATATCAAGGCCAATTTTCCATTGCTTGTCGCTAAGCCGGCACATACTCCCGCTCCAGCTACCTTGAGGATTGCAGATGGGAGGCCAGCTAAGGCAGAGCCTCCGAAGGCTCAGGGGCGTGCCTTCCAGCTTACAGCAAAGGAGGCCAGAGCAGCACCAGATGTGGTTGCTGGTATGATGCTATCCTTTATCTCATTTATTATATCCGTTTTATGCTTATCCGTTGTACCTGTGATTAGGTACGTTTTTAGTGAACTCCTTGCCTGCTTTGGTTTTATTTGACTCGGGGGCGAGTCGATCTTTCGTATCGCAGACTTTTAGTAGGGAGTTTGATGTGCCAGTGGGCGAGCTAGAGTGTCCGTTGTGAGTCTCTATCGCCAACGAACACGAAGTTTCTGCTTCTTCGATATACCGAGGATGCGAGTTGGAGATCTTCGGAGTGTCCTTTCCGATAGATTTGATATCGATTCCCATGGGGGAGGTGTGAGTGATCGTAGGAATGGATTGGCTTAGCCGTTTTGGTGCCATGATAGATTGCGAGGGTCAGCGAGTCATAGTTCGAACCCCAAGTGGGGGAGAACTGATTGTTTATGGCGAGGGCACCAGGTTGGGTTCATGGTTCTGTTCAGCTGCTAGGGCTCGGCAGTACATTCAGCACGGATGTGCGGGTTATCTAGCGTACGTGGTAGATACGTGGACCAGAGAACAGGTTTCAGTTTCAGAGGTTCCGGTAGTCAGGGAGTTTACTGATGTGTTCCCGGAGGAGTTACCCGGAGTACCTCCGGAGAGACAGGTCGAGTTCAGGATCGACGTAGTGCCAGGTGCGGCCCCTATCGCCAAGGCGTCGTACCGGTTGGCACCACCAGAGATGTAGGAGCTGTCATCACAGCTGCAGGAGCTGCTGGGAAAGCAGTTCATTCGTCCGAGCAGTTCTCCATGGGGATCACCGATCCTCTTCGTCAGGAAGAAGGACGGCTCGCACTGGATGTGCATTGATTATAGGGAGTTGAACAAGTTGACGGTGAAAAACCGTTATCCACTTCTGAGGATAGACGACCTCTTTGATCAGTTACAGGGGGCATCTTGGTTCTCCAAGATAGATTTGAGGTTGGGGTATCATCAGGTCTGGGTCAGAGAGGAGGAAATGGAGAAGACCGCGTTCCGGACTCGTTATGGTCATTACGAGTTCGTGGTTATGCCGTTTGGGCTCACCAATGCGCTGACAATATTTATGGACCTGATGAATCGGGTCTGCAGACCGATGCTGGATCGCTCGGTCATCGTGTTTATAGATGATATATTGGTGTATTCCAAGACTCGAGAGCAGCACGAGGAGCATCTCAGGGAGTTGTTGGGAGTTCTGAGACGAGAGCGGCTTTATGCCAAGTTCCTCGGGCACCTCGTTAACCAGGATGGGATTTTGGTCGACCCGGCCAAAATCGAGGCAGTCATGCATTGGGAGGTTCCAAAATCTCCCTCAGATATCAGGTGTTTTCTGAGATTGGCAGGGTACCACCGGAGATTCATACAGGATTTCTCCAAGATTGTAGTACCCCTCACGCGTCTGACGAGGAAATCCGCATGAGACGAGATACCCTACGCATGATTTAGAGCTGGGAGCGGTGGTGTTCGCTTTCAAGATATGGAGACATTACCTATATGGGGTCTGTTGTACCATTTACATGGATCGCAAGAGCTTGAGACATATCATGGATCAGCCAAACCTGAACATGAGGCAGCGCAGGTGGCTGGATGTAGTCAAGGACTACGATTGCGAGATCCTTTACCACCCTGGTAAAGCGAATGTGGTTGCGGATGCCTTGAGACGCAAGTCAGCTGGGTCTTCCACCCCAGCGAGATGTATGAGGATAGCGGTGGATTCTCTACTTGTGAGTCTGATCAGAGATGCTCAGGCTGAGGGCATGCGGCCAGAGAATTGGAAGCTGGAGAGGATCAGGGGTGAAAACACCCGGTTTGTGCAGGATAGCCGAGGATTATTAACTCGATGCGGTCGGGTATGGGTTCCGATGTTTGGTGGGGTCAGAAAGACAGTCATGGAGGAGGCTCATAAGTCTCATTTCTCTATTCACCCGGGGGCCACCAAAATGTACCGGAATTTGAGTTTGAGCTACTGGTGGCCGTGCATGAAGCAAGAAATCGCTTGGTACTTCGAGAGGTGCTTGACCTGTAGGATGGTCAAGGCCGAGCATCAGAGGCCGCATGGCAAGCTACAGCCCCTGGAGATCCCCATGTGGAAATGGGAGCAGATCATGATGGATTTTATTACCAAGTTGCCGAGAACGATGAAGGGGTTTGATGCTATATGGGTCATCGTGGATCGATTGACCAAGAGTGCCTATTTCTTGGCCATACGGAAGAGTTCATCGGCCGAGAAGTTGGCCGACGTGTATGTCCGTGAGATCGTGGCTCGCCATGGGGTTCCGGTCTCCATCTTCTCCGACCGGGATTTTAGGTTTACCTCCCGTTTCTGGCAGAAGTTCCACGAGGAATTGGGCACGCGACTGCACTTTAGTACATCATTCCATCCGCAGACCGATGGTCAGAGCGAGCGGACCATACAGACCCTCGAGGACATGTTGAAGGCTTGTGTTATTTACTTCGGTGGGAGTTGGGATTCCCACCTACCCCTTGCAGAGTTCGCCTACAACAACAGCTACCATTCCAGCATTGGCGCTCCGCCTTTCGAGCTGTTGTACGGGCGGAGATGTCGCACCCCGGTTTGTTGGGGAGAGGTTGGCCACAGAGTGATGGGACGGACAGAGGTAGTTTTGCAAACTACTGAGAAGATTCAGCAGATTAGACAGCGACTACAGACCGCTCAGAGTTGGCAGAAGAGTTACGCCGACAGACGCCGATCTGAGTTGGAGTTCCAGGTAGGTGACATGGTGCTACTAAAGGTTTCACCCTGGAAGGGTGTGATTCGCTTCAGGAAGAGGGAAAAGTTGTGTCCCCGATACATCGAACCATTTCGGGTTATCGCCAGGGTTGGCAAGGTTGCATACAGATTAGATCTTCCGGAGGAACTCCGTTAGATACACAACACATTTCACGTTTCGCAGTTGCGAAAATGCATTATGGATCAGGAGGCAATAGTACCGTTGGATGATATTCAGGTCGACGAGCGCCTAAATTATGTGGAGAGGCCCGTGGCCATTCTGGAGAGGAAGATGAACGTTCTACGGAATAAGGAGATACCTTTGGTAAAGGTACAGTGGGAACATCGGAGAGGATCCGAGTGGACTTGGGAGCCCGAGTCCGAGATGCGGGAGCATTACCTGGATCTATTTGCTGCAGCAGACTTCGGGGACGAAGTCTAAGTCAAGTGGGGGAGAATTGTAACATCCCGAACTTCGTCGGTATATTTCGAATCCCTTCTCTTTATTTAATTGCCATTGTAGTCCCTGGAGTTGGTTGAGTTGGGCCATGAGGCGTATAAGTACTAAAGTTGCAACTTTAAGTCAGGGAGGAGTACGCTGAGCGTACATAAGGGTACGCTGAGCGTACTAGGCGCGCCCTAGTACGGTGGCCGTACACTCATGTACGCTGAGCGTACTCATGTCAGGAGAAAACCCTAATATTTAGGGTTTTGGGACTATATAAACACCCTTATGGATCATTTACTCTGATTATCCTCAGCCTCCACTGCCTACATTCGTCCTCCCCAAAACCCTAGCTCTTCCTTGTGGGTGTAAGCTTATTTGGTGTGTTTTAGAGTGTTTCAAGAGGAAGGCATTGCATCCAAGTGTTGGAGAACAAGATCAAGTTCATAGATCTGAAGATAGTTTGTGCTCAAGAAGCTCCAGAAGGTATAAAGTTCCAAACTTTATGCATATATGCTTAGATCTCCTCATTTTACTTTATTAGAAGCATTTCTTGTCCCAAAAGCCATAAATTGGTGCATGTTGTGTTGTGGACGAAATGAGCTGTCCTTTCAGGCTCTTGAAGGGACCTTGAGTGATAAAAATAAGGTCCCATAGGCTGTAGGTGTCCCATACAAGAGAAATAAGGTCTTAATGAATTAAGACCAAGCATTTAGGAATTTATGGACGTCCAAAGTGATAAAGTTCGTGACTTTATGGACCCTGGGCATGTTAGGCCTCTGGATCTGAGATTAGGACTTAAGTGCTTAAGCCATTAAGCACTTAATAAGGTTTTGGCCAATTATGGAGTACGCCCAGCGTAAATCCAGTACGCCTAGCGTACTGGGTCAACCACCCCGATGGTGGTCAACATCGGGTCGCGTACACCCCGCGTACCAGAGGAGCACGCCCCGCGTACGTCCTCTGTTGGGCCATTGACATTTGGGCTTCGGGTATTGGGTTGTTTATGGACTAAAGGGACTTGGGCCTTTGCTGAACTTAGTAAATAAGATGTTATGGGTCAGCTAGTGGTAGTGGATCATGGGTTTAGGCCCAATAAGGAGATTGGGCAAAATTTAGTAAATTGGGCCAATAGTTGACCTATGTATATGGACTTCCAAGTTGAGGGCTTGGTATGGGACTTTGGCCAACAAAAGGGAATGGACTTAATGAGTTATGAGGAAACTTAGTCAAGGGAGTAATGTTGGGTATTAACCTAGTATTTATTATTATGTGACAGTTCGGGATTCCTGGTGAGACAGCAGTCAGAGAATTACAGTGTTTCAGCACTACTTGCGAGGTGAGTTACCTCACTATACAAAGGGGTCTAAGGCACCAATGCCGGCCCATTGGAGATGTTATCCTAGCAGTGTTAGAATGTTGAGTATGAGTTAGTGTTGCATGCTAGTGGTTATGCCAGTTAGGTAGATCTATAGGACTACCTTGTTGTTATATGATTATCTGCATGCTCAGTAGTTATGTTATATGTTGATATGTTATGTGGGATGGGTTGAGGATGTATTGCTTCGTGCGGTGGCCAACAAACGCTAGGAGCATTCCAGATACGAGCTATGGGCCCGGTAGGCAATCCAGACTCGTACTGTGGGCTCGGTGGCAATCCAGATGTGAGGTGTGGGCCCGGTAGGCAATCCAGACTCACACTGTGGGCCCAAGGGTATTCCAGTCTGTAAAACTGTGGACCCAGTACATGCTGTTATTTGTATATGTATTATGTGCAGTGTATCGGTATTTTGGGGAACTCACTAAGCCTCGGGCTTACAGTTTCAGTTTATTGTTTCAGGTACATCAGGGGATCGCGACAAGGCGAAGGCGTGATCGTACAGCTCCTCATATTTATGTTTATGTTTTTGGGATACTCTAATATTATACCTTTTGAAAACAAGTTTTGTAATAACTAATGGTTTTTGGATTGTTTAAAAAGTTTTAAATTGGTTTAAATTTTATGGGTGTTACATTTTTATTCTTTATAAATAGACATTCATATTGATATAGTTTTAAGATAAAATAATTTTTTTTTTTTTTAGAGTTTCAGCTCTCGTTATTCATAAGTGAATAAAAATAAATCAGATTTTTATTACAGTAGATTCGTTATTCAGTTATGAATAAAACGTAGGCTTAACTTTTTTACAATTTAAGTATCGTTCATATATAAATATAACACGTAATAAAGTTTTCATACGTAAAATGTATTTTTGTATATTATATTTCGTCACATGTTATATTCATATATGAATAAAACATTTATTATAATTTTGAAACAGTTAATTTGTTATTCATATATCAATAAATAATATGTTAATAAAATACGAAGTGTATTGAAAATTTGAACTACTTATTCATATATGAATAACAAATGAACTGTAACAAAATTATAATAAATGTGTTCTTCGTATATGAATACAACGTGTGAGGAAAAGCTAATACACGTTTTATTTATATGTGAATATAACATTTGACGATAGTTGATGTAAACTGTAAAAAGATTATTATATGTAATATTCATATATGGATAATACTTAAACTGTAAAAAAAATTAAACATATTTTTTATTTATAAGTGAACAACGAATGTACTGTAGTAAAATCGTATGCATTTTTATTCACTTATCAATAACGATAGCTGAAACTATAAAAAAATTATTTTATATTAAAACTATATCAATATCGATGCCTATTTATAAAGAATAAAAACTTATGAATTTTGATATACGTAAAATCATTTTTCGATAAATATAGCTCTTTAAAAATTAATAAAACAAAAAAAACTATGTTTTTCTATATATATTAAGGTGATGATTAGTTTAAGGAAACATGTTTTCTTGGCAAATACACGTGTATTCCTTTCCCATTTTCGCTGGTACAATGGAGACTTTTGCGGCACAAATAAATGAATGGCTGAGAATGATTCCCCCATTCTCGACCTTTTTTATTTTTTCAATTGAATATATATATATATATATATATATATATATATATATATATATATATATATATATTGAGAGAGAGAGAGAGAGATCTTGTGAACCTATATTTTCCTTCGAACTTTGCACACTTTATTGTGTAATTTTTTTTTAAAATGACCTAAGACACTAAGTCGGTCATATTGAAATACATTAACAAAAAAATTTGCGCACATGAAAGTTGTTTTTTAAGAAAATATGCACTTCCCATGTTTATGCATATATGCATTTATTTTAGAGAAAAAAACTCACGCGAAAAATATTCGCGGAGTTTGCGGAAAACATGGGTTCGCAACAAATCCGGACTATATATATATATATATATATATATATATATATATATATATATATATATATATATATATATATATATATATATATATATATATATATATATAGGGTGGTAATTGATGATATGAAACGACAAAATACACGACATAAAATGAAATTGGGACAAAACTGAAACTCAATTCGTGTTCATGTGTTCATGTCAAGTGCAAAAACCATGATGTCACGTGTCATGCTTGTATTCAAAATTTGACACGAAATTGACACAATTTAACATTTGTCTCTTGTATTTCGGGTTTGTCATGTTTTGTATGATTAAGTATTAATTAACAAAACTAATTGTTATTTTATGTTATCTTTGTCGTGTCGTGTATATTGTTTTTTAGTAGGTTTGTTTTCATGTTAGTTAAAAAAACATGACATCATGTCGTGTTTGTGTTACATAAAATCTTTCGTGTCATGTCGTGTCAAACGAAAACACGACACGATTGTCCGATTTGTCACCCATATATATATATATATATATATATATATATATATATATATATATATATATATATATATATATATATATATATATATATATATATATATATATATATAGACACACACACACACATACACACTGTCATAAAAATCCCGACTAGGTCCCGATTAATCTTCGATTAATCCCTAGGCGCTAATCGACCGATTAGAGGGCGCGTAGCGATTAATCCTTGCATATATAATGAGTGAAACATTATAAAACAATGAAATTTTCACATTTTGAAGAAGTTTTATCTCAATGGAAACTATTTGAAGCATGATTAGTGTTGTATTAATCATATTAACCTATTTTGTTATCATATTAGTGGTATTTACGAACTTTGATATGATATTAGTCATATTTAATTTTTTAAAATTCAACAAATTAGCAATTAATAGTCCCCGATTAATCTCCGCCTAGCCGATTAATCGCTTCACCCTAGTCCATCGACTAGCTAACGTCGAGCGTTATTACAATCTTGAATATATATATATATATATATATATATATATATATATATATATATATATATATATATATATATATATATATATATATATATATATATATATATATATATATATATATATATATATATATATATATATATATATATATATATATGTCACGCCCCCGAACCAGACGGCGGAAACGTCCGAGGGCTTGGTGTGACTTTATCCTTGTAGTATCATCACATAGTATATAATTGAAACATAACATCATCATCATCACACGTGTAATATAACAACATACATTGTTTACATCGAGTATTGTGTTTGAATATTACATGCCAACATAGTTAAAGTATGATGAAACAAAATATAACAAAATATCCATTAGTCTGTTCTTCCCAACCTGCTTCAACGGTTTCCTGAGAATATAAGTTAATTTTAAAAGGCCAACATAAAAATGTTGGTAAGTTCATAAGCATGTTTGAGAAAATGATTTGTATAACTTTGTAGTCACAAGAAAATCCTATATTTTCTTAAAACAGTTTAGTATGTTTTTGTCCGATCTTGTATTAATGCATGTGTGTTATTGTTTACTAGAATGCCAAAGAGAATGAAGAGAATGTAAAGTGAATGTAAAGAGAATGCCCCCAGACAACCCGATGTTGTCTTGTAAAAGAGAATGTTGGTAAAACAACCCCCGAGGTTGCGTACCAGCGCGAGTAAGTTACGGAGTAATCCAAAGAGAAATGAGAATGGTTTTCCCATAAATTTATAATGTTAATTCCTCTAAGTGAGTCGTTATAACCATAGTAGATAATGACAATTTCGCCTTTCTTGGTGTTTATGGATGCCGACGGAAATAGAATAAGGTTTTCGTCACCTTAGATTGATTTAGTCTAACTGTAGCGAACAACTCAGGTGTAGGGTGTCATCCACGTATAGATCTATACACAAATCCCCGCTCTCTCTCCAAGAGACTCTGGTTATAACTACAGGCTACGATCGTACACTCAATAGGTGTCAATCGACACGTCTCACTAGATCCTTAATCGAAATTTACGCGAAGAGAAACATATAAAGCACACTCCAGGCCCAATGAATCATGTAAGTGAACAACTAAGGCTCACTAAACATGTAAGTCATTTCAAGGCTCGAAAGGAATGTGATTATATAATATGGGCCCAAAAAATATGTAAAAGGACAACTAAGGCCCATTTCACATGTGTGTTACTTACAGGCCCAAATAGCACGCAAGGAGTATCCAAGGTCCGTCGAGCATGTTAGTGGGTCAATAAAGCCCAATAAACATATAAAGAGTATTCAGGACCTATCAAGCATATAAATGGGCCACTAAGGCCCAATAACATGAGACTGACAAAATTAACCCGTTTGTTATTTTATTGTTTGTTTTGGTTCAATTATTTACCAAAATGACATAAAAGGTCCACCTTTTTGTAAAATGACATTCTTGGCCCATTAAGCCAAAAATTTACAATTAAGGCCCATTTTTTTTTTGTAAAAATAACATTTTTAACTCGCCTTTGTCAAAAATATCATTTTTGGCTTGATTTTTATAAAAATGTGTATTTTCGGCCCATCCTAGATAATTTCATCTTTTTGGCCCAAATTTTAATAATTTCACATCTTTAAACCCTTTTATAAAAAATTTACATTTTTGACACAACTTTGTTGAAAATGACATTTAAGCCCACAAAAGTCCAAAAGTTACAAATTTTGGCCCAAAGCCGTGAGAAGCCCAAATAAGGCCCATTTATGCAAATGTTTACATTTTTAGTCCTTGTAAGTTCTCAAATGTCGAAATTAACCATGTTTAGCAAAAAAAATCCTTTTTCAACCCCTACTAACCGTGAGTTACAGAAAGTATACCCATTTTTGGTGATTTTGTCACTTTTGGCCCTCTTATGCGATTTTGCTTAATTTCAAGTAACTTGTATGTATTTTAAAACCACTTCTTTGTAAGATAAGTTGTAATGAGTGTTATGTTTCAACTAATAGCATCATCTTTTAGTAGATCTCTTAAGTTCATGGAGTTTAAACACATAATCACATATATAACATGAAAAACACACAAAATCATGCATACTCACATAGATCTACACAAAACAACTTGTATTATCCCCCAAAACAAAGTAAAAATCGAAAAAAGGGGGTATGAACTCACTTTGGATTGTTGTTCTCGGTTTGATGAAGAGTTTGAAGAAGATTTCGGCCCTAGATGTTTCCTTGAGGAGATTTTCGAGATCTATGAAGTCCTAAGAGAATGGATCAAGAAAACATGTGCTTATGAGGATGGATCTATCATAAAATGAAATAAACAAATTTGAGTTTACATGATCTTACCTAGTATGAATTGAAGAGATTTTCCTTGAGACACACACAAGTACACACGAATTTTAGGAAGGATAGAAGAGGTTTCTTTGAGTGTTCTTAGAGAGGAATGCTTGAGTGAGTTTGAGAGTAAAATGAAGGTGGTGGTGGTTTTTGGCTCTATGGCCGTGAATAAGAAGAGAGAAAGAGAGGAGAAAGGTTGAGATGTGATGGTTGCATTGAGACATGAGATTAGTATGGAAGTTTGTTGGATAATGGCTTGGAAATCCATCTTGTAAACATGAGGTGGAACTCTTAATATCCTTTGCTAATTTGTTTTTTTAAAGTAGGCCGTGAATGGGAAAGGATGGGTTCACGGCCCAAATGAGTTCATGGCCCAATTAAGTTCACGAGCCAATTAAGATGAGGAGATGGGTTCTCGGCCCATCAAGGTTAAATCGAATGGTTCACGGTCCATTATGCCCCGTGACAAATAAGTGAGTGATTTTAGGCCCAACTTGGCCCAATTGCTATGGTTTGACGAATGTGGGCCCAACTAGAGCCCAAATGGGTTTCATTGGTCCAAAGTCATCAAATAGAAGGTTTACTGGTCCATTAGGCCCAATAAGAGGATCCTAGTCCATATTAAATTTGAACCGAAATATTTAGGGTTTTTAACCCATATTTAAGTATACGAGATGCATTGTATTAGATTTTTGAACTTCACTCAGGAGTTTTGATTCAAATGGATGATTTTGATTGAACATAGAGTATGATATCCACTTCAAGTACAAGTCTTACGATAGTTGATGTTTACATGAGGACAGAGTTTCCTAGCAAAAAAATGCTAGTTGTGACATCATCCCCCCGTTAGAGGGAATTTCGTCTTGAAATTCTTTCGAAAGGTAGGATCATGAACGAGAGAATAAGTGAGGTTACTTCTGCTTCATCTGGTCTTCGCGTTCCCATGTGAATTCCGGTCCATGCTTAGTGTTCCATCGAACCTTCACAATTGGAATATGACTCTGCTTCGTACGGTTCACTTCCCTATCCATTATCTCGACCGGTTCTTCGACGAACATGAGATTCTTGTTTATTTTGATCTCTTCTAGGGGAATGACAAGGGTTTCATCTGATAAGCACTCTTTCAAGTTCGAAACGTGGAACACGGGGTGTACATTGCTGAGCTCCGAAGGTAGCTGCAACTGATAGGCCACCAGACCAATTCGGGCAAGAATCTCGAACGGCCCGATGTATCGCGGATTTAGTTTTCCTCGTTTCCCAAAACGGATCATCCCTTTCCAGGGAGAGACCTTTAACAACACTCGATCTCTGACTTGGAATTCCAGAGGTTTTCGTCGTTTTTCAGCGTAACTCTTTTGTCAGTCACACGATGCTTGGAATCGGTCTTTGATTTGGATTATCTTCTCTGTAGTTTCTCGAATGATTTCTGGTCTTGTAAGAGTGCTACTCGGTGATTGCCCTTTTGCCAGCTGGGTGTCACCCACCTCAGTCCAGCAGAGAGGCGACCTGCATTTGCGACCATATAAGGCCTCAAAAGGAGCAACCCTTATACTCGTGTGATAGCTGTTATTATACGAGAATTAAATCAAGGGCAAGTGGGTATCCCATGAGTTGCCGAAACCGATCACACAGGCTTGGAGCATGCCTTCGATTGTTTGGACAGTTCGTTCGCTCTAGTCATCGGTTTGAGGGTGATAGGCAGTGCTCATGTCTAGTTGTGTTCCCATAGCCTTCTGAGTGCCTGCCAAAACCGTGAGGTAAATCTAGTATCACGATCCGAGATAATAGATACCGATAGCCCCTGAAGTATCACGATCTCTTTTATATAGATTCGTGTTAATCTTTCCATCTTGTACGATTCTTTTATTGGCAGGAAATGGGTGGATTTGGTCAATCTATCGACAATTACCTAGATAGCATCCAATCCGTTTGCTGTCTTAGGTAATTTGGTTACGAAGTCCATAGTAATCCTTTCCCATTTCCACTAAGGTATTACTGGCTGTTGTAATAGTCCCGAGGGCTTTTGATACTCCACTTTCACCTTGTCACAAGTGAGACACTTGCCCATGTAAGTGGCGATCTCTGCCTTCATATTTGGCCACCAATAATGTTGCTTAATGTCCAGGTACATCTTGTCCGAACCTAGATGGATGTAATATCGCGTTTTATGAGCTTCGTTCATGACTAACTCTTTGAATCCCCCAAGTTTAGGGACACAGATTCTATTAACGAAGTAGTAAATTCCGTCCTCCGTGGCTTGAAAGTTTTTATCCATCCCACGTAGTGTTTCATTCGTGACGTTCTCCGGCTTCAATGCATCTGATTGGGCTCCCTTGATCTGTGAGGTTAGGTGGGAGTGGATGGTTATTGATAAGGTTTTCACCCAGCGACCTGATTATTCTTTCATGCTCAGGGCATCGGCTACCACGTTAGCCTTGCCTGGGTGGTACTTGATCTTGCATTCATAATCATTTAGCAGCTCAGCCCACCTTCGCTGCCTCATGTTCAGCTCTTTTTGGTTTAGAATGTGCTGGAGGCTTTTGTGATCAGTGAAGATGGTGCACCTCGTACCGTAGAGGTAGTGCCTCCAAATATTTAGGGCGAAGACCACAACTCCCAGCTCGAGATCATGGGTGGTGTAATTTACTTCATGTGTGTTCAATTGCCTGGATGCGTAAGCTATCACATTTCCACGATGCATGAGGACACAACCTAATCCTTGGTTCGAAGTATCGCAGTAGACTACGAAGTCTTCGGTTCCCTCTAGTAAGGATAGCACTGGGGCACTACAGAGGGCTCTCTTCAAGGTTTGGAAGGCAGCTTCTTGCGTTTCCTTCCAGTTGAAAGACACACCTTTTTGTGTCAAGGTGGTGAGGGGTTTGGCTATCTTGGAAAAATTCTGGATAAGGTAGTATCCTGCGAGACCTAAGAATTGTCGGATTTCAGTGGGTGTCTTCGGGATCGCCCAGCCTTCAATGGCCTTGATCTTGGAAAGATCTACATGAATCCCTTCCTCGCTGACTAGGTGACCAAAAAGTTTACACTGCGGATCCAGAACTCGCATTTGGAGAGCTTCGCATATAATCTTTCAGCTCTTAGGGTTTCCAAGATTTGACGGAGATGTTGACCATGCTCCTCCTTGCTTCGGGAGTATATGAGAATGTCATCGATGAAGACGATCACAAAATTATCAAGGAATGGACGGTAGACTCGATTCATGAGGTCCATAAATGCTGCGGGGGCATTTGTTAAACCGAAGGGCATCACAACAAATTCGTAATGACCGTATCGAGTTCGAAAGTAAGTTTTTGGAATGTCCTCTTCTCGGACTCGAAGTTGATGATAACCGGATCTTATATCTATTTTAGAGAAGTAACTAGCTCCTTGAAGCTGGTCAAATAGATCGTCAATCTGAGGGAGTGGATATCGGTTTTTGATAGTGAGTTTGTTTAATTCCCTATAATCGATGCACATTCTGAAAGATCCGTCCTTTTTCTTGACAAACAAGACTGGTGCTCCCCAGGGTGAGAAGCTTGGTCTGATGAATCCTTTGCTTAACAACTCGCTTAGTTGGCTGGATAACTCCTATATTTCGGGGGAGCTAGCCGGTAGGGTGATTTGGCAATTGATGTGGCTCCTGGTATTAGGTCGATTCGGAATTCGACCTGCCTTTCTGGGGGTATTCCCGGAAGGTCTTATGGAAATACATCCGCGAAGTTGCATGCCACTGGAATGTCTTTAATGTTCACTTCTTCCTTGGCTTTATCCACAACATGAGCGAGGAATGCGTAGTTTTTCTTGTGCAAAAAGTTTTGCGCTTTGATGCACGAGATGAGATGAAGATTGGTGTCAGGTTTATCACCATAGATTATTAGGGTTTCGTGGTTGGGAAGGTGAAGGCGAACGGCCTTCTCGCGACACATAATATCAGCGTGGTAGGGGCTTAACCAATCCATGTTGATTATCACATCAAAAATCCTAATGTTTACTGACATCAAATCTATTTCAAATGAATGATTGTTTAGTGTTAAGGTGCACCCTACATAAACATCTCTAGTTGTTTCGGTTTTCCCATTAGCCATATTCACCGTGAAGGCTTCGTTGAGCTTCTGGGGTTGTTGATTTAGTAAGTGTTTATATTTGTTACTAATGAAGCTTCGCTCGACTCCGCTATCGAATAAAATGCATGCGTAAGTGTTGTTAAGTGGGAACGTACCAGTCACAACAGTCGGGTCCTGAACTGCTTCACCTTGACCTAATGTCAACACCCTTCCTGACACTCCTGCTCCCTGATTGTTGGCTTTGGGGCAAGCGCGTTTGAAATGACCAGTTTCTCCACACCCGTATCAAGTGTAACTGGCCCAGCATTGTTGTTGTTGTTATTGTTGTTGCGATTGTTGTTGTTATTGGTCCGTTGGCTCTGTTGAGGCTGAGTTCTACAGTATCTTGCGATATTATCCTTTCGATTGCAAATCGTGCAATGCATCTCCCTGCATTCTCCATGGTGGTGAAAACTGCATTTGCTACACTTGGGTAGGGTCCCAGAGTATTGTCTGGGAGTAGTTTGTGTAGATGAGACTGGAGCATGTGGTGTTGAGGTGACCTGAGCAGTAGCAACGTGGACCGCTACTGTTTGTTTCTTCTTTGATGACTCTGGGTTTTTTCTCCCTTTTTGGTTGTTGTTCTTTCCTTTCTTGTTATCACTTTCCTTTCTAACTTCAGCTTCTCCTGCTTTGGCACCCTTCTTGTTTCCATGGTCGTATAACTTCTTGGCTAGCCTTTTAGCACTGTCATACGTTCCAGGGTTTGCTGCGCTTACATTTCCTTGAATTGGGGAGGTCAATCCCCAAATGAATCTTTCAATTTTCTTCCCTTCAGACGTGATCATCCCTGGATACAAGAGTGACAATTCACTGAACCTCGAGATGTATGCATCAATGTCAGAGTTTTGGATTGTGAGATTCCACAGTTCTTGCTGCAACTTCTGGATTTCTCCCATTGGGCAGTACTCGGCCATCAGCATTTCCTTGAGCTCCTCCCATGTCATAGCATTTGCTACAGGGAGTGTCATGACCTCCACGTGACCATTCCACCAAGAGAGAGCTTGATCGACGAATGTGAAAGCCGCAAACTTCACCTTGCACTCCTCGGGACATCCACAGATCTCGAATACCGATTCCACCTTTTCTAACCACATTTTTAGAGTTATCACGCCTCCTGTCCCGTTGAAGGTTCGGGGCTTGGCGTTCGTGAAGTCTTTGTAGGTACAGGTTCTAGTAGGTCATTGGTTCATCCCATGGTTTGAACTTCCGACCCCTTGCCCATTACCTCCACCGTTGTTCCCGTGGTGAATATGAGCTAGTGCTGCTATAACTGCAGCTGACACTGCTGCTTGAAAATGCAGTTGAGCCCATTTCTGGTGGAGGCGGTGGTGGTGGTGTTGTGTTGCGGTTCCCGCGTGTCTGTCTTCGAGGCATCTTTCTGTCATGGAACGGAAAGATGTTGTGTATCCAGTGTATTTTAGTTTCACGATTTCTTGATTATAGAATAGTGTCGGTGGTTCGGTCATGTATAAGCAAGTAGGTACATAAAATCAACATGTAATAATAGTAATAGAACACTTAACAGATAACAACATCATGAGAAAACATATATAGCCGTTTTCATTAATGATAAACTTTTGAGTACATGAAAATTTGCCTACATAAGGCATACAATACATGAAGTGAAATAAAATCCGACAGAGTAACGACTCCATGAGTAGTGTAATCACGTAATCATGTAGTCGCTAGTACATAGAGTAGTACATAAAAGAAAATCATGACGGTAGTAGGTGAACGGGTACTAGCTGTGACGAGAAGGGTCTGGCGGTACTGACAACGAGGTGGATGTACCCTGGAGTCTAGCCAGGTTCTGCTCGGCGACCCGAAGTCGGGCTTCCAATGATGTCTGTCAAGCCTGGTAGTCCCTGACTACCTCATGTTGGATTAGTGTCTAAGTCCATAACTATATTTGGTATGTACTTGACCCGGTTGGCATGGTCCATTTGGGTTTAATGGCATCATGCATTTGGATAGACTAAAATGAGAGAAATAACACTTAAGGTTTGGTAATATATTATAAGTTCTAATATATTAATAAGATTATTTAATTAGTATTCATCAAGAATTAATTTGGAATTAATTAAGTGATCAAAAGAGACTAATTAAATATATGGGTTGATTGTGTAAATCATCCATACTTGTATAGTAGGCTAATGCTCCATGGATTATCAAGTTGGGCTAAAACCCATAAGATGCTCCATGATGTTTTTGTACTCATGGATCATGGAAATGAAAGGCCATGACAATTAGGGTTTACATGGTGTAACCCTAATTGTGACACACTATATAAGCATCTTATTCTTGTCAAAATCGGGACCATGAGAACCATGAGAAGACTATGTGTGTATGGTGAGGGCTAGCCGACTTCATGAAGTATATCATTTCTCTCTAAGTTATTCCAAGTGCATTTGATGTTGTGTGAACCATTTGAGGTGTCACAATTGGGGCACTCGGCTCTTAAGCATCAAGGAATCAAGCTACATAAAAAGGTATGTCTTCTAACCTGTTTGATTACCCAAGTATGAAAGATTGTATGCTAGATAGGGTAATACCTTGGAATATTCATATTTGCATGTATAATAGAGAAAACATAGATCCAAGGTATTTAGGGTTGCATGTACACTTAGGAGTGTTAGAATGCTCAAAACCCAACAGTGGTATCAGAGCCTAGGCTTGTTTTCTTGTTATACTTGCAAAATTGGCTGAAAAAACGAAGCTTGTTGCTGTCTGAACAGCAGACTCGCCGAGTCCATGAAGGGACTTGACGATTCCAAGGCTAAATTCATCCAACTCGCCGAGTTGGTTCATGCACTCGACGAGTTGGACCCGCAGACAGCATATCTTCGACTGTTTTGGCTGGAATTGGACTAGGAACATTACCCTAAGCTGTTTTTCAACTTATAAACCTGTTTTTGATGTGGTAATGTTCATGCTAATCCAATTTCAAAGATAATTGTCAATAGATTCATGTTTTGTATTAGTTTTATGGTTAGGCTAATTACATGAAAAAGTTTGATTAAATTATCTTGTTCTTATGAGTTGCTTAGATTAATAGAAAGGTTATGTGAAATAGTAGTTTTCAATCCAAATTAATCTAAGAGTTGGTTCTAAAATGTGTTTTTTTAACTTGTCCTCAAGTTATATGAAAAGTCACATTTAAGATTCATAAAACTCATAAATATTCCCATAGGTTATGAAGTCACATATTGACAAGCCAGGAGATTTGGGTGTCAAAGTCTTAAGAAAGTTGGATGTTCAATCACTTTCTAAGTCACATAGTGAGTTCCTTTGGGACTACTATGAAAAAGACTATGACATGACCCTTAAATGATATTATCTATTTGCTTGGTGCTGCTGAATCAGCAATGATTTGGAGGACTAGTAAAGCAAGTTTGATTAAGAAGATCAACTTCCCAAACCTTAAATGGACATTGACAATGGTAACATTGGATATCTAGAAAAGGCTTTCTCTTCCCAATGGAAAGGGATCGGCCACAGTCAACTCGGTTGACCAAATGGTAAAGAGAAAAAGCTAAGTATGCGACAGTCTCATGTACCATTCCCAAAGAGTCCATATGTTTCTCTTGCCAAAGGAAGGGGAATTTATTGCGAAGCTGCCTATTAACCTGAAAGATCACAAGGTTGATCAAGTCAAGAAGTTTGACTGGTAAAATTCACTATCTAACTATGTTAAGTTTCTATTTTGAGATTCTTATTACATGATGTGACTGGGTCACATGTTGATGTTTTAAGAATCAAAGAAAAGTGAAGAAACTTAAAGGAAGTATATGCTGATTCTGATCGCGAAGATGGATTTCCTATGGCTAAGAACATGAATCAAGAATTGCTGAATTGGTTAAATCAAGAAGATGAGTCATACTTCGTTCCAAAAACAATTCTTAGAGTCATACTCCAGGATTGTAATTTGAGTGACATTACTAACACTTTTCAAATGTAAGAGTAGAATGTGTCCTACTCTTATACATTTGAAATTGGTAAGTTGTGATGTTTTGGATAAAACAAAGACCAACTAAGGCCAAGTGTTTTTCTTGATAAGAATCCACACTATCTCTTGAATATTTGGCAAGAGAGTCTTATATTTCAAGAGGAAAGTGGGAGTCTAAAAGATATTGAAAGAGTCTAATCAAGAATAAAAAACCTGTGTTTCATCACTTGCGCACGACTAGAGGTTTATAACCTATCATGTTGACATTTATGTGCCCTATTCCAGTTAAAGTAGGCTATACATTTGAGTTCTACATGTTCTCAATTGTTTGCATAACTACTTGGAAGCAATGGCAGACCCTTGTACTGCCCGGTGGAAAGAAGATTGCACAAGTGCAGTCAATATGAGTTTGGATTTGTCACTAACCTAGTCTTGTGATTATGGTTTTGACAAATTCACTTGGATAAGAACACATACACCATAAAATCTAAGGGTCATAAGGTTTCTCTCTGATTCATGAAAATGATGGTGAGGAAACACTTCCACCAAGTAGATTTTAAGTAAGATAGAAATTGTGATATTTGCATTCTCAAAGTCGTTAGTGGAGCATGTGTGGTTAATCGACACACTAACATGGACTTGTGAGAAATGGAAAAAGTTTAAACAATCGAGACTATGATTACGACATCCCTTTTCATAGTTCTAAAATTGTTTAGACACACCTGTGAGCTATCTAAGATAAGGTGTATGATTTTGATAAAGTCTTATCAAAACAATCTCGTATTAGAAATCTGAACTTTGGTAAGAAAGTCAAAAAAAGTATTGACTTCTAGAAGTCCAGCTGTTTTCTGGATACATGTCAAAGATAGTGGGAGCATAAGTGTTATGCTAATAATCATCATGTTAGTGGGAGCATGATAATTATGATAAGTATTGCAAGTTAGCAATGTTAATTATAGAAAACAAAAAGTTTCAATCCGTGAAGTTGCAGGGGTTGAAAAGTTGTTTTGCTATAATTAAGGGAGAGGAAATTATACTTCATTTCAATTCTAAAAGCTTAGATTGAGGCTTTAATCATCTTTAGTCAAGGATATATATGAATTTTGTGTTGGAATGGCTCAACATAATGAAATTCTATATATGGGTCCATTATTTGCGTTCTAAAATTCGATTATGATTACGACATCCCTTTTCATATTCTGAATTATGAGAACTTGGAAAATAGAAATATTGTAGCAAAAGGACTGGTCTAGTATCATGTATTTATGTGAAACATCATGAATCGTGTCCCATATGCTTCGAATATAGGATCGATTGCATGTGCTGTAATATTCATCCTTTCTAAATTTTCCAAATGCTCAGGGCATTAAGAGGGGAAAAGTCTAGAATTGGATATGACTAATTTGATTAAGCAATTGTCGAGGACAATCTAAGGTTTAACAAAGATTGGTTGCTCAGGGACAGTTGGAAGTATAGTGTTAATTTTAGAAGGACCATATTGACATATTCTGAAAAGAGGCAACTCTTGTTCAGAAGTGATGGTTAAAATGGGAATATGGAAATGTTTCCACAGGTGGAAATTATTCAATCTATGTAAGATTAGAAAAACTTAATGCAAGAAGGATATTTCCATGGTGTTGATCTCCATTGGAATACTCTGTAATGTCTGTTGACAAGTCTTTGTGACTTTGTGCATAATCATTACAAGAGGATCAGTGCATATAAGTTTAAAATCTAACAGATTTCGGTAAATGGCAGGAATTTGGAATTCTTGCATTTGCGGTAAGGCTTTGGGATGGTGAAATGAGAATCATTGGAATTATGTTAAATCGATCTATTTCGCAAAGTAAAGATCACAGACAAACATAGTGTGCATACTTGGTGTATGGCATAACTAATGTTTGGACAAACATAATGTGCATACTTGGTGTATGTCATGACTAGTGTTTAGAAAACATAGTGTACATACTTGGAGCATGGGACAACTATTGTTTTAATTCAAGTATAAAGTTGATAGCTGAAACATTATGAAATGAATATTGTGTAATCAATATGGTGATAAATAAAAGGTGTTTTATTTATATTCATAAGTTCTGAGACCATATTGGATTCGATTATTATTGTGTTTCACTTTGCATGTTTTGACTTCCAGAATAACTAGGCCGTTTTTCTCGAATGACTAAGTTATTCAAACTATCCACAGTCGGTCATATGTTGGAAGTAGATATGAATCAAGGCTGTCATGAAGCTGGATAGTAGATGTCCAAGGTATGGGACATAGAAAGTGGTGCTACAACATTCATGAGTACTCATAAGTTCTGAGTATTGGATTCAACCCGCGCTCATTTGAATCACTTCATGGATTTTATCACGAGTGATCATGAGACGATAATATCTTATATTCTTCAAACCTAGACATATGAGTTGTTACTATGAGATGGTTATACATTGATTGTGCGAAAACGCATTGGTAACTCAATGTTATAAAACGTGCCTTTGTGTATGATTCAACAAGTAGTAGAACAAGCCATATGAGTAAAAGTTTATCCATTCCTTTTACCTTCGGGATAAAAGCGATATCTGTGGGCCCCTCGATGATTTAGCGATAAAACATGTGAGTGCTTGGCCAAGCCAAGACTGATTTGATTTGTTTAATCAGTCAATCATTATAAATCGGAAATCGGGAAACAACAAATGGACGGAGAGAATGATTTATAATCCATGTCTCAGTCCATATGATATCTAGAATGGAGGAATATATGATCCCTTATCTAATGGACAAGTCATTGACAAGATCAGAGTTCAGTTACAACGTCAGAGTTCGACAGTGGCTTAAAGAGCTACGATTGCCAGTCGGTTTTTGAAGTCATACTCAATAATAGTTTTAGACTTATCCAAGTGGTAGACTATTGGATTAGTGTCTAAGTTCATAACTATATTTGGTATGTACTTAACCCGGTTGGCATGGTCCATTTAGGTTGTATGGCATCATGCATTTGGATAAACTAAAATGAGAGAAATAACACTTAAGGTTTGGTAATATATTATAAGTTCTAATAGATTAATAAGATTATTTAATTAGTATTGATCAAGAATTAATTTGGAATTAATTAAGTGATCAAAAGGACACTAATTAACTATATGGGTTGATTGTGTAAATCATCCATACTTGTATAGTGGGCTAATGCTCCATGGATTATCAAGTTGGGCTAAAACCCATAGGATGCTCCATGGTGTTTTGTACCCATGGGTCATGGAAATGAAAGGCCATGACAATTAGGGTTTACATGGTGTAACCCTAATTATGACACACTATGTAAGCATCTTATTCTTGTCAAAATCGAGACTATGAGAACCATGAGAAGACTATGTGTGTATGGTGAGGGCTAGCCGAATTCATGAAGTGTATCATTTCTCTCTAAGTTATTCCAAGTGCATTTAATGTTGTGTGAACCATTTGAGGTGTCACACTTGGGGCACTCGGCTCTTAAGCTTCAAGGAATCAAGCTACATAAAAAGGTATGTCTTCTAACCTGTTTTATTACCCAAGTATCAAAGATTGTATGCTAGATAGGGTAATACCTTGGAATATTCATATTTGCATGTATAATAGAGAAAACATAGATCCAAGGTATTTAGGGTTGCATGTACACTTAGGAGTGTTAGAATGCTCAAAACCCAACAGTGGTATCAGAGCCTAGGCTTGTTTTCTTGTTATAGTTGCAAAATTGGCTGAAAAAACGAAGTTTGTTGCTGTCTGAACAGCAGACTCGCCGAGTCCATGAAGGGACTCGACGATTCCAAGGCTAAATTCATCCAACTCGCCGAGTTGGTTCATGCACTCGACGAGTTGGACCCGCAGACAGCATATCTTCGACTGTTTTGGCTGGAATTGGACTAGGAACATTACCCTAAGCTGTTTTTCAACTTATAAACCTGTTTTTGATGTGGTAATGTTCATGCTAATCCAATTTCAAAGATAATTGTCAATAGATTCATGTTTTGTATTAGTTTTATGGTTAGGCAAATTACATGAAAAAGTTTGATTAAATTATCTTGTTCTTATGAGTTGCTTAGATTAATAGAAAGGTTATGTGAAATAGTAGTTTTCAATCCAAATTAATCTAAGAGTTGGTTCTAAAATGTGTTTTTGTAACTTGTCCTCAAGTTATATGAAAATTCACATTTAAGATTCATAAAACTCATAAATATTCCCATAGGTTATGAATAAAGAAATGTCATATTCTTTTAATAGTTTAAAGTCTTCCATAACTTGCCCTCAAGTTATGGAACTTGAAGAGTTTTTTGAATTAAAACTACTTTAAACACATAAGTTATGGAATTGAAAAGTTTTTGAATAGTTCAAAACTTGCCCTCAAGTTTTGGAATTTGAAAAGTTTTCTTTCATGAATACTTTAATTCCAAATTAAGCCCTTAGGATTTTAAAAGTTAAGATTCAACCCATATACTTTATAGTATTATAAGTTAATAATATATATATATATATATATATATATATATATATATATATATATATATATATATATATATATGTATAAGAGCAAGTCGTCTTACCATTAGTAGGCATCGTTCACGAAGCCGGTCTATAAGGTTACCGCCTATAAAATGGCAGTTTAATGGGTGTCCACTCTCACCCATCGCTTCCTTGACTGGTGGAGGGTCATTAGCCGAATGGGTAGGACAAGAACTATAATTCTACCTTCATTATAAGTATAATGATAAATACTTAGTAACTAAACACTTATAAATTCCCAATCTTAGTTACTTAGGAAAAATGAAAATAAGGTGCTAATCCATGAAATTACACTTTGCACTTTTTTTGAGCTGTTAGTGGAGCGTGTGTTGTTAACCGGAACACTAACTGGTTTTTAACAAAGTAGGCAAAGGTTTTCTTAAAGTTTATCATAGGCCGGTGGAGCGTGTGTGTTTAACCGGCACATCGGTTGAGTGATAAACATATAAGAGTACCAAGTAATTTGCATGGTTACTTCACACCTTGTTTTGTGATCCTCGGTATCCCAGTCACAAAACCTGAAACGGCACAATCGAGATTGAAACATGCCATTGAAAAGTTCAATAAATCTCAAAAGATCTAGGAGTTTCAAATCCAAGTAAAACCTAATTAAATTATTTCGTTTTTCATGGTGGAAATTGGTGAATCGTCATTCACCTACCTTCAAATATTTTATAGCCTGGATTACGACATCCCTCTTCCAAGTTATAAAATATTGTGTTGGGTCCTAGCCTTAATATTTCATATTGGGTGTTATATTAAGGACTTTAGATCAACTATCTTGAAGATCTCCCAAAAGATGTCTAGTTCAGACATCTATGATCTTCCCAAATCTCTTGGAACTTCACTTCCTCCACCTCCTCCAATTGTTCTTCCTAACTCACAAGTTCAAGGTCACTCAAGTCCTATTGGCAAGCAAGGTCTATGTGTGCTCGCATCTTGGAGATGAAGTCACATATTGACAAGCCAGGAGATTTGGGTGTCAAAGTCTTAAGAAAGTTGGATGTTCAATCACTTTCTAAGTCACATAGTGAGTTCCTTTGGGACTACTATGAAAAAGACTATGACATGACCCTTAAATGATCTTATCTATTTGCTTGGTGCTGCTGAATCAGCAATGATTTGGAGGACTAGTAAAGCAAGTTTGATTAAGAAGATCAACTTCCCAAACCTTAAATGGACATTGACAATGGTAACATTGGATATCTAGAAAAGGCTTTCTCTTCCCAATGGAAAGGGATCGGCCACAGTCAACTCGGTTGACCAAATGGTAAAGAGAAAAAGCTAAGTATGCGACAGTCTCATGTACCATTCCCAAAGAGTCCATATGTTTCTCTTGCCAAAGGAAGGGGAATTTATTGCGAAGCTGCCTATTAACCTGAAAGATCACAAGGTTGATCAAGTCAAGAAGTTTGACTGGTAAAATTCACTATCTAACTATGTTAAGTTTCTATTTTGAGACTCTTATTACATGATGTGACTGGGTCACATGTTGATGTTTTAAGAATCAAAGAAAAGTGAAGAAACTTAAAGGAAGTATATGCTGATTCTGATCGCGAAGATGGATTTCGTATGGCTAAGAACATGAATCAAGAATTGCTGAATTGGTTAAATCAAGAAGATGAGTCATACTTCGTTCCAAAAACAATTCTTAGAGTCATACTCCAGGATTGTAATTTGAGTGACATTACTAACACTTTTCAAATGTAAGAGTAGAATGTGTCCTACTCTTATACATTTGAAATTGGTAAGTTGTGATGTTTTGGATAAAACAAAGACCAACTAAGGCCAAGTGTTTTTCTTGATAAGAATCCACACTATCTCTTGAATACTTGGCAAGAGAGTCTTATATTTCAAGAGGAAAGTGGGAGTCTAAAAGATATTGAAAGAGTCTAATCAAGAATAAAAAACCTGTGTTTCATCACTTGCGCACGACTAGAGGTTTATAACCTATCATGTTGACATTTATGTGCCCTATTCCAGTTAAAGTAGGCTATACATTTGAGTTCTACATGTTCTCAATTGTTTGCATAACTACTTGGAAGCAATGACAGACCCTTGTACTGCCCGGTGGAAAGAAGATTGCACAAGTGCAGTCAATATGAGTTTGGATTTGTCACTAACCTAGTCTTGTGATTATGGTTTTGACAAATTCACTTGGATAAGAACACATACACCATAAAATCTAAGGGTCATAAGGTTTCTCTCTGATTCATGAAAATGATGGTGAGGAAACACTTCCACCAAGTAGATTTTAAGTAAGATAGAAATTGTGATATTTGCATTCTCAAAGTCGTTAGTGGAGCATGTGTGGTTAACCGACACACTAACATGGACTTGTGAGAAATGGAAAAAGTCTAAACAATCGAGACTATGATTACGACATCCCTTTTCATAGTTCTAAAATTGTTTAGACACACCTGTGAGCTATCTAAGATAAGGTGTATGATTTTGATAAAGTCTTATCAAAACAATCTCGTATTAGAAATCTGAACTTTGGTAAGAAAGTCAAAAAAAGTATTGACTTCTAGAAATCCAGTTGTTTTCTGGATACATGTCAAAGATAGTGGGAGCATAAGTGTTATGCTAATAATCATCATGTTAGTGGGAGCATGATAATTATGATAAGTATTGCAAGTTAGCAATGTTAATTATAGAAAACAAAAAGTTTCAATCCGTGAAGTTGCAGGGGTTGAAAAGTTGTTTTGCTATAATTAAGGGAGAGGAAATTATACTTCATTTCAATTCTAAAAGCTTAGATTGAGGCTTTAATCAATATTTAGTCAAGGATATATATGAATTTTGTGTTGGAATGGCTCAACATAAGGAAATTCTATATATGGGTCCATTATTTGCGTTCTAAAATTCGATTATGATTACGACATCCCTTTTCATATTCTGAATTATGAGAACTTGGAAAATAGAAATATTGTAGCAAAAGGACTGGTCTAGTATCATGTATTTATGTGAGACATCATGAATCGTGTCCCATATGCTTCGGATATAGGATCGATTGCATGTGCTGTAATATTCATCCTTTCTAAATTTTCCAAATGCTCAGGGCATTAAGAGGGGAAAAGTCTAGAATTGGATATGACTAATTTGATTAAGCAATTGTCGAGGACAATCTAAGGTTTAACAAAGATTGGTTGCTCAGGGACAGTTGGAAGTATAGTGTTAATTTTAGAAGGACCATATTGACATATTCTGAAAAGAGGCAACTCTTGTTCAGAAGTGATGGTCAAAATGGGAATATGGAAATGTTTCCACAGGTGGAAATTATTCAATCTATGTAAGATTAGAAAAACTTAATGCAAGAAGGATATTTCCATGGTGTTGATCTCCATTGGAATACTCTGTAATGTCTGTTGACAAGTCTTTGTGACTTTGTGCATAATCATTACAAGAGGATCAGTGCATATAAGTTTAAAATCTAACAGATTTCGGTAAATGGCAGGAATTTGGAATTCTTGCATTTGCGGTAAGGCTTTGGGATGGTGAAATGAGAATCATTGGAATTATGTTAAATCGATCTATTTTGCAAAGTAAAGATCATAGACAAACATAGTGTGCATACTTGGTGTATGGCATAACTAATGTTTGGACAAACATAATGTGCATACTTGGTGTATGTCATGACTAGTGTTTAGAAAACATAGTGTACATACTTGGAGCATGGGACAACTATTGTTTTAATTCAAGTATAAAGTTGATAGCTGAAACATTATGAAATGAATATTGTGTAATCAATATGGTGATAAATAAAAGGTGTTTTATTTATATTCATAAGTTCTGAGACCATATTGGATTCGATTATTATTGTGTTTCACTTTGCATGTTTTGACTTCCAGAATAACTAGGCCATTTTTCTCGAATGACTAAGTTATTCAAACTATCCACATTCGGTCATATGTTGGAAGTAGATATGAATCAAGGCTGTCATGAAGCTGGATTGTAGATGTCCAAGGTATGGGACATAGAAAGTGGTGCTACAACATTCATGAGTACTCATAAGTTCTGAGTATTGGATTCAACCCGCGCTCATTTGAATCACTTCATGGATTTTATCACGAGTGATCATGAGACGATAATATCTTATATTCTTCAAACCTAGACATATGAGTTGTTACTATGAGATGGTTATACATTGATTGTGCGAAAACGCATTGGTAACTCAATGTTATAAAACGTGCCTTTGTGTATGATTCAACAAGTAGTAGAACAAGCCATATGAGTCAAAGTTTATCCATTCCTTTTACCTTCGGGATAAAAGCGATATCTGTGGGCCCCTCGATGATTTAGCGATAAAACATGTGAGTGCTTGGCCAAGCCAAGACTGATTTGATTTGTTCAATCAGTCAATCATTATAAATCGGAAATCGGGAAACAACAAATGGACGGAGAGAATTAATTATAATCCATGTCTCAGTCCATATGATATCTAGAATGGAGGAATATATGATCCCTTATCTAATGGACAAGTCATTGACAAGATCAGAGTTCAGTTACAACGTCAGAGTTCGACAGTGGCTTAAAGAGCTACGATTGCCAGTCGGTTTTTGAAGTCATACTCAATAATAGTTTTAGACTTATCCAAGTGGTAGACTATTGGATTAGTGTCTAAGTCCATAACTATATTTGGTATGTACTTAACCCGGTTGGCATGGTCCATTTGGGTTGTATGGCATCATGCATTTGGATAGACTAAAATGAGAGAAATAACACTTAAGGTTTGGTAATATATTATAAGTTCTAATAGATTAATAAGATTATTTAATTAGTATTGATCAAGAATTAATTTGGAATTAATTAAGTGATCAAAAGGACACTAATTAAATATATGGGTTGATTGTGTAAATCATCCATACTTGTATAGTGGGCTAATGCTCCATGGATTATCAAGTTAGGCTAAAACCCATAGGATGCTCCATGGTGTTTTGTACCCATGGGTCATGGAAATGAAAGGCCATGACAATTAGGGTTTACATGGTGTAACCCTAATTGTGACACACTATGTAAGCATCTTATTCTTGTCAAAATCGAGACCATGAGAACCATGAGAAGACTATGTGTGTATGGTGAGGGCTAGCCAAATTCATGAAGTGTATCATTTCTCTCTAAGTTATTCCAAGTGCATTTAATGTTGTGTGAACCATTTGAGGTGTCACACTTGGGGCACTCGGCTCTTAAGCTTCAAGGAATCAAGCTACATAAAAAGGTATGTCTTCTAACCTGTTTTATTACCCAAGTATCAAAGATTGTATGCTAGATAGGGTAATACCTTGGAATATTCATATTTGCATGTATAATAGAGAAAACATAGATCCAAGGTATTTAGGGTTGCATGTACACTTAGGAGTGTTAGAATGCTCAAAACCCAACAGTGGTATCAGAGCCTAGGCTTGTTTTCTTGTTATAGTTGCAAAATTGGCTGAAAAAACGAAGTTTGTTGCTGTCTGAACAGCAGACTCGCCGAGTCCATGAAGGGACTTGACGATTCCAAGGCTAAATTCATCCAACTCGCCGAGTTGGTTCATGCACTCGACGAGTTGGACCCGCAGACAGCATATCTTCGACTGTTTTGGCTGGAATTGGACTAGGAACATTACCCTAAGCTGTTTTTCAACTTATAAACCTGTTTTTGATGTGGTAATGTTCATGCTAATCCAATTTCAAAGATAATTGTCAATAGATTCATGTTTTGTATTAGTTTTATGGTTAGGCTAATTACATGAAAAAGTTTGATTAAATTATCTTGTTCTTATGAGTTGCTTAGATTAATAGAAATGTTATGTGAAATAGTAGTTTTCAATCCAAATTAATCTAAGAGTTGGTTCTAAAATGTGTTTTTGTAACTTGTCCTCAAGTTATATGAAAAGTCACATTTAAGATTCATAAAACTCATAAATATTCCCATAGGTTATGAATAAAGAAATGTCATATTCTTTTAATAGTTTAAAGTCTTCCATAACTTGCCCTCAAGTTATGGAACTTGAAGAGTTTTTTGAATTCAAAACTACTTTAAACACATAAGTTATGGAATTGAAAAGTTTTTGAATAGTTCAAAACTTGCCCTCAAGTTTTGGAATTTCAAAAGTTTTCTTTCATGAATACTTTAATTCCAAATTAAGCCCTTAGGATTTTAAAAGTTAAGATTCAACCCATATACTTTATAGTATTATAAGTTAATAATATATATATATATATATATATATATATATATATATATATATATATATATATATATATATATATATGTATAAGAGCAAGTCGTCTTACCATTAGTAGGCATCATTCACGAAGCCGGTCTATAAGGTTACCGCCTATAAAATGGCAGTTTAATGGGTGTCCACTCTCACCCATCGCTTCCTTGACTGGTGGAGGGTCATTAGCCGAATGGGTAGGACAAGAACTATAATTCTACCTTCCGTATAAGTATAATGATAAATACTTAGTAACTAAACACTTATAAATTCCCAATCTTAGTTACTTAGGAAAAATGAGAATAAGGTGCTAATCCGTGAAATTACACTTTGCACTTTTTTTGAGCTGTTAGTGGAGCGTGTGTTGTTAACCGGCACACTAACTGGTTTTTAACAAAGTAGGCAAAGGGTTTCTTAAAGTTTATCATAGGTCGGTGGAGCGTGTGTGGTTAACCGGCACATCGGTTGAGTGATAAACATTTAAGAGTACCAAGTAATTTGCATGGTTACTTCACACCTTGTTTTGTGATCCTCGGCATCCCAGTCACAAAACCTGAAGGGCACAATCGAGATTGAAACATGCCATTGAAAAGTTCAATAAATCTCAAAAGATCTAGGAGTTTCAAATCCAAGTAAAACCTAATTAAATTATTTCGTTTTTCATGGTGGAAATTGGTGAATCGTCATTCACCTACCTTCAAATATTGTATAGCCTAGATTACGGCATCCCGTTTCCAATTTATAAAATATTGTGTTGGGTCCTAGCCTTAATATTTCATATTGGGTGTTATATTAAGGACTTTAGATCAACTATCTTGAATATCTCCCAAAAGATGTCTAGTTCAGACATCTATGATCTTCTCAAATCTCTTGGAACTTCACTTCCTCCACCTCCTCCAATTGTTCTTCCTAACTCACAAGTTCAAGGTCACTCAAGTCCTATTGGCAAGCAAGGTCTATGTGTGCTCGCATCTTGGAGATGAAGTCACATATTGACAAGCCAGGAGATTTGGGTGTCAAAGTCTTAAGAAAGTTGGATGTTCAATCACTTTCTAAGTCACATAGTGAGTTCCTTTGGGACTACTATGAAAAAGACTATGACATGACCCTTAAATGATCTTATCTATTTGCTTGGTGCTGCTGAATCAGCAATGATTTGGAGGACTAGTAAAGCAAGTTTGATTAAGAAGATCAACTTCCCAAACCTTAAATGGACATTGACAATGGTAACATTGGATATCTAGAAAAGGCTTTCTCTTCCCAATGGAAAGGGATCGGCCACAGTCAACTCGGTTGACCAAATGGTAAAGAGAAAAAGCTAAGTCTGCGACAGTCTCATGTACCATTCCGAAAGAGTCCATATGTTTCTCTTGCCAAAGGAAGGGGAATTTATTGCGAAGCTGCCTATTAACCTGAAAGATCACAAGGTTGATCAAGTCAAGAAGTTTGACTGGTAAAATTCACTATCTAACTATGTTAAGTTTCTATTTTGAGATTCTTATTACATGATGTGACTGGGTCACATATTGATGTTTTAAGAATCAAAGAAAAGTGAAGAAACTTAAAGGAAGTATATGCTGATTCTGATCGCGAAGATGGATTTCGATCGCATGGTTCGGTGATCAGAATTTTTGAACTGTGTCTTAAGAGTTATGATATATTTCTTAGGAATAGATAACAACAAGTTTTTTCATATACTTTTGCACTGCAAGGATAAGTTTTTCCGCAAAGTTTTAAAATTAAAGGAAATTTTTTATTTTATTTATTCTAAGTATCCTTACAATGGCATTTGTGAAAAAAAAATTGTTGCTTATATTATTCCATTGATAGCAATAATGGAAAAATGGATTTGTTTCTTTCATTTGTGGTATTGTCTAATTTACCAAGTAAGGAAAGATTCTCATCACCCAAGGTTTCAGTTGGATAGAAACTTGGAAATCATGCAAGTTGTATAGTATGATGAATGAGAATTTTCATCTTTGGAAAATTAAGATTAATTCCTTGTTCACATGTATATGCGAGTCAAGTGAAGGACTAAGGGATCGAGTACACATTCAGGTACACTGATCAAGTCCACCACAAAAGATCGATGAGACTATTCGTCATGAATTAGTAGAGTTTAGTAAATATGGTTATACTTACAAGTTTAAGTAAAATTCTGAAACACTGGAAAAGTTTCAATGTATGGCAGAACGAATGAGAAGAATCAAATTAGGCAGAAAGATAAAAGTTTCTCAAATCTAAAGAGATGGGAGAGTACTTTAGTATCATGTTTTGTGATCATCTTAATGATTAAGAAACCATATCACAATTGGTCTTCTAAGGACATCTTAGTGCATTCCTATGGCTAAGAACATGAATCAAGAATTGCTGAAATGGTTAAATCAAGAAGATGAGTCATACTTCGTTCCAAAAACAAGTCTTAGAGTCATACTCCAAGATTGTAATTTGAGTGACATTACTAACACTTTTCAAATGTAAGAGTAGAATGTGTCCTACTCTTGTACATTTGAAATTGGTAAGTTGTGATGTTTTGGATAAAACAAAGACCAACTAAGGCCAAGTGTTTTTCTTGATAAGAATCCACACTATCTATTGAATATTTGGTAAGGGAGTCTTATATGTCAAGAGGACCGTGGGAGTCTAAAAGATCTTGAAAGAGTCTAATCAAGAATAAAAAAACTTCTGTTTCATCACTAGCACACGACTAGTGGTTTATAACCTATCATGTTGATATTTTTGTGCCCCATTCCAGTTAAAGTTGGCTATACATTTGAGTTCTACATTTTCTCAATTGTTTGCATAACTACTTGGAAGCAATGGCAGGCCCTTGTACTGCCCGATGGCAAGAAGATTGCACAAGTGCAGTCCATATCAGTTTGGATTTGTCACTAACCTAGTCTTGTCATTATGGTTTTGACAAATTCACTTGGATAAGAACACATACACAATAAAATCTAAGGGTCATAAGGTTTCTCTCCGATTCATGAAAATCATGGTGAGGAAACACTTTCACCAAGTAGATTTTAAGTAAGATAGCAATTGTGATATTTTCATTCTCAAAGTCGTTAGTGGAACGTGTTGTTGGATATAGTGTCTAAGTCCATAACTATATTTGGTATGTACTTGACCCGACCCGGCATGGTCCATTTGGGTTGCACTTCACCCGAACAATTTATGGATAATCGTTTGAGAATAGTATAAGTTATGATTTATTAATATATTATAAGTCCTAATATATTAATATAAAATCATATTATTTAATTAGTATTGATCTATAATTAATTTAGAATTAATTTAGAGATCAAAAGTATGACTAATTAAATATGGGCTCTTGTATTTATATAGTGTGGGCTAATGCTTATTTGGAATGGGCTAGGCTTGCATGGAAACTCCATGGAGCTTTAACCCATGGATCTCATGGAAATGAAAAGACATGGGTATTAGGGTTTACATGGATGTAACCCTAATCCACCACACTATATAAAGGAGGCTTTGGTTCTTGAAATTGCACTAGTTGATGTGTGTAAACTAAGAGGGCCGATTTCAAGAAGTTTGTGACTATTATCTCAAGTTTCCAAGTTTGTGGTGATTTGTGACTTCCATTTGAGGCATCCACATTATTGGTACTAGGCTCTCAAACTCCAAGAAATCAACTTCTACTACAAGGTAAGTAATTCTACTAGTTTTATTTGATTCAAGTACCCCATGCCATGCTAGTTAGGATAAGAACCTTGGAAAAATAATTATTTGCATGTATCTTAGTCAAACATAGATCCAAGGTTTCTAGGGTTGCATGTACACCATAGGAGTGTTAGAATGCTCTGAAAACCCATCAGTGGTATCAGAGCCTGGTTTGTTTATTTGATACTTGATGCAAAAGAAAAAAAAAACTTGAAAATCGAAGTTTTGTTCAAAAGCTCGTATCAAAATTTCAAGTTTTGTATATGTACTTACGATTCTTGAAATTTTTGATATGAACATTCATAAATATATGAGTTTAGAAGATCATAGAAATTATGTGCTAATAACTGATTAGATTAATTCTTGATCTTTATGTGTTTTAATGGAGTCCATAACTAGTTCTTAAGTTATGGATAACCAAAAGTCACATTTATAAATAACCATTAAAAGAACACATAGGTTACAAAAAAATGAAGAGTCTTCATTTTTAATAACCATTAACTCATAAGTTATGAGAAATGAAAAGTTTTGAAAGTTTACAAAACTTGCCCTCAAGTTTTGGAACATGTAAAGTCATATTAAAAACTTTAGTTCCAACCCCTAGAATTTTAAAAGTTAAAATTCAACCCTTATACTTTATAATATTATAAGTTTAATAATATTTATATATGTATAAGATCAAGTCGTCTTACCGCTAGTACGCCTCATTCATGAAGCCGGTCTATAAGGGGGGTATAAGGTTGTTGCCTATAAAATGGCAACTTAATGGGTGTCCACTCTCACCCACCGCTTCCTTGATCGGTGGAGGGTCGTTAGCCGAACGGGTAGGACAAGGAGTTATAAATTCTCATTAAAAGTATAATGATAATACTAAAGTAACTAAACTTTATTGAATTCCCAATCATAGTTATTTTAGGAAAATGTGAATAAGGTGCTAATCCATGAAATTACACTTTACACTTTGTTTAAGTCGTTAGTGGAGCGTGTGTGGTTAACCGGCACACTAACTTGAACTTAACAAGGTAGGTAAAGGGTGACTTAATGTTTATCATAGTATCGATGGAGCGTGTGTGGTTAACCGGCACATCGATTGAGGGGTAATACATTAAGGGTACCAAGTAATTTGCATGGTTACTTCACACCTTGTTTTGTGATCCTCGGCATCCCAGTCACAAAACTTGAAGGGCACATTCGAGATTGAAACATGCCATTGAAGAAAGTTCAATGAATCTCAAAGAATCTAGGAGTTTCTAAACCAATTAAAACCTAATTAAATATTTCGTTTTTCATGGTGGAAATTGGTGAATCGTCATTCACCTACCTTCAAATATCTTATAGCTTAGATTACGGCATCCCTCTTCTAAGTTATAAAATATTGTGTTGGGTCCTAGCCTTAATATTACATTTGGGTGTTTTGTTAAGGACTATCTCTATATCTAATCTAATCTATTCCCTCTTCTTTTCAGATGTCTTCCAATAACAATGCTTCTGGCTCAAACCCTACTAGCTCCTTCTCTCTCATGAATCTTTGTGGGAGAGTCATCTTTGATGGGTCCAACTTTACAGATTGGATCAGAAACATCAGGATGGTCACTCGGTATGAGAACAAAGAATATGTTCTCGACAAGGAGCTGAAGGTACCCGAGCCAACTGCTACTCCTGAAGAGCTTGCTGAATATGAGGTACATGAAAGAGATACTACAAAAGTGGCATGCATCATGATGGCCACCATGACAGCCGAGCTCCAAAAGTCTTATGAGGACTATTATCCTTTTGAGATGCACCAGGACTTGATGGACCGCTACCATCAAAGTGTTCGTCAAGAGCGATATGAAATAATCTCCTCCATGATAACAACCCGAATGAAGGATGGTGAACCCATCACGGGCCACATGCAGAAAATGCAAAGGTATGTGGACAGTTTACTGAAGCTGAATGTGAACTTCCCTGAGGAGTTACCAATAGACATCATTTTGCACTCCTTGCCATCGTGTTATGATCAATTCCGCATGACATATCACATGAACAAGGAAGAATTCACCCTCAGCAAACTTCAAGGACTCTTGAAGACCGCCGAAAGTGGTCTAAAGGGTAAGTCGGTTGTTACTACTCCTACTCCTACTCCAACTGCGGCCAATGTCTTGGCAATCGGGCATGGCAAGGGGAAGAAGAGAAAGAACCCTTCTAAGGGTACCAAGGGTAAGACCCTTGAAGGCTCCTCTTCAAGCAAAACCAAGAAAGGTCTTGTCACTCCTTCTGCTAACCCTAATGAGGCTGAATGCTTCTATTGCCATGAAAAGTCGCACTGGAAGCGAAACTGCCCAAAGTACCAGCAAGATTTGAAGGATGGGAAAGTAAAACCCAACCATGCAGGTATATACACTATATTGTCTAATAACTCAACTCATTCTAAGTCTTGGGTCCTTGATACAAGTTGTGGTATTCACATATGTTGTGATTTGCAGGCACTAAAAAGAAGTGAGAATGTGGAGCAGGGAAAGATGAACTTGATCATGGGAAACAGGAAAGCTTCACCTGTCACCAAGATAGGAGTTTATTCCTTAGTGCTAAATAGTGGGTTTACATTAGATTTGAATAAATGTTATTATTCGCCAGAAATGGCAAGAAATGTTATTTCCTTTCATGCACTGTATAAACAAGGTTGTACCTTTTATTTTGATAATAATAATGGTAGTATTGATGCTTTCTTTAATAATGTTCTTTATTTTAAAGCATTACCTTGTGATGGCGTGTATGAAACTGTATCTGTTGTAGATAATCTAGGAAATAATGTATTGTGTATTAACTCTTCCACTAGCTTAGATAAAACATCCTTATGGCATTGTCGTCTTGGACATGTAAGCAAGAAACGCATAGGCCAACTCCAAAAGGATGGAGTCTTGGAGTCATTTGACCTAAAGTCAGATGATAGTTGTGAATCTTGTTTGCTTGGTAAAATGACAAAGTCACCTTTTACTGGCACTTGTGCTAGGGGTGAAGGTTTGTTGGACCTCATACACACGGATGTGTGTGGACCCTTCAGAACCGTCACAAGAGATGCTAATCGGTTCTATGTGACTTTTACTGATGATTTTAGTAGATATGAATATGTCTACCTAATCAAGCATAAGTCAGAAACCTTTGAGAAATTCAAAGAGTTTAAGCAAGAAGTGGAGAATCAGTTGGGCAGGAACATTAAGATGCTTCGATCCGATCGTGGTGGTGAGTATCTTAGTACTGAGTTCCTTGACTATCTTAAGGAATGTGGGATTGTCTCACAATTGACACCTCCTAGGACACCACAGTTGAATGGTTTAGCTTAGAGGCGCCATCGGACCTTGTTGGACATGGTTCGTTCCATGATGAGTCGAGCTTCGCTTCCAATCTCATTTTGGGGGTATGCCTTAGAGACTGCTGCCCATATCCTTAATCTAGTCCCTACAAAGAAGGTTGCCAAAACACCTCACGAGGTGTGGACTGGAAAAGTTCCCAATCTAGACCACATCAAGATTTGGGGTTGCAAGGCTTTCGTGAGACGCGAGACTCACGATAAGCTCGAACCCCGAAGCGAAAGGTGTATTTTCATCGGCTACCCACATAAATCCTTTGGTTACATCTTCTACAGAACCAGTGATAATGTGGTCTTTGTAGCAAGAAGAGGATTCTTTCGAGAGAGAGAATTCATGAGCCAAGGAGACAGTGGGAGGCAAATTGACCTTGAGGAAATTCAAGAGTCAAGTGGTGAAGGAACCTCAAACCCTATCCCTCAACCTGAGGAGGAAACTCCTGTTCAGCCGACTGAAGAATCTATACCTCTGAGGCGTTCCACCAGAGTTAGGAATGCACCTGAGCATTATTATGGTTTTCATATTACTGCAGAAGGTGAGACACTTATCAGTGATAACACACTGGTAAATCTGGATGAGCCTAACAGCTACACGGAAGCCATGGCAGGCCCTGAGGCTGCTAAATGGAAAGAGGTTATGGATAGCGAGATACAGTCCATGTATGACAATCAAGTTTGGAACTTGGTTGACAATGTACCTGATCGTAAGATAGTTGGGTGCAAATGGATCTTCAAGAAGAAGACCGACATGGATGGTTATGTACACACTTATAAGGCACGACTGGTTGCAAAGGGTTATTCTCAAACTTCGGGAGTTGATTATGATGAGACCTTTTCACCAGTGGCCAAGATTAAGTCTATTAGGGTTCTGTTAGCCATTGCTGCATTTCATGATTATGAAATATGGCAAATGGATGTCAAACCCGCTTTCCTTAATGGAAAGTTGGCTGAAGATGCTTTCATGGTTCAGCCAGAGGGTTTTGTCAGTACAGAGTACCCCAGTAGAGTGTGTAAGCTCGAGAAATCCATTTATGGATTAAAACAGGCACCTCACAGATGGAATCTTTGCTTTGATGAGAAAGTCAAAGAATTTGGCTTTTCAAGGAGTGAAGATGAATCTTGTGTCTATATCAAGGCTAGTGGGAGTATAGTCAGCTTTTTGGTACTATATGTGGATGACATACTACTCATAGGAAATGACATCCCAACCCTGCACGAAGTAAAGTCCTGGCTTGGGAAGTGTTTCGCTATGAAGGACCTTGGAGAAGCTGCCTATATCCTAGGGATAAGGATTTTGAGAAACAGGAGTAAAAGACTAATTGGACTTAGTCAAAGCACCTATGTGGACAAAGTGTTGAAAAGGTTCAACATGCATAACTCCAAGAAAGGAGAGTTACCCATCCAGAGTAATGCCAGATTGAGTAAGACACAAAGCCCTAGTACTGAGGCTGAGATAGCAGAAATGAGTCGAATACCTTATGCTTCAGCTGTAGGATCGATCATGTATGCTATGACGTGTACTCGACCTGATGTAACCTTTGCTTTGAGCATGGTTAGTAGGTATCAGGGGAACCCTGGCAAGGCACACTTGACTGCGGTAAAGAATATCCTCAAGTACCTACGGAGGACTGAGGACTAGGTCCTTACCCTCGGTGGCAGTGAGGACTTGAGAGTTGTAGGGTACAGTGATGCTAGCTTTCAGACTGACAGGGATAATTTCCGCTCTCAGTCGGGCTGGGTCTTTACTCTAAACGGAGGGGCAATTACTTGGAAAAGTTCCAAGCAGGAGACAGTGGCTGATTCCACTTGTGAATCAGAGTATATAGCAGCAAGCGAGGCAGCAAAGGAGGCTATATGGCTAAAGAACTTCATCGGAGACCTTGGAGTTGTACCAGCTATAAAGGAGCCAATGGAGATTTTCTGTGACAGCAATAGTGCGGTTGCCTTAGCCAAGGAACCAAGAGATCATGGGAGATCCAGACACATTGACAGAAAATATCACTTCATCAGACATCGAATAGAAGAAGGAATCCTTGTGGCAAAGAGGCTATCATCGGATGAGAACCCAGCAGATCCCCTCACGAAGGGACTGACTCGGGCTAAGCATCTCCATCATGCTCGGAGCATAGAGCTGAAGGATGATATTAGTTTTAGTAGTTAGATAATCTTGAAATTTGTAAAATGTAATTGACATTTGATGATAAATAAAAGCTGTTATTTATGAGTAAAGTGTTGCTATCTATTGTCAATCTTTTACTATTATTTCTTTTTGCATGTTTTGACTTCCAGAATTAATTATGTTATGGTTTATATCATATTATTCAAACTCTCCACAGTTGGTCATATGTTGGAAGTAGATATGAATCAAGACTGTCATGGGTTGGCTTGTAGAGGTCTAAGATGTTAGACAAAGCGGGGCTACAACACTCATGAGTGCTCATAAGTTCTGAGTATTGGATTTAACCCACGCTCACTTGTATCACTTCATGGAATTTATCTCGAGTGATCGTAAGACGGTAATATCATATAAGTCTTCAAACCTAGAGATATGATTTGTTGCCTATGAGTTGGTCATGCATTGATTGCACGAAAACGCATTGGTAACTCGATGTTATAAACCGTGCTTTTGTGTGTAATTCAACAAGTAGTAGAGCAAACATATGAGTCGAAGTTTATCTGTTCCTTCTAGGATTAGAAGCGATATCTGGGCCCCTCGATGATTTTGTTTTGACCTATGTACCGGGCTCGGTCAGAACTAAATTGATGTGTTCAGTTAAGTTCTATGTCAAACAAATCGGAAATCGGGAAACAAATGCTAGACAATAAGCAAGACCATGTTCCATGTATTTGTCCGGCTGATATCTAGAACATAGGATTATATGATCACTTATCTAAAATGGCGCTTCATAGTTCAACAGAGTTTAAAGAGCTACGATTGCTGATCGGTTCCTGAAGTCATACTTGCAACTATAGTTATTAGACTTATCCAAGTGGGAGACTGTTGGATATAGTGTCTAAGTCCATAACTATATTTGGTATGTACTTGACCTGACCCGACATGGTCCATTTGGGTTGCACTTCACCCGAACAATTTATGGATAATCGTTTGAGAATAGTATAAGTTATGATTTATTAATATATTATAAGTCCTAATATATTAATATAAAATCATATTATTTAATTAGTATTGATCTATATTTAATTTAGAATTAATTTAGAGATCAAAAGTATGACTAATTAAATATGGGCTCTTGTATTTATATAGTGTGGGCTAATGCTTATTTGGAATGGGCTAGGCTTGCATGGAAACTCCATGGATACTCCATGGAGCTTTAACCCATGGATCTCATGGAAATGAAAAGACATGGGTATTAGGGTTTACATGGATGTAACCCTAATCCACCACACTATATAAAGGAGGCTTTGGTTCTTGAAATTGCACTAGTTGATGTGTGTAAACTAAGAGGGCCGATTTCAAGGAGTTTGTGACTATTCTCTCAAGTTTCCAAGTTTGTGGTGATTTGTGACTTCCATTTGAGGCATCCACATTATTGGTGCTAGGCTCTTAAACTCCAAGCAATCAACTTCTACTACAAGGTAAGTAATTCTACTAGTTTTATTTGATTTAAGTACCCCATGCCATGCTAGTTAGGATAAGAACCTTGGAAAAATGATTATTTGCATGTATCTTAGTCAAACATAGATCCAAGGTTTCTAGGGTTGCATGTACACCATAGGAGTGTTAGAATGCTGAAAACCCATCACGTGTGTGGTTAACCGGCACACTAACATGGACTTGTGAGAAATGGCAAAAGTCTAAACAATCGAGACTATGATTACGGCATCCCTTTTCATAGTTCTAAAATTGTCAAGACACACCTGTGAGCTATCTAAGATAAGGTGTATGATTTTGATAAAGTCTTATCACAGCAAGCTCGTATCAGAAATCTGAACTTTGGTAAGAAAGTCAATAAAGTATTGACTTCTAGAAGTCCAACTGTTTTCTGGATACATGTCAAAGCTAGTCGGAGCATAAGTGTTATGCTAATAATCATCATTTTAGTGGGAGAATGATAATTATGATAAGTATTGCAAGTTAGCAATGTTAATTATAGAAAACAAAAAGTTTCAATCCGTGAAGTTGCAGGGGTTGAAAAGTTGTTTTGCTATAATTAAGGGAGAGGAAATTATACTTCATTTCAATTCTAAAAGCTTAGATTGAGGCTTTAATCATCTTTAGTCAAGGATATATATGAATTTTGTGTTGGAATGGCTCAACATAAGGAAATTCTATATATGGGTCCATTATTTGCGTTCTAAAATTCGATTATGATTACGGCATCCCTTTTCATATTCTAAATTATGAGAACTTGGCAAATAGAAATATTGTAGCAAAAGGACTGGTCTAGTATCATGTCTTTATGTGAGACATCATGAATCGTGTCCCATATGCTTCGGATATAGGAGCGATTGCATGTGTTATAATATTCATCCTTTCTAAATTTTCCAAATGCTCAGGGCATTAAGAGGGGAAAATCTAGAATTTAATATGACTAATTTGATTAAGCAATTGTCGAGGACAATCTAAGGTTTACCAAAGATTGGTAGCTCAGGGACAGTTGGAAGTATAGTGTTAATTTTAGAAGGACCATATTGACATATTCTGAAAAGAGGCAACTCTTGTTCAGAAGTGATGGTCAAAATGGGAATATGGAAATGTTTCCACAGGTAGAAATTATTCAATCTGTGTAAGATTAGAAAAACTTAATGCAAGAAGGATATTTCCATGGAGTTGATCTCCATTGGAATACTCTGTAATGTCTGTTGACAAGTCTTTGTGATTTTGTGCATAATCATTACAAGAGGATCAGTGCATATAAGTTTAAAATCTAACAGATTTCGGTAAATGGCAGGAATTTGGAATTCTTGCATTTGCGGTAAGGCTTTGGGATTGTGAAATAAGAATCATTGGAATTATGTTAAATCGATCTATTTCGCTAAGCAAAGATCATAGACAAACTTAGTGTGCATACTTGGCGTATGGAATAACTAATGTTTGGACAAACATAGTGTGCATACTTAGTGTATGGCATGACTAGTGTTTAGAAAACATAGTGTACATACTTGGAGCATGGGACAACTATTGTTTTAATTCAAGTATAAAGTTGATAGCTGAAACAGTATGCAATGAATAATGTGAAATCAATATGGTGATAAATAAAAGGTGTTTTATTTATATTCATAAGTTCTGAGACCATATTTGATTCGATTATTATTGTGTCTCACTTTGCATGTTTTGACTTCCAGAATAACTAGGTCGTTCTTCTCGAATGACTAAGTTATTCAAACTATCCACAGTCGGTCATATGTTGGAAGTAGATATGAATCAAGACTGTCATGAAGCTGGATTGTAGATGTCCAAGGTATGGGACATAGCAAGTGGTGCTACAACATTCATGAGTACTCATAAGTTCTGAGTATTGGATTCAACCCGCAATCATTTGAATCACTTCATGGATTTTATCACGAGTGATCATGAGACGATAATATCTTATATTCTTCAAACCTAGAGATATGAGTTGTTACTATGAGTTGGTTATACATTGATTGCGCGAAAACGCATTGGTAACTCGATGCTATAAAATGTGCCTTTGTGTATGATTCAACAAGTAGTAGAACAAGCCATATGAGTCGAAGTTTATCCATTCCTTTTACCTTCGGGATAAAAGCGATATCTGTAGGCCCCTCGATGATTTAGCGATGACACATGTGAGTGCTTGGCCAAGCCAGGACTGATTTGATTTGTTCAATCAGTCGGTCATCATAAATCGGAAATCGGGAAACAACAAATGGACAGAGAGAATTAATTACAATCCATGTCTCAGTCCATATGATATCTAGAATGGAGGAATATATGATCCCTTATCTAATGGACAAGTCATTGACGAGATCAGAGTTCAGTTACAACGTCAGAGTTCGACAGTGGCTTAAAGAGCTACGATTGCCAGTCGGTTTTTGAAGTCATACTCAATAATAGTTTTAGACTTATCCAAGTGGGAGACTGTTGGATTAGTGTCTAAGTCCATAACTATATTTGGTATGTACTTGACCCGGTTGGCATGGTCCATTTGGGTTGCATGGCATCATGCATTTGGATAGACTAAAATGAGAGAAATAACACTTAAGGTTTGGTAATATATTATAAGTTCTAATATATTAATAAGATTATTTAATTAGTATTGATCAAGAATTAATTTGGAATTAATTAAGTGATCAAAAGAAGACTAATTAAATATATGGGTTGATTGTGTAAATCATCCATACTTGTATAGTGGGCTAATGATCCATGGATTATCAAGTTGGGCTAAAACCCATAGGATGCTCCATGGTGTTTTTGTACCCATGGATCATGGAAATGAAAGGCCATGACAATTAGGGTTTACATGGTGTAACCCTAATTGTGACACACCATATAAGCATCTTATTCTTGTCAAAATCGGGACCATGAGAACCATGAGAAGACTATGTGTGTATGGTGAGGGCTATCCGACTTCATGAAGTGTATCATTTCTCTTTAAGTTATTCCAAGTGCATTTGATGTTGTGTGAACCATTTGAGGTGTCACACTTGGGGCACTCGGCTCTTAAGCATCAAGGAATCAAGCTACATAAAAAGGTATGTCTTATAACCTGTTTTATTACCCAAGTATCAAATATTGTATGCTAGAGAGGGTAATACCGTGGAATATTCATATTTGAATGTATAATGGAGAAAACATAGATCCAAGGTATTTAGGGTTGCATGTACACTTAGGAGTGTTAGAATGCTCAAAACCCAACAGTGGTATCAGAGCCTACGCTTGTTTTCTTGTTATACTTGCAAAATTTGCTGAAAAAACGAAGTTTGTTGCTGTCTGAACAGCAGACTCGCCGAGTCCATGGAGGGACTCGACGAGTCCAAGGCTAAATTCATCCAACTCGCCGAGTTGGACCCCCAGACAACATATCTTCGACTGTTTTGGCTGGAATTGGACTAGGAACATTACCCTAAGCTATTTTTCAACTTATAAACCTGTTTTTGATGTGGTAATGTTCATGCTAATCCGATTTCAAAGATAATTGTCAATAGATTCATGTTTTGTATTAGTTTTATGGTTAGGCTAATTACATGAAAAAGTTTGATTAAATTATCTCGTTCTTATGAGTTGCTTAGATTAATAGAAAAGTTATGTGAAATAGTAGTTTTCAATCCAAATTAATCTAAGATTTGGTTTTAAAATGTGTTTTTGTAACTTGTCCTCAAGTTATATGAAAAGTCACATTTAAGATTCATAAAACTCATAAATATTCCCATAGGTTATGAATAAAGAAATGTCATATTCTTTTAATAGTTTAAAGTCTTCCATAACGTGCCCTCAAGTTATGGAACTTGAAGAGTTTTTTGAATGAAAACTACTTTAAACACATAAGTTATGGAATTGAAAAGTTTTTGAATAGTTCAAAACTTGCCCTCAAGTTTTGGAATTTGAAAAGTTTTCTTTCATGAATACTTTAATTCCAAATTAAGCCCTTAGGATTTTAAAAGTTAAAATTCAACCCATATACTTTATAGTATTATAAGTTAATATATATATATATATATATATATATATATATATATATATATATATATATATATATATATGTATGTATAAGAGCAAGTCGTCTTACCATTAGTAGGCCTCATTCACGAAGCCGGTCTATAAGGGGGTATAAGGTTACTGCCTATAAAATGGCAGTTTAATGAGTGTCCACTCTCACCCACCGCTTCCTTGACTGGTGGAGGGTCGTTAGCCGAACGGGTAGGACAATGACTATAATTATCCCTTCATTATAAGTATAATGATAAATACTAAGTAACTAAACACTTATAAATTCCCAATCTTAGTTACTTAGGAAAAATGTGAATAAGGTGCTAACCCATGAAATTACACTTTGCACTTTGTTTGAGCTGTTAGTGGAGCGTGTGTGGTTAACCGGCACACTAACTGGTTTTAACAAAGTAGGCAAAGGGTTTCTTAAAGTTTATCATAGGCCGGTGGAGCGTGTGTGGTTAACCGGCACATCGGTTGAGTGATAAACATTTAAGAGTACCAAGTAATTTGCATGGTTACTTCACACCTTGTTTTGTGATCCTCGGCATCCCAGTCACAAAACCTGAAGGGCACAATCGAGATTGAAACATGCCATTGAAAAGTTCAATAAATCTCAAAAGATCTAGGAGTTTCAAATCCAAGTAAAACCTAATTAAATTATTTCGTTTTTCATGGTGGAAATTGGTGAATCGTCATTCACCTACCTTCAAATATTGTATAGCCTAGATTACGGCATCCCGTTTCCAATTTATAAAATATTGTGTTGGGTCCTAGCCTTAATATTTCATATTGGGTGTTATATTAAGGACTTTAGATCAACTATCTTGAATATCTCCCAAAAGATGTCTAGTTCAGACATCTATGATCTTCTCAAATCTCTTGGAACTTCACTTCCTCCACCTCCTCCAATTGTTCTCCCTAACTCACAAGTTCAAGGTCACTCAAGCCCTATTGGCAAGCAAGGTCTATGTGTGCTCGCATCTTGGAGATGAAGTCACATATTGACAAGCCGAGAGAGTTGGGTGTCAAAGTCTTAAGAAAGTTGGATGTTCAATCACTTTCTAAGTCACATAGTGAGTTCCTTTGGGACTACTATGAAAAAGACTATGACATGACCCTTAAATGATCTTATCTATTTGCTTGGTGCTGCTGAATCAGCAATGATTTGGAGGACTAGTAAAGCAAGTTTGATTAAGAAGATCAACTTCCCAAACCTTAAATGGACATTGACAATGATAACATTGGATATCCAGAAAATGCTTTCTCTTCCCAATGGAAAGGGATCGGCCACAGTCAACTCGGTTGACCAAATGGTAAAGAGAAAAAGCTAAGTCTACGACAGTCTCATGTACCATTCCCAAAGAGTCCATATGTTTCTCTTGCCAAAGGAAGGGGCATTTATTGCGAAGCTGCCTATTAACCTGAAAGATCATAAGGTTGATCAAGTCAAGAAGTTTGACTCTACTTCAGGTAAAATTCACTATCTAACTCTGTTAAGTTTCTATTCTGAGATTCTTATTACATGATGTGACTGTGTCACATGTTGATGTTTTAAGAATCAAAGAAAAGTGAAGAAACTTAAAGGAAGTATATGCTGATTCTGATCGCGAAGATGGATTTCGATCGCATGGTTCGGTGATCAGAATTTTTGAGCTGTTGCTTAGGAGTTATGATATATTGCTTAGGAATAGATAACAACAAGTTTTTCATATACTTTTGCACTGTAAGGATAAGTTTTTCCGCAAAGTTTTAAAATTAAAGGAAATTTTTTATTTTATTTATTCTAAGTATCCTTACAATGGCATTTGTGAAAAAAAAATTGTTGCTTATATGATTCCATTGATAGCAATAATGGAAAAATGGATTTGTTTCTTTCATTTGTGGTATTGTCTAATTTACCAAATAAGGAAAGATTCTCATCACCCAAGGTTTCAGTTGGATAGAAACTTGGAAATCATGCAAGTTACTAGAATGCCAAAGAGAATGAAGAGAATGTATAGAGCATGTAAAGAGAATGCCCCCAGACAACCCGATGTTGTCTTGTAAAAGAGAATGCTGGTAAAACAACCCCCGTGGTTGCGTACCGGAGCGAGTAAGTTACCGAGTAATCCAAAGAGAAATAAGAATGGTTTTCCCGTCAATTTATAATGTTAATTCCTCTAAGTGAGTCGTTATAACCATACTAGATAATGACAATTTCGTCAGTCTTGGCATTTATGGACGCCGACCGAAATAGAATAAGGTTTTCGTTAGCCTAGACTGATTTAGTCTAACTGTAGCAAACAACTCAGGTGTGGGGTGTCATCCCCGTATAGATCTATACAAAAATCCTCGCTCCTCCTCCAAGAGACTTTGGTTATAACTAGAGGCTACGATCGTACACTCAATAGGTGTCAACCGACACGTCTCACTAGATCCTTAATCGAAATTTACGCGAAGAGAAACATATAAATCACACTCCAGGCCCAATGAATCATGTAAGTGAACAACTAAGGCTCACTAAACATGTAAGTCATTTCAAGGCTCGGAAGGAATGAGATTATATAACATGGGCCCAAAATATATGTAAAAGGACAACTAAGGCCCATTTCACATGTTTGTTATTTACAAGCCCAAATAGCACGCAAGGAGTATCCAAGGTCCGTCGAGCATGTTAGTGGGTCAATAAGGCCCAATAAACATATAAAGAGTATTCAAGACCTATCAAGCATATAAATGGGCCACTAAGGTCCAATAACATGAGACTGGCAAAATTAACTCGTTTGTTAGTTTAATGTTTATTTTGGTTCAATTATTTCCCAAAATGACATAAAAGGCCCACCTTTTTGTAAAATGACATTCTTGGCCCATTAAGCCGAAAATTTACAATTAAGGACCATTTTTTTTTGTAAAAATAACATTTTTAACTCGCTTTTGTCGAAAATATCATTTTTGGCTTTATTTTTATAAAAATGTGCATTTTCGGCCCATTATAGATAAGTTCATCTTTTTGGCCCAAATTTTAATAATTTCACATCTTTAAACCCTTTTATCAAAAATTTACATTTTTGGCACAACTTTGTTGAAAATGACATTTAAGCCCACAAAAGTCCAAATGTTACAAATTTTGGCCCAAAGCCGTGAGAAGCCCAAATAAGGCCCATTTATGAAAATGTTTACATTTTTAGTCCTTGTAAGTTCTCAAATGTCGAAACTAACCATGTTTATCAAAAAAATCCTTTTTGAACCCCTACTAACTGTGAGTTACATAAAGTATACCCATTTTTGGTTATTTTGTCACTTTTGGCCCTCTTATGCGATTTTTCTTAGTTTCAAGTAACTTGTATGTAGTTTAAAACCACTTCTTTGTAAGATAAGTTGTAATGAGTGTTATGTTTCAACTAATAGCATCATCTTTTAGTAGATCTCTTAAGTTCATGGAGTTTAAACACATAATCACATATATAACATGAAAAACACACAAAATCATGCATACACACATAGATCTACACAAAACAACTTGTATTCTCCCCCAAAACAAAGTAAAAATCGAAAATAGGGGGTATGAACTCACTTTGGGTTGTTGTTCTCGGTTTGATGAAGAGTTTGAAGAAGATTTCGGCCCTAGATGTTTCCTTGAGGAGATTTTCGTGATCTATGAAGTCCTAAGAGCATGGATCAAGAAAACATGTGCTTATGAGGATGGATCTACAATAAAATGAAATAAACCGCTTTAAGTTTACGTAATCTTACCTAGTATGAAGTTTGAAGAGATTTTCCTTAAGACACACACAAGTACACACGAATTTTAGGAAGGATAGAAGAGGTTTCTTTGAGTGTTCTTAGAGAGGAATGCTTGAGTGAGTTTGAGAGTAAAATGAAGGTGGTGGTGGTTTTTGGCTCTATGGTCGTGCATAAGAAGAGAGAAAGATAGGAGAGAGGTTGAGATGTGATGGTTGCATTGAGACATGAGATTAGTATGGAAGTTTGTTGGATAATGGCTTGGAAATCCATCTTGTAAACATGAGGTGGCACTCTTAATATCCTTTGCTAATTTGTTTTTTTTAAGTGGGCCATGAATGGGAAAGGATGGGTTCACGACCCAATTAAGATGAGGAGATGGGTTCTCGGCCCATCAAGGTTAAATAGAATGGTTCACGGTCCATTATGGCCCATGAAAAATAAGTGAGTGATTTTGGGCCCAATTTGGCCCAATTGCTATGGTTTGACGAATGTGGGCCCAACTAGAGCCCAAATGGGTTTCATTGGTCCAAAATCATTAAATAGAAGGTTTACTGGTCCATTAGGCCCAATAACAGGATCCTAGTTCATATTAAATTTGAACCGGAATATTTAGGGTTTTCAACCCATAGTTAAGTAAACGAGATGCATTGTATTAGATTTTTGAGCTTCACTCAGGAGTTTTGATTCAAATAGATGATTTTGATTGAGCATAGAGTATGATATCCACTTCAATTACAAGTCTTATGATAGTTGATGTTTACATGAGGACATAGTTTCCTAGCAAAAAAAATGCTAAATACAAAGATGTGTTACAAAGATGGTGAAACTAATATGAGTACAAGTGTAGTAATCAGGATAATCGTGTGTGTGGTGTGCTAAATACATGTGTTATTTATAGTCTAATGATCAGGTGCCTTGTTGTGTTTTATTGTTTTCTTTTTAAATATGGTCAAAAAAGGAGCTCGTTCTTGTGCGAACATCATAGTTATACCTGATGATGATTTCTTAGATTAGAAAATCCTTTCCTACGAGGAAACTTATACCTTCGATGAAGAAGTATCGAAGCTTTGACCTCGATTGAAACCTTTCCCGCTGGTACTGTTTTCAAACCTTTTGATGTCAGGATCCAACCGGATTTTATTTCTCCTGTTTGGGTTTGTTTTCACAAGTATCCTTTTACCTTTGGTATTACTTATCTCTTTCAGAATTATTTCTAAATTCTTCGAGATAATTAAGATTTCATACATCCAAGCCATGCCAATGGTTTGGAGGATCCTTTATTGGATTGATCATCTGAACCGCTCCAAGGGTATCAACATTGGTCGAAAGGAGTTGGCTTGTGTTTACGACCTTTCGACCTTTTGGAATTTTCGTTTCCTGTTGAAAGTCAAAACCGATAAATCAACTCTTGTATTGAAATCCAAGCATAACGATGTTGCTTGGAAAGGAATATACTTTTTCGTTAAACGTGACTCGATTCCCGGTGGAAATCTTTTAGCTCAATCCTGGGTCAAAAAGGGTAGGTTTCTTATCTTTATATCGAGGATCCTAATATTCACACTTCTTATTTTGTTTGATTTTTTTCATCTTTAACGTTCGACGAGTTAATTCCCCCGCCGAAGACATCGGAGATAGGATTAAGAACTTCCTTGCTCTGCCGGAGATTGACAGGACATTCAAGCTTGATCCTTTCAATCATCAAGAAAGCTCAACCACTATCATCCCTATGGCTACCAGTAAGGATCCTTGAGTACTTTCGTCTCTTATATTGAGAAATTTTAATGATTTCTTTGGTTTTCCCAAGATCCAAAACCACACGCGTCAGTGCTTATTTCCGTTTTTGACCTCGATACGGCCATGTCAAGTGGCCAGTTGCTTGTGAAAAAAGAAAAGATTAGTTCCTCCCTTGCCTCGAAAAAGGCCCATATCGATCTGAATATTTAGACTTCGGGATCCCGGAAGAGAAAAAGATCTGAATCTACAAACTTAAACTTGGAAAATCGTGGAGCCGAGGAAGCACTCCAGAAGCTGGTCTCTTTTTCTCAAGCTGTAAGTGTTAGTGTTATTCTTGTTCTTTATGTTTTTCCTTTCATTCTTTCTAATGTCATTCTTGTTTGATGTCTTTGATCATGTTTCCACAGACTTGAGGATCCAGGCTGAAAAAAGTTGAACAAACTTTAAGGGAGCAAGAGAAAGTGTGGAAGGCAACCAACGAGGATCTATTGAAACGAGTGGAACTTTTGAGCAAAGAGAAGGATGAGAACTAGGAGGAGCACAATGCGGAGATGTCGGAGGTGATCACCGAAGTGAAGGTCGGTGATGTCATGGCTGTTTGTGAAACAAAGATCAAATTAGCCGAAGATGTGGCCAACGCAGTATCCTGGAATTTGGATGGGTGGCGTGCAGCCCTAGCCACTTTAAAGGGTGGACCTGCCAATACCAGTGAGGATCCTGAAGGGCAGCAGGCGAAGGCGAATGAGGAAAAGAAGACCCCATGCAATGATGACCCAGCCACAGTCTAGGCTTGTTAGATAAGAACATTTTACATGATTTTGTACAATACAATGTTTGTTTCTTATGGAATTGATGTACAACTTCTTCTTTTATCTGTAGTTGTTTCATACTTCTCTGTTTTCATAGTTGGCTTATGTAGCAATAGGATTTATGAAGGTTCTCATATAATTAGAATCTTGACAAGATCACATCCTATAGGAACTTTGAATAACCTGAAAATAGTTAGTCATCAATTTGGGCTTTTAAAAGAGTAAAGATCTTTTGAGATAACAAACCTTCAAACATTACGTAGAAAAAATGATTTTAAAGGATAGATAGAACCTGGTGTTCCTTAGGGTACATAATCTTTTGAGTTAGGAGAAATTTAAAATTGTGATTCCTTCAACATAATCTGGGAGTTTGCATATGGAAAGATCCTCACTTCATGAGTTCATCATGAAAGATCCTTGTTGAGCTCTTACTTGGCAAACCGGGGATGCCTATTTAAGAAATAGTTGGGAACGAATCCAACTTCGAATGCAATTAGGAAGGATCCCTGTTTGTAACATGACAATGCCAAAAGCATTAGACATTTCCTGGGAAAAATCCATTCTTATGAAAATACGACAATGCTTAGCAAATTTCTAGGGAAACCCCATCTTAAGATATCACGTTAGTGTTATAAACTTGGGAGATAACTGGGAAAATCCCAACTTAGGATAACACATTAGTGTTATGAATTTTAGCAAATTACTGGGGGGAATCCAAACTCAAGATAACATGTTAGAGTTATAAACCTTAGGAAAATACTGGGGAAGATCCCAACTTAAGATAACACATTAGTGTTATAAACCTCATGTTTAAACATTACGATCTTGACATATGTTCAGAGATAAGAGGGTTGCCAAGACACTGAAGCGTGAAATGACCCCCTTATCCACATCCCACAGTAAGATTTTGTTCGTCCAAGAGAGGTGTAGAAACCTTAACTCGTATGAAAGATGTAATTAGATCTTTAAGATTTATAGGGAATTAAGTACCCTTAATCCTAGGAGATATGAATAGTCTCTGTCCGTAGTTACTTGGATACTTGCATATTGCAATCGTCAAGATCACATAATTATGTATTTATTGGGATCCCTGAGTGTTAGGATCCTCGAACGTTAGGATCCTATTATGCAGGATCATTGAATATTAGGATCCTTGCGTATCAGGATCCTTGAGTGTTAGGATCCTTATGTTCCTATACATAGAAAAAGTTAGCTTGGGGTGGGCGTTAGCTTGGCTAATGCCACGCCGATGCTTAAGTTAGTAATGGTTTTCAGAAGAATAAAAGAATTAGATAAAAGTAAAGGGTAGAGAGAGTTTACCTTGAGTTTTTTTGAAAATGATCAATACAACTTACATGAAGTATGCTTTTAGATGGATGGCACTCCACAATCTTAGCAAGTTGTTCCCTTCAAGGATGCATATCCAATATGCCCCCTTTCATTCTTTTGAATCAATAAGATATGACCCTTCCTATTTAGGTACCAATTTCCCCGTAGTGGGATCCTTGGTATTTTGGAAAGTCTTCCTAAGTACCAAGTCACCTATCTGGAACCTTCTGCCTTTGATGTTCTTGTTATATGCCTTAGTGATCCTTTGTTGATGAGCAACAATGTGGATCCTAGCAAGATCCCCGAGTTCATCGGTAGTGTCAAGATTATGGGCTAGGATCCTATCATTGTTCTCTTGATCATGCAGTTGATATCTTGCCGTTAGGATTAATACTTCAGTAGGGATCACGACTTCCGTTCCAAACACCAAGGAGTATGGAGTTTGGCCAGTGGCCATTTTTGAAGTGGTCCTATCTGCCCATAGGATGAAATGAAGTTATTCTTCTCATATAACCTCTTCTTTAAGTTGTTTATTATGATCTTATTGCTGGATTTAGCTTGACCATTAGCTTGAGGATGAACAAGAGTGGACATTATCATTTTAATCCCCCAACTCATGCAAAAGTTTCTAGTCATTTTCTTATGAACTGGGATCCATTATCACATATGATCTCAACATGGATCCCGAATCTGGTCAGGATATTTTGTTTGATAAATGAGACTACTTCGTTGTCTCATACTTGAACAAAGGCTTCGTCCTCTATCCATTTCGAGAAGCAGTTCATCATCACTAACATGAAGACCTTTCCACCAAGAGCTTTTGGTAACTTAACTGCCAACTATATCCATTCCCCGTTTCACGAATGTCCAACGGGAAACGATAGGGTGCAACGATTCTACTGTTTGATGAAGGATGTTGCTATGTCTTTGACAAGAATAAGATCTTTGGGCATGGAAGAAAGCATCTTTTTTCATTGTTGGCTAGTAATATCCCGTCCTTAATGCTTTGGAGCATAAGGATCTTCCCCAGTGTGGTTTCCATAATCTCGTTCGTGTATATATTTTAGGACTTCTGCAACTTCGTGATCTTCTAAGCATCTAAGGTATGGGGCTACCATTGATTTCATGTATAGTCTTCCTTGGATCATCACAAATTGTGAGACCCTTATCTTGAACGCCATGTCACTTTTCTCTTGTCTTGGGATTGTGTCATTTTGGAGATATTCCACAATGGGCTGGATCCAAGATTTGGAGCGCTGCAGAGGATCGTGAACATTGGGATCCTGATGATTAGGATCCCGAGGACACCGTTGAGGATCAGGATTCTCAATTATTGCCATGTTGGTTGTTTGGTTATGGTGATTGGGATCATCTGGTTTATTGGAGGGATCTTCTATCGCTGGGATTAGTATATAGGTTATAAGGATCCTGACTTCTAGCAGGATCCTAATGGAAGATCCCCACTTTTATCGCTAGGATCAGTATATGGATTATAAGGATCCTTGATTTCAAGATCCTTGGCCAGCTTTAATCACATGATCAATGCTTCGTATTCACCTTCGTTATTAATTGCATCGAATTCACAGCTGACTGTCTTAGGTATGATTTCCCCCAGTGGTGATTTTAGTATGATCCCTAGGCCTGTTCCTCTAAAGTTTGAGGATCCATCAGTGAAGAGTTTTCATTTTCCCACGGTTTCTTTTTTTTGGAGTTCCTTACTTTCCAACTCTTCTTCAAGTTGTAGATCATCATTGAAATCAACCACAAATTATGCTAGTACTTGTGATTTTATTGCTGTTCTTGGTTCATATTTGATGTCATGTGTGCTTAGCTTCATGGACCACTTTTCCATCCTACCTGGCATCTCTGGTTTTCGCATAACATTATTGATGGGGTAATTAGTTCTCACATGTATAGTATGTGTTTCAAATAGTGTCTTAATTTTGTGGAAGTAGTTACTAATGCGAGTATTAGTTTTTCGAGATGGGAAGACCTTGTCTCAGGATCCAGGAGACTTTTACTTACATAGTATATGGGATGTTGGTCCCCATTAAGATCAGTGGCTAAAAATGCACTTACAGTGTTAGAGGATAATGAAAGGTATAGGAGGAGTAGTTCCCCGTATAGTGGTTTCACTACCAAGGGTGCAGAACTTAGATAATTTTTAAGTTCCTGAAAAGCATCTTCATGCTCTTTAGTCCACTCAAATCTTTTTTTCTTCTTCAAGATATCATAGAAAGGTTTGCACCTCTTTGAGGATCTTGCGATGGACCTGTTTAGAGTTGTTACTCTTCATGTTAGTCTCTGAATATTCTTTGTTGAGTATGGGGATCTTAAATCAATGATGACTTTTATTTTCTATGGACTTGATTTTATTCCTCTTTTAGTCACCATTGCCAGATCTCATTCCAAAATCGCATTTGGAAGGATTAAACTTCATGTTGTATTCGTCTATTATGTTGAAGGCATGTTCAAGATCCTTGAGGTGATCTTCAGATTTATTTGATTTAACCACCATGTCATCGATGTAAACTTCCTTGGTGTCCCCTAGTTTATCCTTGAACATCCGGTTAACTAGCCTTTGGTATGTTGCACCTGTATTTTTAAGAACAAAGTGCATAGTAGTGTACCAATATATACATGTTGGGGATATAAACGCGGTATCCTCCTGGTTAGATGGTTCCATTTGAATTTTTTGGAACCCTGTTGATGCATTCATGAACGTTAGCAGCTCATGGCCAGTCGTGGCATCTATCATGGAATCTATATGTGGTAGGGGGAAAGTTTCCTTAGGGCAAGCCTTCTTAAGATCTGTGTAATCCACACATACTCTCCACTTTTTGTTCTTCTTTTGCACCACGGCCATGCTGGCTAGCCACCTAGGGAACTTCACTTCCTTGATCATCCCTATTTTAAGAAGTTTTTCTACTTCTTCTTGGATGATCTGATTTTTTTCCGGTGCAAACTTCCTTCTTTTTTGGTGTATTGGTCTAAAAGAAGGATCAATGTTAAGTTTATGAGTTATAATATTTTTGTCTATACCTGTCATATCCTCGTGCTTCTAGGCGAACATGTCAATAAACACAACAGGTTATCAACCTCAGGTCGCATGCTAGTGATAACTAAAAGGATCATTGTCCGTTGACTCTTGAAACTCTCAAGATCAATACGACTCCCAATGACTTCTTGACATATACGTTTTCTCTCAAAAAACATTCCTTGACGAGCTAAAACCAATATTCAAAAATTTGTGCAGATTTATGACAAGGAAACACTTCATAGAATGGGTCTCAGTTTATCTTTTGTTTCTCGATCAAGGAAAACATCACAACTCCAATTCCAAATGTGCTAGAGTGATAAAACCATTATTTGTTCTTATCTTTCTTAGTTTTGAAATGAGTTTATAGATATGATTCATAGTTACTAGAGCATGGATCTATAACTTGATTGGAACAAAGTATGACTCATCTTATGATCTAACCATTTCTAACAATGCTCGATTCCTCTTCTTAGTCATACAATTGCACTAAGATGTTTTTTGAGGATTAATTGTGATACAATTCCATAATTACTAAGATGATCATATAACATGTACTAAAGCACTCTCTTACTTTTCCAGGTTAGAGAATCTTCTACCTTTCTGCCTAATGGATTCTTCTATTCATTCTGCTACTCACTGGATGTTTTCAATGTATCAAAAATCTGTTTAAGCTTATAAACACAATCATATTTACTGAAACATCAATAAATCATGACGAATAGATTTATCGTCCCTTTTGGTGCATCTGAAGAGTCCATATCAACATGTACTAGATTCATTAGTCTTTCACTTGCCTCACATAAACATGTGAACAATGAATTAAGTCATGATTTTCCAATGAACAAGATTCTCATATATTCTACAATTCAAATTGTATGATACCGAGTATCTGTCCAGTTGGTGATGAGATTTCTTTTCACTTGATAAATTTTGACAATACCACAAGTGATATCATAAGAATAAAATCCACAATTAATATTTTTGTTATTAGAAACTTCGCCTTTATTGAAATAAATGAAAATTTTGGAACTTGTCCTTACAATGCACGAAATGAAAAATATATTTCTAAACATCTTCGAAAGAGTAATAGCAATCTATTACATTGTCCTAACTCCCTAGTAGTAGCTCCAAATTCTGGCCATCGAACCACGTGACCAAAGTCCATTTCCCACGATCAGATTTAGCTCACTACGCTTAAACATCATTTTTTCTTTTAGATCTTTCAATACCATCAAAATGTGATCATCACAATATGTATTAAGAGTCTAAAAATAGGAACTTATGGAGTTAGATAATGGATGTACCTGAAGTCGAGTCACACGACTTGACTTTACTATCTTTAAGATCTTTCAGGTAATTTGGGCAGCTTCGCTTCCAATGTCCCTTCATTTGGAAGTAGAAACAAATGGGCTCATTGGGGTCAACATGTAGAATGATCTCAGAACAAGCCTTTCTCTTTACCATACGATCAAAGGTTTGACCTTGGTCGATTCCTTTCGAGTGGGAAGAGAAATCTTTTCTAGATCACTAATGTTACCATTGGCAATGTCCATGCAATTCTTGGAATTAGACCCTATAAGCATTTTTGTTTTAGTTGTGTTCTTAAGCATTTCTGCTTCAGCAACCATCAACATATAGTTCAGATCAATTAGGGTCATATCATGATTCATAGGCATTGCCAACTTAACTGGAAGTGCATAGAAATTAGAATGTGTCAATAAACACAACAGGTTATCAACCTCAGGTCGCGTGCTAGTGATAACTAAAAGGATCATTGTCGGTTGACTCTTGAAACTCTCAAGATCAATATGACTCCCAATTACTTCTTGACATATAAGTTTTCTCTCAAAAAACATTCATTGACGAGCTAAAACCAATATTCAAAAATTTGTGTGGATTTACGACAAGAAAACACTTCATAGAATGGGTCTTAGTTTATCTTTTGTTTCTCGATCAAGGAAAACATCACACCTCCAATTCTAAATGTGCTAGAGTGAGAAAACCATTATTTGTTCTAATCCTTCTTAGTTTTGAAATGAGTTTATAATATGATTCATAGTTACTAGAGCATGGATCTATAACTTGATTCATATGTTGATAAAGTATAATTACTAAGCTTTTCACATCATGCGGCCTAAGATAGTCAAATATTTGATTCATATGTTGATAAAGTTGAAAGTATGTTGCTATAAACTATTTATAGAATGTCCATATATGTTAAGTTGAAAGTATTGTGGTAATAATTGTTGTATTAAACTTGGTTATCGTACGTTGTACGTTATTGTTGATCATGTTCGTGAGGAGAGATCGCCAAGATGAATAACAAAATCCTAAAGCTCGTCCAAGAAAATAACCTACCTACCTAATTACATATTGACACTTTTAATTTTTGTCATTTGGTATCGATACTTTGAAGTTGATTATGAATCTTTATTTTGCTAGTCGAATATTAATATTTATTTTGGTAGTTGAATGTTTTGATTTTGGGATAAAAAATTTAAGTTTCATTCGTGTGTTTTGGTTATATATTAGCAAAAAAATTGACACCTAACAAATTGTTGCTAATTATAGTAGGAACTAGGATTAGAAACTAGAAAATTGTTCATATATACATAATTAACGACAGTTTAGCGACGGAAATTAGCGACGGATCTTCGACGAATGCTACCCGATTCATTAGGATTTTGCGACAAGAGAATCGGTCGCTATTCCCTCGCTAAATCCCTCGCTAAACCCGTCGCTAACTTTCAACAACAAGGGTTTTTCCGGCGGCCTATTTCAATCGCTAATCCGTCGCTGATGGCCTTTAGCGACGAAATTCTGACAAAACTGTCCGTCGTTGGTACCTATTTTTCTAGTAGTGTATGAGTGATCACCTTTTCCCCTATTTGGAAAACAAACACACTTTACTTCATTAGGTTCGATTACGCTCAATATCACTAGCTTCGTAGTTTGTCAATTAAATAAGGGAAATAAACTTATCATGGTAATTAGCTTTTCGTTTTGTTCACATCAATGTAACTTTTTTTATACACATCTAAGTAACGAACTTGTTGGAAATGTTCATATATGACAATTATGACCGGCTGTAGCAAGTTACAAACGGTCATAATGGTCATATGTGAGCTTTTCCAACAAGTTTTTTACCTAGATGTGTACAAAAACAAAAGTTACACAAATGTGAGCAAAACGAAAATGTAATTACCCTGATAATTCAATTCCCCTTTTTTTTATTATACCTTTTAAATTTGATTTCGTATAAAATTTAACCTAAATGGTAATATTTTTACAACCACACAATTTTGGTAAATATATTTTTAAAATACACTACTTTGGCCAAAAAAAAAAATCCAAATTTGACAAGGGGAAAAAACACATCTTCATTTTATAAAATTTGAATGTTTAAGATGTTAAATATAAAAATTAAAATTTACTAAACACTAAAAATACCAGAGACAGAGATGAATAATATGAAGAAAAACATCATCTTCGTGAAGTTTGCTTCATGTATTATAAGAATTTAAAATACAAAAAATAGTCGTAACTTTTATCTACACTTATAACATTGCTCTTGTCATATATATATATATATATATATATATATATATATATATATATATATATATATATATATATATATATGCTACCAAAACGGCTCTCAACACTTCGTGGTCAATTTAAATGCATATAAATGGTCATACATATTGCAAACCTTATGATCAACCAGCTTAATAAAAAAGGAAATTGACTTATCAGGGACTCATGGTAATTACTTTTTTGTTTTGTTCACATTTGGATAATTTTTTTTTTACACATCTAGGTAACGAACTTGTTGAAAGTGTTTATATATGACCATTATGATCGCTACAGCCGGTCATAATGATCATATGTAAACACTTCCAATAAATTTGTTACGTAGATGTGTACCAAAAAAAAGTTACCCATAAATGTGAACAAAACGAAAATATTATTACCTTGATAAGTCTATTTCTGATTAAATAATCATTATGTTTTTTAATTAAGTTATAATTATTATGTTAACCGTAAGATCATGGTAATGTCATTTTAACAAAGTTTTGATGGTTATGTCATTTTTGTAATTGTATACGCTCGATAAAGTTTTTATGATAAAAAGAAACTTTGGTTGGAATTGCAGTCATTTAAGCAGCGCCCTTTTGGTTGCATTTGCATATTTCCCCATGCTTTTAACAAAGTTGGAAATGGTCTTATATTCATTCGATTGGTACTTTGTGTTTCAATAATCTTATTTTCGGGGTGCACGGCTTCATGACATTTAACAATGAAGGTAGAAACTACATTAGATGAATTACATGAATGAGGGTTGAAATAAACTTAGTTTTTTTTAGAACGACAAAATTTTATATAAAACTAACAAGAAGTTAGACCAAATAAAAAATTACATGGAAGAAATAGACGGGATAGGATCCTGTAACCAGGCAACCCAACTGACACTAGTTTTACGACACCTATTGTTAGCCCAAATAAAACTTTGGGAGACCACCTTATCAAACAACAAACACTTTGTTGGCTTGACTTTACCAAAAACCAAAGAATTTCTGAAACGTCCCAAAAATATGATCAAACAATTTCATTTTTGATTTAATAAAACAATATTCCAAAACACATTTCATACAACTCAAAAGAAAATAAGTGTATCAAACATCATGTCAAATCAGAGTAATATCTCTAAAGCGGAAACCATGTGGTGTGTGCGATGCAGTTATCCCGAGCTATTCCCCTAGGAACTGGAAGTACCTGAAACAAGAATTGAAAACCGTAAACACAAAGCTTAGTGAGTTCCCCAAACTACTTCATACCATACATAATGAATCATACTCTGGGCCCCCGCCCGATATCGAGTCCCACTCGGCTTCGGGCCCCGCTCGACTTCAAGCCCCGCTCGGTATACAGATCTGTTATTCTTAGGCCCCGCCTGACATCGGGCCCCACCCACTATACACATATACATATATCACATAATCATACTAACACATGCAATGATCATAAACAATAGCATACAATACAGTCATTGGGCCTCGCCGAACATCGAGCCTCACCCGGTATACATATGAGCATATATCACATGCAAGGGTCACGTAGACTCCTAGCATCCTAACATAATAACAAGGGTTGGCATTGGTGCCTTAGACCCGCTAAACTCAGTGAGGAAACTCACATCGAATGCTGAAACTCACAGAAGATCCCTAGTTGTTGTCCTAACGACTCCCCGAGCTATCAGTACAAAATAACACCCAATTAACACTTGGGTTCCAATCTAGATCCAATAATACATACTTGGGGTAAAATGGTCATTTTACCCCTGACCTAGTTTGATCCAAGACTAAGGCCCAAAACCACCACCTAAAAATGCACAAAATCCATTTATCATCCAAGGCCCACTTATGGCCTAATTTTCCAAATTGGGCCCAAACCCCTATATGGGCCTTACCCTAAAGCCCAATAATTTTCCTTAGTCCAAAAGCTTGATTTCAGATGGCCCAATAAGGTCTAAAGCAACCAGGCCCAAAGAAGTGGCCCAACCAAAGCCCAAATGATGCGAAGCCCAACAGACAGAGTAAACGGGGCGTACTCAGCTGTATGCTAAACATACACACTGTTTGGCTTGTACGCTGCGCGTACAAACTTGTACGCCCAACTTACTTCTCCATTAAGCCAACTTTTCCATTAAGCTCTTAATGCTTAAGTCCAAGGGTCCAAACCACAGATCTGAGTCCCAAAAAGCGTCTAGAACCATAAAGTCACTGACTTGGTGACTTTGCATGCCCCAAAAGGTTCCAACTTCGAATTTTAGCACTCTACTTCCATTAGATGAACTCAAACTCATGCATGGGGAATTCTAAGCCCTAAAGATGAGACCTTTACGAATTTAGGACCATAAACACACCAAGAGTGGAAACTCTAAGCTTCTGGAGTGGTATTAACCACTAGATCACATCCAAGGGTCCAAAAAGGGTCCATAACTGAAACAATTGAGATCTAAGCTATCATTGATCAAGTTTAAAGCTTTTACCTCAAATAAGCTGGAAATGAAGCAAAAGGTCAAGATCCACAAGCTCCTCCTTGGTCCACCACCTTGCACCAAGCTTCTACTTCTTGAATATGGAGGAAAACACACCAAAATGGACATTATAAGCTCAAAATGCAAGAGAGAGGTTTAGGGTTTCGAATATAATGCCTAAGGGTCTGAGGAGGCTAAGAAATGAGGGTTTCTTAGGCTATAAAGAAGAATATATAGTGGCCAACCCCGAAAGTTAGGGTTTTAAAATGACCCACGTACGCCCCGCATACATGCACGTACGCCCAGCGTATGTGTCCGGAGTCCCGATCCTTTCTCGCATGAGTACGCTAAGCGTACCATTTGGTACACCCCGCGTACTCGCTTTGCAGCTTGTACGCTAAGCATACCTTGTCGTACCCCCCGCGTACAGCTCAAGGACTAAAATGGACAAATTAAATAATGCAAGGGCAAAAGAGAAACTTACCAAGATTCAACTGTTACAATTCTTCCCCACTTGAATCAGACTTCATCCTCGAAGTCCGCTACCCCGAACAACTCCGGATAGTGCTCTCTCATCTCATCCTCGGGCTCCCAAGTCCACTCCGATCCCTTGCGGTGCTGCCACAACACCTTCACCAGCTCGACAACCTTGCTCCTTAGGGTCTTCGTCTTCTGATCCAAGATCACCACCGGTCTCTTGATATAATCCAGGCGGTCATCCACCTGAATATCCTCTAATGGTACCACTGCGGAATCATCCACCAAACACTTCCGCAGCTAAGAGACATGAAATGTGCTATGAATCTGACTGAGCTCTGCGGGAATGTCTAATCGATACGCAACCCGAACCACCCGAGCCAAAACCATACAGGGACCAATATACCTGGGACCCAGCTTGCCATGCTTTCGGAACCGGATGACACCTTTCGAAGGTGACACCTTCAGGAGAACCATATCTCCCACCTGGAACTCTAAATTTGACCGGCGTCAGTCGGCATAACTCTTCTGCCGACTTTGAGCTGTTTGGAGCCTGCTCCGAATCTGTTGAATCAGCTCAGTGGTCTTGAGTACCACCTCAGTACTCCCCATAACCCGCTAACCAACCTCGCCGCAACAAATCGGGGTCCTGCATTTCCTCCCGTAGAGCATCTCAAAAGGAGGTCGATCGATACTAACATAATAACTGTTGTTATACGAAAATTTCGCTAATGGAAGATACGTATCCCAACTCCCACCAAAATCGAACACGCATGCATGCAACATATCCTCAAGGGTCTGGATAGTCTTCCCACTCTGACCATCGGTCTACTAATGAAATGTTGTACTAAAATGGAGACGAGTTCCCAACTCGTCATGAAAGCGCTTCCAAAATCTAGAAGTAAAACGAACATCCCTGACGGAAACCACTGACAAATACTCTCCACCTCTTTGTCGCAAATAGGGCATAAATCGAATTAATCTCCGTACCTCTGTAAGAAATATTAAACCTAGTAGGGATTTTGTTCAAAAAAAGACACCACATGAAAACATTTACTTTTATCGAAACGAGACGACACCATCTCGTAATAGAAGTAGAATCAAGAAGAAGAATTTTACCAATTTCTGCTCTAGCCGACCTCACTGAAAAACTGTTCGTGCCATCATGAGACCAACTCCATCTGTCAGAAGAAGAAGAAAGCAAAGTCGAAGAAAGTAAAGAGCTAAAATTGACCCTCTACTCCTCCTCAACAACTCCTCTTGGACTTCTTCAAATAGAAGCATCCCATCCTGGTTGTTGCAATTTCAAGGAACCTGTGATTTGCTTATCCATCTCCAAAGCATATAACCTGTGAAGAGATATCTTCAACGAACCATTACCAATCCAATTGTCCTCCTAAAAAGAGGTAAAATGGCCATTTCCAACCATCCTTTTGTAGAAGGACGGCAATCAATACCTTTATTACGTAAGGAATCAATGGCCTTAATATGCAAACCCAAACAGAATTGCCAATATCCCAAAAACATCATCATAAAAATCCAAATAAAACAAATGTATCAATCGTCATATCATATCAGAGTAAATCACAAAATGCAGAACGAGGTGGTGTGTGCTCTGCAATCATCCCGGGCTCTTCCCTTTGGAACCAGGAGTACCTGAAACATAAACTGAAAACTGTAATCGCAAAGCTTAGTGAGTTCCCCAAAATATCACATACCATACATAAATAAACACATAATGGGCCCCGCCCAATGAGTGTAACGGGCCCCGCCCACACTCGCATAACGGGCCACGCCCACTGAGTATAATGAGCCCCGCCGAAACTCGCATAACGGGCCCCACCCAATGAGTCCAACAGGCCCCACCCAAACTCGCATAACAGGCCCCGCCCAACATACCAATCATGTAAGCATATACACATGGGCCTTCAAGCAAAGGTCCAAAAATATCCTTAGTCCAAAATAATATTTTGATGTCCTAACAAGGCCCTAATCATCTAGAGTCCAAATATGGCCCAACACCGAGGAGCCCACATGTCCGAAGCCTATCTGTTGAGTACGCGGGGCATACTCAGCTCGTATACGCAGCGTACTCGCTTTAGGGCTTGTATGCCCAACGTACTCCACCACTTAGCCAACTTTCTCATTCAGCTATTAAACGGTTAAGACTTTACTCCAACACTTAGATATGACTTCCTTAAGGTGGTTTATCACATAAAGTTGCCAACTTTACATGCATGCATGGCTTAATGAGGCTCTAGACCTCAAAGGAGCTTAATAAATGACTTAACACATGCATGAGACCAAAACCACCATAATGTTTGCACCTTTATGCTTAAGAAACCCTTAATATGCCCAAATCTACAAGAATAAGCTCCATAAACGAACTTAGCTCACAAAACCAACCAAAAAGGGACCAAAATTGCCAAAATCAAGCAAAGGAATATATCTATGAAATGAGATGAAAAGCTTTGAACTTTAAACCTCAAAAACCACGAAACGACGATGCTAAAGCTGGATCTCAAAGCTCTTTTCCAAAGGATGAGTATTCAACTTTCTCCTTCCTCTTCAAAATGCACAAAACACACCAAAAATGCTTCACAAGAGCTCTAAAGGCAACACACAAGGCTAAGGGACGAAATTAGGGTTTTAAGGGTATGGAGGCCGAGTAAACATGTCCAAACGAGGCTATCACATGGATTTATATCGTGCAAACCCTAAAATTAGGGTTTCAAATCTGCCCATGTACGCCATTCGTACTCCACGTACGCCCAACGTATGTGGATTAGCTCCGCGTCCATGCAAGGCTAGTACGCTAAGCGTACCACTCCAGTACGCCTCGCATACTCGCTGAGGGACCATTTTTCAAACTTTTTGATAGAGAGGCTAAATAAGAAATTTACCAATATCCAAGTGTTACAACATTAGGAAAAGAGAGGAAACGCCATCCCATTTAAAAAGAAGAGCACAATTGAGAGCAAAAAGACTATTAATCTCGAGACCACCATAATGCTTATGAGCCAAATCATACTTCTATTTCACCCAAGTCATTTTGCGTTCTCCCAGATCATCCCCTAAGAAAAAAGAATTTCTTAAAGATTCCAAATGATTCACCACAGTCTCTGGAGCTCTGAAAAGAGACATAAAATATGTCGGGACCGCACCCAAAAAGGATTTAATTAACGTTAATCTGCCTCCTACCGAAAGATTTTTAGCCTTCCAATTAGAAAGCTTAGAAGTAACTTTTCTAATCACGATATCCATGAATTGACACGAGACATAATACCACCCACCGTAAGACTAAAATAAGTGAACGAAGCTTATTGGGAACGTAGCCAATAGAGCCCGCCACATCCTCAACAACCGAATATTGAACTCCAAAACCCATGAGATTACTTTTACGAACATTAATGTTAAGGCCTGAAGCACGGAAAAAACACTGAAGAAGCCTGAAAATAGCCACCACATTCTCCTTAGACCATTGACCAATAAATATAGCATCATATGCATAAAATAAATGTGGGATAGGAACTTGAACCCCACTTCCAATCTGAAGAGAACTAAACCAACCTCGATCAAAAATTCTCTGAAAAGAAACACGGAGAGATTCCATAACAAGAATAAAAAAGAAAAGGAGACAAAGGATCTCCCTGACGCATGCCTCGATAAATTTTGAATTCCAAGGTAGGAACCCCGTTCACCAAAATAGATCCCATCAAAGAAATTAAGCAACCTCGAATCCACCTTCTCCATTTAGCCCCAAAACCGAATCTACACATGATATCATCAAGAAAATCCCAAGGGACTGAATCATAAGCCTTTTGAAAATCAACCTTGAAAACCATAGCCTGATGTTTATGCGCCGTACACCACGAAAAAACTTCATTAAGGATCAGAGGACCATCCAAGATTTGTCTACCTTTTATAAAAGCAGATTGTTCACGGCTAACAATTGAATCAATAACGAAGGCAATTCTATTAGCTAAAAGCTTACCAACAATTTGATATTGGCAACCATTTAGACTAATAGGGAGAAAATCACAAACCAACTTCGCATCATGAACTTTAGGAATTAAAGCAATGAAAGAAGGATTACAACACTTAGGGAAAGAACCAGAAGAAAAAAATGCATCACAACACGAACCACATCCTCTTCAATATGATACCATAATTAAAAAAAAATCAAAAGTGAAGCCATCAGGACCAAGAGCCTTATTCGACCCACAATCCCAAACAACTCTCTTAATCCCCTCCCGAGTAACATCGACATCGAGGATATTAGATTGATCATCAAGAAAAACCCGAGGAAAGTCTTCTTGCAGACAAGGTCGAGAGAAAGAAGGCCTAGCAAAACGATCTTCAAAAAGGTTAAGAAACTCCTTCTTAACAAAATATGGGTTATCAATCCAATCATCATCCACCAAAATACACTGGATATTTTGTTGTCGTCGTCTTTTGTTAACCACACCATGAAAGTATTTAGAATTTTCATCGCCTTCAATGGACCACTTAATATTAGCTTTTTGAACTAAGTCCAAAGCTTCGTTCATATTGATATCTGCAATACTGTTAACAAGATGAAGGCGATTAGAAGCAAAATCTGGCAACCCTACTCCACCGTCAACCCCCCTCCCGAGGAGCATAAACAGAAATAACTAGAGCTTCATATTAGTAGGAATCTGACTCCCCTCCACAACGATAAAAGAATCAAAACAAGTAGCTTTAGACATAGAAAACGTCATTTTATCCCAATCACATAAAATGCCACCAAATAAGCCTCTAGAAGGGCTAAGAACAAAATTAAAAAAAGAATTATCCCACATAGCTTTAACCTCAAACACATCAATAACACTTAATCTCGTCTCTTGCAAGGAAAGAAAATTAACACAATTTTTAAAACATAAATTTCGAACCCAAGTTTTTTTCTCTTGGGTACCGAGACCTTGCACATTAAGCAAGACAAAATTCATCCGACCATCTCCTCTCCAGCCATCCAGATAAGAAAATCATGTAAATCTGTTTCACACCCCTTCATTGTGAATCCCACTGCTTGCCTCATTTCGATAAAATCATTGAATTTATCAAGGAACAAAACACTATTCACTGGTTTTTTTAGGAGGGATGAAAGAATCTTCTTGTTGAGAAAGAGCATCACCAAAATTATCCCTTAAAGGGCCTGTTGCCGAGGGGCTCCCACCCTCAACAGTTAACCTTTTTGACCCTTGTATAGTTTGTAAAAAATCACCCCCACCATTAGTAGTGGCCATCACAACTATGACAACAGGTACTTTAGAAAAATGGACCTGATTAGCATCCCGATTTGGCTCTTTATTAGCGTTACCAGAAACCGAAAAGGAGTCATAAGCGATAGTAGTATCTTTACCCACAGTAGGATCAACAGGTACTGAGACATCCCCATTTTTACGGCCAGAAAAGACCGATTTCGTTTATGCTTTTTAATGAAAATCAGAGTAACTTCTTAAGAAAAATTTTGCGGAATTTGTTCCCAAAACAATATATGATAAAAATTTATCAAAGCATTTCTTAAATAAATGTATTTTCATTACATTACAAAAACTCGGGATGTCAATCATCGATACCATTATACAGATCATAAGCATAAACCAAAAACATCATAGGCCACAAAACACAATCTGGCCTCAAAACAAGATAGGCCTTACAACATTCCATTTGTTTTCTACTGGCCTAAAATACATAATCTCTCGTCAAGTCATCCAACTATGTTTTTGCCACTACCTATAATACAAGAAACTGAGTGGGTTAGGCTAGGGAGCTTGGTGAGCATATAGGGTTTTCAACCCATAATAAATAAGTTTATTATTTTCAAAAATCATTAAACCTGATTACCCGTTCCCGTTATCCTCACCTTACGTCGCTAAAGCATCTATTATAAGGGACCTATCCTAAGGAATTTCATCGGGATGGACACTACTACTAAGGGGGTTCCTCAGCCATCAGTTTCTGTAAGGCAACCATCGGGGGGAATGAAGTACACCGGTGAACACATCGTTCACAAACACCTATAGGTTGCGAGCCTTCTAGCGTTCCACTGGACTTCCTAGAAAAGTCTGTGGTCGTCATACATACTCCGCTAGATGACTGGATCAACGTCAACATCGAGGCATCTTATCATTTTATTTCACCACACACCAACTATTTCATCTACCCATGTTCTACCCAACATATTTGTAGATATAAAATACATATACCGTTCAGATCTGGAAAAACAAAGTTCACATCTTTCATACAACATAGATCTCAAAGTATAAAACATACATATACAGTTTAGATCTGAATAGTTTAGATCTGAAGTGAGAAAGTCTATATCTTCAGGAAAAAGGTTCAGATCTGAAAGAAAAGGGTTAGATCTGACAAAAATACATATACCATACAGATCTGAGGAAAAGTCTTAGATCTAAAGAGAAAAAGTTTAGATCTGAAGGAAAAATCTAGATCTATAGGAGAAAGTTCAGATCTGGAAGAAAATGTTTAGATCTGAAGGAAGAAGTTTAGATCTGAAAAGAAAAAGGTATAGATCTTTCATCCAACAAACATCTCAGTTAAACATACAACATTTATATATACACATAGCACGTAATTTATATAAAATAATTCGTATCTATGTGTAAGATGAAAGTGACTATACACTCACCTGATAAGGAGTGATTTGGTTAGCACTTCACTTCTTAAAATAACCTTCTTTGATGAAACCGGGAAGTTTGCTTGAAAACCAGGCTCCCAGCGGACAGAGTGTCAAACCGAAAAACTCTTTTTCTCGGAGCCTTCGGGCGCTCCGGGGCTTTCTTCTAGTGCTAGGGAGGTTCCCTAGGCTTCGAGGTTGATTAGTATGGCTAGAGAGAGAGTAGAGAGAGAAAGAATGGTTGAAATGGTGTGAGAAATGGGGCTGCCTCGCACCCTTATTTATACTGTGAGGCCTCGCAGTACACAGGCGTAGCCTCGCAGAACGTGAGGCGTAAAGGCTCGATTGTACAACACGTGTCGCAATTCGGTGGATCATCATGGTAGGCTCTGGACCACAGAAGGCTAGACTATTGGGCGTACGAGCTTCGGTACGCGGGGCGTACTCGGACGCGAGGCGTCCTCGGACTATGCGGAGCGTACCCCTTGCACCAGGTTCGAGATTCCACTCCGACTTGAAACACTCATATCTTTCACATACAAGCTCCGTTTTTGATGTTCTTTATATCTACGCGTAGGCAGGACTGTACTCTACAACTTTCATTTAGACTCCGTCAGCTAATTTTGACTCTGTTTTTAAAGTTATATTTTTAACAGGCCGGGACAGGAAAGTCCGTTAAAAATTCATAACTTCTTCATCCGACGTCCGTTTTCGTCTGTCTTTTTACCGTTGTGCTACTATTAATGAGATCTTTGATTCTCGTTTAGGTTGTGCCGACCAAAAATCGACCGATCTAATATTCGAACTTCGGGTTGCATACTGCTAAGCCGAAACTTAGAAAAATCATAACTTCCTCATACGAAGTCAGATTTGGGCGTTCTTTTTATGCACGCTCTCGGTTTAACGTACACTACGACTTTCATTTAGACCGATAAGGCTAAAAAGTCATCTATCTTAAATTCACTATTTACGTCACGCAGTGTCGTGTCGGTTCTGTCGTGAAACTTCGACAGACCATAACTTCTTCGTTAGAACTCAGATTTCGGCGTTCTTTATATCTCCGGAATCCTTGTCACGACCACTATAACTTTCTTCATCGATATCGAGCTTATCTAACATTCTATTTTTGATGCCTATTTTCATTTTTAATTTATTATATTATCATAATTAAGTATAAAGCACATAAATTCACATAATACTCAAATATTTCATCTTCATTACTTCAAAACGAGTTACAATGGTTGACCTAGACTATTACATCATCATTAATGCTTAGCCCAGAAATACGGGCGTTACAATTCTCTCCCCTTAGGATGATTCCGTCCCGGAATCATGCATCAACAAACAAATGCGAATAGCGACTCATCATGTCACTCTCCGTTTCCCAGGTGGGATTTGGCCCATTCAAATGTTTCCATTGCATAAGCACTAAGTCGACCATCTTCCGTCGCAACTTCTTCGTCTTATGGTCAACAATCGCCTCGGGCTCTTCGATTAGCCTCTTATTCTCATCCATCCTTAATTCTGAAATTGGAATTACGTTGGGAACTTCTCCCGTGAACTTCCTCAAATAACACACATGGAATGTGCTATGAATGCCATGTAGTTCTTCTGGTAGTTCTAGCTTGTAAGCTTGGTTCCCAATCCTTTGAAGAACTTTGAACGACCTAATGAACCTTGGACTCAACTTTCCTCTTTTCCCAAATCTTATAAGTCCCTTCCACGGTGAGACTTTTAGCAAAACTGAATCTCCAACTTCGAGCGTCACCGGTCATCTCTTCTTGTCAGCATAGCTCTTTTGACGATCCTGAGCTGCTAACATCCTTTCTCTAATCACCTTCAACTTTTCAGCAGTCTGATGGACTATTTCGGGGCCCATGAATTGTTTTTCTCCAGCTTCAAGCCAACAAGACGGCGTACGACACTTTTGTCCATACAAAGCTTGATAAGGTGCCATCTTGATGCTCGAATGGTAACTATTGTTGTGGGAAAATTCTACAAGAGGTAAATGTTCATCCCAGTTACCTTGAAATTCCAAGGTACATGCTCTCAGCATATCTTCAAGTGTTTGAATCGTTCTTTCGCTCTGACCGTTGGTATGCGGAAGGTAGGTTGTACTTAAACACAACTTTGTACGCAATTCCTCTTGTAGACTCCTCCAAAACCTTGACGTGAAACGGCTATCACGGTATGATACTATCGTTAAAGGAACACCGTGAAATCTTACTACTTCCTTCACATAAGCCTTTGCAAGCTTATCCATAGACCATCTTTCATTGGCTTCTATGAAGTGTGCACTCTTAGTGAATCGATCAACGACCACCCAAATCATGTCGTGACCGTCCTTCGTTCTGGGTAGTTTAGTGACAAAGTCCGTGGTGATGTCTTCCCATTTACCCATGGGTACAGGTAAAGGTTCTAAACTCCCATATGGTTTCTGATGTTGTGCCTTAACTCTCGCACATGTCACACACTCGGCCACACACTTTGCAACATCGAGCTTCATCGTCGGCCACCAGTATTAGGGTTTCAGATCCCTATACATTTTTGTGCTGCCGGGATGGATCGAGTACATGGTCTTGTGAGCTTATTCCATCAGAAGATCTCTTATTCCTCCCGTTTTGGGTACCCAAATCCTATCTTGGAATACCTTCAATCCTTGATTATTCGTACCAAACACCAGCGTTTTGCCCAAACGCTCTTCCTTTCGGTCATTTTTCTCTAAAGCTTCTTCCTGAGCTTTCTTGATGCTTTCCACAATTGTTGAGACAACTTCAATTATTAATGCTCTTGGCCTTTTCCTTTAAAGGCTCACTTTTCGGCTCAAAGCATCAGCTACGACATTTGCTTTACCAGGGTGGTAAAGTATCTCGCAATCGTAATCTTTAAGCAACTCTAGCCAGCGTCGCTGCCTCATATTCAACTCTTTTTGATCAAAGAGATACTGAAGACTCTTATGATCACTGAAAATCTTGCACTTCGTGCCGTAAAGATAATGCCTCCATATCTTTAGTGCAAATACTACCGCTTCCAACTCCAGATCATGAGTGGGGTAGTTCTTTTCGTGTTCTTTCAATTGTCTTAATGCATATGCTATCACCTTATCCCTTTGGGTCAGAACACAACCTAACCCAATTCCAGATGCATCGCTATAAACTGCGAAGTCTTCAACTCCATCAGGCAGAGAAAGAATCGGGGCTTCACACAACTCTTTCTTTAACTTCTCGAATGCTTCTTCGTGTTTCTCACTCCAAGTATAAGTGGCTCCTTTATGGGTTAAAGTTGTCAATGGAGCAGCTATCGAAGAAAAGCCTTGGATAAATCTTCGGTAATATCCGGCTAATCCCAGAAAGCTTCGAATCTCCGTGGGACTTTTCAGTCGTTCCCACTTCATTACAACTTCAATCTTTGTTGGGTCAACCATGATTCCTTCTTGGTTAAACACATGACCCAAGAATTGGACTTCTCGAATCAAGATATCACATTTGGAGAACTTTGTGTACAACTTCTCCTTCTTCAGACGTTCTAACACTTCTCGCAGATGCTTGCCATGCTCCTGCTGACTTTTTGAGTAAACTAGAATGTCATCTATAAACACTATTACGGATTTATCGAGGAACGGTTTACAAACCCTGTTCATCAAGTCCATGAATGTTGTTGGAGCATTGGTGAGTCCAAATGACATAACCAAGAACTCATAGTGTCCATATCTTGTTTTGAACGTGGTTTTCTCAATATCTTGTTCTCGCACCTTCAGTTGATGATATCCTGACCTAAGATCGATCTTAGAGAAATAGCTCGAACCTTGCAGCTGATCGAACTGGTCATCAATCCTTGGCAACGGGTACTTGTTCTTCACTGTTGCCTTATTCAGGTCTTTGTAGTCTATGCACATTCTCATGCTTCCATCCTTCATTATCACGAATAACACCAGAGCTCCCCAGGGGGATGAACTTGGTCGAATAAAACAGTTGTCCAACAACTCCTGAAGTTGCGTCATAAGCTCTTTCATCTCCGTCGGTGCTAATCGATATGGTGCTTTTGCTATTGGCGTTGTTCCTGGCAACAGGTCTATTCGAAACTCTACTTGTCTATCAGGGGGTAATACAGGAAGATCCCGGGGAAAGACTTCCGGATAATCGCACACTACTGGTATATTTTTCATTTCCTTTTTCTCCTTCTTAGCATCGATGACAAATGACAAGTATGATGTGCATCCTTTGGACAAACATTTTCTGGCTTTCATTAGGGAAATGATTCCAGAATTCACTCTACGTTTGTCCCCGTACACCACAAATGACTCTTTTCCAGGCGGGTTCATTCTTATTATCTTCTTCTTGCACAGTATCTCGACATCATTGGCGCTAAGCCAATCCATTCCCAGTACAATATCGAAACCATTCAGCTCAATAGGTAACAACTCCTCGTGGAATTCGTTTCCGTTCAAGTCGATGACGATATTCCTAATGCTATCGCTAACAGGTATGAATTTGCCACTGGAAACTTCTACAACTGGAGCATTATCAAGTTTTTCTATAGGCAACGCTAGTCTTCCACGAAATTTATGTGATATAAAGGAGTAATTTGCTCCAGAATCAAACAATATATTGGCAGGCAATTCATTTACAAGAAAGGTACCTGAAGCGACGTCCGTTGCTTCCTTCGTGGCTTTGAGTGTCATCTGGAAAGCTCTGTTTTGGCTTTGGTGGGACATTAGGCCTTGCTGCCTCCTTCTTCTTCGGGCAGTCCCTCAAGAGGTGTCCCTCCTCATTACACCCATAACAAACTTTCTTGTTGAAGGTGCACTCATTGGCATAGTACCCAGGCTTTCCACACTTAAAACAAGTGACCTCCCCGTCAAATTTCCCATGGTGCTTCTTTTTGCACTTTTAGCACCATTTCACTTCGCCTCCCCCTCCTCTTGAACCAGACTTCGAGGATTTACTTTTCTTGTTGGATCTCGAAGATCCATCGAACTTCCTCTTCTCGCCCACCTCTATTCTCTCCAGACCCCTTTCTTTTAACTGGGTCTCAACATTCTTGGCTACCCTAACGGTTGCTTTCAACGTGCTTGCCATTTTGACTCTTGGGCCAAAGTCTGATGGCAATCCATTAGCAAATTTCTCTATCTTGGCGAGTTCAGTCGGCACCAGGTAAGGAAATAGCTTCATCTTCTCAGTAAACGCAGTAGCATAGTCATCAATGCTCATTTTCCCCTTCTTCAAGTTCTGGAACTCATTGTTTAGATCGATCAGATCTATCTCGGAGCAGTACTGCATCTTAAACTGTTCCATGAACGCTTCCCAAGACATCTTCAAAGCTTCTCCTCGTAGCATCGTATCCGCCAACAATTTCCACCAACTCAAGACCCCGTCTTTAGTTGTCAACCCGCAAAGACGGTTTTATGCTTATCACTACAGTTGCAGCTTTCAAATACCATCTCCATTTCGGAGATCCAGTCCAAAATCTCCACAGGCTTTGGGTTTCCTGAAAGACTTGGTGGTTTGGCACCCAAGAAGTTCTTATACATTCGTCTATCTCTGTCGATTTCCCTCTCCGGGTCATTCCTTCTCACCACTGGGGGTTCAACTTGACTGACAGTGCGGCTGTTATTCCCTTCTTTAGACTCTCCGGCATTCAGTTCTGGTTGTTCAACAGACATTGAAGGTTCATTCCTGTTATTCAGCAACAGCTGTCTCATTTCTTCCCTTTGTTCAGCCATCATACCCTGAATCATGGCTTGTACTCCAGCCATTGTGACTGGCTCAGGTGCAGCTTCTACTATTGGCACCTGCTCAATCACTTGAGGTTGAGTTCATTGATTCATGTGTCCATTTGCGTCTCCAACTCCACTTTGGGTTCTTGCCATTTCGATCTATACACCAAATTAGGTGAATTTAGATCTTTATTTATGATAGACGTATAAATTCTCCTTATCACTCTGAAACGTTACATGCTAGTTCTAATATCGTAATCGAACGCTTAGAATCCTGAACACATAAGATTTCCAGATCCGATCGGCAACAAACCATAGATTCAAACAAATAATAGCACATAAGGAAAGCATAAAGCATAAAGCATTTAGTACATAAAAGCCTTTTAGGCATCTTTCCTAAAATAAACTAGTGTTCGTGTCTAAAATATAGAAGACACTCACCTCACAATCATCGCTTAGCATTCTAAGTTTAAGTCTAGAAATCCTACAAATTCCTAGTTCGCTTAAACTAATGCTCTGATACCAACTGTCACATCCCCATTTTTACGGCCAGAAAAGACCGATTTCGTTTATGCTTTTTAATGAAAATCAGAGTAACTTCTTAGGAAAAGTGTTGCAGAATTTGTTCCCAAAACAAAATATGACAAAAATTTATCAAAGCATTTCTTAAAGAAATGTATTTTCATTACATTACAAAAACTCGGGATGTTAATCATCGATACAGATCATAAGCATAACCCAAAAACATCATAGGCCACAAAGCACTATCTGGCCTCAAAACAACATAGGCCTTACAACATTCCATTTATTTTCTACTGGCCTAAAATCCATAATCTCTTATCAAGTCATCCAACTATGCTTTTGCCACTACCTGTAATACAAGAAAATGAGTGGGTCAGGCTGGAGCCTGGCGAGCATATAGGGTTTTCAACCCACAATAAATAAGTTTATTATTTTCAACAATCATTAAACCCGATTACCCGTTCCTGTTATCCTCACCTTACGTCCCTAAACCATCTTTTATAAGGGACCTATCCTAAGGAATTTCATCGGGATGGACACTATTGCTAAGGGGATTCCTCAACCATCAGTGTCCGTAAGGCAACCATGGGGGGATGGAGTACACCGGTGAACACATCGTTCACAAACACCTACAGGTTGCGAGCCTGCTAGCGTTCCACTGGACTTCCTAGAAAAGTTCGGGGTCGTCATCCATACTCCACTAGATGACTGGATCAACGTCTACATCGAGGCCTCTCATCATTTTATTTCACCACACACCAACTATTTCATCTACTCATGTTCTACCCAACATATTTGTAGATATAAAATACATATACAGTTCAGATATGGAAAAACAAAGTTCACATCTTTCATACAGCATAGATCTCAAAGTATAAAACATACATATACACTTTAGATCTGAATACTTTAGATCGGAAGTGAGAAAGTCTAGATCTGAAGGAAAAAGGTTCAGATCTGAAAGAAAAGGGTTAGATCTGACAAAAATACATATACCATACAGATATGAGGAAAAGTCTTAGATCTAAAGAGAAAAATTTTAGATCTGAAGGAAAAATCTAGATCTGAAAGAGAAAGTTCAGATCTGCAAGAAAATATTTAGATTTGAAGGAAGAAGTTCAGATTTGAAAAGAAAAAGGTATAGATCTTTCATCCAGCAAACATCTCAGGTAAACACACAACATTTATATATACACATTGCACGTAATTTATATAAAATACTTCGTATCTAGGTGTAAGATGAAAGTGACTATACGCTCACCTGATAAGGAGTGATTCGGACAGCACTTCACTTCTCAAAATAACCTTCTTTGACGAAACCGGGAAGTTTGCTTGAAAACCGGGCTCCACGCGGGCAGAGTTTCAAACCGAAAAACTCTTTTTCTCGGAGCCTTCGGGCGCTCCGGGGCTTTCTTCTAGTGCTAGGGAGGTTCCCTAGACTTTGGGGTGGATTAGGATGGCTAGAGAGAGTAAAGAGAGAAAGAAAGGTTGAAATGGTGTGAGAAATGGGGCTGCCTCGCAGTACGCGAGGCGTAGCCTCGCAAAACGCGGGGCGTAAAGGCTCGATCGTACAACACGCGTCGCAACTTTGGTGGATCATCGTGGCAGGCTCCAGACTGCAGAAGGATAGACCGCTAGGCGTACGAGCTTCGGTACGCGGGGCGTACTCGGACGCGAGGCGTCCTCGGACTACGCGGAGCGTACCCCTCGCACCAGGTTCGAGATTTCCCACTCCGACTTCAAAAATTCATATCTTTTGCATATGAGCTCCGTTTTTCGACGTTCTTTATATTCACGCGTAGGCGGGATTGTACTCTACAACTTTCGTTTAGACTCTGTCAGCTAATTTTGACTCTATTTTTAAAATTATATTTTTAACAAGACGGGACAGGAAAGTCCATTAAAAATTCATAACTTCTTCATCCGACGTCTGTTTTCGTCTGTCTTTTTACCGTTCTGCTACGATTAACGAGATCTTCGATTCTCGTTTAGGTTGTGTCGGCCAAAAATCGACCGATCTAATATTCGAACTTCGGGCTGCATATTGCTAAGCCGAAACTTAAAATCATAACTTCCTCATACGAAGTCAGATTTGGGCGTTCTTTTTATGCACGCTCTCGGTTTAACGAACACTACGAATTTCGTTTAGATCGCTAAGGCTAAAAAGTCCTCTATCGTAAATTCACTATTTACGTCACGCAGTGTCGTGCAGGTTCTGTCGCGAAACTTCGACAGGCCATAACTTCTTTGTTAGAACTCAGATTTCGGCGTTCTTTATATCTCCGGAATCCTTGTCACGACCACTACAACTTTCTTCATCGATATCGGGATTATCTAACATTCTATTTTTGACGCCTATTTTCATTCTTAATTTATTATATTATCATAATTAAGTATAAAGCACATAAATTCACATAATTCACATAATACTCAAATAATTCATCTTCATTACTTCAAAACGAGTTACAATGGTTGACCTAGACTATTACATCATCATTAATGCTTAGCCAGAAACACGGGCATTACAGGTACACCCAATCCAGATTGAACTGGAGTAAACCCAGGGGGATATAATGGGTCATCATTCACTACTACTTGTTTTTTAGATGAGTGGAGAATAAGATCATCAAGACACAAATGATCATCCAACACCTGAAAAGAATTCTTATGTTGAGGAATTTTTGAATCTATATATACTTATAAATGAATCATTTTTTCTTTCACCACATTCATTTGAAACTCCCATCACTTTTCAATTTCTTTATAATAATGATTACAAGTTGGTTAATAACGTTAAATAAATGTCAAACGTAAAGTGTAATCATATATAAACTAAATTTCAATATTAAAATAATATCTTTACTTCAACTTATAAATTTGTCTTTAACTTTTAACATATTATACTTAATTTATTAGTTTTAATATGTTGTTGTATGTAAACCTTTATCATTTTAAAGCTACAACTTTTGAACAAATTGGATAAATACTTTAATTGTTAATTTAAATATAACACTACAGGATCAACTTAAATATAAATTTAGTTCAACTTAAGCAACAAAAAAGATTATTTTGTAAATAGTTAAAATTGATTAATTCTAGTGTCTTTCTAATAATTATTATAAATTGGTTAATAAGGTTAAATAAATATCAAACCTAAAGTGTAATCATAAATAAACTAAATTTTCAATATTAAAATAATATATTTACTTCTACTTATAAATTTATGTCTTTAACTTTTAACATATTATATTTAATTTATTAGATTTAATATGTTGTTGTATGTAACCATTATCAGTTTAAATCTACAACTTTTGAACAAGTTGAATAAAATACTTAAAATATTAATTTAAATATAACATTAGAGGGTCAACTCAAATATAAATTTCAGTTCCATTTAAAAAACTCAAAGAATATTTCATGAATAGTTAAAAGTGATTAACTGTAGTGCTAAATACAAAAACTAAATTGTAATCTCAATTTAACTAAAATATTTCCTAAATATATTTTTATAATAATTAAAAGTTTTCAAATAAGTAACTTAAAATAATTTACAATAACAATATTTAAAAATAACTCTATATAAATTATTATATTGTTACCTTTAAAAACAAAAAAACAATGTTTAATGTTTTAAATAATTGCAATGATAGAAATTAAAATGTTAAGCAAATATATTTTAAAAAATTAATTAACAATAACAACTATATATAACATTAAACCATATATTATATATTATTATATCAAATTTAACAACAACGTTATTGTTATCAAATTCTTCAACCTCATTCATTTGAAACCTCAACTTTTGAACTTCTTTTTAAATTAATACTTTAAATCCAATATTATTGTAATTTCAATATTAATTTTTTATTCTCAATATAATATACTTAGTTTGTTAATCTAAATATGATATTAAATTTAAAGCATAGTTTTTATAATATATTCAAAAAGTTTAAAAGGAAAACCTAAATCAAAATGTCCAATTAACAAAAAAAAAAAGTTAAACATTACTTTTTATAATAATGATATTTTCTTCAAAATAGATAGTCTAAAATAAATTAAAAATATTCAAAGTTTAAATAAAATATTAAATATAAAACATGTATCAAAAAATAGTTTTAAAATTCATTAAAAATAAAATATGTCTATCTAAATTGAGTTAATTTTTATTTTCACGGATAGCTGCTATTAAAATGATGCGATTTTTGATAGAATAATATGAGATCTATTATTTGATACTCATAAATCCATTACAAAAGTAATTTCGTACATTCATTTTTTATAATGCCTATAATTTATTTAAAATACTTAGAATTTTTCATAATAAATTAGTTTAAGAATTATTAATTTAAACTTACTAACAAGTATATATTTCTTTTAATATCATATATTTTAAATATTTTAATTATAACTGTGTAACGCACGAAATATCGCCTATTATACTTATAAAAGAGACATTTTTACTTGCACCACGTGTATTTGAAACCTTAATGATTTTTCAATTTCTTTATAACAGTTATTATAAGTTGGTTAATGATGTTAAATTAATGCGAAAACTAAATTAATCATAAATTAACTAAACTAAAATATTAAAATATAATATTTTGCTTCTATTTATAAAATTATGATTTTAACTTTTTAACATATTATAGTTAACTTATTAGTTTACACATGTTGTCGTATTTGTGCAATTGTCATATTAAAATCACAACTTTTGTATAATTTATGATTTTATGCAAAATTGTTAAATTATTAATTTCAATATAATGTTAAGCGGTTAACTTAAATCAAAATTTATGTTATACTTGAAAAAAATTGAAAGACTATTTTATAAATAGTTAAAATTTATAAATTATAGTGTTAAACCTAAATTGTAGTCCTAAATTAACAAAAAAAAAACCATGAAACTATTTTTATAATCATTAAGAATTTTCCAATAAGTAGCTTAAAATTAACTTACAATAACAATCGGTAAAAGTAATATTATATAAAAATTATAATGTTATCTTTAAAAACAAAAACAATGTGTGTTTTTTTAAATAATTACAATAAAAGAAACTAGCAATATTCATCAAATAAATTTTAAAAAAGTTAAATTTATGAAACCAAATTAAAATAATTAAGAGTTTCCAAATACTTTATTTTAAATAACTTACAATAATAATAGTTAAAAGTAACATTATATACAAAAATTACATTGTTACCTTTCAAAGCAAAAATAATGTTTGATGTTTTAAATAATTATAATGATATAAATTAAAATCTTAAACAAACAAACTTTTTAAAATTAATGAATCATAACAAAAACTATAAATATCATTAAACCATGTATTATATTTAATTTTATTCATGAGTAAGCCGCATGTAGAGGCCATTGAGACAATTGAGATTATAGAATTTTAAAAGATGTCTACATTATCATATAATTCAAAATACACAATGTTTATACCAACTTATTATATAAGAGCTAACAACCACGTCATTGATATATTTAAAAAACATGTATTTGTAAAGATTTCGTATATATTGTTGTATTATATGCAATGGGCGGATATTCACCTAGTTATTCTTATTAAAGAAAGAATCTGAGGCTCGTTCCCCCTCATCCTTGTCAACCCAAGACTTGAACTCAACAAAATTATTATCTCCAACAAATTCCCCCTCCTCCTCTTCATTCACATGTTGAACATGTTCATAGTTATCAGGTTCTTGAACATCAATTTTTGAATAATCCTCCAAAAAATCCGGGATCCAACCTGTAATCTCCTTAGCATGAACGATGTTTACTTTGCCTTCAAAAATCACTTTAAAAGTGTCCAAAATAAGGTGAGATATATTCGTTTTAATGCAAAAACAAACACTATATCGATTAGAGTCTTTTGAGTTTTTAGTAAAAAAAAGCTCTCACCATTTAGAAGCAATCCTTGAGAAAGTACGTGGAGACCATGCATGGAGTGGTATACCCTCCTCATCAATCCATACAACGCGTTCCTTGACCTCAAATTCTTTAGACCATTTTGAGATATTAGAAAACCAAGAGTCAATCTTTTAAACTTATGACACGCCTGAATAGATTGGAATTTCAACAACACCCAAAAACCTCCAAGGTAGGACAAGTGAAGATTAGGAAAACCTTCATTAACACAAATAGTTTGTAGTTTAGTGAGGGAATAAAATTCACGAACACAAGCACGAGGGTTAGAGGATCTTCTGAAAAATTAAAATAGTCCATGTCAAGAACCAAAGCTGGCCTATCAGAAGCAACATTAAAACAAGTATCAAACTTCATTTTGAGAAGAGCAGCAGCATAAGATCGCGTTTTCTGTTGATCAAAAGCTCGTGGATTATGAATAGGATTAACAGCAGGAAATATATCAGGAGAAACCATGTGTTGATCATGGTTGAATCTAGCAATGTTTGCGTGTATCCTAACCTTCCCAATCTAAATAGAATAAAGATCATCGGTCATGAGTTTAACATCATCCACCTTGTTAAACCTAACAAAAGCAAAAGATTTCCCCAATTTTGATCGTTTCTTGGGAATAAAGACATCAACAACCTTCCCAAATCGATCGCATGTGTTCCAGAGTTCACGCACTAAGAAGTGAGACGAGAATTTTGAAACATAGATGTTGCAGCATAGACGTTCCAGAATAGATTCGTTGGAAATCTTGGACCCATACCTACGATTGGCGACAAAGGGATTAACCACCATCAAGATTGCGAGGGGAAGGCATTTGATCCCGTCGGGAAAGATGATAGAGGCAGAAAGCTTACCTTTTTACATTGTCAATCATTTATCAACTTATTGTAATATATTATATTATATATCATAAACTTATTTCTATTTATATATAAGGTTTTGTGATATAAAAGGTTTATCTTATGGTACTTCATGAGATAACATCTTCATTATTATTATTGTAATAATTTATATTACTAAAGAATAAATATAACAAACATATAGTTGTTTATTTTGTATTATTTATCAATAAAAATTATTTGTATATATTTTATTATTGGGATATTCTTTTTCATGTTGTTGAAGATAAATATTATACTTCAACGATTATATATTTTTTATAAATATATTGAAATTTTTATTGATTTAAATATAATACTAATTTTTATTTATTTCCAATCTATCATACTTAATTTTTTTAATTTAAATATGTATGTCAAATAAACAACTAAAATAACTTGAGACTCTTTTCTACAATAAGTATTTTTTTTAAATGTAGTTTTAAACTTAAATAACAACATAAATACTCATATATATATATATATATATATATATATATATATATATATATATATATATATATATATATATATATATGCATGCCATTTTTATGTTTCCAAAGCCAAAAAAAGTATTAGATATCTTTAAGTATTTTTTTATGTTTCTATTTTAGTTTTCCTATTTTCTTTCACCAAAATTATATATATATATATATATATATATATATATATATATATATATATATATATATATATATATATATATATATATATATAATATAAAAATTACAAAGAATTTTTTTCTAAATCGGTATGCAAAAAAGTAGTAATTTTTTTTTATTGTCGACATGCATATCATAATCATTTGACGTATCATAAAGATAATAAATTATGTTGTACTTGTTTTTTACTTTTAAATACAAAATAAATAAATAAAGGCACCATTAATCAATGAATATGCATTTTAATGAATATTCATAATACTTGACAAATGTCGACTTTGCTTTTTACAAGAATAGAAAATAAAATAAATCGAACTTTAGATATAAAAGTTTTACACTGTAGGGTAGATAATAATTTGTTTGACTGCTCATTTTTTTTAAACCACAAATCTAACATATTCTTAAACTACATCTTAAATACGCATATGTCCATGACGTGACTTGAACCCTCAATCTCAAGGAGAGAGAAAATATTGGATACCGCTAGGCTAGAAGCCTTTTGGTGTTTGACTACTCAAATGATAATTAGATAAGAACACATAGAGAATATTTAAACTTTACGGGTTTTTGCCCTAAACCCAAACCTTACACTATCAATACTCGACAGTTTGATCAGGAGGAGACAATTATACTAGAAAAAAAATAGAATATAAATCATAGATGGAGATAAAAAGTAGAAACTAGAGCTTTGGTGAAGTCAATATTGAAAACAGGTAGGGTTCCGAAGATATTGATTACAATGGATCTTATGGGCACAAGAGGGAGGCTCACAAAGATCAAGAACTGGACGTATCGGTGGTAGTGACGACGACGGCTGGATATGCAGGCAGTGGTGGCGGCAACAACAATGTCGATTTGAGGAAACGATAGTGGCGACGGATTTAGCGATTAGAATTAGATGCAACGGTGGTGGGGAAGAACTGATGCCCCAACGAAGTTAACACTAGAAGTAGCTAGGGTTTTCTTTAGAAATAGAAAGATGATAAGAAATGAGAGAGGGGGGGGGGGGAATAATTGGACACGAAATGCACATCCGACAACTATTAGAGAAGGTCGTCAGATGTGGAGGTCAACGACCAAGGGTTACAGTCAACAACAGATGATTTAACTTAAAACTCTGTGTGAATTTATAATTTTTCAAGATCTCTAAACTTCGGCATGAAGACCTAAAAAATAAAGAAAATACTCTACAATCATGGTATTTTTAGTCTAAAAATCCTTCTATATTCGATTCAAAATAAACCATTTAACAAAACCACACATACAATCATATACACATCGTATTTTTCATTTTAACTTACTTGGTGAATAATGCTTTAATGGAGTTGGAGAAAAGATAGAGGACGACTCTACTATATGAAGATAGAAAAACTGAGACATAAGTTTCAAAGAGTGACGGAGTTGTGTTATGTGTTTCACATAAATCATGTGGCGTTGCATTCTAGTCAATTAGACAAGTGATGATGATAGAACTAGAAACCTAGATAATTAATTTAGGAGGGGAGGGGGGGCGGGGGGGTTAAAGTTTTACGTTTTAGATTTTACTTTTTACCTCTAGTCATTAAGGGCATCTATTATAGAAAACAATAGTTAAGCCCGATTTACAGTACCAAATATATGGGTAATTAAAAGTCATTGGGGGCATGTGCCCCCACTTATATATATATATATATATATATATATATATATATATATATATATATATATATATATATATATATATATATATATACTAAAAATATTTGTGAGAACTTGATAATTCCTAATCCGTTCATCATTTTTTAAAACCAAAACCACCAACGGACTCCTAGACCAGCAATTAAGACAGATCCATTGTCACAAAAAAGATATGACAAACTTTTTTATAGGTTTTATTTTCATTTTAACTTACTTGGTGAAACTTGCTTTAATGGAGTTGGAGGAAAGATAGAGGACGACTCTACTATGAAGATAAAGAAACTGAGACCGAAGTTTCAAAGAGTGATGGAGTTGTGTTATGTGTTCACATAAATCATGCGGCATTGCATTCCAGTCAATCAGACGAGTGATGATGATAGAACTAGAAACCTAGATAATTAATTTAGGAGGGCTTTAAAGGTTTACGTTTTAGAATTTACTTTTTTACCTCTAGCCATTAAAGGCATTGTGACATCCCCTAATTTCTCGGCCAGAAAAGACCGATTTAATTTATGCTTTTTAAAATAAAATCAGAGAAATCTTTTCAAAAGATATTGCGGAATAGGTCCCCAATATAAAACATGATAATGTTTATCAAAACCCTTCTTTAAGAAGGTATATATTTCCCATATATATATCAAAACCTCGGGATGTCATGTTCCGATACAGATCAAAAGCATAAACAAGACATTATAAGCCTTTCAACAGTTATTTACAACTACTGGCCTATAATCAAAAAATCTCTCATCGTCCTCCGACTATGCTCGGGGTCCACTACTTGTAATCATAAAAAAACTGAGTGGGTCAGGCTTGGGAGCCTGGTGAGCATATAGGGTTTTCAACCCACAATAATAATAACATATTAAGTTCACCAATCAACAATAACCCTGATTACCCATTCCCGTTGTCCTCACTTTACGTCCCTAAACACCTAACACAAGGGACTTAACCTAAGGAATATCATCGGGTTGGACACTACTGCTAAGGGGACTCCTCAGCCATACATGTCCTAAAGGCAACCATGAGGGGGATTGGAGTATACCAATGAACATTTAGTTCATCAACACCTACAAGTTGCGAACTTGCTAGTGTACCACTGGACTGTCTAGAAAGGTCCGTGATCGTCATCTATACTCCGCTAGACGACTACAACGATAACACCAACAACAACACCGACACCGAGGCCTCTCATCATTTTTAACACCCACCGACTATTTTGTCTACCCATGTTCTACCCAACATATTTGTAGATAAAATACATATACAGTTTAAAACTTGTATAAAACATCAATTCAACAGTCACCTCAAATAAACAATTAACATATTTACACATAACACGTATTTTAAGGTAAATACTTCATATCTATGTGTAAATTGAAAGTAACTACACACTCACATGATTTGATGATAATTGGGCAGCAATTCGTTTCCTAAAACGTTCGTTTCTAATAAAACTGGGAGTTTTATTGAGAAACCGGGCTCTGCAAAAGTCGGGCTTCGAAACCGAAAAGATAAATTTTTCGGGCTTCACGGGCACTTCGTGGCGTATTCCGGGGCTTATAATTGATACCGGGGCTTCGGGGGAATATGGGTTTAGGGGCTAAAAGTGACAAGTTTTCAAAATACCCCCGGGAGGTCTCGCACCCTTCTATTTATAGGGGCGAGCCTCCTGATCCAACCGCTGAGAAGAAGCCACGCGTCGCAGATCCGAAGCTCGTAGGTGATGGCTCGCACGAGGGTTGCACGTGCGAAGTGGCTGCTGGCTTCTTGTGATTGGACCGAAGCCTCGGTCCGAAGTCGGTTCTGGTGGTGGGGTCCGCAGGCGAGGGTGCGCAGGTGGCTGCACGTGCGAAGGCCTCGCTGTCCTCTCCTGATTGGACCGAGGTCTAGTCCGAAGTAGGGGGGATCGTGGCATGCAGGCGAGGGTTCGGACACGCACCAAGGGCACGCGTCGGATTCTTAGTGGACCGCGGGTACTGTTCATGCGAGGATGACGTGGCAAATCATGACTATGCGAATTTTCTCGGTTTTTGTGCAAAAACTTCTAAAATCCATAACTTTCGCATACGAGCTCCGTTTTTGACGTTCTTTATATGCACGCGTAGGTAAAATTACGCTCTACAACTTCCGTTTAGACTTCGTCGGCTAAGTTTCACTTTAATTTTTATATTATTATTTTTAACAGACCGGGACAGGAAATCCGTTAAAAATTCATAACTTCTTCATCCGACGTCCGTTTTCGTCAGACTTTTTACCGTTGTGCTACTAATGACGAGACCTTCGATTCTCGTTTAGGTTGTGTCGGCTAAAAATCACTCGATCTAAAATTCGAGTTTTTAGCTGTCTACTGCTAAGCTGAAACTTCGAAAAATCATAACTTCCTCATACGAAGTCAGATTTGGGCGTTCTTTTTATCGAACTTCTCGGTTTAACGAACACTACGAGTTTCGTTTAGATCACTAAGGCTAAAAAGTAGTTTATCGAAAACTCACTTTTTACGACATTCAGCACCGTGCCGGTTTTGTCGTGAAACTTCGACAGGTCATAACTTCTTCGTTATAACTCGGATTTCGACATTCTTTAAATATCCGTAATCCTTGTCACGACCACTACAACTTTCTTAATAGATATCGGCTTTATCTAAAATTTAATTTTGACGCTTATTTTTATTCTTAATATCATTAATCCTAGTAATTAAGCATAAAACACATAGAATTCACATAATTCCTTTTTCATTTCTTCAAAATGAGTTACAAAGGTTAACCTAGACTATCACCTTAATATTAATGCCTAGGCTAGAAACACGACTGTTACAATTCTCTCCCCCTTAGGATGATTCCGTCCCCGGAATCACACATCACCAAACAACTGCGGGTAGCGACTCATCATGTCACTCTCCGTTTCCCAGGTGAGATTTGGTCCATTCGTATGTTTCCAGCGCACAAGCACTAAATCAACCATCTTGCGTCGCAACTTCATAGTCTTACGGTCAACGATTGCCTCAGGTTCTTCGATCAACCTCTTGTTTTCATCCAACCTTAACTCAGAAATCAGAATTATGTCGGGCACATCTCCCGTGAACTTCCTCAAATAACACACATGAAATGTGTTATGAATACCCTCCAGTTCTTCCGGTAATTCTAGCTTGTAAGCTTGATTCCCGATCCTCTGAAGAACTTTAAATGGTCCAATAAACCTTAGACTCAACTTTCCCCTTTTACCAAATCTTATAAGTCCCTTCCACGGTTAAATCATTTTTTTGAGCCTACATATGGCTTAGACGCACCATTAGTGTTGTTGGTTTTGAAAAATGATGAGCGAATTAGGAGTTCTCAAGTTTTTATAAATCTTTTGGTTCTCACAATAACTCAGCCCTATATATATATATATATATATATATATATATATATATATATATATATATATATATATATATATATATATATATATATATATATATATATATATATAACTGAAACTATGGGGGAACTCACTAAGCTTTGCTTTACAGTTTCAGTTTATTATTTCAGGTACTTTTTGAAATTATGATTTTGGGATACTGTGATATATATATATATATATATATATATATATATATATATATATATATATATATATATATATATATATATATATATATATATATGTATGTATTATAGACGCAAAAATCCATGTGAAAACCTTCATTATTAAAACTAATCCAAAACCATAAGTATTTACAAAACAAAGTTTCCACGAGTCATAACTATAAATCATAGTATCCCAAAATCATAATCTCATAAAATCTAGGATGATGTGCACGATCACGCCTTCGCCTTGTCACGTTCATCAAAAGTACCTGAAATAATAAACTAAAACTGTAAGGCAAAGCTTAGTGAGTTCCCCCATAGTACCACACACAACCATACAGATAACAGCATGCTTAGATGAGCCTTCAGCCTGATTGGACCACCGCACCAGGCCTGCAACCTATCTGGACCGCTCTCGGAGACTGCAACATGACTGGTCCGCCGCATTGGGCTACAGTCTATTCCGACCACTTTACATGTCTTCGGCCTGACTGGACCGCCTCGCAGGCCTTCAGTCTATCCGGACCGCCCTGGGTGTCTTGGCCTATAGCACTAAGAAGGACCGCCTCAACCCAACAAACCACAACATGTCGACATATACCATAACATTTAATAACCAACAACACAGATAGTCATACAGATCTACCAGGCTAACATATACTAAATATATCATAAATCCAAAAATATCAGGATACAGATCTAACAAATCACTACAACATAGCAACATCCTATATACCATGACACAGATCTAACAGGTCACTATAACATAGCAACAACCTCTATACCAGGATACAGATCTAACAGATCACTACAACATATCAACATCCTCTACACCATGATACATAACCTAGTGGGCCGGAATTGGTACCTTCGATCCACAAGTATAGTGAGGAAAACTCACTTGAATCGAAGAACTCTGAAATACTGCGATACAATCCCTTTTTCTACACTGCTTGCACCCGCGAACCTACTAACATTAGAACCAGATAAAATCATAATCAATAGTCCAAAATCCTCACGTTTGACCCAAAGTCAAACTTGGTCAAAAGTCAATGATCAACAAAAGTCAACAATAGTCAAAGTCCAAGGCAGCTGTGTACCCAACGTACTCCACGTACGCCCAACGTACGTTATTTAGGGCTAGTACGCGCAACGTACTCTCAGGTATGCCCGACGTACATACGTCCAAGATAATTCCTTCCTTTAGTGCTTAATCCCTTAAGACCTTTTGTCAGAGCTAAGATCTAGACTCAAAACATCGACTTAAGTCATAAAGTTTCTACCTTTACGACTTCCAAGGCTAGAAAAGGTCCAAAAGCTAAAACCCTAACTTATTTATCCATTAAGACATCTTAAGTCTTGCATGGAAGGAATGGAAGGACCAAGATCACATTTTTATGGTTCCTAATAGCTCCATAATGGATAAAGTTTCCAACTTTATCAATTAGAATGGTCCAAGCAACCAAGATCCAGTCTTTTAAGTTTCAAAGGAACCAAAAGCACATCTTTCTTACTTGATCCATTAAGTCCAAGTTTCCAACGTTTAGATCTGAATCAAAATGATATCTAGATGGATAAAGTTTCCAACTTCATCCATAACAAGGTCAAAAACTTTCAAGATCTAAACTTTATGCACTAAAGTGACCAAAAGTTCATAACATCCAAAACTAGCTAGATCTAACAAATGCATCATCAAGATTCAAGCTTTATACCTCTAGAAGAAAGATCAAAGTGAACAAGGTCTGGATCTACAAGCACCAATGCAACCAACACTTTACACAATCGACTTCTGGCCCACAAACCTGAAATAAGAAATGACAGGAAACATGATGTTACAATATATATGTTGATAGTGCCATATTTATATATATTTTTAGGCATTATTTTAAAACATTTAAAGCTATAATTTCGTTAAATGAAAAGATATTTGGTACTTATTGAGTTAAATCATATTTTGCATCTAAAAAGAACATTCTTGAAGAAAAGGACCAAGACCGAACAAAACCTGGAATTTGAAGGACTGAAACTGTAAGTAGCGAAGATTGCTTCCGAACAGATGAGAATTGTTAGAACAAAGTTCTTTTAGGATCGTTAGATTCTATGCAAGCAAACAGTTAAGAATGTAATCAAGAACACAAGAATGGCTTTGAATATGTCGTATGATTAATACTTCAACACCTCAGAAGAGCTCGATTAAGAACTTCGACTGTAGAGGTGTTTAGGGTTACAAAACAATGAACGTAATAATCAACACCGTCTAATGCATACATGCATGCATATTTATAGTATAACCCTACTATATAATCACGGATGGACAGGCCCAATCTGGATACAAAACAAAAAGCCCAAGACGCAACACAATTAGACTCAACAATCTCCCCCTTTGCGTCAATGGGACCGAAAGCTTACTTCGGTTGAGCTGCAGAAGTCTTCTTTATTGTTTTGAACACCTTCGGAATGATAGCTAGCAAATGATGACGAAACGTTATGTACCACCGAAGCATGTCAGTAAAATTCTTCTTGTCAGCTTCTAAGTTCTGCTTGCACCGATGTATAATGTTGATGATGTGCTCCAAGCAGTCAGTTGAAAATAAATGTTTATCAACAAGAGCAAACAAAAATTTGTGAGCTTCGCCTTTTGTAAAAATCACAGTGAGATGTTTTGAATCTATTTGGCCCATCTTCTTCTTATTCACATCTCCTGGTTTCGATGTTGGCTTGATGGTCGGTTTCTTGTTCATTACTTTTGCTATTTCTTGATCCATAGCTGCAACCTCATGGATGTAAGAAGCCAACATCCTCTTCAAGTGTTCCAAAATTGGTTCATATTCCCTCGGATTTGTAAGCAGAATATTGAATAATAAAATCCAATCATGAGGGTTTAGATTCGGAAGATCTGCTAGAGATATAATCGACACCGAGTTTGCAGAACCTCGTGTGATTTTGAAATTGACATTTACAAATCTCCCAGCAGATGTAGGTTTCAGTACCTTGATAGTGATTATTTTCTGTGCGCTCCATGTCAAGTACTGAGGTTGTCCATACTTCAGATAGAAATCAATAAGCTCTCGGTCAACCTTTAGATAAGGAAAAGGAACCTCAGCAGTCGAATCAAAGCAGTGGAACGTGAATGCCTTTCGTGTGATTGGCATGTCGAACTACGAGTCCTTAGAATTATCACAGTCAAAAGAAGCAACAGGTTCCAACCAATAAATACTTGGAAACTCTATAGCTTGATTGATAAGTGCCTCTTTAGTCCATAAGGGAAACAAGGCCTTCTTGCAGTTCAAGGCTTCTTCTTCTTCCTTGTTTCTCCTTTCCCTCTCCTCTGCGTCCCTTGCAACCTTCAAGGTTTCATAAAGCTCTTTATCTCTCTTCTTTTGCTGAAGAGCCTCAACAATAGTTTCACCAGATTCGTTACTGCTATCATCATCAATCTCCTTTTGCTTTTCTTGTCGACCAGAACCTGAAGCTACATTATCCTTCAGTTCGGTTGTAACTTTGACCTTCGGTTGAGCAGTTTCGGTTTCAGTCTTAACCTTCGGTTGATGAGCACCCTCTCCCCTTGTTTTGGAGCAATAAATCTCTCCGAAACACCCTTCATCTAGTGTAACAATGCAAGGGCGGGAAGAAGTTTTGTTGTAAGATGATTCCGAATGGTCAAAGTGAGGATAGGATCATGAGCACCAAGAATTTTGGTGAGCATATCCTTCACATCCCCTGCACTGCTGCGAAAAAAAGCTCTTTTGGTCTTTAACAAAGAACTTTCTTTTTCTGCTTGGGCTAGCTGCACTTTCTGTACTTCAACCATGGATGTTTGGCGAGCAAGTTCTTCCTTCAAAGCACTTTCTTTCGCCAAATCAGCGTGAAGAGATTCCAGTCGAGAATTCACTGAACTGATAAGTGAAGAGTTCTCGGCTTGGATAGAGGAAGGCACAGCCTCAACCTTAGTTTGTTCTTCTTAAAGAGACTTGGAGAAAGAATCCACAGAAGCATTTACCTTTGCTGCATTTGTATCAGCATGCCCTTTAAGTGACTCAAGAAAAATCTGAGTACTATGTACAATTTCAGTAACATCAGTGGTGACCTTTTTTGCAAGAGGAGGTAGACTCATTAACAGCTTTGGTGGATTTTTCAATGGAATCGGTGTATTGTTCTAGAGCTGTATCCAGAAAAGCCTTGAGTACAACACCACTGTATGACTTGCTGTCCTCAAGCAATTTATCAAGCTTGTCGTGAATGCTCTGCAGATTTTGTCTTATGACTGGAGCATCATCATCCTCATCAGTAGGAAGCCTATAAGGACTGAAGTATGTAGAATCATACTCATCATTAGCACCACCGAGAGTGGCACCATAGTCGGTTGAAGGTGAGGGTGAAAGGGGTGTAGAAGTGACTGGGGGTTCTGTTTCAGTAGTCGCCCCCGTATCAGATACGTTGACTCCTACTGTCGGTTCAGGAATAGTGGTTGTAGTGGATTGGGAAAAAATAGGAGTTGAGATGGGAGTTGTAGAAATAGGAATAGACGAAACTGGTGGTGATGGTAAGGAAGTTGTTGTTGGAGATGTGGTAGATGGGGGAATAGGAGGAACCGAAACTGGAATTGTCTGTTTTGGTGATGGAGGTGGGGTTGGAAGTTTGTTATGAGGAGATTCGGTTGGAGTAGGAGATCGAGGAGGAGTGTTACCTCTCGGTGATGCATGACGAATTTCCTCTTCTTCACCTTCCTCTTCATTTTCTGAGCTAGGAGGAGTAGGACTCTTGGACCTTTTTGCCATCTTTTTAATCTTCTTCGGTTTAGAAGAATCCCCTTTATCAGACTTTCGCTTCTTGGTCTTGGTAGGCTTAGACTTATCCTCCTCTTTTGGCTCTTTCTTGGTAGAAATCCGTTTACCTCGGTTACTCGGCTTGTCAACAGCATCTAGGGCAGCCTGCTGTTCAGGAGATAGAACTCTTGGTTCCTTGGGAGGAAGTTTTCGATAATCATCTATGAGTTTAATTTCGGCTGTAACACATCTATACATTGTCTCAGGGATAGAGCCAATGTGAGGGAACTTCAAAGGATCAGAAATTATGATTTTCTTGGTGTGAAACGTAGCAATAGACACAACTAGGGCATCCTTCATCACCTGAATTTCCAAAGAATTTATTGCTCTTCTGGTAATGAGAGTCCATAATCGTGCACATGAAATTTCAGAATGCCTCGTTGTAGTGTTGAGGCTTTGCACCACTTGAGACCATATGATCGTCCCATAATCAAGATTGAGACCATTGTAAAGTCCGTAGAGAAGGGTTAGGAAAGCCTTGCTGGTGCCATCAGATCCAACACTTCTCTCCGCCAAACTCTTGATAAGAAGAGTAACCAGTCCATTCCATGGGGACGGTAGGCAGGACTTCTTAACCTTCGTTCAAATTCACGCGCCCAAATCCTTATCCTCAATTGTTGTTTGAAATTCAGTTTCGCTCCAAGATGTAGAATTACCCCTGTTTTGCCAAAAAAATAAACACAAATCGAACCAACAGCAACCAGAATGTTGGAAAATTCAAATTTTCGTGCAATAGAGTGACAAAAGATAAAGAAATAAAGCAAATGTATATTGGATGTGAGTGATGTCTCATTATAAGACAGAAAGCAGGGGATTCCGGGCAAGAATCGCTTCCTTCAAAGTCAAGAGAGACTTGAAGTGCTTGTGTGGGTTCCCGTGAAATAACGATCAAATGTTTGTAGAGAAACATTGAAAGGCTTCTTTTTAAGTCATATGCTTAAGGTAGCTTATCTTCAACCGAACGTCGATGCTTAACATAAGACCGAACATTGGAAGAAGTACTTGTGAGACCGATGTGGTCTGTTGAACAAGTAGGTAGAATATATTTTATAGTGACTAAAGAAGATATAGAAATCTCAAAAACAAAAAGAAACTGGATCTTTATGGGAAGAAAAATCCTTGGTGTTAGACAAATTCATAAAAGATCACTCAAAAATAAAAATGAGATTTCATTCGGTAACCAGTAACATCTTGAATATGACAATTCACCGTCAATTCGTTGATGGTATTGGATTGTGGGTTTCACTCAGTACGTGGTATACATATCTAAGATCATAAACACAGATTTTGTGCAACCATAAACCTCAGTGGTAAAAACTGAGAGTCTCAAGGGTTACAGTGATGAACCGAAAGTTGATGGAGAAAGTAAGGAGGGTGGTTAAGGAACCGAAAGTACCTTCTGCTATAAAGACGTGACTAAGCAGAAAAACTCTTAACTCATATGAGAAGAGTAAGGTAGCTCTAGACTGAGTTGATCTGAACAGCCTACTTGGGAAGAAACGATAGGTAGAGATCGAATCATTAAGGCCTTGCTCTAAGTCGTAGAGGCTTTGGTCAACATGCTACAGCATACTTCTAGGGACCCTTAACTAGTTCTTATGGAAATAATTATACCTGTCTTAGCTCCAAATTCTGTTGCACTGATACACGTGTGACCTAATGAAAGGAACAAACAAACAAACACACCACAAAAAAAAATATTTTTGAAGTTTTGAAATTTTCTGAAAAACAATAAAAATAGAAAAAGAAAATAATTTTGGATTTTTGAAGTTTTCTGAAAAATAATAAAAACAGAAAAAGAAAATAATTTTGGATTTTTGAATTTTTCTGAAAAATAATAAAAGCATAAAAATAAAATAGGTTTGCATAAAACACTCTTTAAACAAAATGTACAACCGAAACCTTATCTTAAAGGAATGAAGCGAAATAGACCGAGCGGTCGGTTCATTTCGGTTCCTTAAAATTCCAGAGCCGAAATAGACCGAGCGGTCGGTTCATTTCGGTTCCTCAAAATTCCAGAGCCGAAATAGACCGAGCGGTCGGTTCATTTCGGTTCCCGAAAATTATGGAGCCGAAATAGACCGAGCGTTCGCTCCATTTCGCTTGTCTAATTTTTAGGTGTTGAATTAAGGATTCGGTACCGACTCTGCTTCCATCATTCCCAAGCCTTGCAGAATTTTATTGAAACTCGCTTCAGGTAAGGCTTTAGTGAATATGTCAGCCAATTGATCAGAGGATCGAACAAAATGCACTTCCACGTTCCCATCTTCTACGTGATCCTTGATGAAATGATATCTAAGTGCAATGTGCTTAGTCTTTGAGTGTTGTACTAGATTGTGACATATCCTTATTGCACTTTCTGAGTCACAATAGAGAGGAATCGTCTTCATACTTAGCCCGTAATCTCTTAGTTGACTTTGAATCCATATGACTTGAGAAGTACAAGATGCTGCAGCTATATACTCAGCTTCGGCTGTTGAAAGTGACACGCAGGTTTGCTTCTTGGACTGCCAGCTAACCAGTTTTCCGTCAAGAAATTGGCATCCACCTGTAGTGCTTTTTCAGTCCAGACCACATCCTCCAAGATCAGCATCAGAAAAGGCTTGAATGAAGAATCCAGATCTAGCAGGATACCAGAGACCGAGAGATGATGTTCGCTTTAGGTAACGAAAAATATTTTTCACCGCCACCATGTGAGGTTCTCTTGGATTAGCTTGAAACCTAGCACAATAACAAACAGAAAACATAATGTCTGGTCTACTAGCTGTTAGATACATAAGGGACCCTATCATTTGTCGATATAGTGTTATGTCAACAACAGGTTTTTCCAGAGAAGGTGTTAACTTGGTGCCAAACGCCATAGGAACCTTCACTTTTGAGTCTCCTGTCATGCCAAATTTTGTTAGTAGGGTCTTTGTGTACGCCTCCTGGTTAATAAAGATACCTTCTGGTCCCTGTCTAATATTCAAACCAAGGAAAAAATTAATCGGACCCATTGCGCTCATTTCAAATTTAGTCTCCATCAACTTCCTGAATTCAGCTGTTAAGCTAGGATTCGTGGAGCCGAAGATGATGTCATCGAAATAAATTTGAACTATCATTAGATGTTCGCCTTCTTTCTTTCGGAAGAAGGTTGGGTCAACCGAACCTTGCTTAAATTTCAACATTTTCAGAAAGCGGGTTAAAGTTTCATACCAGGCTCTCGGTGCTTGCTTCAAACCATATACCGCTTTATCCAGCACATAGCAATGATCAGGGAATTTCTCATTCACGAACCCGGGAGGTTGCTCAACATACATTGTTTCTTCTAGTTCCCCATTCAAGAAAGCGCATTTGACATCCATTTGGAAAACTTCGAAGTTTTTATGAGTAGCATATGCCAGGAAGATTCTAACTGGCTCCAACCTAGCTACTGGAGCGAAGGTTTCCTCATAATCTATCCCTTCCTCTTGGCAATAACCTTTCACCACCAACCGAGCCTTGTTGCGAATGACATTCCCTTCTTTATCTAATTTATTTCTGAAGACCCATTTTAAGCCTACCACTGAAGCATCCTTTAGTGTAGGAATCAGCCTCCAAACTCGGTTGCGTTCAAACTCATGGAGCTCATCTTGCATTGCTTGAACCCAATCAGAATGATCAAGTGCAGCATTAATTGTTTTCGGCTCGATCTTGGATATGAACTAATTAAACATACATAATTCAACTTTAGAGAATAATGCAGTTTGTTTCGCTTTCAACTGTGAGCGAGTGAGTACTTTTTCAGATGATTCTCCAATAATTTGAGCTTTGGGATGGTCCTTGGTCCATTTGGCTAACAGAGGATAATTTGGGTCATATTCTGGATCCAATTCAGCATTCACTTCCTCTTCAAGTTCTGATTGATCACCTTTGCCTTCGTCAGTTGCATTCTCTTTCTCCCCCTCGACTGGCGAAGTGTAACCAGTGGCAGCATCAGAATATGCATCCTTTGTGGGAGTTGGATTCTCTCCCTCGATTGGACTACTATTGGGTGGGTTTGGAGCAGTATGATCACCCTCGCTTGGACCTTTAGGAGTTGGGGATTGAATAGGACTCTCCCCCTCGAAAGACATTTCGGTTGTCTTTGGTGCTGAAGAACTCTCCCCCTTGAAGATTGAGCCGTTGATGGGAGAGTCAGTTGAGGATTGAACACCTATAATTTTAGGAGGTTCACTTTCCATTTCTTTGGCAGCTTCATCTATGATCTTCTTAAGATTATCAATTTTGTTATCTGCTGCTTTCGCCTCTGAGTGTGCCGCTTTCTCTGGTTCATCGAATAACCGAATGTACTCTTCAAACAAGTTGGATATAGGAACCGAGACCTGTCCAGATTCAGGAAATATTTCACTTAAGTCATTTGCACTCCTTTGCACTTTCTTCATATAATTATCATCAAAGGTGACGTAATATGTTTCTTCAATTCGTTTGGAGTGTTTATTCAACACTATGTAATCTTTTGAAGAGAGTGAATATCCTAGAAAAATTCCTTCATCTGCTTTGACGTCAAACTTGTTTCGGTTCTCCTTTGAATTGAAGATGAAGCACCTTGAACCGAACACATGAAAAAATTTGACGTTGGGCTTTCAGTTGTTTATGATCTCGTATGGAGTGATTGAGAATCTCTTGTTGAGCAAGGATCGGTTCTGGGTGTAGCACGCGGCTGCAACTGCATCAGCCTAGAAGTATAACGGAAGAGAAGCGAAACTGAGCATAGTTCTGGCTGCTTCACACAAAGAGCGGTTTCGTCTTTCAACAATCCCATTCTGTTGTGGTGTATAAGGGGCCGAAAAATTGTGAGTTATCCCCTTGTCAGCCAGAAAGTCCTCAAAATCGTTATTCTTGAATTCCAGACCGTTGTCACTTCTGATATTCCTCACCGTCTTTCTCAGCTGCATTTCCACTTGCTTGATAAATGTCTTCAACTTGGGAGTTGCATTTGATTTCTGTTTAAGAAAGAAAACCCAGGTGAAGCGTGAAAAATCATCTACAATCACAAGGATGTACTTACTACCACCGATGCTCTCGATAGCCGAAGGTCCACATAAGTCAATGTGCAATAGTTCAATAGCTTCAACAATCTTTGTATTAATTCTTGTAGGGTGGCTCTTTCTGCTTTGTTTTCCCATCTCACATGCAGCACACAGATGTTCCTTGTCAAACTTGAGAAGAGGGAGGCCTCGAACGTGATAACCAAGCACCAACTTATTAATGCCTTTGAAGTTCAGGTGCGATAGACGTCGATGCCACAACCAGCTTTCATCAGTGTTCGCCTTTGACAGCAGACATATTGCTGGTTTTCCTCGTATTGGGTTGAGATTTAAAGGATACATTTCTCCTTTGCGTTCAGACTTTAGCAGAACCTTTTTCGATTCTTTTTCTATTATTTCAGAGCACTCATCATCAAATGATACTTTCAGACCTGTTCCCACAACTAATTGTGACATGCTGATGAGGTTATGTTGCAATCCTTCCACATACGCCACTTTTCGAATCGAGAAATATCCATTGGTAATCATACCATATCCCTTGATTGTTCCATAGGAGTTATTTCTATACTTTACACACCCACCATCTTTTAGGGACCAAAACTCCCTCAGTTCTTCCTTCCTTCCTGTCATGTGACGCGAGCAGCCACTGTCTATATACTATTCATCATCGAACTGCTCGTCACTGATTACCTGCAAATTTATGCAGATTTAGGAACCCAGAGTTTCTTGGGTCCTGGTGAGTTTTTCACAGAAAAAGGAAGTACAGAAGAAATATCAACTAAATATGTTCTTTTTACTAGAGTCGTTTGATCTTTTCTTTTAATGGTATACACCTTGATTTTTGTTTTATCTTGTTTAATTTTTGGTGCATTAGTTGGTGTGTTGTTAGCTGGTTTAGGACTTTTCTTTTGAATCCTAGGTTTAGCAAACTTTTTCTTATTATTGAACTCAGAATCAAGCTTTCCCTTGCCTTTGATATCCTTCATTGAAGTTAATTTTCTTTGGGAGTTAAAAGGACCGAAACTAGACTTAGGACCGAGACTCGACTTTCGGTTCTGAGTGCTGTTGTTGGGACCGAAAATAGGCTTTTGGTTGTTAGACTTGGCGGTTGGACCGAAACTTGTCTTTCGGTTCTGTGAGTCCATGTGGGGACCGAAACTTGTCTTTTGGTTCGGTACGATTGTTTGGGAACCGAAAGTAGACTTTCGGTTCTGAGATTTGGAATAGTAGGAATTTGGGCTGAAGTTTTCTTTTCCTTTCAGTTTTTCCTTTCCTCTATCCGTTGATTCTTTCTTAGGAGATATGTAGTTGGGATTTTGGGATTCCCAGTGACGTTTTCGCTCATTCAGATTCCTTGCGTATCTTTGATTTCTTAAGCGTTTCTGTTCAGCTAACTCCTTCTGTGATTTGTGGATATTGAAGTTAGCCTTTGGCTTCTCCTTTTTAATTTCGGTTGTATTTGTTGGAACAGTTGGTTCTGTCATCGGTTCTTCAGAGATTTCTTTGGTTCCACTTGTGCTTGGTTTGTCGAAACTTCAGGGTTTGTTGATGGGTTCAGCAACATATCTTCCTTTAACCCTCCATGAAGTTTGCTCAGATAAGCCTACGGTTTCGTCTGCGTTGTCGATAGGGGCAGACCAGAAGTAATCGTCGCATCCTTCAGCATTGTCTTTGTTGACCAGGATTTGTAATTCTGCTGTTTGTTTAGCAGTGACCCCTGTAACTGCATATACCTGATTTGGCACAGTTTGAACCTTTTGATAGACCATAGCTTTTTCCTTAAGTTTCTGTTGCGTTTCTTTCGACAATCGAGCGAATTCAACCGAATTCTTAGAAATGAGGGGTTTCTCATTCTTGGTTTCGCTTTTCATAAACTCTGAGCAATCAACTACATCTTCCACTGAGATTTCGCTCATCTCACTTTCATCATCAAATTCAGACGTATTTTCTAAGTTCATTTTATTTTCTGAAATCAATTTTGCGTTAGACGAGTCAAATGATTTAATAGTTTCGGACTTTATTTTTAACCTATCATTTTCATCTAAAAGATCTTTGAGCATACATTTATGTTCCTTAGAGTCAATGAAGGTTTCTATCTTGTCCAGTCCGATTTTGTAATGAATTGACGTTTCTTTTGAGGACACTACTGATTCACATTCTGCTATGACCTCATCCTCCTTAAATTCAAGGAAGGGTAACATCATCTTATGAATCTTCTTTCCTATCTCACAACTTAAATGCAATTGAGCAATATTAAAGTATAAACGCTTAGCAATTAAACAAAAAACATTCCTTTGTTTTAAAAACTTTAAATTGTCTCTTTGTAAATAAATACTTTCATCCCTAGCCCTAATTAACTCCGCCTCCTTCAGCTCAATCCACATCCTTCTCTCCTCACTTTTTGAAGACACCCTGCTGAGTTGGTCAGTTAGGTTAGAATTCGCTAAGCGAGTTTGCATGAGACTACCACTTAAGTTAGAAAATTTAAATTTTAATTCATTTAATTCTTCTTCGTAATCTGTTATTGGAACTTTAAGTGATTCAAGGATGGATTGTACCTTTTTGATCAACCGATCGCAGTCGTTGATCTTCTCACTCACAGGCTTGGCCACAAACACTTGTCCTCAGTCAGGTTCGGTTCCTCACTTGCACTTTCGGTTGATGAACCAGCTGTGACAATTAAACACCTTCCAGCCGAACCTACTTCCTTTGCCACATAAACCTTTCCATGAGTGGGCTTTCTCACCTCTTCATCTTCAGAATCGGTTGACCAAACTTCGACGCCACCGAACTCATCTTCACCTGCATTCTCCTGCACAATCAAGGCATTCATAGAGCTGTTAGTTGCCTTCTTTTTCTTGATCTCTTCCAACTTGCGCATGTAGTACGTCTCATCATCTTCACCATCTCTTTTCTCAGCCATTTTCCTTAGCAGGCAGTCTTTGGCAAAGTGGTTCCTGCCGTGACAGTAGTTGCAGTCGAACCCAGAGTCTCCTGCAAGTTTGCTCTCCTTCTTGTCTTCATCCTTTTGAGAAGAGACTTTCGCTTCGTCCTTCACCTTCTCAGAACTGTAACTTCCCTGCCAGTTTCGGGACTTAAGTATACTCCTCGCTTGTAAGGTCACACTCAGACATATCAGACTATTCTTCTTCTTCTGCAATGCTTTTTTGCTTTTGAGACAAGGGCCAGCGATCCCACACCAGAAACTACTTTCGCTTCTTTGGTTACTACACTTTCATGGGACTTAAGTATTCCCACAAGTTTCGCTAGTGAGTAAGATTTAAACTGTTCATGCGCTTTCACGGTTGAAACCACAGCCATCCATTCTGGTCTCAGACCGTTCATGAAGGTCACCTTCTGCTCGATCAACTTTCTTTCTATTCCATGCTTGATCATCTTACTTAGAAGATGATTGAACCGATCGAAAGTTTGTATGAGTTTTTCTTCTAGTTTCTGTTCGAAAACTCCAAATTCTGACAGCAGCAAGGTTTGAATGGAGTGTTCCAGATCTTCATCAGTTGAATAAAGTTCTTTCAACCTATCCCATATTTCTTTGGCCGTCGTGCATGATCCAACAAATCGAAAAGTGTCAGATTGCAAGGCGAATCTGATCATTCTCATGGCCTTCACGTTACACAGCAACTTGTCTTTCTCATCCTGTGGCATCTTCTCTACATTCGCCACCAGCTTGTTATATTCCTTTTGGGACTTAACTGTCGTGTTTGTTCCTGAATGAACAAACGGCCCAAGTGTGATAGCTTCCCAGATGAGATAGCCATTATCTTCAGATCCAACCACGTAGTCTTCAAAGTGATGCGCCCATACTTCATAGTCTTGAGTGTAGAGTATGGGTATCCTGGTTGTTGATCCAATGTTGTTTGAGATGTTGATGGGATTTGTTTGCGAATCTTCGTGAGACATGGTGAGCTGCTAGAATCAAACCTGTAAACTTGGGATTAGGGTTTTATCTGAAACAGAGTTGCCGTCGATACGAAGAAGACGGCTTCTATTTATACGATAAAAGCGGAAACCCTAAAGAATTATGAATACAGAAGGAATGTGTATTGATCACACAGTCTCCTGCTCTGATACCAATTGTTAGAACAAAGTTCTTTTAGGATAGTTAGATTCTATGTAAGCAAACAGTTAAGAATGTAATCAAGAACACAAGAATGGCTTTGAATATGTCGTATGATTAATACTTCAACACCTCAGAAGAGCTCGATTAAGAACTTAGACTGTAGAGGTGTTTAGGGTTACAAAACAATGAACGTAATAATCAAAACCGTCTAATGCATACATGCATGCATATTTATAGTATAACCCTACTAGATAATCACGGATGGACAGGCCCAATCCGGATACAAAACAAAAAGCCCAAGACGCAACACAATTAGACTCAACAAGAATATTAGTTCCAACATCAGTTCGCTGCGATTGGAGGTAGATTGTGAACGAATGTGATCCTATTGAAGCGTCGTTCCGACTAGCCAATAGGAGACCAGAATCGAAGTGAAATCGTTCCGACTAGCCAATAGGAGATCTAGCGATGTGATAGGTTGCAAAAGTACGAACGAATACGATTCAATGCAAGTCATTGCGATCTGATGTGAAAGCCAAGTATTGTTGCGATTGGATGCGAAAGTGGAATCTTAGCAAGAGGATACAATGCAAAGAAGATTCCCATTACTTAGGGCGTACGTTTTTCAAATGTTTCCCACGGCGTGGCATCTATTCCCCACACCGTGGTAGCCATAATTTTCGAATCTAAATAAACCGGACATTAGGTCGAATTCTGGAGGTTGGCTTGAGGATTAAGCTAAGGATTACAGCGGAAAACCCTTAGAAGACCCTCAGAAGTGAAGATTTCATTTTGCGCTCAAGTTTTAAAGATAATTGAAGGAAGATGATCATTGAATCATTTAGTTTGCTAGATTTTACCATGTCTTTTCTAGTTAACTTTGATTTCATGTTTGTTTTTGTCTTAGTTATGGGCTAATCAACCCATACCTCTGTTTGGTGAAGATGAACCCAAATCCTATGTGTTGATTTCGAATTAATGGATGTTTTTTTTGTTGATTTTACTTGTGTTTGATAATCAAAACCTAGCATGTTGATGTTTTAGTTTTTATTTCTTATTAATCAAGTTCTGTGTGATAGATGATCATTCTAGTTGCATGAACTTGTTACCTAATTGTTTATGATCATTAAATAATTAGAGCTAGTGATTAATCAAATCCTAGGGTTAATTAATTAAAAGTTAATAACTTCAATTGTGTTAAAGAGCATAATTGATCATTAAGTTGTGCTTGAATTACTTATCTTGATCTAGGATATGTAATTTATCGATATATCATCCATAGCCAATTCATGTTTATATCAATTTGGTGTTTAACTTGTGCTTGATCATTTCATGGTAATTCATAAATTGGTACATATAGGTTTTCGATCATAATAACTAGTATCTTAAAGAGTTTGTAATTCATAAATTGGTACATATAGGTTTTCTGATCTTGAAAAATCAGTAAAACCCCCCATTAAAAGTTTGTTTCTTAGTTTTATTTTTAGTAGTTATTTTAATTAATGAAATTTCGTTCCATATGTTCGACATCCGACTTACTTGGACTATTCTGTAAACTGACTTGGTACCCTGCCTATATGTGCATAAATTAGTTACGTTAGTTAAGTTTATAAATTTAAAAGTTGATAGGTAAAATTTTGTGCACATCAAATTTTTGGTGCCATTGACGGGGAACGACTTATTTGATTTTTAGTTTAATTACTCTTATTTATTTGATCAGTTTTGTGGGGTAAAAGCCACAAAAAAATTATTTTTCTACAGTAATTTAATTTTTCTGTTTGTTCAACAGCCACGTCATGGTCATCTTTGGCCACGTCGTGGTCACTAAATAGTCAGTTTTTAATTTATTGTTTTTTCTTCGTTTTATGCATTTTTGTTTTTATTGTGTGTTTGTTTCAGTGATTTATGACTCGAGGATCTAAAACTCCATTAGTTCCACCACTTAAAGATCAAGAATCAGATCTTCACAATGTAACACCCGAAATCTGGAGGATCAGTTGTTGGGAATAAATCCCAATTTGAGGTTTGAACATGGCCTGTTGGAGGAACCAATACGACGTGTCTGGTTAAGGAAAAACGCGGTTTTCATTAAGGTCAACACGGCGTGTTGGAAGCTGGGAAGGAAACCCTAAATTTTAGGGTGTTGCACCCTATATAATATCTTTAAGCCCCAAGGGCTGGTCTCCTTACCAGCCTTCATTGACCCTAAAACCCTAAAATCGAACCCTAAGTCTCTTAGTGGTGTTCTTGAGCTAGTAAGAAGCTTTTGGTGCTCATTTTTGGCCTTTGTGAAGGAAGAGGAGATCTTGAAGTTGTCTTGCTTGGTGGATTGGCTTTGGATCCAGAATCATCTCCGTTTGGGCAAGCTTTCTACGGTAGCAAGTTTGAACCTTGAATTATAGATGTTTAGATCTCCTCATATTGTGGTTTGTTATACTTTTGGTCCCTTTCTGGATTGATGAGAGATTGAAGTCGTTTTAAGGCCTTATTATTCCAGAACTGAGTTTATTTTGGTCCCTTTGAGCATAAAGGTGCAAGCTTTATGAGATTTTTGGTGTCATGCACGAATTAAGTCAATTATTAAGTCCTTTTTAAGCTTAAGAGCTTCATCTAGACATGCATAAACGTAAAGTTGGCAAATTTACGTGGTTTTCCAGTTCAAGGGAGTCAGATCCATGTTTTGGGGTTATGTCTTCAAGGATTAAGTGCTTAATGGTTAAGCCCTTGCACTATCAAGTCTTATGGTTGGGTTTTAGACCCTTTTTAGTAGTCCCTATGGGTAAAGATGGAAACTTTACCCTTCTAAATCTCATTTTGGTCTAGATATGAGCTTTGGAGCTCTTGGAATCGAAGAAAGTAGCATAATGTATTAAGTTGTTGCAATCAGACAAACACGACGTGTTTCTAGGTCAACACGACGTGTTGGCTGGGGTTTTCCCGACTTTTTGGATGTTGTTGGAACATGGCGTGGCCAAGGGTAAAACACGGCGTGTTTGGTCAACATGGACTGTTGACTTTGACTTTGACCATAAGTTTGATCTGGGTTGACCATGGGACATTTTGGGCCATGTTTAGGCCTTGGTTGATTATTTAGCTTTTGGGCCTTTTCAGATTGTGAGTTTGGGCCTTAGTATTGGACCAAGCTAGGTTAGGGGTAAAATGGTCTTTTTACCCCGAGTATAGATTTATGGATATGGTTTGGGACCCAAATGTTGATTGGGTGTTGTTTAGATATTGGTAGTTCGAGGATCGGTCAGCCAGCAGCCAGAGGTTTATCCGTAGGATTCAGCAGTGCGATGTGAGTTTCCTCACTATGTTTAGCGGGTCGAAGGCACCAATGTTGGCCCATGGTTTGCTATGTAGGGTGCTAGACGTTTGCGTGACTCTTACATGTGTATGTGCTTGTATGCTTACTAGGTGGGGGCCCGATGGTTATTCTGTATGCTAGTATCTAGTTATGCGTATATGACTTGTATGTGGGCGGGGCCCGATGATTATGCAGTATGTTGCTATCTTTGTGACTTTCGCATGTGTTTGGATGTTATATGATTATATGGTTATATGTTTAGTGGGCGGGGCCCGTATCTCAGTGGGTGGGGCCCATTATGCGAGTGTGGGCTGGTTCGTTATGCGAGTGTAGGGGGCTCGTATCTTAGTGGGCGGGGCCCGTCATGTGCTTAGTTATGTATGGTATGTGGTATCTTAAGGAACTCACTAAGCTTTGTGCTTACGGTTTTCAGTTTATGTTTCAGGTACTTTGGTTTTCAAATGGAAGAGCTCGAGATGATTGTAGAGCACAGACCACAAGTTTCCGCATTCTGTGATTTACTCTGATTTGATGATGTTTCGATACAATTTAATACTCTTGGTCTTTATGACTATAAAATGGTTTGATGCTTTATTGTGACAACCCGAAAATTTTCGCCTTGTAAGTCCAGCCATTCAATTCAACCATGTGTCAGACTCGTTTCTGCTATCTTTTAGCATTGTTTAGAGTCTGTTTAAGGGTTCTAAGCTCAGTACAATCAAGCTTTGGGTTTAGGGAAGTGTCAGCTAAAGTTCTTCGCGTTGCAATCGAGCCGAGCACTCCATCAAAGGGAGTGTACGGCCGTACACATGGGTGTACGGCCGTAAACCCATGTTGGCCGTACACCCACCCCCATATGTAGAGTATCCCTTCATTTCTAGTCATTTCTTACACTTCCAAGTCTAGAAAATCGATTCTCTCTCAAGTATCATCGAGTTCTTCATCCTAGATCTTCAAAAACGTAAGTGATTCTTCCATCTTTGAGTTGTTATCCTTCTTAATCATGTATCACCCTTTGATTTCTTCCATGAAAATCAACTTTTTCGGTAGATCTTCAAGATCTTCATCTTTCACCAAGAACACCAAGAACTCACACTTGTTCTTGGTGGCCGTGAACCCCCTTTGAGCCTCCAAATCGTAAGTATCCTTTCCATATGCTTAGTATATGTTAGATACTCTTGTTTAACACCTTAGAAACGACCATTTAGCTGGAACAAAAGGAGTGTACAGCCGTACACCCTTTCATGTCCGTATACACCTCAAAACAATCCAAAAGGCTCTCCAAAATGAGAACTTAGTTCATATTCTTGATGAGCAATAGACCGACTAACTTCCCCATGGTTCAAACACCCTCTTATGCATGTTTTACCATGAGTGTACGGCCGTACACTCCATGGCCGTACACTCCATGGTATGGCCGTATACACCCCTTTAATGAATCACATGTGATTCTAACACTTAGTCCAAGTGTTTCCTAGTCCCGGAGGGTGTTTCCTTGCGTGTTAGTTGCTTTTAAACACTAATTACATGACTATGTATGCCATTATATGTCATTTAGGACTTGTTTGTGTCTCAGGAATTCATTCATGGAACTTCTCATCCTTACGCGAAGCTGCAATTGAATCATCCACATAAAGTGAGTTCATACCCCTATATTTTCATAGTTTTTTTACTGTTTTAAGGGGGGGGGGGGGTACAAGTCTAACACAAAGATTTTGTGTTATAAACAAATGGTTTCAAACAACTTATCAAAATGGATTTCAATTATCATCAAATCAAATGGTTTTCAATGATTGTATAAAAATGACATCAAGTCACCAAAATGAATTTCAAAATATAAAACTTCTTTTAAATGTTTTTATAAACTTATATTTCTCCCAAAAATCATACTAGTATATATATATTTATATAAATAAGATTTAAAAGGCGTAGGACTGATAACCCACTTTGGTTCCTTTTCCTTGTTTGGATGTGGGATTATAAGCATCAGTTATTTGTCCGAGTGTCATTTAAATTTTTCTTATATATATTATATATGTATGCAAGTATAAAAGTTAGTTCATTAAGTTCAATTACCCTTTGTAACATGTTGAGCAAGGGTTGCGTTCATGAATACTCGTTATCAAATCAGAAAGTACATATAAATTATAATAAGTATAATTTATGATTCACAGAACATTAATTCATGATTCAATTATACTAAAAGTACATTGTTTTACAAGAACAAAGGTTTGATTCAAAACTATTCAAGGTTATACATTTTTCAGATACATGTTAAGAATACTAATTCAAGAACATACTGTCAGTCATTTATTTCGGAATGATTGGGTTTCTCATAACTATTATACATGTAACGTTTATATTCCTTTATGAGTCAAGTGATACAGGTTGTTTAATTCATTTAAACAATATAGCTAAAGTCCTGACATTATAACCAGAATCTCCAGCGGGGGATCGAAACAATGTGTGTATAGATCTATATTGGGATTGACAACCCCGCACTCGGACTGCTAGCTACAGTCAGGCATACACGCCTGTGAGTGACAAATTGTTATCAACAGCTTTCAGCGCATTCATAGCGTTGGGTCAGGCCATCTAGTCAGTATGGTTATAATAACTCATAAAAGATATTAACAATACATTAGTGTATAATTAACTAAAATTAAGTACATTTTCAAAGTACCGGACAATCATAAATAAAACACATAACTTACTCGTAACATGAACATTCTGTTAGAAAGGGGCCTATAATGCTAACTTTATGATTCCTCGGTAGATACATCAGGGATATATATTAATCGAGTCCAGCAGATAGTAGGATGTGTGCCTTCCGCTTCATTTCCCGTTCCTTGTTTGGTTATTGGCTTAGAGAAGATGCACCCAGTCTACTATCTATTTGATCTTGACTATATATATATATATATATATATATATATATATATATATATATATATATATATATATATTCTGTATACACCAAGTAATCATAAGGAGTACCAGGTATAGGTCAGGTCATAGTATACAAATTCAATACACCATTTTCTAGTACAAAAACATACTTTTGGATAGAACATTGAGTAAACTAAACTAGAAACTTATCAGTGAAAGGTTTATTCCATTTTATTAAACCAGTACAACTTAAAGGACCTTAAGTGGTTAATTCTATAATACCTTAGTTTACACGCCAGGGTTATATATATGTAATATCCGAAAGATAGTTAGATGTGTGCTTTCCGCCTTACTTCCTGTTCCTTGTTTGGTTGTGGGCTTAGGATAGATTCACACAATTAACTATCTGTTCGATATTAGATTATATATAGCTAGTATAAACTACGTGATGATAGAAGGAACTATTGTGGTTACCATTTTACTAAAAGAAATAAGGGTTTTCTTAAAGAATGTTTTCATCAAATATAAAGGAACTATTACAATTAACTCCGTGAGTACCAAATGAATGCACCAGGGTTATATACAGTAAGATCTAACAAACAATGGGATGTGTGACTTCCGTCTCATTCCCTGTTCCTTGTTTGGTTGTGGGCTTAGGGCAGATTCACACAATCGATTGTTTGTTTGATCTGTATTCTATATAACTTATATTCTTTTAGTACTCATAGAAAGGATTGTAGAGCCATTTATACTTATCTTTCATCATATCAGAAGGTATAGGATCTTCTTGAGGAACAGGCGAACTTTTTTAAAAGAACTTTCAACTTACTAATACATCACTAAAATACTTATGCACTCACCTGCTTAAATGCTGATCTACTCTTTCAAAATAACTTGTATTCTTAGGTAACTAGTAAACAGGTACGCGTGCTGGGATTCAGAAGATGGAGCATAGTAGCTTCATGTCTTGTTTTGTTATTTACTTTTGGATTCAATCTTTTGTGAATCACTACTTTGTAAACACTTTAATATTAATACAATGGTTGTTTGTTACTTTGATTACTATGATACATGTCGTGTGATACTAAACATGACGTCCTCCGCCCCTGAACGTTTCCGCCGTTCCGGTTTGGGGGTGTGACAGATTGGTATCAGAGCATTGTTTATAGTGAACTAAGTATATGAACCTATAAAAGATATACAACTATAAATACAATGGGGCCGAAGTGCTCTGGATAATAATATGTTTTAAAGGTATAAAAATACCTTATAAAAGTATACATACATGCTTATACATACTAGAACAAGTATCACAAGAAGAACAGAATAGAAGTATTTAAAGGTTGAACACTACGGTCAAACCTGGACAGTTATGTAATCACATCAGGAATCAATATAGCTTGATCAACTATATTCATTTGAGATGTGACCGACATGTGTTTGGGAGTGATGTGGTGTTGCAACAGCTTTAAAACTTACCTAACTCTATTCAAGGGATATCTAGATCAATACACAAAGTTAGAATACTATGGAAGTATTTTATGATACTATAAGGCAACAACAAGTTTAAAACATACCAATTTCAATACATTAAAATACTATAGGAGTATTTTAGGCACAACAAGTTTAAAACATACCAACAAGTTTAAAAGACCCTTCTGGTAGGTCTATGATTTCGGAGTGTATACTTCCAAGGTTTTATTTAATTGAGATTTTATAGACTTAGAATTTGTGATCTATACTTCACTAACTGTTCCTTGTTTGGTTGTGGTTTTGGAGTAGGATCATTTATTCGAAGGTCTATTTAATCTTAAATTATGTACAACCTGTATACATTGCACAATTATAGGAGGACCTAGAAAGGATCACCCCATAATGTTACACTTAAACTCATGAATTCTTTAGACACTTCCATTCTCGCACGACAAACCCAGATAGATGTAACCACTTTCTCATAGCGGCCAATAGAAGAGTCAAGGAGGAACAAGAGCAGGTGCATGAGAAGTTTTCAAAGAGTGATCAGCCAGAGAAACTAAAATGTCTTATGCGTCACACTAATAAATAATAACCTTAATTGATTTAGCGAGTTAGTGAATACACTACTCACACTATGTGTTAAGATTATTACTTTTCATGCAGCCAGTAACAGATATTCAGTTCATAGAAATTCATTCAAGGATAACTACTTCTGATTCATAAAGTTTATTTTATATATAGACTTCCATTATGAATTGTTTTTCAGAACCCCATGAAAATCAGAACCAGATACACTAGGAAACAAGGATAACTTAGTTCAAATATCACTCGTATAATACCCACTTCTACTTACTATCATGGACATATCTCATAAATGTTGTCAGAAACATTGAGAGTAGTCCAGTAAAGCGTGAAATTGTTTAGTACATTTAAGTTGATGGGATACAACTAGTGATGACCATCATTACTCACGAGATCATTCTTCACCATGCAACAGAATCATGTCTTCACAAGGAGGAAACCAACCAACAAGCGAGGCACCAATTCTGTAGATACACTCCGCTACTTTTCAGGCTTCAGTCACAGGTGCTGTTACAACCGTCATGACACATTTAAATGCTAATAACACCGGCGGAAGCGGAAGTGGTGCCGGTTATACTAATCGCGGTAACAATCAAGGGAAACAACGAGTGTCGGTTGACAAGGACACCCCAGACCACAGACCTAAGAACAAGAAACGAAAGTTTTGGGATAAAAAGGGGAAAAAGTCAGCTCAAGATCCTAACAAGAGACGACCATCCGTAACTACCCCTGCAATTGCAATAGCAGTTGCCAAACCTGACACGCCAACGCCGACACGACAATATGCGGGGAATCGCCCAAAATGTAATAAGTGTAACCTCCATCATTATGGAGCCTGCCGAGAGTTAACTGTAGAAATTATAATAGAAAGGGGCACACTATCCGTTTCTACAGGGCGCCGGCACAGCCAATCTCCGATGTAATACAGGTTTGTTTCAAGTGCGGAGAATCAGGACACTTCAGGAAGGAATGTCCAACGGAGAGAAATGACGAAGGAGTTCGCTTCTGTAGAACTCCGACTCAGCACATCACTTCAACCACCGATGCTGGTATAGTTCAGGTATGCCATGCATGTGGCGAAATGGGACATGCCAAGAGAGACTGCCCAACAGAGAGAGGTGACGGAGGAGAAGGAGGAATCTAACGACAAGACATAAGGGAACAACGAGGAACCCCGCTTTTGAAATTTTTGGTACATCTCCTAAATAGAATTACTTTAAAATTTTAATTTATATTTATATAAGATTAAAACTTGGGGAAAACATATAAAAGTAATTACAATAACTCACTCATTTGAACAAGTCACAACATTCATGAGAGAACTAAAGATCCGTTCAGGGAAGCTATAATGGCTTAGTATGTACATCAGGGTTGTGCATAACTAAGATTTTGCAGACTTAGAGTGAGTGATTCCGCCTTAATTCATGTTCCTTGTCTAGTTGTGGATTTGAGGCAGAGTTACTCAGTCGACTGTCTAATTCATCTTACTTATTCATAACTTGTATATGACAGGCGATCATAGTGGTACCGAGGAGGATCGTAGTATAAAGTATCGACACAAGTTATCAAAGCACTTTCACAATATGTACTCGCTCATCACGGTACGATACATAGAAGTGTTAACATCAAAGAGAAAACAGGAAGCACTAGAAAGTATACACAGAGTACATTGTCGAGCACACTAGGAGTACATCATCGTATCACAGACGTTTCTTTCAAATCGGCCAAACTTTTGTTCAGTAAAGAGTCTGTTGCTATCATTCGTCTTGAATTGGCGTGGTCCTCACCATACTAAGTTCATATGTTTCCATCGCCTCGACCGTCAAGTTCACGAAACCTTCGTCATTCGTAACGACAGTCCGACCCAGACTTCGAAATCGTCTACCTCGTATTCTAAACCCCGAAGTACTCATGCGAAGAGTACTTTGCCCTCCGAAACCTTGCGTCGTACGTTCAGCAGATCAAGTTCAAGCACAGAGGCTAAGGACGAATACAACCCACCTATCACTAATCAGTGTATATGCGAGGGTGGTATATAATTATGATTATGCAGATTTAGTATGTGTGTTTCCGCCCTATCTCCTGTTCCTTGTTTGGTTGTGGACCTGGGGCAGAGTCGCACATCCGACCGTCTTACTAATCTTAGTTATATACAACTTGTATACATGAGTTAATGATAGATGGACCAGGTATGAATCCTATCATGGACAGTAGGGCAAAATTACTCAGGTCTACGACTGGGTATTCTGCAAATCAGAGGAGCACAACCCCAATACTTCTGCTAAGAAAAGCTAATTTCGGGACAAAATTCCATCTAACGGGGGGATGATGTGACAACCCGAAATTTTTTGCCTTGTAAGTCCAGCCATTCAATTCAACCGTGTGTCAGACTCGTTTCTGCTATCTTTTAGCATTGTACAGAGTCTGTTTAAGGGTTCTAAGCTCAGTACAATCAAGCTTTGGGTTTAGGGAAGTGTCAGCTAAAGTTCTTCGCGTTGCAATCGAGTCGAGCACTCCATCAAAGGGAGTGTACGGCCGTACACCCATGTTGGCCGTACACCCACCCCCATATATAGAGTATCCCTTCATTTCTAGTCATTTCTCACACTTCCAAGTCTAGAAAATCGATTCTCTCTCAAGTATCATCGACTTCTTCATCATAGATCTTCAAAAACGTAAGTGACTCTTCCATCTTTGAGTTGTTATCCTTCTTAATCATGTATCACCCTTTGATTTCTTCCATTAAAATCATCTTTTTGGGTAGATCTTCTATTCACCAAGAACACCAAGAACACACACTTGTTCTTGGTGGCCGTGAACCCCCTTTGAGCCTCCAAATCGTAAGTATCCTTTCCATATGCTTAGTATACGTTAGATACTCTTGTTTAACACCTTAGAAACGACCATTTAGCTGGAACAAAAGGAGTGTACGGGCATACACACCTCAAATCATTCCAAAAGGCTCTCCAAATTGAGAATTTAGTTCATATTCTTGATGATCAATAGACCCACTAACTTCCCCATGCCTCAAACACCCTCTTATGCATGTCTTACCATGAGTGTACGACCGTACACTCCATGTCCGTACACCCATGGCCGTACACTCCATGGTATGGCCGTATACACCCCTTTAATGAATCACATGTGATTCTAACACTTAGTCCAAGTGTTTCCTAGTCCCGTAGGGTGTTTCCTTGCGTGTTAGTTGCTTTTAAACACTAATTACATGACTATATATGCCATTATATGTCATTTAGGACTTGTTTTTGTCTCGGGAATTCATGCGTGGAACTTCTCATCCTTACGCGAAGCTGCAATTGAATCACCCACATAAGGTGAGTTCATACCCCCGTATTTTCATAGTTTTTACTGTTTTAAGGGGGGGGGGGGAATACAAGTCTAACACAAAGATTTTGTGTTATAAACAAATGGTTTCAAACATCTTATCAAAATGGATTTCAATTATCATCAAATCAAATGGTTTTCAATGATTGTATCAAAATGACATCAAGTCACCAAAATGAATTTCAAAATATCAAACTTCTTTTAAATGTTTTTAGTAACCTATATTTCTCCCAAAAATCATACTAGTATATATATTTATATAAATAAGATTTAAAAGGCTTAGGACTGATAACCCACTTTGGTTCCTTTTCCTTGTTTGGATGTAGGATTATAAGCATCAGTTATTTGTCCGAGTGTCATTTAAATTTTACTTATATATATTGTATATGTATACAAATATAAAAGTTAGTTCATTAAGTTCAATTACCCTTTGTAACATGTTGAGAAAGGGATTGCATTCATGGATACTCGTTATCAAATCAGAAAGTACATATAAATTATAATAGATATAATTTATGATTCACAGAACATTAATTCATGATTCAATTATACTAAAAGTACATTGTTTTACAAGAACAAAGATTTGATTCAAAACTATTCAAGGTTATACATCTTTCATATACATGTTAAGAATACTAATTCAAGAACATATTGTCAGTCATTTATTTCGGAATGATTGAGTTTTCATAACTATTGTACATGTAACGTTTATATGTTTTTATGAGTCAAGTGATACAGGTTGTTTAATTCATTTAAACAATATAGTTAAAGTCCTGACATTATAACTAGAATCTCCAGCGGGGGATCGAAACAATGTGTGTATAGATCTATATTGGGATTGACAACCCCGCACTCGGACTGCTAGCTACAGTCAGGCATACACGCCTATGAGTGACAAATTGTTATCAACAGCTTTCAGCGCATTCATAGCGTTGGATCAGGCCATCTAGTCAGTATGGTTATAATAACTCATAAAAGATATTAACAATACGTTAGTGTATAATTAACTAAACTTAAGTACATTTTCAAAGTACGGGACAATAATAAATAAAACACATAACTTACTCGTAACATTAACATTCAGTTAGAAAGGGGCCTATAATGCTAACTTTATGATTCCTCGGTAGATACATCAGAGATATATATTAATCGAGTCCAGCAGATAGTAGGATGTGTGCCTTCCGCTTCATTTCCCGTTCCTTGTTTGGTTATGGGCTTAGAGAAGATGCACCCAGTCTACTATCTATTTGATCTTCACAATATATATATTCCGTGTACACCAAGTAATCATAAGGAGTACCAGGTATAGGTCAGGTCATAGTATACAAATTCAATACACCGTTTTCTAGTACAAAAACATACTTTTGGATAGAACATTGAGTAAACTAAACTAGAAACTTATCAGTGAAAGGTTTAATCCATTTTATTAAACTAGTACAACTTAAAGGACCTTAAGTGGTTAATTGTATAATACCTTAGTTTACACGTCAGGGTTATATATATGTAATATCCGAAAGATAGTTAGATGTGTGCTTTCCGCCTTACTTCCTGTTCCTTGTTTGGTTGTGGGCTTAGGGTAGATTCACACAATTAACTATCTGTTCGATATTAGATTATATATAGCTAGTATAAACTAAGTGATTATAGAAGGAACTATTGTGGTTACCACTTTACTAAAAGAAATAAGGGTTTTCTTAAAGAATGTTTTCATCAAATATAAAGGAACTATTACAATTAACTCCGTGAGTACCAAATGAATGCACCATGGTTATATACAGTAAAGATCTAACAAACAATGGGATGTGTGACTTCTGCCTCATTCCCTGTTCCTAGTTTGGTTTTGGGCTTAGGGCAGATTCACACAATCGATTGTTTGTTTGATCTGTAATCTATATAACTTATATTCTTTTAGTACTCATAGAAAGGATTGTAGAGCCATTTATACTTATCTTTCATCATATCAGAAGGTATAGGATCTTCTTGAGGAACAGGCGAACTTTTCTAAAAGAACTTTCAACTTACTAATACATCACTAAAATACTTATGCACTCACCTGCTTAAATGCTGATCTACTCTTTCAAAATAACTTGTATTCTTAGGTAACTAGTAAACAGGTACGCGTGCTGGGATTCAGAAGATGGAGCATAGTAGCTTCATGTCTTGTTTTGTTATTTACTTTTGGATTCAATCTTTTGTGAATCACTACTTTGTAAACACTTTAATATTAATACAATGGTTGTTTGTTACTTTGATTACTATGATACATGTCTTGTGATACTAAACATGACGTCCTCTTCCCCCGAACGTTTTTGTCGTTCCGGTTTTGGGGTGTGACATTTATTAATCTAAAAATGCAATTTTTATGTCATTATTTTTGGGACGTTACAAGTTGGTATTAGAGCCTTGGATTGAGGGATTCGGACATACTCCCGGGTGTGTCTGAACTCAAACTGAGGATCTGCTAAGTTTTTCAAAATAAATATATTATTTAATAGTTTTTTTCTAAAATAAGAAAGGGTGTGGTGCATGCAATCAGCTGAGCTGAAGTAAGTTTCTCCCAAAATACCCATACATGATATCTGATTTGATTTGATCTGTGAATCTGTGAATTGTATGCTAGTTAGGGTTAAGGATTTGTTCAGTTTTTGCATGATAGACTGCTAGGAGAGATGCCTTGTATGCCTATTATATGAGTTGTAGATTTTCATGCTAGTTCTAATTATTCAGTGATAGGTTGGCCTGATATGTGATGCCTTGTAGCCTAGGAAGCATGTGATACTAGATTGAGTATAATTGTATGTGTAAGGCAATCAGTAGCGGGAGTGGGAGCTTCTAGTATGAACTGTAGTATGTGGGATTGGATGCTCATGGTCATTACAAGTTTGTTTTCAAAATAGTCTAATATCAGAGTTCATCCCAGGAACATAAATAAAACATGAGGAGTTGTACGATCAAGACTTCGCCTTGCCGCGATCCCCTGATGTACTTGAAACGATAAACTGAAACTGTAAGCCTGAGGCTTAGTGAGTTACCCCCAAAATACCAACCTCATAGCCATAATCATATCATATAAACAAACATATAACAGCTTGCATGATGAGCCTTCAGCCTGACTGGACCACCTCGCCGGCCTTCAGTCTATCTGGACCGCTCTCCGAGCCTTCGGCACGTCTGGACCGCCTCGTAGGGCCTTCAGCCTATCCGGACCGCTCGTCGGGCCTTCGGTCTGACTATCATACCCTCCTGGGTCTGTAGTCTATCCGGACCGCCCTGGGTATGTTGGCCTTTAGCACAAAGCAGGACCGCCTCAACCCAAACCCCCAATAAAACAAACATGTGCACATACATATCATACGCTAGCATATATAACGGTCAACCGATCTAACAGATCAAATAGCATAGCAACATCCTATAATCAGGATACCGACCTAACCAGGTCACTAACATATGTACAGATAATCATACGGATCTAACAGATCACATAGCATAGCAACATCCTAAAACCAGGATACTGACCTAACCACGTCACTAACATATATACAGATAATCATACGGATCTAACAGATCACATAGCATAGCAACATCCTAAAACCAGGATGCAATCATAAAGGGCCAGCCTTGGTGCCGTAGACCCTGTTGATATAGTGAGGAGAACTCACCTCGTACTGTCGACTCGAAGATAAACTCAAGCTCTTGGATTGCCGGTACTACTCCACCACCTAAATGCACCATAGAACCATGCTGGTAAATTTCCAATTTCCCAAAATGTCCCAGAAGTTCAAAAGTCAACCCTTGGTCAAGGTCTAAGTCAACTGTCAAAGTCAACAGTCCATGTTGACCTCAACTCGTCGAGTACAACTAGTCACTCACCGAGTTCCTTTCATGCTCACCAACTCGTCGAGTCACTTGAATGACTCGTCGAGTTCCTAGTGTCAGTGGCCGTAACTCCTCGGCCAACTTGGCAAGTTTTCCCCTTACAACTCGTCGCGTTCATACGTGTCCAAAGGTTGGGAAAACCCTAGCCGACTCGCCGAGTCTCTCATCTGACTCGCCGAGCCCACGACAATCTTCATCGAACTCGCCGAGTTGTTCATCCAACTCGTCGAGTTCGATGACCATCTTCATATGACTCATCGAGTCGACCTTGCGACTCGCCGAGTCCCTTTAGTCCTTCATCCATACAGATGCTTTTTAAGCCATGCAAAGCCTCTAAACTACAGATCTAAGCTCCTAGGGCATGTTTATCACGTAAAGTTGCAAACTTTACGTGCATGCAAGATGAAAATGGCCCAAAACAAGCTAAAGGAGTGGCTTAGGGCAAGGGAAAGGCCATAGCTCAACAAAGACTGGAACTTTATGATAAAGAGGGGCTGAAGGAGTCCAGATCTGAGGTTGCAACCTCAGATCTCGACCCAAATCGGAGAACGACTACAAAAACCCTAAAATCCCAACCCATAAATGAAGAGATCTAACTAAGAGAGAGCTAAGGTAACAACTTGTTACCTCCAAAATGATACCAAGACAAAGAAGAATCTGGATCTACAACAGTCCCTTGCTCCAAACTTCTTGAACTCCAAGCTTTTACTCCAAGGATCCCTCTTCCAAGCTAAAGAGCACACAATTTATAGAGAGCAACCACTAATTAGGGTTTCTGAAATCAAGGGAGGCAGTAAGAGAGGCTAAGGGAAATAAGTGGTCCTTAAATAGGGTGCAAATCTCCGAAATTTAGGGTATCATCTGCCAGCTCCTACTCGTCGAGTCCTTTCTTGGGCTCGGCGAATAGGTCACTAAAACACGCGGATCACCCCGCTGCTACTCGACGAGTAGGGCAACCAACTCGTCGAGTAGACCTTAAAACAAGAAAATTCTTATAAAATCGGTACCTAAGAATAGGGGCGTTACAATTCTCCCCCACTTGAACTAGACTTCGTCCTCGAAGTCTGCCACGGCGAACAGCTCCGGATAGTGCTCCCGCATCTCTGCCTCTGGCTCCCACGTCCACTCGGACCCCCTCTGATGCTCTCACTGTACCTTCACCAAAGGTATCTCCTTATTCCGTAAAACTTTCATCTTCCTCTCTAGTATGGCCACAGGCCTCTCCACATAATTCAGGCGCTCATCGACCTGATTATCGTCCAATGACACCACTGCCTCCTGATCCATAATGCACTTCCGCAATTGCGATACGTGGAAAGTGTTGTGGATCCGACTAAGCTCCTTTGGTAGCTCTATCCTGTAAGCCACCATGTCGACTCTGGCAATGATCCTGAATGGCCCGGTGTAACGGGGACCCAATTTCCCCCTCCTCCTGAAGCGAATCACACCCTTCCAGGGTGAGACCTTCAGGAGTACCATATCACCCACCTGAAATTCTAACTCAGATCGTCGTCTGTCGGCGTAACTTTTCTGAATAGTCTACAAGACTACTTCCGTCCGCCCCATCACCCTGTGTCCGACCTCACCCCAACAAACCGGGGTGCGACATCTCCGCCCATACAACAGCTCGAAAGGCGGGGCACCAATGCTGAAATGATAGCTGTTGTTGTAGGCGAACTCTGCAAGCGGTAGGTGGGAATCCCAACTCCCACCGAAGTCAATGACACACGCCCTCAACATATCCTTGAGGGTCTGAATGGTCCGCTCGCTCTGACCGTCAGTCTGCGGATGGAATGTTGTGCTAAAGTGCAACCGCGTGCCTAGTTCCTCGTGGAACTTCTGCCAGAAACGGGAGGTAAACCTAACATCTTGGTCGGAGACAATGGAGACCGGAACCCCATGGCGAGACACGATCTCGCGGACGTACATGTCGGCCAACCTCTCGGCCGACGAACTCTCCCGAATCGCCAAGAAATGGGCACTCTTGGTCAATCGATCTACGATGACCCATATAGCATCAAATCCCTTCGTCGTCCTCGGCAACTTGGTAATGAAGTCCATCGTGATGTGTTCCCATTTCCACATGCGAATCTCCAGGGGCTGCAGCTTGCCATACGGCCTCTGATGCTCGGCCTTTACCATCCTATAGGTCAAGCACCTCTCGACGTACCAAGCGATTTCTTGCATCATGCACGGCCACCAGTAGCTCAAACTCAAATCCCGGTACATCTTGGTGGCCCCGGGTGAATAGAGAAGTGAGACTTATAAGCCTCCTCCATGACTGTTTGTCTGACCCCACCAGACATCGGAACTCATACCCGACCGCACCGGGTCAATAATCCTCGGCTATCCTGCACAAACCGGGTGTTCTCACCCTTGATCCTCTCCAACTTCCAGTTCTCCGGTCGCATGCCCTCAACCTGGGCATCTCTGATCAAACTCACAAGCGGAGAATCCACCGCTATCCTCATACATAACGCCGAGGTGGAAGACCTAGCTGACTTGCGGCTCAAAGCGTCCGCAACCACATTCGCTTTACCGTGGTGGTAAAGGAACTCGCAGTCGTAGTCTTTGACTACATTCAGCCACCTGCGCTGCCTCATGTTCAGGTTTGGCTGATCCATGATGTGTCTCCAACTCTTGTGATCCGTATATATGGTACAAATAACTCCATATTGGTAATATCTTCATATCTTGAGAGCGAACACCACCGCTCCCAGCTCCAGATCATGAGTAGGATATCTCGTCTCATGCGGCTTTAGCTGTCGCGACGCGTAGGCGATCACCCAACCTCTCTGCATAAGGACGGCCCCCAAACATGTGATGGATGCATCACAGAATACCACAAAATCCTCAACTCCCTCCGGGAGTGTCAAGACTGGAGCCTCGCATAAGTGCTGACGGAGGGTCTCAAACGCCCTCTGCTGCTCAGGGCCCCACCGGAAATCCACCCCCTTCCTCTTCAGACGAGTGAGGGGTACCACAATCTTGGAGAAATCTCGAATAAATCTCCGGTAATACCCGGCTAAACCCAGAAAACTCCTGATATCCGAGGGAGATCTCGGCACCTCCCACTGCATGACTGCCTTGATCTTGGCCGGGTCGACCAAAATCCCCTCCTGATTAACGAGATGTCCCAGAAACTGGACCTCTCGTAACCAAAACTCGCACTTCGAGAACTTAACATACAGCCGTTCTCGTCTCAGAACTTCCAACAACTCCCTGAGGTGCTCCTCATGCTGCTCACGGGTCTTGGAATACACCAAGATATCATCTATGAACACAATGACCGAGCGATCAAGCATCTGCAGACCCGATTCATCAGGTCCATGAATACGGCTGGCATGTTGGTGAGCCCAAATGGCATCACCACGAACTCGTAATGACCATAACGAGTCTGAAACGCGGTCTTCTCCACGTCCTCCTCTCTGACCCGTACCTGATGATACCCCGACCTTAAATCAATCTTGGAGAACCAAGATGCACCCTGCAACTGATCGAAAAGATCATCTATCCTCGGGAGTGGATAACGGTTCTTCACCGTCAACTTGTTCAACTTTCTATAATCAATGCACATCCGGTGCGAACCGTCCTTTTTCCTGACGAAAAGGATCGGTGCTCCCCATGGAGAACTGCTAGGTCGAATGAACTGCTTGCCCAGCTGTTCCTGCAGCTGTGAAGATAGCTCCTGCATCTCGGGTGGTGCCAATCGGTACGGCGCCTTGGCGATAGGGGCCGCACCAGGCACCAGGTCGATCCGAAACTGGACCTGCCTCTCCGGAGGTATCCCTGGCAACTCCTCCGGAAACACGTCAGCAAACTCTCTAACCACTGGAACCTGCAAAACTGGAGTCTGATCCCTGACTCGCGTATCCACCACATGCGCTAGATAACCCGCACACCCGTGCTGAATGTACTGTCGAGCCCTGGCGGCTGAACAAAACTGTGATCCCACCCTGGTGCCTTCGCCATATACAATCAGTTCTCCCCCACTTGGGGTTCGAACTACTACCCGCTGACCCTTGCAATCAATCAGGACACCGAATCGACTAAGCCAATCCATTCCCACAATCATGCATACATCCCTCATGGGAATCAGAATCAAGTCTATCGGGAAGGACACCCTGAAGATCTCTAACTCACATCCTCGGTAGACCAAAGAAGTAGAAATCCCGTGTTCGTTGGCGATAGAGACTCGTAGCAGACACTCTAGCTCGCCTATTGGCATACTAAACTCCCTACTATACGTCTGTGATACAAATGACCGACTCGCCCCAGAATCAAATAAAACCAATGCAGGCAAGGAGTTCACTAAAAACGTACCTAATCATAGGTACAACAGATAAGTATAACACAAATAATAAATGAGGTAACGAATAGAAACATACCAGCAACCACATCTGGCGCCGCCTTGGCCTCCTCGCCCGTAAGCTGAAAGGCACGTCCCTAAGCCTTCGGAGGCTCCGCCCTAACTGGCCTCCTATCTGTAATCCTCAATGTAGCCGGTGCCGGAGCCTGCGCCGGCTGGCCGCGAGCTGTGGACACTTGGTCTTCACGTGACCAACCTGATGACAATGATAACATATCCTCATATCCGAGGCAGGGGCGGACTGACGATAGTCCCTAGCAAAATGCCCCTCCATGCCACACCTGTGGCACCTACTACTAGCTCGACAAGCCCCAGTATGACCTTTGCCGCACTTTCCACAAGTGCGGCTCTGCTGACCCCCGGTCCTAGAATCAACGGTCTTAGACCGATTCGGCGCCGGTTGCGACTGTGTCGGGGTCGGCCGCTGCTCCCTCAACTGCAGCTCAATCTCCAACTCACGCCGCCTAACGGCCTCCTGTAACTCCAGTAGAGTATCACATCGCTGTGTGGCAACAAAGTATCGAATGTCAGTCTTGAGCATTGTAACATCCCCTAATTTCTCGGCCAGAAAATACCGATTTAATTTATGCTTTTTAAAATAAAATCAGAGAAATCCTTTTAAAAGATGTTGCAGAATTGGTCCCCAAAACAAAACATGATAAAAATTTATCAAAACCTTTCTTTAAGAAAGTATATATTTTCCTTTTATATCAAAACCTCGGGATGTCATGTTCCGATACAAATCAAAAGCATAAACAAGACATTATAAGCCTTACAACAGTTATTTACAACTACTGGCCTATAATCCAAAAATCTCTCATCATCCTTCGACTATGCTCGGGGTCCACTACCCGTAATATGAAAAAGCTGAGTGGGTCAGGCTTGGGAGCCTGGTGAGCATGTAGGGTTTTCAACCCACAATAATAATAAACTTATTAAGTTCACCAATCAACAATAACCCTGATTACCCATTCCCACTATCCACACTTTACGTCCCTAAATACCTATCACAAGGGACCTAGCCTAAGGAATATCATCGGGATGGACACTACTGCTAAGGGGACTCCTCATCCATACATGTCCTAAAGGAAACCATGAGGGGGATGGAGTACGCCAATGAACATTTAGTTCACCAACACCTACAAGTTGCGAACTTGCTAGTGTTCCACTGGACTGTGTATCGAGGCCTCTCACCATTTTAACACACATCGACAATTTCGTCTACCCATGTTTTACCCAACATATTTGTAGATAAAATACATATACAATTTAAAACTTGTATAAAACATCTATTCAACAGTCACCTCAAATAAACAATTAATATAATTACACATAACACGTATTTTAAGGTAAATACTTCATATCTATGTGTAAGGTGAAAGTGACTATACACTCACATGATTTAATGATAATCGGGCACCACTTTGTTTCCTAAAACGATCGTTTCTAATAAAACCGAGAGTTTTATTGAGAAACCGGGCTCTGCGACGGTCGGGCTTCAAAACCGAAAAGATAAATTTCTCGGGCTTCTCGGGCACTTCGGGACGTGTTTCGGGTGTTTGGTATAATACCGGGGCTTTGGGGGAAGTTGGAATGAAAGAAATATTGTTTACGGAGTGAAAAGTGGAATTTTTCAAAGTACCACCGGAGGTCTCGCACCCTTCTATTTATAGGGGCGAGGCTTCTGATCGGAGGGCTGAGAGGACTCCACGCGGCAGCAGATCTGAAGAAAAGGCACATGGCTCGCACGTGCAAGGGTCCAGCTGCTGGCCTCTGATTGGATCGAGGTCTAGGTCCGAGGTTCGGATCCGAAGTAAGAGGGAAGGGGGACAGGTGGTGCGAAGGTCGGACACGCGGCAGGGGGAGCGAGGCTCGGACAAAGCTGCACACGTGTCACTCCTCGGATACGCCACGTCTTCAGATGACTCAGCAATATCGGACACATGGCGCGCATAGAGCGAAGGTGACGTGGCCGAAGCATGACTATGCGAATTTTCTCGATTTTTGTGCAAAAACTTCTAAAATCCATAACTTTCGCATACGAGCTCCGTTTTTGATGTTCTTTATATGCACGCGTAGGTAAAGTTACGTTCTACAACTTTCGTTTAGACTTCGTTGGCTAATTTTGACTTTAATTTTTATATTATTATTTTTAACAGACCGGGACAGGAAATCCGTTAAAAATTCATAACTTCTTCATCCGACGTCCGTTTTCGTCTGTCTTTTTACCGTTGTACTACTATTTACGAGACCTTCGATTCTCGTTTAGGTTGTGTCGGCTAAAAAACACTCGATCCAAAATTCGAGTTTTTAGCTGTCTACTGAAAAGCTGAAACTTAGAAAAATCATAACTTCCTCATACAAAGTCAGATTTGGGCGTTCTTTTTATGCATACTCCTGGTTTAACGAACACTACGACTTTCGTTTAGATCACTAAGGCTAAAAAGTAGTTTATCAAAAACTCACTTTTTACATCATTCGGCACCGTGCCGGTTTTGTCGCGAAACTTCGACAGGTCATAACTTCTTCGTTTTAACTCGGATTTCGGTATTCTTTATATATCCGTAATCCTTGTCACGACCACTACAACTTTCTTAATAGATATCGGCTTTATATAATATTTATTTTTGACGCTCATTTTTATTCTTAATTAATTAAATCCTAATAATTAAGCATAAAACACATAATATTCACATAATTCCTTTTCATTTCTTCAAAATGAGTTACAAAGGTTAACCTAGACTATTATGTAAATATTAATGCCTAGCCTAGAAACACGAGCGTTACAATTCTTTCCTCCTTAGGATGATTCCGTCCCCGGAATCACACATCAACAAACAACTGCGGGTAGCGACTCATCATGTCTCTCCGTTTCTCAGGTGAGATTTGGCCCATTCATATGTTTCCAACGCACAAGCACTAAATCAACCATCTTGCGTCGCAACTTCTTAGTCTTACGGTCAACGATTGCCTCAGGTTCTTCAATTAACCTCTTGTTTTCATCCAACCTTAATTCAGAAATGGGAATTATGTCGGGCACATCTCCCGTGAACTTTCTTAAATAACACACATGAAAGGTGTTATGAATACCCTCTAGTTCTTCTGGTAATTCTAGCTTGTAAGCTTGATTCCCAATCCTCTGAAGAACTTTAAATGGTCTAATAAACATTGGACTCAATTTTCCCCTTTTACCAAATCTTATAAGTCCCTTCCACGGCAAGACTTTAAGTAAAACCGAATCTCCGACTTCGAATGATATCGGTTGTCTTTTCTTGTCAGCATAGCTCTTTTGTCGATCTTTAGCTGCTAACATCCTTTCCCTAATCACTTTCAACTTTTCAGCAGTCCGATGGACTATTTCAGGTCCCATAAACTGCTTTTCCCCAGCTTCCAGCCAACATGACGGCGTTCGACACTTTTCTCCATACAAAGCGTGATAAGGTGCCATCTTGATGCTTGAGTGGAAACTATTATTATAGGAAAATTCTACTAGAGGTAAATGTTCATCCCAGTTACCTTGGAATTCCAGGGTACATGCTCTCAGCATATCCTCCAACGTTTGAATTGTTCTTTCGCTCTGACCATCAGTTTGCGGATGGTAAGCTGTACTCAAACACAACTTGGTACCCAATTCCTCTTGTAGACTCCTCCAAAACCTTGAGCTAAACGACTGTCACGATCTGATACAATCGTTAACGGAACACCGTGAAGCCTCACAATTTCCTTCACGTAAGAATTCGCAAGTTTATCCATAGACCATTTCTCGTTGGCTGCTATGAAATGCACACTCTTAGTGAAACGATCAACGACCACCCAAATCATGTCGTGGCCGTTCCTTGTTCTGGGCAGTTTAGTCACAAAATCCATGGTGATGTCTTCCCATTTACCCATGGGTACAGGTAAAGGTTCTAAACTCCCATACGGTTTCTGATGTTGTGCCTTAACTCTAGCACATGTTACACACTCGGCCACATACTTAGCAACATCGAGCTTCATCGTCTGCCACCAGTAATAGGGTTTTAGATCCTTATACATTTTTGTACTGCCGGGATGAATCGAGTACATGGTCTTGTGAGCTTCTTCCATCAGAAGATCTCTTACTCCTCCTGTCTTAGGTACCCAAATCCTATCTTTGAATACCTTCAGTCCTTGACCGTTTGTATCAAGCACTAACATTTTGCCCAAACGTTCTTCCTTTCGGTCATTTTTCTCTAACGCTTCCTCTTGAGCTTTCAATTCTCAACGCTCTTGGCCTTTACTTTTCAAGATTTACCTTCCGACTGAGAGCATCAACAACAACATTTGCTTTACCAGGGTGGTAAAGTATCTCACAGTCGTAGTCATTGAGTAACTCTAGCCAGTGCCGTTGCCTCATGTTCAATTCCTTCTGATTAAAGAGATATTTAAGACTCTTATGATCAGTGAAAAGTTTGCATTTAGTACCATAAAGATAGTGCCTCCATATCTTTAAGGCTTATACTACCGCTGCCAACTCCAGATCATGAGTGGGGTAGTTCTTTTCATGCTCTTTCAATTGCCTCGATGCTTACACTATCAATTTATCCCTGTGGGTCAGAACACAACCTAACCCAACTCCAGAGGCATCACTATAAACTGCGAAGTCGTCAACTCCTTCAGTTAACGAAAGAATCGGTGCTTCACACAATTTATTCTTTAACTTTTCAAAGGCTTCCTTATGCTTCTCATTCCAAGCATAAGTAGCTCTTTTGTGGGTCAAAGTTGTTAATGGAGTCGCGATCGAAGAAAAGCCTTGGATAAATCTTCGATAATATCCGGCTAATCCTAAAAAGCTTCGGATCTCCGTAGGACTTTTTGGTTGTTCCCACTTCATCACAGCTTCAATCTTTGCTAGGTCAACCATTATTCCTTCTTGGTTAACCACATGACCTAAAAATTGGACTTCTTGAATCCAAAAATCAGATTTGGAGAACTTTGCATACAACTTCTCCTTTTTCAAAACTTCTAGCACTTCACGCAGATGCTTGTCATGATCCTGCTTGCTTTTTGAATAAATCAAGATATCATCTATGAATACTATCACAGATTTATCAAGGTATGGTTTACAAACCCTGTTCATCAAATCCATGAAAGCTGCTGGAGCATTGGTTTGTCCGAATGACATAACCAAAAATTCATAGTGTGCATATCTTGTTCTGAACGCAGTCTTTTCGATATCCTGCTCTCTCACCTTTAGTTGATGATATCCTGACCTAAGATCGATCTTCAAGAAATAGCTCGAACCTTGCAACTGATCGAACAGGTCATCAATCATCGGCAACGGGTACTTGTTCTTTATTGTAGCTTTATTCAGCTCTCTGTAATCGATGCACATTCTCATGCTCCCGTCCTTTTTCTTTACAAATAACACCGGGGCTTCCCATGGTGATGAACTAGGTCAAATAAAACCTTTGTCCGATAACTCCTGAAGTTGTGTCATAAGTTCTTTCATCTCTGTTGGTGCTAATCGATACAGTGCTTTTGCTATTGGCGTCGTTCCTGGTAACAAGTCGATACAAAATTCTACTTGTCGATCAGGGGGCAATCCGGGAAGATCTTCGGGAAAGACTTCCGGATAGTCACACACCACCGGAATATTCTGCACCTCCTTCTTTTCCTTCTTAACATCGATCACGAATGCTAGATATGATGTACATCCCTTGACCAAACACTTTCTGGCTTTCATTAGGGAAATGATTCCAGAGTTTACTCTGCATTTGTCTCCATACACCATAAACGACTCTTTCCCTGGCAGGTTTACTTTTACTATCTTCTTCCTACACAATATTTCGGCATCATTGGAGCTAAGCCAATCCATTCCTAGAACTATGTCGAAACCATTTAACTCGATAGGTAATAATTCCTCGTGGAACTTATTCCCATTCAAGTCAATGAGGATGTTTTTCATACGATGGCTAACAGGTACAAACTTGCCACTAGCAATCTCGACTATTATAGCATTAACTAGGCTATTTACAGGCAAAGCTAGTTTTCTACCAAATTCATGCGAAATAAAGGAGTAATTGGCTCAAGAATCAAACAAAATTTGGGCAGGCAATTCGTTTACGAGAAAGGTACCTGAAGCGACATCGGCTTCTTCTTTTGCAGCTTCAAGTGTCATCTGAAAGGCTCTCGCCTTCGGCTTTGGTGGAAGATTGGGCTTTGCTGCGTCCTTCTTCTTCGGGCAATCCTTAAAAATATGCCCTTCTTCATTGCACCCAAAACAGACGTTCTTATTGAAGGTGCATCCATTGGCATAATGCCCTGGCTTTCCACATTTGTAACAAGTAACTTCCACGCTGCATTTCCCAGCATGTTTCTTCTTACACTTGTCACACCACTTGGCTTCGGCTCCTCCTCCGAATTTCCTCGAACCAGTCTTCGAGAACTTGTTCTTTTTATTGGAACCTGAAGTTCCTTCAAACTTTCTCTTTTTGCCAACTTCAACCTTGCTAGCGGCTCTCCCCTTAATCATATCTTCAACAGACTTGGCAGCCCATACAGCTGCCTTCAATGTAAGTGCCTGACGTACTGGCACCGCGTACTCCCATGGAAGTCCCTTTGCGTATCTGTCAATTTTTGTCAGCTCATCTGGGACAATACGCAAAGCAAACTCCATTTTGTCTGTGAAGCTATTTGTGTATTCATCAACGGTCATACTCCCCTTCTTCAATGTTAGAAATTGGTTTTCTAACTCAAGCACATTTTGGGCCGAGCAATACTTGCGCTTGAAGTGCACCAAGAACTCTGCCCAAGTCAGTTGTTGTGGCTCATTAGGGCTTAGGGTTTTCCCCAGAGTGTTCCACCAACGAGCAGCACTACCCCTGAACTGAAGCACTGCAAATGTGGTTTGTAACTTGCCTTGGCAACCACATGTCATGAAAGCCAATTCCATTTCCGAGATCCAATCCATTACTCCGACGGGATCTTCTTTTCCAGTGAAGATCGATGGCTTGCAATTCATAAAGTCCTTATACTTGCACCCATTTCTCTCCACTCTATCCTCGTGGTTATTTCTCCCAACCACAAGCGGTTCACTATGACCAACAGATCTACTGTTGTTTCCTTCTTCAGATCGATCGTCATTTAATTCACGTTGTTCAACAGGAACTGAAGGTTCATCCCTGTTGTTCAGCAACATTTGCCTCAATTCCTCCCTTTGTTCAGCTATCACGGTCTGAATCATGGCTCGTACTCCAGCCATGGTGATAGGTTCTGGTGCAGCTCCTGCTATAGGCACCTGTTCCACCACTTGGGGTTGAGGTTGTTGGTTTCTATTTGCATTTCCCGCTCCACTTTGGGTTCTTGCCATTAAAATCTATACACCGAATAAGGCGAATTTAGCTCTTTATCCTTGATAGATATTTCAATTCCCTTATCACTCCGAAACGTTTACATGTTAGTTCTAATATCGTAATCGTACGCTTAGAATCCTACACACATAAGGTTTCCAGATCCGGTCGGCAACAGACCATAGATCCGAACAAATAATGGCATATATGGCAAACATATAGCATTTAGCACATAAAAGCATTTTAGGCACCTTTCCTAAAATAAACTAGTGCTCGTGTCTAAAATATGGTAGACACTCATCTCACAATCATCACTTAGCATTCTAAGTTTAAGTCTAGAAATCTTACAATTTCTTAGTTCGCTTAAACTAATGCTCTTATACCAACTGTGACATCCCCTAATTTCTCGGCCAGAAAAGACCGATTTAATTTATGCTTTTTAAAATAAAATCAGAGAAATCTTTTCAAAAGATGTTGCGGAATAGGTCCCCAATATAAAACATGATAATGTTTATCAAAACCCTAATTTAAGAAGGTATATATTTCCCATATATATATCAAAACCTCGGGATGTCATGTTCCGATACAGATCAAAAGCATAAACAAGACATTATAAGCCTTTCAACAGTTATTTACAACTACTGGCTTATAATCCAAAAATCTCTCATCATCCTCCGACTATGCTCGGGGTCCACTACCTGTAATATGAAAAAGCTGAGTGGGTCAGGCTTGGTTGCCTGGTGAGCATGTAGGGTTTTCAACCCACAATAATAATAAACTTATTAAGTTCACCAATCAACAATAACCCTGATTATCCATTCCCGTTATCCTCACTTTACGTCCCTAAACACCTATCACAAGGGACCTAGACTAAGGAATATCATCGGGATGGACACTACTGCTAAGGGGACTCCTCAGCCATACATGTCCTAGAGGCAACCATGAGGGGGATGGAGTACGCCAATGAACATTTAGTTCACCAACACCTACAAGTTGCAAACTTGCTAGTGTTCCACTGGACTGTCTTGAAAGGTCCGTGGTCGTCATCTATACTCCGCTAGACGACTACAACAACAACAACAACAACAACAACATCGAGGCCTCTCACCATTTTAACGCACATCGACTATTTCATCTACCCATGTTTTACCCAATATATTTGTAGATAAAATACATATACAGTTTAAAACTTGTATAAAACATCTATTCAACAGTCACCTCAAATAAACAATTAATATAATTACACATAGAACGTATTTTAGGGTAAATACTTTATATCTATGTGTAAGGTGAAAGTAACTACACACTCACATGATTTAATGATAATCGGGCAGCACTTCATTTCCTAAAACGATCGTTTCTAATAAAACCGGGAGTTTTATTGAGAAACTGGGCTCTGCGAGGGTCGGGCTTCAAAACCGAAAAGATAAATTTCTCGGGCTTCTCGGGCACTTCGGGACGTGTTTCGGGTGTTTGGTATAATACCGGGGCTTTGGGTGATGTTGGAATGAAAGAAATATTGTTTAAGGGGTGAAAAGTGGCAAATTTTTCAAAGTACCACCGGAGGTCTCGCACCCTTCTATTTATAGGGGCGAGGCTTCTGATCGGAGGGCTGAGAGGACTCCACGCGGCAGCAGATCTGAAGAAAAGGCACATGGCTCGCACGTGCAAGGGTCCAGCTGCTGGCCTCTGATTGGATCGAGGTCTAGGTCCGAGGTTCGGATCCGAAGTAAGAGGGAAGGGGGACAGGTGGTGCGAAGGTCGGACACGCGGCAGGGGGAGCGAGGCTCGGACAAAGCTGCACACGTGTCACTCCTCGGATACGCCACGTCTTCAGATGACTCAGCAATATCGGACACATGGCGCGCATAGAGCGAAGGTGACGTGGCCGAAGCATGACTATGCGAATTTTCTCGATTTTTGTGCAAAAACTTCTAAAATCCATAACTTTCGCATACGAGCTCCGTTTTTGATGTTCTTTATATCCACGCGTAGGTAAAGTTACGTTCTACAACTTTCGTTTAGACTTCGTTGGCTAATTTTGACTTTAATTTTTATATTATTATTTTTAACAGACCGGGACAGGAAATCCGTTAAAAATTCATAACTTCTTCATCCGACGTCCGTTTTCGTCTGTCTTTTTACCGTTGTACTACTATTTACGAGACCTTCGATTCTCGTTTAGGTTGTGTCGGCTAAAAAACACTCGATCCAAAATTCGAGTTTTTAGCTGTCTACTGCAAAGCTGAAACTTAGAAAAATCATAACTTCCTCATACAAAGTCAGATTTGGGCGTTCTTTTTATGCATACTCCTGGTTTAACGAACACTACGACTTTCGTTTAGATCACTAAGGCTAAAAAGTAGTTTATCAAAAACTCACTTTTTACATCATTCGGCACCGTGCCGGTTTTGTCGCGAAACTTCGACAGGTCATAACTTCTTCGTTTTAACTCGGATTTCGGTATTCTTTATATATCCGTAATCCTTGTCACGACCACTACAACTTTCTTAATAGATATCGGCTTTATATAATATTTATTTTTGACGCTCATTTTTATTCTTAATTAATTAAATCCTAATAATTAAGCATAAAACACATAATATTCACATAATTCCTTTTCATTTCTTCAAAATGAGTTACAAAGGTTAACCTAGACTATTACGTCAATATTAATGCCTAGCCTAGAAACACGGGCGTTACAAGCATGCTCAGATAACGTGTCCTTTGGGCCTGCTCAGACGCAAACTCCAAGCAGAACATCGCCCTCTCATTGAACATACGAGTGATCTCCGTCACCGACTCCCCATCCTGTCTCAGACTCAAAAACTCATGTGCCAAACGTTCCCGCTTGACCCGCAGAATGTAACGGGCACGGAACATGTCTCGGAACTGCTCCCGAGTAACAGCAGCTCTCTGCTCATCAGTGTATGACCCTGTTGTCAGCCTCCACCAGTCTTTGGCCCCGATCCTCAGCATGTTCAGGGCGCATCTGACCTTCAGGTCAGTAGGACATGAACATGTGAAGAAACAACCCTCCACGTCAGATAACCACCTCATAGCTCGAATAGGATCCTGGGTACCGTCAAATGTTGGGGGCTTCATGTTATCGAAGTCCCGGTACTGGAAGCCCCTACTGACTCCTCCCCCTGCCGCGGTTACAGCTGATGCAGCTGCTGCGGTCGTTGTCTCTGCAAGAGCTGCGTAGCGCTCATCATAGTACTCAACCATGGCAGTCTTAATCAACCCAAACATCTCCGGCAGCTATGCCCGGAACATAGCAACAACCTCATCATGCAGGATCTCTCGAATCCTGGCATCCAACTCGTCTGTACCCATCTGCACCACAGTCTCAGGTGCTGTTGGCCCCTCCTGGCCTCCGTCTCCTGATCCTGATCCTGACCCGGATCCAGTCGTAAAGCGTCTCGTGACCACCATTCTGGAAACATACCAATAAGATATCAGATAACCACATAATGACAGGGAACCAACTCCCAACTAAACCCTAGGGATTGTGACTTCCTTTCTACGCGTATGGGTCCTGTGCTTTCAGTAGTACGGGCCCATACTACCTTCCACACCTACCCATATTTGTCTCAAGTATCACCACAACACCCTAACAACATGCATAACATAGCGAGCACTCAATTCCCACTCCTATAGGAACACTAGATATCTCATGACTGGCCTCACAGCCTCTCACAACCCACCCATCCATGAAACTTCCACCAACCCTGTAGCACTAGTGTATGCTATCCATACATAACGCTGGACCCTATAGACTTTCGAATATCCAATCCTACCCTAAGCTCCCAATCAAACAAGAACAGAACATAGGGACAATTCAACATTCTCAGGCTATAAGATCTTAATTATGTATAACCGTGGTGCATACACTAAGCAACTACAGTAATGATGTCAATCTCATATAAAGGAAATCCTAGGCTAGCAGGCATCATATAATCAGACAATTCTATCATGCGATTCTTGAAGATCCCTAGCCTATCTCTAGCATGTTGTTCTAACACATCATAATGATGCCAATCTCATATAAAGGAAATCCTAGGATAGCAGGCATCATATAATCAGGCAATTCTATCATGCGATTCTTGAAGATCCCTAGCCTATCTCTAGCATGCTGTTCTAACACATCATAACATCAAATAGCATTATGGTATTTTGGGGTCTACTTACTGGCTCCGGCTGATCGTACACCCTGCATCCTTCTTTACTTATTTTGAAAACCATTTAGAAAATCATTTTGAAAATCCTTCCTTGATTTGAGACTGGATTCACACGAATGTTCCTTCAATTCACTCAAACCAAGGCTCTGATACCAACTTGTAACACCCATTATATTCAAGCCAATTTAAAACTTTTCAAAACATTTAAAACCAATAGTTATTACAAATTTGTTTTCAAAATACTCTAATATCAGAGTTCATCCCAGGAACATAAATAAAACATGAGGAGCTGTACGATCACGCCTTCGCCTTGCCGTGATCCCCTGATATACCTGAAACGATAAACTGAAACTGTAAGCCCGAGGCTTAGGAGACCCCCAAAATACCAACCTCATAACCATAATCATATCATATAAACAAACATAGAACAGCTTGCATGATGAGCCTTCAGCCTGACTAGACCGCCTCGCCGGCCTTCAGTCTATCTGGACCGCTCTCCGAGCCTTCGGCACGTTTGGACCGCCTCGTAGGGCCTTCAGCCTATCCGGACTGCTCGCCGGGCCTTCGGTCTGGCTATCATACCCTCCTGGGTCTGTAGTCTATCTGGACCGCCCTGGGTATGTTGGCCTTCAGCACAAAGCAGGACCGCCTCAACCCAAACCCCCAATCTAACAAACATGTGCACATACATATCATACGCTAGCATATATAACGGTCAACCGATCTAACAGATCAAATAGCATAGCAACATCCTATAATCAGGATACCGACCTAACCAGGTCACTAACATATGTACAGATAATCATACAGATCTAACAGATCACATAGCATAGCAACATCCTAAAACCAGGATACCGACCTAACCACGTCACTAACATATATACAGATCATCATACAGATCTAACAGATCACATAGCATAGCAACATCCTAGAACCAGGATGCAATCATAAAGGGCCGGCCTTGGTGTCGTAGACCCTGTTGATATAGTGAGGAGAACTCACCTCGTACTGTCGACTCGAAGATAAACTCAAGCTCTTGGATTGCCGGTACTACTCCACCACTTAAATGCACCATAGAACCATGCTGGTAAATTTCCAATTTCCCAAAATGTCCCAGAAGTTCAAAAGTCAACCCTTGGTCAAGGTCCAAGTCAACTGTCAAATTCAACAGTCCATGTTGACCTCAACTCGTCGAGTACAACTAGTCACTCGCCGAGTTCCTTTCATGCTCACCAACTCGCCGAGTCACTTGAATGACTCGTCGAGTTCCTAGTGTCAGTGGTCGTAACTCCTCGGCCAACTTGGCGAGTTTTCCCCTTACAACTCCCCGCGTTCATACGTGTCCAAAGGTTGGGAAAACCCTAGCCGACTCGCCGAGTCTCTCATCTGACTCACCGAGCCCACGACAATCTTCATCGGACTCGCCGAGTTATTCATCCAACTCGTCGAGTTCGATGACCATCTTCATATGACTCGCCGCGTCGACCTTGCGACTCGCCGAGTCCCTTCAGTCCTTCATCTATACAGATGCTTTTTAAGCCATGCAAAGCCTCCAAACTGCAGATCTAAGCTCCTAGGGTATGTTTATCACGTAAAGTTGCAAACTTTACGTGCATGCAAGATGAAAATTGCCCAAAACAAGCTAAAAGAGTGGCTTAGGGCAAGGGAAAGGCCATAGCTCAACAAAGACCAGAACTTTATGATAAAGAGGGGCTGAAGGAGTCCAGATCTGAGGTTGCAACCTTAGATCTCGACCCAAATCGTAGAACCACTACAAAAACCCTAAAATCCCAACTTGTTACCTCCAAAATGATACCAAGGTAACAACTTGTTACCTCCAAAATGATACCAACTTGTTACCTCCAACTTGTTAACTAAGAGAGAGCCAAGGTAACAACTTGTTACCTCCAAAATGATACCAAGACAAAGAAGAATCCGGATCTACAACAGTCCCTTGCTCCAAAGTTCTTGAACTCCAAGATTTTACTCCAAGGATCCCTCTTCCAAGTTAAAGAGCACACAATTTATAGAGAGCAACCACTAATTAGGGTTTCTGAACTCAAGGGAGGCAGTAAGAGAGGCTAAGGGAAATAAGTGGTCCTTAAATAGGGTGCAAATCCCCGAAATTTAGGGTTTCATCTGCCAGCTCCTACTCGTCGAGTCCCTTCTTAGACTCGGCGAGTAGGTCACTAAAACACGCGGATCACCCCGCTGCTACTTGACGAGTAGGGCAACCAACTCGTCGAGTAGACCTTAAAACAAGAAAATTCTTATAAAATCGGTACCTGAGAATAGGGGTGTTACGTTAAATCTCGATTGTGCCCTTCAAGTTTGTGACTGGGATGTCGAGGATTACAAAACAAAGTGTGAATAACCATGCAAATTAACTTGGTACTCTTAATTTTATCACCTAATCGATGTGCCGGTTAACCACACGCGCTCCACCGATCTATGATAAACCTTAAGCCACCAATTGCCAACCTTGTCAAGTCCAAGTTAGTGTGTCGGTTAACCACACACGCTCCACTAACGACTGAAGCAAGGTGCAAAGTGTAATTTCATGGGTTAGCACCAAATTCACATTTTCCTAAAGTAACTAATATTGGAAATTTCTAAAACATTTAGTTACTTTATATTTATCATTATACTTTTAATGAGAGTTATAGTCTTTGTCCTACCCGTTCGGCTAACAACCCTCCACCAGTCAAGCAAGCGGTGGGTGAGAGTGGACACCCATTAAGCTGCCATTTTATAGGCAACAACCTTATACCCCCTTATGGACCGGCTTTGTGAATGAGGCCTACTAACGGCACGACTGACTTGATCTTATACACACACACACACACACACACACATATATATATATATATATATATATATATATATATATATATATTAACTTATACTACTATAAAGTATAAGGGTTGAATTCTAACTTTTAAAACTGTAGGGGTTGGAACTAAAGTTTTCTAAAGTGGCTTTACAAGTTCCAAAACTTGAGGGCAAGTTTTGAAACTCTTTAAAACTTTTCATCTTCATAACTTATGAGTTTAATGGTCTATAAAAAGAAGACTCTTCATTTTATGTAACCTATGAGTTCTTTAATGACTCTTTTAAAGAAATGACTTTTGGTAATCCATAACTTGAGGACAAATTATGCACTCCATTAATAACATTTAGATCAATAATTACATCATCAAACAATTTGCAAATATTTCCTATGTTCTATTAAAACTCATAAGTATGAACATTCATATCAACAATTTCAAGAATCATATAAACATATATGAAACTTGAAAATTTGATAATAACCGTTGAAAATGGATTAGCATAATCATTACCACACCAAAAACAGGTTTTATAAGCCCAAAACAGTTTAGAGTAATGATTCTAGTCCATTTCCAGCAGCAAAACTTGAAAATCTGCACACAGGGCCTCCTACTCGCCGAGTGCAAGAACCTACTCGACGAGTACGATGAGTTTACACTTGGACTCGTCGTGTCCCCCCATGGACTCGGCGAGTCCACTGAACAGTGAACACTTTTACGACTTTTTCAAGCATTTTGCATTAAGTATAATGAAAACAAGCCTAGGCTCTGATACCACTAATGGGTTTTGAGCATTCTAACACTCCTATGGTGTACATGCAACCCTAGAAACCTTGGATCTATGTTTTCTCTAATATACATGAAAATAAGAATTTTCCAAGTTTCTCATCCAAACTAGCATGGCATGGGGTACTTATAATATAAAACTAGTAGAATGACATACCTTTCTTGTAGCTTGGATTCCTTAAGACCTTGTGAGCCTAGCACCCCAAATGTGATGCCTCAAATGTTTCACACAACACCACAACTCTTGGAATAACTTGAGAGAAGAACACTTTCACTCAAAATCGGCTAGCCCTCCTTGTTCTTGTCTTAATGCCGATTTTGCTCCATATGGGGTTCCTTTTATAGTGTGTCACATGTAGGGTTACACCATGTAAACTCTAATTGACATGGTTTTTCATTTCCTCCATGATTCATGGGTTTTAACCTCCATGGAGCACCCTATGGGTTTTATCCCAATCCAATGAACCATGGATCATAAGCCCACTATATAAGAATGAATGATTTACAAATCAATCCCCATATATTTCATTAGTCCCTTTTGATCACAAAATTAATTCCAAATTAATTCTTGATCAATACTAATTAAATAATATGATTTCATATTAATATATTAGAACTTATAATATATTAACAAACCATAAGTGTCCTTTTCTCATTTTGTCTATCCAATTGTCATGATGCCATGCAACCCAAATGGACCATGCCAAATCGGGTCAACTACATACCAGATATAGTTATGGACTTAGACACCTTATCCAACACCAACACGGCGTGTCTAGTTAAGGAAAAATGCAGTTTTCATTAAGGTCAACACGGCGTGTTGGTGTCTAAACACGGCGTGTTGGAAGCTGGGAAGGAAACCCTAATTTTTAGGGTGTTACACCCTATATAATCTCTTTAAGCCCCAATGGATGGTCTCCTTACCAGCCTCCATTGACACTAAAACCCTAAAATCAATCCCTAAGTCTCTTAGTGGTGTTCTTGAGCTAGTAAGAAGCTTTTGGTGCTTATTTTTAGCAGTTGTGAAGGAAGAGGAGATCTTGAAGTTGTCTCGCTTGGTGGATTGGCTTTGCATCCAAAATCATCTCCTTTTAGGCAAGCTTTCTAAGGTATAAGGTTTGAACCTTGACTTATTGATGTTTAGATCTCCTCATATTGTGGTTTGTTATACTTTTGGTTCCTTTTTGGGTTGATGAGGGATTGAAGTCGTTTTAAGGGCTTATTATTCCATATCTGAGTTTGTTTTGGTCCCTTTGAGCATAATGGTGCAAGCTTTAAGAGATTTTTTGTGACATGCATGCATTAAGTCAATTATTAAGTCCCTTTTAAGCTTAAGAGCTTCATCTAGACATGCATGAATATAAAGTTGGCAACTTTACGTTGTTTTCCACCTCAAGGGAGTCAGATCTATGTTTTGGGGTTATGTCTTCAAGGATTAAGTGCTTAATGGTTAAGCCCTTGCACTATCAAGTCTTATGGTTGGGTTTTGGACCCTTTTTAGTAGTCCTTATGGGTAAATATGGAAACTTTATCCTTCTAAGCCTCATTTTGGTCTAGATCTGAGCTTTGGAGCTCTTGGAATCGGAGAAAGTAGCATAATGTATTAAGCTGTTGGAATTCAGGCAAACACGACATGTTTCTAGGTGAACACGACGTGTTGGCTGGGGTTTTCCCGACTTTTTGGATGCTGTTGGAACACGACTTTGCCAAGGGGAAAACACGGTGTGTTTGGTCAACATGGACTGTTGACTTTGACTTTGACCACGTCTCCTTAGCGAAAGCACTAAGTAAGCAAACTACCTTAATGAAATATGAAAGCGACTGAAAAGAAAGCCATTTTTCGAAGTTTGATCAGGGTTGACATGGGACATTTTTGGGCATGTTTGGGCCTTGTTTGATTATTTGGCTTTTGGGCCTTTCAAATTGTGAGTTTGGGCCTTGGTCTTGGACTAAGCTAGGTTAGGGGTAAAATGGTCTTTTTACCCCGAGTATGGATTTATGGATATGGTTTGGGACGCAAATGTTGATTGGGTGTTGTTTTGATATTGGTAGTTCGGGGATCGGTCAGCCAGCAGGCAGAGGTTTATCCACGAGATTCAACAATGTGAGGTGAGTTTCCTCACTATGTTTAGCGGGTCGAAGGCACTAATGCCAGTCCATGGTTTGCTATGTAGGGTGCTAGATGTATGCGAGACTCTTGCATGTGTATGTGCTTGTATGCTTACTGGGCGGGGGCCCGATCGTTATTATGTATGCTAGAGTCTGGTTATGCATATATGACTTGTATGTGGGCGGGGCTCGATGATTGTGTAGTATGCTACTATCTTTGTGATTTTCGCATGTTTTTGGATGTTATATGATTACATGGTTATTTGTTTGGTGGGTGGGGCCCGTTATGCGAGTGTGGGCGGGGACCGTATCTCTGTGTGGGCGGAGCCCATTATGTACTTATTTATGTATGGTATGTGGTATCTTGGGGAACTCACTAAGCTTTGTGCTTACGATTTTTAGTTTATGTTTCAGGTACTTCGGTTTTCAAATGGAAGAGCTCGAGATGATTGCATATCACACACCACATGTTTCTGCATTTTTGATTTACTCTGATTTGATAATGTATCGATACAATTTAGAAATCTTGGTTTTTATGACTATAATATGGTTTGATGTTTTATTAATCTAAAAATGGAAATTTTATGTCATTATTTTTGGGACGTTACATACAAGAATAAAGAAAATAAGATCAGCGAGTCAAGCAACACTTTTCAATCCGACAAATTCAAGCACTTTGAGAATACTCCAAGCGAGCCAGAATCCGAAAACGATTTAGAGGACGACATAAAGAGCGAAGTAGAAGAGACGGTGGATATAACAAATATGACGACGGAAGAATATAAGAGGTGGATGCGTAACGACAATTGGTTGGGTCTTGTTCCACCCGAAATTACAGCAACCGCAAATTTCGAACTCAAGGGGCACATTTTGGCCATGCTAAAAGATATCCCATTCCACGGGAAAGATCACGAAGATTCCTATAAGCATATTGACGAGGTTAATGATATTCCTAACTACTTCAATATTCCCAATATACCTCGTGCAACAGTGTTGTTGAGGATGCTTCCGGTGACTTTTAGAGGAGAGAAAAAAGGTTGGCTAAAGGCACTTCCTACCGACACTATCACTACATGGGCTCAACTTTGTGAAGAGATCATCCAACAATTTAGTCCACCATCCAAGGTTGCAAAATTGAAGAAGAATATAGTCAATTTCGAACAAAAGATGGGAGAGTCCTTATACGAAGCGTGGGAGAGGTACAAAGGTCTTCTTAGAAATTGCTTTCAACATGACTTGAACGTTCAACATAGGTGTCTAATTTCTATGATGGGGTGAATATGACAACGATGCAACTTCTTGACTCCTACGGACCGCTAACTAAGAAGAATCCGGCCACAATCAAAGAGTTAATTGAAGAATTCGTGAAGCATTCAAGAGAATATCATAACCCGCGAGAAGATGTTACAAGAGGTAAAGGCACTGGACAAGGAGGAAACGAAAACTTGGTTGCAATAATGGGTAAACTCGAGAATATGGATCGACGAATGAAGAAAATGGATCAGTCCATACATGTCATACGAGTTGGATGTGACAATTACAATGAGCCGCACTTGACCATAGAATATTAATTTTTATTCTTTCATGAATTACTTTATTAATGGTGTGATATTTATATATAAAACGACGTCATTTTGTATATTTCGGCTCGGTTCTCTTTTTTTTTCGGTTTCTAGATATAGAAAAACCAAACCGAACCTAAAAAATCGGCTTTTCTAAAAACAAAAACCAAACCATCGGATTTTCAAATAATTTGGTTTTTGGTTTTTTTTTAACATCCCTAAATTATATGTGAGCGCAAACATTAGCCATATGCTCAAAACCATTTTTCGTACGGAAAGTAAGATCTTATTAAAAGTAAATTTCAATATCAATTATATATAATTATTGATCATGGAACGTAACAATGATAAAAGCATAATGTTTGTTTTGTAGTTAAATATGTTGGGTTTTATTATTGGTATATTAGATAGATACTCTTTTAATATGCTAACCTTATAATAATGTGTTCCAATGATTTTCAAAGTTAAAAAAATTATTTAATTGTAGATAATGATCATGTTAGACATATTAAAAGTAAGTACAATAAAAACATTATGATAAACATGCAAAACACTTATAGTAATTATTTTAAGATATATTAGATTGGAAAAAACAAAACTTGCATGAGCATTTATTTTTAAAACGATAAAGTATTATTATTATTTGGTTAAGAAGCGTAGTAATATTTTGTTGGTTCTAAACATGGTAATATTTTCCAACCGGATTCTTATTAGTATTATTTTAACTTTTAATTTAATATCATAGACTTATGATAACCAGATTAATTAATAATTATATTTCTGTGTGTGGAATTATTGGGGGTAACCGAAGGTTAGTGGCTAGGGGAATGGGATTCTTTATCGTAACAGCTTGTAAAGTCACCAATTAGGTAAAGCTATGACCATGCATTAATTAAAGTATTAAACTATACATGTGCTTAAAGTAACTTTCTACAAACTTTGTTTATTAAATAAATTCATAATTATAAATGTTTTCCTACTATAATTATTGGCTTTGATTTCATTTTTAATCTTCTATCAACAGTACATGTTTTCTTTTTCTGCGATGCAATTTTCTCGACCAGGAGTTGCAGGTCACCAACCAAATCAAGAAGAAAAGAAGGGTCAATGGAGCACCATTACTCATCCATTACAGAGGACAAATTAATATAAGGTAAACTTGAGCTGATGGTCTCCTATGCGGAAGCTCTAAATGAAAACCTTACACACAAATTAATATGGAATTATCAGGGTGTGATATAAAAGACATTCAAAGAAGGAGTACTGATGCTAAGAAGAGTGAACGAAAACTGTGTACATAACTACATAAGAATGCTAATGTCACATAGGCAGACGGCAAAATAGAAGAGTGATAGTAACAGTAAGAAGGCCGAGGAAATATCTGCAAATAACTGAGCGCGCTATAAAGTTGACAAGAAAGACGATGATCAACAAAAGTATATATATATATATATATATATATATATATATATATATATATATATATATATATATATATATATATATATATATATATATATATAGGGTGAGGTTCAATAGAAAACCATAATTAACCAAGGAACAAATGTTTTTTTCAACTTTTAGAACTTATTTTTTATCAAAAAAAAAAAAAAAAAAACTAAAAATATAGAAATTCATAACTTTTTATTCTTTTTCCAATGATATCAAATTCGATTTTTTTTATTTTTTTAATTTTTTACGTCAAATTCACGATGTGAATCTTTGAAAATTCACAATGTGAATCCGAAAAATATTTTTCACATTCACAATGTTAATATATGAATTTAAATATTTTTAAATTTTTTTTCGATAAAGAATTAGCTCCACAAATTGAAAAAAAGATTTGGTTCCTTCAAGAACCAATAATTATAGTTCTTTATTGAACTTGTCCATATATATATATATATATATATATATATATATATATATATATATATATATATATATATATATATATATATATATATATATATATTCATTTGAAACCATGCTAATTTTATGAGACCGTGAGACCAAATTTAAAAATAATTTATAATGCAAAATAAAAGGAAAAATCCGAAAATTCTTTTTTTAATTATTATTTTTGTCACTTTAATTACCTAAAAAAATAAAAAAAATTACTGTTTTTTTTTTTAAAATACGTGAAATATTTTAATAGAATATTACACTGTAAATATTATAATGTGATTTTTAGAATGTTAGAATTTTATACTAGATTTGTTAGATATGTAAAATATTTTAATATTCTACTAGAATATGTAAAAAAAATATATTTTATTTTATTTATTTTTGATATTTTATTATTTTTTATTGAAAAATATAAATGACGAAAATAATATTTGAAAAAAAAAATTCAAAAATTTTCAATTATTTTGCATTTTAAAAATGTTTTTTTTTATCTACAAAATGAGTGGCCATGATTGCGTGTCACGGTCTCACAAAATTAGATCGTGTCACATGAACCTAACCCTATATATATATATATATATATATATATATATATATATATATATATATATATATATATATATATATATATATATATATATATATATATATATATATAAGAGTAGAGATACTAAAACTCTGATCGAAGGCGGCAAATTCCTGGAAATCGAAATATTCAAGTAAAATCAAGATTTGAAATATAGTTTTTTTTTTCATTCAAATATATTTTTAAATTAATGTGATTTGAAATCGAAGACCCGAAATAAGCCGGACATCAATTTTCAAAGGGATAAAAATTTGGAGTAGGTTGAGGCTGTTTAGTTGAAACCATACATGACAAATATTTATCACATAGGGGGTGCAGAGCACCCCGCGAAATGTACATGCGTTGATCATGTGCAGATGGGTCCGACCCCATTCTGGTTAGGGTTTTCTGTTTGTACTTCTCATATATATAATAGTTGAGAGCTAGAGTTTCAATGTGCGCTACTATCATTTTCAAACTTATGAATAAAATTGAACTATCGTAATATGTGGATGTAGCCCATATTGACTAGACTACATTAAGTTTTGTGTTTATGTTTGTGATTATTCTCGTTTAATCATTACAAGATTGATTCTAGAATATTTACATGATATTGAAGCATCGTATTAATAAAATAAAACAATGATTCAGATTGATTCTAGAATATTTAAAAATTTTCTAAATTCAATATATTTAATTATAGAAAAAAAACTTATTGAGACTATCATTAGAACTATTAAATTTTTTTTATTTTTATTTTTTGATTCAACGATTAAAATTGTCTTGACATTCACACAAGTGTTCTGATTTTTAAAATAACATTACCCTAATAATATATGTCAATTTTATGGAAAATAAAGTTTTATTTTCTTCCATTAAACTAGTTCTCTATTATAATCTTGTTTCTCTCTCTCTCTCTCTCTCTCTCTCTCTCTCTCTATATATATATATATATATATATATATATATATATATATATATATATTGTTTTGGTCAAAAATCACTTTAATAATTTTGTAACCAAATTAATAAGTATTGTGTGATGTTTAGTATGAAGATTTTAAATAAACATATTATAAACTGCTGAAGATGTTAGAAAGTGTCGAAGGTCATCCTAGGAATAAAATAGTAATGTTGAGATTTGTTATAAAGAGTGTTCGAAATTTTGATTTAATCTAAGATATAAATATGTATGTTCTTGGAAATTGGGACATAAATAGTGTTAAATTTGACAAAGAATGTTAATAAAGATTTTAAGATGTTCAAAAAGGTCAAGATACCAAACAGTATCTTGTGACTATAATCAAGCAATCAAAATATGTGCAAGTAAGTAAGTTTAGGATAACATGTGTAAATATTGAAATATATCAGATAACAATGTATAAGAAAAATGAGGGCACGAACATAAAGATATACATAGAAAGCCCTTAATGTTTTAGGATCTCTGACGTAAAACCTAGGAATGTGACAATGTCACACTGCCTTAATTATAACCTATATTAATAAAAATGAAGTTACATGTGCAAGTTGGTTGAGTGTGAGAAGATTTTATGTTCAAGAGATTGATGAGAGTAAGTAAGAGTGTCAGTGAACATGTGTGAGTAATGATCGACTTGTCTTTATATACAAAGATAAGATAACAAACTATCCTAAAAGTTCAGAATCTTTCCCTATTCTTGCTTGACCAGGTTTTTCACGGAGACTCAACGTCTTTTCTCGTTGACCTCGTGCTTCATGACTTGGTTCATGCCTTGTGAGATAAGCTTTTACTGTTGCATAGAATAATACAAAATATATGATTACAATTCCAAGATGTTGGCTTGTTCGTGATATTGTGCATTCAAGATGTGAGTATAAGTTTAAGATGTTAGATTATAATAAAGTAAAGATAAGAATATCACCCATGATAATTGCCCCCAAAAATTTCCATTCCAAGATCTTGGAAGATGGAGATTTCTATACTCGAAATCATACCGTTAGGTGATGATGGGACGTGACGCTCTTACCAAGACCAAATCATATATGTTTAACTTCCTTGGAATTTCAAATATTCAAAGGCCAAGATTTACGTTCAAGACCTCGTATAAATTCAAACCTGATTATGCTTGTCGTTTTACTTTCCATTGTGGAGATCCTTCAATCCTTTATGTAAGATTTCCTTCTATCCTTCTTTAAACTGTAAGTCAGCTCTATCTTTTTTTACCTGCTTGTTAGTATATATATTAATGGAAAAATCTTGTTTCATGATAGTACACTAATGTTGAAGGGTATCGTAGATTTCAAGGGGGATCTTAAAGCTTTAAGAGACATCTAGCGGTCAAGTTGTCTGAGAAGGAGAAAGAGTTGAAGAAGAGTGATAAAGATCTTGGTCTTGAGGTCAAGGATCTTCTAGCAAAAAATGAAGAGTTGTCCAAGAAATGTGTTGAGCTTCAAGGAAAGATCAATGAGATTACAAATGAGGCCAAGGTCTTTACCCCGAAATTAGTGTTGGAGGCAAGTTTGAAGATGATGGATGATCTCAACAGTGGTAATGAAGATTCTAAGAGAAGGAAGAGAAGTTGTTGAAAATGTTGAATTGTGAGGAGGAGACTCATGAAGAGGTTGAGAAAGTAGGTGGTAGTGAAGGTCTAACAAAAGGAGTAGAGAAGAAGGGTGAATATAATGAAGACCCGAAGACTTGGTAAGATGTTGCCCCTTGAGTGTATGGTTGTTTTAATTTTTTGATGGTTATGGCTGAAAACAATTGTCTTTCGCTGTTTATGATTGAAAAACAATTTTATTATGTAACGGTTTGGTTTAGGTTTTAATATGCCCAAGGGAGCAGAGTATTTCAAACTTTTTAAATAATATTTGGTAAAAAATATCTTAGTAAGATATATGTTAGACAATAATTTAGAAATGGAATACATCTTTGAAAAATCTTTTAAAATAATTTTGAAAATATTATTTTTAGAAAGCTTTAATAGTAGGAAAAGTTCAAGGTTACTTGGCAAGGTTTTGGGAAAATTCCAACTTTAAAATTTAATGTCTTTATAAGAAAATTATTTTAACGAAAGTACTACATTTGATAAATACGAATAAAGTGAATCATATTTCATAAAAAAATTCTATAATACGTCGAAGAATTTGTTAAAACAAGAGTAGAAAATATTAAATTTTATCCTCGTTTTTATCTTATGAAAGATTTCAAAATAGATCTAATAAATTTCATAGAGAATTGGGATGAGATTTTAGGATATGGAGTAATATGTGTAAAATATTATGTACCTTGATAAGTGATAATTGTTTTAGATTCTTTGATCAAATTCTTGGAACTTGTCTGATTTCTCGATAGTTATGCAGAGGTTTAATAATCTTGCTTCTTGAAAGATCTTTCTACTTGCGTGTATGCTCCGAGATTTTATTCATGCTTAGCGTCTTCAAGATCTTAGGCTTTATAGGCATGTTTATGCTTAATGGTGAATAAGTATCTTGGAGGTCTTGTGCTTTTGTGAACAAGATTATATTCAATCTTTGGTTAACATATAAATGTCATTAGGATATTCCAATATCTTGAAAGCCTTAACCTTTGTGAACATGTCTATGTTCAATAATTTATTGATACGTAAGTGTTATATACGTAGCATATTCCAATATTTTGAAATTCTTAGCCTTCATAAACATGTCTATGTTCAATCTTTGATTGACGTGTGAATGTCAAGCATTATGGATATTCCTATATATTCAAAACTTTGCCTTTTTTGAACATGTTTATGTTCAACCTTTGATTGACATGTGAAGTTTAGGTGACTAGGTTTTCTTTCCCGCTATAGGACATGTCCAAGTCACTCCATTGATATAAAACTTTAAGGTCTGACATATAGCTAGTAATAAGAGGGTTTCCATTTATTGAATTATAAAATGATCCTTTGAGTTATTTAGTACCTTATATCTTTGGAGGAATTATCAATCTCTAATATATTAGTCAATATCTTTAATTTAATCAAGAAAAAAGATCTTTGGTAAAGGGTAGGTGTTAGCTTGTGAAGGTTTGTATCGATCAGATACACTTCAAGTATTAAGAACAAACGTAAACTAATCTAAGAAAAATGAGGAACATAAAGTAAATAACATATGGAGTTTTCCAAATTGTTCTTTCACCAAGAAAGAGTTTTCTCTTCACCAAGAATATGTGTTGTCACAAAGACAGTCACCAAGATGAACTCTACATTAGGGTTTACCGTAATGTTGATTATATACTAATCTCTACAAGTATATCCCTTGATTGAAGGGATTGCGTCTAATCTATACTAAGAACCGATTTTATCACAAAGATACAAGATATATGATATATTCTATACTTATCTATATCATTACCTAATATTCAAAATATTACAATAGAATAACTACGCTAGACCTTGATGCTGATAAGCTTTATACGATGGCGCTGGTGATGTTGTAGACGTTGACGCTGGCAGATGTGTAGAGTGTTTGACTCATCAAATCATAAGGTGTGCCCTTACAATATCCCCTATCTGATGATGTCAAAACTAATCTTCTTCAGATTCATCAGAATAGCTGTTGTAAAACTTGTCAACTTCTTTCAAGATCTCAGGCTTGACCCATCTGAATTGATAAATTTTAAGTTCATCCAGTCTTCTACTAAGCTCCAGAGATATCACCACGCGATATCCTCTTTCTAGTTTAAAATGACCAAGTACTTCCAAGCGAAGATGAAACAAATTTTCAGTGGGAGCAGAAGGAAGATCATCAGTGCGTTGAAAGCACATTTGATTATGATTGTCAAGATAAAATAGCACATGCTCAGGTTATGGAATGAATATGTATTGGACTAGTTCAACACCAACTGGTAATTTTTTGTTGATATACTGAGTTCCACAAGAAGAAGAAACTTGTATTCTTGGACTGTCTGGGAGCGCCTGTTCTTCCAGAGGATGATGGCCTAGATGGACCAGCTGATGGCACAAGGTTCAACTTCTTGACTTTTTTGAGTAGCTATTGAATTGCCAACTTCACTTCTTGAGCATAAATACCCTTTTTTTGTCGATGATTTCTTGAAGTTGCATCCACTCGTTGTAGCCAAATTTGACTAGCTCATGGGCAAATACAACCTCAATGTATTCACATTTTGCTTTCTTTCTAACCAAGTGAAGCTTCAGTGACTCATTCCTCGATTTGGTGCATCTCACTTTGACAATAGGATCAAGCTTTGACCTGCGAGTAAAAATATCTCCAAACTTCTTCCTATCGATCCGACCATTCAGGTCTGAAACTATGTGTTGTTTCTCCACATTATTATTGAAGATTTTCTTGACCTGATTTTCAGTGCTTTGAACATTAGCACTCTCATCAGCAGAAGCAAGAGCTTAAGCAAGTTTGGTAGACAGACGTTCTTCTTTTCTTGCTTCTTTCTTTTGAAAAACAGCAGCATGATATTCTAGGATGATTTCTCTAACTTCCTCAATAGGTAACCTCAATTTTACTGCTAATTCATTTAGATTAAAGATGAGTTTGTTTTTCTTTTAAGGAGGAGATGTTGAAGGATCACCAGCAGCAGAAGAGCATCCAGCTTCAATGGCATGAGCTCTCCATGAGAAGGAAGCCTTCCTCTTTCAAGAATTGAGCTGGCCATTGTCAAAGTCAATGTCACTATCATTTCCTTGAGGATACTCTTGAGAAATCTCCTCCTCAAAGTAAGAACCTGGGTAGACAAAATTTAAGGGAACAATAGGAATAGCAGTGTAACGCTCTATTCCGAATCGTTACCCATTTGGGTGTGGGTGATGAAATGTGGATGATTCGGGCATTCAGATTTGGTTTTGGAGCCAAAGGGGTATTTTGGTAATATGGAAGCAGGCTTTTATGGAAATTGGATTTTTTTTCGGGAAACTTTATGGTAAATATGAGTTGATAGAAGTGTACAGCTTATCGTTACCTTTTCATGGATATAAGGATCATCGGAATCGGATTTGTAATGAAGAAGTTATGGCCTTCAGAGTACTTTTAGGGTTTAAGAAGGAAACCTAGTACGTGGGGCGTACATAGGGAGTACGCAGGGGGTACTAGTGCAAAGGGTTATATGTTGGGTGTACATTGGCGTACGCTTAGCGTACCCAGAGGGATTGATCGCGATTCTCGGCCTCGTACGTCGGGCGTACGAGGAGTACGCTAGGCATACGAGGGGTGTTTAAACCCTAATTTTTGGGCAAGTGTTCCCTATTTAAACACCTTAAGTCTTTAGGGCTGGCCTCTGTACCAGCCCCCAAACCTCCCAAAACCCTAAATCGACCCTTTAGCCTCTTGGTGGTGTTCTTGAGCTATTCAGAAGACTTTGATGCTTATTTTGCCTTTGGTGGAGGAAGTAGAGAAGTTTGAGGTTGCTTTGCTTGGTGAAAAGGCTTTGGATCCAGAATCATCATCTTGTGGGAAAGCTTTCTGAGGTATCAAGTTTGCATCTTGGCTTGTGTATGTTTAGATCTCTTGATGTTCTGTTTATTATGATTTTGGTCTCGTTTTTGGGTTATGGATGAGTTAGGTCATTTAAGGGCTTGTTCTTTCATATTGAGTTTGTTTTGGTATCCTTGAGCATAAAGGTGCAAGCTTTATAAGTATTTTGGTTTCATGCATGCATTAAGTCAATTATTAAGTCCCTTTTAAGCTTAAGATCTTCTTTTAGCAATGTATGAACGTAAAGTTGGCAACCTTACGTGATATTCCAGCTCAAGGAAGTCATATCTATGTTTTGGAGCTTTGTCCTAATGGGTTAAGTGAAAAATCAAGTTTTGGGCTGAATAGGGTGAGTACGATGGGCGTACAAGCAGGTACGCTTAGCATACAAGCCTCCAAGCGAGTACGTTGTGCGTACGTGCTGAGTACGCCCTACGTACTCGGTCTGTTGGGCCTTGCATGTTTGGGCTATCTTCTGGGCTAGGATTGCTTGAAGCTTTGTTGGGCCATCTGAGAAAAAGTGTTTTGGATTAGGGAAAATTTAATGGGCTTTAGGGTAAGGCCCATGTAAGGGTTTTGGCCCAATTTGGAAAATTGGGCCATAAGTGGGTTTTGGATGTTTATTGGTTTGTGGGCCTTTATGATTGGGAGTTTGGGCCTTAGTCTTTGACCAAATTAGGTGAGGGGTAAAATGGTATTTTTACCCCATATATGGATTGTTGGATTTGTATTGGAACCAATTGTTAATTGGTTGTTAATTGTTTGATAGCGCGGAGATTTTAATGGATCTGCAGTCAGAGATTTATTCGTGGGTTCAACTGTCGAGGCGAGTCTCCTCACTGTAATACGGGTCGAAGCCTCCAATGCCGGACCATTTGGTTTATGTATTATAGGAAGACCTGGTGGTGGCCCTTGGCATTCGTATGAAAGACCAGGAGGCGGCTCCTGACAGTCTATATGCAAGACCAGAGTATCAACTCTGGTAATTAATTAGATAAGTAGTTGTAGATTGTATTCTGGTTGTCTTTATGATGCTTGTATGGAAGAACAAGAGGCGGCTCCTGGCACTTGTCTGTAAGACCCATGGTTTTGTCCCCCGACCTGGAAAGGAAAGACCATGATACAACTCGTGGAATAATGGCAAGACTATGATTGGCACATAGCACCTCCTATTGTATTCTTGATATGTATGGCTGGTATGTTAAGTATGGTATGTGGTATTTGGGGAACTCACTAAGATTTGTGCTTACAGTTTGTGCTTTATTGTTTCAGGTACTTCCGGTTCGAAAGGGAAGGGCCCGACTTGATCGCAGTGCATACACCCGTGTTTTCCGCAACTCGTGATTTTGGGAATGAACTCTGATAATTGTTTTTATTTTGAAATACTTCTAAATGTTTGAATAAAGGACAAATGAGTGTTTTGATGATATTAAAATGAAATTTTTACCTTAGTTTTTGGGATGTTATAAGTTGGTATCAGAGCCTTAGTTTGAAGGATTCGGGCATACTCTCGGGTATGCCTGGACTCAAACTGAGGGTTTGGTGAAATATTTCATAAAACAAATGTTTTATTAAAAATGGTTTTTAATCAAAGAAAGGGGAGTGATGCGTGTAATCAGCCGATGTGACAACCCGAAATTTCTATCTTGTAAAGTCAATCAATTCAATCAAAAGTCAGACTTGTTTCTGTTGTATTTTAGCATTGTTAAGAGTTTGTTTGAGAGTTTTAAGCCTAGTACACTCAAGGTTTGTGTGATAGGATGAGTTACCTCGGATTCTTTGAGTTGCAATTGAGCCGGAAACTCCATCAAAAGGGGTTCACGACCACATCTAGACTCTTGGCGGTGAACAAGTCCCCTATATATATATATATATATATATATATATATATATATATATATATATATATATATATATATATATATATATATATATATATATATATATATATATGAAAATGGCTCATTTTATTCACTTTTTCAAATCCTTCAACCCTAGCTGTGAACTCTCCTTATTCTCTCTCAACTTCTTCAAACCGTGAACCCTCCTAAGGCCGTGAACATCCCTTTGTTTGGCCGTGAACTCCTTTAGTGCAATCATATGTGATTGTAACACTTCATTCCAAGTGTTTCCGAGTCCTAAAGGTTGTTCCCTATCAAGATTAGTTGTTATATACACTAATTATATCCATATATGTGTCATTATATACTTAATAGGATCTGTTTGTGCTCGGGACTTCACCTGACACTTAGCTTCCTATATCGATCTTACATTCAAATCACTCACTACAGGTGAGTTCATACCCCTAACTTATATTTTAAATGATTTTAAATGCTTTTAGGGTGGGGGGGGGGGAATACAAGTAGAAAACATTATAGTTATTATATCAATCACATGTGATTAATAACTATCAATCAAGTAGATTTCTTATTCTTCAAAACTGTGTTGTTAAACAAACTATTTCAAAAACCTTTTATAAACTGACATCAATTCATCTATAACCATTCAAATGGTTAAAACTCTTTTATATGATAAATTCTTTATTAAACTCTTTTAAACTTATATATTGTCAAAATCATGTCTATATAGATATAGTTATATAAATAGGATTGAAAGGGCTTAGGACTGATAACTCGCTTTATTTCATGTTCCTTGTTTGGTTGTGGACTTAGGGTATCGGTTGTTTGTCCGAGTGTCGTTTGAATCTTAGTTATATATTATGTATATGTACATAGATATAAAAGTTCTTCCATTCAGTCTAATACCTTTGGGTACAAAGGCATACATACATGTTCAGTCATTCAAGCAACAGTACTAGTAAACTATAATAGGTATAGTTTAGGAAGTTACTACTTACTATTTCTAGAACAATGAAACATACAAGAGTCAGTTCATACATAAGTCAGTTCAAACATACTATAATGAGAAACATAGAGAACATACTATATTCTAGAACAGAGAGAACATACTACACTAATACAATAACAAAGATAACATTAATGTGAGCCACTACCTCATGGCACGACAATATACTGTTGTGTCACGTTTTGTAACCAGAGTCTCCTGGAGGGAGAGCATGAATTTGTGTATAGATCTATACGGGATTGACCATCCTACACCTTGCTGCTAGCTACAGTGGGACCTGCAGGTCTACGTGTGACGAATGTCATACCATTTCGACGTCTTTGATCGTCGTGTTTTACTAGTAAATCAAGTATGGTTATAATCTCATCACATTTTACCTTAATTAAACAAACTGGTTTAAGGTAGTTAGTATATCGGTAGTTACTTATATACAATACTACAGTACATCCTTATTTTTCCATTACATTCATATTGTGATCTTATCACATAAACGGTAATGTAAACTATATTTTGGGTAATGATAGTCATACTTGGGAAAAACACTCACTTTTACAAAAGAACAAACATACAAAACAATCGGGTCTTGGTAGAAGACCACTTTCGTAGAAAATATAGGATTTTCTAGGAAGTATACAAACATTTACATCAAACACTTACAAACTTTACATCAAACTTTTACAAACACTTTCATCAAACTTATACAAACAATGACACTAAAATACTTATGAACTCATCAGCTTTAATGTTGATCTACTCTTTTAAAATAACTTGTATTCTCAGGTCACCAGTAGACAGGTACCGATGACCAGGTTTTGAGAAGACGGAGCACGTTCAAGACTCGTCTTTTATTTTTTATTCATATTTTGGTGTCTTTCAAACTATACAGAACACACTTGTATTAAATTATACTATTAATGCAATGGATGATGTTGTTGCTTGTCTTACTATTATGTATTGTTATGATACTATACATGACATACTCCGCCCCCGAACGTTTCCGTCGTTCTGGTTTGGGGGTGTGACAGCCGAGCTCAAGTAAGTGGTTCCCAGAATACAAATACATGTTTATTATGATATATGATATAATTATCAGAATTGCATGCTAGATTAGGGCTAAGGATCTGCTCAGTATTCTATGATAGGAGAGATGCATTTATATGCCTGATTGTATGAGATTTAGAATTGCATGCTAGTATGGATTTCAGATAAGTGGGTAGAATGGCTTGATTAGTGTATGCTGGTTAGATTTTATGTTTCCTGAATGATGCTTGCCTTGTGCTTTGTGGGGCTCTTATCATTGTGGATCAACTACTAAGTGAATATGCAAAGTCGCATGTGGCACGGGTTAAATAATCACAGAGTGGTGGATCTGACCCTATTGCGCAACTCTTGTTTGAGTCCAACCGTTCTAGGGTTGAGACTTTTACTCGAAGGATTATCTGATCTCTGTTGCATTTGACTGTGTTCATGAGGTAGTTAGTTGACATTGGTGGGAGCCTTTTAGCAGTTGAGGGCATGGTGAGGTCAGGAACCTAGGAGAGCCTAGGATATGCTCCAGTGGGTTTAGTGTCGTTGTTTAGTGAGTTTTTGGTGCATCAGTTTGAGAAGGTGACTTAGAGGATTATGCATGATTCCTGATGAAAGTATGGATAGGTGTGGAAGGTAGTATTGGGCCCGTACTACTGAAATCACAAGATCCATACTCGAATCAGGGAGAGTCTTGGAGAATCTAAGAAGCTTATGGGAGGAGGATTCTTAGGTATGTTTTGATCATTGACACGTTGTATTTCAGTTTGGTGATGAGCACTCAGGGAGGAGGTTCAGGTTCTGGTTCCAGCTCAGGTACAGGTACTGAGCTGATTAGCGAGCAGATGCGGGAGTTCATCTGTCGGAGATTACTCGTGGTATTTTGGAGTAGACTCCTATGATCTTTGGTTCGGTCAAGGAGAGGATTTTGGAGATCTTGGATGAGCGCTTGGGTGCGTTCCGTGTTGAGGTTATGGCTATCGTTGGAGCTCACACTTTTTCCATGAGTTCTATGCATGTGGAGCTCCTACATTCCATGGGGAGAGGGACCCCATTACCAGTAGGACGTGGTTAGCGGATATGGCTAACGCGTTCAGGACGAGTTTCTGCCACGAGGAGGCGAAGATCAGATTTGCTTCTTGCCTTTTGAAGGACAGGGAACAAGATTGGTGGGAGGAGGTTGGTCGTGAGGTGGGTGATGATGATGTCGATGCGATGGCATGGGATGATTTTTCGTGTAACGCCCCAAAATTATAACTTAAAAATTTTTATTCTTAGATTAATAAATGGTTAGTACACGTCTTTCCCATAAAAACCAGGGTAAATTAATTTTTAACATAGCATTGTCAATCACAGTATTTCACAAAAAACAGAAACATGCGGTGTGTGCTTTGCAATCATCCCGAGCCCTTCCAATTGAAAACCAGAGTACCTGAAACATACACTGAAAACCGTAAGCACAAAGCTTAGTGAGTTCCCCAAAATACCACACACCATACAACCACAGAATATCATGCAACATACAAATAGTTGCCATGGGCTCCCCCCATGGTCTTGATTTGGTATGTCATGGGCTCCCCCCATGGTCTTTACCTCGAATTCCATGGGCTCCCCCACATGGTCTGATATCCAAGTTTCACATGCTCCCCCTCAGGTCTTCCATGAAAGTATCACAGAGACAACTAGCATACCACATATCACAGAAGAAACTAGCAAATCACATAACATATAATGGGTCGGCATTGGTGCCTTCGACCCATGGATATAGTGAGAAGACTCACTTCACACTGCTGAATAATACAGAAAACCCTTGACTGCTGGCTGACAGATCCTTAATCTACCAATAACAAATCAAATCAATACCCAATTAACAATTTGGTTCTAATCCATAAACATAACTTCAAACCTGGGGGTGAAAAGACCATTTTACCCCTAACCTAGCCTTGACCAACACTATGGCCCACATTGAATTCTGAAAGGCCCAAAAGGCCAATTAACCAATCAATGGCCCAATTTTCCAAATTAGACCCAAACCTCTACATAGCCTTACCTTAAGGTCCAGTCATCTTTCTAGTCCAAAACACTTGGCATTCCGATGACCCATTAGCCCATATCCACACAAAGCCCAAATATGGCCCACGCATGGCCCAATTTTCCAAAATGAGCCCAAACCTCTCCAATGGACCTTATCCTAAAGCCCAATAATTTCTTTGGTCCAAAATATGTTTTCCAGATGTCCACGAAGGCTCACAAGAACTTAGTCCAAGAAATGGCCCAACCCGAGTCCTATAATTGCGAAGTCCACTCTAACTGAGTACACATGGCGTACTCAGCAGTACGCTGCGCGTACTCGCTTAATGGTTTGTACGCTGGCCTGACGTACTCCCTTCTTAATCCCACTTTTGCCATTAAGCACTAAATTCTTAGCCCATAAGTCCAAACCACAGATCTGAGTCCCAAATAATTACTAGACCCATAAAGTCATTGACTTGGTGACTTTGCATGCCCCAAAAGAACCCAAACTCCAAATATAACACTCTGCTACCAAGGAAATGCTTCTAACTCATGCATGGATGGATTTAAACTCTAAAGGTGCTAACTTTATGGACCTTAAACCTTAGAAACACTAAGAGGGAAACTCAAAGCTCCTGGAATGAAATCAAGACCACTAGATCTCATACTTGGGACCAAATTGAACCAAAACTCATAAACGGTAGATCTAAGACATCAATGATTAAGTTCAAAGATTTATACCTTCAACAAGCTGGAAATGAGACACATACGCTAGATCCATAAGCTCTTCCTTGATTCCCATCCTTGCACCAAGCTCCATCTTCATAGAAATGGACCAAAACACAAAAAATGGACACCATAAGCTCAAGATACCACCATGAAGACTTAAGGATGAATTCTAGGGTTTTAGAGGGTGGAGGCTGACATAGAATGAAGAAGGAGGCTTAACCTTATGCTTATATAGGGTACAACCCTTGGATTATGAAAGACCCTAACTTTCATACTAGACAATTGTTACTCCAAAACATGCTACATGCATATTCATAAAACAATATTTTACATTGATAATTTATTTACATAGAGTGGATACAAACCGACTATTAAGATTTTTACAAAGTTTTATATATTACATATTTTACCCAGGAATACATTACAAAAGTTATAATATTATCTATTCTACATCTTCTACCAGTATAAAACTATATTGGATGCTTATCACCTGCAATAGTTTAAACATTGAATGGGATAAGCGGGTGACGCTTAGTGAGTTCAATAACAGTTACAATATAACATTATGCCATATAGATATCAATATGACAGAATCAAAGAGGGACAAGGAACAAGAAAGACAAATGAGTATCATATGACAGGCTTTCCATATCAACGAATAATCTGATTCAAAGATTTGTAATCAATGAGACATAACAATTTCAATACTTGATATACATCAATAAGACTTTAGCCCAAGTGGCGCAGAAAATATAATTTCAGAATATCATTTTGCTAGAATACACAGGATTTCAGCCCTATCTTTGTATTTTGCTAATGCCAAAGTGATGCTTATGTCATACACTTCATGGCTAAAGGCTATCAGTACCCAAGTGATGCTTATGTCATACACTTCGTGGTCAAAGGTATAACTCATTATCATAATAACATGTGAAAGCACATTGAACATATAACACATAACATAAAATTGTCCCTATATTGATCTCACCGTGAAATAACCGAGGATTAAATGATAATTTGGGCAGCACTACGGCTCTAAATATGACTTTTTGTGACGAAACTGGGAATTTTAGATGAAAATCGGCCTTACACGGGCAGAGTTTCGGCTTGTAAATATAATTTTATCGGGAACTTTGGAGCGTCGGGGCTTGCTTTGGGTGTTGGGAATGATACTGGGGCTTCCGGGGGTTAAAAGTGGGCTAAAAGGGGTTTTAGAGTGAAAGGAAATAAGAAAATGTAAGATAGTTCCGGAGACCCTCGGTCTCTATTTATAGGGGACCGAAGCTGCTGACTACGCTGAGCGTAAGTCCTTTGTACGCTGGGCGTACTGCGAGGCGGCCATCTACGCGGGGCGTAGCCTTCATACGCGGGGCGTACATGCGAGGCGTGTCCTCTGATCGGAACCCGGGTCTCAGACGTGGCAATCTTATCCGATACGTGGCATCCGAGCGAAGACCGGCGACGTGGCTGATCCGAGGCCCTGCAGGTGCGAAGTACGTTGGGTGTACGAAACTAAGTACGCTGGGCGTACCCTTCGGATAAGGCTTCGAATTTTCATTTATTTTTATTAAAAGCTTCGAAAGTTTATATCTTTTGCGTACGGGCTCCTTTTTTGACATTCTTTATATCCACGCGTAGGTAAGATTATGCTCTACAATGTTCGTTTAGACTCCGTCGGCTAATTTTGAATTCATTTTTAATATTATATTTTTAACGGGCCGGGACAGGAAAAGTCTGTTAAAAATTCATAACTTCTTCATCTGACGTCCGTTTTCTTCTGTCTTTTTACCGTTGAACTAAAATCGACGAGATCTTTGATTCTCGTTTAGGTTGTGTCGGCTAAAAATCACTCGATCTTTATTTCGAGTTTTTAGGTGTCTACTGCTATTCCGAAACTTTAAAAAAATCATAACTTCCTAAGTCAGATTTGGACGTTCTTTTTATGAAAATTCTCGGTTTAATGAATACTACGACTTTCGTTTAGATTACTAAAGCTAAAAATTAGTTTATCGGAAACTCACTTTTTACGTCATACGGTGTCGTGTCGGTTCTGTCGCAAAACTTCAAGGGTTAAAAACTTCTTCGTTATAACTCTGATTTCGATGAGGTTTTCTCCTAAACGTTTCTAACGAGATTCTTTACAACTTTCAACAATAAAATTTTACTTATTTCAAAATATTATATTTTCGTTAAATTTTGATATTTGATTTTTAATTGGAATCTCATAAGACTTCCAATATTTTCCGAGTGATTCTAAACATAGTGTTACTTCAATTCTAGTAAAAACTATCTGTTAGAACTCAATACTCAATATCACATAAAATTATTCATTACAAGACACGATTTCAAAACGTGTATGTTACAAATACCTCCTCCTTTTGAGGATTTCGTCCCCGAAATTACATCGATTAAAACAAATGGGGATATTTCGTTCTTATCTCATTTTTATTTTCCAAAGTATAATTTGGGCCTCGATGGTGTTTCCACTTGACAAGCACCAACTCCACTTCTTTATTACGTAGATTAGTCGTTCTTTCGTTTACGATCTATTTAGGCTCTTCTACATATGTTAACTTATTATCCAGTTTCACCTCGGATAACGGAACCGCTTTATCATATATGCTTAAACATTTACGCAGATAACTCACATGAAACACATCATGAATACCTGCCAAATCTTCCGGTAATTCCAAGCGGTATGCTTGTTTACCAATCCTATGGGTGATTTTGAAAGGACCAACAAATCTAGGACTTAGTTTTCCTTTCTTCCCAAATCGCATAATGCCTTTCCATGGGGATACCTTCAGCATTACGAAATCACCCACCTGGAATTCTATGGTTCGTCTCCTCTTTTCTGCATAGGACTTTTGTCCATCGTGGGCCGCTTTCATTCTTTCTCGTACGATTTGAATCTTGTCGGTGGTATCTTGAATCATTTCAAGGCCTCAAAGGATTTTCTGTCCTATATCACGCCAACATATTGGAGTACGAAATTTCCGACCATATAATGCTTCATATGGTGGCATTTTGATTGAAGCGTGGTAACTGTTATTATATGAAAATTCTACAAGAGGTAAATACTTATCCCAGTTACCACCGAACTCGAAGACGCATGCACGAAGCATATCTTCTACTGTTTGGATTGTTCTCTCTGTCTGACCATCTGTCTGGGGATGATAAGCCGTGCTGAGAGCGATCCGAGATCCTAATTCACGTTGCATACTCACCCATAAATGAGAAGTAAAGCGAGTATCATGATCGGAAATAATCTTTAGTGGCACGCCATGTCTCGCAATGATTTCATCTAAGTACACTTGTGCGTATTTCTCCATTGGAGCCGTTTCACGCATGGCGAGAAAATGGGCGCTTTTAGTTAGATGGTCGACAATTACCCAAATGCTATCATACTGTCTAGCAGTCTTTGGCAATTTGGTAATAAAATAGTTCCTCCCATTTCCACATAGGGACATTAATACCTTCTGGACTACCCTATGGCTTTTGATGTTTCGCTTTGACTTGTAAGCATACTAAGCATTCCTGTACATATCTTCCAATGTCTCTCTTCAATCCAGGCCACCAATAATCAGTTCGAACATCATAGTACATTTTACTTGTACCAGGATGTATTGACAACTTAGACTTATGGGCTTCATCTAAAATCTTCCGTCTTAATCCACCAATATTTGGAATCCATAGTCGATTCTTAAATACTTTCAGTCCTCGTGGATCATCAAGTAAAACATCAGTATAATGTTCCATCCCTTCTTTCTTCACATTTTATGACTTTAGGGCCTCTACTTGCCATTTCTCTAGTTCATCAAGAACAGTGAATCGTACGGTAGTGTGGGAAATAACATAACACACACTATTATGATAAACCTTCCTGCTAAGTGTATCGGCAACTACATTAGCCTTTCCAGGATGATACAGGATTTCACAGTCATAGTCTTTGATCAGCTCCATGGCTCGTTGTTGTCTCATATTCAAAGTCTACTGACTGAATATATACTTGAGACTTTTGTGGTCGGTAAACAATTGGCATTTTGTACCAAAAAGTTAATGTCTCCAAAGTTTTAGGGCAAATACCACTGCAGCAAGTTCGAGGTCATGGGTGGGATAATTCTTTTCATACTCCTTTAGTTGTCTTGAGGCATAGGCTATCACTTTACCACATTGCATCAACACACAACCTAGTCCTAACCTTGAAGCATCGCTATATACAGAAAAATCATTATCACCTTATGGAAGTGATAAGATCGGAGCATGAGTCAAAAGATATTTTAGAGTTGAGAAAGCTTTTTCTTGGGCTTCACCCCATTCGAATTTTGCTTCCTTTCGTGTAAGACTCGTGAGAGGTACGACTATACGCGAAAAATCTTTAATGAATCTCCGGTAATATCCCGTGAGACCCAAAAAACTGCGAATTTCAGAAGCATTACGAGGCGTTTCCCAATTCTGAATGGCTTCGATTTTGGTAGGATCTAGAGATATACCGTCACCAGAAATCACGTGGCCGAGAAATTGAACCTGGCGAAGCCAAAATTCACACTTCGAGAATTTAGCATACAATTTCTCCTTTCGAAGAAGTTCTAATATTTCACGAATATGAATGGCGTGATCAGATTCATACTTGGAATAGATTAGAATATCATCAACAAATACGATGACAAATTTATCGAGCATTGGACGGCATACCCGATTCATCATATCCATGAATACGACAGGAGCATTTGTCAGACCGAATGGCATGACTCGGAATTCATAATGTCCACAACGAGTACGAAAAGCAGTCTTCGGTACATCCTGCTCGTGTACTTTCAACTGATGGTAGCCAGATCTCAAATCAATATTCGAGAAATAGCTAACCCCCTGAAGTTGATCAAACAAATCGTCAATGCGAGGTAGTGGATATTTGTTCTTGATAGTCACATTATTTAGCTCACGGTAATCAATACACATTCGCATCGATCCATCCTTCTTCTTGACAAAAAATACTGGAGCACCCCAAGGAGAGGTACTTGGTCGAATAAAGCCTTTGTCAAGTAATTCCTGCAGTTGGATCATCATTTCTTTCATCTCAGCTGGCGCAAGACGATAAGGAGTCTTTGCAATCGGAGCAGCACCAGGCACAAGGTCAATTCAGAATTCTACTTGCCTGTCCGGAGGAAGTCCAGGCAATTCTTCGAGAAAAACATCAGGATATTCATTAACAACAGGAACGTCATTTACCGTTTTATTCTCCTCTTTTGAGATATCGACGGTATAGGGCAAATAAATAGAACACCCCTTCGATATGAATTTACGAGTTTTTAGGAAAGAGATTATTTTTAAGTTTCTTTGTTCACCGTAGACATAAATAGGATTCTCCCCTTCAATAGGAATACATACTATCTTTTCATAGCATAACAGTTCTGCATGGTTCTTTGACAACCAATCCATGCCGAGAATAATATCAAAGTTGGGCAGGGAGATAGGAATCAGGTTAGCAAGAAAATTATAGCCTTCAATTTCTACGACACAATTTCTATTGATTTTATCAGCAAGTAATGATATACTTCCCGCAGTATCTACGTGAAATGGTTGCGTGAGTGCATAGAAAGAAATTTGAAAAGAATGCTCAAATTCATGAGACACAAAAGAATCTGAGGCACCAGAATCAAATAAGATGTGAGCAGGTCTAGAGTTGACAAGAAATGTACCCGTCACAACATTCGGGTCCTCGCGTGCCTCTTCTGTGGTAATCTGGAATGCACGGCCCTTAGCTTTTGGCACCTCCTCCTTCTTAGTTGGATTACTCTTTGGTTGTTGAACAGAAGCTTGACTTCTCGCCGGTTGTTGTATAGAAGCTTGAGGTCCCGTAATTTGACTAGTAAGAGTAGGGCAAAAACGCTTCTTGTGGCCAGCAACACCACAAGCAAAACATGTAATATCCTTCATTGGGCAAACAGACTTCTTATGGCCTACTTCTCCACATCCAAAACAGACCACTGATCCTTTTTCTAATCAGCATTCACCCGGATGATTCTTTCCACAATTTCGACACAATGGCGATTGAAGAGAAAAACATTGTGACCTACCGCGGCCACGAGAGCCATTTTCAGATTGCACTTGTTTACCGGAATCAGCTCGAATAGATTGAGCTGGTGGAATAGAGGAAACAGGAACAGTTTGATCGATATGTGGGTGCTTTGAAACAGAAAGAGTGGCACCACGTATCTCCAAGTCATGCTCGCGCTTTCAAGCATACTCAACAGCTTTGTCAAAGGACAGAACATCCTGATTACTTACGAAATCGTGGATTTCATATCGTAATCCTTCCATGAATAACTGAATTTTATCATCTTCAGTTGGAATATACTTTGTAGCAAACTGTGCTTTTTGATTGAATTGCGTTTCATATTCATTCACGGTCATCCCTCCTTGCTTAAGTTCAAGGAACTCCTTCTCCAACCTTCTTCCCATATCTATAGGACAATACTTTGCTAGTAAGCGTGTTTTGAACATTCCCCAAGACAAATTCTCCTTATCATACTCTTTAAGAGCTTCAGATGTTACTTCCCACCAGACCAGCGCTTCTCCGGTGAACATTGCAAAAGCATAATTCGCCTTGTCCTCATTATCCACATGAGAAATACGAAATACTTTCTCTGTGTTCTATATCCAAGTTAGAACAACAATAGGATTAATGGCACTTGAAAACTCCGTAGCACCACTACTTTTGAAATCTTTGAACGAGGGACGCTTCACCTCCCCTTTTGAAGATTCTCCAGTGGCTTTCTCTTTTCCTTTATCATTATCCTTCTTGTGTTCTTCGAGAGTCTGTCGAATAATACCAGTAAGTTTAACCAAGAGTCGCTCCTCTCGAGGAGATACTAGAGTATTTACTTCACCAGGTTTAGGATCTCCACCCACTTCTGGTGTATGGCTACCTTCCTATTCAGCCATTCTTCTAAAAATTTGGAGCAAAATAGTATTTAGAATATTAGGATTTATTATTACCTAATACTTTACTTAAATATTTCATATGGTTTGTATCCATATATTCCTAATGAATCCGTTCATATATTGAACTTCCAACGGTTTAAGTCTAAATACCAATCCGTGATATTTAGTTCACTTAAACTATTGCTCTGATACCATGATTGAATGACCTTAACTTCCATACTAGACAATTGTTACTCCAAAACATGCTACATGCATATTCATAAAACAATATTTTACATTGATAATTTATTTACATAGACTGGATACAAACCGACTATTAAGATTTTTACAAAGTTTTATATATTACATATTTTTCCCAGGAATACATTACAAAAGTTATAATATTATCTATTCTACATCTTCTACCAGTATAAAACTATACTGGATGCTTATCACCTGCAATAGTTTAAACATTGAGAGGGATAAGCGGGTGATGCTTAGTGAGTTCAATAACAGTTACAATATAACATTATGCTATATACATATCAATATGATAGAAGCAAAGAGGGACAAGGAACAAGAAAGACAAATGAGTATCATATGACATGCTTTCCATATCAACGAATAATCTGATTCAAAGATTTGTAATCAATGAGACATAACAATTTCAATACTTGATATACATCAATAAGACTTTATCCCAAGTGGCGTAGAAAATATAATTTCAGAATATCATTTTGCTAGAATACACAGGCTTTCAGCCCTATCTTTGTATTCTGCTAATGCCAAAGTTTATGTCATACACTTCATGGCTAAAGGCTACATACCAGTACCCAAGTGATGCTTATGTCATACACTTCGTGGTCAAAGGTATAGCTCATTATCATAATAACATGGGAAAGCACATTGAACATATAACACATAACATAAAATTGTCCCTATATTGAACTCACCGTGAAATAACCGAGGATTAAATGATAATTTGAGCAGCACTACGGCTCTAAATATGACTTTTTGTGACGAAACCGGGAATTTTAGATGAAAACCGGCCTTACACGGGCATAGTTTCGGCTTGTAAATATAATTCTATCGGGAACTTTGGAGCATCGGGGCATGCTTCGGGTGTCGGGAATGATACTAGGGCTTCTTGGGGTTAAAAGTGGGCTAAAAGGGGTTTTAGAGTGAAAGGAAATAAGAAAATGTAACATAGTTCTGGAGACCCTCGGTCTCTATTTATAGGGGACCGAAACTGCTGACTACGCTGAGCATAAGTCCTCTGTACGTTGGGCATACTGCGAGGCGACCATCTACGCGGGGCGTACATGCGAGGCGTGTCCTCTGATCGGAACCCGGGTCTCGGACGTGGCAATATTATTCGATACATGGCATCCGAGCGAAGACCGGCGATGTGGCTGATCCGAGGCCCTGCAAGTGCGAAGTACGTTGGGCGTACGAAACTAAGTACGTTGGGCGTACCCTTCAGATAAGGCTTCGAATTTTCATTTATTTTTTATTAAAAACTTCGAAAATTCATATCTTTTGCGTACGAGCTCCGATTTCAACGTGCTTTATATCCACGCGTAGGTAAGATTATGCTCTACAATTTTCGTTTAGACTCCGTCGGATAATTTTGATTTCATTTTTAATATTATATTTTTAACGGGCCGGGACAGGAAAAGTCTGTTAAAAATTCATAACTTCTTCATCTGACATCCGTTTTCTTCTGTCTTTTTACCATTGAACCAAAATCGACGAGATCTTCGATTCTCGTTTAGGTTGTGTCGGCTAAAAATCACTCGATCTTTATTTCGAGTTTTTAGTTGTCTACTTCTATTCCGAAACTTAGAAAAATCATAACTTCCTCATACGAAGTCAGATTTGGACGTTCTTTCTATGAAAATTCTCGGTTTAATGAATACTATGACTTTCGTTTAGATTACTAAAGCTAAAAATTAGTTTATCGAAAACTCACTTTTTACGTCATACGACGTCGTGCCGGTTGTATCGCGAAACTTCAAGGGTTCATAACTTCTTCGTTATAACTCCGATTTCGATGAGGTTTTCGCCTAAACGTTTCTAACGAGATTCTTTACAACTTTCAACAATAAAATTTTACTTATTTCAAGTTTTATATTTTCGTTAAATTTTGATATTTGATTTTTAATTGGAATCTCATAAGACTTCCAATATTTTCCGAGTGATTCTAAACATAGTTTTACTACAATTCTAGTAAAAACTATCTGTTAGAACTCAATACTCAATATCACATAATATTATTCATTACAAAACACGATTTCAAAACGTGTATGTTATAGATTAGGATTTTCAATCTGACCCTCGTACGCCCAACGTCCCTTCTCGTACGCCTCGCGTACGAGGCCGCGCACCCCGACCCAACCTTGCACAAACGCCATGCGTTCCTCCCAGCTACGCCTCACGTAGTTCCTTCTCCTCGGTACGCCCCGCGTACTAGGGTTTTTCCTAAACCCTAATTCTTCCGAAGGCCACAACTCTCTCTATACAACTCCGATTCCAACAATCTATATATCGTTAAAAAGGTATCGAGATTCTCTACATTATTATCAACTCATACTGGACATAAGATATTCCGGACGTACATCTGCTTTCCATAAAAGCCCTAACTGACAAATTATCGGAATGCCCTTTGATTCCAAACACAAACCGAATACCCAAAACATCCGAATTACAGTATCTAACTCCAACTGGGTCCAAAACTCAATTCCTCAAGGATCTGAAGCCTGCTAATACAAAATCCTTTGTTCACCAACTCAAAATGGAAACAATGCGAAACAGGATGTTACAACTCTCCCCCACTTAAATTAGATTTCGTCCTCAAAATACGTCCTTACCTTTCCCAGCACATCCAACAATCTAGTCAACATCATCACAACCCAAGAATAATACAGCCTTCCCATGACAAACGAAACCAACCCTAACAAAACTTACCAAAGCAGAAAAGAACGAACCTTAAAACCCTTGCAGAAAACCCTCTCTCTCTTTCCCGAAACCCGAAACCTCAAATTGATCTGTCTTCACGACAAACTGCCCACACTGAACCACTATCATACCATTTCCTCATCAATACCAGACTAAACAAAATTCTTCCAACCCTGATTATCTTGACGTTTCCATCGGAACCAAAACCAATGATCATATACAGCTGCAGAATAGTTACACTTGACTGAAGGCTTAGATAATCCTTCGAGTAGAAGGTTCCTCCCTGCAACGGTTAGATTCAGACAAGAGCTGCGCGACAGGGTCCAATCCACCACTCTGAGATTGTTTAATCCAACTGCGAGCGACTTAATATATACCCCGAATACAAGCGACTCCTCACACGAGGCTCAAATCACCGAAACCACTCCGACTAGTCTTGCTACCACCTATTTGCTTCCCAAATGCAGCCGAGACCTCCCTGGTCCCAACTTGTATGTCACTAACTGAATCATCGAACTTCTTCCCGATAGTTGAGCCAAAAGACATACAAACACATAGTAGTCCCACGCGACTTCTGAGAGCAACCTTATCTGGCGATAATACTCCAAACCACATTGACACCAACCTACTGCTAAAAGAATGCTACGAGACCAACTGTAGTCTCATAACATACCCGGTCTCCAACGACCTACCTCCTCCTGATTCCATGCTACCTAGCCTAACACCCCACTGCGTCACACCCTAATTCTCCACATGATCCTGCAATTCAAGATCCGATACCTTGACCCAGTGGTCTCTACCAGAACCCGCCTGATCTACCATAATCACACGGGCCTCGCCCATGAGTCATACTCATTTAAGGCTATACGGCCCCACTCCGACCCGGACCCCAACGGTCCTCAACCCCAAACATAGAATATTCCTCGACAACCCTGACCAACATGCCCAATGCACGAACTGATTCCCCATCACACTAGACCGATTCTAATAATAGTTTACCTCAAGCTGGTGATTGCTACAATTCCATCGCAGTCTTACAACACCTCCAACTAACACTGATTACCACCCAAGCTGACACAATACTACGCATCCTGAGTCGAATCCTGCAACCAATCAGGAGGTCGGGTCACGCAATAAAATCCCACAGCCTGAAATGAACAACAATGAAGATATGGACCTGCGCTCAGGAGTTTCCTGAACCCCCCCCCCCCCAACGCCACCTCAATCCGAACAGCCACTTATCTCTCCCCCACTAGGAATCGACGAAGGTCTCTTAGCTTTTAACCCTTATGAATTTCCGATCCCTCTCCCTCAAATAGCGTGAACCTCCCATACCCTGCGCTGAACAATACTATCATTCCATTGCTAGCCAAATTCATTGATCACTCGATTCTAACTGACTGCAACCCATGCAAATATAAAGCTCCTCTGACACTGCTGATAATCCAACAATCCAAACAACCGCAACTACCATCTTCCCGCACAGCTCCCTTCTTAGGAATAGCAAGGCTTGAACCTAAAAGTTCTTCCATAAGCAACTCCGCTCCTACCGAAATAAATACTAGAATCATCGAACCTTGATGATTACGAGAGAACTAACTCGCTGAATCCTAACCATATACCTTTCACACAATTCCTCTGAACCGATCTCGACCAAACCCAGAATATCAATTGAACACATTGGAACCCGCTACACAAGATACAACCCCCTCGAAAATATACTCCAATGATAACAAAGCAATAAACCTAAGATAACGCTTACCCAAATCAATATCAAATCCCAAGCAACATGAGAACTGATAATAAACAGAAGAAAAACGCAAAAGATAACATGCCCGCAAAATAATCTGACGAATCATGAACCTCCCCTGTCTGACACTGCAACGACCGACTCTTCTCTGTTGAGGTTCCTGCCCTATCCTCACGACTATCATAACTCTGCAAAATAGTCGGAGCAGACACACTCACTGCTCCTCCCCTTCTCCTCAGACAGATGACACTCTTGCGACCCTCTTGCGACCCACTTAAACGCAGGGAAAACATAACAAGCTTGCCCCTGAGGACAATCCCTGCAAACATGATTAATCCTGCTACACTTGTAGTTATTCATACTCCTGGAAAAAAACTCCACCGTGCAGTTTCCTGCACATGCTACACCGACCCCAGCCCCGCTGGCCTCTCGAACCCTGATCAAAATTTTTGGGTCTCTTCCGGAGACCCTCCACTGAATGCACTTGACCTGAACGTGTTAGCCATAATCACTAACCCCCTCCTGCCGACAATGTGGTCCCTCCCCTCATGGAATGCAGGAGCTCCACAAGCACTAAACTCACGGAAAGAAAGAATGCGAACTCCAACGATAGCCATAACCTCAGCACGGAACACTCCCAACGCTCATCCAAGATCTTCCAAAACCTCTCCTCGACCGAACCAAAAATCACAGGAGTATTTTCCAAAACACCGCAGGTAGACTCCGACGAGATGAATCCCCGCATCGGCTCACTAATCGGCTAAGTACCCTTACCTGAGCTGCAACCAGAACCTAACCCTTCTTCCTAGAAGCTCATCACCAAACTGGAATACAATCAAGTAGAATATCGAAATATACTCAAGAATCCCCTTCCCCCAAGTCCTTAGATTCTCCAAGACTCTCCCTGATTCGAGTATGGATCCTTTGCTTTCAGTAGTACGGACCCAATACTACCTTCCATACCTATCCATACTTTCCTCAGGAATCATCCTGAATCCTCTAAGTAACCCACTCCACTGATGCACTAAAAATTCGCTAAATAGCTACACAAAACCCACCGAAGCACCTCCTAGGCTCCCCTAGGTTCCCGACCTCACCCTGCCATCAGCTTCTGAAGAACTCCTCATAATCCCATTCATCCACCTCATGAATACCGACATATTCAGTAGTGGCTGACTCCCATCATCCAAGAGTTCCACAAAGCACAAAGCAAGTAGCATTCGTGCAGTAACTGTCCAATCCATAAAACTATCATAAAACATTCAACAAACATACCACCACTCATGCTATCCATATCCATCCTCACTGTCGGTTGCCTTATACATGCAAATTATACATAGAACAGATTCAAATAGACTGTCGAATAAGAGACTCTACCCTAGGACCACAACCAGATAAGGAACAGGAAATAAGGCCAAATCAATTTTTCTAGGGCTATAAGATCCTAACCGTATACAATTTTTAAAGCATACACTTAGCAGTTACTGATACCATAAGATATTCCCATTACATCATATCATTCAATACTCCCGAGACTACTAAGCATCACATAGATCAAGCCAATCTATCACTGACTAACCAGCTCTAGCATGCAAGTCTACCAACTCATACAAAGGAATCTCTCCTAGCATTCTATCATGCAAAAACTGAGCAATCCTTAGTCCTAACTAGCATGTGATGCACAGATTTATAGATCAAATCATAACAGATAACATGCATGGGTATTTTGGGAAAACTTACTTGAGCTCGGCTGATTGCGTGCACCACACCCTTCTATTTTCTTAGAAAATTCTTTTCTTGAAAACATTTTTGTTTTGGAAACTTTTTCACTCCTTAGTTTGAGTACCGTCACACCCGAGAGTATGCCCGAATCCCTCAAACTAAGGCTCTCATACCAACTTGTAACGCCCCAAAATCATAACTTAATAATTTTTATTTTTAGATTAATAAATCGTTAGTACACGTCTTTCCCATAAAAACCAGGGTAAATTAATTTTTAACGTAGCATTGTCAATCAGAGTATTTAACAGAAAACAGAAACATGCGGCTTGTGCTCTGCAATCATCCGAAACCCTTCCAATTGAAAACAAGAGTACCTGAAACATAAACTGAAAACCGTAAGCACAAAGCTTAGTGAGTTCCCCAAAATACCACACACCATACAACCACAGAATATCATGCATTGTACAAATAGTTTCCATGGGCTCCCCCCATGGTCTTGACCTGGTATGCCATGGGCTTCCCCACATGGTCTGATAACCAAGTGCCATGAGATCTCCCCATGGTCTTTACCTGGAATTCCATGGGCTCCCCCACATGGTCTAATATCCAAGTGCCACGGGCTCCCCCCAGGGTCTTCCATGCAAGTATCACAGAGACAAATAGCATACCACATATCACAGAAGCAATTATCATATCACATAACATATAATGGGTCGTCATTGGTGCCTTCGACCCATGGATATACTGAGAAGACTCACCTCACACTGCTGAATCACACAGAAAATCCTTGACTGCTGGCTGACAGATCCTCAATCTACCAATAACTAATCAAATCAATACCCATTTAATAATTGGGTTCTAATCCATAAACAAAACTTCAAACTTGGGGGTGAAAAGACCATTTTACCCCTAACCAAGCCTTGACCAAAACTATGGCCCACATTGAATTCTGAAAGGCCAAAAAGGCCAATTAACCAATCAATGGCCCAATTTTCCAAATTGGGCCCAAAACTCTACATGGCCTTACCTTTAGGTCCAACCATCTTTCTAGTCCAAAACACTTGGCATTCCGATGGCTCATTTGCCCATATCCATACAAAGCTCAAATATGGCCCACTCATGGCCCAATTTTCCACATTGGGCCTAAACCTCTCCAATGGACCTTATCCTAAAGCCCAATAATTTCCTTGGTCCAAAAACCTATTTTCCAGATGTCCACGAAGGCCCACAACAACTTAGTCCAAGAAATGGACCAACCCGAGTCCCATAACTACGAAGTCCACTCTAATTGAGTACGCATGGCGTACTCAGCAGTACGCTCCGCACACTCGCTTAATGCTTGTACGCTGCGCGTACTGGCTTGTACGCCCGACGTACTCCCTTCTTAATCCCACCTTTGCCATTAAGCACTAAATTCTTAGCCCATAAGTCCAAATCACAGATCAGAGTCCCAAATAATAACTAGACTCATAAAGTCACTGACTTGGTGACTTTGCATGCCCCAAAGAACCCAAACTCCAAATATAACACTCTACTACTAATGAAATGGTTCTAACTCATGCGTGGATGGATTTAAACTCTAAAGGTGCTAACTTTATGGACCTTAAACCTCAGAAACACTAAGAGGGGAAACTCAAAGCTCTTGGAATGAAATCAAGACTACTAGATCTCATACTTAGGACCAAAATGAACCAAAACTCATAAATAGTAGATATAAGACGTCAATGATGAAGTTCAAAGCGTTATACCTTCAACAAGCTGGAAATGAGACACATAAGCCAGATCCATAAGCTCTTCCTTGATTCCCATCCTTGCACCAAACTCCATTTTCATAGAAATGGACCAAAACACCAAAAATGGACACCATAAGCTCAAGATACCACCATGAAGACTTAAGGAAGAATTCTAGGGTTTTAGAGGGTGGAGTCTGACTTAGAATGAAGAAGGAGGCTTAACCTTATGCTTATATAGGGTACAACCCTTGTATTAGGGTTTTCAATCTGACCCTCGTACGCCCAGCGTACCTTCTCGTATGCCCCGCTTACGAGGCCGCGCACCCCGACCCAACCTCACATAAATGCCTCGTGATCCTCCCAACTATGCCTCGTGTAGTTCCTTCTCCTCGGTACGCCCTGCGTACCACCTTGGTACGCCCCACGTACTAGGGTTTTTCCCAAACCCTAATTCTTCCGAAGGCCACAACCCTCTCTATACAACTCCGATTCGAACAATCTATATATCCCTAAAACATTATCGAGACGCTCTACACTATTATCAACTCATACCGGACATAAGATATTCCAGACGGACATCCTCGTTCCATAAAAGCCCTAACTGACAAATTACCGGAATTCCCTTTGATTCCAAACACAAACCGAAGACCCAAAACATCCGAATTACAGTATCCAACTCCAACTGGGTCCAAAAGTCAATTCCTCAAGGATCTGAAGCCTGCTAATAACCAATCCTTTGATCACCAACTCAAAATGGAAACAACGCGAAACAGGATGTTACATTTCGACCAGGTTCCGAGCTTAGTTCGCATCGGTGATTGAGGTGCAACAGTTGGCGCGAGAGTTTCAGGATCTCCGCCAGACTACTGAGACTGTAGCATAGATCACTGCTTTGTTCCGGGAGAGGGTCTTATTGGTTCCTCAGTGTGCAGCGGACGAGGAGATGAAGAAGGTAAGGTATAATGATATGCTGCGGGATGACATCATGGAATTTTTGAGCATTTCAGGGTGCAAGACCCTGAATGATATGATTTCTAGATCCCGAGAGCGGAAGATCGATTTGGAGTACCTAGGGAAGAGGGGGCCAGATCAAGTGCATGTAGTGGAAGGTCCCACGAAGATACCCAAGACTTCAGATCAACATTTGAGAAGCCAGCAGGGCCGGAGTCAGTGCAACACGTACGGGAAACTGCACGATGGGCTTTTTCGTTCTAGGTGTTTGGGCTGCTACAAGTGTGGTAGGGTTGGTCATGTCAGCAGGGATTGTTCTCAGGGAGCAAGCCCATTATGTTTTCACTGCAACCAAGTGGGCCACAAGAAGTCCGATTGTTTGATATTGAGGGGAGGGGCAGTGAGTGCACCTTCTCTGGTTACTTTGAGGTTCACTGATGGTCGAGAGGGTAGGGAAAGAGCCCCAACAGAGAGGAGTCGGGCATTACAGTGTCAGGCGGGGGAGGCCAGGACTCCAGCAGGTGATGTTGCGTGTATGTTATATTTTTTCTTTGTTTTTGGTTGTTATCAGTATTTATGTTGTTTGGAATCTTGCATCAATTTGGGTAAGCGTTATCTTTTGTTTAATTCACTATTATTGATCGAATTGTCTCATTAAGAATTGTTATATTCCATTTGCATGCCATGAATCATTAGTGGGTCATAAAGGGTTGCATCTGGTTGAGCGGGTTTCAATGTGTTCGGTTGTTATTTGGTTCTTTGTCGTGATCGGTTCAAGGGTATTGTGTGGAGGGTCTATGGTCTTGATTCAGCAGGTTACTTCTCCAGTATCGTCCGGTTTTAGTGGTTTTAGCAATTGAGTTTGGTTGGCCCTTGGGGTGCCAAGGGAAGTGGTCAATTGCTGAGATTTTGGTCTGAGCATCAGATCAGAGGGCTTCAAGATTTGGGTGTTGTATCATTAAAAGCATCTGGAATTATCAATAGTGCTGGGATTTCGAATAGTGTTTATCTGGTTTTCACGGTAATACGGTCTTTGGATTTGTTAGTAATGGAAAACTAGCATTAGTAAGTGCAGGTTATGAGCGGTTCAATCATAAGGGAGTAAGATGGATTGGGAATCCTTCAAATCTTGTGTGCTGGGAGAGATTAGTTGAATCAAAGTAGGGGAGAACTATTCAGAGTTTTGGGAGCGGAATCAGGTGTGAAACTGGGTTGAGTTTCACATCCCCATAGGGTGGAAGGGCGGCCCAAGTGACCGGTTGGAATGAGGAATGTGTGAGTTGGGAGTTAAGGAAAACTTCCCATCAGTTGGTTAGAGCCTTCTTGGTAATGGATAAAAGGCTTTTTGTGGACCCAGGTTGGGGTTCCAGGCATGACTCGAGTCCCGCTTGGGCGCTAAGAATTGATAGATGAGCAGTAAGACCATGGGCGGTGGCCATGGGAAAATAGGAAGCGTTGTAAGACTGCGGGGTGACTCATAGCATTCATTATTTTGCACTTAGCGTGGGAGTGTTGTAATACTGCAAGGTGGCTCGTAGCATTCACCGATCCCTGTGCAGCAGTGAGGGTGTGGCAACTCCATGATTGGCCATGGATTTCTTCAAAAGGATTAGACCAGGGTGGGTCAGTTCGTGAGACTGTGGGATGGCCACAACATGCTTGGAATCAGGAAATGGTAGGTCGTTGGAGGCTAGGAATGACATAAGACTATAGTTGGTCGGGTAGCATTCACTATTAGCATTGGAATTGGTGGTGAGGTGTTTTGGTCAATTATTGCCAGATGAGGTTTTCTTTCGAAAGTCGTGTGGGGCGACTGTGTGTATGTATTTTGACCTAGCAACCGGGCGGGAATCTAGTATTTCAGATGGTTGGCAGACAAGTTGGGACCAGGGAGGTCTCGGCTGCTTTTGGAAAGCAGCTAGGCGCAGTACGATGATTCGGGCAGTATTAGTGATTTGGGATTCGTGTGTGGGTCGCTTGTTATTCGTGAAAATGCTAAGTCACTTGTAGTTTGGATTAAATAAACTCAGTGTAATTGATTTGACCCTGTTGCACAGCTCTCGTTTGAGTCTAACCGTTGCAGAGGTGAATCTTCTACTCGAAGGATTATCTGAGCCTTCTGTCAAGTATAAGTGTTATGCAGTTGTATATGGTCAGTGATTTCGTTCCCTATGGAAGCATCAAGATAATTAGGGTTGGAAGTGTTTTTTTAGTCTGGTATTCATTGTGGAATTGGCATGGTAGTGGTTCAGTGTGGACGGTCTATCGGGGAATCAGACCAATTTGAGATTTCAGGTTTCAGAAAGGTAGAAGTGGTTTTCTACATGGGTTTAAGGATTTGTTCTTCTTCGGGCTGAAGAGTTCCGCTAGTGTTGGGTTTGGTTGCTTTTGGGAAGGTTGTTGTATATGTAGGGGTTATGATTGTGTTTTGCAAGTTGTATGGTGTGCTGGAATGATAAGTGATGATTTCGAGAACAAAATCTAATTTAAGTGGGGTAGAGTTGTAACGCTCTATTCCGAATCGTTACCCATTTGGGTGTGGGTGATAAAATTTGGATGATTCGGGCATTCGGGTTTGGTTTTGGAGCCAAGGGGTATCTTGGTAATATGGCAACGGGCTATTATGGAAATTGGATTTTCGTTCGGGAAACTTTATGGCAAATATGATTTGATAAATTTGTAGAGCTTCTCGTTACCTTTTCATGGATATAAGGATTGTCGGAATCAGATTTGTAACGAAGAAGTTATGGCCTTCAGATTATTTTTAGGGTTTAAGAAGGAAACCTAGTACGTGGGGCGTACATAGGGAGTACGCAGGGCGTACTAGTGCAAAGGTTTGTACGTTGGGCGTATATTGGCGTACGCTTAGCGTACCCGGAGGGATTGATCGCGAGTCTTGGCCTCGTATGTTGGGCGTACGAGGAGTGCGCTGGCCTCTTTACCAGCCCCCAAACCTCCCAAAACCCTAAATTGACCCTTTAGCCTCTTGGTGGTGTTCTTGAGCTATTAAGAAGACTTTTCTTTTGCCTTGGTGGAGGAAGTAGAGAAGCTTGAGGTTGTTTTGCTTGGTGAAAAGGCTTTGGATCCAAAATGATCATCTTGTGGGAAAGCTTTCTGAGGTATCAAGTTTTAATCTTGGCTTGTGTATGTTTAGATCTCTTAATGTTTTTTTATTATGATTTTGGTCTCCTTTTTGGGTTATGGATGAGTTAGGTCGTTTAAGGGCTTGTTTTTTCAGATTGAGTTTGTTTTGGTATCCTTGAGCATAAAGGTGCAAGCTTTATGTGTATTTTGGTGTCATGCATGCATTAAGTCAACTATTAAGTCCTTTTTAAGCTTCAGAGCTTCGTTTAGCCATGTATGAATGTAAATTTGGCAACTTTACGTGATATTCCAGCTCAAGGAAGCCAGATCTATGTTTTGGAGCTTTGTCTTAATGGGTTAAGTGAAAAATCAAGTTTTAGGCTGAATAGGGTGAGTACACTGGGCGTACAAGCAGGTACGCTTAGCGTACAAGTCTCCAAGTGAGTACGCTACGTGTACTTGCTGAGTACGCCCCACGTACTCGGTCTGTCGGGCCTTGCATGTTCGGGCTTCAGTTTGGGCTATCTTTGGGGCTTGGATTTCTTGGGGCTTTGTTGGGCCATCTGAGAACAAGTGTTTTGGAATATGGAAAAGTTAATGGGCTGTATGGTAAGGTCCATGTAAGGGTTTGGGCCCAATTTGGAAAATTGGGCCATAAGTGGGCTTTGGATGGTTATTGGTTTGTGGGCCTTTATGATTAGGAGTTTGGGACTTAGTCTTGGACCAAACTAGGTGAGGGGTAAAATGGTATTTTTACCCCATATATGGATTGTTGGATTTGGATTGGAACCCAATTGTTACTTGGGTGTTATTTGTTTGACATCGTGGGGATTTTAGCGGATCTGCAGTCAGAGACTTATTCATGGGTTCAGCTGTCGAGGTGAGTCTCCTCCATGTACTATGGGTCCAAGTCACCAATGTCGGTCCATTTGGTTTATTTATTATAGGAAGACTCGGGGGTGGCCCTTGGCATTTGTATGAAAGACCGGGAGGTGGCTCCTAGCAATCTGTATGCAAGACGAGAGTGTGAACTCTGGCAGTTAATTAGATAAGTAGTGGTAGATTGTATGCTAGTTGTCTTTGTGATGCTTGCATGGAAGACCAGGAGCCGGCTCCTGGCACTTATCTGTAAGACCCAGGGTTTTGGCCCCCCGTCCTGGCAAGGAAAGACCATGATATCGATCATGGCATAATAGCAAAACTATGGCTAGAACATAGCACCTCCTATTGTATGCTTGATATGTATGGATCGTATGTTATGTATGGTATGTGGTATTTCAGGAACTCACTAAGATTTTTGCTTACAGTTTGTGGTTTATGGTTTCAAGTACTTCCAGTTCGAAAGGGAAGGGCCCGACTTGATCACAGCGCATACATCCGTGTTTTCCGCAACTCGTGATTTTGGGAATGAACTCTGATAATTGTTTTTATTTTGAAATATTTCTAAATGTTTGAATAAAGGGTAAATGAGTGTTTTGATTATATTAAACATGAAATTTTTACCCTAGTTTTTGGGATGTTACAAGCAGCTTGTTTCATGAGGTGGAGATTTAGCAGGAGGTGGAGGAGTTCTAGGAAGAGGATTAGATAGTAGAGGAGGTGGTGGAGGAATATTTGTTGATGGAGGTAGAGGTGGAGGAGGATTATCACCTGGAGAAGTTGGTGGAGTGTCATCAACAATCATATCATCATCATCACCACCTAAAGCCATAACTCACTTCATTGTTGCCACATCTCTTTCAACTTTACTCAACCTTTTATCCAGTGATTGAGTAATATGCACAATTACAGAAAGTTGGGAAAGCACAACAGTATGAAAGTTAGAGCTAGATTCTTCCTGATTATCCTGATGAAAGGCAGCAATCATGATAGGAACAGTCTTAGCTTGAAGTGGAGGAGACGCTGGCCTTGGAGAATTGACATCTTGAATCATTGGCTCAGTAGTTTCCACAAAAGGAATGGGTTATCCATGTTGTGTGGTATCATTTGCAGAGGAAGAAGATGAAGAGGTAGTTGGAAAACAAATGTGCTTTTTCATCCTTAGAGGAGAATTCATTCCCTGAGTAAAGTCTTCTCCCTTATCGGCAGCTGATTCTTCTTCATCTTTATCAGTGTCTTCTTCACCATAATTCTCATCATCCTCATTATTATCTTCTTCATTACCAGCATCATCATCATCTTCTTCAGGGTCTGCTGATTCAACCACACAGTGTTTTTCAATCCACTTTTGCATCTTCGCAGTAATAGGCAAGTCACCTTTAGATGGAGCAGCATTAATGTATTTGGAGGAAAGAGCAGGAATTGGAATGATGATACCATGAATTTCAACATAGCCCTTCTTACGAGATAAGATCAGTCCAATCCAACGAGGATAGGGAACATGCAATGGATTTTTGTTCCCAGTAATGTAGTCAATCATTTGATCAAGAAAAAGTTGAGCAAAATCCAGTCTTTTGTTGTGAACAATAGAGTATAAAATCCTTTACTCAAAGAGATTCAACTGATCCAAACTTCCAGTCTTGTGTCCAAGACATTTGCCAATCACACATGTTAAGTACTTCCATCCTACATTAAAACACCGATGAAGAGTGTTCTTGTATGGATCACGAGTGAGGCCCTGAAGGTTGAAGTTATACCCTAATTTTTCACAAATAGATTTGCAACTTTCTTCAGAAGGAGTTTCAGAGTAGCTTTCAAATCGAGGAAGGAGAAGAGCAGTTCGAAAGGATTTCACATCAATAATAACCCTATATTGACCATCTCTAATGGTTCCAGTAATGATTTGTTCATAAGTGTTACCAGAGCATGAATAGTAGAATTCAAATACTTGTTTAGGGTAGTATCGATAAGGGAAGTCACATAATGCATATCGAAGAGGACCGCTCTTGACATAGTTGAAAAAATCTTTGATTCCTGAGTTCACGAACTGCTTTGGGATTTCATCCGAGAATGCTACATTGGTCGATTGAATGGCAATGGTAGAGTCTGGGTCATGAGGACCTTTGATGACGTTAGCGTTGGGGGCGAACTCGTACAGAGGCTTTGACATGGTGAAAGCTTTGAGGAAGATGACGATTTAGAGTTTTTTTGAAGGAGAGAGTTTAATTCCTTCAATTGCTTGTAAAAGTGACCTAAAACGAAGAATTCCCAATATATACCCAAAAAGTTTCTTCCTTTTTATGTATTCATAAATAAAGATATATTCGCCATAAAAATTTTGTATCCCAAGATAATGGTGGATCTTTCAGTCGTCATCCAAAAACTTACTGTTAAGATAATAAGGATACATCAGAGTGACACATCATCAGCGGTAATGAACATAAGCGTAAGCGATCAGCGAGTGCCTTGAAACGTTAAGTTTATGATGTCTCCTGATAGTGGGGGTTTATACTACCATTCACCGACATAGTATTTCGAGATCTTACCAGCCTGTACGGTGACTCATTAATCACTTTTATTAAAAGAAAAGGCAAAGAGTGGTATGACGCATGTGATAAGTTGTGTTGTTTTAGCTTAACCATTGACATAGATTTTTCAAGCTCCCATCGGCGTATGGTACATTACGCCAAATCATAAAAATTTAAAGAAGAATATGCGGGAAAGAATGGGTCGACGCGTGTGATAGTTTAAGGTACATAGACTAACCATCGACACAACGTTTCAAATTTTTATCAGTGTGTGGTATATCACAGTGAATCATTAAGTTTTATTGAGAAGATAAAGGAAAGAATGGTTTGTTTCCATCACGCTGAGGTGAAATAAGTGCGAATCATAAACAATTTAACTCATCAACAAGAAGTGGTGTAAACTTCCGTATCATAGAATAAGTTGAATTCTAGAATCAAAGATTCACTGTTAACAATGGTACCATGTCATACCTCAGACTAGGAGGTCGGGGACATGAACAACCCTTTGTCATTAAAGGACCAGACAAGTAACTCTTACGCTGATGACTATGCAATCAGGGTAAGTCATTGGGTTATGCTCAATGTTTCAGCAGAACATGAGACTTGATGCATACGGTAAGCATGCTTCCAGGGACAGGGTCTGGTAAATATGAATAATTAAAAATAATCACACCAACATTTCTATCGAATTTTTTATTTGGAGCAGGTAATCTCACTTAAAGAGTTTAGACAATGCTAGACAATCAGCGTGAGAGGGTGACTCAATGATCTCAGCAAATGGTCTCACTGATGAGAAAATTAGAGAGATTTAGTCACATACATCAGCACGCTTCTAGGGACGATGATGTGTTAAAATTTGCATACTAGGCTTAGAGATGCCACCCTCAGATTCCCTTTAAAAATGGTACAAAATAATAAACAAAATAAGAGTACAAACAAAAGAGTTAGTCAAACAAGAAAATAATTTAAACAGCGAAATACGTGCACCTTTTTTAGAAAGGTGATAAAGGCTTGATCTATCAAATATTTGGAATTGACTGTTCATAAATGCACTTCTATTTTCTGAGATATCTACCACATGAAATTTTAGCTATAAAAGAGAACAAACAAGATCAATCATATCACACAAAAACAACACAATTCATAGAAACCAAAAAAAGAGAATGCCTTTAATCGTTGAGATTATGCAGATTGATTCCAAGCTTCATGTTCACCAAGAATAAAAGAAGAACATGAACCAGTCTTTGTAACCAACGAGTTATATGGATCTAATCTATGTAACCTTCGAGTTATAAGAGTCACCAAGACAATAGTCGAAGGTTTCATTCATTGAGATCCATGAAGGAAGAGAAGGTGGGATCACTGTCTTGTTGAAGACGTCTTTGGATCTTTGAGGTGATGGAGAGTTAATGAAAAGGTCCCTGGAAGTTAGGAGTGCCATGTCATGGAACTCCACTTCATCTCACTGCGACCGAAAAAGGTTGTTCGAGACAGAAGAGATATGTGTCCAGAACAAGACCAGGTGGCACGGTTATCCCCCATCTGGTCTCATCAGCGTCAGTGAGAGCGTAGATTCTGCTGAAGAAAAGATGCAGAGTCAGCGTCCACTGGCCCTTTCAAGGAGGGTGATTCATTCAAGGAATGGTACGTTGATCTTAATCAGTTAAACTAGAAGTGTAGCAACTTATGTTTAGAAATTTACGAGTAGCAAAGCATGAAACAAAAACAAAATAGAGTATCAATGTCAATACCAATAAAATCAAACCATATAAATTTCATCGTCCTTGAGTGCAGAAAGCATAATTTTTTTTTCAGAATCAAACACTTTTCCCTCATGACGGTTCAAAAGAACTTTGTAACCAACATCACAGAGTTTATTGAAGGAGATGAAGTTGCCTTTTAGACCCTCGACATAAAACACATCCCCGAGCTTAAACGTCCTGTATTTAAAAGTTCCAACACTTGTAATAGCTCTTTCACTATTGTCACCAAAAGTTACCATTAGACCATTCTTCTCTGCAAAATATGTTAAGAGGGACTTGTAACCGATCAAGTGTCCAGAGCTTCCACTGTCTAGGTACCAAGTTTGTCCTAGATTTGGACTTGATCCTTTGACAGCGTGAGAACTATCAGCATCACATATGCCATCAGAAGAATTATTAATAAGTGTCATGAGACCTTTAACATTCAGCCTCTCATCTTTAGATGTCTCCTCTTCTTCTACATATTCTTCATGATCCTCTTAATGAAATCTTTTGGCAGATAGATGTTTTCCTTATTCATGTGAGCCACCAGCTTCTTGTATAAGGCTTCATAGTTACCAGGACTCTGGGCTTCTTGCTAATCCTTGCAGTCCCTGTCAAAATGGTCAGGGCTTCCACAATTAAAGAAATTACATGAGTTTCTCTTCTTTGAAGTGGATCTCCTTGCTAAACTGCTTCCTTTGATCTGAGCTCTTCTAACCCCATTTGCTATTCTTTCTTCATAACGCTTAACTTTAAGTGCAGCGCTGGCAACAAGCTCATCGGTGAGATCTTCATCACTCTCTTTACCTTGATATGAGTTATCAGAGTCGTTGATGTGCTTCATTGCTTCCTTTCGAGACACCAGTGCAACATAATTTTCCTTGCTTGAGTCCTTCATCATTTCTTTACGAAGAGCTTTGGTATCTACATAATTTTGCATATTATTGAACAAGGAATTCAGATCCATGGTATCGATCTTTTCATAATTCTTAAGAACATCAGCGTGATGTTCCCAACTTTTTCGAGAGAAACTAGAAACTTTAGAACCAACTGAGATGAATGCTTGACAATTCCCAGCCTGTGCATATCATTAACCAAACAGATAAACCTATTAAAGGTTTGGGTTAAAGTCTCACCTTGTTGAGCAAAGAATTGCTCATATCTTTGATTGAGATTGTTGATGGTTGTTGACTGAACTTCCACAGTGCCTTCGTAAGCTACTGTCAGCGTATCCATCATCTATTGGGTTGATTTACAGGTTTGCACAAGATGTTACATGTGATATGGAAGAGAGTTTACAACAACATCCCTGATATCTCTGGCTTTCTCATTACATTCTTGATAGGATAGTTAGTCTTTCCACAAATAGGGAGAGTTTCAAAATAATGTCTCAATTTAATCGAAGCACTGACAAGAGATAGGATTGGTCTTTCAAGATGTGAGTACCTGATATTAAAAACCAATAAACTTTTACTTACATAGTATACTGGATGTTGAACAACATCTTGTTCTTTCACTAGAACAATGCTTGTTGCACTCATGGTGTCACACCCTCCTCGGCTGATGGCGGAAAATGTCGAGTGTTGATAGTATATAGATTTCCCAAATCACAGAGCCCCAATCATAGTTTACCTTATCTAAAAAAATCTACAAGTCTTCATGCTGATAATCCCTTCCTAGCTTGACTTCTACTCCATACTAGGAACACATGCGATTTTTGAAAACGTCAAATTGATGTTGGTGAGTTCACAGGTTTTGAGGTAAAAAGTATAATAAACTCTTGTGAAAACATTTTAGAAATCTTTACCTTCCTAGATTCCTAGTTTCCTATGTCTTATTATATCAACTCTTTATCTTCTAATGTAACACCCCGATATTCAAGTACTTTTAATTCATCCTTATGTTTTAATTCATGTTATTTTGGTCCCTGTAATAGAATGAAGTAGCCATGTGAATCTCTAGTGGCAATTTTGTAATTTTGGGACAGGAGGAATACGCTAAGTGTACATGAGGGTACGTTGAGCATACAACAGTGCGCCCTAGTACGCTAGGCATACTTATGTCTGGAGGAAACCTTAAGTTTTAGGGTTTGAGGGTATTTTAACATCCTTATGGCTCATTTATCCCCACCTTTTCAGCCTCCAAAGCCTTAGAGTAGTTCTTGAAAAACCCTAGCCCCTTAGAGTGTGATTTGAGCCTTAAAGTTTGTTCTTGGTGTATTATAGGAAGGAGAAGTTGCATCAAGAAGCCTTGAAGTGGAAGCAAGCTTGTGGATCTGGGATCTTATCCCCTTTGTGAAGCTCCAGAAGGTATAAAGTCTATACCTTTATGTTTTGGTTGTTAGATCCCATCTTTGGAAGTGTATGTTGCTTTTCTTGTCCCAAAGGTCCCATTCTATGCATGTTTGGTTATTGACGTTTTGAGCTGTCCGTCCAGACCCTAGGAAGGGTCCTAAGCCATAAAAATGAGGTCCCAATGGCTAGAATTGTCTCATGCATCTTGTAGAGGGTCTCAATGGATTAATACCTTGTATTAAGGACTTAATGGACGTGCAGAGTCATAAAGTTTGATACTTTTATAACTTTAGGGTCCATTTGGACCATAAATCTGAAGTATGGGCTTAAGTGCTTAAGCCATTAAGCACTTAATGATGATTTGAGGTTTGCGAGGTTACGCCCCACATAGGTGGGAGTACGTCCCGCGTACTCGGTCAGCCACCCCGTAAGTTGGTCAATGTGAGGCTTCGCGTACGCTTAGCGTACTTCTGGGTTACGCCCCGCGTACTCACATGAGTCAGCCCTTGTTGAGTTGACTCGGTTGAGTTGACTCCGCTAGGTTGACTCAGTTGATTTAGTGGGTTTGACCATTCAACTTTGACTAGTTGACTTTGAGTTTGACCAAGTTTAACCACGATTGACCAAGTTTGGCTTTTAGGGAATTTTGTGTATTTCGAGATTTTGATGGAATTGGTCACTTGATGGATGTAGGTATTGAGTAGAGAGCTGAGATTCGGAGTCGGGCCTCATCAATTCTGTCCAGTTTGTAAGGTGAGTTTTCCTCACTGTACTATCGGGTCGAAGGCACCAAGGCCGGCTCATTGGTTTGACAACCTGATATTCGTTGATATGCTAAGTATGGAATAGATATGCATGCTAGTTTTGATATGCTAGTCTGGTAAATCTGTAGGACTACCTGTGATACTGTCTGATTATCTGTGTATGTTATTATCTGTTATATGTCGACATATTGTGTGGGTTGGGTTGAGGTTGTACTGCTCCGTGCTGTAGCCAGCAAACCCTGTAGCAAGCCAGATATGAGTTGAGGGTCGGGTAGGGAATGCCAGACTCATAATGAGGGCTCATGAGCATTCCAGATATGAGCTGAGGGCCGGTAAGGGCATGTCAGACCCGTACTGAGGGCTTAGTAGTATTCAGTTCGAGGACTGACCAGGCCGGGGAGCAAGCCAAACATAAGTTGTGGGCCAAGGGCAAGCCAAACTTATGTTGTGGGCTCATGGGTAATCCAGTTTGTTAGTTGTGGAACCATTACATGTTGTTATTGTATATGTGCTATTTGTTGTGTATTGGTATTTTGGGGGAACTCACTAAGCTTTGGGGTTACAGATCTGGATTATGTTTTAGGTACCTCATTGGATCGCGGGAAGGCGAAGGCGTGATCATGCACCTCCTCATGTTTTGTTTTACGATTTTACGAAGACTCTGATGTTAAACATGTTTTGAAAACTATTTTGTAAACAACGATGGTCTATGGGTTGCTTTAAAATTTTAAAGTTTTCATGAATTTTATGAATGTTACAGCTAACCTATCTTATTGACTTTTAGGATGTATTATTAATCCTAACTTACTATCTTTGCAGGATATCTAACGATCCTATCTTATTGTCTTTTAGGATATTTTATTAATCCTAATTTACTATCTTTGTAGGATAACAAACAATTCTAATATATTTTATCAATCATTTTAAGGAGTCCCTAATGGTAGTCGGATATCTAAGGTTTTTGTAATGTTTTACCATGATCCCTTGTAACATCCCGATGTTCACGTACTTCTAAATTCATCCCTATAATTCTATTTCATGTCAATTGGTTAAGTGGTAGCAACCTTGGGTATAATTGGGGATTGGACACGACGTGTTGGAGGCACACAACACGGCGTGTCTAGATATGAGAAGGTGTGGGTTTCAATTTAGGCAACACAGCGGGTTTACTTTTGGAACACGACGTGATCACGGCTGGAATGAAACCCTAATCTTCCGGGTTTTTCTCAATTTTAAAAGGAATGTGGAGGCTAGGGTTTGTTCACCCTCAGCCCCTCAAGCCCTGAAAGAAACCCTAATCATTTCCTCTCCCATTTGTGAAGCTAGTTTGGTGTTTTGAGGCTAAAGAAGGAAGAATGTAACATCCAAAATCTAGAAGGTCAATTATGGAATAAAACCTCACTTCGAAAGGGCAACTCGTTGAGTTGAGGGTAGAAACTCGACGTGTTGGAAGTATAAGTCGCACGTGTTTTTGAATACCAACTCGACGAGTTAGACATGGTTTGGGAAACCCTAATTTTGGGGGTTTTCACCTTATTTAAACAACTTAAACCCCATGTGTTGGCCTCATTATCGAGCCACCATTATCCTAAACCCTAACCTCGAAGCCCTAAGGCATTTTTTATTGTTGTGAGCCATTTTGTGTGCTTTTGTGGTGTGTTTGGAGCCATTGGAAGGAAGGGAAGCTTGGTGAGAGTTGGTGATACAATAAGGAGCTGCTAGATCTCGAATCCTTGCTTCATTTTCGACACTTTTCTGGTAAAAAGTCTCAACCTGGCTTTGAGAATTCATAGATCTCCTTCTTAGGGTTCTTTTGCATGTTTTGGTCCAAATGGTATGGTTGTTAGGAGTTGGACGTCCCATTTGGACAAACCCTTTCAGATATAGGCTTTAAAGGAACTTTCATGGCATAAAGGTGCCAACTTTATGGCCCTAAGAACTCCATGCACCTTCTAAGCCCTTGTTTTGACCTCTTAAGCTTCTTCTAGCCTTGCATAAGAGTAAAGTTGGAGACTTTACTCATCTATTCAGCCTTAAGGGTCCAGATCTGCTATTTGAAGCCTTATCTTGATGATATGATGGTTTTTGGTTCAAGGCATAAGCCTCTTGAGGGATTTGAGCATACTCTCGGGTGTGCATACTCTCGGGTGTGCATGAACTCAAACTGAGGGTTTGGTAAAAATTTTATAAAATAAACATTTAATTAAAAAGAAATTTCTTTTAATCAAATAAAGGGGTGTGATGCGTGCAATCAGTCGAGCTCAAGTAAGTGGTTCCCCAAATATCAATACATGTTTATTATGTGATATGATATGAATATGTGAATCGCATGCTAGTTAGGGCTAAGGATCTGCTCAAGTTTTGCATGTTAGAATGCTAGGAGAGATGCCTTTGTATGCCTATTGTATGAGCTTGTAGACTTGCATACTAGTTCTGATTAGCCAGTGATACGTTGGCCTGTTATGTGATACTTGGTAGCCTATGAAGCATGAGATGCTGGTTCGGGTATGATCTGTATGCGTAAGGCAATCTGTAGCGAGAGTGGGAACTCCTAGTATGAGTCGTAGCAAAGCGATTAGATGCCCGTGATTATTTGATGGATTGGAGGGATACTACACGAATGTTGCTTGCTTTGTGTTTTGTGTAACTCCTAGGTGATGGGAGTCAGCTACTAAGTGAATCTGTCAAGTCACATGTGTCAAAGGTTGGATAATCTCAGAGTGACGAATTTGACTCTATTGCGCAGCTCTTGTCTTAGTCCAACCATTGTAGGGATGAGTCTGTTACTCGAAGGATTATCTAAGTTTTGTTGCATGTGATTGTATTCATGAAGTGGGTGATTGGCATTACAGGGAGTTCTTTAGCAGCTGATGGCAGGGTGAGGTCGGTAACCTAGGAGAGCCTAGGATATGCTTCAGTGGGTTAGTGATGCGGTTTAGTGAGTTTTTTGGTGCATCATTTTGAGGAGGTGACTTAGAGGATTCAGGAGGATCCTTGAGGAAACTATAGATAGGTGTGTAAGGTTGTATTAGGCCCGTACAACTGAAAGCACATGATCCATACTCGAACCGAGGAGAGTCTTGGAGAATCTAGGAAGCTTGTGGGGTAAGGATTCATGGATTATATCCTAATAGTGGGTGTGGTTGCTTTTCAAAATGGTGATGAGCATGCATGGAGAAGGTTTACGGTTCGGTACATGCTTTGGTGGTGAGCCAGATGGTGAAAGGATTGCCAGGGTTTTGAGTCCGTGTTGGATTGAGGAGATGGAAGGTGTTTTCCGCGCCAGTCCCTACCTCATGGGAGCCAAGGTTCGGTTCACCTTGGATCTCCTGTATTGGGAGGCAAGGATTTATTGGAAATTGATTGCACGATCTTCTTTGCCTTCTGAGTTGAAGGTAATGTCTTGGGAGGAGTTTGTGACACGGTTTAGGGCAGATGTTGCTCCAACTATCGTAGGTCAGCCATTGGCAAGTGAGTTGGTGAGCGTATCAGGGTGCCAGACCCTGAATGATATGGTTTCTAGAGCCCGGGAGCGGGAGATCGATTTAGGGCACCCCGGGAAGAAGGTATCATATCAGGTGCATACAGTGGAGGGTCCCGGGAAGAGACCCAAGACTTCTGATCAGCATTTGAGAGGCAATCAGGGACGGGGTCAGAGCAGCATGTGCGGAAAGCTGCACAGTGGAGTTTGTCGTTCCATAGGTTTAGGCTGCTAAAAATGTGGCAGGGTTGGTCACGTCAGCAGGGATTTTCCCCATGAGGCAAACCCGTTATGTTTTCACTGCGAGCAGTTGGACCATAAAAAGGCAGGGTGTCCGATGTTGAGGGGAGTAGCAGTGAGTGCGCCTGCTCCGGTTGCATTGAGAATTACCAAAGGACGTGAGGATAAGGTAGGAGCCCTAGCAGAGAAGAGTTGGGTTTTGCAGTGTTAGACATGGGAGGTCAGGACTCTAGCAGGCGACATTGCGGGTATGTTATCTTTCGCTTTCTTCGTGTATTTATCAGAATTTTTGTTGTTGGAATCTTGCATCGGTTGGGGTAAGTGTATCTCTGGTTTATTTCTCTATTTATGTTTGGGTTATATCTTCAATAAATGTTATATGCCATTTGCATGCCCTGAATCGTTAGTGGATTTGTAAGGGTCGTATTCGGTATAGTGGGTTCCAAGTGTTCGGGTGTAATTCTGGTTTTGGTCAGGATCAGCCAGAGCCACTGTGTGGAAGGTTTATGGTCCGGGTTCGATAGGGTGATTCTCCAGCATCGCCAGGATTCAGTGGTTTAGCATTGGTGCGCAGATTAGTTTCTTGGTGTGCCAAAGGAAGTGGTCTATTGTGAAGATTTTGGTCGGAGAATTTGTTCTTTGGACTTCAGGATTTGAGTGTGGTACCATTCTACGGACTTTGGGGTTATCAGTGCTTTTTTTAGGAAGTGTTCAACTGATCTTCAGGGGTTGTGCGGTCTTTTGAGTTTAGCTAGTAATGGATCACTAGCAATGGGAAGCACATGTTGTCGGCGTTTGATCATTGGAGGGTTAGAAGGATTGAGAATCCTTCCAATCTAAGGTGCTGTAAGAGCTTAGTTGAATCAAAGTGGGGGAGAATCGTCCAGGAATTCAGGAGCAGGAGCGGTTTTGAAACTACGCAAGTTTCGCATTCCCGTCGGGGAGGAAGGTGGCCCAAGCGGCTGTCTGGAGTGAAGATTGTGTAAGTGGGGGTTCAGGAAACTTCCAACCATTGGTCGGCGCCTCCTTTATTATGCATAGTAGACTTGTGGTTGAAGGCTTTGGAGTTCGAGGGATGACTCAAACACCTGTTTGGATGCAGTTGGGTGCAGGTTTTGGCTCAGGATGCATGAGGTTGTGATGATTAGGATGTGGTAGGGCCATGGGTGGTAACCATGGTTGGTAAGAAGTGTTGCGAGACTGAGATGGGATCGTAACATTCACCAGTCCAAGGTAGACTATCGTTGGAGGTGGTCATGAGTGTAAAGGGGAAATCAGTTTGTGCCTTGGCACGCCAGTCAGGATTATGAAGGAGTATTCCTTTATGTTAGATTGAGGACCCTTGGGGGTCCGAGACGGAGTCAGGTCTGTGTAGCCCTAGATGGGTGGGACCCATGGGCGAGGCCCGTGTGTTCATGGTAACGCAGGTGAGACCTGGTAGAGACTGTTGGGTCGAGGTACTAGATCTTGGAATTTAGTGGGTGGTCAGTGTGTGATGCAGAAGGGTTTATAGGTTGGGTAGCCTTGTTAATTGGACTCTTGGGAACCTGGTGGTTGGACCAGGTGCGAGACTGGTAGTCTCAATGGTGGTTTGGGAACCTTTTTATCTCGTTTAGGTAAAGGGTGTGGTAATCAGAAGGCTGTGGTGTGAAATGCAGGTGCAAATTCTTGGATTTTGGTTAGTTATTACCAGTGAGGTTTTCTTTCGGGCGTCGCGAGGGACGAATGTGTGGGAGTCTTTTGGCTCAGCAACCGGGCAGGAACCCGATATTTCAGATAGTTGGTTTTAGTAGATCGGGATATGCCGATGTAAGATCAGCATTGGAAGGGCTTTGATTGGTTTGCTATTCGTTGAGAGAGGGCATGGGTTGTTTCAGCATGGGCGATCTTTCGGGAAGTCGGGTCATTGATGTTTTCAGGTCTCAAAAGGTGGAGGTGGGTTGCAAGGGTTGGAGGTTTGGGTGTTATTTTCGGGATAGAGGTTTCGGTTTGGGTTTCGGTTGCCTTGGGAAGGTTATTTTATGTGTAGGATTTCCGATCATGATCAGCAGGTTGATTGTTTTGAGATGAGTGTTAATAAGGAGCGATTTCAAGGACGAAATCTAATTTAAGTGGGGGAGAGTTGTAACATCCAAAATCTAGAAAGTCAATTCTGGAATAAAACCTCATTTCAAAAGGCCAACTCATCGAGTTGAGGGTAGAAACTTGACGTGTTAGAAGTATAAGTCGCACGTGTTTTTGAAGACCAACTCGACGAGTTGGAGCGGACCAACTCGATGAGTTGGACGTGGTTTGGGAAACCCTAATTTTGGGGGTTTTCACCCTATTTAAACAACTTAAACCCCATGTGTTGGCCTCATTATCGAGCCACCATTATCCTAAACCCTAACCTCGAAGCCCTAAGGCATTTTTGATTGTTGTGAGCCATTTTGTGTGCTTTTGTGGTGTGTTTGGAGCCATTGGAAGGAAGGGAAGCTTGGTGAGAGTTGGTGATACAATAAGGAGCTGCTAGATCTCGACTCCTTGCTTCATTTTTGACACTTTTCTGGTAAAAAGTATCAACCTGGCTTTGAGAATTCATAGATCTCCTTCTTAGGGTTATTTTGCATGTTTTGGTCCAAATGGTATGGTTGTTGGGAGTTGGACGTCCCATTTGGACAAACCCTTTCAGATATAGGGTTTTAAGGAGTTTTCTTGGCATAAAGGTGCCTACTTTATGGCCCTAAGAGCTCCATGCACCTTCTAAGCCCTTGTTTTAACCTCTTAAGCTTCTTCCAGCCTTGCATAAGAGTAAAGTTGGAGACTTTACTCATCTATTCAGCCTTAAGGGTCCAAATATGCAATTTGAAGCCTTATCTTGATGATATGATCGTGTTTGGTTCAAGGCATAAGCCTTTTTGGATTTGGGTTTGGGCTTAATGCCTTTAGGGTGGTTCTTAATGGGTAATGTTGGAAACTTTACCCTTCTAGACGTATTTTCAGCCTAGTTCTGGAAGATAGGGCTTTGGTTTGAAGATTAGTGGCTTAATGCATTAACTTGGTTGGCAGACTGATGAACTCAACGAGTTCATAGGAGAACTCGACGAGTTCATTTGGGATTGTCCCGATTCTGTTGGAAAATGAGGAACTCGACGATTTGAGGGAAACTCGGAGAGTTCGATCGAAACATCACGATTCTGTGATTGATGGAAACTCGGCGAGTTAAAGGGGTAACTCGACGAGTTGGGTCATCTGGACCTTTGACTTTGACTTTTGACTTATGCTTTTGACTAAATTGTCCCAAAGGGTGTTTGAGGTAACCTCAATTGTACTCAAAGAAGATATGGGCTTAGGATAAGACCCATACGGGATTAGGCCTAATTTGGAAATTTTGGCCATTAGTGGGCTTTTACAGATCTTATAGTTTTGGGGCCTTGGTTGTGAGTCTTGATGGGCCAGGGGTAAAATGGTCATTTTACCCTAAGTTTGGATTATGGATCATAGTTTCGTTTTCAGTTGCTAATTGGATGTTATTTGGGTGTTGCTAGTTTGGGAGGTCGCCAGGTCAGCAGCTAGGGTTTCGTGCAGTGAGCTTCTGCATTCGACGTGAGTTTCCTCCTGGTTTGAATGGGTCGAAGGCACCAATGTTGGCTCGTATTTATGATTGTATGCCTTCCGGATTTTAGTTCGATGTTGGGCGGTGCCCGATGGTTATTTATATGCCTTCCGGATTTCGGTCCAATGTCGGGCGGTTCCCGATGGTTATTTATATGCCTTCCGGATTACGGTCCGATGCCAAGCGGGGCCCGAGGAATAGTTGTATGCTTTGTGTCTTTGTGACTTCTGCATGTGTCTGTACTTGGATGCTTCCGGACTAAGGGCCGATGCCAGGCGGTGTCCGATGATTATTTGTATGATTATATCTATGTGATTGTTGTATGTATATTTGATATGTGTTATATGAATGTTGAGCTTAGCTCGATGTCGGGCGTGTCCGATTGCGGACGATGTTCGATGTTGGGCGGGGCCCGATGTCGGGTGGGACCCGATGTCGGATATAGTCCGATATCGAGAAGGGCCCGATGACAGGGCGGGGTCCACTATATGTGATTATGTGTATAGTATGTGGTATTTGGGGAGCTCACTAAGCTTTGTGCTTACGGTTTTCAGTTTATGTTTCAGGTACTCCAGTTTTCAAGTGAAGGAGCTCGGGAAGATCGCAGTGCATACACCCGTGTTTTCCGCATTATGTGATCTGTGAGAATGAACTCAGATAATTGTTTTATGTGAAATGATTTTCAATGTTGAACAAAGCTACAATGAAGTGTTTTGATTATAAATGAAAATGAAATTTTTACCTTAGAATTTTGGTTCGTTACAAAGAAGGTGGAAGAAGGAAGCAAAGATCCAGCAAGTAATCCCCATTCTTCAGTTTGGCACTCTTCTGGACCTTTGTAAGTGCTCAAGACCCAATTTTTATCATTCAAATTTGTTAGATCTTGAGTTTTGTCCCTTTTTCTCCTTGTTCTTGAATGTTGAAATGGTTGGATCTCATAATGTTTGCAACTTTATGAATCTCCAGGTCAAGGTGACCTAGTAGTGTCTTGGATCTGGTCTATGATCAAGTTTTGGTGCCATGCATAGAGATTAGGTGATAAATCCTCATTTTGACCTAATATGGGTTCAATACATACATTGGACATGTATGTCTAAAAAGCACCAACCTTTGGGATGGCTTAGGTGTTAGAATCACTTCTGGAAAGGATGGACTTCAGATTTTAAGGATTAAGTGTAGTTTGGTTGAGCCCTTGCATTATCAAGCTTATGACTTAGGTTTTTGGACCTTTTTTGTAGTCCCAACGGATAAAGTTGAAAACTTTATCCTTCCTAAGCACATTTTGGTCTAGATATGAGCTTTGGAGCTTTTGGAGTCGAAAAGGCAGTTGGATGTATTAAGCTGTTGGAACTCTGGCGAACACGGCGTGTTTGCAAGTCAACACGACATGTTGGCTCAGGTTTTACCGACTGTTTGGATGCTCGAGGAAAACGATGTGGCCAAGGGGAACACGACGTGTTGGGTCAACATGGACTGTTGACCTTGATCGTTGACTTTGACCAAGTTGGACCTTGAGGGTATTGTGTGTATTTTGGGATCTAGATGGAATTGGTCACTTGGTGGAAACATGTATCGGTTAGAGAACTAAGATTTCAGAGTCAGACCTCATCAGTTCTGTTCAGCCTGCGATGTGAGTTTTCCTCACGGTACTTACAGGTCGAAGGCACCGACCCATTAGTTTGAAAACCTGATATTTGTTGGTATGCTGAGTATGGATAGATATGCATGCTAGTTCTGTTATGCTAGTTAGTAGATCTGTAGGACTACCTGTGATATTGTTTGTATGATTACTTGTATATGATATTATTTTGTTATATGTCGACATATTATGCGGGTTGGGTTGAGGTTGTACTGCTTCGTGCGGTAGCCAACAAACCCTGGAGAAATCCATATATGAGTTGAGGGTCGGGTAGGGCATACCAGACTCATATTGTGGGCTCATGTGCATTCCAGATACGAGATGAGGGTCGGGTAGGGCAATCCAGACTCATACTAAGGGCCCAGTGGTAATCACTCCAAGGACTGATCTGTTAGCGGAGCAAGCCAGACATAAGTTGAGGATCGAGGGCAAACAAGACTTATGTTGTGGGCTCATGGGTAATCCAGTATGTTAGTTGTGGACCCATTGCATGTTGTTATTGTATATATGTGTTATTTGTTGTGTTGGTATTTTGGGGGAACTCACTAAGCATTGGGCTTACAGTTTTGGGTTATGTTTCAGGTACCTTAGATGATCGCAGGAAGGCGAGGGCGTGATCTTACACGTCATCGTGTTTTGATTTATGATTTTGGGAAAACTCTGATATTAAACATTTATTGAAAACTACATTGTGAACAATTATGATTTTGTTTGGTTTTAAAAAGTTTAAATTTGTCATGATTTTTATGGATGTTACACCCACATAATCGACGTTGTTTGACTAATAATTCCCCCCGCCATGCCGCTTCATTGGACGTCGAATATTGAATAATAAGAAAGTTATCCTACCGGGATTATAGCGAGCAATCGCAGGTGGGGGTGTCAATCCCCGTATAGATCTATACATATCTTTCTAGCTCTCGCAAGATTAACGATTATAGGTATCGGGGAATGTCAAATTTAATCAAGGCATTTAGATGAATATTATCAGCTAACTAACGCATTAACCTTTGGTATTTATTTTTTATCTTTTATCCTTCCTAGGGATTTCCTATAACTATCACAATATAAGTCTTTTATCTTATATTTGATAATTATAACTTTTGATCTCATAATTATTTTGTATATATAATTATTCATATTTATATATATATATATATATATATATATATATATATATATATATATATATATATATACACCATAATCATGGTTATTTGAAAACATGATATTTGGGCAGAGTAACAATTAGGTACGATGCATATCCCTACATTTGACCAGCATAACTTCTAGGTACTACGTTATCCTATGGATTTGGCCATTATAATATCTAGGCATAGTATCTATAGCTACATTATCCTAAGGCTTTAAGCTTTATAAAATGATTTGATATTTATGAAAATAAATATATTTTGATAAAACCATTTTATAAGCATGTACTACCCCCCCCCCTCCCCAATAAAACATTTAAAATAGTGAAATACGGGCCATGAACTCACTCTAGTAGCGTATTCTAAAGCATCCAAGCCATTGCACCCGAAGCTTAGCGTTATTGGGAGGACTTCCAAAACAGCTTGAGTGGAGAGGGTTTGGGAGAGGGTGTTTGGGATGAGAATATCTGAAAGTGAGCACCTCTATTTATAGTGGTTGTGCGCGATGTGCACTTCATGAGCGATGTGCACTAGCTTCATGGTTCCATCTAAAGCTTGCCACGTGTCACACTTGGGGTGAACCCATAAAATCTTTTATGAAAATTCATATCTTCCTTATATTTATCTTGTTTCTTACCCTCTTTATATATTTGTGTAGCTCTATACTAGTACTACAACTTTCCTTAAGGCCGCGTTGCTAAATTTTGATTTTCATTTTTAACCCGTATTTTATATTTTTATAAAAGTCGTATCTCCTTCATACAAACTCCGTTTCTGCCATTTTTCCTTTCAAAGTCCTTATCTTTCAGAGTACTACGAATTTCCTTTTAGTGACGTTAGCCGAAACTCAACCAATCTCTTTATGCTATTTTGACATTAATAGTGTTATTAACGCGGTTGATTTTTATCTTTTATAAAATCATAACTCCTCCAATCGGAGTCATATTTGTGTAACGCTTATATCATTGTGATCACTTTATTGTGTACTTTCCAAATATACTAACCATCATAAAAATTGATCAAACTTTTTGGTTACTAATTGTTGATCCTATTATTATCAGTTAACTTATCATATTCTCCTTCTATATGAAAAGTTCTACCATTATCATCGGTTGATGCTAATCTTTAGTGACAATTGGTGACGGGAAATTTCCAATTACACATATATAACACTAGGTATAGAACAATGCTTCTCCAGGTTTAGCTAATAGTGGAGTTGAAAATAAGTATTTCTTCAATTCCTGAAATGCATGTTCATGCTCAGTTGTCTATTCAAACTTCTTGTTCTTTCTTAAGATGTCGTAGAAGGGTTTGTGATGTTGCCATAATGAATTATATATTTTGGGCAATTATCTTAATAAATTAATCTTAATTTTTATATTTAAAGATAATTGATACTTATAATGCTTTGAATTTGATAAATGCAGGTAAATTCATAGCTAATTAGAAAAAAGAAAGGATTGGGACAAAAATATATCTGATATGGATGAAGATCAAAACTTACCATAAAACAAGAAACTGTGACATGACATTGGCATATTCACGCCGTGACCAAGCTGCAAAAGTCGAATACGATAAGGAAACATCACAACCTGCAATTGTTGATTATGTTCCTTTTCCATTTAAGTTACATGTGTGCTTCACTTTAGATGAGTTTGATGAGGCGGCTACATCAGCTTGGAGATATATATGTGACATGAAAAAACCAAATGATATAGGAAGATTTAAAGACAAATTGAAATTTTTAAGAGTAGGATTAAGACTTAATGTGAAAATATTTGGAAGGTAGATTCATATCAAACGAACTTTCTTTTAAAACAAATTAAAAAATTAGATTTGTGTTTGTATATGGATTTGGCGCTGATAACGGGGATTGAAAAGAGACTAAGGTATTTGAAAGAGTTGGGAATATCGCACATATAGAAAAGATGGGCTTACTGTAGAAATCTCAGGTTCGACAGAGAGTTGAGGAGATGAGAATCCATATTCTTTCATGGAATGATCAAGCATAAATGAAGGTATTTGGTCATTAAAAATGCTATGTATATGAGATTTGGATTGCTAATCTTATTGAACTCAAAGCTGAATTTTGAACCTATTTTGCGACCAAATTTGATGATCTAGTAACTTATAGACCTAAAATGCTAGGTGGTTCTTTCAGAAATCATTACATACACACATGAAGACAACGCCTTAATTTTGTACTTACGTATATGGGATGTGATGTATTTGGGCTTATATATTTCAAATGTGGACTGAATCGTACAAATAGCATTGTACTTATACACATGGATAGTATTAGTCCAAAACATTACCAAACCATTTTATAGTCATAAGGCAACCATTAGCAAACTGATAAGGTTTCATAAGCGTTACCAACCCATGTTACTATTATAAAAGAAACCATTACATAAGCATATGAAGACAACTTAACTTTGGTACAAAAACTTATTGTAGATTAACGCGATGATGTGAACATTCCATGTCATTAGTTTCATCAGCATCATTTGTAATGTCATTCAAATGTAACCTGTAAGGATCATTTAACCAACAATTTGGACAAATTTAATAGAAAAAATAATATATGTTTTTTACTAGCCACCATTAAGATTTTATGATAAGAGTATCATAATAGTTTGTGTTTTTTTTTATATTTTTGTATTCCGCCCTACAAAAAATCATGCCACACGTGATTTATAATCGGTAGACATGGGGTTACCAACAATTTGAGTAAATCAAAAATAAAAATAAAAAATAAAAAATATATGATGCATACATTTGTACTTGTGATGATTTTAAAGCAAGAGTTCTCTAGGATCAAACATTTACAATAAGTTAATAACTTATGTTTTTATGTCTATCCTATTACAACAACTATATATGAGACCAAAAACTAAGCCTACCGGGTATGGGCAACGCCCTACCCCATTTTTCTGGGTTGGCACCAAAAAACGCCAGTATAACGTCAGCAACACTCCCCCCTCCATCGTGTGCGTTATGTTGTTGTGCATTTTCATGGCAACGGGAGGCAACAACTTGAAATTGGCTTGCAATTGATCACGATTTAGACCGTTGACGAATGGTCACAAAGTAAAAAAAAAACAAAAAAAAAAACATTCAATAAAAATCACATATAAATACATAATAACACAACACCAATTTTTACCACTTTTTTTTCTTTCTTTCTATTTCATATAAACTTTCAATATTTCAATACAAAAAATGGATTTGTTTGATCCGTTTCAAACGTTCAATGATGATAACCGCGACGACGATATCTTTATGACTATGATGTACTGGTATTCTACACGCGTGCTACTACAACCAAATCATGCTCCACTACTCACACAACGTGTGACGTTAAATAGAGATTGTGAAGAAGGGCATAGACGTCTAGTTAATGATTATTTTGCGGATAATTGTGTCTACCAACCTAGCCATTATAAAAGAATGTTCTGTTTGCGAAAAAATGTGTTTGAACGGATAGTCAACACATTGGAAAGCAGGTATCGTTTCTTTCAAGCTTTGTATATTATAATGTAACTTTTAGATAAAATAAATACACATTTTTACGTATTAAATATATGTTTAGGTATGAATTTTTCCAAATGAGGTACGATGCTAAAGGTAAGCAAGGTTTCACAAGGTTACATAAATATGTTGCAATAGTTAAGCTTATGGTTATGGGAGAGTCACCCGATTCTATTGACAATTATATGATAATGTCTGAGAAAACTGCACAAGAAAGTTTGTATAGATTGTCAAGAGGTGTTGCCAAAACCTTCGGTGACAAATACCTGCGTAAACCTTCATTGAATGATATGCAACAATTATATACGACGCATGCGCATGAACAAAGACATGGTTTTCCAGATATGCTTGGAAGCTTTGACTGCACAAAGTGGACATGGAGAAATTGTCCAGTGACGTGGAAATGCTAATATACAAGTGGTCATCATGGAGCGCCTTCGTTGGTATTAGAGGTTGTTGCTTCCCAAGACTTACTGATTTGGCATGCTTTTTTCGGGGTGGCGGGTTCCAACAACGACGTAAACGTTCTTGATCAGTCACCAATATTCAAGGATCTTTTGTCAGAAAAGGCACTAGATGCTCCTTTCACATTGAATGGACATGAGTATAAGTTTGAGTATTGCCTTACTGATTAAATACATCCACCGTATTCCACGTTTGTGAAGGCGTTTCGACACCTGGTAGAACCAAGAGACAAAATTTTGAAGAGAATACAAGAAGGAGCACGTAAGGACGTAGAACGTGCTTTTGGAGTTCTAAAATCAAAATGACACATAGTTCAACATGCGATATAACCATATTAGTAGAAACCTACGAAATATTATCTATGCATGTATCATAATGCATAACATGGTGATTGAATATAAATGACGAAATATTGCGGATTATTCGCCTACGGAACCTAGACATGTTCAAGTTCAATCAGGAACAACAAAATATTTACATAGAGTCGTTGATATTCAAGACCAACGAAAACACAAGCAACTTCGAGAAGACTTTGCAGATTATATATACGATGGTAACGAAGATGAAATAATTTAAGGGAAAAATGTAATTTTTTTTGCCTTTTAATGTTTTTTTAAATGGTTTTGTCATTTGTTGTATTTTTTTTAAAATGTTATGTTTAATTTATGATTTTTTTTTAAATATCATGTTTTATTAATTTATTTGTTTTTTATAATTATTAAAAAAAATAATAAATAAATGATGATATAAAAACTAACTGTTAGTATAACATGTTATTTGGTGTCGTTTTATGACTAGGATGATAAAATTATAACTTTTAGATGTAATATCCTATTTTCCACACCGACCTAAACCAACCAAATAGTTAGTTTTGTTCTTATTTGATTATTGGTCACATTAAGGGACCCCTTGTAGTTAATATGGTGGAGGGCGTTTTCTGTAATAGCTTGGGTCCAGAAGGTCTAGATGGAATATTTGGAAGGTTTGACTGAAAGTAACGTTTATAGGTATACAAGTGCACGTGTCGTCACGTGCGATGAGGAACTGAAAAATGGGTTGAAAGTGCGTGTAGCGTAAAGTGACAACGTATGACTGTCGGCCACGAGGCTTTATCTTCTCCCTCTGTACTTCGGGAATTGGTTCTTCGAGCCCTTAAACCCCGCCCTCAACAACCACTCCCTTACCCCCACTCTCGTACACGCGCTCTCTTCCTTACTCTATTTACTATTAAAAGAAAATTTGAACATCCTTCTATTTTTCTTTGCTACCAACCTTTTTATCCATTTAAAATTAAGATAAATACTGTTATTAAAAAAATAAAACTAGACATTTGTTATAATTTTAAATAGATAAAAAATATAGATAAAAAAATAATAACATGAGTTGATTTTTCCTATTAAAACAAGAAACAAATATAAACACATAGTCATAATCATAATTAAATATAAAAAAACTAAAAGATTAAATAGGAAGCAATTTAATTTTTCTAAATATAAATAACAACACATTCTATTAACTTCAAATTCCGGTGGTTTCTATACAAACTGATCATGAATGTGAGTTTGTTTTATCCTCGTAAAATAGAGAGTCACAGATGGAAAACCGGATATCTATTTTTTCTAATTTTTTAAATAAATTATAATAAAATTATAATCGTTAAGTATTATATAAATAGATGTATATCCATGCGTTGTGCATGTTAGATTGTGTAATGAATATTCAAATAAATATTATATTGAAAATAATTGTGTTATTGATATTAACTATGAAATAATAATTGTTAAACTAAATTGATTATTACCAAATGGTCTTTGGCCTAGCGGTAAGGAGTGACTTTTCCAATTGAGAAGTCGTGGGTTCAACTCTCGTTGGAGACTCCTAAAAATAAACGCTAAACTTATTATCATGATATTTAATAACGTATATGTACGACTTTTGTAACGTTCCAAAAATACCAAATAAAAATATTTCTTTAAAAAAACCCAAAACAACCATTCATTTATTCCAAAAACTCAATCAAAGTATAAAAATGTATCAATAGTTATCAGAGTAGAAAACAAGTCATAGAAAATGGAACACTGATAGATACGATGCAGTCACGTCGAACTCTTCTCCTTGAAACTGGAAGTACTTGAAACATAACATGAAATCGTAAGCACAAAGCTTATTGAGTACCCCCAAAATACCACATATAACGTACATATAAACGGGCCCCACCTAGTGCATAACGGACCCCGCCCATATAAAACATACAAAACACATGCAAGAGTCACAAAGACAGCTAGCATCTTACAAACATAATCCAGTGGGACGACATCGGTGCCTTCGACTCACGAGTACAATGAGGAGACTCGCCTCGATCGGTAAACGAATCGATCTCACACACGAGCCGTCAGTGCTGAAATCTCTCCCACTAAACATATCCAAAACCAAATCTTAATTTACAATTAAGGTAAATTACCTCAAATCAGCAAGTCTAAATACCAAGACTAATCCTCATTTGGGCGAAAGACCATTTTTCCCTTCCATGTCCTCAACCCCTCACAGTTGACCAAAAGTCAAACTAGTTAAAAAGTCAACAATCAACCTTCTGTTGACCTACGCGCGACGTATACCTAGCTCTACGCAGGGCGTAGAACCTTAACCAGAAAACGAGTGAAAACCAGGCTACGTTGGGCATAGCCCATATTACCCCCCTACAACGTCTTTTGCCAATCTTCATAATAAGCACTTAATACATTACCTTTCACTCAAAGCTAAGATCTGACCCTAGTGAACATTCTAAATGATAAAGTCTCCAACTTTATGCCTTTGCTTGGCTAAAGAGAGCTCAAATCCAAAACCCTAACTATTTACTCATTCTCATGTTCCATATCTCATGCATGGAAGGAAAGGGACAAGATTTCATTTTTGTGACTTAATACACTCCAAAGCGTCTAGAAATGCTACTCACAAGGTCTAGAGTAGTTCATACCCAAATATACCAAGAATATGGGACAAAAAGGAAATAAACTCATATACTAGCAAGATCTAGCAAAGCATTCATCAAGGTTTGAAGTTTATACCTTCTGAAGATAGGCAAAGGGATGAAAGATCTGGATCCACAAGCTTGAGTGCACCACAACTTCAACTATGGCCTTCCATCACTATCAAAATACACCAAGAATCACCCAAAAGCTCCAAAACTCTCTCCAAGGAATTATGGTTTCGAGATGGGGGCTAAAGGGGATGGAAGCTAGTCATAAGAAGAACCTCCAAGGGTTTAAGTCCTTAAATAGGGGTCACAACCCCAAAGTTTAGGGTTTGCACCCTACGCGGTTACGCCCTGTGTAGGGCCCAAAACCCCCGTGTGGATTTAATAGATTACGCCCAACGTAATTACCCATTTATGCCCAGCGTAGAACCTTAATTCCCAAAAATATAAACTTTAAAAATCACAATGATATGTACCTGAGGAATGGGTGTTACAACTCTCCCCCACTTGAATCAGACTTTGTCCTCGAAGTCTGTTGATGTAAATAAATCGGGGTAATGCTCTCTTATCTCCTCCTTGGGTTCCCATGTCTATTTAGAACCATTTTGGTGCTGCCATTGCACCTTCACCATCTCCACTACCTTGTTGCGCAAGGCCTTGGTCTTTCTGTCAAGAATCGCCACCAGTTTCTCCACGTAGTTATGGCGCTCGTCAATCTAGATATCGTCCAAAGGTACTACTGCGGAATCATTAGACAAGCACTTCCGCAGCTGAGAGACATGAAACGTGATGTGGATCTGGCCGAGCTCATCCGAAAAGTCCAACCGGTATGCCACCTTGCCCACTCGGGCAAGGATCCCGAAAGGACCAATGAATCTAGGGCCCAACTCGCTCTACTTCATGAACCGGAGGACGCTTTTCCAAGGCGACACCTTCAAGAGCACAAAATGCCCGACCTGAAACTCAAGATCCGAATGGCGCCTGTATGCGTAGCTCTTCTGACAGCTCTGCACGGTCTAAAGCCTCCCACACACCTGCTGAATCTGCTCAATAGTCTTGATTACTACCTTGGTACTCCCCATGACTCGCTTTCCGACCTCGCCCCAATAAATCGGGGTCCGACATTTCCTCTCATAAAGCATCTCAAAAGGAGGTCGGTCGATACTGGCATGATAACTGTTGTTGTAGGAGAACTCGACTATGGGTATATACGTATCCCAACTCCCACCAAAATCCAACATACAAGTCTGAAGCATATCCTCGAGCGTATGGATAGTTCGTTCACTCGACCATCAGTCTGCAAGTGGAAAGTCGTGCTAAAGTTCAGTCGAGTACCCAACTCCTCATGAAATTTCTTCCAGAACTTGGAAGTGAAATGAACGTCCATATTCGAGACCACTGATACAGGAAACCCATGACGTGCCACAACCTCTCGGATAAAAATATCTGCCAATTTCTCTGTAGAGATGCTCTCCTGAATGGGGATAAAGTGTGCACTCTTGGTAACGATCCACGACTACGCGAATCGAATTCACCCCTCACGTTGTTTGCGGTAACTTCGTGATGAAGTCCATTGTGATCTCTTCCCACTTCCAAACGGGAATACCCAACGGATCCAGCTTTCCATGATGTCGCTGATGCTCAACCTTGACTTTCCTACAAGTCAAGCACCTCTCCACATACCAAGCCACATCCCGCTTCATGCAGGGCCACCAATAATCAATTCGGAGGTTTTTGTACATCTTTGTTGCACCCAGATGAATTGAAAACTTTGACTTATGTGCGTCCTCCATCAGTACCTGCCGTGCACCGCCCAATATGGGACCCAAACCCTTGGATGTCGTAATCAAAAGAGGACACTTGATCCACAATGGGCTCCTCTTTCATAGCCTCGAACTGAGCCTCACGAATCTGCTCCAACAATGGGGTAACCACCGTCATCCTCAAACATAGGTCCTGAATAGGTGCGCTAGCTACCTTGCGACTCAGTGCATCAGCCACCACGTTGGCCTTCCCGGGGTGGTATAAAATCTCGCAATCGTAGTCCTTCACTACATCAAGCCACGTACGACGCCTCGTATTCAGATTCGGCTGATCGATCAAGTACCTCAAGCTCTAATGATCCATATAAATGGTTCAATGGACCCCATAAAGATAATATCACAAAATCTTGAGGGCGAAAACCACAACCCCCAACTCCGAATCATGTGTAGGGTAGTTCGCCTCATGAGGCTTTAGCTGTCTTGACGCATAGGCAATCACATGACCCCACTGCATAAGAACTGCACCCAACCCCATGATCGAAGCATCACAATAAACTACAAAGTAATCAACACCCACCGGTAGGGTCAGAATCAAAGCCTCGCACAATCTATGTGTCAGAGTCTCAAATGTTGCCTGCTGCTTAGGCCCCCAACGAAAGGTAACTGTCTTCTTCGTAAATCTGGTTAACGGAAACTCCGAATCTCAGGTGGAGACTTCAGAACATCCCACTGCATCACGGCCTCGATCTTGGACGAATCGACCAATATACCCTTCTAATTGACAAGATGCCCCAAGAACTGCACCTCGCGCAACCAGAACTCGCATTTGGAGAATTTGGCATAAAGCCTCTCCTCCCTTAAAGTATCCAGAACCTCTCGCAACTGATCCTTGGTCTTAGAATAGACAAAGATATCATCCATGAAGACGATCACCGACCGATCCAGCATTGGCCTACAAACCCTATTCATGAGATACATGAACGCCGTTAGTGCATTGGTGAGCCCAAATGGAATCATCACGAACTAATAATGACCATAACGAGTTCTAAAAGCTGTCTTCTAAAGGTCCTCGTCCCGAACTCTCATCTAGTGGTAGGCTGAACGAAATCAATCTTGGAAAACCAAGATGCACCCTGCAGCTAATCGAACAAATCATCAATCCTCGGGAGTGGATAACGGTTCTTCACCGTTAATTTGTTCAACTACCAGTACTCGATGCACATCATGTGAGAACCATCTTTCTTATTCACAAACAAGATCGGTACTCGCCAAGGTGAACTACTCAGCCAAATAAACCCCTTGTCCAACAGCTCATGAAGTTGTGTAGACAACTCCTGCATCTTAGGCGGTGCTAATCGATAGGGTGCCTTGGCTATCAGAGCCGCACCTGGAACCAAATCAATCTGAAACTCGACTTGCCTCACCGGAGGCAATCCCTGAAAATCCTCAGGAGACACATCGGGATACTCCCGGACAAGAGGCATATCATCAACCGTCTTATTTTCCTCTTTCCGAGTATCCCACACATAAGCCACACAACCGGAACAACACTACTGAACATACATCATAGATCTCGCAGCTGAACAGAGAGTTGCTCCACGCTGGGCACCCTCGCCATGAACAACTAGTTCTCCCCCGCTCGGGGTTCGAACCCACACCGTCTAGTGCTTGCAATCAATAAAAGCCCCATTAAGGCTCAACCAATCCATACCCACAATGAATTTGATCTCGTGCAAAGGGATAGGAACCAAGTCGATCGGGTACCTCTCTCGAATAGCTCTAGAATACAACCCCGTTGAACTCTCGATACTCTCACTGGACGATCGTCGGCAATCTCCATTTCTATCGGATAGTCAAGCTCACTAGGAGTGTCGTCAAACCTCTTGCTAAATGCAAGAGACACAAATCATCAGGTAGCACCCGAACAACAAAGGACCAGAACAGTCAATCTGTTCACTAAGAACATTCCTAAACATCACAACATGAAACATAAGCATAAACAATAATGAAAGCGAGAAATAAATAGAAACATACCCATAACCACATCAGGATTCGCACGTTCCTCCTCGACCAATAGATGAAAAGCCATGCTCTTCACCATAGGGGCCATCGTCTTTCCCTCATGACCATCTGTGATCCTAAATGTAGCTGAAGCGGGTGTCGCTACCACTCCTCTCATCAAACTTGGACAATCGGCCTTCTTATGGCCCGTCTGATTATCCCTGGGGACAATCTCTGATAAAATGTCCAGTCTTGCCACACTTGAAGCAACTATCTCCCTTTTATTGGAAAATCCCCTCATACACTCTCCCACATCTACCACATCGTCCCCGACCCGACTGGCCTCTAGATTGTTGATCAGAAGTCTTGGGTCTATTCGCAGGACCACCAACTGTTTGCACCTACTCTGACTTCCTCTTCCCGAGGTACTCCAAGTCAATTTCCCATTCCCGGGCTCTGGATATCACATCCTCTAGTGTTCAACAAGCTGAAAAGATAACAAACTCCCTGATATCCACTCTAAGAATATTGTGGTACCGAGTTTTCTTGATCTCCTTGTCTGTGGCATACTATGGAACCGGTAAATCTCTCTCCCAAAACTTGGCGGTGATGTCTACCACTGTCTTAGTTGTCTATTGCAGGTCCTGGAACTCCATCGCTAGCTGTTTCACCTCGACAGCTAGTGCAAACTCTACTCGAAACTTGGTCACAAAATCAGGCCAAGTCATAGCCTCAATAGCTAGTGCTCCCAAATCATATCCAACCTACTCCCACCAGTCACAAGGTCGCTCCCTCAAACAACCTGCGATGAACCTCACCTTCGACCCTTCAGGGCAGAAGCTCGTCATCTGGGGCATACTCAATGTCAGCTATCCATCGCCTGACGATAAATGGGGTTTTTCACCCCGAAGTACTCCGGTGCCCCACATCCCCGAAAATCCTTGAACGTAAGAGTGCAGGATCCATACTATCCGACGGATAACTCATCTCAAAAGGTCCAGAAGCGCTCCTCCATCATCTCAAATATACCTTCCTTGATCGTCCCAAACATCATAGGGGTCACATCAAGGATACCTCACATAATCTTCGACGCGATGAAATCACGTAATACCTCATCAATTGGTTCGGCACCAAAGCCAGAACCGGAACCAGATCCTGAACCTCCTGCTCGTGTCATCACCTCACTGAAATACAATATGCAAACAATCAGAATACACACGAAGAAGCTCACACTCTAGAAGTTTCTCAGAATCATCATGTCACATCCCCAAACCGGAACGGCGGAAGCGTTCGGGGGCGGAGGACGTCATGTAGAGTATCACAACAACTGTAAAATAGTAACCAAAGCAACAACAACCATTTTATTAATAGTATAATGTTTACATTACATTCGAATCATATATAACTGACTCCAAAAGTAAATAACAAGTAAAGACTTGAAGCTACTATGCTCCGTCTTCTAGGAACCCGGTGCGTGTACCTATCTAATAGTGTCCTGAGAATACAAGTAGTTTTGAAAGTGTCAACATTAAAGTTGGTGAGTTCATAAGCGTTTTGTTTTAGAAAACAAGTTCTTTGTTCTTTGTAAAGCGTGATGTGATACTCCAGAAAATCCTATATTTTTTGATGTGATGAATGATAGGCAAAATGATTCGTACCAGTTCCTTCTACGAGTACTTAGTGTATAAAAGTCATATACAATCCAGATCGAACAAACAATCGATTGTGTGGTTCTGCCCGAAGCCCACAACGAAACAAGGAACAGTAAATGAGGCGGAGGCCACTCATCCCATTGGTTGTCGGATCCTCATGTATATAACCCTGACGTATTCACTAGGTACTTATAGAGTTAACTATATCAGTCCTTTGAAATCTGTTGAAAGTGTCCCTCAAGAAAATCCTATCTTTTCTTAATAAGAGTATGATAATACCGGTTCCTTCTATGACCACTTAATTTATACTAGCTATATATAAACCAATATCGAATGGACGGTTAATTGGGTGGATCTGCCCTAAGCCTACAACCAAACAAGGAACAGGAAATGAGGCGGAAACCACACATCCAACTGTCTATCGGATATTCTTCATATATAACCTTGATGCATAAACTAAGGAAATTATAGAATTAACAATGAATGTTCGTTAGTTGAATGATAAACCGATTGCTTGTAAAATACTGATGTTTGTCCGGGAAAATCCTACATTTTCCATAAAAGTGAGTTGTTGTCTTAACTGTTCCAAAATTGAAAAAGTACAAGTATTTTCCATACTTAAGTTGTTGAAGTGTAGCTTTATTATCAGATAAACTAGTCGAAACGTGTTGTTCTGTATACTGGAAGTGATGTTAATACCCTCCTGTGATCACTTAGTACATACGAGTTATAGAAATCTAGATCGAACAGACAGTCGATTGGGTGATTCTGCCCTAAGCCCACAACCAAACAAGGAACAGGAAATGAGGAGGAAGTCACACATCCCACTACATGTCGGATGTTAATTTCATATCACCCTTGTGTATATATCAAGTAATCACATAGTTATTAACCCTGGAGACTGTTTGTTAAGTATATTATTACGTGAACGAGTCGTTGTTTTATCCATGTAAGTTCTTATAACCATGCTGATATGACGGATATTCTGATCCGACGCTCTTTGGGCATCGGTATCGTTTATGACGTTTGTCACCTCAGGCCCGTCGGCCAAGCTGTTGCAAGCAGCCCAGGTGCGGGATTGTCAGTCTCGTATAGATCTATACACAAACTTACGCACTCCCTCCAGGAGACTCTGGTTAATAAGGTTAGATCCCTTGGTACTTAGGTAAGCACTTGAAGACGTGTCTCACAAATTTGATCCCTCAACGAATTCACGAATAATACAATGAAAAACCTTTTTGTAAATAACATGTATCTTTGTAAAAGTAGTCCGTTCGTTCTATAAACTATACTTATAATAGTTTATAAGTTTGTTTCCGTGTTAAAATTTGTACTTGTAAAATAGTTTTGTCCTAACATGTTGTAAATTGTTTGTAAGTCTAGTGATCACAATGTTGCCGTATTTAGTAAGTTTCATGTTCGAATGCAGGTTAACGGTAAGAAAATATAATAAAGAAAATTATATTTTTAAACACAAGATTACTTGTGTTTTGCTTGTATTCCCCCCCCCCCTAAAAACATTAAAAAGCTTGGAAAAATATGGGGGTATGAACTCACATTAAATGTGCGTTAACTGAAAGTAGGGAGTTGTAGAGACGATCCCCGGGTAAGCGTACACGCTAATAACGTTACCCTAAAAATAATTGTATCCGTCGTCGTATTTAAATTAATAATATATTAATTTAAATAGTGTGTTAAAAAATTATTAATTAAGTAAAGAGTACTTACAAAAATTAATTGGAATAATTGGAAATAAAGGGGGAAGGGTGTGTTCGATGTGAAAGACCCACACTTTCATATTTCTGAAAGACCCAAACTTTCACACTTGACAATTGTTACTCCAAAACATGTTACATGCATATTCATAAAAACAATATTTAACATTGATAAAGTGATTACAAACGGCTGGATACAAACCGACTAAAGTGAATCCTAGACCGAATTTACCATTTAATGGTGAATATTCATGTTTAAACCCTTATTCTTTTGACTTAAATTACATCATACTAACATAATTTAACTTAGGTTTCAATCCATGGTTAGCTATTAGCTTACAAACAAGCCTTAAAGGCTATAGAGGACACACAACCACAAGGAGTGCAATGTAGATTCACTTGTGCTAGGTTAGGGTTTGGACTTTAATAGGTTTAAAATTTTGAGTTGTGACACATCAGGACTTTCCTTGACTCAGGTATAGATCATGTGCTTTAAGTAGTACGGGCCCAATACTACCTTTAACACCTATCTGTACCTTCCTCAAGAATTATTTCGAATCCTATAAGTAACTTCCTTAATAACTCCCTGGAAACCCTGTTAAACAACACACACAACAAGCTACTATATTTTCCCTAGGTTCCCCTAGGATTTATCCCCTCCCTTCATGTATCTACTATCAGCTTCAAAAGAAACTACCACCGATGTGCCATAGCTACCTCACGAATACAATCACATACTACAAATATTAAACAACCCTTCGACTATGAGGTCTCACACTATAACGGTTGGACTCAAAAAAGAGTTGCGCACTAGAGCTTAACCTAACACTCTAAGAGTGTTTAATAGTTGTGGTATGTAACTTATCGTATACGCTTAATATCTAACAGACATCAGTGAAAGTCTCCCAAAACACGGAGCAAGCAACATTTGAGCATTGCTGATGAAAATCAGACACCATATAATCAGGCAGTCCTATCTCAGATACTACTGAAGATCTCTAATCTGTAGCGCGCTTCATTACCAGATCACATAATAGGCTTAAAGGCATCACTCCTAACCAAGCATTCTATCATGGAATACCGAGAAGATCCTTAGCCCTAATCTAGCATGAAATCCACATATAATCAAACAAAACATAACAACACATATGGTATTTTGGGAAAACTTACTTGAGCTCGGTTGATTGCATGCATCGCATCCCTTTCTTTTATAAAACCTTTAGAATTTTTTTTTCTTTAAAATATTTTTACCACTTCCTTAATTTGAGTCCGAACACACTCGAGAGTGTACGCGAATCCCTCAAATGAAGGCTCTGATACCAACTTATAACATCCCAAAAAATACCAAGTAAAATTTTTATTTAAATAAAACCGAAACAACCATTCATTCATTCCAAAAACCCAATCAAAGTATAAAAAATGTATCAATAGTTATCAGAGTACAAAACAAGTTATAGAATGTGGAACACTGGTGGATGCGATGCAACGTCAAGCTCTTCCCCTTGGAACTGGAAATACCTTAAACATAACATGAAATCGTAAGCACAAAGATTTGTGAGTTCCCCCACAATACCCCATATAACATACATACAAACAGGCCCTACCCAAGCCGCATAACGGGCCCCATCGACTGCATAACGGGCCCCACGTAAAATGATATATAACGGGCCCCACCCATATAAAACATAGATAATCGGGCCCCGCCCATATAATTGGGCCCCGCCCATATAATCGGGTCCCACCCTTATAAAACATACAAAACATATGCAAGATTCAAAAAGATAGCTAGCACCCTACAAACATAATCCAGTGGGCTGACAACAGTGCCTTCGACGCACGAGTACAATGAGGAGAATCACCTTGATCGGTAAACGAATAGATCTCACACACGAGCCGGCGATGCTGAAATATCTCCCACTAAACATATCTAAACACTAAACCTTAATTAACAATTAAGGTAAAATAGCCAGACTCAGCAAGTCCAAATACTAAGACAAATCCTCATTTGGGAAAAAGTCCATTTGGCCCTTCTAAGTCCTCAACCCCTCACATATGAGCAAAAGTCAATAAGGTCAAAAAGTCAACAGTTAACCTTCCATTGACCTACGCACATCGTACACCTAGCTCTACGTAGGGCGTAGAGTTTTAACCAGAAAACAGGTGAAAACCAGGCTACGTTGGGCATAGCCCAGATTACCCCCCCCGGTACAACGTCTTTTTCCAATCTTCATATTAAGCACTTACTACATTAGTACCTTTTACTAAAAGCTCAGATCTGACCCTAATGAACATTCTAAATCATAAAGTCTCAAACTTTATGGATTTGCATGGCTAAAGAGAGCTCAAATCCAAAACCCTAACTATTTACTCATTCTTATGTTCCATATCTTATGCATGGATGGAAGGAAAGGGAAAAGATTTCATTTTTGTGACTTTATACACTCCAAAACCTCTAGAAATGCTACTCACAAGGTCTAGAGTAGTTCATACCCAAATAAACCAAGAATATGGGACAAAAAGGAAATAAACTCATATACTAGCAAGATCTAACAAAGCATTCATCAAGGTTTGAACTTTATACCTTCTAAGATGGAAAAAAGGGATGAAAGATTTGGATCCACAAGCTTGAGTGCACCACAATTTCAACTACGACCTTCCTTCACTATCAAAATACACCAAAAATCACTCATAAGCTCCAAAACTATCAGCAATGATTAGGGTTTCGAGATGGGGGCTGGTCATAAGAAGGTCCTCCAAGGGTTGAAGTCCTTAAATAGGGGTCGCAACCCCGAAATTTAGGGTTTGCACCCTACGCGGTTACGCCCTGTGTAACTAAGGTTACGCCCTGCGTAGGGCACAAAACCCCTGTATAGGTTCAATGAATTACGCCCAACGTAATTACCCAGCTACGCCCTGCGTAGAACCGTAATTCCCAAAAATATAAACTTTAAAAATCATAAAGAAATGTACCTGACGACCGGGTGTTATAGCTTTAATGACATACATAAATTAATAAATTTAATATATAAGGTGGAATATTGAAAGGATGGAGTTGTTAAATGAATGTAGTGAAAGCAAAAATGATTCACTTTGAGTATATATAGATATAGATTAATGTGAATTAAAAAAATTGATTGATCGTTTTTATATTTACCAATGTAACTACCAAATCCGAAATCAGTGTTTTCAAATTTCGGATAAATGAAATCTTAAAATTTCTCTAATTTGAATAAAACAATTAAAACAGTATGATTTCAATCTTTAAATTTAAAATGTTTAACGTTATTAGTTTTAAGTTGAATGACACATTTTAATACGTTTATCTTGGAATTTACTGTGGGATTGGTTAGTTTTTACTTTTGTTAAAAAAGTGTTACGGACTTAAAAATGTTGTTTTTCAGATTGCGAAAATTTCTTTGAATTTGAAACTGGAAGTATTTTTTTACATTGTCCATAATTTTTTGTTTGTTAGTTATTTTAGTGTCACCATGCATTTTGTGTAATTGGACTAATATGTGAGTTAAGGGGTTATAATATGTACTTTATATTATATGTCCAGAGTGTGTGGAGTGCACGTGTATATAAGATCGAATTATAAGCTGATACTCTAAAATGGCGGAGGGTCAAGGTGTCCGCACCCCCTTGCATGGTCTTAGGTACAGAGCCCGGGGCAGCGCCCTAAAAGGTCTTTGGAAATTAGAATTAGTATCATAGTGGAAAAACCGAATTCTAATGGGTGATTATGTAAATTGACAAAGCTCATCAGTTTTGGAAACATTGATTATGCTTTTAATACTATGATTTTCTTAACTAATTTAGAAGAGGAAAATTTTGATGGTTGAGTATAAATACAATTCTTCTCTTGAGTTGTATCATACCCTTCTCAACTCCTCTCCTCTCTCTCTCTCTCTCTCTCTCTCTCTCTCTCTCTCTCTTTATAATAAACTCTGAATTCTCTAGAAATTTGAATTACATTTCTGTGCTTAGATTCGTGAGTGTCCCTTAGGATTATTGTAGACTGAATTTATTGTAATCACGACATATGATAAAAATATCAGTTCGAAAAGTGAACTTACGCAATCCATTGGAATCCAGATTTCCACCACAACCCTTCTAAACCCTAACATAGTTTGAAATATATTTTTTTGTTATATATATATATATATATATATATATATATATATATATATATATATATATATATATATATATATATATGTGTGTGTCTAATTTGTAACTTTGAAATTGTAACTTTGAAATGGATTTAATTTAGTCTGAAAATGAAATTTTGGACATTTTTTAACGATTGAATATATATGAACAACTATCAATAAGTTAAAAACAATAAAAAAAAAACAATTAAAAAGAAATATTAACGAACATTGGAGTTTGTAACCATTCCAATCTATTGACTGTAATTTTTTTTATTATATACACTGCCCAATTAAAAGAATTTGTAACTAAGTCTTAAAGAAAGCTTTTTCATTGTTTGCAATAAACAAAAAGGATCAATTTCCTATACCTCCATAACACTTAAAACGTAGTCATATGCACCACTTTCAAACTAGACTGTTTAACAACATTTAACTCCTTAGAATCCAACAACACTACTAGTAAAAGGTGGAGTTTCCTTCAAAAATTTCTTAGGACCAGAAATTTTCCGATACTTCCTACAATTACCTAGGAATTTTTGAGGAAAATGTCTTTCTGGCATTTCCTAAGAAGTTTCTCGGTAATAAGTACGGAATACGGAGGATCTTTATGTTCATTATATAACTTCATCATTAAGATGAACTTTTGAAATAGGTCTGAACAAGGATATCTTTATAATGTAATGAAAATGATGTTTAACTCTCAATATCAAAAAAATGTTTTGAAACTTTTTGATAACTTTTGGTCTATTTTATGGACAAAACTTTTTGATAATTTTTGGTCTATTTTTTAGACAGGAAAGATGAGAGAATAAAAGCAAGAATGAGAGATGGTTTTAAGATAATATGATTATTTATCATGACTTGGTTTGTGTGTAGTGATTGTAGTGTACAAATATAGGTCATCAAGAAAAATACACAAAGACATGTCGAAATGGTCGGAAAAATAAGCACAAATGGAAGGACAAATGGTCTAAATCAAGAGATGCAAGAGTAATAACCCTCCCGACAATCCACCCAAATTCACCGAATACTCCTTTGATTATTTTAGTAAATATTTGTATACTTTTATTATGTTTTGTGGTTTAGACGATTGTTAAAACTTGTGTTGTAATGTAAAATTTTTATATTTATATTTATTTTTTTTGGGTTGGTAATTTGTTTTAAAAAATTTCTACATTTTGGGCAATATAATTTTAAACTTTTTAATTTTTTTTTAAAGCTGCACATTTCCTAGGATATTCCTAAGAACCTTCTGTTACAAAAACTGTCAAAAATGTATGGTCCTAGGAAATTTCTTGGAAATATATTTTCTAGGAAATTCCTCGGAAAAACATTTCCTAAGAAATTCCTCAGAAATATGTTTCCTAGGAAACTTCTTGGAAATGCCTCGGATCTTCCGACCAAAAATCTCTCCTCGGAATTTTCCTCGGAAATACCTCACAAAAAGTTTCCAAAGAAGGTTTTTGCTATGCACAACTTTTCCTCAGTATTTCCTCGGAAACACCGGTTTCCTAAGAATTTTCGAGAGAAATTTTCCCCTCGAAAAGGCGTGTTTTTTTAGTAGTGCAAGATAGCCAATGACACATAGTACTTGTCAATGGCATCAAGAAGTCCCACCATCGAATCGCCTTGCCAAGCTGCTACCACTATCTTAAACTGCACCAAGCCATTGTCAGTTGAATCCATAACATTTTGGCATATCATGCAAAACAACCCCTTTAGTAGACAAATTTCTAGTCAGAATTCGATCAATTAAAACTCTCCAAATAAAAATATTAACATATATTAGATCCATTTTATTCCATCTAGTAGCATTGCTACCCAACGGAAGAGTAACATCATCAATATAGTTTCTCATGGAACTGGTCGAGAACTCTCATGGGTGATCAAGATCCTAAGACCATTTATCATCACGGTTCATCACCATAACTACTTGCATGCTATCGACAAAGGTCGAATATTGCTCAGATTCTCCTCTTATGAGGCACCTCTAATTCAATTAGGGTGGCAATTCTCGACCCAACCCATAACCGACACGAAAATAAACTGTAACATACCAAATATCAAAAGCAAAATTTTTCATTTTTAAGTCAAGAGAAATCATTTTTTTTAGATAAAAACACAAATCAAAACCAAACGTTTACAAAACATTGTTCTCAAAAGTAGAAATCATATATCAGGGTGTCCCAAGTCAGTATCATCAAAACCAAGAGGATGTGCACGATCACACCTTTGGTTCATGGTCATCTGAAGTACCTGAAACATAAAAAAAAACTGTAAGCCAAAGCTTAGTGAGTTCCCCCAAGGTACCGCCACGAAACAAATAACAGCATGCATATTGGGTCAACAACTAATAGCCTGGATTACCCCCGAGTCCATATCATGAGTCTGGCTTGCCTTCCGACCCATAACTCATGTCTGGCTTACTCCCAAGCCCACAACATAAGTCTGGCTTGCCCATCGGTCTCACAGCTTATGTCTGGCTTGCTCCTAGGTTTGTTGGCTTTCTTACAAAGCAACATCGCCTCAACAAAACCTTACAATGTCGACATATACATAACAGATAACATATTTCCAATAAAAAGATAATCGTATAACCAGTTCATAGACTCACATGCAGATCTACTGATCACTACCGCATAACAACATCCTATATACCATGATACATAACTCAGTAGGCTGGCATTGGTGCCTTCGACCCACAAGTACAGTGAGGAAAACTCACCTCTCAGTCTGAAAAGATAGCTGAATAGGAAACTGCTCTGAATATCAGCTCTACTGGTCACCTATTTATTGGAAAATGACCAAAATTAACTATAAATCAAAATACCCAAAATACCCCTAGGTCAGACTCGGTCAAAATTTGGTCAAATTCGAAAGTCAAAAACTCAACCGAGTTGACTCACCTGAGTACGCCCAACGTACTCATCATGTACGCTTAACATACTCAAGGTCTAGATCGGGCTCACAAGGGAGTACGCCCAACGCACTCAGAAGTATGCCAAACATACTTGGCTAAGACTCACCTTCCCATCAAGTGCTTATTTCCTTAATTTTTTTCGTCCAAATGCATATTTAGCCCTTAAATGCCATTCCCAACCATAAAGTTTCCAACTTTATGAGTTTGTAAGCTTAGAAAATTCCCAACACAAAAACCCTAACTTGTCTTAAGCTCTTAAGCTCTCTAGCATTTGCATGGGAAAGAATAAGGGACCAAGGTTACATTTTTATGAGTTTAGACACTGCAAAACACCCAAAAGGAAAACCCATTTGGTCTAGAGCATGCCATACTCAATAACACCATAACTTGAGGACAAAAAGGAATATAATAGCATCATACAAGCTAGATCTATCAAAATAAGCATCAAGGTATAAACTTTATACCTTCTGGAGATGCAGAAGGGTGCAAAACTTTCAAATCCAAGGTTGCTCCAAGCTTCCAAGATGTTCTCCTTTCCTTCTCCTTCCTCTATGAACACCAAAACACACATTAATGGCTCAAGAATGCTCAAAAATAGATTAGGGTTAGCTAGGGTCGAATATGGAGGTGTAGGCTAAAGAATGAAGAGGTTCCAAGGAGATAAGGATCTTTAAATAGGGTCCAAGCCCTAAAAAATAGGGTTTGCATCCTGGCCACGTACGCCCAACATACGCAACGTATACCCAATGTACGCATGCATCTTCCAAATTTACAAAAATGACATTTAGGACCAATTTGCAAACAGATCTCATACCAAGGATGAAAATGTAAAATACTTGGAAATTGAGATGTTACATAAACGGGTTGGGTTACCTGTTTGGGTTCGCGGGTCAACCCGTCAACCCGTTTATATAATATATATTATATTTAAAAAAATTAAAAATTTATTTATGAATTAATGAAAATATTGGAATATATCAATTATCATTCAATATATGGCATGCCCTAACTAACATTCTTAAGTTCTAACCCCAATTGAATTCTCGAATCAATCCATAAACGAGTTATATGGGTTGGGTTGGGATGATGTTTCCAACCTGCCAACCCATATATTATATGGGCTGAGTTGGGTTAATGTATTCTAACCCGCCAACCTGTACACGACCTAATTGTAAGGCCTAAATTCAAGTGTCAATGATCACTAATCCAACAATATTTCTCTATATATAAACGGAAAATTATTGGAAATACATATCTAATGGAGTTTTCACAAGTCTAAAACATCATTCCAAAAATTGGTAGAAACTTGTTTAACAACTTTTTTTCAAGACAAAGGAGTGTAAAACAATACCTTTATCACAAAATTGGTCAGTTGATCCAATAACGTTAGACTAGATACATTTAGTATTAGGTCTGTAAATGGAACTACCAAACCCTTCATTATGTGCATAGTAGCTCAAATCACTTTAACTCATAAAGAAAAGCTCAAGGTAAGGAACTGTCACTATCATTTTTGCAATAAAACTTGATTAGATGTTTATAAACTTCTACAATCAATTCCAGTTTTTTTGTTTATCTGGTACAACATTATCCATTCACCCAATAAATCATTTTATCATCACCCTATGCACCCCATAAAAACTAGACCCTCAACCTTTCCAAAAACAACATAAATTTGTCATGGGTTTTGAAATCGACGTATAAATCATACCTAAACTATGGAAAACAACCTTCAAAATATTAGATCAAAGACCATTAGAAAGTATTCTAACTTTCCTTTTAGAAAGCTTATTTATGAATCTGTCAACGATGTTATTCCACCCTTTAACTCAATAAATATTCGAACCAGTTGGTAACCCAAGATAAAGAAAAGGAAAACTCATAGGAGAAAAAGTAATAAGCATGGTTGTAAGACTCGATATTTTTGAACATTTGTGATGTAGAATGTTATTTTGATGTTTAAGGGTATTTTAGCCCTTTTTGGTGACATTTGGATTTTTTTAATGATATTAGATGTGTTATATGCATTTATTATGTGTTTAGAAGTTATGAGAACATGTTATATTATTTAGAGAATGGGGTGGAATTGATAGATATAAGTTTGGAGTTGAATGACATTGTAAAGGAAATGGAATGGATGTTTCCATCCTCACCACGACGCGGTGAAGAGTATACCGCAGCATGGTGGCGAAGCGGTGATTTGGATCGATCACCGTCATAAGTCGTAGGTAACGTACTTTTCCCCATGGCATGGTGTATGGGTACCACGACGCAGTGGGAAAAGTAGGTTGCTATGGAGGAATGGAAACCACGACGTGAAGAAGAAAAGACCACAAAGTCTTTAAGTCACCACGAATCGGTACGAAACTGGCCACGCCGTTGTTTCAAGATGGAATAAATTTGTGTATAGAGCTTATTCTTGTAAAAAACGAACCCAAACCCCTAGAGAGATAGGAAATCTGATGATTTCAAGATTGAGGAAGGTTCTTAGGGCAATCAAGTTTGCTAGAGGCAAGGTTTAAGCATCTTAAACCTCTAAGGTAGTCTTCTCCTTAATCTTCTAGCTATCTGGAGCTTTAATGGTGGTTTGTGAGATTAAACTTGTTATGCAAGGTTTTCCTTGATTAACATATTATAATGTATGATTAAGTGATTAGAAGCTTAATTAATGGTATTTACGTAGTTTTAACAATTTAAATCCATGTTTTGATTCTAGGGTTTGACACCCTATAAATGGAAAATCCTGATGTGGTGTTTATGTGTTATGAGCTAGTTAGGATAAGTGATAAGAAGCTCAATTAGAGTAGTTAGACAAGATTTTTGGAAAGGATTGGTCAAGTTAGAGTTTTATCTAAATTATGAGTTTTGGTTAAATTTTTTAATAAGGTCATAAGGGATTCAGACTTATGTAAAGGCATTGATATATATATATATATATATATATATATATATATATATATATATAGGTTGCTCTTACGCTTCAAAGAGGTTACTTATACTTTCCTTTAGAGTATGATTGACTATGACAGATTGATTTTCAAGTATAAATGTAGGAATGCATGAAAGTAGAGTATGGTGTTTCTAGATAACCTCATGTTGAGGAATTCTTTGATATGAAGAAAGGAGATCTATCATCAAAACTCTTAAATAATAAAGACCCGTTTATTTCTTTCTTGTAATAACTTTTATAATTATTACAAAATTTACTACAAGAATCTTAATTTTTTAAAGAAGTAGAATACCATAGATTTGAATCCTTCCGAGTATTGGGATCAATATGATAATGCTTCATAACAATATAATACTATTCATACATGGATTCAAACCCCTGTGGATAGTTGGAGGTGAAACCATAATGTTCAAGAACTCCCTCTACCACCACTGGATCTAGGGGCGAGCAAAACCGAACTCGGAAACCGAAATCCAAAAAAACCAAAACCAACTAAAAAACATACGATTTAGGTTTGGGTCATTCAAAAACCGAAAATTGCAGTTTGAGTTCGGTTTTGTAAATATAAAAGACCAAGAAACCCGACTAAAACCAAATTGTGAAATTATATATATATATATATATATATATATATTGAAAGATCTTGTATGCTCAAGAATCATATTAAAATTATATTGCTGATTAACATATGATACTAATGGGTCACACTAACAACTTAATACAATTGATTATTTATTAAAAGTTGATTTTAATAAATATTCAATAAACTCTTATAATTAATTGAAGATTATTTATTTATTGGAAATAATAAATTTTCATTAGCAACTAACATAATATATCATATGGTTTGATTTATTAAGTCATGTACATTATTTTGGACAAGAAAGGCTTTTGTCTTATAGCTAAAAGCCAAAGTTTATATTTTATAAAAGAAGCTTACTATGTTTATAAACTTTTGTCTTCTTTTATGTCTATATAAGAAAGAGTAAAAGAAGCATAGTCTTTTGATTTGTTTAATCAAAAGCATGGCTAGTTCTTAAATGCATGAAGGACAAGTTCCTTTTATATGTATTGTTTTAGCTTTAAGAGAGTGCATGAAAGGCTTTCTTTTTTGACCTTTTTACTATACCACCACATTATTTTCTGTTTGTAAAGTCAACTCTAGTCAACCAAAGTCAAATAAAGGTCAACTAAAGTCCTTTTTATTGTTTGAGTTTATTTGGGTTATAATAATAACCTTTATTTGTAAAAATCCTTAAAATATCTACAATTGAATTTGGAAGGAAAAGGCTTGAAAACCGAGAAACTTCGCATCTTATTCCTTTGCTTCGGACCGCAAACATTTCGGACTGCAAAGAGTTTACGGCCGTACACTCCTCGGACCGTACACTCCTCGCAGCCGTATACTCCTCTCAGCCGTAAACTACTTCGCCCGTAGACTCTAACCGACTTCGGACCGTAAACGAGGTTCACGGCGGTAAACCCTCGGACCGTGAACCCTCGCACATATATATATATATATATATATAAGATTTCCTTCATTATTCACCATTTCTCACACTTTCACCTCAAGAAATCCAATTCTCTCTCAACTATCATTAAGATTTACACATTGATCTTCAAATAAGTAAGTGTTTCTTCCATTTATTAGTTGATACCTTGCTTAATCTAGTGAAACCCTATGATTTCATCCATGAAATCATCTCTTTTGGTTAGATCTTCAAGAACACCAAGAACAAACACTAGTTCTTTAGACCGTGAATACACAATTCAAGCTTGAAAAGGTAAGTATTCTTCCATATGCTAGTTATCCTATAGAAGCTCTTAACTTACACCCTTGAAAACAACCATTTCCAAGAACAATAAGAGTTTACAGCCATGAGCATCTCCCTTGGCCGTAAACTCCTATGAAGAACACCATTGGCCGTAAACTCCATGGCCGTACACTACATCGGCCGTACACACATTGGCCGTACACACCTTTGTGTGCCCGTAAACCCCTTTTTAGAAATCACATGTGATTGTAACACTTAAAGTCAAGTGTTTCCTAGTCCCTAAAGTGGTTTCCTATCATAATTAGTTGTTATATACACTAATTACATCCATATATGCATCATTATATGCTTAATAGGATCCGTTTGTGTTCAAGACTTCACTTGACAGTTAGCATCCTACCTCAACCTTTCACTCGAATCACTCACTACAGGTGAGTTCATACCCCCGTATTTTCATAATTTTTACTGTCTTAAGGGGGGGAATACAAGTCTAACACAACTATTTTGTGTTATAAACAAATGGTTTCAAATATCTTATCAAAATGGATTTCAGTTATCATCAAATCAAATGGTTTTCAATGATTGTATCAAAATGACATCAAGTCACCAAAATGAATTTCAAAACATCAAACTTCTTTTAAATGTTTTTATAAACTTATATTTCTCCCAGAAATCATATATATATATATATATATATATATATATAAATAAATAATATTTAAAAGGCTTAGGACTGATAACCCACTTTGGTTCCTTTTCCTTGTTTGGATGTGAGATTATAAGCATCATTTATTTGTCCGAGTGTCATTTAAATTTTACTTATATATATTTGTATATGTATACAAGTATAAAAGTTAGTTCATTAAGTTTCAAATACCCTTTGTAACATGTTGAGCAAGGGGTTGCATTCATGAATACTCGGTATCAATTCATAAAGTACATATAAATTATAATAGGTACAATTTATAATTCACAGAACATTAATTCACGATTCAAGTATACTAAAGTACATTGTTTTACAAGAACAAATGTTTAATTCAAAACTATTCAAGGGTATACATCTTTCAGATACATGTTAAGAATACTAATTCAAGAACATACTATCAATCATTTATTTCAGAATGATTGGGTTTTCATAACTATTATACATGTAACGTTTATATGCTTTTTATGAGTCAATTGATACAGGTTGTTTAATTTATTTAAACAATATAGTAAATTCCTGACATTATAGCCAGAATCTCCAGCCGAGGATTGAAACAAAGTGTGTATAGATCTATATTGGGATTGACAACCCCGCACTCGGACTGCTAGCTACAGTCAGGCATACACGCCTGTGAGTGACAAATTGTTATCAACAGCTTTCAGCGCATTCATAGCGTTGGGTCAGGCCATCTATTCAGTATGGTTATAATAACTCATATAAAAGATATTAACTATACGTTAGTGTATAATTAACTAAACTTAAGTACATTTTCAAGGTACTAGTTTACAAGATACAGTTTACAGTATTACATTACAGTTTACAATAACAATTGATGAAATCAGACATACTCTCAGATACAAGTTTAGAAAAGGATTACAAATACAGAACATTGGTTTACAAATAGTACAGTTTTATGTAACTAAAACTACTTTTCTTATACAGCAAAAAATATAGAATTTTCTGGAACAGTTTACATATTCAAGAAACAGAAAACATTCTTTCAAACATAAATACTTATGCACTCACTCAACTTTATGTTGATACTCTCTTTTCAAATTACTTGTATTCTCAGGGAACCAGTAGTCAGGTACTCCCCGAGATTTTGAGAAGATTGAGCTATTTATGTCTTGTCTTCTTCTTTTGTATAACTATTTGGTTTCAGTATACTATGATGAAACACATGTAAATACTTATACTTTTTAAATAGAGTGGTTGTTTGTACTCTGATTACTATAATGCATGTGTTGTGATACTACAAATGAAGTCCTCCACCCCCGGACGTTTCCGCCGTATGGTTTGGGGGTGTGACATTTACAAGCCAAAATCGTGGTCGTGCATGCTCTCCTCATTCTATCTTGTTTTGGTGATAAACACTTGCAGAAAACTTGAATTTTACTCTCTTGAAGTTCATACTTTGGTTATGAACTTTAATTCTAAGAGTTAAGAGTTTATGGACTAGCATCTACGTCAAGTTGGTTTCTTGTTGGTGTCTTAAAGGTTCTACATTTTTCATCAACTTCATAGCCTCCCAAGAGGGCCCAGAGAACTACAAAGGTTTTTATTTCTTCATCTTCTTCTTTGATGCTTGTTTTTCTTTCCAAACTTTGCAAGAAGATCCTTGGTGAGTATAAACTTGTTTTATGTTATTCGAAATTTCTAAGTCTTCATTTGCTAAATATTATGTTTTTGAAACTAATTTTTGAATAAAACCCATAAATTGGTATCAGAGCCACCATACAAGTTTGGTTAGATTTTTTTAATTTTTGGAAATCTTAGTTTTTGGAGAATTTGGATAACTTGTTTTTGTATAAAAATAAGTTCATACATATTTTATTGACAACTTTTTTAATTGTTATTTTTTGTGACAAAAACTTACATGCATTTTTTGTCACTTAAAGTTGTATTAGAAAAACAAAAGTTGTTTTATGTTTATATGTATTTTTGAGTATATAAATAAGCGATGGACCTTTGTGTTGTTGTTGGTTGATTTATTAAAATGGGTTGTAATATTCTTTTATTCATAAAATATGTAATAAAAGTAACTAGTTTTTATTCTTGTTATTTTTATGTAATAGATTATCTTTAGACTGGATTTATTTTATAAAATATGTAACATAATGAAGATGGAGGCCATTTTTGAATACCTTGGAGGTGGCCACGGTTTTATAACATTTTTATAAAAGTTTATAACTTTTATAAACGTTTTATAAGATTGCAACAAAGTAGATTGTCAATGAAAGGGGGAGCTTGAAGTCAACATGAAGAACAACTTGAAGATTTTGGTCCATTTGGTCCCTTGGGAAAGGACTTGACACTTTTATGTTTGTTCGAACTTGGCTTGTTTTACACTATTATGCATACTTGTGTTGTTTATTTTTATACAAATAAAGTTTTGTTGATAATTTAGCTTTTCACAAACTCAAACTATTGTTTGGACAAAATAAACATCACATGGAGTTTAGTTTTCAATTAAAAAAATAAGAACATAAGATGTAACAAGTTATAACTTTAAAATAAAATCCGGTTTTATTAAAATGTTAATAACGACAAATTTTGAAATTGTAAAATTATAAGTCTAAAATGGTGATTTTTTTAACTTATTCAAACTCCATCATATTAATAATAAAATGAAGTTTTATTAAGTAATAAATAAGTTTCCATATGAAACAAACCCAAACTTAATATTGGATATTATCGTTAAAATTGAACCGTGTCAAAATATAAAACCGGATTTTATATTTGAACCTTAAATGTGATTTTTTGGAAAATCGATACCATGATTAATTGGATGCATGCAATTATCATGATATCATATGTTCTTGAACTAGAATTATAAAACGTATAAAAGACCCTTTCAAACCTCAAATCTATGCAATCAATCTTGAAGAACACTCGCGCATCTCTTGTATGCCCTAGTGGGATAAAGGTCATCTAACCGCTTAGTGCTATCTTTTGGTGGTCGGGATGTCTTCGCGATTTCTAAAACCAAGTTATAGGTCGATTAAACATGTTTTTCAACTTGGATGATTTGATCGGAAATCGTTGTGATAAAGGTTACGAAAGCAAGAGAGTTTTGAGGCATAGATGAGATCAAACATGTCTAATTAAATTTGTTATTAGCGATCCCATAAATCTTGGAATTATATAGTAAGATATAATTGATAATCGCTATCTACCGGGTTGGATTCAAGTAAACATGATAAAGGTCACCTAACCATTTATTGGTTTCTCAACTTGGATCCTATACTTTGATAATTAATATTTTTAGAAACTAAAAGAGTATTAATTATTAAAGAGTTTAAATATTAAAAATACTAAATGAATTTTGTTAAAATTTTGGAGACAAATAATTCATTCTCATTACCATGATTTGTCATTTTCTTTAACGACTTAATGAAACAATAACATTCATTAGATACAACTTCAATGAATGTGTTCATTTCTTATGAGACAATCTCGTGAGAGATATGAAATTGTATACTCTTAAAAGTCATAGTCCTAAAGTATTTGTTTTGAGCAACTGACCTGAACATGACACCTGGTAAAGGCATCACTATGATGCTAACGATGTTTCTAACATCAAACTAGGAATAGTTATTCCTGACTTCCAGGAAGTCTTGAATAATTTAGATATATATATGATGATATAAAAAGTTAAGCAATATTCCAATAAATACCGTGATATTTTGTTTTAAGCTAGTTCAAACATTTGGAATAATAAAAGACTAAAATTGTCACCTTGTATGATCTAAGAGGCCCATGTTTTATAGACTGAACACCTTAAATCCTAAGAAATACAATAAGGCTCACATGGATGGATCTTATTTATTTTGTAGAGAAATTGGACAGAAGAAAGAGGATCCGCTCCTCTTATCTGGTAAGAAAGTATGGAAGAGACTAGTACTTCAGGTATCTACTAGATAAAACTCTTACTTTTAATATAACACTCAAGTACCTGGTACTTAAATGTTAATCTAATATTTGTAAATGGTTTGCAGATATTAACTGAAGAGTAACCAGTTGAGCACAATCAAGTTGGAACTATACTGTCAGAGTTTAGTTTATTAATTATGCTAGGAACATAATGTACTTGTAATATAAAACAATTTTTGTTTTGGAACAATGAATGTATCAGTTATTTTAATTTATGAATGATTGATTATTTACTTAAATTGTTTTTCATAACGATCACCTTCATATTAGGAAATGATTAACATTCTTATTATGAGACTAGATCTCTTAATAAGAATTATAAAGTAAATATTAATGTTTGATAAATAACAAGTTTTATATATAAGTAATTTTGACTTAAACTTGTTTTAATTCAAACTCATCTTTGCCATTGTTATCTTTATTATATTAATGACATTCACATATTCCAACTTCAAGAAATGGATCTTTGAAGGCAAATAATGTAGTTTATTTGACATATGTGAAATCTATTTATTTATAAAAGATTCCTAATGATATTTTCACAAAAATAAATTAAGGAACTATACACTGTGATGTATGACTTCCTTTCTAATGAATGTCTATGATTAAGGATTAGATACCAAATAAACTTTATTAACAACTATAGTAGTAATTATATTTTACATGGTAAAGTATATTATGAAATATTTGTTGAAGTTTTCAAATATAGAGCTGAGATACAAACCGGTAAGAACTATTTAAAGCCTTAATGATAACAAAGGATGAATTAAATCTTACTTGGTATGACTTACTTTCTAATCAGTAGAAATGTCCTCCTTTTATTTCTTTGGGATAAACACCTAGAACACTATCAACTGTACCTTGAGTACAAATACCAACTAATAAGTAGATATAACATTTTCTTTATAAGGTTTTGTATGGAAAGGCTTCATCCTTATCTTATTAAAGTTTTGGTGGATTTAAAGCCTATGTTGGACTAAAGCTTTTAAACTCAAAATCTACTAGATACATATTTATATAATAATCTAAATGTGGCTTAGATTATTATGCAAAGCCACCAAGAATAAGTTTTCTTATTCCTTTGATAGCTAGGCCTGGCAATTGGGTTGGGTTCGGGTTGGCGGGTTGGAATTCAGAAACTCAACCCAACCCATATAATATATGGGTTGGCGGGTTGACGGGTCACAGGTTGACATGTTGGAAACATCAACCCAACCCAACGCACATAACCCATATAAGTATATGGGTTGGCGGGTTCACGTGTCAGTGGATCGAACCCAACCCATATAACCCATTTAATAAGCAACACATTTTAAGATGAAATTGAAAAAATACAAATAAAATGAAGACTGTAGATTGTTACTTACCGTAGAGAGAAAGGAAGGTGGGTCGAAGCTGACAAGAGCGAGTGCGAACTGCGACGTCAACGAGTTCTGTACGACCGATGATGACCGTTGAGCAGATGAGGAGCGACCAATGAGTGATTGAATCGTGAATTCATGATGTTTTTTGCTTCGAAGATCAGTCCATATCCTTCGTTCGTGAATGTGGAGACTGGAGGAGGCTGGAAAGAGAGGCGTTTTTTTTATTAGGGCACGCAATGGCTGCACAAGGAGTCAAGGATGGATGACTGGATCATCCATAAGCCCATAATGCCACATACATACGTGACACGATTATACGGCTGATGATATGAATACCAAATTAAAGTTTAAGGATAAGATAAATAGAAAATAATAGTATAATATGATCTTAGATTGTTAAAAATTAAAATAAATAGATAATTAAATATATTAGGCGGGTTGACCCGCAAACCCAAACAGGTAACCCAACCCAACCCATTAAATAAATGGGTTGGCAGGTCAAAATATTTTCGTGTCGGGTTACGGGTTGGGTCGAGAGTTGTCACCCCTACTGATAGTTGAGTTAGTAGAAAGCGAGCTTCTAATAACGAAACAAATGGGAGGTACATGGAACTTGAAGCAACTAAAGAACCATAACCTGATGTAGTTATAGTTGGCACTAGTTTTAGCAAAGATTGTTAAAATTGAATAGTAGATATTCACAAACACAGATTGTTTGCATTAGTAGTAGAAATATCTATGACTTAAGAAATGTGAAAGATCTCATTGATGAGCTTTTATTGATGGTTTCTTGCAAATCCATCAAACACCAAGATGTTATGTCAGATCTCGAATCTGATTAATGACTTACAGTCATGAACATGAGATGTAATCCATATATGATAATCAAGTATGGTCTTTATTGAACTTCCTATCTATAACAAGGCTAGAAGGATAACTAATACATTATACGGATAACTATACACATTTAAAGCAAGAATTATGATAAAAAAAGATTTTCTCATACTGATGTCATTGACTATGGTCCTTATCATACTCATGAAATAGACTATGATCAAACCTTTTTCACAAGTAGCTATGATTAGACCAGCAACAATATTATTTACTATAAATTCATATTCTCAATAAGAGATTGATATTGCCATATTTATACACATTTTTAGGCAATATTATTTTAATACATTTTAATTAATATTTTGGTTAATTGCAAAGCTAAGTGATACTTATTGAATTAAATTTTATTTTGCAGCTAATTGAGACACTCTTGAAGATTAAGGACCAGAAGTGACAAGCATTGGAACTTTGGAGGATTGAAGCTTAAAAGAAGAAGATTTCAGCAAAAAAACAATCTCATGACGTGAGACATCCATTCTCACGACGTGAGGAGGGGAATTCTAGAAGATTAGTACGCAAAAAGAAGAATACTTGCACGATACGAATATCTACCGAGCTCACGACGTGAGGGGTCCATTCTCACGATGTGAGCCCTATATTTTGGAAAAACTAAAAATACACCTTACATAACTATTAGAAAAGATTTTGGATGAAGGATATTTTAAGATACTCGAATTTGGAGGTCAGAAACCTATGAAAAACATACCTTAGAAGGACAGCTTGCTTGAAAATTAAGAATTTGAAGATCAAATCATTACATTCGGTTTGCATACTTGAATCATGTCAATTTCCTATGAACTTGTCTGTTTGATTTCAGTTATGAGTAGCTAATCTAGTTTACTTTCTTTTAGCTAGATGAAACCTTAGAGCTATGGTTTAGTTTACTATTTATTGAATTTTATAAAGTTGGATTTATGCTTGTGTTTGATTATCATTATCTAACATATTAAAGTTTGTGACTTTGTTGCTTAAATTCAAGTTTAGTGTAGCTTAGTGACCATTAAATTACATGAACTTGTTTACCTATTAGTTTAGTGTCTATTAAATTGCTAGACCTAGGAGTGACCACATCTAGATTAAGTAATAAAAGTAACAAACTTAGATATGTTGGAGAACATAATTGTGACCATAAATGTGTTTGCTTAATTGTCTTAGATAAATCTTACATAGCTCAATTATTATTAACAACTAATTATGTGGTTGCTTGTGTATGACCATACATAGTAGTACATGAACTAGTGAAAATATTAGTATATTGGACCAAAATTGGTAACCGACCTTATTAATCCATAAGTAACTAACCATAGGAAAAAGGTAGATTCGAAACTAACCGAAAGTGCTTTTAATATATTGAGTAAAACCGTTCTTAGTTGAGTGCTTAAGTTTTTCCGAACTTGAAAAATCAGATAAAAAAACACTTTTAATTATTGCTTGCTTTTAGATTAATCTTTTAGTAATTATGTTAGTATACTAAATCCGTTCCCTAAGTTCGATACCCGAATATTCGTGCTATACAATATGTGATTAGGTCCACTGCCTTAGACGTAATAGTTAGTTAATTAGTTGGTTAAAACTAGTAGGTACAATTTTACGCATCAGAGATATAGAAAATAGATTTCAAGAAAGACCACTTTTCTTAATATACATTTACTAGAAGATATCTAAATAGATTAGCCTGGAGGTTTTCTTAATCCATGTTACACTAACATAATATGTAAAGCTTGCGATCTAGTTGGGCATACAAATAAAACATCTCAAGGTTGCAATCATGATTTTAATATAAAACCACAAGGTATGTTTTTATATCAAAATGAATATATCATGTGTGTTTAGTATGAACTAGTGGGAGCATAGTGACATTCCTAATCTTGTATGAATAAGACATACTTAATCATGAGAAATTACATTCTGCCCATGCCAGGCCTTTTCACTTTAACTCATAATGTATTTCTAAAATGAAATACTTAAGAAGGACAGGATACATTCTTGGAATGCAAAATCTATAGAGATAGATAAATTGAATGTTAAAAGTTTCTTATTTTTATGCATATATTGACAATATCTTCAAAGAGATCAAGATAGAAGATTCCAGTGGAGGAACCTTAGCATTTTCACAAGGCTCTAAGTTGAGCCAACCTCACAAGGACCTAGCTCATAGGTTTGAACTAGCTGAAATGATTAATATTCTATTTCCTTGGTAAATGAATCCATCATTTATGCCATGTTATGCATAACACCTGGTATATGATCATGATATGAGCACATCATAATATACCAATTGAAAACTTGGTTAAGTCAGTGGATGACTATGAGAACATTCTAAGAGTACTTAAGAAGAACTAAGAGAATGTATATGAGATAATTAGTTTAGAATAAAATCTTCATGTAAAAAGCAACATAAGAATTTGATTTCTAAACAAATATATAGATAATTACGAATTATAATTGGATTATGACTTCATTCTGGGATGAAGAGCAAGTTTAGTTGGAATGAGGTCCAACCAAAACATAATGACACAATATATTACAAAATAAGAATAGACTACTTTAGAAGTTGAAATCTAGTATGATTGGATGAATGAGTTCATTGAAAAACTATGTTGATTTCTTCCATTCAAGGATCACATATAAATCTTTGTGACTTCGAAAGTATACTTAATCAAGCTAAGAGACTCTATGTCACAAAAGAACACCAATCATATACTCCAAGATATTTAACCATACCTAGAGTAAAGTCAAATATGGAGATGATAGTATTTGTATAATTCATACAAACTAAATTTAGTCGAACCCATTAATTAAGTCTTTTTATTAAGCTAAGTATGAATGGTCACACTTTATCTATAAGAGTTTATTATTCTACAAATGGGATTTTGATTTGGATTTAGTATATTAATAATGGAACATCGTGACAACAACTATTATATTATTTTTTGATATACTGGGATATGATCATAACATCAATACTTGTTGTGTTCTATATTATCATGTTTAATCCATGAATAATCTTATTATTCTAAAAGTTCATAGTCGGTTATAATTCTGGGTGCAATTATGATGTAAAACCAATATGAATTGGATTGGTTGATTTTCACTGGATAAAGGTAGGCAATGTGCTGTAACCAAGTTTCGTAGATACTTGTCAGAGAACTAGTATTGAACTGAAATACATCAAGATCACATTGTGGGTCACTACCTTGAGTGATACTTGATTAAAATTTACTATATTTGTATCCTTAACACATGAGATACATAGTGTGTAACATTCCGTTTAAAATAAAATAAATAAAATAAAATAAATCAATAAATAAATAAACAAATAAATAATAAACCTTAAAACCCCGAGATCCATTTTTATATTTTTATGTTAGCCCTAAATCTGTAATAACTTATTAGAGTATTAGTATAAGGAGTTAACTGTTATAAATTTTGGAAATCGGGGGTTAAAGTGTAATTTTCGGACTAGTTATGAATAGATTTGTGGATGATGGGGGGTTGTTTGGTAACTTTTAGTCCTGAATTGAAAGGAATTTTGGAATCAGGGAGCTATAGAGTAAATTATGGACTTAATTTGAAGAAAATAAGTGGGAAGGAGGGACTGGAAGTGTTAAAATGAAATTAAGTTTTAAAATGGAGGAGGCGAGGCTAAAAACCGACACCCCCTCCTTTGCCTCCCGTTTTCTTACTCAAACCCTAATCCTATAACTATTGTAGTCGCCACACTTATCCCTCCAACCTTCAGCCGCCGCCACCCGCTTTGCGTCGTCGTGAACCATCGAGCCAACATCGCCACTGCTCTTGCTGCCGAAGAAGACGAAGAATGAAGTTTGGATGTCGTGACAAAGGAGAAGTAGGAAGAAAAGATGCTCATGGTGTTCGCTTCTGCCGTTCTCAGTTAAGGGTCGCGCCATCTTTCATTCTCCGCTTTTTTTTATGACGCTACGCCGCCGCTGCGGCCCCATGCGGCTGTCCCGTTTTGCTGTCGCTCTCCGACCACCGTCTGCCACCATGAGTGTGGCTGAGTTGTGTGCGTATTCAGTGGATGCTCGTGTTTCGTGTATGTGTGTGTACTGCTGCTGCAATTTTTCAGGTGTGTGTTTGCGTTTTGGTTGGCCGGAAATCAAAGATAACCACGATGGTAGCCAATAATGGTGGATGCCGCCTTGTTGTAAAAATGAGTGTCGTATAAGCTAAAGGGTGAAGGTTCAAAAGGATTGTGAGTATTTAGGATTGGGAAGTTTTTAGGAACCTTAGACACAAATATGCACATTGAGGTCTTGGTATAATGGTTGAGTTCAAAATGGATTGTCTTATGTGATATTGGTGATGAAAGTTTAACCTAAAAATTAGTTTTGCTTGAGGGAAAGCAAAAGATAAGTGTGGGGTATTTTGATATTGCCAACTTTATACACATTTTTAGGCAATATTTTAATACATTTTAAGTAATATTTTTGTTAATTGCAAAGATAAGTGATAGTTATTGAATTAAATTGTATTTTGCAGCCAATTGAGACACTTTTGAAGATTAAGGACCAAAAGTGACAAGCATTGGAACTTTGGAGGATTGAAGCTTAAAAGAAGAAGATTTCAGCAAAAAAAACCAATCTCACGACGTGAGACATCAATTCTCACGACGTGAGGAGGGTAATTCTAGAAGATTAGTAAGCGAAAAGTAGAATCCTTGCATGATACGGATATCTACCGAGCTCACGACGTGAGGGGTCCGTTCTTACGACGTGAGCCATGTATTTTGGAAAAACTATATATAATCCTTACATTAACGATTAGAAAAGCTTTTGGAGGAAGGATATTCTGAGATACTCGAATTTGGAGGTCAGAAACCTGCGAAAAACAAACTTTGGAAGGAGAGCTTGCTTGAAGATTAAGAATTTGAAGATCAAATCATTACATTCGAAAAACGTAGGAGGATCGAGCAACATCCTAAAAAACGAAAGCACATTTGAAAGCTTTGAGAGACCTCCTAGCAAAAGGACGCTGGTTACGAGCCCAAAACAGAAACAGAGAAAAGTAGCGAACCTGAAAGCGAGCCCATAAACATAATGTCGGACATTGCCGACATGACGTTGGAGGCATACAAGAAGAGAATATGTGAAGACACCGGTCCAGGACTTGTGCAACCCGCAATTCCTGCTACTTCTACATTCGAGCTCAAGGGACACATCCTTTCTGTGCTAAAGGATATTCCATTCTCTAGAAAAGATTATGAATATGCATACAAACACCTCGATGAAGTCAATAACATCGCCGATTAATTCAATGTTCCGAATGTACCACGAGAAACAATGTTGTTAAGAATGTTTCCTATTACCTTCAAAGGAGCTGCAAAAGATTGGTTAAAGACACTTCCACCAGGCACAATCATCACTTGGACAAAGATGTGTGAAGAATTCCTCCAACAATTTTTCCCACCATCCAAGGCTGCTAAACTTAAGAAAGCCATAACCAATTTCGAGCAACAAATGGGGGAGTCTTTGTATGAGGAATGGGAACGATATAAGGGGTTAATAAGGATTTGTCCCCAAAAAGATCTAAATGAGCAACAAGAAGTATCGATCTTCTACGATGGGGTGAACGTAACGACAAGGCAACTCCTTTATTCTCAAAGACCTTTAACAAAGAAGAATTCCACTGAAATTAAGGAACTAATCGAAGAATCTTCAAATCATTCATGGGAGTACCACAACCCTCGTAATGATGGATCTAGGGGAATCGGAAATGGTGCTTCGGAAGACATGGCGGCTGTTTTGGCAATATTGAGCAACATGGATCGAAGAATGACAAAGATGGACCAATCCATACACGCAATATGTGTAGGTTGTGAAATTGCAATGGGCCATATTTGACAAAAGACTGCCATTTAGACAAAAACGGGAATAGGAAAGCTCAAGTTTGCTACTCTAGTGGAGACCTCTATGATGAAGATTGGAGAAATCCAAAGAAGGAATGGTTGCCGTATGAGGAGTATAAGAAACAAAAAGAAGAAAAATATAAGCAAACCGTCCGGGGATTTTACCAAAAGGAACAACCACAACCCTAGAAAAAAGTGGATTTAGAGTTAATGCTTCATATATTCATGGAAGCTTCTGAAAAACTTCACGATGCAACTAATGCTAACATGAGAAATCATCAAGCGTCCATTAAAAATATCGAGGCTCAACTCAGCAAATTAACTACAATAGTTAACGAACGGTTACTCCAAAAAATCCCGATAATAAACCACAACCACAAGTCATGGATATAACTACTGAAGAATGCACTATATATGAGCTCTTGGAGACATTAGAAGAAGAAAAAAACAGCCAAAGAGGATGAAAATCAAAGAAAAAAATGTTGTTGAAACACCGACCTCATGACATGAGGATCTAACCCTTACGATGTGGTCTTGGTATGGGAAGAAAAATCTTTCTTGTGCTCAAGCTTATCAACTCCCTTTACCGTTTCCTTGTCGAGCCAGAGTGCATCCTTGGGAACAAGAACATAAATATTTTATGCAACAAGTTACAGGTATTCTAGTCAATACTCCATTTATTGAATCCTTAGCAAAAGTTCCCGAATATGCAAAATTTCTTCAAGATTTACTTGACACTGACCAACAATTAGAGAAGACTTCCAGGGTAGTTCTTAGTGAGCAAAGTTCCATGGTTATTATGGAGGGGATACCAAAGAAAATGGGAGATCCCAGACGCCTTACACTTCCATGTGATTTTGGAAATAACACAAAGACATTTGCGTTAGTCGATTCTTGAGCGAGTATTAATTTGATGCCTTATTCGTTTTACCAAAATCTCAACCTTCCATAATTGAAGGCTACAAGGATGACAATTCATATGGCAAATCGTTTTGTGACTCGTCCTCGAGGCATAATTGAGGACATACTGGTAAAAATTGGAAATTTTATTTTTCCAATCGACTTTGTGGTGCTAGATATGAAGGAGGATGAAAATGTTCCTATTATCATTGGATGCCATTTACTTAATACCGTACGAGCCTTGGTGGATATTCACGAGTCAAAGCTTACCTTGCGAGTGGGAAATGAGGAAATGACATTTGGAGTTGAAGATGGATTCAAGAAGGATATTGCTTCAAATGAAGTATTCAATATGGATGAAGATAATGCGCTTGAGGAGTTAGAAAAATTGATGGAAAAAGAAATTCAAACAAGAGAAAAACTAAAGCGTATCAAGCAAAGAGCTTCAATTCCAATGGTCTTTTAGGTTTTCGCTTTTAAAACACAAAAGTCTCAAGATAAGGAAGAAAGTGAGGAAACTATTTTCTCAAGTAATGACGAATTAAGTGAAGAAGAAATTACACAAGCCTTGAGCAAGCCAACTTTGGATAAGGTGGATATTGAAGCTCGGGAACAAAAAAAAAAGAAAAAGGAGAAGCTGATCTTGCTGCGAGAAATAAAGGGTTAAAGCGGAAACACGAGGAAGGCGATTCTAAAACGAAAAAGGAAAATTCTAAAAAAAAACATATTTACGAAGGGTGCAAGTTTACAAGAAAAGATGGAGGGAACAGAAGGAGCAAATGGATATCGTATCTCCAACCAATACCACGTAGGACAGCACGGAGTCTGGCTCATGACTCCATAAAAAGAAACGCTTCTCGGGAGGCAACCCGAGCTCGGTTTGCATTTTTCATTTTTCTTTTAGTTTTTGCATTTTTTTATTCAAGTTTTAGGATAAGTCATCATCATAGTCATCTTAATCTTAATATATAGTAAAAAAAATCAAGTGTTGGGTTAAATTTAAAGAGTGGTTGAATTTTTTTTAAGAAAAATAGTTTTTTGGGAAAAAAAACCTTGAAACCACAACGTAGGACTAAGCACCACGACGTGAGAATTAATTTTGTCCCAATTTTTGGCACAGCTTAAAGCTCACAACGTGAGGTTTACCCCTCACAACATGAGCCATAAAAAATACGGGAGGGGGGGGGGACCATTTTATACCTTACTTCAAACAATTGACTATTACTTTAAACTATCATTTTCAACCTCTCACGCACGAACGAACAGAAGAGGCTGTCCCCATACTTCGGTTTTGTTCCAATTTTCTTTGAACTTCTCTCAATTTTGTGCTTAAACTTCTATTTCGGTAAGATCTTCCTTCTCTAATCTTGTTAATTTCGCTATTTTGGTGCATTTAGGGTTAGGGTTGTTCTTGAAGGCTAATATGTTGAGATTAGTTCTTTTATTTGTGAATATGTTGTTGCATGTTTGATTTTTCGACTTAGAATCAAAGCCTAAGTAAACCCCACCCTTGATTTTGGATTGATTTGTCCTTCTGTTAGGCCGACTACATCTGTCGTTCACGGCTGACAACGTAGCTTCGAGCTCACGATGTGAGTTCAGTTCAAAGAGTTTTCTGAGATTTGTTGGCTGAATATGTGATCTTTGTTACTTCCTTTGGGTTTGTTTATTTTTTATTTTACAGAAAATGGCATCAAGGAGAACCAATGAGCAATTCCACATAAATGTGTTCGACCTTCACCCATTATACCAACTTCCAGTTAACATGTGTCAAAGTGTGGTGAGTAACTTCAAAAACAAGATTGGATGGTTATACAACATAGAATTCGCCATTTATCCACGTATTGATTGGACTAAACTAGACGAAATCGTAATCATGGCGAAATTGACCCCATATTTAACGAATACATTTATTGGGGATGTGTTTTCTTTCACTTGTAATTGGTGGCAAAATTTATTTCCTATTAGGGAGCCGGTGTTTATGGAATTATGTGTTGAGTTTTTTGCTTCGGTCTCATTTGAAGACGGAACGGTGGATCCTTATTTTGCACGGGTGTTCGTTTTTCGCCTTTGGGGCGAATATCGGGAGTGTAGTCTCATAGAATTTTCTTGGAGGATGGGCATTTATGAGCAAAATGAAACAAGGTCTCAAATTTTTGACATCTTTTTGAGGGCGAATGCGTGAGATTATCCTTCGGGGGTGAATGGTTTTGATTTTTTGGTCCACAATTGCAAACGGGGCATTCCATTCGGGTGTCTCGCAAGAGATTCACATTCGGTCACCTATTCACCGACTCCTTCATCGCTTGGTTACTTTCTCCGTTAAAAATAAGAAGCACGGAGACAAGGTCACAAGTCTCAACTTATTCTTTTTATGGTTTATTATTGATCCGGCCGTTTGCTTTAATATTCCATACCTTCTTGCTAGCTATTTGGGAAGCAAGTCGGTAACATCATGAGCCGAGAGCCCAATAGCGGGTGGACACTTTATCACTCGCTTGGCGAGGTCTTATACTCTTTTTATGCCTCGCTTGACTCGTACCTTGACATGCAAGGATGAAGACGATTTATCTTTGGATTATTTGGAATCCATGCATGTCATTATTAATATGGGTTCACATTGGAGTATTCATGCTGAAAATGATGGGGAACAAATTGGTCAGCCCGAAGAGCAACCGAGACCCAGGGGCGAAGGAATGTGAGAGCACGGGGTGCAAGGGGACAACAACCACATCAAAAATTTGAGGTGGGGTACCAACCGACCCGTTTCAAAGTCAAGTTGGTACTTATTTGGATAATCTTCGCGATGGTGTGAATTATCGTAACGAAGCCATAAATTTCTTATTTTCTCATTTTCACATCGAGAGACCACCCACTATGCCTCCTCATTATCCTTATATTCCGACTTGGGAGGAGCTTTGGTCGCAACAGGGAGATGGAGTCGGGACCAGTGGAGCGAGAGATGATGGAGACGATTATTCATATTTATCTTTTTTATTTTTAGTCATTTTTATTTTCTTAGTTATTTTGGTGTGTTTTATTTAGTGTGTTTTTATTTTTATTTTGTATGTCTTAAACATGTAACCGAATTGTGTGATGGTTTTTTTCTATTTTCCACCAAATGTTTGTTTGGGTGGCAGAATTATAAGAGTATCGATAGAAGAAAGAAAAAAAAGATACAAGAGAAAGCGAGAGAAGTCGTGTGTTTTAGAGAAACGAGTCGAAGCCCATAATTTTTTATTAGTGTGGGGTGAACCTCGTGTGCGAAGAGAGATTAGAGAAACGAGGGTTTCCGGAAAAATAAGGGTCTTAGAAGAGTCTTAATCCATTAAGAGATCAATTGCATCTTATTTGAAAAGAAGAATTGTTGAAAATCTGCATTTTGCCAAGACCCAGTTTTCACGACGTGAGGCATTACTTCTCACGCCGTGAGATCAATGCCATCACGTTTTCAACATCAATTTATACCATACTCACGTCGTGAGTGGTTAAATATGACATTTTACTCTGCTTTTTCTTACAATGTGGCGTATCTTTCCCGCATTGAGATGCTTTTCTTTGAAGATTTTATGGTCCACATTTTTTTGAAGATGCAAGTTTCTAATTCACATCTTTCCGTCACATTCATGCGTATCAACGAAGTCCAAGTTCCAGTTACATATTCGAGATGTTCGAGTTTTCCACACACCTTCAAGAACTGATCTCGCCACTACTACCCCAAGGGAGTATGTTCATTTTTCTCCCTTTTTTTGTTTTTATGGTTTTATGCATACAATGAGGGCATTGTATGAAATATGTGTGGGGTAGGGGTTGGAAAAGGAAATTAAGTATTAAAATTAAAAATTTGCAAGAAAATTTAAAAAATTTCTTATAGATTTGAAATAATAATCTAAAACTTAAATCTACTAACAATTAAAAAATTAAGTTGCTAGTGTTGCGTGAGATGATCCAATGCGAGCTCAAATGTTTAACTGAGCTAACATATGTTATAGTATATTTGTGGCTTCCCAAGTTTTAGTGAAAAGTCGTGAGATATGAAAGATAATCTGATAGTTTGTACGATGTAACAAGTTTTGCAGCGTGTACCTGAAATCTATCTAGGAGAGCTTATGTAGTCATTGCACTTAGATTAATACATCTAACCAATAAAGGTTGAAATTAAGCTCCCTTGCTTAAGCATGTAGGATTTTAGTGAAAAAAGTGAGTTATATAAAAAAAGAGAGAACTTGCAAAAAAAAATTTGTATGAATTTTGGAGCTGTCAAATTAAGAAAATCAAAAGATCAAAAATTCTGAAGAATCAAAAGCTCAAAGATACCAAAAGTCAAACAAAAAGCTGGTAAATTCAAAGAAATCAAAGAGAAAATATCAAAGAAGAGATGAATTCAAAGAGCTCCATTGTGGTATCAAAGTTGTAATTTTTTCTAGATATTATGTATGCTTGGTTAGCTTAACCAAAAATATATTGAGGATAAGAAAGATTTTTGATGATGGATTCAAATGGTTGCAAAAATGAGTGTCATATAAACTAAGGGGTAAAGGTTCATAAGGATTATGAGTATTTAAGATTGGGAAGTTTTTAGGAACCTTAGACACAAATATGTGCATTGAAGTCTTGGTATAATGGTTGAGTTCAAAATAGATTGTCTTATGCGATATCGGTGATGTAAGTTTAACTTAAAAATTAGTTTTGCTTGAGGGCAAGCAAAAGATAAGTGTGGGGTATTTTGATATTGCCAAATTTATACACATTTTAGGGAATATTTTAATACATTTTAAGTAATATTATGGTTAATTGCAAAGATAAGTGACACTTATTGAATTAAATTGTATTTTGCATCCAATTGAGACACTCTTGAAGATTAAGGACCAGAAGTGACAAGCATTGGAACTTTGGAGGATTGAAGCTTAAAAGAAGAAGATTTCAGCAAAAAAAAAACCAATCTCACGACGCGAGACATCAATTCGCATGACGTGAGGAGGGTAATTCTAGAAGATTAGTACGCGAAAAGTAGAATCCTTGCACGATACAGACATCTACCGAGCTCACGACGTGAGGGGTCCATTCTCACGATGTGAGCCATGTATTTTGGAAAAACTATAAATACTCCTTACATTAACGAGTAGAAAAGCTTTTGGAGGAAGGATATTCTGAGATACTTGAATTTCGAGGTCAGAAACCCGTGAAAAACATACTTTGGAAGGAGAGCTTGCTTGAAGATTAAGAATTTGAAGATCAAATCATTATATTCGGTTTGCATACTTGAATCATGTCAATGTCTTATGAACTTGTGTGTTTGATTTCAGTTATGAGGACCCAATCTAGTTTACTTTCGTTTAACTAGATGAAACCTTAGAACTATGGTTTAGTTTACTATTTATTGGATTTTATAAAGTTGGATTTATACTTGTGTTTGATTATCATTACCTAGCATGTTAAAGTTTGTGACTGTGTTGCTTAAATTCAAGTTTAGTGTAGCTTAGTGACCATTAAATTACATGAACTTGTTTACCTAGTAGTTTAGTGACTATTACATTGCTAGACCTAGGAGTGACCACATCTAGATTAAGTAATAAATGTAACAAACTTGGCTGTGTTGGAGAACATAATTGTGACCATAATTGTGTTTGCTTAATTGCCATAGATAAATCTTCAATAGCTCAATTATCATTAATAACTAATTCTGTGTTTGCTTGTGTATGACCATACATAGTAGTACATGAACTAGTGAAAATATTAGTATATTGGACCAAAATTGCTAATTACATAATAATTGGTAACCAACTTTATTAATCCATAAATAGTAACTAACCATAGGAAAAAGGTGGATTCGAAACTAAACGAAAGTGTTTTTAATATATTGATTAAAACTGTTCTTAGTTGAGTGCTTAAGTTTTTCTGAACTTGAAAAATCTGATAAAAAAACCCTTTTAATTATTGCTTGCTTTTAGATTAATCTTTTAGTAATTATGTTAGTATACTAAATCCGTTCCCTGAGTTTGATACCCGACTAGCCGTGCTATACTATTTGTGATTAGGTTCACTGCCTTAGACGTAAGAGTTAGTTAATTAGTTGGTTAAAACTAGTAGGTATAATTTTACGCATCAGAGATATAGAAAATAAATTTCAAGAAAGACCACTTTTCTTAATATACATCTACTAGAAGATATCTAAATAGATTAGCCTGGATGTTTTCTTAACCCATGTTACACTAACATAATAGGTAAAGCTTACGATCTAGTTGGGGATATAAAGAAAACATCTCAAGGTTGAACTCATGATTTTAATATAAAACCATAAGGTATTCTTTTATATCAAAATGAATATATCATGTGTGTTTACTATGAACTAGTGGGAGGATAGTGACATTCCTAATATTGTATGAATCAGATATACTTAATCATGAGACATTACATTCTGCCCATGCGAGGCCTTTTCACCTTAACTCAAAATGTATTTCTAAAATGAAATACTTAAGAATGACAAGATACATTCTTGGAATGCAAAATCAATAGCGATAGATAAATTGAATGTTAAAAGTATCTTATTTTTATGCATATATTGACAATATCTTCAAAGAGATCAACACAGAAGATTCCATCGGAGGAACCTTAGCATTTTCACATGGCACTAAGTTTGAGGCAACCTCAAAAGGACCTACCTCATAGGTTTGAACTAGTTGAAATGATTAATATTCTATTTCCTTGGTAAATAAATCCATCATTTATGCCATGTTATGCATGACACCTGGTATATGATCATGATATGAGCACATCATAATATATCAATTGAAAAATTGGTTAAGTCAGTGGATGACTATGAGAATATTCTAAGAGTACTTAAGAAGAACAAAGAAAATGTATATGAGATAATTAGTTTAGAATAAAATCTTCATGTGAAAAGCAACATAAGATTCTGATTTCTAAACAAATATATATATATAATTATGAATTATAATTGGATTATGACTTCATTGTGGGATGAAGAGCAAGTTTAATTGGAATGAGGTCCAACCGAAACATAATGACACAATATACTACAAAATAAGAATAGACTACTTTAGAAGTTGAAATCTAGTATGATTGGATGAATGAGTTCATTGAAAAACTATGTTGATTTCTTCCATTCAAGGATGACATATAAATTTTTGTGACTTCGAGAGTACACTTAATCAAGCTAAGAGACTCTATGTCACAAAAGAACACCAATCATATACTCCAAGATATTTAACTATACCTAGAGTAAAGTCAAATATGGAGATGATAGTATTCGTATAATTCATACAAACTAAGTTTAGTCGAACCCATTAATAAAGTCTTTCTCTTAAGCTGAGTATCAATGGTCACACTTTATCTATAAAATTTTATTATTCTACAAATGGGATTTTGATTTGGATTTAGTATATTGATATTGGAACATTGTGACAACAACTATTATCTAATGTTTTGATATACTGGGATATGATCATAACATCAATACTTGTTGTGTTCTATATTATCATGTTTAATCCATGAATAATCTTATTATTCTAAAAGTTCATATTCGGTTATAATTTTAGGAGCAATTATGATGTAAGACTAATATGAATTGGATTTGTTGACTTTCCATGGATGAAGGTAGACAATCTGTTGTAACCAAGTTTCATAGGTACTTGTCAGAGAACTAGTATTGAATTGAACTGCATCAAGATCACCTCATGGATCGCTATCTTGAGTAATACTTGATTAAAATGTACTATATTTGTATCCTTAACACCTGAGATACATAGTATGTAACATTCCGTTTAAAATAAAATAAATAAAATAAAATAAGTAAATAAATAAATAAATAAAATAAATAATAAACCCTAAAACCCCGAGATGTATTTTTATATTTTTATGTTCGCCTAAATCTGTAATAACTTATTAGAGTATTAGCACAAGGAGTTAAATGTTATAAATTCTGGAAATCTGGGGTTAAAGTGTAATTTCCGGACTAGTTATGAATAGATTTTTGGATGTTGGGGGGTTGTTTGGTAATTTTTGGACCTGAATTGAAAGGATTTTTGGAATCAGGGGGCTATAGAGTAAATTATGAACTTAATTTGAAAAAATTAATTGGGAAGGAGGGACTGGAAGTGTTAAAATGAAATTAAGTTTGAAAATGGAGGAGGCAGGGCTAAAACCTGACACCCCCTCCTTTTCCTCCCCTTTTCTTAGTCAAACCCTAATCCTAAATCTATTGTAGCCACCACCCTTATCCCTCCAACCTTCAGCCGCCGCCACCCCCTTTGCGTCGTCGTGAACCATCGAGCTAGCACCGCCGTTGCTCCCGCTGCCGACGAAGACGGAGACTGAAGTTTGGATGTCATGGCAAAGGAGAAGTAGGAAGAAAGGAGGCTCATGGTGTTCGCTGCTTCCGTTCTCGGTTAAGGGTCGCGCCACCTTTTCTTCTCCGTTTTTTTTTCTGTCGTTACGCCGCCGCTGGCGCGCCATGCGATTGTCCTATTTTGCTTTCGCTCTTTGACCACCGCCTGCCACCACGAGGGTGGCAGAGTTGTGTGAGTATTTCAGTGGGTGCTCGTGTTTCGCGTATGTGTTTGTATTTTTGCTGCAAGTCGTCAAGTGTGTGTGTGCGTTTTAGTTGGCCGGAAATCAAGGATAACCACCATGGCAGCCAACAATGGTGGCTGCCGCCTTGTTGCCATTTTCTGCCACCACAAGCCACCGTGTGAGGTGGTTGTGTGCATGTAATATTGTATGCAAATGTGTTTTCTGTGTGATTCTTGTTGTGGGATTTGTTTGTTCAGATTCTAACTCGAAACCGTCACCACCAGCGTGAGTAGGTGGCTATCGCCACAGACCATCGCCGACTACCACTACCTGAGGTGCTAGTGGGTTGTGCCCGACTTATTACACATTAATTTTACCTAAGCATCTAAGTTTAGTCCGAGTGGCACGTGTTTGGGGTTGGAAACCCTAATTAGGGTTTGAAAAACCCTAATGTGAAGAAAACCCTAGTTTTGGAGTTTTGTCGGGACCCACGTTAAAACTGTTAATTGAACTTTAAATTATACTCGGTAACGCCCTACGATTCACTTAATGCAATATTGGACTTAATGAATTAAGTCCCTAAGGGGTTAAGTATGGAAAACTAACCCTAGTTATCATTTTATGTGGAAACCCTAGAATTGGTAAGCTCTATTTTGCACAATGATCGGACGCGTATTTGGGTTATTACTTGAATTATTATTATTATACCCGAGAATGACTAAGTCAAACCTTAATTAGTCCTACCTGTAGGTGATTAAGTCCTTAATGGGTTAAGTTTCCTTACTTAGCCCTAATCATCATTTTATGTGGAACCTAATCGTCATTTCATGTGAGGTAGTCAATGTTGCAAGTGACCGTGAGCTGTGATCAGGTATTGACTCAAGTATCTTCCTATAGGTGATTGGAAGTGAGTCGAAGATGGTAGAGTTCTTCGTTAATTGTAACACCGTAAATTTCCAAACAAATTTTTCCTTTTAAAAATCACGTAATTCTCATAACATAGTTCACCAAACCCCAAATGACAATGTTTTCAAAAACACATATTCAGAAAATGTTTTAAACACAATCCAGGATCCTCAAAATGTAACTCCGCCTCGTGTGTACAATCAAGTCGGCGCCTTCCCGTGATCCTGAGAAGTACCTGAAACACATAACACATAACACGGTAAGCACGAAGCTTAGTGAGTTCCCCAAAATACCACACATAACTCATAGCCTCTCATGGCTATGCTAGGATAAGACCCTCCGGTCAATGTGTCTCAGTGGTACCCTCCGGTCCCACAACTCGGGTGGACCCTCCAATCCTAACTCAGTAAGCTCAGAATAATACACAACATAAATCACAAAGACATAGTGCAGGATATCACAATACTCAATATAAGCACATAAGACCCTCTGGTCACACATAGATTACCACTCTAGGTAACTAGAGTGAGAAGACTCACCTCATAAGCAAGAAGGAAACTGAATATCCCTCGAACAGTCTAATCCCCGCGTACATTTAATAAGCATTCTCTAATTAACACTTAAAGATCACAACTCTAAATAAAATCATGTTAGTCCCTCTTTAACTCTTGGGATGGGTAAAAGACCATTTTAGCCCTCCACGACCTCCATCCCTCAAGTTGACCAAACCCTAAATTGAACATAAGTCAACACTCGAGTCAACAGTCCATGTTGACCCAACTCATCGAGTGCATCTATGCGACTCGTCGAGTCCATTCGGTTCCTCAAAACCCTCATGAAAGTCCAACTCAACTCGCCGAGTTGACCCGTCAACTCGCCGAGTTACAACGTGTTCAGACTCATCGGGACAAAATCCAACCTACTCGTCGAGTCAGCTCTGTTGGATATAGTGTCTAAGTCCATAACTATATTTGGTATGTACTTGACCCGACCCGGCATGGTCCATTTGGGTTGCACTTCACCCGAACAATTTATGGATAATCGTTTGAGAATAGTATAAGTTATGATTTATTAATATATTATAAGTCCTAATATATTAATATAAAATCATATTATTTAATTAGTATTGATCTATAATTAATCTAGAATTAATTTAGAGATCAAAAGTATGACTAATTAAATATGGGCTCTTGTATTTATATAGTGTGGGCTAATGCTTATTTGGAATGGGCTAGGCTTGCATGGAAAGTCCATGGATACTCCATGGAGCTTTAACCCATGGATCTCATGGAAATGAAAAGACATGGGTATTAGGGTTTACATGAATGTAACCCTAATCCACCACACTATATAAAGGAGGCTTTGGTTCTTGAAATCACACGAGTTGTGGTGAGTAAAGTAAGAGGGCCGATTTCAAGAAGGTGATTACTATTCTCTCAAAGTTCCAAGTTTGTGGTGATTTGTGATTTCCATTTGAGGCATCCACACTATTGGTGCTAGGCTCTAAAACTCCAAGCAATCAACTACTACTACAAGGTAAGTAATTCTACTAGTTTTATTTGATTCAAGTATCCCATGCCATGCTAGTTAGGATAAGAACCTTGGAAAAATAATTATTTGCATGTATCTTAGTCAAACATAGATCCAAGGTTTCTAGGGTTGCATGTACACCATAGGAGTGTTAGAATGCTCAAAACCCATAAGTGGTATCAGAGCCTGGTTTGTTTATTTGATACTTGATGCAAAAAAAAAAAAAACTTGAAAATCGAAGTTTTGTTCAAAAGCTCGTATCAAAATTTCAAGTTTTGTATATGTACTTACGATTCTTGAAATTTTTGATATGAACATTCATAAACATATGAGTTTAGAAGATCATAGAAATTATGTGCTGATAATTGATTAGATTAATTCTTGATCTTTATGTGTTTTAATGGAGTCCATAACTAGTTCTTAAGTTATGGATAACCAAAAGTCACATTTATAAATAACCATTAAAAGAACACATAGGTTACAAAAAATGAAGAGTCTTCATTTTTAATAACCATTAACTCATAAGTTATGAGAAATGAAAAGTTTTGAAAGTTTACAAAACTTGCCCTCAAGTTTTGGAACATGTAAAGTCATATTAAAAACTTTAGTTCCAACCCCTAGAATTTTAAAAGTTAAAATTCAACCCTTATACTTTATAATATTATAAGTTTAATAATATTTATATATGTATAAGATCAAGTCGTCTTACCGCTAGTACGCCTCATTCACGAAGCCGGTCTATAAGGGGGGTATAAGGTTGTTGCCAATAAAATGGCAACTTAATGGGTGTCCACTCTCACCCACCGCTTCCTTGATCGGTGGAGGGTCGTTAGCCGAACGGGTGGGACAAGGACTTATAAATTCTCATTAAAAGTATAATGATAATACTAAAGTAACTAAACTTTATTGAATTCCAAATCCTAGTTATTTTAGGAAAATGTGAATAAGGTGCTAATCCATGAAATTACACTTTACACTTTGTTTAAGTCGTTAGTGGAGTGTGTGTGGTTAACCGGCACACTAACTTGAACTTAACAAGGTAGGTAAAGGGTGACTTAATGTTTATCATAGTATCGATGGAGCGTGTGTGGTTAACCCGCACATCGATTGAGGGGTAATACATTAAGGGTACCAAGTAATTTGCATGGTTACTTCACACCTTGTTTTGTGATCCTCGGCATCCCAGTCACAAAACTTGAAGGGCACACTCGAGATTGAAACATGCCATTGAAGAAAGTTCAATGAATCTCAAAGAATCTAGGAGTTTCTAAACCAATTAAAACCTAATTAAATATTTCGTGTTTCATGGTGGAAATTGGTGAATCGTCATTCACCTACCTTCAAATATCTTATAGCTTAGATTACGACATCCCTCTTCTAAGTTATAAAATATTGTGTTGGGTCCTAGCCTTAATATTACATTTGGGTGTTTTGTTAAGGACTATCTCTATATCTAATCTAATCTATTCCCTCTTCTTTTCAGATGTCTTCCAATAACAATGCTTCTGGCTCAAACCCTACTAGCTCCTTCTCTCTCATGAATCTTTGTGGGAGAGTCATCTTTGATGGGTCCAACTTTACAGATTGGATCAGAAACATCAGGATGGTCACTCGGTATGAGAACAAAGAATATGTTCTCGACAAGGAGCTGAAGGTACCCGAGCCAACTGCTACTCCTGAAGAGCTTGCTGAATATGAGGTACATGAAAGAGATGCTACAAAAGTGGCATGCATCATGATGGCCACCATGACAGCCGAGCTCCAAAAGTCCTATGAGGACTATTATCCTTTTGAGATACACCAGGACTTGATGGACCGCTACCATCAAAGTGCTCGTCAAGAGCGATATGAAATAATCTCCTCCGTGATAACAACCCGAATGAAGGATGGTGAACCCATCACGGGGCACATGCAGAAAATGAAAAGGTATGTGGATCGTTTACTGAAGCTGAATGTGCACTTCCCTGAGGAGTTAGCAATAAACATCATTTTGCACTCCTTGCCATCGAGTTATGATCAATTCCGCATGACATATCACATGAACAAGGAAGAAGTCACCCTCAGCAAACTTCAAGGACTCTTGAAGACCGCCGAAAGTGGTCTAAAGGGTAAGTCGGTTGTTACTACTCCTACTCCTACTCCAACTGCGGCCAATGTCTTGGCAATCGGGCATGGCAAGGGGAAGAAGAGAAAGAACCCTTCTAAGGGTACCAAGGGTAAGACCCTTGAAGGCTCCTCTTCAAGCAAAACCAAGAAAGGTCTTGTCACTCCTTCTGCTAACCCTAATGAGGCTGAATGCTTCTATTGCCATGAAAAGTCGCACTGGAAGCGAAACTGCCCAAAGTACCAGCAAGATTTGAAGGATGGGAAAGTAAAACCCAACCACGCAGGTATATACACTATATTGTCTAATAAATCACCTCATTCTAAGTCTTGGGTCCTTGATACAGGTTGTGATATTCACATATGTTGTGATTTGTAGGGACTAAAAAGAAGTGAGAATGTAGAGCAGGGAAAGATAAACTTGATCATGGGAAACAGGAAAGCTTCACCTGTCACCAAGATAGGAGTTTATTCCTTAGTGCTAAATAGTGGGTTTACATTAGATTTGAATAAATGTTATTATTCGCCAGAAATGGCAAGAAATGTTATTTCCTTTCATGCATTGTATAAACAAGGTTTTACCTTTTATTTTGATAATAATAATGGTAGTATTGATGCTTTCTTTAATAATGTTCTTTATTTTAAAGCATTACCTTGTGATGGCGTGTATGAAACTGTATCTGTTGTACATAATCTAGGAAATAATGTATTGTGTATTAACTCTTCCACTAGCTTAGATAAAGCATCCTTATGGCATTGTCGTCTTGGACATGTAAGCAAGAAACGCATAGGCCAACTCCAAAAGGATGGAGTCTTGGAGTCATTTGACCTAAAGTCAGATGATAGTTGTGAATCTTGTTTGCTTGGTAAAATGACAAAGTCACCTTTTAGTGGCACTTGTGCTAGGGGTGAAGGTTTGTTAGACCTCATACACACGGATGTGTGTGGACCCTTCAGAACCGCCATAAGAGATGCTAATCGGTTCTATGTGACTTTTACTGATGATTTTAGTAGATATGGATATGTCTACCTAATCAAGCATAAGTCAGAAACCTTTGAGAAATTCAAAGAGTTTAAGAAAGAAGTGGAGAATCAGTTGGGCAGGAACATTAAGATGCTTCGATCCGATCGTGGTGGTGAGTATCTTAGTACTGAGTTCCTTGACTATCTTAAGGAATGTGGGATTGTCTCACAATTGACACCTCCTAGGACACCACAGTTGAATGGTGTAGCTGAGAGGCGCAATCGGACCTTGTTGGACATGGTTCGTTCCATGATGAGTCAAGCTTTGCTACCAATCTCATTTTGGGGGTATGCCTTAGAGACTATCGCCCATATCCTTAATCTAGTCCCTACAAAGAAGGTTGCCAAAACACCTCACGAGGTGTGGACTGGAAAAGTTCCCAATCTAGACCACATCAAGATTTGGGGTTGCGAGGATTTCGTCAGACGCGAGACTCACGATAAGCTCGAACCCCGAAGCGAAAGGTATATTTTCATCGGCTACCCACAGAAATCCTTTGGTTACATCTTCTACAGACCCAGTGATAATGTGGTCTTTGTAGCAAGAAGAGGATTCTTTCGAGAGAGAGAATTAATGAGCCAAGGAGACAGTGGGAGGCAAATTGACCTTGAGGAAATTCAAGAGTCAAGTGGTGAAGGAACCTCAAACCCTAGCCCTCAACCTGAAGAGGAAACTCCTGTTGAGCCGACTGAAGAATCTATACCTCTGAGGCGTTCCACCAGAGTTAGGAATGCACCTGAGCATTATTATGGTTTTCATATTACTGCAGAAGGTGAGACACTTATCAGTGATAACACACTGGTAAATCTGGATGAGCCTAACAGCTACACGGAAGCCATGGCAGGCCCTGAGGCTGCTAAATGGAAAGAGGCTATGGATAGCGAGATACAGTCCATGTATGACAATCAAGTTTGGAACTTGGTTGACAATGTACCTGATCGTAAGATAGTTGGGTGCAAATGGATCTTCAAGAAGAAGACCGACATTGATGGTAATGTACACACTTATAAGGCACGACTGGTTGCAAAGGGTTATTCTCAAACTCCGGGAGTTGATTATGATGAGACCTTTTCACCAGTGGCCAAGATTAAGTCTATTAGGGTCCTGTTAGCCATTGCTGCACTTCATGATTATGAAATATGGCAAATGGATGTCAAAACCGTTTTCCTTAATGGAAACTTGGCTGAAGATGTTTACATGGTTCAGCCAGAGGGTTTTGTCAGTACAGAGTACCCCAGTAGAGTGTGTAAGCTCGAGAAATCTATTTATGGATTAAAACAAGCACCTCGCAGATGGAATCTTTGCTTTGATGAGAAAGTCAAAGAATTTGGCTTTTCAAGGAGTGAAGATGAATCTTGTGTCTATATCAAGGCTAGTGGGAGTCTAGTCAGCTTTTTGGTACTGTATGTGGATGACATACTACTCATAGGAAATGACATCCCAACTCTGCAGGAAGTAAAGTCCTGGCTTGGGAAGTGTTTCGCTATGAAGGACCTTGGAGAAGCTGCCTATATCCTAGGGATAAGGATTTTGAGAAACAGGAGTAAAAGACTAATTGGACTTAGTCAAAGCACCTATGTGGACAAAGTGTTGAAAAGGTTCAACATGCATAACTCCAAGAAAGGAGAGTTACTCATCCAAAGTAACGCCAGATTGAGTAAGACACAAAGCCCTAGTACTGAGGCTGAGATAGCAGAAATGAGTCAAAAACCTTATGCTTCAGCTGTAGGATCGATCATGTATGCTATGACTGTTGGATTAATGTCTAAGTCCATAACTATAATTGGTAAGACTTGACCCGACCCGGCATGGTCCATTTGGGTTGCATGGCATCATGCATTTGGATAGACTATAATGAGAGAAATAAACTTAAGGTTGGTTAATATATTATAAGTTATAATATATTAATAAGGTTATTTAATTAGTATTGATCAAGAATTAATTTGAAATTAATTAAGTGATCAAAAGGAGACTAATTAAATATATGGGTTGATTGTGTAAATCATTCATTCTTAAATATGTGGGCTTGTGATCCAAGATTCCTTATGTTGGACTAAGTCCATGGGGTGACCCATGGATACTCCATGGAGGTTAAAATCCATGGAGCATAAGGAATGGGTAAAGATATGAGTTACATGGTGTAACCCTAATAGCCACCATATAAAAGAATCCCAAGGCTCAAGAAATCGGGCACTAATGTGTGAGTGTGAGGGCTAGACGATTTCAAGGAGTGTTCAAGTTTCTCTCAAGTTATTCCAAGTGTATTTGGTGTTGTGTGAACCATTTGAGGTGTCACACTTGGGGCACTAGGCACTCAAGCTTCATGAAGATATTCTACATCAAAGAGGTATGTATTCTATCTTGTTATATTTATTATTTTGTATGCTAGATTAGGATAATACCTTGGATGTTCATAATTGTATGTATAATAGAGAAAACTTAGATCCAATGTATTTAGGGTTGCATGTACACTTAGGAGTGTTAGAATGCTCATAACCCAACAGTGGTGTCAGAGCCTAGGCTCGTTTTCTTGTTATACTTGCAAAAGTAGCTGAAAATCGAGTTGGATGCATATATTCGATTGTTTTGGCTGGAATTGGACAAGGAACATTACCCTAAGATGTTTTTGGACTTATAAACTTGTTTTTGATGTGGTAATGTTCATGCTAATCCAATTTCTAAGATAATTGTCATAATTTCAAGATTTGTATTAGTTTGTATGTTCATGCTAATTTCTTGAAGATTGATGATTTGAATTATCTTGTTCTTATGAGGTTCTTAGATTAATAGAAAATTTGTGTGAAATAGTTGTTTTCAATCCATTTTTATCTAAGAGTTGATTCCAAAGTGTGTTTTTGTAACTTGTCCTCAAGTTATATGAAAATTCACATTTAAGAATCATAAAACTCATAAAAGTTGGCAAAGGTTACAAAATGAAGAGTCTAGTTCTAATTAAATGGTTTTATGACTCCATAACTTGTCCTCAAGTTATGGAGGTTCAAGAGTCTCTTCATTAAATTAAAAAAAAAAAGTGTAACCTTAATTAGTTCCATAAGTTACAATAAAAAAAAGTTATTTTTTTTATTAATTAGTTTAAAGTCTTCCATAACTTGTCCTCAAGTTATGGAACTTGAAGAGTTTTTTTTTTTTTTTTTTTTTTTTTTTTTTTTTTTTTTAATTAAAACTACTTTAAACTCATAAGTTATGGAATTAATTAGTTTTGAATAGTTTCAAAACTTGCCCTCAAGTTTTGGAATTTGAAAAGTTTTCACTTATGAATACTTTAATTCCAAGTTAGCCCTTAGAATTTTAAAAGTTAAAATTCAACCCTTATACTTTATAATATTATAAGTTAATAATATTTATATATATGTATAAGAGTAAAGTCAGTCTTACCGTTAGTAGGCCTCATTCACGAAGCCGGTCTATAAGGGGGGTATAAGGTTACTGCCTATAAAATGACAGTTTAATGGGTGTCCACTCTCACCCACCGCTTCCTTGACTGGTGGAGGGTCGTTAGCCGAACGGGTAGGACAAGGACTATAATTCTCCTTTCATTAAAAGTATTAATGATAAATACTAAGTAACTAAACTCTTATTAATACCCAATCTTAGTTACTTAGGAAAATGTGAATTTGGTGCTAACCCATGAAATTACACTTTGCACTTTGCTTAAGTCGTTAGTGGAGCGTGTGTGGTTAACCGGCACACTAACCTGGACTTAACAAGGTAAGCAAAGGGTAACTTAATATTTATCATAGTATCGGTGGAGCGTGTGTGGTTAACCGGCACACCGATTAAGGGGTAAATATTAAGGGTACCAAGTATATTTGCATGGTTATTCACACCTTGTTTTGTGATCCTCGGCATCCCAGTCACAAAACCTGAAGGGCACACTCGAGATTGAAACATGCCTTTGAACAGTTCAATGAATCTCAAAGTTCTAGGACTTTCAAATCCAATTAAAACCTAATAAATCATTTCGTTTTTCATGGTGGAAATTGGTGAATCGTCATTCACCTACCTTCAAATATTTTATAGCTTGGATTACGACATCTCTCTTCTAAGTTATAAAATAGTTTTTTGGGTCCTAGCCTTAATATTTCATATTGGGCGTCATATTAAGGACTTTAAATCAACTATCTTGAATATCTCCCAAAAAGATGTCTGGTCTAGACATTTATGATCTTCCCAAATCTCTTGAAACAAGCTTTCCTAAATGAAGATGATGTCCCATGGATATCATACTTCTTTCACCTCCTCTAATTATTCTCCCTAACCCACAAGTTCCTAAAAAGTTTAAGGTCACTCAAGCCCTATTGGCAAGGCAAGGTCTAGGTGTGATCACATCTTGGAGATGTAGTCACATATTGACAAGCCGGGAGAGTTGGGTGTCAAAGTCTTGAGAAAGTTGGTGGCTCAACTACTTTCTAAGTCACATAGTGAGTTCTTTTGGGAATCCTATGAAACAAACTAAGACAAGACCCTTAATGATCTTATCTATTTGCTAAGATCAACTTCCTAAAACGCTATGGACATTGACAATGATGACATTGGATATCCAGTAAAGCTCTCTCTTCCCAATGGAAAAGGATCGGCCATAGTCAACTCGGTTGACCCAATGGTAAAGAGAGAGGCGAAGTCTGAGATAGTCCCATTATCAAGGGTCCATAGGTAACTATTGCCAAAGGAAGGGGCATTGGTTAAGAAGCTGCCAAGTTTACCTAAGGATGTTAAAGTCAATAAGTTTGGCTTTACTTCAGGTAAAGTCCATTGTCTAACTCTATTAAGTACATGCTGATTCTGATCGCGAAGATGGATTTCAATCCCATGGTTCGGTGATCAGAATTTTGGGCTATTACTTAAGAGTTATGATATTTATATTGCTTAGGAATAGATAACAACAAGGTTTTCATATGGATTGAAAGGATAAGTTTTTCCGCAAAGTTTTAAAATAAAAGAAAAAGGTTTTGATTTTATTTATTTTAAGTATCCTTACAATGGCATTTGTGAAAAGTTGTTGCTTATAAGATTCCATTGATAGCAATATTGGAAAAATGGATTTGATTCTTTCGGTTGTGGTAGTGTCTAATATTACCAAATAAGGAAAGATTCTCATCACCTAAGGTTCAATTGGACCGAAACTTGGAATCATGCAAGTTGTATAGTATGATGAATGAGAACTTTCAGCTTGGAAAATTAAGACTAATTCCTTATGTGAATAAGGAAAGGACTAAGGGATCGAGTACACATTCTTGTGCACTGGTCAAGTCCACCACAAAAGATCAAGAAGACTATTCGTCATGATTTACTTAAGTTCAGTAAATATGGTTATACTTATAAGTTTAAGTATAAGTCTGTAGCATTGGAGAAGTTTCAATGTGAGACAGAACGAATAAGAAGAATCAAAGTATGGCAGAAAGATAAAAGTTTCTCAAATCTGAAAAGATGGGAGAGTACTTTAGTATCATGTTTATGATCATCTTAATGATTAAGATACCATATCACAATTGGTCCTCTAAATTCATCTTAGTGCATTCTTATGACTAAGAAGAGGAGTCATGAATTGTTGAAATGGTTAAATAAAAAAGATGAGTCATACTTCGTTCCAAAACAATTCTTAGAGTCATACTCCAAGATTGTAACTTGAGTGACATATCTTAAAGAGGGTTTGTTAACACTAGTCAAATGTAAGAGTAAAAGGTTATCTACTCTTGTACATTTGAAATTGGTAAGTTGTGATGTTTTGGATAAAACAGAGACCAACTTAGGCCAATTGTGTAAAGTGTTAGTCTTGATAAAGAATCTGCACTATCTCTTGAATATTTTACAAGGGAGTCTTATATGTCAAGAGGACAGTGGGAGTCTTAAAGCTCTTGAAAGTTTCAAGACTTAATCAAGAATAAAACCTAAAGTCCTTCACTAGCACACGACTTGAGGTTTATAACCTATCGTGTTGAAATTTTTGTGCCTATTCAAGTTGGCTTTGCATAGGAGTTCTGAGAGTTCTCAATTGGTTGCACAACTACTTGGAAGCAATGTCAGGCACCTGAGCTGCCAAATGGCAAGAATTTAAGATTGCACAAGTTTAATCAATATGAGTTTGGATTTGTCACTAACCTTGTCTTGTGATTATGGTTTTGACAAATTCACATGGATAAGAACACATACACCATATGAGTTTGGATCCCTTTTCATAATCTGAATTTTGAGAACTTGGCAAATTGAAATGAAAATATTATAGCAAAAGACTGGTTTAGTCTTTATGTGAGACATCATGAATCGTGTCCCATATGCTTCGGATATAGGATCGATTACATGTGCTATATTCATCCTTTCTAAAATTTTCCAAATGCCTGGGGCATTATGAAGGGAAAAGGTCTAGAATTGGATATGACTAAAATGATTAAGCAATTGTCGAGGACAATCTAAGGTTTACCAAAGATTGGTTGCTCAAGGACAGTTGGAAGTATAATGTTAATTCTGGAAGGACCATATTGACATAATCTGTAAGGAGGCAACTCTTGTTCAGAAGTGATAGTCAAAATGGAATATGGAAATGTTTCAAAGTTAGAAATTATTCAATATGTGTAAGATTAGGAAACTTAATGAAAGAAGGATGTTTCCAAGGAGCTGATCTCCTTTGGAATGCTCTGTAATGATTGTTGTCAAGTTTTTCTGACTTTGTGCATAATCATTAAGAGGATCAATGCATATAAGTTTAGAATCTAACAGATTTCAGTAAATGGCATGAATTTGGAATTCTTGCATTTGCAGTAAGGATTTGGGACTGTGAAAAGAGGATCATTGGAGTGATGTTCAATTGATCTATTTTACAAAGTAAAGATCATAGACAAACATAGTATGCATACTTGGTGTATGGCATGACTAGTGTTTAGAAAACATAGTGTACATGCTTGGAGCATGGGACAACTATTGTTTTAAATTCAAGTATAAAGTTGATAAAACCGAAACAATGAATAATGAGTAATCAGTATGGTGATAAATAAAAGTGTTTATTTATATTCATAGGGTTTGATACCATATTTGATTCATTTATTCTTGTGTTTCACTTTGCATGTTTTGAATTCCAGAATAACTAAGTCGCTCTTCCTGAATGATTAATTTATTCAAACCATCCACAGTCGGTCATATGTTGGAAGTAGATATGAATCAAGACTGTCATGGGTTGGTTTGTAGAGGTCCAAGTTGGTGGACAAAGTGGTGCTACAACACTCATGAGTGCTCATAAGTTCTGAGTATTGGATTCAACCCGCGCTCATTTGAATCACTTCATGGATTTTATCACGAGTGATCATGAGACGATAATATCTTATATTCTTCAAACCTAGAGATATGAGTTGTTACTATGAGTTGGTTATACATTGATTGCACGAAAACGCATTGGTAACTCGATGTTATAAAACGTGCCTTTATGTATGATTCAACAAGTAGTAGGACAAGCCATATGAGTCGAAGTTTATCCATTCCTTTTACCTTCGGGATAAAAGCGATATCTGTGGGCCCCTCGATGATTTAAAGATGATACATGTGAGTGCTTGGCCAAGCCAGGACTGATTTGATTTGTTCAATCAGTCAGTCATCATGAATCGGAAATCGGGAAACAACAAATGGACAGAGAGAATGATTGATAATCCATGTTTCAGTCCATATGATATCTAGAATGGAGGAATATATGATCCCTTATCTAATGGACAAGTCATTGACAAAGGTCAGAGTTCATTGACAAGGTCAGAGTTCGACAGAAGCTTTTGAGAGCTACGATTGCTGATCGGTTCCTGAAGTCATACGCAATAATAGTTTTAGACTTATCCATGTGGGAGACTGTTGGATTAATGTCTAAGTCCATAACTATAAATGGTAAGACTTGACCCGACCCGGCATGGTCCATTTGGGTTGCATGGCATCATGCATTTGGATAGACTATAATGAGAGAAATAACACTTAAGGTTGGTTAATATATTATAAGTTATAATATATTAATAAGGTTATTTAATTAGTATTGATCAAGAATTAATTTGGAATTAATTAAGTGATCAAAAGGAGACTAATTAAATATATGGGTTGATTGTGTAAATCATTCATTCTTATATATGTGGGCTTGTGATCCAAGATTCCTTATGTTGGACTAAGTCCATGGGGTGACCCATGGATACTCCATGGAGGTTAAAATCCATGGAGCATAAGGAATGGGTAAAGATATGAGTTACATGGTGTAACCCTAATAGCCACCATATAAAAGAATCCCATGGCTCAAGAAATCGGGCACTAATGTGTGAGTGTGAGGGCTAGACGATTTCAAGGAGTGTTCAAGTTTCTCTCAAGTTATTCCAAGTGTATTTGGTGTTGTGTGAACCATTTGAGGTGTCACACTTGGGGCACTAGGCACTCAAGCTTCATGAAGATATTCTACATCAAAGAGGTATGTATTCTATCTTGTTATATTTATTATTTTGTATGCTAGATTAGGATAATACCTTGGATGTTCATAATTGTATGTATAATAGAGAAAACATAGATCCAAGGTATTTAGGGTTGCATGTACACTTAGGAGTGTTAGAATGCTCATAACCCAACAATGACGTGTACTCGACCTGATGTAGCCTTTGCTTTGAGCATGGTTAGCAGGTATCAGGGGAACCCTGGCAAGGCACACTGGACTGCGGTAAAGAATATCCTCAAGTACCTACGGAGGACTAAGGACTGGGTCCTTACCCTCGGTGGCAGTGAGGACTTGAGAGTTGTAGGGTACAGTGATGCTAGCTTTCAGACTGACAGGGATAATTTCCTCTCTCAGTCGGGCTGGGTCTTTACTCTAAACGGAGGGGCAATTACTTGGAAAAGTTCCAAGCAGGAGACAGTGGCTGATTCCACTTGTGAATCAGAGTATATAGCAGCAAGCGAGCCAGCAAAGGAGGCTATATGGCTAAAGAACTTCATCGGAGACCTTGGAGTTGTACCAGCTATAAAGGAGCCAATGGAGATTTTCTGTGACAGCAATAGTGCGGTTGCCTTAGCCAAGGAACCAAGAGATCATGGGAGATCCAGACACATTGACAAAAAATATCACTTCATTAGACATCGAATAGAAGAAGGAATCCTCGTGGCAAAGAGGGTATCATCGGATGAGAACCCAGCAGATCCCCTCACGAAGGGACTGACTCGGGCTAAGCATCTCCAGCATGCTCGGAGCATAGGGCTGAAGGATGATATTAGTTTTAGTAGTTAGATAATCTTGAAATTTGTAAAATGTAATTGACATTTGATGATAAATAAAAGCTGTTATTTATGAGTAAAGTGTTGCTATCTCTTGTCAATCGTTTACTATTATTTCTTTTTGCATGTATTGACTTCCAGAATAATTATGTTATGGTTTATATCATATTATTCAAACTCTCCACAGTCGGTCATATGTTTGAAGTAGATATGAATCAAGACTATCATGGGTTGGCTTGTAGAGGTCTAAGATGTTAGACAAAGCGGGGCTACAGCACTCATGAGTGCTCATAAGTTCTGAGTATTGGATTCAACCCACGCTCACTTGTATCACTCCATGGAATTTATCTCGAGTGATCGTGAGACGGTAATATCATATAAGTCTTCAAACCTAGAGATATGATTTGTTGCCTATGAGTTGGTTATGCATTGATTGCACGAAAACGCATTGGTAACTCGATGTTATAAATCGTGCTTTTGTGTGTAATTCAACAAGTAGTAGAGCAAACATATGAGTCGAAGTTTATCTGTTCCTTCTAGGATTAGAAGCGATATCTGGGCCCCTCGATGATTTTGTTTTGACCTATGTACCGGGCCCGGTCAGAACTAAATTGATGTGTTCAGTTAAGTTCTATGTCAAACAAATCGGAAATCGGGAAACAAATGCTGGACAATAAGCAAGACCATGTTCCATGTATTTGTCCGGCTGATATCTAGAATAGAGGATTATATGATCACTTATCTAAAATGGTGCTTCATAGTTCAACAGAGTTTAAAGAGCAACGATTGCTGATCGGTTCCTGAAGTCATACTTGCAACTATAGTTATTAGACTTATCCAAGTGGGAGACTGTCCATGTTGACCCAACTCATCGAGTGCATCTATGCGACTCGTCGAGTCCATTCGGTTCCTCAAAACCCTCATGAAAGTCCAACTCAACTCGCCGAGTTGACCCGTCAACTCGCCGAGTTACAACGTGTTCAGACTCATCGGGACAAAATCCAACCTACTCGTCGAGTCAGCTCTGTTGGATATAGTGTCTAAGTCCATAACTATATTTGGTATGTACTTGACCCGACCCGGCATGGTCCATTTGGGTTGCACTTCACCCGAACAATTTATGGATAATCGTTTGAGAATAGTATAAGTTATGATTTATTAATATATTATAAGTCCTAATATATTAATATAAAATCATATTATTTAATTAGTATTGATCTATAATTAATCTAGAATTAATTTAGAGATCAAAAGTATGACTAATTAAATATGGGCTCTTGTATTTATATAGTGTGGGCTAATGCTTATTTGGAATGGGCTAGGCTTGCATGGAAAGTCCATGGATACTCCATGGAGCTTTAACCCATGGATCTCATGGAAATGAAAAGACATGGGTATTAGGGTTTACATGAATGTAACCCTAATCCACCACACTATATAAAGGAGGCTTTGGTTCTTGAAATCACACGAGTTGTGGTGAGTAAAGTAAGAGGGCCGATTTCAAGAAGGTGATTACTATTCTCTCAAAGTTCCAAGTTTGTGGTGATTTGTGATTTCCATTTGAGGCATCCACACTATTGGTGCTAGGCTCTAAAACTCCAAGCAATCAACTACTACTACAAGGTAAGTAATTCTACTAGTTTTATTTGATTCAAGTATCCCATGCCATGCTAGTTAGGATAAGAACCTTGGAAAAATAGTTATTTGCATGTATCTTAGTCAAACATAGATCCAAGGTTTCTAGGGTTGCATGTACACCATAGGAGTGTTAGAATGCTCAAAACCCATCAAGCTCATCGACTCGTCGAGTCCCTTAAGTCGAATTCTCATTTAGACGTTTTAAGGCAGAACTGATACCCCATATTCCGGATCTATCTTCCTAAGGCTTGAATATCACGTAAAGTTGCAAGCTTTACGTGTATGCATGGCATATTAGGCTCATAATGCCAATACAAGCTCCAACAAGGGTTATATGCACAAGAGATTGCCTCCAGCTCAATAAAGCTCGGGTCTTTGGACTCACAAGGCCTCCTACAGTCCAGATCTGAGGTTTCAACCTCAAGCCATGCTCAAATGACTTAATGTCACAAGATAGATGGGAGAAAACCCTAAAAACTCCCTAAACCAATATCTCATAAGGAAATGATCAAGTTAGCATCTTTTTACCTCCAAATGAAGCAAATCTCTGAGGAATCTCTCGATCTAAAAGCCTCCTCTTGATCCAAGTTTTGATGCTCTCCACTTCTCCTCCAAAATATCACAAAAATGCCCAACATTAACTCTCTTTTCTCTCTTAGCTCACTCTAGGCGATTAGGGTTTCACAAACCCAGAGATGAGGGCCTAAGTCCCTTTAAAAAGGACACAAACCCGAAGATCTAGGGTTTCCTCACACAACGCCAACTCGGCGAGTCGGCTCTTTGACTCGTCGAGTTGGTTATTAAACCCACATGACCAAATCCGACTCCACTCGACGAGTCGGGCATACAACTCGTCGAGTCACTCATTAAATCCCAAAAATAAATATATAAATATTATACCTGAGAGTTGGGATGTTACAATTCTTCCCCATTCACCCTCGAAGTCATGCCCCAGAAACAACTCAGGGTACTCCTCGAGCATCTCGGACTCCGGCTCCCAAGTCCACTCGGATCCCCTGCGGTGCTCCCACTGCACCTTAACCAGTCGCACCTCCTTGTTCCTTAGGATCTTAACTTTCATATCCAAATTTGCTATCGGCCTCTTAATGTAATTCAGGCTAGCATCCACCTGAATGTCCTCCAAAGGTACCACTGCCGTCTCATCGGCTACACACTTCCTCAACTGGGACACGTGGAAAGTGTTATGTATCTGGCTCAAATCTGCAGGTAGCTCCAACCGATAAGCTACCTTCCCCACTCTGGCAGTCACTCTGAAAGAACCGATATATCTGGGGCCCAACTTTCCCCGCTTCCTGAATCAGATCACCCCTTTCCACGGGGATAGCTTCAGGAGGACAAAATTTCCAACCTGGAACTCCAGCTCGGATCGTCGCCGGTCTGCGTAACTCTTCTGGCGACTCTGGGCTGTCAGTAACCTCTGTTTGACCTGCTGACTCTGCTCAGTCGTCTTGAGCACTATCTCAGTGCTGCCCATCACCCTCTGCCCTACCTCTCCCCAACAGATGGGAGTCCGACACCTCCTCCCATATAAGAGCTCAAAGGGAAATCTGTTCCCACTTCCACTGGGGAACCTCTAGAGGCTGTAACGGGCCATGTGGACACTGGTGCTCCGCCTTAACCCGACGACAGGTCAAGCACCTCTCAATTACCCAAGCCACATCTCGATCTATGTGCCTCCTCCATCAGTATGCGCCGAGCTCCAACCATATACGGCACCCAAATCCGCCTCTGGAAAGTCATAAGCCCCCGACTATCCGTCTCAAACTCGGAAACCTGTCCGATCACTCGCTCCCTCTTGAGGTTCTTGGGCCTCAGAGCCTCCACCTGAGCCTCTTGGATGATATCTAGGACATGAGTCATCACCGTCATCCTCATACACACGTATCGGATCGGAGCACTCTCTATTCTACAGCTCAAGGCATCGGCTACCACATTAGCCTTGCCTGGGTGATATAAGATCTCACAGTCATAGTCTTTCACTACATCCAACCATCTCCTCTGTCTCATATTCAGGTTGGGCTGATCCATGAGGTACTTCAGACTCTTATGGTCCGTGTATATGGTGCATCGGACTCCATACAGATAGTGGCGCCAGATCTTGAGGGAGAACACCACCGCCCCCAGCTCCAAATCATGGGTGGGATACCTCGTCTCATGAGGCTTCAACTGCCTCGATGCATATGCTATCACATGCCCCCTCTGCATCAACACCACACCCAACCCTGATATAGATGCATCATAGTAGACTACAAACTCCTCCACTCCCTCGGGAAGGGCTAACACTGGGGCTTCGCACAATCTCTGGAGAAGAGTCTCAAATGAGGCCTGCTGCTCGGGCCCCTAGGAAAAAGTAACACCCTTCCGGGTCAATCTGGTAAGAGGAACAACAATCTTGGAGAAATCTCTGATAAACCTCCGATAGTAGCCGGCCAAACCCAAAAAACTCCTGATCTCGGATGGGGATCTCGGCACCTCCGATCTCATAACCGCCTCAATTTTGGTCGGATCGACCAATATCCCATTTTAATTAACGAGATATCTGAGGAACTAGACCTCTCGTAGCCAGAAATCGCACTTGGAGAATTTAGCATAAAGCCTCTCCGACCTCAATACTCCAAGAATCTCTCTAAGATGCTCCTCATGCTGCTCTCTGGTTCTCGAATATACCAAAATATTGTCAATGAACCCGATCACCGATCGATCAAACATAGGCATGCATACCCGGTTCATGAGGTCCACAAACGCTGTCGGTGCGTTGGTGAGCCCGAAAGGCATCACCACAAACTCGTAGTGCCAATAACGAGTCCTAAAAGCCGTCTTCTGGATATCATCCTCACAAACTCTCATCTGATGATATCCAGATCTCAAATCAATCTTGGAGAACCAAGACGCCCCCTGCAACTGATCGAACAAATCATCGATCCTCGGAAGTGGATAACGGTTCCTAACCTTCAGCTTGTTCAACTCCCGGTAATCAATACACATCCGGTGTAAACCATCCTTTTTCTTGACAAAAAGGATCGGTGCTCCCCACGGTGAGCTACTCGGTCTGATGAAACCTTCTCCAGCAGCTCCTGGAGCTGTGAGGATAACTCCTGCATGTCTGGTGGCGCAAGGAGATAAGGTTCTTTGGCAATAGGCGCCGCACCCGGAACCAAATCAATCCGGAACTCCACCTGCCTCTCGGGAGGCACACCCGGCAACTCCTCGGGAAAAACATTCGGAAACTCGCACACTATCGAAACCTCAGAGATTGAACTCGGCCTCTCTGTAGCAACCGCGTATCCATCACGTACGCCAAAAAGCCCATACAACCCTGCTGTAGACTCTGTCTCACTCTGGCAGCAGAGTAGAAAGCTGATCCAGATCTGGTACCCTCGCCATACACCGTAAGCACTCCCCCACTAGGGTATCGTATAGTCACCATCTGACGCTCACAGTCGATCATAGCTCCAAACTGACTCAACCAGTCCATGCCCACTATGACACAGACATCACCCATCGCGATAGGCACCAGGTCTATCGGGAACTCAACACCGAAAATATCTAGTACATATCCTCAGAATACATCCGTAGCGAAAAACACATGCTCGTCGGCTATAGAAACCCTCAGAGGTCGACTCAACGCCTCACGTCGGATACCGATGTAATGACTAAAAGCTAAAGACACGAAAGATCGACTCGCACCCGAGTCAAATAACACCAAATCCGGTACATAACTCACAAGAAAAGTACCTATATATATAACACAGAATAAGCACAACAAATCTCAAAATAGCATAAATAAGGGAATACATACCAGCCACGACATCAGGTGTTGCGCGGACCTCCTCCGCTGTCAGCTGAAAAGCTCTCCCACGAGCTATCGGAACCTCGGCCTCCACCGACCGACTATCAGTAGCACGCAAAGAAGCAGGTGCGGAACCTTGAGTTGATCCCTAAATGAGCTGAGGTCACTCGGCCTTCCGATGGTCGGTCTAGTTGCAGTGAAAGCAGACTGCAAACCCCTTGCGGCAATACTTCGCCATGTGCCCCTCCTTGCCAAAATTGTAGCAAATCCCTACCCGACATGGTCCCTCGTGACTCTTGCCGCACTTACCGCTTATTAACTGTCTCGATCAGGGTGGTCTTAATAGACCCAAACATCTCCGGTATCGCCTCTTGAATGGCTGTAGCCACCTCCTCATGGATGATCCTGCGGATCTCCTCTTCACCAGCACTACTGCTCTCGGGGTTGTGGCGTGTACCCACCATGATGTCTTTGAAACACAACACAAAATCATCAGAGACTCGCTCGACCATACTCACACTCGATTCCCGCCCCTACATGCTCCTTAGTACCCTAAGGATTCTTACGTGGGCTGCATACAGATCCGGTGTTTTCAGTAGTACAGGCCCAATACTACCTTCCACACCAACCTGTAGTCACCCCAAGTCCTCCTCCTAGGATCCTAATTCACACGTACTCTTTTTCACAATAACAAACTACTCTCTCAGCAGACCCCTCATATGCTCATCTAGGTACCTCTCCAAGATTATTACTCAACTCAGAACTCTTTCTAAGTGATTCCTGCTAGATACTCCTACTCAGCACATACTCAAGGAAACAACAGATAGCAGCAACTCTTAGGCTAAGGCATCACAAATCAGGCAACACTAACCCTAAATATGAAATACCTAGCCTACCATCTAACATGCATCCCTAACATCTCATAAATATCTCATATCACAAATAAGTAAGGGTATTTTGGGAAATCACCAGTCGAGCTCTGGCTGATTGTACACACTGCTCCAACTCGTTTTCTCTTAAAACTTTTTCTCATTTTAAAAAAAATCATTTCTTTTGAAATTTTTTCTCAAATCCTCAGTTTGAGTCCAGACACACCCGAAGGTACATCCGAATCCCTCAAACCAAGGCTCTGATACCAACTTGTAACACTGTAAATTTTCAAACAAATTTTTCCTTTTAAAAATAATGTAATTCTCACAACATAGCTCACCAAACCCCAAATGACAAAGTTTTCAAAAATAAATATTCAGAAAATGTTTTAAACACAATCCAGGATCCTCAAAATGTAACTCCGCCTCATGTGTACAATCAAGCCGGCGCCTTCCCGTGATCCTGAGAAGTACCTGAAACACATAATACATAACACGGTAAGCACGAAGCTTAGTGAGTTCTCCAAAATACCACACATAACTCATTTGCCTCTCATGGCTATGCTCGGATAAGACCCTCCGGTCAATGTGTCTTAGTGGGACCCTCCGGTCACACAACTCGGGTGGACCCTACGGTCCTAACTCAACAAGCTCAGAATAATACACATCATAAATCACAAAGACAAAATGCAGGATATCACAATACTCAATATAAGCATATAAGACCCTCTGGTCACACATAAATTACCACTCTAGGTAAGTATAATGAGAAGACTCACCTCGTAAGCAGCAAGGAAACTGAATATCCCTCGAACAGTCTAATCCCCGCCTACATGTAATAAGCATCTCTAATTAACACTTAAAGATCACAACTCTAAATAAACTCATGTTAGTCCTTCTTTAACTCTTGGGATGGGTAAAAGACCATTTTACCCCTCCATGACCTCCATCCCTCAAGTTGACCAAACCCTAAAGTCAACATAAGTCAACACTCGAGTCAACAATCCATGTTGACCCAACTCGTCGAGTGCATCTATGCGATTCGTCGAGTCCCTTCGGTTCCTCAGAACCGTCATGAAAGTCCAACTCAACTCGCCGAGTTGACCCATCAACTCGCCGAGTTACAGCGTCTTCAGACTCATCAGGACAAACTCCAACCGAATCGTCGAGACAGCTCATCGACCCGTCGAGTCCCTTAAGTTGAATTCTAATTCAGATGTTTTAAGGCAAAACTGATACGCCATACTCCGGATCTATCTTCCTAAGGCTCGAATATGACGTAAAGTTGCAAGCTTTATGTGCATGCATGGCATATTAGGCTCATAATGCCAATACAAGCTCCAACAAGGGTTAGATGCACAAGGCCTCCTACAGTCCAGATCTGAGGTTTCAATGTCAAGCCATTCTCAAATGACTTAATGTCACAAGATAGATGGAAGAAAACCCTAAAAACTCCCTAAACCAAGATCTCATAAGGAAATGATCAAGTTAGCATCTTTTTACCTCCAAATGAAGCAAATCTCTGAGGAATCTCTGGATCCAAAAGCCTCCTCTTGATCCAAGCTTTGACGCTCTCCACTTCTCCTCCAAAAGATCACAAAAATGCCCAAGATTAACTCTCTTTTTTCTCTTATCTCACTCTAGGCGAATAGGGTTTCAGACAGGGTAGTTGGGTGGCTGGTGAGGCAGAAATGAGGGCTTAAGGCCCTTTAAATAGGACACAAACTCGGAGATTTAGGTTTTCCTCACACAACGCCAACTCGGCGAATCGGCTCTCTGACTCGTCGAGTTTGTCATTAAACCCACGTGACCAAATCTGACTCTACTCGACGAGTCGGGCATACAACACGTCGAGTCACTCATTAAATCCCAAAAATAAATATATAAATATTATACCTGAGTGTCGGGATGTTACATTACTACGTTATCTACGCGCATATCGAGGTGAGTTTCGCCTCACTGTACCTGTGGATCGAAGGCGCCAATGCCGGCCCACTAGTTTTGGTTATCTGTTAGTAGAGGGATACCCTAGGGACTGTATATAATCATGTAGGATAGACTGAGGACTCTTGGTCTAGGCTCTTTTACCTGTTCCTTGTTTGGTTGTGGTTCTAGAGTGGGATCACCTGTCCGGGTCTCTATCTCACCTATGGGTATATACGGTCATGCATTCCTTGGAGTATTGATATTTAGTATGCTGCTATGTTTTTGTGGTCTTTTAGATCTATGTTCTGGTATCGAGTACGTTGTTATGTTGTAGTGATCTTATAGATTTGTATTCTAGTATCGGGTATGTTGCTATGTTGTAGTGATCTGTTAGATTTGTATTCTGGTATCGAATATGTTGTAGTTGTTGGGTTTTATGTACTATAACACTCCTATGGTGCACATACAACCCTAATGCTTTAGATCTAAGTTTTCTCTAGTTATACATGCAATAAAAAATTATCCAAAGCATGAAGCCTACAACTAACATACAATTGATATATGAACCATAAAAACTAGTTAGAATATTACCACTTGTTGTAGCTTGTTGAATTTAGCCTTTCAAGAGCTTAGCACCTCAAGTGTGATGCCTCAAACGGTTCACAACACACCATGAGCAATTGGATGAATATGAGAGAGAGGTTTGGAGACACAAAATCGGCTACGTCTTCGTTTGAACTCATTAGTGCACAGTTTTTGGCTTAGGAGCTATATATATATATATATATATATATATATATATATATATATATATATATATATATATATATATATATATATATATATATATATATAGTGTAGAATTTCAAGGGTCATTTGTAAATCCTAATCCATACACTTAGGATTATGATCCATAACACACATGGACTAACTCTTCATGGACTCTCACATAAACTTAGTCCATCATGGACCAATAGCCCAAACCATATGTATCACTGATTTACATAATCATTCCCCGTTAATTTAATTAGTCTCTTTTGATCACTAAATTAATTCCAAATTAATTCTTGATCAATACTAGTTAAATAATATGATTTCTCAATTAATATTTTATACTTATAATATATTAATAAATCACAATAACCTCTTTCTCAAATATCCATCCTATCAAATTGTTCCAGAGAGTTGCAACCCAAATGGACCATGCTTATATTGGGTCAAGTACATACCAATCATAGTTATGGGCTTAGACACCTAATCCAACAGTCTCCCACTTGGATAAGTCTAATAACTATTATTGCAAGTACAACTTAAAATCTGATTTCCGATTTATGACGACCAACTAATTGAACAAATCAAATCAGTCCAGGCTTGGTCAAGCACTTAAGGTTGTCATCACTAAATCATCGAGGGGCCCACAAATACCGCTTTTATCCCTCTTAGGGTAAAAGGAAAGGATAAACTTCGACTCATATGCTTGCTCAATTTACTCATATGTCTCCGTGTCAAGAATATAAGATATTATCGTCTCACAATCACTCGTGATAAAATCCATGAAGTGATTCATGTGAGTGTGGGTTTAGTCCATTACTCAAATCTTATTTCAAGAGCACTCATGAATGTTGTAGCAACCGTTTTCTATGTCTAACACCTTAGACAATCTTACAAAACCCATTCATGATAGTCTACTTTCATAACCTACTTCCAAAGTATTATCGACTATGGCTAGTTTGAATAATCTTATTATTCGGGAAGTCAAAACATGCAAAGTGAAACACAAGAATAATCGAATCCAATATGGTCTCAAAACTTTTGAATATAAATAAAACACCTTTTATTTAATCACGTTGTTGATTACACATTATTCATTGTATAATGTTTCGATTTATTAACTTTATACTTGAATTAAAACAATAGTTATCCCATGCTCCAAGCATGGACACTATGTTTATCTATGGTCCTTTGTGAAATAGATCAATTAAAACATTTCCAATGATGCTCATTTCACAAATCCAAATCCTTACTGCAATTGTAAGAATACCAAGTTCTTGTCACTGCTAGAATGTGTTAGATTCTAAACTATCATGCACTCTAACTTTTGTAATGTCGAGGTACAAAAGTCACAGAGACTTTGCCAATGATATTACAAAACTTTCCACTGGAGATTGATAACTAAACAATTCCAAGGAAGCGAAGTCTCCAATTCAAAGTACATTCCTTTGAACATCCCTCTTGCATAAAAGTTTCTAACCTACACATAGATTCTTAATATCCAACTCCTATTATGAAAACATTTCCATATTTGCCATATGACAATGCATTATTAATATAATTATGTCTATTCATAATAATGTCAATATGGTCCATCCATTACTATACTTCCAACTGTCCTTAAGAAACCAATCCTTAACGAACCTTAGATCGTCCATGGCAGTTGTTTAACCACTTTAGTCATATCCGGTTCTAGTCCTTTTTCCCTCTTAATGCCCTAGGCATTTGGAAAATTAGAACACGTGAATATTATAGCATATGCAATCACTCCTATATCTGAAGCATATGGGACACGATTCATAATGTCTTACATAAAGATATGATACTTGACCATTCTCTTGCTATAATATTTCCATATATAGAATTTCCAATATTGAAATATTTCAACATGGTATTCATATATATCAATGACTAAGTTTGATTAATATCTCAATCTAAGCTTTTAGATTCGAAATAAAGTATAAGTATCCTCTCCCTTACTATAGCGAAACAACTTTTCAAACTTTGCAACTTTGCAAATTTGTAACCTTTGTTTCCTATAACTTGTATTGCCAACCTGCAGCACTTACCATTATGATTATGCTCCCACTAGCATAATAATTATTACCTTACTAGCATAACACTTATGCTCCCACTAGCTTTGACATGTACCCAAAAATCAGTTGGACTTCTAGAAAACAATACTTATTGACTTTCTTTCCAAAGTTCAGATTTCTGATACGAGATGCTTTGATAAGCCTTTATCCAAGCTCATACACCTTTTATTAGAAAGTTCATATGTGTGTCTAAACTATTTCAGAACTTACATCAGTAAGTCCCGAATGTTCAAACTATTTTTCATTTCTCATAATTCGAACTATGAAGAGGGATACCGTAATCATAATCGAATTTGAGAACGCAATTAACACAACTGCTATCTCCTTAAAATCTACTTAGTGAAAGCGTTTCCTCACAATCATTTTCAAGAATTGGAGAGAAACCTTATGAAACTTAGATTTTATGGTGTATGTGTTCCTATCCATGTGAATCTGTCATTACCAACCATTACCATTATTGGGTTATGAGCATTCTAACACTCCTAAGTGTACATGCAACCCTAAATACCTTGGATCTATGTTTTCTCTATTATACATACAATTATGAACATCCAAGGTATTATCCTAATCTAGCATACAAAATAATAAATATAACAAGATAGAATACATACCTCTTTGATGTAGAATGTCTTCATGAAGCTTGAGTGCCTAGTGCCCCAAGTGTGACACCTCAAATGGTTCACACAACACCAAATACACTTGGAATAACTTGAGAGAAACTTGAACACTCCTTGAAATCGTCTAGCCCTCACACTCACACATTAGTGCACGATTTCTTGAGCCATGGGATTCTTTTATATGGTGGCTATTAGGGTTACACCATGTAACTCATAACTTTACCCATTCCTTATGCTCCATGGATTTTAACCTCCATGGAGTATCCATGGGTCACCCCATGGACTTAGTCCAACATAAGGAATCTTGGATCACAAGCCCACATATATAAGAATGAATGATTTACACAATCAACCCATATATTTAATTAGTCTCCTTTTGATCACTTAATTAATTCCAAATTAATTCTTGATCAATACCAATTAAATAACCTTATTAATATATTAGAACTTATAATATATTAACCAACCTTAAGTGTTATTTCTCTCATTATAGTCTATCCAAATGCATGATGCCATGCAACCCAAATGGACCATGCCGGGTCGGGTCAAGTCTTACCAATTATAGTTATGGACTTAGACATTAATCCAACAGTCTCCCACTTCGATAAGTCTAAAACTATTATTGCGTATGACTTCAGGAACCGATCAGCAATCGTAGGTCTCAAAAGCTTCTGTCGAACTCTGACCTTGTCGATGAACTCTGACCTTTGTCAATGACTTGTCCATTAGATAAGGGATCATATATTCCTCCATTCTAGATATCATATGGACTGAGACATGGATTATCAATCATTCTCTCTGTCCATTTGTTGTTTCCCGATTTCCGATTCATGATGACAGACTGATTGAACAAATCAAATCAGTCCTGGCTTGGCCAAGCACTCACATGTATCATCTTTAAATCATCGAGGGGCCCACATATATCGCTTTTATCCCGAAGGTAAAAGGAATGGATAAACTTCGACTCATATGGCTTGTTCTACTACTTGTTGAATCATACACAAAGGCACGTTTTATAACATCGAGTTACCAATGCGTTTTCGTGCAATCAATGTATAACCAACTCATAGTAACAACTCATATCTCTAGGTTTGAAGAATATAAGATATTATCGTCTCATGATCACTCGTGATAAAATCCATGAAGTGATTCAAATGAGCGCGGGTTGAATCCAATACTCAGAACTTATGAGCACTCATGAGTGTTGTAGCACCACTTTGTCCACCAACTTGGACCTCTACAAACCAACCCATGACAGTCTTGATTCATATCTACTTCCAACATATGACCGACTGTGGATGGTTTGAATAACTTAATCATTCAGGAAAAGCGACTTAGTTATTCTGGAAGTCAAAACATGCAAAGTGAAACACAAGAATAAATGAATCAAATATGGTATCAAACCCTATGAATATAAATAAACACTTTTATTTATCACCATACTGATTACTCATTATTCATTGTTTCGGTTTTATCAACTTTATACTTGAATTTAAAACAATAGTTGTCCCATGCTCTAAGCATGTACACTATGTTTTCTAAACACTAGTCATGCCATACACCAAGTATGCATACTATGTTTGTCTATGATCTTTACTTTGTAAAATAGATCAATTGAACATCACTCCAATGATCCTCTTTTCACAGTCCCAAATCCTTACTGCAAATGCAAGAATTCCAAATTCATGCCATTTACTGAAATCTGTTAGATTCTAAACTTATATGCATTGATCCTCTTAATGATTATGCACAAAGTCAGAAAGACTTGACAACAATCATTACAGAGCATTCCAAAGGAGATCAGCTCTTTGGAAACATCCTTCTTTCATTATGTTTCCTAATCTTACACAGATTGAATAATTTCTAACTTTGAAACATTTCCATATTCCATTTTGACTATCATTTCTGAACAAGAGTTGCCTCCTTACAGATTATGTCAATATGGTCCTTCCAGAATTAACATTATACTTCCAACTGTCCTTGAGCAACCAATCTTTGGTAAACCTTAGATTGTCCTCGACAATTGCTTAATCATTTTAGTCATATCCAATTCTAGACCTTTTCCCTTCATAATGCCCCAGGCATTTGGAAAATTTTAGAAAGGATGAATATAGCACATGTAATCGATCCTATATCCGAAGCATATGGGACACGATTCATGATGTCTCACATAAAGACTAAACCAATCTTTTGCTATAATATTTCCATTTCAATTTGCCAAGTTCTCAAAATTCAGATTATGAAAAGGGATGCCGTAATCATAATCGAATTTTAGAACGCAAATAATGGACCCATATATAGAATTTCCTTATGTTGAGCCATTCCAACATGAAATTCATATATATATCCTTGATTAAATACGATTAAAATCTCAATCTAAGCTTTTAGAATTGAAATGAAGTATAATTTCCTCTCCCTTAATTATAGCAAAACAACTTTTTCAACCCCTGCAACCTCACGAATTGAAACTTTTGTTTTCTATAATTAACATTGCTAACTTGCAACCTTTGTCATAATTATCATGCTCCCACTAACATGATGATTATTAGCATAACACTTATGCTCCCACTAGCTTTGACATGTACTCAGAAATCAGCTGACTTTCTTACCAAAGTTCAGATTTCTGATACTAGATTGTTTTGATAAAACTTTATCAAAATGATACACCTCTCTTAGATAGCTCACATGTGTGTCTAAACAATTTTAGAACTATGAAAAGGGATGCCGTAATCATAGTCTCAATTGTTTAGACCTTTGCCACTTCTCACAAGTCCATGTTAGTGTGCCGGTAAACCACACACGCTCCACTAACGACTTTGAGAATGCAAATATCACAATTGCTATCTAGCTAAAATCTACTTATTGAAAGTGTTTCCTCACCATCATTTTCATGAATCGGAGAGAAACCTTATGACACTTAGATTTAATGGTGTATGTGTTCTTATCCATGTGAATTTGTCAAAACCATAATCACAAGACAAGGTTAGTGACAAATCCAAACTCATATTGATTAAACTTGTGCAATCTTAAATTCTTTCCATTTGGCAGCTCAGGTGCCTGCCATTGCTTCCAAGTAGTTGTGCAACCAATTGAGAACTCTCAGAACTCCTATGCAAAGCCAACTTGAATAGGCACAAAAATTTCAACACGATAGGTTATAAACCTCAAGTCGTGTGCTAGTGAAGGACTTTAGGTTTTATTCTTGATTAAGTCTTGAAACTTTCAAGAGCTTTAAGACTCCCACTGTCCTCTTGACATATAAGACTCCCTTGTCAAATATTCAAGAGATAGTGCGGATTCTTTATCAAGACTAACACTTTACACAATTGGCCTAAGTTGGTCTCTGTTTTATCCAAAACATCACAACTTACCAATTTCAAATGTACAAGAGTAGATAACCTTTTACTCTTACATTTGACTAGTGTTAACAAACCCTCTTTAAGATATGTCACTCAAGTTACAATCTTGGAGTATGACTCTAAGAATTGTTTTGGAACGAAGTATGACTCATCTTTTTTGATTTAACCATTTCAACAATTCATGACTCCTCTTCTTAGTCATAAGAATGCACTAAGATGACTTTAGAGGACCAATTGTGATATGGTATCTTAATCATTAAGATGGTCATAAACATGATACTAAAGTACTCTCCCATCTTTTCAGATTTGAGAAACTTTTATCTTTCTGCCATACTTTGATTCTTCTTATTCATTCTGTCTCACATTGAAGCTTCTCCAATGCTACAGACTTATACTTAAACTTATAAGTATAACCATATTTACTGAACTTAAGTAAATCATGACGAATAGTCTTCTTGATCTTTTGTGGTGGACTTGACCAGTGCACAAGAATGTGTACTTGATCCCTTAGTCCTTTCCTTATTCACATAAGGAATTAGTCTTAATTTTCCAAGGTGAAGGTTCTCATTCATCATACTATACAAGTTGCATGATTCCAAGTTTCGGTCCAATTGAACCTTGGGTGGTGAGAATCTTTCCTTATTTGGTAATATTAGACACTACCACAACCGAAAGAATCAAATCCATTTTTCCAATATTGCTATCAATGGAATCTTATAAGCAACAACTTTTCACAAATGCCATTGTAAGGATACTTAAAATAAATAAAATCAAAACCTTTTTCTTTTATTTTAAAACTTTGCGGAAAAACTTATCCTTACAATCCATATGAAAACCTTGTTGTTATCTATTCCTAAGCAATATAAATATCATAAATCTTAAGTAATAGCCCAAAATTCTGATCACCGAACCATGCGATTGAAATCCATCTTCGCGATCAGAATCAGCATGTACTTAATAGAGTTAGACAATGGACTTTACCTGAAGTAGAGCCAAACTTATTGACTTTAACATCCTTAGGTAAATTTGGCAGCTTCGTAACCAATGTCCCTTCCTTTGGCAATAGTTACCTATGGACCCTTGATAATGGGACTATCTCAGACTTCGCCTCTCTCTTTACCATTGGGTCAACCGAGTTGACTATGGCCGATCCCTTTCCATTGGGAAGAGAGAGCTTTACTGGATATCCAATGTCATCATTGTCAATGTCCATAGCGTTTTAGGAAGTTGATCTTAGCAAATAGATAAGATCATTAAGGGTCTTGTCTTAGTCTGTTTCATAGGATTCCCAAAAGAACTCACTATGTGACTTAGAAAGTAGTTGAGCCACCAACTTTCTCAAGACTTTGACACCCAACTCTCCCGGCTTGTCAATATGTGACTACATCTCCAAGATGTGATCACACCTAGACCTTGCCTTGCCAATAGGGCTTGAGTGACCTTAAACTTTTTAGGAACTTGTGGGTTAGGGAGAATAATTAGAGGAGGTGAAAGAAGTATGATATCCATGGGACATCATCTTCATTTAGGAAAGCTTGTTTCAAGAGATTTGGGACGATCATAAATGTCTAGACCATACATCTTTTTGGGAGATATTCAAGATAGTTGATTTAAAGTCCTTAATATGACGTCCAATATGAAATATTAAGGCTAGGACCCAACAAACTATTTTATAACTTAGAAGAGGGATGTCGTAATCCAAGCTATAAAATATTTGAAGGTAGGTGAATGACGATTCACCAATTTCCACCATGAAAAACGAAATAATTTATTAGGTTTTAATTGGATTTGAAAGTCGTAGATCTTTGAGATTCATTGAACTGTTCAAAGACATGTTTCAATCTCGAGTGTGCCCTTCAGGTTTTGTGACTGGGATGCCGAGGATCACAAAACAAGGTGTGAATAACCATGCAAATATACTTGGTACCCTTAATATTTACCCCTTAATCAGTGTGCCGGTTAACCACACACGCTCCACTGATACTATGATAAATATTAAGTTACCCTTTGCCTACCTTGTTAAGTCCAGGTTAGTGTGCCAGTTAACCACACACGCTCCACTAACGACTTAAGCAAAGTGCAAAGTGTAATTTCATGGGTTAGCACCAAATTCACATTTTCCTAAGTAACTAAGATTGGGTATTAATAAAAGTTTAGTTACTTAGTATTTATCATTAATACTTTTAATGAAAGGAGAATTATAGTCCTTGTCCTACCCGTTCGGCTAACGACCCTCCACCAGTCAAGGAAGCGGTGGGTGAGAGTGGACACCCATTAAACTGCCATTTTATAGGCAGTAACCTTATACCCCCCTTATAGACCGGCTTCGTGAATGAGGCCTACTAACGGTAAGACTGACTTTACTCTTATACATATATATAAATATTATTAACTTATAATATTATAAAGTATAAGGGTTGAATTTTAACTTTTAAAATTCTAAGGGCTAACTTCGAATTAAAGTATTCATAAGTGAAAACTTTTCAAATTCCAAAACTTGAAGGCAAGTTTTGAAACTATTCAAAACTAATTAATTCCATAACTTATGAGTTTAAAGTAGTTTTAATTAAAAAAAAACTCTACAAGTTCCATAACTTGAGGACAAGTTATGGAAGACTTTAAACTAATTAATAAAAAAAATAACTTTTTTTTATTGTAACTTATGGAACTAATTAAGGTTACACTTTTTTTTTTAATTTAATGAAGAGACTCTTGAACCTCCATAACTTGAGGACAAGTTATGGAGTCATAAAACCATTTAATTAGAACTAGACTCTTCATTTTGTAACCTTTGCCAACTTTTATGAGTTTTATGATTCTTAAATGTGACTTTTCATATAACTTGAGGACAAGTTACAAAAACACACTTTGGAATCAACTCTTAGATTAAAATGGATTGAAAACAACTATTTCACACAACTTTTCTATTAATCTAAGAACCTCATAAGAACAAGATAATTCAAGTCATCAATCTTCAAGAAATTAGCATGAACATACAAACTAATACAAATCTTGAAATTATGACAATTATCTTAGAAATTGGATTAGCATGAACATTACTACATCAAAAACAAGTTTATAAGTCCAAAAACATCTTAGGGTAATGTTCCTAGTCCAATTCCAGCCAAAACAATCGAATATATGCATCTAACTCGATTTTTCAGCTACTTTTGCAAGTATAACAAGAAAACAAACCTGGCTCTGATACCACTATTGGGTTATGAGCATTCTAACACTCCTAAGTGTACATGCAACCCTAAATACCTTGGATCTATGTTTTCTCTATTATACATACAATTATGAACATCCAAGGTATTATCCTAATCTAGCATACAAAATAATAAATATAACAAGATAGAATACATACCTCTTTGATGTAGAATGTCTTCATGAAGCTTGAGTGCCTAGTGCCCCAAGTGTGACACCTCAAATGGTTCACACAACACCAAATACACTTGGAATAACTTGAGAGAAACTTGAACACTCCTTGAAATCGTCTAGCCCTCACACTCACACATTAGTGCACGATTTCTTGAGCCATGGGATTCTTTTATATGGTGGCTATTAGGGTTACACCATGTAACTCATAACTTTACCCATTCCTTATGCTCCATGGATTTTAACCTCCATGGAGTATCCATGGGTCACCCCATGGACTTAGTCCAACATAAGGAATCTTGGATCACAAGCCCACATATATAAGAATGAATGATTTACACAATCAACCCATATATTTAATTAGTCTCCTTTTGATCACTTAATTAATTCCAAATTAATTCTTGATCAATACCAATTAAATAACCTTATTAATATATTAGAACTTATAATATATTAACCAACCTTAAGTGTTATTTCTCTCATTATAGTCTATCCAAATGCATGATGCCATGCAACCCAAATGGACCATGCCGGGTCGGGTCAAGTCTTACCAATTATAGTTATGGACTTAGACATTAATCCAACAACCATAAGATAAGGTCTCTGACAAACTCAACCTCATATGGACTGAACTTGTTCAATCTTAATTTCTTGCCACTTGGCAGCATAAGGGCCTACCATGTCTTCCAAGTTGTTAAGCAGCTCACCTATACAGATCAATGAACTTTCACGGATCAAGGTCCTTCGCCTTATGCAAACAATTGAGAACGCATAAAACTCACATGCATAGTCAACTTTTAACTGGAATGGGCACAAAAACAAGAATATGTCAACACGATAGGTTACAAACCACAAGCCATGAGCTAGTGATACACAATAGGTTTATTCTTGATTAGTTCCTAAAACTTTTCAAGATCTTTAAGACTCCCAATGACTTCTTGACATATAAGATTCTCTTGTCAAGAAACATTCATTGACAAACAAATATTCAAGAGTTAATGCAGATTCTTATCAAGGAAAAAAACACTTCATACAATTGGTCTTAGTTGGTCTTTGTCTGAAAGACATCACAACTACCAATTCTAAATGTGTTATGAACGTACTTAAGATATGTTACTCAAGGAACAATCTTGGAGTATGACTCTAAGACTTGATTTTGGAACGAAGTATGACTCACCTTAATTGATTTAACCATTTCAACAATTTCTAATTCCTCTTCTTAGCCATACAAGTACACTAAGGTGTCCTTAGAGGATCAATTGTGATATGGTTTTCATAATCATTAAGATGATCATAAAACACGATACTAAAGTACTCTCCTTTCCTTTCATATTGGAGAAACTTTTATCTTTCTGCCTAATTTGATTCTTCTTATTCGTTCTGCTATACCTTGAAACTTTTTCAATGTTTCAGAATTACACTTAAACTTGTAAGCATAACCATATTTACTAAACTTTTAGTAAATCATGACGAATAGTCTTATCGTTCATTGTGGTGGATCTGACTAGTGCACAACCAGGTATACCTGATCCCCTAGTCCTTCACTTAACTCACATATGCATGTGAACAAGGAATTAGTCTTAATTTCTCAAAGACAAAAGTTCTCATTCATCATACAATACAAGTTGCATGATTCCAAGTTTCTGACCAATTAAAACATGGTGATGAGAATCTTTCCTTATTTGGTAAATTTAGACACTACCACAAACGAAAGAATCAGATCCATATTGCTAAAAATAGAAACATACAAACATCAATTTTCACAAATGCCATTGCAAGGAAATATAAAATAAGATAAAATCAAATTTTTCTTTATTTATAAAATTTCGGAAAATCTTGTCCTTAAAATGCAAGTACATATGAAAACTATGTTTCTAAATATTCCAAAAGAATCTATCATAACTCCTAAGCAGCAACTCAAAAATTTGATCGTCGAATCATGCGATCGAAATCCATCTCTTCGCGATCAGACTCAGCGTTCTCTTTCTTTAAGCTTCCTTTCTCTTCTTCGATCCTACAAAACATCAAAATGTGATTTCATCACATCATGTATTAAGAATCTTCAAATAGGAACTTAATATATTTAGATAGTGGATTTACCTGAAGCAGAGTCATACATTTTGACTTTACCATCCTTATGGTCCTTCAGGTAGATACGGCAGCTTCGCATCCAATGCCCCTTCTCTTGGCGATAGAAACAAACATACTCTTTCGGAATGGCACATGGGACAAAATCAGACTTAGCCTTTCTCTTTACCATTTGGTCAAACGGTTTGACCTTGGCCAATCCCTTTCCATTGGGAAGAGAAGACTTTTCTGGACTTCCAATGTTTCCATTGTCAATATCCATGGAGGTTTGGGAAGTAGATCTTCCATTCAAATTTGCTTTACCAGTGCACCAAATCATTACTGATTCAGCAGCAATTAGCAAATATGTAAGATCAGTGAGGGTCACGTCGTGGTCTGTCATATAGTAATCTTTAATGAAATCACTATATGACTTAGGACGTGATTGAAGAACCAAGTGAACAGCCAACTTCCTCGACACAACGACTCCCAACATTCCCAGCCTATCAATGTGTGACTTCATATCCAAGACATGTGCACACACAGACCTTCCATCTTGGTGTTTTCTAGCCAATAGGGCTTGAGTGACCTTGAACGTTTCAAGTCGACGAACATGTGGGTCAAGGAGAATTATTGGAGGAGGTGGAGGAAGTGAAGTATGATTTCTGGGAACATCATCTTCATGAGGAAAGCCTTTTCCAAAAGATTCGAGAAGACCATAGTTGTCAGAACTAGACATCTACAAGGGAGAAATTCAAGTTTAGTTGATTTAAGTCCTTAATATAACACCCAAATGAAATATTAAGGCTAGGACCAAGCACAATAATTTACAATTTGGAAGAGGGATGCCGTAATCCAATTGCAAACTATTTGTTGGTAGGTAAATGACGATTTACCAATTCCACCACGAAAACGAAATTTTAAATGAATTAAGGTTTAAATGAAACTCCTAGATCTTTTGAGATTCATTGAACTTTTCAATGGCATGTTTAATCTCGATTATGCCCTCCAAGTTTGTGACTGGGATACCGAGGATCACAAACAAGGTGTGAATAACCATGCAAATTAGTTTGGTACTCTCGATGTCATTAATCACCTAATCAATGTGCCAGTTAACCACACACGCTCCATTGATCAATGATAATTTATGAGAAACCCATTTCCACCCTTCATTAGTCCCATATTAGTGTGCCGATTAACCACACACGCTCCGCTAACGACTAATAAGGTGCAATGTGCAATTTCATGGGTTAGCATCAAATTCACATTTTCCCTAAAGTAACTAAGATTGGGAATTTATAAAAGGTTTAGTTACTTTATATTTCATTATACTTTTAATGAGGATTTAAATGTATTATCAAACCCGTTCGGCTAATGAACCTCCACTAGTCAAGGGTGCGGTGGGTAAGAGTGGATACCAATGGCGGTCATTTTACAGGCCGCTTCCTTAAACACCCTTATAGACCAGCTTCGTGAATGAGGTCTACTAACGGTAAGACTGAATTTTTACTTATACATATATAATATATTAAACTTTTAATTTTATATAGTATAAGAGTGTATATTAAACTTTTGAAATACTAGGTGGTTTAATCTATTAATTAAACTATACTCTTAATTTAATTAAACTTGAACGATCTGATTATAGATTTATTAATCTTCTCTTTTAATTAAGCAGTTAATTTATTTAATGAAATCCATAAAGATGTAATTTGAACTATTCAAAACATCAAGGTGCTAAATATAAAAATTCAAAATTAAAAGCTATTTAATTAATTTTTAAGTTATGAACGTAAGAGTTGCATCTTTTGAAACCTTTCAATTATAAGAGTTAATGTTTTCATGAATGAGACTTTTCATATTCCATAACTTGAGGGCAAGTTATGAAACTTTTGAAAACTTTCGGATTCCATAACTTATGGACTTAATTTTGTAACTCCTTAAAAAACTTTTGAGTTCCAAAACTTGATGACAAGTTTTGTAACCTCTTAAAACATTTAGATCAAATTTAAAACTAATAGAAATAATCACATATTCTTTATATTTTACCAATTTGACCTAATGCAACTCTTTATAGCAAGATAATTTCAAATAAAAAATTACAAATAATTAACTTTATCATATAAACTAGTAATTATCTTAAAATTTGACAAATATCTTTTAATTGGATGAGGATAATTATTTTCATAACATAAAATTTGAATTTTGATCAACAAAACAACTTATAATAATTATCCAAATCCAAATTAAGCCAAGAAATCTGAAAAATCTGCCAGACCCGTCACCACCTCGTGGTAATTTTGACCACCTCGTGGTGATCAGGAAGAGTTTAAAAAAATGATTTTTTTAGCTTTGAACAAACAACAATTTCATCAAATAACAGAAAACACCCATGGCTCTGATACCACTGTTCGGTTTTATGTACTATAACACTCCTATGGTGCACTTACAACCCTAATGCTTTGGATCTAAGTTTTCTCTAGTTATACATGCAATAAAAAATTATCCAAAGCATGAAGCCTACAACAAGCATACAATTGATATGTGAACCATAAAAGCTAGTTAGAATATTAACTCTTGTTGTAGCTTGTTGAATTTGTCCTTTCAAGAGCTTAGCACCTCAAGTGTGATGCCTCAAACGGTTCACAACACACCATGAACAATTGGACGAATATGAGAGAGAGGTTTGGAGACACAAAATCGGCTAGGTCTTCCTTTGAACTCATTAGTGCATGATTTTTGGCTTAGGGGCTACATATACATAGTGTAGAATTCCAAGGGTCATTTGTAAACCCTAATCCATACACTTAGGCTTATGATCCATAACACACATGGACTAACTCTTCATGGACTCTCACATAAACTTAGTCCATCATGGATCAATAGCCCAAACCATATGTATCATTGATTTATTAATCAGTCCCCGTTAATTTATTTAGTCTTTTTTGATCACTAGATTATTTCCAAATTAATTCTTGATCAATACTAATTAAATAATATGATTTCTCAATTAATAAATTATACTTATAATATATTAATAAATCACAATAACCTCTTTCTCAAATATCCATCCTATCAAATTGTTCCAGAGAGTTGCAACCCAAATGGACCATGCTTATATCGGGTCAAGTACATACCAATCATAGTTATGGGCTTAGACACCTAATCCAATAGTAGTGACCTGTAGTTATTTGTGCTTGTTGGTTATCATCTATGGAGTGCCCTTAGGGACTGTCTGTGGTCATGTAGGATAGCCTGAGAACTCTTGGTCTAGGCTTTCTTACATGTTCCATGTTTAGTTGTGGCTCTAGAGTAGGATCATCTGTTCGGGTGGCTATCTCACCTCTGGTTACTTATGGTTCCACATTCTATGGAGGTTAGCTGGTAGCGGGACTGTATGATGTGAGAGAACTAGTAGGCGGTAGTGAGCTGTATGATTGTTTTTTTCCTGTATTATGTGCCTACTTGATCTTGATTGTTTATATGTCGACATGTTGTGTTTGGTTTGGGTTGAGGCGGTCCTGCATTGTTCTGTAGGCCAAGATACCCGGTGCCGACCGGCTGTAAGCCGTAGGCATGGAGGCTCGAGAGGAGCGGTTGGGTTGAGGCGGTAGGCCAACAAACCCTAGTATTCTGGCCCGGATAGACTAAAGGCATGCGAGGCAATCCATTCAGGCCAAAGGCCCGAAGAGCGGCCGTTATGTACGCTTGTATGATTATTCGTATGGGATATTTTGGGGGAAACTCACTAAGCTTTGTGCTTACCCAATTGTTTATTGTTTCAGGTATCATCGGTGGCCATGGGAAGGCGAAGACGGGACTGTACACACTCATCATCAGCATTGAGGATTTCACGTTTTCTATGATACACTGAGTTTTAATAAATGTAACTTGGAATAAACGGTTTTTCTTAATAATAGATTTATAAATTGGGAAGTTTTACCTTAATAAAAATGAAAAATTTTGGTTGTGAAAAATAGGACGTTACAAGTTGGTATCAGAGCCCTGGTTTGAGTGAATTGGAGGAACACTCGTGTGAATCCAGTCTCAAACTAGGATCTAAGAGCTTTTGCAAAATATTTTTTAAGAAAATAATTCATAATAAAAGGGTTAGGCTAAGGACATGGACTCGGGATTGAATAGCCTTAGAATTATCGACTTGGCCTTACTTCCTGTTCCTTGCTTGGTTGTGGATTTAGGGAAAAGCTGATTATTCGTCAGTCTATCTGACCCCGTATTGTGTACAACAAGCATGCACAAAAGCAACCAGCAGTGCAGGAGCGAGGGTAATCCTCGGATGAGTGCCTAGGAAGTTAGTTGTAACTCGCATGAGAAGTGGGTGTTAGCACATCTAGGAGTGGCATAGTGCAATGACTTCAAACCTTGGAATGAATTATGAATCAACTACGGATAGGTGTGGAAGGTAGTATGGGCCCGTACTACTGAAAGCACAAGATCCGTATGAGATTAAGGAGGAATTTTGAGGCTGCTAAGGAACTAATAGGAGTAGGGCCTGGCATATTGATAATTGTGTTGTGAGGTCTGATCTTTTCTTGGTGTATATCGAGTAAGGTGACTACTTAAGGTTCATGATTTGGAGCCGGTAGCACTAGGAGAGCAGGTCCGATTGAGGAGGAGATTCATGAGATCATTGTTGCAGAAGTGGCTAAGGCGATCAAGGAGATTACTCTGCAGTTGTTTGAGTTGATCAAGAACGCCATGATTGAGTTATATTATGATTGTTATGCCGTATTTTTTGAGGTTGATGTCGTTGCAGCTACCACGACTGTTGCTGCCATTGGGACTCGAGGAGAGAGAGATTTCCAGTATTGGTACTTCGATAATACGAAGCCCCAAGAGTTTGATAGGATCTCAGACCCGATTGTGGCGATGAGATGGATGTCTGATGTAGAGGGTTGTTTCTTCACGTGTTCTTGTCCAGACGAACAGAAGGTCAAGTGTGCCCTGAACCTTCTCATGTTGGGGGCAAGGGATGGGTGGAGACTGGTGACTAGTTCTTATATTCTTGAACAGAGGGTCGTGATGACTTGGGAGCAGTTCTCGGAGATGTTTCGTTCAAGGTATGTTCCCCTGGTAGAGAGGGATAGACTGGCTCAGGAGTACCTGGATCTGAGACAGACGACCGAGTTGGTGACGGAGATCACCAAGATGTTCACTGAGAGGGCTTTGTTCGGTCATGAGTTCACTTCTTCAGAGCAGGCTCAGATGACTCGGTATGTAGGCACGCTCAAAACGGACATTCGGCAGTTCATTTCCACCCAACGCTATGGGTGTCTCGATGAGCTTCAAGATGCCACGAGGAGGCGAGAGATTAAGATAGAGACCCAGGCGAGGGAGTAGTGTCAGGCTCCGGATCAGTCCCAGCCTGCAGCGAATCAGTTCAAGTCTGTCGGCCAGAGTTCAGGATCGGTTGAAGGGAGGCGCAGATCTTTTGTATGTCACAGGTGTAGCGAGGAAGGCCATTTTAGTAGAGATTGCAGGCAGAGTACACCAGTTTGTTTCCATTGCGTTCAGGAAGGCCACATCAGAGCTCACTGTCCTTTTCTCTGTGAGGAGTTGGATCCTACACCCTTAGCTTGGCAGTTACCCGACGGTCGTCATGGGACCGTTGGGGTCCTGAGGACCGACACTTGAGTTGGAAGTTCTTCAATTTAGCAATTGTGATGGTATTGGTATTCATTTTTGATTTTTTTCTATGTTTCAAGTCAGTTGTAATCTTGGATGATCAGTTAAGTGGAATCATCTTATTTAGCTTTGTTTAAATTGATCTCTTGTTATGAATGAACTAATCATCATTGTCCTCAATTATATGTATATTGGAATGTATGAATGTTGTGTGGATTCAGATCCTTCTGTGTAATAGGATGTCAGTGGTTGGAATCAAGAGGTAGAGTTTGAGTTAGTCTGGGTATCGAAGGACTATGAAGTTCCCAGTTTCTGGCATACTTCAAGTTGGGGAGAGTGGAAACTTGCATCAGGAAGACTTTGAGCCAAGATTCGGTTCTCAGTCGGATTTCTCTAAGTTCCAGACTTCTGCGTAACTGCTAAATCTTCTGATTTCGACAAGAAAATCATCGTCAGTTGTTGGATTTTTCCTTTGATTCGTATTAGTCTTAGTTGTGATAGCATCTGTAGGGCGTGCTTGTGCTTAGACCTTAGGGTGTTAGGAGCTTAGGTTGACGTTTTACTTGTCCATTATCGTCTGGTCGGGGTGAGCCCGAGTGTTGATATTTGATAGCTTAGCTGGGCTGTCGGAGCCAAGTAAGAGTGTAGTCTAGTTCAGTATATGATTAGTTAGTTTTCATTGTGGTGATGCCCTTTTGTGCGGGATTAACGTGCTGACGTTTGGCCGAGAAGCTCCGGAACCGATTAATTCCGTGGATTTTTTCACATCTTGACTGTTGTGGGGGAGTACATCATGAAGTAGAAGTGAGAGCTGTTTTCAAGGACGCAATTAAATTTAAGTGGGGAGGATTGTAACATTCCGTTTAAAATAAAATAAATAAATTAAAATAAGTAAATAATATATATAAATAAATAAATAATAAAATCTAAAACCCCGAGATGTATTTTTATATTTTTATGTTAGCCCTAAATCCATAAAAACTTTTTAGTGTATTAGCGCAAGGAGTTAAATGTTATAAATTCTGGAAATAGGGGTTAAAGTGTAATTTTCGGACTAGTTATGAATAGATTTGTGGATGGTGGCGGATGTTTGGTCATTTTTGGACCTGAATTGAAAGGATTTTTGGAATCAGGGGCTATAGAGTAAATTATGGACTTAATTCGAAAAAAATAATTGGGAAGGAGGGACTGGAAGTGTTAAAATGAAATTAAGTTTGAAAATGGAGGAGGCGGGGCTAAAACCCGACACCCCCTCCCTTGCCTCCTGTTTTCTTACTCAAACCCAAACCCTAAATCTATTGCAGTCGCCACCCTTATCCCTCCAACTTCCAGCCGCCACCCTTATCCCTCCAACCTCCAGCCGTCGCCACCTCCTTTGCGTCGTCGTGAACCATCGAGCCAACACCGTTGCTGCACCCGCTGCCGACGAAGACGGAGACTGAAGTTTGGCTCGTGTTGGTCGCTGCTTCCGTTCTCATTTAAGGGTCACACCATATTTCCTTCTCCGTTTCTTTTCTGTCGCTACACTGTCGCCGCCCCATGCGGCTGTCCCGCTTTGCTGTCGCTCTCGGACCACTGCCTGCCACCACGAGGGTGGCTGAGTTGTGTGTGTATTTCATCGGATGCTTGTGTTTCGCTTATGTGTGTGTGTTGATACTGCAAGTCATGAGGTGTGTGTGTGTGCGTTTTGGTTGGCTGAAAATCTAAGAGAACCACCATGGGGGCTGCAGCCTTGTTGCCATTTTCTACCACCACCAGCCACCGTGTGAGGTGGCTGTGTGCGTGTAATATTATGTGTAAATGTGTTTTCTGCGTGGTTATTTTTGTGGGAGTTGTTTGTTCGGATTATAACTCAAAACCGTCACCACCTCCGTGAGTTGGTGGCTGCCGCCACAGACCGCCGCCGACCACCACTGCCGGAGGTGGCAGTGGGTGGTGCCCGACTTATTACACTTTAAATTTACCTAAGCATCTAAATTTAGTCTGAGTGGCATGTGTTTGGGGTTGGAAACCCTAATTAGGGTTTGGAAAACCCTAATGTGAAGAAAACCCTAATGTGAAGAAAACGCTAGTTTTGGAGTTTTGTCGGGACCCGCGTTAAAACTTGTAATTGAACTTTAAATTATACTCGGTAATGCCCTACGATTAACTTAATGCAATATTGGACTTAATGAATTAAGTCCCTAAGGGGTTAAGTGTGGAACACTAACCCTAATTATCATTTTATATGGAAACCCTCGAACCGGGAAGCTCTATTTTGGACAATGATCGGGCGCGTATTTGCGCTATTGCTTGGAATATTATTATTATACCCGAGAATGACTAAATTAAACCTTAATCAGTCTGACCCTCAGGTGATTAATTCCTTAATGGGTTAAGTGTCCTTACTTAACCCTAATCGTCATTTTATATGGAACCTAATCGTCATTTCATGTGAGGTAGTCATTGTTGCAAGTGACCGTGACCTGTGAGCGGGTATTGACTCAAGTATCTTCTGGTAGGTGATTGGAAGTGAGTCGAAGCTGGTATAGTTCCTCGTTACTATGGTGGTTATCTATACGCATATCGAGGTGAGTTTCGCCTCACTATACCCGTGGGTCGAATGCACCAATGTCGGCCCATTAGTTTTGGTTATCCGTTAGTACAGGGATGCCCTAGGGACTGTATATAGTCATGTAGGATAGACTAAGGACTCTTGGTCTAGGTTCTTTTACCTGTTCCTTGTTTGGTTGTAGTTCTAGAGTGGGATCACCTGTCTGCGTGTCTATCTCACCTCCAGGTTGCCCTCAAAGCTATAATTTGTATAAACTCGAATTGATTGTAGCACAGTCCTTTTGGAGAGATATATGATTTATTATTTGATTCATAAATTGATATATATATATATATATATATATATATATATATATATATATATATAATATTATGAGAATAATATATATTAATTAGAAATTATGATATTTAATTAATAATTAATCAGAAATTAATTAGAATTAATTTTGAGATTAATTGGATTAATTAAAAGTGCAGGGGATGTTTGTCTATTTGTTGATAGTTGAGGAAAAAGGCTCTAGAACCTCCTTGGAAGAGATTGGACAAAAAATTCTAGGAAGGGCCTAGAATTTTCTTCCAAAGGCTCTTGGATGGAGGCTCATGGGTTGCTTGGTTACCAAGGAAATGGATTAGGGTTTCCTCCTTAAACCCTAGCTTTGGCTCTAAGCTGTCTCACCTATATAAAGGGCTATAACCCTCTTAATTTCGACACTCTTTCCTTTAGAAAGACCTGATGAAATTTGCCTCTCATCTCTCCATAATCCTTAGTTGCTAGGGTTTGGGTGTGAACCATCAGAGGCACGACACTTGTGGTGCTTGCTGCCAAAAGTTTTGAAGAAGGATTCAATATTGTTTACAACAACAATTTTAAAGGTTAGTTTTCTTGTCTTATGAATTAGTTTGTTCATAGGAAAGTTTTGTAGGTTAGTGTTCAAAGTATGTTTCTAATATGTGAAAGAGATAGATCCTATTGGGTTGCATGTGCCCTAATCATTTGAATTGTTTAAATGTTTTTTCAATAAATAACCCATTAGTGGAATCAGAGTCTGGGGTTTTCTTTCATGTATTGCACATTGGTGAATCGAAAAAGAAACTCGGTTTTGGTTTAGTCGAAGCTCACGACGTGAGCATATGATGCTCACCACGTGAGCTTGGTCAGATCCGAAAATCTTGACCTAATCTACCTTAACAACTTTTATGTGATAAATACTTGCTATATTTTATCCCCAAATCTGATTTTAATGTATCTATGATGATAAGATAAAAGCCTAGAAGTTAGGAGATTAGTATTTTACTTGATTAATTGTTTTGTGATTAATATGATTGATTTTTAATTGTTTAAATAATTAATTTGGATATTAATGGAACTTAATAATTGATGTCAAATAATATTTGGTTTATCTTAAATTTTGAAATTTATTATAAACCTTAGTATTTTGAAAAGTTTAAAATACACTCTTATGGATATTATTATTAATTTTAAGTAATTAAGTAAAAGACAATTAATAAATCCATAAAATGGTTAAAATTTAATTAAATTAAAAGTTTAATTTATTAAAAGATTAAACCCTTGGAATTTTAAAATGTTTTAAAATACACCTTATACTATGTATATATAATTAAAGGTTTAATATATATATATATATATATATATATATATATGTATATATACATATATATATATATATATATATATATATATATATATATATATATATATATATATATATATTATATGTATAATAATAGTCAAATCGCTAGTACGCCTCATTCACGAAACCATGCTATAAAGAGGGTATAAGGAAGCGGCCTATATAATGGCCGTTGAATGGGTGTCCACTCTCACCCACCGCTCTCCTGTTTGGTGGAGGGTCGTTAGCCGAACGGATTTGATAGGACACAATCTCATTAATAAGTATAATAATATAAAGTAACTAAACTATTTTCTAAAATATCATTCTTAGTTACTTTAGGAAAATATGAATTTGTATGCTAATCCATGAAATTAGACATTACACTTTATAAGTCGTTAGTAGAGCGTATGTGGTTAACCGGCACACTAATGAGGAACTAATAAAGAGTGGTAGTGGGTTTCTCGAAATTATCGTTGATTAATGGAGCGTGTGTGGCTAACCGACATATTAAAACTAATGATAAATGACATCTAGAGTGCCAAGCTAAATTGCATAATTATTCACATCTCTTTTGTGATCCTCGGCATCCCAGTCACAAAAGTGAGAGCATAATCAGAGATTAAACATGCCATTGTTTAGAATCAATGAATATTAAAAGATCTAGGAGTTTCATAAGATTGAAACTGATAAAAGCCTTACCTACCTAAAATAGATTCGAATTTGATTACGACATCCATCTTCAAAGTCCGAATCGAAAATATGGATCCTAGCCTTAATTTAAAACTTATGGGTTAATAATTAAGGATTAAAATCAACTAACTTGAATTCTCTTTTCTCCTATTATGGATGTCTTACGAAGATAATAATGGTCTTCCTTATTCTTTTGGAAATGGTTTTCCTCTTTCTCCAAACGATGATCTTCCACTTTCTAATCAAGGTGAAAATGTTTTCTCTTGTTCGGGAAATGGTGGAACTGGACGTCATGCTTCTCCAACTCTTACTCCTCCTCCTCTAATGGCTCTCCCCACGTCATGTTTTCCTCGAGTTGAAAGATACGAAACTACTCCTATTGGCATGTAAACATCAAGATGGAAATTCTGTGTGTACGCACGTTCTAATAATGAAATCGTACATTGACAAATGGGATATATTGGGTGTCGTTTTCCCAAGGGAGCAGATCATTGATTTGGTTCTACTTTTGCTTCCTAAGTCATATGAACAGCTCATTGAGAACTTTTATATGAGCGTCCTCGATGTGACCCTAATTGATTGGACACATATGTTGATTGTTGCTGAAGCAGAAATGCTTAAGAGCATAAGTGAAGCAAAAGTGTTTGAGTGATCTAATTCCAAAGTTTCCATGAACATTGACAATTGTGACAATGGTGGTCCAAAAAAGATTTCTCTTCCCAATGGAAAGGGGTCGGCCAAGGTCAAACAGTTTGATCGTATGGTAAAGAGAAAGACTAGTTCTGACATAGTTTCATGTGTTAACCCTAAAGAGTCCATATGTTTCTATTGCGAATTGAAAGGACATTGGTTGCGAAGCTTCCCTGACTACCTGAAAGATCTCATGGATGATAAAGTCAAGTCGTGTGACTCTACTGCAGGTACATCCATTATCTAACTCCATTATCTTAACAAGTTCCTATTCATAGGCTCTTAATACATGATGTGATGATCACATTTTGATGTTTTCTAGGATCTAAGAGAAAGAAGGAAGCTAAGAAGAGAAAGCTAAATCTAATTGTGAGAGATGGATTTCGGTCGCATGGTTCGATGATCATATTTTGGAAGCTAGTACTTAGGAGTTATGATAATTTAATAGATTGCGTAGGAAATGTCTAGAAACGTTGTTTTCATTTTTATGCATTGTAAGGACAAGTTCCAATTTTTCGTTTATTATCAATAAAAGTGAAATTTTGGTTTATGTAGTTGGTTTACTTTATATTTCCTTATAATGGCATTCTAAAAGTGTTGGTTACATTTCAATTCTTAGCAATGTTAATTGGATTTAATTCTTATTATATCGCTTGTGGTAATGTCATAATTACCTAAGTGATAAAGAATTCTCATCACCCAAGTTTCAATTAAGTAGAAACTTGGAGTCATGTAATTTGAATTGCGTGATGTATGAGAATCTTGATCGTTGGAAGATTATGATTAATTCATTGATCAAATGTTTATGTGAGTTAAAGTGAAGGACTAATGGATCTAGTATATGTTGATATGGGCTATTTAGATCCACCACAAAGGACGATAAGTTTGTTCATCATAATTTACTGATTTATCAGTAATTATGGTTGTATTTATAAGATTAAGCATGATTCCGATACTTTGAAAAGATTCAAAGAGTAGAAGAACGAATAAGAAGAATCTATTAGACAGAAAGATAAAGGTGTCTCCAATATGAAAGGAAAGGAGAGTACTTTAGTATCATGTTTTACGATCATCTTGATGACTGTGGAACTATATCACAGTTGATCCTCGAAAAACATCTTAGTGCAATTGTTTGACTAAGAAGAGGAATCGGATATTGTTGAAATGGTTCAATCAAGAGATGAGTCATACTCCGTTTTCTAATCAATTTTTAGAGCCATGCTCTAGTTGCTAAACATCGTATCTTGAAACTCATTTTTGACTAAGAAGGTTGAAAAACACCTCAAATATGTGGAGTAAAATGTTTTCTTACTCTAGCACATTCGAAATTGGAAGTTGTGATGTTTTGATTAAAACAAAGGATAAATTGAGACCTATTCCATGGAGTGTTTTCTTGTCGAGAATCCACACTAACTTTTGAATATTTGTTTTAGCTCATCATGGAATGTTTCCTTGAGATGAAAACTTATATGTCAAGAATTTAGTGGGAGACTTATTGATCTTGAGAGTTTCAGGAGTCAATTGAAATATAAACCTTTTAGTTATAACTAGTACACGACAAGAGGTTGATAACTTATCGTGTTAAGTTGACACATTCTTGTTTCTATGCACCTTCCAGTTGTGTTGGCCATACTTATGAGTTTTATGGTTCTCATTTGACTGCAAAAGGCAGAGTACGTTGGTCAGTGAAAGTACATTGATCGATATGGGTGATCTGCTTAACAACATGGAAGCACTGGTAGGCCCTTGTGCTGCCAGAGGGAAAGAAATTAAGAATACGCAAAGTTCAGTCCATGAAAGGAAAGCTAAATTTGAGTTTTGTTTTGTCCTAAACCTTATCTTATGTTTGTAGGTTGGAAATGATAGATTCACATGGATGGGAACATGTACACCATAAAATCTAAGTGGCAAAAGGTTTCGCTCTAATTCATGAGAATGATTATGAGGAAACACTTTCGCTAATAGTTTTTAAAGATCTGATAAATATAATTATGGTTAGTAGTTGTGATAATTGCATTCTCAAATTCGCAATATGATTATGACATCCCTTTTCATAGTTCGAATTGTGAGAGATGGCAAGGAATTATTTGAACTTTCAAGACGTAAGGTTATGTGTTTTGAAAGGGTTTGAACACACACACATATGCTATCCAATGAAGGTTTATAAGCTTGAGAAGTCTAGTTGGAGACTTATCGAAGCATCACGTATCAGAAATCTACACTTTAGTAAGAAAGTCAAGAGAATTGATTTCTAGAAGTCCAATTGATTTATGGGTACATGTCAAAGCTAGTGGGAGCATAATTGTTATGCTAGTGGGAGCATAATTGTGATGCTAAGTGATACAAGTTGGCAATACTATTTGTAGGAAACAAAGATTTCAAAATTTCAAGTTGCAAAGTTTGGGAATTGTTTATTTATGATAGACTTAAGAGAGAGGGCACTCATACTTGGTTTATATCTAAAAGTTTAGATTGAAGGGTTTAATAGAGCTTAGTCTTGGACATATATGAATATCATGTTGAAATGATTCAACATAGGAAATTCGATATATGGAAATATTATAGCAAGAGACTGAACATATATTAGGTCCTTTTGTAAGACATAATGAATCGAGTCCCATATGCTTTGGATATATGATCGATTACATGTGGTATAATATTCACTTGTTCTGATTTTTCCAAATTCCTTGGGCATTGATAAGGGGGAAAGGACTAGAACTTTGTGTGACTAAAGTTCTTGAACAACTGTCAAGAACATTCTAAGGCTATACCAAAAGATTGGTTGCTTATGGATAGTTGGAAATATAGTATTGTTTGGAAGGACCATATTGACATGATTCTGGATTGAAATGATTCTTGGTCAGAAGAGATGGTCATATGGGAATATGAAAATGTTTCCATAGTGGGAGTTGATTATTAAAATCAGCATGTGAGTTGGAAACATTAATGCAATGAAGGTGTTCAAGGAGTGTACCTTGAATTTGAGACTTCGTTACCATGGAAATGTTTTTAGGAACAAAGTTCCAGTGGAACATTTTATAATATCGTTGGCTAAGTCTCCATGACTTTGAAGCCTCGACGTCACAAAAGGACAATGCATGTAAGGTTGTAATTCTGGCACTTTTAGTAGTGACAAGAATTTGGAATTGAGAAATGAGCATCATTGGAATAGTGTCCAATCGATCTGTTCACAAAGAAAGGACCATAGAGAAACATAGTATGCATGTTTATAACATGACATGATTGATGTTTAATTCAAGTGGTTAGTTTATTACTCGAAACATTATACAATGAATAAAGTCTTAATTAATATGGTGATTAAATAATAAGAGTTTTATTTATATTCAATAGTTTTGATACCATAGTTAATTAGGTTATTATTGTGGTTCACTTTGCATGTTTTACTTCCTAAATAATCTGATTATTCAAAATACCATAGTCGCTCGTACTTTTGGAAGTAAGTAGCGAATTAAGACTGTCATGAATTGAATTGTAGATTGTCTATGGAGATTAGACATAGCAATTGTTTTGCTGCAATGTTCATGAGTAGTTAGTAATGGTGATTTTAAGTATTGGATAAACCCGGGCTCAGAGAATTACTTCATGGATTTTATCACGAGTAATTCTGAGATGATAATATCTTATATTCTTGAAACGGAGATATATGAGTTGTGGTTTACAAGTCATTTGTGCATTAATAATACGTAAACGCATCAGTAACTTGATGTTATAAAACGTATTATTGTGCAAGATTTGATGAGTAAATAGTACAGGCATATAAGTCAATGTTTACTCGTTCCTTCTATCCTAACGGGAAAAACGATATATTTGGGCCCCTCGAGGATTTGATGTCGACATCTGAAGTGCTTGGCCAAGCCTAGGCTAAATTGATGTATTCAATTAGTAATCTGAATTCAGTCGTCATAAATAGGGAAATTGGGAAACAGAATTTTGGACAATGAGATTGATTTCAATCCATGTCTCTTATCCATATGGTGGCTACAATTTGGAAGTTGTATTGGCAGTTATAGTAGTCTGACTGGGTTAAAGTTCGACAGCAGCTTTTGGTAGCTACAATTTGGAAGTTGTATTGACAGATATAGTTATTAGAGTTATCCAAGTGGGAGACTATTGGATTAAGTGTCTAAGCCCATAACTATAATTGGTATAAATTTGAATTGATAGTAGCACAGTCCTTTTAGGTTGTCCTCAAAGCTAGCAATTGGACATAATTATGTTGGAGAGATATAAGATTTATTATTTGATTAATAAATTGATATATATAATTTGTTAATATATTATGAGAATAATATATTAATTATAAATTATGATATTTAATTAATAATTAATCAGAAATTAATTAGAATTAATTTTGAGAATAATTGGATTAATTAAAAGTGCAGGTGCTGTTTGGCAATTTATTGATAGTTGAGGAAAAAGGCTCTAGAACCTCCTTGTAAGAGGTTGGACGAAAACTTCTAGGAAGGGCCTAGAATTTTCATCCAAAGGCTCTTGGATGGAGGCTCATGAGTTGTTTGGTCACCAAGCAAAGGGATTAGGGTTTCCTCCTTAAACCCTAGCTTTGGCTCTAAGCTACCTCGCCTATATAAAGGGCTATAACCCTCTTAATTTCGACACCCCATCCTTTAGAAAGACTTGTCGAAATTTGCCTCTCCTCTCTCCATAATCCTTAGTTGTTAGGGTTTGGGTGTGAACCATCAGAGGCACGACACTTGTGGTGCTTGCTGCCAAAAGTTTTGAAGAAGGATTCAAGATTGTTTACAACAACAATCTTAAAGGTTAGTTTTCTTGTCTTATGAATTAGTTTTTTCATAGGAAAGTTTTGTAGGTTAGTTTTCATAGTATGTTCCTAATATGTGAAAGACATAGATCCTATTAGGTTGCATGTGCCCTAATCATTTGAATTGTTTAAATGTTTTTTCACTTAGAGGATTGTATTTGTAGCCCTAAATACCCATCAGAACATTCCCCAATTATTTATGACCTTTTTTAGAGCACTCATGATCCATGCATACAGTGGTCGTCTGTCGATTTTCACCCAAACTAATCTTTCCTTAATAGTAAAGTTATTTGTGATTTCTCTCACCTCTTTGAATAATGTTTTAACATTGTCATGTTGTTTAAACTTTATCTAAGCATCCAAAGAATTGATTTCTAACCAAACCCATAACCCCCAATGAATTTTATATCCATGTCATTAAAACCTTTAGCAATACATGTGGAATTTTGGACCAAAAGGAGGTCCCAAAATTTAGCATAACTGACTTCCCACCATCAAAAATAAAATTATGGAAACCATTATTTCCATTAAATGCTACTACATGCACACATGTTTTCAAATAATTACTATTATTCTAAATCCGAATAGCCTTGACAGGAACTTAAGTTACAACCCAATCCACCGAACGTACTTCTTTCTTTTCATTTGGAAGAAACCTAGCAATCGAAGAAAAAACATGGTGGTTTCCAATCTATATAGAAGAAATGTTCTTCACTAGTGCATTCTCATCTCGGAGTTTCAAAAATCTAACGACACAAAGTTGTTCGCCTAACTTCGAGAGTTTTCTTTCCATAAATACATCTACAAAGGTTTCAAACTTCCTAGAAACAATCCACAAGTCCCGTAATTTGTTACATAAAGAGTGCAAGACATACTTTCCAAAGATTTGTTATTAAGGTTCTTATTAACATGGTTCAGTACATCCTTACCTACACCGACGTTATTGTTACTTCCTATATCACTCTTTTTTATATTTAATCCGCCATCCCATTCGAACTTTTCGTAATAAAATTGATCTCATATCCATTATTAACCATTCAAGAATGATGTAAGGACGTCAATCATCAACAACATTAAGCCTTCATTGAATGATTGAATCAATGTAGTAGAGAAGAAATAGCGAGAACCGAATATCAATATGAGATTAGAACTAGTTCTCCCCTCCCCCCACCCACCCACTTCGTACAACCACCTAGGGATGTTATTCGGGCCTGAACCGAACCAGATTCGAATAAACCGAAAACTGAATAAGACTAATTAGAGGAACCAAAAATCAAAGCGATTAAACCAATACGGGTTCGGTTCAATTCGGGTATTAATCGTTTTGGTTTGGTTATTACCCAAATAATTAGTTGGGTTATTACCCAAATAAATCGAATAACATTTACAATATGATTAAGGACCGAATAGAACCGAAAAGAACCAAATAAAACCTAAAAGAACCGAATAAACCATATTATTTGGTACTTTTTTTTAAAACTTTGGGCACTGTTTTGTAATTATTTAAGGTATTAGAAATGTAATAAGATATATGTCGGGTTTTCACCTTGAATTTCTCGAGAAATCCAACCATTTCTATGCAAATATTGAAATCTTCTTCTATGGGGGTCAAAATATCTCGAACATATGTAGGAACTATTACAATAAAATAAATATTAGTTTTTTTTTAAAGAAAAAAACTTTAATACCCCTTATTTAGGTGCTTGTATCTCATTGAATATACACCAAAAAAATACATGTAAACTGTGTAAAAATAGTTTAAAATGTGAACTGCAAGTTGGAAAAAAAATCGGGCAAATTGAACGAATAACAAAGACACTATGACAGTTCAAAGTTTCTTTAAAATTCTGCAAACATGCTGAAACAGAAAACTCAGCTTCAATACCGCTTGTTTAGCATATAACCAAAAATAGCATATAAATTATGTGAATAGTGTGTTAAATTATGAACTACAATGGAAAAATAAAATAAGGTAAATCAGACAAATAACGAAAACGCTATGAAAGCTCAAAGTTGCCCTAAGATTCTACAAACATGCTGAAATTAAAAAAAAATGGATAGCTTATTCACGTTTGGTTCCTTTAGAACCGATTAAGTAGTTATTCGGGTAGCCCGAACTGAAATACCCGAAAACTGAATAAAAGTAAAATACATACCTGAGAATCGAATCAGATATATTATTCAATCCTACTTCGGTTTGGTTCAGTTCTGGTTCCGATTCGAATATTCGGCCAACCGCTCATCTCTATAATCGCCGCCATGAAAATCAAATTCGTCTCCCTAAAAGTCAATGGTATCATTAGATAAAAAAATATTAGATCATTTATTTTAATTTTTAATAAGCATATAGTTATTTTATGATTATTCTTATATTTAATAAATGTTTTTTTTGAAGATTTAAGATACACATAAAAAAAATTAGAGGCAATTACTAATTAATTGTCTTAATGTATCACAATAGTAAATGTAAAATTGTCTATTATTTCGTCAAAAAACCTAGGATTTCCCTTTTTTTTGTTTTTTTTAACAAAATTAACCACATTACAGTTATATTACATTGTATACGAGTTACAATATATATATATATATATATATATATATATATATATATATATATATATATATATATATATATATATATGAAAACGTATGCCGTAGGTTTCTTATGAACCTACGGTTTTGTTTTCTGTTATTTGTTTTTTTTCGTTTTTCTCCAAAAAAAAACGTATCTATTAAATATTCTCCTAAACAATAAAAAAAAAGTTCAAGATTCGAAGACAAACATGATTGTTCTTTAAAGGTTCCAATGAGAGTTTTTCTAACTTCAAACACACAAAAAATGACAGAAAATGAAAATTACAACTTTATATATTGTAGCTGGCGGGCATTGAAAGAGTAGAAGCTCCAATGATAGAGTTTGTCTAACTTCAAACACTCAAAAAATACCAAAAATGAAAATTACAACTTTATATATTGTAACTGGCGGGCATTAAAAGAGTAGATGACCCATCAGACAGTAGTCCATTGCCCCCAAAGAGTAGTCAACATTGCGTTGACTGTAATCAACCATGCATTGACCGTAGGAATCCTTAATCACCTACGATTTTATAGGCTATTTTGAGCTAAATGCTAATTTTTTACTAAAACCTAATAAGTAATTAAGAGATTTTGCTATTTTTGTAATTTCTCCAAAATATTATTAAATTATTGTTGTTTTCCAAAAAATAAATCTGACTTTCACCATACAAAAGAAAACAAATATTTACAAACACAATCTACTTTTTCCCTTTTAAGAAAAGATGGAGGTACATGTCCTAGGGTTGTTTACTTAACATGGAAGAAACCGTAGTCTCTGTCCCCTTCAATGGAAGAATACCCCCAGAAATTTAGGGCACCATACCCCTCATTTCAGTCATGAAAAAGCCTACATATGATGCCAGGATCATATATCCATGCTGTGGGGAGTACACTGCGTTTTCATTTTCTTTTGGGGATAAACAGGGGAAATGGGTACTTGAGTGTTGTCCATCGGTCAACGGTTGAACTATAAAGAAATTAGATTTTATGTACAAATAATGTGTCTTTACTTTAATTTTGTTATTGATAAAGTAATTCCATAACTAGTTTTTAGAGCACGTTTCATAAACTTATAATTAAATACAAACAAATCAATGTAACTTTTATTTTATATAATCGGTTATCATCAATATATTTTAAAAGATAGATTAATTAATATGACTAATCCGCTTTGTAAATTGAATTCTGACGATTGTATTGATAAAAGTTAGAGGAGGTAACCATCGGTGGAAACTTCCACCTAGAACGAAAACGTACATAAAATTTACGACGAAATGTAAAGAAAATTAAATTTATATTGATACATACATAAAAATAAACAAGTAAGATTATTTTTTTAAATTTACGAACGGAAGTACAAATACTAAAAAATATTTTATATGTGATCCGACTTATAAGTAGAAAGCGACGAAACATACGTAAAAATAAACATGAAACGTAACAAATTTAATTCGAAAGATGAACTCGAATTTATTCTGACATGTAAATAAAAAAAACCAAGTAAACTAAGTTCTAAATTTACGTCGAAATGTTGATCACTTTTAATTTATAACAATACATAATTTTTTTATATAAGTTAACGAACAAAAGTTCTTAGAAAATTCAAATTATAAATAATACGGAGATAAACACGAATGTTCAGAAAATAAATGTGTCAGAGAGAAACTGAAATCACCAAAATCGAATAAGGACCGAAAAAAAAAACTCAAGAAAAAAGGAGGGACTAATTATATATTAAATTATTAATAGTTTAAATATAAATATGAAAAAAATATACAAATCGGATTAGAGAAAAAAAAATACAAATCGGACTAATCTCATTACCACCTTCAAAAATTTAAGCTAAAAACTACCTACTTGACCAAATTAATCATGATTTAAAAAATCTTGTCATTTGTAAAAAAATTATGAAATGACACTCTTTTGAAGATTTTTGCAAAAGATATTTGTCAAAAATCCCAACCATCTACGAAAATGTCAAAAACTATATTGGAAACAAAAATCTATTTTTTTTTTTGCAAATTTATTTGTGAAAATCCAGGTTTTACTTCTGAAAATTTTAGAAAAAAAAACATAAATTTTGAATTTTTGATGTTTTTTATTTTGTGTTAGAGGTCCATAAAAACCATTTCTAAAAAAATAAAAATAAAAAAAATAAAACTCAATATGGTTGTTTCCCTATAAAAATTCTCAAAACGGGTATCGTGTCAAAGATTTTGCAAACGCTATCTGCAATTTGTTTTGTTATTTTCTTAGATTATTAGGTATAGGCCCGTTGATGTGGTCTTATAACACCTTATAACATGAAGTTAGGGTGGCACCGTTAAGAAGAGAGAGATAGAGAGAGAGATAACTTGTGCAGCCAATCAATACTCTCGTTTCATCTCGTTATGATGTCGTTGAGGCCCCTCCATGTCAGCCATAACGCCGTTTCTTGTACCATACCGTATACTCTACTACATTATTAAACTTTCATTTGTTAATGAAAAGATTTTGAAAACCTATAACAAATAAAAACTTTAAAAAATATGTTTTTTTTTATTTTCGCAGGTAAAATCTGGATTTTCACAGATGGCATCGCAAAATTTTTTTTTTTAGTCAAATCTGGCTTTGCGACTCACATTTTGCAAATGGTTGAGATTTTCGCATGTCATCTGCAAAAATCCTCGAAACAGTGAAATTTCATACTTTTTCGTAAATATCATAAGTGAAAATCATAACTATTTTGGTCCAATAGTTAGTTATTTTTATCAGATCTTGGAAAATAATTAATGAGATTAGCCCCAAGTTTTTCTTTATAAACAAAGTATTTTCTTAGAAAGTGTTTATATACACTTTACCAAACGCGTAAGCTAATTTTGAATGAAAACAAAGTACGAGAACTTTGATATGTAGTGATAGCAAATGAAAACAAAGTACGAGAACTTTGATATGTAGTGATAGCAAATGAAAATATGAATAAATCACTTTATTTAGGATTTAAAAGTTTTTTTTTTTTTTTTCCGTTGTTGTTGTTGTCGTCGTCTGTGTCTGTGTCTGTGTCTGTGTCTGTGTCTGTGTCTGTGTCTGAGTACACATTCCACATGATTAACTATTATAATAAGAACAAATTACTGAAACGGTCCCTGTGGTTTGCAAAAAATTTGTGTTTGGTCCCTATGTTTTATTTTGCATGTTGGTCATCCCTAACATTTGCTTTTAATACGCGTTTGGTCCCTACGTCCATTTCTCGTTAGTTGTCGTCGTTAATTGCCTCACGTGCATGGCACGATAGGGGTGTTTTTGTCTTTTTAAGCATGACGCCTAATATAAACTAGAGTGTAGTCTATTCCTATTTTGATCGTCTTCTTCCTTACGTCAAAACCCTCTCCAAAATCGATCACCCTCTTCGGGAAAACCCTAAACCTTTAATGAAGTTACGATGGTTAGATGGAAGATTACAGTAAATATGGATGAAATTAACCTCGATGAAGCATACGGTAAGCATAGAATTTTTGGTTCATTACATTCATTTTAGAACATAAATGTAAGAGAGTAATGCTCAATTTTTTCTTTCCACAGGTGGTCACCCGACTATGTTCTCCATTAGGTTGCACTATAGTGGAGAGTTCACAAAGTTTCCTGGCAGAAAATACGTGAAGGGAAAAGTCAAATGTATTGATCTTTTAGATAGTGATACATTATGTGTCCACGACAGTGATGAAATAATGGAGGAGCTTTATCAAGTTGAGAATGGTATGTTGTTATATTATCACTTCAAAAAACCATTTTTAGATTTGGATATTGGTTTGTATGCTTTGGCTAGTGATAGTTGTTGGATTAATGTCTAAGTCCATAACTATAATTGGTAAGACTTGACCCGACCCGGCATGGTCCATTTGGGTTGCATGGCATCATGCATTTGGATAGACTATAATGAGAGAAATAACACTTAAGGTTGGTTAATATATTATAAGTTCTAATATATTAATAAGGTTATTTAATTAGTATTGATCAAAAATTAATTTGGAATTAATTAAGTGATCAAAAGGAGACTAATTAAATATATGGGTTGATTGTGTAAATCATTCATTCTTATATATGTGGGCTTGTGATCCAAGATTCCTTATGTTGGACTAAGTCCATGGGGTGACCCATGGATACTCCATGGAGGTTAAAATCCATGGAGCATAAGGAATGGGTAAAGTTATGAGTTACATGGTGTAACCCTGATAGCCACCATATAAAAGAATCCCATGGCTCAAGAAATCGTGCACTAATGTGTGAGTGTGAGGGCTAGACGATTTCAAGGAGTGTTCAAGTTTCTCTCAAGTTATTCCAAGTGTATTTGGTGTTGTGTGAACCATTTGAGGTGTCACACTTGGGGCACTAGGCACTCAAGCTTCATGAAGACATTCTACATCAAAGAGGTATGTATTCTATCTTGTTATATTTATTATTTTGTATGCTAGATTAGGATAATACCTTGGATGTTCATAATTGTATGTATAATAGAGAAAACATAGATCCAAGGTATTTAGGGTTGCATGTACACTTAGGAGTGTTAGAATGTTCATAACCCAACAGTGGTATCAGAGCCTAGGCTTGTTTTCTTGTTATACTTGCAAAAGTAGCTGAAAATCGAGTTGGATGCATATATTCGATTGTTTTGGCTGGAATTGGACAAGGAACATTACCCTAAGATGTTTTTAGACTTATAAACTTGTTTTTGATGTGGTAATGTTCATGCTAATCCAATTTCTAAGATAATTGTCATAATTTCAAGATTTGTATTAGTTTGTATGTTCATGCTAATTTCTTGAAGATTGATGATTTGAATTATCTTGTTCTTATGAGGTTCTTAGATTAATAGAAAAATTGTGTGAAATAGTTGTTTTCAATCCATTTTAATCTAAGAGTTGATTCCAAAGTGTGTTTTTGTAACTTGTCCTCAAGTTATATGAAAAGTCACATTTAAGAATCATAAAACTCATAAAAGTTGGCAAAGGTTACAAAATGAAGAGTCTAGTTCTAATTAAATGGTTTTATGACTCCATAACTTGTCCTCAAGTTATGGAGGTTCAAGAGTCTCTTCATTAAATTAAAAAAAAAAGTGTAACCTTAATTAGTTCCATAAGTTACAATAAAAAAAAAGTTATTTTTTTTATTAATTAGTTTAAAGTCTTCCATAACTTGTCCTCAAGTTATGGAACTTGAAGAGTTTTTTTTTTTTTTTTTTTTTTTTAATTAAAACTACTTTAAACTCATAAGTTATGGAATTAATTAGTTTTGAATAGTTTCAAAACTTGCCCTCAAGTTTTGGAATTTGAAAAGTTTTCACTTATGAATACTTTAATTCCAAGTTAGCCCTTAGAATTTTAAAAGTTAAAATTCAACCCTTATACTTTATAATATTATAAGTTAATAATATTTATATATATGTATAAGAGTAAAGTCAGTCTTACCGTTAGTAGGCCTCATTCACGAAGCCGGTCTATAAGGGGGGTATAAGGTTACTGCCTATAAAATGACAGTTTAATGGGTGTCCACTCTCACCCACCGCTTCCTTGACTGGTGGAGGGTCGTTAGCCGAACGGGTAGGACAAGGACTATAATTCTCCTTTCATTAAAAGTATTAATGATAAATACTAAGTAACTAAACTCTTATTAATACCCAATCTTAGTTACTTAGGAAAATATGAATTTGGTGCTAACCCATGAAATTACACTTTGCACTTTGCTTAAGTCGTTAGTGGAGCGTGTGTGGTTAACCGGCACACTAACCTGGACTTAACAAGGTAAGCAAAGGGTAACTTAATATTTATCATAGTATCGGTGGAGCGTGTGTGGTTAACCGGCACACCGATTAAGGGGTAAATATTAAGGGTACCAAGTATATTTGCATGGTTATTCACACCTTGTTTTGTGATCCTCGGCATCCCAGTCACAAAACCTGAAGGGCACACTCGAGATTGAAACATGCCTTTGAACAGTTCAATGAATCTCAAAGTTCTAGGACTTTCAAATCCAATTAAAACCTAATAAATCATTTCGTTTTTCATGGTGGAAATTGGTGAATCGTCATTCACCTACCTTCAAATATTTTATAGCTTGGATTACGGCATCTCTCTTCTAAGTTATAAAATAGTTTTTTGGGTCCTAGCCTTAATATTTCATATTGGGCGTCATATTAAGGACTTTAAATCAACTATCTTGAATATCTCCCAAAAATATGTCTGGTCTAGACATTTATGATCTTCCCAAATCTCTTGAAACAAGCTTTCCTAAATGAAGATGATGTCCCATGGATATCATACTTCTTTCACCTCCTCTAATTATTCTCCCTAACCCACAAGTTCCTAAAAAGTTTAAGGTCACTCAAGCCCTATTGGCAAGGCAAGGTCTAGGTGTGATCACATCTTGGAGATGTAGTCACATATTGACAAGCCGGGAGAGTTGGGTGTCAAAGTCTTGAGAAAGTTGGTGGCTCAACTACTTTCTAAGTCACATAGTGAGTTCTTTTGGGAATCCTATGAAACAAACTAAGACAAGACCCTTAATGATCTTATCTATTTGCTAAGATCAACTTCCTAAAACGCTATGGACATTGACAATGATGACATTGGATATCCAGTAAAGCTCTCTCTTCCCAATGGAAAAGGATCGGCCATAGTCAACTCGGTTGACCCAATGGTAAAGAGAGAGGCGAAGTCTGAGATAGTCCCATTATCAAGGGTCCATAGGTAACTATTGCCAAAGGAAGGGGCATTGGTTAAGAAGCTGCCAAGTTTACCTAAGGATGTTAAAGTCAATAAGTTTGGCTTTACTTCAGGTAAAGTCCATTGTCTAACTCTATTAAGTACATGCTGATTCTGATCGCGAAGATGGATTTCAATCCCATGGTTCGGTGATCAGAATTTTGGGCTATTACTTAAGAGTTATGATATTTATATTGCTTAGGAATAGATAACAACAAGGTTTTCATATGGATTGAAAGGATAAGTTTTTCCGCAAAGTTTTAAAATAAAAGAAAAAGGTTTTGATTTTATTTATTTTAAGTATCCTTACAATGGCATTTGTGAAAAGTTGTTGCTTATAAGATTCCATTGATAGCAATATTGGAAAAATGGATTTGATTCTTTCGGTTGTGGTAGTGTCTAATATTACCAAATAAGGAAAGATTCTCATCACCCAAGGTTCAATTGGACCGAAACTTGGAATCATACAAGTTGTATAGTATGATGAATGAGAACTTTCAGCTTGGAAAATTAAGACTAATTCCTTATGTGAATAAGGAAAGGACTAAGGGATCGAGTACACATTCTTGTGCACTGGTCAAGTCCACCACAAAAGATCAAGAAGACTGTTCGTCATGATTTACTTAAGTTCAGTAAATATGGTTATACTTATAAGTTTAAGTATAAGTCTGTAGCATTGGAGAAGTTTCAATGTGAGACAGAACGAATAAGAAGAATCAAAGTATGGCAGAAAGATAAAAGTTTCTCAAATCTGAAAAGATGGGAGAGTACTTTAGTATCATGTTTATGATCATCTTAATGATTAAGATACCATATCACAATTGGTCCTCTAAATTCATCTTAGTGCATTCTTATGACTAAGAAGAGGAGTCATGAATTGTTGAAATGGTTAAATAAAAAAGATGAGTCATACTTCGTTCCAAAACAATTCTTAGAGTCATACTCCAAGATTGTAACTTGAGTGACATATCTTAAAGAGGGTTTGTTAACACTAGTCAAATGTAAGAGTAAAAGGTTATCTACTCTTGTACATTTGAAATTGGTAAGTTGTGATGTTTTGGATAAAACAGAGACCAACTTAGGCCAATTGTGTAAAGTGTTAGTCTTGATAAAGAATATGCACTATCTCTTGAATATTTTACAAGGGAGTCTTATATGTCAAGAGGACAGTGGGAGTCTTAAAGCTCTTGAAAGTTTCAAGACTTAATCAAGAATAAAACCTAAAGTCCTTCACTAGCACACGACTTGAGGTTTATAACCTATCGTGTTGAAATTTTTGTGCCTATTCAAGTTGGCTTTGCATAGGAGTTCTGAGAGTTCTCAATTGGTTGCACAACTACTTGGAAGCAATGTCAGGCACCTGAGCTGCCAAATGGCAAGAATTTAAGATTGCACAAGTTTAATCAATATGAGTTTGGATTTGTCACTAACCTTGTCTTGTGATTATGGTTTTGACAAATTCACATGGATAAGAACACATACACCATATGAGTTTGGATCCCTTTTCATAATATGAATTTTGAGAACTTGGCAAATTGAAATGAAAATATTATAGCAAAAGACTGGTTTAGTCTTTATGTGAGACATCATGAATCGTGTCCCATATGCTTCGGATATAGGATCGATTACATGTGCTATATTCATCCTTTCTAAAATTTTCCAAATGCCTGGGGCATTATGAAGGGAAAAGGTCTAGAATTGGATATGACTAAAATGATTAAGCAATTGTCGAGGACAATCTAAGGTTTACCAAAGATTGGTTGCTCAAGGACAGTTGGAAGTATAATGTTAATTCTGGAAGGACCATATTGACATAATCTGTAAGGAGGCAACTCTTGTTCAGAAGTGATAGTCAAAATGGAATATGGAAATGTTTCAAAGTTAGAAATTATTCAATATGTGTAAGATTAGGAAACTTAATGAAAGAAGGATGTTTCCAAGAAGCTGATCTCCTTTGGAATGCTCTGTAATGATTGTTGTCAAGTTTTTCTGACTTTGTGCATAATCATTAAGAGGATCAATGCATATAAGTTTAGAATCTAACAGATTTCAGTAAATGGCATGAATTTGGAATTCTTGCATTTGCAGTAAGGATTTGGGACTGTGAAAAGAGGATCATTGGAGTGATGTTCAATTGATCTATTTTACAAAGTAAAGATCATAGACAAACATAGTATGCATACTTGGTGTATGGCATGACTAGTGTTTAGAAAACATAGTGTACATGCTTAGAGCATGGGACAACTATTGTTTTAAATTCAAGTATAAAGTTGATAAAACCGAAACAATGAATAATGAGTAATCAGTATGGTGATAAATAAAAGTGTTTATTTATATTCATAGGGTTTGATACCATATTTGATTCATTTATTCTTGTGTTTCACTTTGCATGTTTTGAATTCCAGAATAACTAAGTCGCTCTTCCTGAATGATTAATTTATTCAAACCATCCACAGTCGGTCATATGTTGGAAGTAGATATGAATCAAGACTGTCATGGGTTGGTTTGTAGAGGTCCAAGTTGGTGGACAAAGTGGTGCTACAACACTCATGAGTGCTCATAAGTTCTGAGTATTGGATTCAACCCGCGCTCATTTGAATCACTTCATGGATTTTATCACGAGTGATCATGAGACGATAATATCTTATATTCTTCAAACCTAGAGATATGAGTTGTTACTATGAGTTGGTTATACATTGATTGCACGAAAACGCATTGGTAACTCGATGTTATAAAACGTGCCTTTATGTATGATTCAACAAGTAGTAGGACAAGCCATATGAGTCGAAGTTTATCCATTCCTTTTACCTTCGGGATAAAAGCGATATCTGTGGGCCCCTCGATGATTTAAAGATGATACATGTGAGTGCTTGGCCAAGCCAGGACTGATTTGATTTGTTCAATCAGTCAGTCATCATGAATCGGAAATCGGGAAACAACAAATGGACAGAGAGAATGATTGATAATCCATGTTTCAGTCCATATGATATCTAGAATGGAGGAATATATGATCCCTTATCTAATGGACAAGTCATTGACAAAGGTCAGAGTTCATTGACAAGGTCAGAGTTCGACAGAAGCTTTTGAGAGCTACGATTGCTGATCGGTTCCTGAAGTCATACGCAATAATAGTTTTAGACTTATCCATGTGGGAGACTGTTGGATTAATGTCTAAGTCCATAACTATAATTGGTAAGACTTGACCCGACCCGGCATGGTCCATTTAGGTTGCATGGCATCATGCATTTGGATAGACTATAATGAGAGAAATAACACTTAAGGTTGGTTAATATATTATAAGTTATAATATATTAATAAGGTTATTTAATTAGTATTGATCAAGAATTAATTTGGAATTAATTAAGTGATCAAAAGGAGACTAATTAAATATATGGGTTGATTGTGTAAATCATTCATTCTTATATATGTGGGCTTGTGATCCAAGATTCCTTATGTTGGACTAAGTCCATGGGGTGACCCATGGATACTCCATGGAGGTTAAAATCCATGGAGCATAAGGAATGGGTAAAGATATGAGTTACATGGTGTAACCCTAATAGCCACCATATAAAAGAATCCCATGGCTCAAGAAATCGGGCACTAATGTGTGAGTGTGAGGGCTAGACGATTTCAAGGAGTGTTCAAGTTTCTCTCAAGTTATTCCAAGTGTATTTGGTGTTGTGTGAACCATTTGAGGTGTCACACTTGGGGCACTAGGCACTCAAGCTTCATGAAGACATTCTACATCAAAGAGGTATGTATTCTATCTTGTTATATTTATTATTTTGTATGCTAGATTAGGATAATACCTTGGATGTTCATAATTGTATGTATAATAGAGAAAACATAGATCCAAGGTATTTAGGGTTGCATGTACACTTAGGAGTGTTAGAATGCTCATAACCCAACAATAGTGACCTTAATCACTTGAGTACATTCGTTCCTAATCACAAATTGATAGATGTTTATACTATACATGGTAAAACTATGTTGCACACATACTTTGTGTCCCCCAACCCAAGTAGAGTTAGGATAGAAGAAGTTGTTGAACCCCATTCTAGAAGGCTACTTTTGGAATGGAGGAACTCAAAAACAGGGGATCAAGTCTAAACAGGGGATATTAAACAAACAGTGGATGATGATGAAGTTCAAACACCACCTACTACAATTGACGGAGTTCAAACACCATCTGCTACAATTGACGGAGTTCAAACACCCCCTTTTACAACTAGTGATTACTTGTATTTGGAAGATTTCATTGATAGGGGTTAAACACACCTTGAAGATCAAATTCAAGCACCAACTTTTGAGTTTGATCTTAATGGAACTGATGTGGATGAGGGAAATAAAACTAAAGACAGTGGAGGGGATTCTCAAGACTTATCTGATAATGAGGATAGTGATTTTCGAATTCATGAGGATAACATTATAGATGAACCTGAGGTTGATATGAAAGAATGTTTCTACACATTGACAAGGATGTAGAGTGGATGGGTAATCAGTCAGGGTCACTTGGTATGGAGCAATGTAGTAGGGATATTCGTGACATTGAGATACTAAATCAAGATGCAATGCCATCTGATTCTTCATCTGATGAAGGTAGGAGTAAAAGCTTAAAAAAGAAAAAAAAGAAATAAGAGTGGTATAGGAAAGAAATGAGGCTCGTGTTGTTGATCCTTTTTATGTGTATCAGCAATTTGTTACAACTGAAGAACTGAAAGATATGATAAAAAAGCATGCAATTGAAACAAGAAGGGAAATTGATTTTATAAAAAATGACAAAAACGGGATAAGGGCTATTTGCAAAGGCACCATTTTATATCTTAGTGTGTCTGACCATGTTGAATACAAGTGTCCTTGGAACCTTTATGAAAGCAAGTGGAAGCAAGATGTGGCTTGGGAGGTCAGAACCTATGTGAAAGAGCATAGATGCCTATAAACAAGGACTGTGAAGGCTTGTACGTACAAGTTCTTGGGAAAGAAAATAGTGCAACAAGTCGAAAGTAACCCCAATATACCTACAAGAGCTTTACATGCACAACTCCAACGTGAATACCAAGTAGAACTTTCAAAGATGAAAGTTTTTAGGGCTAAAACTGAGGCCATGAAGCAGGTCAGTGGAGATTATGAAGGAAAACATGCGCTACTTAGAGACTATGCTTTCGAACTTCAAACTCGTAACCCTGAGACAACAGTGAATATCGGAGTGGAAACTGAACCAAATACTGCTTCTGAAACTAGAAATTTCAAAAGGATCTATGTTTTCCTTGGACCATTGAAGAAAGGTTTTGCAGCTGGTAAAAGAGATTATCTTGGACTGGATGGATCTTTTATGAAGGGGCCTTATCCAGGAATGATCCTTACTACAGTGGTATTTTTTGCTTTTATTTTTTAAATTTGTTTATGCCATTTTGTTAATAACATTTACATGTTTCTAACTTGCTTACTGGGTAAACCTGTTTAGGGGCTTGATTGAAATAGTTGTACATACCCCTTGGCATATGATGTGGTAGAATCTGAGAATATAAATTCTTGGAAATGGTTTTTAAGTTGCTTAGCTGATGACCTCAACCTTAATAGGAATTCAAATTTTACCTTTATATCAGACAGACAAAAGGTATATTTTGTAAATTTTTGTTTTTAACTTTCTTAATTCATTCAACATTATAGTACTAGTATCCATTAGTTCTGGTAAGGGTTGTTGCAAGCAATTGCTACATTACTTCCATGTCCAAAACATAGGTTTTGTCTACGTCATATACAAGAAAACATGAAAGTTAATTGGAAGGGTGATATCTTTAAGGATGCGTTATGGAAATGTGCTACTACAACCACAGTTGTAGAATTTAACCGTGAAATGCAAGAGTTAAGAAAATTGAATAATGATTGCTGCTAGTGGCTCAAAACTATCACACCTCAACATTGAACTAGGTCTCACTTCACAGGTTTGATTTTTAATTTTATTTAACTTATTTTACATCTATATTCTGACTTTGTAATTCTTCTGTAGGTGGGGCTCATTGTGATGGTCTTTTGAATAATCTGTGTGAGACTATTAACAACCAAATAAAGGAAGGTCGTGATCAACCAATCATCAACTGCCTTAAATTCATTAGAGAGTACCTCATGATAAGGCTTGTGACCGTTCAAAAAGAAATTGATAAGGAAGTTGGGCCTCTGACTCCAACTACTACAACTGTATTGGAAAAAATCAAAAAAGATGTAGCAGAGTGCACAAGTGTCTTCTGTGGGAATGACAAGTATCAAGTAACAGGTCCAAGGGTGTACCAATGTGTAGTGGACATGAAAAACCACACATGGTCATCCAGGAAATGGGAACTCACTGGCATTCCTTGTAAACATGCATTCGTGGCAATTTGGGACATGAGAAAAAGCAAGAAAGATGTTGGTTTACCTGAAACTTTGGTGCATCCCACTTACTGGTTGAGAACATGGAAGGAGATGTATTCCTTCAAGATTGAGCCTATCAATGGACGAAGAATGTGGGAAAAGTATGCTTGTCCTACAACATTTCTTCCTCCCACGCATCATTTTCCCATTGGTAGACCTAAGAAGAAGAGAAGGAAGCATGTGGTTGAATTGGAAGAGATGGTGAAGGGTGATAGAGCTTCATTGAAAGAGAAATATGCCACATGCTCAAAATGAAAAAACCTTTGTCATCAAAAAGGAGTTGCAAAGGTAAGAGTAGTGCAAGTGGTGCAGTTAAAAGTCGTGCATGTGGTGCAGGTCAAAGTAGCGCAAGTGGTGTTGGTGGTGCAGGTTAAAGTAGTATACGTGTTGCTGGTAAGAAGAGACCAAGTGGGTTTGGGAAGAGCAATGTAAGTAGTGTTGTTAAGAGGAGACCGAGTGGGGCTGGGAAAAAGGGCAAGACAGAAGTTTGAAAGCATCCTAGTTGTTTTATTGTAGCCTAATGTAATGGCTTTTTACACTACATAATGTGTTGATGTTTTTATTACCATTATGATGATCTTCTATTAACATTATGATGATCTTTTGATAGCATCTTTATCTTTTTTTTAACATTATGATGATATCCTACTATCTATTGATAACATCCTACTGTCTTTTCTATTTCATTCCATTACATTCCAACAACATTACACAATTCCATTCCAATTACAATCATTACACCATTACAATCAAACCAAAGTACAATCCAATTACAATAAAACCAAATTACATTACATTCCAGTCAATTACAATCTATTCCATTCCACTACTATTACATTCCAACAACACTAGACAATTCCATCCCAATTACAATCATTACACCATTACAATTAAGCCAAAGTACATTCCAATTATAATAAAACCAAATTACATTACATTCCAGTCAATTACAATCCATTCCATTCCACTACAATTACATTCCATTCCACTTAACTAAAATCCATTCCACTAAAATTACATTCCATTCCAGACAAAAAGCAAAAAAAGGTTTGAAACCCATTACATTACTACTACATTATAATTTGTAAATTAGAGTTGCCACAAAAAAAACCCAACTGCATAGTAGTAAAAGCCTCAATTTTTTATTTTCATTTCGAAGCTCTTTCATTATGTTAGCATGACCACAACTACCTTCATCAACCCAACATAGAAACCCACATCGTGGTCCTTGTAATTTTATTAATTGGGTCTAACTTCGATTAAGATTTGAGAGCAAGCGAAACATCGATTAAACCTAAAATTACCGTTCCGGTACAATAGTAGGATCACTTTCCAGGGTTTTTCGTGGTCGTCGAGGTTCGTATAACAATTGGATAACCATAATCACACCTTATCGCCATTACCATTTTCTGAATTGAAGAAGTTGCAGAGAAGAAGAATAGATGTCGAAGACGTAGAGAAAAAGAATGGTTGGCACGTATTTGAAAAAGCTTTCTTATAAGGCTTTTAATATTAAAAAGACAAAAAGACCTCTGGCGTGCCAGACATGTGGGGCATATTAACTGAGAGGGATAACAACAAATGGACCTAGGGACCGAACGCGTATTAAAAGCAAATGTTAGGGATGACGAACGTGCAAAATAAAACATAGGGAACAAACATGAAATTTTTGCAAACCACAGGGACCATTTCAGTAATTTGTTCAACAACAACAACAACACCAACATCAACAACAACAACAACAACATCAACAACAACAACAACAACAATATTTTATAATTTTATAATGATAATATACTGATACTCATTCCAAAGCTTCTATTTAATTTAACATATTTCTGGATTTTTGAGTATTAAAAGAACTTATTGGTGTTGTAATTTGGTGTATATTGTTGTTAACAAAGTTATCAGGATCGAGATCTTATTTAAGATCATTTTACGTTTTGCAATATCACGATTGTAAGATCGAAATCGAGATCGAAATATCCTACCAAAATGAATTCATATTCAAATTTCCTCTCAAGATAGGAGGTGTGAAGTATACGTTATAATTTGATGTTGATTAAAATAGTGGAATCAACTTTAACTTCTTAAGTATGAACTATAATTTTTGTTGCTAAAAATCGTAAAATTAAGAAGAAAACAACTTAATTAGAAAAAAAGATCATTTTGATCATCTACAACTAAAGACATAAGATTACAAATAGATTATTATGAGAGTGCTTCATCTAATTCGAGATGCATAATGAAATGGTCATGCTCTACAAGACATTTTGCAACTTGCAATGCTCGATTTCAAGTTGAATAGACAAATTATTTATACTTGTATATATAATAAAACTTATGAGATGAGATCGGGTTCGTAGTGTGATCGAGACCGTTTTTCACTTGTAGGATCTTAAATCGTAAGATCTTAAGATCAAAATGGTGATTTTAACAACCTTGGTTGTTAGTTGTTGTTCTAAAAAAATCACTTTCTTAGATCCAATGATGTACTCAACTTTCACCTTTCACTTTTTATGTGACACATAAGTTTTCTCCATCACTCTTCTTTCACTCTTAAAAATTCAGGAAATGATCACATTTAACTTCTTGTTATTTTTTATTTCTTTTAAAAAAAATATTTTATACCAGTATTATACTTTTTTTTATAGAGAATTAAAAACCATGTATTTTAATATATTTTTTAATAATTTTTTAGTATATATATTAATTTAAATAAATACTTGAAAAAGAAAAAAAAACATTCTTTCGTCTTGGCCAATGAGAAGAAGAGAGAGAACATGATAACCCTTCCCCTCACCATCTCCTAAACCGCACCAATGGTATGATGTTCGTGGTGCGATTCTGGCCACCACTCATTTTCCTTGCGGTACCATCTAGCATTGACGAAGACATATATGATGGGGCAATATTTTTTTTACTATATATATTATCAAACAAGTTAGTATATGGACAATATTTGTAAGGGTAATTACATTTTCGTCTTATTTACATTTAGACAACTTTATTCTTTTTGTATACATTTGACAATTTAACTTGTTAAATGTGTTCACATATTACCATTTAATATGTGAACACATTTAACAAGTTAAATGATCAAATGTGTACAAAAAAAGAAAGTTATCTAAATGCGAACATTTTTTTTTTGTTTTTACAAATTTCTTAAGATATTTTGGGGGTGTTTGGACTAGCTTATTAGCTTATTTGTGGTGGGAATAAGCAATAAACAATAAGCAATGAGGAAGATGCTTATTAAAATTAGCTTATTTAGCTTATTCCTTACACAATAAGCTGATTTTTAAGGATTTTATCCAAACACTTAAACTTAGCTTATTGTGGTGGGAATAAACAATAAGCAATAAGCACCCTCCTTTTTTCCTATCCAAACACCCCCTTTATAATTTCTTACATCATTTTTATGATATTTTTTTTTATAGGTTTTTCTAATACAATGTTTTAAACTTTGCTTAGATTTTTTTTAAACTTTTTTTATACCTTCATATAATTTTAATACAAGTGCTTTTAAACCAAATATTTTATAAATGTTTTAAAATTTTCTTATAAGTTTTTAACTTGTTTTTTTTTTATATTTTCATACATTTTTTATGACTTTCATACATTTATTTCTAATCTTTCTTTTACAACATTTTTAAAGTGTTTCACAGATTTTGTATGACAATTTAATATTTTTTTTATAACATTTTAAAATACTTTCATTAAATACTAGTTTAAAATGTTGTATTAAAAAAATTAAAAGTTCATAAACTTTTTATTAAATAGTATAAAAAAGTTGGAATAATTTTAAAATATTTACATTATAGAGATTTTTTTTATTTGCTAAGTAATATTTTCTTTTTATTTTTTTAGACCCTCCATACTTATTGTTAAATATTTAAATTGTTTAATTTATTGTTAGATACAATTTACTTTAAAAATATTGTATATGCTTAAAAACAAAAGAAAAAAAAATTATTAGAGGCTATATAAAATTTTTTCACAAAATAAAAACATATTTATTAATTAAAAATTAAGTTTAAAATTGATCAATATTTAATTAATATTTAGGAAATTATGAATATTTTAAAAATGACGTTTGAAAAAAATAATACAAACAAATATGAAAAATAAAATCATTATTAAAAGTGGGGAAAATGACTTATGAGAGTAATTAACTTTTCGTTTTGTTCATATATTTAGACAACTTTTTTTTGTGCACATTGAATCATTTAACTTATTAATTTGTTCATATATTACCATTGTCACTTGCTATAGCCGATGACAATGACAATATGTGAACACGTATAACAAGTTAAATGATTAAATGTGTACAAAAATAAAAAAAAGTTATCTAAATGTGAACAAAAACGATAAAGATGATTACTTGTCATTTTCCCAAAAAACATTAAGAGCACTAAACTTTTGGCACCGTAAACCATAATACCATAGTTTGACAAAACTTGTAGTTCCCAAACTATAACATGTCAATGAACTTAATCCAACTTTCAAGTTGGTCCGTTAATTGCAAAATAATTAGAAAATGATGTAAAAGACCTATGGTAAAAAGAAAATTGGTTGTCGAAAATAAAAAATAAAATTGTTAAGAGGAAAGAGTTGCACAATAGTAATTGTTGTTTAGGTTAAAAAGATGTCATAGAGAGGAAGTAGAACACAAGAAGGTTGAATTTTAGAAAAGATAATTAATCTGATAATTTTTTTGAACGACATGAATTTATTAACATGCGAAATCTAGCTAAAACTAGCAAATAACAAATACAAAATAATTTCTTTTAATATACAGTTATACTGGGGTCTCTCCTCTCGTTGGTTTGGGGAGCGGGACTTTCACAGCTGGGCATGCCGCTTTGAAAGCCGTTGCGTGCAAAGTGGTAAAGCACGAGAATGCATGTATAGCAAATCAACATGTGTTTGTTCATTTTGCATTCGATACATTTGGTTTTCTCGCACCAGAGGCGGTGAAGCTCCTCAATAGAGTCCAACGGGTCATGCATTCTAATGTCATATCTCCTAGATCCACAAATGTAGTTTTCAAAAGAATTGGTTTTGCTATCCAGAAAGGGCTAGCGGTGCAGTTTGTTGCCCGTTTGCCTTCAATCGATATGTATTGAACTATACAATTATCTTATTGAGATGAAGATTGTTGATACATATTGGAAGTAATTGTTCAACATTGTACTTTATAAATTGATACATTGCTTTCATCGTAAAATTATTTCATGTGATTAGCAATTTATTTAACTTATAGTTATATTTCATTTAGAATATGTCTTAATGGTTTATTTGTTTTTAATAAATATATTTTATTATTTAATAAATATAATTTTGTGACGGTTATTATTTTTAATATGATATTATGCTTTATTAAAAAATAAAACTCGTCGTGAACAATTATAAGACTTTTATTATAAGTTTTAAATTAAATTTGATGTTTCGTATTAAAGTTATATATATATATATATATATATATATATATATATATATATATATATATATATATATATATATATATATATATATAGGGTGAGGTTCAATAGAGAACCATAATTAACCAAGGAACCAATCGTGAGCGTCGGAAATCATAACGATCAACGGGCAAGGAAATAGATGTACACTTTTACATTGGACGCACACACACCAGATTATATCAAAAAATCTACCCTTTACAAAAAAACTCACCACTTTTTTTCGTTTAAAATTTTTTTTAGGCCATGTTTTTTATCAAAAAAAAAACTGAATATACCGTTGTTCACGATTTTTCGTCATCTTCCCATAGAGATCTATCATGATATATAAAAAACGAACTTTTTTTTATCGAAAAAAACCCACTTTAATTTCTTTGATTAAAAAAGTTAAGGTCTATTTTTTATAGAAAAAAATTAATAAATATATCAAAATTCATGTTTTTTGTACTTTTTAAACATAGATTCATATTCATGTTAAAAAAAAACGATATTTCAGTTCAGATTCACATTGTGAACCTGTTCAGATTCATATTGTAAACCTGTTCAGATTCACATTGTGAACCTCCTCAGATTCACAGTGTGCATAATAATAACTCAGATTTACAGTGTGAATCTGAACTGATCGGAGCTTTTTCACATTGTGAATGTTAAAATTTGAAATATTTACAGTTTAGATTCACAGTGAATCTACACTGATCGAGGTTTTTTTTTTTTTTTTTTTTTTTTTTTTTTGTGAACATTCTTAGATTCACAGTGTGCATAATAGTAATTCAGATTCACAATGTGAATCTGAACTGTTCGAGATTTTTCATATTGTGAATTTTAATAATTGAAATATTTACAGTTTAGATTCACAGTGTGAATCAACACTGTTCGAGGTTTTTTTTTTTTTTAATCGGTGTTGATGTTTATTAATAGAGTACAAAAAATTAATATTTTTGGTATAATTAGTTTTTTTTGATAAAAATAAACTTAAATATTGAAAAAACTAAGAAAATTAAGTGGGTTTTTTTCGAGAAAAAAAAGTTCGTTTTTTATATATCATCATAGATCTCTATGGAAAGAGGACGAAAAATCGTGAACAACGGTATATTCGGTTTTTTTTCGATAAAAAATTTGGCCTAAAAAAATTTTAAATGAAAAAAATGAAGTGAGTTTTGTTATAATCCGGTATATGTGCGTCTATTATAAAATTTTATAACCCTTCCTTTTGCCGTTGATCGCTTTAAATTCCGACGCTTTGGATTGGTTCCTTGGTTAATAATGGTTTTCTATTGAACTTTTCCCTATATATATATATATATATATATATATATATATATATATATATATATATATATATATATATATATATATATAAAATAAAGACTAATTTTAAATTTTTGTTATATAAAATAGCAATTAGGGCTGTGCATGGGTCGGGTTTGGACCCAAACCCAACCCAACCCATAAATGGTCGGTTTCTGATTTTCAAAACCCAATAGGATCGGTTTCTGGTCGGTTCAGTTTCTCGGGTTCTGAGGTCGGTTTGGACGGTTTTTCGGTTTCTTGGGTTCAACCCATATACTCACGGGTTTTGGGTTTAAACCCATGAGTTTTGGGTTTTAACCCATTTTCTATAAACGAAACAACAAGCTAAATACTTCAAAAAACACCAAATTGAAGTTAAATACTTCAAAAAACATGAGTCTTACAACAAATAGTCTATTAGAAGTTACAACCAAAGCCCAAAATAGTCTATTACAACCAAAACACAATCAACTGTGGGTGGTTTCTCGGGTTGGATGAGTCGGTTTCTTGGGGCGGTTTGTCAGTTTTAAGTATGGGTCGGTTTCTCGGGTTGGATGGGTTGGTTTCTAGGTAAAAACCGAAACCGAACCCGATTTTTTGGTTTTTAAAAATATCAAACCCTAACCGTCGGTTTTGCTTCGGTTTCGGTTTTTTCGGTTCCGGTTTCGTTGGTTTTAATCGGTTTCTCGGTTTTTTGGTTTGGATTTGCTCACCGCTAATAGCAATGGAAAATTAATATTGAAAAATGAATAAATTTTAAAAGGTTAGATGTCCTTAGTGTGAAAATAATGCATTATTATAGTTATATTTACACGGAAAATTCCAATACTACAACCATATTCTATGAGTGATGTCATCAAACTTTTAAGATTTGACTTAAAGTTTAAAGAGTACTCAAGTTTTAACCTTCCCCCATAATCTGCATTATAAAGATCACTACCTTCTATCACATCATATGTCACATAACTTAAATCACGATTCCTAGGAAAATCTTTACACTGAAATATGTGAGTACTAAATGCCGTCGAAGGTCTTTTGTCTATATTTAATTTTTTATTTGAGTAAATTACAAAAATGATTCTTTTAAGTATGGTGGGAGTGATGTCACATTTGACTAAGTTTGTCACATTAATTTTGCCACACTTTAGTAAAAAATATGTTATTTACATGGTATGCGATTGCCACATTTGCCATGATAATGTTTTTCTTTAAATTAATTAACATAAAAAATAATCAAAGACCAAGTTTTATAGGTTTTATAATATAAAAAAATAATAATAATATTAATAATAATTAAAAATAGGTTTAATAAGTTCGTGGGGGTATTGTGAAATTTCTTGAAGTTAATTTCGAAGAGATATTGCAAATTTAAGGTAGGATATGTTATTAGATCAAACTGCAGGGACCGGATCTGCAAAACATGCAAATCAGATTGTCTTCTACCTTTAGAAGAAGCGTACACAGTCAATTCTCCGGTTACCTCTTGCCTTAAGTAATACCCAAACCCAATAACCTCTCTCATCGATAAGTTTTAGCCGAGTTGTCCATCCGAGCTCAACATGCGGAGGGCTCGACCCGGTGTTCGCCGAGCTAACTGAGCTAATTGCCGAAGCCACTCCGAGTAACCTAATTTGGTCATATTCACAGGTTTTTCAATTTATAAAACACTGATAGGAACTATCCATACGGTCTGAATAAATTACATCATTGTTCTCTTTATCAACGTAAAAAGACGATTGTATTTTTTCTAATATATTTTATGTTTTTTGGTTTTTCTTATTTTTAATTTTAATTAATGAAAAAAACAAAAAAGAAACTCACATCACTATTTATCGCCACCTCCACCCCTACTACCATACCCTTCTTCATTTTTATCTCTTATTCTCTCATTATCTCTGTGAGACTGTGACAACCATAGCCTCCGTTGAAAACTACATCCTTCAAAGATAACCGAATCAATGACATCAAAATCTTCTGAACAAAGATTGTACCCAAAATACCGTGCTCCTTGCACTAAGTCTTCTGTCCTTGACAATCGTCTACTTCTTCTCCTCCCTTCGTGCATCTCCCGAAAAGGCCGAAAATTCCACATACCTACTACAGTTGCCACCTAGTCTTCCCAACCACATAAAAATTGTGCTGGTCCTTAAACTCTCATCCTGAAATGGTAGCTCTTCCCCACCTGGAATTGACTAACCACTGTTGCATCCCTTGATCGATCAAATCCCGAAACCGGCTTAAACAAACCATACAAATCTAAAATCTAAGGGACTATAAATAATATAGAATCAAGTAGTCTTTCGAATAATTAACTATGCTCTAAAACCCTAATCAGAAAAGAACATGTAGTAGGGATAAGTCAAAAATTCTAATCATGTGTAATTATAATCATGCATAGCTCTTAGATAACTTAAAGAAGCTCCTAAACCTCCTACCATCGGCGACTAAGCTTCTAAATAACATCAACGTCCTTACTAATAAGAAATGGCCTAAACGAACAACTCGCTCACGATTCTAACACAACCAAAACAAGATCATAATCTACTAAAACATACCATTTTACATACGCATCAAGAGCATCAAAAACATAGTTGAATACAAGCCGACGAAATTGGCGAGTGCTGCTCTCGCCTCCTCTATAGTAAACTAATAAGCTCTTCCTTTGGCCTTCAGGGCCTCTACTCTCCCCATCGCACATCAGTGATTTTCAACATCGCAGGCGTTGGGGCCTATTCTATTCTTGCTGCGAGTATGGGACAATCAGCTTTGAGGTGGCCTAACTGATTACAGTTGTAACACACATGTATACCATGTTTACATGACATTCCTTGCCATATTTGGGTCATCCAGTCCCTCGAAACACTCTGTAATGCGCCCTATCATACTTGTCACACTTGTGGCCTTTTGGAACTCCTTATTGCGAATCAAAAGCCTTGAACCTATTTGTGGTCAACAGGTCTGAACCTGAACATATCTTTTCTATCTCTGCTAGGCCTCGAACTCTAGCTCCCCAAATATTGCTGCATCCATCATATCAGTAAGTGAATGACACCTAGCAGCCGCCATGAACTCCCTAGTCTTTTTCATCAACATGGCCAAGTACCTAGACATCTTCATCTTCTAGGTGGAAGCATATTCAGGGTAGAATAATGTCCTCTCCATAGATCTGTTTGTGATGTTCGTCACCGTCTAATTCGTCTATGTGAGAGCCAAATACTCTTGAGCTAAGTGCTCCATCTCCACCTGAGAAACGTACTCTTCCCTAAACAAATCATTGAATTGATCCCATGTCATATCCTCACGCTCAATCACAGATAGGGGCTGAATAACCAAACCCCACCAATCCTTCACCACATGGCACATAATGTTCACCATGAACCTAACCTTCGCCTCCTACGTGAAAAAACAAGTGCTTAAAGCACCCTACACATTAGTAACCAACACATGTCGGAAATCAGGTCCTTTCCGCCCTCAAACCTGGGAGGCTAGGTAATTGCGAAGTCATGGTGTTATGCCTCGGTTGACTAACACCAATAGTAGCGGTGTTGTTGGGTTTTGAGCATTCTAACACTCCTATGGTGTACATACAACCCTATAAACCTTGGATATATGTTTTCTCTATTATACATGCAAATATTAACTATTCCAAGGTTTCATCCTAACTAGCATATTATGAAGCACCTATACTACAAAGTTCTAGTTAGATGACATACCTTTTGATGTAGCTTGATGTCTTCAAGCTTTAAGAGCTTAGCCCCAATAGTGTGGAAGCCTCAAATGGAATCACAAATCACCAAAACACCTTGGAAGAACTTGAGAGAATATGTATGCACACTAAAATCGGCCCACTCTTATTTTCACACACTTGTGCCAATTTTGTGAGCCAAGGACCCCTTTATATATTATAGAGGATTAGGGTTACATCCATGTAAACCCTAATACCCATGACCTTTCATTTACATAGGATCCATGGGTTAAAAGCTCCATGGACCATCCATGAAAGCTTAGCCCAACCTAAATGAACTTGACCCATTCCATATATATAAGAGTCCATATTTAATTAGTTCTTTTTGATCACTTAATTAATTCTAAATTAATTCTTGATCAATACTAATTAAATAATATGATTCCATATTAATATATTAGAACTTATAATATATTAATATAAATCATAAATATACTATTCTCAAAAGACTATCCATATAAATTGTGCTGGTGAAGTGCAACCCAAATGGACCATGCCGGGTCAGGTCAAGTACATACCAAATATAGTTATGGACTTAGACATTAATCCAACAGTCTCCCACTTGGATAAGTCTAAAACTATTATTGAGTATGACTTCAAAACCTAACTGACAATCGTAGCTCTTAAAGCCGATGTCGAACTCTGACCTTGTCAATGACTTGTCCATTAGATAAGGGATCATATATTCCTCCATTCTAGATATCATATGGACTGAGACATGGATTATAATCATTCTCTCTGTCCATTTGTTGTTTCTCGATTTTCGATTTATGATGACTGACTGATTGAACAAATCAAATCAGTCCTGGCTTGGCCAAGCACTCACATGTGTCATCGCTAAATCATCGAGGGGCCCACAGATATCGCTTTTATCCCGAAGGTAAAAGGAATGGATAAACTTCGACTCATATGGCTTGTTCTACTACTTGTTGAATCATACACAAAGGCACGTTTTATAACATCGAGTTACCAAATGCGTTTTCGTGCAATCAATGTATAACCAACTCATAGTAACAACTCATATCTCTAGGTTTGAAGAATATAAGATATTATCGTCTCATGATCACTCATGATAAAATCCATGAAGTGATTCAAATGAGCGCGGGTTGAATCCAATACTCAGAACTTATGAGCACTCATGAGTGTTGTAGCACCACTTTGTCGACCAACTTGGACCTCTACAAACCAACCCATGACAGTCTTGATTCATATCTACTTCCAACATATGACCGCCTGTGGATGGTTTGAATAACTTAATCATTCAGGAAGAGCGACTTAGTTATTCTGGAAGTCAAAACATGCAAAGTGAAACACAAGAATAAATGAATCAAATATGGTATCAAACCCTATGAATATAAATAAACACTTTTATTTATCACCATACTGATTACTCATTATTCATTGTTTCGGTTTTATCAACTTTATACTTGAATTAAAAACACTAGATATCCCATGCTCCAAGCATGTACACTATGTTTTTCTTAAACAATAGCTTTGCCATACACCAAGTATGCACTCTATGTTTGTATATGATCCTTACTTTGTGAAATAAACCAATTGAACATAATTTCAATGATTCTAATTTCACACTCCCAAATCCTTATCGAAAAATGTGAGAATTTCAAATTCCTATCATTTATCGAAATCTGTTTAGATTTTAAACTTATATGCACTGACCCTCCTGTAATGAATATGTACAAAGTCACAAAGACTTGTCAACAGTCATTATAAGGTATTCCAATGGAGATTAACTCCATGGAAACTAAGTCTCATATTCAAAGTACATTGCTTTGGACATGCTTCTTGCATTAAGTTTTCTAATCTTACATAGATAACTTCCACCTATGGAGACAACTCCATATTCTCATTTTGACTATCACTTCTGAATAAGAGATGCCTCTTTTCAGAATATGTCAATATGGTCCTTCCAAAATTAGCACTATACTTCCAACTGTCCCTGAGCAACCAATCTTTGGTAAACCTCAGATTGTCCTCGACAATTGCTTAATCATTTTAGTCATATCCAATTCTAGACCTTTTCCCTTCTTAATGCCTCTGGGCATTTGGAAAAATTTAGAAATGACAAATATTATAGCACATGCAATCGATCCTGTACCCAAAGCAAATGGTACACGATTCATGATGTCTCACATAAACACATGATTCTAGACCAGTCTTTTGCTACAATATTTTTATTTGCCATGTTTTCAAAATTTGACTATGAAGAGGGATGCCGTAATCATAATCGAATTTTGAGAATGCAATATATAGAATTTCCTTAAGTTGAACCAATCAAACATGAAATTTATATATATATATATATATATATATATATATATATATATATATATATATATATATATATATATATATATATATATATATATATATATATATATATATATTCTTGACTAAAGATGATTAAGGTCTCAATCTAAGCCTTTAGAACTGAAATGAAGTATATCCTCTCCCTTAATTATAGCAAAACAACTTTTTCAATCCCTGCAGCCTCACGAATGGAAACTTTTGTTTTCTATAATTAACATTGCTAACTTGCAACACTAACAATAATTATCATGCTCCCACTAACATGATGATTATTAGCATAACACTTATGCTCCCACTAGCTTTGACATGTACTCAGAAATTAGCTGGACTTCTAGAAATCAATACTTTATTGACTTTCTTACCAAAGTTAAGATTTCTGATACGAGATGCTTTGATAAAACTTTATCAAAATCATACACCTTTCCTTAGATAGCATGCATGTGTGTCTAAACAATTTCAGAACTATGAAAAGGGATGCCGTAATCATAGTCTCAATTGTTTAGACCTTTAGCCATCTGCTTCAAATCTACTTGGTGGAAGTGTTTCCTCACCATCATATTTCATGAATCGGAGAGAAACCTTATGACCCTTAGATTTTATGGTGTATGTGTTCTTATCCATGTGAATCGTCAAAACCATAGTCACAAGACAAGGATAATGACAAATCCAAACTCATATGGACTGAACTTATGCAATCTTAACTTCTTGCCACCTGGCAGTACAAGGCCTGCCATTGCTTCCAAGTTGTTATGCAACCAATTGAGAACTTTCAGAACTCCTATGCAAAGCCAACTTTAACTGGAATGGGCACATAATATGTCAACACGATAGGTTATAAACCTCAAGTCGTGTGCTAGTGAAGAACCTCAGGTTTTATTCTTGATTAGTTCTTGAAATTCTTTTTAGGATCTTTAAGACTCCCACTATCCTCTTGACATATAAGACTATCTTGCCAAATATTCAAGAGATAGTGCGGATTCTTTATCAAGACAAACACTTCACACAATTGGCCTTAGTTGGTCTTTGTTTTATCCAAAACATCACAACTTACCAATTTCAAATGTATAAGAGTAGGACACTTTTACTCTTACATTTGATAAGTGTTTTAAACCTTTCTTTAAGATATGTCACTCAAGTTACAATCTTGGAGTATGACTCTAAGAATTGTTTTGGAACGAAGTATGACTCATCTTCCTGATCTAACCATTTCAACAATTCATGACTCCTCTTCTTAGTCATAAGAATGCACTAAGATGACCTTTAGAGGACTAATTGTGATATGATTTCTAAATCATTAAGATGATCACAAACATGATACTAAAGTACTCTCCCATCTTTTCAGATTTGAGAAACTTTTATCTATCTGTCTAATTTGATTCTTCCCATTCGTTCTGCCATACATTGAGACTTTTCCAATGTTTCAGAAATACTTAAACTTGTAAGTATAACCATATTTACTAAACTTTAGTAAATCAAATAGTCTTAATGAGCTTTGTGGTGGACATGACCAGTGCACAAGAATGTGTACTCGATCCCTTTAGTCCTTCACTTGACTCACACATCCATGTGAACAAGTAATTAGTCTTGATTTTCCAATGCTTGAAAGTTCTCATTCATCATACTATTCAACTTGCATGATTCCAAGTTTCGGTCCAATTGAAACTTGGGCGATGAGGAACTTTCCTGATTTGGTAAATTTAGACACTACCACAAATGAAAGAATCAAATCCATTTTCCAATATTGCTGTCAGTGGAATCATATAAGCAACAATTTTCCACAAATGCCATTGTAAGGATACTTCAAATAAATAAAATTAAACAATTTTCTTTTATTTTAAAACTTTGCGGAAAAACTTATCCTTACAATCCACATGGAAAATTGTTGTTATCTATTCCTTAGCAATATATCATAACTTCTTAAGCAACTGCTCAAAATTCTGATGCGATCAAAATCCACCTTCGCGATCAGAATCAGCATATACTTCCTTTAAGATTTCTCTCTATTCTTTGATTCTTAAAACATCAACATGTGACCCAGTCACATCATGTAATGAGGATCTCAGAATAGAACTTAACATAGTTAGATAATGGGCTCTACCTGATGTAGAGTCACACTTATTGACTTTAACATCCTTAGGTAAATTTGGCAGCTTTGCAATCAACGCCCCTTCCTTTGGCAAAATAAACATATGGACCTTTTGGTAATGGGACTATCTCAGACTTAGCCTTTCTCTTTACCATTTGGTCAACCGGGTTGACTATGGCCAATCCCTTTCCATTGGGAAGAGAATGCTTTTTCTGGATTTCCAGTGTCACCATTGTCACTGTCCATAAAGTTTTTGGGAAGTTGATCTTCTAATCAAATTTGCTTTACTATCGTTCCAAATCATTACTGATTCAGCAGCACCAAGCAAATAGATATGATCATTAAGGTTCATGTCATAGTCTGTTTCATAGTAGTCCCAAAGGAACTCACTATGTGACTTAGAAAGTGATTGAACATCCAACTTTCTCAAGACTTTGACACCCAACTCTCCCGGCTTGTCAATATGTGACTTCATCTCTAAGATGTGATCACACATAGACCTTGCTTGCCATTAGGGCTTGAGTGACCTAGAACTTGTGGGTTAGGGAGAATAATTGGAGGAGGTGGAGGAAGAGAAGTATGACTTCCATGAGCCAAACTCGGGAAGTCATATTCATTAGGAAAGCTTGGTTTGGGAAGATCATTGTTGTCTAAACCAGACATCAACAATGGGAGAAATTCACGTAAAGTTGATTTAAGTCCTTAATATAACACCCAATATGATATATTAAGGCTAGGACCCAACAAACTATTTTATAACTTGGAAGAGGGATGCCGTAATCCAAGCTATAAAATATTTGAAGGTAGGTGAATGACGATTCACCAATTTCCACCAAGATAAACGAAATGTATTATTAGGTTTTAATTGGTTTTGAAACTCCTAGATTCTTTTGAGATTCATTGAACTTTTCTATGGCATGTTTCAATCTCGAGTGTGCCCTTCAGGTTTTGTGACTGGGATGCCGAGGATCACAAAACAAGGTGTGAAGTAACCATGCAAATATACTTGGTACCCTTAATATTTACCCCTCAATCGATGTGCCGGTTAACCACACACGCTCCAACGATAGTATGATAAACATTAAGTTACCCTTTGCCTATCTTGTTAAGTCCAGGTTAGTGTGCCGGTTAACCACACACGCTCCACTAACAGCTTAAACAAAGTGCAAAGTGTAATTTCATGGATTAGCACCTTATTCACATTTTCCTAAGTAACTAAGATTGGGAATTTATAAGTGTTTAGTTACTTAGTATTTATCATTATACTTATAATGAAGGGAGAATTATAGTCCTTGTCCTACCTGTTCGGCTAACGACCCTCCACCGGTCAAGGAAGCAGTGAGTGAGAGTGGACACCCATTAAACTGCCATTTTATAGGCAGTAACCTTATACCCCCCTTATAGACCGGCTTCGTGAATGAGGCCTACTAATGGTAAGACGACTTGCTCTTATACATATAATATATTAAACTTTTAATATTATAATAGTATAAGGGTGTATTTTAGACATTTAAAATACTTGGTGGTTTAATCTATTAATTAAACTAGACTTTTAATTTAATTAAACTCAAACCATATATTTATGGATTTAATAATAATCTTTTAATTAAACGCTTTAATTAACTTTTAATAAAGTCCATAAGAGTTAATTTGAACTATTCAACAAAACATCATAATTCCAATTATTAAACTCAAAATTAAAACCATTTAATTAATTGTTTAAGTTATGAACCCAAGAGTTTTAGAATTCAATTCTTTTTTTTTCATAAAAAACTTTTCTCAAATTCCAAAACTTGAGGGCAAGTTTTGTAATTCTTGAAAACCTTTGGATTCCATAACTTATGGAATTAATGGTGTTTTATGATGAAACTTTCCATGTTCCATAACTTAAGAACAAGTTATGGAATTCTTTAAAACATTAATACCAAATTTTGTAACTCCATAAAAACTTTGAATCAATTTTTTTTTAAAAACAAAACTTTCATATCCATAACTTATGGAAGTTTCAAAAACCCTTAAGATCACAACTTTAAAAAAACTTTTGAGCTCCAAAATTTTATGACAAAATATGTAACTCCTTAAAACATTTAGATCAAACTTTTAAAACTAATAAAATAATCATATCATTTTATCTTTTACTAAATTTGACCTAATTCAACTCATATAACAAATGATTCAAATTTTACAAATAATTCATTTTTCACAAAACAAGTAATTATCTTAAAATTTGACAAACGTCATGTTTTTTTTCCTTTTTTTTTCAACTTGAAAATAAAACATTTGCATCAATATAACAGAAAACAACCCATCGCTCTGATACCACTGTTGGGTTTTGAGCATTCTAACACTCCTATGGTGTACATGCAACCCTATAAACCTTGGATCTATGTTTTCTCTATTATACATGCAAATATTAACTATTCTAAGGTTTCATCCTAACTAGCATATTATGAAGCACCTATACTACAAAGTTCTAGTTAGATGACATACCTTTTGATGTAGCTTGATGTATTCAAGCTTTAAGAGCTTAGCCCCAATAGTGTGAAAGCCTCAAATGGAATCACGAATCACCAAAACACCTTGGAAGAACTTGAGAGCATGTGTATGCACACTAAAATCGGCCCACTCTTATTTTCACACACTTGTGCCAATTTTGTGAGCCAATGACCCCTTTATATATTATGGAGGATTAGGGTTACATCCATGTAAACCCTAATACCCATGACCTTTCATTTACATAGGATCCATGGGTTAAAAGCTCCATGGACCATCCATGAAAGCTTAGCCCAACCTAAATGAACTTGGCCCATTCCATATATATAAGAGTCCATATTTAATTAGTTCTTTTTGATCACTTAATTAATTCTAAATTAATTCTTGATCAATACTAATTAAATAATATGATTCCATATTAATATATTAGAACTTATAATATATTAATATAAATCATAAATATACTATTCTCAAAAGACTATCCATATAAATTGTGCCGGTGAAGTGCAACCCAAATGGACCATGCCGGGTCGGGTCCAGTACATACCAAATATAGTTATGGACTTAGACATTAATCCAACAGGTGTATCTTCTCATCAAACATGGAGATCAACTCAATTTTGATATTGGAGAACATCTTGGTGATCAAATAAAGAACTGATCTCGATATCTCAGAGGCCACCAAATCATGCAGATCTGCATCACTTTTGTCCCGCTCTACCCTGGCCATTCGCTCTTGGACTAGAAAATAATCCACTCTCCCTGCATAGTAATCACCAAATTACATATATAAACAGGAACATGTTAAAAATGAATTTATATGTCTACACCATACTATTTAACCATATACAGGTTCTCTTGAAGCTTTGTAACCCTTGTTGATCCCCATACTTATCATGTGCTTCCGGTAGTACGAGCCCATGTTACCTCGCACACATATCCTTACTCGTCCCACGAATTGCTTTAAAATCCAAAGACCCCCTTTACGACCACTACTAGGCGTTATACTAAACTTATATGTGCCTAAACTAGCACATACCCCTAATCCTCCCAGACTCTCTGTAGGCTTCCTCGCCCACTCATTCTCATGCCAAAAGAAATTTATGCTAATATTAATAGTCACCTCATGAACAAGTTGTTAGTTTTCGGGAATTAGATACACAGTCGAATAAGTTTCTCTACCCTAAACCCACACCCAAACAAGGAACAGTAATTAAGGTCAAATCAAGCATTCTAATACTAGTTAATACTAGTTATATACAACTATAAAACATTCACTTAACAATTAATTAAATTCGAATGGACTTCAAATAATACATAGCGAGCAACAAGTAAGGCAACAAGGCATCATAATGATCAGGAAATTCTAACATGCAATTCCCGAAAAGATCCTTATCTTACATTCTAGAATGCATTTCTAACAATTCACACATCAGAAGCTATAGAACAAGCTTAAAACCCATCAAACCAATGCTCTGATACCAACTTGATACATCCCAAATTTCAAACTATTTTTTTTTCATTTTTAGAACAAGGTTAAAAATCCAAAACCCATTCTTTTAAATACATATGATGATATTCCTTTATTTCAAAAGCATAATGTTAAATCAGAGTAAATTATAAAAACCAGCGGAAGTCTCAAAATAAAAATACATTACTGATGTGAATGTAAAGTCACATCGCGCCCTTCCCTCGTACACCATAACAACCTGAAAAACATTTAACTTAACAACATAAGCATAAAGCTTAGTGAGTTCCTCAATATACAACATATTCCACCGCACATACAATGCTTACAATCAACAAAATCGTAGCTCAACATCCATATATGTTGGGCTTATTAATGTTGTGTTAAATATGTTATGTATAGGTTTACTTTTTACCGAGATGGGCCTATCCGTTCTCGTGTTTTATGCTTATCGTCTAGCCTATATATAGATTGCATGCATGTATTATTAGGGTTAACGTTTTGTCGCCCTACATAGCTCTTACAGAGAAGTTCTCATTGAACTCTTCTAGGGTTATTATAATAAAAGCATTTGACACTATTTTGATCTTTGTTCTTGCCATTCAATACACGTTATTTAATATAGAATCTATCGATCACATTCATTGTTCTTACAATTGGTATTGGAATAGGAGATAGTGTAATTAACTCGCTATTCTTCTATCGAGTTTTTACTAGGGTTTTTTCGTTTTTCTTGAATTTGTTCTTGTTGTCTCAATCGCTTCAATCAGTTGTAGGCTACAGATCTAGATCTCTAGTTTCTCTCTAGTACTCGATTCATTTTTTTACACATCTGATTCTATTTTCATTCATGTGAATTCTTGTTAAGATGGCTAACGAAGATCCACACGCTCTTTCGTTCAATCTCTCCATCAGTATTGGATCCACAACAAGGATTCCAATCCTCTTTCCTCAAGACTATGAAGTATGGGCATTGCACTTCGAAGACTATGTTATTGGAATCGAAGAACATGGATCCACGATATGGCATTCGATAACGGAGGAAACGTTAACGTATTGGAGTACAAGGAAGCAGATTAAGACTTTGGCTGAATATAATAAACTTCATCTTGAACACAAAGATGTTTCAAACGATGAAAAGAATACACTTATGGCTAACATAAAAGCTATGAGAATCATTCTTTTTGCTCTACCTCCAGATACGTTTAGTCTTGTGAGCGCTTGCACTACTGCAAAAGAAATATGGGACAAGATGAAGGAGCTCTATTCAAACGATGCTGATTTAGAACACGCCGTGCAAACTTTGCTCTTATCGGAGTTTGGAGCGTTTGCACAGAAATCCGATGAGACACTGGATAGAATCGTTTCAACCTTTTGTTGAGCAGAATGCTCAAAAATAATATCAAGCGTGAAATCATTGAACAGAAAGTCACGTTTATGAACGGGTTAAGATCTGAATGGAAGGCTGTTGTTTCCACTGTCAAGGCTCACAAACAGTTTAAAAACTATACCTTGGCCAAACTAGTGGGAATTCTGAAGTCTCATGAAGATGAAGTAACTGTTGGATTAATGTCTAAGTCCATAACTATAATTGGTAAGACTTGACCCGACCCGGCATGGTCCATTTGGGTTGCATGGCATCATGCATTTGGATAGACTAAAATGAGAGAAATAACACTTAAGGTTTATTAATATATTATAATTTCTAATATATTAATAAGGTTATTTAATTACTATTGATCAAGAATTAATTTGGAATTAATTAAGTGATCAAAAGGAGACTAATTAAATATATGGGCTGATTGTGTAAATCATTCATTCTTTTATATGTGGGCTTGTGATCCAAGATTCCTTATGTTGGACTAAGTCCATGGGGTGACCCATGGATACTCCATGGAGGTTAAAATCCATGGAGCATAAGGAATGGGTAAAGTTATGAGTTACATGTTGTAACCCTAATAGCCACCATATAAAAGAATCCCATGGCTCAAGAAATCGGTGACTATGTGTGAGGAAAAAGGGCTAGCCGATTTTATGAAGTGTTCCAATTTCTCTCAAGTCATTCCATGTGCATTTGATGTTGTGTGAACCATTTGAGGTGTCACACTTGGGGCACTAGGCACTCAAGCTTCATGAAGACATTCTACATCCAAGAGGTATGTAATTCTAACTTGAGATATTCATTTGAATCAGTGTTATTATGCTAGTTAGGATGAATACCTTGGAAAGTTCATATTTGCATGTATAATAGAGAAAACATAGATCCAAGGTATTTAGGGTTGCATGTACACTTAGGAGTGTTAGAATGCTCAAAACCCAACAGTGGTATCAGAGACCAGGTTTGTTTTCAATTATACTTGATGCAAATTGTTAAAAAATGCTGAAAAAGTCGAATTTCGGGCATTCTGGGCACTGGACTCGCCGAGTCCACTGATGAACTCGCCGAGTCCATGAAGAAAATCATCCTACTCGTCGAGTAGGTTCATACACTCGACGAGTAGGAGCCCCTGTCAGCATATCTTCGAGTTTTTTTGGCTAGAATTGGACTAGGAACATTACCATAAGCTGTTTTTGAACCTATAAACCTGTTTTTGATGTGGTAATGTTCATTCTAATCCAATTTCAAAGATAATTGTCAATAGATTCATGTTTTGTATTAGTTTAATGGTTAGTCTAATTACATGAAAAAGTTTGATTATATTATCTTGTTCTTATGAGTTGCTTAGATTAATAGAAAAATTATTAGAAATTGTTGTTTTCAATCCATTTTAATCTAAGAGATGATTCTAAAATGTGTTTGTGTAACTTGTCCTCAAGTTACATGAAAAGTTACATTAAAGTTTCTTAAAACTCATAAAAGTTGGCAAAGGTTACAAAATGAAGAGTCTTGTCTTCATTGAATGGTTTTATGACTCCATAACTTGTCCTCAAGTTATGGAGGTTCAAGAGTCACTTCATTAAGTAATAAAATGTGTAACCTTAATTAGTTCCATAAGTTACAAAAATAAAGAAAAGTTACATTCTTCCATAACTTGTCCTGAAGTTATGGAACTTGAAGAGTTTTTTAATTAAAACTACTTTAAACACATAAGTTATGGAATTAATTAGTTTTGAATAGTTTCAAAACTTGCCCTCAAGTTTTGGAATTTGAAAAGTTTTCTCTTATGAATACTTTAATTCCATGTTAAGCCCTTAGAATTTTAAAAGTTAAAATTCAACCCTTATACTTTATAGTATTATAAGTTAATAATATATATATGTATAAGAGAAAGTCAGTCTTACCGTTAGTAGGCCTCATTCACGAAGCCGTTCTATAAGGGGGGTATAAGGTTACTGCCTCTAAAATGGCAGTTTAATGGGTGTCCACTCTCACCCACCGCTTCCTTGACTGGTGAAGGGTCGTTAGCCGAACGGGTAGGACAAGGACTATAATTATCCCTTCATTAAAAGTATTAATGATAAATACTAAGTAACTAAACATTTATAAATTCCCAATCTTAGTTACTCAGGAAAATGTGAATTTAGTGCTAACCCATGAAATTACACTTTGCACTTTGTTTAAGTCAGTTAGTGGAGCGTGTGTGGTTAACCGACACACTAACTCGTATTTAACAAGGTAGGCAAAGGGTAACTTAATGTTTATCATAGTATCGATGGAGCGTGTGTGGTTAACCAGCACATCGATTGAGGGGTAAACACTTAAGGGTACCAAGTATATTTGCATGGTTATTCACACCTTGTTTTGTGATCCTCGGCATCCCAGTCACAAAACCTGAAGGGCACACTCGAGATTGAAACATGCCATTGAACAGTTCAATGAATCTCAAAAGAATCTAGGAGTTTCAAAACCAATTAAAACCTAATAATACATTTCGTTTATCTTGGTGGAAATTAGTGAATCGTCATTCAACTACCTTCAAATATTTTATAGCTTGGATTACGGAATCCCTCTTCCAAGTTATAAAAGTATTGTGTTGGGTCCTAGCCTTAATATTTCATATTGGGTGTTATATTAAGGACTTTAAATCAACTATCTTGAATATCTCCCAAAAGATGATCTTCCCAAATCTCTTGAAACAAGTTTTCCTAAAATGAAGATGTCCCATGGAAATCATACTTCTTTCACCTCCTCCAATTATTCTCCCTAACCCACAAGTTCCTGAAAAGTTTAAGGTCACTCAAGCCCTATTGGCAAGCAAAGGTCTATGTGTGATCACATCTTGGAGATGTAGTCACATATTGACAAGCCGGGAGAGTTGGGTGTCAAAGTCTAGAGGAAGCTGATGATCAATCACTTTCTAAGTCACATAGTGAGTTCCTTTGGGACTCCTATGAAACAGACTATGACAAGACCCTTAATGATCTTATCTATTTGCTAAGATCAACTTCCTAAAACTTTATGGACATTGACAATGATGACATTGGATATCCAGTAAAGCTCTCTCTTCCCAATGGAAAGGGATCGGCCATAGTCAACTCGGTTGACCAAATGGTAAAGAGAAAGGCTAAGTCTGAGATAGTCCCATTATCAAGGGTCCATTGCCAAAGAAAGGGGCATTGGTTGCGAAGCTGCCAAATTTACCTAAGGATGTTAAAGTCAATAAGTTTGACTCTACTTCAGGTAAAGTCCACTATCTAACTCTGCTAAGTTTCTATTCTGAGATTCTTGATACATGATGTGACTGGGTCACATGGTGATGTTTTAAGAATCAAAGAAAAAGTGAAGAAACTTAAAGAAAGAATATGCTGAATCTGATCGCGTAGATGGATTTCTATCACATAGTTTGAAGATCGGATTCTTGAGCTACTTCTTAGGAGTTATGATATTTTGCTTAGGAATAGATAACAACAAGTTTTCATATGGATTGTAAGGATGAGTTTTTTCGCAAAGTTTTAAAATAAAAGGTAAATCTTTTGATTTTATTTATTTTTAAAATATCCTTACAATGGCATTTGTGAAAAACTATGTTGCTTATAAGATTCCATTAAGAGCAAGAGTGGAAATATGAATTTGATTCTTTCATTTGTGGTAGTGTCTAAATTTACCAAATAAGGAAAGATTCTCATCACCCAAGTTTCAATTGGACCGAAACTTGGAATCATGCAATTTGTAGAGCATGATGAATGAGAACCTTCAAGCATTGGAAAAATTAAGACTAACTACTTGTACACATTCTTGTGCACTGATTAAGTCCACCACAAAACATCGAAAAGACTATTCGTCATGATTTACTAAAGTTTAGTAAATATGGTTATACTTACAGGCTTAAGTATAATTCTGAAGCATTGGAAAAAATTTCAGTGTATGGCGGAACGAATGAGAAGAATCAAATTAGGCAGAAGGATAAAAGTTTCTCAAATCTGAAAAGATGGGAGAATACTTTAGTATCATGTTATATAATCATCTTAATGATTAAGAGACCTTATCACAATTCATCCTCTAAGTGCATTCTAGTAGCTAAGAAGAGGAGTTATGAATTGTTGAAGTGGTTAAATCAAGAAGATGAGTCATATTTCATTCCAAAACAATTCTTAGAGTCATACTCCAAGATTGTAACATGAGTGACATGTCTTAAAGAAGGTTTAAAAAACACTTGTCAAATGTAAGAGTAAAAGGTTTCTACTCATGTACATTTGAAATTGGTAAGTTGTGATGTTTTGGATAAAACAAAGACCAACTAAGGCCAATTGTGTGAAGTGTTTGTCTTGATTAGAATCCACACTATCTCTTGAATATTTGACAAGAGAGTCTTATATGTCAAGAGGACAGTGGGAGTCTTAAAAGGTCTTGAAAGTCTCAAGAACTAATCAAGAGTAAAACCTAAAGTTCTTCACTAGCACACGACTTGGGGTTTATAACCTATCGTGTTGACTATTTCTGTGACCATTCCAATTAAAGTTGGCTTTGCATATGAGTTCTTAGAGTTCTCAATTGGTTGCACAGCGACTTGGAAGCAATGGCAGACCCTTGAGCTGCCAGATGGCAAGAAATTAAGATTGAGTTCAATCCATATGAGTTTGAATTTGTCATTATCCTTGTCTTGTGACTATGGTTTTGACAATTCACATGGATAAGAACACATACACCATTAAAACTAAGTGTCATAAGGTTTCTCTCCGATTCATGAAAATGATGGTGAGGAAACACTTTCACTAAGTAGATTTTAGCTAGATAGCAATTGTGATATTTGCATTCTCAAAGTCGTTAGTGGAGCATGTGTGGTTAACCGGCACACTAACATGGACTTGTGAGAAGTGGGAAAGGTCTAAACAATTGAGACTATGATTACGGAATCCCTTTTCATAGTTCTTAAAATTGTTTAGACACACAAGTGTGCTATCTAAGGCAAGGTGTATGATTTTGATAAAGTTTTATCAAAGCAATCTAGTATCAGAAATCTGAACTTTGGTAAGAAAGTCAATAAAGTATTGTTTTTCTAGAAGTTCAGCTGATTTCTGAGTACATGTCAAAGCTAGTGGGAGCATAAGTGTTATGCTAATAATCATCGTGTTAGTGGGAGCATGATAATTATGATAAAGGTTGCAAGTTAGCAATGTTAATTATAGTAAACAAAAGGTTTCAATTGGGAAAAAGTTGTTTTGCTATAATTAAGGGAGAGGAAATTATACTTCATCTCAAATCTAAAAGTTTAGATTGAGGTTTTAAATCGTATTTAGTCAAGGATATATATATATGAATTTCATGTTGGAATGGCTCAACATAAGGAAATTCTATATATGGGTCCATTATTTGCGTTCTAAAATTCGATTATGATTACGGCATCCCTTTTCATAATCTGAATTATGAGAACTTGGCAAATTGAAATGAAAATATTATAGCAAAAGACTGGTTTAGTCTTTATGTGGGACATCATGAATCGTGTCCCATATGCTTCGGATATAGGATCGATTACATGTGCTATATTCATCCTTTCTAAAATTTTCCAAATGTCTGGGGCATTAAGAAGGGAAAAGGTCTAGAACTGGATATGACTAAAAGGATTAAGCAATTGTCGAGGACAATCTAAGGTTTACCAAAAATTGGTTGCTCAAGGATAGTTGGAAGTATAGTGTTAATTCTGGAAGGACCATATTGACATAATCTGTAAGGAGGCAACTCTTGTTCAGAAGTGATAGTCAAAATGGAATATGGAAATGTTTCAAAGTTAGAAATTATTCAATCTGTGTAAGATTAGGAAACTTAATGCAAGAAGGATGTTTCCAAGGAGTTGATCTCCTTGGAATGCTCTGTAATGTTTGTTGTCAAGTCCTTGTGACTTTGTGCATAATCATTACAAGAGGATCAATGCATATAAGTTTAGAATCTAACAGATTTCAGTAAATGGCATGAATTTGGAATTATTGCATTTGCAGTAAGGATTTGGGACTGTGAAAAGAGAATCATTGAAGTTATGTTCAATTGATCTATTTCACAAAGTAAAGATCATAGACAAACATAGTATGCATACTTGGTGTATGGCATGACTAGTGTTTAGAAAACATAGTGTACATGCTTAGAGCATGGAACAACTATTGTTTTAATTCAAGTATAAAGTTGATAGTTTGAAACAGTATACAATGAATAATGTGTAATCATATGGTGATAAATAAAAGGTGTTTTACTTATATTCATAAGTTCTGAGACCATATTGGATTCGATTATTATTGTGTTTCACTTTGCATGTTTTGACTTCCAGAATAACTAAGTCATTCTTCCTGAATGATTAAGTTATTCAAACCATCCACAGTCGGTCATATGTTGGAAGTAGATATGAATCAAGACTGTCATGGGTTGGGCTTGTAGAGGTCTAAGATGTGGGACAAGGTGGTGCTACAACACTAATGAGTGCTCATAAGTTCTGAGTATTGGATTCAACCCACGCTCATTGGAATCACTTCATGGATTTTATCACGAGTGATCATGAGACGATAATATCTTATACTCTTCAAACCTAGAGATATGAGTTGTTACTATGAGTTGGTTATACATTGATTGCACGAAAACGCATTGTTAACTCGATGTTATAAAACGTGCCTTTGTGTATGATTCAACAAGTAGTAGAACAAGCCATATGAGTCGAAGTTTATCCATTCCTTTTACCTTCGGGATAAAAGCGATATCTGTGGGCCCCTCGATGATTTGGTGATGACAAATGAAGTGCTCGGCCGGGCCTGGACTGATTTGATTTGTTCAATTAGTAAGTCGTCATAAATCGGAAATCGGGAAACAACAAATGGACAGAGAGAATGATTATAATCCATGTCTCAGTCCATATGATATCTAGAATGGAGGAATATATGATCCCTTATCTAATGGACAAGTCATTAACAAAGGTCAGAGATCATCGACAAGGTCAGAGTTCGACAGAAGCTTTTGAGAGCTACGATTGCCAGTCGGTTCTTAAAGACGTACGCAATAATAGTTTTAGACTTATCCATGTGGGAGACTGTTGGATTAATGTCTAAGTCCATAACTATAATTGGTAAGACTTGACCCGACCCGACATGGTCCATTTGGGTTGCATGTCATCATGCATTTGGATAGACTAAAATGAGAGAAATAACACTTAAGGTTTATTAATATATTATAAGTTCTAATATATTAATAAGGTTATTTAATTAGTATTGATCAAGAATTAATTTGGAATTAATTAAGTGATCAAAAGGAGACTAATTAAATATATGGGTTGATTGTGTAAATCATTCATTCTTTTATATGTGGGCTTGCGATCCAAGATTCCTTATGTTGGACTAAGTCCATGGGGTGACCCATGGATACTCCATGGAGGTTAAAATCCATGGAGCATAAGGAATGGGTAAAGTTATGAGTTACATGGTGTAACCCTAATAGCCACCATATAAAAGAATCCCATGGCTCAAGAAATCGGTGACTATGTGTGAGGAAAAAGGGCTAGCCGATTTTATGAAGTGTTCCAATTTCTCTCAAGTCATTCCATGTGCATTTGATGTTGTGTGAACCATTTGAGGTGTCACACTTGGGGCACTAGGCACTCAAGCTTCATGAAGACATTCTACATCAAAGAGGTATGTAATTCTAACTTGAGATATTCATTTGAATCAGTGTTATTATGCTAGTTAGGATGAATACCTTGGAAAGTTCATATTTGCATGTATAATAGAGAAAACATAAATCCAAGGTATTTAGGGTTGCATGTACACTTAGGAGTGTTAGAATGCTCAAAACCCAACAGTAACAAAGGATGTGAAGCTTGTTTCATGTATGGGATCCTTAGCATTGGATGGAAAGGGAAAGAAGGTTGCTGAAGAAAACTCCGAATCAGACCTTTCTGAAAGTGAAATCTCAAATGACGAGTATGCTCTCATGGTGTCCAATCCGAAGAAGTTATTTAAGAAGAACTACTCTAGATTCAGATACAGAAACAAGCAAGGCAACTACAGTTCAGAAAAGCCTAGAGAGGATAGTTTTAAGAATCCCATAAATGAAAAGGAGAAAAAGGAAAAGAAGATGTTTGGAGATTCAGGCTATGATTGCAATTATTGTCATGGCAAGAATCACTTTGCAAAAGAGTGTATTTTAAGGAAAAGAAATGAGAAGAGTGAATCTGAGAAGGATGAAGCCTACTATCTTCAGAAGATATAGGAGCTTCATAAAAAGAAAGCATCAAGTTCAAAGCCGGTGTTGATCATACAAGAAGGAAGTGACGATGAAGGAAGAGTTGAAGTCTGGTCAACAGACTCTGAAGATGATGAAGTCAGAAAACCCACTCATGGTGGGTGCTTTGTTGCAAAATCAGAAGTGCAAAGTTATGAAGGAAGATGCTTGATGGTTCAAAACGGAGCTTCGGAACATAGGGGATACGCTACTGATGGTGGTCGAGCTTCCGAAAGCTATTTTGCTGCGAAGACCGTTTCAGAGCAAGTGAAAGAATGCGAGAAGGTGGTTGACAAGGTACACTCTATACTTTTATCTCTTAACATTCCCGTTTCTCGCTATGATTCTGAACTAGACGATCTAAAATATACTAGTTCTAATTTTAGTGATAGTTTAAAATGAACTCGTCTAAGTAATTCTAATCTGACTGATCAACTTAACAAGGAAACATTTAAAAGTGAAGAGAGGAGATTAAGGACAGAGGCCTTGGAATTAGAGCTTACTAGGTCACATGATGATGTTATTTATCTTAAGCGAGATAGTCGTGCACTTATGAAACAAAGAAATATTTTCTGTTTAATAGGTAAGCGTTTATATTTCAATATTACTCAATTGCATCTTGATTGTGAAATAGGAAAAGGTTTGCACAAAATGATTTTGCCCTTTCTTGAATTAAAAGAGAATGAAATCGATGCAGAATGTTATAAGAGTGCGAATCCATTGTTTCTTCTGATGATGTTTCTGATTTTTATCATGTTGGACTTAAGAAAATAGAAGAATACATTAAGTCCAAAGAACATAAAATGATGTTGAAAGAAATTTTAACTAACAAAGATAAGGAAGAAATCAAATTGACATCCATGCAGAAGTATGGATTATTATGCAAAAAGTTGAATTCGGAAAATACTCTTGAACATGAGAATATTTCTGATTTCGATGAAAGCGAAATGAGTGAGATTTCTGTAGAGGATGAAGTTGAATGTTCAACTTTTGTACAAAATTTTGATGAACCTAAGAAAAATTTAATTTCTGAAAATTCAGTGGAATTTGTTAGAATATTTGAAAATAAAAGTTCAAAGGTTGTAAAAGAAAAAGAAATTGTTTTTCCAAAGGTTCAAACCGTTCCAAATCAAGTGTTCGTAACAAAAGGTCTGGACAAAACTAATACTTCATAATTAACGTCCCTGGTTAATATTGATAATGTTGATGGCTGTAATGAATGCTTCTGGTCCGAGCCAATCGACAATGGAGATGAAACAAAAGGACATTCATAAATGACCTCTTGGAAAGCAAAGGGAAATTTGTTTCGGAACCACTGAACCGTGTCGACTTTCATTACGATCAAGCAAGGCCAAGTGGCACAAAAGATGCTCCAAGTGAAACCTCTTTAGAACAGTAAGAAAGACCAGTTAGAAAAGAGAAACCAAAGTCTAACATTCATAAATCTGCGTTGAATTTATTGAAAAGAAAAGGCAGTTGAATGCTTGATACAGGAAAAATCTAAAAGAAAGAAAATGCTTTTGAAAAAATAAGAATTCAAATCAAAATTTTTTTAATTCAGTAAGAGTTTCAAATCAAAACACGAATTCTTCTCCATCTCCGAAACCACAAAAAAAAATCTTTTTTAAAACCTCAAAAATCAACACCATAGGTTTCAAAATTGAATATTTCAAAACCTTTTGAAAAACCAAAAACTAATTGTTCTCCAAAACAACAATTTTCAAAACCTTTCAACACATCAAAGGATGTTAACGGCAAAAGTAAAGTTGTTTCGGAACCGAAAATTTCTCTCGAGGAATACGAAGCAAACTTGAAAAAAGAGGAAAAGGCATTTATGAAACAGATGGCTAAGAAACACAATGAATTTATTCAACGAAAATCTAATGTAGTTGAAATTAATCTTTGTGATGATAAAATGGAAGTTTTCAAAATAATAAAAAAGAAGAAAAGTGTGTTGATAAAAAGATCTTTTTGGGTTGATAAGACTAAGATTTTTCATGTTGTTAAGAAATCCTCACAAGGACCCAAGATGGTTTGGGTACCTAAATCTCTCTAATTCTTGCAGGTAATGGGTGACGAACAATATGACTCCGAATGGTACATCGACAATGGCTGTTCTCGTCACATGAGTGGGAGAAGAGAAGAATTGAGAGAGTATATATCGTTATCTGATGGCGGGAGTGTGAAGTACGGAAATAATGCTACTAGTGAAATCAAAGGCTACAAAATGATTACAAACAACGAATTCTCCATTCAGAAATCAGCATACATTGAGGGACTGTAACACAATCTTATAAGTGTTTCACAGTTGGTTGTTGGTACAGGTATGAAGGTATCGTTCAATGATGAAGGTTCGGAGATTATTGAGAAGAAAACTAAAGCAATGCTTCTGAATTCTAAACGAAAAGGAGATATGTATCCATTGAACTTGAATCCGATTAAAGGGAAACCTTCCATTTGCTTACTTAGGAAAGCATCTTCGGATGACAACTGGCTATGGCATAGGAGACTTTCCCATATGAACTTCAAAGATATAAACAAGTTAGTGATTGGTGTTTTGGTTTGTGGTCTACCTCTTCTGAAATTTGAGAAGGAACATCTGTGCGTTACTTGTGAGCTCGGAAAGCAAAGCAAAAAAGTCACTCTTCAATAATCAACACCAAGATTATTGAACCACTTGAATTTATGCATATTGATTTATGTGAACCATCTGCTATTGAAAGCATCGGCGGTAACAAGTACATTCTAGTTATTGTTGATGATTTTTCTAGATTTATGTGGGTGTTTTTTCTTAAACAGAAATCTGAAGCAACACAGAATCTGATAGGCTTTATCAAGCAAGTCGAACTTCAACTATGAAAGCCAGTTCAGAAAATTCGCAGTGACAATGGTTCGGAATTTAAGAACCAAGCTTTTGAAGAATTCTTGATCAGGAAAAGGATCTCTCACAATTTCTATTCCCTTACACTCCACAGTAGAACGGGGTTGTTGAAAGACGAAACGGCTCTCTTTGCGAGGCTGCAAGAATGATGATGTCATTTGCGAATCTCCCTCTCTACTTCTGGGCTGACGTTATAACAGCTGCTTGTTTCACACAGAATTGTTCCTTAATCAACAAAATATTTCTCATTACTCCTTATGAAATCTTGAACAATAGGAAACCGAATGTTAAATTCTTCCATGTGTTCGGATCCAGATGCTTTATTTTCAATACCAAAGAATGTCGGACCAAATTCGATGTGAAAGAAGACGAAGGAATCTTTCTAGGTTACTCTTTGAATTCAAAAGCATATAGGGTTCTGAACAAGAAATCAAGTAAGATTGAAGAAAACTATTATGTCACCTTCGATGATAACTACTTGAAAAATGATCAAAAAGAAGATTGTCAGTCTGGGGAAATCTTTCCCTCAACAAAATCTATGACGATTCCTCTCATGAACCTATATGAGGAATTTATGAATTTGTTTGGTGAACCCGAAAAAGCCATATCTTCATAATTGAAGGCGAACGATAATAAGGAAGATTAATTTCAAAAAATCATTGACGAGGCTGCTAAAGACATGGGGTCAGAGCTACCAATTCCGAAGGCTTTTGAAATTCCACCTCAACCACAACCTACTCATGCTCCAGTCGAGGGGGAGAGTTCCACTTCTGACTCCAATGTTGATACACCTATTTAGAGGGAGAATTCCGATCTAGGAGTCAATGCTGATATTCCACTCCAGGGGGAGAATCCGATTCCGGATGTCGGACCACATGCAAACTTCCAGGGGGAGAATGAAAACAATGACGCTGATGTACAATCGGAATTTGAGGAAGTTGTTCCTAAAATTAATCCAACATATGATCCGAACTATCCACCTATGACAATGTGGACCAAAGATCATCCCAAATCTCAAGTTATCAGGGCCTCATCTTCAGGCGTTCTTACAAGAGCTCAACAAAAGAACAAACAAACTACATTATTTTCAAAAATGGAATTTTGCATGTTTAATTATTTCATTTATAAAATTGAACCTAAAACTGTGAAAATTGTTCTTGATCATGCAGATTGGGTGCAAGCAATGCAGGAAGAACTCAACGAATTAGAGCGTAATAAAGTATGGAGGTTAATTCCAACTCCGAAGGATGCTTTAGTGGTCGATTAAAATGGGTATTCCGAAATAAGTTGGATAAGGAAGGTAACATGATTAGGAACAAGGCACGATAAGTTGTGAAAGGACATTGCAGGAGGAAGGTATAGATTGTGAAGAAATGTTCGCACCGGTTGCAAGGCTGGAATATGTTCAGATTTTCCTTGTTTATGCAGCTTACACAAATGTTGAATTCTATCAAATGGATGTGAAATGTGCATTTCTGAATGGTGAACTAGAGGAAACAGTCTATGTGGAACAGCCACTAGGTTTCGTAAATGAAAATTTTCCAAACCATTGTTATATCTTGGACAAGGCTGTGTATGGTTTGAAACAAGCTCCAAGGGCATGGTATGAAACCCTTACCCGATTTCTAAAACAATCAAAATTTAAACATGGTTCGGTTGACCCAACCTTCTTTCGTAGGAAAGATGGTGACCACTTAATGATCGTTCAGATTTATGTTGATGACATCATTTTCAGATCCACTAATCCTAAATTAACTGCTGAATTCCGAAAGCTGGTGGAAACTAAATTTGAAATGAGCTCAATGGGTTCTATTAACTTTTTCCTTGGTTCAAACATTAGAAAGAGTTCAGAGGGGATATATATCAACCAAGAAGCTTACACGAAGACCTTGCTAGCAAAATTCGGTATGGTGGGTGATTCAAAGGTCAAGGTTCCAATGGCGTTCTGAACGAAGCTTACACCATCCTTGGACAAGCCAACTGCATATATCACTTTACATCGACAGATGATTGTGTCTTTAATGTATCTAACATCGAGTCGTCCAGATATTATGTTTGTTATTTGTTATTGTGCTAGGTTTCAGGCGAATCCATGTGAACCTCATATGATTGCTATGAAGAATATATTCCGATACCTCAAAAGAACCACCTCTCTCGGAATTTGGTATCCTTATAACTACGGTTTCTTTATGCAAGCATATTCCGATGCTGATCTTGGTGGATGCGGTCTCGATCGCAAAAGCACATCTGGGGGATGTCATTTTCTGGATGGCAAACTTGTTAGTTGACAATCTAAGAAGTAGACTTGTGTCTCCCTATCGACCGTAGAAGCCGAATACATCGCAGTTGCATCGTGCACCTCCCAAGTAGTATGGATTCAAAATCAGCATATGGACTATGGGATCAACATGAAGAGGATTCCACTATATTGTGATTCAGAAAGTGCAATCAGAATTTGCCATAATCCAGTGCTACACTAAAAGATGAAACATATAGCACTATGGTATCATTTTATAAAGGATCACATTGAGGATGGAAACATTGAAGTGCATTTTGATAGTGATGGGTTTTGAGCAAAACATACAATCATATGTACGCATGCAACCCTAATTGAAGATCTACGTTTTCTCTAATTGAACATACAATAATGAACAACAAAGTATAAACCCAAGATCCCTAGTTTATAATCAAAATTCACATAATAGGGTTGTAATACATACCTTTAACATTGTTATTGTAAACAATCTTGAATCCTTGCTTGAAAGAACTTTGGTAGCAAGCGCCACAAGTGTCGCGCCTCTAATGGTTCACAAACAAACTCAAGCAACCAAGGAATACTATAGAGAGAGAGGAGTAGATCAAAATTTCAGCTAAGACACTTAAAATGAAGGGTTAGGCCGAACTTTAACCCTAAGGAGGGTTTATATAGGTGTTAGGAAGGTATTGGATAAGGCAGGCATCTCTAAGATAAACCTAATCCCTTAACTTCCTAACTATGGCATCCAAGACACCCTTAGAGCCCAAGGAAACTCTAGAGATCATCTATAATTCGTTCCCCCTACTATAGGGAGGTTCTAGAATTGCACAATTCTCAACTATTGAACATTGTCACCTTTAGTCCCTGCAGTTTTTAATTAATTCCTTTAATCCCAAAATTAATTCCAAATTAATTTCTCATTAAATATTAATTAAACAATATGATTTCGAATTAATATATTATTTCCATAATACATTAATAAATCATTTATTTTGATTTATAATTAATTTATTAACTAAGTAATAAATTAATAAATCATTCTTCTCTCTCTAACAGTCATCATATTCAATTGCCAGGTTTGAGGGAAACCCAAAAGGACTATGCTACTATCAATTCAAGTATATACCAATTAAAGTTATGGACTTAGACACATAATCCAACAGACTCTCACTTGGATAAGTCTAATAACTATAACTGCCAATATAACTACCAAATTGATCAGGAAATTGTAGCTACCAAAAGCCGCTGTCGAACTCTGACCCAATCAGTGATGTGTCCTAAGATAAGTGATCAAATATTCCTCCGTTCTAAAAGATTTTGTATGGACATGAGACATGGATAATAATCATACTCTCTGTCCAAGATTTGTTTCCCGATTTCTGATAGATGACGACTGAAATCAGACTACTAATTGAACACATCAATTCAGTCCAGGCTTGGCCAAGCGCTTAAGATGTCATCCTCAAATCATCGAGGGGCCCACAAATATCGCTTTTCCCATTAGGGAAAAGGAACGTATAAACTTCGACTTATATACTTTCACTATTAACTCATCAAATCACGAACAACAATACGTTTTATAACATCAAGTTACTGATGCGTTTACTTATTATCAATGCACAAGTAACTTGTAAACAACAACTCATATATCTCAGTTTCAAGAATATAAGATATTATCGTCTCAAAATTACTCGTGATAAAATCCATGAAGTAATTCTATGAGCGTGGGTTTATCCAATACTTAAATCCCCATTTTAAAAGTACTCATAAATACTGCAACAAATGATTGCTATGTCTAACCCCTTAGACAATCTACAGTCTGATTCATGAAAATCTTAATTCACTACTTACTTCCAAAAGTATGATCGACTGTGGATGTTTGAATAATGCAATTATTCGGGAAGTAAAACATGCAAAATGAAACACAATAATAACCTAATTAACTATGGTCTCAAAACCACTGAATATAAATAAAGCAATTATTATTTAATCACCATATTAATTAGACTTTATCAATTGTATAATGTTTCGATTAACCAACTAAACATTTGAATTAAACATCAGTCATGCCATGTTATAAACATGCATACTATGTCTCTCTATGGTCCTTCCTTTCTGAACAGATCAGTTGGACATAATTCCAATGATGCTCATATCACAATTCCAAATCCTTGTTACAAGTGTAATAATTCCAAATTCTTTTCATTTCTAAATGTGTTAGAGTTCAACCTTACATGCAATATCCTTTTGTGATGACGTGGCGTCAAAGTCACCGAGACTTAGCCAACGATGTCACAAAATTCTCCATTGAAATTTTGTTACTAAAACAATTTCATGGTGATGAAGTACCAAACTCAAGATACACTCCTTCAACACTTTCCTTACATTAAGGTTTCTAACTCATATGTAGATTTCAATAACCAACTCCTGTTATGGAAACATTTCCATATTCCCATATAACCATCAATTCCGAACAAGAATCATATCCATTCAGAATTATGTCAATATGGTCTGTCCATATTAATACTATACTTCCAACTATCCAAAAGCAACCACTCTTCAGTAAACCTTAGAGTGCTCTTGACAGCTGTTTAACAACATCAGTCACACCTTGTTCTACTCCTTTTTCCCTCTCAATCCCTAGGCATTTGGAAAAAACAGAACAAGCGAATATTATAGCATATGTAATCAATCCAAGATCTGAAGCATATGGGAGTCGATACATAATGTCTTACATGAAGACATGATACTTGATTAGTCTCTTGCTATAATATTTCCATATATCGAATTTTCTATGTTGAATCACTTCAACACAATATTCATATATGTTCATGACTAAGTTCCATTAAAAGCCTTCAATCTAAACTTCTAGATTTGAAATGAAGTATGAGTGTCCTCTCCCTTAAGTCTTAATTATAGTGAAACAACTTCCAAAATCTGCAACTTGCAACTTGAAAACTTTGTTTCCTATAAATAGTATTTCCAACTTTCAACACTTAGCATCACATTTATGCTCCCACTAGCATGAGAATTACGCTCCTACTAGCTTTGACATGTATCCAGAAATGAATTGGACTTCTAGAAATCAATACTATTGACTTTCTTACTAAAGTGCATATTTCTGATACGTGATGCTTTGATAAGTCTTCATCTAGACTTCTCAAGCTCATACACCATCATCAGATAGCATATGTGAGTGTTTGAACCCTTAAGTAACTTATAGCAATAAGTCCTGAACGTTCAAACTATTTCTTGCCATTTCTCACAATTCGAACTATGAAAAGGGATGCCGTAATCATATGCGAATTTGAGAATGCAATTATCACAGCTGCTAATCATAATGATATTTATCAAATCTTTAAAATCTACTGGCTAAAGTGTTTCCTTATAATCATTTTTCATGAATTAAAGCGAAACCTTTTGCCACCTAGATTTCATAGTGTATGCGTTCCTATATATGTGAATTTATCAATTCCAACCTAAAATCATAAGATAAGGTTGAGGGCAAAACCAAAATCAATTTTAGGTTTTTCCTTTCATGGACTGAACTTGCTTGTTCTTAATTTCTTACCCTCTGGTAGCATAAGGGCCTACCAATGCTTCCATGTTGTTAAGCAGCTCACTTTTATTAACCAGTGTACTATCACTGACCAACATGCTCTGCCTTTTGTAGTCACATGAAAACCATAGAACTCATAAGCATTTCCAACATAATAGGAAGGTGCACATAAACAAGATTGTGTCAACTTAACACGATAGGTTATCAACCTTAAGTCGTGTGCTAGTGATAACTAAAAGGTTTATTCTTAATTGACCCCTAAAACTCTTCAGGATCAATAAGACTCCCACTGACTTCTTGACATATAAAGCTAGTATGGATTCTCGACAAGCAAACACTTCTTGTAATTGGTCTTAGTTTATCCCATGTTCTAACCAAAACATCACAGCTACCAATTCCAAATGTGCCAGAGTAAGAAAACATTATTACTCCACATTTCATGAGTTGTTACAAACCTAATTAGTTGGAAACAAGCTTCAAGATACGATTTATAGTTACTAGAGTATTACTCCAAAACTAAATTGGAAAACGAAGTATGACTCATCTCTTGATTAAACCATTTCACCAATATCCGATTCTTCTTCTTAGTCATACAAATGCACTAAGATGTCCTTAGAGGATCAATTATGACATAGTTTTATAATCATTAAGATGATCATAAAACATGATACTAAAGTACTCTCATTTCTTTCAGATTGGAGAAACCTTTATCTCTCTGCCTAATAGATTCTTCTTATTCGTTCTATTACACTTTGAAAACTTTTCAAAGTGTTAGAATTATGCTTAATCTTATAAACACAACCATATTTACTGAACCATCAGTAAACCATGACGAATATAGTTATCTTTCTTTGTGGTAGATCTAAATAGTCCACATCAATGTGCACTAGATCCTTTAGTCCTTCACTTGACTTCACATAAACATGTGATCAACCAATTAGTCATAATCTTCCAACAATCAAGATTCTCATACGTCACATAATACGAATTGTATGACTCCAAGTTTCTATCCAATTGAAACTTGGGTGATGAGAATTCCTTTTCACTTGGTTGATTACGACATTTCCAAAAACGACATAATTAAGAATCAAAAGTATTGCTAATAATAGAAACATAACCATAAATTATCATAAATGCCATTGCAAGGAAATATAAAGTAGATAAATCAAAAATTCACTTTTATTGATAATATGCGGAAAAATTTGTCGTTACAATGCAAAAATATGAAAACTATGTTTCTAGATATTTCCTAAGCAAACTATTAATCTATTATAACTCCTATGCAGCAGCTTCTAAAATCTAATCATCGAACCATGCGACCGAAATCCATCTCTCATGATCAAATTCAACTTACTCTTCTCAAGCTTCCTTCTTTCTCTTAGATCCTGCAAAAACATCAAAATGTGACTATCACATCATGTATTGAGAATCTATGAATAGGAACTTACTAAAGTAGAGTTAGATAGTATCAACTTGACTTTACCATCTCTGAGATCTTTCAGGTATTCTGGGCAGCTTCGTAGCCAATGCCCCTTCAATTAGCAATAGAAACATATGGACTTTTCAGGAATAACACATGGGACTATCTCAGAATTAGCCTTTCTCTTTACCATATGGTCAAACGGTTTGACCTTGGCCGATCCCTTTCCATTGGGAAGAGAAACCTTTTCTGGACTACTAATGTTGCGATTTTCAATGTCCATGGAAACTTGGGAGACAGATCCTTCAAATATATTCACTTAACCTTGGCCGATCCCTTTCCATTGGTACTCTCGATGTTATTTATCATCTAATTAATGTGCCGGTTAACCACACACGCTCCAATAATCAATGATAATTTTTGAGACACCCATTGCTAACAATATTAGTCCCATATTAGTGTGCCGTTAAACCACACACACTCCACTAACGACCAATAAGGTGTAATGTGCAATTTCATGGGTTAGCATTAAATTCACATTTTTCCTAAAGTAACTAAGAGTGGGATTTTAGAAAATAGTTTAGTTACTTTGTGTCATTATACTTTTAATGAAGTTATTGTTGGATTAGGTGTCTAACCCATAACTATAATTGGTATGTACTTGACCCGATAGTAGCATGGTCCATTTTGGGTTGCCTTCACCAGTACAATTTGATAGGATGGATATTTGAGAAAGAGGTTATTTGTGATTTATTAATATATTATATGAATAATATATTAACTGAGAAATCATATTATTTAATTGGTATTAATTAAGAATTAATTTGGAATTAATTTAGTGATCAAAAGAGACTGATTAAATTAACACGGGCTGATTATGTAAATCAGTGATACATATAATTTGGGCTAATGATCCATGATTAATTAGTAGTGGACTAAATTCATATGAGAGTCCATGAAGTGTTATTGGATTAAAAGCCTAAGTGTATGAATTAGGCATTACAAGTGACCCTTGAGATTGTACACTATAAATGTGTTCCTTTAGCTCCAAAATCGACACACAAGTATTCCTCTAATTGTTCTTGGTGTTTGTGACTTGATTGAGGCATCACACTTGAGGTGCTAAGCTCTTATAAGGCCAAGTTCTACAAGCTACAACAAGAGGTAATCATCTAACTAGTTTTTATCATTCATATATCAAAGTTGCATGCTAGTTAGGCTTCATGCTTTGGAAAATGAATATTGCATTTGTAACTAGAGAAAACTTAGATCCAAAGCATTAGGGTTGTATGTGCACCATAGGGATGTTAGAGTACATAAAACACAACAGTGGTATCAGAGCCAGGTTGTTTTCTGTTATATTGATGCAATTGTGTTATTTTCAAAGTTGAAAAAATTGCGATTCTGGATTCTGCCAGGCTGAACTCAATGAGTCCCATAAGGGAACTCGACGAGTTGGATCATATGATGATGAACTCGATGAGTCCATTGCCTGGCTCGACGATTTGGATCATCTGTTGGCAGAATTTTCGAGTTTTTGGCCTGTTTTGGATTAGGATCATTACCACAAACTGCTTTGGCTCATAAAATTCGATTCTACTGATATGGTAATGATTATCCCTATCCAATAACATGGTGATTATCAAAATTTTAAGATAATTACTTGATTTTGTGAAAAACTAATTATTTGTAGAATTTGAAATTATCTTGCTATATGAATAGTATTAGATCAAATTGGTAAATGATAAATTATATGATTATTTTATTAGTTTAAAAGAAAATTGATCTAAATGGCTTTGGAGAGTTACAAAACATGCCATCAAGTTTTGGAATTCCAAAGGTCTTGAAGAATTTCATAACTTGCCCTCAAGTTATGGAATTTGGAAAGTCTCATTTATGTAACATAAATTCTAAAACACAAAAGGTTTTGAAGAGTTTCAAAACTTGTCCTCAAGTTTTGGAATTTGAAAAGTCTCATTTATGAAACTTTAATTCCAAACCCTAGAATTTTAAAAGTTTAGAATTCAACCCTATACTATTATAATATTAAAAGTTTAATACTTATATATATGTATAAGATAAGTCATTCTTACCGTTAATAGGCCTTGTTCACGAAGCTACTCTAAGGGGTGTTTAAGGAAGCGACCTATAATATGACCGCCATTGGGTATCCACTCTTACACACGACACTCTTGACTAATGGAGGGCATAATCGAGATTTCAACATGCCATTGAAAAAGTTCAATGAATCTAGGAATTTCAATTCATTTAAAACCTAATCTTCATTTTCGTTTTTCATGGTGGAAATTGGTAAATCATCATTTACCTACCTTCAAATATTTTGGAATTGGATTATGGCATCCCTCTTCCGAATTGTAGAAAATTGTGTTGGGTCCTAGCATTAATATTTCATTTGGGTGCTATATTAAGGATCATTATCTAATCTAAACTTTGTCTTTCTTTTCAGATGTCTACTTCAAACACCGCTTCAAACTCAATTGCTTCTGGCTCTTTCTCCCTCATGAACTTATGTGGGAGGGTCATTTTCGATAGGTCGAAATTTAATGACTGGATTCGAAACATTTGCATGGCCATTCGATACAAGGAAAAGGAATATGTCCTCGATAAAGAGCTAAAGGAGATTGATGAAAACATTGCCACTCCTGAGAGGCACGCGACAAAGGCTCATGAGAGGCACGCGACAAAGGTGTCGTGTATCATGATTGCTACAATGACTGTTGGGCTTCAAAAGTCCTACTAGGACTTTTGGCCCTATGAGATGCACCAATACTTGATGGAAAGGTAGCATCAAAGTGCTCGACAGGAAAGGTATGAAATCATTGCCTCCATGATCACAACAAAAATGAAGGATGAAGAGTCCATCACGGCCCACTTGCAAAAGATGCAAAGGTTTGTGGCTCGCTTGCTGAAGCTGAATGTCAACTTCGATGAAGAGTTGGCCATTGACATTATCCTATACTCTTTGCCTTCTTGTTATGATCAGTTTCGTATGACTTATCATATGAACAAGGAGGAGGTCACTCTAAGCAAGCTTCAAGGCCTTATGAGAACTGCTGAAAGTAGTTTGAAAGGCAAGTCTGTTGTACCTACTCCTACTGTTGTTGCCCCTGTCTTGGAAATTGGACATGGGAAGGGAAAGAAGAGGAAGGATCCTTCTAAGAGCCACAAGGGAAAGTCCCATGATGAATCCTCTTTTAGTGGGACCAAAGTTGGTTCTGCTAAACCCTATTCCAATCCAAAGGAAGCAGAGTGCTTCCATTGTTATGAAAAAGGGCACTGGAAACGAAGTTGCCCTGAATACTTGCAGGACATAAAGGATGGGAAGATAAAACCCATATTCGCAGATATATACACTATTCTATCTAATAACTCATTACATGCTAATTCTTAGGTCCTTGATACAGGATGTGGTTTTCATATTTGTTCTGATTTGCAGGATCTAAAAGGAAGTAGGGATGTGGACCACGGGAAGATGAACTTGATCATGGGGAATAGGAAAGTGTCGCCTGTCACCAAGATTGGAGTTTATTCTTTATTGCTTAGTAGTGGTTTAAATTTAGAGTTGAATAATTGTTGCTACTCGTCTGATATGGCGAGAAACATTATTTCCTTTCATGGTTTATATAAACAAAGTTTTAGATTTTCGTTTAATAATGAAATTGGTTCTATTATTGCATTTTATAATGGTACTTTTTATTTTGAAGCATTGCCTTGTAATGGTATATATGAAACTGTGATGGTTGTAGATAACTTAGGAAATAATGTGTTGCATATCAATTCGTCCAATGGTTTGGACAAAGCATGCTTGTGGCATTGTCGTCTTGGACATGTCAACAAGAAGCGGATAGCCCAACTCCAAAATGATGGAGTGTTGGAGTCATTTGACCTAAAGTCAGATGGCACATGTGAATATTGTTTGCTTGGAAAGATGACCAAGTCACCCTTCACTGGTTGATGTGAAAGGGGTGAGGGTTTGTTGGATCTCATACACACCGATGTGTGTGGACCCTTCAGATCCGCCACAAGGGATGCTAACCACTTCTATGTGACTTTTACTGATGATTATAGCAGATATGGTTATATCTACTTAATCAAGCATAAGTTAGAAACTTTTGAAAAGTTCAAAGAGTTTAAGAAAGAAGTGGAGAATCAACTGGGCAGGAAAATAAAGGAGCTCCGATCCGATCGAGGTGGGGAGTATCTTAGTATTGAGTTCCACGACTATCTTAAGGAATGTGGAATTACTTCACAATTGACGCCACCTAGGACACCGCAGCTTAATGCTGTGGCTGAGAGGCACAATCGAACCTTGTTGGACATGGTTCGTTCCATGATGAGTCGAGCTTAGTTACCTATCTAATTCTGGGGGTATTCCTTAGAGACTGCCGTCCATATCCTTAATCTAGTCCCAACTAAGAAGTTTGCTAAAACACCTCACGAGATGTGGACAGGGAAGGTTCCCTCGTTAGCACATATCAAGGTTTGGGGTTGCGAGGCTTTCGTAAGATGAGAGACTCACGACCTTTGATTCTCGTTTAGGTCGTGTTGGCTAAAAATCACTCGATCTAAAATTCGAGTTTTTAGCTGTCTACTGCTAAGCCGAAACTTCGAAAAATCATAACTTCCTCATTCGAAGTCAGATTTGGGCTTTCTTTTTATACCTACTCTCGGTTTAATGAACACTACTATTTTCGTTTAGATCACTAAGGCTAAAAAGTAGTTTATCAAAAACTCACTTTTTACGACATTCGGCACCGTGCCGGTTTATCGTGAAACTTCGACAGGTCATAACTTCTTCGTTATAACTCGGATTTCGGCGTTCTTTATATTTTCGGAAACCTCGAGACATATACTATAACTTGGTTAAGATTAATCCTTCTAATTAATCTTCCATCCAAAAGTAATTTTTGATGCTTATCGTCTCTAAATTGACTAGCCCGGATCTACGGGCGTTACAGAAGATGTTTACATGAGTCAACCAGAGGGTTTTGTCGATGCAAAGTATCCTAATAGAGTGTGTAAGCTTGAGAAATCCATTTATGGATTGAAACAAGCATCTCACAGATGGATTCTTTGTTTCGATGAGAAAGTCAAATAGTTTGGTGTTTCAAGAAGCGAGGATGAGTCCTGCGTATATGTCAAAGCTAGTGGGAGTATAGTTATCTTTGTTGTATTGTATGTAGATGACATACTGCTCATAGGAAACGACATCCCAACCTTACAGGAGGTTAAGTCCTGGCTTGGGAAGTGTCTTGCTATGAAGGACCTTGGTGAAGCTGCTTACATTCTAGGTATAAGGATATTGAGAAGTAGGAGTAAAAGACTAATATGACTTAGTCAAAGTACCTACTTGGACAAGGTGTTGAAACGTTTCAGCATGGAGAACTCCAAGAAAGGAGATTTAACTATCCTGAGCAATGCCAAACTGAGTAAGACTCAGAGTCCGAGTACTGATGTTGAGATAGTAGAAATGAGTTGAATACCATATGCTTCTGTAGTTGGCTCGATCATGTATGCTATGACATGTACTCGCCCTAATGTGGCTTTTTCTTTGAGCATGGTCAACAGGTATCAAGGGAATCCTGGTAGAGCTCACTGGACTGCGGTAAAGAACATTGTCAAGTACCTCCAAAGGACAAAGGACTGGGTTCTTACCCTCGGTGGGAGTGATGACTTGAGAGTGACAGGGCATAATGACGCCAGCTTTCAGACCGACAGAGATAATTTCCACTCTCAGTCGGGCTGGGTATTTACCTTAAATGGAGGAGTAGTAACTTGGAAAAGTTCCAAACAGGAGACTGTAGCTGATTCAACGTGCGAATCAGAGTACATAGCAGCGAGCGAAGCATCGAAGGAGGCGATATGGATAAAGAACTTCATCAGAGACCTTCGAGTTGTACCAGTTGTAGAGGAGCCTATGGATATTTTCTGTGACAACGAGGGTGCGGTCACCTTAACCAAGGAACCAAGGGATCATGGCAGATCCAAGCACATCGACAAAAAATATCACTTCATAAGACATCGAGTAGAAAAAGGATTCCTCGTAGTGAAGGGGGTATCGTCAGAGGAGAACCCAACAGATCCCCTTACGAAGGGACTGAGTAGGGTTAAGCACTTGCAGCACGCTAGGAGTATCGGGGTGAAGGACGATATTATTTTTAGTGATTATATAGATATTTAGAAACTTGTAATAGCTAAAATGTAATTGACATTTGATGATTGAATAAAAGGAGTTTTATTTATAAGTAAAGTTATCTTGTGTCAATTGTTTACTATTGTTTCACTTTTGCATGTTTTGACTTCTAGAATAATAAGATTATTCAAACTATCCACAGTCGATCATACTTTGGAAGTAGGTTATGAGACTAGACTGTCATGAATGGGTTTGTAAGATTGTCTAAGGTGTTAGACATAGCAAAAGTTTGCTACAACATTCATGAGCGCTCTTGAAATAAGATTTGAGTATTGGACTAAACCCACGCCCACATGAATCACTTCATGGAATTTATCTCGAGTGATTGTGAGACGATAATATCGTATAGTCTTCAAACCAAGATATATGAGTTGTTGATTACAAATTAATTGTACATTGATAATACGTAAACGCATCAGTAACTTGATGTTATAAAACGTATTGTTGTGTATGATTTAATGAGTAGTTAGTACAAGCATATAAGTCAAAGTTTATATGTTCCTTTTATCCTAAGAGGAGTAAAAGCGATATCTTGGGCCCCTCAATGATTTTGTTTTGACTTATGTGTCGGGCCTGGTCAGGACTCAATTGATGTGTTCAATTAAGTTCTATGTCAAACAAATCAGAAATCGGGAAACAAACTATTGGACAATGAGTATGACTTTATTCCATGTCTTTGTCCACACGATATCTTGAAGAACATAGGATTATATGATCGCTTATCTAATGGACGCGTTAGAGTTCGACAACGGATTTTAAGAGCTATGATTGCTAATCGGATTTTGAAGTCATGCTTAAAATTATAGTTATTAGACTTATCCAAGTGGGATACTGTTGGATTAGGTGTCTAAGCTCATAACTATAATTGGTATATACTTGACCCGATAGTAGCATGGTCCATTTTGGGTTGCCTTCACCAGTACAATTTGATAGGATGGATATTTGAGAAATAGGTTATTTGTGATTTATTAATATATTATATGAATAATATATTAATTGAGAAATCATATTATTTAATTGGTATTGATCAAGAATTAATTTGGAATTAATTTAGTGATCAAAAGAGACTGATTAAATTAACAGGGGCTGATTATGTAAACCAGTGATACATATAATTTGGGCTAATGATCCATGATTAATTAGTAATGGACTAAATTCATATGAGAGTCCATGAAGTGTTATTGGATTAAAAGCCTAAGTGTATGAATTAGGAATTACAAGTGACCCTTGAGATTGTACACTATAAATGTGTTCCTTTAGCTCCAAAATCGACACACAAGTATTCTAAGAAGAAGCTAGCAGATTTTGGTGCCTCCTAAACCTCTCTAATATTCCTCTAATTGTTCTTGGTGTTTGTGAATTGATTGAGGCATCACAGTTGAGGTGCTAAGCTCTAATAAGGCCAAGTTCTACAAGCTACAACAAGAGGTAATCATCTAACTAGTTTTTATGATTCATATATCAAAGTTGCACGCTAGTTAGGCTTCATGCTTTGGAAAATGAATATTGCATGTGTAACTAGAGAAAAATTAGATCCAAAGCATTAGGGTTGTATGTGCACCATAGGGATGTTAGAGTACATAAAACCCAACAGTTATGTCCTATCAAACCCGTTCGGCTAACACAAGAGAGCCGTGGGTAAGAATGGATACCCAATGGCGGTTATTTTACAGGCTGCTTCCTTAAACTCTCCTTATAATATGGCTTTGTGAATGAGGCGTACTAGCGGTTCGACTGATTTATCTTATATATATAGTAATATTAAACCTTTAATGCTACATATAATATAAGGGTGTATTTTAAAACATTTTAAAATAGCAAAGATTTAATCCTTTAATAAATTAAACTTTTTAACTTAATTTAAATTTAAACCAATTATGGATTTATTAATTATCCTTTAATTAATCAATTAATTAAATTAATAATAAAAGACATACTGATGTAATTTAGGGTTTACATTTTAAATTTCAAAAATTAAACTTTTTAATTTAAATTTCAAACAACCCTAAAATTAACATTAATTAATAATCAAATTAATTATTTAGTAACCAATTATGGATATATTAATTATTCTTTAATTAAACACTTAATTAAACTATTAATCATATCCATAAGGATAATTATAATAAAATAAAATCAACATTATCCAATTCGTAATTATCTCCTAACATTTAGGTCTTATTTAATTATCTAATATTACCAAAAATCGGATTATGACAAATTTAATAAAAGATAATTACCAAATATTAACCAAATAAATCAAGTTAGGCAAGAAAATCCGAAATCAGGATCTGACGCATAAACTCGCCGAGTTGGAGGGCCAACTTGCCGAGTTGCAGTCCAACACGTCGATTCCGAAGAAACAACTCGACGAGTTCGACGAACAGAATGGCGATTCTGTTTTCTCCTCCTTGTTCAAGTTCATATTAGTATCAATTCAATAGAAAACTAAACCTTGGCTCTAATACCACTGATGGGATTTGAGCAAAACATACAATCCTATGTGTGCATGCAACCGTAATTGAAGTTCTACATTTTCTCTTATTGAATATACAATAATGAACAACAAAGTATAAACCCTAGATCCCTAGTGTATAATCAAAATTCACATAATAGGGTTGTAGTACATACCTTTAACATTGTTATTGTAAACAATATTGAATCCTTGCTTGAAAGACCTTTGGATTAAAATTTCAGCCAAGGCACTTAGAATGAAGGGTTAGGCTGAAATTTAACCCTAAGGAGGGTTTATATAGATGTTAGGAAGGTATTGGATAAGACATATATCTCTAAGATAACCCTAATCCCTTAACTTCCTAACTAAGGCATCAAAGGTACCCTTAGAGCCCAAGGAAACCCTAGAGATCATCTAGAATTTGTTCCTCTTACTATAGGGAGGTTCTAGAATTGCCCAATGCTCAAATATTGAACATTGTCACCTTTAGTCCCTGCAGTTTTAATTAATTCCTTTAATCCCAAAATTAATTCCAAATTAATTTCTGATTAAATATTAATTAAAAAATATGATTTCTAATTAATATATTATTTCCATAATACATTAATAAATAATTTTTTTTGATTTCTATTTAATTTATTAACCAAGTAATAACTTAATAAATCATTTTTCTCTCTCTAATAATCATCCTAATTCACTTGCCAGGTTTGAAGGCAACACAAAAGGACTGTGCTACTATCAATTCAAGTATATACCAATTATAGTTATGGGCTTAGACACCTAATCCAATGGTTAGATCCTCTGATCAGTTGGCTGATATCTTCACAAAGGCCTTACCTGAAGCTACGTTCAATCGTATTTTACACGGTCTCAGAATGATTGAAGTTGACTCAGTTCCGAAATCCATTTCGTAATCGGAATAATTCGGATTCTACTGTTCATGTTTTGAGCTTCAGAATGATTCAGATTCTACTGTTCATCAGGGTTTCAAAATGCTTCTGTATACTTTGTACATTAAGTATCTTCCGATTGATTCCGAGCTTCGGAATGCTTCAGAAGTTACTGTTCATTTATGCTTCTGAATTTATTTTCTTTAATATTTTCTATTTATTTTCTGTTTTTCATTTATTTTCAGAAAATCCAAAATCACAAAAATATTTTCCTTTTACTTTTTGTTTTTTTCTTTTGTTTTTCAGAAAAATCAAATCCCACAAAATATTTTTCTTTATTTTTACTTTATCTTTTTTAGAAAATTTAAAAATCTCGAAAATATTTTCTTTATTTCTATTTTATCTTTTTCAGAAAATCCAAAAATTTCAAAAATATTTTTCTATATTTTTTTGCGTTATTTTCAGAATACGTTCTTGATTTAAGCTACAAATCTTTATTACCTCAATTCAGAATGTTGGGGTAGGTATTATTCCGAATCTATGTACTAGCTAAGTGTCCCTAGAAGCATGCTGATGCATGTTGTCCTAAGCCTCTGAGACTCTATGTTTGAAGCCTTAATGAAACTTTCATTCCGATCGTTTCTTCCCAATCAGGCTGATAATTCACATAAGTCATTGAGCTACCTTACTCTTCTCACACTGAGCTAAGAGTTGACTGCTTTTTCACTAATATATAACAGAGGTACACCTTCTCCTTCGAAACCAACCTCCTATTTCTCCATTAACTTCAAATTCATAAACGTAACCCTTAAGACTCTCAAATTACCACTGAGGTTTATGGTTACACAACATATGTGTTGATGATCTTAAAATCATTATTACCACGATTTGAGTGAAACCCAAAATCCGAAACCATTTCTGAATTGACGGTGAACAATTAAGTATTCTAGAATTTTCACCAATGAATTGATGATTAAAACCTTATTGGTTAGTACCATTATCGTGTGAAATCTCTTTTCCTTTTTGCATGATCTTAATGAAATGTTCTCGACCTAAGACGTTTCTACCTAAAAGATCCAGATTTTTTATTTATATTGAGATTTCCTTCATATCCAGCCACTTAAATAATTACCAAAGCATACTTGTTCTTATGGCTACACTGGTCAAACAAGTACTTCTTCCGGATTTTCGAACTTATGTCGAGTTTCGGAATTTGGTTGAAGCTTAAGCCCCCCTTGCAGCCTACTTAAAAGAAGTCTTTCACTATTTCCTAATAAATAGATGATCATAATTCAACGGGATGCCAAACTAGCACTTCCGACTCTCTCTCTTGACTCAGAAGGAAGATATCGTTGCCCGAGATCTATCTGAATTTCACGTCATATTTATTTGACATCACTGAATCCCATAAATTTAATTTTCTTTATTTCTTTTTCTTTGGCACACTCTTGCACAAAAATCTTTATGATTTTTTGAAGTCTGGTTCTTATTCTGATTGATTATTGTTATTCACATAACATGTTATGGTGGAGTGACATCTTATTCCAAATGAGTCAAAACTGAAACGACGGTTTAATGGGGATAAGAATTCAAATCAGGCGTGTTTATTTCAATTCCCTGACATCACGCATGTCAGTTACAACAGGTCTGACACATGATTAGCTGTCACACTATCCCAGGCTACTTTTACGGGATATGGGAATATCAAACGTCAATCTTCTCTCACCTCTCATGACGTATAAAAGGGTTTTTGACGATTAATTTTCTCTCACAGCTCACAAAAACTCTCAATGAAAAAACCCCTTTCTCTCTCTACTTACTGTTCATCATCTTCTTTGATTCCTACCATGGCCAGATCATCTGAAACAACATCTTTTGCTGATCAATCAACATCTATGATCATGCTGAACCTAAAGCCCAGTCAAAATCTCATTCTTGATCATGACTCATCTCGATACAATGAACCCCTGAGGCCGATGATTGAATGTCTGAGGTATTCTCCACTTGCACAAGCTTTGACAATGGCAGAATCGATTCCTCTGGTTCATATTTCTAAGGTGTAGTCGTCTGCAACATACATTGAGGCTGATGGAATCATAACCTTAGAGGTTGCTACAAACATGACCTCTATCAACAAAGCCCGTTTCTGTAGAATGTTAGGGCTTGATTCATCTGAAGGCCTTGTGGATCCACACTCGATATCATCCACTGATCTCATCAACATGTTTTACCTGATGGGTTATATAGGGGATATCTCATTCTTTTCCAAGTTCAGGAAGCCCAATCTTCCTCCAATGTGGAACGGACTGTTCACGTTGCTGTTTAAGAGCTTTTTGGAACATGTAGCAGGCTCAGACAGTACAAGTAAGCTCTTTTGTACCATTATCTATGGCCTCTAACATGGTATAAATCTGGACTATGGCTCTATCCTTTAGACACAACTCATTCATATTACTTCCTCTTTTACTCGCAACAACGAGATCTCATGCGCTCGTTTCTGGTCGATCGTTGTCAAGCGAGCACTAATTAAACTTCAAGGTTCCAGAGACGATTCTATTGTTGCTGCTATTCCGATTCTTCATACGTCGACATTTATGATGTATGACCCAACCAAGTTCGTGTTTTTGGGTTCGATTTTGGAGGTGATGCTAGAAAAGGTGCCTCAGGACAATGTGATAGTGAATGAGTATCGCACGCAACCTGCTTCTGGTGCTCGCCCTATGCCAGATTACTTGCGAAAGGTGATTGAGGAGGTCAACAAACCGAAGAAGGATGCAAATCGAAAGGGAAAAGTTTGTCCTTTCGCGGTTGTCAAAACTCCAAAGAAGAAGATCCAGAAGCAAGCTCGCAAACCACGATCTCCGTCTCCAGTTGTTCAGGAGGCTTTGGAATCTAGAACTCACACTGATGTTCAGGGGGATTCAGTTCGGAACAATGTTGATGACACCGGTAGTAATTCGGAACCTCCTACAACTGCACCAATTCCGAAGGTATCCACACCACCCACTTCTTCTACTCCCTTTTTTGATTTGTTTTAGATGAACACTCCACCATCCTCTCCGATAACCACTTCCACTCCGATCACTACTACAATACCGATCACTATTGCTCCACTACCACTGAAGATTTCTGTGGGTGTTTCTCTTCCATAGATTTCTGTTCCAGTCTACATCCCATTCTATACAGATTCAACTGCTACCACAACAACCGCTGCTAGTATACCTGAAGTTACTGTCAACTGCTAGCACCAACAACCGCTGCTACACCCCATTCTATACAGATTCAACTGCACATGTCAATTTTGTTGTTACTATGGGTCCAGGCACATCTACAGCTTCACCTTTTCGAGATGACAATCCATACATCATTTTTGGTTATGATCAGGAAGCTTTTCAAGATTTTACTTTCAGCCCATTTATCATCCATCAAACCAGTGATGATGACGAAGCCCCGATGACCTAAGGGCAATTTAAACAGCTCAGTGCTAAGCTGGATTCTATTTTGGAGTCATCTGTAACCTCATCCAGCTATGAGTTTATTCTAAAGTTCCGTAGAGCAACGATTGAGATGCTCACAAAGGCTAATGTGAAAGTCCTTGAAGACTCGACCAAGGCAATTCAAGCTTCTGAGAAAACCATTGCAGAAATGACCGAAAAAGTCGAAAAACTACATGATTAAGTGACAAAATTCATGACTGAGTTCCGACGCTCTTCTGATGAAAACACTGAGAATGTTAATAAAGTCATTGCGAGTCTTGGCTCCACTCTGCTAACTGAGAAATAGGCGCTTTCCCGTGTTCGATCAGAAATTAAGCTTGACAATACCGAGCTCAACACTTCTGTTGTCTCGAAGATAGAACAACTTCAGAAAGACCTTGCTACAGAGAACAACCTCATGGATAAACTGGCTCAAAATACTGAAAAATCTAAGGTATTTTCAGTGAAGTTGAACTACGCCAACAAGTATCTAGATGATTTGGAATTAGAGAAAACTGTTCTTAAGAGCTGTGTTTCGGAGGTTAATCAATATCTGCGAAGTATTGTAGAGACTCGTGATTCACTGCTTACAGTCTCGGTACGGCAACATCTTGCAGACAAACTCAAACCAGTTTTTCCTATGCTTAACAAAATTGAAGGTGTTTCAGAACGTGATGATCTTCTGAAACAAGGGGGAGATAAAGAAAAACTCAAACAAAAGACTGGTGAACCTACTGATGAAAATGAGCAAAAACCGAAACCGAATCCTAAGAATCAGAAGGATAATGAAGCTTCTGGATCTAAAGGTAAAGAGAAGGTGCTTGATGACGAAGAAGAAGAGGAAGAGTTATATGAAGGTGAAAAGCTTGTAAGAAAGAAGCGTGATATCGAACTTGATGATCTCTTGCGAGTTCACAAAGAGTTGGAAGATCAAGAAATGGAAGCCAAAATTGCGAAAGTCACTTTGGAAACTCAGAAGTTGCTATTTCCTCCATGGACATTAGAAAGAATTCAGAAGGAAGAAGTTGATGATCTGAGCACTCACTGGTTGGAGCCTTCAGTATCATTCGAGCTGGACAATACTGCTGACTCTGAACTCGATTTTCCGATCACTCCTAGGGATTTTCTGTTCAGATGCTTTGGGAGGATTGAGAAAGCTCCACTTTCTGACTATGATGCAAATCATATGCTCTTCTCTTTCTATCTTAAGTATGGAAAGCCTTAATACAAAACATGGAGTTTACAGGAGATTGTTGCTGTGAAGGTCTATGCACCTGTTCAGACTGAAAACTTCATAAATATCAAGTTCAAAGGATTCTGAGGAACAAGTCGTTAGGAAGATGAATTTACACTTGCTGATTTAGCATGCATGAATCCATACGATTGGATTTCTTTATTTCAGATTTTGTCAAAAGGTGAACAGTAGTATGAGCCAATTTTAGCTCATCTGAAGAGGATGCTTGTTTGTTACATTCATGAGATCGCAAAGATGGATGTCGAAATAGCATATGTTCTGAAAAAGAAGCCAATTCAGAAACCTGAGGAGGAATCGAAGGATCTCCACAAGATGAAGCTAGGCAAAATCCGAAAAGACAATTGGAGCGTGGTGTACCATAGGAAGATTGATCAGAAAGTTCAGAGGTGTATGTTCTTCTTGCTAGACAAAAACTTACACTCAACATATGCTCTGAACTACATCATGGATTTAACCAAAGCTTGTAAAGTGAACGATGCTGCTGATCAGAAATGATTCTCAGATATGATCAAGTGGTACATAGTTTTCCGAAACAGCCTTCTGAATTTAATGCCGAAATTATTCAATGTGCAGAAAAGACAACAACCATGGAAGAACTCTTTCCTTATTTGACACAAAGGGGTAGATTGTTGGGCTTATTAATGTTGTGTCAAATATGTTATGTATAGGTTTACTTTTTACCGAGATGGGCCTGTCCATTCTCATGTATTATGCTTATTGTCTAGCTTATATATATATTGCATGCATGTATTATTAGGGTTAACGTTTTGTCGCCCTACATAGCTCGTACATCGAAGTTCTCATTGAACTCTTCTAGGGTTACTATAATAAAAGCATTGAGCATTATTTTGATCTGTGTTCTTGTCATTCAATACGATTTATTTAATATAGAATCAATCGATCACATTCATTGTTCTTACAATATCAACTATAGACTCCCCACTATCAAGCAACCACCAGCTCTCAGCTATCAACTAACTATAGGCTCTCATCCATACTACTACTATACCAAAGCTACTGCTAATATTGACAGGTCGCCTTATGAATGCATAGTCATATGTAGTCGGGAAATCATATAGAAAGGCGAACAATTGTTCCTACCTAAAAGCAATATATCCAGAAAAAACCATGCAACAAGTCCATATCAATAGTTCTAAGGCTATTTGATTTAAAATATGTATAACCACTATGACATTCACTCAACGATATGCCAATATTAACATAAACTTCGACCAAGAAAATTTGTCAGATATACTAACTCAAGAGTATCATGGGCTATCACATTGTTGTATACTAACAGAACACATGCATCCTTCCACGTATTGGATATATAATATCACACATCGTATAGTGAGAAAACTCACCTGAGGCTAGCAACATAATCTCAACAACAACCTATGCAACCAAAACATCTAGAACAAACCACCTAATACCAATCAGAGACCAGTCCTCAGTGAAATACTCAAATCCACCCAAAGTAAAATTGGTTAAAAAGGTTAACAATCGACTGGTCCAAGTCAACGGTTAATAGGCCAATCGTTTCGTGACCCATCTACTGGTCGCGTCACGATCACTAGGCAACAAAACAGTCACAAACCTGGATCAAACCTCACATCGTGACCATTCCTTAGTCACCGCATGATTTTCAAGGAAAAATCTTTTTTTTGTTATGCACTTTATCCTTTAAGACAAAGGCTCATCTTTTCTAGAATACCTCGAAATATGGTCTTAATTGATTAAGTTTTCAACTTTATCCATTTGCATTCCCCAAACACTAACAACTCTAAACTTAGGTCAACATGTGTCCAAAGTGACATATGATGCATGCATGGAACAAATAAAAATACACAAATCTCATCATTTTACCACAGTGGGTCCAAAATATTAACCAAAACCACCTTTGGACCTGGAGTTTGAACGAGTTTCCAAACTCCATTGAGATCAAGACAAAAGGGACCAAGTATGACTAATAAGATAGATCTAGAAATCTTAGATCATAAATTTCATAGCTTGAATACTTACAAAGCAAAAGAATAGGATCAAAAAGCTTATACTATCTGGATCTACCCTTTGGTTGCACCAAAGCTTCCTTCTTCTTTTTTAAGCTTCAATAAGACACAACAAGAACACCAAAACGAGATTAGAGGGGCTAGGGGTTTACTATAGGATTTCTATGGAGAAGGAGACTAGATAAAATGACTAAACCTAGAAGTTAGTGTCCTTATATAGGGCCCAAGGCCCGAAAAATTAGGGTTTGGTCTAACTGCAGCTACGTGTCTCAGCCCTCACTTAGTCACATCACGTCTTATGACGTCGCATGCGATGCGACCTTCCAATGTACACACCGTAAATTAGGTTTCCCCAAGAACCCTCTCACACTATTTCCTTAAAATTACCAAATAAACACATGCGAAATACTGGCATTATAGGCATCTCTTGATCTTCTATCAGCCCAAAAAATATTTCTAGGGCTCCCATCAGCACAAAAATCCATAGAAAAATACCAATCATTATACACTATTGATTTGTCTTGGAAATGTTTTGTAACGACTCAGATTTTATACATATACATCTACAAAGATATATCAGAGTTTCCTAAAAAATATGATATTCTATAAAAATTAAAACACATTACATTCCACGTTTAATCACGGGTTTACTACAAAATCTATGTATTAAATAAGAAATAAGGAAGAATACAATTTTATAAAATTGTTCTTTTATACTAAGTTCTTTTGTTCCAATCTTCTCACGTACCTCAACTGCTACTTGAACATGCAAAACATGAAAACATCTACAACATCAAATCACAGGTCTGGTAAGTTATATTCTAATCTGTTTTCATGTTAATATACTCTTCCTCTAATTCTTTTTATCTTTACATACTCTATATTTCTTCTTTGCTTGTTTCTTATACTTTACCATCTAATCTCTTATTCTCATAACATAATCTGCTATTCTTTCTCATTTATCTATCTCTATACTCTTTTTCTCATATTTACTTTCTACTCTTGCTATATCTCATCTCATCTATTTCATACTCTATCTTCTACTCTTTTTATATACTCTTTTCTTAGACTCTTCTCAGGATCATCTCTTATTTATTCTTAGCCTCTTCCCAGGATCATCACATACTTTATTCATGCTCTATCTTCTCTTTCTTTATCTCTCTCATACTCTTCTTTTTACATATTTTTTCTTGTCCCTTACTCTTATCATATCTCATACTCTTTGAATGCTCTTATCATAGTCTTACTATGCTCTTCACACATCTCTTACTCTTAGAATTCATGTCTCATTCTCTTCTTACTCTCCATCTCTCTATTCACAACTCTAATGCCTCATCATTCTATTTTCATCTAGACCCAACGATCCTATCTCATACTATACTCTCATTTGTCTTCTAAGGGAACCAACATCCCACTAACATTATCGGGTACACTCATCCGGACTTAATTCCCTCTCTTATGATCCCTCGTGGATCCTTAGTAATTCTTCATCTCTTGAATCCATCATGGATACCTTACTCTTATTCCATAATGGATTACATATAAGTTCTTAAAATAACTCTCTTGCCTTATTCCATTCATGGAACCTTTTCTCTATCTTTTCAAACCATACATAATCTTTATTATCAATTGAATCATCTATGTACATCCCCAAAGGGACCATACTCTAATTCCCATAGGAATCATACTTTATATTCCCGGAGGAATCATACTCTTTATTCTTGAAGGAATCTCTATCCCATTCCCGAAGGAATCATCTTCCTACCCTTCTCTAACTCTTTTATGTGACTCATCACATAACACTTGTCCTATGGATAATTTATCTCTTTATCTCATCAAGAGATCTTGTACTACTCATCTAGTACTTAACTCATTAAGTACTTATCTAGTTCTTCTTCTCGTATCTCTTAGGTATTCTACACAAATACCTTTCTCTTTCAACCATACCTTCTCTATATATGCGTACATGCTCCGATACATGTTTCTAAACATATTCCTCATATATACTCTAAATATATGTACATGCTCTGTTACATGATTTAGAAGGTATATTCATACTCTATCTTCATCTAATAACTTGAGGGAATTCACTTAGTGCCTCAAGATCCAACACACACACACAAATGCACACACACACACACACACACACACATATATATATATGTATATATATATATATATATATATATAAACATATAACATTATATATAGAGAGAGTGAGAGCTATAACTCACATTGTTTGTTAGCAAGGACTAACTACGTTTTGGATCCAAATCTTAAATTGATGCATCTTGGCTCGTCCTCTTGCTCATGACCTATTCATACAACATTTCAAGTTCTTTAAAACTTGTCTTATACTATTAAGAGCTTATCGACTTCCTATTGTCAAAATGATCACTTAATTGATCATAATTTTAACATTTTATTTTCTTCTTCTAAATTCAATCCAAACAATGAAATAAGCATCCCGTACTACCCAATTCATTACACTCTAATCTCAAATGCATCAATTCAACAATACCACTAGATATGGTTTCAAATCCTGACTTCTTATTTTTATATTTCACCTTAGGGATCACATATAGAGCTTGTTTAAGGCTTCTAAACACTTAAGTATACATTACTAAGAAGCCTTTTTAGAACAATCTTACATAATTAAATAAGTTCATCAAAAAACCATTAAATCCCCACTAGCTTGAAAATGGAGAAAATGCTTACCTCATTAGATTTTGGATGCTCATCCTTCCTTCTAACACCTTTGATCACCACTTGATCCTTCATCTTTCTGAAAATAGTCGGAGCTCCTTCCTCTAAGGAATGGTCAATGTTTTGGATGGGAATAATGACTTAATATACCTGTAATTTGTCTTGACACCGCACCACGGTGAAGCTCCTACCGCGCCATGGTACACGTAAGTTGGATGTGGTTAGCCACTTGCCGAGTCGTGGTGCCTTTTTCCATAGCAACAAACTTTGCTCACCGCGCCGTGCTGCACATACACCTTGTTGTGGTAAAAAGTTTGTTGCCTACAACTTATGAAGAAGGAATTCGTTTGAATCCTCATCATCCCTCAATGTGCCGTGGTGATCTATTATACCGCTCCATGGTAACTGGAGATCAACAAAGCGCGTTGTTGATTCCATTCAAGCTTTGGTGACATTTTTCTTTAATCTTCTAACCTTCATAACTTTTTCGTTCTATGCTTGTTTTTTATGATCTTGATATCCAAACCAAGGATGGAACGTATTATAAAACTATGTTAAGTCATTTCTCACTGACTTAATATGGTTCTTAATCTTGTTAGGAATAAATCCTTAATGATCGAATAAATTAAAACAGGTAAAGAACATAAGATGATCAAACTGGTGCTGAATGATTAACTATCACGCCTCAGAAGAACTCGATGAAGAATTGCTTCTGTAGAGGCGTTAATTAGGGTTACAAAGATAATTATGAGACTGTTTTTAAATACGTAGCATGCATGCACCTTATATACTATAACCCTAACAATAAATACGAGTGGACAGGCCCAACTCGTTTATACAAAATGGACTAGATAACAAAGGCCCAATGACGCAACACTAATATCTTCAACAATCTCCCCCTTTGCGTGAATTGAAACCATAGCCATTTTAATTTGTGATTCGCTTCTGCACTTTGTAGACTTTGGGAATGAAACTCAACAGCAGCTTGCGAACATGAATGTACCAAGTGATCACATCAGTGAAACACTTCACATCTTCTTTGTTGTTGCCCTTAAACTTCACAACAAGCTCCACAATAAACTCCATACAAGATGTAGTAAACAAGTGTTTGTCTTCAAGATGAAATAATGACTTGCGTCTATCTGCTCCTGGACGATCTCTAGCTGTGTATACCACAAACCATCCTTCCTTGTAAATCTTTCCTGGCTTGAGCTTCTGGAAGTCTTTCGGAGCTTCTTTTGGAACAACACTTGGTTTTTGCCTCAGAACAGTGGCAATTTCCACATCCATGAGTCCAACTTCCTGAATGTAAGACTTGATCAAAATTTGAAGATGATCAAACATAGGTTTGTACTTCTCCTTCCCTCGCAACAAAATATTGAACATCACCATCCAGTCATGGGGGTTCAAGAAAGGCAGATCTGCGAGAGTGAATTCGCAGGCTTGACATGCAGATCCTCTCGCAACTTTAAACTTCGCATTAGGGAAGCTTTCAGTCTCGATTGGCCCAGTAACCTTCACAGCTACAATTTTGCTCACACTCCATGTCTCGTACTGGGGAATCATATGTTTCAAATAGAAGGAAAACAGTAGTTGATCCCCAGTGCTGTCTGAGAAAGGAACATTAGGAACCTTTATAAAGGCACGAAACCTAAACGCCTTTGGTGTGATAGGAAGGTCTAACTGCGAATCCTATGTATTTTGGACATTGAAGGAAGCAATAGGATCCAACCAATACTGACTTGGCATATCTACAACTTGCTTTTGCATGCGCTTCAGAGTCCACTTTGGAAATAATAGCATTTTGCTTTTAAGAGTGGCCTGAGCTTCCTTTTCAGCTCTTTCCTTTTCCTCAGCCTCCTTGACAATACGAGCATTTTCATCCAATTCTGCTTCACGAACCTTCCGCCTTTTAAGCTAAGCTTCATTAGGCTCTTCGTCTTCGTCATTGTCAATAATAGGTTCATTACTGAACAACGTTTCCTTGTCCTTTGGATCTGGCTTGATGACAGGAGGTTTAACTGAAACTTTAGGGTTTCCATCATCCGTGTGAACTTTAGAACTACCTTCTCCCCCTTGTTTCGGAAAAGGCAACGTCGTCGAAACACCCTCCAAACGGTGCAACATTGCGAACACCGGTCGTAGCTTTTCAGCCAGATGCTTTCGTACTGTGATGGAGATCATGGGATCACGGGTCTCAATGATATCAGAGAGCAGTCCATTAACATCAAAAATACAACTTCGCGTGACTGCTTTCTCTGCTAGCAAATCATCGACCTTCTTTTCAGTGAAGTGAAGCTTGGTTTCCAACACCTTAAGCTTTTCCTCCTTGACCGCGAGAGCAACCATGATCTTGTTCTCCATTGCCAAGTCTGCTTGAAGCTTTGTGAGTTTCGCATCAATAGAAGTTTGGAATGCTTCATGATCGGACTTGAACACAGTGCGAAGGTCAGCAAAGTTTGCCTTTTTCTGCTTGAAACATGGCACCAACATTCTGAATAGCCTTGTTCGTAGTTGTGGTGTTGGCGTTGTAGGTAAGCTGGTAGGCTTCCATGAATTCCCTTGTGTCAGCAATTAGTTTATCAATTTTTTCGGTCGTTTCCTTGCAAACAACAGCTGAGTCAGAAACTGCCTTGGACAAAGTAGAAGCGTTGGCAGTATGTTCCTTTGTGACTTTCTCAAGGATTGACTCAACCGCAGCTTTGGAGTAAGCTTCAGAAGAGGAAACGCTGGAGGCGAGAAGCAGCTGATCAAGCTTCTCATGAAGAGATTTGAATTCCGCTTTCGGAGTAGAAACATCATCTTCATTGTCAATCCTTATTTGAAAAGGAATATAAGTGAATCCTTCCAAATCATCAGCGTCATCATCTCCGAAAATCATGTCCGGTTCATCTTTGCGAATGGGAGAGATGGGTGGTGTAACATGAGTTGAAAAACCTGAAGTGTTAGCCCCCGTATCAGATACGTTGACTAAACTTACAGGTGCAGTAGAGGTTTGAGGTGGAATTGTGGAATCAGTGAAAATAGGAATGGAAACGGGAATAGTTGTGGGTGTTTGAGTTGATACAAGTGGTGGGAAAGAAGCAATCGTGATTGGTATAGAAGTAGTTGTTTTTGGTGAGGGAGGTGGAGAAATAATAGAATCATGAAGGGGTGGAGTTACCTCACGATTAGGAAGTAGGGTCTCAGTGCGAACTTGTGCTTCTTCCTCATTGCGAACGTGTTCTAGTTCTTCAGTGCGAATGGGTTCATCTTCTTCATTGCGAATGGGGGGATCCCCCTCAATGCGAATTTCCGACTCGGTATCAGAATCCAAATTTTCTCCTTCACTCTGAGAGGGAGTAGGAGTGGGAGACTTTCGCCTTCTAGCGGGTTGCTTCCTTCGCTTTGGTAAAGCAGTAGAAGTAGGAGGAGCCTTTTGTTTCTTAGATGGAGGTTTCAGAGCCTCAGAAGTTCCATCTTTCGTAGAATCTTTCTTGGTAGTTCTCTTGGACCCTTTGCCCCCTTTCTTGGGTTTATCAGCCTCAGCCAAAATGGCTTGAAATTCATCAGTTAAAGGACGAAATCCTGAAGGAGTAAGAGCGCGAAATCCTTATAGAATTTTACTTGAGGGAGGAACATCACGAAACATCGCTTCCGGAATGGAACCAATGAAAGAGAACTTGGACTTATCTGCCATAATAATACCGGTTGTATGGAATGTCACAATGGGAGCCATCAGTGCATCAGTCATCACTGTAATTTTGAGCTGCTTAATAGCCCTGTTGACAACAACGGTCCAAAATCTCACACATGAGATCTCACTGTGACGAGTAACAGAGTGAGTGTTCTGGATGAATTGAGCCCAGAGGATAGAACCATAGTCTATGTTTTCACTAGTGTATAGGCCATACATCAGACCCATGAAGAGCTTGCTTGCACAGTCGTTGCCTGTGACCCTTTCAGAGAAGGTTTTGAACAAGATGGTGAAAAGAGCGTTCCAAGTTGGTGGAAGATTGGGTTTCTTGAACTTGGATACAACAATGAGTGTTTCCTTGTACCCCATTTGATAGAACATTTCCAAGATGGATACGTTGGAGATGGTTTCCAGATTGATCAGATTGTCAGATTGTGGGAGCCCTAGCAGATTACAGAAACGGGTCTTGGAAATCGAGGTTCTGTGATTATGGATATCAAAGTAAATCCGTTGCTCGTCCTTGACATAGTTGGCAGTGGTATATGCTTTGGAGAGAATCGAGAGAGGAACATTCGCAACTTCAGACATAGCAATGGTGAGAGGAGAGTATTTCAAGCACTCAATCAGAAGTAGAAGAAAGGCATCATATTTTACCGGATCCAAATCGATGATGAGATTTAGATGTTGTTTCACTGAAAGGAGTGTTGAATGAGCAGTTTGATCTTTAACAGACTGATTCTCAGATGAAGCCGCCATTGAAGAAGCTATGAAGAAGATGAACAGTACAGAGCCTTTTAATCGCCAGAACTCTTTGAGAGAATTTTGAAAGTGGTAATGAAATAATGAACCGTTAAAATCCATTTATACGATTTGATTTGGTGAGAGAAAACTGGAGAGAGAATCTCGAGTACTGAACCGTCGCCTGGAAAAGCGCGACTTGACAGCTATGACAAGTCAGAGGCGTGCGTAACTCGACGTAAGAATAGATGTCCGTTCAACTTTTCACGCGTCCGTTTGAATTCTGATCTTTTGAAAAAAAATGCCGCGTCAGCCTATCTTCTTTCGCAGTATGGAAATCACGTTGAATGCATACAACTGCGAACCTGAAAGTTAAATGTAACCATGAACAAGACTTTTGAAAATCACAAGGATCTTCGTGCAAGAGTGTCAAAGAAAAAGAAATAAAACAAAGTTTATCTGTGGGATGTTGTGATGTCATACATGTGAGATAAAACTATTGATCCCAGGCAAAGATCTCTTTCTTCATAGTCAAGAGAGAATAAGAAGTGTCTGTGTGGTTCCCTGTGAATACGAATAGTTGTTTGATGAGAAACACTGAAAGGCATCTTTTTGTGTAAGGCTTGTAAAGGTGGTTTATCCGTTAACCAAACTACGAACTTGACATAAGTGCGAAAGTTGGAAAAGGTAGTCGTGTGACCAGTGTAGTTAGTTGAACGAGTAGGTTGGGAACTTAGTGTCATTGACTTGGAACAAAAATCGAAATCTCAAAAAACATAAACCGGATCTTTTGGGTAGAAAAGTCTTGGTGTTAGACAATTTCAGAAAGACCGCTCAAAAGATAAAAAGAGATTTCATGGTACCTCCCACGAAAGTGGTTTCGTTAATCCTTGGGTGAAAACTAGAACATTTGATTTTTCACCGTCAATTCATCGTGGGTATTGAGTTTTGGGTTTCACTCAGTTCGTGGTAGAACGAAATTAAGATCATTAACACAGATGATTGTATAACCATAAACCTCAGTGGTAATTTCTGAGAGTCTCAAGGGTTACATGAATGAGTGCGAAAGTGATGGAGAAGAGAGTAGATGGTTACAAGAAAGCGAAAGTACCTTTGCAATGCGAATGTGACCATGGAAATAACTCTTAACTCAATGCGAGAAGAGTAAGGTAGCTCATGACTAATGTGACTTCGCAGCCTGATTGGGAAGAATTGATTGGTGATATCAATTCATTAAGGCTTCACAGTCGAGTCGTTGAGGCTTAGGTCAACATACAACATCATGCTTCTAGGGACACTTAGCTAATACATAAGTAACGAGAGTCATAACTGCCCCATCACACAAGTAGATAGACGTTGCAAAAGTCGTCGTTTATGATCTTGGTGTGCAAAGAAAATGAACAAAAAGTAAAAATATTTTTGTGATTTTAACAGTGGAATGCGAAAGCCTGCGAACGTTCGCATCGATTCGCAGCGAAGATTTTATGAATGCGATGGTGGATTTGGTACAGAATCAGCTTCCATCATTCCTAGCCCTTGAAGGATTCTATTAAATGTTGCTTTAGGTAGGGCCTTGGTGAATATGTCAGCCAATTGATCAGCGAATCTTACGAAATGAATCTCGACATTGCCATCTTCCACATGATCCTTGATAAAGTGATACCTCAGTGCTATGTGTTTCGTTTTTGAGTGTTGCACTGGGTTGTGACATATGTGAATGGCACTTTCGGAGTCACAATAGAGAGGAATTCTTTTCATATTCAATCCATAGTCGCGAAGTCGGCTTTGAATCCAAATGACCTGAGATGTACACAAAGCTGCAGCTATGTATTCAGCCTCAGCTGTTGACAACGAAAGGCATGTTTGTTTCTTTGATTGCCAACTCACCAGCTTGCTATCGAGAAATTGGCATCCACCGGTTGTGCTTTTTCTATGTAAACCGCAACCCCCTAAATCAGCATCTGAAAATGCTTGTACAAAGAAACCTGAGTTCGCAGGATACCAAATTCCAAGAGATGAAAATCGTTTTAGATAACGGAAGATATTCTTGACAGCCACCATATAAGGTTCACGTGGATTTGCTTGGAACCTAGCATAATAACAAACTGAAAACATGATATCTGGTCTACTAGCTGTTAGATACATGAGTGAACCAATCATCTGGCGATAAAGGGTCATATCAGCAGCTGGTTTATCCAGTGAAGGAGTCAGTTTCGTTCCGAATGCCATTGGAACCTTCGTCTTAGAATCTCCCAACATTCCAAACTTAGAGAGTAGCGTTTTAGTGTAAGCCTCCTGATTGATGAAAATTCCTTCCTGTCCCTGTCTAATGTTTAATCCAAGAAAAAAGTTAATTGGACCCATTGAGCTCATTTCAAATTTAGTCTCCATCAGCTTTCGGAACTCAGCTGTTAGGCTGGGATTAGTAGATCCGAAGATGTTATCATCAACATAAATTTGTACGATCATCAAGTGGTCACCCTCTTTCTTGCGAAAGAAGGTTGGGTCAACCGAACCTTGCTTGAATTTGGACATTTTAAGAAAACGAGTTAGTGTTTCATACCAGGCTCTTGGAGCTTGCTTTAGACCGTAAACCGCTTTGTCAAGAATGTAACAGTGGTTGGGATACTTTTCATTTATAAACCCAGGCGGTTGCTCCACATAAACGGTCTCTTCCAATTCGCCATTTAAGAATACACACTTCACATCCATTTGAAAAACTTCAAAGTTTTTGTGTGCTGCATATGCCAAGAAGATGTGAACGGATTCCAATCTTGCAACGGGTGCGAAAGTCTCGTCGTAGTCAATTCATTCTTCCTGGCAGTAACCTTTAACCACCAGTCTAGCTTTGTTTCGGATCACGTTTCCTTCTTTATCCATTTTGTTCCTAAACACCCATTTTAAACCAACAACCGATGCATCAGGAGGAGTTGGAATCAATCTCCAAACTTTGTTTCGCTCAAACTCATTGAGTTCATTTTGCGTTGCTTGCACCCAATCGGAGTGATCGAGAGCAATGTTGTAGGTTTTGGGTTCTATCTTGGATACGAACGAATTAAACATATAAAATTCTACTTTGGAGAATAATGTTGTTTGTTTCACTTTCAGTTGAGAACGGGTAAGAACACCTGCAGAGGATTCACCAATAACTTGAGCTTTTGGGTGATCTTTTGTCCATTTGGTCATAGGAGGATAATTTGGATCTAAGGATGGATTCAGCTCAGCATTGACTTCCTCAAATTCAGATTGAACTGATTTAGCGTCTGAGTCGTCATTCGCTTCATTATTCTCCCCCTCGTAGGAGGCAAACTAGTTGACTTCAGGACTTGAATCATCACCTGTGAATGGAGATTCATGGGTCAAAGTGTGTGGGGATTTATCTCCATCATAAGGAGACTCAGTAGAAGTAGGTGATGCGAAACCCTCCCCCTGGAATTGAGTGTGAGACCCAAAATTCTCCCCCTGGAAATGTGTGCTCATGTCTTGAGGGTCATTCGCAGTAGAAGGCTTTTGAGGCAAGTCTTTCGCAGCATCATCGATAATCATCTTAAGTTCGTCAATTTTATTATCCGATGCTTTCGCTTCCGATGAGATGGCTTTCGCAGGTTCATCGAAGAGTAACATGAATTCTTTATAAAGGTTGGACACAGGAATAATGGCTGGACTTGGTTTAGGAAAGATTTCGCGGATTTGACTTTTGGTCGACTGAATTTTCTTTAATTACCTGTCGCCAAACGTAACATAGTAGGTTTCTTCCATTTTCTTTGAGCATTTGTTGAGAACCCTATATGCCTTTGATGTTAGTGAATATCCCAAAAATATACCTTCGCCGGCTTACACATCGAATTTGTTCCGTTGTTCTTTGGAGTTGAAGATGAAACATATGGAACCAAAAACATGGAAAAACTTAACGTTAGGTTTGCGATTATTTATAATTTCATAAGGAGTAATTGAGAATCGCTTATTTAGGATGGATCAATTTTGGGTAAAGCAAGCGGCAGCTATCGCATCAGCCCAGAAGTAGAGTGGCAGACATGCGAACGATAACATGGTTCATGCAGCTTCACACAAGGAACGGATGCGTCTTTCAACTACGCCGTTCTGTTGTGGAGTGTAGGGAGAAGAGAAATTGTGTGTGACTCCCATTTCAGCAAGAAATTCTTCAAACATGCGGTTTTTGAATTCAAGCCCATTGTCGCTGCGAACATTGCGAACCATCTTTCGCAGTTGAACTTCAATCTGCTTGATAAAGTCCTTGAGCTTTGGAGTTGCATCAGATTTTTGTCTAGGAAAGAACACCCAAGTGAAACGAGAAAAATCATCAACAATTACTAGCATATACTTACTACCACCAACGCTTTCAATAGCAGAAGGACCGCAAAGGTCGATGTGTAAAAGTTCTAAAGGTTCGATAACTTTCGTGTTCATGATAGTTGGATGACTTTTCTACTTTGATTTCCCATCTCACAAGCAGGACACAAATGATCCTTGTCTAATTTAAATAGAGGAAGTCCTCGCACATGATCACCAAGAACGAACTTGTTGATGTCTTTGAAGTTTAAGTGCGAAAGACGCCTATGCCACAACCAGCTTTCGTCTGAGTGAGCTTTTGTAAGCAGGCAAATAGCTGGCTTTCCTCGTATCGGGTTCATATTCAGTGGAAACATTTCACCCTTTCGTTCTGATTTTAGAAGAACATTTTTGGATTTCTTTTCAATAATTTCTGAACCTTCGTCATCAATGGACACTTTCAGTCCTGTTCCCACGACCAACTGCGAGACACTGATAAGGTTGTGCTGCAAGCCTTCAACATAAGCTACTTTACGAATAGAAAAATCCCCATTTCTTATCATGCCGTACCCTTTTATTCTGCCATATGAATTATTTCCGTATGTTACATTGCGGCCATCCTTGAGAGACCTGAACTCTCGCAGCTCCTCATTCCTTCCTGTCATGTGACGAGAACAACCACTGTCGAGGTACCATTCAGTGACGTACTGTTCGTCACAAATAACCTGCAACAATTAAGCAGATTTAGGAACCCAATGTTTCTTGGGTCCTTGTGAGCCTTTCACACAATTAGGAAAAGTAATATCAAGATCAACCATATATGTTCGTTTTATGAGAGTGGTTTCATCTTTGCTTTTGACGGTGAAAACTTTGATTTTGCTATCTTTTGAGTTAGTTTCTATGGAATCAAAAGTTTTATTCTTGTTATGGACTTGATTCTTGACGAGCTTCATTTTAGCTTCTTTGGGATTCGCGTTAGTTTTCCTAGTTAGAGCTTTCGGTTCTGAAACAGCTTTCCCTTACCTTTGATGTTATTATGTGCTGACTGCGTGGATTTAGAAAGACAAGGCTTTTGTTTCTCCATTGGTTGCTTTGCGAAGAAGGGTTGTAGAGTCCCTTTTTGCTGAGAGTCCCTTGGACTATGAGAACTACAGTGCACACACTGATTGGAGTTTACTTGTGAATGAGCTTTCGCTTTAGGATTCTTCCTTCTTTCGTGGCGAACATAATCCGAATTTTGGGATTGCCAAAATTGCTTTCTTTCATTGAGATTTCTTCTATATCTGTCATTTCTTTGACGTTTTTGATCAGCAAGTTGCTTTGACGACTTATGGATGTTCACCTTAGGATTTACTTTACTCATTTCAGGTTTGCTTTTCTTCACGGAGTTGGGTTCGCTGCGAACCTCCTTGGTACCACTGGGACTACCTTTTTCAAACGCTGAGCAATTATTTAAAGGTTCAGCCATATATCTTCCTTTGAATTTCCAGGAAGTTCTTTCAGATAAACCAACAGTTTCGTCAGCATTATCTATGGGAGCTGACCAGAAGAATTCGTCACATCCGTCTTTGTTGTCTTCATCGACAATGGTTTTCAGCTCGACGGTTTGAGTTTCGGTTACACCATTAATTTTAAAAACTTGATTTGGCGTTATTTGAACCTTTGGGAAAACAGTTGCCTTTTCTTTCAAAATTCCAGGTTTGTTTTGAACAACTCTTGCGAATTCAACATAATTTTCAGAAATAAGAGGTTTCGCAGGTTTAGATTCACTTTTAACAAACTCTGAATAGTCAACCTCATCCTCTACAGAAATTACACTCATATCACTATCCTCATCAAATTCAGAAGTACTATCAACATTTATTTTGCTTTCTGAACTTAAATTGGTATTCAATGAATTAAATTTATGCACAGTATCAGATTTGATCTGCTTTTTGTCATTCTCATCGAAAATTTGTTTCAACATGTTTTTGTGGTCTTTGGACTTAATGTAATTTTCAATGCGTTCAAGACCGACTTCGTATGCATCAGAAGTTTCTTCAGACGAAACGATAGATTCGCATTTGTAACAATCTGCGTCTATTTCGTCTTCCTTTAATTCGAGAAATGGCAAGATCATTTTATGGATTTTCTTACCGATTTCACAATCAAGGTGCAGTTGAGTGATATTAAAATAAAGCCTTTTTGCAATTAAACAAAATATGTTTCGCTGTTTCAAAAGCATTGAATTATCTCTCTGTAAATAAATAGGTTCATCCCTAGACTTAGATAAATTCGACTCAACCTTCTGGATCCACATACGTCTCTTGAACAGTTTGATCTTGAACAGACTGATTCTCAGATGAAGCCGCCATTGAAGAAGCTATGAAGAAGATGAACAGTACAGAGCCTTTTAATCGCCAGAAATCTTTGATAGAATTTTGAAAGTGGTAATGAAATAATGAACCGTCAAAATCCTTTTATACGATTTGATTTGGTGAGAGAAAACTGGAGAGAGAATCTCGAGTACTGAACCATCGCCTAGAAAAGCGCGACTTGACAGCTATGACAAGTCAGAGGCATGCGTAACTCGGCGTAAGAATAGCTGTCCGTTCAACTTTTCACGCGTCCGTTTGAATTCTGATCTTTTGAAAAAAAATGTTGTGTCAGCCTATCTTCTTTCGCAGTAAGGAAATCACGTTGAATGCATACGACTACGAACCTGAAAGTTAAATGTAACCACGAATAAGACTTTTGAAAATCACAAGGATCTTCGTGCAAGAGTGTCAAAGAAAAAGAAATAAAACAAAGTTTATCTGTGGGATGTTGTGATGTCATACATGTGACATAAAACTATTGATCCCAGGCAAAGATCTCTTTCTTCATAGTCAAGAGAGAATAAGAAGTCTCTGTGTGGTTCCCTGTGAATACGAACAGTTGTTTGATGAGAAACACTGAAAGACATCTTTTTGTGTAAGGCTTGTAAAGGTGGTTTATCTGTTAACCAAACTACGAACTTGACATAAGTGCGAAAGTTGGAAAAGGTACTCGTGTGACCAGTGTAGTTAGTTGAACGTGTAGGTTGGGAACTTAGTGTCATTGACTTGGAACAAAAATCGAAATCTCAAAAAAAATAATTCGGATCTTTTGGGTAAAAAAGTCTTGGTGTTAGACAATTTCAGAAAGACCGCTCAAAAGATAAAAAGAGATTTCATGGTACCTCCCACGAAAGTGGTTTCGTTAATCCTTGGGTGAAAACTAGAACATTTGATTTTTCACCGTCAATTCATCGTGGGTATTGAGTTTTGGGTTTCACTCAGTTCGTGGTAGAACGAAATTAAGATCATTAACACAGATGATTGTATAACCATAAACCTCAATGGTAATTTCTGAGAGTCTCAAGGGTTACATGAATGAGTGCGAAAGTGATGGAGAAGAGAGTAGATGGTTACAAGAGAGCGAAAGTACCTTTGCAATGCGAATGTGACCATGCAAATAACTCTTAACTCAATGCGAGAAGAGTAAGGTAGCTGATGACTAATGTGACTTCGCAGCCTGATTGGGAAGAATTGATTGGTGATATCAATTCATTAAGGCTTCACAGTCGAGTCGTTGAGGCTTAGGTCAACATACAACAACATGCTTCTAGGGACACTTAGCTAATACATAAGTAACGAGAGTCATACCTTCCCCATCACACAAGTAGATAGACGTTGCGAACGTCGTCGTTTATGATATTGGTGTGCAAAGAAAATGAACAAAAAGTAAAAATATTTTTGTGATGGTGGATTTGGTACAGAATCAACTTCCATCATTGGTACAGAATCAACTTCCATCATTCCTAGCCCTTGAAGGATTCTATTAAATGTTGCTTCAGGTAGGGCCTTGGTGAATATGTCAGCCAATTGATCAGCGAATCTTACGAAATGAATCTCGACATTGCCATCTTCCACATGATGGCACTTTCGGAGTCACAATAGAGAGGAATTCTTTTCATATTTAATCCATAGTCGCGAAGTTGGCTTTGAATCCAAATGACCTGAGATGTGCACGAAGCTGCAGCTATGTATTCAGCCTCAGCTGTTGACAACGAAACACATGTTTGTTTCTTTGATTGCCAACTCACCAGCTTGCCATCGAGAAATTGGCATCCACCGGTTGTGCTTTTTCTATGTAAACCGCAACCCCCTAAATCAGCATATGAAAATGCTTGTACAAAGAAACCTGATTTCGCAGGATACCAAATTCCAAGAGATGAAAATCGTTTTAGATAACGGAAGATATTCTTGATAGCCACCATATAAGGTTCGCGTGGATTTTCTTGGAACCTAGCACAATAACAAACTGAAAACATGATATCTGGTCTACTAGCTGTTAGATACATGAGTGAACCAATCATCTGGCGATAAAGGGTCATATCAGCAGCTGGTTTATCCAGTGAAGGAGTCAGTTTCGTGCCAAATGCCATTGGAACCTTCGTCTTAGAATCTCCCAACATTCCAAACTTAGCGAGTAGCGTTTTCGTGTAAGCCTCCTGATTGATGAAAATTCCTTCCTGTCCCTGTCTAATGTTTAATCCAAGAAAAAAGTTAATTGGACCCATTGAGCTCATTTCAAATTTAGTCTCCATCAGCTTTCGGAACTCAGCTGTTAGGCTGGATCCACATACGTCTCTCCTCACTTTTGGATGTTGCCCTGCTTAATTGATCGGTTAGGTTAGAGTTTGATAGCCGAGTTTTCTTTAAACTATTGCTTATACTTGAAAATGTGAATTTTAAATCATTAAATTCTGTTTCGTATCTAGATGTAGGAATATTAAGTGATTCAAGAATTGAATTTACCTTATTGATCAGTTGTTCGCATTCATTGATCTGTTCTGAAACAGTTTTTGTCGCGAAACAGCTATCTTCGCTTCTTCCACTCTCACCTGCATTCTCCTGCATCCGCGATCCACCTTCAGACACCATCAAGTACCTTCCTGAGAAAGGCAAATTCTGTTGCTTCGTAGTGAATACTCTCCCATGTGTGGGCTTGCGTACTTCTTCATCTTCTGAGTCTGTTGAACAGACTTCCACTCCTCCGAACTCTCCTTGTGCCATGTTTTCCTGTACAACAAAAGCAGGCATAGAATTATCGTTAGATTTCTTTTTCTTAATCTCTTCCAGCTTTCGTTTGTGATAGGCCTCCTCATCCTCCTCTTCATTCTTCTCATTTTTCCTTTGCAGCATGCACTCCTTTGCAAGATGGTTTTTACCGTGACAATAACTGCAATCGTATCCGGAGTCTCCAACTAACTTTTTCTCCTTCTTCTCTTCCTCTTTCTGAGAGCTACTTTTGTTTCCTTCTTTCCCTTTCTCTGAGCTGTAGCTTCCTTGCCAGTTTCTATTTTTGCTTGAGGGAAACTTCTTCCTAGCAAATCGCTTAAGGTTGGACACCATTAATGCGAATTCTTCGTTTGAGAGCTCGTACTCAGAATGGTCTGAATCAGACCCATCATCAGCAACAGTCTTGCCTTTTGCAACCAAGGTAAGAGACCCCATCCCAGCCATCACCTTTGCTTCTTTCATTATCTCACTCTCTCGCGCCTTCAAAATTCCCACAAGCTTCGCAAGAGTATAGTTCTTGAACTGTTCATGTGCCTTAACAATTGACACCACTTCCTGCCACTCTGATCGAAGTTCGTTTATGAACGTGACCTTTTGCTCAATCGGTTCACGTCCAATCCCGTGCTTCATAATTTTGCTGAGAATATGATTGTATCTATTGAAAGTAGCACTTAGAGTTTCTTCAGGCTTTTGGAGGAATTCGCCAAACTCAGATAACAAGAGCGTTTGAGTTGAGTATTCTAGATCTGCGTCTGTAGAATAGAGTTCTCTCAACCTATCCCACATATCCTTCGCTGTATCATACGAACTTACAAGACGAAAAGTATCTGCTTGCAATGCGAATCTAGTAATCCTCATTCCTTTAATGTTGCTCATGAGTTTGTCTTTTTCATCTTGAGGCACGTCCTTCATATCAAGAAGCAGCTGGTTGTATTCTCTCTGGGTTTTGATGGTTCTTTTGGTCGCTGTATGAACAAACGGACCTAGAGTGATTGCTTCCCAAATCAGATACCCATTGTCTTCTGAACCCAAAACATAATCTTCAAAGTGCATCGCCCAAACTTCATATTCTTGAGGAAAGAGAATTGGAATCCTAGTGGTTGATCCGATGTTGCTTGAGATATTCAAGGAGTTGAGATTTGAGTCTTCGTTCTGCATGGTGAATGATCTTTTAACACCTGCAACTAATCAGACTGTAAACACTTATTAGGTTAATATTGAGATCACAGAGTAACGTCAATAAATCAGCGACGACTCTTAACAGATCCAATATTTGCGGAAACCCTAATAATTTCTTCAAACAGAAGAGATGCGTATTAAGAACATAGTCTCCTGCTCTGATACCAATTGTTAGGAATAAATCCTTAATGATCGAATAGATTAAAACAGGTAAAGAACATAAGATGATCAAACTGGTGTTGAATGATTAACTATCACGCCTCAGAAGAACTCGATGAAGAATTGCTTCTGTAGAGGCGTTAATTAGGCTTACAAAGATAATTATGAGACTGTTTTTAAATATGTAGCATGTATGCACCTTATATACTATAACCCTAACAATAAATACGAGTGGACAGGCCCAACTCGTTTATACAAAATGGACTAGATAACAAAGGCCCAATGACGCAACACTAATATCTTCAACAAATCTATTATGTAACAAACTTGGCTTAAAAAGCATAAAAATACCCATTTTATCCTTTTGGCCAAAATGCATCTTCTCATGCATTCTTTCTCTTGAACTTACTCATCTTACCTCTTGTTAGCGACTTAAACCCATCTTAGCTATTATCATGAAGTCACAACTTCATAAACTTACTAAATTCTCATTCATGACCATTTTTTCATGTGACATCCCCAATTTTATGGCCAACTAAAAAAGATTTTCATTATGCTTATTTTATTAGTGCGGAATTTGTCCCAAAACGTTATTAATGTGAATGATATCAATATCAAAAGCATTTATGAAGAAACATTTTTCGTTAATATTTAAAAGCTTGCTATGTCATAACTGATACAAAAACATAAGCATAAACTAGTCTTTACAAGCCTTACATCAATGTATTTAATCGCCTAAGACTCCCTAAATATTTCAGCAAATTCAAACATCAAACTCCCAAAACCTTCGTACCGGTACCTCTGACACAAAGAAACTGAGTGGGTCAGACATGGGAGCCTGGTGAGCACATAGGGTTTTCAACCCATAATATTATAAGTTCTTCCACATCAAACAATTAACCTGATTAGCCATTCCTATTATTCTCACTCTTTGATCCTAATATGATATTGAGGGACCTATCCTAAAGGATATCTGAGTAGACAATACTACTTCGGGGATTCCGTAGCAATATATGTCAATAAGGCAACCATGAGGGGCATATATATTACATCGAACGAACGTATTGTTCATTTACACCTATAGGTTGTTGCATGCCCGTGTATGGTTCATTAACACCTATAGGTTATGAGCACGCCCGTGTTTGGTTCGTTAACACCTACAGGTTATGAGTTTTCCCATGTTCCACTTGACTATTTAGAATAGTCCATGGTCGTCATCTATAGTCTTTTAGATGAAAAATCCCTAGTGGTACAATAGTAAGATGCATGACCTCTCATCATTAATTCATTATTGCATCTAACAAAGATATCAAAAACACAGATAATAATCATATATATCATTTAATTATCTAAATACTTTGTATATATGTGTAACATGAAAGTAACTATGCACTCGCTTGTTAAAAGTGGATGACTTGCGATTAGGGCAGCGCTTCGCCTAATACCTTAACTTCTCCTTTCAAAAGACCTAGATATAAGTATTACTAAGTCTTTGTCTTATATTTTTTGCGTCTATAATAACAATAGTCTAGATTCCTCAATAATTCAAATGAATGCTGACCTATAACTTATAAGGAATAACCAGGTAAGATCATGTCGGAGGCAGGGTCCATTTGGTATACAGGGTATATTTTCTGGAAATCCCACTTTAAACACCTAATTAAATCTACCCTAGACATCACCCCATAAGTAGATGAATAAGTATTATGACTTGGAATCACTGATAAATCTTATTTGTAGGTTTATAAGTTACACTTAAAGTATAATAAGTGCAATATAACTTACATACTTTCTAGCGGAAAGCGAAATTTGTTCGGCCAGAAACTCGACTCGAAAGCTTCTATTGGTTGGACTCCACGATGACTCTGAGACCTTCTAAAATGATCTAAAAGATTAGAGAAATCAGACTAAAGAAAGGAAGTAACTCAAAGAGAAAGAGAGTTTAATTGTGTGTGAAAAATGGCTGATTTTCGACATTTCTTTATAGGATTTACAGGTAGATGTGTCGCGCCTCATACATGAGTGCGCTACACTCAAGGTTGACACGTCTAGTATCTTACGGTGCCACAAGTCAGGTGTTGGATAGTTCGCGTCACACCTTCTAGAACTTTACCACATGTCACCAATTCGTTGTGCCATATGTCCACTTTTTGTGTTTCCACATCACTCGGTCGGTTGAAGAGTCTGATCGCCATCTTGCCACATGGTGCGCTCTTGTGCTGCCACATCATCATGCCAATAATTTTTGTGAAATCTTCGAACGACCATAAACTTCGCATATGAACTCCATTTTTAACGTTCTTTATATCCCTGAAACCCTCTCACTGAGCTCTACAACTTTCCTTTAGGTCCCAATAGATAATTCTCATTCCATTTGAAATTTATATTTTAATAGAGATTAGACTATAAAAGTTCATGTGAAAATCATAACTCCTTCATACAAACTCTGTTCTCGACTGTCTTTATATCGACAAATTCGTATTTATGAGATCTTCAATTCTTGTTTGCATTGTTTTGGCTAAGAATTAACCAATTTTAAATTTCAATTTTAGTATCGTGCACTACTACGATGAAACTTCAAAAAAACTTCCTCATACGAAGTCATATTTGGACGTTCTTTACATGTTTTGGCTAAAAATCAACCAATATCTAATTCACTTTTTATGACACACATATTTGTGTCGAGGTGATCGCGAAACTTCGAAGAAGCATAACTTCTACATACGGAGTCGGATTTAAGCGCTCCTTATATCCACGAGATCGTCATTACAAATACTACATCTTTAGTTATGATTATTTTTTCTAGATAACTTTCTTATTAAAATTTTATTTATTGTATGCAAAGTATACGATGAATAAGTATCATATTCGAGGATTTTATTTATAAATAATTATCACTTATTATATTTTTAAATGTCTAGCCCAAACTTGCGGGTGTTACAGTTATCTTCTCTTAGGATGATTATGTCCTGAAATCATACAATAGCAAAACAGCTTTGAGTACTGATTCCTCAAGTCCCCTTTCGTTCCCGAAGTATGGGTTTATTTCAGTACTTGTTTCACATAATTTTATTATTTGGTCAACTATACTCATGACACATCTTGGTTTTATGCCATCCTTTCTACAACAACCGCAACTTTTGTCAAGTGAGTGTCAAACTCTTGGAATTCTCAGCTATTAGTAGTGCTCAAAATTGCACCCGATCTTCATCCTGGGTTGGACCTTTAGTTCTAAACTTTGACTTACTAAATTGATTTTCACGGGAGACTCCCTATCCTGCTTAAGTTGGGTTATAGGATGAATCTTAAGATATGGTCTTTACTTTTGGCTATAATAACAGGACGAATGGTCAAATTCTAACGACCTTCCTTGTGCACAGTGCAATGAACTAGACTCTTGTTTCCATGAGTTAAACATTAACATGGAAGAAAACTTCCTACATGATCTAATGTGGTATAATCAGATCATGGCGGGTAGCGTTTCTAGCTACCGGCGGCTTAATCCTAACATAGGCTGCAATTCTTTTGTTGATCACCTCGATCATCTCCTTCTCCAACCTTTGACTAAATTCGGTCTCTATACCGCACTTGGTTCTCTGAACCAATCGAATCATTTCGTAAATTAACCAGACTCGATTTCTTATGAATACTAGGTTTTAAACAAAAATTGTTTTCCTAATCATAACCATAAAGCTGGTAATGACCAAAAACATACAAAACTGACTCGACTACTAGTGCCTCGGTAACCTTGTGTCTCCTCCTTATACAAGTACCAATCATGTGGTTCTAGTAGTACAGACCTGTACTACCTTTCACACCTATGCATACTCCTCCCAATAAATGTGTGACAACCCGAAATTTTTTGCCTTGTATGTCCAGCCATTCAATTCAACCGAGTGTCAGACCCGTTTCTGCTATCTTTTAGCATTGTTTAGAGGCTGTTTAAGGGTTCAAAACTCAATGCAATCAAGTTTAGGGTTTAGTGAAGTGTTAGCCTAGGTTCTTCACTTTGAAATCAAGCCATACACCCATGGCCATACACACCTTGTTGTGGCCTTAAACACCCTTTTGATGAATCACATGTGATTCTAACACTTAGTCCAAGTGTTTCCTAGTCCCTAAGAGTGTTTCCTTGCATGTAGTTGCTTCTAAACACTATATTCATGCCAATATATGCCATTACATGTCATTTAGGACTCGTTTGTGTCTCGGGACTTCATTCGTTGAACTTCTCATCCTTACCCACATAAGGTGAGTTCATACCCCTATAATTAATTTTTTAACTGTTTTAAATGCTTTTAAGGGGGGGAATACAAGTTAAACAGAATGATAATTGTGTAAATGTTTTGTTATAAACATCTTGTAAAGGATTGCTTATGTATTTATAAGTGATCAAAACATTTCAAAAACTCTTTTAAAGTTATGTTACTTTATAGTTTATCAAAACTCCGTTTTTAAAGTACAATCATAACTTAGATGATAAAATGAGTCTTTTCTTCAAGTCAGTAACAGTTCAAGTGAACATACTAGTAAACTATAAAAGGTATAGTTTAGGGGTTCAATTTACACTAGAACAGAGAGAACATACTATAAAGAGAAACATGGAGGTAGATACAATACACGATAACATAGAGAACATACTATAAAGAGAAACAGTGAGGAAGATACAATACACGATAACAGAACGAACATACAATATACTATAACAGAAGAATAAATCATGATTAACAAAGGGAACATATCACTAACTCATTGGTCTAAACAAAAGGTGATAATAAAAATAGTATAAAGGATATATATATATATATATATATATATATATATATATATATATATATATATATATATATATATATATATATATATATATATATATGGGGTGCATCTACAAAGTACCAGATTTATTTATAAAGGGGTACATCTACAAAGTACCGGACATTAACAAATAAAACACTTAAATATATACAAAACTCACAACAGTAGTGATAAAGACGTTAAGAGTATAGGATTCATTACTCCTAGTAATCGTCTAAACAATAGAGCTACATAACATACTAGTAACATGAACAAGTACATTCTGTAGAAAGGGGTCTAGAATGCTGACTTTATGATTCCTTAGTTTATACATCAGGGATATATATTAATCAGATCCGACAGGTAGTAGGATGTGTGATTTCCGCTTCATTTCCTGTTCCTTGTTTGGTTGTGGGCTTAGAGCAGATTCACCCAGCCTACTATCTATTTGATCTTAGCTATATATATATATATATATATATATATATATATATATATATATATATATATATATATATATATATATATATATATATATATATATATATATATATATATATATATATATATATATTCCGTATGCACCAAGTAATCATAAGGAGTACCAGATATGGGCCAGGTCGTAGTATACTAATTCAATACACCGTTTTCTAGTACAAAACATACTTTTCAAATAGAACATTTGGTAGACAAAACTAGAAACTTACCAGTAAAGGGTTTAATCCATTTTATTAAACCAGTATAACTTAAAGGACCTTAGGTGGTTAATTCTATAATACCTTAGTTTATACATCAGGGTTATATATAATTAATACGCGACAGGTAGTTGGATGTGTGCTTTCCGCCTCATTTCCTGTTCCTTGTTTGGTTGTGGGCTTAGGGCAGATTCACACAACTAACTATCTGTTCGATATTAGAGTATATATAGCTAGTATAAAATAAGTGATTATAGAAGGAACTATTGTGGTTATCATTTTTACTAAAAGGAATAAGGGTTTTCTTAAAGAATCTTGTCATCAAATTATAAAGGTACTATTATAGTTAACTCCGTGAGTACCAAGTGAATACGAAAGGGTTATATACAACGATGATCTAACAACCAATGGGCTGTGTGCCTTCCGCCTCATTCCCTGTTCCTTGTTTGGTTGTGGGCTTAGGGTAGATACACACAATCGATTGTTTGTTTACTCTGGGTTTTATATAACTTGTATCCATTTAGTACTCATAGAAAGGATTGTAGAGTGATTTTTACTTATCTTTCATCAAAGCAGGAAATATAGGATTGTCTGGAGGAACAGGCGAACTTTTCTAAAAGAACTTGCAACTTACTTACATCACTAAAATCTTATGAACTCACCAGCTTAAATGCTGATCTACTCTTTCAAAATAACTTTTATTCTCAGGAGACCTGTAGACAGGTATGCACACTGGGATTCAGAAGATGGAGCATAATAGCTTCATGTCTTGTTTTGTTATTTACTTTGTAGTCTATGTTATGTGAACCACATACTTTGTAAACACTTTATTTCTAATGAAATGGATGTTTATTACTTTGATTACTATGATGCATGACTTGTGATACTAAACATGACGTCCTCCGCCCCCGAACGTTTCCGCCGTTCCGGTTTTGGGGTGTGACAGATTGGTATCAGAGGATTGTTTATAGTGAACTAAGTATATCAACCGATAAAAGATATACAACAATAAATACAATGGGGTCGAAGTGCTCTGGATAATAATATATGTTAAATACATAACAATATCTTATAAATGTATACATACATGATTATACATATACTAGAACAAGTATCACAAGAAGAACAGAACATAAGTATTTAAAGGTTGAACACTGCGGTCAAACCTGGACAATTATGTAATCATAGCTAGGATCAATATAGCCGGATCAACTATATTCATTCGAGATGTGACCAACATGTGTTTGGGAGTGATGTGGTGTTGCAACAGTCTTAAAACTTACCAAACTCTATTCAAAGGAATTCTAGATCAATACATAAGGTTAGAATACTATGGGAGTATTTTATGATACTATAACAAAAAACAAGTTTAAAACATACCAAGTTCATTACATTAAAATACTATAGGAGTATTTTAGGCACTATAAATAACTTATGTGATAACTTAAAAGACCATTACGGATAGATCTATAATTTGGAGTGTATACTTCCAAGGTTTTGTATAATTGAGATTTTATAGACTTAGAATTTGTGATCTATGCTTCACTACCTGTTCCTTGTTTGGTTGTGGTTTTGGAGTAGGATCACTTATTCGAAGGTCTATTTAATCTTAAATTATATACAACTT